>NW_027362762.1:251852294-254353544 GCF_046119375.1 Phyllobates terribilis
GGGCAGCAATGTTCCCCAATTGAAATCCGCATGTGCTGTGCCCATGAAGCGGATTTTTCCGCAGCGTAAACGCTGCCCTCAAAAGTCCGCAGCATGTCAATTAATTTTGCGTAAACGCGGCGTTTTCGCCGCCATTGACTTGCATTAGAATGCGCCAATTCCGCAAGACTGCATCTGTACTTGGGTTATTGGCGCCTTCTAATGTTCGGATGGTACCCGAGTGTGGAGAAGAGGAGAGTCTCATCCACACCCAGGTACCATTAAAAAACTGTAAAACAAGAATAAAATAAAAAATATATATATACTTACCATCTGTCGGCCCGCGCAGCGCTCCTGCTTGGTTCCCGGCACTTGCAGTGAGTTGAAGGACTTGCGCTGACGTCAGAGTCATGTGACGGGTCACGTGACGCTGACGTCGGCAGGTCTTTCAATTCAAAGTTGCCGGCAGCCGGGAGAACGGAGTGTAAAGCAGGACAGCGCGGGCCATCGGAGGTAAGTAAATTCACTCTCTCGGGTCACACTATATAAATCCATGCTGTTTGCATGGATTTATATAGTGTGACCTAGTTGTCAAGCACTTTCCAGGTGATGCTAAAATCGCCTGAAAAGCGCTTGTCAATCTGCATGCGGAAACGCATGTGAATCCGCATGTGGATCCGCATGTATTCTGCAGGAAAAAAGCATGCACAATCTGCATGCGTTTTTTCTGCCAGGGAGATGCAGAAATGATGCAGAAATTTTCTGCTTCATTTCTGCATCGTGTGCACATACCCTTACAGGCTCACAATAAAGCGAAAGTGAAAATTTTTTCCTGTGAAATATGTTAAGGAACATCCTTTCCAGGGAAAAGACTTGTGTATAAGTTAAAATAAATGACCAAAAACAAAAATACTCCTCCACACCTTCAGCTATGTTCACAAGTAGCATTTTTTATGCGTTTTGGCACTTTTGTATTGCTTTCAACTATGACAAATGCATTCACCGGGAAATGTCATTTTAACATTTTACAACCTTATCTGGCCATGTGCTGTGTGACACATGCATAAAGTGCTGAAAAGACATGGGAACAGCATGGGGAATACCCATGGAAGCATCTCTGACTCCCAGGTCACTGTCTAAAAGTGTGCCCATAATAAGTGATCCTTGCCGCATCAGAAGATGCAGACTTGCAACTATCCCCATGCAAGTTCTAGTCCCAGGGCAGTGTTCAATTGTACCTCCCCCATTCCTTGCAATACAAGCGCAAGTATGCAGCCTGCCACCCACCCACCCCCAGGCTGCAATACCATACTGCTTGCTTGCTTGAACTTGAAATTGGGCCTTTTAGGCATGTGAAGGCGGGATCTGGCCACCACGTCATGGCTGTGTTGGCGGCCTGGAATCCATACTCAGTCCCCAGCCGCCCGGCGGCCGGGTGTCCATACTCAGTCCCCAGCCGCCCCGCGGCCGAGTGTCCACACCGTCCCCAGCCGCCTGGGGGCAGTCAGGTGTCCATAAACGGTCCCCAGCTGCCCCCATTTCTCCTTGGAACATCCCCCCACACACTTTTCCTAGCCCGGCCTGCTTTAGGCAGCATTGGACGAGCCCACCAGAGAACCAGACTCCTCCGGTGGGCCCTGACTTCTCCATCGGTGGAGTTGAGAGTGCCAAGTTGAGGAGCATGATGATGATGACAGAAGTTAGCATCTGCTATGTTTTCTTTTAATGCAAGTGTAAGTGTGCAGCCTGCCACCCACCCACCCCCAGACTGCAATTCATACTGCTAGCTTGCACTTGAAATGGGGCCTTTTAGTTTAGAGGAGGCCGAAGCTGGCCACTACCTCATGGCTGCTTCGGCAGCGAGGTATCCATACTCAGTCCCCAGCCGCCCCTATTTGTCCTGGTGTGCCTTATACATAAGATTAAGCACGTATACCAAAACATTACCTGTGCCCTCCCCAGTGCATTTAGTGGGAAGGAGAGCCTATTCCGCTGTAGTGTGTGCATGCCAAACCCCTGTTCATGGTACATGCGAAGATGCCTCCCACCTTGCAACTGTCGTTGCAGACTTGCAACTATCCCCATTCAAGTCCATGTCCCAGGGCAGTGTTCAATTGTACCTCTCCCATTCCTTGCAATGCAAGCGCAAGTATGCAGCCTGCCACCCACCCACCCCCAGGCTGCAATACCATACTGCTTGCTTGCTTGCACTTTAAATTGGGCCTTTTAGGCATGTGGAGGCGGAATCTGGCCACCACGCCATGGCTGTGTCGACGGCCTGGTATCCATACTCAGTCCCCAGCCACCCCTATTTGTACCGGTAACCTTTCTCACACTTTTCTTAGCCTGGCCTGCTTTACGGGCAGCATTGGCCGAGCCCACCGGACTATCAGACTCCTCCGGTGGGCCCTGGCTTCTCCATCAGGGGAGTTGAGAGTGCCAAGGTGAGGAGCATGATGAGGATGATAGAAGTTAGCATCTGCTTTGTTTTGTTGTAATGCAAGCGCATGTATGTAGTAGCAGCTAGGCCTGAGGAGGTCAGTGTTTTGGCGCATATCCTACCTCCTCCGAGGATTGCTGGATGTTTTCCTGCTACTGTCCAAGTTCTATGACTCCCGTTAAAACAAAGCTTCAGGTGATAAATGATGGATGAGGTAGTGGCAAAGGAGAAAGAGCAGGAGGAACAGGGACCATTCACACCAATATCAGGCCAGTCAACCAGATATGTCTTGTAGGATATGTTTCTGTAACAAAAGGAGCGGTTCGGCTACACAGTTATAGGGCATACAGTGAGTGCAATGCCTACCAAAAATTTTGAGGCACTCCAATGCCCCTTGGAAATGACATGGAGGTCAGAGGGCGTTAACTAAACCTTTTTTTCCATTTATAGCAACTGGGTCTCCTGTGCACTGTTGGCCTAAGCAGTGAATGGAATGCTTTCCAAAAATTATGAGGTACTGCAATGCCCCTTACAAGAGCCATGTGTGGCACCCCAGGGGTCTGGTCACCACAGTAATAGAGATTACGTCGGAGAGCAAGTGGGAGGTTTCCTGGTCAGGATCCCTTAAACATGCAACATCCTCCTGCCCCCGTCCTGGGAGGGGAGAATTCTGCCCTTATAAACTGGATCTGGGGTGGGGTTGAGTGAGTCAGAGAACAGAGAACAGTCAGAGTCAGAGTGAGAGCAAGGGAAAGTAACAGCAAGGAGCTCTGTAGGAGCTAGGAGCTAAAGATGAGGGGCTGGAAGCTGAGCAGAGCTCGCCCTGGCAGAAGACAATAGGAACCGGACACAGGAGTCCGAAGCTGTGAGGACTTATATATCCAGCAGCAGAAACCAGCCGGCAGGGGATTTCAGGTCCTCTGGCCATAGAAGCCCGGAGGCTCAGTCACAAGCAAGGGACCAGCACCGCCGTCGTGGAGCGGAGGCTAACAGAAGGCCCCAAGTCACCAGCCATACGGGTGAGCACTACACGGTACACTCAAGGACGTGGGCTACTTCTACCCGCTTACAGCAAGGTAGCCAGGAAGAGTGCAGACAGACAGGGAGGCCTACAACTCCACCTGGCCAGGAGAACTCCTGCTTGCTCACAGACTGACCAGGCCTCTTATGCTAGCCAGTACTCCCGGTAGGGTCTACCTTATAATCATCAGTAAAGACCCTGAACTGCACTGCAAAGACTCTGAGTCATTCCTGCTGCGCTCGTGCACCATCACCCCCATGATCCACACTCACTGCCCTGAGGCTGTACTCCTCCCGAGGGGAGTTATCCCACTTTATGCTGCGCACACAACACCAGCCTCAGCGGTCTGCCTCGCAGCGGTGGTACTCCCTGACCGCAATCCACGGGTGGCGCAGTCGGACAATTAACCTCAAAACCTAAGAAAGATTGCCACTGGTTTGACCAGCCTGAGCCACGGGACCGGGTCACCGCCACGGAGACTACAGACCCCAGAGACCCGGCACAGGGTATCCCACACACGTGTACACATGGCCCAGGGGGCGCGTCACATGCAGTACAGCATATTACAAACATAAGTCCCATTATTGGGGAGTGAGTGTCCCATAGTATTTGCTTATACCTTGCAAGCAAAAGCTGCCAAAAATTAGGACGGAGCAACTTGCAATGCCCCTTAAAAGAGCCATGCAGTACAGCATATTACAAACATAAGTCCCATTATTGGGGAGTGGGTCTCCCATAGTATTTGCTTATGCTTTCCCAGCAAAAGCTGCCAAAAATTAGGACGGAGCAACTTGCAATGCCCCTTACAAGAGCCATGCAGTACAGCATATTGCAAACATAAGTCCCATAATTGGGGAGTGGGTCTCCCATAGTATTTGCTTATGCTTTCCCAGCAAAAGCTGCCAAAAATTAGGATGGAGCAACTTGCAATGCCCCTTACAAGAGCCATGCAGTACAGCATATTACAAACATAAGTCCCATTATTGGGGAGTGGGTCTCCCATAGTATTTGCTTATGCTTTCCCAGCAAAAGCTGCCAAAAATTAGGATGGAGCAACTTGCAATGCCCCTTACAAGAGCCATGCAGTACAGCATATTACAAACATAAGTCCCATTATTGGGGAGTGGGTCTCCCATAGTATTTGCTTATGCTTTCCCAGCAAAAGCTGCCAAAAATTAGGAAGGAGCAACTTGCAATGCTGGCACCCTGGTGGTATAGTGGTGGAGGCTGAGGATAAGGAGATGAAGATTAAACAGCCGAAAAGAGGAAGCGTATACCCATGTGGGGGTGTGAAGCGGTGCATGTGAATACACCTCCCGAAATAACACAGTGGATTTGACTTTATGTTACTCTGCTGTCATTTGGTGGTGATGAGAAGTCTGGCCAAATCCAGCCCTTGTTCATTTTGATAAGGGTCAGCTTGTCAACATTGTCAGTTGACAGGCGAGTGCGCTTATCAGTTATAATTCCCCCAGCGGCACTAAAAACATGCTCCGATAACATGCTAGCGGCAGGGCAGGCCAGGACCTCCAAGGCGTACAGAGCGAGTTCACTCCAAGTGTCCAGCTTGGTTACCCAATAATTAAAAGGCACAGAGGAATCACGGAGGACGCTGGTACGATCGGCAAGGTACTCCCTCACCATCTTTTGAAACTTTCCACTCCTTGTGAGAGTACCCCGCGCCTCAGGGCCTGTAAGCTGGGCGGGTGTCAGAAAACTGTCCCAGAACGTTGACAGTGTTCCCCTGCCTCTGCTGGATTGGAGTTGCATCTCTCTCGCCTGTACGCCTTGGTTGGGCAATGAACTGTGACCTCTGCCGCTAGCGTGCTCAGATGGGAATTTTTTTAAGAGTTCTGCAGCAAGGGCCTTCTGGTATTGCCCCATTTTTGTAGACCTCTCCACCTCAGGAATAAGAGAGTGAAAGTTCTCCTTGTAGCGGGGGTCTACAAGTGTCACCAACCAGTAATGACTGTCACCCAACATTTTGACAATGCGAGGGTCACGGTTAAGGCAGCGTAACATAAAGTCAGCCATGCATGCCAGACAGGTAACGGGCAAGATTTCCGTGTCCTCACCAAGATGACGACTGACCATGCTCTCCTCCTCCTCCTCTTCTTCCTCCCCCCTGTCCTCAGGCCACCCACGCTGAACCGACGGTATGACACTTGTACAGGTACTACCGTCTACAACACATGATAGCAGCTCCTGTTCTTCCTCCTCCTCCTTTCCCTCATTGTCCCCCAATGCACGTTGGGATGAGATGAGGCTGGGCTGTGTGTAATCGCCCGCTACGGCTTCTTGATCCATCTCATCATACTCTGGCTGCAATGCCTCCTCTTTAATTCTCTGCAGAGAGCGTTGCAAAAGACAGACAAGTGGGATGCTGACACTAATGATGGCATCATCGCCACTCACCATCTTGGTGGCCTCCTCAAAGTTTGTCAGGATGGTACATATGTCAGACATCCAGGTCCACTCCTGAGGTCTTATGTGTGGAGTCTAACCTGAATATCGACGGCCTTGTTGCAGCTGGTACTCCAAAACTGCTCTCTTCTGCTCACAAATCCTTTGCAACATGTGGAGGGTAGAGTTCCAACGTGTGGGGACATCACACACCAGTCGGTGTGCCGGAAGCTGCAAACGCTGCTGCAACACAGCAAGGGCGGCGGAAGCTGTAGCCGACTTGCGAAAATGAGCGGACAGGCGGCGTACTTTCACGAGCAGATCTGGCAACTCGGGGTACGATTTAAGAAACTGCTGAATCACGAGGTTAAGCACATGAGCCAGGCATGGTACGTGTGTGATCTCACCTCGCCTCAGAGCCGCCACCTGGTTACGGCCATTGTCACACACGACCATGCCGGGATGTAGGTTCAGCGGTCTCAGCCACAGATCTGCCTGCTCTTTCACAGCTGTCCACAACTCACAAGCAGTGTGAGGTTTATCACCTAAGCTTATGAGTTTCAGCACAGCCTGTTGCTGCTTGGCAGAGGCAGTACTGCAATGCTTCCAGCTTGTAACTGATGTGGTGATATCTGAGATGGAGGCTGAGCATGAGGAGGAGGAGGATGCGCAGGAGATGTACACTGTGGGGGCAACTCTGACTGACATTGGGCCCGCAATCCTCGGTGTGGGGAGGATGTGTTCCGTCCCAAGGTCCGACTGGGTCCCGGCTTCCACAGTAACTGTGTTGTTGAGGGAACGGCAGATGCTTTGGGACACGTGCTTGTGTAGTGCGGGGATGGCACACCGGGCAAAATAGTGTCGGCTGGGGACCGAGTACCGAGGGACGGCCACCGGCATAAGATTGCGGAAGGATTCCGTCTCCAACAGCCTAAAAGGCAACATTTCCAATGCAAGCAGTCGTGAAATGTGCGAATTTAGGACTGTGGCCTGTGGGGCGTTATCTGAGAATTTCCGCTTTCGTTCAAAGGTCTGGGATATGGACAATTGAACGCTGCGGTGGGGCGTGGACGTGGACGTTGATGCTGTTTCTTGAGAAACTGCCATAACAAGTGAAGACTGAGAGGAGGGGGCATCTTTACATGCAGTATGGACAGGGGATTGCCTTGCACACACAACATGGGGTTCTATTGCATGCACAACAGTGGAAGAAGCAGTGGTGACACCCGCTGACACTGGTCGTGGAACCTGGGTTTCGCCCCACAAAGTCGGGTGCTTTGCTGCCATGTGCCTGATCATGCTGGTGGTGGTCAGGCTGGTAGTTTTGTCACCCCTGCTGATGCTGGCATGGCAGGTGGAACATATGGCCTTTTTGGGGTTATCAGCAGAGTCTTTAAAAAAATTCCAGACTCTGGAAGACCTTCCGCTTGTACTGGCAGCGTCCCTCGTGTTGGTGTTACGGGGAACGGTTGCCTGCCTTCTGTCTGCGGCCACCACACTGCTTCTTCCTGCCTGTTGGGGTACTTTGCCTCCCTCCCCCTGTGTGCTGCTGGCCTCACTCTGCAAGTCCTCCTTCCACGTTGGGTCAGTTACTAGATCATCCACCACCTCCTCCTCTTCCACTTGCGCACCACGATCCTCCTCCTCACTTCCTGGCAATTGTGTCTCGTCATCGTCCACCTCTTGTGACAGATTGCCAATGTCGACTTCCTGTGGCCGTGGCTGTTCAAATATTTGGGCATCGCAACATGGGATCTCCTCTTCCACCACTTCAAGCGTATCAGGCGAGGGGCCAAAATTTGGAAATGGACCAGTGAACAGCTCTTCAGAGTGTCCAAGTGTGGGATCACTTGCTGTCTGACGACACTCGGCATGGTGGGAGGAAGGAGCATCAGGGTGAGGAGGAGTATGCGGTTGAGACTCACGGCTACTAAGAGTTGACCGTGTGGAAGACAGAACGGAGGTGGTGGTGCCCAGGTAACTGGAAGTATTGTCTGCTATCCAATTAATAACCTGTTCACACTGATCAGTTCTCAATACTGGTGTTGTTCTGTGCTTCCCTAGTAATTCAGTCTAGAAGTGGGAGCGAGAAGATGTGGCTGTTGGTTGTGGCACATTTTCACCTTGGCCACGGCCCTGTCCTCTGCACGAACCATCACCAGAACGTCCACTTCCACGTCCCTTGCCACGCGCCTTGCCCATTGTAAATGAAGTAACATAGCTTACACTTGCACTATCAATGGTAAAAGGGTAATAAAGAGTAGATTAGAACCGTGGAAGAGGAAAACCACAGTTATTGTTACTGGGGTATACCACACTTTTTTAAATAGAGATATTTGCGGCTGAACAGTGAGCGACACACTCAAACTCCTTTTTTTTAGATACCAAAGGCCCAAAACTGGATAGTACAGCGATTTGACCCGTGGAACTGCGAAACCACACTGGGATGTCGGGCCTACACAAGACTATTTTCAACAGATATATTTTTGTGTCACAACAGTCAGGAGACACTACTGTTTTTCTTTACGCAAAAAAATACCAAAACCTGAATAATAGAGATTTTTTACCGTGGAACAGCAAAACCACAGTTATAATTTACTGGTGTATACCAGGCTTTTTAAAATATATATATATTCGCGGCTGAACAGTGAGCGACACACTCAAACTGTTTTTTTTAGATACAAATGGCCCAAAAGTGGATAATACAGAGGTTTGTACCGTGGAACTGCAAAACCACACTTGTATTTCTCGGGCCTACACCAGACTATTTTCAACAGCTATATTTGTGTCTGAAAAATCAGGGAGACACTATTTTTTTTTTTTTTACAGCAAAAAATGCAAAAAGCAGGATAATAGAGATTTTTTACCGTGGAACAGCAAAAGCACACTTCTGTCTCTCTGGCCTACACCAGACTATTTTCAACAGATATATTTGTGTCTGAAAAATCAGGGAGATACTATTATTATTTTTATACAGCAAAAAATGCCAAAAACAGGATAATAGAGATGTTTTACCGTGGAACATCAAAACCACAGTAATTTACTGGTGTATACCAGGCTTTTTAAAATATATATATATTTGCGGCTGAAAAGTGAGCGACACACTCAAACTGTTTTTTTTAGATACAAATGGCCCAAAAGTGGATAATACAGAGGTTTGTACCGTGGAACTGCAAAACCACACTTGTATTTCTCGGGCCTACACCAGACTATTTTCAACAGATATATTTGTGTCTGAAAAATCAGGGAGACACTATTTTTTTTTTTTTACAGCAAAAAATGCAAAAAGCAGGATAATAGAGATTTTTTACCGTGGAACAGCAAAAGCACACTTCTGTCTCTCTGGCCTACACCAGACTATTTTCAACAGATATATTTGTGTCTGAAAAATCAGGGAGACACTTATTATTTTTATACAGCAAAAAATGCCAAAAACAGGATAATAGAGATGTTTTACCGTGGAACATCAAAACCACAGTAATAATTTACTGGTGTATACCAGCCTTTTTAAAATATATATATATTTGCGGCTGAACAGTGAGCGACACACTCAAACTGTTTTTTTTAGATACAAATGGCCCATAGAACTGCAAAACCACACTTCTATTTCTCTGGCCTACACCAGACTATTTTCAACAGATATATTTGTGTCTGAAAAATCAGAGGCAAACTTTTTTTGGGGGGGGGGGCACCAAAAGGTTAATAAGATGGGAATTTGTACATTGTGAAGGAGGAAAAAAAAAAGAGGATTTAGATAAAAAAAAAAGGATTTTTCCTGGCCCCCGGGACCTGGAGCTAAGTCCAGCAATTTCAGCAACAGGAGCAGCACACAGGACTGTAATGCAGCGTTTGCTGGTATAACCACTGCATCTCCTATACAGCCTGCCTGCCTGCCTGCCTGATATACCTAGGATGGATATTAGTCCTGAGAAGGACTGTTTGTTTGATCTGGCAGCCTTTACAGACCCTACACTAACTATTTTGCAGGATATATCTCTCCCTAAATCAGCAGCGCTGTCCCTACACTGTCTGATCCGGAGCGACAGTGTCCAGGATGGCGGCGCCCGGTTTTAAATACTCGAGGTGACTCTGTGCGGCCAGCCAATCACTGTAATGCCCACAAACAACATGGCTGCGGCATTACAGTGAGTGGCTGGCAATCCCTGCATGTTCATTGGCTCTGTAAAGAGCGCCAAACATGCAGGGCGGAGACCCGAGCTCCCGCCCGAGTAACCCGGAAATGCTCGGTGCTCGCCGAACATCCCGAGTAGCGTGATGCTCGGGCGAGTACCGAGCAGTGTCGAGCATGTTCGCTCAACACTAAAATCTATCTATCTAATATCTATCATATATCTATCTATTATCTATCTATTATCTATCTATCATATATCTATCTATCTAATATCTATCATATATCTATCTATCTATTATCTATCTATTATCTATCTATTATCTATCTATCATCTATCTACAGTATCTCTCTATCATATATCTATCTATGTATCTATTTATTTATCTATCTATTTATATATCCATGTATTCTATATTTTACCTATCTGAGTATTAATCTATATTCTGTTCACAGAGATCTGTCACACTGAAGCTGTTTATATGATTCTACTACACATATAAAAATGCACACAAAAAGCAGCAAAAGTAGGTATTCTATAGGAATATAAATGATTGCATGTACCCTTCTGCCACCACCAGGGATCTCAGGCTGCTGTCAGACTGCCTATTTCTAAGCAACCAAATGAAAGAGAAGATGGAAAGTTACCAATGATAAAAGCAGAATGCTGGCTTAGAGATGAGCCACAACTCAATAGAGGAATAGAAATAAGCACTGGAGTGGAAATAAAATGTGCTGTAACATACAGAAGAGCCACAGAATTAGGGAATCAACTGAAAGAATGTAACAAGAGAAAATGACACAGCAGGGTAAAATAAAGAACCAGCTAAGAGCGCGGCAACATTAACTATAGAATCCTGGACTGTGCAGCAGCTAAAGCCACACAGGGGGGTCATTCACTAGTGACCAGTGTCAGAGTGCGTTAAAACACCATTCATAAAAGAAAAAAAATACAAATCACATATACGTTTATGTAGTATCCATAAAAAGTCTACACATCCCTGTTTGACATGTAAAAAATCATACCATGAAGAATAATTTCAGAACATTTTCCACCTTGATTGTTACCCATAATCTGTACAATTAAATGAAGAAGCAAACAGAAATCATTTTGAGGGTAAAAATAACAAAAATAACTAAAATAATGTGGTTGCATAAGTGTAAACACCCTTTTATAACTGGAGATGTGATTGTGTTCAAAATTAGCTAGTTACACTTAATCTCATGTTAAATAGTAGTGAGTGCACAGCATCCATTATTTAGAGCAGGGGTCCGGAACCTTTTTTCTGCCGAGGGCCATGTGGATATTTATACCATCCTTGGGGGGGCCGTACAAATTGTGCACTAACTCCGCCCACAAAGTGCGTCCTGATGCTGGCACTGGTGTTAGGATGTAATCTTTCATTGCACGCCGCTTAGCGTTCAGTAGTGAATACTGCGTGCACATGTTCATACAGCAAGAAGAAATTAAAAGGTCATCAAAACACAGCTGCCGGCAGAAGCACTGTGGTGACCAGAAATCTGCCCCGGGGGCCGGAGAAAATGTCATTGCAGGCCATAAATGGCCCACGGGTCTAAGGTTGCCCACCCTTGTTTAAAATGTAATCCACAGCAGGTTTTTGCTATGTAATCTGAGAGCAGCATGATGCAGGGTCAGAAACCTTGATTCCAGCAAATGTGTCACTTACGGGGCTGCTTCTTACAGTTTCAGTAAAATAAATGTTTAACCAGGAAGAAATTATTACTAGAAGATACTTTCTGTAGACAGAAAGCTTCCAATCAGTGGTGTATGTGTGTGTGTGTGGGGGGGGGGGTTTATACAGAGCTTAAAGGGGTTATCCAAAAATAAGATAAAATGGAGTCCCTGATATAATTTAAACTGCAGCCCGTCCCAGTCATAGATGACAGCCATGCTCCCAGCCACCAACTGAGGTATGTGTGAATCAACTCTTGTCAGTTGGGGCGCATGTCTCAGGAACTGTATGTCTTCAGTCTGCAGACTGTCCTGATGTCCTGATGTGTGACTATGATGAGCAGCAGTTTAAATTACACCAGGGACTCCATTTTATCTGAATCTTGGAAAATCCCTTTAACATTCAGAGAACTGCTAGGTATGCAACAGTGAAAACAGTGGTTTAATCAAAATGTCAGCATGCAGACCAGTAAATGACACATCGCTGGAATCAGGGTCTCTGTTTCTCCATTGTGCTGCTCTCAGATTTCATGTAAAAAAACTGGTAATAGATTGCCTTTAAAGTCATTCTGATTAACCTCATATAAAGTTGAGCTGTTCTAGAAAGATTTTTGACATTTTATTATTTGCATTTTATAGTAAAAACCATGGTCCATAAACAGCTTACAACACAGCAAAGGGATCTGATTGTTGAAAGTAATCAGTAAGTAGAAGATAACATTTTACAAGGCATTGGATATGCCATGTAATGCTATGAAGATTGTCATCAAGAAGTGGATTGAATATGGCACAACACTGACATTACCATGGATGTGATAGGAAAATCCAACTAGAACAGCTACATTATAAATGGCATTAATCTGAGTTAATCACAATCACTCTAAATGATGAGATCTGTGTGCTGACTACTATTTAACATGAGTTTAAATGTGATTGGCTAATTCTGAGTGCAACCATATTCCCAAATATAAAGCAACATGCAGACGTTGAGTATTTTGTGATTTTTTTATGTCAGTATTTGTAAGCCAAAACCAGGAGTGGGTGATAAATACAGAAGTGGGGTACATTTATTTATTTTTATTTACTTATATAGCACCATTAATTCCTCAGCACTTTACAGACATTATAAGCACTGCCCCCATTGGGGCTCACAATCTAGATTCCTTAGCAGTATGTCTTTGGAGTGTGGGATGAAACTGGAGAACCTGGAGGAAACCCACAAAAACACAGGGAGAACATACAAACTCCTTGCAGATGGTGTCCTTAGTGGGATTTGAACTCAGGACCCCAGCGCTGCAAAGCTTCAGTGCTAACCACTGAGCCACCATGCTGCACATGTTTCTATTTTACTTTTACTTTGATTGTTCCACTCCTGCTACTGGCTTAAAAATACTGATGTAAAATACTGAACAAATACTGAACGTGAGCATGTGGCCTAAGAGGGTATTCACACTTTCAAGGCAAACACATTATTTTAGTTTTGTTAATTTTTATTTTTTCCCTTAAAATGATTTCAGTACATGAATAAATGAGTTCAGTTCATAATGGATTTGTACAGATTACTGGTTACATTAAAGGTGCAAAAAGTTCTGAAATGATTCTTCTTGGTATGATTTTTTTACATGTTAAAAATTTGGCACTTTAACAGGGGTGCGTAGACTTTTTAATCCACTGTATGTACTTTGTTTGCCAGCGGATAATGAGAATGATGTACAACTCTTGGCAACAGTGGCTGCAAGGAAGATTGGGGCACTTTCACACTTATTTTGACAGCTAGTAAATTACAAGATGTGACAAAGGAAGATAAAGGTGGGTAACGGCTTCACTATGTACTGTCTTAATTAGTGAAATTAATTACTATATTAAAGCAGATCAGTCTTTCATCTACTTTGACACTGAGACAGCTGAAGGCGGAGGGAGGGCATGGAATGAACGCTATGGAGGGGTAGAATATTAATCATTATCAATAAGGCAGCCATAAAATTCAGAGCAGTTGGTATTTGCTCAAAGTGTTGCTATCTATTGCCCTTTTACACTGAATAAAACAACTAGATGGGTTAGGTCGATGTCACATGTGAGACATTCACAATCTGAGCGCAGACAGTGATGCTTAGACAATCCATGGGTCTCCGGACGTAAACTCCACAGCCATTCAAGCATATAGGGCTGTTGAATATGGGTCAGGGTACCCTTGTCCGGTTTACATCACTTTCTGTATTTTGACCGTGATTATTGGACATGTTAAACTGGCCCAACACAGCTAGTTCTTTTATATTTAGCAGACTTTGATTAGAACATTAGAAACAAATGTGCAGCAACAAAACTCAATATCTGGAAGAATTAAGTCAGAGGGGTCATATGCAAAGGAGACAGAGCAACACAGGAACAACGCAGAACGGAATGTATTCAAAACAGCAGGACTGATTTCATAATGTATACCTGGAGCAGACTTAGTTATTCCACCCGGATAAAATGACATCCTGAAAACATGAGGGGAGGGCACTGGAAACATGGCAAAGTGGTGTTATTGCCATGAGGTTGGTTTCAGGAGAAGAGAGCTGGAACAGGAAGTAGTGAGTAACAACATTAACAGTGCTGCATGGGTCAGTAAATACTCCCACTGCAGTCCATGTGACCTGTCTCTTACCACAGCTCCTCTTATGCACCCTCTCCTGCCTTCTTAAATATGCCACATGTTGCTCCCACATAACATTAGCAATACCAATATAAAAAATATAAAATAGTTTTCTAATCTTGTGTGCACCCTATAATCATTTGCATCCTACTGTCCAAACATCTCAATAAGCAATGCCTATATTGATAATTTATGATGTTACATGTTAGTATTTAATGTTTTTCTACTAACTACTAAATGTTAACATTACGCGCTAGCTATTATTACTTTGTATTACAATGAGTAGAAATTGTAAAACTAAGGATTAATGTATTCCATGATGAGTAGCCTAGTAATAATACATTACTTGTATGTCAGATAAAATTTGAACAGGCCTGCATAATCTGAATATTTAACGAAAATGAATAAAACTGATGCAGTTTCCAAATTTTTAACCGTTTCCTCGGACAATAACAGGCAACAGTTTCTGTGATTGTCACAATTAAAATATGCAAAATATGGAAAAATAGTTTGAGGAAGCAGTTATTCCTTTGACAGCTACATTCATCGGGCTTGCCTGCAGCAAAAGTGCCACTGGCAAAACGTGAAAAAAATGAACCTGTGTGAAGCCTAAGGTCCCATTCTAAATATGCATAGCACTGTGGTTATTGACTGTATGGGGATTTATCATTGCATCTTTTAGCAGAAGTAGAAAAATTCACAGAAAAGAGAGCAGCATCAAGTGGCAGTGAGGAAGCACTGCTCCTGTGACAAAATAGAAGCATTGTTTAAAACTTTTTGGCATGTTCACAAGGAACTAAATCAAGGAGAGGTCTTGTATAGGCATGTGACTTTTTTACAGGTTTGTGCACTCTTCCCATACTGCGATTTTTATTGAGAAATCCAATGTCTCTTGCTGAAAGTTCAATACTGTATTGTGACAAGCGAGTAAATCCTTTGACCAATAGCAAGCCACGTCACGTCCACTGGGTGGCCACACATAGACACATAAATGAAAAAATCACCGCACAGCTGTTGAAGAGTGGTGCTCAAGTAGGGGCCGAACCCGTAATATATAAGAATAACCTCGGCACTCAAAGGATATGTAAGTAACAAAGGTAATTTTATTTATGCAGTCCACACAAAAAAATAAACGTTTCGGTCACAGTTGACCTTCATCAGTATTGCTGCAAAATATAAGTAGATGCAGTAAGAAAATAAAATAAATTGAATACATGATAATAAATCCAAGGATTATAATGAATCCACATCATTAAATATAAATGCAACTCAATGGGATATAGGAGGGAAAGAGGAATAAGGGTAGAAGAAGGTGTAGCCAATAGAAGCGGAAGAAAACAACTAGAGGAAACATACCAGATTATAAGAGAAGGTGTACGTGGCTGGATGGCCCGGATGGGAGATTTCTAGAGCTACCTGTGCAAATGTATATATGTAAAGGTGAGACGCAAGGTATAATAGAATAACAAGGTCTAAAGGAAACAGTACTATACCTGAGTGGTAAAACTGTACTACGCGGTATCCCCCGCTAGTGTACGTAACAGGACGGTACGGACTGGAGGTCTCTAAACTACCTGTGAGAATGTATACAAAGGTGAGACGATAGCAGAAGACCAATGTTAAGTCTGGAAGGAGCAGTACTATACCTGAATGGAGAGGGCTGAGCTACGCGGTATCCACCGCTAGTAGAAGGCACAGGCATGTGGTGTAGAGGGTCCCTATATATATATGTAGTAAGAAGAATGAATAAAGACGCTGCAGAGCGCGCTAGAGCGGAAGCGGAATTGACGTCACCGGATGTGACGATGGTGGAGATGCGTGCGGTCCAGAGGCTTGCGTTCCACCGACAGGAAGTGACCGGCAGAGAGAATCAGGAGATCTGGGCAAGCGCAGTAGTCATGGAAACGGAGGAGGGGACTGGAAGGGGGAGCAGGAATGGAAGGCAGGGCTTTCTAGGGAGAGAAGAAACAGAGGATGAGTGCATGTAAATCAAACACAGTACGTCATACAATATAGACATATTATGGTATGCAAGAGACACAGTTAATGCTAAAATATATCGAAGTTACAATCACATTGTAGGAAATAGGAGAAAGGGTATGGCTCGTACACGGACTGGAGTATCTGGACAGACCCTTGTGTGGCTGAGCATGAAATCACGATGCTGACCAGGGTACTATGTATAGCGCATCCTTTTTATATAAAGGCGGATAAATCGTATTCCCTGTTCAGGCCTTTGGGGGTTCTGGAATCCAACTCGTGGATCCAGAATGCTTCCCTTTGTTTGAGAAGTGAGATCCGATTGCCACCTCTACGTAAAGGTGGTACCTGTTCCAGGACCTGGAATTTAAGTTGTGATATGTTATGTCCTAGTGTGATGAAATGGTGTGGAATCGGTAGTAGCATATTTCTACATCTTATGGTCGATTTATGTTTAGAGATACGGTCTTTCACTGATTGTGTGGTTTCTCCCAAATCAGGCACATTCCCGTGCCTTCAGTGCCACCAATGTAATAATGTACTTAAAGGCAATTCCGTTTTTCATCCTCAGTCAGGCAAGAGATACACTATCAAAGATTATTTTACATGCGACAGTTCATTCGTGGTTTACCTTATTAAATGCCCGTGTGGCATGATCTATATTGGAGAAACCACACAATCAGTGAAAGACCGTATCTCTAAACATAAATCGACCATAAGATGTAGAAATATGCTACTACCGATTCCACACCATTTCATCTCACTAGGACATAACATATCACAACTTAAATTCCAGGTCCTGGAACAGGTACCACCTTTACGTAGAGGTGGCAATCGGATCTCACTTCTCAAACAAAGGGAAGCATTCTGGATCCACAAGTTGGATTCCAGAACCCCCAAAGGCCTGAACAGGGAATACGATTTATCTGCCTTTATATAAAAAGGATGCGCTATACATAGTACCCTGGTCAGCATCGTGATTTCATGCTCAGCCACACAAGGGTCTGTCCAGATACTCCAGTCCGTGTACGAGCCATACCCTTTCTCCTATTTCCTACAATGTGATTGTAACTTCGATATATTTTAGCATTAACTGTGTCTCTTGCATACCATAATATGTCTATATTGTATGACGTACTGTGTTTGATTTACATGCACTCATCAACTGTGACCGAAACGTTTATTTTTTTGTGTGGACTGCATAAATAAAATTACCTTTGTTACTTACATATCCTTTGAGTGCCGAGGTTATTCTTATATACACATAGACACATAGACTCTGATTCATAACTTCATCCTTTTTATTTTTATGTCTCTTTACTTTTTGGTCTCTTGGTATTGGTTGCCGTTTTTGGTGCCAAATTCATCAAAATAACACACGCAACTTACACATTTGTCTCAAAGTAAAAAATGGTCTTTTTTTCAGTCTTGAACTATTTTTGCAACTTTTTTGAACCAAAAGTTGCACATTTGCAGAATGGAGAAAAATTAGACCGAAAAGACTAGTGTCCTAAAATAATACACCATAGGGAGACTGGAATGAAGTTGTAGCAAATTTTGCAATTTTTTAAAAAGACACAATTGATGAATCAAGTGAAAACATCAGGAATTGCAAAACTCTTCCCAGAAAGCGATAACAAAAAAAAACGGTGAGCACATATAAAATAGACTTCAAAAAGGATAATGAATTGGGTGCAAAAAAACAAAACTAGAAAAATACAAATCCAAAGCCAATGATGAATCGGGGCCATATAATTTGAATATGTACCAAAAGAACATTGTGAAATATAGATTTGAAAGGACACATTTCTTCACATACAAACTATACAACTTTTAGAGTTGGTAAAGATGAGTGCTTCCCTAGGAGAATACAATGTACTAAATGCAATTTACTAAAACTTTCTCATTTTTAGACAGTGTCGATTTTGTCTAGACAGGCTTAAAATACGTTATAATTACCACACTGGCTTCAGCCGTTTTTTGTCTAACATTCGCTAGATGACTTTTCACCAGAAATTTAAGACAAATTTTCCTTTACAATGGAGCATTTAAGGCCACTGCTCTTTTACAAAGTCAAACCTAATTTGTTCTAAGCCACACTCTATTGTCGAGTGAGACACTGAAAGGATCTAAAGCAAATCATAAATGTAACGCAATTCATGAACAACACTTTTTTTCCACAAAATGCTCCAGAATTCTGAAGCACTTATTTTACGTAAAGGGAATCTTTCATCAGATTCATGCTGCCCCCACCACTGGCACCATGCATCGGACACTGGCCTCCATTGCAGCTAAGCATGTTTTACTCTGAAATACTGCAGGTTACAGAGTAAACATACCTTGAATAGCCTGCCAGAGACTATATGTTCCAGGTGATTAGTCAAAGGCCATTCCATGGTCAGGTTTTACCTTTCCGGCTCCAATTGACTAACATGCTGTAAGGAGATGGACATACTGCCCATATTCTGCCTTGAAGAACAAGTGTTTTGTTGTATTGTGTAATGCGAACTATGACATGCATTAATAGTGTTATTGGGTTCTGCCCGTCAGTAAGTAGAGTAAGAGTTAATGATTGGGATTAGCCCAGAGTGGAAGGGGCTAAGACAAAGGGACAGATACAGTTTTCTGTCAGAACATTAGATAGGCACCAGTGTGTGTCTGAAGTAGACCTAAGATCTGGACAGTAAACAGTGCCACATGACATGGGTATCCTGAAGTGAGGAGAGACTGAGATGGTGGTTAGCATGAACTGGAGAAAAGAGAAAAGGAAAATCAGCAGGATGACAGGGTGATAAAATGGAGACGGGTCCTAGGAGAGGACGCCTAGCACTATGGCCCAGAGTTTATCACTCAGAAAGGTAACGGCCCAAGACAGGACAGAGTACGTGAGAAAAATAGAGTGCCCCGGGTGGGAGTTTCAAGGTATTAGTGACAGAGAAGTTAAGTACCGGCCATACTGGCAACATAGCTACCTTGTGAGGAAAGAACATGCGGAAGCATGAGTTGAGAATAGGACTCTTGCAGTACTGAGCTGGGTTTAAGTGAAACAGTGGAGATAGAGAACGAAAAATAACAAGAAAGGAACTGGAACTGTTTGTAGAAAATGTTCTGTATTGTGAAGGAAAAGTTCATAAAGTTGTGTACCCGTTATCTACTATATATAATCCTCACCAAGTTATCATTCAGTAAAAAAAAGTTTATTTATGATTGGTGGTCTCCCTCATTGAACTGTTCAACATCTGGTCCTAGCCAACCCCCGTCATTGGTAATATGCAGTCTGCAAGGGCCTATAATGCCCCTATAGCACAAGTCTGCACACCCAGCCAGGACACCCAAATTCACGTAATGTCCGGGGCATAAGAAACAAGTACCTCTCTCACAGCTACCGTCCCACGCCACGTTACAAATGTCTCTCCCTATTGTTATTATAATTGGGATTATTATTATTTTCTTTTTATGATTTTCTTTTTTAGACCAAAATTATGTGGTTCCCACATAGGGAAAGGCCTGTCTTTTGAAGGGACTCGGGGAGGAGAGAAGCAAACTGGGAACTAGGTGTCTGGAATGGCGAGTCTAAAGCAATATCCTGGCAGTTTCTCCCAACCTCACTCCCTAAGACTGAAAAATCTCTTCTTATATTTGTGAATAGAGAGATCTGCTAATCATGGAGAGTGGTGCAGGAAAAATCTACAGGGGACATGCCTCGGGCTAGTTATCTGGGATGCATTATTGTTGTGATTGTTATTAACATTTTTTTTTTTTTTTTACTATGCTTTATTTTCCAGACCAGAAGTATGCAGTTCCCACATAAGGAGAGACCTGCCACTGAACGAAAATAGGGACAGGCTGAGGCTGGCAGGAGACTATTTGTCAGGGAGAAGCCACAGATGACTTGCCTGGGACTAGTTACCTGAGATGCATACTTCCCCGTTGGCTTTTCAAAGTATGTTTTCCCTAAAACGCTGATACATTTCAGACTAAAACGTACCTGACTGCAATAAGGCAGCAGGTGTCTGATTTATGCTGCCTTATTGCAGTCAGGTATGTTTTAGTCTGAAACAACATTCAAACAACATGAACTGATAGGTTCCCTTTAAGTTAATTATTTTTATTAGTACTGTTGTTACTGTTATTGTTGTTATTATTATACTGTTGTTACTGTTATTGTTGTTATTATTATAATTATTGTTCATTTTTTTATTTTTACTATGGTTTACATTTTCAGACAAGAAGTGTATAGTTCCCACATAGGTAGAGGCCTGATATTCAAAGGCATTAGGGGCGGCAAGAGGCCAACAGGGGACTATTTGTCAGGGAGAAGAAATGGGTGACCTGTCACAGACCAGTTATCTGAGTTGTATTCTTCCATGAGGACTTTTCAAAGTATGTTTTCTCTGAAACACCGTAGCATTTCAGAGTACAACAGACATAGCTGCAATAATGCAGCCAGGGTCTGATTCACGCTGCCTGGGGTTCGAACGCCATTTATTAGCTGATTGGTTCCCTTTAAGTAAATAATTTTATTAGTACATTATCATTATTTTTTTTTAACTATGCTTCACTTTTTCTGACCGGAAGTAAGTAGTTCCCACTCAGGGAAAACATCTCCTTTGATAACGTCATTAGCAGGGAAGCTTGATTGCGTCTGGTTGGGATTATCGGGACTGTACATTGCACACCTTTTTATTGTGTATTTTGCAAGTACTGGAAATTAATGCTCTCCCCTGTGAAGATTACAGAGAAATACATATTGAAGGTAACAAAAGACTAGCTATATTAGAGTTGGCAGAGTAAAGGTTACCCAGAGTGACAGGCTCAGCAGGTGTGCAAGGCTTTGCCCATTGATTCAAATTGAAACTGAAAATAGCACTTTATTCAGCAAATCAAACCCAATCACTACTGAACAGTCTTCAGCTCTTATTTCCAAGCCCACTACTCTTTATTACTTCCTTTTTCTGGGAGAGAAAGAAAATACTTCTTCTTAAGGTGCTAAACGTCCTCCTTCCATTTACTAGCTACCGTCAATTGCTTTTCCCTTTTTCAAATGAGGCAATCATCTTAGTATGCTCCTTCATGCAATTCACTTTTTCAGAAAAACTATCTTATTTTGTCACAGAAATTTGCTACTATTCTGGAAATTAATCTTTCCTGTAATGTTTAATATTTCTTCCGAAACAATTACAATTTAATAAAGCATTGTAGCAAATGCTTCTATTTCCCGAATGCTTGGATATTGGGAGACATTAGAGCCATGCCTGGCAGCGGCAAAGCCTGGATCTGCAAGCATGAAGAATTAATGTAGGTTGACTAATAGGAAAGCACTTTGGGAAGTGGCTCATGTTTTGTTAGAAAAGGTGCCATCCGATTGGATCCCATAAATAAAGAGAATTAGAACAGGCTACAGTGCACAGAGTTTATATATGAGTTTCAATGAGACGATCATTTAGGCTTTCCGGGCTCATTGAGAACTTGTTGCCATGGTAACCCGAGAGAAACTTCGCCACTAAATAACAGATCAGGATGCACAATTCATAACGTTCACTGGAACAATTTATCTTATTTCTGATTCCTCTGTGTTTTCTCTTAAGTACAACATGAAGAACCTGAACTGCAAATATTAAGTATTTATCTACATTCAGCAGCTAATATGCATCACACACAGCCGGGGAAGAAATGTTTGCTCAGGATCCTTGACATTAACATTTCAATATGGACTTTGAATGCAGTAGCAGCCCGCAAATGCTACCTTTACAAAAACTAGAATGTAACTACTGATTATATGACATAAATGAATATGTGAAGTGCAAAAATTGCAAGAAATTTAGAAAATTCCAATATAACACCCAGTATTATGCTAAAGTTTCATTCCTAAAGTAATCATCAGAAACGGAGATCTGTCCAATTCTAAAGCAATGGCAACGGTTAATCCTCATTCGCATGTCTTCTATGCTTCTCCTATGTTTTCAATCTGTGGTTTTTCACATATTGAAGATATACTCATTCCAGTCTGTGGGGCTGATCACATGTCTGTGTTTTTATGAGGACTGAGTGTCCACAAAAATAAAAAAGATATGTCCTTTTTTATGTCCTGAGTCACGGATCAAACTTGCCAAGCAAGTCCGTGAGTCTGTGACAAACTCAGACAGCATACTAGTAGCATTCTTGTGCTGTCCATTTTTCACAGACTATTTTCTAGAAGAATCTTAAACGGGTAGTCTGAAATTAACACTGATTTCATTACCTATCATTCCCTCCCTACTGTGCATAACTGATTTTTTTTCTTTTAACAACTTCCTGTTTGATGACATTTCATTTGAGAATTCTTAGTACATGCTGGGATACACAAACAAGACACCACATTAGGGGGCAGAGGCTGCGGTCACTGCAGCAGCCCATTTCCCTACTCTGAAATGAAGCTTCATCAATGAAGTCCGTTTCAGGTGCTTGGCTAGTCCCAGCTCTACTGAGCATGCATAGGTTGTCAATTCCAAAGAATGCTCAGTAAGATCTTGTCACTGTGCAAAATTCTTTTTAATTCACAGTGACAGTGCGCTCCCTTGTCGGCTCTAATGAGAAGTGATAAGTCTGCAACAGAGCGCACTGTCATTGCATACTGTAAGAAGATAACCCAGTGAGCAGATAGCAGTCCCACCCCCAAAACCGACATCACACCACTTGATGATGCCTTGTTTGAATATTCAAATATGCAATAAGGATTCTCAAAAAAAATGTTATCAAACAGGAAGTTGATAAAAATAAAGCAGTTTGATAGAGTTGAGAGGGAATGGTAGGGAATTTTTAATTAAAGTACATTAAAAAAGCAGTTAGATCATTACATTAAATAGATATTTGGGAAGAAATCAGTGTTAGTTTTGGACCATCCCTTTAAGAAATCTCTGTCAGTCTTTGTTTTTGCAAATGAGAAAAAGATGAAACACTGATGGTAAAGGATGACACACTGACCAAACATTGATGAAAATCTGATCCAAAACACAAATTCAGTTTGTTTTTTTCTTATGTACAAGAAAAAATGGACGTCTGAATTAGACTTTAGTATTGATTTATGTTTTAATTCATGCACTTTATTAAATACAAGTGTGTTCTGATAAATAGATAGATATACAGTACGCATGATAGATTGATAGATTTAGCAATATATTTTGTAGATGGAAAAATAGATATATAGATGTAGACATTCTTAACATAATAGACAGCTACTCTATTAAAGTAGAGCACTACAGATCACTGTAATATTGCTGTAGGGCGGTATTACAATACACTTACCACTATACCATTGCTCTAACAAAGTGGGTTGCAGTGCGCTAATAGATCACTGCACTAACTTTAATGCTTGCTACATCTGTGTAGGTAACAAAAATAGAAAAATAAAAGACAGACTCAAAGAAAAAGAGATAGAAACCACATTATTTTAAAGCTAGATATACAGATATAGAAATTCAATTATACAAGCACGCTATGCGTTCTAATATACCTCTATACCGGCACACTACATTAAGAACATAGTTGGCTTTGGTTCACTACACAGATAGAATACTGCACTGTGTGTAATGTTCAAGGAGTTGTCTGGGCTTGTAATACTGATAGCTTATCCTTGGTCATCAATATCAGATCGGTGGGTGTCCGACATCCGGTATCTCCACCGATCAGTTGTTATAAGCCCCATAAGGGACCGGATGTAACCATTGAATGGAGCAGAATAGCACAGCTCTGTACATTGTGCAGCTGCTAAATACTTGAAGAGAAAGAATACGACCATATCAACCCAAAGTTGTAATAAAAATTAACTTTTATTCATAAATAGTATAAAAAGTTACTACATAGTCAATATAGGGCACAGTATAGAAATACGAAAAGACATATAACATATAGAAAAAACCGTCTCACTGAAGGGACGATGTGGTCCACAAATAACGAAGGGGGGGCCTCAGCACCACAGCAAAAACATATATATATCTAGTCCTTCATCTGTAATGTCAATAAGGAGGACTATCGGATAGCCACAGAGAAATACCCATAATAATATCCATATAGTAATGCATGTCACAAGCAGTATTAGAGTACTTGAAGATTTCCTCAGGAGGGACTCATAATCAGTACTATCTGAATGCCATATGTGGACTACTAGACTGTGCTTTTCATCATATCAGATGCACAGTATGAAAATAGGTAGGTGTAGAGTTGAATAAAGGCAAATACTGCATAATATCAAAAAGGTTACCTGGGCTACAAGCTGTAATGTCGGGGCTCCCCCACGTGGACCGCTCGCCCACCCCAACGCACGTTTCGGCGTTTGCCTTCTTCAGGGGGCGTCAACTTCCTCCGGGGGAGTATGGACTTAAATACCATGCTGGCCAATCAGATGGAGGGGGTGGACCCGTAGTGACGCGCGTAGCGTCCCCGCTGCTAAGCAACCAGTGACGCGGGCGTCATGCAAGGAATCACATGATGGTCACATGGACCCATGTGATGCAGGTCCTTGCATAAAGACGCCAGGCGGCACGGGGCACTCAGAAAGCGGCGACGCTCGCGCGTCAGGTCCTATTAGATTCACATAATTGGGGAACATACCGGAAGATATATACTATTCTTGCGCAATATAGTATATTTTTTCTTTCCCACTGCCACCACTTCAGTATATGGATGTATCATATAGTAACACTATGTCACAGTCCAGCAACTTAACATTATGACAATCAAATAATACATCATTACATCAATTATATATATCCCATCATACAGAGGGCTAGTATAGATCATTTGCAATCCCATAAGTATATAAGTAAATGTGTAGGGGCCATATTGTCACACCAGTAATATATACTAAGTGAGATTTTAAAAAATAGAGATAACATCACATATATCATCACAAGTTCACAGAGAATCATGTATAGTGTGGGGTTAGCGAACTTCCCTGATCCAGATTCTATCAAAACAACAGGGTATATAAACATCATATAGCACAAGACAAAAAAATCCACAGTATATATATATACACCGCAGTAGTTGTTCCCAAATGAGATGGATTATTCAATGTATTCATATTCACATATTGGTCCATATGGTATCAGCCATAATATACATATAACTCGTCGGAGGAAGTAAGGTGCAAACGGATGGTGAAACACACTGAAAATAAAAAAATAGATTAAAATCATAAAAACCACAACAGAGATATGTGACAGGGGAGGAATCTAAAGAAAAGGAGCGAAGCTGAGATTCTCATTAAGTCCATTGGGATGTACGGTATTTAGTCGCCAAATCCATCTAGATTCGAGCTGAGCCAAGCGTTGGCTCTGTCTACCTCCACGAATACCCATTCTCAACACGTCTATCCCCCGAACCCTCAGGAGGGAACTGTCACAGTCATGATGCAATTTAAAATGTTTAGGTATGGTCCTGAGTGTGGAGGGATCCATGCAGTCGATTGCCGCCACGATCCCCAATATATGTTCTCTTATTCTAACTTTAAGTTGGCGCGTTGTTAGGCCAACATAAATGAGCCCACAAGGGCAGGTGGCGTAGTAGATAACAAAACGTGAGGTACATGTAATACGACATTTTATATCATAAATTTTAGTACCGGCTGCATTAGAAAAAGTACTGATCCTGTCCATATTGGGGCAGGCGACACATCGACCGCACGGAAAACTCCCACAGTCAGGACCTGATGCACCAAAGATAGTAGACGTGCCTGGTGCTGTTTGATAGTGACTGTGTACAAAATAGTCACGGAGATTCCTAGACCGGCGTACAGTGATGGGTGGGCGATCAGGAAGAATTTTTGACAATACCGGGTCTATCAAAAGGATGGGCCAAGCTTGAGTCAAACATTTCCTCATGCGCCCAAATTGTCCATGATAGTTTGTTATAAACCTTGGTTTGTCACTGATCTTAGGACTTCTTTGCAGATAGAGCAATTCGTGCCTATTTGAATATTTGGCACGATGATACGCTCTTTTCACCACTCGTTTACTGTAGCCTCTCTCATAGAATCTCTTCTTCATATCCATAGACTGTCTAGCAAAGTCCTCGTCACTGGAACAAAGTCTGCGAAGTCGCAGAAATTGTCCAGTGGGTACTGAACGAACCATCCACGGAGGATGGGAGGACGACGCGTGAAGCAGCGTATTCGTGGAGGTATCCTTTCTATAGATGTTTGTTTGTATCAGATTATTGTGGTCCCTCGTAAGGGTAACATCAAGAAAGTTAACTGTATCCATATCCCAATTGAAAGTAATATGAATATTCATATTATTGGTGTTGAGGAGTTGCACAAAAGTCTGTAAGTCCTCAACAGAGCCCTGCCAGATCAGCAGGATATCATCAATGTAGCGCGTCCTTTTGATAGACCCGGTATTGTCAAAAATTCTTCCTGATCGCCCACCCATCACTGTACGCCGGTCTAGGAATCTCCGTGACTATTTTGTACACAGTCACTATCAAACAGCACCAGGCACGTCTACTATCTTTGGTGCATCAGGTCCTGACTGTGGGAGTTTTCCGTGCGGTCGATGTGTCGCCTGCCCCAATATGGACAGGATCAGTACTTTTTCTAATGCAGCCGGTACTAAAATTTATGATATAAAATGTCGTATTACATGTACCTCACGTTTTGTTATCTAATACGCCACCTGCCCTTGTGGGCTCATTTATGTTGGCCTAACAACGCGCCAACTTAAAGTTAGAATAAGAGAACATATATTGGGGATCGTGGCGGCAATCGACTGCATGGATCCCTCCACACTCAGGACCATACCTAAACATTTTAAATTGCATCATGACTGTGACAGTTCCCTCCTGAGGGTTCGGGGGATAGACGCGTTGAGAATGGGTATTCGTGGAGGTAGACAGAGCCAACGCTTGGCTCAGCTCGAATCTAGATGGATTTGGCGACTAAATACCGTACATCCCAATGGACTTAATGAGAATCTCAGCTTCGCTCCTTTTCTTTAGATTCCTCCCCTGTCACATATCTCTGTTGTGGTTTTTATGATTTTAATCTATTTTTTTATTTTCAGTGTGTTTCACCATCCGTTTGCACCTTACTTCCTCCGACGAGTTATATGTATATTATGGCTGATACCATATGGACCAATATGTGAATATGAATACATTGAATAATCCATCTCATTTGGGAACAACTACTGCGGTGTATATATATATACTGTGAATTTTTTTGTCTTGTGCTATATGATCTTTATATGCCCTGTTGTTTTGATAGAATCTGGATCAGGGAAGTTCGCTAACCCCACACTATACATGATTCTCTGTGAACTTGTGATGATATATGTGATGTTATCTCTATTTTTTAAAATCTCACTTAGTATATATTACTGGTGTGACAATATGGCCCCTACACATTTACTTATATACTTATGGGATTGCAAATGATCTATACTAGCCCTCTGTATGATGGGATATATATAATTGATGTAATGATGTATTATTTGATTGTGATAATGTTAAGTTGCTGGACTGTGACATAGTGTTACTATATGATACATCCATATACTGAAGTGGTGGCAGTGGGAAAGAAAAAATATACTATATTGCGCAAGAATAGTATATATCTTCCGGTATGTTCCCCAATTATGTGAATCTAACAGGACCTGACGCGCGAGCGTCGCCGCTTTCTGAGTGCCCCGTGCCGCCTGGCGTCTTTATGCAAGGACCTGCATCACATGGGTCCATGTGACCATCATGTGATTCCTTGCATGACGCCCGCGTCACTGGTTGCTTAGCAGCGGGGACGCTACGCGCGTCACTACGGGTCCACCCCCTCCATCTGATTGGCCAGCATGGTATTTAAGTCCATACTCCCCCGGAGGAAGTTGACGCCCCCTGAAGAAGGCAAACGCCGAAACGTGCGTTGGGGTGGGCGAGCGGTCCACGTGGGGGAGCCCCGACATTACAGCTTGTAGCCCAGGTAACCTTTTTGATATTATGCAGTATTTGCCTTTATTCAACTCTACACCTACCTATTTTCATACTGTGCATCTGATATGATGAAAAGCACAGTCTAGTAGTCCACATATGGCATTCAGATAGTACTGATTATGAGTCCCTCCTGAGGAAATCTTCAAGTACTCTAATACTGCTTGTGACATGCATTACTATATGGATATTATTATGGGTATTTCTCTGTGGCTATCCGATAGTCCTCCTTATTGACATTACAGATGAAGGACTAGATATATATATGTTTTTGCTGTGGTGCTGAGGCCCCCCCTTCGTTATTTGTGGACCACATCGTCCCTTCAGTGAGACAGTTTTTTCTACATGTTATATGTCTTTTCGTATTTCTATACTGTGCCCTATATTGACTATGTAGTAACTTTTTATACTATTTATGAATAAAAGTTAATTTTTATTACAACTTTGGGTTGATATGGTCGTATTCTTTCTCTTCAAGTATTTAACTATGTTCAAACGACCCAACCTTGATTTTCATCAGTAGGTGCTAGCTATTTAGCAAGAGACACACTATCTTTAATATGCACCGATTGAGAAACTTACATTGGATTATTGTGCAGCTGCTGTAGATCAGCTCCTATTCTCTTATATAGGATTGCTACATCTGTATAGATACCTCATAGTTAATGACAGACAGAAAGCTAAATATCACAGTTATAGATAGTGAATAACTAAAAAATAGAAGTATGCAGCTATATCTGATTTACTATGCTGCTAATACTTACTATAAGAATAAGGAGTGCATATTGCAAAGCAGATCTGTAAGGCCAGACCGCACGGACTGAACGCTTCCTCCGCATCTACCTTCAATGTACTGAATAATGCACATAATACCAAAGACTATGAAATGTATTTGAAAATGCTTGTATGTGTTTATTATATTTAAGGTAATATATTGGTGACTTTAGGGCATTTCTTTCCAATAACTGAAGGAACTAGAGGCAGGAAGAATTATACCTAATGCACATCTGCCTCATACAAATGTAAATCCCTGATTTAAACAGTATAAACATCTAGAAAACAATGTTTGTATGGTACTTGAGTAGCATATTTGCTAGAGGGTCATGGTAATAAATAAGGAGTCACGTGGACTTAAATCCTTGAAGTTATAGAGGACGTTCTTTCAATGCTCGTCACCGACATTCTGTAAGGAGATCCTTGTACACGTCCAAACACAGTAGTAATGGATATGACGGTGTGTATTTTTTTCTCAGACAGTGTATTTGCATTTGTCAATGACTGTGTAGCTGTTATGATTTTTTTATGACAGACTAGACATATCTCAAGGGACAGGTTGCCAATGCACCTGAAAAACTTCTGCTGGAATCTCCCTCCTGGGAGCCTTTTCTATTGACGTCAATGGATCCACATCCTAATTAGTTCCTCCTGAGGGGTATGAGTTATCATTCCTCTAATTCATGTAGCAGGTGAAATGAGACCTTTATCACTTATACAAATTAATAACATTTGTTTTCTTTTACGTTTAAAGAATTGTCTGGAGAAAACTCCGGTATTGACTATGTTATTATCATGGTGGTAAACACTTTTGTGTCAAAAGTATTATAGGCGTTATGGCTCTAACTGCTAACTAGAGCAATAAGCTTTTGGAGCAAAGAGGACCCTTCATCGTTCAAGTCTACAAATGAATGATGGAAAGAACAACACAGCGTTTCACAATAATTACACCAATACATTGTACGCGAGGTGATAGTCGATGAGTTGGAGCTCAGAGATACCTTGTTGGGGAGTCTGCAAGTATCGCTATTGTAATACAATTTTTTTAAACATCAAAGTATCATAAGTATTTAGCATTTTTGTGGCTAGCAGTATAAAATATTTTACTCTACAATGTGACAATTATTAAAATGCATTTGTCTATTCATCTGCACTTATGTATTGTATGTCACGTACTGTTAAATTTAGAATATTTCAAGGGAAACGATGTGGGTGGATTGTCATCTTTCTAAAAGGAGTTTACCAGCTCATAAGATCACTTGCAATGTTCTGTCTTAGAGAGAAGACTTTGTGTATATTCCCAAGAACTACCAACTAGAGATGGTGTGGATCGATTTGAGGGCCCTGTCCAACAGCAATGTCAATAATCTGTGGCCATTGGACTGGAGCCCTGCAAACTGCCTTCTAGCTGCCATCATCCCTGTCTCTTTTGATTATTTGGCTTGGCGCAATGACACAGGTGCATTAAACCGCATTGATCACGTCATACCAGGCTGGCAAATCAAAAGAGGAGTCAGGGATGCCGTCAGGTAAGTGGCTCACAATGTTCCAATTCAGCAACCCAGATAACTGACGTGGATGCCGGACCAAGTCCTGCAAATCAATTTGCATCATCTCTACTACCAAGCAAAGTCAAGCCAAGTACAATATAGAAATAAAATACAAACTCATTGATGGAGACTAAGATAATTAAATCTGGCAAAAACCGTGTCTCAATTTATGAAAAAAAGACTGTACTGAATGACGTGCGGCCTATTTATTGTGTGTATTAGATATTCTGCTCCAAGTCCGACAAGATGAGTGGCATCACTGAAATGGGTGTGTCTTAGTGAGAAGGTGGGCATGACATAACAAGAGACACTGTACATTGAAAGGTGGCCCAAAATGTTGGTACAAAGTAAGTCAACTAATAGGTGGCCAAACTTATACCAGATAGTATCAAGATGTACCAGATTTATCAACAGCATGAACCATTGTGAAACATTTTTTTTCAGTATAAGACAGTCTAGTCCAAGATGACACTAAGAAATGGTCAGTATTGATAGATATGGCCCATCACTTTCTGTGAATGAACACCAAAATGCCAGCCCATTTTAATCATCAGCCGCCAATCATAAAGGCTACTGGGAGAGGCTACAGTCAGCTCTCAACACATAGTGTATGGTGGCTATAAGCACGTCCCAGCACAGTGATTGACAACTCTCCCAGCAGCGCCTCTGTGCAGAGTGAGGTGTCAATGTGCCAGGGCGTGCTTACAGTCGCCATACACACTATGTATTGAGAGGTGATTGTAGCCACTCCGGGCCTGTCTGTGAGACTGAAAGCCAGCGGCTACTTGAAGGGATAAAGTTAATTTTCTCCCAGTAGCTGTACTTTTCAGTAAATCGGACAGACAGCTTTGTAACGCTATTAACCTGCAGATTAACCCCATAGTTGCACGTTAATAGCATTTTGGGACATGACAGGTTCCCTTTAACTGTGACAGAATTTCCATTAAAGAATCCTATTACTGCTTGTATCTGAATAAATGAGCGCATTAACATATTGCATACTAAGATAAAGATGTCATTTATCAACAGTCGTTTACCATAGTTTACACACCTCTTGCTTGAAAAAAACATCAAGTCCCTCGGAGCATTGCCAAATGTGCATTTCAGTAAGCTGATCTGTTTGTGTATTTTATAAAGGCAAGTAAAACTGCCACATATCTGCTCTATCACTTCAATTGTGCGACATAACTCAAATCTTCACAGGGCTTTGGCAGAAAAAGAGCAAACGACAAATCAATCCCTCCAGCATGTAAAAATACATGTCACTGGTAAACCATAACCAAGATTTACTTGTGTTTTTAAATCCAAGCACAACACTCTTCCCGCAAACACCACTTTAATACAAAACACAAGGGGGTGATGTAGTAAAGCCCATTAATTGTGCCAGCCTGCTATGTCAACAGGCACCGAATGAGCAGAATATATTACTTTTACTGTATAGAAAACTGTGCATTGCTAAAAATTTTACAACATTAAAACGATATTGACTGGTTTTAGATTGATTCTGCAAGTCGGGAAAAAAATGTCCTGATTACGTATTCATCGAAATGATGTATTTCAGCGTTGATTGCTTTGTTCTAAAGTCGTGTATGGTGTAAAAATGTAGTAAGATAATTCAAGGAGAAAATTTAATGCAAGGAGGTAAACATAAATATCATTAACGATATAGCATATTTTATTACCACATAATGAGCTGCAGTAATGTAGGAATAAATATTATTAATGCATGAGGAAGGCTGGCACTGGCCAAAGTGCAACCTGGGCTCAAGAACAGGAGAAACAGTTCAACACTAGGAAATCAAATACAGCGATCATATAGAAGATGGAGCTTGCTATTAGATTGGACATAGGGTTTTTTTTTATTGAGATCTTTAAAGTTGCGTACATTTGCCTTAAGCTGTCATAAGAAAATGTATACAGTTGTTTTTAGGGATACACTTTTTAATACACTTGGGACTGTGGAATCTAGATGATCCCAGAAAAATGTACTAATAGTGCATTTAAAGGGAATCTGTCAGTAGGATCAGCCCTCCAAAGCAGTCTATATGGGCAGGCAGGTTATAGGTAGCTGAATAAAATGATACCATGATATTTTCAATCCGGTTTCTCATTCCAGAGAAATCCATATTTGTTTTATATGTAATTGAACTGTTAAGATCTATGGGCCGTACATAGATCTCCCTGAGAATCTGCCTCCAGAGCTTATTTTACATGAAGAGGGAGTTACCAGTGTGATATGTGTAATGGCCGCTCTCTGACTTCCTGCTCTAACATATCAATATCACATACCGGGAGTAATGATCGAGACTCAACAGTGGACCGGGGGATGGTGACTAGAGTGTGGCTTTTTTTTTTTTATAAATGAACCAAAGTGTGAGCAGCCCTTCAGGCATGAAAATTTCTAAACATATTACCCAAAGGGTAAATAGACCTAGTATAAGGGGTGCTTTTAAAACTAACTTTTATTAATTTTCAGCTAAAAGTGGTCTTTATTTAAAAATACTACAGTGGGCCTGTATCATATCACTATACAGGAGGGTTTCCCAGCCTTGGAACACCTTTCTATAAGCTACAACTAGTCAATCTCTTTTTGTATGTTGATATTTCCCTAGCATGATCATGGCTACAGTCCATAGATCTTTGTAGCACTTTATAGATACATCTTTTTCATTCTTATAGTCTCCACTGAATAAACTAAAAAACACACACATATATAGCTCCCCCACCTATACAGGCTCCATCAGGGGACCAGAGATTGTTTTTTTTATAACAAACTACACCTGGGATTTTCAGAAAGGGAACAACCTGTCAAATGCTTCAGCATGCAAAGACATTTTGGACAAGTGTATGCTTCCAACATTGTGGGAACTGTTTGTTAAAGCCCTTTTTTTGCTTCAGCATGACTGTGCCCCAGTGCACAAAGCAAGGTTCATAAACATATGGTTGGGTGAGTTTGGTGAGTTTGGTGTGAAGAACTTGACTGGCCCACACAGAGCCCTGACCACTTTCTCACCAAACACTTTTGGCATAATCTCTAACAGAGAATGTAAGTCTGGCCCTCTTGTCCAACTTCAGTGTCTGACATCATGAATTCTCTTCTGGATGAATAGTTTATAAAATTCCCACAGAAACACCATAATATTTTCTAGAAAACTTTTTCAGAATAGGGGAATGAAAGATGTTTTAGCTGCATAGTGGGAAGGGCAACTTCATATTAATGCCTATGGGTTTAGAATTACATTTTATAACAGTTACTGTAGATGTAAAGTTTAGGTGCTCCGATACTGTTGTCCATGTAGTGTTTTTGGGATCTGAAAATCTACAAGAAATATCCAAGCATTCAGCCTACCCTTGAATATAGTTCAATCCATTAAAGCTATTCATTTAGTTACGACTATAACTGACATATATTACATGATTGCTATCAATGAGTGACACATGTTTTGCTTTTCATGTACGTTAATGACATTTGTTATGTATAACATGCTTTTCCCTAATGACAGATATTTCAAATTCTACTGTACCTGACATCTTTCTAAATGTATATGTATTTAGCTGTAGATAAATGCAGACACATTGTTAAAAACTGGATAGATAATAGATAGTTTAGGGAAGATATATGCTAGTATTGTAAACGTATTGAAGTCCAAACCCCACTCCCCAAATAAAGTAAAAACATTGCAAAAATACTCCGTTATAAATGTGGGTAGATACTACATCTATCTATATACACAGGCAAATAGAGATGTAGATAGATAGATAGATAGATAGATAGATAGATAGATAGATAGATAGATAGATAGATAAAAGATAGGTAAATGGCAACAAAAAGGGTAGGCAGCTCTCCAAATAGTTACCAAAAAAAAGTGGACTTTATATAGCCCATGTGGATAAATAGATAGAAAGATACAGTTAGGTCCATATACTGTATATTTGGACAGAGACAACATTTTTCTAATTTTGGTTCTTGACATTACCACAATGAATTTTAATCAAAACAATTCAAATGCACTTGAAGTTCAGACTTTCAGCTTTCATTTGAGGGTATCTGCATTAAAATTGGAGGAAGGGTTTAGGAGTTTCAGCTCCTTAACATGTGCCACTCTGTTTATAAAGGGACCAAAAGTAATTGAACAATTGACTCCAAGGCTATTTCATGGACAGGTGTGGGCAATCCCTTCGTTATGTCATTCTCAAGTAAGCAGATAAAAGGCCTGGAGTTGATTTGAGGTGTGGGGCTTGCATTTGGAAGGTTTTGCTATGAAGTAAACATGCAGTTAAAGGAGCTCTCCATGCAGATGAAACAAGCCATCCTTAAGCTGCAAAAACAGACAAAACCCATCCGAGAAATTGCTACAATATTAGGAGTGGCAAAATCTACAGTTTGGTACATCCTGAGAAAGAAAGAAAGCACTGGTGAACTCATCAATGCAAAAAGACCTGGGCGCCCACTGAAGACAACAGTGGTGGATGATCGCAGAATAATCTCCATGGTGAAGAGAAACCCCTTCACAACAGCCAACCAAGTGAACAACACTCTCCAGGAGGTAGGCGTATCAATATCCAAATCTACCATAAAGAGAAGACTGCATAAAAGTAAATACAGAGGGTTCACTGCACGATGCAAGCCACTCATAAGCATCAAGAATACAAAGGCTAGACAGGACTTTGCTAAAAAACATCTAAAAAAGCCAGCACAGTTCTGGAAGAACATTCTTTGGACAGATGAAACCAAGATCAACCTCTACCAGAATCATGGAAAGAGAAAAGTATGGTGAAGGTGTGGTACAGCTCATGATCCAAAGCATAGCACATCATATGTAAAACACGGCGGAGGCAGTGTGATGGCTTGGGCATGCATGGCTGCCAGTGGCACTGGGTCACTAGTGTTTATTGATGATGTGACACAGGACAGAAGCAGCCGAATGAATTCTGATGTATTCAGAGCCATACTGTGTGCTCAGATCCAGCCAAATGCAGCCAAACTGATTGGTTGTAGTTTCATACTACAGATGGACAATGACCCAAAACATAAAGCCAAAGCAACCCAGGAGTTTAATAAAGCAAAGAAGTGGAATATTCTTGAATGACCAAGTCAGTCACCTGATCTCAACCCAATTGAGCATGCATTTCACTTGTTAAAGACTAAACTTCAGACAGAAAGGCCCACAAACAAAGAGCAACTGAAAACCACTGCAGTGAAGGACTGGCAGAGCATCAAAAAGGAGCAAACACAGCATCTGGTGAGGTCCATGAGTCCAAGACTTCAGGCAGTCATTGCCAACAAAGGGTTTTCAACCAAGTACTAGAAATGAACATTTTATTTACAATTATTTAATATACCCAATTACTTTAGGTCCCTTTAAAAACAGGGTGGCACATGTTAAGAAGCTGAAACTCCTAAACCCTTCATCCAATTTTAATGTGGATACCCTCAAATGAAAGCTTAAAGTCTGAACTTCAACTGCATCTGAATTCTTTTGTTTGAAATTCATTGTGGTAATGTCTAGAACCAAGATTAGAAAAATGTTGTCTCTGTCCAAATATATATGGACCTAACTGTAAATAGATAGCTACAAATAGAAAAAATGGAGCAGCACAGCATGCAAAAAAAATCAAAAAAATTCAAAAAATCTCATAGTGTAAGTCTCCTGGACTAATAATCCCATAATCCGTCAGATACATAAAGATAAGAAAAGGCATTATTAGGCAAAAGTGTGGACTTTATTATCCCAAGTGGCGACGTTTTGGTGCTTGAAAACGGTTCTGTGATAGGACCAAAACATCACCACATGGGCTAATAAAGTCCCCACTTTTTGCCTAATAATGGAGTGCTGCCTCTCCTTATCTTTAGATAGCTAGATAGATAATAGATAGTGTGGTAAAGCGACTTGCTCGGCTCTCCAGAGGAAGACACAGGACACACGGTTAGGGTTAAGTTCCTGCTGGTTTATTGTGTGGCATAAACTTCAACAGCTTCCCATAAAAATAAACAGGCCCTCTCGGGGTTAAGGGGAAAACAAAAGATAAAGTACAACAGAGTCTATTAGCAAGCAAGACTCTGCTTGCTCCGGGTAGCACAGAGAAGTCTCAGCAAACACCAGCCCTCTGGTGTTGCTCTCTGGCTTCAGCCGCAACATAGCTTGGAGACTTCACTCTCCAGACCATGCACTACAGAGAAAAAAAACTGACTGAGTATTTAACCCTGCTCAGCCACACCCTGAGGGGAGGTAGGGGAATGGCCTCCCACTCTCTTTTCCATTCCCATAAAACCACACCCTTTAAGAGAATTAACCCCCAGCACCTAACATCCAGGCAGAAATTTAGTAGGTTTCAGTTCACACAGGAGAGCAACCTGAGTGACACATACCACCCCTCGTATATCACACCAGTGACTCTGTCACAATAGATAGATAATAGATAGATAATAGATATATTATAGTTAATAGATAGATGATAATATATAATAAACTGGCATTGGAGCATTTAATGATGTTTTGTTGTGATGAAAATAATATATGTCAAAACTGCAGTGATCTACAGACAAAACTAGATAGATGGATACACAGATAAAAGAAAGAAAGATAGAATAATATGACCTTTTTTCAAGCATTTGAAAAAAAAGCATTGTCAAAAACCCTTTTTTATTTCATTTTTCTCTCACAAAATGGCAAAATACAGGAAATATAGAGTGCCATGGTCATACGTCTTGCCATTATATTCTGCCAGGACAATTTATAACTGTGACAGCTGACTATCAAAGTTACATGGTTCAGCTGATAGGTGCAACACAAGGTTTGTCAATGAGAAAAAAAGTGCAATTCTGACATTGTTGTTTTGGGAATTGTTATAACAGTGTACATTGTGTGTTAAAAACAACCTCACAATATGATTCTCCTCATCAGTAGAATTACGGTGGTACCAAACACATCCAGTTTTTTATTATTTTAGTGGTGAAAAAAAAAATCTGAAATTTTCTGAGACTTGTAACATTTTCATTTTTTGATCGATAGAGCTGTATGACGGATAATATTTTGCGGAGCAAGATGACATTTTTATTGATACCATTTTGGGATAGATATGGCATTTTGATCGCTAGTTACAGTATTTTTTGTAGTATTGCAGTGACCAAAAAAAAATAATTTCTTGAATCTACTTAATTATTTTTATATTCTGATAAATCTGACTTTTCTGAATGCGGCGATACCACATATGTTTATTTTATTTTTTTTTTTACTATTTTTATTTTTAATGGAGGGAAAGGTGGGTGATTCGAACTTTGTTTGTTTTTATTTATTTATTTATTTATTTTCCTTTTCACTGTTTATATTAGTCACCTAAAGGTATGTGCCCACGATCAGGATAGCAGTTCACCTGCTCTACGTCCAAAACGCTGTGTTCTACGATACAATCACAGTAGATGAGATTTATAGAAATCCCATGCCCACTGTGCTTCTATTTTGATGTTGTGCAAACTCACCCCTAGTGCGGGTTTACAAGCCACAGCATGTCAATTTCTGTTGCGGATATTATTGCTATGGTGGTAAGTACGTGGCAGTCTTAGGTAAATTAATCTGTTCCATAAAGAAGAGTTCTGTTACTTTTTTACATACTTTACTTTACATGAGCTCACTGTTTTCATATTTTTTTATTGCTTTCAAATAATTGGAAAGTTCTAAAATATCACACTCCTAACTAGAGATGTTCAAATTGATTCACGCTGCCTTGGTCCAGCATCTCGTTTGATCTGCCATGGCAGCTGATCTTCACATCTATGCCTGGGATCCTCAGTCCAGCATCCTGGGTGTCCCTTGCACTTACTACGGCTTGAAAAATCATGATGTGTGATGTCTTGAGGTCTAATAAGTGACAGAGGCACCCAGCAATATAAGGTTTATAGAACGGCTGCCACAAAGGACAGGACACTAGACCAGGGCAGCGTGAAACAAATTGCTCGTTCCTACTTTTAACAGCTGAAGATTTGTTCAAAAAGTTCTATCCAAGCATTCCCGTTCTAAATACAAATGAAGCTCATATTTTTTTTCTGTCCCCAAAAACGAAAAGTTGCCAAATATTTAAAAATCCCAGAAACACTGGCCTTAAAGCACCACTCTAGCTTTTTTTGTATTGCAGAGCTGGAGTGGTGCTACTATTATAAGTTCCCTGTCCATACTCTCATACTTACATGCCACCATCTTCATCTTTTATCTACACTGCTCCAGTCATTCTCTGTGAGTGTCTCGTTGCACTGCTCAGTCTCTTTTTAATGCAAGTCTATGAGAGCTATGTTCTGGCCCTCATAGACTTGCATTGAGAGCTTTTACCTGTTACTTGTGACTTCCGGTCAGTCAGAAGTTGCGGTTACAAAATTGCACTGCTGGACTGGAGTGGCACCGGGAAGGGGATCTTGCATTAGTAGCACCACTCCAGAGATGAAATTTTAAAAAATTCTGGAGTGGTACATTAATTTCTTTATTACCTTTAACTCTGTTTTTTATATTATAGTAAAAAAATAGAATTATAAAAGAATATTACCCCCTCTTCTAACAAAGCTGTTAAAGAAATGATTGTAGCATAACATAAAGTTTGGTAAACCTACCCATTGGCAAAGATCCACCAGCCAAAACTGGAACTGATCTGTAGAAGATTAACACTTGTGTTTTCTGCAGAGAATCCTGTAGTTTGGCAGTTTGGGCAATTTTATATTAAGTTTACTTTTATTATTCATAGAACACTGATAAAATGTAATAAACTACAGCTATTTGTTGACAACAAATTACAGGTTTTCAGCTTCTGAAATTCAACAAAACATGTTTTCATTTACTGATCTGACGTGGAGTTGATAATAATAGTGTGGGATGGGAAGAGAAACTAAGTTAGAAAGTAGTGTAACTTTTCATGATGTATTGATTAGGCTTTATTCACATATGACTGGATATCCTCTTTAGCACAGTAGCTTAGTAAGGTTGAAAAAGACACTAGTCAATCTAGCTCAAACTAATTACTTATAGTATTGATCCAGTAGACGGAATAATAGCCGAATAATCCCTCATGAGTTGACTTCAGTTTAAGAGAACAGCATCCTAGAACAATAAATTCCTGCATCAATTCCCAATCTCAGCCAATCTAATATTAATATTTAGACAGTTATTATCCCCCAATTTAAGCTCATTTTTACATATGGAAATTGTGATTTAGCTGCTTGGGTGCTTGTCCCAATAAAACTGAGACCATTTTTGTAGAGATTCAATATACAAAGGAGGCTGGAAGAGCAATGGGGGGCATGCCAAAGGACGTGGACTTCTTCTTCAAGGTGCATTAACTTGGTCTAACAGTGTAGCGGGCCAATATATTTCTTTAAAAACTGCTATATTTGTATGGGAGGACACTTGGTATACCCCCCAAAAAATGGAATAGCAACACTTCACTACTACCGATATCAAACTCGTGAGCATCAAAGTGATTAAAAAATTGAGCAAAATACTGTTGCAAAATTCCTTGAAATATATTGCAGTGTCTACAGGCTACAAGATAATATTTGTATGTTATTGACCAATCAGTACCACAATCTGTATAAGGCTCTGTGAACAAATTCAATGTTACTGAGGGGCATTCCAGTACAAAGGCTGCAACAAGAGGAGATAGGAGGAAGAGAAAGCCTAGTTATGTATTATACTCCGTGTCTCCCTCACTAAATGGAGGAGGACGGCACAAAAAAAAGTGGGCCGACTGAAGATGTTGGTATGGAAAGTATTAGAACACTTTTCGCCATTTGATGGGCAGAAATTTCAATGACTGGTTTAGAGGAACTGAAAAAAAACGTCTGGATCCTGGATACCTTTCCTTGTTCCTTGGGCCCACTAAAAAAAACAATTCAGAAATTGACCCTCCAGCTATAGAGAACATACGCAGGTCCATGCTTATAGAAAATAATATTATAGTCAAGGTCTAATTAATTGCTTTTTCGTTCTACCTATAATAAGAAACCTTAGTGGCAAATGATTAATGATTTATAATTGAATCTGGGCCCACTAGTGGATCTTTTGGTTCTCTCTTAGGCCAGTCCAACATTGCATATAATTTTTTGTGGATTATATCAGATTTTTTTTTAGAAAATATAGATATGCAAAGTTAGTAGTAAATAAATATATTCTTTGTAGCATCACAAAATACAAAATGGATTCTAAGAATGTAGGCGGCACCATTCATTCATTCATAAATGCGGAGATACAAATCCATATGCCAGAACCACTACTGGCTGTCCGGGTAGTCGGCGAGGGAGAGCTTCAAAAAGTAGTAAGTCCAGGCTGGACCCGTGGAAGCATTCTGCTGTCCCACAACATAAAATAAAGGACAGATTTTAGAGGAGTGGTGAGTGCTGCTTTTTTCTTTTTTCCATCTTCTCAAAATGCAAAATAGCTACAGATGTCAGTCCAGTATGCAGATACAGATACAGATTTTAACTCCAGCTAATAGCTGGCGTCACAAATAGGGTTCTTCTTATATCGGTCCATCATTACCCAAAAGAGTATAAGAATGTTTAACCCAAGCAGTCCCTTTACAACATTAACAAGTGCAGCCTACAATTGCATTCTCCATGACTTCTATAAAATCCTTGTTTGCTATATCTATATTGATTAGCTTGTTGAAATAAATACTTTGGTTCTGTGCCACATGAATCAACTTATTTATAATGTTCTTTTTGATTGATGCTTCTTTAATTCATGCCTATATCAACACCTATACAAGGATACCAACAATCTCAACTCTCTGCAAGTGCTAATCAGACAATGTACATAGTCTGCAAATTACAAAATATTAGAGGTCACAAAGGAATGTTGTAACCACATAAAAGCATGAAGTCAAAAGTCAAATTTTTGAGCATAACATTCTTATAATATACAGAGCTCAGGATGCAGTAGATTATGCATTAGTCTTTAAAATGCACAACTTTGCAGAACCTTTTTTTAAAGAATAAATTTAGCAATACACTTTAATGCTGACTGAAGAGCTCACTGTTAAATGTTTATTGTGGTGTCCTAACTTCCCACTCTGCCCCCGCATGTTGGTCAGATATTTGGGCCCTTGTAGTGTTCTAAATCCTATAAGGACAAATGAGTTTGTCTCAATCACCCATTATGTAGTAATGTCCCCCATCTTAGACTTCTTCCTGGTATACTGTATACAGTGGGTACGGAAAGTATTCAGAACCCTTTAAATTTTTCACTCTTTGTTTCATTGCAGCCATTTGGTAAATTCTAAAAAGTTTTTTTTTTTCTCATTAAAGTACACTCTGCACCGCATCTTGGCTGAAAAAAAACAGAAATGTAGATTGTTTTGCAAATTTATTAAAAAAGAAAAACTGAAATATCACATGGTCATAAGTTTTCAGACCCTTTGCTCAGACACTCATATTTAAGTCACATGCTGTCCATTTCCCTGTGATCCTCCTTGAGATGGTTCTACTCCTTCATTGGAGTCCAGCTGTGTTTAATTAAACTGATAGGACTTGATTTTGAAAAGCACACACCTGTCTATATAAGACCTCACAGCTCACAGTGCATGTCAGACCAAATGAGAATCATGAGCTCAAAGGAACTGCCCAAGGAGCTCAGAGACAGAATTGTGGCAAGGCATAGATCTGGCCAAGATTTCAAAATAATTTCTGCATTACTCAAGGTTCCTAAGAGCACAGTGGCCTCCATAATCCTTAAATGAAAGAAGTTTGGGACCACTAAAAGTCTTCCTAGACCTAGCCATCCAGCCAAACTGAACAATCGTGGGAGAAGAGCCTTGGTGAAAGAGGTAAAGAAGAACCCCAAGATCACTGTGGCTCAGCTCCAGAGATGCAGTAGGGAGATGGGAGAAAGTTCCACAAAGTCAACTATCCCTGCAGCTCTCCACCAGTCGGGCCTTTAAGGCAGAGTGGCCCAACGGAAGCCTCACCTCAATGCAAGACATATGAAAGCCCGCATAGAGTTTGCTCAAAAACACATGAAGAACTCCCAGACTATGAGAAATAAGATTCTCGGGTCTGACGAGACGAAGATAGAACTTTTTGGTGATAATTCTAAGCGGTGTGTGTGGAGAAAGCCAGGCATTGCTCACCACCTGCCCAATACAATCCCAACAGTGAAACATGGTGGTGGCAGCATCATGCTATGGGGGTGTTTTTCAGCTGCAGGAACAGGACAACTGGTTGCAATTGAAGAAAACATGAATGCGGCCAAGTACAGAGATATCCCGACGAAAACCTCTTCCAGAGTGCTCTGGACCTCAGACTTGGCCGAAGGTTCACCTTCCAACAAGACAATGACCCTAAGCACACTGTTAAAATAACAAAGGAGTGGCTTCAGAACAACTCTGTGACCATTGTCGACTGGCCCAGCCAGAGCCCTGACCTAAACCCAATTGAGCATCTTTGGAAAGACCTGAAAATGGCTGTCCACCAACGTTCACTATCCAACCTGATGGAACTGGAGAGGATCTGCAAGGAAGAATGGCAGAGCATCCCCAAATCCATGTGTGAAAAACTTGTTGCATCATTCCCAAGAAGACTCGAGGCTGTACTAGCTAAAAAGGGTGCTTCTACTCAATACCGAGCAAAGGGTCTGAGTACTTATGACCATGTGATATTTCAGTTTTTCTTTTATAAAAAATTGCCAAAATGTCTACATTTCTGTTTTTTTTCAGTCAATATGGGGTGCAGAGTATACTTTAATGAGAAAAAAAATTTACTTTTTAGAATTTACCAAATGGCTGCAATGAAACAAAGAGTGAAAAATGTAAAGGGGTCTGAATATTTTCCATACCCACCGTATCTCACCCATCCTGGAACGATCCTAGTATATATGTCTCACATCCTGGTCCATATGTCCCTCATCCTGGCCCTATCCTGATATATATATATATATGTACAGTACAGACCAAAAGTTTGGACACACCTTCTCATTTAAAGATTTTTCTGTATTTTCATGACTATGAAAATTGTACATTCACACTGATGGCATCAAAACTATGAATTAACACATGTGGAATTATATCCTTAACAAAAAAGTGTGAAACAACTGAAAATATGTCTTATATTCTAGGTTCTTCAAAGTAGCCACCTTTTTGCTTTGATGACTGCTTTGCACACTCTTGGCATTCTCTTGATGAGCTTCAAGAGGTAGTCAACGGAAATGGTCTTCCAACAATCTTGAAGGAGTTCCCAGAGATGCTTAGCACTTGTTGGCCCTTTTACCTTCACTCTGTGGTCCAGATCACCCCAAACCATCTCGATTGGGTTCAGGTCTGGTGACTGTGGAGGCCAGGTCATCTGACGTAGCACCCCATCACTCTCCTTCTTGGTCAAATAGCCTTTACACAGCCTGGAGGTGTGTTTGGGGTCATTGTCCTGTTGAAAAATAAATGATGGTCCAACTAAACCCAAACCGGATGGAATAGCATGCTGCTGCAAGATGCTGTGGTAGCAGTGCTGGTTCTGTATGCCTTCAATTTTGAATAAATCCCCAACAGTATCACCAGCAAAGCACCCCCACACCATCACACCTCCTCCTCCATGCTTCACGGTGGAAACCAGGCATGTAGAGTCCATCGGTTCACCTTTTCTGCATCGCACAAAAACACGGTGGCTGGAACCAAAGATCTAAAATTTGGACTCATCAGACCAAAGCACAGATTTCCACTGGTCTAATGTCCATTCCTTGTGTTCATTATCCAAAACAAGTCTCTTCTGCTTGTTGCCTGTCCTTAGAAGTGGTTTTCTAGCAGCTATTTTACCATGAAGGCCTGCTGCACAAAGTCTCCTCTTAACAGTTGTTGAAGAAATGTTTCTGCTGCTAGAACTCTGTATGGCATTGACCTGGTCTCTAATCTGAGCTGCTGTTAACCTGCGATTTCTGAGGCTGGTGACTCGGATAAACTTAACCTCAGAAGCAGAGGCGACTCTTGGTCTTCCTTTCCTGGGGTGGTCCTCATGTGAGCCAGTTTCTTTGTAGCGCTTGATGGTTTTTGCAACTGCACTTGGGGACACTTTCAAAGTTTTCCCAATTTTTCACACTGACTGACCTTCATTTCTTAAAGTAATGATGGCCACTCGTTTTTCTTTACTTAGCTGCTTTTTTCTTGCCATAATACGCATTCTAACAGTCTATTCAGTAGGACTATCAGCTGTGAATCAACCAGACTTCTGCACAACACAACTGATGGTCCCAACACCATTTAAAAGGCAAGAAATCCCACTTATTAAACCTGGCAGGGCACACCTGTGAAGTGAAAACCATTTCCGGTGACTACCTCTTGAAGCTCATCAAGAGAATGCCAAGAGTGTGCAAAGCAGTCATCAAAGCAAAAGGTGGCTACTTTGAAGAACCTAGAATATAAGACATATTTTCAGTTGTTTCACACTTTTTTGTTAAGTATATAATTCCACATGTGTTAATTCATAGTTTTGATGCCTTCAGTGTGAATGTACAATTTTCATAGTCATGAAAATACAGAAAAATCTTTAAATGAGAAGGTGTGTCCAAACTTTTGGTCTGTACTGTATATATATATATATATATATATGTATATATATATATATATATTCTCCATCCTGGAATATATGTTTCACATCCTGGTATATATCACCTTCATCCTGGTATATATGTTCCTTATCCTGGCTCTATCCTGGTATATATGACCTCCATTATAGGCCCATCCTGGTATATATATTCCCCATCCTGGTGCATATATTCCCCATCCTAGTACATATATTCCCCATCCTGAACCTATCCTGGTATATATGTTCCTCATCCTGGTATATATATATGTCCCCTATCCTTGCACATCCTGGTTTATATGTTCTCCATCCCGGTATACAGTGAAGGAAATAATTATTTGATTCTTTGCTGTTTTTGTAAGTTTGCCCACTGACAAAGGCATGAGCAGTCTATAATTTTAAGGGTAGGTTAATTTTAACATTGAGAGATAGAACATCCACCCAAAAAAATCAAGAAAATCACGTTGTATAAATTAAATAAATTTTTTCGCATTTTGCATTGAAAAATAAGTATGTGATCCCATACAAACCATTATGAGTTCTGGCTTCTTCTGACCAGTTAGACACTCCTAATCAACTCGTTACCTGCATTAAAGACAGCTGCCTTACACAGTCACCTGTATAAAAGACTCCTGTTCACAGACTCAATTAATCAGTCAGACTCTAACCTCTACAACATGGGCAAGACCAAAGAGCTTTCTAAGAATGTTAGGGACAAAATCATAGACCTGCACAAAGCTGGAATGGGCTACAAAACCAAAAGTAAGATGCTGGGTGAGAAGAAGACAACTGTTGGTGCAATAGTAAGAAAATGGAAGAAATACAAAATGACGACTGCACCATACTGAAGGGAAGATGGATGGGGTCTAGTGATGAGCGAGCACTAAAATGCCCGGGTACTCGTTGCTCGGGTCGAGCAAATTGGAATCTCGAGTGGTCGGTCCAAGCAACGAGCCCAATGTAAGTCTATGGGAACCTCGAGCATTCTTCCGGAGGATCCCCCCGGCAGTCTGCAGAAGGCCTAAAAATTGCCCAAATCGATGGGAACAGTGCTCAAATGACATGGACACAGCATGGGAAAGACCCACTCCCAGGTCACTGCTGTCAACAACATTGTCAGAGGTATTATGCCACTTTTACGGATTCACAATAAAACATGCAAAAACTAAACCAAAATGGATTTTCCTGGGAAATATGTTAAAGAACATCCTTTCCAGGGTAATGACTTGTATATAAGGCAAAATAAATAACCAAAAACAACAATGCTCCTCCACACCTTGGGCTATGTTCACACATAGCGTTTTTCATGCATTTATGCACTTTTCCTTTGCTTTCAACCAAGACAAATGCATTTACCGGGAAATGTCATTTTAACATTTTACAACCTTATCTGGCCATGTGGTGTGTGACACATAATCAGACACATCCTGTTTCATTTATGATGGAGGGACTCTGAAAGTCACAAACCTATTTTTATAGGGCCATCAGGCGGCCCTTACTATTATTAAAGGGCCAGCAGTCGGCCCACATTATTGTTAGTGAGCCATCAGTCGGCTATGCTTTGTTGTTCCCATTATGTGGGTCTCCTATACTGTTATTGCGTATTCAGTGACTGCAAGAGTTGCCAAAAATTTGGAGGAACTCCAATGCCCCTTTCAAGAGACGTAGAGGTCAGAGAGCCTACTAAAAACAATATTCCCATTATTAGGAAGTGGGTCTCCCACAGTGTTTGCGTATGCAGTGAAGCAACGGCTGACAAAAATTTGGAGGAACTCCAATGCCCCTTGCAAGAGATGTAGAGGTTAGAGCGCCTCCTAAAAACAATGTTCCCATTATTAGGAAGCAGGTCTCCCATAGTGTTTGCCTAAGCAGTGAAGCAAGGGCTGCAAAAATTTGGAGGAACTCTAATGCCCCTTGCAAGAGACGTAGAGGACAGAGAGCCTCCTAAAAACAATGTTCCCATTATTAGGAAGTAGGTTTCCCATAGTGTTTGCCTATGCAGTGAAGCAAGGGATGCAAAAATTTGGAGAAACTCCAATGCCCCTTGCAAGAGACGTAGAGGTCAGAGTCCCTCCTAAAAACAATGTTCCCATTATTAGGAAGAGGGTCTCTCATAGTGTTTGCCTAAGCAGTGAAGCAAGGGCTGCAAAAATTTGGAGGAACTCTAATGCCCCTTGCAAGAGACGTAGAGGACAGAGAGCCTCCTAAAAACAATGTTCCCATTATTAGGAAGTAGGTTTCCCATAGTGTTTGCCTATGCAGTGAAGCAAGGGATGCAAAAATTTGGAGGAACTCCAATGCCCCTTGCAAGAGACGTAGAGGTCAGAGTCCCTCCTAAAAACAATGTTCCCATTATTAGGAAGAGGGTCTCTCATAGTGTTTGCCTATGCAGTGAAGCAACGGCTGAAAAAAATTTGGAGAAACTCCAATGCCCCTTGCAAGAGATGTAGAGGTCAGAGAGCCTCCTAAAAACAATGCTCCTATTATTAGGAAGTGGGTCTCCCGTAGTGTTTGCCTATGCAGTGAAGCAACGACTGCCAAAAATTTGGAGGAACTCCAATCCCCCTTGCAAGAAAGGAAGAGATCAGAGAGCCTCCTAAAAACAATGTTCCTATTATTAGGAATCTCCTGATTGTTGATATGGTACATATGGTGGTGATATGGTGGAGGAGGATGAGGATGTGGAGAAGGAGGAGGACAAGAACAAATAGACAAAATTTGGAAGCATATACCCATGTCTGAGTGTGAAGACAGAGGTGCATGGGAATAGAGTTAGACCTCCCCAAAAAAAGACACAGTATTTGAGTTTATGTTATGCTGCTATCATGGTGTTGAGAAGTCTGGCCCAATTCAGCCCTTGTTCATTTTTATAAGAGTCAGCCTGTCAGCATTTTCAGTTGACAGGCGAATGCGCCTATCGGTTATAATTCCAATGGCAGCACTAAAAACCTGCTCTGACAAAACGATAGTGGCAGGGCAGGCCAGGACCTCAAAGAGCCAGTTCATGCCACGTGTGAAGCTTGGATACCCAATAATTATAAGGCACAAAGGAATCACGGAGGATGTTTGTATGGTCGACAAGTACTCCCTCACCAACTTACGAAACTTTGCACTCCTTGTTAGAGTACCCTCCGCCTCAGGGCCTGTGCGATGGGAGGGTCTGAGATAACTGTTCCAGAACTTTGACAGTGTTCCTCTGCCTCTGCTGGATTGCATTTGTGTCTCTCTCGCCTGTACTCCTTGGTTGTCCAACGAACTGTGACCTCTGCCGCCAACGTTTTCAGATGGAAATTTTTTCACTAATTCTGCAACAAGGGCCTTCTCGTACTGCCCCATTTTATTAGGCCTGTCCTGCAAAGGAATAAGAGACAGAAAGTTCTCCCTGTAGCGTGGGTCTAGAAGCGTCACCAACCAGTAATGACTGTCACCCAAAATTTGGACAATGCGAGGGTCACGGGAAAGGCAGCTTAACATAAACTCAGCCATGTGTGCAAGACTGCAAAGAGGAAAGACTTCCGTGTTCTCACCAAGAGGACGATTGACCATGTTCTCTTCCTCCTCTTCCTTCTCCTCCCTGTCCTCAGGATATTTCTGCTGAATAGACGGTATGACAGTTGTGCAGGTAGTACCGTCTATAGCACAGGAAACTAGCTCCTGCTCTTCCTCCTCCTCTTCCTCATTGTCACCCAATCCACGTTAAGATGAGATGAGGCTGGGCTGTATGTAATCAACCTGTATGGTTCCTTGCTCCATCTCATCATGTTCCGCCTGCAATGCATCCTCTTTAATTGAGAGCAGAGAGAATTTCAGAAGACAGAGAAGTGGGATGGTGATGCTAATTATGGCGTTATCGCCGCTCAACATATTGGTGGAGTCCTCAAAGTTTTGGAGGATGGTACAGTTGTCTGACATCCATGTTCACTCCTGAGGCTTTATGTGAGGAGCCTGAATTGAATACCGACGGCCTTGTTGAAGCAGGTAGTGAACAACTGCCCTCTTCTGCTCACAAATCCTTCCCAACATCTGCAATGTAGAGTTCCAACGCATGGGGACTTCACACACCAGTTGGTGAGCCGGAAGTTGCAAACGCTGCTGAAGCACGGCAAGAGTGACGGAAGCTGTAGCTGACTTTCTAAAATAGGCACACAGGCGGCGTACTTTAACAAGCAGATCCGGCAGCTCTGGGAAGGATTTGAGAAACCGCTGAAACACGAGGTTAAGCACATGGGCCAGGCATGGCATGTGTGTGAGCTCGTTTCGCCTCAGAGCCGCCACCAGGTTCCGGCTATTGTCACACATAATCATGCCTGGCTGTAGGTTCAGGAGTTGGGGCCACAGATCTGCCTGCTCTTTCAGAGCTGTCCACAACTCTTCAGCGTTGTGTGGTTTGTAACCTAAGCATATTAGCTTCAGTACAGCCTGTTGCCACTTGGCTGAGGCAGTGCTGAAGTGTTTCCAGCTTATGACTGATGTGATCATTTCAGAGATGGAGGCTGAAGAGGAGGTGGAGGCAGAGGAGGATGAGGTGCAGGAGCTGTAGACTGTGGGGGCAACCCTTATTGAGTTAGGGCCCGCAATCCTTGGCGTCGGGAGGATGTGTTCCGTCCCAAGGTCCGACTGGGCCCCGGCTTCCACTATGTTAACCCAGTGTGCCATCAGCGAGATATACCGTCCCTGCCCACAAGCACTTGTCCACGTGTCCGTTGTTAGGTGGACTTTCCCGGTAATTGCGTTGTTGAGGGCACGGCTAATGTTGTGGGACAATTGCTTGTGTAATGCAGGGACGGCACACAGGGTGGGGACCGAGTACCGAAGGACGGCCGTCGCCATCAAATTGCGGAAAGCTTCCGTCTCCAAGAGCTTAAAAGGCAACATTTCAAGCACAAGCATTCGTGAAATGTGTGAATTTAGTAGTGTGGCCTGTGGGGCGTTGGCTGTGTATTTACGCTTACGTACCAAGGAGTGGGGTATGGACAACTGAACTCTGTGTTGGGACAAGTACGTGGACGTCCTTCCTGATGGTGTAGTTGAGAGTGTTAAACGACAGGTGCAGGGCAGGAGGCATCTTTGCATGCACTGTGGACAGGAGATTGGCTTGAATGCACAACAGCGGAAGAAGCAATGGTGCCACCAGCAGACACTGTTCCTGGACCCTGGGGTTCGGCCCACAAAGTCGGGTGTTTTGCTGCCGTGTGCCTGATCATGCTGGTGGTGGTCAGGCTGCTAATTTTGCCACTCCTGATGATGCTAGCCTGGCAGGTGGTGCCAATGGCCTTATTGGGGCTATTGGCAGAGTCTTTGCAAAACAATCAGACTCGGGAAGACCTAACAGTTGCACTGGCAACTTCCTTTGTGTGGGTGTTATGGGGAACGGTTGCCTGCCTTCTGTCTGCAGCCACCACACTGTTTCTTCCTGCCTGTTGGGGTGCTCTGCCTCCCTCCCCCTCTGTGCTGCTGTCCTCGCTCTGCATGTCCTCCTGCCAGGTTGGGTCAGTTACTATATCATCCACCACCTCGTCTTCCACTTCTGCTCCGTGGTCCTCCTCCTGACTTTCTGGCAATTGTGTCTCATCATCGTCCACCTCTTGTAAAACTTTACCACCGTGACCATGGCTGCTCAAATATTTGGGCACTGCTACATGTGATCTCCTCTTGCCCCACTTCAAGTGGACCGGGCGAGAGGCCTGAATCTATAAATGGAAAAGTGAACAGCTCTTCAGAGTGTCCAAGTGTGGGATCAGTTGTCTCCGGGCACTCGGCATGGTGGGAGGAAGGAGGATCAGGGTGAGGAATATGCAATCCAGACTCATGGCTGCTGAGACTTGACTGTGTGCAAAACAGGGTCGTGGTGGTGGTGGCTAAGTGACTGGAAGCATTATCTGCTATCCAACCAACAACCTTTTGACACTGCTCTGGGTTCAATAGTGGTGTGCTGCGGTCCCCTAGGAATTGGGACAGGAAGTTTGGGCGAGAAGATGTGGGTGTTTGTTGTGGACCAATTTCAGCTTGCCCATGGCCTTGGCCTCTGCATGCACCATCACGATCACGTCCAGTTCCCCGTCCCTTGCCACGCGCCTTGCCCATTTTAAATGCAGGACAATATCTTCCGCACTTACTATAAATGGCTGAATTTGGAGCGAAGTAATATGTAATCCGTGTGATGGAGAAACCACAGTTTTTAATACCTGGCCTGTAGGTAACTATTTTGAACAGCAAACCGGTGTCGAAAACTTTGCTGACACACTGAGAATTTTTTTTTAATGGAGGCCAATAATGGCAGTATTTTCAGCGCAATTATATGTGATCCGTGTGACGGACAAACCACGCTGTAATATGAAAAGGACCTGTCTGTATTCTGCAGTGCCTTCAAGAAAATGGCGCAGAAAAACAGTGGTCTCTGGATTGCTTTTTAAGCAAATAATGAGGATTAAGATCCAAAAAAAAATATTCCTGCCCCCTGAGACCTGGGTCTTTGTCTAGAAATATCTAACAGCAGCAGAAGGCAGAACTGAAATGGAGCCTCTTGTGCTATATGCACTACAGTCTGGTATATAGACTAACTGCCTGCCTGCCTATATACATTGCCTGCCTGTTATCTCTGCAGAAGGATTAGTCCTCAGAAGGACTGTTTGTTGAGATGGATATGTGTAATGTACTTGTTTTCTCCCTACACTACCTAATACACAACCAAATCTCTTTCTAGCTCAGCATCACCTCTCCCTTCACTGCCTGATTGCAGAGTAGACTGACGAGCCCAGCGGCGCCAGGTCTTATATAGACTTGATGACGCTGTGCGGCCAGCCAATCACTGTAATGCCACAAACAACATGGCTGCAGCATTACAGTGAGTGGCAGGAAATCCCTACATGTTCATTGGCGCTCTAAAGAGTGCCAAACATGCAGGGAGGAGACCCGAACATCTGCCCGATCATTTCGCAATTTCTCTGTGAACTCTGAGCAACTCGAGTACTGAGATGCTCGGGCGAGTACCGAGTATTTGCGAGTATGCTCACTCATCACTAGTTATCACCATTACTGGAGGAAAATTTGCACTCATCAGCCCCGAAGTTGTGCATGGGACGTACTTGGACTTTCCAGCATGACAACGATCCAAAACACAAGGCCAAGTCGAATTGTCATTCGCTACAGCAGAGCAAAGTGAAGGTTCTGGAGTGGCCACCTCAGTCTCCTGACCTCAATATCATTGAGCCACTCTGGGGAGATCTCAAGCTCGCAGTTCTTGCTAGACAGCCCAGGAATTTACAGGAGCTGGAGGCTTTTTGCCAAGAAGAATTGGCAGCTTTACCATGAGTGAAATTAAAAAATCTCATCCATAACTGCCACAAAAGACTTCAAGTCATCCTTGATGATAGAGGGGGCAATACACAGTATTAAGAACTGGGGCATGTGAACTTTTGATCTGGGTCATTTGGATGTTTTTGGTTGTCATTCAAATTTAAAAAGAAAAAACACAGTAGTTTGACCATAAATGGCTTCACCCAACCAATAACCATGAGTGGAGAAAGTTTTTTGTTATCATTCGTATTCTCTGAAACAATGCAAAGAAATGAAAAATTCTACTGGGGTATGTAAACTTTTGAACACAACTGTATATATCCCCCATCCTGGTATATATGTCCCTTATCCTGGTACTCATCCTGGTATATATCCCCCATTCTGGTATATGTTCCTTAACCTGGGCCCCATTCTAATACATATCCCCATCCTGATCTATACAGTGCTGGCCAAAAGTATTGGCACCCCTGCAATTCTGTCAGATAATACTCAGTTTCTTCCTGAAAATGATTGCAATCACAAATTCTTTGGTATTATTATCTTCATTTAATTTGTCTTCAATGAAAAAACACAAAACAAATTGTCCTAAAGCCAAATTGGATATAATTTCGCACCAAACCTAAAAAAGGGGGTGGACAAAAGTATTGGCACTGTTTGAAAAATCATGTGATGCTTCTCTAATTCGTGTAATTAACAGCACCTGTAACTTACCTGTGGCACCTAACAGGTGTTGGCAATAACTAAATCACATTTGCAGCCAGTTAACATGGATTAAAGTTGACTCAACCTCTGTCCTGGGTCCTTGTGTGTACCACATTGAGCATGGAGAAAAGAAAGAAGACCAAAGAACTGTCTGAGGACTTGAGAAACCAAATTGTGAGGAAGCATGAGCAATCTCAAGGCTACAAGTCCATCTCCAAAGACCTGAATGTTCCTGTGTCTTCCGTGCTCAGTGTCATCAAGAAGTTTAAAGTCCATGGCACTGTGGCTAACTTCCCTAGATGTGGACGGAAAAGAAAAATTGACGAGAGATTTCAACGCACGATTGTGCAGATGGTGGATAAAGAACCTTGACTAACATCCAAACAAGTTCAAGCTGCCCTGCAGTCCGAGGGTACAACAGTGTCAACCAGTACTATCCGTCGGCATCTGAATGAAAAGGGACTGTATGGTAGGATACCCAGGAAGACCCCACTTCTTATCCCGAGACATAAAAAGCCAGGCTGGAGCTTGCCAAAACTTACCTGAGAAAGCCTAAAACGTTTTGGAAGAATGTTCTCTGGTCAGATGAGCCAAATGTAGAGCTTTTTGGGAAAAAGCATCAACATAGAGTGTACAGGAAAAAAAAAAGAGGCATTCAAAGAAAAGAACACAGTCCCTACAGTCAAACATGGCGGAGGTTCCCTGATTGTTTTGGGGTTGCTTTGCTGCCTCTGGCACTGGACTGCTTGACCGTGTGCATGGCATTATGAAGTTTGAAGACTACCAACAAATTTTGCAGCATAATATAGGGCCCAGTGTGAGAAATCTGGGTCTCCCTCAGAGGTCATGGGTCTTCCAGCAGGACAATGACCCAAAACACACTTCCAAAAGCACTATAAAATGGTTTGAGAGAAAGCACTGGAGACTTCTAAGGTGGCCAGCAATGAGTCCAGACCTGAATCCCATAGAACACCTGTGGAGAGATCTCAAAATGGCAGTTTGGAGAAGGCACCCTTCAAATATCAGGGACCTGGAGCAGTTTGCCAAAGAAGAATGGTCTACAATTCCAGCAGAGCATTGTAAGAAACTCATTGATGGTTACCGGAAGCGGTTACTTGCAGTTATTTTGGCTAAAGGTTGTGCAACCAAGCATTAGGCTGAGGGTGCCAATACTTTTGTCTGGCCCATTTTTGGAGTTTTGTGTGAAATGATCAATGATTTGATTTTTGCTTCATTCTCTTTTGTGTTTTTTCCTTGCAAGCAAATTAAATGAAGATAATAAGACCAAAGAATTTGTGATTGCAATCGTTTTCAGGAAGAAACTGAGTATTACCTGACAGAATTGCAGGGGTGCCAATACTTTTGGCCAGCATTGTATGTCCCCCATTCTGCCGCTGTTCTTTAATGCATAGAAAAAAAATGATTTTACTCATCTTCCCTCTGCCCATCCAGTTAAAGTTTTTGCTATCGGTGGGCCTCACACCCACATAGGCCCGGTCGTTATCACGACCTCTGCGACTGCGATCGTTACACCCCTGACACCGGCCCTAGACAAGTAGGAAGCCAGGAAGCTGAGGTGCAATGACTTAGTTCAGAGGTTCGGCTTGGGTTGATAATTCAGCATCTAGTTACTTTTCTGTCGACATGACATCACTGCTGTAGACAAATAACAGAGACCAGGGCAGTGAGGAGACACAGTGCTTGGCCCAGGAAGGATAAGTGATAGTCAGATTGTTGAAATTGGACAACACCTTTTAGGAGTTTTAGTTGCATTAGAAAAGGAATAAATGGAAAGCTGCAAATTATCAAAATATATGAGCATCAATTTGCTTGAAAAATGTATTTTTTTAACCTTCTGATCTTCTCTCTACAACATACTGTACTTCACAGGGTTATGCAGATTATTGAAATAAGGTTGCTTCATCTGTAAAAGTTTAGCAGCAAACAGGTTATAACCGAAAATTCTAAATATTATATATCTGATACGCTGAATTTCATTTATTATAAGGACCGATAATTTATTTCTTTACAGAAAATATGTTACTAATTTTATACTGCCCTATCTGACAGCAAAAGTAGTGTCGCACACCCTGATTATAATGGTGTGACACTTACATGCCCTTAGTATCAACCAGCTGTGCCCCATGCCGCTGATTGACAATTCTATCTTTGCACAGTTAAGATATGTTCCCACAACGAGTATTTGGAGAATTTTTGACGATGTGAATATTAATTGCTCAAAAAATGCAGCATATTATAGTTCCAGCAAAGTAGATGGAATATATAGAAATCTCAAGCCCTCAGTGATTTTTTTATACAGATTGAACTAAACTACGGTGCATTTTTTAAAAATCTGCAACCTGTCAATTTCTAATGAAATATGCATTTTATTTATGAATTTTCCTCCTTATCTTGAATGGATGAGGAAAATCACATGTGTTTTTAGTGAGCTTCCACAGCGAAAACCCTCTAAAAGTGCATGTAATTGTAAGGGGGAAGACCGGGGTGTAAGTACTTTTGGAACAAGGGATCCGGAACTGCTGGGGCCGTACCTCTGGTTGCAGGGAGAAGACAGACTGCGAGCACAGGAGTCAGGTGACCTGGAAGCTGGGGGCGTGTCTAGGAAGAGGGAGAAAAAGGAGGTTTGCGCGGGAAAGCAGGCAGTTGACAGTTGGAGTCAAGGGAGAAGAGACGCAAGGTCCGTGGAGCCGAGCAAGTGAGGTGCAGTGTTATGGACTAGGGGCTCAGCGCGTCAAACCGGAGACCGCCCGCTGCCGCCAGAAGACAGAGCATTGTTTAGGCGGGGAAGCCAGAAGAAAACAACACCAGCATCAGCCGGCAACTGCCTTGTGGGGAACAAGAGTCAGCTAAGTGTAAAACTGCCGATTACAACCGTTTCGACTCTGCTACACCTAGCCAAACTGTGGATTGTCGGTTATAGCCTGTTACCTGCTACTTCCCTTGTTGTCCCCATATTTCCCCTGATACTCCCTGCGTGGAGATTGACCCTGTTACAATAAATCCCCCCTGTTTATTGACCCTGTACTGGCTGCTTTGTGTTTCTGTGTCACTGCATCTAAAGTACCAGTGTCGCATAATCAACACATAACTTTATGACTACTGTTTTATCAAAGCTAGATAACAGAAAGGATCAAAATCAAAGTAGTTTTATTTAAAAATAAAACAACATACCAAAATGAGATGCAATATGAACAGATGTAAAAAAAAGTGCACTCAAAAATGGAATGAAAAAATGCAAGTAATTTAATTTAACTTTTAAGTTCAGAAATGCAATAAAATCTCTGCAATGTAAACATGCACCAAATACTCATTGTGGGAACTTAACCTAATATTGAAAAACTTGTCACTTTGTGGCCAGAGGGCTGGATTAGCACTGTGCTCAAACGGAGCTAAGTTGGTGCTTTAACTCTTTAAATGTGATTCTATGAAAACTACAAGATCATAACAAGTAACACAGAACTACAATGAAGGAGTCTGTTCGTATTTAATTTTGCCCTCAGAAAGGATATCATAAATCTAGTGACAGATACACTTTAAAAATGCTTTCTGCAGCAAATACTAAATTTTACTAATCCTTATATGCAGTTTATCAGTTTAGGAAACCAAATTTCATATACTATTAGGGCCCCAAATACATTACTTGATTGTTTGCTGAGCCATCATGCCTGACAATCAGTTGGCCAGGGACCTCATACATGTTAGAGTGTAGGACAAACCCATTGATCTCAGTGGGTATGGCCAACTTTAATTTAATGTGTATGGGGGCAGCTTTGGAGAATCTGAGTTAGTGGTTAGTAATAGGCGAACCTGTGGATGTTCAAGTCCAGCGAGTTCGGCCGAACATTTAATAAAAGTTCAGTTCGAGTACCAGAACGGTACCCGAATTCGAACCCGAACCGAGACCCCATTAAAATGAATAGGAAACCAGAACATCTGGTGTTTTCCACATTGTCATCTGTGTGACAGCGCGAGAAACACCAGCTCTGATTCACAGTAAGTTAAGAGCGCTGCGGTTCCCACGCTGTCATACAGATGACAGCGTGTGAGCCAGCAGCTGAGACCGGAGGTAACCTTTTTAGCTGTCAGCTTTACTGCGCTGGTTAGAAAAAATACAGGGGACCGCACATTATTTGTTTTACTTATTGCACAGGAGTCGCCTGATGAGAGTACTACTCCCATCAGCATACACCTGGTCTTTCTCAAAGCTTTGTAATGTCAGCTGACATCAATCCCACAGGTTAGTAATGGAGAGGAGTCTATAAGATACCCCCATTACTAACCTCAAAGTCACATGTAATAAAAACAAAGCCAGAGTATATTCCTTTAATTGAAATAAAAACAGACTCCATTATTTGAAAGAAACACTCCCGACTCTCTTTTACCTATTTATTAATGTAAAATTAGATATAATGAAACACCATATTCCTCACCTGTCTTATGACAATCCATTTGACCCACGATGAGTCCAGCTCTGCTTCATCTGGATTTCAAGGCTAAGCAGTGGCATGGTGCCACCACACAACCGTGAATCCAGGAGACACTGAGCTGCTGAGAGTGCAGCTTCAGTGATCTGCAATTACGTCTTTGAGGTTATTGCAGGTCACAATCTGCAGTTCCGATGGGCAGCTCATTGTGAGCAGGCCGATGAACTGCGGTGACCTTAATGAAATCACCGCTAGAACCATGAGAAATTACGAACTTACTGCCAGTCAGAGCCTGTGTTTCTCGCTCTGCACACAGATGACAGCATGGGAAACACCGGATGTTCAGGCTGCTGAACCCGAACAGTAGGTGTTCGGTACGGATCCCGAACTTTAATGTTTGCGTTCGCTCATCCCCATTAGTGGTTAGAGTTCTTCTGTTCAGGATCCTCATATCATAGACATAGTAGAGAACAATTATAAAGAATATGTTATAAAGGATAATGTTTGTTTTAGCTTTTATTCTAAGTCATGTGGCAAGGCTCATTAAAGGGTTCATATTAACTTTTAAGATTGCTACTTCCAATAGGTAGCATTGGTTTCTAATCCTCTTTCTCTCTGAAGAGGCAATTTTCAAAAAGAATATGTTGTGTTCTTGAGGGACCGTCCTTTGCTGCATAAAAAAGAGAACATTTATTTGGATGGGCACAGGGTATGTAATCTGCTTATTATACATGATCCTTTTTTAAATATAGGCATTTCCAAAAAATTAAACACCTATAAAGAGGTCATCAATGTCTTCTGATATAACTGTTTTAATAAATACTTGCTCTTCCTATGAAAACACAATTCCTGTATATCTTTTTCTTAGTGGCCTTCCTCTGAAGTGGCTCCTGAAATTATAGGAATAGATTTACAATTCAGCGTTACTATTTCCCTTATTAGTAGGGTGTAACGCGACTCAGTTTTGCAGTGCACCTGTTATCAGTGACAGGACATTGTCAGGCTCTGTACTTTAGGTACTTACTCTAAAAAACTGTAAATAATACATGTAACACAATCGCAAATAGATCCAGAGCACAAGCTTAGATACCAGCTATGTCAACCGGGGAGAGCACTTCACCGAGTGACATTTGAGAAGATGGTCGCAAAAATGAAAGAAGAAATTTTTTAAGCAGTGTGGCTTATTGAAAAGGGTGTAGCCAACATTTGGGCAGCAGGAGGTGTAATTATTGAAAAAAGAAAAGAATCAAATATATAGATACAGTATGCTTTCCCGACTTGGCGGTCATGGTCAAAGACAAAGGGAACCATGATGGTGACTGGATGATGGATGCTACTAAATGAGTGAGTCCCAGAAAATCTAAGTGAGCTGACAGTCTTGCTGCTGTCGCATGCACATCCTGTCCCTAACTTTCCTGCTGTCACAATAAACTCTCTTATTATGCTGCTCATCCTGTCAATAGTCTTCCTGATCTCACGCACATCTTCTTATACAGCTCCTCCTGTCACTATCATACATGTCTCCCTTTTTTGCTCTCCCACATCTCACCTCAACTTTCGCCTCTTGAGAAAGCAGCAGTATATGCTGTGAAACGCGCGTCAGGGTTCCTCCTACGACCACTTTGGTCTGCCGCTACCTGCCTCTACCACCCTGGTAAGATTATCCCTCCATTTGTGTGCTTAGCCCCATATTGGACAACTCCATTTCCTCCGAATCTTTAAATCTCACCTCAACTGCATGATCCTGCCCTTGGGTATCCTATGCAAAACAGTCACAGACCATCCCACAAGCGTCTCCCAACACCTCTCACATAGAGTGCAACAATTAGGAGGCAGCTTAGGTCAACCTAGGAACACTTTCTACTGACCAAGACCTTTCCATTTTGCATGGTACTGCACCAAATGGCAGAACAGTGTATGCGTCTAGATACACATATATATATTTTCCCTTCATTTGTGTATTAGACGGATGCCACATAAATAGATGCCTGCCTTCTTTCTCCTAGATTTGCTCTTTCTTTATAACTTTCCTATTTCTATCCAGGAAAGAACATTAAAATTTGCAAGCTTTTTTAAATAATGCATCAAAAAGTGAAACTGTCCTGTGCTATAACAATACCAATCCATACTGCAATTCTACTTTTTAATTTGCCCATCATGAGTAGATTTAAATTTAATGTGTCCTCCAGCTAACTTCTAGTACGTGACACAAAGGTGACAACTGTGTGTATTGGTGCCAAGCCATGAAGCCATTCTTTCTTCCTCCTGTCACTAGAGCTCCAATTTAAAATAAGAGAATTGCTAGCTCAGCAGTGACATATGTGCGCGCCTCGTTGTCATTACCAATACAAATCACTGCACTTTGAAATGTATTATTGATGTTCAGAGCCGTGCATACTTGCTATGTATCCTTTTCACAATTAGAAGCCAACTTAGTGTTCGTCTATAGAGTGATAATGACATGAATAAATTAGCAAACAACTTAGTAAAAAAAAAATCATGAAACACATAATAAAACGGAGGCACCAAAACAATAAAGAGCCCTTGTCACATTTAGACAATGGACACAATACAACCTGATTCATTTTTCCTGCTTCAATTTTGAGAAGGTGAAGGGGTCGAGGAGTTATTCGGGCCGTGTCATAAAATGTAATCCTAAAAATGAAAGCTGCATCCTTTGGCTGGGGATGAGTTAAACCCCACTTTAATTTACAGTCTGTAATATAGTTTTGTTGGCAGGGTTTCATAAATCTGTTTCATCAGTACGACTCCTGAATGATAATGGTGCTTTCTCTGAAGCCGAGTCTATCTTCTGCAAGCTTGCTTCTCAGGCCATGGAGGATTCAGCTGTAGGGATATCACTCGGTGCCAGTCTTCACAGAATCGTAAGCATTATTGAAAATGTGCTGGTGCCTCACATTATTATGCAGGTCCAGGGTCATTAAAATTTTATCATATAAACCCTGCCGTCTGCACAGAAGAGGAATTGAGATCCTTGGCAGAGGATGATCACATATTTTATCAGTTTTCTGAAAGGGAAACCAGCAGGTTCAGAGTAGGAGAGAAACAGAATAATATTCCCTTTAATATAAACATAATATTATGTCAAAACCCTCTGAAATTGACATTTATCTACCATGGTTAATATTAACTTTTCCTCCAGACTAGCTGAATGTCACATGGATGCGTGACAATTCATACTAGTCACACTTGATATCATTTCCCCATGTTTTACTTTCAGGCGGGTTTAGTTAAGGAGCACAGAGATCAACACACGCACACTGCCACTAGCATGCACACTCACACTGCCACAAGAATGTACACTGCAACTAGCATGCACACACACACTGCCACTAGCATGCACACTGCCACTAGCATGCACACGCACACTGCCACTAGCATGCACACGCACTCTTCCACAAGCATGCACACTGCCACAAGCATGCACACGCACTCGCACTCTGTCACAAGCAAGCACACTGCCACTGACATGCACACGCACACTGCCACAAGCATGCACACTGCCACTAGCATGCACACGCACACTGCCACTAGTATGCACACGAACACTGCCACTAGCATGCACACGCACACTGCCACTAGCATGCACACACACACTGCCACTAGCATGCACACGGACACTGCCACTAGCATGCACACACACACTGCCACTAGCATGCACACGAACACTGACACTAGCATGCACACGCACACTGCCACTAGCATGCACACACACTGCAACTAGCATGCACACGAACACTGCCACTAGCATGCACACACACACTGCCACTAGCATGCACACAAACACTGCCACTAGCATGCACACACACACTGCCATAACCATGCAGACTGACACTAGCATGCCCACGCCCACTGCCACAAGCATGCACACTGCCACTAGCATGCACACGCACACTGCCACTAGTATGCAGACGCACTCTCACACTAGCATGCACACGCACTCTGCCTCAAGCTTGCACACACATACTGTCACTAGCATGCACACGCACACTGCCACTAGCATGCACATGCACTCTGCCTCAAGCATGCACATTGCCACTAGCATGCACACGCACATTGCCACTAGCATGCACACACACTCTGACACAAGCATGCACACGCACACTGCCACTAGCATGCACACGCACTCTGCTACTAGCATGCACACGCACACTGTTACTAGAATACACACGCACACTGCCACTAGCATGCATACGCACACTGCCCCTAGCATGCACACGCACACTGCCACTAGCATGCACATGCACACTGCCACTAGCATGCACACACACTATGCCACTAGCATACACACACACTCTGCCACTAGAATGCACACGCACACTGCCACTAGCATGCATACGCACACTGCCACAAGTATGCACACGCACACTGCCACTAGCATGCACACGCACTCTGCCACAAGCATGCACATGTACACTGCCACTAGCATGCACACGCACTCTGCCACAAGCATGCACACGCACACTGCCACTAGTATGCACACACACTCTGCCACAAGCATGCACACGCACACTGCCACTAGCATGCACACACACTCTGCCATTAGAAAGCACATGCACACTGCCACTAGCATGAAAACACACTCTGCCACTAGCATGCACACACAATCTGCCACTAGCATGCACATGCACACTGCCACTAGCATGCACATGCACTCAGCCACTAGCATGCACACGCACTCTGCCACTAGTATGCACACACACTCAGCCATTAGCAAGCACACGCACACTGCCACTAGCATGCACACGCACTCTGCCACTAGCATGCACACACAATCTGCCACTAGCATGCACATGCACACTGCCTCTAGCATGCACATGCACTCTGCCACTAGCATGCCCACGCACACTGCCACTAGCATGCACACGCACACTACCACTAGCATGCGCTCACACTCTGCCACAAACATGCACATGCACTCTGCTACTAGCATGCACACCGACACTGCCACTAGAATGCACAGGCACTCTGCCACTAGCATGCACACTCACACTGCCACTAGCATGCACACGCACTCTGCAGCTAGCATGCACGCTCACATGCCACTAGCATGCACACGCACACTCTGCCAGTAGCATGACACACACTCTGACACTAGCATGCACATGCACACTGCTAATAGCATGCACACACACTTTTCCACTAGCATGCACACACACTGCCACTAGCATGCCCATGCACTCTGCCACTACCATGCACACACACTCTGCCACTAGCATGCACATGCACACTGCCACTAGCATGCACACGCACACAGCCACTAGCATGCACATGCACACTGCCACTAGCATGCACACACACTCTGCCTCTAGCATGCACACACACTCTGCCATTAGCATGCACATGCACACTGCCACTAGCATGAGCATGCACACTGCCACTAGCATGCACTCGCACACTGCCACTAGCATGCACATGCACACTGCCACTAGCATGCACACACACTCTGCCACTAGCATGCACATGCACACTGCCACTAGCATGCACACGCACACTAGCATGCACACGCACACTGCCACTAGCATTCCCACGCACACAGACACTAGCATGCACACGCACACTGCCACTAGCATGCACACGCACACTGCCACTAGCATGCACACACACTCTGCCATTAGCATGCACACACACTCTGCCACTAGCATGCACACGCACACTGCCACTAGCATGCAAACACACTCTGCCACTATCATGCACACGCACACTGCAACTAGCATGCCCACGCACACTGACACTAGCAGGCACACCCACTCTGCCACTAGCATGCACACACACACTGCCACTAGCATGCCCATGTACACTGCCACTAGCATGCCCACGCACACTGACACTAGCATTCACACACACTCTGCCACTAGCATGCACATGCACACTGCCACTAGCATGCACACGCACACTGACACTAGCATGCACACACACTCTGCCACTAGCATGCCCATGCACACTGACACTAGCATGCACACACACTCTGCCACTAGCATGCACACGAACACTGCCACTAGCATGCACACGCACACTGCCACTAGCATGCACACGCACTCTGCCACTAGCTTGCACACACACTCTGCCACTACCATGCACATGCACACTGCCACTAGCATGCACATGCACACTGACGCTAGCATGCACGCGCACACTGACACTAGCATGCACACACACTATGCCACTAGCATGCACACACACTCTGCCACTAGCATGCACATGCACACTGCCACTAGCATGCCCACGCCCACTGACACTAGCATGCACACAAACTCTGCCACTAGCATGCACACGCACACTGCCACTAGCATGCACACACACTCTGCCACTAGCATGCACACGCACACTGCCACTATCATGCCCACGCACACTGACACTAGCAGGCACACACACTCTGCCACTAGCATGCACACGCACACTGCCACTAGCATGCCCTTGCACACTGCCACTAGCATGCCCATGCACACTGACACTAGCATTCACACACACTCTGCCACTAGCATGCACATGCACACTGCCACTAGCATGCACACTCACACTGCCACTAGCATGCCCACGCATACTGCCACTAGCATGCCCATGCACACTTACACTAGCATGCACACACACCTGCCACTAGCATGCACACGCACACTGCCACAAGCATGCCCACGAACACTGCCACTAGCATGCCCACGCACACTGACACTAGCATGCCCACGCACACTGACACTAGCATGCACACACACTCTGCCACTAGCATGCACATGCACACTGCCACTGGCATGCACACGCACACTCACTAGCTCTAGCAAGAACACATTGTCCCAGAAACTGGCGTAGCTGGGTGTCATATCATACAGACTAAGATGGAGAATAATCCTTAGAAAAAGTAATATTGTACATGAATAGGTTATAATATCATCGCTTGGCACCTGCACCTTCCTTGATGACTTTCCTCTCTACCCAAAACAATTGAACATACAACACAAAGTGAGCGTAAGTGACCGTGCTCTATCAATTCTGCACAAATGACTGCAAGTACTGGGATGTTTTTCAATACAGTAATGTCCTGCTTAAAAATCAGTAGTAAAAGCAAAGTATCGAGCATCCAATGTCCAATCCTTTATCTAAAGGTCTGTTGCTGAAAATAGAATTAAAAGTGAGTGCACCCCTTGGTTTAGAATTGGAGCTAGATATAACCATAAGTAATGTGATGTGTCCCAGGTGCATGATGTCACAGCACTGCAGAGGTCACTGGTAAGTTGGGCAACAAGCAGTAAACTATAGAATTAAAATTCCACCATTTTTGAAAACTGAAAGCTTTAGATAAGTGTTAATTTGCAAAGTTGCTTATTTTTACAAGCACTTTACAATATTACCCATATAACAAGAAGAGGAAAACCCTTTAATTTTCATTTTTATACTTTTTTTTCCTTTTCCTTTTTATTCTAGGTGCCAAAACTTTAATTTGACATCAAAATAGCCATATGAAGGCTTTTCTTTTTTCTTTTTGCTAGATGAGCTGTAGTTTTCAATGTCACCATTCACATTACCATATACTACAGTCATGGACGAAAGTGTTGGCACCCTTGAAATTGTTCCAGAAAATGAAGTATTTCTCCCAAAAAGTGATTGCCCTTATTGCAATTACACATGTTTTGTTATCAAATGTTTGTTTTCGTTATGTGTATTAGCAAAAGACAAATAAAACAGAGAAAAAAAAGGCAAATTGGACATAATTTTACACAAAACCCCAAAAATGGGCCAGGCAAATTTGTTGGCATCTTTCCAAAATTGTGGGTAAACAATTTTCTTTCAAGCATGTGATACTCGTTCAAACTCACCTGTCGCAAGTAACAGGTATGGGCGATATGAAAATCAGATTCTTTTTTATGGTGTTCAATGTGCTTGAAAAATTACCTGGAATATGATTCTTCAGGCCAGTATGATTACGATGATATCTAACTTATCATTTTATATTATTATTTTACTGGTTTTAACAAACTCTGAATGAGCACATGAGCAAAGAGTTTTTTGTTACCCCAGAGTGAGAGGTGTTCTTTGTAGACTTTTAAGCTTCAATTTTAAAATGTCTAAAAAAATTTTTATATCAATTATAAAAATGGAAATGATAAAAATGGCCAACTAAAACCATATTGAGAGAACACAATCTGAGGAAAATAAAAAATGCTTAGTTACCTGAAAAAATAACATTGATTTGAGACTCGTTTGTGAAAATGTCAGGTTGTAAAAGTAGTAAGCAGCAAATCTAATTTTAGTAATTATGTGGTAAGTAACATCTACAGATCAGTTCCCAAGACAGCGCTGAGGTTTCTGAGCTTAACAACTTGTTCCAAATGTCAAAATAATACATTTTAATAAAAACACTAGTGGAAAATAGAATTGGTAAATAACCCTTTCATGTAATGAGAGACATTTTAGTGGCCCCATTTTTCAAAAAAATTACAGCCTAGCTCATGTGTCCACCACCACTAGGGGATGCGGTGCATACAAATTTATTATCACTAACGGGGTTGTATCACGTTAACATGACAGTACTTTTTCCCATGATGTTTAGGAAACCGCTCTCAACACTTGGAATTCCATCAATTTAGAGAAATAAGGCTGTGTTGTGCTCCACTATTATAAGAAAGTAATAGACAGCACTTGTTTATATAAATGCCAGAAACAGCCAAGTACAGCATTCAAACAACTCTGGTAGTCGCATAGACAATCAATAAAGTAGCAATGCTCATGCTCCATCAAATGGGGCACTACAGAACTCTGTTAGCAAGTTATCACTTGTGGATAGGTTAGAACTTGCTAACTTTGGTACCACAATCGTCTCTGTCTGACAGTTCCAAAAAGATGAATGGAATGTTGGTGTACTGTTCATGTTTGACCATTACTTCATTCATCAGGAGACCTCAGCGCACAATTCTTGAGGCCTAGTGGAAGGACACCCGGTAATAAACAGGTGTCATTTATCTTATGCGACAACTCACTAAGGTGATACTCAGCTATCACCAGTAGTCCCATAGATAATAAATGGGACAATAGTGTTCATGGCGGCCATCGACCATAAAAACAGTCACATAGACAGCAAACGGAGCAATGGTGCACATGCTCAGCTGTTGACGGTCAAAACAGTCCCATAGACAATTAATGTTCAATACTTTGATGTCCCCTCCTAAACTTGACACAATTGATAATTTGTTAACTTGGTACAACCTTTGTAAGTATAAGTTTGCTATATATATGTATAGGTAGGTAGATAGATAATAGATTGATATGGATAGATAGATAGATAGATAATAGATAGATAGATAGATATGGATAGATAGATAGATAGATATGGATAGATAGATAGATAGATATGGATAGATAGATAGATAGATAGATAGATAGATAGATAGGTAGATAGATAGATAGATAGATAGATAGATAGATAGATAGATAGATTACGTTGATTTAAAGGGAATCTGTCACCATGTTTTTGCTACCTCATCTGACAGCAGCAAAATGTAGGAAAATAGACCCTGATTCCAGCAATGTATTACTGGGTGCAACAGTGCTCTTAGATATAGATGTAGCAGAGCTTAGAAAGCTAAGCCTGCCCACACCACAGCTCTCTATGTACACTGACAGTGAGCTGCTTATCACAGGAGGGGGCATGGTTATACCAAGGTTCATGTGCACTGTGGTTTGAGTAGTAATAATCTCCTGGTAATAAAACCTTTATTGTATTGCAACATCACACAGCTTAATAAGTGACACATCCCTGAAATGTGTGTCAGCTGCTACATTCTGCTGCCTTAAGATTACATAGCAAACACCTACTGACAGATTCCCGTTAAGTACTCACATCTACTAATGATCTGAAGGGAAAGTTATAATGTGCAGACCTTTATGTTCTTTTAGTGAAAGCTGAACATTACCTCCTCATTACATTTTAATCAGATAACTTTATTTATAGACTAGAGAAAGATTACTTAAACTTCATACCAATGTATTTAGGAACCCATTACTTGGTTCCTTTAGTCATGCTAAAGGGTCTTTACTGAGTTAATAGATCATTCTGATTGGGTTGCATTAGTCAAGGCTATGGAACTTAATGTCTCATCAATCAAGCTATGTTAAACATTGTTTCTACTTTTAAATTATGCTTTATAACTAACCATATACCCATTAATGTATAGTGTTTGAAAGAATGAAGTTCAGGGATAATGGAAATAGTAATGGAAATGAACATCTTCTTTCCTTCTGAACTAATTAGATAGCCTCTGACTTACTCTTGTACATGTTCATAGTATAATTTTATATTAATCAATTATTTTGATGAACATCAAGTTATTTCACCGAATGACATAGAGCATGATATAATATACAACAAAACATTGGCTCTTAATTATGGATACATTGAATTATTATGCTAAATCCCATTACTATTACAGTATGTGCAAAAAGTAATCATTGACTTGTTTTTATTTTTTTTAGATGTGTCATTATTTAAGAAAAAAATTTTCTTCCTTCACAAACAAAATCATTCTTTAAGCATTTACCTAAGCAATATTTCATGGATGGCTTTGCAGCCACTTGTACATTTTAATGTTACAAACTCAAGTTCTCATATTTTCCCGACACTTGAGTCTTGTTTTCTGGTACTTATGATTTTCAACTGAATGCACTGGAATAGCAAAACACAGATCCGTTAATCTCCAGCTTCAGAAATTGTGCAAATGTCTGAATGAGCTGCAATGCTTACTGATATTTGATATGTTAACTTAATTTGGAACACATTCTTACATTCAGACTGCTTCCCCGATCCAACTGAGTTCGGGCCAGACAACCAATCAAAAAACTCTAATTAAAAATAAAGCGCTTTCAGCTACTTATGTTCATTGAATATTGTTTACAAGAACAATTGCCTTGATTTCCAAGATCTTCTTATCTACAGAATGTAGTGGTTCAAGTACAGTGTGTGTTTCTATTTAATGCTGGAATGGAAATATTGGATTACAATTGTAAAGAAGTACATGCCAAAGACTTTGAAGGATGCATGTGGAAAAGTTACTTCAAAATGATAAAAATTTGCTCTACAATTTAATTTAGAGCAACTCCACCCAACACATAAGCACTATAACTATGCAATGTGCACCTGCTGCTGATACCACAGTTTACTTCAATGTTCAAGAAGACTTAAAATATTTGAAATTTCCTTCACTTCCATTTTCCACCTTTCAGAAGGGTATTCATTCACTTGTCTTGTCCCGCATCGAGGTAAAAGATGGCCTAGGTCAGTGTTCCACAAGATTGTCTCGGGAGCCACATGTAGCTCGTAGACCTTCCATAAGGGGTACTCCAATTGTTAGTGGCTATAAATACTATTCTATGCTAGTGGCACTGCGGATGCTATGCCAATAATAAATACTTGCTGCAAAAGATGTGTGAATTCTTCATGACACCTGAATTGGGAAATAGTCTGTTCAGGATGCCAAACGAACTCTGACTGGCCTACAGGGGAACAGGTATATCTCTTGGTTTAAAATGTTAAATGTTTATTTCATTCCAATTAAAACATAAATAATTATCACACAAAGTGCAAAGTGCATACAAAATCACAGATGTGCATATATTAATGCAATCCGTTTTAGCAGACAAAAACGCTCCTGGAAATTGACTCTTTTCTACCAGGAAATCTTCTATCTGGGTGAGAACGATCCTACTGTTGATGGAAATTGACCATTTATAAGTCTTAAAAATAAAATTAAAAAAATGCCATCCCTATCTGGAGAGCTGAGCTCAATTGATGTGTTCTTGAAACTGGTCTCCAGGGACCTTATGGACCTAGAATCACACAATCCGAGAGCATATCATAATTTAACTAAACGACAGATGATGAGCCTGCACAGACTGGAAAATGATACCAATATATTAATAAAACCGTCTGATAAAGGCGGAAATATAGTCATTATGGATATAATGGACTAAAAAAATCTATGCATGCGCATACTCGATGACGAGATGGGATATGGAAAAATATCCCATATACTGCTTTATATATATAGCAGTATATAAATAGAGAGTATGGTAACAACAGCTTCAGTCATAGCTTCTGTTCAAGATGGCATAAGGCTCTAACTCCAATGAAGAGTAAGGAAACGTGTTGGGAGCCTCAGCATGGTGGAAGGAGCACTGACACCAATGAAGGAGACTTTTTGACAGATAAGTCTATCCTCAACTGTATAATATTGGTGATGATGTTCTAATAATTATGCCAATAATTTAATTGTATAGGGATCTGTGGGCTGTTAACAAAAGGAAAAGATTTCCTATTTTTTTCTCTACTATATGAATGATATGACATTGTATCTGTAATGCATGAGATCTGAAATCAAGTTATGTTCATGCTTCAGAGACTCACCTTGTCCATTCTGATAATCTTAACATAGGGGTGTCTGCTCAAGATTGTTTTCTGGTCTCACGCATGTGTAGCACCCCAGGGGTCTGGTTTCCACAGTAATAGCAATATTACGTCTGAGAGCAGGTGGGAGGTCTCCTGGTCAGGAATCCTATGCATGCCACACCTCCTGCCCAGTCCTGGGAGGGGAAGAACTTCCCCTATATAAAACTGGGGCTGAGGCAGGGTTAGAGAGGAGAAAGAGAAGAAGAGGAGTCCCAGACAGAGACATAGTCTGGTCTGGAGAGGAGCAGCTATAGGAAAGAAAGATCAGGAGCTCAGTGGGAGCAGTGCTAAAAGGAGTCAGGGGCTGGAAGCTGTAGAGCTCGCCCTGATTGAAGAGTTCTCACCGGACCCGGAGTCCGAGGCTGTGGGGACTAATCCTTACCCAGCAGCAGAAACCGACCGGCAGGGGATTTCAGGTCCTCTGGCCAAGAAACCCGAAGGCACGGTCACACGCAAGGGACCAGCACCGCCGTCGTGGAGCGGAAGCTACCAGAAAGCCCCGAGTCACCGGCCATACGGGTGAGCACCACACGGTACACTCAGGGACGTGGGCTACTTTTACCCGCCTCTAGCAAGGTAGCCAGAAGAGTACGATTAGTTGGGGAGGCCTACAACTCCGCCTGGCCAGGGGAGATTCCATCTGCTCACGGACTGACCAGGCCCCAATAGCTAGCCAGTACTCCGGGAGGGTCTACCTTGGTCATCAGTAAAGACCCTGAACTACACCACACCGCCTCTGAGTGGTTCCTGCTACCTGCATGCTATTCTGCTACCCCCTTCAAACACGTCGGCTGCCCTGAGGCCATACCCCTCCCATTGGGGGTTATACCATCTATGCTGCACAATCGTACCACCGGCCTCAGCGGTCTGCCCTGCAGCGGCGGCCTCATAGCCGCATTCAACGGGTGGCGTAGTCGAACACCGTACCATCTTCTGCTAAACTCTGCCACTCAGCTTGACTCCCTGGGCACGGACCGGGTCACCGCCACGAGACTACTACCCCTATCAGATCCGGCTCCGGGTAGGCTCCCGCGTGCGCAACGCTGCGCGACTCAGGCCCAGGGGCGCGTCACATGATTTGGGCGATGAGAATATTCTGTTGACAGAGAAAGATTAAGCTCCTCCCTGGGTTAAGTGCCTTCACTTTGGCTAACCAACTGTATGATTGATAGTAATTATGAGAAAGTCCTTTCAGCTCGTTGTACTTAATCTAAGCAGGGCATGTGAATAGGACAAGTCGTACGAAACTATTTTTCTGGTAGAAAAGAGTAAAATTCCAGGAGCGTTTTGGTCTGCTATAAACCGGGTTGCATTAATATATGCACATCCATGATTTTGTATGCACTTTGCACTGTGGGTGATAATTCTTTATATTTTAATTGGAATGAAATAAACATTTAACATTTTAACCCCTTGCTATTACTCTTGACTATATTCTGGGTTAGTGGTGAGGCCTTGGCAGCCCAATCCGACACTGGCAGCCAATGAAGACATAACAGATAATACTGCATCCATTTCCAACTGATATCAGCAAATTTTGATGGATTGCAATGACTTTTGATTATGGCCCTGACAAAATTAGTAAAACACTATTTATTGACTGTAAAATTAGCACTAATGGCTTTTCCATTTTTGCAATGAGAAGAAAATTGCCTCTGCACGGCCCTAATAATATATTAGGAGGTTATCATTTTAATCAGTTCTGTCACCAGACTTCTCAATACGAACTGCATACATTATTAAATAGATCTCTTAAACCTGATGAAGCTGATGTATTTACTTTCAAAAATTTGCTTCAGAATGGCTGTACAATCCTGATATTAAGATGAGCATTTTGATTTTAAGTCCAGCTATGAAATGGAATAGCTTATGAGTAGAGATGAGCGGATCTATTAAAATTCTAATTTGCAGAGTTCGCTGAATTTCACCAAAATTTTGACTGTGGCTAATTCATTAATGCAAATTTTAAGACAAGAAAGTTTGTTAATACTCAGAAAAAATGCGTGGGGTAAAGAGAGAGAGAGAACCCAGTTGACCATAAGAGGCTTCAATTCACAGGAGAGAGAGAAGACCCAAAGGATCATTAGAGCTTACAATCTACAAGAGAAAGAGAGAAAGAGGAACGTGCTGACCATAAGAGCTTACATTCTACAGTAGAGAGAGGACCCTGCTGACCATAAGAGCTTACACTCTACAGTAGGGCTAGGACACTGCTGATCATAAGAGCTTACATTCTACAGGAGAGAGAGGACCCTGCTGTCCATAAGAGCTTACACTCTACAGTAGAGAGAGGACCCTGCAGATCATAAGAGCTTACACTCTACAACAGAGAGAGGACCCTGCTGACCATGAGAGCTTACACTCTACAGTAGAGGTTGGACCCTGCTGATAATAAGAGCTTACATTCTACAGGAGAAAGAGGACCCTGCTGTCCATAAGAGCTTACACTCTACAGTAGAGAGAGGACCCTGCTGACCATAAGAGCTTACACTCTACAGTAGAGAGAGGACCCTGCAGATCATAAAATCTTACACTCTACAGCAGAGAGAGGACACTGCAGATCATAAGAGCTTACACTCTACAGCAGAGAGAGGACCCTGCTGACCATAAGAGCTTATATTCTACAGCAGAGAGAGGACCCTGCAGATCATAAGAGCTTACATTCTATAGGAGAGAGAGGACCCTGCTGACCATAACAGCTTACACTCTACAGCAGAGAGAGGATCCTGCAGATCATAAGAACTTACACTCTACAGGAGAGAGAGAGAGGACCATGCTGACCATAAGAGCTTACATTCTACAGCAGAGAGAGGACCCTGCTGACCATAAGAGCTTACACTCTACAGCAGAGAGAGGACCTTGCAGATGATAAGAACTTACACTCTACAGGAGAGAGAGAGAGGACCCTGCTGACCATAAGAGCTTACACTCTACAGCAGAGAGAGGACCTTGCAGATCATAAGAACTTACACTCTACAGGAGAGAGGACCTTGCAGATCATAAGAGCTTACACTCTACAGGAGAGAGGACCCTGCAGATCATAAGAGCTTACACTCTACAGCAGAGAGAGGACCCTGCAGATCATAAGAACTTACACTCTACATGAGAGAGAGGATCCTGCAGATCATAACAGCTTACACTCTACAGTAGAGAGGACCCTGCTGACCATAAGAGCTTACATTCTACAGTAGAGAGAGGACCATGCAGATCATAAGAGCTTACACTCTACAGCAGAGAGAGGACCCTGCTGACCATAAGAGCTTACATTTTACAGTAGAGAGAGGACCCTGAAAATCTTAAGAGCTTACACTCTACAACAGAGAGAGGACTCTGCTGACCATAATAGCTTACACTCTACAGTAGAGAGAGGACCCTGCAGATCATAAGAGCTTACACTCTACAGCAGAGAGAAGACCCTGCAGATCATAAGAGCTTACACTTTACAGTAGAGAGAGGACCCTGCAGAACATAAGAGCTTACACTCTACAGCAGAGAGAGAACCCTGCTGACCATAAGAGCTTACACTCTACAGCAGAGAGAGGACCCTGCTGACCATAAGAGCTTACATTCTACAGCAGAGAGAGGATCCTGCAGATCATAAGAGCTTACACTCTACAGCAGAGAGAGGATCCTGCTGACCATAAGAGCTTACATTCTACAGTAGAGAGAGGACCCTGCCGAACATAAGAGCTTACACTCTACAACAGAGAGAGGACCCTGCTGACCATAAGAGCTTACACTCTACAGCAGAGAGAGGACACTGCAGATCATAAGAACTTACACCCTACAGCAGAGAGAGGACCTTGCAGATCATAGGAGCTTACACTCTACAGGAGAGAGGACCTTGCAGATCATAAGAGCTTACACTCTACAGGAGAGAGGACCCTGCAGATCATAAGAGCTTACACTCTACAGAAGGGAGAGGACCGTGCAGATCATAAGAACTTACACTCTACAGCAGGGAGAGGACCCCGCAGATCATAAGAACTTGCACTCTACAGGAGAGAGAGGATCCTGCAGATCATAAATCTTACACTCTACAGTAGAAAGGACCCTGCTGACCATTAAAGCTTACACTCTACAGTAGAGAGGACACTGCTGACCATAAGAGCTTACACTCTACGGTAGAGAGAGGACGCTGCTGACCATAAGAGCTTACACTCTACAGCAGAGAGAGGACCCCGCAGATTATAAAAGCTTACACTCTACAGCAGAGAGAGGACCCTGCTGACCATAAGAGCTTACACTCTATAGCAGAGAGAGGACCTTGCTGACCATAAGAGCTTACATTCTACAGCAGAGAGGATCCTGCAGATCATAAGAGCTTACACTCTACAGCAGAGAGAGAATCCTGCTGACCATAAGAGCTTACATTCTACAGTAGAGAGAGGACCCTGCAGATGATAAGAGCTTACAATCTACAACAGAGAGAGGACCCTGCTGACCATAATAGCTTACATTCTACAGTAGAGTGAGGACCCTGCAGACCATAAGAGCTTACACTCTACAGTTGAGAGAGGACCCTGCTGACCATAAAAGCTTACACTCTACAGTAGAGAGAGGACCCTGCTGACCATAAGAGCTTACATTCTACAGTAGACAGAGGACCCTGCAGATCATAAGAGCTTACACTCTACAGCAGAGAGAGGATCCTGCTGACCATAAGAGCTTACATTCTACAGTAGAGAGAGGACCCTGCCGAACATAAGAGCTTACACTCTACAACAGAGAGAGAACCCTCCTGACCATAAGAGCTTACACTCTACAGCAGAGAGAGGACACTGCAGATCATAAGAACTTACACCCTACAGCAGAGAGAGGACCTTGCAGATCATAGGAGCTTACACTCTACAGGAGAGAGGACCTTGCAGATCATAAGAGCTTACACTCTACAGGAGAGAGGACCCTGCTGACCATAAGAGCTTACACTCTACAGCAGAGAGAGGACCTTGCTGACCATAAGAGCTTAAATTCTACAACAGAGAGGATCCTGTAGATCATAAGAGCTTACACTCTACAGCAGAGAGAGAATCCTGCTGACCATAAGAGCTTACATTCTACAGTAGAGAGAGGACCCTGCAGATGATAAGAGCTTACACTCTACAACAGAGAGAGGACCCTGCTGACCATAATAGCTTACACTTTACAGTAGAGAGAGGACCCTGCAGAACATAAGAGCTTACACTCTACAGCAGAGAGAGGACCCTGCTGACCATAAGAGCTTACACTCTACAGCAGAGAGAGGACCCTGCTGACCATAAGAGCTTACATTCTACAGCAGAGAGAGGATCCTGCAGATCATAAGAGCTTACACTCTACAGCAGAGAGAGGATCCTGCTGACCATAAGAGCTTACATTCTGCAGTAGAGAGAGGACCCTGCCGAACATAAGAGCTTACCCTCTACAACAGAGAGAGGACCCTGCTGACCATAAGAGCTTACACTCTACAGAAGAGAGAGGACACTGCAGATCATAAGAACTTACACCCTACAGCAGAGAGAGGACCTTGCAGATCATAGGAGCTTACACTCTACAGGAGAGAGGACCTTGCAGATCATAAGAGCTTTCACTCTACAGGAGAGAGGACCCTGCAGATCATAAGAGCTTACACTCTACAGCAGGGAGAGGACCGTGCAGATCATTAGAACTTACACTCTACAGCAGGGAGAGGACCCTGCAGATCATAAGAACTTACACTCTACAGGAGAGAGAGGATCCTGCAGATCATAAGAGCTTACACTCTACAGTATAAAGGACCCTGCTGACCATTAAAGCTTACACTCTACAGTAGAGAGGACACTGCTGACCATAAGAGCTTACACTCTACGGTAGAGAGAGGACGCTGCTGACCATAAGAGCTTACACTCTACAGCAGAGAGAGGACCCCGCAGATTATAAAAGCTTACACTCTACAGCAGAGAGAGGACCCTGCTGAACATAAGAGCTTACACTCTACAGCAGAGAGAGGACCTTGCTGACCATAAGAGCTTACATTCTACTGCAGAAAGGATCCTGCAGATCATAAGTGCTTACACTCTACAGCAGAGAGAGAATCCTGCTGACTATAAGAGCTTACATTCTACAGTAGAGAGAGGACCCTGCAGATGATAAGAGCTTACACTCTACAACAGAGAGAGGACCCTGCTGACCATAATAGCTTACATTCTACAGTAGAGTGAGGACCCTGCAGACCATAAGAGCTTACACTCTACAGTAGAGAGAGGACCCTGCTGACCATAAAAGCTTACACTCTACAGTAGAGAGAGGACCCTGCTGACCATAAGAGCTTACATTCTACAGTAGAGAGAGGACCCTGCAGATCATAAGAGCTAACACTCTGCAACAGAGAGAGGACCCTGCTGACCATAAGAGCTTACACTCGACAGCAGAGAGAGGACACTGCTGACCATAAGAGCCTACACTCTACAGCAGAGAGAGGACCCTGCATATCATAAGAGCTTACACTTTACAGTAGAGAGAGGACCCTGCAGATCAACAGAGCTTACACTCTACAGCAGAGAGAGGACCCTGCTGACCATAAGAGCTTACACTCTACAGTAGAGAGGACCCTGCAGATCACAAGAGCTTACACTCTACAGCAGAGAGAGGACCCTGCAGATCATAAAATCTTACACTCTACAGCAGAGAGAGGACCCTGCTGACCATAAAAGCTTACACTGTACAGCAGAGAGAGGACCCTGCTGACCATAAGAGCTTACATTCTACAGCAGAGAGAGGATCCTGAAGATCATAAGAGCTTACACTCTACAGCAGAGAGAATCCTGCTGACCATAAGAGCTTACACTCTACAGCAGAGAGAGGACCCTGCTGACCATAAGAGCTTACATTCTCCAGCAGAGAGAGGATCCTGCAGATCATAAGAGCTTACACTCTACAGCAGAGAGAGGATCCAACTGACCATAAGAGCTTACACTCTACAGTAGAGAGAGGACCCTGCAGATCATAAGAGCTTACCCTCTACAACACAGAGAGGACCCTGATGACCATAAGAGCTTACACTCTACAGTAAAGAGAGGACCCTGCAGATCACAAGCGCTTACACTCTAAAGCAGAGAGAGGACCCTGCAGATCATAAGAGCTTATACTCTACAGTAGAGAGAGGACCCTGCTGACCATAAGAGCTTACACTCTACAGCAGAGAGAGGACCCTGCTGACCATAAGAGCTTACACTCTACAGTAGAGAGAGGACCCCGCTGACCATAAGAGATTACACTCTACAGTACAGAGAGGACCCTGCAGATCACAAGAGCTTACACTCTAAAGCAGAGAGAGGACCCTGCAGATCATAAGAGCTTATACTCTACAGTAGAGAGAGGACCCTGCTGACCATAAGAGCTTACACTCTACAGCAGAGAGAGGATCCTTCTGACCATAAGAGCTTACACTCTACAGAAGAGAGAGGACCCTGCTGACCATAAGATGTATAGATAGATTGTGGTCAAATTCCGGTGCCAGGAACTGGATAAAGACGACTGGAAGGATATTTAAAAGAAAATGAACCTCTTTATTCGACAATGTTATGCTCACATCGCGTTTCTGCAGCGATCTGCTGCCTTCATTAAGTGGAATTACAAGGAAAAAGGTAAATTAGGGCACTTTTTATACAAAAAAGGAGGGACTGAGTGGGAGGATTTAAAAAATCAATCAATTTACCTTAACCCCTTGATTGCTGTTCACCAAAAAAACAATGTGAATTAGCAATCAAGAGAACCAAAGGGCCCTTTTAAAACCAACAATAGTACATTAAAAATCTACTCATAACAACATCAAATAAGACGATGGTAACAATCATGATAAAATATAATACTCAATCACAAAAATAATAAAAAATGTTAAAAAAGGAGTAAAAGAACTCATTGATAAATCATACATGTAAGATTCTGACAACTTCACTTATTTATAATGCAGAGAGTGCACATACATCACCTGCAAACATTGTCAATCGCTAAATTTAACCCTTCAGGATATAATGTACCTAATTTGAAGATCCAAAAATTTTCTCTCTTCATAAGGTATTTATACCGATTCACCATATTTTCAGAAATTTGTTCCAAAATTGTCACTCTCAGATCACTCGGATCCTTCTGGTGAGTAGTCAAAAAATGTTTGGATGTACTGTGCTGTAAATAACCATTCTTGATATTGGAACGATGTTTATTGAGGCAGGCATGCATTCTTTGTATAGTCCGGCCCACATATTGCAAACCACATCCACATTGTAACATGTAGATCACGTAATCAGAATGGCAATCCACCCTACAAGAAATATAAAATTGCTCCCCCGTGGTCTGTGAGGTAAAAGAGGTGGCACCATTAGTGATAGCCCTACAACATAAACATCCGGGGGATCCGCAGGGAAAACAGCCTATTTCTTCCTGTTTTTGTTTCTCATATTTTTGTGTTGAGGCTATAGATTTCAGCATCGTATTGCTGGGTGATATAAAGGACCTTAGATTCTATAAATAATTTTCTATAAATAATCCTAGGCTTATTTGGTAGGTGCTTATGTAGGATCGGGTCACCCAACAAGACACACCAATAACGATTTATCAATTTCTGTATGTTCATTCTAGATTTATTGAAAGTGGTCACTAGACTCCAATCTCTACATCGTGTGCTGGTGTTCTCACATTCCTGTTCAGAGACCAGTGCCAAACATGATTCTTGACTGAGCAGCTTATTTCTTTTATATGCATCTCTAATCAGTTTCTTGGGGTATCCCTTCCTCAAAAACCTTTTTTGAAGAACATCAGCCTCATGGACAAAGTCACCATTGTGTGTGCAGTTTTTTCGTATACGCCAATACTGGCCATACGGAATGTTCTTAATCCACCTAGGAAGGAGGCCACTGTCAAATCTGAGATAGCTATTCACGTCCACAGTTTTGAAATGAGTGGACGTAAAAAAATTTCCCATGTCATCCAGTTTCAGCATAAGGTCAAGGAACTGTATGGAACTACATGACATGGATACGGAAAACTTGAGACCCCATGGGTTATGGTCCAAGGAAAAAAAGAAATCCCTGGCTGATTTCTCTGTACCCTCCCAAATAAAAATCAAGTCATCAATATAACGGCAGTAGAGTAAAATATGAGCCTGGGCTAAGGGTGAGGACGTGATAAACAAGGATTCAAAGAGTCCCATGAAGAGATTCGCGTAGCTGGGAGCTACCCTCGTCCCCATGGCACAGCCCTTTATTTGCTTATAGAAATTGTCTTCAAACATAAATACATTATTATTTAATATGAATTCTATTGATTTTAAAATGAATTCTTTTTTGGAAAGGGGGATGCTATTATCCTTCTGACCATAAGAGCTTACACTCTACAGCAGAGAGAGAACCCTGCAGATCATAAGAGCTTACACTCTGCAGTAGAGAAACCGCTGATTTGTGATTGCCCAGGTTGATAATCCGTAAGATATATTATAGATGTAGGGCATGTTGCAAAGCAAAATGACATTAGCCTGATTTCTGATGCTTCACCAGTGTGGGAATTGTGGAAATTAGTGACAGGGAAGTTTTTTTTTATTTTGAAATGTTAATCAAATCTCAAAATGTTCAATTTCATGTGAAATTGTCTATTATCACCCAGCCTGACTGATAGCTACAGCTTGTACAAAGCAGTGCAAGATCTCATAAGCAAAAGAGACACTGAGGAGCTGTCAATTAGAGTAGGTGGGTGGAGATTGAGTTAAAATTTCTTAAAGGATAATGCAGCCATTCTTGCATGGATTTTAAGAGTTTTTATGGTATCAGTATCAAGTCTAAGATATCTATTTATTAAGGTACCTAGTTTGCATTGTGATCTCTAGTGCCAGATAAGCTTTAAAACAAGAATTAACAGTAAACTCCACACCTCACTCATTCAGCATACTCCTGCCCATTTTATGTGGATGAAAGTTTAAGTCTTCCATCTGTTTTCTTTCCATAGCAATCTGTTCTAGATACTTTCAGCACCGCAAAGTCTTTTAACATTTGTGTTTCTGAGACCCTTTGATATATTGTAACAAAAGAGAAATCTTTCATATGTGCATTTATCTATTTATGTGCTTATTTGCGCATTTATTTTATTAATCTAGCCATATGACTTTCAGTACCCTAGATGTATCTAACATCATTAATGGTTGTAAAATTGTTCAGATCATTACTGATATTTACCTTTAGGGCCAGCTGTATGAAATAGGTCTGAACTGAGCTATAAAACATTAATTTGGGATAATTTATGATGCAGAACTCAGTTATATTGTGCCTTCCTAAGGCTTTTATTTTAATTTATCTTAGGTACACATCTATTTCTATTTTTCTAAACATAGGTATACAGTGCTGATCACCATTATTGGCATCCCTTTAATTTTTTCATAGATTGCACAATATCTTCAGAAATAAATAGAAATGTCCCAAAGTTATATCCTCAGGATTTTTTAATTAGTGGTCCAAAGTAATACAAACAACAAAACATTGTTTTTGTACTTCCATGTTGCAATTTTAAAGAAGAAACAAAATAAACAGCATGTGCAGCAATAAAGCACCCTAATTAATACTTGATTGCACACCCTTTGGCATTGCTGACAGCTTTCAAACATTTCTTGTAGCCATCTATAAGCTTCTTGCACTTCTCAGCTGGAATTTTCTCCAAATCTTTGTTTGTAGTTTGTTCAAGCTCTTGAATGTTTGCAGGGTCTTTTTCCTAATGGCAGATTTCAGCTCACGCCAAAGATTTTCAATGGGATTGAGGTCAGGACTCATTGTTGGCCATTTTAAAACCGTCCATTTTTTCTTTTTTGTGCTTTGGGTCTTACACTGGGTTGGACATTTTGCTCTAAAATCTCTTGATAATTCTCAGATTTCATGATTCCTGTGATACGGTCAAGGCCTCCAGTACCAGCTTCAACAAAGCAACTCCACAGCATTACGGATCCTCCACCATGCTTAACTGTTGGTAAGGTGTTCTTTTCCTGATAAGCTTCATTACACTATCTGTAAACAAACAGTTGCTTTGCATTGCCAAAAAGCTCTATTTTTTTTTCATCTATCCACAGAAAATTTTCCCAGAAGGATTGTGCTGTGTCTAGGTACTCTCTTTGGCAAAGACCAGTTGTTCCTTTTTGTGTCTTTTCTTCAGCAATGGTTTCTTCCTTTGCCTTCGCCCATAAAGCTCTGCTTGGTTTAGTGTGTGGCGTATGGTACTTGTTGAAACCATGACCCCAGACTGTTCCAGTTTGGCCTTCAGGTCTTTGGATGTTTGACATGGTGTTTTTCCACCATTCCCATCAACCTTCAAAGAAATCTCTTGTCAATTTTCCTTTTTCCCCCATATCAAGGGAGGTACTTGATGGTTCCATGATTGGCAAACTTCTTAATAACATTGCACACTGTTGAAACTAGGATACCAAGGTCTTTGGTGATGGCCTTATACCCTTTGGAAGTCTTGTGTTTACTAATAATAGCAGTTCTGAGGTCCTCAGGCAGCTCCTTTGTCTTCACCATTGTGACAAAGGAACAGGGCCCACCATGTTGCTTTTGAAAACACTGAAGTCATCATTCATTGGCTAATTCATGTCACATGGGCAACGACAAACACAGGTGAATCTCTTTTGTGATTTACCACAGGAAAGTTAAAATGTGTTTCCATACTAAATTAATGTAAAGGGTGCCAATACCAGTGACACAGCAAGCTTTAAGTTTTTCTATTTTTCCCTCTCATTGTTTTTTGCTTTATATTATTGTTTATCATTTGCTCTTTTGTATTTAACACAAGTGCTCTATACAAAAAAACTGTTACACTTGATGATTTTTTTTCAGGAGATATTCCACATTATGTACTTAATCTTCATGGGTGCTAATAACGAAGAGCAGGACTGTATATCGTCCCATACTTGTGTTTAACTGGAGTTATATGAGTAACTAGTAATCAAAATCTTTTAAAAATATGATTTATTTTGACCCTTGGCTCATGTAATAATAGCTAACAGATAGTAATATTGGGAATATTGACAATAGCAGAAGTATACCATTAAACAGATAGTCTGTGGTTAGTAGATACCGGTATACTATTAGGCACAGTTGGTCTGTTTTCAAGGGTGGTAGAGGCACAAAAGTATTTCTATATTCTTTCCATGGCTTACATGTCAGTTTAGTTCTCCTCTCTCTTTCTCTCTCTCTCTCTCATTCTTAGTCTCTCTCTGTATAAATATATACTGTATATATACATATATACATATGTATATATACAGTGGCATGTAAAAGTTTGGGCACCCCTGGTCAAAATTACTGTTATTGTGAACAGTTAAGCAAAGTGAAGATGAAATCATCTCTAAAAGGCCTAAAATTAAAGATGACACATTTCCTTTGTATTTTAGGCAAAAAAAAAATATATTGTCATTTTTTTATATTTTAAAAATTACAAAAAGTAAAATGGTCCAATGCAAAAGTTTGGGCAGCCTTGGAGATTTGTGTGCTCAGATAACTTTGACTTCAGACCATAATTAGCCTGTTAGGGTTATGGCTTGTTCACTATCATCGTTAGGAAAGGCCAGGTGATGCAGATTTCCCAGCTTTATAAAAACCCAGCCTCCTCTAACATTGTGCCAAAAAACAGCAGCAATAGGTTCTTCTAAGCATTTGCCTAGCACGCTGAAAATGAAAATGGTGGAGGCCTACAAAGCAGGAGAAGGCTATAAGAAGATAGCAAAGTGTTTTCAAGTTGCCCTTTCCTCAGTTCGAAATGTAGTTAAGAAATGGCAGTTAATGGCAACAGTGAAGGTCAAGATAAGGTCTAATGGAATACTAAGCAAAATTTCACTGAGAGCTGCTTGTAGGATTGCTAGAGAGGCAAATAAGAACCCCCGCTTGACTAGAAAAGACCTTCAGAAAGATTTAGCAGACTCTGGAGTTGTGGTACTTTGTTCTACTGTTCAGAGAAACCTGCACAAATATGGCCTTCATGTTAGAGTCATCAGAAGAAAACCTCTCCTGCATCCTCACCATAAAATTCAGTGTCAGAAATATGCAAAAGAACATCTAAACAAGCCTGATGCACTTTGGAAACAAGTCCTGTTGCCCAATGAGGTTAAAATAGAACTCTTTGGCCACAATGATCAAGGTAAGTGTGGAGAAAAAAGGGCACAGAATTTCAGGAAAAGAACATCTCTCCAATCATTAAGCATGGGGGTGGATCAATCATGCTTTGGGGTTGTGTTGCAGCCAATGGCACAGGGAACTTTTCACGAGTAGAGGGAAGATTGGATTCAATTAAATTTTAACTAATTCTTGATGCAAACATAACACCATCTGTAAAAAAGCTGAAGTTGAAAAGAAGATGGCTTCTACAAATGGATAATGACATGTTAAAATCCACAATAGACTACCTCAAAAGTCACAAGCTGAAGGTTTTACAATGGCCCTGACAGTACTCTGATCTCAACATTCTTTAAAATCGGTTTATAGACCTCAAAGCAGCAGTTCATGCAAGACGACCAAGGAATCTCAAAGAGTGGAGAATTTTCCAGGAAGAATGGATGAAAATCCCTTAAGCAAGAATTGAAAGACTCTTGGCTGGCTACAAAAAGCGTTTACAAGCTGTGATACTTTCAAAAAGGGGCGCTACTAGGTATGAACCATGCTGGGTGCCCAAAGTTTTGCATCAGCCCATTTTCCTTTTTGTCATTTTTAAAATGTAAAAGATGAAAGTATATATATATTTTTTTGCCTAAAATACAAAGGAAATGTGTCATCTTTTTGACCAGGGGTGCCCAAACTTTTACATACTACTGTACATATATATAAACAAATTCTAAATGTAATTATATATATATATATTCCTTGGAACCGTGCTGTTTGGTTATACATAATACTGTCTCACATTAAGCATGGTTTGCTGCTTGCAGTAATAAAAGAAATGGTGTTATTTCTTTCACTATAGTTTGGTTGATCCTTGTGGAATCAGTATGTCTTCCTCTCCATTTCCAATTGCCTTTTCCTTTTCTTCACCGTTTTCTCCAATTTAATCCAACTCGTTCCTTCCTATCATAACAACCCACCGTTTCACCATTGGATCCATTTTACTTTTCCTTTCCAGACTTATCTTAATAAGCTAAAAGAATATGAAAAACGAGGGGACATTTTATTTTACTTAAATGAATCTATTTTTGGTTTAAAGTTATTTTTATATTTTGAATAATTTGTCTTCTACAGCCTCTATGTATCACAGTACATAGCTGCTGTAGAATGAGGTAAGTGTGAAGCCATCATTAGGCTTGTTCTTACCCAAATCAGTAATCCATATTTCTATACTTCTGAATGATCTTCTAAGGTGATTGATGAAAACACCAATGTTCATCTCACCTTTGTATTAGTCATAAGTCAGCATTGAGGACTGATGGGGAAACATAAAGTTTACAAACTCTGCAACTAGAATGAGCTTACTGCGTAATTCACAGTACTATGATACATAGACATTGAAGAAGATAAACGGTTCAAAATGTTTAATGAAGCCTAATTGCAAAATATTTTTTTAGCTAAAAACATGCATTTATTGTAAAAAATAAGTCCCAAAGCTGTCCATGTCTTTTATACTGCAGTATATATGTTTTTTCTTAATTATAAATAGTTCCAGAATAATGATATAGCATATCATTTTGGGGCAGTATGATTGCAGCCAAGTATATTTTTATCAGAATCGCTCAGAAAAAATATCGTTAGAAGGTCTGGCAAGGGACCTAAGTCAGAGACAAGACTAGTCCAGCTGGCTTCTCGTACTGCCGCTCAACGTGATTGACAGGTCTCTTGCTAAATACATACATGGAAGAGAACTGTCAATCACCTGCAGCACCCTTGGGAGAAGCTGGCAGTGTTGGCCTAGTCTCATCTCTTCCTATAGTCTCAGGCAGGATCTTCTAACTACATTTTCTCTGAAATATACAGTGAGGAAAATAAGTATTTGATACACTACCAAATTTGTACATTTTCCCACCTATAAAGAATGGAGAGGTCTGTAATTTTTATCGTAGGTACACTTCACCTGTGAGAAAAAAAAAAATACAGAAAATCAAATTGTATGATTCTTAAATAATTAAATTGCATTTTATTGCGTGAAATAAGTATTTGAATCATCACCTACCAACCAGCAAGAATTCTGGCTCTCATAGACCTGTTAGTTTTTCTTTAAGAAGCCCTCCTACTCTGCACTCATTACCTGTATTAATTGCACCTGTTTGAGTGTGTGGACAGGTGTCTTTTATACAGGTAACAAGCTCAATCAATCACACTCCAACCTATCCACTGTGGCCAAGACAAGGCTGGGATGGCAACAGGACAATAGGCAAGCAGCTACAACTACAGGTTACAACTGTTGGCACAATTATTAGAAAATGGAAAAACACAAGATGACTGTCAATCTTCCTCTGTGTGGGGTTCCATGCAAGATCTCGCCTCGTGGGGTATGGATGATTCTGAGACAGGTCAGGAATCAGCCCAGAACTACATGGGAGGACCTGATCAATCACCTGAAGAGAGCTGGGACCACAGTCTCAAACATTACCATTAGTAACACACTATGCCGTCCTTGTTTAAAATCCTGCAGGGAACGCAAGGTCCCCCTACTCATGCCAACACATGTCCAGGCCCATTTGAAGTTCACCAATGACGATCTGGATGATCCAGAGGAAGCATGGGAGAAGGTCATGTGGTCAGATGAGACCAAAATAGAAGTTTCCAGTATGATCTCCACTGGCCATGTTTGGAGGAAGAAGGATGAGTACAACCCCAAGAACACCATCCCAACCGTAAAGTATGCTGGGGGAAACATTATATTTTAGTCGTGCTTTTCTGCAAAGGGGACAGGAGGACTGGGGTCAAGTATTGCAAAATTTTGGCTAACAACCTCCTTACTCAGTAAGAGCACTGAAGATGCATGACAAAGACCTGAAACACACAGAAAGGACAACTAAGGAGTGGCTCCATAAGAAACATTTTAAGGTCCTGGAGTGGCCTAGCCAGTTTTCAGACCTGAACCCAATAGAAAATCTTTGGAGGGAGTTGAACTGCAATGTTGCCCAGTGACAGCCCCGAAACCTGAAAAATCTGGAGAAGATCTGTATGGTGAAGTGGGCCACAATCCCTGCTGCAATGTGTGCAAACTTGCACTATAGGAAATGTCTGACCTCTGTAATTGCAAACAAAGGTTTCTGTACCAAATATTAAGTTCTGTTTTTATATTGTATCAAATACTTATTTAATGCAATAAAATGCAAATTAATTATATAAAAATCATACAATGTGATTTGTGGATATTTCTTTAGATTTTGTCTTTCACAGTTGAAGTTTACCTACAATAAAAATTACCGACGTCTTCATTCTTTTTAGGTGGGAAAACTTGCAAAATCGGCAGTGTATCAAATACTTATTTTCCCCACTGTACCTTGCTGCAATTGTGCCACCAGGCTCTGATTCAAGATGCCTGTGGTGTGGGTAGTGTGAATCAGCAGACAGATACCCTGTCACACAACTATATTTTTTATGGAAATGAAAGAACACAATAAAGGAGGCATAAATACTGCAATATACTAAAAGGAGTTTTTGCCAAGATTGGATGTTGGACACTTTTTATAGGATAGGGAATAACTTATCGATTGCTTCAAATTTGATCCTGAGATTCCCAACAATCCTAAGAATGGAGCAGGGGCCGAACACTCACATTCTTAGTGTGACTGTTGGGAGACCAACTGAGCAAAGTGGCCGTCTATCTCCAACTTTCCTATTGAAAATGAATGGAGCCGAAGTGCGCATGATCGATCTCTGCTCCATTCACCCATTCACATTGAGCCCTTTTCTTGGGATCAGTGAGAGTAGGGGATGAGTTCCACACTTAGTGCAACACCTTAAAATTTATAAAATGTGTTATTGACTCTCTCATATCTGTAAATCACTGTACAGAATGCTCAAAAGGCAGCTGCAGAGTTTAATAACAATAGTGCTTATTTGGATTTTAAAATTAAATAATATAATCATTTCTCCCTGTGGCAGCCACAAATGGGAGCTTATTTTAGCTGGGTTTACAGTAGCTCCGCCTAGTGCCTGTTCTTATAGAATTTAATAATAAGCCTATCTAGAGTTATCTTATGTTTGTCCGGTTGTTAAAAGGAATCTGTCAGCAGATTTTTGCGATGTAATCTGAGGGCAGCATGAAGTAGGGGTTAAAATACAGAAGTCAGCGATGTGTGGCTTAACAAGCTGTAAGCTGCTGCTTAATTACAATGAAGGTTTTATCACTAGGATATTATCACTGCTGTGACAAGCTGGCTTGTGAGCAGTTGTCCGACCACGCCCCCTCCTGTGATAAGCAGCTCAATGTCAATAGACAATGTACATAGAGAGCTTGGTGTGGGTAGGATTAGCTCTCTGAGCTCTGCTGCATTGCTAAATCTAAAAATCTAAGAACTCTGATTGTATCATAACTGCTGCACCCAGTAAACGATAATAGCCCAATGATTAGAAAAATGGAAAAAACTTTATTGAATATCAGACAACAGAGAGTTTGGGGAGACAATAGATACATATACAAACACATATAGCACCACAAATCAATACACAGTAGCGTAAAAAGATATTAAAACACAAGCAAAACATAACACGGAGTGTGACTAAAACATGGAGAGTGTCCGTGGTTTGAAACTAAAGTAAAGTGGACAGGATGCTGCGCTATGTTGATCAGGTGTGTACATAAACAATGTTTGATCAAAAAGAAGAGCAGCATGATCACCATGGGCAAATAGTCACATATCCTCTCCCTACAATGTATCCATAAAAATGTAAGTCAGAGATCATTTTTACCTCTATAAGGGGGGAGAAGAAAACAAGACACACTCCGTGTGTGTATCCCCGACGCGCGTTTCGGCACTGCATTCCTTCCTCAAGGGGACGCGCATCGGGGATACACACACGGAGTGTGTCTTGTTTTCTTCTCCCCCCCTTATAGAGGTAAAAATGATCTCTGACTTACATTTTTATGGATACATTGTAGAGAGAGGATATGTGACTATTTGCCCATGGTGATCACGCTGCTCTTCTTTTTGATCAAACATTGTTTATGTACACACCTGATCTACAGTACAGACCAAAAGTTTGGACACACCTTCTCATTTAAAGATTTTTCTGTATTTTCATGACTATGAAAATTGTACATTCACACTGAAGGCATCAAAACTATGAATTAAGACATGTAAAATTATATACTTAACAAAAAAGTGTGAAACAACTGAAAATATGTCTTATATTGTAGGTTCTTCAAAGTAGCCACCTTTTGCTTTGATGACTGCTTTGCACACTCTTGACATTCTCTTGATGAGCTTCAAGAGGTAGTCACCGGAAATGGTTCCCAGAGTTCCCAGAGATGCTTAGTACTTGTTGGTCCTTTTGCCTTCACTCTGCGGTCCAGCTCACCCCAAACCATCTCGATTGGGTTCAGGTCTGGTGACTGTGGAGGTCAGGTCATCTGGAGTAGCACTCCATCACTCTCCTTCTTGGTCAAATAGCCCTTACACAGCCAGGAGGTGTGTTTGGGGTTATTGTCCTGTTGAAAAATAAATGATGGTACAATTAAATGCAAACCGGATGGAATAGCGTGCCGCTGCAAGATGCTGTGGTAGCCATGCTGGTTCAGTATGCCATCAATTTTGAATAAATCCCCAACAGTGTCACCAGCAAGGCACCCCCACACCATCACACCTCCTCCTCCATGCTTCATGGTGGGAACCAGTCATGTAGAGTCCATACGTTCACCTTTTCTGCGTCGCACAAGGACATGGTGGTTGGAACCAAAGATCTCAAATTTGGACTCATCAGACCAAAGCACAGATTTCCACTGGTCTAATGTCCATTCCTTGTGTTCTTTAGCCCAAACAAGTCTCTTCTGCTTGTTGCCTGTCCTTAGCTGTGGTTTCCTAGCAGCTATTTTACCATTAAGGCCTGCTGCACAAAGTCTCCTCTTAACAGTTGTTGAAGAGATGTGTCTGCTGCTAGAACTCTGTGTGGCATTGACCTGGTCTCTAATCTGAGCTGCTGTTAACCTACGATTTCTGAGGCTGGTGACTCGGATAAACTTATCCTCAGAAGCAGAGGTGACTCTTGGTCTTCCTTTCCTGGGGCGGTCCTCATGAGAGCTAGTTTCTTTGTAGCGCTTGATGGTTTTTGCAACTGCACTTGGGGACACTTTCAAAGTTTGCCCAATTTTTCGGGCTGACTGACCTTCATTTCTTAAAGTAATGATGGCCACTCATTTTTCTTTACTTACCTGCTTTTTTCTTGCCATAATACAAATTCTAAAAGTCTATTCAGTAGGACTATCAGCTGTGTATCCACCAGACTTCTGCAAAACACAACTGATGGTCCCAACCCCATTTATAAGGCAAGAAATCCCACTTATTAAACCTGACAGGGCCCACCTGTGAAGTGAAAACCATTTCCGGTGACAACCTCTTGAAGCTCATCAAGAGAATGCCAAGAGTGTGCAAAGCAGTCATCAAAGCAAAAGGTGGCTACTTTGAAGAACCTAGAATATAAGACATATTTTCAGTTGTTTCACACTTTTTTGATAAGTATATAATTCCACATGTGTTAATTCATAGTTTTGATGCCTTCAGTGTGAATGTACAATTCTCAAAGTAATGAAAATACAGATAAATCTTTAAATGAGAAGGTGTGTCCAAACTTTTGGTCTGTACTGTATATAGTGCAGCATCCTGTCCACTTTACTTTAGTTTCAAACCACGGACACTCTCCATGTTTTAGTCACACTCCGTGTTATGTTTTGCTTGTGTTTTAATATCTTTTTACGGTACTGTGTATTGATTTGTGGTGCTATATGTGTTTGTATATGTATCTATTGTCTCCCCAAACTCTCTGTTGTCTGATATTCAATAAAGTTTTTTCTATTTTTCTAATCATTGGGCTATTATCGTTGTTTGGTGCTTTGCACTCCTTCCTTTTGATATACTGTATGTTAACGTTGGCCCTTATATAATCCGACTAGTAGAATGCAATAACATTGTTATGCTATATACTACTTAGTGGCATTCCTAAGTCTGATTCTAATTTCTCTTCTTTCTTGCACCCAGTAAAGTAAGTGATTTATCATTGGAATCAGGGTCTCTTCCTATATCATGCTGCTCTCAAATCAGGTAGAAAAAACCTGGTGAAAGTTTCCCTTTAATAATACTAATATTTGCCCTAGTCTGAAAAAAATGCAGAAATATTATAAATGTGAAGAAAATATATGATAAAATTAATTTCCTTAGTATCTTCAATGTAGTCTAATGGAAAAGAGCAAATCAGACACTGTATACCTATTGCCTAATACTGTATGTCCTACGCTTTGCTGCTTATTATTCAGAAAACTAGTGTAGAAGTTGGTCACATTCTGCTGTGCATTGTCTGTTTGTATTCCTTCAAGAATATTGAAAGTCAGCCTGACCCAGAATTGAGGATCATACATGAATTACATCTCCACATTATATTCAAATATTTGCAATACGTTCAGATATTAATATTTGAGATGCCTTTAATATTCTTACAGGATGTGTCACATTTAATCTGACTCCTTCCGCAGTTTAAACAATAGTCTGCAGAGAATTACAGACCATCTTGATAATGACAGTCTGACAAAGGCAAATTAACATTTTATGATCTAACCCAAAATATATTTTACGTAGTGGAAACACTTGAATTATCATATGCAGAACTATACCTGTCAGAACAATTTTCCAAAATTTGCAGAAAACCCTGTGAACCATGATTTGTATGGAATGGTAAAAATGTACCCAAGGGACATTTCAGACCAAAGACGTTGCTCAGATCCACAATGAGCTCAATACTCATAGAACAGGAACATCCAACAGATTGTCTTTTCTGAGTCAAATGCTGTCTTCAGCTTAATATGGGAAAGACATTAGCTAAAAAAACATTAAAAGCAGCCATTTTTTCTTCCCTGTGACACTAAATATGTGTATATTAATCAGTTCAGGCACATAAGTGACAGTTATACTGATGATTCTTAAATAATTAATACACGGCAAATACAATTGTACCTAAAGGCCTAGAGGATACACACCATTACATCTGTACTAATCCTTATCCTAAAGGTGAATTTTTGTTCCATGTTTTAACCGATTTATGTAATAAGTTAATAAGCATTAAATCCAGGTGGATTTTCCATCATAATAAGGTTATACTGAGAGGCTTAAACAGAAATTGCACTGGATTGAATGAGTACATGCATCCTCTAAAATGATAGCTATAACCTGGATACGTAGATGCTCTTCATAAAAGCCTAATATTGATTGCTTTACGTTATAGATATATTGGAGGTACTGCAGCTTTCATGTGATTATTAATAAAATTCATGTGGGTCATAATTATTGTAAATGACTTTGTATAATAATGGCTTATAATAGACAAATGGTATTAATATAGGATTTCTACAGGATTATTAATCCTTATATCACATTTCTGCACATGAGTGCACACCGCAACCATGATTAATGATCTAAATGCTTCATATGCAGTGCACACTACTTCTGACCACAGTAGATTGTGGCCTCATATTTCATGATCACCACAGGGACCCTAATTGCCCTCTGGCATGTGGCTTCTCAATTGTTGGTGCCACCATATATTAATGTGACCTACTGGGCCAAGGGAGGTCATAGCAGGGAGTAGAACTGTGTTCTTGGATCAAAATGATAGTGAGTGAACAGATAGGTAACAAATAAAATTCATCTTGAATTTTTCAAAACTTCTTCGAATTCAATTGTCACCAATGCAGCAAAAAGTCAGAATGCTGGCACCTTTTTGCTGGATTCTTTTCAGGGTTCAGAGCTAGGCCCTCACCTGACTCTTTATGCCGACTTTGTCACCACCTCAGCTCCCCGGTTCTTTGCACAGATCTTTGATTCTCCTGGCGCTGAGACCTATTCAGTCATAGTGATAATTAAATGGGTCACACCCTATGTAACCGCAGTCTCAAACTGAAAGACTCAAAGACCCACCGCGCCAGGGTGCTGAGATAGAGTAAGGAGTTAGGTGAGAGCCTAGGACAGGTGAATATAATGTTTTTTTTTCATTGCTTTTTTTGTTTTTTTTATTCATTCTCTCCCCACCATTTATTATACTTTGGCGTCTGGAGAGACCTCACAGCATAATAAAACTTGCTTAATGGGATTCAAAGCACTTTCAATTTGGATTGAATAAAATCTGACTAGCATTTCAAATAATTCTACGCAAAATAAATTTCAGAAGATTTACTCATCCCTAATTCTTCATAGACTTTTTTCTTTCATTCTTCAATGTGGCTTGACACAACCTGTACAGTACCTGATTTGGTCTGTCCTATTGTATAAACCATTATAGGCAAATCAATGGGAAACCAGACTTTGAGGAAGCTCAGATGATAGTATATGTCATTTAAGCTAAGGTTTACCCTTTTCTCTAGAAATAGTTCATGACTCTATTAGTTCTGGCTCTCAATGATGGGAACAAATTTGAAATGAAAAAAGGAACATTTAGAATGAAAAATGTGCCACAATTCTCACTTACTTCACATCCAAACAGTGGCGTATCTGCCTTATTTCCGATTTATTATGTGGTTTAGATATCATTTCCAATTAGACAAGCGTTGTAGCCTAATGGATTCTCAGGTAAAGGGAAGTAATCTAAAACTGATACCATGCACAAAAATAGTGAAAAATTGCTAGTGCAAATTAAAGGGGTTGTCCGGTCCAAAACGATAAGACTGCAGTTACTCTGTGTGACTGCAGACTTATGAATCCCCCCCAGCATACGCATTGTGCGCTGCGGGGATTCACCGGTTTTGACTCGGGACTGGAGAGTATGTATGAGTTGTACATACTCCCGGCCAGGGCCTGTCTAGTGGGCGCAGCCTCGCTCTATACACTTGTATTGAGCAAGGCCACACCCCATCTAGTGATGCAGTCGGCCAGTGGGTGTGACCGATTAGAGGGCGCGACCTCGCTCCAAACAAGTATATGGAAGTGAGGCCGCATCCACTGCTGGTGAGTATGTAGAACTCATACATAGCCTCCGGTTCCGGGTCAGAAACCGGTGAGTCCCCGCAACGCACAGTGAGTGCCGGGAGGATTCATAAGTCTGAAGTCACACAGAGTGACTGCAGACTTATCATTTTGGACCAGACAACCCCTTTAAGTCAATTAATAGGTGATATAGACATAAACTAGACAGTCTAAAGAGACACCTAGTGTAAACTGATTTTGAAAAAATCTGCTCAAAAATAACCAAATTGATTCAGATGCTATTCGCAGAAAACAGTATTTAATAAAATATATATATATATATATAATATACAATACATTTTTTACTATTATTTATGAATATATGATAAACATGCATACTCTGCTCTTAAACACTTTCTGCAGGAGAATTTAGTTCCTATCAGAGTTACTATTGCATTATATCTTCAATTTCTCAATTATGAAATCTCTGAACAGCATGCTCTGTGCCATAAATTAAGAGCAGCTATTGCAATAATTCATCTCCATGCCAGAGTGAAGATATATATGTGAAAATGAGAGCTCGGCTGGCATAAGTATTTATGTGCTGCGGTATGATTTTTGCTCAGACCCCAATTTTAGCCGTGGCTTAGATGACTAGGATTTGATTAGCATGATGAACATAGGAAGCTGACATGCATCACAATGTACCATACTGGCCAATAAACATACAACTTGGTTTTTATATGTCATTTTCTCATGCCATTCATCTGTCAGCAGCCAATGAAATAATAAAACTCTTATAAGGAATATGTGGCTGGATAAGCAACATCAGAGATCTGTCTGCATCATGTGCAATGTGGAACCCTGTGGTTGCCTTATTTGAGTTATGCCCATTAAAATGTGGATATGGCAGCAGTTATCCCAGCAAGTGTCCAGTAACAGCAAATATACAGTGCCTCTCCAGCTGGAACTGAAAGGATTAAAGGGAACAACAAATCTTTTAAATGCATGAGGAAATGTTGGGAAACAGGAAACATTATTGATAAAATGACACTATTTCATCCACTTTCATTCTGAGGAAAAAAATTAACGTTTTCGTTTTGATGAAGAAATCATTGTAGTATTTATATTGATAAAATAGTCAGATATTAAAGATTAGCTCTACTCTAAGTGCTGAACATTGGGAGCTACGAGTGAATACAAATTCTGTCAGAATCCATATTAGGTACTAGAAAAGCGATACCTTATTTGTCACTTCAATAAAATATTGAAAAAGCATCAAACGTATTAAAGGGGTTATCCAAGGTTCAAGTCTGCAGTCACTGTATGTGGCTGCAGAGTTGTGAATCCTCACAGCGCACACACTGCATGCTGTCAGGATTCTATGGTGCCGATGTTGGGAGCAGGCGGGCGTGTGAATGCAAGTATGCGATTTGCATACATGGGGTAACATGCCAACTAGACTTGTGCAGCCTCATGCAATACAAACAAATTGTAGAAGACTGGATACGTCTAGTCGGATTGTGGCTGGAAGTATTCAAATCATATACTTGTGGTCACATGACCTCCAACCCTTGGCACAGGCACCGAAGAATCCTGACTGTGTGCACTGTGTGCTTTGTGAGAATTCACAAGTCTGTAGTCATATCGAATGACTGCAAACTTATACCATTAGACCATACAGTCCCATTAAACATCAAAATCTGAGCTTTGTCTACATAAGCAGTACTTGCCGAATTTGAACTTTGCCTTATAATTATAATAATCAGCAGAACAAACAGGATACAATTCCAATATATCAGTACATAAAAAAGTTAAGAATTTCATTTCTGAAGGGGTCTTCCCCAAGTCCTGGAATAGTGGGATGAATAGCTGCAGTTCATATGAATGTTGAGCAAGGCCCTATAGTGACTTCATGATTTTATTTAATTTACGACAAATAGATCCTCAGGTAAGTGGGTATGGGGCAAAAAAGTTATAATCCTTTCTGTAAAATAAAAAATCCAAATGAGAAGAATGAGGCCTTCATTTTGGTTTAAAGTGGGTCTGCCACTAGAACAACCATGCTCATGTAAGGTCGTGCTTATTAAAGAAGCACGCCCAAGAAGTTTATTTTGTCACTAAACATTTATAAATGTGTATGTAAGTTAATATACCCACCTACTGATGCCTTCTCCAGTGTCCAGCACCATTCTACTTCCCTTCTGAATGACATCACAGTCTGCAGACTCTCTGGGTCAAACTGCGATCTGCTTGACCTGGAAGTGGCTTTTACAATGTAAGACTAAGGAGTGTCAGAATGGGGCTCCATAGACAGACTTTGTAAGAGACTTGCAGCTCAAGAGAGTGAAGTCTGAAGAGTGATGATGTCACTCAGAAGAGGAGCAGATCAGTGCTGGATATAGGTGAAGAAGGAAGTAGGTAAGAATATTAACACTGATACTACACTAAATACACACATACACATTGGGAACGGGAGAAAAGCAGGAGTTGAACTGGTATTAAAAAAAAGTATCTTTATTATAAATCAATAATAAACATGTACAAGAGAGTGCAATTAGAAAAAATAGGCAGCGATGAGATTACCCAGAACCACCACCCTGAGACACAGTCCCCAATAGCATTGCACATAAAGTGCAATGCAGGTAGAAAAATGTGGCAAAGTACATACTGTATTCAAAAAATTATGCAGCAGCATTAAAGTAAGTGTACTGAGTCATTATGACCTTACCACAAGTATTCAGACTGTGTGAGCCAGAGGTGGGGCGAACAGGTAAAGGTATTATTATTGATTTGTACTAAAGATAGTTTTTTTATTACCAGTTCAACGCCTGTTTTTCGCCCGTTCCCATGTTGTTGTAGAGTTGGTATGCTTTCACGCACCATAGCACTAATATGTGCCTGGTACGTTTTTTGTATGTTATGGTTTGGGCTGCATCTGTATTTATAACATATACACATGTAAAAAAAAAATTCATTGAAGTGCCTCTTTAACCCCTTTACGACTTCCGCCATACATGTACGGCGCTGTTGGGAGGTGCGTTCCCGCAAGCCAACGTACATGTGTGGCGTGACAATCGCACATGTTCACTCCCATTTTAGAGTATGAATCTCCTAATCCACTAAATAGCTGTATATTTTTTCAAATGTAACAGAGAGAATTGTGACATTTATTTCATTAATACTGAATAGTTATTGTAGTTCAGCATAAATCACAAGTGGTCACTCTGCAGTTTTTGACATTTACATCACAAGTTAATTTATTCCCTTTATTAATTGAGTTTGGAAATATTGTTAACTTAAATCCACAATGGTCAACATCATTAAATTAATGTTTTCTTTCTGAATACTTTTTAAAACTAATCTGACTTCATGTCAAACATTAAATAAGGAAAAGAAAGCCATAATTTACTCATGACCCAAAGGAAATATAAAGTCTTCATCCATTTTTTATTTTTATATAGCTCTACAGGGATAAATGCTAATTGTGCTATTTCTATTATTAATGACAAGAGTACATATGCTAAAAATACAAAGACACCCTTCAGTCATAACTTTAAAGCCATCTGCCTAATATTGTGTAAGTCCCTCTTGTGCCTGCAGAAAACCCGCAGAAGACCTCTGAAGTGGTCCTTAAACTTCTGGGACTAAGATGTTATCAGCAATTTAGATTTCAAAAATTTGAGGCACCAGAGAATTCACATAGGGATAAAATGTAGCTTCTATTTCATTCTTAAAAAAGACATGGCTGAATTTTTATTACCTGTATTTCAGGCTTGAAAAAGACATATTATGGCTGAAATGTTGCATCATCTGCCTCATTTGTACCTTTGCCATGTGTTTTTAAGGATGGAATAAAAGCTGTGTTTAATCCCTATGTGATTTCTCTGGTGCCTCATCATTTTTGGAATTTACATTAGATTGGACCTTGTGGGGGGTCATTCCGGGTCAGCATGGACTAACCATTGGTGCATGAGAATTGCTCACTGGATTCATTAAGATGTTATGGCTGTTGGCCGAACAGTGCTTTGGTCGATCGTTTGTCCAAAAACCATGTTTCTGCTTCTCCCATACACAGGAGCGCTCGCTCAGTCAAGTGCTCCAGTGTTCTTTACGAGAAAACCGCCAACAGAAATCTCTGCTAGTGGCCAATCTCTGTGAGAACAAAGCGATTGGTAGTCCAAAATCAGACATGTGTGATCAACATCTCCCAATGATCAGTTGACCGCAACCCCATAAAGATTAGCGTGTTGGCCGAACATGTCAATGTCAGCGGCTTTGGTCGACATTAGTCTAATGTATATGGGGGCTTAATAGGTTTGGACTTGTATTTTTCTAGAAGAACCCACAGATGCCTGAAAAGATTAGGGCCTGGGGACTTTGGAAACCAAATCAACACCTTAAAATCAATGTCAAGTTTGTCAAACCATTACGGAACATTTGTGCAGTGTGGTAGGGCGAATTTCCTCTTTACTACATGGTTCAGGTCAAATGATAATGTGCCATTGCAATTGCTAATAGCAGTGGACATGGGTCAGTATGTGTGCTCTGGCCGGGTCTACCCTTGCACCGCAGGCTTCCATGTGCTATAAATCTATATTAGGATGGGTGTGTTATCCTGATATTAAGAACAGCTTTTTATGAGTCCAGTTGAAGCTGGACTTATAAACCACTTATTTTAACATGAGTCAGAAAAACTTTAAAAAATACAGCGATTCTGACATGGATTTTCAAAGTAAGTACACCAGGTTTGTCAAGAAAAATATACCTATTTAATAATGCATATAGTTTTCATTTTTAAAATCTGATGACAGATCCTCTTTAAAAAGATAAAAAAATGTATTTCTATTTCCTGTATTGAGACTGTATTTTTTCTTATCCACAATTTAAATTTTATAATGTCATTCTCTTTACTGTGAAAAATTGCTGCCACAGAGAACAATAATGTCTTATTTATCTGGACACCAGAAATAGACATTGGGACATGAGCATTCTGCACATCCCTGACTAAATAAGTGAATTTAAGAATGGCTAACATTTCCTAGCACCATTTGATCCTTATTATAAGTCTAGTCCAGCTAGAGAGTCTCATTATGCTTCTGGCAAGCCTGAGGAAATTAAGCCCTTTGCAGGGAAAAAGAAAATACAAATCCGGTTAAAAGTTATCAAAAGCTTACAAGCTTGTAAGCAGAAGGCAGCTACTTATTGCAATCTTGAAACACGTCTAGTTGATGCTGACATTTGCTTCAAATTTAATGAAAGCTTAGGATGGGGAGTTCTAATGATTTGAACAGACTGAATAAATCTTTCAAAGCCAACAATAAAATGAACCAAGGAGTTATAGGCTCCTCTTACTGGAACACTTCTCTCCTAAAATTCAATTTAGTTGAAAGGTCTTTACATACCCCAGGAATCATTTTTCCCACTTTTCCTGTGTTTCTCCTCGGCTTTGTTTCTGCTTACAGTTTGTATCTCTCTAATTAAACCTTCCTGACATTAGTTGCAAGTGTGGCTCAAATAATGTCAGTGCTAATTTTATCCTCCATGATCAATGCTTTATCTGGCAGCTACAAAAATAAAAGCTGTGCAGGGAAAGCATCATTTCAGGTGAGTCATGTCAAAGTAAAGTAGCCTGTGCTTCAATTTATGTCAACCGCTGTTCTTGCTGCTAAGCTACAGTTATATATATATATATATATATATATATATTTACTTATTTATTTATTTGTTTGTAAAATAAAATATTGACATATTATTTATTTGGCACACAATGCATGAGCTTGTGCAGCACCGGGACTAGGTATTTTGGTGCCCTAGGCAGATGAAGCCAATGGAGCCCCCCTCTCCCTGATGAGCCCTCAGCCCCCAAATAAATGAATGAGTCTGACACTAAGGTATCAGGTCCCCTAATGCCTCCCCTCCTCCCCTTTCAATGGGTCAGGCTCTGACAAACTGAATACAATTGAGTGCAAGGAGGAAACGATGGCCGGGGCGCAGTCAGAGAGAGGGGTGAGTGGTGTCAGTGCCTGCACCGTGGCCGACAGTGTGCAGAATGCCTGCAGCCGGAGAAAGTTGCTTGGTAGCCGCAGGCATTCAGCAATGTCAGTTTTTTCTCCAAAGTGTGCCCCCCTCGGGGAGGCAGGAAGTACAGCTCTAGATGGGTGCCTCCCCTTCCTACCTCTTGTCCCAAACCTGAGCTTATATCAGGAGCTCATGCATATGGCAATAGTATGCAGTGCATGTATAGACTCTGTACTGTCAAGCATATATTTCAGGAGTGGACACAGATAGAAAAGGGTCCCTGAGCAAGAACAGTTTATGGGCCCTTTGCAGTCCAATAGTTCACCATAACGCACCCCTTTGTGTGCATGTGACAGAAACTGCTTACAGCTTTGGAGGTGGTAGCGACCCCATAGCTTTTGGGCCCTTATCATTGGCCCCTACCAATAATACGTCCTCACCTGATATACTGCAGACTGGAGTTTTATATGGAAACGATGGATACCTACATAATAATGCATATGTAAAACTGGAGGATACTGTAATTAGTAAGACTACTATTGATGTCATATTTGGGATCTGTGTGATGCTGCAGGGCTACAGTTCTATTAATCAACCTCAGTTCTTTTACATATAGTCTTTTTAATAAAGGGTCAAGTAGGGCTACAGTGACATCATATGTATAGCCTTAGTGAGACATGCAGCAAATATATTGCATAATAAAGATTGTAATCCTATTAAAAAAAGGCAAAAAAGTCTTCAGCTGTGTGCAACTGTATTGTATAACCATTTTTTTATTATTATTTCATTTTACAGAGCTGGTAAAAATACAGTGCCTACAAGTAGTATTCAACCCCCTGCAGATTTAGCTGGTTGACACATGCGGAATTAACTTGGCATTGTGACATTTGTACTGTAGATCAGCCTGGAAGTGGGAAATGCACTGCAGCAAATTTTGTTTTTGTTTTTTTTTTGTTTGTTTTTTTAAAACGTAAAAAGTTAATTCAGAGTGTCATTTATTATTCAACCCCTCAAACCACAAGAATTCTGTTTGGTCCCCCTAAAGTATTAAGAAGTAGTTCAGGCACCAAGAATAATGAGCTTCACATGTGTGGATGAAAGATCTCTTTTGCCAACCTTTTCTGACTATTTAAGACCCTCCCCAAACTTGTGAACAGCACTCAGACATGGTCAACATGGGAAAGACAAAGGAGCATTCCAAGGCCATCAGAGACAAGATCGTGGAGGGTCACAAGGCTGGCAAGGGGTACAAAACCCTTTCCAAGGAGTTTGGCCTACCGGTCTCCACTGTTGGGAGCATCATCCGTAAGTGGAAGGCTTATGGAACTACTGTTAGCCTTCCACGGCCAGGACAGCCTTTGAAAGTGTCCTCCCGTGCCGAGGCCAGGCTTGTCCGAAGAGTCAAGGCTAACCCAAGGACAACAAGGAAGGAGCTCCGGGAAGATCTCATGGCAGTGGGGACATTGGTTTCAGTCAATACCATAAGTAACATACTCCACCGCAATGGTCTCCGTTCCAGACGAGCCCGTAAGGTACCTTTACTTTCAAAGCGTCATGTCAAGGCTCGTCTACAGTTTGCTCATGATCACTTGGAGGACTCTGAGACAGACTGGTTCAAGATTCTATGGTCTGATGAGACCAAGATCGAGATCTTTGGTGCCAACCACACACGTGACGTTTGGAGACTGGATGGCACTGCATACGACCCCAAGAATACCATCCCTACAGTCAAGCATGGTGGTGGCAGCATCATGCTGTGGGGCTGTTTCTCTGCCAAGGGGCCTGGCCATCTGGTCCGCAACCATGGGAAGATGGATAGCACGGCCTACCTGGAGATTTTGGCCAAGAACCTCCGCTCCTCCATCAAGGATCTTAAGATGGGTCGTAATTTCATCTTCCAACAAGACAACGACTCAAAGCACACAGCCAAGAAAACCAAGGCCTGGTTCAATAGGGAAAAAGTCAAGGTGTTGGAGTGGCCTAGTCAGTCTCCTGACCTTAACCCAATTGAAAACTTGTGGAAGGAGCTCAAGAATAAAGTCCACATGAGACACCCAAAGAACCTAGATAACTTGGAGAAGATCTGCATGGAGGAGTGGGCCAAGATAACTCCACAGACCTGTGCCGGCCTGATCAGGTCTTATAAAAGACGATTATTAGCTGTAATTGCAAACAAGGGTTATTCCACAAAATATTAAACATAGGGGTTGAATAATAATTGACCCACACTTTTATGTTTAAAATTTAATAAAATTCAACTGAGCAACATAACTTTTTGGTTTGTAAGATTTATGCTTCTGTTCATAAAACCTACTCTCATTTGCAGTTTGAAGGCTCTAACTTATTTGCATCTTATCAAACCAGCTAAATCTGCAGGGGGTTGAATACTACTTGTAGGCACTGTACATAGAGTTGCATCTATATCATCAGGATAAATTCAGTATAAATCTGATATACTATTTTTCTCAAGAGGGACAAACAGAAACTTACATACTAAAGAAAAACTGCAGGGACACAGGACATCTTCATGTTAATCTTTCCCTGCCCTGCACTATTTAAAAAAAAATCCTGAAAAGTATTGTTAAAAAATATATTAATATAAAGATTTTGCTCTAATTAAATAAGTATTAGCCATTTCTTGGCATTCATACATCTCCAGTAATGTATCCTCACGGCGTTTGCTTCAAATTCTGGGACCAATGCACTTATCCACCAAAAAATTCTAAAAATATGTTTCCCTGATTTTATTCATTCCCAGGATACTGGTAAAAAGAAAAACAAAAGATGTAAAGTATAACATAACGAGTTATTGGGAATTATTTCTGTGTGAATAATTTTCATTTGATTTTGCACGAATCAACTAGTTGCAATGCTTTTCTTTGAAGTTGTGCTTCATATTTCCTGAAGACATTGTGTACGGTTGTCACAAGATTGACTGAGTGTTGTTCTTGTGTTTTATGTCGCTGCCTAAATACATAACTGTTTATGAAAATGCAAACGAACACGATGCTTGGCTTTTTTTTTCGGTTAAACAAAATTTCACAGCACCCCAAAGTTATACAATGATGAACATGTATGGAGAAGACAGCTGCTGAAATGCCCTCAGATATGTGTCTGATTTTCATGTAGTTAAATATTTACTAAAAAATATGTCTAGTTACCTCAATGTTTCAGAAAGACAGGTATATTTCTTATATTCTTTCATTTGTTTTCCAATATTTTGCTGTTATTTCAAAACCTAACTTTTCTTCACACGGCATCTAAGAGGCTTAAGTTTCATATTGAGGGGTAGTGGCCTCCAAGGCCAAAAAAGCCAATGTGATATGCTTAAATATACTCTTTACTAGCAAACTATTGAGAGGAGCTTCATGCCGTCTCTTCAGTGGTACAAGAATTGGATCAGTCTTTCGAAAATATTGTTATTCTAGTACTGGAGATGACAAAATGAATACATGGTAGCAAACAATCAGGAAAGCAAAATATTTATGTTGTAGAAATATTGTGGCTTATCGAAAGTAAATAAAACAAAGCAGAATGTGGTCCGAGTGTCATCTGTTTTTCCCATACGTGGAGAAATGAAACAAAAAATGTCTCTCCACCTTCTCCATTCTGATAGTCAGTGAAAATCGGACATCCAAGTGTGGGCTGATTTTTTCACGGACCCATTGACTTACATTGCCAATTTTGAGCTAAATCTCGGATCAAAATTGGACATGATTCCAACATTTTCCGCAGATCAATCAGTCCGATGAAAAAAATTGGACATGTGAACAGCCAAATAATTTATGATAGGTATGAGTGCTATTCATGAAAAACAAGGCTAGCACTCGTATGAGAAAATTGGACGTGTGAATGAGCCTTACGTCATGTTTATATACATATATACATTGAGGTTGAAGAATTTGTCTGTTCATGTAGATTTGTCTTGAGAAATTTAATTGGCAGAAAAGATATTCTCTCCAAATTGAATGTCTCTTATTAACAGAGCATAATAAATGCAAGATATAAAAAATAAATAAAATACTTATACTCAGCCCCGTTTGCTCCTTACTATCACCTGTCCGGTCTTTGGTGCATCATCTTATCACTGCTGCCAAGAGCTGAAACCCCTGGCCTCTTCACTCTAGGCTGGGACTTCCACCTATTCTGAGGCTTTGGTCATTTCTGCGTAATTATAAATAAGGTCATAAAGTAAGGACATCACGAAATGCACCATGACCTTGCACACGCATGCGTGGAGATGTCCTGGGCCTCATCAAACTCAGAATTCCTGGCGTAGCATGAAGAGACATAGGGTTTCAACACTCAACAGCAGTGATAAGATGCGCCAAGAACTGGATGGGTGACGTTAAGAAGCAGATGGGCTGGAGAGATGAATGGTGAGGTGAGAATAAAGATTTTTTTAATTTTAACCTTTTGATAGTCTTTAATATTTCACAAATGTGAAATCCAATTTCACTCAAATATATTTGCTCATCTCTACTGAACACCTCATCAAAAAGAACTGATTTCACCTTGATGGCAATATTGATGGACTTTGGCATTACTTATAGATATTGATGAATGATATGCATTTTGGAATTTTCGCTATATGACAAAAAGAAGCAGTAATTTTGTGCTGTCTGCTTATTGTTTGATTGTGGATTATGACTTATGATTAGCAATATCTTATTACATAGTTATATTTCGTTACATACTTTTAGCAAGAGTCATAAATACTACAGATTTAAAAATACCTTAAGGACAACAAAGTGAAGGTAATGGAAGGACCATCACAAAGCCCTGACCTTAATTTCAATTTAAGAAAAATACAGAAAAACTTTGCATGTGCAAGGAGGGTTAGAAGCCTACCTCAATTATACCAGTTCTGTCAGAAGAAATGGGCCAAAATTCCAGCAACTTATCAATAGAACCTTAGAGAAGGCTATCTGAATTGTTTTACCCAAGTTGGACAATTTTAAGGCATAGCCACATGTATGTAAACTATAATATGATCAAATAATTAAAGCTTAAACAAATGATTGTCTCTAGTATTAATCAGACATGTCACATTCATGAAATATATATAGGTAACAGGATTAAATGTCATGAATTTTGAAAAACAGCTTTATTAGAGGTGGCTAAGGTGTATGTAAATTTATGAATACAACTATATCATACAGCAAACCCTCAGCTGTTGGAAGTTTTCCATTTGTACCGCCATGCGTACAGTAAATATGTATCCGTTGTTGTACAGAAATAAAGGATACAAGGTTATCTCTGTAGTAACATTAGCCATAAAAAACTTCTCTGTTCAGATTTCTGTTTAACACTGAAACTAAAATTCCTTCAAAAAACAACCCTACTGTACCTTGTATTTATCCATTGCCTAGAAATACAATACTACTACCTGGCTTTATGTTTTCTGTATATTTATCTTTATGTTTGGGTCTATGAGTAGCACTAAGGTTTGAGAGGTATAAAATAACTTAATATTAAACTAAAATCCATATAAATTAATGGTGTGTACAATTCTTAAAGAGCTATAGGTCAGCACCAAGCAAACCTGAGCAGATTCTGGGAGACAATAAACCTAAAACGTTCTAAGCTTGTCAAGACAAGGATAGACAGGGATTCAACTGTGATTTACTCACTGAATGTAAAGATAGGCTTTTGGTATCCCTCTTTCACAAATGGCAGTGGTTGGTGGGTAGAGGCTGCACTGTCGTTAAAGAAAATATATTGTCTATATGTTTCATTAATTAACACCAACTACTTATAAATATTCTTTTTTTGAGTTTTTATTTTATGGTGATATTTTTTTTAATTTTATTTGTTGGGCATGATTATTGGGAAAATCATCTTACTTAAATAAGTTGTCCACTACTTGGACAACTCCTTTTCATACCCCACGCCTGGCCCCCATAAAATAAAAAAGCTTATACTCACCTCCCATGCTGATGCCGTTCCAGCAGTGTCGCCACTCACGGTCCTGGGCCTCCGATATGCTTCATGTGACACGTGAGCCAGGAGCCGAATCAACGCTGGCGTCACTGTCCCCGCCTTCGGACAAATTGAACATGAAGAGTAAGTCAGAGATCAGCCGCTGCCCTGACTTCCTCTTCATGTTCAATTCGACAGAAGGTGGCGACAGTGATGCTGGCGCTTATTGGGTGCCTGGTTCACGTGTCAAAACACGCACATGAGAGCCCGGGACCACGAGTGCCGACATGGCTGGATGTGTGCCGGCACTGGCATGGAAGGTGAGTATAAGCTTTTCTATTTTATACTGGCCAAGCGTGGGGTATGAGAAGGGGTTGTCTAAGTAGTGGACAACCCCTTTAAGCCTCTTTTAACAATATTTATTGATAAGTTTTACAAAAGCCACAAGGACAAGAGGCATCTGTAGACCAGAGATGGTTATTGACGTATTGACTTTGATAATTATATTTTTAAACATGTGTGATCTGTGCAGAGGTCATTGTGCCGGGATGTGGAGGAAATGAGCTATGGCCATCTCCTATTTTGTAAGGTGTGATCCTGTGTAATACATTCAGTAGGTGATACCTTTACGGTAATCTTATCTAATATGATGAATTTTGAATAGTTATCTTTACAAAACAGAAGGTTTTAATATATTGTGTTCTGTGTTCATAAGCACACTTTCAGAATTTAAAAAAAATATATTGATAGTGACATGGAAAATTGAGCAAAAATCATAGAAATGCTTCAAAAATGTGTATTACCTTAAAAAAAGAAGGTAAGTGAGTCCACTATTAAAATAATATGTTATTAGAGATGAGCAAAATGATTTGTATCAAATCAAACTTATTACATTTTTGTACAGTTGGATTTACACAAATTCCATCTGACCACCCTTTTGCTAGATTTTGAGGGCTGCCAAGGAGTTAGAAAAGTTAAATCTTTTACACTCCTAAGTTATCCCACTACTGCTAGACCTCTGATTGGCTTTTATGTCTGTTCTTTTCTGTCTTCTTTATTTTTATCATTTAAGCCATTCTTTACTAGGCCCAATACTGTAATGTGGAGTGTGACATACATACAATGGGTACCGAAAGTATTCAGACCCCTTTAAATTTTTCACTCTTTGTTTCATTGCAGCCATTTGGTAAATTCTAAAAAGTTATTTTTTTCTCATTAATGTACACCCCATCTTGACTGAAAAAAAAACAGAAATGTTGGAATTTTTGCAAATTTAGTAAAAAAGATAAACTGAAATATCAGATGGTCATAAGTATTCAGACCCTTTGCTCAGACACTCATATTTAAGTCACATGCTGTCCCTTTCCTTGTGATCCTTATTTAGATGGTTCTACTCCTTCATTGGAGTCCAGCTGTGTTTAATTAAACTGATAGGACTTGATTTGGAAAGGCACACACCTGTTTATATAAGACCTCACAGCTCACAGTGCATTACAGACCAAATGAGAATCATGTGCTCAAAGGAACTGCCCAAGGAGCTTAGTGACATAATTGTGGCAATGCACAGATCTGGTCAAGGTTATAAAAGAATTTCTGCATAACTCAAGGGTCCTAAGAGCACAGTGGCCTCCATAATCCTTAAATGAAAGAAGTTTGGGACCACCCAAAGTCTCCCTTGACCTGGCCGTCCAGCCAAACTGAGCAATCGTGGGAGAAGAGCCTTGGTGAGAGAGGTAAAGAAGAACCCCAAGATCACTGTAGCTGAGTTCCAGAGATGAAGTAGGGAGATGGGAGAAAGTTTCACAAAGTCACCTCCACCAGTCGGGACTTTATGGCAGAGTGGCCCGACGGAAGCCCCTCCCCAGTGCAAGACATATGAAAGCTCGCATAGAGTTTGCTCAAAAAGACATAAAGGACTCCCAGACTATGAGAAAAAAGATTCTCTGGTCTGATGAGACGAAAAGAGAACTTTTTGGTGATAATTCTAAGCGGTATGTGTGGAGAAAACCAGGCACTGCTCATCACGTGCCCAATACAATCCCAACAGTGAAACATGGTGGTGGCAGCATCATGTTATTGGGGTGTTTTTCAGCTGCAGGAACAGGACGACTGGTTGCAATTGAAGGAAACATGAATGCGGCCAAGCAAAGAGACATAGTGGATGAAAACCTCTTCCAGAGTGCTCTGGACCTCAGATTTGGCCGAAGGTTCACCTTCCAACAAAACAATGACCCTAAGCACACAGCTAAAATAACAAAGGATTGGCCTCAGAACAACTCTGTAACCATTCTTGACTGGCCCAGCCAGAGCCCTGACCTAAACCCAATTGAGCATCTCTGGAGAGACCTAAAAATGGCTGTTCACCAACATTCATCATCCAACCTGATGGAACTGGAGAGGATCTGCAAGGAAGAATGGCAGAGCATCCCCAAATCCAGGTGTGAAAAACTTGTTGCATCATTCCCAAGAAGACTCATGGCTGTACTAGCTCAAAATTGTGCTTCTACTCAATACTGAGCAAAGGGTCTGAATACTTATGACCATGTGATATTTCATTTTTTATTTGTTAATAAATTTGTAAAAATTTCTACATTTCTGTTTTCTTTTCAGTCAAGATGGGGTACAGAGTGTACTTTAATGAGAAAAAAAATGAACTTTTTAGATTTTACCAAATGGCTGCAATGAAACAAAGAGTGAAAAATTTAAAGGAGTCTGAATACTTTCCGCACCCACTGTAAATGACATGTCACCAATAATGTGGTCTCCAATAGTTATGACCACGTGCGGCTTTGTGAAGGATAGAAACTCTGGAGCCCTGGAAAAAGAAAAAGATAGAATGCAGAAGACTGAAGAGTAAAGACGGCCAAGCTGATCGGAGGACAGGAGGGGTATGGGGAAAGTCGAGAAGAGATGACTACAATAGTTATTTTTTTATATATACCTTCCAAGCTGAGTATAAATCTCACTAAATTTATTTGATGCAAAATGAACTTCCTGTCTGAATTGGAGCGAATCTGCCTAATTCCAATTTCTCCAGATTCGCTCATCTCCATATGCTACGAAATAAATTGTTAACCAAAATAATATATATTGCTGATGAAATGTTATTAATTTTTACTGCTGGTTCTAGTAGCCTATCTTCTACATTTAGAACTTGAGGCACTGATCCACCATTGGTGGCCTGTAAGTCGGAATTGCTTCACTACATGTGTAAAATCACTAAAGCTCATGTGTCTTATTACTGTAATTTTTTATTCGTTTCGCAAACCATTGAAGTATTATGGCAATATATTTAACCCTATATTTCCTACATATACCACTTCACTTTTCACAACATATCATCTTAGATCAAACATCAGTGCCCTCTTCTGGTGAGATCTTCTCTGTGGGGCTGCGGGCTAGCTTGAAAGGGATTACATTTCAATGCGTAATTAGTATGCACTGCTTAGCTTGTGCGCCATCTGTCACTCTCCTCTGTGAGCTAACTTCTTTTTTTTTTTGTATATTTTTTAATCACTATTTTACAAATTCAATATTCATTTATAACAAATGTATACATCTTGTAAAAATACTATGTTGATTGAATGAAACAAAAAAAAATCCACTTTTGCGCATTGTTTCTTGATACCTTTATAATTGGTTATCGGTTGATTGCAAGCTTACGAGTACTATGGAAGATACTGCTATACTCTGGAAAGTTAATTTCATTTATAATTTTGCAATGTAACTTTGCCATGTTTGGATACAGGCGCATGCCATATTGCTAGGAGTAATATTAATCTTTTAGGTTTTTACTATGATGCAAAAACTTAATTTCATGGCTCTTAAAACCAATTCAGTAGCTGACAATCACCCAGTTAATGTTCCAGGTCATTGATTGAGCTGTGGTGTGAGAGTTACGTTCATACTCCCTGCTCTGAAGTCCAGCTGACCTCGAATGAAGAAAAAAAATATATATATATTTATTTTTTCTTCCTTTGAAGCAGTTTGTTTACAGGTGGTGAACGTGGAACAAAGCCCCCATTGAACACCTGTTCATGTAATTTATATTTACATCTGAAGAAAAGACATCTGCAGGCTTAAAAGATTATGCACTACGTTACCTTACTGCATGTTGATCCATGAAAGAATATCAAAGCCAATGAAGCAACCGTTATTGCTAGAAAAGAAAACTGATGATAAAAAAGTATGTGCAAAGCAAATACTACAAAAAAGGTGTATGAGATTTACGGGGACAGGAATCACCAATGAATATAAAATGCATTTAGTGGTATAAAAAAGTGGAGGAACATTAACCCTTTCGCAACCTTGGGTTTTGTCGTTTTTGGATTTTTGTTTTTTGCTCCCCTTGTTCCCAGAGCCATAGCGTTTTTATTTTTTGGTCAATATGGCCATGTGAGGGCTTATTTTTTGCGAGCCGGGCTGATGTTTTTATTATTAACATTTTGGGGTAGATCGGATGTTTTGATCGCCCGTTATTGCATTTTATTGTAATTTTGTGGCGACCAAAAAATGTAATTCTGGCATTTAGAATTTTTTTCTCGTTACGCCGTTTCCCAATCGGATTAATTCTTTTTTTATATTGATAGATCTGGCGATTCTGAATGCGGCGATACCAAATATATGTATGTAGGTTTTTTTTTTATTATTTTATTTTGAATGGGGCAAAAGAGGGGTGATTTAGACTTTTATATTTTTTTAATTTTTTTTATATTTTTAAAAACTTTTTTTTTTCACTTTTTGCTGGCTTCTATAGTATCCATAGGAGACTAGAAGCAGCTACTGTCCGATCGCCTCTGCTACATACAGGGGATCAGCAGATCCCCTGCATGCAGCAGAAATGGTCCTGTGTTATAAGCGCCGACCACTAGGTGGCGCTCGTAGCGACCAGCTCATGACAACTGCAGGCGTCTGCTGCAGATCCTGGGTTGTCATGCCCGCCCATCGGTCACCCGCGATCACGTGATGGGGGTCGCCGATGGGCGGGGCTTAGGACGCGCTTCCCAGAAGCGCTCGTTAAATGTCGCTGTCGGAGATTGACAGCGGCATTTAACATGTTAACAGCCGCGAGTGGATGGCGAATCCACCCATGGCTGTTGCTGGCACATGTCAGCTGTAATAAGCTGACATGTACTCGGTTCAGTGCGGGCTCACCGCCGGAGCCCTTACTGAACCGGGGGATTACAGCCTGTGCGTACTAATACGGCACAGGCTGTAAAGGGGTTTTAATTATCAAACCACTTGCAAATATTGTGTGGAACAGCATGACATGATGCAAAAATTGGAAGAACTAGAATTTGCCATAAAGCTAATGCATGCACTTATATGTAATGACTTCCCCAAATATGGGATCTACGGAGAATATAATAGTTCTTACACAACAGATTTTTTCTCAGAAGCAAAGTCAGGTCATTCATGAAATCAGATTGACATTTACAGTCTAAGGAATGAGTTTTCATTGCTCTTGTGGCATATCTGCAAATAAATTGCTTTGTGGCTGCAACATCCAAATAAGGGAACCACTGGAGAACTTGCGTTTGGTTATTGGTTTTCCATTTTCTCTCTATTACATGACTGGCCTTACATGCCCTTTGCAGTAACTTCATAGCCCTCCTACATATGGTGTCCTGGTGTACAATAGATAAAAAATAAAGTCCATACATATAATGTCTATTTATACAGCTTGGTACCCAAATAACAACATTAGATGAGCAGATGAAGCAAGTCATGCAGATTTTACGAGGAGATTCAATTTGCTGCAAAGTTATTTGATGCAAATTGAATGTTCCTGATGCTTATGCATTATGCTTAAAAATTAATACTCGCCTCTGACCTGTCCCAGCAGCACGCCATCCAGTTTTCATTGCCTCTTTTTTTTTCCTTCCTCCTTTGCCTGCGTTCTCTTCGGCTTCTTCACTCAAGGCCATGGGTTAAAGAGGACCTATCACCGCCTTTTTTATTTTAATATATTACTGGTAAAAAGTAATAAACTCAATTCTAAATATGTGTCATTAAAAAATCAGCGAGCAAAGGATTTTTATTAATATGGCAATATTATGAAAATTTTAGGCTACTAAAGATCTGAGATCTTGCGAGAAGCGATCTCACTGCTTAGTGAGGGGATAGACCAGGATGTGTTCTCATACATGTGGTCCCGGGGACATTGCTGCACTGTCTGAGAAGACCAAAAACCACTGCTCCACCAGTGCTTAGTATATTATTACAGTTATCCCTACTTGACAGCAGCTTCATTATCTGTCACTATCCCACTGGTCTTTGCTAGATCACAGCATTTTCAAGTCAATCAGAGCACAGACCAGTGTGAAAATGGTAGATAATAAGTTAAACAGGCAGGGAAAAGTCTCCTAATAAAGTAGTAGTATGGACCTGGAAGCAGCGTGATTCTGGTCTATCTGCCGGCGCATGCACATTGGAAGCATGCATAGGTGCAGAGGGATCAGTGAGAAGTCATGCCATCCACAATATGGCAGCACTCTTCTATTGAAAAATAGGTACAAAAACACAAAGACTTTTAGATAGATACTGACTTTCAAAGCACTCAGTATCTTTTTAAAATATGTAAAAATATATATAATTATATTTTTTATATTTCAATAAAAGTAGATTTTTTGGTGTTAGATCATCTTTAAGGCATATCTAGTCCTTTTGGCCTCATGATGTGCACTATGATGGAACAGTAAGTAGGGACTTCAGTTGTCTAGTCATGCTGGAAGAGATGGGAAGCTGAGGGATAGAGGGACAGCTGAGTAGTTAGCTATTCTTACTTTTCCTTTATTCAGTAGTCTGGACCTCTATGGTTCAGAAAAATCGCAGCCGCAGCTAACCACCATTTTCTTAAATTCATGCAAAGGGAATTATGAAAAATCTGTACTCTAGATTTGAAAAATATTTGTAAAAGATGAGAATTAAGTTCTACTCAAATGAATCTGCTCTAAAAAATACAATATATTGTTCAAATAACACTTCTAAAAATCTATCTAAATAGCGATGTCATATAATGCAGCCACAACTGTACTCTGTAAAAATAATAGAAAATATAAACTTGCGGCACTAAAAAAAGATTATCTTGACATCACTTGGGGCCTCGTCAGCATCAAAGGGACCGAAGAGTGACAAAAATTGAAGACAAAAGAGAAGGAGTAGCGAGCCAGCAGCGGACTGAGCCGAGTAGCACAAGGACATGTGAATGGGAGGTGAGTATAATGTTTTTTTTTATGTTTAATATGTCTGGAGATATATCAGGTTTACAAAAATTGTAAGGAACGATGAATTTGTTCTTATCACTTAATCTATCAATATGTTAATAAATGTTAGAAAAAACCTCACAGTTACTAGGCAACTAAAAATTATCTGCAGATGTTGTGCTGGTCAGATGTTAGTATAACCTCTTTATCACCATGTTCCTAATAACAATAGTGTGAGAGACATATTCAGAGAAAATGAATACTGTACTTAATGCAGAAATTACAGCATACAGAAAATTACACATATTCAGTGACTTTAAAGGGGAATGTGAGATAGATTGATTTTAGGACAATCCACTAATGCCATATTTCCTTTTACTGAGCTATCAAAATGCCGGCAAAATACATTTTGACCGGTTTGCTCATCTCCATTGTTTGCACTTCTTAAAAGGCTTTCTATTTTATTTCTCCACATGGACCTAAGATATTTCACAGACCTGATGTATTGTTTTCTCAACTTTAACAAATGGTCTAGATAATACTCTTTGCTGTTACTTACAGGAACATTTTGCTGGACAGGAGGCGTCACCTTTGTACAGTCACACATTTAAATGTGATTCTAAAATGATAAACTGTAGCTTTTAGGTAAAAGTGACAATGTTGAAAAAAGTAACCAAAAAGATCTATTTGCATGATATAAAATTGTCTTTGGTGCTTTACAATGGCACGTGCATACAATCCACCCACAGATAAATTGACTTTCTATAAAACTGTCCTTATTGTGTATATAAAGGTCTGAGATAGGGACATTAGATTGTGCGACTCACTGGGCAGTTCCCAACATTGTCTTGTAGCACATTTTACTGGTCTTGAATTTCACCAGGGTAACATCTATATGGAGATAAGTTAGAATTAAATAAAAGTTGAAGAGTAACTGTAAAGGCCAAAAAACTCTTATCCAAGCTTCATCTGAGTGTCAGCTTAGTGTTATCTGATTCTCTCATATGAGAGAATCGGAGCACACTATGTGGAGAAGATGGAGAACAACATTTCTCCATTGTGTCAGTGCACAGAAATCAAGAAAGAAAGAGTTGTACGGTGTTAGGGAAGCGCTAGAACAACTAGTGAGGGTGGGGATTAAGGTTATCACCTAACACCGCTCCTTGGCTCAACAGGACCAGGTGAGTGGTGTCTGATGTCATCCGAATGCAGTCCGATGTTTTCCATGAACCTGTAGACTTGAATGGGGAGTGGCATCTGATTTCAAAGTGAAGTCACAGAATGCTGAATTTTTTTTCACTGACAGATAGCATTTATCCTATGTATACGCTTGTGTGAGTGAACCCTAATTCAAAGTCTCTAAAACTTTTAACATGGTAGAAGTTTTGATTTTGTGGTTGGGGTTCTTAAACCCTCACTGATCAGTGAAATGAAGGGTCAGAAGCAATTATCTGAGTGCTGCTTTTCTCAGAGACTGAAATGGGACTGAGGGCTCATTCAGATAATAGGTATAGATTTTAGGTATATGTGCTGCCTGTTTTAAAATCAGACAGCACCCTTAAAGTTGACTGAGCAATGCTATACAATAGGGCTGTTCAGATGGCAGTTTTTTTCACATAGACTTACAGAAGTGGTCAACTAAGCGCTGCACTCCTTGAATAAATGGGGTTAGCAGAAGAAGGGCTCATAGACTTTCTCTTAGACAAGCTTAGCTGATCACTTCTTTATCAATAGGGCCTCAGCACTTGGGACAACAATTATCAGTATTTTTTACATAACATTTAATCTTTAATTATAAATAAAAACTATTTGTTTCTGTAACAAAACCATATTTGACTGGTAAATCAATAAAAATATCAGTCTTTAGAAAATTGCACCCAGTAGCTTTATGAAACCACAGGTAATGATTTCACCAATTTCATGTGAAATGACTCAAAAGGTCACTGTAATTTCACCATATGTTCCCTTAGTGAGTGGTATATCTTTATTAGCATAAACTGGTACAAAAAAAACAAAAAAAATACATTTTTCAGAAAGGTTTGGAAAGTTCCAATCTCCAAAGCTTATGAATGTAAAGACACCGAGATGCAGTTTATTCAGCTCTAATCAAAGCAGTTTTATGACTGTAAAATTGCTTCATAAAATCAACCAGTTGTGGTTCGGGATCCATTCTGTAACCAGGATTAACGTTTAATGAATTCTGAAGCTTAATGCTTTATTTGCCAAATGAGTTTTACTTCAAAAGAATATGTAAAGATATGCTACATATAGCCATCTTATTATTTAGTCAACAACTAAAGCTATTCTGCGTTTTCTCTTAGGGATAGGAAACGTAATTTGGATCCCTGGGAACAGCTGGCGTTTCGCATAGCATTTACAGCACTGGTATTACAGGAAACTTTTCAAAAGCAAAAAACAAGTTACAGAGGGAAGCATCAAAGGTCTATGGGGACGTATCAAATAAAATGAAATCAGACTCAAAAGAAAATTTTAGTTAAATGTCTTAAGTACGAACAATCAAAACAAGGACTTATGTAATGTATTAATGTGTTTGATGTAATAATATGCTTGATTTCTTACTAGCTGCGTGGTTCTCCTCATTTTGTTTTTATTTGATCTCTTTTCGATTAAAAGAGGAAAAATTCCCACTCCCAGACAGTTTGAGGATGAAATCATACAATATTTTGCTTTTGTTTTTTTTTCAGTGTTTTTGTTGGTGTTTAACTAATTCCATTAGGTTTAAAGCTTTTTTTTAAGCCTAAAGTTAGACTCTGAAAAGTCTACAAATAAACTGTAAATGTTATTCCTCCTAAATAAGTCATGGTTTGAACATGGGGTTTTCAGGCATTTTTCCTTTATTGTTCTCTATAGCATCGTAGAAAAAAGATGCATGTTTGAAATATTAAAAAATCTAAAATGGCCTGAAAAATAGTAGAAAAAGTCACAAAAAAGTATGGCATTGATTGTTAAGAGTTTAGGAATGCTGAAAATATAGATTATGATAAAAAGTCTTTAGGAGATATGGACACTTTGGGGCATTTGTTTTATTCTTAAATGCATGTATTTGAGCTAAAATCGTTTTTGCAATTGGGTTTCATTAGAAATGTAACCATTTAGTGTCAACAGCGGCTATGCACAGCCTCTTTGGACGTAGCTGCTGCGGAATACGTTTTCTAAAGGTAACATCTGTAACTCTTAAATCATTTGCCTTCTATAGTCTCTGTATTGCTCTGTATGTTGCTGGATACAGAATGAGGTAAATGAGAATCTGCCAGTAAGCTTGCTATTACAGGAAAATATATAACTCCTATCTTCCTTCTGAGTTCCTCTTAGTTGATAGTCATAAATCAGCTGAGTGGAGGTCAGAGGAAGAAAGATAACACTCTCCTGTTAGCACAAGATCACAGGTGGATTCTCAAGTGTCCATATTTTCAAGTGTCCATAGGTTTCATAGTTTAGTGCATTTAAAAAGGTGATCTGCAGACACAACTAAGATAGATAGATATATAGACAGATGGATAGAAAGATAGATAGATAGATAGATAGATAGATAGATAGATACAGTTATATGAAAAAGTTTGGGCACCCCTATTAATCTTAAGCTTAATGTTTTATAAAAGTTGCTGCTTTTGCAACACCTATTTCAGTTTGATATATGTAATAACTGTTGGACACAGTAATGTTTCTGCCTTGAAATGAGGTTTATTGTACTAACAGAAAATCTGCATTCAAACAAAATTTGACAGGTGCATAAGTATGGTCACCTCACCAGAAAAGTGACATTAATATTTAGTAGATCCTCCTTTTGCAAAAATAACAGCCTCTAGTCGCTTCCTGTAGCTTTTAATGATTTCCTGGATCCTGGATGAAGGTATTTTTGACCATTCCTCTTTACAAAACAATTCCAGTTCAGTTAAGTTTGATGGTCGCCGAGCATGGACAGCCCTCTTCAAATGATCCCACAGATGTTCAATGATATTCAGGTCTGGGGACTGAGATGGCCATTCCAGAACATTGTAATTGTTCCTCTGCATCAATGCCTGAGTAGATTTGGAGCGGTGTTTTGGATCATTGTCTTGCTGAAAGATCCATCCCCTGCGTAACTTCAACTTTGTCACTGATTCTTGAACATCATTGTTAAAAATCTGCTGATACTGAGTGGAATCCATGCGTCCCTCAACCTTAACAAGATTCCCGGTGCCGGCATTGGCCACACAGCCTCAAAGCATGATGGAACCTCCACCAAATTTTACTGTGGGTAGCAAGTGTTTTTCTTGGAATGCTGTGTTTTATTGCCGCCATGCATAACGCCTTTTTGTATGACCAAACAACTCAATCTTGGTTTCATCAGTCCACAAGACCTTCTTCCAAAAAGAAATTGGCTTCTCCAAATGTGCTTTTGCATACCTCAGCCGACTCTGTTTGTGGCTTGCTTGCAGAAACGGCTTCTATCGCATCACTCTCCCATACAGCTTCTCCTTGTGCAACGTGCGTTGTATAGTTGACCGATGCACAGTGACACCATCTGCAGCAAGTTGATGCTGCCGCTCTCTGGAGGTCGTCTGAGGATTGTCCTTGACTGATCTCACCATTCTTCTTCTCTGCCTTTCTGATGTTTTTCTTGGCCTGCCACTTCTGACCTTAACAAGAACTGTTACAGTGTTCTTCCATTTCCTTACTATGTTCCTCACAGTGTAAACAGACAGGTTAAATCTCTGAGACAGCTTTTTGTATCCTTCCCCTGAACAACTATGTTGAATAATCTTTGTTTTCAGATCAATTGACAGTTGTTTTGAGGAGCCCATGATGCCACTCTTCAGAGGAGATTCAAACAGGAGAACAACTTGCAAGTGGCCACTTTAAGTAGCTTTTCTCATGATTGCATACACCTGGCTATGAAGTTCAAAGCTCAATGAGGTTACAAAACCCAAAAAAGTGCTTTAGTAAGTCAGTAAAAAGTAGGTAGGAGTATTTAAAACAAGAAAATGATAAGGGTGCCCATACTTATGCACCTGTCAAATTTTGTTTGAATGCAGATTGCACATTTTCTGTTAGTACAATAAACCTTATTTCAAGGCAGAAACATTACTGTGTCCAACAGTTATTACATATATCAAACTGAAATAGCTGTTGCAAAAACACCAATTTTTATAAAACATTAAGCTTAAGATTAATAGGGGTGCCCAAACTTTTTCATATAACTGTTGATAGATAGATAATAGATGGATGGATAGATAGATACATAGATTGATATATGGATAGATAGATAGATAGATAGATGGATGGATAGATAGATAGATAGATGGATAGATAGACAGATACATAGATTGATATATGGATAGATAGGCCGATAGATAGATAGATAGATAGATAGATAGATAGATAGACAGATACATAGATTGATATATGGATAGATAGGCCGATAGATAGATAGAGAGATAGATAGATAGATAGATAGATAGATAGATAGATAGATAGATAGATAGATAGATAGATAGAAAAATATATGGATAGATGATATGGATAGATAGATAGACAGAAGATGGTAGAAAGATAGATAGATAGATGGATAGATAGATGGATATAGATAGACGGATAAAAAGATAAATAGATAGATCGATAGAAAATAGATAGATGATAGATAGATAGATAGATAGATAGATAGATAGATATGGATAGATAGATACATAGATAAACAGAAGATGGTAGATAGATAGATAAATAGAGATAGATATATGGATATATAGATAGATAGATAGAAAGATAGATTGATAGATAGATAGATAGATGGATATATAGATAGATGGATTAAAAGATTTATAGATAGATAGATAATAGATAGATGATAGATAGATAGATAGATAGATAGATAGATAAACAGAAGATGGTAGATAAATAGATAGATAGATAGATAGATAGAGATATATGGATAGATAGATAGATAGATAGATAGAAAGATAGATAAATAGATAGAAAGATAGATAGATAGATAGATGATAGATAGATAGATAGATAGATAGATGCAGTACATAGATTGATATGAGATAGATAAATAGATAGATGCAGTAGATAGATAGATAGATAGATAGATAGATAGATAGATAGATAGAAGATCCTGACGGAAAGCACCAGAGCAGCCTGATCTGCACTGACAGAGTTTCAGCCTGGTGAATATGCTTCATCTATTATTTTAGACTACTATCTGCCTTCCAAACAATTTTTATTTAGATTGGACAATCCCTTTAAACTTTTGAAATCATAAAATCCGACATAATATGCACAGAACAAGGGTAGGAAATCTAGTATCATGAAGATTTTAGCAGACGCAACATCAAAACTATATGGCAAATTTTTTGGAATCTGAAAAATCAAAACAATAAAATATAAAGTTAAATTCTTTGGTTGTATGGAAAACATCATTTTTGATTGGAATTTCTTTTTTCAATTTTGTTCATTCTTTTATGTTGGGCACAATTAAAAGATATAACGCGTGTAAATTTCAGTAATTCTTATAAACATTTACAATGGTCATTATATATGAGGAGAAAATCATAGAAGACTGATTCAAAGACAAAAATAATCTAAGTATATTACCATGGTCACATACAGATGCCATTGTACGTGTATCCTGCTATTGCCTCTGTAGCATTGCTCTGCAATGAGTCAGGGCCGACGCTCTTAGCAAGCATTGCCGGAATATGTGACTTCACAATGCCTTGTTATGTCTCAGTTGTCATTGATGCTGGAGAGTGTCATTTGTTACAATAATAAGTGCTACATTGTATGTATTTATTTTTTTATGGGAAGTGGGGTGGCTCATTTTTTAGCACTATTACCCGTAAGCACAAGGGTCCTGGATTCTAAGATGATTAAAGAGCACCCTACACATTAGTTTGACTGCTCTCCCTGTGTTTTGCATGGGTCTCCTCAAGTTGTCCTGGTTTCCTTCGATACTCTGAAATCATATTGGTTATTCTGCTTCCTATAAAATATGCATTTTTTGTGTTAAATTAGACTGTACTTGCCTTTTGGAAGAATAATTTATGTGAATTGTGCCAATCACTTTACAGCACTATTAATTATGTTGGTGGTACCTAAAGAACAAGAAATATATGGGCAGCATGGTGGCTCAGTTTTTAGCAGTGTCGCATTACAGCACTGGGGTCCTGGGTTTAAATCCCACCAAGAACAATATTTGCAAGGATTTTGCATGTTGTCCCCCTTATTTGCATTGCTTTCCTCCAGGTTCTCCGCTTTCCTCCCACACTCTAAAGACATACTGATAGGGAATTTAGATTGTGATCCCCAATGGGGACAGCAACGTAATGATAATGTCTGTAAAGTGTTGCAGAATACGATGGTGTTATATTAACAAACATAATAATACTAATAATAAAAATGGAAAAATAAGACAAAATGTGGTAAGATTGTAATGCAATAATAATAATAATAATAACAATCTACACTAGCAATAATTTTAATGTTAACATTACCTGAGACAGACCTTGTAATTTTAAGAATGCTCCAGCAGCCACTGGTGTTTCGTTTCCGCAGGTGTCACTGACAGAATAACCTGAATGGATCAATCAGTGCCCAGAAATTGTGTAAGACAGTTTAAAGGGTCATTGCGTTGGTCTAGTTGATTGGCCAATCACAGGAGCTGGTCAATGGACCACTCAATGGACAAGTATGGGCAATAGGCTCTCCCAGTGCTTATTATAATCCCGTGTCCCCTGTCAACTCTGCCAGATACTCATTACTTTTTAGATAATACCATGATGCACTTTTTGGATTGCTACCCTGTGTTCTGATTTCACTGACTTATTGATCAGTCTACTCATAAACCCTTGGATGCTCCCACTAGGATGTTCCCATGGACTGCTGACTCCACTCTGTATTTTGATTTTGCTTGACGCATGGCCTCTGATGCAAACTTTCCCTGACTATGGTTTTAGATCAGATTTTGTTCTTGTCCCAACTCTTTCATTTCAACCTGACCTAATCTCTTAGCACACTCCTTCAGTCAGCAGCTTCCCTGCGCACCCAACCCAATGGCCCCGACAGTGAAGTCCAAGTGCCTAAATAGAGGTTAGAAGATGAAAAATGAGGAACCCCTGGATCCTGCTACTCAGAATGGCTGGCAGCAAGTCTTTTGATGGAAACCTCATTAAGTTGATCATTTTTTTTGCAAAAGGAATATGTATTGTGTAGGTGGAAATGTATACTACCGGGTAATGTTATATGGGGTTTATTAAACAATTTATGTTTTAGGTAGATGTGATTTTCACAATGCTGAACCTATTTATTTTTAATCTTATATAGCTGAACACAACATGTAGAAATATATACAAGGTATTAGGTGTCTAATGGTGAGATGTCCTCTTAGTTTGCATTTCTAGCAGGCAGTCATGCAGATCATTGAAATGCTTCAAAAATATAAAGCGTCTTCCGTACAGAATATATTTATGTGTGTATATAAAGGTCACTGAATAAGAGTCAAAACTGAAAATAGCATTTCCTCCAAATCAGAGCAAAACATGGGTCCTCTGACTCATCTCTAATTGCCAAGAAGAATGAAAATACAAAGAAATACACGTCAATAATGCTATTACACCGACATGGCATTGTGTTTTCTTCTGGCATTGCGCCACTATAAATGATATGATGATTTACCACCAATTAAAAGTTCACGAGGGCACATACATGGATAGGTGCACGCACAATGTTTGTGGAAACGACACTATGTATACCAATTCATGCACATTGCGATATAAACTACAAACTGGTATATATACATGGTCAACCTGACAGACATGTTTGCCGGTAAAATAAAGCACAAATAAAGAGTGCACATGCGTTATACTGTGGCACGTGTGACATATCAGCAAATCTGCTGTCATGCTCTCACAAAATGAACATATTTAGAAAAGGAGCTAAAACAGATCAAAATGGTTCACAAATGATTGTAAATTTGATATATACAATATAAGCAGCGTGTAACCTAGCAACAATGACAGTTTTCAAGAACAAAACTTTTATTCAATGGCCCCATGGTGCCCTTGCATGAAGAAATATAGCAAATAGCAAAAATATTAAAATGGGAAATACTTAAGAAAATAATATTGGATTCTGAAAAATCACATTTTGCCTATGTGCACACTGTGTTTTTGATGAGTTTTCGAGGTTTTTAATTCTCGCGGAAATGCACCAAAAACGCTGGGTAATCCGTCTGCCAGCTAATGCAATGAGAATCCTGAAGCGCTGTACACATGATCAGGAATTTTCCTGCCAGGATTGTCATTGTGTTTAAATCTGCAGCATGTCAATTCTTTGTGCATTTGTGCAGCGTTTTTCACCCATAGACTTGAATTGAGTCAGTCAAATTCGCAGCAAAAACGCAGGTATAAATATATTTGCGGATTTGCTTCCGATGTCTGCTGCGTATTTGACAAGTCAATGAGTCAAAAACGCCGCAAAACCGAACAAAGAATGGACCGCAGGAGACTACTCCTCCCATCATCCCACGGCCATTCCCGCTGATAACAGCGGGAGCAGGCGCAGCTGAAGTGAGAAGTAGTCTCCTCAGGCAGCAGCTGTGCGCTGTGTAAAAAAAAAGTAAAAATAAATCAATATTAAAATAAACACACCATATTCTCACCTGTCCGCCATCCTCACAATGTCCCATGGTGACCCGATCACTCGGCAATACACTGACCGGAGCATGATCGCTCCCGACCGTGTACATCGCTGCGCCGCCGGGACTGAGTTCACCGGAGTTCATCAGCTGAAGATCAGCTGAGAGCTCTGGGACCTCATTTACGATATCGGTGCTGCGTGGGAGTTTTCCCAAGCAACACTGATGCAGTAAATGAGGGCATCGGGGCTTATTAGCTGATCTTCACCTGATGAACTCCAGTGAACTCAGCCCCAGCAGCACAGCAATGTACACTCACAGGAGTGGTTACACTCCTGTCAGTGTTTACAGTGCTGTCTTCTACAACAGTGAGATCAGTGTTTGCTGATGTGACTTCTGTAGAAGTGACCCGGACCGCCGTTGGACACTGGGATTACACCATGACAGCGGACAAGTGAGGGATATGGTTGTTTTTTATTTTTGGCTTCTTACAGGAGATGAGGGCTTTGGGGACTGGGCGTTAGGTGAGTGTACGGTGTTTTTATTCTTAAATAAAAGATTAAAACCATGTGTAATTTTATTTAAATAAAGAACTGTATTCTGGTCATATCTTTATCGAAAAACGTCAAAAACCTTACTACGGGGTGAGTAACGGGGGTGTCTTATAGACGCCCACATTTCTAACCAGGGCTTCATGTCAGCTGCAAATAGAAGGCTGACATAAACCACAACCTTATTACCCCATTCGCCACCGCTACATGTCAGTGGGAAGAGAGGAGGCTAAGCACCTGATTTCGCACATCTTATGGTTGAGCCAGTTCTGGGGCAGCTGAGAGCTGATATTATTGGCCGCAGAGGGGCCAGGATCCATGGCCCATTCCCTGTCTATTAATATCAGCCTGCATCTGTCTGTTTAGCCTTTGATAGTTAAATTTTATAGGGGGACCCTACGTCAATTTTTTTTCTGGGGTCCCTCTGTAATCTAGCCAGTAAAGGCTAAGCAAACAGGTAAGGGCTGTTATTAATAGCCAGGGAACATTTTTGGCTAATGGCCCCTTCCCCGGCTAGTAATATCAGCTCCCAGGGGTCGGCTTTCCCTCTGCTGGTTATCAAAATGATGCTGGAACCCACGCCATTTTTTTTAGTAATAGGTTATGTGCCAACGATCCGGATTTAGCAGCGCTTTGGACGCAGCATATTGCACGTTCTAATTAACACAGGTAAATCCACATGTGTTCACAGAACCATGTGGATTTACCGCATTCAATACATTCTAGTGGTCAAATTTCTATTGCGGAGACTAGCGACTCCGCAAGAGAAATTGACATGCTGCGGTCCTGAAAGACGCGCCACATGTCAGTGTCTGCGGGTGATCCGCAGCCTCAGATGCACACATTTTTCTAGAAATCCCATTCACTATGCTGTAACATTTGGACGCTGCGGGTTTGACTCTGCATAACTATGCAGCTTGAAACCCGCAGCGGCTCCTGATTGTGGTCAATTCATCTTCAGCAAATCAATTTCTGCAGATTTTGAGCAATTGAAATGTCATTATATGCGGTGGATCCGCATATATTGACAACAAAAGAGCGGCATTAGAATACAACATTTTGGACGCAGCTAGAATACGTTGTGTCCAAAGTGCTGATGATTGCTGATCATGGGGATGCAGTTGCCCAACTTTACAGACATCATTGCTGTCCCCATTGAGGCTTATATTCTAAATTCCCTATCAGTATATCTTTGGAGTGTGGGAGGAAACCAGAGAACTCAGAGGAAACCCACACAAACACAGGGAGAACATACAAACTACTTGCAGATGTTGTCCTTGGTGGGATTTGAACTCAGTACCCCAGCGCTGCAAAGCTACAGTGCTAACCACTGAGCCACCGTGCTGACATGTTTATGCAAATGAGCTTGCAAGCTCAGGAGCATGGCCTGTACTTTCAGCTCTCTGGCTTTTCTTCCTTCCCCTTTCTTCTCTTAGCACTCCTCACTACCTGAGATCTCGTGCTGTAACTGTTATTCCTGGCAGTGATGCATGAGCAGATCAATCCTCTGGCTCTCGTAGAGCTATCAGGACCTTATGTGCATGCACTGACCATAGGAATAAAGGCACCTGCATGAGAGCAGGTCACAATGAAGAATTTATAAATTTGGTTGGAAATTGGAAAAGTAAAGACATATTCCCCCCTCATTTAATCCATCCTGCTTGTCTGGAACAAAACAGTCTTGACAGCAGCCAGTGGATAGCAAATTACCCTGAAAGATTACATTCGGTGGTCATAACCTTATAGCAATTTTTCAGAAAAAAAAAATAATAATAAATAAAGTATATTTCCCTTTTGATAGTGGTTACATCAGCCCTGCAATAGACATAGGTCTTCTGAAACAACAGTGACTATTTAATTCTATTTGTAGATTATTATTACTCTACAGGATGAGGTTTTAGTCTAAAAACACAATAAGCTGCTTTGTTGCGGGTTAATTAATGGAAAGGTCTTAGACAGCAAGCCATACTTTACCTACTAACTCCAGAGAAGAATATCCGGTCTGCTATATTAAAAATAAATCTAATGATTGATTATACTTTGCACACTTAACCCGTAAAAGAAAGGAACAAACTTGTACTTGAGAAACCACATGGACACTTGAGGGTGTGATACTTTATAATGTGTCCAATCAACATATTTATTTTTATTGAGTTCTTTTGTATTTCATATGATTTGGTTTTAATGGTCCTGATATTGTTTTTCCTAATCTCAATGTGGAGCTGCAATGACTTTGAGAAATCACCCAACACCCACTTGTAATGAACCTGTAGTTCAAGAGCAACCACCTGTGCAGTATTCAAATTATCTTCTGGCTTTATCAGCTCACTGAGAAATCACTGTGGGTAGGAATTAATGAAACATTTTTCTTTATTTGCAATCCATTAAAATGCATAAGGACACATTAGTCCAGAGGGACCAGAGCTTGAATTCACAAATGCTGAGGCCAGATATGTATTGTGCCGAACATGGACTTGATTGCTGTTTTTTGCAGCACAAAGAGAACACTTTAGACTCTTGTATATGTAAAATAAGCAATAGCTGTAATGGGCACAAAAAAGCACAAATACTGTATATTAAAATTATACATTTATCCAATCACACATCTCATAGAGGCTTGTTCAGATAAGTGTATGATTGGTCTGTGTATTGCCCATGTAAAGCATATGGATCAATGCATGTGAATTAAGCTAAGCAATTTTTTATATGGATTGAGTGTCCTTGCAAATAAAAAAAACAAGCCATAGTCACTTGTTTTGTGGATGAGACTCGCCCATAGAACTTAATGGATGTGAAAAAACAGATCGATTTGTGAACCTCCAGTCCGTCGAAAGGACAGCTGTCTTTGGTAGCTGGGTGAGAGCTCTGCAAATCTCTTATCTTCTGGGCATGGCTTGTGATTAGCCAGGCTGGCGCAATGTCATTATCGCGACATGATGCATAGATGGCATCACGCCAGCCCGGCTAATCTTAAGCTTCTCCAGTGATTCCTGAACAATGTATGATATTTACAGAGCTCATGTCCACTGGCTAGAGACTACTGAGCTGGCAGATGGACCAAAGTCCTGCAAATTGCTTTGCCCAACTCTAATAATAACTCTATCTATATGGAATCCATTTCTAATTGATCTATTGCTATGATTACATATAAAAATAAATTATGGATGAAAAATTGTCAATTTTTCCAGACAAAAAAATAAAAAAAATTTCATATGTTCTTCTGAATTCGGTATCTATATTTGTTTGCGTTCATACTTGACATGTCGATTGACAATAATGTATATGACAGACTTGTCACAGATATTAGGGCAGCATGGTGGCTCAGTGGTTAGCACTGCTGCTTTACAGCACTGATTTCTGGGTTCAAATCCAACCAAGGACAACATCTGCAAGGAGTTAGTATGTTCTCCCTGTGTTTGCATGGGATTCCTCCAGTTTCCTCCCACACTCCAAAGACATACTGATAGGGAATTTAGATTGTAAGCCCCAATGGGGACATGAATGACATTGTCTGTAAAGTGCCGTGGAATATGATGGTGCTATATAAATGAGTAAAATAAATATTAAGTTCCATTTATCTGAATAGTTACTTCAGTAAACCTTATTTGGATAAATGAGATAGGCAATAAATCAGCAGCAGGTAAAATAGATATGCCATCAGCCATTTTCTATGTATGAAGTATTTAGCAACAAATAGTACTGTGCTACAGAAAATAGTGTTGAGCATGAATTTCACTAAATAATAGTGAACCTTTTACTTCTCCAGCTGGGGCCTTCCTGACCTGACATGTTTTTGGAGACCAGTAGAAGCTCAGTATACAATGGTACATGAAAATGAATGAATTAAGTAGTTTAAAATGAATACAAATCAAACAAAAAACCCTGTGTCTGTGTGAAGTCGGACAATGAAATTCAATGCCTGTGGCACTGAGCGCAGACACATTTTGGGTTTGACATGCTTTTGGGAACCTTAGCGCTGAAACTGCTCTACCATAAAGAATAAAAGGTACATGACATCATAACTTTGTTTGGTCTCAGAATCTCAGCTTGAAAATATTACTGTGTAGGCTGCATGAATGTAATGAATTATTTAGCATATAATTAGGCCATTCTTACTGCTTGGGTGTAAAAATGAGCCCTTTGGCTCCAGTCGCAATTTTGTCTTAGACAAACAACTTTGCTGTGAAATAGTGTGTGCATATATATTTATATCGATATATGTACACTGTGTGCAGAATTATTAGGCAAGTTGTATTTTAGAGGATTATTTTTATTATTGATCAACAACTATGTTCTCAATCAACCCAAAAGACTCATAAATATCCAAGCTTAATATTTTTGGAAGTTGGAGTGGGTTTTTTTTAGATTTGGCTATCTTAGGAGGATATCTGTTAGTGCAGGTAACTATTACTGTGCAGAATTATTAGGCAACTTAATAAAAATCTAATATAATTCCATCTCACTTGTTTATTTTCACCAGGTAAACCAATATCAGTGCACAAAATTTAGAAATAAACATTTCTGACATGCAAAAACAAAAACCCAAAAAATTAGTGATCAGTATAGCCACCTTTCTTTATGATGACACTCAACAGCCTTCCATCCATAGATTCTGTCGGTTGCTTGATCTGTTTTCGATCAACATTGCATGCATCAGCCACCACAGCCTCCCAGACACTTTTCCGAGAGGTGTACTGTTTTCCCTCCCTGTAGATCTCACATTTTATGATGGACCACAGGTTCTCTATGGGGTTCAGATCAGGTGAACAAGGGGGCCATGTCATTATTTTTTCTTTTTTTCGCCTTTACTGGCCAGCCACTCTGTGGAGTAGTTGGATGCATGTGATGGAGCATTGTCCTGCATGAAAATCATGTTTTTCTTGAACGATACCGACGTCTTCCTGTACCACTGCTTGAAGAAGTTGTCTTCCAGAAACTGGCAGTAGGTCTGGGAGCTGAGCTTCACTCCATCCTCAACCCGAAAAGGTCCCCCAAGTTCATCTTTGATACCAGCCCATACCAGTACCCCACCTCCACCTTGCTGGCATCTGAGTCGGAGTGGAGCTCTCTGCCCTTTATTGATCCAGCCTCTGGCCCATCCATCTGGCCCATCAAGAGCCACTCTCAATGCATCAGTCCATAAAACCTTTGAAAAATCAGTCTTAAGATATTTCTTGGCCCATTCTTGACATTTTATCTTATGTTTCTTGTTCAAAGGTGGACTTTTTCAGCCTTCCTTACCTTGGCCATGTTCCTGAGTATCGCACACCTTGTGCTTTTTGATACTCCAGTAACGTTGCAGCTCTGAAATATGGCAAAACTGGTGGCGAATGGCATCTTGACAGCTTCGCGCTTGATTTTCCTCAATTCATGGGCAGTTATTTTGCGCCTTTTTTGGCCAACACACGTCTTCTCTGCAAGACATCTCACAATTTTAGACTTTTCAGAGCCCGTCAAATCTCTCTTCTGACCCATTTTGCCAAAGGAAAGGAAGTTGCCTAATAATTAAGCACAACTTATATTGGGTGTTGATGTCATTAGACAACACCCCTCCTCATTACAGAGATGCACATCACCAGATTTACTTAATTGGTAGTTGGCTCTCAAGCCTATGCAGCTTGGAGTAGGACAACATGTATAAAAAGTATCAAAGTGATCAAAATACGCATTTGCCTAATAATTCTGCATGCGGTGTATATATATATATATAGATACATATATGTGTGTGTGTGTAATTATGGGAAGGAGATTGTCTACATAGATATTTCTATAACAATTTATTATTATTAATATTAGTAGTAGTAGCAGTTATAGTAATAGCAGTAGTAGTGTATAGACCCTGTTACTTGTTCACATCTGATTTAGGAGTTTCATACATCATTTTTTGTACATGTGCTATCTGTTACTTTTGCTCATAGATTATAAACTCATTAAAATCAATGAGCCTTTTCATGTGTCCTTTTTTGGGGACTAATTTTCCATCATCCCCCCCCAAACAAACAAACAGACATATATCCTACTATGATCTGTGTTGCGAAACAAACTCCCCAATGCAAGTCAATGGCACCATGATCAAAAATGGATCGTATACTGATGTCATCCATACGCTGTCCGTATTTTACTGTCTGAGCAGGAGAATGAGATGGTGCAGAACATTTTTAAGAATTTAATATTATCAGCAGTAGTATTATGTAGACTCTCTTAATTGGTCACATAACATTTCAGGCACTTTCATACATCATGTTGGGGATAGATTAATAACCCATTACAATGTGCCTTTTCACATATTTTTTTTTCTTTCATAAGAGAAAAATGGAGGGAACAAGTATTGTAATAACTGTTAAAAAATGGACCCAGTAAATTATAAAACATAAAGACAATTTTTCATGCATGCGAAAAAAAACTGATGTGTGAAACCGGTCTTAGTCTTTTTATGCTTGTATTTATGGATTTGCACAACTAACCTATAGGACTATGACTGACAGGTTTTTGCCTGTATTCTTTTGTGCAGCAAGTACATATAATAACTTTATTTGCTATACAGCACTGTAAAGAACTTCTCAATGATTTGCCGATAGATAACTACTACTAAAAATGTAAGTGTCCTACATTCCATGTATTGATAGGAGACCTATGCTTCTTCTCTTCATTTATTTATTTCTTTTAATTTATAGTTAAAAGATAACTTTTTCATGTAGACTATGATGTATTTATATTTTGTTTTATGTATGGACTTCATGTGATAGGACATCAATCTAATTGAGTTGTTACGAGCTTATATAAGAAGATGCCTATGCAGACTCATGCACATGGCTGATGCACAAAGGCCATATGGTCTCCATACAATACTATACAAACCCTGTGCCCCTGCACATAAGCTATAAATCCCTTGTTACCACAATGGAAACCCTAGGGCATGCACAGCAATTGCATTACTGCATCAATAATAATCATCTACTCAATAAAATGTAATTTCTAAAGTATTTGGCTGCATTTTTGTATGGAATGTATAATAAAGAAGAACTAGTATTTTCTATTATTAGGAATGAATTTCAGAGAGAATGAGGAAGATGTGCACATTTTTGTTATATGTTAGTCCCACCCACAAGTCCAGGCCACACAACACCGAAAGTACCTCCACTAATAATGTCATTAAACATCACCATCATACATCCCTACACACAAGGGTGCGTGAACCTTGGAACCTTGCTTAAAATAAATACAAATGCTTATTTCCTGTAATTTCTACATAGAGGTAAGAGTTTCGTTGTTTTCTTTTACAATGTTCTGAGACTATGCTCCTGCAAAGGGTATTTGGTGCGTTTTTGATGTGGCAGGATTTCTGCAGCATTTCTGCACCTGTTAGCTTAATTTTGTCACCCAATGCATGCGGTTTGCAATCTTGTGGTCACATACTGACTAGTCTCATATGGCTTCTTTAAATAGAATAGATTCGACAGAAGCCAGATGAGACTAGTTGGTATGTGACGCAAGTGCGCAAATCATATATGTGGTTACATGACCTTCCAATTGCACAGATAGTGGAGGGGAAATGTGATAGTGCATGCATCGCAGATTATTACAAATCTGAATTTTGCAATCACATAGGGTGACTGCAGACTTTTCTTCTAAGGGCTTGCTCACACGAGCATATACATCGGACGAGTGCTATCTGATGTTTTATGGGGCAGTGCAAATCATACCGATTTGGCATGAGAAAAAAATCAGGATGCTGCGATTTTCAGCACTAATTGGATAGCACGTGCCCATTCAAGTCTATGGGTGTGTGGATGACATTTGAGTGCAGTCAGATTTCCATGAATACAGAGAATGGAGAAGATGAAGAAATTTTGTTCTCTATGTTCACCTCACATTGTGCTGCAAATTTCTCATCTGAGAGAATCGGATCACACTAAGCTGACACTCAGATCAAACCTGGATCAGAGTTTGATCGGAGTGTCATTACCATAATCGATCCAGTTCTCTTGCATGAGAGAATTTATGCTTGTGTGACTGCAGCCTTACACCAGAAAACCTCTTAAAATGCAGTATTTGATTGTACTATCTGTCTTGTTAACACAAGTTTCTAGAGATAATTCCTTACTATTTGGGACTGTTTACACACAGTATTTTTTTTCAGCCAAAAAGAAGGCAATTGACAGAAAAAAATGCAGTGGTAATCCCACATTAAAATGTGCATTTTATTATGCATTTTTTGTCTGTTTCTTGATGCCTTCTTTACTGCTCTGCCTAGTTGATATACATAGGTAAAATAAATGCACGGTAAGTCAAAAAAGCAAAAATGCAAAGAAAATAAAGAAACATTTAAGTAAGGTTTTAGAAATGCAGAAATTGTAAAATGCTGTGTTTTTTCCACTCTAAAGATGAACGGAAAAAACAGCAAAAACACTGTGTGAACAAACCCCATTACTATTATTATTATTATTATTATTATTATTATTATTATTTTTATTATTACACAATATCCATTGAAAACATTTTAATTCTTAGCATTAGAGTGATAGTATCCGATATTGCCGGTCACCACTTACACCTTTCCTACAGTTTCTTATATTTTATCTGGGATAATCCTGTCCCTAGTGTAAGCTTTACAAGTCACCTTGGCTATCTTTGACCTGTGGTCTTGTGCATTTATATGGTAAGTAGAAAATAGCAGAAGAAAATGAGTCAGAAGAGGGGAAGTCGAGGGGTGGGGTAGATGTGCGGAGAGAGGGAGGGATAGAGACAGCGATGCACTCATCTACTTAATAAGGAATATATTTGCTTTGCACAGTGTCTCATGCTCGCTACTCGGATCTAGGAGAGATGAAGACATGGAGTGTTAATATTATATGGAAGCAAGCAGCCATCTTCACACACTGCGTAAATGCAGTAATGCAGATTTGGCAATCCTAAAACAGAAAGACTAGAGAATAGAAGAGACAGAACTTTCCATGTGCCTGGAAGCTGTAATGATGTGATAGAGGATGTTAGTGGTGAAGGGGTTAATGACCCATGCAAATGATATAATTTGTCTTGCACATGGTTGAAATAATTTCATACAGATTGTCAAAATCACTGAAAGGAAGACAAGTGAAGCAAAAGCTCTGTTTTTATTTTAGTGCTAGTAATACAATTAACAGAGCTTACAGAAAAGCTTACTACTAAGAATTGCGAGCCAATGGTGCAGAAAATACGGAGTCCTGTGTTGGGTTTTGGAAGTATATTGTCCTGTTTTCTATATTTCATAATTTCTTTAAAAAATAAACAAGGCCGAGGCTCCGTTCACATCTGTGCCAGTGTTCCCATTGTAGGAACAGAAATATTAAAGCATGGCAGTGCTAGCCCCTTATGGTTGCCAAACTCTACTGGCAGCCAACATTGACTATAATGGGGCAGAATATAGTGGAACAAGTAGCACAGGATGCAAAAAAACTCATAATGGGGGCTCCGAATCAGAAGTGATAGAGTGATGGTGATGATGATGTCTGTAATGCACTGTGGAAATTACTGGCGCTAAATAAGTAAGTAAAATAAATAAAAATTATGCCTAAACAGTTCCTATGGTAATATTTCATGTTACATTTAACAGAATTCTGGCACTAATATGGCCAAAAACTGTTCTCTATGACTTGCATTATATTTATTATGTATGTAAGGCCCCCTTCACAAGTCCATTTTTTATGTCCGTGTGTGGTCTGTATTTAAGGACCGCAAATACGGACACACGCACCCCCATTGTATTCAATGGTGATGTGCACATGTCAAGTTTTTCACACAGATCTTGTGTCCTTGTGAAAAACCTGCAAACATGTCCTTTTTTTTACGGCACCACGGACAAAATGCGTGCCGCACATGTGCATACTGATGATACACGATGACATCCATGTGACATCGATGTGACACGTCCCGGAATTAAATGTCGCAGTGGCAGGGGAAAGGAGTACAGTTAGTTATTTTCCCAGCTGTGGTTGCTGACTACAACTCTCATCATACTCTCCTGGTCTCACTGTGATAAGTGAGACCAGGTGATGCTGATGAGAGTTGTAGTGAGCACCCGCCATCTGTGAATAGCGTGCATGAGATAAATTAATATGCTTGGGGTCCCCCCTAATTTTTCACAAAAAAGCTGACTGTAAAGCTGTCTGCATAGCCTTTTATGGTTATTAAAAAGCAGGATCCCACAAAAAATTACGTGGGGTCCCCCCTATTTTTAATAACCAGCAAAGGCTAAACAGACAGCTGCAGGCTGATCTTAATAGGCTGGGAAGGGGCAAGTGGGAAGAGCCGAGGCTAAGCGCTAGAATAGGCACATCTAATGTATGAGCCATTTCTGGAGTGGCTGAGGGCAGGTGTTATTAGTCTGGGAGGGGGCCATATTGGCCCCTTTCGAGCCAATTAAGATCAGCCCGCAGCTGTCTGTTTAGCCTTTGCTGGTTATTAAAAATGAGCTGTAAGCTGATATTAATAGGCTGGGAACCTTTATGGATATTGGCCCCTTGCCAGCATATTAACATCAGTCTCCAGCTGTCTTTTTACCCTCAGCTGGTTAATAAAGTTTACGTGAGACCCCACGTTATTTTTTTTATTTTTTATTTATTCAATCAATAAGTACAAATACTGAAAAATAAGCATGAAAAGCACTGATCATATATGACACTGACATGTTTCTATCTATCTTCTATCTATTATGTTCCTCATCACTAGTGTTGAGCCACCCCCGTAGTGTTCGAGTTCGGTTCGGTTCGTCGAACACCCGTGTGTTCGCCGAACTGTTCGTCGAACTGTTCGTCGAACACCTTCGAACACCGTTAAAACCAATGGCAGGCAAACAAAAACACATAGAAACACATAGAAAACACCTTCAAAGGTGTCCAAAAGCTGACAAACTGCTCAGAAGACACAACTAACACATGGAAAAGTGACAAGTACATATAGTCATGCGAAAATAAAAGAGGTGGAGGAGTAAAAGGAGGGGGAGACACAGATATAGGCATGTCATGCCCTTCTAAAATCCAAAAAGTGAGAAGCCGAGACGGCCAGTACGCTCCTGCCCGTGCCACCTCCGTGTCGCCGGGTTTGTGACAGAGCCGCGGTGAACCCTGACGGCCAGCCCCCCTCTCCCAATACTGGTGCCTGTCCGCTGGTGGGTCGAGAGAGCCCCCCTGTGGTGGAGGCAGCTCTAAGCTTTTTAATTTAAATTGTCCCTCTAATTTGAATGAATACACTTTAAATCCATTTACAAGGATCTATTGGAGGGCAAGTCTCATGCCAGCAGCCGCGTAATTCCAGCTCCAGTAGCGTCCACTAAAGCTGCTGCAGTTAAAAAGCTTTTATAAGGATCGAGCTCGGCTGTCCACCGCAAGGCATCCTAGTGCCAGTCCCAGCCCCTATGCCTTGGGGTGCCTCCTGATGCTCTTCACTAAGTATCCCGTGGTCCCGAAGCATTTCCTTTGAAAAAATTAAGTGTCCAAACTACAGGTGGTGTAGCTTGCTTAACAGCCGGGATAATCCGCTGACTAGCAGACACTGCTACTAGGCACAAAGTATTTCCTGGGCTAGATGCAGTTAAAAATTTGTAAGTAGATACTCTCGTTGGATGCTGAGAAAGCATTCCATAGAGTCTCCTGGCACGCCATATATGATTCTCTTAAAAAGCTTGGGGTAGGGGTCTAGGGGACCCTTTTATAGCCAAAATCACGGCCCTGTATCACAATACGTCACCTAGGCTGAAGATAAATGGAACTGTAGCACCGAGGGCTCGGTTGCTACAGACGTATTGCACCTCACCCAGAGGTGTGATATCTCACTCTCAGATAAGGATGGAGTGTGGATCAGGACCCGACACCTGCATGCATTACACCACATTGCCGTGGGGCAGGGCGACCAATATGCCCCTGAGATGGGCACGACAGTCCCTGTCCCTGGCTGGAGTGGGGGGAGGGAACACTGAGGAAGGGGAACCCTGCAGTGCAGGAGCAGGGAGGAAGCAGTTCCTGGGTGCATTGAGAAGGGAGTATAAAAGGTGGGCACCATCTTAGTTCAGTGCAGAGAAGTCTGAGCAGAAGTGGCAGGGAGCAGGGGCTCTGCATGAGCTCTGCTCCGGAGGCGGGCCTAGTAACAGAGGCCCAGGCCTGCAAGAGGGAGAAGGAAGGAAGAGGAGCGGAGAAGGCTCCAGGAACGAGGAATGAAGGGATCCCAGGGGTGCGGACGGGCGAGTCGCCACCGCACGCCCGAATCCACCTGCGTGGAGGGGTCAGGCCAAAGGGGGAGACCGGTCCCCGAACTAGTTGAGGCAGGAAACGACCCTCAGCTAGAAACCGGAGGCTCTGACATTTTATGTGGCGCAGCCCCTTGCTCCACCCGCTAGGAAGGCACCACATAGGGTCAGGGAAACTGGCGCCAAGTTTACCAAGAGGAGGCCCGAGGCAGCCGGACAGAAGTGTTGGTAAGAAAGGCCAGACAAAGGACACACAAAGGGGGTCCTGTGAAGCGCTCCAAAGTTATCTGGGAGTTGTCTGAGCCCCTCACCTGGTGAGCACAGTACGACGTGGGCAGCCGTTACCTGCAGACGTGGTCTGGATAATAAGAACTGTGAGTAAAGGCCCTGAACTGCATCACTGACTCCGTGTCGTTACTGCTGCTGCCCTGTACCATCACCCCCATCCTCCGCATACACTGCCCTGAGGCTATACTCCTCCCGTGGGGAGTTATGCTACGCTCTGCTGCACCCACAACACCAGCCTTAGCGGTCTGCCCTGTAGCGGCGGTTCACTCTGACCGCAATCCACGGGTGGCGTAGTCGGACATTTAAACATCAAAACCACATAAATAGTTCCGCCACTGGTTTGACCGCCCTGAGCCACGGAACCGGATCGCCGCCACGAAGACTACAACCACCAGCATCCACCAAAAAGTGTCCGGCTCCGGGTGTCCCAAGGCCCAGGGGGTGCGTCAGAACATTTTCATCACCTTTCACAATCACCAATGGGACAAGGCAGGGATGTTCTCTGTCCCCTCTCTTATACATCCTAGTGACGGAGCACCTGCTCTCATCAATTCGCCATAACCCCAATATTAGGTGGATTGAGGTGGGAGGCACCGAGTACAAGTGCTCTCTATTTGCTGATGATGTCCTAGTATATATCACTCAATCACATATATCCATCCCTGCTGTTATGGCTGAAATAGATCACTTTGTTACATGGTAAAATTTTAAAATCAATGCAGCGAAGTCTGAGGCCCTCGATGTCTCCCTCCCTAAATCCATATAGGATTCCATCCAGTCCAACTTTCCCTTTGCCTGGCCCTCACAGGGTATCAAATACTTAGGAATTCCTATTCATAGAGACCTCTCCCATCTATGTTATCTTAATTTTGGGCCCTTTATTGAACAATTCCATACAGACCACGGTTGGCAAGTTAGAACTGTAAGATTCACTACGTGAACCACTGGTGTTTTGTGGAAAAGCACATGTACACCGCGTTCCAAATTATTATGCAAAAAGTGTTTAGGAGTGATAAGGGAAGAATTTGTTTGTTTGTCAGTTAAACTCATTGATGGTGATGTGTGTCAGGGCTCTTTATATCACTGTAAGCAATTGCAGACACCTGTGCTAATTAGTTTGGCAGGTGTGTCCAATGAAAGGCAAGACTACTTAAGAAGGCTCTCTCACATTATTAAGCAGCCTACATTTTCTGCCAAAATGGGAAAGAAAAAGGATGTGTCGGCTGCTGAGAAGCAACAAATTGTGGAGTGTTTAGGTCAAGGCATGACTACAATCAACATTGTGCAATGATCAGGATGAAGTGTCTTGGCAATCAAGAAGTATGTAGCTGATTCACAGTACACACGTGTGCGTGCTGATAAGAGCAAATTGAGGACTCTTTCCTACAGGCAATTACGTCAGGTTGAAACAGCAGCGGCAAAAAAGCCTTGTCATAGCAGCAGACAAGTTTTTGAAGCTGCTTGTGCCTCCAACGTCCCCCGAACAACAAGATGCAGGGTCCTTCAGAGGTTTGCAGCTGTGCATATGCCATCCTGTCTACCTCCTCTATCCACTTCACACAAGCAGAAACGGCTCCAGTGGGCCAAACATTACATGAAGACTGATTTCAAAACTGTTTTGTTCACGGATGAGTGCCGTGCAGCGCTCGATGGTCCAGATGAATGGAGTGGAGGATGGCTGGTTGATGGACACCCCACGCAAACACGGCTACAGCGCCAACAAGGAGGAGGTGGAGTAATGTTTTGGGCTGGAATCATGGGGAGAGAGATTGTCGGCCCCTTTAGGATCCCTGAAGGCGCTAAAGATGAACTCCATAATGTATGTGGATTTTCTCAAACAGCACTTCCTGCCATGGTTCAAGAAGAAGAACCGTGTATTTCACAGCAAGATCATTTTTCTGCATGATAATGCACCATCTCATGCTGCACATAAAACATCTGCATCTCTGGCTGATATGGGCATAAAAGGGGACAAACTTATGGTGTGACCCCCATGCTCCCCTGACCTCTACCCCATTCAGAACCTTTGGAGCATCATTAAAAGGAGTGTCAATGATGGCGGGAGGCAGTTCACATCTAAGCAACAGCTCTGGGAGGGTATTCTGTCCTCATGCAAAACAATTGAAGCAGAAACCATCCAAAACCTGACAAATTCAATGGACGAGAGAGTTCAGAAGCTCCTTTCGAACAAGGGGTCCTATGTGAAAATGTAACATCACCTAGAATAAAGTTTTGAGTTGAAAACTGTTTGATTTCAGTTTCTAACAACCTGCTAATGTTTATAATTTCAAAAATGACCATTTTTTTGGTCTTTATTAAAATGAAAAGGTTGATCGAAAAGTTTGGGGGATCTAAGAGTGTGGCAACCCAGTAGTCATGATTACTTCGAATTCTGACAATATGAGGGTCATGCTGCAGGTAGTGCAGCAAGAAGGCACTTATGTGTCTTGCGCATCTCGGAGCCCCAAAATTATTTTCCGGGCTAGATGCAGCTAAAAATTATTTTTAATTTTAAATCTGGTGAAGCTTATTATAGATGGCCTAATAGGATCAGTGCTGCACACTGCTACAAAGCCCAAATTATTTTCCAGTCAAGATACAGATAAACATGATTAGTAATTTGAAAGCTTAAAACGGTTGGTAGGGTGATTTTAACCAATCATCAAGCTTTTACTCTCCCCAGGATGACACAGGGGTAGAAAAGTCGTTTCGGATCCATGATTTGTTCATCTTTATGAACGTGAGTCTGTCTACATTATCAGTGGAGAGTCGCGTGCGCTTATCTGTCAGCACACCACCAGCAGCGCTGAACACACGTTCAGACAGAACGCTGGCTGCGGGGCATGACAAGATCTCCAAGGCGTAAGTGGCTAGCTCCGGCCATTTATCCAGATTGGAAGCCCAAAAAGAGCAAGGGTCCAGTGACACAGTCGTGGCTTCAATGTTTACTTGGAGATACTCCTGTACCATCGTCTCTAGGCGTTGACTATGTGTCAGACTTCTTGTCTCCTGTGGCCTTGCAAAGGATGGGCTAAAAAAGTGGTGAAATGATTCCGCAAAATTGATGTTACCAGCAGATACTGTGGTTCTGTTACGGTTTGAGTGCTGAACACTTGACGGTCCCACGGTTGGCAAGTTGGAACTGTGAGATTCACTACGTGCACCACTGGTATTTTGTGGAAAAGCACATGTAAGATTCTGCAACAGTCTCTGCTGATACTCCTGCATGCGTGCATCCCTTTCTATGGCAGGAATAATTTCTGCAAATTTACTTTTGTACCGGGGATCTAACAGTGTGGCAACCCAGTAGTCAGGATTATTTCTAATTCTCACAATTCGAGGGTCATGTTGCAGGTAGTGCAGCAAGAAGGCACTCATGTGTGTTGCGCATCCAGGAGCACCAAGTCCCTGTTGTGTTGGTGGCGAGGTAACAATCATGCTTCCTTCCTCTGTCCTCTCCCCCCAACCTCGCACAACAGAAATGTGATCAAGGTCTCCCTCATCTGATGAGTCTTCCATCAGTTCGTCCTCCACTTCTTCCTGGGCTCCTGCACCTTCCTCACTAGATTGGCTGCTACCATGCGCCCTGGTAAAACCATCTCCCCCACCCTCACATGCCTGCCGCCTTGGTGCTGCCGACCGTCTGGACCTTGCAGATGTTAGCCCTTCCGCATACAACTTCTCCTCCTCTACTTCCTCCACCTCCTCTTGTGCCACCACCTGACTCCGAATTCTGTTTAACATGTGCTCCAGCATGTAAATCACCGGAATAGTCATGCTGATAATGGCATCGTCAGCACTAAACATCTTCGTCGCCATTTCAAAACTGTGCAGAAGGGTGCATAGGTTCCTGATCTGAGACCACTCCTCCAGCGTGATTTGCCCCACCTCTGAATCTCGTTGGCCCAGGCTATACGTCAGAACGTATTGCACCAGGGCTTGTCGGTGCTGCCACAGTCGCTGCAACATGTGCAGAGTTGAATTCCACCGGGTAGGCACATCGCATTTTAGCCGGTGAAGTGGCAGGCCCAACGACTTCTGTAGAGATGTAAGTCGCTGAGCTGCGGGATGCGAACGGCGGAAGTGAGCACACAGCGACCGTGCCCTCTGCAGAAGGCCATCTAGTCTGGGATAGTGGGCTAAAAATTGCTGGACAACCAGGTTCAACACGTGAGCCATACAAGGCACGTGTGTGACATTGCCCCGGCGAAGGGCCGCACCCAGGTTTGCAGCATTGTCGCACACGGCCTTCCCTGGTTTCAGGTCCAGTGGAGACAACCATTCATGAAATTGGTTCTCCAGAGCTGACCACAACTCCTCAGCTGTGTGACTCACATTTCCCAGACATTTCAATGTAAAAACCGCCTGATGACGTTGAGCCCTACTGCCAGCATAGTAAGGAGGTGTGCAGGATCCCTTCTGCACAGTTAGAAAGCTTGTGGCATGACCAGACAGGCTTTGGGTGCAGGTGGAAGACCGAGAGGAGGTTGAGGAGGCAGAAGCAGTGGAGGAACTTTGACATAAAGAGGATTGACGCACAACTCGTGGGGACGGCAAGACTTGGACAGCAGCCCCTTGTCCTGCTGTCACCATAGTTACCCAGTGCCCAGTCAGCGACATGTAACGCCCCTGTCCATGCCTACTCGTCCAAGTGTCTGTGGTGAAATACACCCTGTCACACACAGAGTTTCTCAAAGAAGCGGTGATGTTGTGTGCGACATGCTGGTGGAGCGCAGGCACACCTTTCTTTGAGAAGTAGTGCCGACTGGGCATCTGGTACTGGGGCACTGCGACGGACATAAGGTCTCGAAAATCCTCTGTGTCCACCAGGCGGAAAGGCAGCATTTCTGTAGCCAAGAGCTTGCAGATGGTGAAATTCAACCTCTTAGCTTTCTCATGGCTAGGAGGAAATGGTCTTTTACTTGTCCACATCTGAGGGACCGAGGGCTGGCTATTGTGCTTAGACGGGGTTGATAAGGGTGTCCCCGGCAAACTGCCGGTCTGTGAGGAAGATGCAGGCGGACATGATAGGTTGCCTTGATCCAAAGGTGGTGCTATCGATGTCGGACAGCGCTCAACACCAGCTGGTGTTACCACCTCCAAAGAAAATGATGACCTGCCAATCACGCTGGCTGTTGCGGGTAAAGAGGTGGCAGGTCTGCGCCCCAAAACAGGTGTGACTGCTGTCCCCCCAGTCACAGAGGATGAAGAGGCCGCGGATGCACAAGATATGGCAGACCGTGATTGGCCCGGCCGGCTAGGCCGCATTGTAGCACACTGAGCTTCCCACTGCAACTTATGCTTCATGTCCATGTGCCGGTTCATGCATGAAGTACTCAAACTATGTATTTTTTGGCCTCTACTTAGCTTTTGCTGACAAATGTTACAGATAACACGAGTTGGGTCATCTTTATCGATCTGAAAAAATGCCCAGGCTATGCAAGGCTTAGCACCCATGCGACCTGAAGAGCCACCACGACTTGTGGTGAGAGGCAGAGTTGTGTTTGAGGATGCAGTTGTTGACGTGCTTCCAGTACTACGTCTCTGTCCAGGAAGGCGCAACCTGACCTCGTCGTCACTAGCATCTTCCTCCACCTCCTCTGCTGACCTCATCTCTTGGCTGACTGTGGGTTGACAGTAAGTGGGATCTCCGACCTCATCATCATCACCCTGTGCGTTATCACACCCGTCGTCCTCAGAGCCAACCTGTTCCTGCCCTGACAAAAAACTAAAGTTGTCACTCCAATCAGGTATTTGAGTCTTATCATCGTCTTCATCATTGTCTCCACCAACAGGAGTTACAGTTTGGGAATGAGGGTCTACATTATGGTCAGAACCTTCTGCGTCTGGTCCTGGATCCGACTCATAAAGATTCTGGGCATCAGTGCAGATCATTTCCTCGTCTGGATTCACAGAAGCGCTGGAGTCGACCTCTGATTCCCAGGCTATAGTATGAGTAAACAGCTCTGCAGACTCAACCATCTGTTCTACCTCATACTCAGACGGGCAGCTGGAGATTTGGGAGCTGTGAGGAAGCAAGTGCGATTGGGGTGACACCTTTGAGGACTGGAGTATTTGTGATGTTGAAGTTGATGTGGAGGAGAGCCCACTTAAAGGAGCACTTGATATCCGTTGAAGCACCTGCTGTTTTTGTGCCTCATCTGGAATTTGTAGCGATTGGCGTGGCCGTAAGAAAGGGATCTTATCACATTGTCCGCTAAAAGAAGTAGACATTTTAGTTTGGCTGGAAGATGGTCTTTCTTCTGCACCTACCCCACGGACACAACCTTTTTTCCCCTTCCCAACACGCCTATTCAGCTTTCCACCAGCAGCAGGCCTTTTTCCACTCATTTTGGTGGTTAACTAATTCACAACTCTGGAGTTGTTTGCACAAAAAAACAATGGATGGTAACCGAGCAGAGCTGAGTGGCCAAACTGTGGTATTAGGCCAAAACTATTGGCTGGGCTAGATGCAGAAAAAAATTATTTTTAATTTGCAACCTGATGGAGGTCAGTATAGATGGACTAATAGAACAAGTCCCACACGCTGCTAGAAGCCCAAATATTTTTTCAGAGATAAATGAAGAAAAAAATTATTTTTAATTTGCAACCTGATGGAGGTCAGTATAGATGGACTAATAGACCAAGTCCCACACACTGCTAGAAGCCCAAATATTTTTTCAGAGCTAGATGCAGAAAAAAATTATTTTTAATTTGCAACCTGATGGAGGTCAGTATAGATGGACTAATAGACCAAGTCCCACACACCGCTAGAAGCCCAAATATTTTTTCAGAGCTAGATGCAGAAAATTTTTTTATTCAATTTGCAACCTGATGGAGGTCAGTATAGATGGACTAATAGACCAAGTCCCACACACTGCTAGAAGCCCAAATATTTTTTCAGAGCTAGATGCAGAAAATTTTTTTATTCAATTTGCAACCTGATGGAGGTCAGTATAGATGGACTAATAGACCAAGTCCCACACACTGCTAGAAGCCCAAATATTTTTTCAGAGCTAGATGCAGAAAAAAATTATTTTTAATTTGCAACCTGATGGAGGTCAGTATAGATGGACTAATAGACCAAGTCCCACACACTGCTAGAAGCCCAAATATTTTTTCAGAGCTACATGCAGAAAAAAATTATTTTTAATTTGCAACCTGATGGAGGTCAGTATAGATGGACTAATAGAACAAGTCCCACACGCTGCTAGAAGCCCAAATATTTTTTCAGAGATAAATGAAGAAAAAAATTATTTTTAATTTGCAACCTGATGGAGGTCAGTATAGATGGACTAATAGACCAAGTCCCACACACTGCTAGAAGCCCAAATATTTTTTCAGAGCTAGATGCAGAAAAAAATTATTTTTAATTTGCAACCTGATGGAGGTCAGTATAGATGGACTAATAGACCAAGTCCCACACACTGCTAGAAGCCCAAATATTTTTTCAGAGCTAGATGCAGAAAAAATTATTTTTAATTTGCAACCTGATGGAGGTCAGTATAGATGGACTAATAGAACAAGTCCCACACGTTGCTAGAAGCCCAAATATTTTTTCAGAGATAAATGAAGAAAAAAATTATTTTTAATTTGCAACCTGATGGAGGTCAGTATAGATGGACTAATAGAACAAGTCCCACACGCTGCTAGAAGCCCAAATATTTTTTCAGAGATAAATGAAGAAAAAAATTATTTTTAATTTGCAACCTGATGGAGGTCAGTATAGATGGACTAATAGACCAAGTCCCACACACTGCTAGAAGCCCAAATATTTTTTCAGAGCTAGATGCAGAAAAAAAATATTTTTAATTTGCAACCTGATGGAGGTCAGTATAGATGGACTAATAGACCAAGTCCCACACACCGCTAGAAGCCCAAATATTTTTTCAGAGCTAGATGCAGAAAATTTTTTAATTCAATTTGCAACCTGATGGAGGTCAGTATAGATGGACTAATAGACCAAGTCCCACACACTGCTAGAAGCCCAAATATTTTTTCAGAGCTAGATGCAGAAAATTTTTTTATTCAATTTGCAACCTGATGGAGGTCAGTATAGATGAACTAATAGACCAAGTCCCACACACTGCTAGAAGCCCAAATATTTTTTCAGAGCTAGATGCAGAAAAAAATTATTTTTAATTTGCAACCTGATGGAGGTCAGTATAGATGGACTAATAGACCAAGTCCCACACACTGCTAGAAGCCCAAATATTTTTTCAGAGCTACATGCAGAAAAAAATTATTTTTAATTTGCAACCTGATGGAGGTCAGTATAGATGGACTAATAGAACAAGTCCCACACGCTGCTAGAAGCCCAAATATTTTTTCAGAGATAAATGAAGAAAAAAATTATTTTTAATTTGCAACCTGATGGAGGTCAGTATAGATGGACTAATAGACCAAGTCCCACACACTGCTAGAAGCCCAAATATTTTTTCAGAGCTAGATGCAGAAAAAAATTATTTTTAATTTGCAACCTGATGGAGGTCAGTATAGATGGACTAATAGACCAAGTCCCACACACTGCTAGAAGCCCAAATATTTTTTCAGAGCTAGATGCAGAAAAAAATTATTTTTAATTTGCAACCTGATGGAGGTCAGTATAGATGGACTAATAGAACAAGTCCCACACGCTGCTAGAAGCCCAAATATTTTTTCAGAGCTAGATGCAGAAAAAAATTATATTCAGTTTGCAACCTGATGGAGGTCAGTATAGATGGACTAATAGAATGATGCTATGCCCAAAAGATTTTACTTCACTAGGTGCAGTAAAAAAATTGGTATTCTATACACAGGTGGTATATCTTGCAACACAGATAGGCTACTCCACTGACTAACACACTCTGCAATAGGCCAAAAAGGATTAGCTTTGCTAGATTCAGCCAAATGCTGTGAAAAAAACTTGCACAGCACTGGCACAGACCTGCCTGGCAAAAACTGATAGGAACTGATGTAACCTAGTCCTGAAAAGGACTCCAATTACAATTAGTCTTTACTTCCACAATCTATCTATTTAAGAGCACAGACCTGCCTGATAAAAGTCGTAGGAAATGCTGTAAAAGGACTGCAATCACAACTATTCCCTACTCCCAAGCTATCTGTATATTTGTGCGAAAATTGGCTTGAAATTAACAAGGTATAGCGCACACAGCAACAGCGGTGCCGTCTAACACGCAGCTGCAGCAGTGAGAAAATGGTGGCGACGGGGAAAATGGCTTGGTCTTATAGGGCAAGGACATGTGACATACACTGCCAATCACACATGCCCTTGCTTGTGTGAAAAAAAGCACTTCGCTCCGTGTGTGCGCTGCTGATAGGCTGACAGATTGCACCTCCCCACTGCAAATGCGGGAAAGAGAAAAAAAAATGGAGATCTTCATTGTTCCTGCAGAGATCCATCCCCTGCCCCTCCCCCCGCCCCGCTGTACACTCAAACTGCGTATTAACATTAATTTTCATCATTACTGAGAAAAAATCCAGTTATGATTTTGGTGCACGAACAGTTATCGAACATAACCTCGAACAGCCGAATTTTTCTCAAATTGTTCGTGTTCGCCGACCGGCTCGAACACCGCCCAAAACAGCTCGAATTTGAGATTGGCGAACAGTTCGAGTAGAACAACGCTCATCTCTACTCATCACTATCTCTATTTTTGAACATCTTTAATACATAACACTCTTTAATGTCTATGCTGCATTTCATTCTACACTGTCACACTGACAGCACACTAACAGCACACTAACAGCACATGGACACATGGATACGGACAGCACACGGACACACGGATGTCATATACGTACACAGGGATGGCACATAGACACGAACATCACCAGTAATGATTTTTCCAGTACTGTAATCACCAGGACAAGTGGAGGGGCCTAAGACACATTCTGTGACTTGCATGTCAAGAGAATACGACTTCCTTGAAAAGGGCAATTCACCGAAAAATGCATTAAAAGTAAAAAACATTGCAGAAAAAACGCAGCCGTACTAACCAACAGCAGGCCACAATACCAATGCACTACAGGATGCAGTAGACCCTCCATAATAAAGGCAGGGCAACACAGGTGCAAAATACAGATGATACAACCATTCAGACACCTACCATCCATTGAGAGGGTGGTTGCTTGGTATTGTAAATGCACATGCATGTATAGGGCGCCAGTCACACTGATAGGTGTAGTTCAGTGTCTGGCTTATAGACTATTAGTGACACCCATATTATTAGATCAGACGGGCTGCCCAGCACTATCAGGCGGGCTGCCCAGCACTATACAAGTGCACCCCACAAGGACAGACATTCAAATTTGCATAGTCAAAACTAAAAGGTCTGGCTACATCCTGCAGAATAATGAGATGAAAAACACATATAAAATACATGAGGTATAGGCCGATATTTGGGTAAAAATACATAATCTCGCAATCCTTTTGCGAGTCCCTAATCTAAAATCAAAACACTTTACAAAAAAGGACATTGGCTGAGTAAATTTGGGTGTCTGTCCTTGTTGGGTGCACTTATATAGTGCTGGGGAGTCCCCCTGATCTAATAGTATGGGCATCACTAATAGGCTGCAAGCCGGACACTGTGTGCTAGAGTTATCTATTTGACTAATGTTCTATATAAGCCTTTTCCGTGTTCATTTATAATACTGAGCAACCACCCCCTCCATGAATGGTAGGCATGTGAGTGGTTGTTTTATCAGTAGTTTGTACCTGTGCTGTCCTCGCCTTTGCTGCCTTTTGTCTGTAATGTTTGTTTTTTTATTTTTTGTCCTTTTCAGTGAATTGCTTTCTTTGCATTGCTGTAACATATATAGCATCCCATTACAACACCATTGTGATACCATATACACTATTGATAAATTCCACTATATATTTTCGCATCTCAAAAATGTCATTTCGGTAGTCAAATGAAAGAATATACTTGATTTGATTCTAGGTGAAAGTAGAGATTTCATGGGAATCTCATAATACAATAGCAGTAACAGATCCCACTCTTTAGCTAGAGGATGGGGTCTGGATGGAACAGAGAGGAAAGAAGTCTATGGGTTGACATACATTGACAGACAGTAGACAGTGAGTGGTAAACATTTTTGAAAAAATGGGGAAACATATGTAATCATGTTACCAGAAATATCTCTATAGTGACAAGGTCCTACATAATATAAAATGCAAAATAATAACAGCCAAGATGCCCATAACTGTCACATCCACAGGATACTTATTACAATGATAACATCCAGATAACATAATGGAATGCTACACCTAGATAACGGAAAGCTGAACAAGAGTAATCAGTGCATGAAAAAGTAGTCACTGCAGTTGTGCCACTGTAATATCCCCCCTTTCCTCCTGCATTTTTCCCCAGATGTCCTCGCTGGCTGAAGATGAGGACAAAGTAGAATAATAGTCAAATAATTCCCTAATTCGCAATTATGCCATTAATTTTTCCATCCATGTCAACAACTGCTTTTATTATTAGTTAATAGCGTGCTGACATATTTATCAGAGAAACAATAGGTAGGTGAATATCCGCCTACTGTCCGATTGTATGTTTAGAATGTTGGCTGGCGATATGAGGGATTCATTATACAGTAGATTATATATTTTATGCAAATATTATTAAAATTAATGGTTACTTTCACAATTTGTAATATATTATAACAAATAGGCTGAAAACAATGTCAAACCCGCAGCTATCATTACATTTAATATAGTTGTGTTAACATTTACTAAAACATTGAGTGATTCCGAGAACTTCGGAATTGATAAGTGCTCTTATCAAAACATACTGGAAACCAGTAGAGTGTAAAATTACACAAGATTGGTTTCCAGAGAACACTGCCTAGATCTGCTGGTCAGCATTGTTGATGTACAGTGGGATCTTCCAGTATTAAGTATGTAACAAATTCAATTAAACTCCTACATTTCTATTAGCATATTGGGAATTTTTTACTAACTTATTAATTTAGCCCTGCTTAAAGGCAGAAAATGTTGCCATTATATTCCAGATTATATAAAGAAAAAATATTATGAGTAAATGAAATTATTGGAGCCATAATGAAATAACAAGGAATTACGGAAAAGAAAAATTATAATCGGAAACTGCTTTTATCACATCAAATGCATTAAACTTCTCTGAACCAATGTCCTTTTTATCCTAATGTACTAAATTAAATATCTGCTCCTTGTAGAATTTGATTCATCTAAACTAGATTAAAATCAAATCATGTACAAAATCAATTTCACTTAAAGTACAATAATCTCGGCCCACTGAGGCCCCCTTCTAGTAATCACTATAAACGCTGTATATTTCCCTTTATTTCCTCCCCTGTCTTAAGCAATGTGTGCATACTTTTCAGAGAAGATTAAAATATGACCTTAGATTTCCTTTTCTGCTCCACACAGATTTAAATATCAAACCACAAGACTTATTTTCCAGAAGAAGATACAGTTGGTTTATAACAATATCCAATGGATGAATATAAAATCAAACAACAAGATATGGAAGTAAGTCTCGATGAGCATAGCCAGAAAATAGTAGCAGGCTTCAAACACATCACATTTTAGGAAAATTGCAACTTAAAAGAAAAAAAACTGTATCTTTAAAGGGGTTGTCCACTACTTTTATATAGATGGACTATTCTTGGGATAGGCCACCAATACCTCCACCAATCAGCCTCTTCTGGTACCAGCGGCAGTCAGATGTGATCAGTTACAGAGCTGTCTTGCACAGATCTCTCAACTGTGGCCATGTGCGGCACTGAAAATCCACATCTATTCACCTGAATGGGAGTGGATCTGTAGTACCCCGCTGCAACCACTCTACAGTTGTGCTGTGCTGTTCCGCTACAAATCACACCCTTCCGCTGCCAGCAATGGAAGCAGCTGATCTGTCGGGGTGCTGTGTATCGCACCCCCATAATCTGATATTGATTACTTATGTGCTTAATTTCACATTTAGTGCTGCTTAACAAGATATATACCGTACAGACCAAAAGTTTGGACACACCTTCTCATGTAAAGATTTTTCTGTATTTTCATGACTATGAAAATTGTATATTCACACTGAAGGCATCAAAACTATGAATTAACACATGTGGAATTATATACTTAACAAAAAAGTGTGAAACAACTGAAAATATGTCTTATATTCTAGGTTCTTCAAAGTAGCCACCTTTCGCTTTGATGACTGCTTTGCACACTCTTGGCATTCTCTTGATGAGCTTCAAGAGGTAGTCACCGGAAATGGTTTTCACTTCACAGGTGTGCCCTGTCAGGTTTAATAAGTGGGATTTCTTAACTTATAAATGGGGTTGGGACCATCAGTTGTGTTTTGCAGAAGTCAAGGGTATACACAGCTGATAGTCCTACTGAATAGACTGTTAGAATTTGTATTATGGCAAGAAAAAAGCAGCTAAGTAAAGAAAAACGAGTGGCCATCATTACTTTAAGAAATGAAGGTCAGTCAGTCTGAAAAATTGGGAAAACTTTGAAAGTGTCCCCAAGTGCAGTTGCAAAAACCATCAAGCGCTACAAAGAAACTGGCTCACATAAGGACCGCACCTGGAAAGGAAGACCAAGAGTCACCTCTGCTTCTGAGGATAAGTTTATCCAAGTCACAAGTCTCAGAAATCGCAGGTTAACAGCAGCTCAGATTAGAGACCAGGTCAATGCCACACAGAGTTCTTGCAGCAGACACATCTCTACAACAACTGTTATGAGGAGACTTTGTGCAGCAGGCCTTCATGGTAAAATAGCTTCCAGGAAGCCACTGCTAAGGACAGGCAACAAGCAGAAGATACTTGTTTGGGCTAATGAACAGAAGGAATGGACATTAGACCAGTGGAAATCTGTGCTTTGGTCTGATGAGTCCAAATTTGAGATCTTTGGTTCCAACCACCGTCTCTTTGTGTGACGCTGAAAAGGTGAACTGATAGACTCTACATGCCTGGATCCCACCGTGAAGCATGGAGGAGGAGGTGTGATGGTGTGGGGGTGCTTTGCGGGTGACACTGTTGGGGATTTATTAAAAATTGAAGGTATACTGAACCAGCATGGCTACCACAGCATCTTGCAGCGGCATGCTATTCCATCCGGTTTGCGTTTAGTTGCACCATCATTTATTTTTCAACAGGACAATGACCCCAAACACTCCTTCAGGCTGTGTAAGGGCTATTTGACCAAGAAGGAGAGTGATGGGGTGCTATGCCAGATGACCTGGCCTCCACAGTCACCAGACCTGAACCCATTCGAGATGGTTTGGGGTGAGCTGGACCACAGAGTGAAGGCAAAAGGCCAACAAGTGCTAAGCATCTCTGGGAACTCCTTCAAGATTGTTGGAAGACCATTTCCGGTGACTATCTCTTGAAGCTCATCAAGAGAATGCCAAGAGTGTGCAAAGCAGTCCTCAAAGCAAAAGGTGGCTACTTTGTAGAACCTAGAATATAAGACATATTTTCAGTTGTTTCAAACTTTTTTGTTAACTATATAATTCCACATGTGTTAATTCATAGTTTTGATGCCTTCAATGTGAATGTACAATTTTCATAGTCATGAAAATACAGAAAAATCATTAAATGAGAGGGTGTGTCCAAACTTTTGGTCTGTACTATATATATATATATATATATACATATATATATATAGATATATACATATATCTATATATATATATACACGCAAATATAGATAGATAGAAATATATAAATATAAAAAAGGTAGGCAGCACTCCAATAGTTACCAAAACAAGAGGACTTTATTTAGCCAAATCGTCGCCAAGTCCTCTTGTTTTGTTAACTATTGGAGTGCTGTCTACCTTTTTTATCTTTATATATTCTGAAAAAATCTGGATATTTTGATTGGGAGGTATTTGCACCCACTTAGCATGTGTTAAATGTGCTGTTCCATTTTCTATTTTTGATAGATATAAATATAGATATATTACAGTAAATCAATTTATATATAGCAAATTAATCTTGTAAAGCAGCACTATTTGCACATGGCAACATGGTGGCTCACTAGTTAGTATTGCAGCCTTGCAGCGCCGCTGTGTTCCTGGATTCAAATCCCACCAAGGACAAGATCTGCAAAGAGTTTGTATGTTCTCCCTGTTTACATCGGTTTCTTCTGGGTACTTTGATTTCCTTCCACACTCCATAAACTTCATGAGAGCAAATACAAAGGAATCACCACAAGATGCAAACCATTAATCTGCCTTAAAAATAGAAAGAACAGGTTTAACTTTGCCAAAAGAAATACTAAAGAAGCTAGCACAGTTCTGGAAAAGCATTCTTTGGACAGATGAAATTAAGATCAACCTGTACCAGAATAATGGGAAGAAGAAAGCATGGAAAAGGCTTGGAATGGCTCATAATCCAAAGTACACCACATCCTCTGTAAAACATGGTGGAGGCAGTGTGATGGCATGGGCATGCATGGCTTCTAATAGCACTGCATCTCTGGTGTTTATTGATGATGTGACTAAAGACAGAAGCAGCCGGATGATTTCTGAAGTGTACAGAGTTTTACTTTCTGCTCAGAGTCATCCAAATGCAGCAAGGTTGATTGGATGGTGCTTCACAGTACAGATGGGCAATGACCTAAAACACACTGCAAAAGCAAATCAGGAGTTTTGAGGCAAAGAAGTGGAACATTCTGAAATGGTCAAGTCAATCACCAGATCTCAACCCCATCGAGCATGCATTTCACATAATTAAGAGAAAACTTAAGGCAGAAAGACCCCAAACAACAACAATTGAAGTCAGCTAACAATTGAAGTCAGCTGCAGTAAAGGCCTGACCAAGCATCGCAAAGGAGGAAACCCAGTATTTGGTGACGTCCATGGCTTCCATATTTCAGGCGGTCATTGCCTGCAAAGGATTCTCTACAAAGTATTAAAAATGAACACTTTATTTATGGTAAAGTTAATTTGTCCAATTACTTTGAGCCCCTGAAATGAGGAGGCTTGGTAGAAAAATGTCTGCAATTCCTAAACGTTTCACAGCATATTTTTTGTTAAATTTAATTAAACCTGTAAGTCTGCACTTCAATTGCATCTCAGTTGTTTCCTTTGAAATAAAAAGTGACATGCAAAGCCCAAATCATGAAGAATCGGTTATTGCCCAAATATTTCTGGACCTAATTGTATTTATATGCATGTAACAGACTATCTTTATAACATTCAGAAGATTATAATCATGCAGTATTTTAAGTATTAGAGCTGTATATGAAACTTGTGGGGATTAAATTTGTATTATCATATACTGTAGACATAGAGCAAGGCTTAATAGGAATATTTAATCAGTCATCATTGCAGTAGCATTCAAAACGTATATATTTCCAGGCCAAGCTGCAATACATTGTCACTATATAGGCTACATGCAACAACAGTTACTCAGTAATAAATTAAGCTGAGATGTATCCATCATTGACTTGAAGAGTCTAAATCCCAAGATTGGTATGTTGTCCCACCTGCCACACAGACTAATGTGTTGGCAGATGTGTTCTGAAATAACCCCTTTAATCAGTGATATTACATGCACAGATAAATACATACCTGAATATCAAGCCTCATGATTATGGCTGTACATGAGCTCTCTTTCATACCTAGACATTCAGATTATCATATAAAATCTCTCTGATTTTATATAACAAATTGTGACATGCTGCATGGCCTATTGAGGTTCCTTGAGTCGTTTTCTGGGGAACAATGTCCTAGTAAATTTTTGTTGATTGAATGATTTAATTTCGTAAATTACATTTATGCCATTACATTTTCAACTACACATATTATCAAACTGATTTAGAGATTGCAAAGTCCAAGTAATTAAAGTAACCCCCGCTCTCTTTTGCAAGCTAGATAGTACTGTTAACTTTAAAAAAGTATTCAGATCTTTGAAATTGTGGAAAAGCCATAAATGTCTGATAGATGTGGGTCCCAGGAGAGAGATCTATACCTATCTGCAGAATGGTGGTCCCCCGACTACTTGTCCTGCCTGCTGCTGTGACCACTTTCAGTAGAGAGGTGGCCGCTCCTGCACAAGTCTTCAAATTGATTTATATGGGAGTTTGAAAATAGCACAACCCACATGGATATGTCCTAAATATCTACGATGAGAATGCTACTTTAAATGACAAGTTCTCCCAAAAATTGTGTTTATCTTTCGTAATCCTAACATATTTGCGGGCCCTCATGGTTTCACCAAAGAGTTACGTTACCAATCCTTCAACCACAGAAAACTTAGCATAATTCTCCATTTTGATAATTGTATAAATTACATCATTTTTTACCTAGAGCTAAGGAAACTGAAGCTTCAGTTTTATGATCACCAGGTGATCAGTGAGCTTGAATGTTGTGTAAAATGAAATAAAATCATTTAAGTAGTTACAATATGCATAGCACACCAATTCAGAATTCCTAGCGTCACATAATAAAACTTAATTGCCAACATATTAATTTATATTCAGGGATACTTTGCTGCTGAGCTGGTGTATCTAAGCTTATTATACAAGAAGCTACACACCAATACATTCTTATTATGAAATGATTGTTACATTTAATTATAAATTCATTATTTTTCTTAAATGTTCTCCTTCAAATATATTAATTAATTAACTTGAATTAACAATTGAATCGTTATTTTTTATTAAAACGGACTTATAATTGTAAAGCAGACTTATAAGCTGTAAGGGGTGTATATGGTGCATCTAGAGATGATCGGATCTCATGAAATTTGAATTTGCCATCTGGGCAGAATTTACCGAAGAATTTGGTTTGCAGTGAATTTATTTTCCGTGAATTGAATATCACTTACGGTAATATCTCTCAAGGTCCAAGAACATGTTAAATGAAAGGCATAATTACCTCTCCAGGCCCAAGTGCTACCTCCGCTGCTTGCTGTTCCCTGTACAGTCCTCAGTGCCTCTTCTTACTGCCACCATGAGCTGAAACCCCGGGCCGTGTCATACTAGACTTCCGACCCAGGACATACGCAATGTAAGATCGCGGTGCACATCATGATTTCATGTCATTGCAACCTTATGAAGAGCATGCACAGGGATGTCCTAGGCCTAGTCGAAACTGGAAGTCCTGGCCTAATGTGGAGATCCAAATAACAAAATCCTCCTTGGATTCCACATTAAACAAAATCTTTATTCCAACAGAATTAAAAAAATTACTTCCTTTAGTGGGCCCAAAGTAGAATTTGATGCATTCCCTAATTTTCAGACTGCAGAATTGTCATTTTTGAATTAGTTTACTTTTTAAATATATTATTTATTTTTTTCCCTTTAAATTAATAATTTGCAACAACCTGAGGAACAAATTTTCATTAGACAGCAGATTGGACAGCATACACTTGAGGGGTTTACAGCCAATGAAAAGTAATCCATGTGATCTTTAAACAGTAAGTTATATAATTTAATAATAAATTCCTAGTAGCCGAGGAGTCCTGATCTTCTTGTTGCCTCGCTCGTCCTGGGTCTCGGCCATTGCACTTTTGGTGCTCTGCCCAACACAGGACAGCATTTTTTGCTTCAGCACATAACCAGAGCTGATGACTGTTACCGAGTTCAATACGAATTTAAAAGTTAATGATCTAATTTACTACTTAAAGATCAATTAAATTTATACTTTATTGTCTGAACCCCCATTTAAAGATAATGGTCACTTCTGGTCATATCATTAGCATAAATTAGTGTTACGTAGATTAGGGTTCGTCTTCCAGAGAATATAGTTAAAGCTCTATTTTTACCATTCTTTTTCTAATCCCCTGTAAATCTACAAAGATAAATTAAATAATTCTCACAGCACAGAATCCTCAAGTAGGACGAGCATATTGAAGTTCGGACAAAGGCAGCTGCTACCAGTCCAATGGTATTTATTTATTCATCCTGACCCTATATACATTAAGTAGGGATTTTATAAAATGCCTAGCAATTCTATAGAATGGCTTGTCATTTTTTTTGCACACTATGTAATGATTGTCAAAAAGCAGAACACTTTATGTTCTTCCATAATATAAAGTAGAAGTGAAGGTTTGGGTCAAGAACAATCATCATTTAAGCATGTATTAATGCTGTCAAACAAATGCAAAGCATGCACACACAGTGACTCAAACATAACATTCGAGCATGGCGCAAATTTTCAGCGAGCACCCGAGCATGCTCACCGAAAGGGTTAACAGAACATGCTCGCTCATCACTAAATATGAGCTCATATAATGTGTAGGACCTTATGTATGTGATCATAGTTATTCATCATCCAAAGGGGTACAAGAGCCCTTTCTGTAGCTTTGTAAGTCTCAGATTTATTAAAGAAACATTTACCATATTTTTTGTCAGAAGGTAAGTTAAGAAGCTATAGTGCATTTGAAGCATTGCAAGTAAGACAGAATATCTACATCTTACAGCGCCCAACAGAACATGGCTTAGGGGGCACATAGAGTCCAGCAAAGCTTTTTGCTGTATACAATAAGTTTAATACAATAACATTTTTCTTTTCTTGGCACATTTAAACATCCATGATTGGACATATGCATCCATAAGCATTACTGAACCAATGGCATGGCACAATAGATTAACTTCAGTGATACATTGATAGGCAATAATTAGAGTTGAGCAAGAAGATTTGCAGGACCCTGGTCCATCAGCCTAGTGGTCGCAACAGAGCCCTGTAAATCTCATCCTACCTGCAGATATCCCTGGCACCTCTTCTGAAAAATAGGCATCTCTAATGATGATGAGGCACCAGGCCTACTAATCAGAAGAGGCACCAGGGATGATAGCAGGTATGAGGTTTACAGGGCTGATGGACCATGGTCCTGCAAAATCTTTTTGCTGAAATTTGCATTAATTCATTAATTATTTCAAAGATTTATAGATACATTATATTAGCATAATGTTAACTTTGTATTTCTAAGCACTATATTAGTGATCAAATTGCAGTTTCAAATCCCCTACTAGGACAAGAAAAGTTTAATAAAAAGTTCATCCCGCCCAATAAAAAAATTATTATAAGTCAATCAGAAAATTAACTGCAACCCAAAAAACAAACAACCCCCCCCCCAAAAAAAAGTCATCGTACATAAGGCTTGATTGGCTATATCAATAGAAAAAGAAAAAAAGGAATGGCTGTTGAAATGTGACAACACAAAGCTCTATTTTTACCATTCTTTTTCTAATCCCCTGTAAATCTACAAAGATAAATGAAATAATTCTCGCAGCACAGAATCCTCAAGTAGGACGAGCATATTGAAGTTCGGACAAAGGCAGCTGCTACCAGTACAATGGTATTTATTTATTCATCCTGACCCTATATACATTAAGTAGGGATTTTATAAAATGCCTAGCAATTCTATAGGATGGCTTGTCATTTTTTTTGCAAACTATGTAATGATTGTCAAAAAGCAGAACACTTTATGAAATAACTAAGCCTATGAACCCCAAACTAATTGGAAAATAGACAACTAAGACGAAAACATTGTATGAAGACACTGCTATCTGAAAGTTAGCATTGCATCATTTCAGTCTTTTATTTATTAGGGTTAAGAAATGTGCAAATTATAATAGATAGAAACAATAATACTCAAAAATATTGTATACTATTGCTGCCACAGTTATTCCTCAGACTTTTGATATAAATAAGCAACCTGGACTTGGTTTGCAAGAAGCAAGACGCTCTCTGAAGAGTCAAGCTGCTCCACTCCAGGCCACATGTCATTTTCCATAGATCTCCCCGTTTTCTTCTCTGTATACAGTAAGTAATAGGTACGGGATCATGCTGTGTAGCAATGCTGCAAGGCGACATCAAAAGAACACTTCACAAGTAACCCTTACATCCTCAAACTTTAATGGCCACAGTCATGAAATTCTATAATTTTTATCTGATTTTATGGAGGAGAGTCTGCAAGTAGAGATCTGTTGAAAGAACATAGGAATACACAAGTACGTATTTTGTATTCTTTTTTTCATGTGTTCGACATTAAAAGTATGATCAGTTTAATAACCAATATAGGCAAAGTAAAACACAAGTAAAAAACATAAGAGCAAACTTGTAAATTACCAAAATTAATTTTCCTTGTGGATAATTTACAACCTTCTTTAATGAGCATCGTACTATCATTTACATAATTTACTGTGTAAAAGTAGAATGACATGCAGAAAAATATAAGAAAACTCAATAATTTTGTAATAAAGTGTATAGAAGCAAGTGATATTTGTCCCTGGGAGAATGTAATTTTTGTGAAGCAGCAATATACAGAAGATATATTTCCTTCTTAACTGAGGATACTTGATGAGGGTCCATTTACTTAAGTGAAGGTGAACCTTTGGTGAACCCGTGTTTGTCTATTAGCAAATGTCAATTCCATAATTTAGTTATATTACCCAAACTTCTCAAGTAGGAGCGATTTTTATAGTACAAGGGACCATATTCCCTACAGCAGCATCTCCAGCACCAACAATATAGCAGAAGTTCCATTTACTTAGGACAGAGAGGAGAGACTCGGCTGATAGAAGATTATTAGGGAAGGGCTGTTTATGTCCTTCCATAATATAAAGTAGGAGTGAAGGTTAGGGTCAAGAACAATCATCATTTAAGCAGTTGCTAAGGCGGCAGAACTTCTAGTTAACGCTTTCTTTCATTTACTGCCTTTCTTGTTCTGAGATTCCCAGCTCAGCCATATTAGCTTAATCCAATAACATGATGTCATTTGGCATACTGTCTCCATTGTCTAATAAGACACTTTCTGCTCACTGGCCATGATTTCACACACTTGGATTTCCATGACCAGTTACATAATTGACTCTACTATTAATTGTACTTCTGTGTGTTACTCTGAATATTTTCCCATGTTTTCTGAAACATCAATAGACAGTAGGGGTCGCAACCTTTGCTGTATGTAGTTGGGTTTATGACCTAACTGTACTGAAATAGTTTTCGAAACACACTTACTTGTACCCTACAGCCTTCTCTCTCTACTCATCGCTGGTAGGGTTATAAAAAAATCAAATCTTGAATTATTTTAGGATTGTCAGCTATATTTATCTCCATTTGCCCGTAGGGTATTTTGAACTATATATTTTAAACCCTAAATTCCAATTTGTCCAGAATATTTGGCAACACAAAAGAAGGCAAGAATAATTTACTAAGATTCATACTGTATATAAGGATTGATGGCTCCAAGCAACTCCTTTTTTCCAACCAACCCATTCATACTTAAAGAAGGTGTCCACTACTTCGACAACTCCTTGTCATACCCCACACTTGACCCAAATAAAATAAAAAAACTTATACTTACCTCCTGTGCTGGCGCCATTCCCAACGGTGTCAGCACTCGATCTCCCCGGGTCTCCCATGCTGTTGTGACATGTGACGCTGGCACCCAATCAGCCCTGTTATCACTGTCGCCGTCTCCTGTTGAATTGAACATGAAGAGGAACTCAGAGAGCAGCCGCAGCCTGGACTTCCTCTTCATGTTCAATTTGTCTGAAGGTGGGGACAGTGATGACAGCGCTAATCACGTGTCGCAATAACAGCACGGGAGCCCCGGGGAGAACGAGTGCCGACACCATGGGAATGGTGTCAGCACGGGAGGCGAGTAAAAGCTTTTTTATTTTATTGGGGCCAAACATTTAGATTAAATGGGGGTTGTCCAAGTAATGGAAACTCCTTTATGCTTCTAGCATTTACAGTATTCTACATTCAGTTTATTTAAGGACTCCCATTAACTTTGTTAATTTCCCAAGCCTATGTAAATGTTAGTGTAGTGTAGTGTCAGTGTGTTTTTGATACTCAACAATTGCAGTTTTCTCCGGTATCCAGTGCCATTACACCCATTTTCTGCATCATGTGATGGCGAATCAGACTCTTCGGATCACACTGCTAATGGTGAGCTATAAGCTTCTTTCACATTGTACACCTATAGAGCCTTGTTCTGATGCCCAATAAACTTACCTTGCAAAAGCCCCTTAAGGTTCACACAGAGTGCAATGGAATCTAGAGAGTCTGAATTGCCAGGAAAAGATGATGATAGATAAATATATTAACACTATTAATGCTATACTAAACTTATATTTTTCAGGTTTGTGTTGTACCTTGCTATATAGCTTTACATCTAGATATAAATACAGTACACTATCATATTACAATGCTGTGTGATTCTGTATTGTGGGGGGTGTTTACCTTAATATTATCCAAATGAACTGTTGATCCATCACTAATGAAAGTTTCCAATCTTAACGCTCTCTGTGCAAAATAAATCATGAACAGCCAGACTTTCAGGGACTACTGACACAGCAGGTTTTCTACATCAACAGGCAGCAGAAGATGCATATTAATTAGAGACTTATTGTAATTAGAGTCTTATTGTAATTATTTCGCCTCTGATCTTGTAAAGAAAACTGCAGCTGAAAAACACCATGAATATGGAGGACAAATTGCTTATAATCAGAATATCTTCAATATTTCACCTACTACTTGACAAGCTTAGATCTATAAAGAGGCCACTTCAAACAGTCACAAAAAGTTTTCTTCAAAGACCAAATCATTTTAAATATATTATGACCTGCATGAATGAAAATCTTTTTAAATACAGAAGGTGTCTTGGACCTAATTTCTTATACTATACTGTATGTATAAGACAGTTTTTGTGCCTCGCTTGACAAGGTTGTGTGGCTTAGCTGAAAATGGATGTGGCTTCTCACAAAAGGATGCATGGTATAATACTACACACTAAATATTTTTGTCAAAATCTTATACAATATAAATAACAACAATATTCATCGAATAGATTGTGCAACAATGTCTAAAGATGTTCCAAATTTATCAAACAGCATTAGCAAATGTGATAAATCTTATTTAGTAAATATTCTCCAATTATTTTTTCAAACAAAATGTCAAACAGATAGAAAGCCTTAAAATTTAATATATATGCTATATTTATATATATATATTCTTGTAGAGACAGTATAAATTCTGACTTATTATGCATGTGTATATGCACAGTTGTGACTGAGGGTGTTGACACCTTTGAAATTGTTCCAGAAAATGAAGTATTTCTCCCAAAAAAATATTACAATTACACATGTTTTATTATACAGTTGTTTATTTCATTTGTGTGTATTGGAACAACACAAAAACAAAGAGAAAAAAGGCAAATTGAACATAATTTCTCACAAAATCCCAAAAAGGAGCCTGACAAAATTGTTGGTACCTTTCCAAAATTGTTGGTACCTTTCCAAAATTGTGAATAAACAAGTTTGTTTCAAGTATGTGATGCTCGCTCAAACTCACCTGTGGCAAGTAACAGGAATGGGCAATATGAAACCTATTACCTGTTACTTGAAACCAGATGAAAAGGGAATTGATGGATTTTACAGGTGGATGTAGACATGCCCTGTCCCACTCAGCCTCTCCAGCTCTGTCCATTTTCAGTTGCCTGAAACTGGCGCCAAAAAGACGACACATTTTTGCACAACAAATGTTGCGAGTTTTCAAAGTGTTTTATGCCAGTTTTCTGGTATAAACCCTTTGATGAATAGAAGTCAATAGTGTTTTATTATTGTGTTTTTGCATATATAATAATCTTTATCTTACATTTATTTGACTCACTCATATAGTGCCATTAATTTCCACAGTACTTTTCAGACACCATCATCACTGTCCCTATTGGGGCTCTCAATATAAAGTCAGAATCAGTATCTTTTTGGAGCATTAGAGAAAACTAGAGTACTGGGAGGAAACCTGCGCAAACATGGGGAAAGCATACAAACTCCTTGCAGATGTTACTGTTGGTGGGATTTGAACTCAGGACCCCAACACTAGAAGGCTACAGGCAACCACTGAGTGTATAACAGAATCTATAATAGTAGCCAATTTCTCGCCAAAGACCATAGTTTACCCCATAATCTCCATAGTCTCAACCTCATTGATGAATAAGAGTGAGCTACAATATCACATGCATAAATAAAGGTGAGCTGAGTATCGCATACAACTTGCAACCATGTTTTTCTCACTCTAGATAAATACTTTAAACTATAATAGCATAATTTCAAGATCCCTAGAAAAGAAGTATATAACAGCATCTAATCTCTTTTTGTTAGGAGTCATTGTAAAGGGAAAGATTTCAAGGTTGTTTCCATTTCCTTCCTGTCCCCCTAGTATAAACCTGTGACAGCTATCATATTGTTTTGGAAATATAAAATGCACATAACGTGCCGCGGTGACAATCCAGGATACAGATCCAGGACCTCTGAATTATGTACTCTGATTTTAGCCTCTGTGCTCTTCGGGCTGTTCTTGTGGTTCATTGCTTTCTTAGCTAAATCCTTTCTGCTACCTGTGATGTGCTCGTGGCAGTTAACAAGCCTAGGTGCAGCGTATTCCCCTGTTCCTTCCTGCGGATTTCAGTCTTGTTTAAAGCAACCACAAAGACATTTGCGATGCTGGTTCTCATAGAGTTACCCTTGCTTCAGTTTCCAGGTGCTATGTGGTTTATCATTTCTATATGATGTTGCATACACCTTTTGAATTGAGAAGTCTTTTACATTTTTTTCTTCTCTTTTTAAAAATAATTTCTCTCCTTTTTTGTTTTGCTCAGTTTATGCTTTAATCATTTTCCATCACTGATATGGCACCACATATTCCATAGTGCTATTCTCATTCTCTATTACTTATACACACTAAGACGAATTTAACTGGAATCCAATTAATTTGTCAACATGTGTTGGAAGTATGTGAGGAATTGGAGTACTGAGGAACCGCTGAGAACATACAAGATGTTGGCCCTGGATCGAGTTGACGCTAGGACCGCCAAGCTATTATGCTCAGTTTATCCAAATTCTTAACACAAAGGGAACCTGTTATGACCCCAAATGCTATTAGCCTGCAGATGTGATGTCAGTTTATAGTGTTCCAATGTTGTCAGGCCGCTTTACTAAAAGTCCGGCTACTGGAAGGAAATTAACTTTATTTCTCCTGTGAGCCGCTGGATTTCAGTGGTAGAGTCGTGAACAAATTGACAACATTGATGTGCTGCATAGTGAGCTGGCAATCAAAGTGTCTGAGAGTGCTTACAGTTGCCATAGAGAGCAGTAACTATAGCCGCTCTGGGCACGACTCTGTATCTGAAAACCAGAAGCTCCCGGGAGGAATAAAATTATTTTTTTCCCGGTAGCCATGCTTTCATAGTTCTGATCTCCCTTTCTCGAATGGCACACCAGCATTTTGTGGAATGAATATATACTATCATAAACTTATTGTAAATAATGTATTGTTAGCAATACTGAATACATCTCACCTCCTCCTCCTTCCTACACATTGACTACTGCACAAGGCAAACAGCATGCACATTCTACTTGTGGCTGCAGTAAAGCACATCTCTGAAGTACCATTAACAAAACCGGCCAGCAGCTCAGGTAAGACGACAGCCCCCACAATCTTCTACAGAATATCATATTAAAATGAAAAACAGATAGGAAAAAAAAACATTTTAAGTATTTGTTTTGAGATACTACTAAAAATATAAATTTCCTTTAAAATTCCACTAGAATAGCAGCACAAGTCAGATACAGGAGCATCATGTGTGAATTGGGTCCTATCTCCATCTGAGTTAATACTACATTCATATAAGACAAAATAATGTTCCTTGAACCACTGGGGTCAAAACAAATATATATTCCATCAGAATTAATTATCCTTGAAGGGAAATTGTCACTACAGTTTACTTCTGTAAGCCAGGGATATGGTGGTAAACTGCATATTAATATAGTTCTGAAAATGACCTTTTTTATATGATCAGGTTTACTTTCCTGGGGGAAAAATGAATAAAATTGCCATGTACCATTTTCCCAGCCACCAGGGCATAGCTGCCGAGCGAATCTGTGCCTTTGCACGTGAGGCTGCACCAGATGGGAGGTCAAGAAAGCCAGAGCAGGCATGCTAACAATGAGGAGACTGACTAGTTCCCACTACAAACTGCCCCAAGAGTTGTTGTCTACTGTCCTGAATGGTCTCTAGGGAAAAGTAAGATTCAGTCTCCAGAGGAGACGAGCCTTCTTTACCATAAGAACTATTAAACTGTTCAACAGCCTATCTTAGGAACCAGTCACAGTCGCAGGAACCGTTAACAGTTTCAATAAATACATTTGTTAAATGTTTACATAAATGCGTAAAATTCTTGACCTAAATGATACAGGGAAAATATATATTTTTGCACAGCAGATAGAAAAATATTTAGATTTGAGAGTCCTCAGTGGTTGATACCTTTTAATGGCTAACTGAAAAGATGGTAACAAGTTGCAAGCTTTCGGGACTACTCAGGTCTCTTCATCAGGCATAGTACTGATGAAGAGACCTGAGTAGTCTCGAAACTTGCAGCTTGACTCAGAGTCAGGGGGTAAAAAAATGTGTTATTTTAGGAATAATTTGTTCATGGATTATGTTTGTACCTAAACACTTCCATCACATGGTTGAACTTGAAGGACATGTATCTTTTTTCAAACGTACTATGTAACTATGACTGGTAAAAGTGTTACACGGCAGTTTCATAAGTACTTTTCTCCCTAGATAGTAAACCTTATATTTAAAAAAGGCTGCCCTAAGTTGTATTAATAAGCAGCATAATACCATGCCCTTAGTTTACCCAGCTGTAGTGACAGGTTCTCTCTATGGAGAATGAATGCTACCTGAATATTTAATTTATTTATTAATTTATTTAGAAACTTATTTGTTTATTAATTTGCTGAACAACTTTCTTTTTTTTCTTTTATTTCAACATTTGTGTGTAATCTTCTTAACTTTTATTATTACTGTGCTGGTGATAGATTTTCCTCACCTCATAATTCTACAGAGCAATCATTCACATAGTTTGCAGTACAAAATATCAAATAAGTTATTGAACAACAGTCCAGATTTATCAAAGTAAGATAAATGTTTAATGCACATTTTGATCTAAAATGTGTTTTATCTTATCCTGCCATAAGACATACTGTATAAAAGACAAGTTTGAGAATATGCTTCAGGCTGCTTAGACTTTGTGGCATGTGTTTAAAAAAAAAAGCTTTACTTTTCTCCCTGTTTATCTAATTTCTGTATTATTTGAAAGTTTCTTAAGTTTTTTTTCTGATGTTTTAAAGTTCAAAAATGCATAGATAATACACAGAGATATTTTTCTTGGGGCATCCCTTTTCTAGAAAATTATGCCTATAGTGTGAATGTTTGCATATCTCCCAGCAGGTATTAATTTCCCGGAATATTACTTTTATATAAATAGAGGCACATGCCTATTTCACAGCAGTGTACAACATTTAAGTTGAACAAAGACCGGGGTAGACTCAAATTATTTATAACAGGTTACCTGCTGGACCGAAGATATGTTTGTGTGGGGTGTCTGCAAAATAGTACAGTGCAAAAGCACTCCTACTTTTATGACTAATTAAAATAATTACAATATCCAAGATACATTATATAGTATTGTAGACTAGAAAAAAATATTATACGTACAGTGGTTTCCTAAAAATGTTTAAACTTGAGTGTCTCTCCTTCCTAGGCTAAAGCTTGGGAACCATAAAGTGTCTCTCCACTCTTCACCGTCACCCTCATCGCATCTTCTGATACCAAACTTCTTGGTAAATCAACTTTTTAATGAAAAAATATGCAGACGGGTTAATTAAAATTTTGCCGCTCATCTCTATTCATTAGGTTAAAGTCACCCTTTTCTTATTGACCTACTGTACATGTAGCCATTCAGTACCATAAGCATGTGGAGTCTGTTTCGTTTGAAGTGCTGGTTAAAGGAAGGAGACTTGAGTGACGTGTTGAACTAAATGCCCAAGTTTTTTTTTGCCACCTCTCCAAATACAAAAGTACAAATACAGTATCATAATCAGGTTTACACCACTTTCTTATTGGCTGACTTTGTGCCAGAATTATGGCCTAAAATTCTAGCACATTCTTTTGGAATACTGTATCACCCATTGGCACACCATCATGTTAACTATACAATAAGCCACAACCATTTTAAATTAAACTATGCCCCCTCATCAGCCAAGCCGCATAAAGTATGCAAAACTCATAAAAAAGATGATGCAAGACATAAAAGATAGTACAAGACAGAATTCTGGCACATTTTTCTTGATGAATCTCCTCCTATGTCTATAGGGTCTAAGAGCATGGAAAAAAATGACAAATAAAAATGAATGCTAACAGACAGATGAAACTCTGAATTTCCAGCATTTAATAATGCAACAGTCTTAGATTGCTGTGTAATTGTTTTTCCATCTTATTGGATAGATGTGCAAATATAGTTTGTCTTGTAAACATTCCCTAGTTTGCATAATTTATGCATATTTTATCTATAACCTTCAGGATCACCAGAGGATCAGTGAACAAAGACTCATAAATATTAGTAAGGTCCAGCCATAAAAATCCCTACAAGATTCCTGAGGGAACATCACACTTGCACATCATGGACTTCTGGGGTCTATCATTTTTTAGATTATTTTAGTTCTATCTTGTATGCCTTTTAGTTGATTGGATAGCAACAAGCTGAATAATTATTTATCTTTATCCAGTTTTATAATAAACCTCTAAGAAGACCTTTGCCTTGGAAGCAATAACCATACATAAAATAAGGTCCTGATCTCATGGACCAAACCTGAAAATAGCAGAAGATGTATTTTTCTGCTCTGTGAAAGGGAAGAGAACAGGATTGTGAGTATAATAGGTGCAAGGGTTGCAATTGCATCGGGGCTCTAGAGTCCAGGGGGTCAAAAAGTCTCTTTGGCCCATATGAAAAGACTGGAAAAGAAGATCATGACTAAGACCTAACGAGTCGAAGCACGTCGATCTTGATCACTATGGAGGGTGCATGCTAGTTGCTTTTGTCTGTATCCACTGGATTATCTTTTAAATTTTACTTAATAAAGAGAAATTAATTTTTATTAACAATATCATCGCTTGATAAATTTTCTTCTTTTCTTGCTGTGCTTGTGCTCGACCCATACCATGGCGGTTCTGTGCGATGATCTTCTAAGGAACACAAACTTACCGGTGAGCTGGTTCTCCTTACCCCTATTTCCTTTTCTGTTTTCATATGAAAAGACTATTACTATAATAGACCATCAACAGTTGGGGGCCATGTTGGACATTTTGCGTTGGGGCCACGAGCTTTAAGCTTTGACACTGGGAGAGAACTAAAGTAGTGTACTCACATGAGAAATCCGAGGAGTGGTCAATTTAATGTGAGATCAGATCAGAACTGACAGTAAAACTGATGCAAAAATGCATTACAGTCAGGATTTCTCTCCATTCGCTCTCAGGCCAGAGCTGGATCCAAACATTACATGAAACATTGTGATCCAGCCACTGGACCGGCACCTGCATCTGCTCGGTGCAACAACCGATGTGCTGGAGAAGTGATGATCCCATAAGAAACAATGGTATCAGTTCCTTCATCAGTTTCCATTGGGTGTTTCAGTTAAATGATCATTAGAAACAATAATGCATGCCATGTCTGAACCCAAAGCTAGAGCAATGGGAAGTGTCTTATTTGGTTGTTTTTGTTTTGTTTTGTTTTTCCACTGGAGATATACATTTTTCCTTACAATATATCAAGTTACATTTTTAAAATTACAATCTGTTACAAATATTCCTAATTCCTATGAAAGCATCATTTTGTTAACCTTCAGAATATAAAACATATAAAATGAAAAGATATTTTTGGATTCAGCCGCATTGATTAACACGTTACAATATTGCTTGTATTTCCAATTATTTGTAAAAGGTTTGCTGTTCACAACAGAAAAGTAATCAATCATGCAATTAAGAAAGGTAGGACTTTTATTAAAACCTTAGATGTCCTTTCTGGAAAAAAAGGAGCAATTTCTGATGCATCAAGATTCTGTTCTGGTGGAATCAGCAAGTTTAGGAGCATTCAAAGCAATATACAACCTCAGTGTCCTTTGAAAGTAATGCAAACAATGTTGTTTCAGTAACTTAAAAGGCATTGTTTAGTTTTCCTCTAGACATCCCTCGAGGAGCTGCTGTCTGGATGTTTCCCACTTCTCCAGTCTGCTTACTGAACATTGTATATTAACTTGGCACCAAAACTACCCCTTCCAGCCATTTTGTTTTCCTTTACAGATATTGATTCATAATAGGGAAACTTGCAGTTAATGGGCCTTTTAAGCTTTCTCTAAAAGTTACTTAAATGTTTGCTTGAAGACAGCTTTTATCTGAGATCTGCTCAGTATATTTATTTTTATTTCCCATTTTTAATATAAAGCACTAACATTTTCCACAATGCTTTACAGGAAATTTTCCTTAGTTCACTTTTCTTTAATTCAATGGCTCAGTGAAGCTTACAATCTAATCTTCCAATCTATTGTAGAGGCAACTTTACAGAACCCTAACATGCATATTAGTCATATCGGTGAACTTCAGGAAAATACAGCATAAAGAAATTACATATTATCTAAGAAAAATGTTTTCCTTGTTGGATTTATACTCGGTACACCGTTACCTAAAGGCAGCAGTGCTAATCACAGAGAATTGTTACCAATCTAGTAAAGGTTTATTTACCTGATGTAGTTTTTAAATTTAAAAATTATGATTATGAGTAGTGATGAGCGAGCATGCTCGTTATTCGAGATTTACGAGCATGCTCGGGTGGTTTCCGAGTATCTTCGGCGTACTCGAATGTTATGTTCAAGTCACTCCGTGTGCATGATTTGCGACTGTTTGACAACTTTAATACATGTGAGGAATGCCTGTTTGTTTGGCATTCCTCACATGTATTAATGCTGTCCAACAAATGCAAAGCATGCACACACAGTGACTCAATCATAACATTCGAGCATGGCGCAAATACTCAGTGAGCACCCGAGCATGCTCACCGAAAGGGTTAACAAAACATGCTGGCTCATCACTAATTTTGAGCTCATATAATGTGTAGGACCTTATGTATGTGACCATAGTCATTCATCATCCAAAGGGGTAAAAGAGCCCTTACTGTAGCTTTGTAAGTCTCAGATTTATTAAAGAAACATTTACCATATTTTTTGTCAGAAGTAGTGTTGAGCCACCCCCGTAGTGTTCGAGTTCGGTTCGGTTCGTCGAACACCCGTGTGTTCGCCGAACTGTTCGTCGAACTGTTCGTCGAACACCTTCGAACACCGTTAAAACCAATGGCAGGCAAACAAAAACACATAGAAACACATAGAAAACACCTTCAAAGGTGTCCAAAAGCTGACAAACTGCTCAGAAGACACAACTAACACATGGAAAAGTGACAAGTACATATAGTCATGCGAAAAGAAAAGAGGTGGAGGAGTAAAAGGAGGGGGAGACACAGATATAGGCATGTCATGCCCTTCTAAAATCCAAAAAGTGAGAAGCCGACACGTTCAGTCCGCTCCTGCCCGTGCCACCTCCGCGTCGCCGGGTTTGTGCCAGAGCCGCGGTGAACCCTGACGGCCAGCCCCCCTCTCCCAATACTGGTTACTGTCCGCTGGTGGGTCGAGCGAGCCCCCCTGTGGTGGAGGCAGCTCTAAGCTTTTTAATTTAAATTGTCTCTCTAATTTGAATGAATACACTTTAAATCCATTTACAAGGATCTATTGGAGGGCAAGTCTCATGCCAGCAGCCGCGTAATTCCATCTCCAGTAGCGTCCATTAAAGCTGCTGCAGTTAAAAAGCTTTTATAAGGATCGAGCTCGGCTGTCCACCGCAAGGCATCCTACTGCCAGTCCCAGCCCCTATGTCTTGGGGTGCCTCCTGATGCTCTTCACTGAGTATCCCATGGTCCCGAAGCATTTCCTTTGAAAAAATTAAGTGTCTAAACTACAGGTGGTGTAGCTTGCTTAACAGCCGGGATAATCCGCTGACTAGCAGACACTGCTACTAGGCACAAAGTATTTCCTGGGCTAGATGCAGTTAAAAATTTGTAATTAGATACTCTCGTTGGATGCTGAGAAAGCATTCCATAGAGTCTCCTGGCACGCCATATATGATTCTCTTAAAAAGCTTGGGGTAGGGGTCTAGGGGAGCCTTTTATAGCCAAAATCACGGCCCTGTATCGCAATACGTCACCTAGGCTGAAGATAAATGGAACTGTAGCACCCTGAGGGCTCGGTTGCTACACAGGTATTGCACCTCACCCAGAGGTGTGATATCTCACTCTCAGGTAACGATGTAGTGTGGATAAGGACCCGACACCTGCATGCATTACACCACATTGCCGTGGGGCAGGGCAACCAATATGCCCCTGAGATGGGCACGACAGTCCCTGTCCCTGGCTGGAGTGGGGGGAGGGAACACTGAGGAAGGGGAACCCTGTAGTGCAGGAGCAGGGAGGAAGCAGTTCCTGGGTGCATTGAGAAGGGAGTATAAAAGGTGGGCACCATCTTAGTTCAGTGCAGAGAAGTCTGAGCAGAAGTGGCAGGGAGCAGGGGCTCTGCATGAGCTCTGCTCCAGAGGCGGGCCTAGTAACAGAGGCCCAGGCCTGGAAGAGGGAGAAGGAAGGAAGAGGAGCGGAGAAGGCTCCAGGAATGAGGAACGAAGGGATCCCAGGGGTGCGGACGGGCGAGTCGCCACCGCACGCCCGAATCCACCTGCGTGGAGGGGTCAGGCCAAAGGGGGAGACCGGTCCCCGAAACTAGTGGAGGCAAGAAACGACCCTCAGCTAGAAACAGGAGGCTGTGACATTTTATGTGGCGCAGCCCCTCGCTACACCCGCTAGGAAGGCACCACATAGGGTCAGGGAAACTGGCGCCAAGTTTACCAAGAGGAGGCCCGAGGCAGCCGGACAGAAGGGTTGGTAAGAAAGGCCAGAAAAAGGACACACAAAGGGGGTCCTGTGAAGCGCTCCAAAGTTATCTGGGAGTTGTCTGAGCCCCTCACCTGGTGAGCACAGTACGACGTGGGCAGCCGTTACCTGCAGACGTGGTCTGGATAATAAGAACTGTGAGTAAAGGCCCTGGACTGCATCACTCACTCCGTGTCGTTACTGCTGCTGCCCTGCACCATCACCCCCATCCTCCGCATACACTGCCCTGAGGCTATACTCCTCCCGTGGGGAGTTATGCTACGCTCTGCTGCACCCACAACACCAGCCTCAGCGGTCTGCCCTGGAGCGGCGGTTCACTCTGACCGCAATCCACGGGTGGCGTAGTCGGACATTTAAACATCAAAACCACATAAATAGTTCCGCCACTGGTTTGACCGCCCTGAGCCACGGAACCGGGTCGCCGCCACGGAGACTACAACCACCAGCATCCACCAAAAAGGGTCCGGCTCCGGGTGTCCCAAGGCCCAGGGGGCACGTCAGAACATTTTCATCACCTTTCACAATCACCAATGGGACAAGGCAGGGATGTTCTCTGTCCCCTCTCTTATACATCCTAGTGACGGATCACCTGCTCTCATCAATTCGCCATAACCCCAATATTAGGTGGATTGAGGTGGGAGGCACCGAGTACAAGTGCTCTCTATTTTCTGATGATGTCCTAGTATATATCACTCAATCACATATATCCATCCATGCTGTTATGGCTGAAATAGATCACTTTGTTACATGGTCAAATTTTAAAATCAATGCAGCGAAGTCTGAGGCCCTCGATGTCTCCCTCCCCAAATCCATATAGGATTCCATCCAGTCCAACTTTCCCTTTGCCTGGCCCTCACAGGGTATCAAATACTTAGGAATTCCTATTCATAGAGACCTCTCTCATCTATGTTATCTTAATTTTGGGCCCTTTATTGAACAACTCCATACAGACCACGGTTGGCAAGTTAGAACTGTAAGATTCACTACGTGAACCACTGGTGTTTTGTGGAAAAGCACATGTACACTGTGTTCCAAATTATTATGCAAAAAGTGTTTAGGAGTGATAAGGGAAGAATTTGTTTGTTTGTCAGTTAAACTCATTGATGGTGATGTGTGTCAGGGCTCTTTATATCACTGTAAGCAATTGCAGACACCTGTGCTAATTAGTTTGGCAGGTGTGTCCAATGAAAGGCAAGACTACTTAAGAAGGCTGTCTCACATTATTAAGCAGCCTACATTTTCTGCCAAAATGGGAAAGAAAAAGGATGTGTCGGCTGCTGAGAAGCAACAAATTGTGGAGTGTTTAGGTCAAGGCATTACTACAATCAACATTGTGCGATGATCAGGATGAAGTGTCTTGGCAATCAAGAAGTATGTAGCTGATTCACAGTACACACGTGTGCGTGCTGATAAGGGCAAATTGAGGACTCTTTCCTACAGGCAATTACGTCAGGTTGAAAGAGCAGCGGCAAAAAAGCCTTGTCATAGCAGCAGACAAGTTTTGAAGCTGCTGGTGCCTCCAACGTCCCCCGAACAACAAGATGCAGGGTCCTTCAGAGGTTTGCAGCTGTGCATACGCCATCCTGTCGACCTCCTCTATCCACTTCACACAAGCAGAAACGGCTCCAGTGGGCCAAACATTACATGAAGACTGATTTCAAAACTGTTTTGTTCACGGATGAGTGCCGTGCAGCGCTCGATGGTCCAGATGGATGGAGTGGAGGATGGCTGGTTGATGGACACCCCACGCAAACACGGCTACAGCGCCAACAAGGAGGAGGTGGAGTAATGTTTTGGGCTGGAATCATGGGGAGAGAGATTGTTGGCCCCTTTAGGATGCCTGGAGGCGCTAAAGATGAACTCCATAATGTATGTGGATTTTCTCAAACAGCACTTCCTGCCGTGGTTCAAGAAGAAGAACCGTGTATTTCACAGCAAGATCATTTTTTTGCATGATAATGCACCATCTCATGCTGCACATAAAACATCTGCATCTCTGGCTGATATGGGCATAAAAGGGGACAAACTTATGGTGTGACCCCAAGCTCCCCTGACCTCTACCCCATTCAGAACCTTTGTAGCATCATTAAAAGGAGTGTCTATGATGGCGGGAGGCAGTTCACATCTAAGCAACAGCTCTGGGAGGGTATTCTGTCCTCATGCAAAATAATTGAAGCAGAAACCATCCAAAACCTGACAAATTCAATGGACGAGAGAGTTCAGAAGCTCCTTTCGAACAAGGGGTCCTATGTGAAAATGTAACATCACCTAGAATAAAGTTTTGAGTTGAAAACTGTTTGATTTCAGTTTCTAACAACCTGCTAATGCTTATAATTTCAAAAATGACCATTTTTTGGTCTTTATTAAAATGAAAAGGTTGATCGAAAAGTTTGGGGGATCTAAGAGTGTGGCAACCCAGTAGTCATGATTACTTCGAATTCTGACAATATGAGGGTCATGCTGCAGGTAGTGCAGCAAGAAGGCACTTATGTGTCTTGCGCATCTCGGAGCCCCAAAATTATTTTCCGGGCTAGATGCAGCTAAAAATTATTATTAATTTTAAATCTGGTGAAGCTTTAGTATAGATGGCCTAATAGGATCAGTGCTGCACACTGCTACAAAGCCCAAATTATTTTCCAGTCAAGATACAGATAAACATGATTAGTAATTTTAAATCTGGTGGAGCTTATTATAGATGGCCTAATAGAATCAGTGCTGCACACTGCTACAAAGCCCAAATAATTTTCCAGCCAAGATGCAGATAAACATGATTAGTAATTTGAAAGCTTAAAACGGTTGGTAGGGTGATTTTAACCAATCATCAAGCTTTTACTCTCCCCAGGATGACACAGGGGTAGAAAAGTCGTTTCGGATCCATGATTTGTTCATCTTTATGAACGTGAGTCTGTCTACATTATCAGTGGAGAGCCGCGTGCGCTTATCTGTCAGCACACCACCAGCAGCGCTGAACACACGTTCAGACAGAACGCTGGCTGCGGGGCATGACAAGATCTCCAAGGCGTAAGTGGCTAGCTCCGGCCATTTATCCAGATTGGAAGCCCAAAAAGAGCAAGGGTCCAGTGACACAGTCATGGCTTCAATGTTTACTTCGAGATACTCCTGTACCATCGTCTCTAGGCGTTGACTATGTGTCAGACTTCTTGTCTCCTGTGGCCTTGCAAAGGATGGGCTAAAAAAGTGGTGAAATGATTCTGCAAAATTGATGTTACCAGCAGATACTGTGGTTCTGTTACGGTTTGAGTGCTGAACACTTGACGGTCCCACGGTTGGCAAGTTGGAACTGTGAGATTCACTACGTGCACCACTGGTATTTTGTGGAAAAGCACATGTAAGATTCTGCAACAGTCTCTGCTGATACTCCTGCATGCGTGCATCCCTTTCTATGGCAGGAATAATTTCTGCAAATTTACTTTTGTACCGGGGATCTAACAGTGTGGCAACCCAGTAGTCAGGATTATTTCTAATTCTCACAATTCGAGGGTCATGTTGCAGGTAGTGCAGCAAGAAGGCACTCATGTGTGTTGCGCATCCAGGAGCACCAAGTCCCTGTTGTGTTGGTGGCGAGGTAACAATCATGCTTCCTTCCTCTGTCCTCTCCCCCCAACCTCGCACAACAGAAATGTGATCAAGGTCTCCCTCATCTGATGAGTCTTCCATCAGTTCGTCCTCCACTTCTTCCTGGGCTCCTGCACCTTCCTCACTAGTTTGGCTGCTACCATGCGCCCTGGTAAAACCATCTCCCCCACCCTCACATGTCTGCCGCCTTGGTGCTGCCGACCGTCTGGACCTTGCAGATGTTAGCCCTTCCGCATACAACTCCTCCTCCTCTACTTCCTCCACCTCCTCTTGTGCCACCACCTGACTCCGAATTCTGTTTAACATGTGCTCCAGCATGTAAATCACGGGAATAGTCATGCTGATAATGGCATCGTCAGCACTAAACATCTTCGTCGCCATTTCAAAACTGTGCAGAAGGGTGCATAGGTCCCTGATCTGAGACCACTCCTCCAGCGTGATTTGCCCCACCTCTGGATCTCGTTGGACCAGGCTATACGTCAGAACGTTTTGCACCAGGGCTTGTCGGTGCTGCCACAGTCGCTGCAACATGTGCAGAGTTGAATTCCACCGGGTAGGCACATCGCATTTTAGCCGGTGAAGTGGCAGGCCCGACGACTTCTGTAGAGATGTAAGTCGCTGAGCTGCGGGATGCGAACGGCGGAAGTGAGCACACAGCGACCGTGCCCTCTGCAGAAGGCCATCTAGTCTGGGATAGTGGACTAAAAATTGCTGGACAACCAGGTTCAACACGTGAGCCATACAAGGCACGTGTGTGACATTGCCCCGGCGAAGGGCCGCACCCAGGTTTGCAGCATTGTCGCACACGGCCTTCCCTGGTTTCAGGTCCAGTGGAGACAACCATTCATGAAATTGGTTCTCCAGAGCTGACCACAACTTCTCAGCTGTGTGACTCACATTTCCCAGACATTTCAATGTAAAAAAAGCCTGATGACGTTGAGCCCTACTGCCAGCATAGTAAGGAGGTGTGCAGGATCCCTTCTGCGCAGTTAGAAAGCTTGTGGCATGACCAGACAGGCTTTGGGTGCAGGTGGAAGACCGAGAGGAGGTTGAGGAGGCAGAAGCAGTGGAGGAACTTTGACATAAAGAGGATTGACGCACAACTCGTGGGGACGGCAAGACTTGGACAGCAGCCCCTTGTCCTGCTGTCACCATAGTTACCCAGTGCCCAGTCAGCGACATGTAACGCCCCTGTCCATGCCTACTCGTCCAAGTGTCTGTGGTGAAATGCACCCTGTCACACACAGAGTTTCTCAAAGAAGCGGTGATGTTGTGTGCGACATGCTGGTGGAGCGCAGGCACACCTTTCTTTGAGAAGTAGTGCCAACTGGGCAACTGGTACTGGGGCACTGCGACGGACATAAGGTCTCGAAAATCCTCTGTGTCCACCAGGCGGAAAGGCAGCATTTCTGTAGCCAAGAGCTTGCAGATGGTGAAATTCAACCTCTTAGCTTTCTCATGGCTAGGAGGAAATGGTCTTTTACTTGTCCACATCTGAGGGACCGAGGGCTGGCTATTGTGCTTAGACGGGGTTGATAAGGGTGTCCCCGGCAAACTGCCGGTCTGTGAGGAAGATGCAGGCGGACATGTTAGGTTGCCTTGATCCAAAGGAGGTGCTATCGATGTCGGACAGCGCTCAACACCAGCTGGTGTTACCACCTGCAAAGAAAATGATGACCTGCTAATCACGCTGGCTGTTGCGGGTAAAGAGGTGGCAGGTCTGCGCCCCAAAACAGGTGTGACTGCTGTCCCCCCAGTCACAGAGGATGAAGAGGCCGCGGATGCACAAGATATGGCAGACGGTGGTTGGCCCGGCCGGCTAGGCCGCATTGTAGCACACTGAGCTTCCCACTGCAACTTATGCTTCATGTCCATGTGCCGGTTCATGCATGAAGTACTCAAACTATGTATTTTTTGGCCTCTACTTAGCTTTTGCTGACAAATGTTACAGATAACACGAGTTGGGTCATCTTTATCGATCTGAAAAAATGCCCAGGCTATGCAAGGCTTAGCACCCATGCGACCTGAAGAGCCACCACGACTTGTGGTGAGAGGCAGAGTTGTGTTTGAAGATGCAGTTGTTGACGTGCTTCCAGTACTACGTCTCTGTCCAGGAAGGCGCAACCTGACCTCGTCGTCACTAGCATCTTCCTCCACCTCCTCTGCTGACCTCATCTCTTGGCTGACTGTGGGTTGACAGTAAGTGGGATCTCCAACCTCATCATCATCACCCTGTGCGTTATCACACCCGTCGTCCTCAGAGCCAACCTGTTCCTGCCCTGACAAAAAACTAAAGTTGTCGCTCCAATCAGGTATTTGAGTCTTATCATCGTCTTCCTCATTGTCTCCACCAACAGGAGTTACAGTTTGGGAATGAGGGTCTACATTATGGTCAGAACCTTCTGCGTCTGGTCCTGGATCCGACTCATAAAGATTCTGGGCATCAGTGCAGATCATTTCCTCATCTGGATTCACAGAAGCGCTGGAGTCGACCTCTGATTCCCAGGCTACAGTATGAGTAAACAGCTCTGCAGACTCAACCATCTGTTCTACCTCATACTCAGACGGGCAGCTGGAGATTTGGGAGCTGTGAGGAAGCAAGTGCAATTGGGGTGACACCTTTGAGGACTGGAGTATTTGTGATGTTGAAGTTGATGTGGAGGAGAGCCCACTTAAAGGAGCACTTGATATCCGTTGAAGCACCTGCTGTTTTTGTGCCTCATCTGGAATTTGTAGCGATTGGCGTGGCCGTAAGAAAGGGATCTTATCACATTGTCCGCTAAAAGAAGTAGACATTTTAGTTTGGCTGGAAGATGGTCTTTCTTCTGCAGATGTTACTGTTGCTTTAACACCTACCCCACGGACACAACCTTTTTTCCCCTTCTCAACACGCCTATTCCCCTTTCCACCAGCAGCAGGCCTTTTTCCACTCATTTTGGTGGTTAACTAATTCACAACTCTGGAGTTGTTTGCACAAAAAAACAATGGATGGGAACCGAGCAGAGCTGAGTGGCCAAACTGTGGTATTAGGCCAAAACTATTGGCTGGGTTAGATGCAGAAAAAAATTATATTCAATTTGCAACCTGATGGAGGTCAGTATAGATGGACTAATAGAACAAGTCCCACACACAGCTAGAAGCCCAAACATTTTTTCAGAGGTAGATGCATAAAAAATTTTTATTCAGTTTGCAACCTGATGGAGGTCTGTATAGATGGATTAATAGAACAAGTCCCACACACAGCTACAAGCCCAATATTTTTTCAGAGGTAGATGCAGAAAAAAAATATATTCAGTTTGCAACCTGATGGAGGTCAGTATAGATGGACTAATAGAGAAAGTCCCACACACTGCTAGAAGGCCAAATATTTTTTCAGAGCTAGATGCAGACAAAAATTATTTTGAATTTGCAACCTGATGGAGGTCAGTATAGGTGGACTAATAGAACAAGTCCCACACACTGCTAGAAGGCCAAATATTTTTTCAGAGCTAGATGCAGAAAAAAATTATATTCAGTTTGCAACCTGATGGAGGTCTGTATAGATGGATTAATAGAACAAGTCCCACACACAGCTAGAAGCCCAAATATTTTTTCAGAGGTACTGTAGATGCAGATAAAAATTATTTTTAATTTGCAACCTGATGGAGGTCAGTATAGATGGACTAATAGAGAAAGTCCCACACACTGCTAGAAGGCCAAATATTTTTTCAGAGCTAGATGCAGATAAAAATTATATTCAATTTGCAACCTGATGGAGGTCAGTATAGATGGACTAATAGAGAAAGTCCCACAAACTGCTAGAAGGCCAAATATTTTTTCAGAGCTAGATGCAGATAAAAATTATATTCAATTTGCAACCTGATGGAGGTCAGTATAGATGGACTAATAGAACAAGTCCCACACACAGCTAGAAGCCCAAATATTTTTTCAGAGGTACTGTAGATGCAGATAAAAATTATTTTTAATTTGCAACCTGATGGAGGTCAGTATAGATGGACTAATAGAGAAAGTCCCACACACTGCTAGAAGGCCAAATATTTTTTCATAGCTAGATGCAGATAAAAATTATTTTTAATTTGCAACCTGATGGAGGTCAGTATAGATGGACTAATAGAACAAGTCCCACACACAGCTAGAAGCCCAAATATTTTTTCAGAGGTACTGTAGATGCAGATAAAAATTATTTTTAATTTTCAACCTGATGGAGGTCAGTATAGATGGACTAATTGAGAAAGTCCCACACACTGCTAGAAGGCCAAATATTTTTTCAGAGCTAGATGCAGATAAAAATTATATTCAATTTGCCACCTGATGGAGGTCAGTATAGATGGACTAATAGAGAAAGTCCCACACACTGCTAGAAGGCCAAATATTTTTTCAGAGCTAGATGCAGATAAAAATTATATTCAATTTGCAACCTGATGGAGGTCAGTATAGATGGACTAATAGAACAAGTCCCACACACAGCTAGAAGCCCAAATATTTTTTCAGAGGTACTGTAGATGCAGATAAAAATTATTTTTAATTTGCTACCTGATGGAGGTCAGTATAGATGGACTAATAGAGAAAGTCCCACACACTGCTAGAAGGCCAAATATTTTTTCAGAGCTAGATGCAGAAAAAAATTATATTCAGTTTGCAACCTGATGGAAGTCAATATAGAGGGACTAATAGAGAAAGTCCCACACACAGCTAGAAGCCCAATATTTTTTCAGAGGTAGATGCAGAAAAAAATATATTCAGTTTGCAACCTGATGGAGGTCAGTATAGATGGACTAATGCAACAAGTCCCACACACAGCTAGAAGCCCAATATTTTTTCAGAGGTAGATGCAGAAAAAAATATATTCAGTTTGCAACCTGATGGAGGTCTGTATAGATGGATTAATAGAACAAGTCCCACACACAGCTAGAAGCCCAATATTTTTTCAGAGGTAGATGCAGAAAAAAATATATTCAGTTTGCAACCTGATGGAGGTCAGTATAGATGGACTAATACAACAAGTCCCACACACAGCTAGAAGCCCAATATTTTTTCAGAGCTAGATGCAGAAAAAAATTATATTCAATTTGCAACCTGATGGAGGTCAGTATAGATGGACTAATAGAATGATGCTATGCCCAAAAGATTTTACTTCACTAGGTGCAGTAAAAAAATTGGTATTCTATACACAGGTGGTATATCTTGCAACACAGATAGGCTACTCCACTGACTAACACACTCTGCAATAGGCCAAAAAGGATTAGCTTTGCTAGATTCAGCCAAATGCTGTGAAAAAAACTTGCACAGCACTGGCACAGACCTGCCTGGCAAAAACTGATAGGAACTGATGTAACCTAATCCTGAAAAGGACTCCAATTACAATTAGTCTTTACTCCCACAATCTATCTATTTAAGAGCACAGACCTGCCTGATAAAAGTCGTAGGAAATGCTGTAACGTAGTCCTTAAAAGGACTGCAATCACAACTATTCCCTACTCCCAAGCTATCTGTAGATTTGTGCGAAAATTGGCTTGAAATTAACAAGGTATAGCGCACACAGCAACAGCGGTGCCGTCTAACACGCAGCTGCAGCAGTGAGAAAATGGTGGCGACGGGGAAAATGGCTTGGTCTTATAGGGCAAGGACATGTGACATACACTGCCAATGACACATGCCCTTGCTTGTGTGAAAAAAAGCACTTCGCTCCATGTGTGCGCTGCTGATAGGCTGACAGATTGCACCTCCCCACTGTAAATGCGGGAAAGAGAAAAAAAAAATGGAGATCTTCATTGTTCCTGCAGAGATCCATCCCCTGCCCCTCCCCCCACCCCGCTGTGCACTCAAACTGCGTATTAACATTAATTTTCATCATTACTGAGAAAAAATCCAGTTATGATTTTGGTGCACGAACAGTTATCGAACATAACCTCGAACAGCCGAATTTTTCTCAAATTGTTCGTGTTCGCCGAACGGCTCGAACACCGCCCAAAACAGCTCGAAGTTGAGATTGGCGAACAGTTCGAGTAGAACAACGCTCATCTCTAGTCAGAAGGTAAGTTAGGAAGCTATAGTGCATTTGAAGCATTGCAAGTAAGACAGAATATCTACATCTTACAGCGCCCAACAGAACATGGCTATATCAATAGAAAAAGAAAAAAAGGAATGGCTGTTGAAATGTGACAACACAATTTCTTTCCACAAATAATTATTTTTTATTATACAAAAGTACTAGCACATAAAATAAATCTATATATGTTTGATATTTCCCTATTTAGACTAACCCATGGGATATGGTAGCATGAAATTTATACTAAATAATGTGCAGCATAAAAAGTGTGGAAAATACAGTGGTGGAGTGCTGTTTTATCTTCTATTCCTTCCCAGCAATTTAGCTATGTATAAATCTATCCAAATGGTATGCACATGTTCATTACTATGTAAAAATAACTTGCTGTTCAGTCTTTTGTTTTTTCAACTGCTGCAGGTTTCCAAAGATGCCAAGCAGTTAGAAGAAGTAAAAAAAAACATTCTTCTGGCATTTTCTGCTCTGAAAACTCTCTATATTTTATAAAAGAATGGGAAGGCGTATAAGATGCCCAGCAGCCATCTGAGTGTCTTTTTGAGTATGGAGTTGGATGTTGAGTTAAAAATGTGTCCTGAAAATTCATGTAAAAAAGATGCCCCAAATACATTGGAAAAACTTTCTGAAACAATATCAGTGGCCAAAAGCCTTAAAAAATAGTTCAGGAAATGATAAAAAAACACCAAAAAAGATGCTTTCAGAATTGTCATTCTCTTGAAAAACTCAACAGGTTTTGCAAGATGGAAAAGATGTTGTGCATATACCCTAAAACTGCTACACATAGTACAGGGTAGTGTTCATGTTTTTCACTGGGATTCATGAAGGGGTCAAAAATTTTGATTGTCCATGAATACAATGTCATTTTTTTTAATTATACAATTTTTTAAAAATAATTATATGACGCTATTTTTAAAAGATACACAAATAATTTTTCAGGTAAAAGTCAAGAGCTATCTTGGGTGTACTTTATTTTTCTTCATAAAAGTAGAGTTGACTATATAATTTTCTATAAAACACAAAGGATGTCACATCTACTGATACCTGTACTCATATGTTCACCAGGCAGTACATATCAGTAGACTCTAAGTCACCTGCCCCTCTCACCTCCAAAAGAAGAAGTAAGTGGAGGGGCGGTACATATTGGTAGACTCCATGTCACCTGCTTCTCTCACCTTCCAAAGAAGAAGTATGCGGAGGGGCGGTACATATTAGTAGACTCCATGTGACCTGCCCCTCTCATCTCCAAAGGAGAAGTATGCAGAGGGGTGGTACATATTAGTAGACTCCATGTCAACTGCCCCTCTCATCTCCCAAAGCAGAAGTATTCGGAGGGGCAGTACATATTAGTAGACTCCATGTCACCTGCCCTCCTCATCTACCAAAGGAGAAGTATGCGAAGGGGCGGTACATATTAATAGATTCCATGTTACCTGCCCCTCTCATCTCCCAAAGGAGAAGTAAATGGAGGGGTGGTACATATTGGTTGACTCCATATCACCTGCCCCTGTCACCTCCCAAAGAAGAAGTATGCGGAGGGGCAGTACATATTAGTAGACTCCATGTCACCTGCCCCTCTCACCTCCCAAAGAAGAATTATGCGGAGGGGCGGTACATATTAGCAGACTCCATGTCACCTGCCCCTCTCATCTCCAAAGGAGAAGTATGCAGGGGGGTGGTACATATTAGTAGACTCCATGTCAACTGCCCCTCTCATCTCCCAAAGCAGAAGTATGCGGAGAGGCAGTACATATTAGTGGACTCCATGTCACCTGCCCCTCTCATCTCCAAAGGAGAAGCATGTCGAGGGGCGGTACATATTAGTAGACTCCATGTCAACTGCCCCTCTCATCTCCCAAAGAAGAAGTATGCGGAGGGGAGGTACATATTAGTACATTCCATGTCACTTGACCTTCTCCCCTCCCAAAGAAGAAGTATGCAGAGGGGCAGTACATATTAGTAGACTCCATGTCACTTGCCCCACCCCCTCCCAAAGAAGAAGTATGCAGAGGGGCGGTACATATTAGTAGACTCCATGTGACCTGCCCCTCTCATCTCCAAAGGAGAAGTATGCAGAGGGGTGGTACATATTAGTAGACTCCATGTCAACTGCAACTCTCATCTCCCAAAGCAGAAGTATGCGGAGGGGCAGTACATATTAGTAGACTCCATGTCACCTGCCCTCCTCATCTACCAAAGGAGAAGTATGCGGAAGGGCGGTACATATTAGTGGATTCCATGTTACCTGCCCCTCTCATCTCCCAAAGGAGAAGTAAGTGGAGGGGTGGTACATATTGGTTGACTCCATGTCACCTGCCCCTGTCACCTCCCAAAGAAGAAGTATGCGGAGGGGCAGTACATATTAGTAGACTCCATGTCACCTGCCCCTCTCACCTCCCAAAGAAGAATTATGCGGAGGGGCGGTACATATTAATAGACTCCATGTGACCTGCCCCTCTCATCTCCAAGGGAGAAGTATGCAGAGGGGTGGTACATATTAGTAGACTCCATGTCAACTGCCCCTATCATCTCCCAAAGCAGAAGTATGCGGAGTGGCAGTACATATTAGTGGACTCTATGTCACCTGCCCCTCTCATCTCCAAAGGAGAAGCATGTCGAGGGGCTGTACATATTAGTAGACTCCATGTCAACTGCCCCTCTCATCTCCCAAAGAAGAAGTATGCGGAGGGGAGGTACATATTAGTACATTCCATGTCACTTGCCCCTCTCCCCTCCCAAATAAGAAGTATGCAGAGGGGCAGTACATATTAGTAGACTCCATGTCACTTGCCCCTCCCCCTCCCAAAGAAGAAGTATACGGAGGGGCGGTACATATTAGTAGACTCCATGTCACCTGCCCCTCTCACCTCCCAAAGAAATATGCGGAGGGGTGGTACATATTTGTAGACTCCATGTCACCTACCCCTCTCATCTCCCAAAGGAGAAGTATGCAGAGGGGCAGTACATGTTAGTAGACTCCATGTCACTTGCCCCTCTCCCCTCCCAAAGAAGAAGTATGCAGAGGGGCAGTACATATTAGTAAACTCCATGTCACTTGCCCCTCTCCCCTCCCAAAAAAGAAGTATGCGGAGGGGCAGTACATGTTAGTAGTCTCCATGTCACTTGCCCCTCTCCCCTCCCAAAGAAGAAGTATGCGGAGAGGCGCTACATATTAGTAGACTCCATGTCAACTGCCCCTCTCACCTCCAAAAGAAGTATGCGGAGGGGCGGTACATATTAGTAGACTCCATGTCACCTGCCCCTCTCATCTCCTAAAGGAGAAGTATGCTGCGGGGAGGTACATATTAGTAGACTGCATGTCGCCAGCCCCTCTCATCTCTCAAAGAAGAAGTAAGCAGAGCAGGACTAGCCCAATCCCAGCAGGGAACTCAAACTTCTACTACCCTGATTACTCATAATACACTGCAAAGCAAAACACTGTCAGATAACTTATTATACCCCTATCTAGCAGAGACTAATAGGAGACCTAAGATGGAAGATCTGGTGGCCTTCCTTAGGCCCCTGGCTGTCATTATAACACAACAGTCCACAATCACGTAATTGGGGAATAGCATGACACATGTCACCATTATGGAACATTAAGTAACACTCTCTCAACACGTATATATAACTTTGAAGGGGTTAAATGATAGAGACAATATGCTGGTCTGCGGTGTCATTGATAAAATAGAGCTCTTAGGGTGCCGCATTTTAATATAATCTTCTGGTCTGATCATAGGCTGGCACAGTCCTTGCTAAATATGAAAATATCTCCTGTACTACCTTTTAACATTTGATATATAATTTCACAAAAATAGTGCCCTGATGACTTTGAAATGATAATGACAGACTTTTAACAGCAAATATTTAGAACGTTCGGAAACTGATTTTGGCTTTCTGAAAGAGTTGCACAATGAGATTGAGGAGTTACACTGGCAGAAAACCAGAGTTCATCTAAAAAACACGCCAAACTGCCTGACATTTTTATTTCCACTAACCGGAAAACATGCTGTTCCCTATAATTATAGAGTGTATTAGAATTATGATTTGTGAATGTGTTGTATAATGTATTCCATCTGCTGAACATAAAAACGTAACATTATATCAAGAAATATTTTGCTCTCTTAAGATAAAAAGTACACTTAATAAAAAAAAAAGAAACAAGTTCATCTTTGTGAAATTACGAAGATATCATGCTATAAAATGTGCATTCAGGCAAGGTTGCTACATAACTTTCCAATAAACTGCAGAGAATTTCCAGTGATATATTTATTTTATGCATATTTGGAAGGGGGAGAGGTGTTTTCGGCAAATTCATGTTGGAAATGGTTAATGTATGCAGAAGTGTGAAAGTCACTTTATATTCCAAATTTAAAATACACAGAATATTGTTAAAGTAAGTCAGCTATGACTGCTTCACTCTGAAAGTACCAAATAAAAGAAGAAGAGAAAATGGAATCAAATGCAGGAGTCTCTAGAAAGGAAATCTTCTTTCTCTCCTAAATCTCGCAATATTTTTTTGTATTGACTTGAAATAAAAACCTACTGTAACAATATTTTAAAGGGACAGAAGATTGCAGATGTTTTCAGTGAATGTAGGAATTATAGAGAATTTGCACAAAGATACAAACCATAATCATGTAGCTTGTGCTTCCATCAATTTACATGTTTGTGACATGCAAAGGATAAAAAAATTGCAAGGGTGCCATTGTTTTGTCACTATTCACCAAATGATTTAGAAATAGTTTCCTGAGATTCATAGCACTAGTTGGACCATACTGGATATCAAATAGGTATTCTCCAGTTTGGAAGTTGTCCTCTACCTTCAGGATAGTGGATAACTTCCTGATCACTGGGGTTCTGACCTCTGGGACTCCCTCCAATCCTCAGGTCCAAGGCTCTGAAGAGCCATGTGTGAATGGGATGGTGGTCAATCATGTACACTGCCACTCCATTTGTTCTTAATGGGACCACCAGAGATAAGCACTGTGTCAGCTTGTTTTCGCACTCCCATGAGAATGAATGGAATGGCAGTGGAAATGGTGGACCACAACTCCATTTACACAGGGATCTTCAGTGTGGTTGGACTACCAGAGATCAGGTAGTTATCCCATATACAATGGATAGAGGATAGTTTTCAAAGATGAGAATATCGCATTAATGTTAACAAAGTGAATGTCAGAATTACTTGACACAGAGAGTAATGGAAGTAATGCTCAGAATGTGAGGTTTGTCTGGAACATTGATACTTTCTGACTTCCAATGGACCCATTACTCTACATGCTGGCCATTTTTCATTCTATTGCGGCACCTAGTCTCAGTTTGATATAAAAGTGTCCAACACATTACTCACCATCGGTTGGATCTGAGGATTTTGGCAGGACTGACTATCCATTGAATACGTTTTGTATTATCCCACCTCTCCCATGTTGGCAGATATTGGGTGAAAAAAGGACCAGGCATGTTATCTTTTAATATACCTGATCTTTTGTTCTCATGAGAAATAAACCATTGCTTGTGGTGTCTAGAAGTGGTTTATTTACCCCTCTATATAGAGAGCCCATGTCCTATGCTAAATGTGTTTATTATACCTGTAAGTCAAATGAACATTTGGTCTCTATAAGGTGATGGCCACATTATCTGCACACTATATTATAACAGTGTATGTGGACAGTTTATACATTCTTGGCCGAATTTGTTGGTACACTTGAATTGTTCCAGAAAATTATTTCTCCGAGGAAATTATTGCAATTACACATGTTTTGTTATACACGTGTTTATTTCCTTTGTGTATATTGGAACAAAATAAAAAACAGAAAAAAAGGCAAATTGGATAGAATTTCATACAATTTCAAGGATGCCACCACTTTGGGCCATGACTGTATACAGATGCTATCATAGCACTTCATGGGTCATCTATATGAAAACTTACAATAGAAGGGCGCATGGTATATGTTTGCATCAATAGCACAAGTTCCGTCAATGGAGAGGTGAGAAGTCAGACATCCAACTTGAGTTTATATTTCCACCAATCATTGCATCATGGCAGTCATTATAGCCAAGGCCCCCAATGTAATGAAGTAAGTTGATACTTTACTAGAAGAGAAGTTGGCCGAATAGTAAACAATGCATTTTACCTTCCAAGTTCATATCTAGTACATAAAATTTCAATCTTAGGATTTAGTGGTCCATGAAGTTTGTTATGTGTGAAAGTGTGTTCGGAATATCATTCTTATATATGGAGAGGATTAACGCTCACGATCCAGCCGACTGTTGCAATTCATTTGAATGTAAATAAAGTTCATATTCATCTTAAAGTTGTGATGATCTGTGCTCTTTGTTGTTTTATATTATAACAGCATGTGCTATTTCAATGGAAGGAAAACTAGGAACATTTAAATATAAAAATGGAGGTGTAAAAATGTATCCCTATACTGAGACTGCATTTACATGTCTAGGTTACAAATGAAAGGTCATTAAATGCTTTCTCTAGGTCAATTTTTGTGTGCCAAATACACAAACGGAATGTTTTTCTCCATTTTTTAGTGTCATTTTGGCATTTGTGGCATTTTTTTTACATAGCACAGAATTCTCTGCATATGTAACTTTTCTGGTATTTTTCCCAAAGTCTTTAAAAAAAAAAAAACACCTGAAATAATTAATGTTAATCACCAAAAATGCTTGTTAAAAAAAAAACTTTTGAAACTCATGGAACATTTTTTCACAACGTCTGAGGTCATATTATTTAACCCTTTCACCCCCGGGCCCCTTTCCGTTTTTGCGCTTTTGTTTTTTGCTCCCCTTCTTCCTAGAGCCATAAATTTTTTATTTTTCTGTCAATATGGCCATGTGAGGACTTACTTTTTGTGGGATAAGTTGTACTTTTGAAAGACATCATTGGTTTTACTAAATCATGTGCTGGAAAATGGGAAAAAAAATTCCAAGTGCGGAGAAATTGCAAAAAAAATGCAATTCCAGTTGTTTTTTTGTTTTTTTTACCATGTTTATTAAATGCTAAAAATGACCTGCCATTTTGATTCCCAATGTCAGTACGAGTTCGTAGATACCAAACATGTATAGGTTAATTTTTATTTAAGTGGTGAAAAAAATATCCAAAGTTTGTTAAAAAAAAAGGTTGCCATTTTCCTAGACCCGAAGCGTCTCCATTTTTCAGAATCTGGACCCACATGAGCCTATTTTTTGCACGCCAAGCTAGCATTTTTATTGATACCATTTTTGGGTAGATACAATGTTTTTATCCCCCATTATTGCATTTTATTGCAATGTTGCGGCAACAAAAAAAATCGTAATTCTGGCGCTTTGAGTTTTTTTCTCATTACACCGTTTACTGATCAGATAAATCCTTTTTATATTTTGATAGATCAGGCGTTTCTGAACGTGGTGATACCAAATATGTGTATATTTGATTTTTTTTTTATTGTTTTATTTTGAATGGGGCGAAAGGGGGATGATTTAAACTTTTAATTTTTTAATTTTATTAATATTTTTAAAAACATTTTGTTTTTACTTTATACATGCTTCAATAGTCTCCATGGGAGGCTAGAAGGTGCGATCATCAGATTGCATGTGTGTAGCAGAAATGCTCACTTGCTATGAGAGTCGACCGCTTGGCGGCGCTCATAGTCTCCTGGCAATGACAACCACAGGGGTCTCCTGCAGACGCCAGGTTGTCATGCCAACCCATCGGCGACCTGCAATCATGCGACACAGGTGCCGATTGGCGGGACTTATGCATCCTTCCTCTGTGACCATGTTAAATGCTGCTGTAAGAGATTGACAGCGGCATTTAACATGTTAACAACTGCGGGTGGATCGCGATTCCACCCGTGGCTGCTAGGGGCACATGACAGCTGATCAGATCAGTTGTCATGTCCCCAGAAATGTGTGGGCTCATCGCCGGAGCCCGCACCAAAGGGAGAGACCTGACATGAAAGGGGTTAAGTGATGTAGAATGAAAAACTATGCAATACATTTATTCTTACCCTGAGTGTGTAGTCATGAACTTGTACTCCTAGCTTGTACTCCTAGACTCATCTGTTTCTCTGAGAATTCAAAAATTCCATTCAATATAATTTTCATAGACATTCCCAGTAGGACATTTGGTTCATACAATTTAAGGGATTGTCCAGTAAAGTAAAACTTGACAGAATTCTACTTGAATCTCAGAAAAATCCTCATTCACCAAAATTTTGGATTTTTTTTGTAATTTGAATCAATGTGGATTCAGGAAAAATGGTGGCCTTGTGGATTTTTTGAAATTCAAATTCATGTGGAATCAGCAAAATGGAGACCAGATGGGTGAACCAAAGGGTAAAGCAAAAAAAAACTTATTCTCACCTTACCACTCACCTCTCTGACCCCTTCATTATGCACTGTCCTCCATCCGTTCCTCAGCATGACTTCTCCTCACCACCACCGAGCACTGAATCTCTTGGGCTATTCATGCTGGGTCGGGATTTCTAGTTCTGATGAGCCATAGGATTCTTCTGTGCATTGTACGTTGTGATGTCATGATGTTGTGATCTTCATGTGCAAGCACAGGAATCTACCGGGCCTCTTTGGAGCTGTAAGTCCCATCCTAGCAAGTGGCCTGAGGATTTAGCACTCGGCAGCAGTGATAAGAAGATGCGCTGAGGACCGGAAGGAAGACAAAGAAGAGCCAAGGAACTGGAGAGGTGAGCGGTAAGGTGAGTAGAAGGTTTTTTTTTTTAATTTTCTACATCTTATATTTAATACGTTCTGGGGTCTGGAGACACCCCATAGCATAATAAGGACATTTGATTTGCAGAAAATAACATAGCAGTTAATTGTTTTTTTGACAAAAATCTGTGTGATTTGGTGAATTAGACTTTTGTCAGATATGCTCATCTCTAGTCAGAATGCTTTAAAATAATAAAATAAATAATACTTGTTTTAATATGCTGTGTGGGCTCCCCAACGAGATCCATACCAGTGAAGCATGTGACCACTTCAACCAATCACTGGCCGCAGCAATGACCAACTTCTGTTCTCTACTTCCTGATCTATTCGAGCTGACATAGTTGAGCTTTGATGTCATAAATCAGCTTAGAAAATGTTCAGGAGAGGACAGATAAGGGTTACGGACATGTAGAGGAAGAAGAAGTAGAATGTCTCGTTCACCAGATAAAATGAAACTTATTTATTGGAACATCATTAAAACAAGTAGCTCTATTTCAGAAACTTGTTAAAAAAAACTGAAGTGTTTCTGGCACACTAACTGTCCTGAAACATAGTTTGTAGCCAAATGACGAACATTTTAAAACCAAATTACAAAAAATGCCGATTAGCCCAAATTATTATGAAAAAAAAATATATATCCTCAAAGTGTCCATATATTTTAAGTGGCTTACAGGGGTTGTCCAGTACTTTTAAAAATATGCCTATGTGTTTTAATGATAAATAGAAGCTTCTAATTACCTCCTGGTGCTGTTTCTGCCTGTCAGGGGGGCTATTGGCCGCTTACAGGCAGCACGTGACCCCCCGCTGCAGCCGGCTCTGACATCCGCTGACGTCACGACAAGTCCAGGCTGCAGCCGAGGGTCCCTCTTCCGCATTCCACCAGTGGCTGCTGGGTTGTGGGAGGAGTTACCCCGCGCGTCACACCTGGCATCCACCGCGCACTCTCCCTGTCCCCATTCATTGGGAAAGTGGGCGGTGGATGATGGGTGTGACGTGGGGGATAACCCCACCCACAACCCAGCAGCCACTGCGGGGACCCCAGCGCTGAGTCACGCCTCCCTTGACGTGACATCAGTGGGGGGTCACATGCTGCCTGTGAGTGGCCACCAATAGCGCCGCTCACAGGCAGAAACAGCACCAGGAGGAAGTTAGAAAGAAGCTTCTCTTTATCTTTAAAACACATTGGCATATTTTTAAAAGTACTGGACAACCCTTTTAACTATTTGTTACCTCTAAATTTTAAAAACAATTATCCTGACTGAAAACTATTAAAGTGATCTCCTCCTTAGTTTGAATACTATATTTATTTAGACTTATGTTCTGATATTTATAAGTTTGTGATTTTTTTTTTCCTTATGTTTGCAAAATTACCAGCTTGCCTATCTTTATAGATTTTATAGTGTTCTCAAATCTACATCATTGTGGTTGAACTCAGCAGTGAAATTGACACTTTGATACACTGACATTGGATATGGGATCAATGGAAAAACAAATACACATACTGCCACTCAGGGTCTATTGTGTCTTTTAATATATTGCCGCTGCTTTAAAAAGAATTGATTTTAAGACATAGATAGTTTAAGAACAAACTGACTACTTCATTTTATCCATTTGTGGGGAAAGCCAAGCCACTTTAATGTTACATTAGGGCTTTACAACACTGCTACTCTAACATTGCCCAAAGGCACACTAACCTTAGGTACTAGTAAAGAATATAAAAAGCTTTGAATAGTTTCAGAGCATTAACTTTGAAACAAGTCAGTCCTGTAGTATGTGCACAAAACATAGCACTACATGCATTTTATTGTGAGATGAGGTGTATCATAATTTTGTTTTTTCAATAATTGAGTGAGCTAAAGAAGAAATGGAAGATAGAGCAATGAAATATGCCATTCATTTTACCATGAAACACATTCACAACTCATGCCTGGGGCAGTGCGAGACAGAAACATGGCAATTGTAAGCCTTCTCTTGGATATATTGCTATTCCATCCCTTACTATTTTATTTCATCACTAAAAGAGCCTTTAAAAAGTTTTGAACAGTTTCTGGATGACAAAGACAAATAAAAATAGAGAAAATAAAAGCAAGGGAACCAAGTTTATGGTGTCACATGATGAACACAGAGAGCACAAAACAACCCTCATATATTGAGAAGCACCAGTCCTTGTACAAATGCAATGTAGCATTGTAGCATTTTTAACCCAATTTTCTGTATGAGTAAAGTACAATTTAAACTTACTTTACTGTGAAATACTATAATTTTCTATTTCTGAAAATTATTAACATTATTATTAAAGATATGAGCATCACTTCAAGGCAAATTGAAAAAAAATCAGATTTGCTAGAATCCAAATTGTTTTGCGATTTGATTAATGGGAATCCAGCAAAATGTCGTCCGAAAGTCTGCCATTTTTCTGAAGTCAAATGGGTCTGGAATAAGTTAAAATAAATAAGAAAAAATACTCAACTAACTTTCACTTATTTTCTTCTGTACGGTCACTTATGTGGTCTTTACTGAGCCACCTTTGAAGTCTTCCATCATCAGGTATCTTTAACAAGGCCGCAATATCATGATACCATGTGACATCATGATGTGCATTTTATAACATTAAAACATAATGGCCAAGTAAGCACAAGAGGCACAAAAAATGTTGAGCACCAGAAGACACCAAATATGCTGGGCGCCAAACAATGTTGAAGATGTGCAATGCAAACCACACAAGTGATGGGACCGTACAAGTGAATGGTGCTACATAGAGGGACAAGTGAGGCTGTGGTGAGTATAATTTTTTTTACACATTTCTGGTATTATGGCATAATAATGATAATAATGTACATTCGACTTGCAGCAAATACATTTGAAACAAATCAAATTTGCTTTTTGAATTCAAACAAACTACCCAATTAAAATATCAGCAGATTCACTGATCACTAATTATTTATCTCCCTTTGAGTACCTTGATGTAACTGAGTTGAGCACATGCCATTCCAGACAGATGCCAGCTGTGCTGTAACAGCAGTGACCAGAATTAATTCCTATTGCTGCTGCTTAGCCATTTAGATGTCACAGTCGGTCACAGACAACAGCATTTAAAGAGAACTTGCGACAGTAAGAAACACCGTTTTCTTGCAGATAAAGTGGTAACTTGACAGTAAATAGCATTTACATCTTGCCTGGCTGCCTTACTGGAGCTGTGGCTAAGGGGGGAGATTAGCTTTTATTCTCCCTGCAGCTGCTGGCTTTCAGTTATCGTGGCAGTGCCGGTAGCTATTACAGTTACCACTCGTCATACATAGATCATGACTGTAACCGCATGGTGACATTAACTGACTGCTGTACATAGACACACTGAATACACATGGTGCAGAGCTACCAATAAAATATTGATTTTATAAAATATAAAAGTTTAAAACCCTCTCTTCCCATTCTAAAATAAAGAATTAAAAAAATAAACATATTTGGTTTTGATGTTTTCAATGAAAATATAAAATTACTTAAATCATGTATTAAATGATGAAAATAAAAAAAAAATCTAAACTCCTAAATAGATATTTTTCATTTGCCCAAGCCACTTTTCCTCCACAAAATACAATAAAAATCAATAAAAACATAGAATGTACCCGAAAATGGTATCTATAAAAAGTCAGATAAGAGTGCAAAAAACAAACCCTCACACTGGTCCATCAATGGAAAAATAAAAATTATAAGTCTCAGAAAATGGCGACACAAATTAGTTTTTGATTCTTGCAAAGTTCTGATTTTTTTAACTACTAAAATATATACCCCCAAAAAAGTATATATTTTGCATCACCATAATCATATAGACCAGAAGAAACATGTCATGAGATAATTTTTAATACACATTGAATGCTGTAGGGACGCAACCCAAAACACAAGGACAGAAATGCATTTTTTTCACAAATTCATTTCTCTTGAAACTTTTTCGTCTCATTTTTCAATATATTATAAGGTAAAATGTTATTCAAAACTAGCGCTCTATTATGTTTGACCTTCTCATACGTGTTAGAAAGTTCATTTTGTTCAGCAGCTTTTTATATTGTTTAAATAATAAAGGAACAGTAACTCTATAGAGGGATATCGTTGTTCATCACCAGTTTTCTCAGTTAGGTGTAGCAACGTGATAGTAAAGTGCAAAGTTTCGGTATAATGGTTGTGTCCTTTTTAATCTGGGAACCAAGAATGCTCAGCCCCATGATGTGAAGAGTTTAATCTTTCAAATATATAAATATAAAGGTTTTTTTCATCCTCAGAGCAAAATGTACTTGTGGTATGAATATCTAAAAATAATAAAATCAGACTTATTCATTCTCTTTTGAGGATGCACTGCAACCAATTACTGGCTTTAGCAGTCAGTGAACCTTAAAGCAGAATGTCATGAGTTCCAGTCCTGGCACAAACCACTGGAATCGCTTACTATAGATATAAAGGTGTAAAAGTGGGATATTTTGAAGACATCCCTGAAATAAGTACATGTTGTTTGGGGGCCAGATAACCCCTTTAATGCTTTTGTATGTTCTCTACCTCATAAATTTAGCACTGATACTAGGTTGCAGCCTATATAATAACCCAGAGCTCCATTTAGATCTGAAAACAATTGAAAAGCTCAGTGTCAGACACACTTTTCACAGCTGACTTGGGTTCCTATGATGATTTAGGATGCTTTTTTTCACTAAACCAGATTATATGGTAGCAAAATTTATAGAGTTGAATAAAGACACAAGTCTAACTAGTTCTGCCCATAACTAAGCAAAAAGCAAAAATCCCTATAATGGAGAAAACAATTTTCTCCAAGTCAGAGGAACATTTATTCTAGACTCCAAAAGAGGTAATCATGGCAATAGGGTTGAGCGAGTATATTCTGTCCGAGTATGCTCGGGCTGAGCTCCGAGTATTTACAGCTGCTCGGTGATAAGGTTAAATCGCTCCCGTGTGCATGATTTGCAACTGTTTGACAGCTTTATTACATGTGAGGAATGTGTAAGAAATAGACATTCCTCACATGTAATAAAGCTGTCAAACAGTTGCAAATCATGCACACAGGAGCGATTTAACCTTATCACCGAGCAGCTGTAAATACTCGGAGCTCGGCCCAAGCATACTTGGCGAAAGGGTTAATAGAACATACTCGCTCAACACTACATGGCAATGGCTATAAATTCTGAGAGATTTCAGCACTGACTCAGGTAGAACTATGAATACAGTACTGAATGATGATACAGACTGTAATACAAGCACAATACAAGGTATATATATATATAAACAAAGTGGTCACTCTCCCATTTTTATAACAACTATGGATAAAATAAAATTCATCATCTTTCCCCCATCTCACTCAAACTCCCCAACTGACCTATACATCAGATTCAATAGCTGCTCACTCTCTCCAGTCAAGCAAGATCGCTGCCTCGGGGTAACCCTGGTCTCTGATCTCTCTTTCAAACCACAAATCCAATCCCTTTCCACTTCCTGCTGACTCCAACTCAAAAATATTTCCCTGATTAGCACATTCCTTAATCAAGAATCTGCAAAAACACTAGTGTATGCCCTCATCATCTCCCGCCTTTACTACTGCAACCTCCTGCTCTGTGGCCTCCCTTCTAACACTCTTGCTCCCCTCCAATCTATCCTAAACTCTGCTGCCCGACTAATCCACCTGTCCCCCCACTATTCCCTGGTCTCTCCTCTCTGTTAATGACTTCACTGGCTCCTCATTGCCGAGAGACTCCAGTTCCATACCCTAACCATGACATACAAAGCCACCCACAATCTGTCTCCTCCATATATCTGTGACCTAGTCTCCTGATGCACGCAACCTCCGATCCTCACAAGATCTCCTTTTCTACTCATCTCCTCTTTCCACAATTGCATACAAGATTTTTTCCGCCCCCCCCCCCCCTACTCTGGAAAAATCTAGCCCAAAATGTCAGACTCTCGCCTACCACGGAAACCTTCAAAAGGAATCTGAAGACCAATCTCTTCTGACAAGCCTAAAACCTGCAGCAACCATTGCGCCATCATACCGCTGCACAACCAGTTCTACCCTCACCTACTGTATCCTCACCCATCCCTTGTAGACTGTGAGCCCTCTCTGTCAGGGTTCTTTCTCCTCTTATACCAGTCGATGACTTGTATTGTTTAAGATTATTGTACTTGTTTTTATTATGTATGCCCCTATTCACATGTAAAGCGCCATGGAATAAATGGTGCCAATATAATAATAAATAATAACAATAATAACAAAAACATGTCAAACATGCAGGGCTCAATTCATTACATTGTTTACATCAGTTTTCTGGTGTAATAGACCTTTGTTTATTGCAAAACTTTTGGAAGTTATGCAAAAACTCAAAAATTTTGGCGTTTTTACACCAGTCCCAAGCTTTGTCAAAATGTGCAGTGCACGAATGAGATAGGGCGAGACTAAGCCCATCTATCTATTAGATTCATTAAATTTACACCACACTCCTCGACTGAAGTACATTTCTGGTGGAGATGCACACCACGACTGTTAATGAATTAGGTGCATCATACTCTAGCAACACCAGTCTTAAAGAATCAGGCCCTAAAAACTATTTCATGTAGCTGATTCTCACATTTTACAAATGCCTTGTAAATAAATTCCTATGGAAATATTTTTGAGTTACAACAATGAAAAATGGCTGATATCATTCTATTATATCGAGCAACCAGTGGAGAACTGAAGTTTGTGTTACATTAAGTTGTGTTCTGATACTTTGGAGATTGGAGAAAGTTAATGTTGGCTTGCTATGTGACAGATGTCTAAAACTCTAATATTGTCTAATGACATTTGGCACTATAAAATACAGATGATAGAATAAGCATGGCACTTGACTATGAGAGAGCTTTCTGTCTGTGATTTTGCTAAATCCAAATAGAAAATAAAACAAGAAATAAATGGAGCATTTGGACAAACACCCACTGAAAATAGAGTCCAATATCTTTTCTCTTAAAATAGCTTTGTTGCAGGATCTGATTTAAAGTCTATATACTGTAAGTTCAAAGATCACAAACATTAACATTATATTAGCTATATGTGCATTAACACTTTCCATAGGACTGAGCAGATATGTTGAAAGTTCTAGTTACTGGAGGATAGTCTGACACTGCTCTAGACCACAAGTGTTATTAATAGAGATGAGCAGATTTGACGAGATTCAACTTCTCCAAATCGTGTGGCTTTTCTTGGGAAAAATCAATTTGCAGCTAATTTATTCTCCACAAATTGAATATCCCTTATTATGCTTTGGGTATAGAGAAAACACAGAGCATAAAAAACACAAGATCTAGAGAAAAAAAAATACCCACTGCTAACTGTCCCGCGTACGGTACATGGCCTGTCATCTTACTGACTTCACGGCCAGAAGTCCTGGCATAGATGGCACATTATTAGGCCACTGCGCACATTATAACCTCATGAAATCACGACCTTACAAAACGCATGTGCAGAAACAGTCCGAGCCTGGCCATAACTAGTAGTCCTGTCTAGCATTAAAAGGGCTGAGGTTTTAGCCCATGATGGCAATAAGAAGAGTCACAGAGGACTGCATGGATGAGAACCAGCAGCAGAGGTAGCTGGAGAGGTGAGCGAAGACGTGAGTATTTTTTATTACCTTTTGCCGACCCTATACGGATGAGCAAAATAGAGGCCAGGTGGCTGCCATTTTGCTAAATTCATGCAAAACAAATTACAAAACAAATCAGCATTCTGGAGAATAAGAATTTTTGTCAAATTCAAGTAGAATTCAATTCCACTCAAATAAATTTGCTAAACTCTGTTTATTAACATTATCTCCTTCACTCTCATATACTACTTGAGATAAAATATTTTAACTTCTAAACCATCCGAGATGACCAAGGGTAATAGTATTAGCCCAAACCCATCTCAGACAAATATTATTATTTAGTATAAACATTCATTTCAGCTTTTATGAAAAAAAATGTTTAACAACTAACCTAAGTTGTTCTACAGGTGGCATAGTGAAGTAAAAAAAGTATGTCCTAACATGTAAGCTCTTCCATAATTTGCATTTGCGTTCCCTATCAGTATGTCTTTGGACTGTGGAAGAAGTCCCACATAAACACGGAGAGAACATAAACACTTCTTGCTGATGTTGTGCTTGGTGGGATTTCAACCCACAACCGAAGTGCTCGCAAGACTTTATGGCTACCCACTGAGCCACAGTGCTAATATTTAGATTTTAGGGGTTGTCAGGTCATAAAATATTGTTTATCCATCCATAAAATAGGCCATCAATAATAATTTAAGGGGGATCCAAAATCCGGCATCCCCACCGATCAGCTCTTTTCAACTCCAGTACTAGTCAACTCCTTTCAATGTTTAGAGTTCAATAAGGGGTAATGAAGATCAGTACTCATGTTAGGTGTCGGTCTGTGGCTGGATTTGAAATCGGTTAAGCACCTTCTGTGGTCTCCCATTTCAGTCCAACCAGGGCTGATGCTACTCAGCATCATCATCAGCCCCAACGCCTAGCTGGTCCACGAGACGTACAAATTGTCTCCTGTGTATTGGTACCTAGCAAGGTTAAGCATAGGTTGCAGAGGGAGACAGGGTGCTTGGAATCTAAGTCCAGGATTCGTCGCACTGAGCATGCCCATGACCTAGAGGATCGTGATTGGAGGTTTGCCACCCACCTGACCCGGTGAACTGGTACCGCCTGATTGGTCCACGGGTGGCGTCACCAATGGCGCGTTGGTGGGCAGGGCTTAGTCTTTAAAAAGCCCGCCCACAAACATGGCAGCGCACTCTGATCATTTGAGCAAGTGATGCTGCTCTGTGGACAACTGTGTTCCAAGTGCTCCCTAGCTGTTCGCTCCATGACCTGCCGATGCCAGAGTTCGCTCGGCTATTTAGCACAGGTCGCTTAGGCAGGCTAGTTCCATAGAGGCAGGTAGTTTCGTCTAGCAGTCTGGCTCTGCCAAAGGGGTCACCTAACACCCTGAGCAGCCTGCAGATGTCCTATCCTCGGCTATCGCCTGTCAGCAACGTGGAGTGGTACCCTTCAGTCTGGTAGCACGCCGGCTGGAGGCACGAGTACCCGTTGGCGTAGTCACACACGCATCTTAGCGCCGCCACTGTAGTCCCTGTGCTGTAACAGGACTACAGATAGTTTTTCTCCGCCTATCTCCCGTGCTGTTAACGGAGATAGTGCGATTTGCTATACCCGTTCCAGTGTGCAGAAACACGGAAGGGTTTTACATTTAAGTTGGTTGCTTTCCTTTCCACCCAGAAAGTGTTCGTCAGCAGTCCACCAGGCTACACCGCGGACCCCGGGGTCGGTTGCGTTCCATTATATTAAAGTTATCTGCAACCGCCCTCCTAACAACTCAGAAGCAGCAGATATACATTGAATGGAGCTAGGCATTGTATGGGTCTCTGCTCACCGGTGTTGACATCTTATGAGAGCCCATGGTCCACAGCATCACTCCACTCCTGCCGCCGCTGGTCTCCAAAAGCAGCAACCCTTCCTCCTGTGACCCCACTTCACTGCAGCCGCCCCTAGGTAAGCGCACTTTGAATTATAAAACACACACCCATTTTCCTCCCATTTTGGAGGGAAAAAGTGCATCTTATGATCTGAAAAATAGGATATATTATGGTATGAAAATGAGCTTATAGCTTGTTCAAGGGAGACCAAGGTAATTACAGGAAATTAGAAACTTCCCATGAACAGGCTATTCAAAGGAGGAAAGCTATTAAAATATGTTTAGGGATTGTGATTTGTGTGATTCCCAAATGTTTTGGAATTTTCTTAGAACTTGAAATCTTAAAAATTCATATTTTTCATTTTTTTTTCTCATATACATGCTGTTGGAAAGGAACTTGGAATTAGTAAAATTTGCTCTAGAATGATATGCATCCAAATATAGCTTGAACTCAACTATCTCAGTGGGATCCAGCTTGTCCAGCAGGATAATGCACACATTAGAATTGCTTTTCTCAGATCAATAGAACCAGACTATTATGGGCTGTAAGTGCAAAATTCGCTCCAGGCCAAGCTCCATGTTAAGCTGTTACTAACTATGGTGTTTAGTTGTTCTGTGTGCTCATTAAGGGGTTAATTTTCAAACCACTTGAAAATGTTCCAGGAACATAAAACCTATATAGCTCAAAGTGACCTCCAAGAGAAAAAAAAAAAGTTTGTCCCCTGAGTTAAGTGCATGTGAAAATGAAAATAACATGCTAGTAAGTTTGGAGAACATGAGGCAGTCATTTCCATCCCATTCATGACAAGTACACAGATTAATAACTAATGTATTATAAATGTGCATTTATTTCCTTGGCTGTATCCAATTTTATTGAAAGATGCATAATTAATGGGATATGTTAATCATGTTACAATAACAAAAGTCTTAGAAAGCAATGTGCAATTGTGTTAGGTGTAGTCAAGGATGTCTACGGGGAAACATTTTCATGTCACCTATAAATAAGTAATTAGAAAGACAAATACAGTTGTATGTCACTGGCCTTATTAAAGTAAAATGATTCTGCTATTGCACTAAATATCAACAGGAGACAAAATAGGATTCATTTTTTTATGTAATGTACATGAGAAAGCATTAAGCAGATAGATATGTCCTAAGAGGCTACTCATTGCAAACTCCTTTTAATGTGGCTTACTGGCTTATTTTTTCCAAGGTTGTTCATCCAGGGAAGAGAAAAGGCCAACTGGAGCACTCATGCCTTTACATGGAAAATACACATCTGTATGTTTCAATAGAAAGCATGGTCTGATGAACAAGAGAAAGCACTATAGCATAATGTTAGGCTCAAGAGCCCACTTTTAAGAGCGTCAACGTCTGCTTTCCTGTATGGCAAATTGTGCTTTTCTTGGCTTTCGTGGTCAAATGTTGGACATAAAAGCTAGAACAAGATGTAACTATTCAATAAATCATAAAGTTATTCTCCTGATGAATTAAATCTATCACCACAAATGTAGAAGTACAAACATGAGCTTTGTTCTACAAGCCTTGCAAGAAAATGTATCTATGTTAACAAAGGCATGAACAAAGCAACTATCACTTGATTGGAGAAAATTACAAATATGTGGAGATGATATATCTTGCATTATTCTTTATTATCAAAAATGCAATATTTATTTAAAATTGAGGCTGTGGCTGCTGTGGGGCTGTGCCTCTAGGAAGTTGCTACCACAAGCTATGGACATTTCTATGTTTGGCTGTAAAGGTGGTCTCAGAGTAAGGCCACGTTCACACTCTCAGTATTTGGTCAATATTTTTCATCAGTATTTGTAAGCCAAAACCAGGGGTGGAGCAATGAGAGGAAATGTATAATAGAAACACGTCACCACTAGTGTTGAGCGATACCTTCCGATATCAGGAAATATCGTATCGGATTGGATCGGACCGATACTCAAAAAGTATCGGATATCGCCGATTCCGATACCGGAAAGCAATGCAAGTCAATGGGACACTAATATCGGAATGAAAATAAACCCTTTCTTTCCTTGTAGGTTAATTCTACATGAAGTAAAACAACTAAGAATAATGTAGAATGTATTATGCGAAAAACCGGCAATTCATCAGCGCATACACCGGTACCCAACAATTTACAACAGAAAGAATAGAGCACCACACATAGATTAGATAGATAGAAACATGTCAGTTACATATATATGAAGTACAGTGACAGTGTTGCTTACTGCACTTGTCATTTAGTGTAAAGGATTTATTAAAAAAAATAATAGTGTTTTCATGCACCGTCTCTTTAAAAAAGTCGGCCGGCAATTCAGCAGCAGTACCCGACAATTTATAACAGACAGAATAGAGCTTCACACATAGATTAGATAGATAGAAACATGTCAGTCACATATATATGAAGTACAGTGACAGTGTTGGTTACTGTACTTGTCATTTAGTGTAAAGGATTTATTTAAAAAAATAATAGTGTTTTCATGCACCGTCTCTTTAAGAAAGCCGGCCGGCAATTCAGCATCTGTACCCGACAATTTAGAATAGAAGGAATAGAGCTTCACACATAGATTAGATAGATAGAAACATGTCAGTCACATATATATGAAGTACAGTGACAGTGTTGATTACTGTACTTGTCATTTAATGTTAAAATAAAGGATTTATTAAAAAAAAAATTGGCGTGGGGTTCCCCTTAATTTTAGTCTCTAGCGGAGGTTAAGCAGACAGCTGGGGCAGATGTTTGAAGCCTGGGAAGGGGGTAATACCCACGGAGCTTCCCAGGCTACTAATATCAGACCGGAGCTGAATACCTAGCCTTTACTAGCTATTAAAATGGGGGACCCCCCAAAAAAATGATGTGGGGTCCCCCCTAATTTAATAGCTAGCAAAGGCTAGGCAGACAGCTGGGGGCTGATATTAATAGCCCAGGAAGGGAGCCATGAATATTGGCCCCCTCCCAGGCTAGAAACACCAGCCGTCAGCCGCCCCAGAAATGGCGCATCCATAGGATGCGCCAATTCTGGCACTTAGCCTCGCTCTTCCCACTGCCCTGTAGCGGTGGCAGTGGGGTAATAGGGCTGGGGTTGATGTCAGCTTATAATGCCAGCTGACATCAAGCCCAGGTTAGTAATGGAGAGGCGTCTATAAGACACCCCCATTACTAACCCCATAGTCAAAGTTAAAAAAAAAAACACAAACACCCAGAATAAAGTCCTTTAATTGAAATAAACACACAATTCTTTATTGTTCTAAATTAAACCATACTTACCATCACGCCCATTCCAGCTGAAGCCAACGATCTCCTGCAATAAAAGAAAAATAATAAAGCAACCTCATCCTTACCTTTCCATGGTTCCCACAATGGCTCCAGCTCTGCTACATCGAGATGACAGGCTGGACCGCAGCAGAACGCTGCCATCCAGCCTGTCATCCCACGGACACTGAGAAGCACAGGCATGCTTGCGCTCCTCAGTGTCAGGCTGTGACGGCATCCAGATGAGCCGACAATGAACTCGGCTCACCTCATGCACGTCACTGACAGCGTGGGAGAATTCTCCTGCACTAAGCGCTTCAGCGTGAGAATTTTCCCACGCTGTCAGTGACGTGCATGAGGTGAGGTCATGTCCAATGAACTCAGCTCACCTCATGCACGTCACTGACAGTGTGGGAGAATTCTCCTGCACTCAGCGCTTCAGCGTGAGAATTTTCCCACGCTGTCAGTGACGTGCATGAAGTGAGCCGAGTTCATTGGACATGACCTCACCTCATGCACGTCACTGACAGCGTGGGAAAATTCTCCTGCAATCAGCGCTTCAGCGTGAGAATTTTCCCACGCTGTCAGTGACGTGCATGAGGTGAGCAGAGTTCATTGGACATGACCTCGGCTCATCTGGATGCCGTCACAGAGAGACACTGAGGAGCGCAAGCATGCCTGCGCTTCTCAGTGTCTGCGGGATGACAGGCTGGATGGCAGCGTTCTGCTGCGGTCCAGCCTGTCATCTCGATGTAGCAGAGCTGAAGCTGTTGTGGGAACCATGGAAAGGTAAGGATGATGTTGGTTTATTATTTTTCTTTTATTGCAGGAGATCGTTGGCTTCAGCTGGAATGGGCGTGATGGTAAGTATAGTTTAATTTAGAACAATAAAGAATTGTGTCTTAATTTCAATTAAAGGACTTTATTCTGGGTGTTGTGTTTTTTTTAAATACTTTACTAGAAATTCATGGTGGTCATGACTAATATTGACGTGACCCCATGAATTTCGGGCTTAGGGCCAGCTGATAATGCCAAGCTGGCCTTAACCCCTTTATTACCCAGTGAGCCACCGCACCAGGGCCCTGGATGAGTTGGGTACAGCGCCAGAAGATGGCGCTTCTATGAACGCGCCATTTTCCGGGGCGGCTGCGGACTGCAATTTGCAGCGGGTGGGGCCCAGAAAGCTTGGGTCTCCCTGCGCTGCAGATTCCAGCCCCCAGCTGCCTAGTTGTACCTGGCTGGACACAAAAATAGGGCGAAGCTCCACGTATTTTTTTTTTTAATTATTTCATGAAATACATGAAATAATTAAGAAAAAAAGGGCTTCCCTACATTGTTGTGTCCGGCCAGGTACAAATAGGCAGCTGGTGATTGGGGGCAGCCCGTTCCTGCCTGCTGTACCTGGCTGGACCCAAATACATTGCCAAGCTCCACGTCAATTTTTTTTTAATTATTTCATGAAATAATTTTTTAAAAAAAGGGCTTCCCTATATTGTTGTGTCCGGCCAGGTACAAATAGGCAGCTGGTGGTTGGGCGCAGCCCGTTCCTGCGTGCTGTACCTGGCTGGACACAAATATAGGGCGAAGCCCCACATCAATTTTTTTTTTATTATTTCATGAATTTCCTGAAATAATAAAAAAAAAATTGACGTGGGGCTTCGCACTATATTTGGGTCCAGCCAGGTACAGCAGGCAGGAACGGGCTGCCCCCAACCACCAGCTGAATATTTGTACCTGGCCGGACACAACAATATAGGGAAGCCCTTTTTTTCTTTATTATTTCATGAATTTCATGAAATAATTTAAAAAAAAACATACGTGGGGCTTCTCCCTATTTGTGTGTCCAGCCAGGTACAACTAGGCAGCTGGGGGATGGACTCTGCAGCGCAGGGAGGCCCAAGCTTTCTGGGCCCCCCCTGCTGCAAATTGCAGTCCGCAGCCACCCCGGAAAATGGCGCGTTCATAGAAGCTGGATGCTGTACCTGGCTGGCATACAAAAATATAGCAAAGCCCACGTCAAAATTTTTGGGAAAAATTAATTAAAAAATAAATAATAATTTAGGGACTGCATCTTTATTAACTCCTCAAATGTCATTTAGTGTTAAAATAAAGGATTTATTTTAAAAAAAAATTGGCGTGGGTTCCCCCATAATTTTAGTCTCTAGCGGAGATTAAGCAGACAACTGGGGCAGATGTTTGAAGCCTGGGAAGGGGGTAATACCCACGGAGCTTCTCAGACTACTAATATCAGCCCCCAGCTGAATACCTAGCCTTTACTAGCTATTAAAATGGGAGACCCCCCCAAAAAAATGACGTGGGGTCCCCCCTATTTTAATAGCTATCAAAGGCTAGGCAGACAGCTGGGGGCTGATATTAATAGCCCAGGAAGGGTGCCATGAATATTGGCCCCCTCCCAGGCTAGAAACAGCAGCCGTCAGCCGCCCCAGAAATGGCGCATCCATAGGATGCGCCAACTCTGGCACTTAGCCTCGCTCTTCCACGCTGCCCTGGTGCGGTGGCAGGGGGTAATAGGGCTGGGGTTCATGTCAGCGCCAGCTGCCATGAAGCCCAGGTTAGTAATGATCGGCGTCTATAAGACACCCCATTACTAACCTACAAAGTGTTAAAAAGAAAAAAGACACACTACACCCAGAAAAAAATAATTTATTTGAAATAAAACACACAATTTTATTTAATTCTTAGTTTACTAAAAAAAAAAAATAGTTACCTGTCCACGTTCCTGCGCTGATCTCCATTGCACAGCTGTCACATCTGGAGATGGTGACAGCTGTGCATGGCTGCTGTAAGCTCACGCTGCCGGGAACACATCCGCTCCCGGCAGCGGGAGCCACTGACTGAGGTCACCGGAGTGCATTCAGCAGCGCTGCTCCGGAGACCTCCTTTACGGCACTTCTGTACCGTGGGAATTTCTCACGATACAGCAGGGCCGTAAAGGAGCTGACCGGAGCAGCGCTGCCTGAACTCCGGTAAACCCGCTTATGCAATGACGGGGCTGCTTTACGGCCCCATCATTCTAGCGGCGGCAGCGTTCAGAGCGGTCACATTCTATGTGGCTGCTCTAAACTGGAGATCATCGTGGGACACTCGTGGACTGCTACGGAGGGGTAAGGATAAGGTTGTGGTTTATTATTTTATATTTTATTACAGGAGATCGATGGCTTCGGGGATTAAGGTGTCTAGGTGAGTATAGGTGTAGTTTTTTATTTTTTACTTTATTTTAGGTGGCGATCGGCGGGGACAGGTAATGTATGAATTAATTTATTGTAGGTAACCACTGGCCACCAATGACATGTATTTAAAATTTATTGGGGACACAGTAGGGCAATTTAAATAGCAGGATCAGGCTGAGGGGAACTACTGCTCCCATCGAGCTGATCCTGCTGGCACGAGTGGACGGGGGACAGACATAGGCCGATGGGAGTAGTAGTGTCACATCGGCCTATGTCTGCCTGCACGCACACACCCGCACACATCGCACAGACACAGCGCACACCTGCACACACTCGCAGACATCGCACAGACACCCACACACCCGCAGACATCGCACAGACACCCACACACACCAATCATGACGGGCTGATGGTCTGGGAGGTGAGGCTGACCTGTGTGGCCGTGGGAAAGTTCATGTGAGTTCATGCAATGCAGTCAAGCATGAACTCAAATGAACCCTCTGAGGACACCGCGGCTACTTCAAATGAACAGCTGATCAGCATCACCTGATACCTCAACTGTTCATTTGAAATAACCGGCGGGAAAGCGCAGCACAGAACGGGAAAGCCGGCGGTGAAGTCTTTTCACTGCCGGCTTCCCCGCCCGGGTCCTTTGCTCCCCGCTCCTTGGTGCTGCGCTCCAAGCCGGGTCCTAACTTACAATTGGGATTGGAGGTGGCGAGAGGAGCGGAGGATCGAGGTGGGAGGCGGCGGGGAAGCAGTATGGGGCCGTGTGATTGTTTAAAAGCCGGCGGCATTTTACCGCCCGCCGGCTTTTAAACAATCAGGAGAATTCTCTCACGCTGGGATGGCACTCTGATGACAGGCTGGATCTCAGCTGAGCGCTGCCATCCAGCTTGTCATCCTTCAGAGACACTGCAGAGCGCAGGCATTATGGGAACTTCCGATTCCGGTATTCGATATTGTAAAAGTATCGGAATTAAGTATCGGAATTCCGATACCGTGAATATCGGCCGATACCCGATATTTCAGTATCGGAATGCTCAACACTAGTCACCACTTCTGAATTTATCACCCACCCCTGGTTTTAGCTTACAAATACTGATGTAAAATTCTGAGAACGTGGTCTAAGGGCTCTGTCGCTCACTTAATAGGAAGACCTACAGTGGGGAAAATAAGTATTTGATACACTGGCGATTTTGCAAGTTTTCCCACCTACAAAGAATGGAGAGGTCTGTAATTTTTACCTTAGGTACACTTCAACTGTGAGAAACAGAATCTTAAAAAAACAAGAAAATTCATGATTTTTTAATAAATTACATTTTATTGCATGAAATAAGTATTGATTGCCTACAAACCAGCAAGAATTCTAACTCTCACAGACCTGTTAGTTTTTCTTTAACCATTTCGCAACCCTGGGATTTTTCGTTTTTGCATTTTCATTTTTTGCTCCCCTTGTTCCCAGAGCCATAGCGTTTTTATTTTTTGGTCAATATGGCCGTGTGAGGGCTTATTTTTTGTGAGACGAGTTGTACTTTTCATCTCCATTACTAGTTTTACCATTTCGTGTTCGGGAAAACGGGAAAAAAATTCCAAGTGCAGTAAAATTGCAAAAAAAGTGCAATATCACAGATGTTTTTTTTTTTTTTTTTTTTTTGTACCACGATCTCTGAATGCTAAAACTGACCTGCCATTATTATTCTCCAGGTCATTACAAGTTCATAGACAGTAAACATGTATAGGTTCTTTTTTATTTAAGTGGTGAAAAAGATTTCCAAAGTTTGCTAAAAAAAAAGGCACCATTTTCCAAGACCCGTAGCGTCTCCATTTTTTGGGACCTGGGGTTGGATGGGGGCTTATTTTTTGTGCACTAAGCTGAAGTTTTTATTGATACCATTTTGGGGTAGATCTGATGTTTTGATCGCCCATTATTGCATTTTATTGCAATGTTGCGGAGACCAAAAAACGTAATTCTGGCGTTTAGAATTTTTTTCTCGTTATGCTGTTTACCGATCGGATTAATTCTTTTTTATATTGATAGATAGGGCGATTCTGAATGCGGCGATGCCAAATATGTGTATGTGGAGTTTTTTATTATTATTTTATTTTGAATGGGGCGAAAGGGGGGTGATTTAAACTTTTATATTTTTTTAATTTTTTAACTATTTTTAAAAACATTTTTTTTCACTTTTTGCTTGCTTCTTTAGTCTCCAAAGGAGATTAGAAGCAGCACTTGTCTGATCGCCTCTGCTACATAGAGATGATCAGCAGATCACCTCTATGCAGCAGAAATGGTCCTGTGCTTTGAGCGCCGACCACTAGGTGGCGCTCATAGCGACCAGCTCATGACAACCACTGCTGCAGACCCAGGGTTGTCATGCCAACCCATCGGTGACTCGCGATAATGTGACGGGGTCGCCGATGGGCGGGGCAAGTGACGAGCATCCAGTTTGCGCAAGTTAAATGCCGCTGTCAGAGATTGACAGCGGCATTTAACATGTTAACAGACATGGGTGGATCGTGATTCCACCCGCAGCTGTTGCGGGCCCATATCAGCTGTAATAATCAGCTGACATGTGCCTGGTTCAGTGCGGGCTCAGCCCCGGAGCCCTCACTGAACCGGGGGTTACAGCCTTGTGTGTACAAATACGGCACAGGCTGTAAAGGGGTTAAGAAGCCCTCCTACTCTGAACTCATTACCTGTATTAAATGAACCTGTTTGAACTCGTTACCTATATAAAAGACACCTGTCAACACACTCAAGCAAACACACTCCAGCCTCACCACCATGGCCAAGAACAAAGATCTGCCTAAGGACACCAGGGAAAAAATTGTAGACCTGCACAAGGTTGGGATGGGCTACTGGACAATAGGCAAGCAGCCTGGTGCATGAATCAGAGAAACATAAAATGAAAAGTGGGCTTTAACTGCCTGATAAAAAAGTGTATCAAGAACATCACATCATTTTTTTAGATATGTTACTTACCAGCATTAGTCTGACTTATGTTCTTCTTAATGGGGTTTTTTAGTTTAGTTTTTGACTTTTCATATATTTTTTTGTGTTGGTGCAAATTAGTCACTAATATTCCACCTCCAATATACCCAATGCATCGTCATCAAAGTGCAGCTAAATTCTAAAGAAATTGCTAGATTAGATGCAAAGTAACATATAGCTTAATAAAAAATGCACTGTAAACCTCCCCTTTTCCATAATCAACATGATCAAAGGGCGGGGATTCCCTCAGTCTCTTCCTTTGTATCCCTCGATCAGAGTTGATCATGCATTCTTTTATCTTAGCCTTTAGGCTGTGTGCCCACTATGCGTTTTTTAAGCATTTCCGCAGTGGCAATTTCGCTGCATAAACGCTTAAAAAATGCTTGGTAGAAGGCCTGCCATGTTCCCCAATGATAATTTGCATGTGCTGTGTACATGCTGTGGAGCTTTCCGCTGTAGATTATCATTGCGGAAAAATCCGCAGCACTACCAATTATTTTGCAGAAGCATGGCATTTTCACCGCCATTGACTTGCATTGGAATGCATGGAATCTGCATCACTGCATCTGTACATGCGGATTCCATGCGCTTCAATGCGTGGATGGTACCCGAGTTTGGAGAAGAGGAGACTCTCCTCCTGACCCGGGTACCATAGTACCTGTAAAAAAAAGAATAAAATAAAAAATAAATATTATACTTACCTTCTGATGACCCCTGATGTCCTTGTCTCGGCTTGCCGGCAGCTCACAGCGGACTCAAGGACCTGCAGTGACGTCATTTAGTCATGTGACAGGTCACGCGACCGCTGATGTCGGCAGGTCCTTTAGTCTACCGCAAGCTGCCGGCAAGCCAAGACAAGGACACCGAGGGCCATCAGAAGGTAAGTATAATGTTTATTTTTTATTTTTTACCATTCTTTCGGTCACACTATATAAATCTGTGCCGGTTGCATGGATTTATATGGTGTGACCAAGTTGACAAGCACTTTCCAAGTGATGCTAAAATCACTGGGAAAGCGCTTGACAACCCTCTGTGGAAATGCATGTGAAGAACGCTTCACATCCGCTTGTCCCTGGATGGAAAAACGCATGTACAATCCGCATGCGTTTTTTCTGCCAGGGAGATGCAGAAACGCTCAGGAAAAATTCGGAGCATTTCTGCATCATGGGCACGTAGCCTTATAGCAAAGCTGTGCCAGTGTCTCCTCACTCATGAATGTATGGACAGACTGGAAGTGCTCGCATCATCAGCACGATGAGAATTCACTTGCATGCCACCCATGACAAACATGCTCATCATACATTGTCAAAGTGTTAAAAGAATTGCTTCTTTTTGGTTGTAAAATATAAATATCTGAGCAAAAAAATATCAAATTCACACCAATACTTCTCCCACAGAGAGGTGACAACCGTAGACTGCACTCCGAATCTTGATGTTTAATATGATTTTTTAATATTTAGTAATTAAGTGAGCACCATATCAAACAGTTACATGTAAATATTTTAGGCCCTTTCTTAAGTAAAGTTTGGATGGTCTACTGCCATTTGGCATTGAAATAAAATATACTAAATTTATCATACAATTTCTACCTTAGATGTTGTAAAACCCTAAAATGTTGCAGCACGTAATCTGTTGGGCTAGGGTCACACAAGCGTATATTCTTTCATCTGAGAGAATCTGGAAATTATTCAAATCCCACTCTGATCTAACAATGATCAGAGTTTGATCCGAGTGTCAGCATAGTGTGATCTGATTTTCTTGGATGAGATAATTGGAGAATATTGCAAGGAGAAGATGGAGAACAAAATTACTCTATCTTCTCCATTCTGCGAGTCCGCGGAAATTGGACTGTACTCAGATGTCATCCAAGTGCAGTCTGATATTTTCCACGGACTCATTGACTTGCATGGGCAATCCGAATATTGGATTAAACTCGGTCATGCTGTAATTCTTTTCCTTGGATTGGCTTTGCCCGAGGAAAAAATCAGACATGTGCATGGCAACATAGAATAACATTGGTCTGAGTGTGATCCAATGTTTTGTCATATCGCACTCAGACCAAAAAATAGTTGTCTGCATGTGTCCTTACTATAATTTATCACAAGCTTATACTATTTTAATGTGCTACAAAACAATGGCTCCTATGGGTTTTGTTAAATCCTAGAATAACTGTACATCTTCTAGAAGTTTTCTAGTTACTTGTCCAGATGGTGCAGCTAAAAGAAACACTAAGTATACTCAGCCATTGTAATTGTGCGGTATAAGTCATTTGAATGCAAGTCTTGTTTTTCTATCAGTCTCTCTCAGACATTTTATGATCTTTGTAAGCCATTTGTCTTTGTGTTGTCCATATGACCCATTAACTCCTTTCTATTAAACTGGTAAAGCAAACTATTTTGTACAAGAATATGTGAAAAGTGAACTGAGCGTCTCTGGGAATCATTCAATAATGGCATTATTAAGAATAAATAAGAAATACATTACAAGACTGTTATATAAAGCTGATATAATTAACGAGAAGTTGTACTGTAGTTTGCTAATGACATGCTCCTGCTTTGAGGTGCTAATCTGTGACAAAATTGGGCTAAGTATAATTCTTGAACATTGCCAATCAACCAAGGCCGAGTGTGCTAAGGGTAATTTGCCAAAGCCAAAAGGGCAACAAGACTTTTCTTGTTCCAATAAATTGTTTTTCTCTGTTGTTCCTTTTAATTAGGAAGCATGCCATTTAGTAAGGAGTAATCTTCTATTACTAGAAGCACAAATGAAACAGTTTACCGTATATATCTCCAAGATATGTATCTCCAAAATAGTAAGTCAACTCCTATCTCTATCCATATGATAGAGGATAACTTACTGATCACTGGAGGTCCATTCATTGTGACCCTCATCCCAGGAACAACACACTGCAGAGTTCCAACTCGAATGGAGTGGACGCGCGCATATTCAACCTTCGCTCCATTTAAGGTCTATGGGACTGCCGTAAAAGCCAAGCAACTTCTTTTTTATACAGTGAATGTGCACTTTTTGATGCAGTATTCTGTAGTATTATAAAAGTATTAACCCCTTAAGGACCAGAGCTTTTTCCGTTTTTGCTTTTTCGTTTTTTGCTCCCCTTGTTCCCAGAGCCATAGAGTTTTTATTTTTTGGTCAAAATGGCCATGTGAGGGCTTATTTTTTGCGGAACGAGTTGTACTTTTCAACGCCATTACTAGTTTTACCATATCTTGTACGGGAAAACGGTAAAAAAATTCCAAGTGCGGTAAAATTGCAAAAAAAGTGCAATACCACAGTTGTTTTTTATTTTTTTTTTACCACGTTCACTGAATGCTAAAAATGTCCTGCCATTCTTGTTCTCCAGGTCATTATGAGTTCGTAGACACCAAACATGTATAGGTTCTTTTATATTTAAGTGGTGAAAAAAAATTCCAAAATTTGGTACAAAAAAAAATAAAAAATAGCGCCATTTTCTGAGACCTGTAGCGTCTCCATTTTTTGGGATCTGGGGCTGAATGAGGGCTTATTTTTTGCGTGCTGGGCTGACGTTTTTATTGATAACACTTTGGGGTAGATCCGATATTTTGATCGCCCGTTATTGCATTTTATTGCAATTTTACGGTGACCAAAAAACGTAATTCTGGCGTTTTATCACCAGAATTTTTTTCTTGTTACGCCGTTTACCGATCGAATTAATTATTTTTTTATTTTGATAGATCGGGCGATTCTGAACGTGGCGATACCAAATATGTAGGTTTTTTTTTTATATATATTTTATTTTGAATGGGGCGAAAGGGGGGTGATTTAAACTTTTATATTTTTTTATTTTTTTTAATATTTTTAAAAACGTTTTTTTTTTACTTGTTGCTTGCTTCAATAGTCTCCATAGTAGACTAGAAGCAGCAACTATCCGATCAGCTCTGCTACATACAGGGGACGAGCAGATCCTCTGCATGCAGCAGAAATGGTCATGTGCTATGAGCGCCGACCACTAGGTGGCGCTCATAGCGACCAGATCATGACAACCACAGGCGTCTGCTGCAGACCCTGGGTTGTCATGCCCACCCATCAGTGACCCGCGATCACGTGACGGGGTCGCCGATGGGCGGGGCTTATGACGCGCTATCCGAAAGCGCGCGTTAAATGCCGCTGTCGGAGATTGACAGCGGCATTTAACATGTTAACAGCCGCGGGTGGATCGCGATTCCACCCGCTGCTGTTGCGGGCACATGTCAGCTGTAAGAATCAGCTGACATGTGCTCGGTTCAGTGAGGGCTCAGCGCAGCAGCCGTCACTGAATGGGGGGTACGCAAATGTGCGTACTAATACGGCATGGGTTGCAAAGGGGTTAAAAAGTATTAAAAATTACTCTTCTCTTTGCCTTTTGCCCAAGGCTTTCTTAGGTGTTGTTGACCTTATGTTCTTTATGAAAGGTGCGCCCTTTTTTAAACTTGCAAAAATGCAATTTTCTAAAATTTTCTATAAAAAAATATACCTTTCATAGAAATGGTAGCTGAACTACAATTGACAATTAGAGTCTTTGGCTCCACAGAGATGATGCTGAGATGTGAACAGTACTTTATTTATGCTGCAATTTTCTCCAAGACCGGATCAATTTTTCACTAAGGTTAGAGGAACTTTATGTGACTTTTTTTGCTATTTTGGTGATGTGATAACAAAATAATCAGTCTTTGGTCAGCACAATTATAAAATATAAATTAAACAAATAAGGAGAAGGTTTGTAGCTTAGGGTGGTCAGATCACCTTCATGAGTGAACAGGTCTTATCCATAGACAGTGCGACATGAGAAACCAAGAAATAAGGAAATATTCAAGAGTCTCATAAGAATGAAAAGAAAGGGGAAAGAGAAAAATGCTTTTTTATCCCAAGATCAAAGGTGTGTTGCCAAGAACGCTCACCAAATGAGAGGCCTTTTTGACTAAAATCTCAGCCAGCTTCCAAAAATACAGCCAAAAGAAATCTACTGTAAGTCTCTTTTACTGTAAGTGACAATACAATGCCTGACATTAGTATGAGCCTATGGTGCCTATACAGGTCCCAAGAGAAAGCTGGGGGGACAAAACAAGCACAGTAGTACTTTAGTCAGACATCAGCATTTGTAGGCGAAGTACCACTGTTCACCTGGTTGGGTTGTGAGAAAGTACAACTCCACAACTCTTTTGAGTGCTCAGTGTATAGCTCCAGCTGCTGCTGCAAAGGTTGGTGGAACCAATGTAGAAATCTAGTAAAAAGGAGGTGCGAATAAGCTGCGCTGCTGGTAATTAATCAGAGTCCAGAGTAATGTAGTAGAAGTGTGGTTTATTCTCAACGTGTTTCAAAGTACATATGACTTAATCTTCAGGAGAACAACAAAAAGACCACTTTCTGAGGGTCTACTGATGAAAAAGCCAGATGCACTTTGAAACACATTGAGAATAAACCGCACTTCTACTACATTACTCTGGACTCTCTGACATATGAATGTTATTTTACCTGAACATATACTGTAGGTCCTGGCATTTCTATAAGAATAAGGCATGTCTAGGATTTTTGGCTATTGTCTATTGTGCATTCATGGAATTGAAGTTGTTTTTCATTAGATTTGTTTGTACTATTCTGTTGGAAAACTTTTTGTTACTTTCTATATCAAGCTGAAAAGCAGATTGAAATAGGGATTAAAGCAAAATACAATTTTAGAATAATTATTGAGGTGAAGAAAAATTCCTGAAGTAACTCTGTGACTAAAGATTGCTGAATCACTACAGTGTGCAATGTACAAACTCTGAATTCCCATCCTTTTCCAACACAAGTGGTCAGTCATTAAACCACCAGTATGTAATTTGCATACTTGTTTTCATATGTCTACTAGATTTTCATTTGCTTCTCTCAATGGAGTATTTGCAGTCACATGCAGAGTTAATTCTCAATTGAACATTAAGAGAAGCAGATGAGATGCATACTTGAGTCACATGACTACCCACTCATGTTGGAAAAAGAGGGACATCCTGACAATGTGTGCATTGCACACTGTCATGATTCGACTATCTGCAGTCACATAGAGTGACTGTAAAAATGTCACTTCAGTCTTGAAAACCCATTTAATCAAACAATGTGAAATACTTGACTCAGGAAATTATGACAGTAAAAATAGTCCTTTAAAACAAATTAGCTGCTAACTAATTAAAATCAGGTTGAAGTTTTGGACAATGAGGACAATCCATCATATTGACAATGGCTGAAGATAAACTTGGTCATTCTCAAGAGCCTATGAAAGATTCATACTATCAACTGTTGACCTGAATCAAATTCTTTTACAAAAATATAATTTATTGTAAAATATATCTCAGGATCTTCTCTGTATTTTCCTTAATTGTTTCAAAGCTTGTCAACGATTTTAGCACTGAAATATGTTTTCCCTTATTTAATAAAGAAGCAAGTGTCTTTCATGGATTTAGACTGTAATTATTGTTGATATATATGCATTTTTAACACTACTAAATATGTGTGAAGACATCCCAAGAGTCTCCTTTAACTTTTTATTATAAATATTACTGTGGATTTAAAAAGATTTAAGACTTGTCAAACGGTAAAGATAGAAATAAGAAACAGTGCTTCTCAGTGTACAACACCTACATAAGGGTATTTCTCATGTTCAAATGCACAACCTTGGTAGAGAAGATTTTCCGTCAGATTCAACTGCTAGAAGAAACCAGAATCTCATAAGTAAAGGGCTATTCTAGCAATCACATTACTTTTCACGAAACACAATTAATGTATACGAATTGTTTTTATACAGACTAGGCCCAACATAAAGTTTCTTTTTTGTATTTTTGCATATTTTACATCTCTATGTGCATCCAGCTTTACAATACTTCCATTGTCAGCAGTACTTGCTTCTCCTGAGTGCTACAGACCCCTCACCCTTCTCATGCGTGCTCCTAACAAGCCCCATCTCTTTGAGTTATAATTAGTGTTGAGCGATACCTTCCGATATCAGGAAATATCGTATCGGATTGGATCGGACCGATACTCAAAAAGTATCGGATATCGCCGATTCCGATACCGGAAACCAATGCAAGTCAATGGGACACTAATATCGGAATGAAAATAAACCCTTTCTTTCCTTGTAGGTTAATTCTACATGAAGTAAAACAACTAAGAATAATGTAGAATGTATTATGCGAAAAGCCGGCAATTCATCAGCGCATACACCGGTACCCGACAATTTACAGCAGAAATAATAGAGCTTCACACATAGATTAGATAGATAGAAACATGTCAGTCACATATATATGAAGTACAGGGACAGTGTTGCTTACTGTACTTGTCATTTAGTGTAAAGGATTTATTTAAAAAAATAATAGTGTTTTCGTGCACCGTCTCTTTAAAAAAGCCGGCCGGCAATTCAGCATCTGTACCCGACAATTTATAACAGACAGAATAGAGCTTCACACATAGATTAGATAAATAGAAACATGTCAGTCACATATATATGAAGTACAGTGACAGTGTTGAATACTGTACTTGTCATTTAGTGTAAAGTATTTATTTAAAAAAATAATAGTGTTTTCATGCACCGTCTCTTTAAGAAAGCCGGCCGGCAATTCAGCATCTGTACCCGACAATTTAGAATAGAAAGAATAGAGGATCACACATAGATTAGATAGATAGAAACATGTCAGTCACATATATAAGAAGTACAGTGACAGTGTTGATTACTGTACTTGTCATTTAGTGTTAAAATAAAGGATTTATTTTAAAAAAATTGGCGTGGGGTTCCCCTTAATTTTAGTCTCTAGCGGAGGTTAAGCAGACGGCTGGGGCAGATGTTTGAAGCCTGGGAAGTGGGTAATACCCACGGAGCTTCCCAGGCTACTAATATCAGCCCCCAGCTGAATACCTAGCCCTTACTAGCTATTAAAATGGGGGACCCCCCCCAAAAAATGACGTGGGGTCCCCCCTATTTTAATAGCTAGCAAAGGCTAGGCAGACAGCTGGGGGCTGATATTAATAGCCCAGGAAGGGAGCCATGAATATTGGCCCCCTCCCAGGCTAGAAACACCAGCCGTCAGCCGCCCCAGAAATGGCGCATCCATAGGATGCGCCAATTCTGGCACTTAGCCTCACTCTTCCCACTGCCCTGTAGCGGTGGCAGTGGGGTAATAGGGCTGGGGTTGATGTTAGCTTATAATGCCAGCTGACATCAAGCCCAGGTTAGTAATGGAGAGTCGTCTATAAGACAACCCCATTACTAACCCCATAGTGAAAGTTAAAAAAAAACACAAACACCCAGAATAAAGTCCTTTAATTGAAATAAACACACAATTCTTTATTGTTCTAAATTAAACCATACTTACCGTCACGCCCATTCCAGCTGAAGCCAACGATCTCCTGCAATAAAAGTAAAATAATAAAGCAACCTCATCCTTACCTTTCTATGGTTCCCACGACGGCTCCAGCTCTGCTACATTGAGATGACAGCCTGGACCGCAGCAGAACGCTGCCATCCAGCCTGTCATCCCGCAGACACTGAGAAGCGCAGGCATGCTTGCGCTCCTCAGTGTCTGGCTGTGACGGCATAAAGATGAGACGAGTTCATGTCCAATGAACTCGGCTCACCTCATGCACGTCACTGACAGCGTGGGAGAATTCTCACGCTGAAGCGCTGAGTGCAGGAGAATTTTCCCACGCTGTCAGTGACGTGCATGAGGTGAGCCGAGTTCATTGGACATGACCTCACCTCATTCACGTCACTGACAGCGTGGGAAAATTCTCCTGCACTCAGCGCTTCAGCGTGAGAATTTCCCCACGCTGTCAGTGACGTGCATGAGGTGAGCTCATGTCCAATGAACTCAGCGCACTTCATGTACGTCACTGACAGAGTGGGAGAATTCTCACGCTGAAGCGCTGAGTGCAGGAGAATTTTCCCACGCTGTCAGTGACGTGCATGAGGTGAGCTGAGTTCATTGGACATGAACTCGGCTCATCTGGATGCCGTCACAGAGAGACACTGAGGAGCGCAAGCATGCCTGCGCTTCTCAGTGTCTGTGGGATGACAGGCTGGATGGCAGCGTTCTGCTGCGGTCCAGCCTGTCATCTCGATGTAGCAGAGCTGAAGCTGTCGTGGGATCCATGGGAAGGTAAGGATGAGGTTGGTTTATTATTTTTCTTTTATTGCAGGAGATCGTTGGCTTCAGCTGGAATGGGGGTGATGGTAAGTATAGTTTAATTTAGAACAATAAAGAATTGTGTCTTTATTTCAATTAAAGGACTTTATTCTGGGTGTTGTGTTTTTTTTAAATACTTTACTAGAAATTCATGGTGGTCATGTCTAAAATTGGCGTGACCCCATGAATTTCGGGCTTAGGGCCAGCTGATAATGCCAAGCTGGCCTTAACCCCTTTATTACCCAGTGAGCCACCGCACCAGGGCCCTGGATGAGTTGGGTACAGCGCCAGAAGATGGCGCTTCTATGAAGGCGCCATTTTCCGGGGCGGCTGCGGACTGCAATTTGCAGCGGGTGGGGCCCAGAAAGCTTGGGCCTCCCTGTGCTGCGGATTCCAGCCCCCAGCTGCCTAGTTGTACCTGGCTGGACACAAAAATAGGGCGAAGCCCCACGTATTTTTTTTTTTAATTATTTCATGAAATTCATGAAATAATTAAGAAAAAAAAGGGCTTCCCTATATTGTTGTGTCTGGCCAGGTACAAATAGGCAGCTGGTGGTTGGGGGCAGCCCGTTCCTGCCTGCTGTACCTGACTGGACCCAAATATAGTGCGAAGCTCCACGTCAATTGTTTTTTAAATATTTAATGAAATAATTTTTTTAAAAAAGGGCTTCCCTATATTGTTGTGTCCGGCCAGGTACAAATAGGCAGCTGGTGGTTGGGGGCAGCCGTTCCTGCCTGCTGTACCTGGCTGGACCCAAATATAGTGCGAAGCTCCACGTCAATTGTTTTTTAATTATTTAATGAAATAATTTTTTTAAAAAAGGGCTTCCCTATATTGTTGTGTCCGGCCAGGTACAAATAGGCAGCTGGTGGTTGGGGGCAGCCGTTCCTGCCTGCTGTACCTGGCTGGACCCAAATATAGTGCGAAGCTCCACGTCAATTTTTTTTTAATTATTTAATGAAATAATTTTTTTAAAAAAGGGCTTCCCTATATTGTTGTGTCCGGCCAGGTACAAATAGGCAGCTGGTGGTTGGGGGCAGCCCGTTCCTGCCTGCTGTATCTGGCTGGACACAAATATAGGACGAAGCCCCACATCAATTTTTTTTTAATTATTTCATGAATTTCCTGAAATAATTAAAAAAAAATTGATGTGGAGCTTCGCACTATATTTGTGTTCAGCCAGGTACAGCAGGCAGGAACGGGCTGCCCCCAACCACCAGCTGCCTATTTGTACCTGGCCGGACACAACAATATAGGGAAGCCCTTTTTTTCTTTATTATTTCATGAATTTCATGAAATAATTTAAAAAAAAAATACGTGGGGCTTCTCCCTATTTTTGTGTCCAGCCAGGTACAACTAGGCAGCTGGCGGCTGGAATCCGCAGCGCAGGGAGGCCCAAGCTTTTCTGCAAATTGTAGTCCGCAGCCGCCCCGGAAAATGGCGCGTTCATAGAAGCTGGATGCTGTACCTGGCTGGCATACAAAAATATGGCAAAGCCCACGTCAAAATTTTTGGGAAAAATTAATTAAAAAATAAATAATAATTTAGGGACTGCATCTTTATTAACTCCTCAAGTGTCATTTAGTGTTAAAATAAAGGATTTATTTAAAAAAAAAATTGGCGTGGGATACCCCATAATTTTAGGCTCTAGCGGAACTTAAGCAGACGGCTGGGGAAGATGTTTGAAGCCTGGGATGGGGGTAATACCCACGGATCTTCCCAGACTACTAATATCAGCCCCCAGCTGAATACCTAGCCTTTACTAGCTATTAAAATGGGGGACCCCCCAAAGAAAATAACGTGGGGTCCCCCCTAATTTAATAGCTAGCAAAGGCTAGGCAGACAGCTGGGGGCTGATATTAATAGCCCAGGAAGGGTGCCATGAATATTGGCCCCCTCCCAGGCTAGAAACACCAGCCGTCAGCCGCCCCAGAAATGGCGCATCCATAGGATGCGCAAATTCTGGCACTTAGCCTCGCTCTTCCACGCTGCCCTGGTGCGGTGGCAGGGGGTAATAGGGTTGGGGTTCATGTCAGCGCCAGCTGCCATGAAGCTCAGGTTAGTAATGATGGGCGTCTATAAGACACCCCCATTACTAACCTACAAAGTGTTAAAAAGAAAAAACACACACTACACCCAGAAAAAAATAATTTATTTGAAATAAAACACACCATTTTATTTAATTCTTAGTTTACTAAAAAAAATAGTTACCTGTCCACGTTCCTGTGCTGATCTCCCATGCACAGCTGTCACATCTGGAGATGGTGACAGCTGTGCATGGCTGCTGTAAGCTCACACTGCCGGGAACACGTCCGCTCCCGGCAGCGGGAGCCACTGACTGAGGTCACCGGAGTGCATTCAGGCAGCGCAGCTCCGGAGACCTCCTTTACGGCACAGCTGTACCGTGGGAATTTCTCACGATACAGCAGGGCCGTAAAGGAGTTGACCGGAGCAGCGCTGCCTGAACTCCGGTGAACCCGCTTATGCAATGACGGGGCTGCTTTACGGCCCCGGCATTCTAGCGGCGGCAGCGGTTCAGAGCGGTCACATTCTATGTGGCTGCTCTGAACTGGAGATCTTCGTGGGACACTCGTGGACTACTACGGAGGGGTAAGGATAAGGTTGTGGTTTATTATTTTATATTTTATTACAGGAGATCGATGGCTTCGGGGAATTAGGTGTCTAGGTGAGTATAGGTGTCGTTTTTTATTTTTTACTTTATTTTAGGTGGCGATCGGCGGGGACAGGTAATGTATAAACTAATTTATTGTAGGCAACCACTGGCCACCAATGACATGTATTTAACATTTATTGGGGACACAGTAGGGCAATTTAAATAGCAGGATCAGGCTGATGGGAACTACTGCTCCCATCGAGCTAATCCTGCTGGCACGAGTGGACGGGGGACAGACATAGGCCGATGGGAGTAGTAGTGTCACATCGGCCTATGTCTTCCTGCACGCACACACCCGCACACATCGCACAGACACCGCGCACACACTCCCGCAGACATCGCACAGACACCGCACACATCGCACAGACCCCGCTCACACCCGCACACACCCGCAGACATCGCACAGACACCGCGCACACCCGCACACATCGCACAGACACCCACACACACTAATCATGACGGGTCTGGGAGGTGAGGCTGACCTGTGCGACCGTGGGAAAGTTCATGTGAGTTCATGCAGTGAAGCATGAACTCACATGAACCCTCTGAGGGCACCGCGGCTACTTCAAATGAACAGCTGATCGGCATCACCTGATACCTCAGCTGTTCATTTGAAATAACCGGCGGGAAAGCGCAGCACAGAACGGGAAAGCCGGCGGTGAAGTCTTTTCACTGCCGGCTTCCCCGCCCGGGTCCTTCGCTCCCCGCTCCTTGGTGCTGCGCTCCCCGCCCGGTCCTAACTTACGATCGGGATGGGAGGTGGCGAGGGGAGCGGAGGATCGGGGTGGAAGGCTGCGGGGAAGCAGTATGGGGCTGTGTGATTGTTTAAAAGCCGGCGGCTTTTTACCGCCCGCCGGCTTTTAAACAATCAGGAGAATTCTCCCACGCTGGGATGGCATTCTGATGACAGGCTGGATCTCAGCTGAGCGCTGCCATCCAGCTTGTCATCCTTCAGAGACACTGCAGAGCGCAGGCATTATGGGAACTTCCGATTCCGGTATCCGATATTGTAAAAGTATCGGAATTAAGTATCGGAATTCCGATACCGCGAATATCGGCCGATACCCGATATTTCAGTATCGGAATGCTCAACACTAGTTATAATACTTTAATCTAATTGTAGAATTTACCTTATGCTTCCATACACTCTCAGTCCCTATACAGTAGTCTGCATATCTGTGTTTGTTTTCTGCCATCTACATCACAATAGCTGCCTGTGTGTTTTTACTTCATTGATAGCTGGTTTTTATCAGAGCTCAGCTCTCCTGCAGTCCTCCACAACTGAGCTTGTAATTACTGGGTAGCACAGAGTTGAGCTGCATTTTATGATTTGCTGCTGACCGATCAGTTATGTCAAATTGGGAATGTTGCTCTGATTATTCATATGTCAGAGAATTATCTTAGCTACACTTATGATTTTGTCAGGACTGTCCTGTGAGCTGAACTACTCAAGCTTAGTTTTTGCCTAATTTTACACAATAATTTACTAAGGAATTTTGAGAGAAGGGAGTATCTATCATTTATCTATTTTTTTTTAATTAGTAGGTACTACATAAAATGTGTGGCAGATCGCTGGGGTCCGGGTCTTAAAACTACAATAATCTCTCGAAATGCAGCTCAAAGCAGAAGTGCTGTCTATGGGCTCAATAGAAAGTGTATGAGCCCCTACTCTGTGCACAGGATCATAGACTTAATATTGCGATTGTGCACCACTCTGTGTGTGCACATGCAGAAAGTCAACTCTTTTACTTGCCGAGCAGCTTTTCGAGCAATCTGTGGGGTTTAAGGACCTGAACTTTCACTGACCTGCTACACGTTATGTTTTATCTATCATTGAAAAAATCTAAATGATAAACAACCTTTTAAATATACCATATTTCATGATCCAAATATTGTCCTAGTGGCCAGCAGTAGAATGGCAGTGGTCAAGCAGTGGTGATTGAGGGTGAGGGATTTACTGAGTACACAATGATTATTTCTTTATTATTTAACATTGGGAATATTTGTAAAGTCCCAGAAAACACCTTTAACTTCTCACCTCTATTTTGTAGCGAAGCCCATTGAATCATCAGCTATGAAATGAATGAATTCTTATTTTATAAGTAAGCAAATGATGAATGAAAAGATTTAAAAAAAAAAATGTTCACATCACACACAAGGTTCGACGATGTACATACAGATAAAGGTAGGACATATTTTAATTTCATGCTCACAATTAGTCTAATTCTAAAATGCCTCAACTTTATTATGTATCATAATTCCAGGGAAAACAAAACTTCCATTTGCTGCAAATTATTTCATGTTATTTCACCTTCCAAAATAATAGTATAAATAAGAAAGAAAAATGAATCGGTATCTCACAATTTTTATTATGCTATTCATTATGAATAAAAAAAGTCATTTCTATTTTCATTCTTTCTCCTTTGTGTCTCTAGAGAAAATCTCTTGTGTCAACTGGTGTCAATCAAAACAAACTCTAATACTGTTTATGGCTTTTTGACCTCTAGACCTCAATATACTTCTATGTTTCTTCATCTTTTTCACCCTGGAAGCATTCCTACTTATTGTCAACCTTTCCGTGTCTTAGGTCAATTTGTTTAATGTCGGTCTACAAATTTCTTTGCATTTCAAAGGTTTTGTCAGTGCATGATTCATTGAAAGACTGGCTGATGGAAAATTGACCAAGTTTGTTAAAATCAATAAAACTTTTCACATTTAAAATTGCTGCCCTGCTTTCATTTAATATACTTCAAAAGACACAGAAGCTCAGGGAATGATTCCAGTAAGAGGAAATGTCCATATTCTCTAATGTACAAAATAAGAAACTAATATTCCTATAACTCATTCATTTTAAGGTCACTGCTGATCACTCCTCTACATTTTTATTTTATTTTATTGAGTATTTAGCATTAATACAACATATGGAATAATGCCTTATTTTTATAAAAAGAACAATCATGGCTTTAATTCACCAGCAATAACAATAAGGAAGGAGGTATCCCATTTTTTTTTTCAAAAATGTTTTCTATGCATTCAGATATCTCTCAGAGAGCGAAAAATAATGATGAGTAATTATAGATAATGGAGAATTGAATATATCAGTAACTAGAAATCATTAGTTGCTGTTTTGCTGCAAAAACAATGTCAAAATAAAATATGAGATATTATAAATATGATGTACAATATGTTTTATTACCTGGAACAGTGGACCCTAAATGGAAAATCTAACAATTAGATAATTAAAGTCACATTTTAATGGCATGACCTTTATAAAAAAGATTCCTGCCTTCATAATACATCTTTATTAGGTCACAGAATTACTTATCAGTTTTTAATAACTTGTTGCATGTTTTTAATTGACTTTATCCTATTTATGTTGAAAGTGAGTTTCAATGTGTTAACCAAAAATCAAATAGTCTACATAAGATTAAATTATTATTATTATTGTTATTATAAGAAGTAGGACAAGAAAATTAATTTTATTTAGTCTTCAAGCAAAGTCATTTCTAATAGTTGTATTAACTTTTTAAACTTTGTGATTTATACTTCACTTCCATAGCCTCAAACGGTATCCACACCACTTTTTAATAGTTCTGTCAAATACTGCTTAGCAACAGATGACAAACAGTTCTTAGGAAAAGCATCCATGTGTTACATTAAAAAGAAAACTGCCCATCTGTGAAATGTTATTCATGACATTTATCGGGGTATTCACATCTTACCTATTTATGGGCTGTCTACAGAACACACCAAAAATGTCATACGTATGGGGTTCAAAATAATTCTGCTCAGCTCTTTCCATACCCTTAATATGCTTCATTAGGATGGCAGTGTGTTTTCTAAGAGGACAGAGACTATATACTGTAGATTTAGCTAATGTATAAATCAATCAAAGTTCAAGAAAGAAGACCCATATAACACATTCACGAGAAAGAGAGAAAGAGAGATAGACTGAGAGAGACATGGATTTGACAAGACTCAAATTCAACATAAATAAATAAATGTAAGGTCTATTAAAAAAACAACTAATACCTACTTCACCACTGCCCTCCACTTCTCAATGTCCCCCATACAGACCTCTTCTTATCATTGTCCAAGGCTTAGTCATGGTCTAAAGTCCTGCCCACGAGGTTGTGGGCATGTCGTGATGGCACAATGTGAACCATAAGCTTATGATGCCCACTCTAGGTGGAGACCTCTGGGTGTAGCTAGGCAAAGGACATCACTAATCGTGCGCAGAGATGGCCCAGGTCTGGTTGCGGCCATAAATCCCAGGTTAGTGTGAATATGCCCAGAGTTTAGGCGCGTGATGGTAAGAAGAGGTGCTGAGGATCATATGAGGAAAAGCGAGCAGCAAAGATAGCTGGAGAGGTGAGTGGTGAGGTGAGTATTAGTGTTAGTATTTTTATATACAGGGTGGTCCAAAAGTAGGTGGACAGAAAATAATAACATTTAATTTTGATTTATATATAAAATTATATTTATTAACACAAGCATAACATTGACAATTTAATTTTATTCTGAACAATAATACAAAAGCCCTTAAATATTATCAACGCAGGTGCTCAAACTGTTTTCCATTACAATTTGCATAGCTTTGAAGTCGCCTCTTACGCTTCGACAAGCTTTTTTGCACAAGTCTCTTTGGGTATTAATTTCTTGAAATGCATCTCTTATGTAATTTTTCAAATCACTGACACTTTTTAGTTTTCGACTATAAACTTTGTACTCCCCAAAAGAAAAAATCCATTGGGTCAAGTCTGATGAACGTGCCGGCCAATCAAGTGGCCTCTTCGGCCAATCCATTTATTAGGAAATGTTTCATCAAGATACTCGCGGACTACTCTTGAATAATGTGGAGGGGCCCCATCTTGTTGGAAATAATGGTCATTTGAATTAGGCTGTTGCTGTAACTGGGGAACAACTTGATTCATTAGAATTTCGAGATACTTATCTCCTGTGACTGTTCCATCAAAAAATATTGGTCCTCAAACACCAAAACTTGAAATACCACCCCAAACATTGACACCAAGCTCATTTAGTTGTTGCTCTAATGTTAAATGCATGTTCTCATTATACCAGTAAATACAATTATGTCTGTTAATATGGCCGGATAATTTAAAAGAAGCTTCATCATTCCACGTAATCACTTTACACCATGTTTGATAAATCTCCCCCTTCATAACCTTATTACACTTTCTGTCCACCTACTTTTGGACCACCCTGCATATATATATATATATATATATATATATATATATATATATATATATATATTTGTTTATAATACTGATCAAAAATTTGGACAAACCTTTTCATGGAAAAGTTTTCCTTGTTCATATTGGGATATGCACATTGTAGATTCATACTGAAGGCATAAAAAATCACAAAAGAACACATGTGGAAATGAGGAGTAAAGAAATGCATATGAGGCAAGCCAGAATATCTATTAAACTTTGCATTCCTCAGGGTACCCTCTTTTACTTTTCATTCTTTCCATTTTCTCAAGCAGCTTTTTCAGCCAGTCACCGGAATTGCTTCCAATGAACATGTATGCCTCACCAAGATTTCATTTGCGGAATCACCAGCCTTCAGAAAGTGTTTGCGACTGTCAGGTGTATTTTGCAGATGCAATGTTGTTGCACAGTTCTATTCAGTCCTGAGCCTATTCCACAACTATTCTAATCACGAATATGACAAGAATGACTTAACTAAGAGAATTGACGGCTTATCATTACTTTAAGACCAGAAGGTGAGTAAATACTGAAAATTGCTAGGATCTTAAAGTTGTTTTTTTTATCATGAAAGTGCAGTCATGAAAATCATCAATCACTATGATGAAACTGGCTCTCATGAAGACTGCTATAGGAAAGGTAAACCAAAAATGACCTCAAGTGCAGAAAATAAGTTCATCAGATTTTCCAGTTTCAGAAACCACAAATTGACAACATTGCAGCAAGAAGCTACAACTGAGCACCACAGACAAGAATAGACTTGTTTGGGCCAAGCAACACAAAGCTTGGACATTATAAAAGTGTAAATTTATACTGTGGTCAGATGAGTCAAAATTTTTGATTTTTGTTACCAACCACCATGTTATTGCGAGATGCATAAAAGTTGAGCCTATGGTTTCTACATGTGTAATGACCACAGAAAAGCATGGAGAAACAGCTGTGTGGATGCTTTCATGATTACATTTTTGGTGTTTTATTCCAAATTCAAGGCACACTTACCCAGTAAGGCTAACACAGCTTTTAGCAATAACATGACATGCCATTTAGTTTGCATGTAGTGGACCATCATTACTACAGGACAATGACTCAAATCAAAAACACACCTCCAGGTTATGTAAGGACTATGGGACAAAATAGAGAGGGACAGAGCGCTTTGTCAAATGATATGGTTTTGATAATCACATGTCATCAACCCAATTGAAATGGGTTAGGATGAGTTGGACCCTATGCAAAGGTAAAGAAGCCAATACGTGCTCAGAACCTGTGAAAACTCATTGAAGACTGCTGGAAAGTCTTTCCTGGATGCTACTGGGTGAAGCTGCTTGAGAACCAAGGAGGTAAAAAGCTATCACTAAATTAGAAGAGGGTTAATTTGAGGAATCTATGGTTTAAAAGGAATATTTCAGCAGGTTTTCACTATATAATGTGACAGCAACTTGATGTAGAAACAGAGCCCTTGATTCCAGGGATGTATCGCTTAGTTTACTGGGTGCAGCAGTTATGATAGAGTCACAATTTTCTCTGCTGCAGTTCTGGAAGAGCTCGGTTGTTGAGCTATGTATAACCATGACCACACCACAGCTTTCTGTGTACATTGTATAGTGACAGAGAGCTGCTAATCAATGGTGAGGGCATGGCTGGAGTAGAATACAGGCAGCCAGTTTTCCTCTAGTGATAATATTACACAGCTCAGTAAACACAGCTCAATAAACACAGCTCAGTAAGCAGCGCATCACTGGAATCAGGATATCTGCTCCTGCATTATGCTGCTCTCAGAATATAAATCAAAAATCTGTGGACAGATTACCTTTAAAATATTATTTGTTTAGTGTCATAGATGTTTCTGTACTCCTTGTTGCACATGGCCCTTTGTTGTTTTGCTGTATTCAGTCTGCACATTCCAATAAGAACAAGTAATATCATTGCATTCACAGATGTGTCCAAATTTTAGACTGGTATTGTTTGACATAATATATTGACATTTTGCTTACGTACACCTATAGTGTTAAGACTTTTTGAGGGAGGATACATGGGCCACGTCTCTCTTCCCCAGGTAGACAATGCACATGCATGCAGGTATCAATATGACGGAAAACAAACACAATTCATCAAATGAGGGGACATTGGTTTATTGCAAAGTGGTTCAGGTCTGATGCTCATATGACTATAACAAGTGCTTTTGGTGCTTTTGATTGATGTAATTTCCCTCGGGATCAATAAAGTGTATCATATTGTATGTGTGGTAACACAGAAAAATGAAATTAGCTGAGTGATCTGTCTCTTTTCAATCATAATCTACATTACCTTTGTGGATGTGTCCTACAGTAGCTCTTCTTTTGGCACCATATGAGCTAGCCTTCACTTTCTGCATGCATAAAGGAGTCTTGAGCATTCATGACACTATGGATAGTGTACCATTTGTCCTTCTCAAAACACTTTTTGTAGATACTAATAATTACAAAAAAGAAACACGTCCCAAGACCTGGCATTTTTGAGATGCTCTGACCCAGTACTGCTACTTATTCTTTCCTCCTTTCAACATAGCAACATCAAAAAGATAGGTTGGTCACTATTCCAGCGGGAAGAGATACTGATTGGAATGTACCTATTTTTTTAATTTATGGTAATTTTTCTAATTTTTGGTTCTATGCATTACTCATATGTCCCACTGACAGTCTACTTAGATTGAATGTTCTGTAAATTGTGCTTTCTTATTTAGCCTTTTACTTTGATCTTGAACTTCATCTGGTATTTCTGCCTTTTTTGTTGTAAATTATTTATTTTTATTATATTCTGGCAAAATGTTATTTAAATGTCTTTTGACAAACCATTCCTAAACCATATATATCTTTATCAAGCCTATATCTTGCATATGTACACTTAGAGTAGTTCATATTATTTCTACATCAAAACTATGCAAGCTTTTCTGGTCATATGAATATACACTTGTTGACTGTATGTCCACATTTATAGTTTGCCGGTATTGATACCTTTAATACTATGTACTCCCTTTTTTCTTTGGTAGTTACTCCAACTGTGCATCGCTTCTCATTTCTGTATGACTCACCTTATTTTTAACCATATTTTGAAATATATATAATAAGATAGGTTGTCTTGTTACATATACTTTTTTTTGCCTATTTACTTTTTTATATACAGGATTCTTGTCTATCTCTTGGTATCAGCAGCCATTCATTATCACATGAGTTCAAGTTCCACATTATCATACTTTTCAATCACCTGAGGGGTTATTTTTTATTCCTCTTCTATTGTTTTTCTCATTTTGCTGTGACATTCATTATATGGCATTTTGAGTTTTAAAGGGGTTGTCCACTACTCAGAAAACCACTTATCATTTGCTATATTCCTCTGTATAAGATAAAAACTGCCTATATTCACCTCCGGTGCTGGCTTCATTCCTGCAACATCGGCGCCTGGTCTTGGGTGGCTCACGTTAGATTTTTATGCAACATGAACCTTGTAGCCAATCAGCGACTGCTTCACTCTCACTTCAATAGAATAAAGCTGAGACCCAGAAGAAGTGAGAGCTGCTGCTGTCTGACTTCCCCCAAATGTCATTTACTTCCAAAGGAAGTGACAATGATGCAGATGCTGATTGGGTGCAGGGCTCACGTGGCATAACAGTGTCATGCAAGCCCTGAGAGACCAGGTGCCAACGTCTCGGGAATGGTGCTGGCATAGGTCAGTATAGGTGGCTTTTATTTTATAAGGGGGAATAAAGCAATTGAGAAGGGGTTGTTCGAGTAGTGGACAGCCCCTTAAATATCAAAAACCGACTGTTCACGTGGTATATAACATATTTAACTACTATATTCTTAATATTTGCAATTGTAATGAGATAATCAATGTTAGTGGTTTTAATGTTATGGTTGATCAGCTTAAAGTAAGCTAAAGTTTTCGAGCAATCATTTTGATAACGAATTAGAATCATTAGTTGGCAAAATCTCTGTCTGTGCCCAATGTAGTTCAGCATTTAAATGAGGATAGAGGCACAAAACAAATTAAGAAAAGACATCCTTTGATCACATTTTGGTAGTTATTATTTTAACCACACACATACACAGGAACTCGGGGAGTTTGCAGTATGCTTAGAATGTTATGTTCATCGTAAAGTTTATTAGCTCGCCATTGTCTGTACGTACTTTAAGATTCTGTTCTCTCTCTGTAGTTCCGTTTGTACTTTTCGAGATCCTCGCCTGCCAGGTCCCAATGAGGCTCCAGCAACATCAATGTCTCATTTACTCCGATTTGGAAATGATTTTCTTGACTACTGATAATTTAATGCTGACAGCAACGATAAATTGTTTAATGCTACAATAATGACGGGTCTTTTGAGTTTCTGGTATATGTCCAAAGACATCGCAATGAAAATACACCGATCTTCCATAACATTAACACCACTGAAAATTGAAGTGAATAGCATTGATTATCTCCTGACAATGGCATCGGTCAAGGGATGGAATATTACACAGCAAGTGAAAAGCCAGTTTTTGAAGTTGAATTGTTGGAAGCAGAAAAAGTGAGCAAGCATTAGGATAAGAGTGATTTTGAAGGGACAAAATGTTATGGCTAGATGACTGGTTCAGAGCATCTCTAAATCTGCAGGTTCTGTGGGGAATTTCTGGTTTGCATTAGTTAGTAATTATCAAAAGTAATCTAAGGAAGAAAAACCAATAAACTGTCAACAGGGTCATGGGCAGCTTAGGCTTATGTAATCATATGAGAAGAAAAGGATAGCGAGGAGTATAGGGGGCAGGCGCCGCCAATATAGATGAGCTCTGTGCCATACACACAAAAAATAATAAATAAATAGGAGGGGAAGATGGTGCATGAATGGCACCAATAGTCCAAGATGAATAAGAATATGAAACAGCTTGAATGCAAAATAGAAGATATTATATTGGATAATCATGGTGAGCAAGATATCATTAAAAACATTAAAAAAGCAATAAGAAGGGGGGGCTAGCTTTTTTTCTGAAAACCAGATCTCCATAGAGGAATGTGTGTGGCGGTATATAAAAATAAGTCTGAGCACAATAATATCAATATTAGGGTTACAATGTAGATAGCTAAATATAACAAGTACAAAAATCAGAGCATATATAAATGGTAATAAATATTGGCTGTACTTGGCCTGTAGATGACAGAGAATAAAGTGCTATAGGAATAAACATAACTATAAGCATAAATACCAACAGGACAATAACTCCAAACACAAGTCCTGGCTGTGTAAGGGCTATTTGACCAAGAAGGAGAGTGATGGGGTGCTACACCAGATGACCTGGCCTCCACAGTCACCAGACCTGAACCCAATCGAGATGGTTTGGGGTGAGCTGGACCGCAGAGTGAAGGCAAAAGGGCCAACAAGTGCTAAGCATCTCTGGAAACTCCTTCAAGATTCTTGGAAGACCATTTCCGGTGACTACCTCTTGAAGCTCATCAAGAGAATGCGAAGAGTGTGCAAAGCAGTTATCAAAGCAAAAGGTGGCTACTTTGAAGAACCTAGAATATAAGACATATTTTCAGTTGTTTCACACTTTTTTGTTAAGTATATAATTCCACATGTGTTAATTCATAGTTTTAATGCCTTCAGTGTGAATGTACAATTTTCATAGTCATGAAAATACAGAAAAATCCTTAAATAAGGTGTGTCCAAACTTTTGGTCTGTACTTTATATATACTCTGATTTTTTTACTTGTCATATATCACTATCTACGTTGTAACCCTAATATTGATATTATTGTTCTCAGCCTTATTCTGAGCTTACAGGGAGTTTGCATATAACTCCACATACATTCCTATATGGAGATCTGGTTTTCGGCAAAAAAGCTTCCTCCTTCTTTTAAATTTTTTAATGTTTTTAATGCTATCTTGCTCATCATGATTATCCAATAAAATATCTGGTATTTTTTTCAAGCAAGCTGCTTCATATTAATAGAATAGGATAATGTCACTGATCCTATACAACACAGAGGCAGACATATCAATAATGCAACCTGTGCAGACACACAAGTCCCCGAGAGGTAGGGGGCCCCACTTCCATCTCTAACCTGGGTCATAGACAGAACTTTTGGACTGCAAAGCACCTCCATACTGTTCTTGCACAGGGCCCTTTCCTGTCTGTGTCCACCACTGATCCAATAGAAGAACTGCTTTAGCACTAAATGAAAATCATAATACTTAGATATGATATAAAGGTGTTAAGATACACAATGCATCACAGTTTACTGCAAGAAAGGCAATGGAGCCCCAGATTTGTCAGAGTGTCCATGCTGTTCCCTGGAATTTCCTGCAGAGTGTCCATGCTGTACAGTGATGAAGGTGTTGACTAGTGATGAGCGAACCTGTGGAAGTTTGGGTTCTGGTACCTGACCCAAACTTTATTTCAAAGTTCGGTTTACAAAACTGTACCTGAACTTGAACCAGAGCCCTAACCCCATTGAAAATAATGGGAACCTGAACTTTTGAGCTGGAACATTTTTCTCTCTTTCTCTCTCTCTCTTTCCCCTGGAACTCCGAACATTGCAACAGACTTCCAGGTCTATGTTCAGTGTTTAGCACCGGACCCTAACTGTCCGTTACAAACCCCAAACTTTTATGTTTGGGTTCGGTCATTTCTGGTGTTGACTCCAAGTCACAGATTATCTCATTTTGATTAAGTATCTGTGAGATGTGCCCAAAAAAGAAAGTTTAAACCATAGTGACCATACTACACAACTAACAGTAGTTAATACAGTATCTATACTCATGTTATATAAACAGCCCTATGCAAAGGTATGAATTGGATTTCACAATTTAATATTTACATACTACAACAGTCCATCATCAGAAAACATGACAAAGTCGGATGCCTGTGTCGCAGTAGACAGAGCTTTCCTGGTTATAGGAACATTTCTAGATGTAAACATAGCAGCTATACAAGAAGATCATGTCCTTTTTGTAATTTCCCATTGGGCAATTTTAGCTTTAAGATAACTTTACAAGAAAAACATTCTAAATATAAAAATCAATAAAATTAAAAAGACTTGGACCCCGATTAATCATTACTAATTCTCCAGTTTTCTGAAGTAACTTGCTCTTTTTAGGACTTTAGTATTTGCACCTTATTTTCGATGTGTCTTGTGCCACTTTTTAATCTGTCTATCTTTTTTTAAGTCTCTTCTTTTTATCTCCTCATCAGCTTTGCTTATCTCGATGTCTAAGACAGATTCTTGAAATGTGACGTTTACTAAATGTCACATTTCTTTGGACCATCTCACTCTACAACCCCACGGAGTAAGGTTTCTTAAGGAATTTTTAATTTAGTGCGTTTTTGTGACTTTTGGTGCTGAAAAGTCACAAAAAAAAAGTTTCAAGACAAAAATAAATAACATTTTGGATTTTGCACCCAATTCATTACCTGTGTTCGCCATTTTAAAGAACATTAGCGAATACCGCAAGACAAAAAAAAGGAAAAGTGACTCAAACAAATCATAAATGGAGAATGGGGCACGTTGACTTCCTGTATGTAATTCTTTTTAACTTGCTATATTTAGATTGTATAAAAGCTTGTAGGAAATAATCTTCACTAATATAAAACCAATCTGGAGGATTTAGCAATTTCCATTATATCACCTATCATTAACACCACTTACTGCGTTACTTATATAATTAGCAGCTTGATTTTTTTCATAGCAGAAATTGCAATGTTACTATTCAACAATTTACGTTGGCAAATAAACTATATAGCATAATAAAAGTGCACGTCATTTACCCCATTGCCAAACAGTGGCTGCTGTAGCTCAGGATTTCTGCATTGTGATATAATCCGATATGCGGTAGCAATTCAGTAACTGATTAAATTCTGTCCTGTGTATCCAGACAATTACATGAATTTCAGTACGCAATGTATATATATTTGATTATTCTAGATACAGATGCAGATTGCTTCCTCTCAAGCTGCATAGCTGGATCCATTTTGGAAAGAGAGAGAAGATAAAATGCATCCATTACATCATTTTGCATATATTCTGGCCACAAATATCATTATAATAACCGCACTCTTGACCATTCTGTATACTAAGTAATAAATTGTTTGTAAACCTCAGAGGTCATGCTATGACAATGAACCTGCCGGATACATTGCTGAAGTAAGCAGAATACTTATACTGAGACAGAAATGCGGCAACAGATGGTCCACAGCTGGAAACCAGGAGAATCAATTCTCAAGGCCTCTAAAGCCAAAAAACACCATAATGATCCTGTTATGCAGTTTCTTAGAAATATTAGTCATCTCTACACATTACCTTATCTTTTACAGAATTATTATGCCTGGTTTATTTCATAATTTGAAAATAAAGATTTTCATTATTTCATTATATGCGGCTGAGCTCGAGAGTAATATTAGAAAATTATGAAATTAATGAAAAAGATGAGTAAAGATATTGTGGCAGATTTATAAATACTGTCTAATAAAGATAAACAAACTGATTTAGTTTAAATTAAATTTGTGTTGAATTTTTGGAAATTCAAACAATTTGCAATTCAATTATCACAAATTTCCAAAAACGCCCGCCGCAATTTTACACAATGCAGAAATTTATATCAGTTAGAAAAGGCTCATATGATCTTGGATGTTACCAGGCGAGTTTCCCAATAATGCCTTGCAGCTATCACATCACATAATAAGGCACAGACTTCACATAAATAGTATAGCACAGCCTATCATAGCCTGTGTAAAAGCCAAGGCAGGGAACGCAGCACAGCAAGCACTTTAGGGTGAATCTGTTTGATGAGAGGTTGTCACAGCTCACAGTTTAGCAATAGAAATAGGAATAAAAATCCAAAAATCTCTGAATATACTGTACAGATAGTGTGTGCAAGAAAACATCCATTAAGAATAGTTACTATTCATTTACCCATAGACATATATGTGGAGGTAACTTTGATATTACTGCATTAAAGAGCTTGAAAGAGGTTGGATACCATTTTAGGAGACATCAGAGTATTATACACATAAATCTCAATTCAGCGCAATTGGAGTACCTGCAATTCGCTGTGAGTTTATTCGCCTCAAATTAAATTTAAAAAAAAAATCACTGAAGCTGGTAAAATGAATCAAAAGATTGAATCATCTATCTTTGCAATCATCTTAGTAACATCAGAATGCAGGATTGTAATGAAAGGTCACACCTTTAAAAATGAATGAAAATAACACGGGATCATGCAACTGATAATATAATGAACACAGATTCACCTTCTTTTTCTCTGCACAGATCACTCTTTTTACAAAGTGCGTCAGATTTTTCAAAACCATCTAATTTTCAGGGTACATTTATACAAGCCATTCGGCAAATATTGGCTGATCAGCTGTCATTTAAAAATTGGATACATGGGCAGACGGCATACTAATATGTGCACAGAACTATCCGTAAAAAATCATTAAGAGCGCATAGGTTTCCATTGGTCTCGGCAGAGATCCTGTTTGCACAGGACAATATGCCCCAATATCAATGATCTTTTGGGCAAGTCAAAGATCATTTAACCCAATGAATGCTTGTTTTGCTTGTTTGTTGGGTATTCTGCAGTCTGTTTATGCTACCTAACTCTCAAGAAACAAGCACTTATAGGAACGCTCAGTCCCGATAACTGTGTAGTGTATATACATTCTTAGATAGTCCAAACTTGTGGTTCATGAAGTTTGATAAATCTGTCAAATTTGAAAACTATCTAGCCTAAGGGTTCTTTTACATGGACCAAATACGACCATCAAATGTTAATTTTTTACTGATCGGCGGTCATTAGAATAAGACCAAAGTAAACAGTGCACACTACACAGGCTGCCATAGCTGTCAGCAGTTTGAGTCCTGTTTACACAGGACAATGCACCACTGAGAGCAATGACATTCTGGTCATGAAGTTTAGGATGACATCATACCAGGACGAATCAAGCCATGATGCACTTTAGGATTGGGTGAGATTGTTTCAATGTGTTTAATATAACAACAACCCTAAGGATTCCTTCAGTGGTGGCTTTGTTGATTTTCCCTGACATAGTCAATGGTACCTTATTGAATGGAGGTCATGTGGGATTCTATTGTAAAATTCATGGCACCTTTTGTGTTTAAAGGACACATGCGAGTTTATTGTATACCTATTTTTGAGCGCACACATGGTATCCCTATATTGACATGTTGAGGTGTGTTTCGCATGTATATACCATCATAATTTATTTATGGTAATTCAAAAGACCCAGGGTTCACTATCTGGCCCATTAGGGTTCTTTACTTGATAGAAAATAATTTTAATGTATATCTAATAAATGTTATATTTTAACTATCTTGCTTGAAAAACAGTGTTAAAAATTCATTTCAGACTAGAAAAACATCATTCATGGGACTATTCTTGTAAATTGGATGACCTTTAGACATGTTTTGCATAGATTGATGATAAAATAAAAACTCAGTAAAGTACAACATAATGATTTTAAGCCATAAAAGTTACTATACAACTCTTGATACAATTCAGTATTTTGTTCCTCTATGGCTTTAATCTAAAAAGTGCCTAAATAAATACCCTATTCAATTCACAGTTTGTAATGCACATGCTCTTCTGGTGCCAAAAAAACACCTTAATGAATATAACCAGATGATAAAGGTCAGCGGATCAGTTGGGACACAAAATTTCATGCAGCTTGGCACTCTTTGAGGTGATAATTCAATGACAAAGGGAATGGACAAACATTTGGCATAGGAAAATAGTGTCCAAAAATAAAACTGTAAAGATGGTTTTAGATGTTGTCAGATAAATGATGATGAATTAAGTAAATATTACTTCACATAACCTGATCAGGTTTTGATAGATAGCTTGATAAAAACAATCTGTTGCAAAATATTTATTGGGTATTATAAAATAATATACAAAGTTATTTTTCAATGATGTTAGTAAAAAATATAAGGCTTTATTAATCCTACTAACTTTTCATCAAAAAATGTTGTTTTCCAAAAATTATTATTTTTCTAATTAATTTAGCAAATGCAAGCACTCAAAAGGACCTGCATAGGGTAAGTGATCAATATCGTATAGTAAGGGGACACCTTAACACTTCAACCATCATCAAAAATACCTGATCTAACAAAAATTGTCAATTTTATCCATTGCAGTTTTTAGACATGTGGTTCTTCAGAGTGATTTAGTATGCCTTCACTTATGACATGTTCTTCTTTTGCATATACCTTTGTATTGGTGGAGTTATCACTCAACCCTGATGTACTGTTTAGGTCTATTTGACCCGAAAAAAAGTTTGTGAAGCTGCAGATTATTTATTATGAGGATCTGCATATCGTGGTTAGGAAAGTTTCTTTATGGACAGGTGCTGTTATTATGAGTGTTAATTTTTTTTTTATTTAACTCTTTCTGTATGAAATAATAATTGTTAATTATGCACTGTTTGGGTCAATATGACCCGATAGTGTTTTATACAGATCTCCTGCCATATTTTCAGTCACATAAACAATTTATAGTATTATTGAGGATTATTTATTGCATCTACTATTGTTTATCAATTTTTCCAGTTCTTTCAGGTCCGTGAGCTCGATATATTTGCAAATAACTGAAGATAGATGGGCTTTGAGTACAGGTCTGTTTTGCTGTAGTATAGAAGCTAAATATATATTATTATTGTTTATTTATATAGTGCTACTTAATTCCACAACGCTGATTTTACCCGGTGAAAGTTGTGAGTGTCCATTATTTGGATGGTTGGATAAAAGATGTGGCGAAGATGTCCATTGAGTGAAGATGAATTGTAAAAGCTTGCCAATGCCTCAGATTCTGAGGAAGATATCCAACTGGAGAAAGTGTCCAAAGATGAGGACCACATAAGTGGCAGGGAAAGTGAGTACGAGAATTCTGATTCTGAAGTTGAATCTGATGAGACACTTGCAGCCTTCTGCCCAGGCAGGAAAATTGTCCTGTGCTAACATCAAATAATTCTATAATAACTAGCCGCTATTAGAGAAGTTTAGAATAAATGGATATTCTTCCAAAATTATGCAATACTGGTGAAAATGTCACTGTGAATGAACAACTTGAGGCATTCAGAGGAAGGTGCCTGTTCAAACAATATATACCGAGTAAGCCAGCAAAGTACAGCATCAAGATATGGACACTTTGTGGCAGCAGCAGTTCATGCACTTTAAACTCTCAGGTATATGCAGGAAAAAAACCTAGAGAAAAACCTGAAAAGAATCAGGGTATGTGAGTCATTTCAGATTTGACGTATGGACTAAGAGGACAAAATGTGCCAACTTTTTACATCGCACCAACTGGGGCAGCTGTTGCTAAAACGAAAACCTACAATGCTGGGCACTGTAATCAAGCCTGAACTGCCGCAACGTATCCTTGGTAAAAGAGATGTTCATAGTTCAATGTTTTACTTTACTGTGGAGATACAACAGTGATTTCTTACATTCCCCCAAAACAACAACTATACATGTCATTCTGATGAGCACGATGCATCATGATAATGCAGTAAGTAGCCGAGATGACAAAAAGCTGCAGATGATATTAGATTATAATGCCACCAAAGGGGCAGTTGAATCAATGGATCAACTAATAGCTACGTATACCAGCAGACGCAAAACCATTCTTGATGTATCTGCCTACAATGCATTTGTTTTATAGCGTGAAATAAACCCCGATCGGAACGCCAATAAACTGCATAAGCGAAGACTCTTTCTGGAAGAATTAGGAAAGCCACTTGTTATGCCATCTATTTTAAGAATAAAAGTAAAACCCAAAGCGAATGAGTAGCAGCCATAGTAAGCCGTATCCAGCAACATGCTCAAGAAAGTGGACCCATGGCCTCCACCAGCACTGGAAAATGCCTAAAAAGGAAAATATGCAGCATTTGTCCATCTTTTCTAATAAAACAAATATTCCATGTTCTAGTTGTAGTAAATATTTATGTAAAGCACATGTGAGTCATTTCTGTGCAGAATGTAAAAATGCCTGAATATAGAAATAAGTGAATCTGTACAACCCTTTGCTTTATTTTCTTCAGAAAACTGAAGTGTTGATTTTTACTTTTCTTTTGGTTTTGACCTATCATGTTCACATACAGTTAAATAATGCCACTGGTATTCAATGAATACGCTTAGAGTAGCTTGATGTCAAAATTAATAGACTTTAATAAATCGGGTCATATTGACCCGAACAGTACAAATGCATAGTCAATATGAACAGAGCAGTAGGGTTAATATATAAATTGAGTAATTCCTCTTTTTTTAGTTTTATGTTTCTTTCTATATGAATCTAATTATCCTCACTGGTCAATGAGTTCTTACAATGGTAGAAAAAGCTGTGCTACTTTGTTTTATGTGCTATTTCTGCAGTCGTCTTTTTAACCTCTAAAGGCAGGATTCCAATGAAAGGTTACACCTTTAAAGCTGGAAGCAAATAACATGGGATCTACAATTGACAATGGGTGATGGACACAGATCCTCCTTATTCTATTTCTTTGCAGAGGTCACCTTGTAAACAATGGGCCTTATATAAGGCATGTTGTTTACTGAGATAAAGCCTCGCCACATAATATGGGCTAATAAAGTTCATATTTCTTTTGAATTATTTTATGGAGAGCAAGTTTGTCATTTGAAGACACACGCCCATGTGATAATTTGGACTGGTGCAGCTTTAACTCCTGACTATCTATCTATCTATCTATCTATCTATCTATGTATCTACAGTATATATAAAAAGAAAGTGCAGCAGCACTCCATTATGGCCAAAATACATAAAGACAATAAAAACGTTTGATTTAAACTGTGTTATTACTCAATGAACTTTACTTACAAAAAGCCGAGGTTCTTAGGGCATAAACTGGCCAATTCATGTGTGCCCATCAACCACTGCAAGGTGACCTCCCATCTGATGGGTACTACTCTGCCTACATGCCTCTCTTGGGCTACAAGCCTATAACTCTGGACAGAACATGTCACTTCTGGGCTGGTAGAGTAGAATATACATCAACTGCTGGTTAAATGGGGGGAGTGCAAGGTCAAACAGGAGGCAGTTACCACCTCCTATAGTAATATGTAAAAAGAACTGACCAGCACATCCTAATGTGAACAGGTGCAAGCTGCAGAAACTGAATAAGATATCTTAAAATATCTATGTATCTATCTATGTACAGTGAGGGAAATAAGTATTTGATCCCTTGCTGTTTTTGTAAGTTTGCCCCCTGACAAAGACATGAACAGTCTATAATTTTAAGAGTAGGATAATTTTAACATTGAGAGATAGAATATCCCCAAAAAAATCAAGAAAATCACGTTGTATAAATTAGATGAATTTAGTTGCATTTTGCACTGAGAAATAAGTATTCGATCCCTCTGGCAAACAACACTTAATACTTGGTGGCAAAACCCTTGTTGGCAAACACTGCAGTCAGACGTTTTTTGTAGTTGATGATGAGGGTTGTGCACATGTCAGGAGGAATTTTGGTCCACTCCTCTTTGCAGATCATCTCTAAATCATTAAGATTTTGAGGCTGTCCCTTGGCAACTCAGAGCTTCAACTCCCTCCATAAGTTTTCTATGGGATTAAGGTCTGGAGACTAGCTGGGCCACTCCATGACCTTACTGTACTTCATATAAATTTGCAAAAATTTCTACATTTCTGTTTTTTTCAGTCAAGATGGGGTGCAGAGTGTACATTCATGAGAAAAAAAATGAAATTTCTTGAATTTACCAAATGGCTGCAATGAAGCAAAGAGTGAAAAATTTAAAAGGGTCTGAATACTTTCTTTACCCACTGTATCTATCTCATCTCTATGTATCTATCTATTATCTATATATGCATATATCTATTTATCTATCTTTTATCTATCTATCCATTCATCTTTTATCTACCTATCTATGCATCTATCTACTGTATCTATAAAGCTATCTCTCATATCTATCTATATATCTACCTATCTATCTATCCATAGCTATCTATGCATCTGTCTATCTACACAGCTATCTATTTCTCATATCAATCTTCTATCTATCTATCCATGTTTTATCTTCCTATCTATGTATCTATATAGCTATTTGACCAAGAAGGAGAGTGATGGGGTGCTACGCCAGATGACCTGGCCTCCACAGTCACCAGACCTGAACCCAATTGAGATGGTTTTGGGTGAGCTGGACCGCAGAGTGAAGGCAAAAGGGCCAACAAGTGCTAAGCATCTCTGGGAACTCCTTCAAGATTGTTGGAAGACCATTTCCAGTGACTACCTCTTGAAGCTCATCAAGAGAATGCCAAGAGTGTGCAAAGCAGTCATCAAAGCAAAAGGTAGCTGCTTTGAAGAACCTAGAATATAAGACATATTTTCAGTTGTTTAACACTTTTTTGTTAAGTATATAATTTCACATGTGTTAATTCATTGTTTTGATGCCTTCAGTGTGAATGTACAATTTTCAAAGTCATGAAAATACAGAAAAATCTTTAAATGAGAATGTGTGTCCAAACTTTTGGTCTGTACTGTATATATATATATATATATATATATATATATATATATATATACATATATCTAAATATATGGAGAGAGCTGAAATGTAGCCGGTGTTGGTGAATGAAGGATCCTTACATTTTCACAATTTTGGATGTGCTGCCTCCTTTTTTGGATTTGTATATCTTTGATAAGAAGCTTTACCAGTTTTCTAGGGAGATATATATAATCACCTGACCTTATCTGTCTTGCTTCACAGTCATTTTCATCGTCCTTCGCCTGTCAACTTTGGGAAAACCTGTGCTGCCTAGGCTCTGGAACGTCATGACATGTGCATCAGGGCAATGCACACTACGAAATCTTATCAGGCCTCACACAGCATACTCTCATACATTGCTGGGCCTATTCAACACAGGAAGAGAGAAAGACGGCCAAAGATCACCAGTTCTGAGCAGAACTGTGCAATTGGACATGTGAGAACCAGAGGAGTATTTATTTTTTATCTATTTTACCTATATTTGCATAATAATGCAGATTTTGACTTGCATAGAATAAACTTGATATGAATCACATTTTCTAAACAAATTTGAGAGCATCTGAAAACTTTTGCAGAATCTCTAATCTTTAATAATTATTAGTAAATAGTATTATATTTTAGTATCACTATTTTTGAGTTGTAACTATTTATTTCAAACATAATTATGACTATTATTCATGGTTCACACTGTAACATGATAGATTATTATACAGAAATTATTTCCCTTTGAGAGTTTTCCTTACAGATTTTTTCTTTAAAACATCTCAATTTTCATATAATCGCTGATGACATTAATGTTTTATACAATATTCTATGACAGTTTTTCAAATAACATTGTTTGCAAATTGTCTATCCTTACTCTTAGCATTTAGACTTAAAACACTATAATGACAGAAAATTGATGCCATTACTGCATGCATCTGTTTATATCCACATTTAAGAAATCAGTAAAAAAGCAAATGTCTGACTTATAGAATAAAACAACAGACACAGAAAATTACTCTATTGAACTTATGACTGGGGTCAATTCTAATCAACAATATGGACAACAAATGTGTAATGTGCTTGTGCTCTTGATATTAACCTACAGATCTGGTCAATAGATGCCGCGGAGGCTAAGCAGCCCCGTGCATAAATAATCGGATTTATCAATGACACAGGAGTAACTACTCTATATGATGTATACGCTTTCAGCAGCTTGGATTCTACTGTTCCTTATACGTTGGGGAGCAATCTGGAGACAAATAAACATGCAGTCCCATAAGCCACTTATCGGCTCCCATATTCACAAAAGTATAATGCATAATATATACATTTTTCTTTTTTTTTTTTAAACTGAATGCCTCAGTATAGAATTGTGTCCACTGTGCTACTCTATAGATCAAAAAGGATCCTCTTTTCGCCTCCATCACCTAAATGGAGGCTTATGGATACATTTAATTTATAGGCTTGGAGTTTTCTCAGCACATAAAGCAAATGTACATTCCACCACCCTCCCATTAATGGGTTAAAAAATCCTCTATGAGTGATTTTTGTATTTATTTTTTTAAAAAAGTAATTGCGAGATTCTTCACACACTATCACTCCCCTGAAACAACAATGTGTTACAATAAAGAAATATATTTTTTCCAATTATGCAGACATCTGTCATCATGAAAAAGAATTCAATATCTTTACGAAACATAAATATCAAGTGATATCTAATGGTAATTTTTTTCCTATGAGATATATACAAAATTAGGAATTCGTATTTTTGTTAAGTATCATCACACTGTTATTACTATACACTTGATGCATCACTCTGTATACCCACAAAAGCTCTATTTATCAAAAGCCTAGACAATGTCTAGAAAGACTGCTTACAACCTCAACGTATTTACTGTCCATTCAGTATATGTATTTTTTTAGGTAATGTAAAACATGGTCAGTCTGACATGTCATCCTGACATTGCTACTTGTATAACTCACATCAGTCATTTTTATGAGAATTATGAGAATACTCTATATACAGAATTTAGATACATAGTGATTGAGTAAAGAGTTTGGATTGCCTCTCATTCACAGAAGGAATGTTGCTAGACCAATAAGCAAGTGGGCTACAGATGGCATGTATACTTATTTTGTCTGGTAAACCAATGTCAATGATGGCTAATAGGTTTAAACTGTGCCAATATTAAAGCTCACCACAGCTGGACAAAGATGATTAAATCCCTTATTTTAGTTGTGATCAGTAAAGTGATCTAAAGTACACGTGGCAGCCACTCATTCCCCGCAGCCTGCCAACTAGAAGAGATTGGGCTTTGTGGATTTCAATGTTGCTGAGATAAGAGCTGCCTGAGTTTTTATAACATCCGCTCGTTCCTCTCCATTATAATTAAAATGAATACTTAGCCTATCTGAGGTTAAGAAACAAAGCTATCTGATGTGTATGGGTGGCGTACATCTGTTTACTGAATATCGCTCTAGTTATGCTTTAGATCAGAGTTTCTGTTTCATCAACTATGCTGTCTAAAGATAGGGAAACATAACAGAGCTTACAACGCTGCTTGAAATCATGGTACAAGCATGATAATATTCAATTCAAGGTTTTAGGCTGTGTGCCCACGATGCATTTTTTAAGCGTTTCCGCAGCGGCAAAAACGCTGCAGAAACGCTTAAAAAACGCATGGTAGGAGGTCTGCCATGTTCCCCAATGATAATCCGCATGTGTTGTGCACATGCTGCGGAAATTTCCGCTGCGGATTATCATTGCGGAAAAAAATGCAGCACTACCAATTATTTTGCGGAAGTGCTGCGTTTTCGCCGCCATTGCCTAGCATTAGAACGCATGGATTATGCATCACTGAATATGTAGATGCGCCTTCCATGCATTCTAATGTGCGGATGGTACCCAGGTCTAGAGGACAGGAGACTCTCATCCAGACTCGGGTACCATAGAAAACTGAAAAAAAATGAATAAAATAAAAAATAAATATATATACTTACCTTCTGGTGGCCCGCGCTGTGCTCCTCCTCGCTTGCTGGCAATTCGCAATGTACTGAAGGACTTGCGCTGACGTCAGAGTCATGTGACGGGTCACGCAATGCTGACGTCGGCAGGTCTTTCAGTGTACTGCTGCCGGCAGCCGGGACGGTGAAGCAAGACAGCGCTGGCCATCAGAAGGTAAGTATAGATTTATTTTTTTATTTTTTGACATTCTCTCGGGTCACAGTATATAAATCCATGCCGTTTGCATGGATTTATATAGTGTGACCAAGTTGTCAAGCACTTTCCAAGTGATGTTAAAATCACTTGGAAAGTGCTTGTCAACCCGCATGCGGAAATGCAAGTGAAGAACGCTTCACATCTGCATGTCCCTGGCAGGAAAAACACATGTACAATCGCATGCGTTTTTTTCTGCCAGGGAGATACAGAAACACTCAGGAAAAAATCCTGAGCATTTCTGCATCGTGGGCACTTAGCCTTAAGTGGCATTCTTATCTAAATAATAAACTGAAAAGCCATACCTAGTATTTTTAGACAGTATATTCCCCATTTAAAGAGAACCTATTACTCGATTAATGCTGCCCAAACTATGGGCGGCATGAATCAGTGCCTGGTTGCAATATTGCAGCAAGGATATGCTTTTCTTCTAAATGCTCCAGCATCTCAGAGAAAACATGGTTTGAGTAGTCGGCCAGAGACAATAGAGAGAGACAAGGAAAGTCCAGCGCTGCCCCAGGCCAGCCTCTAACCTGCTCTACTCAAGTTCATTGATAGGTCTTTCTTTGTACATTTTCCCCAATTTTCCAAGTGCAAGCTCTATCTTTAATTTTCAGTTGTCTGTGAGCTAGTGAGTGAAGACTAGCTGCTATGACGGCTCTCATTAACCGTACACACAGACATGATCGAGTCCTGCTCTATTGTCAAATTGTAGCACATTGGCACAAGTAGCCGTAATGTGCAATTCACTCAGATTTACCCCGATTTTACAGCAGTACTGTGCAGTGTAGATGTCAATGCAGCACTGGGGTGAGATATACACTTACAACAAAGATGAAACACCATCTGTCTATGTTTGTTCCTCTCTTTGTTCCTTTCTTCTACATAGACTTTAAAAGGCAGCTGTAATCCGACCTCAGTGAGCTTGGTGAATCGTGAGTTCAGAAGGCAGGGGGCAAAAGAAGACATTACTCTAACGTGAAGAAAAAAATCATATTTTCTGATAAGATATATTGCAGAGTTTGGATCCAGTTGGATAAAACATGTTAGGTGGGCAGCGCTGCTGGAGTAAACTGATTCTTCAAAAATGATGATAATAAGGTTCTTTCACCCACAATGCTTTTCAATGCTGTACTGGCAGTGCAGCCCACCTAGCATGTTTTATCAAAGTGGATCCAATATTTCCTGGAAGATTTATTCACCCGTCACAGAAGCTGCCGATGTTATTCTTCATCTCCACATAGGAGTTATGCCTGTCACAATCCCACCAGGTGTGCATTATACAAACACCCAGTCTTCGTCCATAGGGTGTCACTCTATTGTGCGCTCTGTTCCCCACATCTAGATTTCTTCATATTGCAGAGTTTGTTATACTTGCTTGTACTAGTGAATCATGCACTTGAGGCCATCCTGAATATATATACTTCTAGTTACGGAATGTTTCATTTAAATTACGTAAAATAATAATGCATTAAAAATTGTATCTTAGTTTATCCTTTCCCTGGACTGCCCATAATTAACTTGAATATTTTGCATGTCACATCTTCATGAGTGATGCCTGGTGCCTAAATTCAATTGTCTGTCGAAATGTCCCCGACATCTCCTACAGACTGAAGATGAAAGCCATTCTAGAAAAAGTATAGGTTTTCATTTGATCTAATATAGTCACATTCTAATGTTATCCCTGATTCGTATGTATTTTATATTTTGGATTTTCTACTGCATTCATTTTAGTTCTTGGCACATCCACATTTAGACCTTAAGATTAAACCCAAGAAATATACAATATGTGCCCCACGAGTGCTCAATTTATCACACAGAGGGAAATGAAACTCTCCACTGTGAAAAGCCTCAAGTTCTTATGCAATTTATCAACATGTACAATGGTTTCTTTGATAAATAGTCTCAATGTGATAACAGCACCTTGTATGGAATCATTTTCATAGTTAAAGGTATATGACATTTTGCTACTTGGTATTTTATTAATGTTATTTGTGGATTAAAGAATATGACCTATTTTATTTTGCACACATTGCATAAAAGTAAGTAAGTAAATAACAATACAATAAATATGTAACAGAAACAGATAACTATTTGTTTTTATTAATGCTAGTTCATGAAATACTTTCGTTTTACAAGTGAGGCTCAAAATACAAAAAAAGCTGTCGCATGAAAACTAAGCGGAAAGTTGCTTATGAAGACCAATCACATTTCCGTTATCAGTTCATAATATAAAGCCAAATACAAATATTTGAATTCTATAAGAAATGAGTTCAGTCTTTGCTGTCTACAAAGCAATGGCAGTCTGTAGTGTGATAATAAAGATTCTCAGTCAGACAAGTAAAAGGGTTATTCCAGTCTTAGCTTCCCATAGTTGAGAAGGAATGACTCTGTTTAAGCACAGTAAGTGGGACTTCAGAAACAGCCAAGCACTGAGAGCAACTCTATTTCCATAACTACAGTCAAAATGAATGCATGGAAAAAATGACACATCTAAAGCATGCTATGTAAAAAAGAACGCAAGTGAAACAAGAAAAAGCATCAAAAGTGAATAAAAAATTTCACAAAAATGCTCTATTTGTAATGCGATCAAAGACCAACTATTAACATAAAACTTTTGGGCAGAAAAAAAAACTAAGCAAAAATCATAGGAAAAATGTTATATTTTTCGCAATATTTTCCAAAATATGCTCGCTGTGCAGCCCTATATTCTGGGTGGCCAAGGTTGAATACCTGCATTTGATGTCAGCTTCGGCGCTGAGTCTACATCTTTCCCTGCACATAACAGTTGATCTGATCAGCTGTCATGTGCCTCTAAGGCCATGTGCCCACATAGCGTTGTTGTAGCATTTTTGCAGGGTTTTTACGGCCACGAAAACGCCGCAAAAACGCTTGTAAGACCATCTGCCATGCAAAGCAATGTGAATTCGGATTTGCTGTGCACACAATGCACTAATTAGCGCTCCGAATTCACATTGCATTGCAAAACGCAGCATGACCATTTCTACAGCGATTACGCCGCAAATTCGCGGCCATTGAGGAACATTGAAACGCAGCAAACCCGCAGGTGTATGTGGATTTGCTGCATTTCAATTAAATTCAATGGCAACGAATTTGCGGCATAATCACGGTGCGCGTGATACCCAGGATGAAGAGGAGACTACAACTCCTCTTCATCCGGCTACCATGCGGTGAAAAAAAGAAATAAATAAGTTAAAAATTAAAAAACCTGTATATTCACCTCTCCGGTCTCTTCCCGGCTGCGTCCTCTGTCCTCGGCGTCCCGCGGTGTACTTGCAGGACCTGCGGTGAAGTAATTTAATCAGCTGATGGTCACGCGACCGCTGACATCAGGAGTCAGGTGATGGTCGCGTGACTATCAGCTGACTAAATGATGTCACCGCAGGTCCTGCCAGTACACCGCGGAACGCCAAAGAGAGAGAATCGCCGCCAGGAGGAGACCGGAGAGGTGAGTATACAGTTTTTTTTTATTTTTAACTTTTTAATTCTTTTTTTTTTTTAACTATGAATGCAGCATTTAAAGCATCTAAGTTGGTCACACAATATAAATCCATGCCGGTAGCATGGATTTATATTGTGACCAGCATGGATTTATATTGTGTCACCAACTTGTCAAGCACTTTTCCAAAAAATGTCTCTCTTCTTTAAAATACCAGATTGTACTAATAGATTAGGATGAAAACAAAAAGCAACTTGTCTGTAAGTACATAAAGCTCAGCCTACAGATTATGGCAATAATTTTTAGGCCATAAATACAGTACATCTTAAAGAGACATATATATATATATACATTATATATTCTATATATATAATGTATATATATACAGTATAGACCAAAAGATTGGACACACCTTCTCATTTAAAGATTTTTCTGCATTTTCAATACTATGAAAATTGTACATTCACATTGAAAGCATCAAAACTATGAATTAACACATGTGGAATTATATACTTATCAAAAAAGTGTGAAACAGCTGAAAATATGTCTTATATTCAAGGTTCTTCAAAGTAGCCACCTTTTGCTTTGATGACTGCTTTGCACACTCTTGGCATTCTCTTGATAAGCTTCAAGAGGTAGCCACTGGAAATGGTTTTCACTTCACAGGTGTGCCCTGTCAGGTTTAATAAGTGGGATTTCTTACCTTATAAATGGGGTTGGGACCATCAGTTGTGTTGTGCAGAAGTAAGGTGGATACACAGCTGATAGTCCTACTGAATAGACTGTTAGAATTTGTATTATGGCAAGAAAAAAGCAGCTAAGTAAAGAAAAACGAGTGGCCATCATTACTTTAAGAAATGAAGGTCAGTCAGTCCGAAAAATTGGGCAAACTTTGAATGTGTCCCCAAGTGAAGTTGCAAAAACCATCAAGCGCTACAAAAAAATGGGCTCACATGAGGACTGCCCCAGGAAAGGAAGACCAAGAGTCACCTCTGCTTCTGAGGATAAGTTTATCCGAGTCACCAGCCTCAGAAATCGCAGCTCAAATTAGAGACCAGGTCAATGGCACACAGAGTTCTAGCAGCAGACACATCTCTACAACAACTGTTAAGATGAGACTTTGTGTAGCAGGCCTTCATGGTAAAATAGCTTCTAGGAAACCACTGCTAAGGACAGGCAACAAGCAGAAGAGACTTGTTTGGGCTAAAGAACACAAGGAATGGACATTAAACCAGTGGAAATCTGTACTTTGGTCTGATGATTCCAAATTTGAGATCTTTGGTTCCAACCACCGTGTCTTTGTGCGATGCAGAAAAGGTGAACGGATGGACTCTATATGCCTGGTTCCCACCGTGAAGCATGGAGGAGGAGGTGTGATGGTGTGGGGTTGCTTTGCTGGTGACACTGCTGGGGATTTAATCAAAATTGAAGGCATACTGAACCGGCATGGCCAACAAAGCATCTTGCAGCGGCATGCTATTCCATCCGATTTGCGTTTAGTTAGACCATCTTTTATTTTTCAACAGGAAAATGACCCCAAACACACGTTCAGGTTGTGTAAGGGCTATTTGACCAAGAAGGAGAGTGATCAGGTGCTACACCAGATGACCTGGCCTCCACAGTCACCTGACTTGAACCCAATCGAGATGGTTTGGGGTGAGCTAGACCGCAGAGTGATGGCAAAAGGGCCAACAAGTGCTAAGCATCTCTGGGAACTCCTTCAAGATTGTTGGAAGACCATTTCCGGTGACTACCTCTTGAAGCTCATCAAGAGAATGCCAAGAGTGTGCAAAGCAGTCATCAAAGCAAAAGGTGGCTACTTTGAAGAACCTAGAATATAAGACATATTTTCAATTGTTTCACACTTTTTTGTTAAGTATATAATTCCACATGTGTTAATTCATAATTTTGATGCCTTCAGTGTGAATGTACAATTTTCATAGTCATGAAAATACAGAAAAATCTTGAAATGAGAAGGTGTGTCCAAACTTTTGGTCTGTACTGTATATGTATACAATTTATACATATATATATATATATATGTATATATATATATATATATATATGTATATACTGAGTATTCCCGCAGTCCAGCTATGCCATGTTGATACAGAAAAGGCATAACAAAACCTGTGAAATTTGTCTTTTTATAAGACGAAAAAATTCTTTCAAACTTCAAGGAGTCTTTTCTTGAAGTGATATCCATTGCATAGAGTAAGAGTATAATAAGTAATTTGCATTGCATAGATTAAAGAATGGATTACAAATTTTTGTTGTTATTAATTGATTGGTAATGCTAGATTTTATGTATACAGTCTGTATGAATACCATTATCTGCTACATTTCATGTTAAAATACAAGCTTTTCTTCTGCTATAAACAACTCGGTGCTTGCCAAATTTTATAGTCTGTTGATTTCCTTGTGTTTTTTTCAGCTGACCTCCAATTTTGTCCTTGTTTACTTCTTTCAAATCCTTCCTTATTTCCGGTGTTAATGTTAAACCCCTTCTTAATTGTTTATAGTGACAGCCATCTCACCCTATACTGTGCTTGGGAATAATATTGATGTTTTATTCTCTCAGTTATAATGAGCAAACAATTGTAGCCGCAGTAAAACCGTGCATTAATTCAGAACTGGAAGTTAAGTTCACTTCAGTAATAGTTGTATTTCTTATAATGTGAAAAAATCTATAAGATTTCTACAATATCCATAGTACAATTTGCACTTCATAACGAAGAATAATGCATGAGCATTGCATTAGGTAATATCTTCAAATATTGGAAATATAAATTGTCAGACTATTGCCTTTAGAATTGGTAAAAGTTTTAAAATTGTCATGGTAAATTGTTGTGTCAAGTTCAAGCACACAGTTTTACAGTCTGTCAATTGTCTCCCTTTGCATCCTAATGATGTTGGCATGATTGGAATGAAATGGATTTTCTTCTATCTTTCCTGTGTAGAATATAGAAAATAGAGAAAAGACTTACTAGGGAGAAATCACTGAAGTGAGAACTCTCTAGGCATAAACAGATTTTTATCATATACATAAAGAAAATATTTTTTGAAAAGATGGGTAAGTATTAGGTAATTTAACCAAGTCACTTGGCTTCTTCTCTACATGATGTAGTTCCCTAGATTATTTTTCATTTCTTAGTAACGTGCCCTCCTCCTTCTTCCAGTATTAGGTAATTTGGGATTAATACACTTCCAGTGGACACGTGTTGTCATTTCCAGCTTTTTACCCTTTCCTGTTAAGAACTGAAAATTGAAAATGACAATATGCCCGATCCATCACATGACAGACACCAGTAGTATGTAAAGGATCTATTTGCTGATAATGGGGTCTGCCAGGATCTATAGAAATAGCACTGCATCCTATACCATTCCTCTCATCAAGTCTAATTATATCTGCATCAGACACTCCTGATACATCCTCCATTGCAGATGTGAACACAGCATAAGTATTTAATTCATACTAAATATTTAAAAGTTAATAAGTCTGTTATCAGTCTTCTTGTCAAATGGGTATGTCACTACACAGTCTAAAATGTCAGCACTGATTGGACAGACAGATTGTTTAGAGACTTGAGATGAGTGAACCCGAATTAAAAAGTTTGGGGTTCGTACCGGACAGTTACTGCTAAATGCCGAACACGGACTTCTGGAAGTCTGCTGCAATGTTCTGAGATCCGGGGGAACTCTGGAGAGAGAGTGAATTTTGCAACTTAAAAGTTCGGGTCCTCATTTTTTTCAATGGGGTTTGGGTTCTGGCTCAAGTTCTGGTACAGTTCTGGTACCCAAACCGAACTTTGGAATAAAGTTTGGGTCGGATACCAGAACCCGAACTTCCACATGTCCGCTCATCCCTAAAGATAAACAGTTAAAAACTTTTAATGAAGCCCAATTTCAAAATACATTTTTAGCCTAAAGCATGCATTTACCATAAAAAAGTCCCAAAGCTGTCCATGTCTTTTATAGTATATTTTTTCTTAATTATAAATAGTTCCAACATAAAGACACAATATATCATTTTTGGGGTAGTATAATTGCAGGCAGGCATATTTTTTACCAGAATCCCTCAGTGAAAATAATGTTAGAAGGTTTGGCCAGGGACCTTAGTCAGAGACAAGACTAGTCCAGCTGGCTTCTCGCAGTGCCGCTCAAGGTGATTGACAGGTCTCTTGCTAAATACATACATGGAAGAAAACTGTCAATCACCTGCAGCACCTTCAGGAGAAGCTGGCAATGTCGGACTAGTCTCATCTCTTCCTATAGTCCAAAGCAGGATCTTCAAACTATATTTTCTCTGAAATATACCCAGTTGCAATTGTGCCGCCAAGCTCTGATTCATGCTGCCTGTGGTGTGCTTAGAGTCAATCAGCTGATAGATTCCCTGTCAGGCTGTGTGCCCACTATGCATTTTTTAAGCGTTTCCGCAGCGGCAGTTCCGCTGCAGATATGCTTAAAAAACGCTTGGTAGAAGGCCTGCCATGTTCCCCAATGATAATCCACATGTGCTGTGCACATGCTGCGGAAATTTCTGCCGTGGATTATCATTGTGGAAAAAAACGCTGCACTACCAATTATTTTGTGGAATCACTGCGTTTTCGCCGCCATTGACTTGCATTGGAACACTTGGATTCTGCAGCACTGCATCTGTACATGCGAATCCAAGCGTTTCAATGTGCGGATCGTACCCGGGTCTGGAGGAGGGGAGCCTCTCCTCCGGACCCGGGTACCAAAGAACCTGTAAAAAAAAAAGAATAAAATAAAAAATAAATATTATACTTACCTTCTGATGGCCCCCGGTGTGCTAATCTTCGCTTGCCGGCAGATCGCGGTGGACTGAAGGACCTGCACTGACGTCATTTAATCATGTGACGTGTCACGCGACCGCTGACGTCGGCAGGTCCTTCAGTGTACCGCGAGCTGTCGGCAAACCGAGACGCATCGAATCAAGACTCCAGGGGCCATCGGAAGGTAAGTATACTGTATATTTATTTTTTTATTTTTTAACATTCTTTACGGTCACACTATATAAATCCATTTATATAGTGTGACCAAGTTGTCAAGCACTTTCCAAGTGATGCTAAAATCGCTTGGAAATCGCTTGTCAACTCGCATGTGGAAATGCATATGAAGAACGCTTCACATCCGCTTATCCCTGGCAGGAAAAATGCATGTACAATCAGCATGCATTTTTTCTGCCATGGAGATGCAGAATCGCTCAGGAAAAAATCCAGAGCATTTCTGCATTGTGGGCACATAGCCTCACACAATCATGTTTTTTATGTAAATGAAGAACACAATAAAGGAGGCATAAATGATGTAATATACTTAAAGGAGTTTACCAAGATTGGACGTTAGACCCTTTCTGTAGGATAACTTTGGAATAAAGTTTGCATCAGGTACCAGAACCCGAACTTCTGCAGGTCAGCTCATCCCTAGTAGAGACACAGGCCAATTGTTCCCTCGCTGTTGTCTGTTTGTTAATTCATGAATTCTCTAGAATTGTTATTTCAGGAAGATACAAGTATGCACAACAATAAAAATTCTCTCTTTAAAGAAAGCCTTTTACTTCAAATAAATTCTCATAATTATTAAAATAAAGTTACCCCTCAACATACCAACACGTATACTTTGGTTCTTGCTCATGAGATGCAAAATTAAAAATCTCTTTACACTATGCAGGTCCTTAACTGCACAGTCAAAAACAACTACCGCTGCATGATACTAGTCCTCATCTATGACATCATTTCCTGATCGGCAGTTGTTGGTTGAAGCTGCACCATGCTGGCCTCCTGCTCTGCCTGCACCCTGCATGCACTCTGCACATAGCACTGGTACTGAAAATACTGGTAATACTTATATTCTAGTAATCCGACGGTTTATATGATGTTTTGATAAAACGCCTATACAGTTTTATAGTCAGCATACGTACAATCTCAGATTATAAATAAGGTATGTAGTGTGCTATGTATTCCTTTAACACCCCAGTGTATACCTGTTTGGGATTACAGCCTACTCTTGGAAAAGTGGTATTTTTATTTATAAATGCAAAAAAGCCACACCCACTTTTCCCCAAAAGGCTGATAAAGTTCTGGAGTAATTTCATTCATATGTCCCCATGCTGTTTGCTATATTAAACACAATTATTATAAATAATAGGCAACATTGCATTGATACAGGGCACATACAGTGGAGGAAATAATTATTTCATCCCTTGCTGTTTTTGTAAGAGTGCCCACTGACGAAGATATGAACAGTCTATAATTTTAAGAGTAGGTTAATTTTGCCATTGAGAGAATATCCAAAAAAAATCAAGAAAATCGCACTGTATAAATTAATTTATTGCATTCCGCAACCTGATGGCTGCGGCCGTCCCTCGGTACTCGGTCCCCAGCCGCCATTATTTCTCCTGGTGTTCCATCCCCGCATTACAGAAGCACGTGTCCCAAAACATTAGCAGTGCCCTGAACAATGCAGTAACCGGGAAAGTCCACCTAACCACGAACACATGGACAAGTGCTTGTGGGCAGGGACGGTACAACTCGCTGACGGCACACTGGGTTAACATAGTGGAAGTCGGGACCCAGTCGGACCTTGAGACGGAACACATCCTTCCGACGCCAAGGATTGCGGGTCCTAGGTCAATCAGTGTTGCCCCCACGGTCTACAGCTCCTGCACCTCATCCTCCTCAGCCTCCTCCTCCTCTTCATCCTCCATCTCCGAAATGACCACATCAGTCACAAGCTGAAAGAACTGCAGCACTGTCTCGGCCAAGCGGCAACAGGCTGTGCTGAAGTTCATATGCTTAGGTGACAAACCGCACAATGCTGAAGAGTTGTGGACAGTTCTGAAAGAGCAGGCAGATCTGTGGTTCACACCGCTGTGTGACAATGGCCGGAACCTGGTGGTGGCACTGAGGCAAGGCGAGCTCACACACGTACCATACCTGGCCCATGTGCTTAACCTCGTGGTTCAGTGGTTTCTCAAATCCTACCCGGAGCTGCCGGATCTGCTTGTTAAAGTACACCGCCTGTTTTAGAGAGTCAGCTACAGCTTCTGTCGCCCTTGCTGAGTTTCAGCAGCGTTTGCAGCTTCCGATTCACAGACTGGTGTGTGATGTCTGGAACTCTACACTGCAGATGTTGGGAAGGATATGTGATCAGAAGAGGGCAGTTGTTGAGTACCAGCATCAACAAGGCTGTTGGTATTCAGGTCAGACTCCACACATAAGACCTCAAGAGTGGACATGGATGTCAGATATATGTACCATCCTCCAAAACTTTGAGGACTCCACCAAGATGTTGAACGGCGATGACGCCACATTTAGCATCCCCATCCCGCTTCTCTGTTTTCTGAAACACTCTCTGCTCACAATCAAAGAGGATGCATTGCAGGCGGAGCACGATGAGATGGAGCAAGGAACCATACAGGGTGATTACACACAGCCAAGCCACATCTCATCCCAACGTGGATTGGGTGACAATGAGGAAGAGGAGAAGGAGGAAGGACAGGAGCTAGTTTCATGCACTATAGACGGTACTACCTGCACAGCTGTTATACCGTCTGTTCAGCGTGGATGGCCAGAGGACAGAGAGGAGGAGGAGGAGAGCATGGTCAGTCAACCTCTTGGTGAGGACATGGAAGTCTTGCCTGTTAGTAGTCTGGCACACATGACTGAGTTTATGTTACGCTGCCTTTCCCATGACCCTCGCATTCTCAAATTTTTGGGTGACAGTCATTACTGGTTGGTGTCACTTCTAGACCCACGCTACAAGGAGAACTTTATATCTCTTATTCCTGAGGTGGACAGGTCTACAAAAATGGGGCTGTACCAGAAGGCCCTTGTTGCGGAACTATTAAAAAAATTCCCATCTGAAAACGCTGGCGGCAGAGGGCACACTTCGTATGACAACCAAGGAGTACAGGCGAGAGAGACACAACTTCAATCCAGCAGAGGCAGAGGAACACTGTCAAAGTTCTGGGAAAGTTTTCTCAGACCCTCCCATAGCAAAGGCCCTGAGGCGCGGGGTACTCTCACAAGGAGTGCAAAGTTTCGGAAGATGATGAGGGAGTACCTTGCTGACCGTACCAACATCCTCCGTGATTCCTCTGTGCCTTATAATTATTGGGTATCCAAGCTGGATACGTGGAATGAACTGGCTCTCTATGCCTTGGAGGTCCTGGCCTGCCCTGCCGCCAGCGTTTTATCAGAGCGGGTTTTTAGTGCCGTTGGTGGAATTATAACTGATAAGCGCATCCGCCTGTCAACTGAAAATGCTGACAGGATGACTCTTATAAAAATTAACAAGGGCTGAATTGGGCCAGACTTCTCAAAACCACCGAATGATAGCAGCGTAACATAAACTCAAATCCAGTGTCTTTTCTTGGGAGGTGTATTCCCATGCACCTATCACACTCGCACATGGGTATACGCTTCCTGATTTTGGCTATTTGCTCTTGTCCTCCTCCTTCTCCTCATCCTCCGCCACCATATCACCATGGTGACTGTGTTCCGTGATGCAACACCCACATATTTTTTTTAAAGGGTGTTTATGATGCCTGTAAAAAAAAAATTTATACAGTATGTTCATGTATAACCCCCAAGGGTAAATGTTTGTCAGCCCATACACTTAGTGCATGGGCATTACAAGTATAGGAGGCCCGCTCCTTTCTAATGGGAACATTTTTTTATGAGGCCCTCCTGCACATCTCTTCCAAGGGGCATTGAAGAGCCTCCAAATTTTTGGCAGCCCTTGCATTCACTGCATAGGCCAACACTATGGGAGACTCTCTCCTTTCTAATGGGAATTTATCGTTACTGTGGCCCTGCTCTCTATGTCTTTAAATCCTTAGTGGGGGTTTTCTTAAATTTGGTCAGCCATTGGACTCACTGCATACCCTATAACTGTATAACAGACCCTCTCCTTTCTAATGGGAATTTGTCGTTACTGTTGCCCTGCTCTATGTGTTTTTAAATTCTTAGCGGGGTTTTTCCTAAATTTGGTCAGCTGTTGGACTCACTGCATACCCTATAACTGTATAGCAGACCCTCTCCTTTCTAATGGGAACATGTCATACTTGTTACAGTGGCCTGCTCTATGTGTCCTTAAATTTTTAGTGTTTTTTTTTCTAAATTTGGTAAGCCATTAGACTCACTGCATACCCTATAACTGTATAGCAGGCCCTCTCCTTTCTAATAGGAACATGTCACACTTGTTACTGTGGCCCTGCTCTATGTGTTTTTAAATTCTTAGTGGGGTTTTTCCTAAATATGGTCAGCCGTTGGACGCACTGCATACCCTATAACTGTATGGCAGACTCTCTCCTTTCTAATGGGAATTTGTCATTACTGTGGCCCTGCTCTATGTGTCTTTAATTTCTTAGTGGGATTTTTCCTAAATTTGGTCAGCCGTTGGACTCACAGCATACCCTATAACTGTATAGCAGACCCTCGCCTTTCTTATGGGAACATGTCGTAATCGTTACTGTGGTCCTGCTCTGTGTGTCTTTGAGAGTCCCTCCATCATCAATGAAACATGATGTGTCTGATGATGTGTCACACACCACATTGCCAGGTAAGGTTGTAAAATGTTAAAATTACATTTCCCGGTGAATACATTTGCATTAAAAAATAACGTAAAAAAGAAACAGTAGGATCTTTCTTTAGTATAAAAACAGAGTCGCCAATGTAACCTCAATGTAATCACATTACACTTCCTCCTCCATCTTCGAAATAACCACATCAGTCACAAGCTGAAAGAACTTCAGCACTGCCTTGGCCAAGCGGCTACAGGCTGTGCTGAAGATAACATGCTTAATGCTTAGGTGACAAACCGCCCAGAGCTGCAGAGTTGTTGAAAGCTGTAACACAGCAGTTTGATCTGTGGCTCTCACCGCTGAACATACAGCCAGGCATGGTTGTGTGTGACAATGGGCAGAACCTGGTGACAGAGAAATGACAGCCGGAGTAGATATGGTCTCCCTCTATGCCAGTCCTTTCACCGAGCTAAAGAATATGGCTGTGGTGAAATACAACTGCCACTGAGAAGCTGTTACAGATTGAAAAACATTGGGCCCACCAGAGGATTTGATTCTGAGGGCTCACCTTTCTCCCCCGCTCAAGAGCCCTATAGCAGCTGCAAAGTTAGCGCTATCATGAACTCTCCTGATGTAGAAGCCAGGGCACACCAGGGCACACCAGAGGATTCTGCCGATTCTGCCAACCCTGCCGAGAAGCAGTCCTGGCTAAGAAAAGTGTGTAGGAATGTTCCCGCACACTCTATGGCTGCATTTTTACTGAGGTGGAAATCCACACAAACACAGAGAGAACATACAAAATCCTTGCAGATGTTGTCCTTGCTGGGATTTGAACCCAGGATCCCAGCGCTGCAAGGCTTCAGTGCTAACCACTGATCCAATGTGCTGCCGTTCACCCTCTGATATCTAACAGGCTGGAGAAACTTGCACCTACTGCCACTCTATCTTCAGCTCCTTTGTAAGAAACTAATGTATTTGGGCAGCCACTCAGTCTACCAAATAAAATTCCTGAGAAGGAAATTGGGGAAGGCTTTGCTACTGGTACTGGGGGTAGAGGTAATACCATGGCGTCGTACCATAGTTTACTGGAAATATTCCAGGCTGGTAGGAGGCAAGCAGATTCCCACAGAAATGTACCAGCAGTAATGTTGTGGGACCCGTGCTTGTAGAAGGTGGAGACAACACCGGGAGAAATAGTGGCGGCTGGGGACAGAGTATGGACACGAAGCATGAGGTTGTGAAAAGCTTCCGCCTCCACGAGCATAAAAGGCCACATTTCAAGTGAAAGTAGCTTTAGAGGACTTCCTGGGAGAAATGACAGCTGGGTAGATATGGTTTCTCAAGTCCTTTCACCAAGCTAAAGAAAATGGCTGTGGTGAAATGCAACCCAGCAAAAAAAGCTGTGGACTGTCTCCGTACCGTCCCTGGCCACATTCACCTGTCCACGTGTTTGTGGTTAGGCGGTCCTTCCCAGTAAATGCACTAGGGAGGGCACAGGTAATGTTGTGGGATCCGTGCTTGTGGAAGGCGGAGATGACACCGGGAGAAACAGTGGCGGCTGGGGACCGAGTATGGACACCTGGCCATCGCCAGCATGAGCTTATGAAAAGCTTCCGCCTCTACGAGCCTAAAAGGCCACATTTCAAGTGAAAGCAGCTTTAGAGGACTTCCTGGGAGAAATGACAGCTGGGTAGATATGGTTTCCCCAGTCCTTTCACGAAGCTAAAGAATATGGCTGTGGTGAAATACAACTCAGCAAAAAAAGCTGTGGACTGTCTCCGTACCATCCCTGGCCACATTCACCTGTCCACGTGTTTGTGGTTAGGCGGGCCTTACCAGTAAATGCACTGGGGAGGGCACGGGTAATGTTGTGGGACCCGTGCTTGTGGAAGGCAGAGATGACACCGGGAGAAACAGTGGCGGCTGGGGACAGAGTATGGACACCCGGCCGTCGCTGGCATGAGGTTGTGAAAAGATTCCGCCTCCACGAGCCTAAAAGGCCATATTTCAAGTGCTAGCAGCTGTTAAAAATTTGGCAGTATAGTATTTCAGCCTGTGAGTGGGTGGGTGGGTGGCTGGCTGCATACTTGCGCTTGCATTCCAAGGAATGGGGTAGGGACAACTGAACGCTGCAGTGGGACAAGGACGTGGACGATGATTGTTGCAAGTCTGCAACGACAGGTGCATGGCGGGAGGCATCTTCGCATGCGTCAAGGATCACTTATGATGGGCACACTTTTAGGCAGTGACCAGGGAGTGTTAAAATTACCCTACCCTTAAAAATTATAGACTGTTCATGTCTTTTTTAGTGGGCAAACTTACAAAAACAGCAAGGGATCAAATAATTATTTCCTTAACTATATATTATTAGAACTTTAGGTATACTTTTGCAAGAGTAATTTTGAAAAAAATACATATCCAATATCAGTACCATAAGAGTTGTGGAACTTTACAGTAATATTACAACCAGGGCTTCACAACGCTTGGCATGCAGTGCATCTTAGAAAGAAGACATAAATAAATAATGAACTGCTCATTTGAGATGACTAAAATAATAGTAGTTAATGACTAAGACTATACATGATAATAAATGCTATATTTTGAAATACATTTAATACTTATATAGTAAACGTCATTTGAGCTGTGCATGTACATTAATTAAACTGGCTTAATGCTATGGATAGCATTGCTTCAGACTTCACTTTTTAGATTCTGGTTTGTGTTTATGACTGTTATTGTCAGTATTATTTTTTGGAGATGAAATTATGGACTATAAAGTTAAGGTCATATGAAAAAATTGGACCAGTTGTGCTCATCACACTCTCAGAGTGTGATCAGAGTGTGATCAAATTTTCTCAGATGTGGAGAAGATGGGAAAAAAAATTGTCCATCTTTTCCATTCCGTCAGTTGCTAAAAATCATACACCATTCTGATGTCAGTGGGGTCCAATTTTTTTTTGGCGGATCCATTCATGGATTGTATGGATGGCATGGCCGAGTGAAATCCGATTTACGGATGCAAATCATGCATGATGTGATTTTATTCCTCGGACAGACTTGGTAGGAGGAAAAAATCGGACATGTCTACGGTCCAATAGAATACCACTGGTCCGAGTGCGATCTGATGATTTGTTGGGTCACACTCGGACCGAAAATATGGTCATCTGCATGAGCCCTAAGTTTTACACTATCCATATAGGAATATGTAATGTTCAGAAGCTGGCCTGGTATATTGAAGGGCTTTATAGTGCTGCATTCTCACAGCTGATGAACTGCTTGGCATACATAATTTGATTCCCATAGACATTTGCAAGTCATTAAACCAACTTCTGAAGTGTGAATTTTTCTGGCTCAAAAAAAATTAGCTAATCCAAGCACCATTGTGTAGTTTGTCTTCATTCCTGTTGCTCGTTCACCAATACCTAAATGTCTATTATGGGACATGGGAATCAAGGTAATCATGGGACAACACCTTTATTGTTTTCAGTATGTTTATTTCGTATAGGATAACTTCCCTTCCAGAGCTGCACTATCCTAAATTATTAATAATACTATAGTATACCTGTACACAATCCTTTATAGTTTATTTTCTTCAAACCCTCCCCAGGAAAACTTGGCAAATCTCATTTTGATATATCTTTGCAGCCTTTTCTTTTTCTATTTTTTATGCATTTTTTGCAAAGTCTACGTCTAAGGTTTTTTGTTAATAGCTTTTTTCTTGTAGTGTTTTTGTGAATTTTCTAGGTATTGTTTTTCGTATAGAAATTCTTTATAGTCTTCTCTACAGGATTTCAAAAATGCAAGGAATATGCCTATACAAGAATTTACAAAAATTGTTTGAAACACGTAGCGTTATTGTATTCACAAGAAGGCTTGAGTTTAAGGGGGGGGGGAAAAAGATTGTTGTCACCATAACAAGTATTAAATAATCTGTAGCCATATACAGCTACAAGATTGCTCCGCTTTCTTATACATTGTCCAATTCTGTGAAATACAGTATGTGTATGAGCAATCAAAAGTTATTAGTGTTGCAAAAGACAAAAACCCAATCTATCCTTGGCTTGCTTTAGAAGTTGAGAATGACAAAGAAGACTAGACTTTCTCAAGTATTTGTAAATAATAATAATTTAGTAAAAGCTGAGAAGATAAATATAAGGCTTAGTATTAACAATATGACATATAGTAGAACAATCAGAGTGAAAAATGAAAAAATAAATTCCAGCATTGGACTAGGACATATGATCTCACCAAAGGAAATGGTCTTCAGGGATCACCAACAATATAGAGCAAAGCAATATCTCACTGAACCAGAGGCTTCTCATGTACAACAATCTGCCTGTGAGAAGTTGTTACATCCAAGGAATCTTTATTCTGAACATTACATTAATTTTAATGGGTCGTCTCGACAAAAACAAACGATTCCCAGAAGCTTGGAACGATAAAAAAATCAAACTAAGAGATGCCCACCTACAAGCACCCATCTGGATCAAGCTGCAGCCAATTTCAGATCGATGAACCTTCTTTCTGGTGGAACAGTGATGCCTCAACTACCAGTGTCATCACAAACCATTGAGTGGCCTGTACTGGATCCAGAAGGGTGTCGGTAGGTGAGTATTACATAGTTTGATATTTTCTACATTTCTAAATCCCTGAGGAACTTTTCAATATACCATATAAAGAACAATGTTTAGTTAGGAATCAAAATAATTCCTATAGAGTTGGAGTTAAAATAAATACAATGATACAATAGAAACAAGGCAATATGTATCTTTTTTTCCATTGATGGTCAAGCCATGATTAGCAATGAATGAACCTCAACATAATATTGAATCAACATTGATCCCCATATACTTATTTTACTCACTTATATAGTGCCATTAACTCCACAGACATTATCGGCACTGTCCCCATTGGGGCTCACAATCTAGATTCCCTATCGGTATGTCTTTGAAAGGAAACCAGAGAACCCGGAGGAATCCAACGCAAACACGGGAAGAACATACACTATCCTTGCAGATGTTGTTCTTGGTGGGATTTTAATCCAGGACTAGTGTTGAGCAATACCTTCCGATATCAGGAAATATCGCATCGGATTGGATCGGACCGATACCCAAAAAGTATCGGATATCGCCGATTCCGATACTGGAAACCAATGCAAGTCAATGGGACACAAATATCGGAATGAAAATAAACCCTTTCTTTCCTTGTAGGTTAATTCTGCATGAAGTAAAACAACTAAGAATAATGTAGAATGTATTACGCGAAAAGCCGGCAATTCATCAGCGGCATACACCGGTACCCGACAATTTACAACAGAAAGAATAGAGCTTCACATATAGATTAGATAGATAGAAACATGTCAGTCACATATATATGAAGTACAGTGACAGTGTTGCTTACTGTACTTGTCATTTAGTGTAAAGGATTTATTTAAAAATATAATAGTGTTTTCATGCACCGTCTCTTTAAAAAAGCCGGCCGGCAATTCAGCATCTGTACCCGACAATTTAGAAGAGAAGGAATAGAGAATCATACATAGATTAGATAGATAGAAACATGTCAGTCACATATATATGAAGTACAGTGACAGTGTTGATTACTGTACTTGTCATTTAGTGTTAAAATAAAGGATTTATTTAAAAAAAAATTGGCGTGGGGTTCCCCTTAATTTTAGTCTCTAGCGGAGGTTAAGCAGACGGCTGGGGCAGATGTTTGAAGCCTGGGAAGGGGGTAATACCCACGGAGCTTCCCAGGCTACTAATATGAGCCCCCAGCTGAATACCTAGCCTTTACTAGCTATTAAAATGGGGGACCCCCTCAAAAAAATGATGTGGGGTCCCCCCTAATTTAATAGCTAGCAAAGGCTAGGCAGACAGCTGGGGGCTGATATTAATAGCCCAGGAAGGGTGCCATGAATATTGGCCCCCTCCCAGGCTAGAAACACCAGCCGTCAGCCGCCCCACAAATGGCTCATCCATAGGATGCGCCAATTCTGGCACTTAGCCTCGCTCTTCCCACTGCCCTGTAGCGGTGGCAGTGGGGTAATAGGGCTGGGGTTGATGTTAGCTTATAATGCCAGCTGACATCAAGCCCAGCTTAGTAATGGAGAGGCGTCTATAAGACACCCCATTACTAACCCCATAGTCAAAGTTAAAAAAAAACCACAAACACCCAGAATAAAGTCCTTTAATTGAAATAAACGCACAATTCTTTATTGTTCTAAATTAAACTATACTTACCATCACGCCCATTCCAGCTGAAGCCAACGATCTCCTGCAATAAAAGAAAAATAATAAAGCAACCTCATCCTTACCTTTCCATGGTTCCCAGGACAGCTTCAGCTCTGCTACATCGAGATGACAGGCTGGACCGCAGCAGAACGCTACCATCCAGCCTGTCATCCCGCAGACACTGAGAAGCGCAGGCTTGCTTGCGCTCCTCAGTGTCTCTCTGTGACGGCATGCAGATGAGCCGAGTTCATGTCCAATGAACTCAGCTCACCTCATGCACGTCACTGACAGCATGGGAGAATTCTCCTGCACTCAGTGCTTCAGCGTGAGAATTTTCCCACGCTGTCAGTGACGTGCATGAGGTGAGCTGAGTTCATTGGACATGACCTCACCTCATTCACGTCACTGACAGCGTGGGAAAATTCTCACGCTGAAGCGCTAAGTGCAGGAGAATTTTCCCACGCTGTCAGTGACGTGCATGAGGTGAGCCGAGTTCATTGGACATGACCTCGGCTCATCTTTATGCCGTCACAGAGAGACACTGAGGAGCGCAAGCAAGCCTGCGCTTTTCAGAGTCTACAGGATGACAGGCTGGATGGCAGCGTTCTGCTGCGGTCCAGCCTGTCATCTCGATGTAGCAGAGCTGAAGCTGTCGTGGGAACCATGAAAAGGTAAGGATGAGGTTGCTTTATTATTTTTCTTTTATTGCAGGAGATCGTTGGCTTCAGCTGGAATGGGCATGATGGTAAGTATAGTTTAATTTAGAACAATAAAGAATTGTGTGTTTATTTCAATTAAAGGACTTTTTTCTGGGTGTTGTGTTTTTTTTAAATACTTTACTAGAAATTCAGGGTGGTCATGTCTAATATTGGCGTGACCCCATGAATTTCGGGCTTAGGGCCAGCTGATAACACCAAGCTGGCCTTAACCCCTTTATTACCCAGTGAGCCACCGCACCAGGGCCCTGGATGAGTTGGGTACAGCGCCAGAAGATGGCGCTTCTATGAACGCGCCATTTTCTGGGGTGGCTGCGGACTGCAATTTGCAGCGGGTGGGGCCCAGAAAGCTTGGGCCTCCCTGCGCTGCGGATTCCAGCACCCAGCTGCCTAGTATTACCTGTCTGGACACAAAAATAGGGCGAAGCCCCACGTATTTTTTTTTTTAATTATTTCATGAAATTCATGAAATAATTAAGAAAAAAAGGGCTTCCCTATATTGTTGTGTCCAACCAGGTACAAATAGGCAGCTGGTGGTTGGGGGCAGCCCGTTCCTGCCTGCTGTACCTGGCTGGACACAAATATAGTGCGAAGCCCCACGTAAATTTTTTTTAAATTATTTCATGAAATAATTTTTTAAAAAAAGGGCTTCCCTATATTGTTGTGTCCGGCCAGGTACAAATAGGCAGCTGGTGGTTGGGCGCAGCCCGTTCCTGCCTGCTGTACCTGGCTGGACACAAATATAGGGCGAAGCCCCACATCAATTTTTTTTTAATTATTTCATGAATTTCCTGAAATAATTAAAAAAATATTGACGTGGGGCTTCGCACTATATTTGTGTCCAGCCAGGTACAGCAGGCAGGAACGGGCTGCGCCCAACCACCAGCTGCCTATTTGTACCTGGCCGGACACAACAATATAGGGAAGCCCTTTTTTTCTTTATTATTTCATGAATTTCATGAAATAATTTAAAAAAAAAATACGTGGGGCTTCTCCCTATTTGTGTGTCCAGCCAGGTACAACTAGGCAGCTGGGGGATGGAATCTGCAGCGCAGGGAGGCCCAAGCTTTCTGCCCCCCCCCCCGGTGCAAATTGCAGTCCGCAGCCACTCCGGAAAATGGCGCGTTCATAGAAGCTGGATGCTGTACCTGGCTGGCATACAAAAATATGGCAAAGCCCACGTCAAAATTTTTGGGAAAAATGAATTAAAAAATAAATAATAATTTAGGGACTGCATCTTTATTAACTCCTCAAATTTCATTTAGTGTTAAAATAAAGGATTTATTTAAAATAAAATTGGCGTGGGATCCCCCATAATTTTAGGCTCTAGCGGAGGTTAAGCAGACGGCTGGGAGAGATGTTTGAAGCCTGGGAAGTGGGTAATACCCACGGAGCTTCCCAGACTACTAATATCAGCCCCCAGCTGAATACCTAGCCTTTACTAGCTATTAAAATAGGGGACCCCCCCAAAAAATGACGTGGGGTACCCCCTATTTAATAGCTGGGGGCTGATATTAATAGCCCAGGAAGGGTGCCATGAATATTGGCCCCCTCCCAGGCTAGAAACACCAGCCGTCAGCCGCCCCAGAAATGGCGCATCCATAGGATGCGCCAACTCTGGCACTTAGCCTCGCTCTTCCATGCTGCCCTGGTGTGGTGGCAGGGGGTAATAGGGTTGGGGTTCATGTCAGCGCCAGCTGCCATGAAGCCCAGGTTAGTAATGATGGGCGTCTATAAGACACCCCCATTACTAACCTACAAAGTGTTAAAAAGAAAAAACACACTACACCCAGAAAAAAATAATTTATTTGAAATAAAACACACAATTTTATTTAATTCTTAGCTTACTAAAAAAAAATAGTTACCTGTCCACGTTCCTGCGCTGATCTCCCATGCACAGCTGTCACATCTGGAGATGGTGACAGCTGTGCATGGCTGCTGTAAGCTCACACTGCCGGGAACACGTCCGCTCCCGGCAGCGGGAGCCACTGACTGAGGTCACCGGAGTGCATTCAGGCAGCGCAGCTCCGGAGACCTCCTTTACGGCAGTGCTGTACCGTGGGAATTTCTCACGATACAGCAGGGCCGTAAAGGAGCTAACCGGAGCAGCGCTGCCTGAACTCCGGCGAACCCGCTTATGCAATGACGGGGCTGCTTTACGGCCCCATCACTCTAGCGGCGGCAGCGGTTCAGAGCGGTCACATTCTATGTGGCTGCTCTAAACTGGAGATCATCGTGGGACACTCGTGGACTACTACGGAGGGGTAAGGATAAGGTTGTGGTTTATTATTTTACATTTTATTACAGGAGATCGATGGCTTCGGGGAATTAGGTGTCTAGGTGAGTATAGGTGTAGTTTTTTATTTTTTACTTTATTTTAGGTGGCGATCGGCGGGGACAGGTAATGTATGAACTAATTTATTGCAGGTAACCACTGGCCACCAATGACATGTATTTAAAATTTATTGGGGACACAGTAGGGCAATTTAAATAGAAGGATCAGGCTGATGGGAACTACTGCTCCCATCGAGCTGATCCTGCTGGCACGAGTGGATGGGGGACAGACATAGGCCGATGGGAGTAGTAGTGTCACATCGGCCTATGTCTGCCTGCACGCACACACCCGCAGACATCGCACAGAACCCGCACACACTCGCAGACATTGCACAGACACCGCACACACCCGCAGACATCGCACAGACACCGCACACACTCGCAGACATCGCACAGAAACCGCACACACTCGCAGACATCGCACAGACACCGCACACACTCGCAGACATCGCACAGACACCGCAGACATCGCACAGACACCGCGCACACCCGCACACATTGCACAGACACCGCACACACCCGCAGACATCGCACAGACACCGCGCACACCCGAACACATCGCACAGACACCGCACACACCCGCAGACATCGCACAGACACCGCACACACTCGCAGACATCGCACAGACACCGAACACACTCGCAGACATCGCACAGACACCGCACACACTTGCAGACATCGCACAGACACCGCAGACATCGCACAGACACCGCGCACACCCGCACACATCGCACACACACCCCGCACACACTCGCAGACACACGCACAGACACCCCGCACACACTCGCAGACACACGCACAGACACCCACACACACCAATCATGACGGTCTGATCGTCTGGGAGGTGTGGCTGACCTGTGCAACCGTGGGAAAGTTCATGTTAGTTCATGCAATGCAGTCAAGCATGAACTCACATGAACCCTCTGAGGGCACCGCGGCTACTTCAAATGAACAGCTGATCAGCATCACCTGATACCTCAGCTGTTCATTTGAAATAACCGGCAGGAAAGAGCAGCACAGAACGGGAAAGCCGGCGGTGAAGTCTTTTCACTGCCGGCTTCCCCGCCCGGGTCCTTCGCTCCCCGCTCCTTGGTGCTGCGCTCCCCGCCCGGTCCTAACTTACGATCGGGATGGGAGGTGGCGAGGGGAGCGGAGGATCGGGGTGGGAGTCTGCGGGGAAGCAGTATGGGGCTGTGTGATTGTTTAAAAGCCGGCGGCTTTTTACCGCCCGCCGGCTTTTTAACGATCAGGAGAATTCTCCCACGCTGGGATGGCATTCTGATGACAGGCTGGATCTCAGCTGAGCGCTGCCATCCAGCTTGTCATACTTCAGAGACACTGCAGAGCGCAGGCATTATGGGAACTTCCGATTCCGGTATTCGATATTGTAAAAGTATCGGAATTAAGTATCGGAATTCCGATACCGCGAATATCGGCCGATACCCGATATTTCAGTATCGGAATGCTCAACACTATCCAGGACCCCAGCGCTGCAAGGCTGCAGTGCTAACCACTGAGCCACCGTGCAACCAAACGTCTTTTAATAAATGACATTGTACAAGCTGTATATATTTGCCTAGCTGAAAATAATAAATGAACATTAGAAATATTAGTGTCAGATGAAGCATAGGCACAGAATTCGTCCGACTATATTAAAAAAAATAAGGGAGCAAGACAAGGACTCATCAGTTTGCTCTCTGTTGAGTTAATAGTTTTGTTTGGAAGACTGTACGTGACCAGTGTTATTTTCCGCTTTTCTTGGGAGAATGTGATTCAGTTTTCAGTAAGACAAATGAGTGGGCTAGTTAAGGTAAGGCGGCATTCAGAAACTGGGCTGGCATTAGTCACAGTCCCTGTGGGTGTTGTGTACGTGTTCAGTAGATTTTACTTTTGGTTTGTTCGAGCATTTTGTCTTTAGATCATTATTAGTCCAGACACAGGCATTTTTTTTGTGGATTTTGTGTTGAAAACACTATTTATTGGCTAAAAAAATTACTCTGACTTTGTATTTGAATGTTATTGCTATATTTAAGAATATCACAGATTTGTAAATAGAGATTTCTTATCTGATTTATTCCTGTTTATGTACTGTATACCTTTGCTACACTTTACAATAACATTTTACAATAGTCATTAGCATCATTTGGTAATGAAATGACAATATTTTGAGATTTAGTCATAAATCGGGATGAGCAGACCCGTGGAATTTCAGGTTCTGGTACCCGACTGAAAGTTCGGCTTGGGTACCAGAACTGTACCCGAACTTTAACCTCAACTTGAACCCCATTAAAATCAATAGGGACCATAAATTTGAAGCTGGAAAAAAATCTCTCTATATTTCCGAACTCTGGACATTGATAAACAGTAAAACGGAATTCCTGCAGAAGTCTGTGTTCAAAGTTCAGCACCAAACATAAAGTGTCTGGTGCGAACACCAACTTTGAAGTTCCGGTTCACTCATCTCTAGTCATAAATCATCTGAGAGGAGAACAAAAAAGACAAATAAATGTGCTAAAAACTCTTTCATTCTACTGTACTTTCAGAGTGAGCTCACTAATGGATTCTCACTTAACTCATTCTGCAGCCAGCAATAGACTACAATGTAGAGGCCATTGAAGGCAAATGGTGCAATATTTTTATTGAAAGCTAATTATAAAAATACATGCATTTAATAAGAAAAAAAATACTCTCAAAGGTGGACAACTCCTTTAAGCATCTTACATGACCTGCCTTTGCGCATCTCAGAAAGTCACTTTCCTACTGTAACAGATTGGTTCGGCTACCTCTGCCTGCTGTGTGTTTTGTCACACCAGTTTGGCTGTTCCTCATCCTCTTTCACAGATGTCTCTGGTTCAGTTAATAACCGTGTTTCTACTTGCATATGAAAATGATGACCATTATCACGTGTTTGGTCTAACTGGTTACTCATACACCTGACTATAATCCAACAAAATCCCATTTTTGGCCAAGTGTATCTAGAATAATTGATGATGTTTTAAAAGCAAAGTGCGGTCACCTGAAATATTGATTTGATCTAAATTTCTCTTTTGTTTATTCTCTTTGCATTTTGTTAATTGATATGAAAACAAACTATTAATACTTCTGTTTGAAAGCATTCTTACTTTGCAGCACTTTTTCCACACCTGCCTAAAACTTTTGCGCTATTCTGTATATATAGTACATATACACACATATTTATATATAGAATTCCCTGTTCACTATGCCCTCCAGTCTATGGCTAAAGTGCTCACATCAGCTGCTTCATTTTGGATTTCTATCTTTGCTTGGTTGCTTTTAAATTGCTCTAAGCTCTCCATTCCCTCTGAACTTGTATAGCTCAAGCAGAACATCTGTACTTCAGGCTGTTCACAGTGCACCTCTGGAAAATCTTGGTGCAAAAGACAGCCATCTAGAAAAAGAGTTAAAAGTTGGAAAAAAATATATACTCAAGCTGAGCATGAATACTGTTGGGAAAGAAAAGTAATCATTCGAAAAATAGTACATTTCTCTAGGGTATTCCAACCATGAAGAATTGAATCCCTGATTGATCCCTGAGGGTGTCAGAGGATATGTAAGCATGGTCAACGGAGTGGAAAACCAGAGAGAGTCAGCACGCAAAATTATCATAAAATAAAATTACCGTCAATTCTCTAAAGGCATATGCAGCCTTACACCACAGAAACAGTAGTGACCTTCCATAGTAGCATTGCTGCTGATTAAAAAGTTATATTATATATATATATATATGTATATATATATATATATATATATATATATATATACTCACACTACATGGAAAAAAAAAGTATTGAGACACCTACACAGCACACCTACAGGAGTTTTTATAAAATCCCATTCTAAATCCATATGTATTAATATGGAGTTGGCCGCCTATAACAGCTTCAACAGCCTTCACTCTCCTGACAAGGCCTCCTTCAAGGCTTTCTTCGAGACTTTGGAGTCTGTAGGAATTTTTGCTTATTCATTTAGAAGAACCAGAAGAGAATTTGTGGTGTCAAGCAATGATATTGGATGACATGCCTTGGAATTGACTCAACTTGCAACCTCCACTCCAGGCAATCCCAAAGGTGTTTAATGGGGTTGATTTCAGGCCTGCATAAGGGCCAGTTAGGTTTTTCCACCCAAAAATGTACCCAACCATGCCTTTATGGACCTTGCTTTAGGCACAGACTTGAGGGAACAGAAAATGACCTACCTCAATCTGTTTCCACAAAGTTAAATGAATATATAATTCTTCAAAATATATTGGTGTGCTGAAGCGTCAAGATTTATCTTCACTGGCGATAAGGGACCTAGACCAATACCTGATAAACAGCATAGCATTATTCCTCTAGAACCAAACTTTAGAGTTGGTCCAATGCAGTCAGGTGGGTAATGTTCTCCTGAGATTCGACAAACCAGGACACCATCAGATTGCTGGATAGGGAGTGATTTGTGACTGCACAGAACATATTTCTACAGGTCCAGAGTCCATTGGCAGTCTGCTTGAAGATATAAGAATTGCATACAGCTGCTCAACCCTGAGAACCAATGTCATGAATCTCACTTTATTTTGATTCCCCGGAGGAAGAGGTTTGTTTAACCTAGAGACATGTTGTGAATAAACTGCAGTCTATTCCTATTCATTTGAGTCCGGTGATCTCCTTACCAGCAGTGCAGCACACCCGCATTTCTTCCTTTGGTGCATACAGAAAAAGTTAACATACAGTTGATAGATTTCCTGGTGGAAGGAACGATGGGTAGACTAAATGTCCATTTACACTGCACGATTAGCATGAATGAGTGTTCCCAGGAATGCTTACTTCCCGATAATCACACAGTCTAAACAGGCTGCTGATCACCGGATAAACGAGAAAAATGCTCATTTGTCGGATGAACTGATCTTTTGTGCTGAATAAAAGATCATCATTCTCAGCAGCACATCATACTTCATAAACAGAGCCTACGCTGCCGAGAAAAATGGCAACCTATGAGCACTGACCGATCTATTACTCATCATTCAGGGTGCGTTTGAAGCGGGGTCGGCCCATGAAGATAAGCTATTAAATGACATCTGATAGTTTATCAGTCAGTGGTTGTGGTATCATGCAGGGTGAATGGCCCTTTAAATTGAGACAATAATCTTATGTACATCATTTGCTCAGATTTATTAGGTGCTTTAGTCTTTATTTGCGCTTCACTAGATTAAAAACGACATGACGTAAAGAAAGGGAGTGTTTTAGAGAAAAGGGATCAGGATTAGAATATGCGACTGTAATTACTCGAAGATTTTGGTGAATAATATTAGTGGAAATGAAGACAAGCATAATGAAAAGTATTCCATGTACTTAGCAAGATGGACCCAATTCATCATATAGCTTGGGCTGTGATATACTGGGTACCGCTTCTGCCTTATATTAAATGAAATGTCGGCTAGAAAAACAAACCATTTACCTGTAGTCATAGTGGTAATCTGCAGGAAAGTAGCATTTTAAACATATTAGGCTGATGTGACGCTCGCAGCCCTGCCCTGGGAAGATGGGGCACTCGGAGCCGGGTCAGATGTTTAAGGGGGATGCAGCCGTGGCCTTGACCCGTTCCGTGCCCAGGGCCATCACATTAAAAAGGATGTTAGGGCTTTCAGGGTTGAGTGGTATTTGTCGACTACGCCACCTGTGGTGTCTGGTGATGAGCCACCAGCGCCGCTACAGTCCGCTGAGGCCCGTTGTCATGGCGGCTAAAGTTCTCACTGCTCCCCACAGGTGGAGCGCGGCCTCAGGGCAGGAAAGGACAGGATAGAGGGGGAGTTAGTAGTGCGGGTGTAACATACCTGGCGGCGTCCTTGCATGGTGGTCCATCTCCCACTGTGCAAGAGAGCGCACTTGATCTCCTGTCCAGAGTGTCTCTCTGGCTTCCCTCCATGCTGTCTGTTTGTGTCTGTCTCTGCTGCTTAAGGGCGGCGCCCGATCACTTCCTGCTTTTTGTACCTGCTGTGGGTCACACCCCTTGTGCGTCCTCAGCCTATTGCTGTCTGACACTTGGTATATAGCTCAGCAGCTCCCTTCTATCCCGGCCTGAGCATAGTGTTTTCCTTCAGTGTGTGCTTGCACTCTGAAGGTGCCAGGTCCCGTCTTTGTTTCCTTGTCTGCCTTTCCTGGAGGCTGTATTTCCAGGCCTGTCTGAACTTAGTCCTGTATGTCTCCTGCTTTTTGTATCAGTTCCCGTGTCTGAACTGAGTCCTGTATGTCTCCTGCTTTTTGTATCAGTTCCCTTGTCTGAACTGAGTCCTGTATGTCTCCTGCTTTGCGGTATCAGCTCCCGTGTCTGAACTGTGTCCTGTATGTCTCCTGCTTTGCGGTATTAGTTCCCGTGTCTGAACTAAGTCCTGTATGTCTCCTGCTTTGCGGTATTAGTTCCCGTGTCTGAACTGAGTCCTTTCTGTGTTCTCTTGTCTGTCCTGTCTGAACACGCTCCTTGCCTGTTCGTTCCGCCTTCTAGTGGCCGATTTCCTAGACCCGCTCCTGTGTCTGGTCTGTCCTGTCTGAACACGCTCCTTGCCTGTTCGTTCCGCCTTCTAGTGGCTGATTTCCTAGACCCGCTCCTGTTTCTGGTCTGTCCTGTCTGAACACGCTCCTTGCCTGTTCGTTCCGCCTCTCTGGGGGCCGTATTCCCAGACCCGCTCCTGTATCCCGCTGCAGTGTCGGTCTCCTCCGTACACTCAGTTCCAGTCTGAACTCTCTCCTGTCCTTTACCTGTTTTGCCTCTATGTCCGTTCCCTTCCTTTTTCTGCAGAGTCTGAACTCGTACCTGACTCCTGCTTGTTGCTTCTGCAAGTACTGTGTGAGTATCTGGCTCTGTCTTTCCCTTCCTGTCTGTTCCGTGTGAACAGAGCCCTGTCCTCCCTGCTCAGCCTTGTCTGCACTCTAGCTGTGCTTGCCTGTAACCCTCTGCCTGTATTGTTCCTGAGTCCCGGTGTGTACTGGGACCTATCCCGCCTGTGTTCCTACCTGCTAGTGCCTCCCTGTCTGCACTCTAGCTGTGCTTGCCTTTACCCCCCTGCCTGCATACCCGCCTGCCTGCATACCAGTCGTGCCTGCCTATACCCTCCAGTCTGTGTGCCAGCCTACCAGCCTGTTCCTGTATTTCCCTGTGTGGGTCAACAGCCGTGTCCGGGGTCTGTCCTGGAGTAGCACCTGGTCCCTCTGCTCGGTTCCTCCTTGGTGCACTGGCGTCGTATGCCGTCGTGCGACCCTGGTCGGATCGGGTGAATACTTAGTCACGCCCCTCCAGGCATTCACTCTCCGGCACGGTCCAGTGGAATCACTACCAATCACACGCACACGCCGCTTAGCCCGGGCGTGTGCATAACAGCATGCTCAGGCCATGGTTCCCGTTGAGCCCCACGGCCTTCGCCCTCTGAGAAGTTTTCCAGCGAATATATGCATTAAAATAAATAAATAAATTTTTTTTCTCTTAGCTGAGTTCCAGGCGAAATTACGCACCGTCCAGATGGATCTATCAGCTCTCGTTCCTGCGGATCCGCCACGTTACTATGGGGATCCAAGACAGTGTCGTGCATTTGTGGAGCAATGCATGCTACACTTTAAGGCCTACCCTCTCTATTTTCCTTCCGATTGGGCTAAAGTGGCCTTTATTATGTCTTACCTGGCGGGTGATGCCTTGGAATGGATCAACCCCCTATATGAAACACAGGATCCGATCCTCCGGGACCTAATGGCCTTCCTGGTGGCCTTTCTAATGGTCTTCGATGATCCTAACCCGGAGGCTCCTGCTGAAGCTTCATCTCCCTGTATCCCGGAGAAACCCCAATGGGTAATGTGCGTGGGTAGTGCACCAGTTCTCCTGCCCAAAGAGACTTCTGCCCATCCAGACTCCACACAGGAGAACTTCCTGCACCCGGCATCAGATGCTTCTCTCTCTTTAACCGGTGTGCATGTCCAAGGATGCTCCAAAGCTGTGGTTACCTCTGAGTCTGTGCACCTCTACTACCTGGCGGAGGATCCCCTGTTGCCTCCTGAATCCTCCGGGATACCACTCGATGACAAATGGAGAGAGACTTCTCTACACCCGGTACTCAATACTTTGTCCGCTTCGTCCTGTGAGCCTGACAATGGGTACCCCAAAGTGGTAGTTACCTCCGAGTCTCTACACCCCTCCGACCAGGCGGAGGATCTCCAGTTGTCTCCTGAACCCTTCGGGGTGCTACCTGGTAACGAAAGGACAGAGACTCCCCTATACTCTGTACCTGATACCTCGCTCGCTTCGTCCAGTGAGTCCAACCTAGTGTACTCCGAAGCAGAAGTTACTCCCGAGTCTCTACACCCCTCCGACCAGGCGGAGGACCTCCAGTTGTGTTCAGAACCCTTCGGGGTGCCACCTGGTGGTGAATGGACAGAGACTTTCCTATACTCGGTACCCGATACCTCGCCTGCTTCCTCCAGTGAGTCCGACCTAGTGTACTCTGAAGCAGTTGTTTTCTCTGAGCCTCTGCACTCTTCTGACCCGGCGGAGGACCTCCAGTTGTTTCCTGAATCCTCCGGGGTACCACCAGATAACAAAGAGACAGTGACTTTTCCTCATTATGTACCTGATAACCCGTCTATTTTTTCCTGTGAGCTTGACAAGATGTACCTCGAAGCAGAGATTACCCTCAAGTCTCTGTCCCCCTCCAACCCAGTGAACGACTGGTCCTCGAATTCCCTGTGGAAGATTCTGGCAGGCCTGAAGAAGAGGGGGCGTAAGGGGGGAGGTACTGTAACATACCTGGCGGCGTCCTTGCATGGTGGTCCATCTCCCACTGTGCAAGAGAGCGCACTTGATCTCCTGTCCAGAGTGTCTCTCTGGCTTCCCTCCATGCTGTCTGTTTGTGTCTGTCTCTGCTGCTTAAGGGCGGCGCCCGATCACTTCCTGCTTTTTGTACCTGCTGTGGGTCACACCCCTTGTGCGTCCTCAGCCTATTGCTGTCTGACACTTGGTATATAGCTCAGCAGCTCCCTTCTATCCCGGCCTGAGCATAGTGTTTTCCTTCAGTGTGTGCTTGCACTCTGAAGGTGCCAGGTCCCGTCTTTGTTTCCTTGTCTGCCTTTCCTGGAGGCTGTATTTCCAGGCCTGTCTGAACTTAGTCCTGTATGTCTCCTGCTTTTTGTATCAGTTCCCGTGTCTGAACTGAGTCCTGTATGTCTCCTGCTTTTTGTATCAGTTCCCGTGTCTGAACTGAGTCCTGTATGTCTCCTGCTTTGCGGTATCAGCTCCCGTGTCTGAACTGTGTCCTGTATGTCTCCTGCTTTGCGGTATTAGTTCCCGTGTCTGAACTAAGTCCTGTATGTCTCCTGCTTTGCGGTATTAGTTCCCGTGTCTGAACTGAGTCCTTTCTGTGTTCTCTTGTCTGTCCTGTCTGAACACGCTCCTTGCCTGTTCGTTCCGCCTTCTAGTGGCCGATTTCCTAGACCCGCTCCTGTGTCTGGTCTGTCCTGTCTGAACACGCTCCTTGCCTGTTCGTTCCGCCTTCTAGTGGCTGATTTCCTAGACCCGCTCCTGTTTCTGGTCTGTCCTGTCTGAACACGCTCCTTGCCTGTTCGTTCCGCCTCTCTGGGGGCCGTATTCCCAGACCCGCTCCTGTATCCCGCTGCAGTGTCGGTCTCCTCCGTACACTCAGTTCCAGTCTGAACTCTCTCCTGTCCTTTACCTGTTTTGCCTCTATGTCCGTTCCCTTCCTTTTTCTGCAGAGTCTGAACTCGTACCTGACTCCTGCTTGTTGCTTCTGCAAGTACTGTGTGAGTATCTGGCTCTGTCTTTCCCTTCCTGTCTGTTCCGTGTGAACAGAGCCCTGTCCTCCCTGCTCAGCCTTGTCTGCACTCTAGCTGTGCTTGCCTGTAACCCTCTGCCTGTATTGTTCCTGAGTCCCGGTGTGTACTGGGACCTATCCCGCCTGTGTTCCTACCTGCTAGTGCCTCCCTGTCTGCACTCTAGCTGTGCTTGCCTTTACCCCCCTGCCTGCATACCCGCCTGCCTGCATACCAGTCGTGCCTGCCTATACCCTCCAGTCTGTGTGCCAGCCTACCAGCCTGTTCCTGTATTTCCCTGTGTGGGTCAACAGCCGTGTCCGGGGTCTGTCCTGGAGTAGCACCTGGTCCCTCTGCTCGGTTCCTCCTTGGTGCACTGGCGTCGTATGCCGTCGTGCGACCCTGGTCGGATCGGGTGAATACTTAGTCACGCCCCTCCAGGCATTCACTCTCCGGCACGGTCCAGTGGAATCACTACCAATCACACGCACACGCCGCTTAGCCCGGGCGTGTGCATAACAGCGGGAGAGTACGGGCACCGTGTCACGTGGTATGGCGCGCAATGAACAGTCCGGAGGCCATAGGGGTGAACTTCCAAGGCTTTACTCACTCAGATGTATTAGCGGGAAGGCGACTTCCTGCTCCTCGCGGAGTCCTGTGGCCCCCAGGGACGGGGGTCTGACTACCTCCGAGGAAGTCCAGTGCTCGGTAGCGACCCTACACCAGAGTGTTCCTGCACTACAGACTTTACCCCTTCCCGTCTGTGCATGTGTGGATAGGCCGGGTCTCTCTCTGAGCTCCTCTCAGGTGTAGGGCTCGGGTGGCAATTCCTCTACATCCGAAGCCCAGTGGGATCCTCAGGGCCTAACCGGGCTTTCCCGTCCTGGACATAGAGTACGAGGTCGGGTGTCGGGGGCCGGAACCCCTCTTGCAGCCGGAATCCCTCTGAATAGAGCAGGTAGGCGAGGACAGGTGGCATACTCGCTCCGTCTGCATCCTCCCCAGACCCATTTGCTAGGGAGCCACACTCTAAAGCTCCCGGGCCTTCTTGATCCTGGTCCTTGGCCGGATTGAGACATTCCTCGTCTGCAACCTCCCTCTCGTCCCAAGGATTGAGGTACGAGGGCTGTGTCCCATGCCGGTGCAGGCCCACACAGGATCTGCGCTCCCGGAGGGAAGTCACTTTACACACAGTATTTTGACAGCACAGTACGACCACTTGACAGACACACTGTCAGAGACCAGAGGAAAGACCAAGATCAAAGATGGCATACTATTAAATATGAAATAGAAGTGTAACTAACTAACTGTTCCTCCACCCACACCCACTAACTGGTTCCTACCACTTTGTGTTCCCCAGTCTCCTTGTAACCAGGGGAGCCGCACCTAGTGCATACTAGCTCCCTCTTGTGGAATGTGGTGATGGATGCAAAAGGCTAGGTCACTACCATCACACCGGCCTTACCTCAGAGGAGGAACACCACACTCCATTAAAGCAGTGCAGCATTCCTGTGGCGGCCGACCCCTCAGGGGCGCCGCACTGACATACTGGAAGAGAATTTGCAGGGAGAAAATGAAGTTTAATTCTCCATTTAGTCAAGTGCTTCCAGTCATCGGGCAATGAAGAAATACAAAACAATCAGCTCTCACTATGCAGTGAGCACGCTGTAATTAATCCCCTTGTGCCTTGAGTGACATCTCTCTCTGCAACGTGTGTGTGCAGATCAGACTGTCAGTGAAAATGCAGGGGAAGTGATTACAGCTGCACTCACTGTATAGGCCCCTACGCCACACTGATGACTGTAAGCAAGTGGCTGCAGGGTTAAAGGGAACCTGTTTGTCTCCAGGTTTGGCCAATATGAGATAAGGCCACCACCTTTCAGCTCTCAAATACAGCATTCTATAATGCTGTATATATGCACCCAATCCTGCAAGAGAAGAGAAAGACCTTTTATTATACTCACCTGGGGAGTGGTCCAGTGTGAGGGGTGTCACTCTTCTTAGTATAGTGCCTCCCCTCTTCTTGCGATGCCGTCCTCCTTGCTTTGTGTGGATGACGCATCCCTACTTCATCCACAGTCTCCCCAGCATCCCACTACTGCACAGGCATACTTCTCAGCCCTGAAGAGGGCAGAGTAAAGTACTGCAGTGTGCATTCATCGGGGCTCTTTGACCTTTCCTGGCACATGTGCACTGCAGTACTTTACTCTGCCCTCTTCAGGGCTGAGAAGTATGCCTGTGCAGGAGCGGGATGCTGGGGAGACTGTGTGGATGAAGTAGGGATGCGTCATCCACACAAAGCAAGGAGGACGGCATCGGAAGAAGAAGGAAGGCGCCAGACCAAGACCAGCGACACAATTTGGACCGCATCGCCCCCCAGGTGAATATAATAAAAGCTCTTTTTCTTCTCTTGCAGGTCACATCAGGGGCTTATATACAACATTATAGAATGCTTCATATCAGTGCTGAAAGGTGTTGGCCGTATATCATATGGGGCAAACCCGGTGACAGGTTCCCTTTAACAAAACTTCATATTCCCCCTTAAACCACTCTTGCAATAAGCAGGCTTAACATGTTTAATGCACTATTTACCTGAAGATTACTGCTATGTCTGCAAGTAAACATTTTTTTTTAGCTAAATCAGCCCAAATATTAAATTGGCAATTATAGATATACTGTAACGATGAATCAATTGTACAATTTCACAAAACAACCAAACATCTTTCAAAACCTTTTGTAAGTGTCTCTCTACGTACTTGGTTCTAATGTTTATCTGCACATGTAAAGTATTTCAACTTTCTTCTTTGTTACAAGAGCTGCTCAGACATGAGACTTTTGTAAAAACACATAACATGAAACAGAAACCCCGGCTTCAGATGTGCTAATTCACAGCTTAAAACATGAGCTTGAAATGACCAGAAATTGTAGCAAGAAAACCCTCTGCCACTTTCTTTAAGTTTTTGCTGTTGTTGCCTTTTACAGAAATTAATGAAGGCAGATTAGCTATCAAATTCTCAAATGTTGCATACTTAAGGTTTGAAAGCATTTTTGCCTAAGAAAATGATGTGCTAATGAGCTATATATCAGTATAAAATTAGAGTTGATAACAATGCAAATGGAATGCGTACTTGGGTGCTAAAGTACACCTGGTTTGATGATGAAAATTATTTATTCTCCTAACTATGGGTCAGGAGAGAATATGCAGACTGCTGTAAGCAATGATAATAAAAACATTGTGATACAAGGGACTGGCGTTGAGGACATAATTAGGATAATGAATGCTAAAAAAAAACTTGCATTGGTTTATATGTGCTGTAGTCCAGCTGGGGATATATTGTTTTCTCTTAATAGATGGGGCAGGATACATGCTGCAGTTTATAATGTCAGTTTATCTCCTTGGCAGTTAAGTCCTCAATACACATTAGAAAGCTGTTGGCCAAATGGTTGGCTGATCGCTATCTATCTCGACTCCTCTGTACACCGGAAATATCCACTCGGCCGAGCTATCCTGTGTTCTCTATAAGAAAGCCGCTGCCAGTTTCCTATGGCAGCAACTTATCTAGGCACAGAGAAAATAGGCAATTGGAATTCCAATATATATATATATATATATATATATATATATATATACAATACAAAATGTTGCTGCAGGTTGGAGGCCCGACTGCCTCTCCATTCATTCTCAAGGGCACTGCCACAAAAAAGAATGAGCACAGCACACGGCAGCCCCATAAGGAATGAATGGGGCACAAGTCACACATGAACACTGCCGATTCATTCTAACGGAATTAAAAGTTCCCCATTCTGACGATTAATGCGGGTCTCAGCAGTCAGACTCCCACCGATCAATAAGTTATTTTCTGCTTAGTCCAAATGATGATGTCTAATTAATGCTTCAGTCAGATGTTAGTGATTTTTCATGTATGCAAAAACATGGTCCGAGTGTTTTTCATCTCAGCTTCATCAGTGTTTGTTAGTATCAGAGTTCCATCAATGATTTTTTACCTTTTTTAAAAATAAATAAATGACAAAACTTCTCCTATACATTCCAATGTTAATCATAGACAGCACACGGCAGTATACTAATGCCATCTGTGGGCTAGCCATGATTTTCACAGACTTGTATGGGTAGTTTTGGTCCGTGATTGGACTCGAATACAAACATTTCAGCCTGATTTTTTGTGGACCATCGGTAAACAAAAACACACAGATATGTGAACGGCTCCATTGATTATAATGGGTATATGTTTTGCTTTACACAGATAGAGGACGTATGTGAAAAATAAATGTCTAAATGAGGCCTAAAAGGTGCCCGAATTAGAGAAGCATATATCAAGGTTCCTAAGCAAAGCACCACAATGTCTATGAGAATACTCTGTACTGCCCAAAAGCACAGCATGAACACTGAATACCTCCTAGACATGTACATGTCACCTCGTGTAGACCAACCACAGGTTGAGAACCTAGATTTTAGAAAATCTATTTTCAAACACTTCATTACAGAATTCTGAGTTATTATGCCAGGGTCTCAGGTTTAGAAACCATAGTGACAATGGAGAATAATAGAGAAGGGCTAAAAGGAATAAAAAAAAAATTACACAATTGTGGAAAGCAATATTTATAATAATAATAATCTTTATTTTTATATAGCGCTAACATATTCCGCAGCGGTTTTACATACATTATCGTTGCTGTCCCCATCGGGGCTCACAATTTAGATTCCCTATCAGTATGTCTTTGGAGTGTGGGAGGAAACCGGAGAACCTGGAGGAAACCCACACAAACACGGGGAGAACATACAAACTCCTTGCAGATGTTGTCTTTGGTGGGATTTGAGCTCAGGACCCCAGCGCTCCAGGGCTGCAGTACTAACCACTGCGCCACCGTGCCACCCAATATTTGTACTTTATTTGCCTTACAGAACTTTTGTTGCTACGTTTCTCCACAAATAAGTTGATTATTAAGTGCTAGAGAAGTGAGCCATAAAGTGATCAGACTATTTATGCAGAACTTCTTTAAAGGGAACCTGTCATGTAAAAAAATGCTGTTAACCTACAGGTACGGGGTTAATCTGCAGGTTAATAGCGTTCTGAAGCAGCCCGCTCCCACACTGAGAGCCCCGCTGCTGGGAGAAAATTAACTTTACTCCTCCCGGCAGCCTCTGGCTTTCAGTCATAGGGGTGGGACGGTGGGGCTACAGCCATCGGTCAGTACATAGTGAGTGGTGGCTATAACCACGCCCCCTGCATTGACTGACAGCCGTACATGAATTAGATTACCCCCTATTTGCAGGTTAATAGTGTTTTTTTTCATGACAGGTTCCCTTGAATGGGTTTCCAAGTAGTCATGTGACTCAGTAATTTTCATTGATGCTTTAAAACATTTGTATTTTGAGCTTTAAACTACAGAGTTTATATGTTCTCCATATGCATCTGGTTCCTTCAGTTTCTTCTCAAAAGCTTATTGATAGATTATTTGGTGTTTTTTTTATGACATTTTCCAAGTGTACATCTATATTTTGTAGGTAGGGTAATGGCACTAAGTCTGATGTGACTGATGGCAATCATTGAACAGCATTGCAGAATATGTTGTTGCTTTATATGCAAAAGGAAATTATTAAATTAAAGGAGACAACTACCTTGAAGGGTCCATAACAGGACCAGAACTAGGAGTGAGTGGACGTTCCTTGTAGCTACATTTGTATACACTTATTACATCCATGTGCCAAAATTGGGCACTCATTGGCCATTTATGATCTTTAGCAAAATTGTCCAGAAAACCCTTGATAGGCAAACCTATGAGGAGCACTGACAAATCCGTCTGACAAATACTGATGTCGTTTTTTGGAAACTAATTTAAAGCCTTGCTAAAATATGCTGATATGTTTTTCTAAATGTACAATTATTTTTGCTATACACAAAATACAGAACAGTAGATCAAGGAGATTTGCGCATCAGCACTTTTTTATGGAAGTCTGTTTAAATCTGTCAAACTAGATTCCTAAAAAGCAGAAATAGTGCAGGTTTTAAATAGAAACTATCATCAATTTATTTTATAATCTTGTTTACAGCAAAGTAGAGTAGTTTAGGGTTTTATGTGGCTGACAGTTGGCATGAAATGTGTTTCCACTTGCTGCACTTCTTTCCATGTAGCTTTATACTCCTTGTGTTTTGTTTCCTATCTCCCACAGTACATCTCCCTGCTGCCTCATATCCTGGATTTGCAAGTAGATATTTAGATTTTTGTTGACTTTCAACAATATAATAATCTAAATAACTTCAAGATTTTTCAGGTTACTGACAAAAGTGAAGCTTCTAAAATGGGAATTATTTTGCAATGATCAAATGACTGCCAAAAATCTCCGCAAAAAAAAGTCAAATGTTGGATGCATCAACAGGTAAAATCAAGGGGAATAAGTTTCAGTATGAAAAACAGGTAAATATAATTTTGTGATGAAAAATCAGTGTGTTATTAGCATCACAAGAAACTCAGACTGAGAGAATAGGGAGCTGCTCATTGCAGAGATGGACTGAGAGTTTAAGTCTACAGATTAGGTTTAGGCATTGGGTTTCCAAGCTCTCAGACTTTAAATCAAGGATCCCTAAAGCCTGAAATGAATAATCCTTTAGGCCGGAGTCAGATGACCTTATGAAAAATCATTTGATTTTCATCAAAAAAAAATTAGAAAATTTTCATATGTATTGTCATCCATATGCCATCCATGAGTCCGTGTTTTATGTCCATGTGATATATTGTATTTATAGATCAACATTTTAATGATCATATACTGTCTCCGGGATTAAGAATGACAATATATCCATAAAAATTTGATACAATATGGATGATCTGAATGCAATCTGAATTTTTTTGCGCACCTATGTACTTGAATGGGTGAGTCACATATGATATACAGGAGAGAATATGCATTATGCATCTCAACAGCCCTAGAATAACATTGACCTTTGAGCTTTCTGATTTTTTTTTTTCTGTCCATATAATATTTTAATCTTAAAGAGCCCTTAAGGTGAGAGGTATCTGACTAAACTGACCATACACATGTGTCAGCTATCAGCTAACAACTATCTCTCCTGGATCTTGTAAGGGTGTGACAGGGGCTGTCATATGCCTTGATTTGTGACTGTTATACTATGTAATGGTGGGAGCGTGGTGGGTGCCTGGACCATTGACTTGTGCTCCTAGGTAACTATGGTTATTGGTTGAAACAACATTATGGGCCTTTTTTTTACTGACACTGGTCATTGATATATGCAGCTGTATTGATTTATTGATACTTGTATACACAAGTGGGTGATGTTATTACTAATATTTATCATGTTATTTATCAAATTCCACTTGGTTATCTGTGTATAAGATTACATATATATATGCTGCTTTTCTTTTACATGCCCTCCAGTTCCATATTGGTATATATTTTCCTAGGGGAGTTACAAGTAGGATACTATACCTGATACTTTTATTGGTCCAGACTCTCCACCTTTTTTCTCTGTGGTGTGTCTTTGATTGTGTTTTTTGTGTGTATTTACCTTTATATGTCTTTATTAAAGCTTTGGCATATTTGGGCTATGTATGTTTTTGCCTCTTATTGGTGTCTATACTATGTAATCTGCCTATAGTTTCATAGGCAATAATGTATGCGGATAATGTAATGTATTGTGATTAATGTATAATGTTATTCATGTATAGTGTATAAGGAAAGAATAGGATATAGTTTAGCATATAGTTAGTGATAGATAGAAACAATAGAGCACATAGGCAGTGGTGGGCCTATTAGTGTATACGACATAAAGCATAGCATAGGACTTAGGGATCAAGTTAGAAAGGGGGAGATTTAGTTGGGGGAACCTTTTATATAGAAGTGTTAGTGACTGCAATAGGGTAGTAACGGGGAATTTTTGCCCAGTCACTGAAGAAGAGATGATAATTGGCCAAAAGGGGGAGGAGTTTGGGCCAGAGAAGAGCAATGTTTTTTCTTTCTCCAGTCAGTCAGTCAGTCAAAGATGTAGTTATTGGTTGAAACATTGAAGTATGTACAGGAGGGATAACTGAGAGGAGTGGAGAAGTTCAGGGCCAGTGGGCTGTAGGTCGACAGTGATGCAGCAAGAGGCAGAGAAAGAGAGGATCAGCACTATGGAAAAATGAGCGGTAAACTGCAAGGAAAATTCCCTAAACGTCTGGGGCCTAGAGCCTGGAGAAGGCGTGGAGGTCTTACTTCCCAAGAAGCAGAACTGGACGGGGACATCCCCTATAGGAAGCAGAACCAGGTTTTGGAAAGCTGTGGTAGCGGGTGGATCATACCTGGGGAATAAAGAGTTAGGAGTGAAAGGGGTATTGAAGAAGGCTGAAACTGTGTCTGGGGCACCCAATGTGCTGTAACTGAGACCAAAACTGAGCTGAACGGTTTAAGTAAAGTTGAACTGTTAAATAAGGAATAAGAGACTGTGCTTGATTATTTGCCTGCAGCTGAGTCCTGGAGCAGATAGGACCCTCAAGGAAAATTTTGAGCATTATTGAATACACACAAACTACACAAAAAATAGGGCTTTATCTTTTGTTTGTGGGGTGCCAGGCTGTGGGAGGAGAACATCAGCCCCTAGCCACGACGACCACCCTGTGCCCCTCACAATCTCGCCTACCCATGTCCATTCAGGCTACCCAAGTATTCGTGTATTTTCAGTGGATACTGAAGAGAAATCTGCAGCCATATATGTCTTATAGTAACTTATCTCCCTGGAAAACAAAAGAATCAGGTGTTTGATTTTCAACTACCAATTCATTTCTTCCCTGAAATTAAGAGTCATGGTAGAGTCAGGTGGCTCCATATACATCATATGGCCGGCCGGTCCTTTTGAAACAGGATTCTCCTTTTGACTCTTGATATACAGCAATATACAGTTAGACCTATCAGGCTTCCAAAAGTCTAGCGACACTACGTTGTTATGATCGCAAAACTGACATGAAGCTTAGTAAGACAGATCCATTAACAGATCAAGTGATAACTCATGCACAATGTTGAAAAACCGTAGTGTCAGTCATACTCTTCAAAATACTAGTTCACACTCAGCATTAAAGCATAATAGAGATAGTAATGAGAGAAGATGATCTTTCTGAAGGCTTTCGTCATTCTTCACTGTCACAGTGGCATAAGTCCTCAGCTCACCCTCTCCAGTTTTAGCATTCACAAATACAGCTTATTTCTTCCTCTGCAGCAGGGGAGGGGAATCCTTTTTCTGCCAAAGGCCATTTGGATATTTATACCATCCTTCGGTGGCTGTACAAATTGTGCTAACTTCGCCCACAAAGTGCGTCCTGACTCTGGCACAGGCATCAGGACGTAATCTTTCATTGCATGTGCCTCAGCGTTCAGTAATGGAGGCTGCATGTATGTGCCCCCAGAACAATAAGAAATTAAGAGGTCGGCGGCCATCAAAACACAGCTGCTGGCCCAAGCACTGCAGTCCCCGGGAATCTGCCCAAGGGCAAGATAAATGGTCATAGAGGATCGTAAATGACCCACGGGCAAGAGGTTCCCCACCCCGCTTTATATTAATAATTCTTAGCTCTTGCTGGCCATAGGTACTTGGGAATTACACTCATAACCAATTGATAAGTCCAGCCCTGATAAATACTTCAAAATAAATTATTCTGATGTAGCATAATATGAGGACAAATGTGCTCTAGCTCCCAACTAAAATGACACAAAAATACAGTGGCATTTGGCTAATAGGAAGGATCAAATAATAAATGTGTGGTGTAAACCTGTGAAGTATGCTTCCACCCGCCTCTCCCTGGTGCCTACCAGCCTGTAAAGCAGCCTGTCAATCACTGGGAGGAGGGCAGGGAGAGGCACAGTGTGCGGGGGATACATTTCCTTCATAGGATGTTTCCTGTGGAAGATAAACTCTTCTTGAATGTTAAAATTTCCTAGCTATGTATCAGCTTAATGTAGCTAGGCCTATGGATAGAGCATAGTCGACAGCTCATGTAAGTAGTAACATTCTCACCATTCGCCAGCGTCTCAGGGTTTCAGCGGAGCTCAAGTCCATTGCAGCACCAAATGACTGCGTTTGTGACCCGCTGAATCATACAGTGGTTGCTGTCTGGAGCGGATGTCACTTTTTTGATTTTTTTTTTGTTTCTGCTGTGAGACTCAGAACAGGGCTAGACAGTCTCATTCATTGAGAGAGTAGCCGCCACTCCACACAGTGATCCATCTGGTTACAGATGCAGTCACATTGCGCAACGGAGCACCACTGTAACTGGGAGAAGACGTAGACCGCTGAGTGTGTTGCAACCATTATTACACTTACACACATGATACCAAACAAAGGGGAAAATAAAAACAATCACAGGAGTGGGGCTTTAAAGAGACTTGTTTTTCATCTTAATCTTTTTTGACAAGCTGCACTAGGAGGCACAACTGCGCTGTTATTTTCTTCGCATATTATTTTATCTCTGGGGCTGTGCGGATTTTGTATTCACATAATGATCTTTCTTATGTTTACCCGTTCAGCTTTTTTTCTTTTCAGTCATAATATCTTTTACAGAATCAGCGACCCAAACCTTTATTCACCTTTCACATTAGATAGACTTTACTAGTGCTTCACACAACCAGGCATTTATGGCTGTCACACTATTACTTCATATTATATGTCAAAGAGCTGAAACAAAGAGTGCAGTGACATTAAAGGGAATTACAAGATGTTTACCCTCATTAGATCTGTATTTTGTAACTCAACTAGACATTTTGCTCCCTATTTGACCCCTTTATAGCTTGCATTAATACCTCTACGGCTACCACTTAAGCATCTGTATTCCTCAATAATGCTTCATATTCCCAAAGGCTCAATTATGTAGTCTCTCATTATACTTTGACTATACTATAACATCTTCTTTTATGGTGCTACCTTGTCGGATTAATTTGTATGAGACTTTTGTTTCTGCTGAATTCTACATATTCATCGACTACTATTATTAACCAGTCACATTTCAAATCAGCTCACAAGTTTTTTTCTTCTCTTTTCAGATAAAAGACCATTGCACAAAGCGGACACAAAGAACTTCTCAGTTGTAAGGGATACCAATATTGGCTGTGAAAACATTATTCGGAAAATTACACTGATATTTTTGCACATTTACGGTAATTGGGCTAAAAAGCCAACTTGTAAAATATTTGCTGGGTTAACTCAGTTTTCACCTAAGTGGTTCCTTTTTGTAGACTATTTGCTGATTACAACTTTCTTGTGACTCTAATAGTATTTTATATGTAAATCCCAGATATTATTATATTATTATTAACGACCTTCAGCTCGATCTCGAGCCATGGCGACTTGATGGATGAACGGTGGATCAGTGATGTTGAAAGTTACGTCATTGGCAATGTATTTTGCCATCATGAACACCCCAGGCGGACTGGTTTCAACTAAGGTATCAAACTAAGCATACTGCCCAGCGCCAGCGTCGGCAGCAGGCTATTGCCCGATGAGGCGGTTTGTATTGACATCATCCAACTCTGATTCAGTGTGGCTCCTTCACGGGAGCCACATTACTGCGCAGAAGAAAGGCCTGCCAATCTTTCATATTATGCCAAGAAAACTTAATCAAGAGTACAAAACCCTGGATAATTTATAACATAGGAACTCTACTTCTCTAAAGGGATTTAAAAAATTACATGCAATGGGTTTAAATTTCCAAATGACCCATCTGGTGCTGGGATACCTCTGATGCAGCCCCATTAATAAAGGAAAGAGACTCTGATTCCAGCAAAATATCACTTAGTTTACTGGGTGCAGAAATTATGATACAGTGATGATTTTTCTCTGCATTAGATGTAGCAGTGCTCATAAAACCAACCCCGCCCACACCACTGATTAGCAGCTTTCTATGTACATTATATATTGACAGGAGGAACTGCTGTCCAGCAGTGATAATCCCCTGCTGATAAAATATTGTTTGTATTGAAACAACAGCACACAGTCTAATAAGTGACACATCCCTGAAATCAGTGTCTTAGCCCCTACCTCATCCTGCTCTCAGATGGCATAGCAAAAACCAGGTGACAAGTTCACATTAAGTTCTTGATGTATCTCTTACTTAAAATTTTCCTTAATCTGAGCATTGGGATTTCTCGTTTTCTCTCCTATCCTTCTCCCCCTGGTAAGTCACATATGATATGTACACTATATTCCTTCTCCTAGACTCTCCTCCTCCCCCCCGTGTCAGGAAAATCATGTATCACATGCTGGGCAGCAGCAAGTTTGAGTAAATCTGCAAAGCTTGTATGTCTTGTACTGTGAATAATTACACCATTACTTTATATCAAGCAATGGAGGGACATACAGACAACTGTCAGGTCAGATTTCGACTCATTGGATCTATTTTACATGGCAACTCTCAATCACAGAAAGCAGTTTAGAAAACCCTGGAATAACACACAAATGCATGGTATAAACAGGAGTGGATATGAAGATGTTTATTAGCCATCAGTGCTAGAACATACTCACAACAGTGCATCATTATAGAGACAAATAATACAGAAACACATAAAATAATCATAAGTAATCAGATTTGTGATGGGTATTTCTACATTGCATACAGCCTCCTAATAACACGGTTATGAGGGTATTTCAGTTTCAGAAAATCCGTCTTCAGTTGCAATTTGTTCAAATAAAAAAAAACTGCATTCCTCACCCTCCCTTGGTCCTGAACTGAGTCTCCTCCGCGGCTCACTTTGTCTGTTATTGTCTGCAGCTCTGACATCACGTGAGCGGCTCTGACTGACAAGACAACACAAGCCACTTAGGTTTGGGTTCAGGTTGAAGTTCAGGTGTAGTTCTGGTACCCAAACCAAACTTTGGACTAAAGTTTGGTCGGGTAATAGAACCCAAACTTCCATGGGTCCGCTCATCCCTACTGTCAATGTAACATTAGCACTGCTAACATTAACAAACATGGATATCAGTGGCCGGAACTCCGTGCTGGCTCAAGGGAGCATGTATTTTTACCATATAGAATCAGAATTAGAATTTTTAAAAAACTTCAGTACACTTGACTTAGACAGTGTTTGGTTTACTTGCTTTAAACTTGAGGTATAGTTATGCTTAAAAGTAACCTGTCACCAGATTCATGCTGCCCAAGCCACGAGCAGCATGAATAAGAGCCTGGTATATTTTTCTCTGAAATGCTATGGCAAGTCCACTCCGGCTTCTTCAACTAGAGGTGAATGCTACATCTTGATCTCTTGCTATGGGAGAAAGTCTCTTTGAGCCTTTTAATTAACTGGAGCACTGTAGGAGCATTTCAGAGAAAAAATATACCTGGCTATAATCATTCAGTCAAGCTCATACAGTGGGCAGCATGAAGCAGGTGACAGGTTCCCTTTATAATTGTTAAGGATAACCCCTTTAAATCATCACAAATGTGTTGTAGGAAAACTGCATAAAACACATCTGTCTGGTTGCCCATGAAAATTATTCAGAAAAGATACAAAGATGATTGAAAAATGTTGAAATGATTCATTCCATTGTTTTGTTATAACATCTAGGAATACTAATTGCTTTTTGTGTCTTTCATTATATCGCAATTAAGACTCTCCCATATGGTGCTAAGATGTGTGTTTTCTACAATGTTTATTTGCATGTAACTTCTTTCACATTCATACACTGCGCATCCTAAGACATTTGTTTTATTTAACTGATCTCTAGAATTCTGTCTGATCACAGAAACAATTGTTGTGGAACACGCTTGGTACAAATTTTACCAACAGAAAATCTGTTTTTAAAGTCTTTTTATAGTGTTTTTCCTATTACAAACATAAGCAACTCTTTCAAAATATATGTCATAACGTATCCATTTTTTCCCGTTCTGAGTGCTTATTATATATTACTTACATAGAGAGAAAAAATATTGTAATCTGACAGTTACCAATGCAAAACACAGTTTGGGATCTCAATTATTCACATACAACAATATAAATTTCCACATAGAAGCAAATACAGATCAAGAACAGAAAAACATTGTGACAGGCTTCTTTAAACTACGGCCTCAATTCATCATGACCGGCATTGTTCACGCCAGTGTTGATGAGGGGGTGTGGTGGAGTCAGAGGTGCTAGATTCATTTAGAGATACCTCACTGCAAATCTTACTCTTGTCAGGGACTGGAATTAGATTTTTGCCATAAGATACGCCACATCTTGTCATGAATTAGACAAGTGAATATCGCCACCCCCTCTTTCTTTGCTGTTCAAACCCCAGCTCTAACCCATGTTGGTGGAGCTGGCCAAAACTGTCATGAACATGCTAAAAGTCAAAAATTTTGCAAAATCTTGCATTGCACAAAAATACTTCAATTTTGCAACATGTTTTATGCGAGCCAGCTGCCATTTTGGAGAATTGCCTCCCATGCACAAAAAAATCAGAATAATCCATTTTTTTTTGCAAAAGTTGAGGCAAATTCAATTTGACTTAAACAGATTTTCTCATGTCTAGAGTTCAGTGCTTTGGTTCACTATAATTCAAATTTGTGTCAAATTTTTAGAAATTTGCTGAACCCAGCAAATTTGCAATTGCTTTGCTCAAATAGCCTTAAATGGCTGCTGCAATTTTATACATTTCAAAAAATTTGAATCAACCAGCAAAGGTTCACATGACCTCTAGCAGGTGTACCAATAATACCTAGCAACTATCACATAACATGGTATAACACAGCCAATTAGGAGGGACTATCATAGGCTGTATAAAAGCAGAATCAAGGAATGCAGCAGCTATAAAACAAAAAACACTGAAGAAACTGTGACACTACAGCAATAAGAAAATTTTTAAGTGAGGGAAAGATAATTTTGTCAAAAGCTTTTTTCAGTGCAATTTGTTGCTTTGCAGTATATTTACAATTTGTTACAAAACAATTCACTGCAAATCAGTTTTCTTAGCAAAATCATACAAATCTGGCAAATTTGAATTTCAAAATATTTACCCATCTTTACTGATCTCTATCCCCTATTAATACGACCATGCGTATATGCCCCTCTTTACATTGGACAGGATTGGCAAAGCAACTACACATTATATAATTTTATATCGCTTTTACTATAAAATGTTATCATTTGCCATTTTGACGCAGCGAGCCCAATGTGTTGCTAACAGAAGAGACTTTGGATACTGACATAATTAACCCAAATATGAATCAATAATTACTACTATTTATAAGAACAATAATAATGAGGATGATACATTGATTTTGTGCTGTTCTTTTATCTCAGTGTGCGGTTATTTACCATTCAAAGTGTGACTGCAAGACTCTGATTGTAACACACAGATAGTCATGATATATCAGCAATAATCATTTTAATGACTACATGTTATATGTTTTCCTTTCTTAATTGCTTGGTTATTTTAGTGGAAGTGGCAGCTCATTGTCAAAATCATTGTCATACCTGTTTGTTACAATGTACGGCAGAATACTCTTGCCCCTTACATTATACATCTGTGCTAAATGATGGTATATATTTTTCTCAAATATCTAGGGAAAAGAAAATTCCAAGGTATAAAAATAGCTGAGCATTACAAGCCCGTGCTCCTGGATATAATCCTTATTAAAAGTGAGTGTTGTTTACCTCGGTTGGCTCCCCTTTGTCTACATTATCTACTCACTCTCTTTCTAATGTTAATAGAGTCTCATGCCAAGTAACATTTGACTATGCCAGCAAAGCCTCAAAGTTAATTCCGCGAGTCTGCAGCCTGACTTTTTCTAACTATGAAACTTGCACTTATTCGATTTACAGCTATTCTAAGTGTCAGCTTGCTCATTCACTTCATCATACAAGTCCCAAGCCATAGATAATTTTATTTCCTACACTGAATGCTTCCGTAGGGATTAAACATGCTTTGGGCAAAACATCAGGGGGTTGGAGAAAGACTCGCATTGTCCTTTTTCTCATAACTCGAGAGAATCTTTTATGCACATTCATAAAATGGCTCAGCTTCTGTAACAAAACAACGTGCGGAGCATCCTTGATTAATCGCAGTCATTAATCCAATAAACATCCCTCCATACATGTTTCATTATAATAGCCTGTACTCCCAGGGATTTGCTTTCATAGCTGTGTAGTGTCACATTCAATACTGTAATAAGTTTTGCTAATACGTTTGAATAAAATCAATTCTTGTTTATAGAAAAGTTCTACTAGATTAGCAGTTGGATTCATTTTCCAACCTTTTGCATATAAAATTTCAATTATATCAGCGCCCCGGCAAACATGTTTATGGATCAAGTCGGTTTTATGGGAGGGAAGTAGAGGGCTGCTGGATAAGTAGACTGCGATCCATCACCTGCGTCAAATGCTGGATGCCACCTCAGATTCACTTATGAAGCACATAGAATTCACAGAGGATTAGGAGAATGTACTGGTTACTGGGATGTAGAGACATGTTAATTTCACCACAGCTCTCTGGAGGAGTTTTGTTATGTTCCTTACACCTGCAAAGATTTGGGATTATTCTGCTTGAAATAAGACCGAACAACGGTTAAAAGCTTACTTAGACTCGAGCTCCGAGAAGGAGGTAATTAATAAGCACTTGCTGCTTCTATACCAGTTTTGGGTACAATATGTAGCTAGGCATGTTTTTTATTTTCTTCTGCTTTGTTGTATGTCATCAAAATACAAGTTTCAATAAATCTAAATATGGGGGTCAGAGATGACAATAGGGTGATACCCCTTGGAGGGAGAGTGGGTAAGTGCTGGTTACACCCATTGGGTGGAGTTGCGACAGACACAACTCCTATGGAACATGCCATGGACGATGGTCACTTCGCGCTTCAACGCACTTCAATGAAAGGACCTATTGAAGTGCCTTGAGCTGCGAAAAGGCCATCGTCCAAAGATTGTTCCATTTGCTCCTGCAACCATGTTTTATCTTTTTATTGGATAAATAAGTATTCTTAAGTAAAGTGCTACCTTTTCCTTTTCACATTTAGTACATGGTCTAATTTTTGGTACTGCACCTGATTTCCCTTTTGTTCGGAACTTCCCTGCTATTTGGCTTGTTGGGAAATTAGGGCGGACATATAGTGCCTGCTACCTTTTCCTTTTCACATTTGGTACATGGCTAATTTTTGGTACTGCACCTGATTTCCCTTTTGTTCAGAAGTTCCCTGCTATTTGGCTTGTTGGGAAATTAGGGTGGACATATAGTGCCGGACTCCCTCACCTGAAGCAAAACTCCTATGTAGGCATGAAGAAAAACAGTTTTTGCCGCCCTTTGGCTAGTGGATAAATCATCACTTTTTCTTGGATGAAAACAAAAAACTGAAGGAGGTTTCTCAGATAGTCCATGAAAAATGTACAGCACACAGATGGCATCAGAGTGAGATCCCTTGACGAAGAAGAAAAATACTTGTTTGTCGAGCATAATAAGTTTAATGGGGGGTCAACACAACACGATTACAGTCATTAAACAAGTGTTGATCTATATATGCAAGCCGATCAGCGGCCTGTTTAGACAATTTTATGCACATAAAATGACTGTTAATACACGCATTGAATATCATTGCACTCGGCAGCACAAGTTTGCTACACAAGATTATGCGCTGCTGATAACGATGATGGAACGCTGCGGAATATGATGGCACTATATAAGAAAAGCATAATAATAAATATAAATTTTTAAGACAAATGAGCATGTTGCTTGTTTGCTTATATAGGCCAATAATGGGGAACGAGTGCTCAGACTAGCGCTCTTCACCCAATCTAAACGTGCCTTTAGCAGGCCTTGTTATTGGCAGCACATCGCTCTGCGTAAACTGGAGATATTTAATAAGCACAGAATGATCACATAAATGATCGTTCTGAGCATAGAATTATGTCTGGCTGCCAAAACAGGCCACTAAATGACCGCTGATTGGATTGTGTGTAGCAGATCGGAGATCAGTTAATGTCCATGATTGTGCAATATAAACCCAGCACTAGACTCTAATCGCCAATAGGGACAATCTCTGTACAGTGGCAATAACAGATGACAATTTCTGTGCTGCAGAATATGTTGGTGCTATTTAAGTGAAAAATAGAAAATAAATTGTGGAATGGTCTATAAGATGCTATATGTATGGAAATATTCACCTGTGTAATCTGTACAGCATGTGCTGAGCATCAATCTGATGTAAGAAAAAACATTAAAATCACATTCCCTATTGGGCCTTTTGTGTCAATAAAGGTGGATCGTGCTCATTGACTTCTATCAATATGAAGGAACAAAGCTTCCACAAAGAGCATGTGTCTCTCTTGTGTGGACCCCGTATGTTTATGCATTACAAAGATGGCCTGTTGACTTCAATCAGTATCATGTATAGTTGAAACCATGAAGTTTACATGCACTATATAAAAAAGACACATATGCATGTTTTTCTCAATATCTGACATGAAATCAGAATACACCTTTCCCGTTTTAGGTCAATTAGGATTACTATAATTTTTAATATTTGCCAAATGCCAGAATAATAAGAGAGAGAGAATGTTTTAAGGCATTTTTATTACTTACTGCAAAGTCAAAAGTTTACATACACCAAGATTACTATGCCTTTAAACAATTCTGGACAGCCCATATGATGATATGTGTTTGGAAGCTTCTTTTTTGGCAACATCTGAGTTAATTAGAGACACATTTGTCGATGAATTTTATTATACACCTGAAATACACTGCTTCTTTGTGTGGCATCATGGGAAAGTATAAAAAATTAGCCAAGATATTAGGAAGAGAATTGAGGACTTGCACAAGTCTGGCTCATCCTTGGGTACAATTTCCAGATACCTGAAGGCGCCTCATTCATCTGTACAAACAATTATACACAAGTACAAACAAGATGGGAATGTCCAGCCATCATACCGCTCAGGAAGGAGTCGAGTTCTGTGTCCCAGAGGTGAACGTGCTTTGGTCTGACATGTGCGTATCAACCCAAGGATAAAAGCAAAATACCCTGTGAAGATGATGCTGGAAGCTGGTAAGATTGTGTCAATATCCACAGTGAAACAAGTACTGTATCAGCATGGACTGAAAGGCCACTCTGCCAGGAAGAAGCCATTACTCCAAAAGAAACATAAAAAAGCCAGATTAATGTCTGCAAATGCACACATGAACAAAGACCTTAATATTTGGAGACATGTCCTGTGGTCTGATGAAACTAAAATTGAACTTTTTGAGCATAATGACCATCGATACATTTGGAGGAAAAAGGGAGAAGTTTGGAAGCCTAAGAACACAATCCCAACTCTGAAACACGGGGGTGACAGCATCATGTTGTGGGGTTGTTTTGCTGCAGGAGGGACTGGTTCACTTAACAAAATAGAAGGCATCATTAAAAAAGAAGATTATGTGGCAAAACTGAAGCAACATCTCACGTCATCAGCCAGGAAGTTAAAGTTTGGGCAGAAATGGGTCTTCCAAATGGACAATGACCCAAAGCATACTGCCAAAATGGTAACAAAGTGGCTTAAGGATAATAAAATCAATGTTTTGGAGTGGCCATCACAAAGCCCTGATCTCAATCCTATTGAAAATTTATGGGCAAAGCTGAAAAGGCAGGTGCCAGCAAGGCGACCTACAAGCCTGGATCAGTTACGCCAGTTTTGTCAGGAGGAATGGGCCCACATTCTGACCAACTATTAAGAGAAGCTTGTGGATGGATTTCCCAAACGTTTTACCCAAGTCATTCAGTTTAAGGGCAATGGCATGAAATATTAATGAAATGTATGTAAACTTTTGACTTTGCAGTAAGCAATTAAAAATGCCTTAAAACATTCTCTCTCTCTCATTATTCTGGCATTTGGCAAATATTAAAAATTATGGTAATCCTAATTGACCTAAAAACAGGAAAGGTTTATTCTGATTTCATGTTAGATATTGAGAAAAACATGCATATGTGTCTTTTTATATAGTGTATGTAAACTTATGGTTTCAACTGTAATGCTCCATTTTGTCTTGCCATTACCTTATTTTTAGGAGACCTTTCAAAAAGGATTTGTAAAAAATAGAGAAATGCTTTAAAGAGAATCTGTCAGTAAGATCAACCCTCCTAAGCCGTTTATATGCAGGTTATAGGATGCTGAGTAAAGTGATACCTTGATATCTGCAATCTGATGTCTTATACCAGAGAAATCCATGTTTTTCTTATATGTAAATGAGCTGTTAAGGGCTCTGGGGAGGATGTTGCCTGGAAGATAACTCTGCCTCCAGAGCTTGTTTTACATGAAGGGGAAGTTACCAGTGTGAGACAAGTAACTAACACAGAACAGGAGAAATGATTTTTGTCTTTTTGCAGCTCTCTCAGGTCTGCTGTGTTTCAGCAATATTACAACCCTGTCTGCCTGTGCGCTGGAGGCTGAAGCTGAGAGGAACCTGCAGATGTGTCAGGTATAATCACACACAGCTCTGCACTGAGATCAGGAGAGCAGAGAGTGGTCATTACACATCATACTGGTAACTCCCCCTTAATGTAAGATAAGCTCTGGAGGCAGAGATATCTTCCAGGCAGTATCCTCCCCAGAGCTTGGAAGAGGTCATATGTATAAAGTGATAAAACATGATTTATCAACCACCAGGCATCTGATATGAGACATTAGTTTAGATAGGTCAAGTGTAGCAACATCAGAAGGAGATTATCACTACAGGACTAGTAAACCTGCAACAATTTAGTCTTCAATATGCACAAATTCCAGCTAACTGCACTCTCGCCACTGATTGTCAGCTCTGTGTTTATGCACAGTATCGCCAGGAAGTTGTCAATCAATGATGTGGGTGCAGTCATACAGAGATCCTCATTGAAAGGATTAGTAGATATACAAAAAATGAATCCGAGAATTTATCAAAACCACAGCTAGCAGCCCAGTAAGTATTAAAACATTGGAATCAGGATGTTTGCTCCTACATAATAGTGCTCTAACATGGGGCACCAAAAATCTGGTGACAGATAGCCTTTAAAGAGGTTGTCGGCAATTCATCTATTGATGAACAATAGGTCATATGATCTCATGTTGATGAATTCTAAGTTATCTATTTGAGATTACGGTGTTTGACACGTGGTATTCACTCTGACAGTGGTGGATATAATCAGTGTATGGGGCAGGACACAGCTACCCCATACTTAGTGGCTGCTGCCCAGTGCTGCACTTTATCTCCCATTCAGTTGAATAGTGAGAGTTCAGTGCCGGACAGCCTCTTTAATGTTTTGCCATCTTTTAATCTACTGACCTGTGAAAGTAATGCATCATCACACCGCAGTGAATCTCGAGGAATCTGCATAAATACCGTCATCACAGTGGAACAGTCTCAAACACAGCAAATAGAAAATAATGCAAGTTCTAATACACATCGCCCACGTTTCACAGATGATACTGACAATGGTACAGAATCTTGCAGCAATTTCTGTCATAAACGTTTATGTAATGCATATTTTATGCTCAGATAATAATTAAAAATTGATACATTGATGTGTGCAAATCGAGGTGAGGTTAAGGTTAAAATGAAAGGAGCATAATGATTCATAATGGTGAACTAGATATTGAAGAAAGTGAAGCCATTTAGCTTTTTTGTATATATAATTCTTCTACCAAACCATAAATATGAATCAAGGCCTAGTAGACTGCCAGCGGCAAGTTGTTTACAATCACAGACAGCTAATAATGGTCATTTCTCTGTTGTGAAAGGGTATCAATTATCCATCACCTTCCCATAGCCATAGAGAATATCAAATCTTGCAAAAGCACCTGGCTGTACAGATCTGGTATTGATGGATTTTATTACCAGCTGACTGTATGTAACGGGTTATGGTTTGACTCTGGATGCAAGAAGCATTGTAATTCTCAAATTGCTTACTATAAATAGCAAATATAAGAGCACAATTTTCTACGTAGCCCAGAGACATGAGTACAATGCTGTTACTTATGTATTGTGTCTCGAAGAGGCCAACAACATTACTGCTATAGTGAGCCCTAATACACTTCTGCAGTACAATAGCAGTAGTGCCGGGGCGAATCAACCAATAATTAATAGCTACACAAGAAATATATGTACATACTATAAAAATAGGAAGATATGGGATTGTCTATTACAGGACAACGGCTTCTTAAAAGGGTTATCTAGGTTTGGCACGAAAGTGTGCAGTGACTCTTTGTGACTACAGACTTGTGAATCCCCACATCACGTATAGCGCACACTGTCAGGATCCTCCGGTGCTGGCGGCGAGACCGGGCAGTCACGTGACGGCAAATATGCAATATGCATACTCCCGGCCACATCCCGACTAGATGTGTGCAGTCTCACCCAATTCACTTGCATTGAGCAAGACCGTGCACATCTAGTCAGGATATAGTCATATTTGCCGTCACGTGACTGTCCGGTCTCGCCGCCAGCACCAGAGGATCCTGACAGCATGCGCTATACGTGATGCGGGGACATAAAGTGACTGCACACTTTCGTGCCAAACCTGGACAATGCCTTTAATTACTAAAGTGTCTCAAAAATAAAAAAAACAAATACTCGTCCAGCAGATTGGGAAAATTAGACAAATCTCTCCCAGTGGTCATATGATATTGTTGTATGATGTGACCACTGCAGCCAATTAGTGGCTGCTGAAACGCTGCAGCTGTCACACTACTGTCACATGGAACTGTTCCGCCTGACGGATCTGTGAAGGCAGCAGCTCATCAGCAGCCATTAATAGCTCTCAATAGTCGTGTGACATAATAATGCATATGAACTCCGGGACACACAGGATCACCTTGCTAGAACTGCATTAGCCTAAGAGGTGAGTATACATTTTTTTTTAATCTGAGTTATTTTAGTATTTAAGAAGGCATAGTACTGGACAGGTCTTCACTGACATTTGTTTGGACAGCTGCCATTTTTTTTCTCTGTAGAGGTGGGATATTGAGCTGATACCAAGAGGCTTGCATCCCTCTTTGCATTTGTATGTTGCTGCATTATTGTTTCATAGATAGATAGATAGATATGGGATAGATAGATATAGATAGATAGATAGATAGATAGATACGGTAGATAGATATGGGATAGATAGATAGATATGGGATAGATAGATAGATAGATAGATAGATAGATATGGGATAGATAGATATATAGATAGATAGATAATAGATAGATGATAGATAGATACGAAATAGATAGATAGATATTTGGATAGATAGAGATAATAGAGATATAAGGGAGATAGATAGATAAATAGATACTGTAGATAGATAGAAACTGTAGATATGTATAAGCTAGATATGAGGTAGATAGATAATAGATAGATAGATATGAGATAGATAGATAAATAGATATTGATAGATAATAGATAGATAGAGATAAATAGATAGATAATAGATAATAGATAGATGATATATAGATCGATAGATAGATAATAGATGGATAGATAATAGATAGATAGAGAGATATGGATAGATAGAGATAGATATATAATAGATAGATTAATAGATAGATAGATGATACATAGATAGATAGATATATGATAGATAGATAGATAGATACTGTAGATAGATAGAAACTGTAGATAGGTATAAGCTAGATATGAGGTAGATAGATAATAGATAGATAGTCAATAGATAGATATGAAATAGATAGATAAATAGATATGGATAGATAATAGATAGATAGAGATAAATAGATAGATAATAGTTAGATGATATATAGATCGATAGATAGATAATAGATAGATTGATAATAGATAGATAGATATGGATAGATAGAGATAGATAAATAATAGATTAATAGATAGATAGATAGATGATACATAGATAGATAGATAGATAGATTAATAGATAGAGATAGATCGATAGATAGATAGATAGATAGATAGATAGATAGATATTAGATAAATAGATAGATAGATAGATATGGAGAGACAGAGATAGATAACAGATAGATAGATAGATAGATATGGAGAGATAGGATACATAATAGATAGATAGATATGGATAGATAGATATGGATAGATAGATAGAGAGAGATAGATATTTAGAGATAGCTCTATTTAGCAATATAACTCTTTTATTATTATGTATAATAACTATTATAGATTTTTCCTCGTAAGAAAAGACAACTAAATAAAATTTCTAGATTAATCTGTCAGAAAGGTTTCTACTACTAAACACGTAAAGAATACATAGTATGCACTAAAGATATGACCAATCGGTGCATTAGCTATTCACAAATGTTTTTTAAGGCCACTACAATATTGCCTTAATATCCTGGAGGCATCAGGTTGTTAGACAGCCAGATCACTTCACTTTTCAGATAAAGCACAAGATACACTTATAGCATTTCATTGTGATACTATCAATCTTGAAGTCAGAGGTTGCCATGGGTATTGTTGAAAAACCATCACATATTCATTTCACGGCCCGTACTCTGTCACATGTGAAAGACCATAATCTTACTGTCACATGTGAAGGTCAGTCTCTTACTGACTGTCTATAAGCTTTCTACTCCTGCTCTTGGGTCTTCTTGCCGTTAGCATCTTGTCACTGGGCTACGGCCATCATTGTGTTTAAATTGAAGACTGTGCTGTAATGGTTCATTTTTCTTCATTTTTCCAGTCAATACAGGGGAACAGATTATTTTCCAATGACTGCAGTCTTATCATCAGTTTCCTAAGTCTCAGAATGAAACAGTGTTCTCACTTTTCCCCACATTAGGCAGAGACTGTGTGTTTCTGAGCCCGTAATTAGCAGCACTGGAGGTGATCGCAGAGCTAATGCATTATCTGACAATGTAATGGTCGAGCTATTGACAGTTCCTCTACCTTTTCAAAACAATGTTTTGCAAGAGAGACCCCGTACAGAAACATTGGATCACAAAGTAATGCTCCTAAACATATTGTTAGGAATGATAATGGCAAGAAGTAACCTACAAAAAAGTCGCAGGTAGCTTTCAGTACTTTACCTTGATTGACAGCACACTGTTGTGGGCGCTTTATATCGGAATCAGGTTGAGAAAGTTCTGAGAAAGACATAAAAAGAATGGATGCTTCCCAGAGAAAATAACACAGCAGCTAACAATGTTGTAAAGTACAGCAACTATTGTATAGTGAGATGTGCCCAAACACCAAAAGTTTAATTGGTAGTTTAACTGGGTTTTGCGGACACCTCTCTCTTCTGTTTTATCTCACACTGATTATGAAAGGAAGCGACTATACACCTGGAAAGACACCTGGATAGTATGGTAGACTTGTCCTATTTTATTTAATAGGACACACGGGCATCCAATGGTGTTTTGCCAATTGTCCAACCTGATGAGCAGCAACATCTCGCTATGCCCGATCCAGGATTGACTACTTGACTTTTTATTTTTTCTGGAAAGCTTATCAAAAAATCACAGACAGACAATATTTTATACGGACACATTGTAAAACCATAAAAAATCATTATGATTATAAGTGATCCATGTCTACAGCCCATAATTCTGATATGAAGACATCAGCTGCATTCACTGTGTACTGTAAAATGATGATAATTACTGTCAAAATAATTTACAGCTTCAAAAGAATCACAGACGCCTTAATTTTTTTAAAGGACGGGCTAAAAAGGTGGCCTATTTTAATGGACTGTTCTAGAATTTCTGGCAATCCTGGCTTAATGTCATATCAGGCAGAAGATTAGAAGGCCCTTTTGATGCTTAATAAACAGTCATGCATCACATATCTCACTAAATGAATGTTTTGTGGGAAAAAAAAGAAGCAACCAGATTTATTTTTTAATCCTAATCAACCCCTTTAACACTAACTCCCATACATGTATTGTACACTGATCTCTCAGACATATCAGATGTACCTGTGACATCACCCGAAGGGAGAAAGTTATATTTGACAACTATTGCTCTACCAATTTTCATGGGAGGATTCTGCTCAAGCAAGCGAAAGGTTGCGGTGTCATTATGTCACGGCCTATGCCATAACCTTGTGTGCACGCGCAGAATGCTCCTGAGCCTCCTCAAAGCTAAAAGTCCAGGCCCAGCATGACAGACCTGGGGATTTCAGCGCAAGCGGCAAACTGAAGATGCGGTGAGGACCGGATGGGTAAATAAGAAGGGCCGGTGAGGTGAGCATAATGATTTTCTTTAATGCTTTTAACATTATGATTGCCTTTTACAGCTCAGAAAAATGGCGAACAGTGGCTTCTGTTTTGCTAAATTTGCAAGGAAGTAAAAAATCCACATATTGGCAAAGGCAAATTTTTGTAAAGTTCAAGTTCTCTATTTTATTTGCTTGTCTCTAATGTGAAGTAATATGGGGTGAGCGTGCTGGATTTTTGATTTCTGAAGGTACAAAATAGTACGGTCTTTTTAATAAAAAAATTATTTTAGATGCAAAACAGGACATATCCTTTTAAACTTATAAAGTTGTGTCCTACATGCATACAGTGAATACTTCCCCTGCATTAATAAAGCTTCGCTAATATATCCTAATTTCCTACCTGCTAGACTGACCATCTTTTCTAGGTCTGCTTAGATGAAATGACCTTGTCTTTGTCTATCAATGTCATTTCATCTGATGTTCTGGACCTCTGTCAATAGACAAACTGCTGCTTCTCTGAAATGCTCTTTTCTCAGCCGATTGCCACATTTCAGAATTTTGAATGATTGCTCTGCTGACAACCATGCAACAGGCTGGAAAGATGACAAATAAATGGGATGAGGAAAACAGCGTCGACCTAGCCTTTCATATAGAGCTATACTGGATGGCATGCAATGGAAAATGCATTTTTATTATTTTGTGTTACACCGTGTAATCCACTAAGCTGGGAAGTATCACAGTGATGGCAGCTGTGTGGGATAAATTAATTCAAAACCCAGAAAACAGGGTGCATGCTCTGTTGAACCAATACAAAAGATTTCCCCCAAGCAAATATAGCATGTATACACCAAGGAAATAGAATTAAGGCATCAAACCACTGTAGCAAACATTATGTGCCAACACATTATTAATATTGCATCTCGGGGAATTCTTCAACTGTGATAATTTTTAGCAATGTTTATATATTTTTTATATCAAATTAAAAATTATTATTAATTTAAAAGGGAAAAACAAGTTGATACTTGGGAGCATTTAAGGAGAAGAGTCACTTAATATTCTCGCTTCATAAAATAGAAGGATCCTTATTTATAGTAAAACTAAAGAGCAGATCATCTTCCTTATATTCAGCGAGATGCCAATCATGGGATTATGCATAGAAGGGAGACTGAGCTGAATTAAGTTATTCAGAGCAGTGGTCGAAACCTAATTGTGTTCACTTGCATCTTTTCCTTTTTACCCCACAGAAGCGGCATTGTTTGGGTTGAAGTATTCCCTTTCACTCATTTAGAATCTCTGCCAACTTGATTGTGAAAGTCACACTACATTCCCCAGTGAAAATTAGGCCAGAGGTAGAGCTATGAAATTTGAATGCATTCGGCATAAAGTTCATCTGACAAGCGTCTTCATGGAAATGAATGCGGGAGAAGAGGACAGTATCATTTTATGGATTGGAGGCAAGCTGCATTGAAAACTATTTATGTATGTTGTCTACACATGTATGCAATGAAATTACACTTGTTTAATGCATCAGAGATTCTGAACTCCAGAAGGCATAACTTATCCCAGGCAATGATATAAACGTCCACTTTCATAGATGAATAACTATCCAGAAAATAAAACACCTTGCCTAATGTGAGCTAATTAAGACCATAGATTTAAGGTATTAACTGTCATAAAAGTGTCAAAGTAACTTATTTTTTTCTCTAGTCCACTATTTATTTATATTTCTGTTTTCAGCACAAAGGAAGAAATATTCAGACCTGCATTTTTTCAATAAAATGTATTGAGTGTGTATGTTAAATGGACATAAAACCAAGTCTTCTGATTTTCTTCATATTTCACTCAAATTCCTTCTCACTGTGGTCTTGAGGAACGAAGCTCAAGACCCTCATTCTGGTGACTGATGGTGGTCCCAGCAATTATCTACTACATGTATTTATTCTGTAAACTATTCTGGGAGTAACCTCTAGAAAGGACTTAAGGGAGATGTAGATATCGGGGGGGACAAGTTTTCTTAGTGGCCAAACCATTGATAACATAAAGTGCCCCACCATGCTTGGACATTCATGTGATGTTCATGCCGTCAGAGTGGGCAGGGCTCTATTCAGCAGAGCTCACTCACTACTTCTGTGCATATGGCTGAGAACACAGCTCTCCCAACAACCTACGCTTTTCTTCTTCCAGAGATAGGCTTTGTATCTTTATGTATACAGCAGAGTGCATATATAAGTAAACCCTTGATTTTTAACCAGTGGTACATATTTACAACTTGCTGTTTTCCCTCTATGCACACATCTATCTCTCGCCAGCCATCCTATTACAGTAGCACATTATTAGTCAGTGAGGAGGAGCATGGGATAATTTCTTTCATTGCCAGGGCTGGTGTTCTGGTGCTTTGTGTTATTTATATTCACTGTATCAGTGACCGTGCCTGTTGCGCTGTGTGCAAACCTGGGAGAATAGGGGGATGTAGGTGAAGTTACAGGGGGTATGATTACTGCTGGTTTGCAACCAAATACAAGGGATGATGGGGAATGTAGTCTGAAGGGAGAAGAGGATTCTGAAAAGAAATTGATGACTGTGACAGCAAAGCTGAATCAAGGGCACAGGAAGTAAAGCAGAAAGAAATAAAAGAACATAAAAACTGATAAAACAGGTACATGTGGTTATTTAGGGGCATTATTCTTAGGCATTTTTTGAAAACCCAAAAACTGAGTTAGGGTACTCAATAACCTTTTAAAGCAACCACCTTCTATGCCTACTACTTGTTCTTGCAGGCTAAATAACTATACTTGTATTAAAGAAAATTTATCAATGCTACACAGATGAGATTCGGATACAGACTATCCCAAAATTGCCAATAAATTGCTACATGTAAATAGGCCTTTAAAAAAGGGCTTTAATTGGTAAAAGTGGATTGAAAAGGGTAAATGCATGCATCAAATTTTGACATAGTTAAAAATAAATTAGTATGTTGAACTCTATTATATATTAAAATGGTTTCCCAGCTTATATGGCACAGGATACGACATGTCGGTCTGCTACACGGGACCCATTAACCGTTGTTGATGGCTGAGGGATAGATTCCAGTTTCCAGTGTGTTACTGAGGATTCCCATTTTTCCCACCATTATGTACCATTATTTATCAATTGTTTTATTTTTTTGCTACTACTAAATATGGCAGTGGTAGTGACAAAAGAAAACCACTATGACAATATTTAATATGGAGTCATCTGCGAAATGTTTTTTTAAGGACTTGTGACCAGAGTGTAACCCAGTCGCTAATAGGAGGATGATGGAGCAATAATATCCAGACAGTGCACAGTTTGCCACCTTTGTCTTGGCTGTTAAAACACCATTTAGCTGTCAATTCTAAGCTCTTCATTTTTTAAGCTCATGCCATAAAGAGGATTCCTTGGAGAAGGAGAACAATTACAGCTCCAAAGGAAACTTGGGTTGATTGATAAACCATAATCGCACTCTCTGTACAGTTTAAGCAAGGATGCTTATAATGCTAGCTGATCTTGTCTCTTGTGGTTACATATGCATGGCCTGTTGAAAGTTTAGCAATCCTCTATTTGCATCATGTTCCTTTTTATTACACTGCCTTTGATTTATTTCAAGTGTACCTCGCATCTTTAATTTATAGGAGTTGCTTCTAATACAAGTTAAGTGATTTTAGATACGTCATTGATATTATTAGAGGTCTGATACTAACATGAGTTTTAATAAAGGGAATCAATCATTCATAGATTGCATAATCATATTCACTTTTACACAGTTTTTAGTGCTGTAGTTTTATGTTTTATTCATATAAAGTAGTGGTGATGGCACTTAAAAATACTCATTAGGCTAAAATAGGTTGTCTCATGAAGAAAAGCCAGTTATAAATTTAGGAAGGCACAACGGTCAGAGAAATGATCTTGGTCCCACTTTAGAAACTTGCAGACTCTGAAGGGCAGACCTGAACAAAGTGCAGTCCGCAGGACACATACAGCCTTTTGACTGTTCTGGTGTGGCCCATGGACCGGGATAGCCAAAGGGCTGGATACAGTGGCATCCCGCACCACTTGGCCGCCACCTGCCCTGTGTTTCACTTTCCCCAGTATCAGCATTCTCAGGAAAAAATACCAGTGAAAGCAATGGTGGAATAAGGAGATGTCAGCTCCCTCTCCATTACTGAGCATGTGCGTAGCAAGAGCAATGATGTCAATATTTTGCGCCCGCTGTGCCTGAGTATACATCACCACAGACTGGAGCTACGGGGGAGTGAGATTAGGTGAGTAGCTTTATTTATTTATACAATATTATTAACAGTACATTTTGGAAAACTGTGGGGACATACAGTCTTACTCATAGTTATTGGCACCCATGAAGTTTAAGTACATAATGTGGAATATCTAAATGAATCAAGTGAAACAGTTTTTTGTATAGAGCACGTGTGTTAAATACAAAAGAGAAAATGATAAATAATAATTTAAAACAAAAAACAATGAGAGGGAAAAATAGAAAAACTTAAAGCTTGCTGTGACACTGGTATTGTCACCCTTTACATTAATTTAGTATGGAAACACATTTTGACTTGCCTGTGGTAAATCCCAAAAGAGATTCACCTGTGATTAATTGTCGATGCCCATGTGACATGAATTAGCCAATGAATTATGACTTCAGTGATTTAAAAAGCCACATGATAGACCCTGTTCCTTTGTCACAATAGTGAAGACAAACAAGCTGTCTGAGGACATCAGAACTGCTATTATTAGTAAATACAAGATTTCCAAAGGTTATAAAGCCATCTCCAAAGACCTTGGTATCCCAGTTTCAACAGTGCACAATGTTATTAAGAAGTTTGCCAAGCATGGAACCATCAAGAACCTCCCTAGACATGGGGGGGGGAGGAAAATTGGCACGAGATGTCTTCAAAGGTTGGTGCAATTGGTGGAAAAAACACTACATCAAAAATCCAAAGACCTGAAGGCCAACCTGGTAGAGGCTGGGATCTTGGTTTTAACAACTACCATACGCTGCACACTAAACCAAGTAGAGCTTTATGGGCAAAGGCCAATGAAGACACCATTGCTGAAGAAAGGACATAAAAAGGAACAACTGATCTTTGCCAAAGAGTACCTTGACAAACCACAATACTTCTGAGAAAATGTTGAGTGGACAGATGAAACAAAAATATAGCTTTATGGCAATGCAAAGCAACAGTTTGTTTACAGACGGTGCAAAGAAGCTTATAAAGAAAAGAACACCTTACTAACAGTTTAGCATGGTGGAGGATCCATAATGATGTGGGGATGCTTTGCTGCGTCTGTTACTGGAGGCCTTGACCATATAATAGGAATCATAAAATCAGAGAATTATCAAGAGATTTTAGAATGAAATGTCCTACCCATTGTAAGAAACTTGGTTTGAATCGAAGATCATGGGTCTTCCAGCAAGACAATGACCTAAAGCGCACATCCAAAAGTACACAGGAATAGTTGAAATACAAAAAAATGGACTGCTTTAAAATGGCCAGCAATTAGTCCTGACCTCAATCCCATTAAAAATCTTTGGGGTGAGCTGAAATCTGCCATTGGGAAAAAGAACCCTGCAAACATTCAAGAGCTTGAAGAAACTGCAAAGGAAGAGTGGGAGAAAATTTCAGCTGAGAAGTGAAAGAAGCTTATAGATGTCTACAAGAAACGTTTGGAGGCTGTCAGCAATGCCAAAGGGTGTGCAACCAAGAATTAATTAGGGATGCCTTTATTGCTGTACATGCCGTTTATTCTGATTTTTTTTTTAAATTACAACATGGAAGTTGAAAAACAATGTTTTATTGCTGTATTACTTTGGACCAGCCTGTGGCGAGTGTTCAAGGTGACTAATTTTCGCTATACATAGCAGTGCAGTAACATTACTATATATAGTACAAGCAATCAAATGTTTGCACGTTCAAGTCCCCTAAGTGGATTAATAAATACAAATGAAAATGAAAAAAAAGTTTTTTAAAAATATGGCAAAAAGAAAAAAAATACAAACGTTTAAAACAAAAAACACATATTTGGCATTGCCACATTCAGAAAAGTCTGATATATCAAAATATAAAATAAATTAATCCGATTGGTAAATGATGTAATGAGAAAAAAATCGACCATATAGTGAACATATTAAATAAAAAACCCAAAAATCTGTTGCGGAATTGCATTTTTTTCGCTATTTTTCCGCATGTGGAAATTTTTTCCCAGTTTTCAGTATATCACCTGATAAAATGAATAGTGTCATTCAAAAATACAACTTTTCCTACAAAAAAATGAGCCATCATACGTCCATGTGGACAGAAAAAAAAAACGTATGGTTCTTCGAAGGAGGGAGGAGGAGGAGGGGACTAAAATGAAAAATTGCCGGTCAGGAAGGGGTTAGATGAAAAAAAATATATATAAGACAATTATAATGAGCAGAAGTACATCACAGTTTATTACGGGACCCTGGGAAAATGCATTGCCCACACATGATGCAGGGTAATTGTTGTATTACCATACTGACCATTTCATATTTGGGTGGGTAAAGTCTGCCACTGCTCGGCTCAGACTAACAGATAGAGGTCTTTATGAATTACATCATTTACTTACTATTTGTCAGGACGTGGGTTTCATGACTGAAATATGTCCTTATCACTTAAATGTCTAGTGCATGCATGGACTAAGGGGCATTACATGTCACAAGTATAATTTTTGTGTGTTTTGTCTATCCATTGGTTATGTTCCATATCACATCACACACTATAATACAGTACATATGCTTTGTCTAAAATGTTCTTTTACATTTTCTCAAACCTAATAATAGTGCCAATTCAGCACCACAATGCAACATATACATAAAGTATTAATAAAGTATTAATATAGTATACATAAAGTATTAATAAATCAATGTGTGCCTCTGTAAATACCTTCACCATTAGCAATTGGACCTACTTCAGGATGCAACAGTAGTGTGCTCATACTGTACAATCCCACTAAAGCTAACATCTCTAAATCCTCTTGTACCACAGTCCAATAATCTGTATATAAGCCCCCAACTCCTCCTGCATATTAAAAAAATTCCTTTTAAAATTCCCCTGCATCATATGTAGAGATGAGCGGTGTTCGACTAGAACTGTTCGCCAATCTCAAATTCGAGCTGTTTTGGGCGGTGTTCGAGTTGTTCGACGAACCCGAACGATTTGCAAAAAATTCGGCTGTTCGAGGTTATGTTCGATAACTGTTCGTGCACCAAAAGCGTGTCCTGCATGTCTGGCGCTATTTAGAGCACCAATCATGCAGGGATTGTCTGCCACTCACTGTAATGCCACAGCCATGGTGGTTGTGGCATTACAGTGATTGCCCAAATCGATGGGAACAGTGCCAACAGTGAAACATGAAAAGCCGGCAATTCAGCAGCGGCATACACCTGTACCCGACAATTTAGAACCGAAAGAATAGAGCTTCACACATAGATTAGATAGATATAAACATGTCAGCCACATATATACGAAGTACAGTGAAAGTGCTGCTTACTGTACTTGTCATTTAGCGCAAAGGATTTATCAAAAAAAATAATAGTGTTTTCATGCACCGTCTCTTTAAAAAAGCCGGCCGGCAATTCAGCAGCGGTACCCGACAATTTATAACAGACAGAATAGAGCTTCACACATAGATTAGATAGATAGAAACATGTCAGTCACATATATATGAAGTACAGTGATAGTGTTGGTTACTGTACTTGTCATTTAGTATTAAAATAAAGGATTTATTATTAAAAAAATTGGCGTGGGGTTCCCCTTAATTTTAGGCTCTAGCGGAGGTTAAGCAGACGGCTGGGGCAGATGTTTGAAGCCTGGGAAGGGGGTAATACCCATGGAGCTTCCCAGGCTACTAATATCAGACCCCAGCTGAATACATAGCCTTTACTAGCTATTAAAATGGGGGACACCCCAAAAAAAATGACGTGGGGTCCCCCCTAATTTAATAGCTAGCAAAGGCTAGGCAGACAGCTGGGGGCTGATATTAATAGCCCAGGAAGGGAGCCATGAATATTGGCCCCCTCCCAGGCTAGAAACACCAGCCGTCAGCCGCCCCAGAAATGGCGCATTCATAGGATGCGCCAATTCTGGCACTTAGCCTCGCTCTTCCACGCTGCCCTGGTGCGGTGGCAGGGGGTAATAGGGTTGGGGTTGATGTCAGCTTATAATGCCAGCTGACATCAAGCCCAGGTTAGTAATGGAGAGGCGTCTATAAGACACCCCCATTACTAACCCCATAGTCAAAGTTAAAAAAAACACAACACCCAGAATAAAGTCCTTTAATTGAAATAAAGACACAATCCTTTATTGTTCTAAATTAAACCATACTTACCGTCACGCCCATTCCAGCTGAAGCCAACGATCTCCTGCAATAAAAGAAAAATAATAAACCAACCTCATCCTTACCTTTCCATGGTTCCCACGACAGCTTCAGCTCTGCTACATCGAGATGACTGGCTGGACCGCAGCAGAACGCTGCCATCCAGCCTGTCATCCCGCAGACACTGAGAAGCGCAGGCATGCTTGCGCTCCTCACTGTCTCGCTGTGACGGCATCCAGATGAGCCGAGGTCATGTCCAATGAACTCGGCTCACCTCATGCACGTCACTGACAGCGTGGGAAAATTCTCACGCTGAAGTGCTGAGTGCAGGAGAATTCTCCCACGCTGTCAGTGATGTGCATGAGGTGAGCTCATGTCCAATGAACTCAGCTCACCTCCTGCACGTCACTGACAGCGTGGGAAAATACTCCTGCAATCAGCGCTTCAGTGTGAGAATTTTCCCACGCTGTCAGTGACGTGCATGAGGTGAGCCGAGTTCATTGGACATGAACTCGGCTCATCTGGATGTCGTCACAGAGAGACGCTGAGCAGCGCAAGCAAGCCTGCGCTTCTCAGTGTCTGCGGGATGAGAGGCTGGATGGCAGCGTTCTGCTGCGGTCCAGCCTGTCATCTCGATGTAGCAGAGCTGAAGCTGTCGTGGGAACCATGGAAAGGTAAGGATGAGGTTGCTTTATTATTTTTCTTTTATTGCAGGAGATCGTTGGCTTCAGCTGGAATGGGCGTGATGGTAAGTATGGTTTAATTTAGAACAATAAAGGATTGTGTCTTTATTTCAATTAAAGGACTTTATTCTGGGTGTTTGTGTTTTTTTTAACTTTGACTATGGGGTTAGTAATGGGGGTGTCTTATAGACGCCTCTCCATTACTAACCTGGGCTTGATGTCAGCTGGCATTATAAGCTGACATCAACCCCAACCCTATTACCCCCTGCCACCGCACCAGGGCAGCGTGGAAGAGCGAGGCTAAGTGCCAGAATTGGCGCATCCTATGAATGCGCCATTTCTGGGGCGGCTGACGGCTGGTGTTTCTAGCCTGGGAGGGGGCCAATATTCATCGCTCCCTTCCTGGGCTATTAATATCAGCCCCCAGCTGTCTGCCTAGCCTTTGCTAGCTATTAAATTAGGGGGGACCCCACGTCATTTTTTTTGGGGGGTCCCCCATTTTAATAGCTAGTAAAGGCTATGTATTCAGCTGGGGTCTGATATTAGTAGCCTGGGAAGCTCCGTGGGTATTACCCCCTTCCCAGGCTTCAAACATCTGCCCCAGCCGTCTGCTTAACCTCCGCTAGAGCCTAAAATTAAGGGGAACCCCACGCCAATTTTTTAATAATAAATCCTTTATTTTAATACTAAATGACAAGTACAGTAACCAACACTATCACTGTACTTCATATATATGTGACTGACATGTTTCTATCTATCTAATCTATGTGTGATGCTCTATCTTTCTGTTCTAAATTGTCGGGTACCGCTGCTGAATTGCCGGCCGGCTTTTTTAAAGAGACAGTGCATGAAAACACTATTATTTTTTTAAATAAATCCTTTACACTAAATGACAAGTACAGTAAGCAACACTATCACTGTACTTATTATATATGTGACTGACATGTTTCTATCTATCTAATCTATGTGTGAAGCTCTATTCTTTCTGTTCTAAATTGTCGGGTACAGATGCTGAATTGCCGGCCGGCTTTTTTAAAGAGACAGTGCATGAAAACACTAATATTTTTTTTAATAAATCCTTTACACTAAATGACAAGTGCAGTAACCAACACTGTCACTGTGCTTCTTATATGTGTGACTGACATGTTTCTATCTATCTAATCTATGTGTGATGCTCTATTCCTTCTTGTCTAAATTGTCGGGTACCGGTGTATGCCGCTGCTGAATTTGCCGGCCGGCTTTTTTAAAGAGAGTGTCTTCTGAGCAGTTTGTCAGCTTTTGGACACCTTTGCAGGTGTTTTCTATGTGTTTCTATGTGTTTTTGTTTGCCTGCCATTGGTTTTAACGGTGTTCGACGGTGTTCTAAGGTGTTCGACGAACAGTTCGACGAACAGTTCCTCGAACATCCCGGTGTTCGACGAACCGAACCGAACCCGAACACTACGGGGGTGGCTCAACACTAATCATATGCCATGGCACAGTCTAGTGAAATGGGCATTGATGCTCTTTGCTTGTCATTTTTATGCGCACAATCACATCCTCCTGCCTTGCATGCACATTACAAGTCTTTAAAACCCCAAATGTGTGCTGAATTTTTAAGACTTCACTCAACCTAACAAATGCAAACAATTTATAAATTGCCTAAGATGGTCACCAACATTGTACACATTGCAGAAGATTGTATCCACCAGGGAAGGCCTACATAATGTCTGAAAGCTATCACATCACATGGCATAGCACGGACAATCAGGAGGAGCTATCATAGTCTTTATAAAACAGGTACTGATAGATATATGGCACTCCTCATGTGTCCTGAGGAGCTCAAGCAGGGTTCCAACCCATAGTCAATATAGAAAAGGACTTGGCACTGAAAAGGGTTGCAGTGAACAGAAGAGACGTTTATTCAGGCACTCATAAACGGTCTAACACTTTCGGTCCTATATTTGGTCCTTCATCAGAACAATAAAGGATATAGAAAGATTTGGATCTCAATCTGTGTGGAAATTCAAGAAGTAGCCACTAGGTGGTTCTCTATCCGATAGAAAGAAAATGGTGCAGTGAAAATTCTTAATCCAGAACCTGATAGACTGTTTCTGTGCTAGTTTACAATGGCAATTGGGAGTCAGGGTATGGTACCCTGCAGCGACGTACTAACAGCTATCAGGTACCATACTCTGACTCCCACTCACCATAGTAAAGTAGCACGGAGACAGTCTATCAGGTTCTGGATTAAGAATTTCCACTGCACCATTGTCTTTCTATCGGACAGCGAACCACCTAGTGGCTACTTATCCTTTATCGTTCTGATGAAGGTCCAAATATAGTACCGAAAACATTTAACCATTTATGATTGCCTGAATAAACATCTCTTCTGTTCACTGCAACCATTTTGAGTGCCAAGTCCTTTATAAAAGCAGGGGCATGGAATGCAGCAGCCATTTTATAGTGAATCTATAGTAAGAGGACTTCAAAGCTAACAGGTCAGCGATGGGGAGAGAAAGCCATAAAACACTGAATAAACATTACAGACAGAATGTGACATCACACCAGCGAATAATAGTCACCTACCATTTAATCATAGCCATATATGGTGAGGTCACTATGATAGTTACTAAGGTTGTGTTTTTGTTAAAGAGCTTGAAATGCGTTGGTGACAGTCCTAGGGAATCTAGATCTAGATCTTTTCAGGGCAACTGAAGTAATTTCAATTTGCTGTAAATCAATTTGCCTCAAATTAAATTTTTGTGAAATGTTCAGCAAAACTGGCAAATTTGTATTTCAAAAGCTTTGTTAATTTTTAGTTCCTAACTATCCTGTCGATAAGTGATAATTTGCTAATTTGGGATAACCCAAATTTTGGATATACTGTATACATTTTGATACACTGTATTCAGTTACGTTCGTTAGTTCTGGTACCTGTCACATTCAAGACATCTTTAATTATTCAATACTCAATAATGGTATAAGCAAAAGAAACAAACCTCAGAAAGTTCACAAAAGAAAAGTATCAACTACGACAGAAAAAACACCAACATCCAGTACAGTAGACCTCAGCAGCAACGTTCACGATGAAAATGTAGCCTTTAACTTTTGGCATTTGCTAGAACATTGTCCTGCATGACACTATCTGGTTAGGATGCAAAACAGAGAAGGTCAGCGAGATTATCATACCCAGAAATTGCCGTAAATATTCGTACACTTTAAAACCATTAACATTTTGCACAACAATTAAACATGCATTATGATGACAGCAACCTTTCAGTCGGACCATTTTTCACTTGATTTGTATGTTGTCAGTGAACTTTGTGGAGGTGAAGAGAATTTCTCATTGAATATTTTTGGAAGCAAAATTGATGGTACAGAGCATTGCCAGTTTAGAGCAATAACTCGATTAACAGGAAGAGTTTTGAATATCGACATTTTTTATTTCTGTTTAGCTTTTGCATCTGAAATAAAGACTCACCCTGATAACTTGGGCTCAGAAAGGCAAAATATACATCATTTAAAGGGAATCTGTCACCCCCTGGGAGATATCAGACCTTTACTATAGCCATACAGGTGATAGAAAAGTAAATCTATACTTACCTGTACGGCCCATAGCAGAGGTCTGATTGCAGAGAAATCTGGTTTTATAAAGTCTGTTTTCAGAGGCTTGGGTCTGGGGGATGCCAAGCAAATCCTCCTATCTGCTTACTATTCCCCTAAATCGCCGCCTCTGTGCTCAATTACCATATTCCCCCCTCTCCTGCACGTCACAGAGCGGTCAGGACCTGCTCTGCCTCCCCTCACGCGCATGTGCAAAGTGCCGCTCCCATGGAGCACACTTTGTTTCCCTCCGGTCCCATTTGGCTGTGTACTGCCAGCGGAGTGGAAGTCTCAGTGACTCCCCAGCGCAATACAAGGCTGCGGCGCAGAACGCAGCCAAACGGGGCCGGAGGGAAGCAAAGCGCGCTCTGGAAAACAGACTTTATAAAACCAGATTTCTCTTCAATCAGACCTCTGCTATGGGCCATACAGGTAAGTTTAGATTTACTTTTCTATACCCTGTATGCTCATAGTAGAGGTCTGATATTGGTCAGGAGGGGTGACACATTCCCTTTAAAATAAGATGCATAATAGAGAGAATGCCCACAAAGGGTAATTGGGAAAATCGGATTTAGTAAAGTAAAAAAGAGCCATGTTCATCGTCATATTACAGGACCATTACATGGTGCCTTTAGTCTTCTGCGCGCCTATCAGGTATGTATGGAATCATGTACAATCCGTGACACAAAAATGGCGGCATGTTATAACACATCATATTCTGCAGTAATTTTTTCCTGGTTGCTTTCGGAAACAATATGATGTCTCATGGAATCACCATGTAATGGCACACAGATTGCACATGGGGCTTTTAATATGGAGCTGTATGGAATTTGTGTGCTGTCATACTGGGTCTATGCAGATGACTTTGCCATAAATGTATAACCTTATTGGTAATGTTAATAATTTTTTCTTGGCTCTGTCAACCATAATTGAAGGACACTCATTGCTTTTCTAAATGCATCTTGTGTTGGTAAAATCTAAAGCACTGGAAATTTTTTAGAGATGTGTGAAGTATGACCTAAACCTCCCACTGTAATCTTCAAATGGAAAGATGCATATAAGACAGGTTGACAGGAAAATAACATATTTTACTAACCCATGAAAATAGCTTGGCAGAACCATTTGAGTTGTGTGGTTTTATTTTAATATTATGTGTTTTTATGTATATTTGATATGTGATCCTGACATTGCCTAACACATTCCACTCTAAAGTTTCCTAACTTTAAGGCTTCCAAAATAATGCTAATATCCCTTCGACTCTTTAAGGCTTTTTATAATAATTTTGGTGCAGAGTTTGACTCTAATGCTTGATAAAATTCTATATTTTATGCTTATAATAAACTTTTCTGCATATAATTTCAGTAATCAGACCATGTTTCTACAAGTAGCCAGACAGGCAAAGTAGACTGAGCTGCAGATTCTCGCTATTCACATGTGAGCCAGGGCTATAATTCTGAAATTACTCTTATTTCAATAACAGGAATGACATTAGCTTTATAGTCCTGGATTTCATATGCCACATTTAGCAATGTAGCTCTTCCTACTGAGTATAATTTTTTGTCATTCTACAGGTTCATTTTTTCCCTCATATGGTTCCTAAAAAATGCTAATAATACTAAATTCTTACAACGTTATTTAACCTTTTTACCACTTTGGGTTTTTCCGCTTTTCTGTTTTAGTTTTTTGCTCCCCTTCTTCCCAGAGCCATAATTTTTTTTTTACTTTTGGTCAAAATGGCCATGTGAGGGCTTGTCTTTTGTGGGATGAGTTGTACTTTTGAACAACACCATTGGTTTTACCATATTGTGTACTGGAAAATGGGAAAAAATTCAAATTTTGGTGAAATTGCAGAAAAAGTGCAATTCCCCAATTGTTTTTTCACCATGTTCGCTAAAACGGACCAGCCATTATAATTCTCCAGGTCATTACCAGTTGGTAGATACCAGACACTTATAGGTTCTTTTTTAAGTGGTGAAAAAAAATTCAAAGTTTGCCAAAAAAAAGTCACCATATTCCGAGACCCAGAACGTCTCCATTTTTCGTGATCTTGCGATGTTGAGGAGACCAAAAAAACGTAATTCTGGCATTTTGATTTTATTTCTCATTATGCTGTTTACCAATCAGATTAATTCTTTTTTTATACTGATAGATTGGGCGATTGTGAACGCGGATATAGCAAATATGTGTGTATATATATATATATATATATATATATATATTTTAATGTTTTATTTTGAATGGGGCGAAAGGAGGGTGATTTGAACTTTTATATTTTTTAAGTTGTTTTAATATTTTTTTTTTACTTTACACTAGCTTTAATAGTATTAATGGGAGACTAGAAGCTGCAATCTTCCAATTGCCTGTATTACACATAGCAGGGCTTCAGCCCTGATGTGTGCAGCAAAAATGCTCACTTGCTATGAGCGGCGACCGCTGGGCTGCGCTCATAGCATCCAAGCAATGAAAACCGCATGTATCTCTCGCAGACCCCGGGTTATTATGCCAACCCATCGGCGACCCGCGGTCATGTGACATAGGCGCCGGTGGGTGGGATTAGTGACACGCTTCCAGCGCGTGCATCTTAAATGCCACTATCAGAGTTTGACAGCGGTGTTTAACATGTTAACAGCTGTGAGTGGATTGCAATTCCACCCACAGCTGTTAGGGACACATGACATCTGATCAGATCAGCTGTCATATACCCGAAACCATGCAGGCTCAGCGCTGGAGCCTGCATGGAGTACAGGGATACAACCTTGGACGTACTCATACATCCAAGGTCGTAATGGGGTTAAAGGCTCAATAATTATTTGATAAACATGTGTCAGACCTAGAAATAAAAACAATTATTTGTTATTTAAAACTTTAATAACAAGTTAAATTAAGAAAATATTTGACTGTTTAACCCTAGAACGCATGACCATAAAAATCTACATTTTCACATACCTGGGGCCTTTTAGGCCCGTGTGCAAATAACATGCAATAACTCAAACAAAAATGACAAACAACTATATACATGAAGAATACCTAGAGTTTCAAAATTCTAACTAAAGTAATCTGGCAGAAAATAGGAAACAATTAACAGGGCGGGCCTGCGAGGCCCCAGGTATGCGTTCTAGGGTTAATAGGAGTCTAGTTGTGTAGTCTATACCTCTTACTATTGCAAATATATGACTGTAGTCTGAACCTCTCAATAATAGAGATATACAGTATGACTGTGCAATTTGGACCTCCCACTAATACAGATATACGACTATGTAGTCTGAACTTCCCATTAATACAGATATACAGTATGACTGTGAAGCTTGGACCTCCCACTAATACAGATATATGACTATGTGGTCTAGACCTCCCACTAATACAGATACATGACTGTATAGTCTGCACAAAACCAGTAGAAATGGTCGGCACTCCGTTCTGGGAAAGGTGGGGCACGTGGAAAATCAGAATTTGCATCAATAGAGTAAAATCCTGGCACTCACATATGTTTTCAATGCTTCTTTTAATAAACAACCACAGAAGACGCTTCAGCCCATCCCGAGCTTTTACCCTTGGAATGGGCTGAAACGTCTTCTCTGACTGTATAGTCTGGACCTCCCATTAATATAGATATATGTGTCGCAACACAGATGTTGAAAGATCCGGGATCAGGGGCACCTACCCTGTCCCTAACGCTAGGGGGCGCCCTAGCTCACCCTATTCCCCGGGATACCTCTGAAGGTGAGGATGCTAGGGCCTCTGTCCTTGCCCTCAGTCTGTTCACCTTCCCCACCCAGGGAAGAGGGGCGCTACTGTGCACCGTAGTACACTAACCCGACGAACAGGGCATCACAGACAAAGGAAAACAGAAAAACTCTAGGCACACAAAGTATTCACTTACATATAACAGAGGAATGCACCAGGTGTGAAGGTAAAGGAATAAACTAAAGTAGAGAAGGTTAAGGGATAATCTTGCATGCAAACCAAACAACAGTCACTGATTACTCCTCCAACTCTCCTTCTCATTACAACTCCTCTCCCTCTGTTAGCCATGCAAGAGCTAGCTCTGACAAGGATTAGTATCAGAGCCCAGATTATAAAGGGAAAAGGATTGGCTAACCGAGCTCACCTGTGAATACAGGGATTTCCAACATGGCCATTTAGCCCCTGTTCTGCCAGAAGAAAATAAACCCATTTAAAATGACGGAGAAGTGCTTCTTCTCAGAACTGGAGTAGGAGACACCCAACGCTGTGGCCTTCTGGCTCCACACTGTCGCGGTAACCCCGTGACAATATGACTGTGTACAGTCATGGCCAAAAGTTTTGAGAATGACACCAAAATTATATTTTCACATGATCTGCTGGCCTCTGGTTTTTATTAGTGTTTGTCTGATGTTTATATCACATACAGAAATATAATTGCAATCATATTATGAGCACCAATAGGTTATATTGACAGTTAGAATGAGTTAATGCAGCAAGTCAATATTTGCAGTGTTGCCCCTTCTTCTTCAAGACCTCTGTAATTCTCCCTGGCATGCTCTCAATCAACTTTTGGACCAAATCCTGACTGATAGCAGTCCATTCTTGCATAATCAATGCTTGCATTTTGCAAGAATTTGTTGGTTTTTGTTTGTCCACCCGTCTCTTGATGATTGACCACAAGTTCTCAATGGGATTAAGATCTGGGGAGTTTCCAGGCCATGGACCCAAAATCTCTATGTTTTGTTCCATAAGCCATTTAGTTATCACCTTTGCTTTATGGCAAAGTGCTCCATCATGCTGGAAAAGGCATTGTTGGGCGCCAAACTGCTCTTGGACGGTTGGGAGAAGTTGCTCTTGGAGGACATTCTGGTACCATTCTTTATTCATGGCTGTGTTTTTAGGCAAGACTGTGAGTGAGCCGATTCCCTTGGCTGAGAAGCAACCCCACACATGAATGGTTTCAGGATGCTTTACAGTTGGCATGAGACAAGACTGGTGGTAGCGCTCACCTATTCTTCTCCGAATAAGATTTTTTCCAGATGTCCCAAACAATCGAAAAGGGGATTCATCAGAGAAAATGACTTTGCCCCAGTCCTCAGCAGTCCACTCCCTGTACCTTTTGCAGAATATCAGTCGGTCCCTGATGTTTTTTCTGGCGAGAAGTGGCTTCTTTGCTGCCCTCCTTGAAACCAGCCCTTGCTCAAAGAGTCTCCGCCTCACAGTGCGTGCAGAAGCACTCACACCAGCCTGATGCCATTCCTGAGCAAGCTCGGCACTGCTGGTAGTCCGATCCCGCAGCTGAATCAGTTTTAAGATACGGTCCTGGCGCTTGCTGGTCTTTCTTGGGCGCCCTGGAACCTTTTTGACAACAATGGAAGCTCTCTCCTTGAAGTTCTTGATGATGCGATAGATTGTTGACTGAGGTGCAATCTTTGTAGCTGCGATACTCTTCCCTCTTAGGCCATTTTTGTGCAGTGCAATGATGGCTGCATGTTTCTTTAGAGATAACCATGGTTAACTGAAGAGAAACAATGATACCAAGAACCAGCCTCCTTTTAACGTGTCCAGTGATGTCATTCTTACTTAATCATGACTGATTGATCGCCAGCCCTGTCCTCATCAACACCCACACCTGTGTTAATGGATCAATCACTAAAACGATGTTAGCTGCTCCTTTTAAGGCAGGACAGCAATGATGTTGAAATGTGTTTTGGGGGTTAAAGTTCATTTTATGAGCAAATATTGATTTTGCAAGTACAGTAATTGCTGTTAAGCTGATCACTCTTTGACATTCAGGAGTATATGCAAATTGCCATTACAAAAAATGAAGCAGTAAACTTTGGAAAAATTACTATTTGTCTCATTCTCAATACTTTTGGCCATGACTGTAGTTTGGTAGTCAGGACCTCCCATTAATACAGATATATGACTACGTAGTCTTAACTTCCCATTAATACAGATATAGGACTATATAGTCTGAACGTCCCATTAATACAGATATAGGACTATGTAGTCTGAACTTCCCATTAATAAAGATGTATGACAGTGTAGTCTGAACCTTCCCATATAATAGTAGTTTGTGCAGTTTTGATTACTGCCTGTAACATCAGACTGGAAAGGTAATCAGGAGCGCCCGTTTACAGAAGCCTGGCACTGTAATACAGACCTAGCATTATATAAAAACAGCCTGATTGAATAGTCTGAGCAAAACCCTATTGCAGCAGTTTAGCTGAATGGTTTTACCATGCCATTGTAACAACAATTTGCTGTGTAGTTTAGAGTGACCTATATAACTGTAGTCCATCTGTGTAATCTGACTGATGCATTGAAATCGCAAAGAACTCCCCCAATAGCAATTGTGGGTTTCTGGCGAAAAATCTAAAAATTTCCAAAGCTATGACCAAACAATTTGTTGACTGAGGGCAATAAGTACCCCTAGAAACATGAAATATGGTCTCTTGGTGTCCAGGTTAAGAAACCAGCATCTAAAGGTACATTTACACAGCACTATTATCGAAAAAGAGTATGATCATTTTTGATAACTGTGCAGTGCAAACAGGCTGCTGATCACCTGGTGAATGAGCAAAAAACTTGTTCAATGGGTGAAATGATCATTTAGGTTCCCCAATAGATAATTGTTTCTGGCAGCGCAACGTCCGGTGTAAACAGGACATGTAAGAACAATGGCAGTCTGTGCACACAGTAAGATCTATTACACATCGTTCTGTGCACATGTGTGGTGTGGTCTGGTGGTCTAAACAGGCTATAAAACGATCGTTAACCGGCAAACATGTTGCTGGGAGGCAGTCATTTAATGGCGAACATCGGCAGGTGTAAATGCACTTTACAATGACCTTTATAGTTAAGCAGAATAAGTGGCAGCCTGAATTTTGATAGACAATTTCAACACACGTCCGTTGTATTGCCAGAAAGTTTTGTTTTAACACAATAGTTTTGAAGGCAAAGTGGTAAATGTTTCCATTATGTTCCCACAGAGATATTGAACAGCTCTCAATTATATCTCTAAAACAATTAAAAGGCTAGTAAATGAGATGTTTGAAGTAGTAGGAGAACGGAGAAAAATTATAAAACAATACTAGACAATTAATGAAATAAGGAAAATCATATACAGGCTTGATAACAATGAAACATGTTTGAAATTCAGTTTGTCGGGATTAAAAAAAAAGAACAACATTTCCTTTTAATCCTAAATCTTCTCCGCTAATCAATTTAATGTGCTTGAAAACGTAAGTTCAAGTAACAGAGAGCTGACATATACAACATGTTGTGCATGTGGATTAAAATACTAACACTTGCTGCCAACCTTCAAAACAACTGACATGACATTGCGTCTCTATTTCAAACATAATATCGTCTTTTTCTGAGGAAGATTATTTCGCTATTTCCTTTGTCAGTGTAAGCTATTACTTTTGTTCTTTTATCTGAAAAAAGGAAGATGTTAGGAGATGGATTTGTCAGCAGAAAGAACTTAAAATGCATGCTGTTTGTATTTCTAGCATTGCCCTTGAGTGCCATGAAGCTTTTTATTCCTAGAGCGTTTTTTGCACCAATTCTTTACTTTCCGCTTTAATACTGGAGGGTTAAAACATTCTTGAAAAATAAGATGACAGGTCTCAAGTCATTGCCTTGGAGAATGTTTTTAAGTGAATGAATGAAACAAACAAACCTTATGTCAAAGTGGAGTTGAAAAGTAATATGAAGCTTATGGTGCTTTAAGGATGAAACTAACCATGGTATAAAAATAAATAAAATCCAAACATTAATATTGCCATAATGATGATAATGATAACAAATATTACAATTATATTAGATGTGTGCTATTATCTACATTTAAAGGGGTTGTCCATTACTCAGAAGACCCCTTCTCAATTGCTATATTCCCCTGTACAAAATAAAAACAGCCCATAATCATCTCCGCTGCTGGTGCCATTTCTGCAACATTGATACTTGGCCTCTCTGGCCTTGTGTAACATTGTTATGTCACGTGAGCTTTGCAGCTAGTCAGTTGCCGCTCCAATCTCACTTCCTTTAGACGTAATTGATATACGGAGGCGGTCAAGGAGCAGGAGCAGATATCACTATTTCCAGGTATCAGTTTCACCCACAGGAACTAAGAGTGATAAGACTGATTGGCTGCAGGGCCCACGTGGCACAACAACGTTACGCAAGCCCCGGGAAACCAGGCGCTGGCACCGAAGATGCGTATAGGCTATTTTTTTTTTATATGTCGGACTATAGCAATTGAAAAGGGATTGTCCGAGTAGTGAAACCCTATTAATGACTTTGCTTTTTAAAAAGCACATGAAAAAAGCTAATGTCACGGCTGTGTCAGGTGTGACAGACAGTCGCTCTGGAGATGGCTGCAGAAGGTCACGGCTGCAGATGCCTTCTTGATCTTCTCATCTCTTTAATATGGTTATATCCATCTTCCTTTAGGACCCAGCAGCTACCTCCACATTCTGCTGCTGATTGACACACCCTTGCTTGGTAGTTAAAAACTATCAGTTCTCCAGAGAGGCGTCGGTGATAGTTCTATGTACCTTTGTGCTGGCTTGGAGCACAATTGGCTAGTTTCTTCTCTGGTGCCCTTGGAGGACCGTTGGCGTTATCGCTTTGGTGTCTGCTCAAGCTAAGTGTATCCCCTTTGTTTGTCTACCTTGTTGTCTTTAGTTTGTAGTGGGGCTTGACTACTTCTCTCCCTGTCCTCTACCTATCTAGGGCCAAGCTCTAGGGACATTCAGGGCTTAGGTTCCTGCTCGGCGATAGGTGTGAAACCTATATAGGGACTATAGGTTGGCAGGGTGATATTAGATCTGCATAGGGGTCTCCACTCCCCCTTTCCCTAGTGTTTGGGCTTCCTTCCCCTCTTCCCTTCATGTGGCACTTAGTCTTTCCCTCACCTTGCGTGACAGCTAAAACTCTGTTCACACTGACATCTTTGCAAGTCCATCAGGTAACTCAATATTTTTGAGAGGAAGAACAGCATAGTCTGCAACACTATTCATGTCTGTTAAACTTTTGAAACTTGCTGGAAACCTAAGGGACCCTGATGTAAGTTAAAGAAGTCTATAAGGATTTGTTAATATTGAGCCTAAGAAGCCTAAAGGTAGCCATATATATTAGACTAAAGTGATTTTGGCAGGACCTGCAAGGCATCTAATGCATATAATTTTTGCTTTCCCGTATATATTGGTTCAGTAGATATCAGAGAGAAAAATGATCGGGCATGTTGGGTTTCAACATGCCCAATCCTTTGTACACAAGGTAGATAAGCTACTGCCAGAGTTATTTATCTCTCCCCATCGAGAATATATGAAGATTTGGTCAATGTTCATGTGTATGGGTGCTTAGAAGAAGTAGCTGTCATATTACTATTGACTAGTTGCTATTGAAAGTGTATGGTCAACTTAAAGGAGTTGTCCAGGATGAGAAAACCATGGCTGTCTTCTTCTAAAAACAGCATTATCTCCAGCCATAACTTACATATGGAATTGCAGTTCTGCAACATTCATTTCAATGAAGCTGAATTGTAATTTTTATTTCTGGTAAAACCTGTAGTCACTGGTGATATTTTGGACAAGCCCTTTAACAGGTGAAGATCGTGTATCCATGTCATACACACACCCCTCAGACTTTGTCACTTTGACACTAGTTTAACAATGTAATAACATTTTCCATTCAATGTTGCAGTGTATATTGTTAAACTATGGTGATATTTGACAATAGGTTCTATTGAGTGAACATTAACATTTTTTTTATTATAAAGTGTCATTTGTAGACAATATGGAGCAGACATAATTAATTGAACTCTTCAGACATTACAGTTAATTCATTTAATACTATTTTTTATTGAAGCATAAATCCAGAGATTTGCACAAAAACCCTCTTTGCTAAAATCCCATATATTACCATTTTAATCATTTATGTCTCAGGGTGCCAATTTTTATTTGATTTCTATTGAAACTTTAATGAGAGAAGTAAGCTACTCCCAAAAGAAGACACAATACTTAGCTTATTATCCCATGTCTCAATGTGTTTCCCTCGTAATCTTGAGGTTCATCAGGGGACTTGTCAGAGGAAGAGAAGCGATAGTAATGAGCACAATGTCGCTACCATGGCCGTCAGGTGAAAAGGTGGAATGCAGCATGGGTGAAAACTAGCTCTAGGCTCTATGATGGGTATCTTGATTTTCATGTATATGCTATTTAAAGAGTTATTTCTGAGAAAATAAGTTATCCTCTTCTTACATGCCTGTCCTACATAAAGGGTTTTTCGTGATATAGAATTTCCCCCATACTCAAGGGTGGACATACCATTGGTGCAATTTGTGCAGCCACATATGGGCCGAAGAAGCAAGAGGGCCCATTTCCTTCTGAAAAGCAGGTGAAATTGTGCATTATGATGTGTTAAAACCCAGCCATATTGAAAATAGGGATTTTAAACCCGTCCGTTGTGGGCAAAATTTTTGAAAGCTTCATTAAAGAGTAGAGATGAGCGGTGTTCGACTAGAACTGTTCACCAATCTCAAATTCGAGCTGTTTTGGGCGGTGTTCGAGTTGTTCGACGAACCCGAACGATTTCCAAAAAATTTGGCTGTTCGAGGTTATGTTCGATAACTGTTCGTGCACCAAAAGCGTGTCCTGCATGTCTGGCACTATTTAGAGCACCAATCATGCAGGGATTGTCTGCCACTCACTGTAATGCCACAGCCATGGTGGTTGTGGCATTACAGTGATTGCCCAGATCGATGGGAACAGTGCTCACAGTGAAACATGAAAAGCCGGCAATTCATCAGCGGCATACACCGGTACCCGACAATTTAGAACAGAAAGAATAGAGCTTCACACATAGATTAGATAGATAGAAACATGTCAGTCACATATATATGAAGTACAGTGACAGTGTTGCTTACTGTACTTGTCATTTAGTGTAAAGGATTTATCAAAAAAAATAATAGTGTTTTCATGCACCGTCTCTTTAAAAAAGCCGGCCGGCAATTCAGCAGCGGTACCCGACAATTTATAACAGACAGAATAGAGCTTCACACATAGATTAGAAAGATAGAAACATGTCAGTCACATATATATGAAGTACAGTGACAGTGTTGATTACTGTACTTGTCATTTAGTGTAAAGGATTTATTAAAAAAAATAATAGTGTTTTCATGCACTGTCTCTTTAAAAAAGCCGGCCGGCAATTCAGCATCTGTACCCAACAATTTAGAATAGAAGAAATAGAGAATCACACATAGATTAGGTAGATAGAAACAGGTCAGTCACATATATATGAAGTACAGTGACAGTGTTGCTTACTGTACTTGTCATTTAGTATAAAGGATTTATTAAAAAAAATAATAGTGTTTTCATGCACTGTCTCTTTAAAAAAGCCGGCCGGCAATTCAGCATCTGTACCCGACAATTTAGAATAGAAGGAATAGAGAATCACACATAGATTAGATAGATAGAAACAGGTCAGTCACATATATATGAAGTACAGTGACAGTGTTGCTTACTGTACTTGTCATTTAGTGTAAAGGATTTATTAAAAAAAAATAATAGTGTTTTCATGCACCGTCTCTTTAAAAAAGCCGGCCGGCAATTCAGCATCTGTACCCGACAATTTAGAATAGAAGGAATAGAGAATCACACATAGATTAGATAGATAGAAACATGTCAGTCACATATATATGAAGTACAGTGACAGTGTTGATTACTGTACTTGTCATTTAGTGTTAAAATAAAGGATTTATTTAAAAAAAAATTGGCGTGGGGTTCCCCTTAATTTTAGTCTCTAGCGAAGGTTAAGCAGACTGCTGGGGCAGATGTTTGAAGCCTGGGAAGGGGGTAATACCCACGGAGCTTCCCAGGCTACTAATATCAGCCCCCAGCGGAATACCTAGCCTTTACTAGCTATTAAAATTTGGGACCCCCCAAAAAAATGACGTGGGGTCCCCCCTATTTTAATACCTAGCAAAGGCTAGGCAGACAGCTGGGGGCTGATATTAATAGCCCAGGAAGGGTGCCATGAATATTGGCCCCCTCCCAGGCTAGAAACACCAGCCGTCAGCCGCCCCAGAAATGGCGCATCCTTAGAATGCGCCAATTCTGGCACTTAGCCTCGCTCTTCCCACTGCCCTGTAGCGGTGGCAGTGGGGTAATAGGGTTGGGGTTGATGTCAGCTTATAATACCAGCTGACATCAAGCCCAGGTTAGTAATGGAGAGGCGTCTATAAGACACCCCCATTACTAACCCCATAGTCAAAGTTAAAAGAAAACACAAACACCCAGAATAAAGTCCTTTAATTGAAATAAAGACACATTCCTTTATTGTTCTAAATTAAACCATACTTACCGTCACGCCCATTCCAGCTGAAGCCAACGATCTCCTGCAATAAAAGAAAAATAATAAAGCAACCTCATCCTTACCTTTCCATGGTTCCCACGACAGCTTCAGCTCTGCTACATCGAGATAACAGGCTGGACCGCAGCAGAACGCCGCCATCCAGCCTGTCATCCCGCAGACACTGAGAAGCGCAGGCATGCTTGCGCTCTGCAGTATCTGGCTGTGACGGCATCCAGATGAGCCGAGGTCATGTCCAATGAACTCGGCGCACCTCATGCACGTCACTGACAGCGTGGGAGAATTCTCCTGCACTCAGCACTTCAGCGTGAGAATTCTCCCACGCTGTCAGTGACGTACATGAGGTCAGCTGAGTTCATTGGACATGAATGAGCTCACCTCATGCACGTCACTGACAGCGTGGGAGAATTATCACACTGTAGCGCTGAGTGCAGGAGAATTTTCCCACGCTGTCAGTGACGTGCATGTGGTGAGCTGAGATCATTGGACATGAATGAGCTCACCTCATGCACGTCACTACAGCGTGGGAAAATTCTCCTGCACTCAGCGCTTCAGCGTGAGAATTTTCCCACGCTGTCAGTGACATGCATGAGGTGAGCTCATTCATGTCCAATGAACTCAGCTGACCTCATGTACGTCACTGACAGCGTGGGAGAATTCTCACGCTGAAGTGCTGAGTGCAGGAGAATTCTCCCACGCTGTCAGTGACGTGCATGAGGTGAGCCGAGTTCATTGGACATGAACTTGTCTCATCTTTATGCCGTCACAGCCAGACACTGCAGAGCGCAAGCAAGGCTGCGCTTCTCAGTGTCCGCGGGATGACAGGCTGGATGGCAGCTTTCTGCTGCGGTCCAGCCTGTCATCTCGATGTAGCAGAGCTGAAGCTGTCCTGGGAACCATGGAAAGATAAGGATGATGTTGGTTTATTATTTTACTTTTATTGCAGAAGACATTGGCTTCAGCTGGAATGGGCGTGATGGTAAGTATGGTTTAATTTAGAACAATAAAGAATTGTGTGTTTATTTCAATTAAAGGACTTTTTTCTGGGTGTTTGTGTTTTTTTAAATACTTTACTAGAAATTCATGGTGGTCATGTCTAATATTGGCGTGACCCCATCAATTTCGGGCTTAGGGCCAGCTGATAATGCCAAGCTGGCCTTAACCCCTTTATTACCCAGTGAGCCACCGCACCAGGGCCCTGGATGAGTTGGGTACAGCACCAGAAGATGGCGCTTCTATGAACGCGCCATTTTCTGGGGCGGCTGCGGACTGCAATTTGCAGCGGGTGGGGCCCAGAAAGCTTGGGCCTCCCTGCGCTGCGGATTCCAGCTCCCAGCTGCCTAGTTGTACCTGGCTGGGCACAAAAATAGGGCGAAGCCCCACGCATTTTTTTTTTAAATTATTTCATGAAATTCATGGAATAATTAAGAAAAAAAGGGCTTCCCTATATTGTTGTGTCCAACCAGGTACAAATAGGCAGCTGGTGGTTGGGGGCAGCCCGTCCCTGCCTGCTGTACCTGGCTGGACACAAATATAGTGCGAAGCCCCACGTCAATTTTTTTTTAATTATTTCATGAAATAATTTTTTTAAAAAAGGGCTTCCCTATATTGTTGTGTCTGGCCAGGTACAAATAGGCAGCTGGTGGTTGGGGGCAGCCCGTTCCTGCCTGCTGTACCTGACTGGACACAAATATAGGGCGAAGCCCCACGTCAATTTTTTTTAAATTATTTCAGGAAATTCATGAAATAATGAAAAAAAAATTGATGTGGGGCTTCGCCCTATATTTGTGTCCGGTCAGGTACAGCAGGCAGGAATGGGCTGCTCCCAACCACCAGCTGCCTATTTGTACCTAGCCGGACACAACAATATAGGGAAGCCCTTTTTTTCTTAATTATTCCATGAATTTCATGAATCTAAAAAAAAAATGCGTGGAGCTACGCCCTATTTTTGTGTCCAGCCAGGTACAACTAGGCAGCTGGGGGCTGGAATCTGCAGCGCAGGGAGGCCCAAGCTTTCTGGGCCCCACCCGCTGCAAATTGCAGTCCGCAGCCGCCCCGGAAAATGGCGCGTTCATAGAAGCGCCATCTTCTGGCTCTCTACCCAACTCATCCAGGGCCCTGGTGCGGTGGCTCACTGGGTAATAAAGGGGTTAAGGCCAGCTTGGCATTATCAGCTGGCCCTAAGCCCGAAATTCATGGGGTCACGCCAATATTAGACATGACCACCATGAATTTCTAGTAAAGTATTTAAAAAAAACACAACACCCAGAAAAAAGTCCTTTAATTGAAATAAACACACAATTCTTTATTGTTCTAAATTAAACCATACTTACCATCACGCCCAATCCAGCTGAAGCCAACGATCTCCTGCAATAAAAGAAAAATAATAAAGCAACATCATCCTTACCTTTCCATGGCTCCCACGACAGCTTCAGCTCTGCTACATCGAGATGACAGGCTGGACCGCAGCAGAACGCTGCCATCCAGCCTGTCATCCCGCAGACACTGAGAAGCGCAGGCTTGCTTGCGCTACTCAGTGTCTGGCTGTGACGGCATCCAGATGAGCCGAGGTCACGTCCAATGAACTCGGCGCACCTCATGCACGTCACTGACAGCGTGGGAAAATTCTCACGCTGAAGCGCTGAGTGCAGGAGAATTTTCCCACGCTGTCAGTGACGTACATGAGGTGAGCCGAGTTCATTGTCGGCTCATCTGGATGCCGTCACAGTCAGACACTGAGGAGCGCAAGCATGCCTGCGCTTCTCAGTGTCCGCGGGATGACAGGCTGGATGGCAGCGTTCTGCTGCGGTCCAGCCTGTCATCTCGATGTAGCAGAGCTGGAGCTGTCCTGGGAACCATGGAAAGGTAAGGATGAGGTTGCTTTATTATTTTTCTTTTATTGCAGGAGATCGTTGGCTTCAGCTGGAATGGGCGTGATGGTAAGTATGGTTTAATTTAGAACAATAAAGAATTGTGTCTTTATTTCAATTAAAGAACTCTATTCTGGGTGTTTGTGTTTTTTTTTAACTTTGACTATGGGGTTAGTAATGGGGGTGTCTTATAGACGCCTCTCCATTACTAACCTGGGCTTGATGTCAGCTGGCATTATAAGCTGACATCAACCCCAACCCTATTACCCCCTGCCACCGCACCAGGGCAGCGTGGAAGAGCGAGGCTAAGAGCCAGAATTGGCGCATCCTATGGATGCGCCATTTCTGGGGCGGCTGACGGCTGGTGTTTCTAGCCTGGGAGGGGGCCAATATTCATGGCTCCCTTCCTGGGCTATTAATATCAGCCCCCAGCTGTCTGCCTAGCCTTTGCTAGCTATTAAACTAGGGGGGACCCCACGTCATTTTTTTTTGGGGGGGTCCTCCATTTTAATAGCTAGTAAAGGCTAGGTATTCAGCTGGGGGCTGATATTAGTAGCCTGGGAAGCTCCGTGGGTATTACCCCCTTCCCAGGCTTCAAACATGTGCCCCAGCTGTCTGCTTAACCTCCGCTAGAGACTAAAATTACGGGGAATCCCACGCCAATTTTTTTTAATAATAAATCCTTTATTTTAATACTAAATGACAAGTACAGTAACCAACACTATCACTGTACTTATTATATATGTGACTGACATGTTTCTATCTATCTAATCTATGTGTGAAGCTCTATTCTGTCTGTTATAAATTGTCGGGTACAGATGCTGAATTGCCGGCCGGCTTTCTTAAAGAGACGGTGCATGAAAACACTATTATTTTTTTTGATAAATCCTTTACACTAAATGACAATTACAGCAAGCAACACTGTCACTGTACTTCATATATATGTGACTGACATGTTTCTATCTATCTAATCTATGTGTGATTCTCTATTCCTTCTATTCTAAATTGTCGGGTACAGATGCTGAATTGCCGGCTGGCTTTCTTAAAGAGACGGTGCATGAAAACACTATTATTTTTTTTAATAAATCCTTTGCAGTAAATGACAAGTACAGTAAGCAACACTGTCACTGTACTTCATATATATGTGACTGACATGTTTCTATCTATCTAATCTATGTGTGAAGCTCTATTCTGTCTGTTATGAATTGTCGGGTACCGCTGCTGAATTGCCGGCCGGCTTTTTTAAAGAGACGGTGCACGAAAACACTATTATATTTTTTAATAAATCCTTTACACTAAATGACAAGTACAGTAAGCAACACTGTCACTGTACTTCATATATATGTGACTGACATGTTTCTATCTATCTAATCTATGTGTGATGCTCTATTCCTTCATGTCTAAATTGTCGGGTACCGGTGTATGCCGCTGCTGAATTGCCGGCCGGCTTTTTTAAAGAAAGCGTCTTCTGAGCAGTTTGTCAGCTTTTGGACACCTTTGAAGGTGTTTTCTATGTGTTCCTATGTGTTTTTGTTTGCCTGCCATTGGTTTTAACGGTGTTCGACGTTGTTCTAAGGTGTTCGACGAACAGTTCGACGAACAGTTCCTCGAACATCCCGGTGTTCGACGAACCGAACCGAACCCGAACACTACGGGGGTGGCTCAACACTATTAAAGAGGCAATTACGGAGCATCTTGATGCTAATAATCTTTTAATCCTGAACCAACATGGATTCATGAGGAATCGCTCCTGCCAAACAAACCTGATTGACTTCTACGAGGAGGTTAGCTCTCGAGTAGATCAGGGGGAACCAGTGGATGTCGTGTATCTCGACTTCTCAAAAGCGTTCGATAGCGTGCCACATAATAGGTTGGTATACAAAATGAGAATGATGGGGCTGGGGGAAAATGTCTGCAAGTGGGTAGCTAACTGGCTAAAGGATAGAAGGCAGAGGGTGGTTATAAATGGAATATACTCAGATTGGGTAAGCGTCACTAGTGGGGTACCACAGGGGTCTGTACTAGGCCCAATGTTATTTAATATCTTTATTAACGACATAGTCAACGGGATAAATAGTAAAATATCAATATTTGCAGATGACACAAAGTTATGTAAAACAATTAATACAAAAGAGGACAGTGCAGACCTACAGAGGGATTTGGATAAGCTGGGTAGGTGGAGCATTAAATGGCAAATGAGGTTTAACGAGGACAAATGTAAGGTCATACATATGGGAAGGAAAAATGGAAGTCACCAGTACTCAATGAATGGGAAATCATTGGGGAATTCAGAGATGGAGAAGGACTTGGGCAAACAGGGTAATGGGATGTATCAGAAGAGGTATAGCTGCAAAGGATGAGAACATTGTTCTTCCACTGTACAAAGCACTGGTCAGACCACACTTGGAATACTGTGCTCAGTTATGGGCCCCAATATATAGAAAGGATATAAATGAGCTTGAAAAGGTACAAAGGAGGGCAACAAAATTAATAAGGGGAATGGAGGGACTGCAATACCCAGAGAGGTTGGCAAAACTAGGACTATTCAGCCTGGAAAAGAGAAGGTTGAGGGGGGGACATAATAAATGTGTACAAATATGTTAGGGGACAGTATAGAGACCTTGCCAGGGATTTGTTCAAAAGGAGGAATATTACGGTAACAAGAGGGCATTCACTAAGACTGGAAGAGAAAAGGTTTCAGCACCAGCATAGGAAGGGGTTCTTTACGGTAAGAGCAGTGAGAATATGGAATTCACTGAGTGAGGAGACGGTAATGTCGGATTCACTACACCAGTTCAAGCGGGGACTGGATGCATTTCTAGATACCAGGCAGATTTCAGCGTATACTTAAAAATAAAATAAAATAGTAGGTTGATACAGGGATTTATTCTGACTGCTGGTTTCAGAGTCGGGAGGGAATTTTTCCTCAGGTGAAGATTGGCCAAATCATTTGGGGTTTTTGCCCTCCTCTGGATCAACTTTAGCAATTACAAAACTAACAGGTCGAACTTGATGGACGCAAGTCTTTATTCGGCTTTACAAACTATGTTACTATATGTTACTATGTATAATGGGCTCCATAGAGCCAGGTTTAATATGGAGTGGTAGGTGCACATGCTTGACCTCCACTCTATTAAATGCCTGATCCCGGCAATCTCTTGTGCAATTAATTAAGCAGAGGTTAACCATGAGAACCTCCATTCCATTAAAGATGGCTCACGGCAAAGCTTCATTCTTGGGATTCCTGGGGGGTCCCAGCTGTTGGACCTCCTTTGAAGAGTAAATTATCACCTAGCCTATGTATAGTAACAATTGTGACACTTCTCCATTACGAATTACTAGGTTGCACGTGTGTTCATTTGTGTGATCCAGTGGATAATTGATAACTGTTTTTTGGCTGACGTGCTCCTTTAACAAGAGAAAAAAAACCATTGTAACCAATGTTTATGCAACTGTCTTCATTTCTACATTTTAGGGGTTTAGACTTCTCTTATTTATCATATAAAATTATATCAATTGTTCTTTATCATTATTTTCTCTTTTTCAGTGTTGTAGCCCCATTGTAGTAGTATAATAATAATATTACTACGCACGAACCATGTTTAAAAAATACACAAAACCTTAAGCTGCATCCTATATGTAACACATATGTGTGATTGATGGTGTTTTTACTGAAGTTGTCCTCATTTTCATGGTATTAGGCTTCACTGTTTTTATTGGCATGCAGATACATTAAGGCTTTTGCCCCTTGACTATATAAGAAAAGCTTTGCTGCTGTAATTAGGTAGCTTTTAACTGGAAACAAAAAGTAGCACTCAATATCCAGGCTTACAGGATTCTATTCTAACGTCACCTTCGTATTATTCTATAACACCCGCTGCATGTGTATTTCAGTCATTAAAATGGGAAAACAACAAGTTACATAAACTGTACCATTGTAAAATAAAACATGCAAAGCTCCAGTGCTTATGATATAAAAAAAAGAGACAAGGGCAGCAGACGTCAATAGTGGATTACATGTCTGCCATGCCGTAGTACCGGCATAAACATGCCAATCAGTTGGCAACATAATGCAAAATATTCTGAGTGACATTTCATGCTATATTCATAAGCTAACCTGCCTCATTCAGCTCCGTGGAAAGACAGAAGTTACAAGCCCTCACCGGAAAGTTATTGAAATGTGACTGACATCTCAAAGGCTACCAGCAGAATACCATGACCCTGTGCTGAAACATTGCAAAGTTAATCAAAATTATGGATGTCTGGTACCATAAAGACTTTTTTTTACACTAAATCTTTTCATCCACAGTATAGAAAAGGTCATAATCTGCTTCAATTTCCTTCTCATTGGAATGTTCTCCTATCATTTATTTTCAGGAGCTGTAGTCAAATAACTTCTATAATATACTCTTGGAAATGCCAAAGCTTTAAATATATATTACATTTCGAAAGGACGCTTTGCCCAATCTCCCAAAAAAAATGTATTGGGCATTCCAATGATTGCTCAACAGGTATCCTTGTGTATGCAGAACATGTAATGTATGGTTATTTCCCGAGGCTTCACTTAAGGTTAGGAGAAATTGGAGTAAAGTATATTTTCACTAGAGCATTTCATTACTTATATATAGTTCCACACTATAGTAAAAAGACACTCAAGTGCTGTGCTTGCGAGATGAATGATAAGTCATTGCCATTTTGGTGAAAACATGTCAGAAACCAAATTACTATGATTCATTATCTGTTGTACAGGACTTTAAAGGCAATTCATGTGGACATGACGATTAATCATATTTATCAGTGATGCTATTTTGTTGATGCCCTATTTTCCTCTTATTTTACTGAAGGAAATTGTGAAACTAGATTAAAAAAAAAACCTTTTCTTCTTAACTTACCAAATGCTTTAAAATCAGTTTGTAAAAAGCCGTCAAAGAGGTCACTCTGGTCACTGATTCTCCTCCTATACTTAGAACAGGGACAAAGAAAAGAACAAGACTCCTGATCCATGTACTGTGGTCAATGTACAGAGTGAAATTGAAAAAAGACAGGTAAAGACTGCACAAATGATATTTTACAACTTAAGAATAAAGTACAGACCAAAAGTTTGGACACACCTTCTCATTTAAAGATTTTTCTGTATTTTCATGACTATGAAAATTGTACATTCACACTGAAGACATCAAAACTATGCATTAACACATGTGGAATTATATACTTAACAAAAAAGTGTGAAACAACTGAAAATATGTCTTAGATTCTAGGTTCTTCAAAGTAGCCACATTTTGCTTTGATGACTGCTTTGCACACTCTTGGCATTCTCTTCATGAGCTTCAAGAGGTAGTCACAAGAAATGGTTTTCACTTCACAGGTGTGCCCTGTCAGGTTTAATAAGTGGGATTTCTTGCCTTATAAATGGGGTTGGGAGCATCAGTTGTGTTGTGCAGAAGTCTGGTGGATACACAGCTGATAGTCCTACTGAATAGTCTGTTAGAATTTGCATTATGGCAAGAAAAAAGCAGCTAAGTAAAGAAAAATGAGTGACCATCATTATTTTAAGAAGTGAAGTTCAGTCAGTCCAAAAAATTGGGAAAACTTTGAAAGTGTCCCCAAGTGCAGTTGCAAAAACCATCAAGCGCTACAAAGAAACTGGCTCACATGAGGACCGCCCCAGGAAAGGAAGACCAAGAGTCACCTCTGCTTCTGAGGATAAGTTTATCCGAGTCACCAGCCTCAGAAATCACAGGTTAATAGCAGCTCAGATTAGAGACCAGGTCAATGCCACACAGAGTTCTAGCAGCAGACACATCTCTTCAACAACTGTTAAGAGGAGACTTTGTGCAGCAGGCCTTCCTGGTAAAATAGCTGCTAGGAAACCACTGCTAAGGACAGGCAACAAGCAGAAGAGACTTGTTTGGGCTAAAGAACACAAGGAATGGACATTAGACCAGTGGAAATCTGTGCTTTGGTCTGATGAGTCCAAATTTTAGATCTTTGTGCGACGCAGAAAAGGTGAACGGATGGACTCTACATGCCTGATTCCCACCGTGAAGCATGGAGGAGGAGATGTGATGGTGTGGGGGTGCTTTGCTAGTGACACTGTTCGGGATTTATTCAAAATTGAAGGCATACTGAACCAGCATGGCTACCACAGCATCTTGCAGCGGCATGCTATTCCATCCGGTTTGCATTTAGTTGGACCATCATTTATTTTTCAACAGGACAATGACCCCAAACACACTTCCAGGCTGTGTAAGGGCTATTTGACCAAGAGGGAGAGTGATGGGGTGCTACGCCAGATGACCTGGCCTCCACAGTCACCAGACCTGAACCCAATCGAGATGGTTTGGCGTGAGCGGGACCACAGAGTGAAGGCAAAAGGGCCAATAAGTGCTAAGCATCTCTGGGAACTCCTTCAAGATTGTTGGAAGACCATTTCCAGTGACTATCTCTTGAAGCTCATCAAGAGAATGCCAAGAGTGTGCAATGCAGTCATCAAAGCAAAAGGTGGCTACTTCGAAGAACCTAGAATATAAGACATATTTTCAGTTGTTTCACACTTTTTTGTTAAGTATATAATTCCACATGTGTTAATTCATAGTTTTGATGCCTTCAGTGTGAATGTACAATTTTCATAGTAAAGAAAATACAGAAAAATCTTTAAATGAGAAGGTGTGTCCAAACTTTTGGTCTGTACTGTAGATCGAGAAATACCAGGTGAAGTCAGCCATCATCGGCCCCCAACTACATACTTTCAACAAATGTGTTTCATCTGTCTAAGTTCTATTTAACTGAAGAAAAAATATTACGTCCTTGAAAGTAATTCATGTCTTACACATACAGTATATAGTGGGATGCAGTAAAAACGGCAAAATTCGCAAAAGTTTTATGGATCTCCAAGTTGTGCAAACAATTTGCAACCATTCAAAGCATTTCATGGCAGATTTCTGATGTAAAAGCTTTGATGAATTGGGGTCATAGTCTAAACATCTCCCTACATAATATTACAAAATCATTTTTTTTTCAAAAATATACCTCCTGTGCCCCTAATCTTAAGACGTGTTGAACAATCAAGAAGGATAAGAAAGAACACATCAGTATAAAAAAATCTACACATTAAGCACAATACACTATTGCCTTTATCACTCTCATTGGAATACATTTGAACTAATTAAAACAAGTTAAAACTTGTCTATTTAAAAGATTAAAAGACTGGTCAATAATAAATGTTTGATCGCAGGGTATTAATAATGTGGCTTTCAATTGATAATGATCAGTAATATGTTGATGTCACAACTGACGAGGCTGCAGTGGCAGTTGGAATTACCTTAGTTTAATCTGAATCCCTTTATAGTCCACAAAGGGGTTGTAATTTAGATGTAAATACTCCCAAATAGGTTACAATGTACTGTGGTTCCTTGGACAAGAAGTCTAATGTGTTAATTATAATAAGTATGTTTTATATATCCTTATATTTTAAATTACATATGTGATTGTTTTCAGTTATCATTGTTACATTCTGGAAGGTCTATCTTAATATCCAGTCATTGCTCTGCATTGGTCAGTTTAAGATATGTTTTGCTCATCATAAATGACCAATAGTGCTATAAACGGGAAAACTCTTAAAATTATTATCCAGGACAATTTTATTTTTTTACTATGGGACTAAGAACTAACTGACAAGTACAGTAGTTGCTAACTTCTTGGCCTTTCAGTCCGACGCCAATCTTCCGCTGACATCACTTCGACAGACCAGTTGCTTCCCTTCCGCTCCGCTCTGTTGACGGGGTGTGACTGCCTATTTCATGCTGATTGACAGCTGGCTCCCCACTGCCTATCTGCGAGAAGCTGGCTGTCAATCAGCATAATGTTGGCAGTCACAGCCTGTCGACAGAGCAGCCTGGAAGAGAAAGAGCTGCCCTGCTGACGTGACCGCTCTGAGCCAGCGCCAGGTAGAACAGGCAGGTAGTTACCAACTACCTTCCTGTTAGTTTTTAGGCTCATAGTAAGTAAATAAACTAATTAACTTCATTAGTCAGTGCACTAAGATTTTTAGCTATCTACTGTACGTGGCCCTGGCTCTCTCTGTTACATTGCTTTAAACTGCATTTACTATAGATGAGAATAGAGATTGTGAGCAGATGTCCTTACATAACATATAAAAGCAGATGCTATTTGGGAATCATGTTTAGGGAAATTGAAAAGAAATGTGCAAAAAGGTATTTATGATGAATGCTGTCAGATTCATTTTGTGAAAATTGAATTGAAGGTGAAAAGAAATTCATTTGCAGATAATTATCTATAAAATGAAATAGAATAGGTGCCATAAATTGTCTGATCTACATCTATACCCAGCAACCAATCTGCATAATTTAGACCAATAGCTGCTTTACATATGGAATAATATTAATACTCAGGTAACCTTATTACCATATTGTTATCTATTATGAAATAATCAACACACAAAAATCTGTTACTCATCACCACCTATCACAGTAAAACTAACGGTCAGATGCAATCGACCATGACTGTAATGCAAAAGCAACGATCACAAAGATGTAGCAAGACTCGGCGGTCATTAAATATACTCAAACAGTGAATATATGAATTATTTTATATTGCTTACTGCTAGATATAGTAAGAAAAGCCTGCCATAACATGAACAGACGTGTTCACCGTGTGCATTGCCCATGTGTTTGTATTCATAACATGAACATGGTCTGAGCTATCCCCTAGGAAAATCTCAGGTGCCCAGATGTCACTGACTCCTTGCCACCCAGATGTACTGTAGTATTGTGCTGTATAAATAATACAGTCAGGGTATTGGTCCCATTATTCATATGACTGATCATGTGGTTGCCGGGAACCGGGTGCCATTCGGCAGTCTCAAGATCTAACAAGACCAGCTCAGCTGTAGTAGTTGTTCCTGAAACATGGCAGATTTTCACTATAAGTGGGATTACTGTAGAGCTCTTGTTACAGCGAGAAACCAGACAATGAAAACAAAATGATAAAATAATAAAGCTTTCCAATTGTGTATTCTGAACTATCTTGAACTAGAGTTGACCAAAAAAAATTGCAGGGCCCGGGTCCAGTAGAAAAATCAGTAGTCCAGGGTTGCTGGACTCTTCTGATTACTATTATGTGACTATATCATTGTTGTGGTGTGACATACCCATGATGCCATGTAGGGCTCACTAATCTGAAGAGGCACAAGGGAGGTAGGTCATTGTTTGTAAGGTTCTGGTTCGGCAACCACAGACTAACGATGTGGCTGCTGGACCAGGGTTCTAAGAATAATTTTGCTCAACACTAGTTTGAATCAATCAGATTAGAGAAAGTGACTTAAATCAACCATTATTATTTAGCAAAAGAAAGAATAAAAAATAAATATTTAAATATTAAATCTAAACATTTATAGTGAATGCATAAGAGATGAGCGAATCTATTCAAGGCAAGTCAAATATGCCTTGAATTTCACACAATATGCAGATTAGTGCAAATCCGATTTGTTTGTGATTTATTTTGCACTAATGTAACAGTGGACTGAGGGTAAATTCGGGTAAAATATATAAATAAATTAATATACTACCCTCTCCTCAGCCCTCAACTTCACAGTATAGCTTCACAATTCTAGTACTCTTTACTGATCCCGTCAAGTCTTTGGCGCATTCAGCGCTGACTAAGCCACGTGACCTGATGACGATCAATGAAGCTCAAGCTATGTCATGACTAGGCCTCACACGATGTCATGATGTGTGTCATGCCTAGTCAATTCTGGAGATGTCAAAGACCACTGAGACCTGTGAAGGAGACCGAAGACCTGCTATAACTGATGACTGGACTGAAACTTGGAGTACCAGGTGTGGAGCTGCTCAGCGTATTATTTTTTTTTCTACCCTATATATAATATGCACTTGGGAATGGAGAGACCTCAGAGCATAATAAATCACATTCGGTTCCAATCAAATACATTCGACGTGAATCAAATTTCCTGGACAAAATTCAAATGAATCTGAGAATTTGTATGTTTGTGGATTTGCTCATCCTATATATGCATGTATTGTAACTGTGTTGTACTGTAATCAGCTGTTTTGTCATTCTCTATCACTATAATATTACCAGGAAAGATTTTTATCCACTGGAAGTAAAGGAAAAATGGAAAAAGTTTCTGCTGAATGAATGCAAACATCTGAGTTTGGACAGAGTTAGAGTTGATGTGAATCAATTCGCAAGAGCCATTACAGTGCCCAGGTCGGTAATCTGGGCAGTAAAGGAGCCCTAAGAACCGCCTCATACCTCCTCCGTCATTCCTCTTTTGCTTAGCCGGCCTAGCACAATGTCACATGTGCATCACAATGCAATGATGGTGCTGCACCAGGCCAGGCGGTTCTCAGGGCATCCATCCAGCAGCCAGAGATTACTGCCTTGGGCGCTAGACCATGGTCTTACAAATCAGCTCTAGGCACAGCAGTACAGGTGACTGCATGGAGATTGTCAAAGGAGTGCAAAAGCTAATTGGAAAAAGAACTAAGATCCATTAAATCAATTAAAAGAAGTCAATGGTGAAGTCACAAAAAATAGCAGAGATGATCACAAGTCGGGCGATTATAGCATGTTGCGGACGTTTGCAGTTGGTGTACGATGGCCTGGTATGTCACGGTAAAATAGAAAAGATCATTCTACTTCCAATAATTCTTTCATTTCCAGTCTATTCTGGGTTTGTGATCTGGCACATCAGATAAGTGGCTTTGTATATGACTGCAGATAAACCTATGCAATTATATGTGATAACTGTACATATCTAAAAATATGTGGAAGCCTAAAATGTGAAAACTGCATAGACTTTAATAATATACAATAAGTACTGAACATGTCGTGAAGCTACCTAGTCACACATCTACTGTTGCAAACTAGATAGACAAAGCATATATTCAGCATATTCAGAAACATTTCTCACAAATATCGACTGTTATTTTGCACTTCTAGGTACAAAAAATGAAATGGCAAGCTCAGGATGTAATTCTACTGAACATCTGTGCTTTGATAGATAATTGGTTTAAGGGAAAGATTGCAGAAAGTTATGAGTGGAACATTTACTATGTACTCATTTCGATTGCTACCTTTCTGCCCTAGTAACTAAATGGACCATTGGTGGCTTATGGTACGCAAAGGTGCCATAAGACACTGTTGAGTAAATGTGGGCTTTCTGGAGGGATAATGATGCAAGTGCTTAATTTGTATCAGCTAGTTATACTGTTTTCAAGATGGAAATGTTTTACTTTAAAGAGAACCTATCACATCCCTAAATGGTATTAACCTTCAGATGTAGGGTTAATCTGCAGGTAAATAGCGTTCCAAAGCTGGCCGGTCGCTGCACTGAAAACCAAGCTACAGGGAAGAAATTAACTTATTCCTCCTGCCAGCCTCCAGCTTTCAGTCCAAGAGGCACAGCTGGCACATTTTCAGCCACCACTCAGTAGATAGTGAGCCATGGCTGTAACCACACCCTGGCACTCACTGACAGCCACCTCAGCACAGATACACTGTAGAGCTGGCTGTCAGTCGTGTGGTTACAGACGCTACTCACTTTGTACTGAGCAGTGACTGAAACCACTCTGGCCATGCCTCTATGACTGTAAGCCAGAAGCAGCCGGGAGGAATAACGTTCACTTCCTCCCCGTAGCTGGGCTCTCACTGCTGCGGCCAAGCAGCTTTGGAACGCTATTAACGTACAGATTAACCCTACAGCTACAGGTTCATAGTGTTCAGGGACATGACAGGTTCAGATTAAACAAGTATAGATACATTGCATTCAAGTGGAGGGCACCGTGCTGGATTTGCCAATGTTGTGTAGCAGAGATTGAAAATTCTAGTCTTGATCGACTAAACGCCAAAAGGAAATCATTGCATGTCAACCGAGAAATAATAATAAAATATTTCATTGAGTGTCCTTTAAATAAAGTCATTTACCATTGTGTGGATGTCTATAAATACATCTCACATTCAATAGGGCCTATAGCCATATTACCAAGGAATAGAAAGCGACTCTTTTCCTTAGCTAAGGTGTATTCTTTATGTTACTTATGTAAGCCTTGACCTTTGATAAATGAATTGCATTCTTCCTTTGGCTGCTATAAACCGGATCGTTTCATACAGCAGGATAAAGGGAATTAGTACCAGAGGCTGCAAAGAAATAAAGCTCTATAAATTTTGTGTTGTCAGAATCTCACCACTTTATTGGTCCATGGGTCAAAATAACCCTCTAGCTTTTTAGATGTTGAAATAAGTGAAACAATATCCATTGTCAGAAGACTCCTGAAGAGCATCAATATATAATGACAATTGCATTATAGAAGTGTGAGTACAGGCATTATTCCAAAAAGGACGTTATTATCTCATTAATGTTCCTCAGCACAAAATACAATAGATTACTCATCAAGTCTAGACGTTTGTCTGAACTATAAGGAATAATAGTAGAAGGAGCTTTTAATATTTCTCAGATGTTGCAAATTCATTCCTCATAGGTAAAACACTTTTGCAGTTCCTTGTATTAAATGTAATAATTCTACAGCACCTGTCTACAGCGACTTATATCCACATAGAGTATTACAGTATAAACCCCCAGAAAGCGGTTCTGGATATGTAGCTATTATCACTGCTTTATTGCATCACTGCCATGGAAACGCGTTTCAGGCTGCTGTTCAGGACAAATCCCAACTATTCATTGTAGGTTATTTTTTAAGCATGGAAGTTCTATATGAATTACAAGTCATGTTAGGAGTCACAGTTTTATAACTGGTGAAGAGCCACAGGTTTCAGACCACTTTATTTAAATGTACCCTAAGTAATGGACACAACCTGTAATTAAACTTGGGGGGGCTTAGGGGCAAACACCTAGCCCCAGCATCATTCCATTGCTCATGCTTTTATTTAGACAAAAATTGGTCAATTCATTAAGGTTTTACTCTAGAATTCTACTGCTAAACACCTTAATAAGTAGCAGTAATTTTGCACAACTCAGAAGTTGAGCAAAGATATTGTGACTTTTAATATGCCAGTTCTGGCCAGCAGAGCCAGTATGGACAAAGCATGGGCAGAGTATACAGTAAGTGGAACAGGTTGTGTAAAGGACATATTAATATTCATGCTATCCAAGTGTAAAGGACATATTGATACTCATGCTAGAGCAACTCCAATTTGTCTGCTTGCTTTAAAATCATGTTATTATTACTCCTTGCATAACATACATTCTTTCCTTCTCTTCTCATGCAACTTCCTCACACTAACCTTTTCTCACAAGAACATTCTGTGAGACACCCTGTTCCCGTAATCTGACTAGTCTGAGCCAGGATGGGTAACCTTGTAAATTTCCATCCTGCGCCGAACTAACGATAATATAACCATATGTGTATTTCCGTAATAATTGTACTAACATTGGTTTAAGCCAGTAGTATGGCTGTAAGTGATTGGCTATTGATATACTCAAAACAATATGAAATGCTAAGTAGAAATAAACGAGATTAGAGATTCTCTGAAACCTCCCATACAGAGCACTGTCTCCGTTTGGTTTTCTGTTGGATTGCAATCAACCTTATAACATAATAATTTGACTCTCACTTGGTCAAACGTGAGGGGCCATTGCCCTCCCTCAACAGTTGTAGCTAAGCCCATCCCTAAAATTCATGAAAGGTTATGCTACTTTAGTGGCATAACTTACTCTAGAAATGTACTCCATTCCACGACTGGAGTAATATTTCTGTCCGAAGTGCACGACACTTCTAAGATACGCCTAATTCACTAGGTGGCATGCACCTCTTAATGAAATATGCACATATTACTCCAGAGGTTTATTAAGACTGGTGAGCCCAAGTCTTCATGAAGGCATGGCCTGATATGTTGCAAGATAGTTTGCAAACAAAAGGCAAGCAAGCAATGTAATGTATCATGCCATGTGTTCATCATGATTTGGAGTGGCCACCTTACTACTATTGTTACTGCTCCATTTCTGTGAACTAGAGAGGAGTCAAAGTGGGTTAGTGGTACTAGTGGTACACTATTTCACCAGTATGTTACTCTTCACCTCCGCTGATCCACTCTGACTCTCCTTTAAAGAAGTGAACAGGCTCCACTCACTTCTGCAGCAGGCTCACATGCTGGAGCGCCTAGAAGAAGTGCACAATCTCTGCCGCTTGCCCATATGAGCCAGTAGATATCAATGATCGTGATAACACTGGTCCTGCTCACCTACAGTGCCTACAAGTAGTATTCAACCCCCTGCAGATTTAGCTGGTTTGATAAGATGCAAATAAGTTAGAGCCTTCAAACTGCAAACGAGAGTAGGTTTTATGAACAGAAGCATAAATCTTACAAACCAAAAAGTTATGTTGCTCAGTTGAATTTTATTAAATTTTAAACATAAAAGTGTGGGTCAATTATTATACAACCCCTATGTTTAATATTTTGTGGAATAACCCTTGTTTGCAATTACAGCTAATAATCGTCTTTTATAAGACCTGATCAGGCCGGCACAGGTCTGTGGAGTTATCTTGGCCCACTCCTCCATGCAGATCTTCTCCAAGTTATCTAGGTTCTTTGGGTGTCTCATGTGGACTTTATTCTTGAGCTCCTTCCACAAGTTTTCAATTTGGTTAAGGTCAGGAGACTGACTAGGCCACTCCAACACCTTGACTTTTTCCCTCTTGAACCAGGCCTTGGTTTTCTTGGCTGTGTGCTTTGGGTCGTTGTCTTGTTGGAAGATGAAATTATGACCCATCTTAAGATCCTTGATGGAGGAGCGGAGGTTCTTGGCCAAAATCTCCAGGTAGGCCGTGCTATCCATCTTCCCATGGATGCGGACCAGATGGCCAGGCCCCTTGGCTGAGAAACAGCCCCACAGCATGATGCTGCCACCACCATGCTTGACTGTAGGGATGGTATTCTTGGGGTCGTATGCAGTGCCATCCAGTCTCCAAACGTCACGTGTGTGGTTGGCACCAAAGATCTCGATCTTGGTCTCATCGGACCATAGAACCTTGAACCAGTCTGTCTCAGAGTCCTCCAAGTGATCATGAGCAAACTGTAGACGAGCCTTGACATGACGCTTTGAAAGTAAAGGTACCATACAGGCTCGTCTGGAACGGAGACCATTGCGGTGGAGTACGTTACTTATGGTATTGACTGAAACCAATGTCCCCACTGCCATGAGATCTTCCCGGAGCTCCTTCCTTGTTGTCCTTGGGTTAGCCTTGACTCTTCGGACAAGCCTGGCCTCGGCACGGGAGGACACTTTCAAAGGCTGTCCAGGCCGTGGAAGGCTAACAGTAGTTCCATAAGCCTTCCACTTACGGATGATGCTCCCAACAGTGGAGACAGATAGGCCCAACTCCTTGGAAAGGGTTTTGTACCCCTTGCCAGCCTTGTGACCCTCCACGATCTTGTCTCTGATGGCCTTGGAATGCTCCTTTGTCTTTCCCATGTTGACCGTGTCTGAGTGCTGTTCACAAGTTTGGGGAGGGTCTTAAATAGTCAGAAAAGGCTGGCAAAAGAGATCTTTAATCCACACATGTGAAGCTCATTATTCTTGGTGCCTGAACTACTTCTTAATACTTTAGGGGGACCAAACAGAATTCTTGTGGTTTGAGGGGTTGAATAATAAATGACACTCTGAATTAACTTTTAACGTTTTTAATAAAAAAATCAAAAAATTTGCTGCAGTGCATTTCCCACTTCCAGGCTGATCTACAGTACAAATGTCACAATGCCAAGTTAATTCCGCATGTGTCAACCAGCTAAATCTGCAGGGGGTTGAATACTACTTGTAGGCACTGTACTGATGTGGACATGAATTAACCCTTTAAATGACATAAAACAGAAATATAGTAGTATTAATCATATAAGATTTTTTCAAGGAAGAATAAAGGAAGAACAACTTGCAGCTCTAAGATAAGATCCTTTGGCATTGTTATTATATGGGCAATAATAGTATTTATTAAAATAGACATGTCGGGAGAGCTGACCGGTCCTCTCATGTCTGTTTTGATAAATACTTTCATTCCCTATGGAATAATAATGCTGATTTTATAAGCTATATCATGAGTTATGAGTATACGGCTAATGTGATGATAATTGATCAAGTTATAAGAGTAAGGTCAGACGGGACGTTCAGAACATGCCACAATGCAGAGGTTCGGGGTCACTCTAGTTTCCAAATTGCCTATTAAACAGTTATTTGTTTTTGTAGGGAGAACAGTTGTTTTACTACCGAAACTACCCGGTCATAACACTCATTTGTTCTCCCTACAAAAATGTTTCATAGCCAAACCAGAGCAGCACCTGGCCGCTACAGTTCTTGCACACTTTACAGCCATATCATTCTTGCGACATGAATGCCACGTCTGCCCTTCCACTAATAGTACTGCACTTGACTATAGTAGAGTTTTCATGCAATTATTGTCTTAATGTGATGATTGCCAAATAATAAACATTTTTATCCTTATGCACCTGTCACTCAAGGTGTGGGAAAGATTAAGTGCAACATGAAAGGAAGAGGGGAAGGGAGCCCAGACTCTAGGGAAAGGGGGGAGTGGAGACCTCCTAGGCTGATCTTATATCACCCCGTCTCCCCTATTGTCCCTATATTGGTTCCTCACCAATCGCCGCCCAGGAACCTAAACCATGTATTTCCCTAGCGCTTGGCCCTGGATAGGGAAGGGGGAGATGAGCACTAGTCAGTCCCCACTAACAACTAAAGACAACAAGGGAGGCAAGCACGGCGGAAAGTAACTTAGCTTGAGTCGACTTCAGAGAGATTGCTTCTAATGTCCTCAAAGCACCAAAGAGGAAGTAAGCAGACTGCAACAGCTCCAAGCCTTCACAAGAGAACAAGTGAATGTAACCAGTGCCTCCCTGTAGCAAACAGCAAGTATTTAAACACCCAGGCCTGAGTGTCAATTAGAAAGAGGGAGGTAGCCGCTGGGTCTTAGAGTGAGACAGCTAAGAAGGTCTCTGTAATGCCAAACTAAGAGATCTTCTGCAACCAACTGCAGGGCGACTGTCTGTCACTTCTGACACACTCGTGACAGCACCAGTGTCTATTTCACGTAAGTATCAGTTCTGTAGAAAGTGTATGGCCACTATATGGCTCCATACAAAATTCTGAGTATTGTGCTGTAATAAGGCACGCACAGAAGTTTATGAACCCATTGTCTACCTCTACATGCCACCAATTCCATCCATCGGATGCTACAAATAAGCAATAATTCTTTGAAGAAATTCTCAATAATACAGTGTTATAGAATGACAGGAGCTCAGTGCCAATGTCCATGTTCAGTGCCCACCACTCTGTGCGTTATGTAAATAAAGAATATAATACCATACATTTCGAACTGAATAACATTTATTATAGCGCTTATGCTCTTAACAGCGTCCATATGCCTTTTGCTTACAGATCCTTGCTGTCCATTGTACCAAGCAGAGCTGAGATTATATAGAAATGGAACAATATAATCGTGTTTTGTTCTTTTTAATTATACAGCCCCACAAAACTGGACACCAATTTCTGAACTGTGAACACAGTCCTTTTAGACGTCATGTTTTAATAGATTTCTGCAATCTGCAGCTGAGAGGAAATAATTGGTGACTTTCTAACAGACTTCATTGAACTTTACAGTTTTGCAGTTTTGTATTGATTCCAGATATGAGATTTGAGAACGTTACTGTTAATTGTTTTTGTTTCCAATATGTAACAGGAGATGTCAGAGAACTGCTTCCCTGTAACAGGGTCCTGTTTAATAATGAAGATGCCCCTTAAACTTTCAGATAGATGCCAAAAAATAGATTTTGAGAGCTATAGGTGTATTAGAATAAACCAAAATTTCTACTGATTATGAGGTTACTGAGTTCAGTCGGCTGTATTCACATTATTATAATGCCGATGAAATACTCTAAACTGGAAATAATTGCCAAAAGTACAATAACTGACCCAGACATTGGTTCTATTCACATTTACATCATGACTCCCATTTATAATGACAACTATGCTGAAATTGTAAAATGGATCATGATAAATCCTGAATGACCCTAGAGATTAACCCTACTGACTTACATTCGACTGTAAGTATTTTGGGCCCACTCAAAATATTCTGGTATGTTAATGAAAAAATAGCCATGCAATTTTTAACCCCTTCACGACCTTGGACAAATAGGTACGTCCAAGGTCATGTCCCTGCATTTGATGCGGGCTCCAGCGCTGAGCCCGCATCTTTCCCTGCATATGACAGCTGATCTGATCAGCTGTCAAGTGTCTCAAACAGCTACGGGTGAATCTGTGATCCACCTGCTGCTGTTAATAAGTTAAATGCCGCTGTCAAACTCTGAGAGCGGCACTTAATACGCGCCGGGTATAAGCACATCACAAGACCTGCCCATCGGCGCCCCTGTCATGTGATCACAGGGCGCCGATAGGTTGTCATGACAGCCGGGGGTCTGCAGAAGATCTCCGTGCCTGTCATTACAAATATCCTATAAACACCGGCCTGTGGCCATCATTCATAGGATATCGTGATTGCTGAAGCACTGCTATGTGTAGCACAGGCAATCAGATAATCGCAGCTTCAAGTCTCCAATGGGAGAAGCCTGTAAAAAGTGAAAAAAAAAGTAAAAAAAAAAAAAAAAAAACATAAAAGTTCAAATCATCCCTCTTTTGCCCCATACAAAATAAAACAATTTAAAAAATTAAAATATACACATATTTGGCATTGCTGCATTCAGAAATGGATGATCTATGAAAATATAAAGTAAATTAATAGAAATTGGTAAATGGTGTAAAGAGAAAAAAACTGAAACGTCAGAATTACATTTTTTAGGCAGCCACAACATTGTAATAAAAAAAAAACAAGCCCTCACCCAGCCCCAGATCGCGAAAAATGGAGATGCTACGGGTCTCGGAAAATGACAATTTTTTTTCACCACTTAAATAAAAATAAACCTGGAGAATCATAATGGCAGGTCAGTTTTAGCATTTAGTAAACATGGTAAATAAATTTAAAAAAAAACAATTGTGGAATTGCACTTTTTTGCAATTTTTTTCCCGTTTTCCAGTACACTGTATGGTAAAATCAATCGTGTCATTCCAAAGTACAACTCGTCCCGCAAAAAAAAACAAGCTGTATGGCTGGAAAAATCAAAAAGTTATGACTCTGTGAAAAGGGGAGCAAAAAAACAAAAGCACAAAAACGGAAAATCGCAAGGTGGTAAAGGGGTTAAAGTCAAAGATATAACAATCCCAGATGCATACAGGAACACAACCCTGGGTATTCATGTTGGCTCAAATCCGGCAATACTTGGGATATTATTCAAGATCCACTTTATTTTTTTTAGAAATGTAAAGTTCTAAAAAACCACTAACTTTTAGAGCTGAAGAAAGGGGGTATATAGGTAAATGACAATAAAAAATGGAGCTGAAGATGTGTTCAGAAAAAAAATCTATCAGTCTTTGTCTATGGATGATATACTGTAACTAAATAAACTAAATACCTCTCATAGCTGGGTCTACAGGATCAACACTTGGAGGAATGCTGACTTTATCTTCATGCTTTTAATGTGGCAAATTTTGTATTCATGCTATTTAAATATTGTGCCCTATATACGACTTTTTCTCCACTTTGGATTGTCTGACTGTGTAATAACATTGTGTCACAGAGGATTTAATTAGACTTTTTTGACACTGATCAACAGAAATAGAACGTGAGAACAAATTCTCAATACAGCGTTCTACATTCATTGCAATTTTTATTCACAAGCAAAAATTGAATAAATACATATTCACCATGTTCACTTCCTTGAAGACAGTACTTAAAAGTGAATCTATTAACCCATTGCTCAATACAAGCTGCATTCATCATTAATTAGATCTGTTAGCCCTGAAGAGGCTGGTGCACTTGCTTTGAAAATCCAAACCTGAGTCAGATTGTCTGCATAATATTTTTTAAAAGTTTTAAAGCCTTTTTTTAAAATCGACATTTCAAGTGCAGTTAGAGACTGATAGAGCTTGGCTCAAGAAATACTCCACTTAATATCAGTAGAAAAATATATAAATAATACATGACATAGATTACACCACTCTTATCAGGTATAAGAGATCTAGCTATTATTATTTGCATAACGTATTGTGAAATACAGATCCAGATAACAGAAAAATCTTTGGAAATATTGAGCTTTTTTTCTACTTTACCTGTGCATTTTTCTTGTGTTTTACTGTACCAGCAAAGTGAATGACATTTCTGAAATCTCATGCACACGCTGCTTATTTTTTCATTGCAGATTTGAATCTTTAAACTGTTTTTCAGATCTGCAGGATGTCAGTTCTTTCAGCAATTTTGCAGCATTTTTCACCCATTCTAATGAATGGGGGAAAAAAAAGCATGTAAAAATGAATTAAAAAATCCACACAAAAACTTGGCATGGTATTTTACACAGTGTTTTTCTTGCCAACACTTGTATTTGAGTAAAGCACAAATTCCCAATTTTATTTAGGCAGGTTTCTAACTTCATCATGCACTCCAGGACCAGGTGAAGCCCCACATGGTTATGCTACTAATGCCACACTTTACATTGGGGTCTTCTGAATAAGTGATAATCACTTTATGCCAAACCTAACTGTTCATTTTACAGCCATAAAGCTCAGCTCCAGTTATCTGTTTCTTATTCTTATGCACTAGAGATAAGCATTTTGATCCCCGAAGAGTCAATTTTCCTGAAATTCATAGTTTTATGTGAGTTTGAACATTTTAAGATTCTATTTGCGGTTTGAAAAAGCATATGAACTTGCCTGGCACCATTTCCCACATTGAAGTATGAGAGAGCAGGCTAATGTAATTTTCATTACTACAAAGGCTTCCACATAATGTCCTGCAGCTATGATATCTCAGGGATTATAATATCTTGTACAGTGGTGGTCAGTACGTGGGCCATTACTGATTAGTGGTTCTCCCAGTAGAGCACAGTTTATATGGCAGAGTTGTTTTCCATCTCAATAACTGGGTAAGTCTCACCCTTCCGTAAAGTGAAAGCCCTTATGGTGAGTGGGATCCTCTCTCTTCTGTAGAGTGTAAGCTCTTATGGTCAGCAGAGTCCTCTCTCTTCTGTAGAGTGTAAACTCTTATAGTCAATGGGTTCCTCCTGCTATGTCTTTCTCCTGTAAAGTGTCCGCTCTTATAGTCAATGGGTCCTCTCTCTCTCTTCTCTAGAGTTTAAGCTCTTTTGGTCAGCAGGGTCCTCTATCTCTTCTGTAGAGTTTAAGTTCTTTTGGTCAGCAGGGTCTTCTCTCTCTTTTCTGCAGAGTTTAAGCTCTTTTGGTCATCAGGGTCCTCTCTCTCTTCAGTAGAGTTTAAGCTCTTTTGGTCAGCAGGGTCCCCTCTTTCTCTCTTCTGTAGAGTTTAAGCTCTTTTGGTCAGCAGGGTCCACTCTCTCACTTCTGTAGAGTTTAAGCTCTTTTGGTCAGCAGGGTCCTCTATTTATTTCTTGTAAAGTGTGAGTTCTTTTGGTCAGAGGGGGGTTCTCTTTCTTTCTTTCACTCTCTCCTGTAGAATGTAAGCTCTTATGATTAGTAAGGTTCTCTCTCCTCTCCCCCACGGGTATGTTCTGAGCAGTTATAAGCTTTCCAGTATTGATATTCTCACAAATTTATTCATGTGTTTCTAATTCTGTAATTCTAATTTATTAGCAGCAATTCTAATGTTTATGAAGTTTGGCAAAGTTGGTGAATTCCAATTTCAAAAGATCAGATTATATCTAATGAACACACATGTAAACCCAGAAAACTAAAACTGTACTTCACATTCTGTACTCCTGTTTTGCTATTACAATATTTGTATACCAGGAAAACCTTATCACAATAAAGTTAGGCCAACATTTTAAACAATTTATCAACCATTGTGTTCCACCTCCATCAGTTATAAAAAAAAATATTTAGACGTCTCATCTGGACATCTCTTTCCAAATGACCATCATAGAGAGGAGTCCCATGCTTGTGGCCTCTCCACTTTGAGAGCTGCTCCAAAAGTGCTACTTGCTCTTTACATTGTTGTATGAGTTTTGTGCAATACCTTATTTAACTTATTATTATTGGATGCAGACTAGTAATGAGCGAGTATTTTCTGTTAACATACCCCTTAATACCCCTCACAAGGGGTTAATTAAGGGTGAGGGGTCATAATTAAGCGTTTATAAGGGGCAGCTGGTTGGGGTATCCAGTCCTTTGGAAGTGCATTGAGCTGTAGGTTGGATTGCTGCTAAAGGGGAAAAAAAACGAACAAAAAAATTTAAATCTTCTTCCTTAGCGAGTGTGACCGGAGCGTAAGTGCAAACGGAAGTAAGTGTGTGACTTGTTTTTCAGTGACTTGGATTCAGGGAGTTGGGAAGGGAGGAATTTGGACTGAATTGCTGTCTGTATTTTATTAATTCTTTACATTTCTTTTTACTTAACATTTCTGTCAAGTGCAATTCCCATTAGGGAATGAGCTCCATTTTTGACAATGCTATCCAGTGTACATCTTGTCACATGTGTGCAATCCTTGGACAGCCAGTCATGAGTGCATACTGCTGTTTGAGATGTGTGCACGTTGTGCGTTTAGAAGACCAGGTACTGGATCTAAATGAGCAGCTGGCAACACTAAGATCCATTGACAATATGGAAAGGAGTCTGCTTCTCACTAAGCAGCTGCTCACTGGGGTAGATATGGGGGAGGGTGGTAGTAGGGAGCTGCAGGATAGTGAGACAGCTAGCTGGGTGACAGTCAGAAGGGGGGTAGAGGAAAGAGTGCCAAGGAGGCTAGTCCTGATCTGGCACACCCTAATAAGTTTGCAAAGTTGGCAGATGAGGGGGGTGTCGGTACAGGGGTAGCACTTCTGCAGCAAGGCATATCCTCTGAAAGCCAGAAGAGTGTCAGCTCCAGTAAGAGGGGAAATAGGAGAGCAGGGAAGGCCAGGCAGGTGCTGGTAGTGGGGGACTCAATTATTAGGGGAACAGAGAGGGCAATATGTCACAAAGACAGTGATTGTCGAACAGTGTGCTGCCTACCTGGCGCTCTAGTACGGCACATCGCTGATCGGGTTGACAGATTACTGGGAGGGGCTGGTGAGGACCCAGTGGTCATGTTGCACATTGGCACAAATGACATAGTTAGAGGTAGGTGGAAGGTCCTTAAATATGATTTCAAGGAATTAAGCAGGAAGCTTAAAGCAAGGACCTCCAAAGTGGTATTCTCTTAAATACTGCCTGTACCACGTGCCACACCAGAGAGGCAACGGGAGATTAGGGAGATAACTAAGTGACTCAGGAATTGGTGTAGGAAGGACGGGTTTAGGTTCCTGGAGAACTGGACCGACTCCTCATTTGGCTACAGGTTCTACGCTAGGGATGGGCTGCACCTCAATGGGGAGGGTACAGCTGTGCTGGGGTAAAAAATGGCGAGAAGGTTGGAGGAGTGTTTAAACTAGGGATTGGGGAGTAGGGTATTCATTTTATAGATGGGGAAGATAGTGCAGAAAGTGACCTGGGCACAAATAAAGAAATTGGGGGTGGGTTAGAACAGTCAATATAGTAAGAAGGAATAGAGGTACAGAGAGATACATAAAATGCATGTACACTAATGACAGAAGCCTCACCAACAAAATGGAGGAATTAGAATTAATTTTGTTGGAAAATAATTATGACATGGTGGGGATATCTGAGACATGGCTGGATGAGAGCTATGACTGGGCAGTTAATTTACAGGGCTATACTCTGTTCAGAAATGACAGTACAAACAAGCGAGGGGGGTGTGAGTTTATATGAAAATCATCCTTAAAACCCATCTTGCGTGAGAATATATGTGAATCTAATGAAAATGTAGAGTCCCTGTGGGTGGAGATAAGGGGAGGGGGAAAAAATAATAAATTACTAATAGGGGTTTGTTATAAGTCTCCAAAAATAATGAAAGCAGCGGAGAATATCCTCATAAAGCAAATAGATGAAGCAGTGACTCAAGGAGAAGTCATTATTATGGAGACTTTAACTACCCTGAAATACATTGGGGAACAGAAACCTGTAGTTCAAGGAAAGGTAATAGGTTTTTGACAACTATGAGGGGCACTGCTAGACCTAATATTAACAAACAGGCCAGACCGCATATCAAATATATGAGTTGGGGGTCACTTGGGCAATAGTGATCACAAAATAATAAGTTTTCATGTATCCTTTAATAAGATGTGTAGTAGAGGGGTTACAAGGACACTAAACTTCAGGAAGGCAAATTTCCAACGGTTGAGAGATGATCTAAGTGAAATAAACTGGGACGATATCCTGAGACATAAAACTACACAAAGCAAATAGGAGACATTTATTAGCATCCTGAATAGGACCTGTGCACAATATATACCCTATGGGAATAAACATGCTAGAAATAGGAGGAAACCACTATGGCTAAATAGAGCTGTAAGGGGCGCAATAAGTGACATAAAGAAAGCATTTAGAGAACTAAAGCAAGTAGGTAGTGATGAGGCATTAAATAAGTACAGAAAATTAAATAAATTCTGTAAAAAACAAATCAAGGCAGCAAAAATTGAGACAGAGAGACTCATTGCCAGAGAAAGTAAAAATAATAACAAAATATTCTTTAACTACATAAATAGTAAAAAACTAAACTAAAAAATGATAGTGTTGGCCTCCTTGAAAATAGTCTGGGTGAAATGGTGGATGAGGATAAAGAAAAAGCCAATATGCTAAATGATTTTTTTCAACAGTATTTACACAAGAAAATCGCATGACAGAAAACATGATTAGTGATGACAAAAATTCTCCATTAAATGTCACTTGCTTAACCCAGCAGGAAGTACGGCGGCGTCTAAAAATCACTAAAGTTGACAAATCCCTTGGCCCGGATGGGATACACACGCGAGTACTGCAGGAATTAAGTAACGTCATAGATAGACCATTGTTTTTAATCCTTAAAGATTCCATAATAACAGGGTCTGTATCACAGGACTGGCGTATAGCAAATGTGGTGCCAATATTCAAAAAGGGGACAAAAACCGAACTTGGAAATTATAGGCCAGTAAGCTTAACCTCTACTGTGGGTAAAATCCTGGAGGGTTTCCTAAGAGATGCTATAATAGAGTATAGGAAGAAGAATAACCTCATGACCCAATATCAACATGGGTTTAAGAGGGACCGTTCCTGTCAAACTAATCTGATCAGTTTTTATGAGGAGGCAATTTCTGGACTGGACCAAGGAAATGCAGTGGATGTTGTGTATATGGACTTTTCAAAAGCTTTTGATATGGTTCCACACAAAAGGTTGATACATAAATTGAGAACAATGGGGATAAGGGAAAATATATGTAAGTGGGTTAAGAACAGGCTCAATTATAGGAAACAAAGGGTGGTTATTAATGGAAAACACTCAGACTGGGTCACAGTTAACAGTGGGGTACCACAGGGGTCAGTATTGTGCCGGCTTCTTTTTACATATTTATTAATGACCTTGTAGGGGGAATACAGAGTAGTATTTCAATATTTGCAGATGACACTAAACTCTGCAGGGTAATCAATACAGAGGAGGACAATTTTATATTACAGGAGGATCTATGTAAACTAGAAGCCTGGGCTGATAAATGGCAAATGAGCTTTAATGGGGATAAAAGTAAGGTAATGGACTTGGGCAGAGGAAATAAAATGTATAATTATATGCTTAATTGTAAATCACTGGGCAAAACTGTAACTGAAAAAGACCTGGGTGTATTGGTGGACGACAAGCTCACGTTTGGTGGTCAGTGTCAGGCACCTGCTGCAAAGGCAAATAAAATAATGGGATGCATTAAAAGAGGCATAGATGCTCAAGAGGAGAACATAATTTTACCTCTATACAAGTAATTAGTGCGACCACACTTAGAATACTGTGTACAGTTCTCTTCTCCGGTGTATAAGAAAGACATAGCTGAACTAGAGTGGGTGCAGAGAAGAGCGACCAAGGTTATTAGAGGACTGGGGGGTCTGCAATACCAAGACAGGTTATTACACTTAGGGTTATTTACTGTGGAAAAACGAAGGCTTAGGGGTGATCTTATTACTATGTACAAGTATATGAGGGGACAGTACAAAGACCTGTCCACTGATCGTTTTACTCAGAGGCCCGAGACAGGGACAAGGGGGCATCTTCTACGTCTTGAGGATAGAAGGTTTAATCATAATCACAGACGCGGATTCTTTAGTGTAAGAGCAGTGAGACTATGGAACTCTTTGCTGCATGATGTTGTAATGAGTGATTCACTACTAAAATTTAAGAAAGGCATGGATGACTTTCTTGAAAAATATAATATTACAGGTTATATATACTAGATTCCTTGATAGGGCGTTGATCTAGGGAACTAGTCTGATTTTCGTAAGGAGTCAGGAAGGAATTTTTATTCCCAATGTGGAGCCTAGTGTTTGCCACATGGGGTTGTTTTGCCTTCCTCTGGATCAACATGTTAGGCTATGAGTTGAACTAGATGGACTTAGTCTTCCTTCAACCTTAACAACTATGTTACTATGATACTATGTAACCCTTTTGGCGAGCATGCTTGGGTGCTCGCCGAGTATCTTCAGCATGCTCTGGTGTTATGTTTAAGTCACTCCGTGATCATGATTTGCGACTGTTTGACAGCTTTAATACATGTGAGGAACGCATAATAAACAGGCATTTCTCATATGTATTAAAGCTGTCAAACAATCGCAAATCATGTACACGGTGTGACTCAAACATAACACCCAAGCACGCTAAAGATACTCGGAAAACACCCGAGCATGCTTGTAAATCTTGAGTAACGAGCATGCTCGCTCATCACTAATGCAGACAGGTTAGAGAAGCTGATTTTCAGATAAGAAGAGGTTTTCCAGATATAACAACTGTTTTAATCCCAAATACACCATTTATAGCATGACCATATAAAGATATATGCAGCAGTAATATTCACTTGTCTTTTTACATATAAAATGAAATGTTTATAGAATTTTTTAAACATTTTAGAAAAAATGTTGTGATACTTTACCTCATTGTATTATATGAATATATGAGTCTTCAGTCTAAATGAAACTATATCCAATAATCCCTCCTGCAATAAAATGAAGTTTATCTGCTCTTAAATACTTCTTGACACGCTAACAAGGAGCTATATAATATTCTTTTTTAATCCATAATTAGAGAACTTGAAATGGCTCTTCCACAACTGTATGCAGTAGCCGGGGCTAAAAATACAAGGCTCCCATAGAAAGTGTAATTAGAATATCATTAAAACTTCTGCACTCCTCACAACAGGTCAATAGGTAAATGTCATTTGTCACTTTTACATATTTTTATCTTTGCCATATTCACATTCAGCTTCAAAAAGTTAATTTATAAAGGCTATTACTCAGCAAATGGCAACTGTGCCTGGTACAATTGATTCCTACTATTCCTTTTATCGTATCATTGCTGAGCCTGAAATGCAGCTAGTGCTTCAATCAAAGGCAAAACATTATGACTTCAATTTGCATTATATAACTGAGTCCCCAGTAGACCAGTGAGGTACATTAAAGTATGATACAGAAGATTGACCAAAAACAGCAATTTATATGAAAAATACCCTTAGATTATTATCTATAACACATTTCTTTTCATAAATGCACCCCACTGGTCAAACTTGAATTGCTCCACAGTTGCTGCTGCCTTGTGTGTTCACTATAATAATACCACTATCTTTTGGCTATAAAGAATTATAATGTTCAACTTTGAGAATTGCAAATTGAGATTACTTTGACCGACAGATCCATATTATACGATGCAAATGCTGTTCACATAAAAATAGCAGAATTCAAGTAACCTATATATAAGCAAGAATCACAAGGTCAATCCAAGAAATTCCGCAAGCAAAGGCTCCCATACACATGAGACTAATGTTGGCTGACCCCACCAATATTGACGAGTTCGGCCAACTGTTAAATGTGTTCAGGGGACCAACTAATGGTAGGTAGAGATGTCAATCAGACATGTCCGCTTTTGGGCTGCCTATCGTATTGTTCTCCCAAGAGAAGCCACCAACTGATGTGTCAGTTGGTGGCTTTGTCATTGAGAACACACGTGTGCTTGTCAAAACAAGAGCTCCGGTGTACAGGAGAGTCGGCTGAGATGGTTGCCGACTGAATGATTGGCCTAAAGCATGGCTCAGAAGACAGCCATCTAATTTATTGCTTATATATTGCTTATTTAGGCTAATTTTGACTTTTTTTTTCTTCAGTAATTTAGATTTGCAGAATGGTTTTCTCAAGATAGTAAGTTATCCACTATCCTCAGAACAGTGGATAACTTTCTAAAAGCTGTAAATACAACCACTGGGACCTCTCTGAAGAGCCCTGTCTGAATAGAGGGAAGGTGAAGCCTGCACAACATTCAATGCTTATGAGACTTCCAGATAAAACTTAGTGCTCTGCTCGGCTATCTCCAGCAGATCCGTAGACAATGACACGCTTCAGAAAACTACTTTAAGGCTGTGTGCCCAAGATGCGTTTTTTAAGCGTTTCCACAGCGGCAAAAATGCTGCAGAAACGCTTAAAAAATGCATGGTAGAAGGCCTTCCATGTTCCCCAATGATAATCTGCATGTGCTGTGCATATGCTGCGGAAATTTCTGCTGCGGGTTATCATTGCGGAAAAAAACGCAGCACTGCCAATTATTTTGCGGAAGCGCTGAATTTTCGCCGCCATTGACTGGAATTGGAACGCATGTATTACGCATCACTGCACCTGTAGATGTGCATTCCATGCCTTTCAATGTGCGGATGGTACCCGGGTCTATAGGACAGGAAACTCTCCTCCGGACCCGGGTACCAAAGAACCTGTAAAAAAAAAAGAATAAAATAAAAAATAAATATTATATTTACCTTCTGATGGCCCGCGGTGCGCTTGTCTTCACTTGCCGGCAGCTCGCGATGGACTGAAGGACCTGTGCTGACGTCATTTAGTCATGTGACGGCAGGTCCATCAGTACAGCGTACCGCGAGCTGCCGGCAGCCAGGAAGGAGCGAAAAAAGACTGCGGGGGCCATCAGAAGGTAAGTATAGATTTATTTTTTTATTTTTTACCATTCTTTAAGTTCACACTATATAAATCCATGCCGTTTGCATGGATTTATATAGTGTGACCAAGTTGTCAAGCACTTTCCAAGTGATGCTAAAATTGCTTGGAAAGCGCTTGTCAACCCGCATGCAGAAATGCATGTGAAGAACGCTTCACATCCGCTTGTCCCTGGCAGGAAAAACGCTTGTACAATCCGCATGTACAATCCGCATGCGTTTTTTCTGCCAGGGAGATGCAGAGACGCTCAGGAAAAAATCCAGAGCATTTCTGCATCGTGGGCACATAGCCTAAGGGTATATCTCAAAACTACACAGTCTGCACACATTACCAATAAGGTTTATTTCGCAATTTTGCAAGCCAATCCTGCTCAGATTCCCACTTGATGAGACAAAAGTCCGTGTTGGACTTAATATTGACTAATAGGCCTGATAGAATAACTGAGGTACAGATAGGGGGGCACCTAGGTAATAGCGACCATAATATTATCGACTTCAAAATGCCCTTCAGTAGGGTTATCAATAAGGGAACAACAAAAACATTAAACTTTAGGAGGGCGAAGTTTGATCAGTTGAAAGAAAGCCTTCAACTTATTGACTGGGACAAAGTTCTTAACCAAAGGAATACGAATAGTAAATGGGAAACTTTTTAAAGAATTCTGAATACTCAGTGCGAGAGATATATACCGTATGGGAATAAAAGGGCCAGAAATAAGAGGAAACCAATATGGTTGAACAAGAACGTAAAAGGGGCGTTAAATAGCAAAAAAGAGGCATTCAAGAGATTAAAACAGGAAAACAGTAAGGAGGCACTAATGTGTTACAAGGCAAAAACGAGAACCTGTAAAAAACAAATAAAAATAGCGAAGGAGGAAACAGAGAGACGTATTGCTAGGGAAAGTAGATCAAATCCCAAACTGTTCTTTACGTATATAAATAGTAAAAGGATTAAATCGGATAATATTGGACCGATAAAAAGTGAGGAAGGCAAAATCATAGAGAAAGATGAGGATAAAGCTAATCTATTAAATAATTTTTTTTCGACAACTTTCACAAAGGAAATCGAACTAACAGGAGAAATGAGAAGTGACAAGCTTAATCCTCCACTAAGTATGACAAATCTAACCCAAGCTGGGGTACAGAAACGCCTCAGTAACATTAAAATAAACAAATCACCAGGACCTGATGGCATACACCCACGGGTACTAAGGGAACTAAGTAATGTGATAGACAGACCGTTATATCTTATATTTAAGGACTCTGTTGAGACTGGGTCTGTGCCACTTGATTGGCGACAGGCGAATGTAGTACCAATATTCAAAAAGGGAGCGAAAAGTGACGCCGGAAACTATCGGCCGGTGAGTCTGACGTCCGTTGTGGGCAAAATTTTTGAAAGCTTCATTAAAGAGGCAATTACGGAGCATCTTGATGCTAATAATCTTTTAATCCCGAACCAACATGGATTCATGAGGAATCGCTCCTGCCAAACAAACCTGATTGACTTCTACGAGGAGGTTAGCTCTCGAGTAGATCAGGGGGAACCAGTGGATGTCGTGTATCTCGACTTCTCAAAAGCGTTCGATAGCGTGCCACATAATAGGTTGGTATACAAAATGAGAATGATGGGGCTGGGGGAAAATGTCTGCAAGTGGGTAGCTAACTGGCTAAAGGATAGAAGGCAGAGGGTGGTTATAAATGGAATATACTCAGATTGGTTATGCGTCACTAGTGGGGTACCACAGGGGTCTGTACTAGGCCCAATGTTATTTAATATCTTTATTAACGACATAGTCAACGGGATAAATAGTAAAATATCAATATTTGCAGATGACACAAAGTTATGTAAAACAATTAATACAAAAGAGGACAGTGCAGACCTACAGAGGGATTTGGATAAGCTGGGTAGGTGGAGCATTAAATGGCAAATGAGGTTTAACGAGGACAAATGTAAGGTCATACATATGGGAAGGAAAGATGGAAGTCACCAGTACTCACTGAGTGGGAAATCATTGGGGAATTCAGAGATGGAGAAGGACTTGGGCATCTTGATTGATATCAAACTAAATTGGAGTGCCCAAAGTCAGGCCGCTGCTGTAAGGGCAAACAGGGTAATGGGATGTATCAGAAGAGGTATAGCTGCAAAGGATGAGAACATTGTTCTTCCACTGTACAAAGCACTGGTCAGACCACACTTGGAATACTGTGCTCAGTTATGGGCCCCAATATATAGAAAGGATATAAATGAGCTTGAAAAGGTACAAAGGAGGGCAACAAAATTAATAAGGGGAATGGAGGGACTGCAATACCCAGAGAGGTTGGCAAAACTAGGACTATTCAGCCTGGAAAAGAGAAGGTTGAGGGGGGACATAATAAATGTGTACAAATATGTTAGGGGACAGTATAGAGATCTTGCCCGGGATTTGTTCAAAAGGAGGTATATTACGGTAACAAGTGGGCACTCACTAAGACTGGAAGAGAAAAGGTTTCAGCACCAGCATAGGAAGGGGTTCTTTACGGTAAGAGCAGTGAGAATATGGAATTCACTGAGTGAGGAGACGGTAATGTCGGATTCACTACACCAGTTCAAGCGGGGACTGGATGCATTTCTAGATACCAGGCAGATTTCAGCATATACTTAAAAATAAAATAAAATAGTAGGTTGATACAGGGATTTATTCTGACTGCTGGTTTCAGAGTCGGGAGGGAATTTTTCCTCAGGTGAAGATTGGCCAAATCATTTGGGGTTTTTGCCCTCCTCTGGATCAACTTTAGCAATTACAGAACTAACAGGTCGAACTTGATGGACGCAAGTCTTTATTCGGCTTTACAAACTATGTTACTATGTTACTATGTTAAAACTCAGGTGAACTCGCACATTTATGGTGTGGATAGATAGCTGTTGAATGACTATGTAACGTTACATTTCTCTGCAGAGATGGCTACAGGAGAAATGAGGAGTCAAATATGGCTTCCCTTAGAGATAAAAGCTGGGCTCCAGTGGGTGATTCCTTCACTTGCTTTATAAGCAACATATGAAAATTTTATTAAAACAATATATTCTTTACATTTTTAAAATAGCATGACCATTAACGGTACCGATTCATCTGAACCCAGGATATGATTTTCAGCTGATTTCAAAAAACGTGATGTCACTCTTTTCTGGTCCTTTTAACATGTCTGAGCTTCTGTGGATATCCCTGGAGTATGCTTTTGGGGCGCAACTTTGAAACTTCACATTTAGACAATCTAATAATCAAGAATCATTATAATGAGCGATCATTATAATGCTTTGTAAGGTGACTGTTAGACACCTAGTAGTTAGGAGATAAAATTGAAGTAATGCTTTAATACATAAAGCACTAAAAGGGGTTCATCGGCCATGATTAGCTGAATGGCTCACCATATCTCCACCCCTGGGTGGGATTCACTGGGTAGATAGAGAGCTGTTAGTTTCACACATGCTGGACATATGGAGGTTACAGGTCTCCTGGATTGAATGTCTTTGTTAAAGGACATAGAAGCTGGACTCTAAGCCAGGTGGGCTAACCAGCACTATAGTATGGACTTGTTACTTTATGTTTTACCTTGTGCCGGACAAAGGCTGTATTTAAGTTTTTCTGGTGACGTGGTTTATGAGGACTGTAATAAACCAGTCCGACTTTAAAGAGAAATGGTTCCTGTGTCTACCTCTTTAAGAAGCTGAATGAGTCAACCTACCACAGCTTGTATACTGATTTTTCACTTGCATAAACCTGTCGTGAATCACATGGCGAACAAGCAGAATGCTCATTCATAGGGTGGTTGCATTATTAATTTAGGAATTAAATTCTTTGTTATCGGCAGCACATCGTCCTGGGTAAACAGGGGATGTGCTGTCAATAATAATGATATTCTTTGAGCACAGAAGTATTGTAATAACATACGTTCTAAGCACGCAAAAAGTCATTAAAGTCAATTAGCAGCGATAAATGCTCCTTAACCCTACGAAATGCACACTGAGGGTATTCCGACACTATGTACAAGCATTTCTGTGAAAGGCACTCATTAGGATACATGATAATGACTTTATGTGGGAGGTATTTTTTTCTGTTTTCACCATCAAGTGATCCTAAGTAGCCAGGGGTGGATTAAGAGTAGCAAGGGCCCCGGGCAGTTTAGAAGGCGTGCCCCCCCACCACACACACACCCACCTACCCACAACTGATGTGTCACGTGACGTCACATGATCCCCCTTTGATAGATCATGTGATAGTTCATGTGAAATTAATTCTGCACAATATTAATATATTAATTATAATTATTTTTTTATATTAATTTTATGACTTAATATTGAGCACAATTAAGTATGCTGACATCCCCCTATGTATGTAGGGTCTCATACTGTATAATATGAGCTTTCACATAATCCTCTTATACACGGCCGGAGGCAGCACGGCGCCCCACCAGACACGGTGCCCATCCAGATACAGCATGAGGCCGCACGGCGCTCATCCAGATACAGCATGAGGCCGCACGGCGCCCATCCAGATACAGCATGAGGCTGCACGGCGTCCCCCCCAGATACATCAGGAGGCCGCACACTCACAAACAAACATATACAGACATATACAAAGACAAATACATGCACGCATAGGCTGCGTGCCCACTATGCATCTTTCAAGCGCTTTCGCCGCGGAATTTCTGCAGCAAAAATGCTTAAAAAACACTTGGTAATACATGCCCCATGTTCCCCAATGATAATCTCCATGTGCTGCGCACATGCTGTGGAAATTTCAGCTGCGGATTATCATTGCGGAAAAATACGCAGCATGTCCATTAATTTTGCGGACACACAGCGTAATTGCCGCCATTGACTTGCATTGAATCGCATAATATCTGCATGAGCATATGTGCACATGTGGATATTATGCTATTCTATGTGCAGATGGTACCCGGGTTTGGAGAAGAGGAGACTCTCCTCCAGACTCGGGTACCATAGTACCTGTTAAAAAAAGAATTTAAAATAAAAAAATAAAGATTATATTTACCTTCTGATGGCCCCAGGTCTCCTTAGCGATGCATCCGGTGTGTTGTATGGGTCGCGGTGGTGTGAAAGGACCTGCCATGACGTAATTTAGTCATGTGACAGGTCACACGACCGATGACGTCGGCTGTTGCGTGACCTGTCACATGACTAAATTTCGTCATGAAAGGTCCTTTCACACCACCGCGAGCTGCCCAACACACCGTACGCATCGCTGAGGAGACCGGGGGCCATCGGAAGATAAGTATAATCTTTATTTTGTATTTTGTATCATTCTTATTCATTTTTTTTAACTATTACTTGGTCACACTATATAAATCCATTCCAGTTGCATGGATTTATATAGTGTGACTAAGTTTTCAAGCACTTTTCCAAGTGATGCTAAAATGGCTTGGAAAAGCGCTTGATAACCCGCAGGCAGAAATGCATGCAAAAACGCTTGACAAATGCTTCTACCTGGCAGGAAAAACACATGTAAAATCCGCATGCGTTTTTCCTGCCAGGGAGAAGCGGAAAAAATATGCAGCATTTCTGCATCGTGGGCACATAGCCATAAACACATTTGAAACACAAAAATACATATAAACAGACATAGCACAGAATGATATCTGCACACACTGACACGCACTGTGCCACACACACACACACACACATCACTCACCATTCCCCTGCTCGGTTCCCGTCATCCAGCTCCTCTCTGGTGGTAAGAAGCAATGCAGAACGCACTGCATGACGTCACGCTAGCAGACACTGCCGCGCACAGGGCCGTGTCTTTTAGCTGTGATGTGGCCGGGCCAGCTCACGTGCACACGCACGGTACGCAGACATGCGCACACGGTACGCAGATATGTGCACAGACACATGCATACGTACATATGTTATAAACACATAAAACTGTCCTGTCCAGCAGCTCCTCAGGCATGTCTCAGTGCAGGGCCGCCGGCATGTCACAGACATGGCCCTGGACCATCTGAGGGGCCCACTCACCGTTGGGGCCTGGGCTGCTTCTTCAGCATCTGAGTAGGACCTCTGGTGCTGCTTGATTGCCGGCACTTCACCCGACATGGCCGTGCGCTGTGCGGTTGTGTCTGGTAGTAATGATGAGGAACTGCAATACACAAGCACAATTAAAGGCACAGTGTCGTCCCTGCCGTGTCATTAATACCAGACACAGCCACACAGCTCACGGCCATGTCAGGTGAAGTGACGGCGGTCCTGCACAGATGCTGGGGAAGCGGACCGCGCCACGACAGCGAGTCAGCCCCTCTGATGGTCCACAAATACCTAGACATAGATACATACACACACACATATCATACATACACATATATGGATATATATATATATATATATATATACAGTACAGACCAATAGTTTGGACACACCTTCTCATTTAAAGATTTTTCTGTATTTTCATGACTATGAAAATTGTACATTTACACTGAAGGCATCAAAACTATGAATCAACACATGTGGAATTATATACTTAACAAAAAAAGTGTGAAACAACTAAAAATATGTGTTATATTCTAGGTTCTACAAAGTAGTCACCTTTTGCTTTGATGACTGCTTTGCACACTCTTGGCATTCTCTTGATGAGCTTCAAGTGGTAGTCACCGGAAATGGTTTTCACTTCACCGGTGTGCCCTGTCAGGTTTAATAAGTGGGATTTCTTGCCTTATAAATGGGGTTGGGACCATCAGTAGTGTTGTGCAGAAGTCTGGTGGATACACAGCTGATAATCCTACTGAATAGACTGTTGGAATTTGTATTATGGCAAGAAAAAAGCAGCTAAGTAAAGAAAAATGAGTGCCCATCATTACTTTAAGAAATGAAGGTCAGTCAGTCGGAAAAAATTGGGAAAACTTTGAAAGTGTCCCCAAGTGCAGTTGCAAAAACCATCAAGTGCTACAAAAAAACTGGCTCACATGAGGACCGCCCCAGGAAAGGAAGACCATGAGTCACCTCTGCTTCTGAGGATAAGTTTATCCGGGTCACCAGCCTCAGAAATCGCAGGTTAACAGCAGCTCAGATTAGAGACCAGGTCAATGCCACACAGAGGTCTAGCAGCAGACACATCTCTTCAACAACTGTTAAGAGGAGACTTTGTGCAGCAGGCCTTCATGGTAAAATAGCTGCTAGGAAACCACTGCTCAGGACAGGCAACAAGCAGAAGAGACTTGTTTGGGCTAAAGAACACAAGGAATGGACATTAGACCAGTGGAAATCTGTGCTTTGGTCTGATGAGTCCAAATTTGAGATCTTTGGTTCCAACCACCATTTCTTTGTGCGACGCAGAAAAGGTGAACGGATGGACTCTACATGCCTGGTTCCCACCATGAAGCATGGTGGAGGAGGTATGATGGTGTGGGAGTGCTTTGCTAGTGACACTGTTGGGGATTTATTCAAAATTTAAGGCATACTGAACCAGCATGGCTACCACAGCATCTTGCAGCAACATGCTATTCCATCTGGTTTGCGTTTAGTTGGACCATCATTTATTTTTCAACAGGACAATGACTCCAAACACACCTCCAGGCTGTGTAAGGGCTATTTGACCAAGAAGGAGAGTGATGGGGTGCTACGCCAGATGACCTGGCCTCCACAGTCACCAGACCTGAACTCAATCGAGATGGTTTGGGGTGAGCTGGACTGCAGAGTGATGGCAAAAGGGCCAACAAGTGCTAAGCATCTCTGGGTACTCCTTAAAGATTGTTGGAAGACCATTTCCGGTGACTACCACTTGAAGCTCATCAAGAGAATGACAAGAGTGTGCAAAGCACTCTTCAATGCAAAAGGTGGCTACTTTGAAGAACCTAGAATATAAGACATATTTTCAGTTGTTTCATACTTTTTCGTTAAGTATATAATACCACATGTGTTAATTCATAGTTTTGATGCCTTCAGTGTGAATGTACAATTTTCATAGTCATGAAAATACAGAAAAATCTTTAAATGAGAAGGTGTGTCCAAACTTTTGGTCTTTACTGTATATACACACACACATTGCACATGGATTTACCCTTTCTGTACATGATGCAGGTTCTTCCATCTTCTCTGTGGGGCAGCCTCCCCTCCTCTTGGGGCCCGACTGCAGAGCTCTGGTGTAATTGGATGGCAGGAGGGGGAGAGCGGAGAGGTAACATTCAGAGCAGGGAAGGGAGCAGGGAGAGCAGTGGCCATGCTGTAAGCTGGCTCTGTGCTCTGCTGGAGGTCGGAGCAGGTGGGCGGAGCCTCCTCTCCTGCACTTACACAGTCAGCAGCTGGTGAGTCATCCTCGCAGCGCCGCCTGACACAGCAGTTTTACAGAGCAGATTCCATCTTCCGACTCCCGAGCCCTCCTGTCACACATTATAATGAGGCCAATCTGGCCCTGGGAGCCCTGGGCCCCATGGCAGACCCGGGCCCCGGGCGGTAGCCCAGATTGACCTCATTATAATCCGCCTATGTAAGTAGCCTACACTTCACATTCAGCATTATGTACTCCTCAAAACTTTAAGGGTCTGCTTGGGTCGTTACCTTGAGCCTATACTTGGTCATTGTACATGGCAAATCTCCTTCATAATCATGTGCAAGCAAGTGTGGAACAAGAAATGTGTTCTTACAGTAATGGTCAAAGTGGTATATTATTTGAATATTTTTTTTCTGGGATTTTACATGCAAAGTCTGTACTTTAGTGAACTATGAAGAATTTTTAAGGCACACTGAGTACTTTCCTTTTTCTCTGCAACAAAGCAAATTGTAAGAAAATATTATCTGCTTTTTAATGTATTCCAGTCACAGTTGTCCACTTTTCTAAATGTAGTTTTCAATATACTGTACCCATATTCATCTACTATGAGAATAACAAGCAAAGGTCTATACACATTTATATTTGATTTAGAATGTCCTTGGGAAACATTTATTCAGAGGAAATATAGACTATACCCCCACAATTGTGCCATTAATTGCTTCTAGCAAGAATTAGATACATTTTATACAGCACGCAACAAAGAAGCTGTGCGGTTATTCACAAAATAATTTTTTCCACTATTAAAGTGATGATTTTTGACCTATCCAGTCGCTGGCATCAGTATCAAACATTTTTTAAAACCTTTCAGGGTAAATAGGGCTGGGAGAAGAGAAGGCCAGTCTTCAGGGAGGCAGGGCTGCTGATAGGTCTGCGCCCAGCGTAAATATATTGCCTATATATACAGTTAGGTCCATATATATTTGGACAGAGCCAACATTTTTCTAATAGACATTACCACAATGAATTTCAAACAAAACAATTCAGATGCAGTTGAAGTTCAGACAGCTTTCATTTGAGGGTCTCCACATTAAAATTGGATGAAGGGTTTAGGGGTTTCAGCTCCTTAACATGTGCCACCTTGTTTTTAAAGGGACCAAAAGTAATTGGACCATTGACTCCAAGGCTATTTCATGGACAAGTGTGGGCAATCCCTTCGTTATGTCATTCTCAATTAAGCAGATAAAAGGCCTTGAGTTGATTTGAGGTGTGGTGCTTGCATTTGGAAGGTTTTCCTGTGAAGTAAACATGCTGTCAAAGGAGCTCTCCAAGCAGGTGAAACAAGCCATCCTTAAGCTGCAAAAACAGAAAAAGCCCATCCGAGAAATTGCTACAATATTAGGAGTGGCAAAATCTACAGTTTGGTACATCCTGAGAAAGAAAGAAAGCACTGGTGAACTCATCAATGCAAAAATACTTGGGCACCCACGGAAGACAACAGTGGTGGATGATCGCAGAATAATCTCCATGGTGAAGAGAAACCCCTTCACAACAGCCAACCAAGTGAACAACACCCTCCAGGAGGTAGGCGTATCAATATCCAAATCTACCATAAAGAGAAGACTGCATGAAAGTAAATACAGAGGGTTCCCTGCACAGTGCAAGCCACTCATAAGCATCAAGAATAAAAAGGCTAGACTGGACTTTGCTAAAAAACATTTAAAAAAGCCAGCACAGTTATGGAAGAACATTCTTTGGACAGATGAAACTAAGATCAACCTCTACCAGAATGATGGAAAGAGAAAAGTATGACGAAGGCGTGGTACAGCTCATTATCCAAAGCATACCACATCATGTGTAAAATACGGCGGAAGCAGTGTGATGGTTGGGCATGCATGGCTGCCAGTGGCACTGGGTCACTAGTGTTTATTGATGATGTGACACAGTACAGAAGCAGCTGAATGAATTCTGATGTAATCAGAGCCATAATGTGTGCTCAAATCCAGCCAAATGCAACCAAACTGATTGGTCATCGTTTCATACTACAGATGGACAATGACCCAAAACATAAAGCCAAAGCAACCCAGGAGTTTATTAAAGTAAAGAAGTGGAATATTCTTGAATGGCCAAGTCAGTCACCTGATCTCAACCCAATTGCGCATGCATTTCACTTGTTAAAGACTAAACTTCAGACAGAAAGGCCCACAAACAAACAGCAACTGAAAACCACCGCAGTGAAGGCCTGGCAGAGCATCAAAAAGGAGGAAACACAGCGACTGGTGATGTCCATGAGATCAAGACTTCAGGCAGTCATTGCCAACAAAGGGTTTTCAACCAAGTACTAGAAATGAACATTTTATTTACAATTATTTAATATGTCCAATTACTTTTGGTCCCTTTAAAAACAGGGTGGCACATGTTAAGAAGCTGAAACTCCTAAACCCTTCATCCAATTTTAATGCGGATACCCTCAAATGAAAGCTGAAAGTCTGAACTTCAACTGCATCTAAATTGTTTTGTTTAAAATTCATTGTGGTAATGTCTAGAACCAAAATTAGAAAAATGTTGCCTCTGTCCAAATATATATGGACCTAACTGTAGCTACATCTATATCTATATCAATCTATATATAGCTGTACATACATTTTGGAGATACAATAACTTGTGAAATAATACATTATCCACAAATTAGGTGAAATAAAACTGCCAGGATGAGTATTGGTTCATGTAGTGAGAGAAACCGAGCAATTCTCGATAGTTTGTAAACTTAAAGCCACTGTACACAATGTCAGCTGATCCTATCAATTTCGATGGGTTCGGCAAACGGTCTAATTTGTATTGAGGTACCGGCCAATCGATGGGCAGGAGAGTTGTAAATCGCACATGTCCAATTTTAGACTGCCAATCGTACTGTTCTCCCGGAGATTCTGCCTTTTTGTTTTATTCGGTTTTGTTTTTACATTGTGTTTCACAATCTATCTAAAAACACGATTCTTCAGGTCAGAACAATTACAGTGATACCAAAGCTGTATACGTTTTATTTATTTTAGTGAAAAAAAAAATTAAGAAATTTGTAAAAAAATTAATTTGGTTTGTGACGCCATTTTTTGAGGATCGTAACTTTTTTTACAAGTTAGCTATGTGAAGACTTGGGTTTTTTTTTGTTTGTTTGTTTGTTTTTTTTGTGGTAAGCTCAAGACTTTATTGATACCATTTTGGGGAACATACAATGTTTAGATCCCTTTTGTTGCATATTTTTCAAAAATGTGGCAATTCTGGCATTTTTTTCTTTACAGTGCTCACCATACTGGTTAGATAATGTTATATTTTAATAGATGCATAAAACTGGAGAAAAAAATGGGTAATTCTGAGCTGCCGTGGAGAAAAGATGAAGGATGCTAATCCAATTTCAGGTGGTTTTATTCGTCAATACGTTTTGAAGTATATAACTTCTTCATCAGGACAAACCACGATCGTGAAGTAATATGCTTCGAAACGCGTTGTCGAGTAAAACCACCTGAAATTAGTTTGACATCTTTCATCTTTTTTACATGGCAGCCCAGAGTAACGCATTTATTTCTCCAGGTCTATGCATTTATCTCCTCGTGGATCTGCAGCAGCTTAAGCCTTATAATTGGTTGTGTGCACACAACCCATCTAGGTGAGCGCAATCTTGCATCTCCTTCTATATTGTTGCTCAGATAAGACCCTATTTGCACTTTGTCTCCTCTCCAGTTTCTCTCTCTCTCGGATATTTTGATAAATGGGACTTTTACAGGAGTTGTTAAACCAAATATATTTTTGGTTTCTATTTTTTTAAATATCTTTATTTCAAATGTCGTAAAAATGTAACATTTTCTTAATCTTTTTTTTTTTTTTTTTTACTTTGTAGTCTTTTTAGGACTTTTAAACTAGCAATTGATTGATCTCTTGTTCTGTATACTGCAATACAACTTTATTGAAGCATATAGAAAAAAAATCTAAGTTTGAGTCAGGTGACTCAGATTTACAATGTATATTTTCAGTATAGACAGCAGAGATATGGAGTGAGGGGACAACTGTAAATGCAGAGGTCATTAATGATGTCTCTTTTCTAACCATTCTGGCCACCATATAATTTATCATGCATCTTAAGGCTCCCACAAAGATCAAATAAATTTTGTCTGAACTAGGTAATGCTGACAGAATTGTACTATTCTCTAGTGTATTTGGGGATCCCAACAGTTGTTATATTGGAACAAAGAAGGATCGGGCATGTTGTAGCTCAACAAGCAATATCATTGATTTGGAAAATACTAACAGTGGAATGGGTTATTAGATACTCCTTATGGAAAAGACATGACTGCTAGGCCAAGCAGAGTCTGCATAAGTATGAGGGAGTGTGGCCTTCTGGTTCAGAGAGATAGGAATGGTTTGCGGGGGGCTCTTCTCCTTTCGGAGTTGGCTGCGATAGACCGCCACATCCTTGTGCATTGTTTTTTGTATGTGACACTGTCACATTTTTCAGAGCATTTGGGTAAAGATAGCATGATCTTGGGATTTCACTAAAAAAAATCTGCATGGGATAGTCAAGAGGTTTTTCTGTCTGTATAATGAGCCAATAAGCCAACAGCTACCAAAACCATGTTTACACTTGAAATAAAATAAAAACTGATTAATAAAGGAGGATAGATGACATGATATATTAAAAATCTTAGCGTCAAAGGTCCATTTACAATGACCGATTTCAGATCATTATCAAGCGCTGATCGATGATACACAAGTTGATCAGCACTTATTTATTAGCCCATTCATGCTGGCTGACACTGAGCAGCCATTCTGTCCACCATACAGCATGCATACAGCATCCATACAGCATCCATGTCGTTGCTGTCACATCTCCTGTTTATACTGGATGATTTGCTGCAGTAAACAATGATTTTTATCCAAGCAAATCCGCCATTGAACGAGCGTTCTGATCGAATGCATTGAAACAGCTGGTTTCAGCTCATACATTTACTGCTTCTATTGAACTGCAAAAAGGTGGTTTGAGATTTATGAAATTCCCCAAATAATTTAAAATATATATTCTGGTGTCAAAGAATGAAAAGCCAAGATGTACAAGGTCAGACGTGACCTAGCCTCTCCCGATCTGGAGTAATTATTTGACAACAGGACTAAATGTGAAGACATGAGGAGCCACAATGATGTGAAGTGCATTTGGATGCTGATTGACACACTGCACATGACCTAGTGTACAGAAGAAAGCACAGCGATTCATAAGGAGAGAGTCACCAGGATATTCCCACTTAGTTTTAGTGTTGCTATCTTAAAGATCAGAATAAGGTCAAGCTTGAAAACTTCCCATCCCAAAAGAACCATAAGTACTTTATGATATCAGTAGTAAGAATCATTTCTGTATATATTATACCCTAAAGCTCTGGGAAGCAGTTGAGAATCCATTGCTCCCATTGTGTAGAAAACATTGCTTTACTAATATGATTTCATTATTTTGTATTTGTTTTCACTATCTAAATATACCACTTTGGCTTAATTAATTGCTATTGAAGAGGCTGTGGTTTTCAACAACTGCGCGCTAATCCACAGCAAAGCACCGAGGAGGCTGTAACTTTGTTAATTGTAACTGAATTAGGCAAGAGGCGAAAATCCATTTACAATACAAGGCAGTCTATTTGCATAAACATATTTACATAAATGTCTAACAATCAACCTTAATGGGAGAACATTGTAGGGCATTTCAGTATTAATGGACTTATTATGCTCATAGATTTTAGGTTTTACTGTTCCTTTGTAGCAAAAAAAATAACATATTATTGAGTTTACCTCTTCTTTGGTAAAGTTCTTGGATCACAAAATGAATATTAATTACCATTATAATATCATTATTAGTTATTATTATACTCGGGATGTGCGGCATTGTATTTCAGATGTAGGTATACGTTCAGGGTAGTAATTGAGAAAATGACAATAACGTGTTGTAGGCATCAGCAAGCAACCAATGGCAGCGTTCAGTGACACGATGTATTATGCTGCTGGAGGCAGATACCAGTCATTATGGATTACAGTTTACCTATTGTTCTGCCTTTGTTATTTTCCAAGTATAACAAATTTGCTTTATATGGAACTTTGTAAGAACTTAAGGCTTGGAGCAATATAGCATTTATGTACACTATAATTATTACTTCATTTGCGATTAGTACAATAGCTCAGCCAAATTATTAATTACTGTGTAATTAACCTTATATGTCCTTGTTTTTCTCCATCTATGTATTATCTCGCTGTGTCATTACATGAGGAGGTTATACGATCTCATAATCCTGGAGGTCTTCGGAACCTACTACATTCTTTACTGCTATGTAAGAAAGACTTTCTCAGACCAAAGTTAAACCTGGTTCCTCAACCTTTTTACCATATATTCAAAGATATTCAGATATATTCTTAATATGTGTAGAATTATAATGATAAGTTATGTTTTCCACTCAGCAATTATCATTACAATTCATTATTTCTATCTTCTTGGTCTTCTTCTTCTTCCTCTTCCTCATCTTTGTCTTATTATTATTATCACTATTATTATCCTTATTAAAAAAAAGTCAAATGAAAATGATAAAAATACTATGTATTGTAGATGAAGCATAGATAATGGTCATCATCATTTTTGGCTGATACTATGTCAAAATGATCCATACAAGAAAACTTCTCCATGCCAGCAGTCGGATGTCAGTGCGGCCATTTTCAATATCAGATCAGATTATTAATATCAAATGAGTGGAGACATTTGTACCTATTTTCTGCATATAATGTACATTACCAAGAGATGGGTTGCTCCAAGTAAGCAACTCCTCTCATGATCACATTGTGTCTGGCACTGATGCCTCCAGCCGTCTGCTGTTATTACCAAGGGGAACAGAAGGGATTGTACATATCTGATTCCTCAAAAAACATGGAATCATAGGGCAACTATGAAAATGAATAGGCTCTCTGATCTGGCTAGCAAAGGGGATACGGAGTAATAAACTATGATGTCCATATCCTTTAATAGGGATTATTTAAATGAAAAACCCATTAGATACATTTTCTTGAGATGCAATATTGCTTATATTATTTATTTGTAGGTGAAACATGACTTTAAATTATTATTATATTCTGTTTTTCAATGCCACTTTTCCCTATCCAGATAAAATAGCAACTGAAAACTGATATTCAATTCCTTTTAATAACACACTTGAAAATCTATTTACAAAGATCTTAAGTTTTGACATAATGGGAAATAGCTGTACAATGTTTAAGATTGCACTTTTACCACATAGGAATCATTTTTCAACACACACTAGACCTCCTATATGAATGTTAATGAAGAAAACTACAGGAAGCCATTCTTAATCTCCCATGGCTGATTGCATCAAGCAATAACTTGTGCTGCACTGCAATATTAACAAGGTTACCCACACCGTCAAACATGTCCTATCATTTCTATTATACTATATGTTTAACTATACATGATGTGAGGATTATAAGGCCAAGAGCATGCAACCAGTCTGTCTGTCTATCCATATATCTATTTATCGATCAATTATCTATCTATCCATTTATCTATTATCTATCTATTCATCTATCTATCTATCTATCTATCTGTCTGTCTGTCTGTCTGTTTATCTATTTGTCTATCTATGGGTAAAAGGAAGCAATAAACTTTGGATATATGGGAAAGTGAATACAGTGTAGCAATTGTCAAAAATCATCTATCTATCACAGTAGGTCGCATTGTGACTACACTCACGACACTTGGATGGCTGAAGAACACAACAAGCTGTACCACAATTCATCCCATGTTTGTAAAACGTACTAGGGTGGAAACTGTGGATGGACAAATTGCTATTTCTATGGACCTACTGGGAAAAGGATGAAAAAACAGACATATTGCCTGGTGGATTTGACAGGTTCAAGTCTTTCTTTTCAAACATTTTATGAAAACCATGAGAACCAATAATAAAAAAATATTGGCCGAAAAGTATTTTTTCAACTTATAAGAATTTTAAAAAGCTTTAAAATATATCTAAAAAAATTCTGATCATTATAGATCATTGGATACCCAGCTAATTCTTGTCATCCAATACTGTGCCATGTGATTGTGCAGGCATTTATCCAATACTGTGCCATGTGATTGTGCGGGCATTTATCCAATACTGTGCCATGTGATTGTGCAGGCATTTATCCAATACTGTGCCATGTGATGGTGCGGGCATTTATCCAATACTGTGCCATGTGATTGTGCGGGCATTTATCCAATACTGTGCCATGTGATTGTGCGGGCATTGGTTGGCTACGGCAGAGGTGATGTCACAATAGATCTCATGCTTCTGCAGTACCGTGAAGCCTGTGATGGTCACATTATGCCACACTGGCCAATGACTTCCAGAAATGACAGAAGAATCTGGTGACCATTAGCACAGGAACAGGAATGAATTTTATGGTGGATACCTGGAAGTACACGTGGGAATACACATAATGTGCCCCCAGAAAACATGTGTTATCAGAAGAGATTGGGATCAGTTCTGCAGTATCAATATACCAAGCTCTCTGGCATTAGTGACATCCTTGTGGTGTTAAAGGGAATCTGAGAGCAGCATGACGTAGGGGCATTTTGATTTCAGCAATGCATTACTTATTGGATCACCTGCTGCAATTTTCATAAAATCACTGTTTGTCTGCTGCAGAGCAACCAGTTCTTAGTATTATGTATAACCTTGCCCCACATGACTGACTGACAGTTTTCTGCATACACCGTGCATAGGCAGAAAGCGGCAAAACATTGGTGGGGTGGGGTTATACAAGGTTCATGAATATGGAGGACTACATAGCAGCAAGTTTACTAGTCCTCTAATGATAATCAAAAGTACAGCATCCAGCCCTGTAAAATTTCATTTACACTGAAAGATTATCATGAACAAGCCTTCTTACAAAACTCTTATTTCACAATTATCTTGCCGTGTAAACAGGCTGCTGATCACCCGATGAACAAGCAAAATGATCATTCATTGGGTGAAATTATCTTTTGCGCAGCACAAAAAAACCCCATCATTCTTGGAGGTACATTGTCCTATGAAAACAGGACTCGCATGAACCATGGCAGGTTATGCACACTCAATGATCTGCTATAGCTCACTCAGTGTGCATTGTTTGCCTAGGTCTCCCTGTGTAAACAGACACTTAAACATAGAAACACAGAAGCATAGAATCCTAGAATGTTAGAGTTGGGGGGACCTCCAGTGTCATCTGGTCCAACCCCCTAAACGACCGTCGATAGGTAAAGGTTATACCATCAGTCAGTAAGTATAAACAGACCCTAAGTATTACACTGCTGGAATAAGGGTTTCTGGCTCTACATCTTCAGCTCTCAGATTAGGTGGCAAAAACCTGCAGACAGATTCCCTTAAATGAAAAGGTATAGGATAGTAATAAATTCATGGTATTTTAATAACATTCATATCAAGAATTATTCCTGTTCTATATCACAGTGGGATGAAACACCTGTAGCATGTCTTACCCACTAAAAGTTTTTCCACAATATTGTTTTCTTCTTAGTAACACACGTTCCTTTAGATCTCCTTGTGCTCCCTATGAATGCTATGTTTTCATTGTGCTCACTTGCTCAAATGTTTTTAACATCTCAGCTTGATTTCCATTAATTCTTATATGAAATTCAAAAGTAACATTCTTGACTTTTTCTGATCTAATGAATTTTCCCAAAGGTGATAACATAATATTTCAATATTTATTTTCACTTTCTCTTTTCATTACTGCCTTCTGCTGCACACATTTAAATGTATTATTATTCTGCATACTTTAAAGCATAATTCAGAATCCTGAATCTTCATTGATTCTTTCTGAAGCTGGAATCGCAAATGAAGTATTACTTGTATCTACCTGAAAATTCCATTTTAATTATGTTTTATAATCAATTACCTTTCAAGAAGAACAAAGGGCAGAGTGAATTAAATTCCCTTATCAATAAGTAAACAGTTCTTTTATCCTCTCCATCCTAACTGTCCAATTTGCATTCTTTCAGTAAGTTCACTATTTGGGGAAGAAGAAGAAGATATGATTCATTGTCTGCCTGCCCAGCTAATGTCCTTATTATAGATCGCAAATTTCCTTGTTGTATTGTAATTTAACTCAAAAAGGAGCGGCTGGCAGAAGAAAAGATTTCAAGAATTTTATTTATGGTAATAGTAATGTAAATGTACAATTGAATGAGAAAGTTAGAGCCAAGTCCTGCACACAGTGCTCCTCTGAAATGCATACTACAGTCAAGATTTGCAAAGTATCTTTAAAGGTTTACCTGTTTTAGACTTTGGCTCTGTTTCATCCCGGCATTGTTCCTGACAGTCTTGATAAGAGGTTGTGGAGGAGTCAAAGGAGCTTGAGTCATTAAGAAAGTAAATCTCTTAATGAATCAGGTACATCTTAAAAGTGCCATGTGCGACACCAGAAATCTTTCTCCAGTCAGGGACAGGAGCAAGATTTTTAGGCATAAGTTACGCCACAGCTCATCATGAATTAGACGAGCGTGTTTCACCAAGATGCATCCTACCCTCGTTCTACCACAGCTCCATCCATTTTGGCAGCGCCGGCTGAAACTAGCGTGAAAATGTCGAAAGTCGGAAATTTCTTGAGCAAGTTCACGTTGTACAAAAATCTTGCAAACCTTTTTGCAACGTTTCAAAGTGTTTTAAACACTTTTATAATGCCTATACCTTTTTGTAAAAAGGGTCTTACAATAATAAGGTGAACACATTATGACCGACTGCTGGGACCCAAACTAAAATCTGTGGGGAAATCTAGCAGTAAGATTTCAATTCCCAGACAGTGAGATCCCACGGATATCCCACAGTTGTGTTTGTTCCTTCATGTTAAGAGACATCTTCTTACTCTCCAGTTATAAGTGGCCATGCAAAGTAGAATTTTGTTGGCCAAATTTGCCAATTTTAGTGGGACCAGCCAACTATCTAATGTGTCGATGGAAACTAAGTCCAACATAGCCCTGGATCTGGAGCTGAAGAAAAATTCTGAAGGTACCATTGACAACTAGCCTTGTCAGCTCTGCCACATATATTTACTATTAAATTCTGAAAATGCCAATAAAGAGTTATTCTCAAGTTGTACACACAGCTTTCCAATTTCTTTCCCCCCCTGGTTTCCAGCAAGATGGACATTGCTCCTTGAGTGACAGTTCTGGTCCATAGCAGAGATGCAGGATTAGTGGAACTATAAAGCTCAGCAAACAGTTCTATGAGTTACACCTTCAACTATCAGTGAACACTGGTTTGTTTGTTCTGGAATATCCACTACTGAACTTACATAAAGTGATAGCAGGGCATTTGGACAAGCACATAGCTCTGGACAGCGATATCTGAGAGCAGTGATTAGTAGACCTGCTCTGGGAGAAATCGATGGTGGGGGCAGGTTATTTTGCAAGATTTATAACAGCAGCTTGTCAGGAGGTGAAAGGGAGGGAAAGGGAAATCAGCAGCTAGTAAATGTATACAATTTAATGCGCTGGAGAGAGAATACTGGGATTTTAAGAGTTAACCCCCTTCCTGGAATATAGCTACTGCTCACAGGCTCTGGGCAGACACCAGTGGCCGAGTTCCATGGAAACCAACTGTACACTCTGAAAGATAAAAGCTCTCATTGCAGGAGAATAACAGCAGAAAATGAAAGCCATTTACAACCTTGCTTATTTTCATGCTGTCTAACTAAAGAAGTTTAAGTAAATAACTTGAGAATGTCCCTTTAAGATGGCTTCCTGAATAACTGCCCCTAGATGAGACCAAGTCATTCACATTCTCAATACACTCAATACATTTCATGAAGTTCTGTACTGAACTTCACAAGGCAGTTAAAATAATGACTTTAAAATCCAGCGCAAAGACAGCTAGGCTCTCAAGTTAAGGTTTGTCTCTTGATTGATTTGTACAGCTTGGCTGACCTATATTTGGTTACATTAAGGCAGTAAGTTCTCTTACATGACAGCAAACACAAATAAAAACAAAAGTACAATGATGAATGTGAACTACTTAAGTCAAGCTTGTTTTACTGCTATGATAAAACTAAACAGCTCGACACTTTATATCTTATAAGATATTGTTTTAAGTAATATATAGATATTAAAAATGCTGAAAAAGATCTGTAGAAGAATTTAATATTATTACATTAATAATATATATTTTGCCAGTTTCTATGTATAGAATTGCATTCTTTTCCATTCAATATTATTGTAGTTCCAAAAACCCCTAGCAAACATTTCAAGATAGAGGTGGGTCCCAGTGGTGGTACCCTGATCATGTGTTATGCCATATATGACGGAGATTGGAATATGGCTTTAAAGATGAATTCTGCAGGCATTTATAGGGGTGCTAATAGTGTCACAAAGTGACAGCAATAGCGTTTTCAACACCAACCATTATTAAGAATATATGATGATGTAACAGAGCTCTGTACAGATTCTTGTAGTGGACAGCTAAGTAAGCCTGGCTTCACATATATTCATTGCATTAGGCTCAGGTTTTCGATCTTCATGCAACTCAACCGGATCACAACTGATAGCAACAGATACAAAACTGCATCAGGTTCAATGAGGCTTTTTCACCATTTTAGCCAGAGGTGCTGGTCCGGGTCACATCATACTATTACTTGAAACATTATGATCCGACACCTGGACCGGCTCCTTCACCATGTCCAGTGAAATAACTGATGTGCCGGACTGGTGGGAATGATCCTATTACTAATAATCAGTTATTTTATCAGTTTTCACCTAATATTTTAGCTAAATGCCGGATGGAAATGATGACACAACATTGGGCATATGTGCTTGGGTTCTTAGTTTACCTGTAGGCTTACCCATGATAATGCTTTGAATTATCACAAGTTTTTGTCTGCTTGTGCAATAGATGAAAGGGAGTGCATTATTTTTTTACATTATGATTTAGAAGGGCTGATATCCCTCTCTCTTCCTAAATCTCATAGTTTCTTTTGCATGAACGACACACCTTTTGGGCTGTAACCATATCCTCTTTGCACTACATCACTTAAGCTCTTATTCTCGGTAATTGTTTTTGTTGGATTGCATTTGTTGTAATAATTCACAGTTTCTATTTGCATCATATGAGTGTCAGATTTTATCTAGTCTGCATCTTTACATTAAATATGCTCATCTTTCATCATGTATTTTGCTTTACTTAAACTCCTGATATAGAGGTTAATTACGTGGCTTTAGGGGAGGTAATAATGTCCCCTAACAAAAAGTTCTGGATATTTGCATAGTGTCTACTACTGATACTTAATGTCAAGAGATTAAATTTTAAGTCTCTATATTCCCTGGCAGCTATCATTCAGGTATTTTTTTAATGCAGGATTTTATTGAGATTCTGTTTAGGGGTGAGCAGACCCATGTATATTCAGATTCGTCGAGTTCGACCAAACTTTTGTCCAAAGTTCGTTTTGGGTACCAGAACTCTACCCAAACTAGAACCTGAACCCCATAGAAGTTACTGTAATTGGGACTCAAACCTTGGTGCTGTAAAATGGTTGTAGTAAGGGTCAGGGGGCTGGTAACGGAAGCAGACTACCCCCACAGATATCTTTCTTTCTCGCAAACGGACTTCAGGGAGAGGTCCGTGTTCAGAGTTCACTGCACTGGGCATCTCACCTTTATAGTTTATGAGGGCAGGGACAGTACAATTTTTTTTGTATCTCCGCAGAGTACCCCTTTAAGCGGGGACATGTACAGACAACAAAGACATTACAGAGTAACACATTGTTCAGCAGTTACAGGAGGAGTGAGAGGCCTGCTCACAAGCCTACAATTTATAAGGGGACACAATAGGTAGAATGTGCTTGTCATGTATGGTCCAGCCATCATTATAATAAATAGGGCATTTCAAAAAAGCTGCACGATCTGGTAATCAGCCACTATCTGCTAAGTACAGTTACCAAGTGCTGTTTGGTGCATGGAGGATGTGGAGACACATGAATAGGAGGGACCAGATTCTGAGGAAAATTTAGAAAGAGGGAACAGGGGAGATTTAGATTGGTGAAGTGAGGTAAAAATGTGAGGGCTAGATATTAGTCAGATTGTTTGGGGTAGTGCATTCTAGAAAACTGGCACAGCACAAGAGAAGTCTTGGAGACAGAGGTGCGAATTTCAGATTATGGAGGATGTTAATTTTAGATCAATTGCAGAAAGGAGAGCATGGGTAGGGTGATGGACAGACATAAGGAAGAAGATATAGGGTAATGCAGAACTGTGGAGAGAATTGTGGGTGAGAGAGATAAGCTTGTATTGCATTTGGTAGTGAATGGGCAACCAGTGCAATGACTGGCACAAGGTGGAGGCATCGGTGTAGTGGCTGGACAGAAATACAACCCTGGCTGCCACATTCAGGATGGATTGGGGAAGAGAAAGTTGGGTTACATGGAAACTGATCAGTAGAAAGTTGCAGTAGCCCAGATGAAAATAATTAAAAGCAAAAGTAAGAGTTTTTGGAGTTTCCACACTAATCTATGATAAGTTGGGATTTAAAGGAAAACTAATCCATCATAGTATTGTGGTTCTCTTTTGGGAAAAATGATAGCTGCTAGTTTATACTTTGCTCATTAGAATTGGAAATGTGATGTTTGATTGAGTGATTTTTTAATATTTTTACATGATTACTATGACATGTAAATGGTTGTCTGCCATGAAGTAAAGAACATTCATTATAATCATATCATTAGTCACTTCCACAATTATCTGCTCGTCAAAATGGACCTTAGAGCTAGTCATGTAGATATTGCTCACAACTGTCATTTGTCCCCACCATTGTTCAGATCTAACAATAGCTAAACAATGGGGATGAGATGGTTAAAATAAATATCTTAATGATTATCCTCAATATCCCCTAGCACTTCAAGACCATGACATTTATTTACATAGTAAGTGATTTTTTTGTAGCTTTCATTTGGTTTTAATCTTGAACCTGCCAAGTATGATTTAAGATAATACAACTGTGTATTCTAAGATGCTGTAAAATAAACTGCATATAATCCAGAGAAATACAACAAACATCCTGTCATTGCCTGTCATTTTTCATATATTGTACATTTACATAATGATTTTTGCCTTTTTTAATAATACAGCATATTTATATACAAATGACTCTGAGGCAATAGGTGTTGCTTTCATGTATCTGTATTTTTGAATCCATTTTAATATTCTACCCAGTCTTCTAATTTAGGGAGAAAAAGTAGATTAATAATGACTGGAATCATGAAGTCATAATGAAATGGAGAATCAAGCTTTACATAAATGAGGTTAGTAGGAAAAAAGTAAAAATCTCTGTCAAGTTTCATATCATCACCAAGAATATATGAAAATCTACAAGCCACAGTGGGTGTACTTACAATATAAAGACACTTGGGTATTTCAGAGAAACTCATGAATATAAAAAATACGAAGGCAATTTTGCTCACGATTCAGCATAAATATATAAAAATATAAAACAACCAAGTGAATTTCATAAGGCATTCCACTTTACTATTTGTGCTTCAGCGACAGAAAGCAAACTTTACAGCCTTATTACAGTGCAAGCCCTATAGATGCCGTACATAGGACACTGATGTAAATCTATCCACGTCCTTTTAACTGTTACCCGACTTACACTAAAGGGTTTTTTTGTACACTGTATTGATTTTTTTGTTGGAATTTTTTTTGCTTATTTTTATCATATTACAATTTTTAATATTCTTTTATTCCTATCACGGGATAAATAGCCAAGACTGAAGAATGTATTGTTCTATGGTATCATGGAGTCCCCTGTGTCCCTTTTTCTTTACTTTTTCTGCTGCTACCTTTAAATGGCCTTTCCTAAGATTGAACTTCATGCCATGTTCATTTAATTGTGAATAACATACTGACTGCTGTAAGTCAGACCATTGTGATCACTGTTGATCTTGAGGACTGTGCTCTGCCCAAGGCTGTGGAGTCGCTAAGCCAAACCTCTGACTCTGACTCCGCAATTTCCCTGACTCCGACTCCCGACTCCGACTCCACAACACGGCCTCACTATTGAGCATGTACATAAGGTGCAGCACAGATTAATTTCAACTAAAAGCCTAAATCCTGGTGTGCATAGGTCCCCCCATCCCCCAATCCTGGTATGTATAGGACCCCTCATCCCCCAATCCTGGTATGCATAGGACCACTCATCCCCCAATTCTGGTATACATGGACCCCTCATCCTCACATCCTGGTATACATGGTCCCCTCATCCCCAATCCTGGTATACATGGACCCCTCATGCCCCCATCCTGGTATGCATGGTCCCCTCATCCCCAAATCCTGGTATGCATAGGACCCCTCAACCCCCAATCCTGATTAGTATAGGACCCCTCATCCCCCAATTCTGGTATGTATGGCTCCCTCATCCCCAATCCTAGTATGCATAGGACCCCCCCATCCCCCAATCCTGGTATGTATAGGACCCCTCATCCCCCAATCCTGGTATACATAGAACCCCTCATTCACCAATCATGGTATGCATAGGACCCCTCATTCCCAATCCTGATATGCACAGGACCCCTCATCCCCAATCCTGGTATACATGGACCCTCATCCCCCAATACTGGTATGTATCGCCTCCTCATCCCTCAATCCTGGTATGTATGGCACCCTCATCTCCAATCCTGTTATGTATGGCACACCGCATCCCCCAATCCTGGTATGCATGGCCTCCTCATCCTGAATCCTGATATACATGGCCTCCTCATCCCCAAATCCTGGTGTGCGTGGCCCCCTCATCCCCCAATTCTGGTATGCATAGGACCCCTCATCCCCAATCCTGGTATGTAGAGCACCCCTCATCCCCCAATCCTGGTATGCATAGGACCCCTCATCCCCAAATCCTGGTATGCATAGGACCCCTCATCCCCCAATCCTGATAAGTATAGGACCCCTCATCCCCCAATCCTGGTATGCATAGGATCCCTCATCCCCAAATCCTGTTATGCATAGGACCCTTCATCCCCCAATCCTGATAAGTATAGGACCCCTCATCCCCCAATCCTGGTATGTATAGGACCCCTCATCCCCAAATCCTGGTATGCATAGAACCCCCTCATCCCCCAATCCTGGTATGTATGGCTCCCTCATCCACAATCCTGGTATGCATAGGACCCCTCATCCCCCAATCATGGTATGCATAGGACCCCTCATTCCCAATCCTGATATGCACAGGACCCCCCATCCCCAATCCTGGTATGCATAGGACCCCTCATCCCCCAATCTTGGTATGCATAGGACTCCTCATCCCCAATCCTGGTATGCATAGGACCCCTCATCCCCCAATCCAGGTATGCATGGCTCCCTCATCCCCTAATCCTGGTATTTATGGCCCCATCACTGCACACATTAAAAAATAAACACTTCTACTCACCTTCATTCCTCACCTCTGCTCCAGCGCTGCATCCTGTTCTCCTGCTGCAGCTAACATCAGCATCTGAGAGTGCATGACGTCACTGCCATGTGCTCTCAGATGCTGATGTGAGCTGCTGATGCCGGCATATTCACTCCTCTCCACGCTGGAACTATGGCGTAGAGAAGAATGAATATGCATTCTCTTTAGTAGCGGGAACTGTCATCAGAAGCCGCGGCTCAGCGCTCCTCCATGCCCGCGACTAAAGAGAATGAATATTTATTCTTCTCCATGCTCATGGGCATGGAGAAGTGGGAATATTCATTCCCCTTTAGCAGTGGGCACTCGTGGAGCTGCAGCAGCGGCTACTACGTGCGCCCAGCTCCTCCACCGCCGCAACCCGCTCCTCCGCCGCCGCAACCCCCCCCACCACTATCCTCCAATGGAATTTTTATATACTCGGGTATATACCCGAGTATGAGCCGAGGGGGGCTTTTTCAGCACATTTTTGTGCTGAAAAAGCCCCCTCTCGGCTTATACTCGGGTATATACGGTATATATTTTAGGAGTCGGAGTCGGTCCATTTTAAGCTGACTCCAACTCCACCAAAATGGACACCGACTCCACGACTCCTACTCCACAGTCCTGGCTCTGCCCAATCTAAATGAAGTAGAGGTCGAGTATGCGCACTAAATCTCCATTTCTTGTCTATGGCACTGCCTGTAAAAAGCCAAATACAACACTCAGTTAGTTTTGGTAGTCCTAGAGACAACAAATGTAATGTGGTCATGAAAGCTTGACCTGCATTCAATTCTGATAAGGTTCTGCAGAGGCCATTCTTGGGATTGTTAAGAGTCCCAGTCATCAGAACCCCAAGAATCAGTTAGTTATGCCCCATCCAATGGATAGATGATGACTTTCAGTCTTGGGAAAAACCCTTAAATGCTTACATTATCCCCATAAATCACTGTTACTACTTCATCTATGAATTGTCCTTGAAGTAGAGCCCATGTTCTTCATCACTTAAACCACTGGCCTCATGCAGACAACTCCTGTCAATATGCTAAATAAGCTTATAAATAAATCATAAGGATCCTCAACTTTATTAGCCAGAAGGTAGTGTTCCTCCAAGAGACATCTATTCTTGAGCTCTCTATATACTTCATTCCCTCAGTAAGCTTTCCCTGGAAAATCAGTATTTTGCTATGAAAAATCATGGAAATTAGAAACAAATTCTAAAATGAGATGCTTCTGATAATATTCTGATTAAACAAACCCTTTAATTTTTATCACAGAAGTTAGTGCACATGTTTAAAAATATATTCATTAAGGTAGAAGATTCAGAAAATTCACACATCAGTTGGTATCACGTATCATGTTTTTCTCTGCTTTACTCTCACAATATACACAAACTGATTTTTTTTAGCCGAGTGTATTTATTTATTTTTGTCTCTCTTCACACTAAAAAGATCTGATGTTTTAGATCCATTTTAGAAAATAATTCCTGTACAAAACAGATTATTTGCTACACAAGCAGTATGCTGCTGCCACAGGTTAGTGTTACATAAGTGTGAATGACGTTTGCAGCCTGTATTAAAATACTATTATAAACTAACATTATAAGAGAAACAGAAATAATCAATCTTCTTAGTAATCATATAATATAGGAAGGAATTCTCTAGAGTAAAAGTGAGCCAACATGATTTAAATGACCATACTGTCATTATACTGTCCATAATGTAATACTAATAGTAATTCCAATAGTAGTAACTTTAAAGGAGCACTCCCATCAAAGTTTTTATCCTTTTAATATATTGCAATCAGTATGTTATATAGCCCCGTGCACTTACAATTGCTCATATTTCCCTTTTATCCAGCAAATTTTTCTCTTTTCCATTAAGTCTATGACATCACATGATTAAATATAGACTAGTTGAACCCTTCTAAGCTCTATGTAGAAACAGGAAGTCAGTTTTCTCTTCACAATGCATGAGTCATCACTGCAAAAGTCCCGGGGGTGGGGGTGGGGGCGGAAGCAGCTGGGTCAGGAGTTGAAGAGGTGGATGAGTCATGCAGGGAAAAGAGACTTCAGGTTTCTACATAGAGCAGTGAAAAGAGAAGAATTGACTGGGTAGAAAGGCAAAATGAGCAATTGTAAGTACACAGTGCAATATAATATGATGATTGCAATATATTAAGAGGATGAAAACGTTGATGGGAGGAGGAGTGCTTCTTTAATACTGACACACACATCAAACTCCTCAGTACTAGACACATGATAATGTCCATTTGCCAGGCTCGAGTTAAATCACAGCACACTTAGCTACACTCACATTTCTTCTCCTATATTGTCTGCAGCAAGTTAACACTTTATTAGAAACATACTCTGTATCGATCTCTGTCAGTATAGATATACACAAAAGAAAATCTGTGCATCATCTATTACTAATCACTCTTGCTAGGACAGCCCAAGACTTTATGAATGGACAAATATCACATCTGCCCATAATGCTGGCCTCAGCGGGAAATGGCACTGACTTGAGTAGCAGAATGCTGAAAATTATAGCGTGTGCAAATTTCCTAGATAAGTAAATGGAAAACTCTATATACAAATCAGAGTCCTGGGAGCCATTTGGCTCCTAGCCCCTATATCTGAAAGAAAAAATATATCATTGTGACAAAGGTTCTTTTAAAGGAGATAAATATGGAAATTAATAAAGGAGTATGTTGCTCCTTGCTGGCTTGTCAACGTTAATGGAAGGGTTAAATATTAATACTTAGCCTTCCTATAAAGGGAGTCCGTCAGCACAGAATGACTATTCAAACCAAGTATAGCTGCTCGGTGCACCCTTAGTGTGGCCAAACATTGAAGTGTTCCATCCCACCTCATTTGCCATCGATCGCCGCCATTCTCTTGCTCTATAAATCCAAGGCTGTCAATTAAACAGATAGTGGGATGGAGATAGAGGGGAAAGTAGTTGGTAAAGTGCATTTTAAGAAGTCTTCCTATTGAGTTTTTTATTCATTAAATGTTTGTATGGGCATGTAATGTAGTGTGAGTGCATTAATATACTCACCTACCACTGCTTTCTTCAGTGTTCAGTGCCACTCTACTTCTCTGAGATGTCACCGCTCTGCAGACTCTCTGGGTTACGCTGTGCTCTGCATGACCCGGAAGTGACTTTTACAATGTAAGCCTATAGAGAGTCAGAATGAGGCCCATAGGCTTTCATTGTAAAAGAGACTTCTGGCTCACCCATAGCGCATAGAGCGAGCCAACTAGCTGCAATTACAACGACGTCACGGAGAAGAAGAGAAGAACGGCACTGGACACCGTAGAGGTGAGTATATTAATACACTCAAACTACATTACATGCACATGCACATTTACTGAATAAAAACAATGGGAGTGCTTCTTTAAATTTTGGCCACACTGAGGGTGCACCGAGTGCCTGCACTAGTTTTGAATAGTCTCTTTAACATAGGAGGAGGCAGCCAGGACTGAAATACTTCTTCATGTAATGGAACATATCTTTTATCTCCTTTAACAGATAGAATATTGGCGATTGCTATAATACTTATTTCTCATGTCCACTGTATATATTTCTTTTTATATTAGCTTTGATCTCCGGAACTTTATATCTACATATACAAAGCTCTCTATAAATTCATTGTATGGCTGATGCCAGCATTTTCCATGTAGTATTTCATGTATTGATAGGCACTTCATGAATATTGATTCGGTCCACCACTGTGAACAGATCACATACACACATCATTTATTACAGAGTTACCACAATTTTCATATTTCACAGTAGCAGGGATTTCAATTGATCAAGTTTTATTACACTCACTGTAGTAAGTGGGAAGAGCGTATCTGCCAATTCTATACATTATAAAATCTATATAGGACTGAAAACAAAGATTCTTCATAATGTACCACAGCATAATGTTTCCTGCCATTTATCTCCATCAATCACTAATGCCATTCATTGATAGTGAGAGAATAAGTGTGTTTCCTAATGTAAGCTACACTGTTCTGTATATACATGTAAGTACTATGTATACTATATGATAATTCATGTGACCCTAAATAGCCCGAATATTGTGTATGCAAAGTTTACCAGCATATTAGCCAAAAGGGAAATCCCTTTGCACAATTCTCCATTTTCAAAACACCTTTGAATTTGCAGACACAATGTTGTCTCCTGTGATAAACCACAGCGCTTGGGTACAACATTCTCCTCGAAAACAGCTTTCATCTCTTTTTGATATAAATGCCATGAATCATCTTATCATTGTATTTCTGTTCTATGCCTCTACTTATCATTACAAAAGCAATCGATCCCAGCCTGTCTAGAAGTTTAATAAACTGTCATCACAGTCATTGGTCTAGTTTGATAGTTTGAAGCTGCTGGCTGGATCTGTAGCTTAAGAGAAAGGCTGCCCGTAGCTGATCAGGTGGCTCGGCCATTAAAGAGAAAGAAGAAAAACATCTGTGCTACAAAAGACTTCTAAAGACTAGTCTATAATGTTCTTATTATTCCCCTTTGAGGGCACCACATTCTCAGAAGTAGAAATATCGTATATCTTCAACACCCATGGAGAGAAATATGTATTGTTATGACAGTAAATAGTACATTTCTCCCGGAATAAAAAAGATAAGTGACTTATATCGGAGGCATTCTATACATAACCCAAACTGGAAGCTGCAATAATAAGATTAAGCTTATTAAAAGAACACAACCTAAAGGTAAAGTCTCTGAAACGGAAAACATATCGATCATGCCGTGACATCATTTTCTTTCTATTCTCTCCCTTATCTCCACGTGTCATCAACACCAAATATTAAAATCAATGGTGCTGGAAATCATTATTTACTTTGCATTCAACGGCTGAAGCGAGTGTATAAAGAGAGAGGAAAAATAAATCTTATCCGAGTGCATGATTACATTTAAAACAAATTAATATGTTCAACTGAGCAGATGTGTTTTCATCAGCATTTATTGAAGAGGTAAATATGGGAAGAATAAATGTTGATGACAGATAAAGATCGATTAATGGATAGATTTTCCCAGGAGTGTTTTGGATTAGAAACATATAATTTACTTGCAGAATCGGAGTTATGTATTTAAAGTAGATTTTATTTTTAGGATATTTTGCATTTATACCCATCAGCCATCACGTTAAAACTTAATATTTTTTATAGGCCCCAGTCATTCATCAAATTGGTTCTGAACCATTAAAGCATGGGCTCTAAAATATCTCTAAAACTGTCTTTAAATGGACAGGTGAGGCCTCCTTAGATCTGAGTTATTTTTCCAGCAAATCCCACAGATGATTCATTGGAGTAAGACATGGAGAAATTAGAGACAAACTCAATATCTTAAAGTCTTTCTGGTGTTCTTCAAACCATTTCTGAATAGTTGGTGTGTAAGAGAGAATCATACTGCCATGTAGGATTGCTGCTGCGAAGAAAGGGTGTGCTTGGTCTGCAACAATGTTCACGTAGGTGGTACGTGTTAAAGCAGGATTCATGTGGATGCATGGCAGCAGCCAAGGTTTCCGATCAGAGTATTGCCCAAGACATCACACTGCTTCCAGCAGCTTGCCTTCTGCCCATAGTGCATTTTGGTTCTGACCATTACTTAGATTCACATACTGACCATACATTACGGTGTTTTTATTATGTTAGCCAAGATACATTACAAATCCAAGGTACACGGAAAACCCCTGTCCTCTGGCTGTGGTATGTTTTTACTTAAAAAAAGCAAACTTCTTTACTCACCCTCCCTGGGTCCCGTGTTGAGTCCCCCCATCTGCTTCTAGCAACTGTTGTTTTCTGACATTAGGTCAATAGTGTCACGGCCAATAATTGAGCTCAGTGAGTTTGAGAGGCTTGTGCCGTCAACTCGGGCAGAGCCATTGAGGTCAGATATTGGCTGCAGAGCTATAAATGTAACAGACTTAACAACCTCTTGGATCAGTGGTGGAGACTCAACGTTGGATCAGGAAGCATGAGTATAACACAGTTTGCTTTTATAAAATAAACTGAAGCCAGTGACAAGGATTTTCTGCAACCGGAAACCCTTTTACAATGTTATTGGAAGGGGAAAGTGTAACATCTGTTCCAATTTCTATCTCCTCTATTTCCGGTTTGGCTGCTGGGCAGTGGCGCGCCTTTGTTACTGGCGATTTGTGTGTTTATTTTTTTCCTTGGACTTTTGGTGCCATTATCACAGTGCTTTAATTTTGGTGTTAGTTTGATCACTCTTTCATGAGAGCCCTAGATCTCAGCAATTTAAACACTTCGAGGTGACTTCCTCTGCCAGTCAATAGTTCTGATTTCATGGTCTACAGCTATGTTCAGTACTCCGGTTGTGACATCCTAATTTATCCCATTCTCTCAGCTCAGCTTGTATTTTAACTCTGCTTGACTATCCTTTTTGTCGCCAGCTTGCTTCACCGGACCGTAGCTGACTCTGGCCCCAGACCAGGGGTCCCTGTGCAAGTCCAGATCCCAGTACAGGTGTTTAAAGGTGAAGGCCAGGGCAACCTTTGGTATCTGCTAAAAGGAGTGGCTTGCGCTAAGTCTGTCAGTCTGTCCATGGAAGCTATATTAATGCCAGGCTTCTACGAACAGTGCTATCATGTCAGAAAGAACATTTTTCTGTTAGTGTGTCGCACATTCACAAACACACATAAGGGAAGAGGTTTGTGAAGGTATCTTTTTAAGTTTTCGAAATTATTTGTGTCTTTTCATCAATGAGTTGAGTATCAAGGGAACCATTTTATGTGCAATTATCATCTGCTCAACCACAATTTTGAAGAGACTGAATACAGACTTGCTTGGGGCAGATTCAATTGTCCAGGTGCTGAAAGCAGCACAGAATACTGTATTTCTCAGTAGACTGCTGATCTTTTGGCAGGTGCTCCTGTCCTCTGGTGTTATAAGGAGGCATCTGGCAGGGGTAGAATCATGATACATTAGCGGAGAATGGAAACAAGCAGGGAATCTCAGACTAAAAGTAGTCAAGCAGCAGGATACTCCAAAAAGACTGCCATGCTGAACTTAAAAAGCATGTGTCCAACATTTTGCAATATTTTTGTAAGCCAAACCACTAAATGCAAGGTCGAGCCAGGTATACATGGTCAAAGGGTTTCTAAAGGGTACTTCACAAAGTTTGTCATGTAAGAATTGGCTGTCTACGTATATCATATTGCAATATGCTTTCATTAGCAGAATGTGAAAAAGTATGTGAAATACAGTAAATGATAAAATAAATATTGCAGGTGGAAAATGAACATATTCGCATAAGTCTTCATGTAATGACTGTAATAAAACATGTGTACTGGTGATGAGAAACAGTTTCCAAGCTCTGTTATAATTGCATGACGTCTAGTCTATATTGAATTGCTGCCATTTAAAATATGAAATACTTCTTCAGTATGAGACCGGAGATAATGATATTTCCAAGCAGAACAAACCAATATGATAATCATCATCTGGGAAATAGCTGTATCTTTTGCAGCAAATCTGCTTCACCAAAGCTATTACGACTAAGTAACTTTTTGACCAGGACTTTTAATTTCAACCCTTTGTGGTCATGTTTATTTTTTCTTACTGCATGCACTTTACAATATTACAGGCAAGAAGGTCACGACGGAGAATTGCAAAGAGGAAATCAATGAAATTTAAAATAGGATACAATGGTTCTATGGGATTCTCTATTTTGAAAAGTTTTGAATGTGTGCAGGTAAGGGGGTGTATCAATTTTATCACTCATTGGATCCGGGACATTGTTTTAAACTGTAGCTATCATTGTCAGTCTATCCGCCGTACTCCTCTAAAGGTCATATCAATCCTACACAATGCAGCACATTCTATTAAATCATTTCTCAAATATGAAAGGACTAAAACAGGTGTAGTCTGCTGTTTATGTGCACAGTTGGAGGATTGCTTTTGATAAATGAGTTGAGCCACATGCAATTATCTCTCTGTAGAGCCTTCAGTGCAAATTTAATAGCCATTCAAGAAAACAGCACTATTTGCTCATAAATATGGAGTATGCAATAATCATCAATTCTTACAGATATAATTATGCCATCGTATGGACATTATTTTGAGCTGGCGATTATCAGTAGTATTTTATAGATGCAAGATCCCATAGTATAAAGATTAACCATCTTCAATATCAATAGTTAAAGGGTTATTCTCAAAACCATAAATTATCCCCTATTGTAGGGAATATCTTAATAATTGTTAGGGGTCCAACTGCTCAGACCTCCAGCAAACCATAAATGAACCTCAGATCTGGGCTAGACTATTTTCAGCAGTCCCATAGGCAATGAATGGAGTGGAGGTTGATTATCTTTGCTCCAACCAAGATTGGGCTATGGAACGCAAGGACTGTGCTAGGCTATTTCCAGAAGTCCCACAGACAATGAATGGAGTGAAGGTAAACTATCTTCGCTCCATGCAGAATAGGGCTCTGGAACACAGGAACTGGGCTAAGCTATTTCTAGCAGTCCCATAGACAATGAATGGAGTGAAGGTTGATTGTCTTTGCTGCATCCAAAATGGGGCTCTAGAATGCAAGAACTGGGCTAAGCTATTTCCAGCAGTCGGATAGACAATGAATGGAATGAAGGTTGATTATCTTTGTACCATCCAGAAAAGGGCTCTGGAATGCAGGAACTGGGATAGGCTATTTCTTGCAGTCTCATATACAATAAATGGAGTGAAGGTTGATCATCATGCTATCAAAAATGGGGCTCTAGAATGCAGGAACTGGGCTCGGCTATTTCTAACAGTCCCATAGTCAATGAATGGAGTGAAGGTTGATTATCTTTGCTACGTCCTAAATGGGGCTCTAGAATGCAGGAACTGGGCTAGGCTATTTCCAGCAGTTCTTCAGACAATGAATGGAATGAAGGTTGATTATTGCTAATCATCTCTCCATTGAAAATTAACCCATTCTAGGGATCACTGAGTGTTCCAGTTGTCAGCTCCCATAGTATTCAGTAAGTTATCCTCTATGGATATGGGATACCTTATGACTTTTGGAATAGTCATTTATAGCTGAATGCAAAATAAGCACCATATGCTCTGCTCCAAAACCACAGTACTTTTGTCACAAGTCCATTTCTGGAATTGCGTCTCGTTCCTATTAATTGAGACTTTTCAATAATTTATGAAACAATTGAATAAATTTGGTACTCAATGGGAAATTAACTGTGACCTTGTTAATAGTTCATATTAATTATACTATTTTTATTTTATTATAACATTAGCTGTAATAACAGGTTATACTTGTTATCAAAATCAAAATGGTTTCATGTGGCGGAATTTTAACCAGAAAACCTGGATCTACAGAAGTTCTACTGAACTAGATCACCAAAGGGTTCTATGGTATTCTATTGTCTTAGGGGGAGGATCCAGATGTTAAGTTCATAATGCAGATATTAAATCTAAAATCGACCTTAGAGAAGAAGCAGAACTAAATGTAAATAGTCTTATTAAAGAGTTATCCCACCAAAAGTATTATAATCACATTTTAAAAATATGTAATTTTGAAATATGAAACTTTCAAGTATTAATTTTCTGTGCCGCAACAACATAAATTGGTAGCAGTGGCAGCGCCCCCTTGTTCTTTTCCTGTGTCTCCCTTGTCCGTTGGGCAGACGTGGACACACATGCTCAGTCGCTGCCTTTCTTTTTGCCACAATGCACATCTGGGAGACTAAATGGTGGCTAGGATAAGGGCATGTCATTGGTATTGCTGCCTTTCCACAGGACAAAAATGAAAAAGATAAAGAGATTTATTGTATGTATTAAGTGATGAAATCAGTTTTATTGCATTGAAAAATTCATGTTGTGAAAGAAAAATGTATTACTTACTTATAGGTATACTAGGTATACTTATATAATTTTCAGAAGTAACTTCAAAGCTTCTTTCCGTGTTTAAGAGAAAAACATCCTATGCTTTTGTGTGAGTAATGTCTAACTATATCTACATTTTACAGTATTATGCAGTCCTTTATATATAGTTGGTTAGTAATGTTATTTATGAGCATATAAATGTACAAGGCCAGAGGCCAAGTGATTTCATGCATCCTGTAATTCTCAATTTCTATACAGCTATATGTTACCACTGGGAACATATTACTTCCTACAAGATATATATATAACTTTAAAACAAAAAAGTTGCTTTTCTACCAAAACTAGTTACTGTGCAGTTTACTGTCATTAGCCGCTATGTATTCCCTAATTGAACATTTTCAAATGAGTCATGTAATATATTTACAGGAGAAAGTAGCAAAATTATATGACATCATAAAGCACTAGAAATTCTAAGGGAATTAATGACCCCCTATTGTAAAGCTGATGGATAATACAAGTCTCAGTGGAGTTCTATGACCCTTTAAAGAAAAAAAGGTCACTTAGCTGGTGTATTTACTGTATACAGGCTATAAACTGAAATTGCCAAGGAGGATGTGATCACAGAAGGTCTACAGAATGGATTAAAGAGTACCCGTCATTTTCATTTTTATTTAATAAATCAATAATACAAGTGAAAATAAAAAACAGTAAAATATATCTGTTAAGAGAAGTCTCCTTCTATCTGCTCCAGAACTTATCATTCATTCTTAAAATTCTTAATATATGGGTAAATGTATGTATCCAATGAAGACAGAATTTTACATTTCTCAGATAGGAGATATAAGTTGGTGCTCAAAAAGTTCTATCTTGATGGGGTGAGGGAGGAGCTAGAAGTAGAGCTCCTCCTCCCTCCCATCTACATAGATTCTTATCGGCACCGTATGTCATCTTCTATCTCAGCAATGTTACAATCTGTCTTCACTGAATACAAATTTTACTCGGGAATTGAGAATTTTGAAAATTAATGATCAGTCCCGGAAAGAAGCAGATTTCTCTGATAAGATATATTACAAAGTTTCTTATTTTCACCTGTATCATTGATTTATTAAATAAAAATTAAAACAACAGTTACTCTAAATATACCGGTTTTAACTGGGCATATAAAGTATTTCCTGCCTATAACATTGATATATTAATTAGACATAGAATGTGTACGTACATGTGTACATTCCATTCAAGACCAGAGCCCTGCAATCCCCGGTTCCTGGGTTGGAGAGTCTTGTTTTTGGCATTGCTGTATTTCCTAGTGGTTGGTCTGTGTGGATAGGGGATAACTTACTATTTTGAGAATAGCACTTTAATATATATTCATAATTAATATAATCTAATTCCTAACATTTTACTAATCTACATTTCGTGCATTGACATACAAGGGATAGAATTCTGTCTGCCCACCAATAGGGGGATCTTTGTGCAAATTATTTGTCTATTGAACTCAATAATAACTCAGTATGCAGGAAACTGCTGAGCTCCCTCTAGTGGTGGAAGCAGGCTGCCAGAGTGTTATTATTTAAGTCATTCTTCAGGTCATAGGAAAAGATTAGAAGGTCAGTATCATAAAAATTGAGCTTGAGTGATATAAAGAAATTGTTTATTAAAAAATAATCAGCACGTAAAACAATAATGTTAAATGAAGGACATTCAACTTAAGTATTATTAAATACATTTCACTAAACATGCAACACACTAAAAATCTCAATATTGGCCATTGTCCATTCAGTTTGTTCCTTGCTGATTAGATATCAAATCTCAAAAGAAATCTCCTAAGCTCTGATCTCTGTCTGCCCTCTTACCTGATTATAAAACCCAATTGCTAAGACAATTACCTGAAATATCAATGGGATTATTTCTCACATGACCGTATTTCCAGGCTTCAGATCAATTCAGTTTGACATCTCAAGCTTCATTTAAGATCTTTCTAAATTAGTTTGGTGGAGGTAGTTACCCCTTTACACCACTAAAGGTAAATATGCAATTTTATTTTCTTATTTTCCTCTGCGCCCAATGCTTTAAAGAAAATAATACTTATATTACTGGAAAACATCACTTATATGGTTTCAAATCTCCTTAAAAACTGGAAAAGGATTTCTTTCCATTTACAAGTGGGTGTAAAGGACCAGCTATCCAGACCCCTAGTAAACTATATATGATTGATAAGTAGCTGAAAGAATGATTTGTTCAGCTGCCCATAGACTGTATGCGCTAGGCTGAATTGGCTGGATTCTCTTTTTGGATAGTACTGTAAATGATTTTGGAGCACACAAATGCATTTTGGGCCAAATTTGCCTGAAGTGACCAACATGAATTCTGAAATGTGGGAATAGAAGGTTATTCACTGGAAGAATTATCGTTAGATTTATAACCATCATTTCAATAGTTGACAAAACAGTCTCCATGGTAGTAAGTGATTACAACATAAAGGATTTACACTGATAACATTAAAACCACCTGTCTAATATTGGACATGTTCCCTTTGTGCTAGTATAATAACTCTTACATGTCATGGCATGGACATCACAAGTCTTCTAAAGGTGTTGAATGGTATTTGGCGTAAAGATCTTAGCAGCAAATCATGAAGAAGCCCACCATTCACACTAAATGGCTGTCAGCTAGATGATGGTTTGGCCAATCATTTGGCATGCAGATATCTCGGCCGTCTCTCCCATAGACAATAGCCCTTGCTCATCTGAGCACTTCTGTGTTCCCCATTAGAGAGCTGCTGCCAGACATGTCTAGCATCAGGGAGACTAAAAGGTTCAGCAGTCCAAAAATTGGCAATGCCAGATCCTTATGTTCCCCAGCAATCAATTGTCCGTGGCTACCATAAACATCAGTCAGCCAAGCCAATCCATATTGGTGGCTGTGACCAACATTAGTCTAATGTGTATGAGGGTTTAAGTCTCATAAATTCTAAAGTTTAGATGATTAATGGGATTTAGTTCTGAGGGAGGTAAAGGCCAAGTCAACACATTCAACTCAGACATGATCCTCAAACCATTCCTAAACTATTTTTGAAGAGTGGTAACATGCTTTATCCTGCTCAAAGAGGTCCACTTTCGATAACCATTAACCACTGCATACTGGGAACACCCCATAAGAACTTCTCTTTTGAAATTGTTGAGACTCATTTAACTTTCACAATTTGCACCTTGATGAATTTATGCTTAGACCCTTACACATATCCTACCTTATAACTCTAAAGATCAAATGATTTGTCAGTGATGGGATTGATCTTACTGTTATAAGCAGCAGTATTAGAAGATGCAGAAATAGTAGATGAAAATAGTAGAAATATTATTTTCTGACTTATTATACACCACTGTCCATTAATGTTTAGTAGATGCATTCAGTCATATAATGTGGATTTTAATACTCATGACTATCACTAATATGTATATATATAAAGTAGGATGACTCTGCCAGAAGTGAATTAACCTAGCAGATTATTTTGGAAACCAGGAGATCTGGAACATGCCCAATTAAATCCACAGAGAACAGATAGCACTTTGGTCAGAAATAAGAAGCAGTGTGACAAATGTGCCATTATGTCATTCCTAGTGTTGAGCCACCCCCGTAGTGTTCGAGTTCAGTTCGGTTCGTCGAACACCCGTGTGTTCGCCGAACTGTTCGTCGAACTGTTCGTCGAACACCTTCGAACACCGTTAAAACCAATGGCAGGCAAACAAAAACACATAGAAACACATAGAAAACACCTTCAAAGGTGTCCAAAAGCTGACAAACTGCTCAGAAGACATAACTAACACATGGAAAAGTGACAAGTACATATAGTCATGCGAAAATAAAAGAGGTGGAGGAGTAAAAGGAGGGGGAGACACAAATATAGGCATGTCATGCCCTTCTAAAATCCAAAAAGTGAGAAGCCGACACGGCCAGTCCGCTCCTGCCCGTGCCACCTCCGTGTCGCCGGGTTTGTGCCAGAGCCGCGGTGAACCCTGACGGCCAGCCCCCCTCTCCCAATACTGATGCCTGTCCGCTGGTGGGTCGAGCGAGCCCCCCTGTGGTGGAGGCAGCTCTAAGCTTTTTAATTTAAATTGTCTCTCTAATTTGAATGAATACACTTTAAATCCATTTACAAGGATCTATTGGAGGGCAAGTCTCATGCCAGCAGCCGCGGTAATTCCAGCTCCAGTAGCGTCCACTAAAGCTGCTGCAGTTAAAAAGCTTTTATAAGGATCGAGCTCGGCTGTCCACCGCAAGGCATCCTACTGCCAGTCCCAGCCCCTATGCCTTGGGGTGCCTCCTGATGCTCTTCACTAAGTATCCCATGGTCCCGAAGCATTTCCTTTGAAAAATTAAGTGTCTAAACTACAGGTGGTGCAGCTTGCTTAACAGCCGGGATAATCCGCTGACTAGCAGACACTGCTACTAGGCACAAAGTATTTCCTGGGCTAGATGCAGTTAAAAATTTGTAATTAGATACTCTCGTTGGATGCTGAGAAAGCATTCCATAGAGTCTCCTGGCACGCCATATATGATTCTCTTAAAAAGCTTGGGGTAGGGGTCTAGGGGACCCTTTTATAGCCAAAATCACGGCCCTGTATCGCAATACGTCACCTAGGCTGAAGATAAATGGAACTGTAGCACCCTGAGGGCTCGGTTGCTACAGACGTATTGCACCTCACCCAGAGGTGTGATATCTCACTCTCAGGTAAGGATGGAGTGTGGATCAGGACCCGACACCTGCATGCATTACACCACATTGCCGTGGGGCAGGGCGACCAATATGCCCCTGAGATGGGCACGACAGTCCCTGTCCCTGGCTGGAGTGGGGGGAGGGAACACTGAGGAAGGGGAACCCTGTAGTGCAGGAGCATGGAGGAAGCAGTTCCTGGGTGCATTGAGAAGGGAGTATAAAAGGTGGGCACCATCTTAGTTCAGTGCAGAGAAGTCTGAACAGAAGTGGCAGGGAGCAGGGGCTCTCCATGAGCTCTGCTCCGGAGGTGGGCCTAGTAACAGAGGCCCAGGCCTGGAAGAGGGAGAAGGAAGGAAGAGGAGCGGAGAAGGCTCCAGGAACGAGGAATGAAGAGATCCCAGGGGTGCGGACGGGCGAGTCGCCACCGCACGCCCGAATCCACCTGCGTGGAGGGGTCAGGCCAAAGGGGGAGACCGGTCCCCGAACTAGTGGAGGCAGGAAACGACCCTCAGCTAGAAACCGGAGGCTCTGACATTTTATGTGGCGCAGCCCCTCGCTACACCCGCTAGGAAGGCACCACATAGGGTCAGGGAAACTGGCGCCAAGTTTACCAAGAGGAGGCCCGAGGCAGCCGGACAGAAGTGTTGGTAAGAAAGGCCAGACAAATGACACACAAAGGGGGTCATGTGAAGTGCTCCAAAGTTATCTGGGAGTTGTCTGAGCCCCTCACCTGGTGAGCACAGTACGATGTGGGCAGCCGTTACCTGCAGACGTGGTCTGGATAATAAGAACTGTGAGTAAAGGCCCTGAACTGCATCACTGACTCCGTGTCATTACTGCTGCTGCCCTGCACCATCACCCCCATCCTCCGCATACACTGCCCTGAGGCTATACTCCTTCCGTGGGGAGTTATGCTATGCTCTGCTGCACCCACAACACCAGCCTCAGCCGTCTGCCCTGTAGCGGCGGTTCACTCTGACCGCAATCCACGGGTGGCGTAGTCGGACATTTAAACATCAAAACCACATAAATAGTTCCGCCACTGGTTTGACCGCCCTGAGCCACGGAACCGGGTCGCCGCCACGAAGACTACAACCACCAGCATCCACCAAAAAGGGTCCGGCTCTGGGTGTCCCAAGGCCCAGGGGGTGCGTCAGAACATTTTCATCACCTTTCACAATCACCAATGGGACAAGGCAGTGATGTCTTCTGTCCCCTCTCTTATACATCCCAGTGACGGAGCACCTGCTCTCATCAATTCGCCATAACCCCAATATTAGGTGGATTGAGGTGGGAGGCACCGAGTACAAGTGCTCTCTATTTGCTGATGATGTCCTAGTATATATCACTCAATCACATATATCCATCCATGCTGTTATGGCTGAAATAGATCACTTTGTTACATGGTAAAATTTTAAAGTCAATGCAGCGAAGTCTGAGGCCCTCGATGTCTCCCTCCCCAAATCCATATAGGATTCCATCAAGTCCAACTTTCCCTTTGCCTGGCCCTCACAGTGTATCAAATACTTAGGAATTCCTATTCATAGAGACCTCTCCCATCTATGTTATCTTAATTTTGGGCCCTTTATTGAACAACTCCATACAGACCACGGTTGGCAAGTTAGAACTGTAAGATTCACTACGTGAACCACTGGTGTTTTGTGGAAAAGCACATGTACACTGCATTCCAAATTATTATGCAAAAAGTGTTTAGGAGTGATAAGGGAAGAATTTGTTTGTTTGTCAGTTAAACTCATTGATGGTGATGTGTGTCAGGGCTCTTTATATCACTGTAAGCAATTGCAGACACCTGTGCTAATTAGTTTGGCAGGTGTGTCCAATGAAAGGCAAGACTACTTAAGAAGGCTCTCTCACATTATTAAGCAGCCTACATTTTCTGCCAAAATGGGAAAGAAAAAGGATGTGTCGGCTGCTGAGAAGCAACAAATTGTGGAGTGTTTAGGTCAAGGCATGACTACAATCAACATTGTGCGATGATCAGGATGAAGTGTCTTGGCAATCAAGAAGTATGTAGCTGATTCACAGTACACACGTGTGCGTGCTGATAAGGGCAAATTGAGGACTCTTTCCTACAGGCAATTACGTCAGGTTGAAAGAGCAGCGGCAAAAAAGCCTTGTCATAGCAGCAGACAAGTTTTTGAAGCTGCTTGTGCCTCCAACGTCCCCCGAACAACAAGATGCAGGGTCCTTCAGAGGTTTGCAGCTGTGCATACGCCATCCTGTTGACCTCCTCTATCCACTTCACACAAGCAGAAACGGCTCCAGTGGGCCAAACATTACATGAAGACTGATTTCAAAACTGTTTTGTTCACGGATGAGTGCCGTGCAGCGCTCGATGGTCCAGATGGATGGAGTGGAGGATGGCTGGTTGATGGACACCCCACGCAAACACGGCTACAGCGCCAACAAGGAGGAGGTGGAGTAATGTTTTGGGCTGGAATCATGGGGAGAGAGATTGTCGGCCCTTTAGGATCCCTGAAGGCGCTAAAGATGAACTCCATAATGTATGTGGATTTTCTCAAACAGCACTTCCTGCCATGGTTCAAGAAGAAGAACCGTGTATTTCACAGCAAGATCATTTTTCTGCATGATAATGCACCATCTCATGCTGCACATAAAACATCTGCATCTCTGGCTGATATGGGCATAAAAGGGGACAAACTTATGGTGTGACCCCCATGCTCCCCTGACCTCTACCCCATTCAGAACCTTTGGAGCATCATTAAAAGGAGTGTCTATGATGGCGGGAGGCAGTTCACATCTAAGCAACAGCTCTGGGAGGGTATTCTGTCCTCATGCAAAACAATTGAAGCAGAAACCATCCAAAACCTGACAAATTCAATGGACGAGAGAGTTCAGAAGCTCCTTTCAAACAAGGGGTCCTATGTGAAAATGTAACATCACCTAGAATAAAGTTTTGAGTTGAAAACTGTTTGATTTCAGTTTCTAACAACCTGCTAATGCTTATAATTTCAAAAATGACCATTTTTATGGTCTTTATTAAAATGAAAAGGTTGATCGAAAAGTTTGGGGGATCTAAGAGTGTGGCAACCCAGTAGTCATGATTACTTCGAATTCTGACAATATGAGGGTCATGCTGCAGGTAGTGCAGCAAGAAGGCACTTATGTGCCTTGGGCATCTCGGAGCCCCAAAATTATTTTCTGGGCTAGATGCAGCTAAAAATAATTTTTAATTTTAAATCTGGTGAAGCTTTAGTATAGATGGCTTAATAGGATCAGTGCTGCACACTGCTACAAAGCCCAAATTATTTTCCAGTCAAGATACAGATAAACATGATTAGTAATTTGAAAGCTTAAAACGGTTGGTAGGGTGATTTTAACCAATCATCAAGCTTTTACTCTCCCCAGGATGACACAGGGGTAGAAAAGTCGTTTCGGATCCATGATTTGTTCATCTTTATGAACGTGAGTCTGTCTACATTATCAGTGGAGAACCGCGTGCGCTTATCTGTCAGCACACCACCAGCAGCGCTGAACACACGTTCAGACAGAACGCTGGCTGCGGGGCATGACAAGATCTCCAAGGCGAAAGTGGCTATCTCCGGCCATTTATCCAGATTGGAAGCCCAAAAAGAGCAAGGGTCCAGTGACACAGTCGTGGCTTCAATGTTTACTTGGAGATACTCCTGTACCATCGTCTCTAGGCATTGACTATGTGTCAGACTTCTTGTCTCCTGTGGCCTTGCAAAGGATGGGCTAAAAAAGTGGTGAAATGATTCCGCAAAATTGATGTTACCAGCAGATACTGTGGTTCTGTTACGGTTTGAGTGCTGAACACTTGACGGTCCCACGGTTGGCAAGTTGGAACTGTGAGATTCACTACGTGCACCACTGGTATTTTGTGGAAAAGCACATGTAAGATTCTGCAACAGTCTCTGCTGATACTCCTGCATGTGTGCATCCCTTTCTATGGCAGGAATAATTTCTGCAAATTTACTTTTGTACCGGGGATCTAACAGTGTGGCAACCCAGTAGTCAGGATTATTTCTAATTCTCACAATTCGAGGGTCATGTTGCAGGTAGTGCAGCAAGAAGGCACTCATGTGTGTTGCGCATCCAGGAGCACCAAGTCCCTGTTGTGTTGGTGGCGAGGTAACAATCATGCTTCCTTCCTCTGTCCTCTCCCCCCAACCTCGCACAACAGAAATGTGATCAAGGTCTACCTCATCTGATGAGTCTTCCATCAGTTCGTCCTCCACTTCTTCCTGGGCTCCTGAACCTTCCTCACTAGTTTGGCTGCTACCATGCGCCCTGGTAAAACCATCTCCCCCACCCTCACATGCCTGCCGCCTTGGTGCTGCCGACCGTCTGGACCTTGCAGATGTTAGCCCTTCCGCATACAACTCCTCCTCCTCTACTTCCTCCACCTCCTCTTGTGCCACCACCTGACTCCGAATTCTGTTTAACATGTGCTCCAGCATGTAAATCACCGGAATAGTCATGCTGATAATGGCATCGTCAGCACTAAACATCTTCGTCGCCATTTCAAAACTGTGCAGAAGGGTGCATAGGTCCCTGATCTGAGACCACTCCTCCAGCGTGATTTGCCCCACCTCTGGATCTCGTTGGCCCAGGCTATACGTCAGAACGTATTGCACCAGGGCTTGTCGGTGCTGCCACAGTCGCTGCAACATGTGCAGAGTTGAATTCAACCGGGTAGGCACATCGCATTTTAGCCGGTGAAGTGGCAGGCCCAACGACTTCTGTAGAGATGTAAGTCACTGAGCTGCGGGATGCGAACGGCGGAAGTGAGCACACAGCGACCGTGCCCTCTGCAGAAGGCCATCTAGTCTGGGATAGTGGGCTAAAAATTGCTGGACAACCAGGTTCAACACGTGAGCCATACAAGGCACGTGTGTGACATTGCCCCGGCGAAGGGCCGCACCCAGGTTTGCAGCATTGTCGCACACGGCCTTCCCTGGTTTCAGGTCCCCGAATGCACAAGATATGGCAGACGGTGGTTGGCCCGGCCGGCTAGGCCGCATTGTAGCACACTGAGCTTCCCACTGCAACTTATGCTTCATGTCCATGTGCCGGTTCATGCATGAAGTACTCAAACTATGTATTTTTTGGCCTCTACTTAGCTTTTGCTGACAAATGTTACAGATAACACGAGTTGGGTCATCTTTATCGATCTGAAAAAATGCCCAGGCTATGCAAGGCTTAGCACCCTTGCGACCTGAAGAGCCACCACGACTTGTGGTGAGAGGCAGAGTTGTGTTTGAGGATGCAGTTGTTGACGTGCTTCCAGTACTACGTCTCTGTCCAGGAAGGCGCAACCTGACCTCGTCGTCACTAGCATCTTCCTCCACCTCCTCTGCTGACCTCATCTCTTGGCTGACTGTGGGTTGACAGTAAGTGGGATCTCCGACCTCATCATCATCACCCTGTGCGTTATCACACCCGTCGTCCTCAGAGCCAACCTGTTCCTGCCCTGACAAAAAACTAAAGTTGTCGCTCCAATCAGGTATTTGAGTCTTATCATCGTCTTCCTCATTGTCTCCACCAACAGGAGTTACAGTTTGGGAATGAGGGTCTACATTATGGTCAGAACCTTCTGCGTCTGGTCCTGGATCCGACTCATAAAGATTCTGGGCATCAGTGCAGATCATTTCCTCGTCTGGATTCACAGAAGCGCTGGAGTCGACCTCTGATTCCCAGGCTATAGTATGAGTAAACAGCTCTGCAGACTCAACCATCTGTTCTACCTCATACTCAGACGGGCAGCTGGAGATTTGGGAGCTGTGAGGAAGCAAGTGCGATTTGGGTGACACCTTTGAGGACTGGAGTATTTGTGATGTTGAAGTTGATGTGGAGGAGAGCCCACTTAAAGGAGCACTTGATATCCGTTGAAGCACCTGCTGTTTTTGTGCCTCATCTGGAATTTGTAGCGATTGGCGTGGCCGTAAGAAAGGGATCTTATCACATTGTCCGCTAAAAGAAGTAGACATTTTAGTTTGGCTGGAAGATGGTCTTTCTTCTGCAGATGTTACTGTTGCTTTAACACCTACCCCACAGACACAACCTTTTTTCCCCTTCCCAACACGCCTATTCCCCTTTCCACCAGCAGCAGGCCTTTTTCCACTCATTTTGGTGGTTAACTAATTCACAACTCTGGAGTTGTTTGCACAAAAAAACAAAGGATGGTAACCGAGCAGAGCTGAGTGGCCAAACTGTGGTATTAGGCCAAAACTATTGGCTGGGTTAGATGCAGAAAAAAATTATTTTGAATTTGCAACCTGATGGAGGTCAGTATAGATGGATTAATAGAACAAGACCCACACACAGCTAGAAGCCCAATATTTTTTCAGAGGTAGATGCAGGAAAAAAATATATTCAGTTTGCAACCTGATGGAGGTCAGTATAGATGGACTAATACAACAAGTCCCACACACAGCTAGAAGCCCAAATATTTTTTCAGAGGTACTGTAGATGCAGATAAAAATTAGTTTTAATTTGCAACCTGATGGAGGTCAGTATAGATGGACTAATAGAGAAAGTCCGACACACTACTAGAAGGCCAAATATTTTTTCAGAGGTAGATGCAGAAAAAAATATATTCATTTTGCAACCTGATGGAGGTCAGTATAGATGGACTAATAGAGAAAGTCCGACACACTACTAGAAGGCCAAATATTTTTTCAGAGCTAGATGCAGAAAAAAATTATATTCAGTTTGCAACCTGATGGAGTTCAGTATAGATGGATTAATAGAACAAGACCCACACACAGCTAGAAGCCCAATATATTTTCAGAGGTAGATGCAGAAAAAAATATATTCAGTTTGCAACCTGATGGAGGTCAGTATAGATGGACTAATACAACAAGTCCCACACACAGCTAGAAGCCCAAATATTTTTTCAGAGGTACTGTAGATGCAGATAAAAATTAGTTTTAATTTGCAACCTGATGGAGGTCAGTATAGATGGACTAATAGAGAAAGTCCGACACACTACTAGAAGGCCAAATATTTTTTCAGAGCTAGATGCAGAAAAATATTATATTCAGTTTGCAACCTGATGGAGGTCAGTATAGATGGACTAATAGAGAAAGTCCGACACACTACTAGAAGGCCAAATATTTTTTCAGAGCTAGATGCAGAAAAAAATTATATTCAGTTTGCAACCTGATGGAGGTCAGTATAGATGGATTAATAGAACAAGACCCACACACAGCTAGAAGCCCAATATTTTTTCAGAGGTAGATGCAGAAAAAAATATATTCAGTTTGCAACCTGATGGAGGTCAGTATAGATGGACTAATACAACAAGTCCCACACACAGCTAGAAGCCCAATATTTTTTCAGAGGTAGATGCAGAAAAAAATATATTCAGTTTGCAACCTGATGGAGGTCAGTATAGATGGACTAATACAACAAGTCCCACACACTGCTAGAAGCCCAAATATTTTTTCAGAGGTACTGTAGATGCAGATAAAAATTAGTTTTAATTTGCAACCTGATGGAGGTCAGTATAGATGGACTAATAGAATGATGCTATGCCCAAAAGATTTTACTTCACTAGGTGCAGTAAAAAAATTGGTATTCTATACACAGGTGGTATATCTTGCAACACAGATAGGCTACTCCACTGACTAACACACTCTGCAATAGGCCAAAAAGGATTAGCTTTGCTAGATTCAGCCAAATGCTGTGAAAAAAACTTGCACAGCACTGGCACAGACCTGCCTGGCAAAAACTGATAGGAACTGATGTAACCTAGTCCTGAAAAGGACTCCAATTACAATTAGTCTTTACTCCCAGAACCTATCTATTTAAGAGCACAGACCTCCCTGATAAAAGTCGTAGGAAATGCTGTAACCTAGTCCTTAAAAGGACTGCAATCACAACTATTCCCTACTCCCAAGCTATCTGTATATTTGTGCGAAAATTGGCTTGAAATTAACAAGGTATAGCGCACACAGCAACAGCGGTGCCGTCTAAAACGCAGCTGCAGCAGTGAGAAAATGGTGGCGACGGGGAAAATGGCTTGGTCTTATAGGGCAAGGACATGTGACATACACTGCCAATGACACATGCCCTTGCTTGTGTGAAAAAAAGCACTTCGCTCCGTGTGTGCGCTGCTGATAGGCTGACAGACTGCACCTCCCCACTGTAAATGCGGGAAAGAGAAAAAAAAATGGAGATCTTCATTGTTCCTGCAGAGATCCATCCCCTGCCCCTCCCCCCACCCTGCTGTACACTCAAACTGCGTATTAACATTAATTTTCATCATCACTGAGAAAAAATCCAGTTATGATTTTGGTGCACGAACAGTTATCGAACATAACCTCGAACAGCCGAATCTTTCTCAAATTGTTCGTGTTCGCCGAACGGCTCGAACACCGCCCAAAACAGCTCGAATTTGAGATTAGCGAACAGTTCGAGTAGAACAACGCTCATCTCTAGTCATTCCCCTTAAATACAGCCAAGATATATTTTCAGTTCAAAACAGTCAACCAGGTTATAGGAAAATTATGTTAACTAGAAGATTAATTTACTAAAACTTTGTATATCAAGCTGGAAAAATTGGATTAAATCTGCGCTGCCAGAATGCCATTGATGAGCAGAAGACGAGATCGTATGAAATGCGGTTTATTTGTCAACCCGTTTCGAAGTGACATATATTTGAGGTTTGTCCTGATGAAGAAGTGTGTCACTTGAAACGCGTTGACAAATAAGCCACATTTCCATGTATCTCATCTCCTGAACATCACTTGGCCGTTGGCAGAGCAGATTTAATCCCCTTTTTCCAGTTTCACATGTTTCTTCACTCCATGGATCTGCAGCAGCCTCTTTCTACGTTTTTGCAGGGGTTGTGACTTCATAACCACATCAGGTGAGCAAAACTGCCTTTTGTCTTCATTTTCTTCTTGGTTAAGACCCTACAGTGCTTATTCTCTCTCTGGTTTCTTTGGTCTTATAAAACTTTGTATGCATTTGAGCTCCTCCATATTAAATCTAATACTGTAGGTCATAAAGAAAAAATCAACTTTCCTTTGAGCTGGATCCGCAAGTGAATTTTAAAGTGAAGACCCCTTAAAATAATTTATTAACATGTTCCTTTAGTTTTTAGATTAGCCCTGACTTCCGTTCATTATTTTTGCAGGCTTCCTGATAGTAAATTTTGTGGGACAGAGGATTAGACCTATTGAAATCTAACTACTTGTTTCTTCTCTCCCACAATATCTACAGTTCCCGCAGGCGCTTCAGCAAAGGCTCCCATAAACAAGGCTCCCATAGACAAAAATGGACCTATGAATGGTCATTCATCTGTATCAATCGTTTTGAAATTTTTATGACCGACGATACAATCAATGCTTATCATCACATGAGATTGTCCTATCAGTGGTAATCATTTTTCAGTCAGGAATCAGTTGGAACATGCAATCAACAACTTCACCAAGCCAGCCAACAATTGTTGATTTTGGTCAAAAATCATTCAAATCAGTCGAATTTTATCAAGATGCCAACAGAGAGTCTAGTAATCAATAGTATCTAACAGCACCTTACTCCACTCTACCCTCACAGAAAAATTGCACACTCAGCTAAGTTTGTGTGTGTACGGGGATGTCAAGATTTGTCAAGGTTTCAGACTTTTTTCTGAAATTTTCTGCGATATCTTAAGTAGATCTCTGAGCTAAAAGCTTGAGGTTATGGAGCTTGGGGTACAGTTATAAACTTCACCTGATAACTTCTCATTTAATTTTATGATTTATTAGACTGTGTTCACATTACAGTTAGTGCCTTTAATTGGAGGGATAAGTTGCAATGACTTCCAATGTATACTATTGGTGAAAGGATCTAATGAATTGCATAGACATACAGTAGGATCTATAGCATAGAGGGTATTCTTCAAACATGCAACCCTCACAGGATAGTGCTGCTCAAGGTGCCTCTAACGAGGAAATTGTTCTCATATGGGAAGACATTGAATGAAGATTCATCCAACATTGAGGCAACTCTATTATATAAAAAAAACCTTTCAGTTATGTTATTCTACATAGGAAAACATCAAATTCAACAAACACCTACAACGTGTTTCAAGCAAGTTCTTTTCATACTCATGACTTCATGAACAGCCATAAATAAGAAATTATCCTGTTCAAAATATGGTAGAGGTATTTATTGGATATGATGTTTTCCTATTTAAAAAACTAAAGCTGATAGTTTTTAAACTGGAGTAGTCATAGCACTGGAGGAATCTTCCTTCTATGTCTCCCATCTGCCATGACTCAAATTTTGAAATTTGAGCACCAGCAAAACAGGGAAGAACTATTTGCGAATGTTGGTGAGCTGGACTTTACACATGTTGTAGATGTTCTTCTGCAGATAGATATCACTAGATCTTCCCAGGTACCAGGCAGACAGTATCCAAGGGCAGCTTGACAATAAAATGTTGTGTAGGCAATGCTTGGAGACTGGTATTCTGCAATATCAAGGCCATGGAAAGAGATGGTAAATGGGAGCAAATCAACCATGGTTTAACATTGCCTATTATCATGGTGCTTGAAACTTGCACATATCCCAATTAGTACTCCCAGACATACATTTAACATATATGTCTTTGTAGGATGTCCCCAGAATGAATAGCATAGTCCACTATGCAATTCCAAACTCTCATTTATATTTGGGGCAAACTGACATATAACAATTAGAGCCAACAAGGACACTTTAGCATTAGAGCCCTTTGACTTAGCTTGGCATGTATGTTGGAAGCTTTTCTGGCATAAACGCTGTTAAACAGAGGACAGAAATGTGATGTGACAGAGTATTAGATTTTATACAGCATTATAATTACTATACATGTTTTCTCAGGAAAGCAAATATATGCCCAATATTTGCATTTTCTAGATATTGTCATGTGGCAACTCTACACAGTGTTTCACAATGGCAGCTGATGATGATACATCATGGTCTCTAAATGAACTATGTTCAAGGGAGGCTGTCATGTCACCAAACGTTATTAACCTGCAGATATAGGTTTATAAACAGGATAACAGTGTTCCAATGTTGTCCATCATCTGCCTTACTGAAAGCAAAGCTAGTGGGTAAATGAACTTTATTCCTCCCAGGAGCCACTGGTTTTAAGTCACAGTGGCATGCACGGAGCAGGTACAATCACCAACCTCACAAAAAAGCTTTGGCAAGTGTCCAGGGTTGCAGAGCACTGCTGGAAAAAACACAGTCGCAGGATGACTTCAGCACTTTTAAATAAGTAATTCTCACATTCAAGTTGGCCCTCTCCTCTCCTAAACAGGAATACTTCACAACACTCATATCTTCTTCATCTCATTTCCCAAAACAATTATTCAACACTTTTACATCGCTCCTTCATCCATCATTGCCCCCTCCAACATCCCTCACTTCTGCAGAAGACTTTCTTGCACATTTCAAAAATAAGATCAACCAAATCAGACAAGTCTTTACTGTTCAACCACCACAACCCCTTCATATAATAGACAAATGCCTTTCCCACAAAACCTTCCTCACCACCATCACTAAAGGAAAACTTACTCATCTTTTCTCTAAATCACACCTTCATCACTTGTCTTCTTCACACCATCTCATTCCATCTCATCCCCAACCTCACCACCCTGATTAACTCATCTCGAACCCATCATTTCAACCTATCATTAACAAATGGTGTCTTTCCTTCTGCTTTCAAACATGCAGCATTTACACCTATCCTGAAGAAACCATCCCTTGACCCAACCTCTACATTCAGCTATTGCCCCACATCACTATTCTCGCTTGCCTCCAAACTCCTCAAACAGCAAGCATATCCAAATTCAACTTTCCCTCCATCTTTCATCTAACACAGTCTTTAACAACCTAAATCGAGCTGTGGTTCCCACCGCACCACTGAAACTGCTCTGACCAAAATTACAAACGACTTACCGCCAAAGATAACAGACAATTCTCTATGCTACTCCATCTAGACCTGTCCTCTGCCTTCGATACAGTCCATCACTTCCCTCTAATACAGGTCCTCTCTTCCACTGATATCAAAGACCTTGCCTCACTTCATATCTCATTAAGCACACATTTAGCCTCTCCCATCCCCATACTACTTCCTCATCCCATACTCTCTCTGTCTGTGTCTCTCAAGGCTTAGGATCCCTACTCTTCTCCATCTATACCTTTAGCCCGGAACAAGTCATAAAGTCCCATGATTTCCAGTTTCATCTAATTGCTGATGCCACTCAAAACTACCTCTTTGACCAAAACGTCACCTCTCTTCAGTTCAAAATTCAAGTGTGTCTATCAGCAATATCCTCCTTCATCTCTTCATGTTTCCTAAAACTTAATGTGGACAAACCGAAACTAATCATCTTTCTTCCATCCCATTTAGACCAATCTATCACTATAGACAACATCATGCTTTCCCCTATGCCAGAAGTCCACTGCCTTGGTGTAACACTTGATACTGCCCTGTCCTTCAAACCGCATATTCACGCTCTTACCACCTCCTGCCACATCCTTCCTCATCCCTCAATTTACCATAATGTTAGTGCATGCCCTCATCATTTCCTGCCTAGACTACTGCAATATCCTTCTCTGTAGTCTCCCAACTAACACTCCTGCACCTCTCCAGTTAATCTTTATTTCTGCTGCCTAACCAATCCACCTCTCCTCTTCCTAATCCTCTGCCTCTACACTCTGCAAATCTGTTTGTTGACTCACGATTTCCCATCGGATAGAGTTTAAGCTACTAACACTGACCTTCAAATCCATCCATAAATGGTCTTCTCCATTTATCTCCGAACTAATATTTGGTCCTCACAAGACCTCCTTCTCTTAGCCACTATTGTACATTCTTCACCCAATCGCCTTCATGACTTCTCCAGAGCATTCCCTATCCTCTGGAATTCCGTGCCCCAATGAGTCCGATTGTCTCCCACATTCGAAACCTTCAGACAGAACTTGAAAACCCATCTCTTCAAAAAAGCTTGCAATGGCGCCGATGTAAGCTCAACACTGGAGCTGCTGCAATCCTCCAGCCTCTTGCTTCCTTCCCCATTACCCTGCAGATTGAAAGCCTGTGAAGGCAGGCTCCTCTCCCTTTCATAGAATCATAGAATCATAGAATGGTAGAGTTGGAGGGACCTCCTGGGTCATCTGGTCCAACCCCCTGCTCAAAGCAGGATTCACTAGATCATCTCAGACAGATGTCTGTCCAGCCTCTGTTTGAAGACGTCCATTGAAGGGGAACTCACCACCTCTCGTGGCAGCCTGTTCCACTCATTAATCACCCTAACTGTCAAAAAGTTTTTTCTAATATCTAATCTGTGTCTCCTCCCATTTAGTTTCATCCCATTGCTTCTAGTCTTTCCTTGTGCAAATGAGAATAAAGATGATCCTTCTACAATGTGACAGCCCTTGACATATTTGTAGACAGCTATTAAGTCTCCTCTCAGTCTTCTTTTTTGCAAGCTAAACATTCCCAAATCCTGCAACCGTTTCTCATAGGACATGGTTTGCAGACCAGTCACCATTCTGGTCGCTCTTCTCTGAACTTGCTCCAGTTTGTCTATGTCTTTTTTAAAATGTGGTGCCCAAAACTGTACACAGTATTCCAGATGAGGTCTGACCAAAGAGGAGTAAAGACCGATAATGACTTCACGTGATCTAGACTGTATGCTTCTGTTAATACATCCCAGAATTGTATTTGCCTTTTTTGCTGCTGCATCACACTGTTGACTCATGTTCAGTCTATGATCTATTAGTATACCTAAGTCTTTTTCACATGTACTGTTGCTTAGCTCTATTCCTCCCATTCTGTATATGCTTTTTTCATTTTTATTGCCCAGATGTAGTACTTTGCATTTTTCCCTGTTAAAAACCATTCTGTTGGTTGCTGCCCACTGCTCCAGTTTATTTAGGTCTTTTTGAATCCTCTCTCTCTCTTCTCTAGTATTAGCTATCCCTCCTAGCTTTGTGTCATCTGCAAATTTAATCAGTTTACCCTCAATTCCTTCATCTAAATCATTGATAAAGATGTTGAACAATACAGGTCCCAGGACGGAGCCCTGTGGTACCCCACTTGAGACATTCATCCAGCTGGATGTGAAGCCATTTACAACCACCCTTTGAGTCCGATCACTAAGCCAGTTATGAATCCACCTAACAGTTGCCTGGTCCATTGCATACTTGGTCATTTTTTCAATAAGGATGGTGTGAGATACTTTGTCAAATGCTTTGCTGAAGTCAAGATATACTATATCTACAGCATTTCCCTGATCCACCCAGTCAGTGATTCTGTCATAGAAGGAAATTAAGTTAGTCTGACATGACTTGTTAGTTACAAACCCATGCTGACTCTGGTTAATCACTTCATTCTTATCCATGTACTTACATACATGTTGTTTAATAATTTGTTCAAAGATCTTTCCTGGTATACCCTTTTTTCCGTAGCAGTCTGTCACTGTTATTTTGTTCATTGCAATTTGTGTTTGTATTTTGCATTAAAATCCTTTTCATTTTTACAGTACTATGGAATCAATGATACCCTAAAAATAAATAATAATAATAATTATAATAATAATAATACACGGTAAGCTACAGCTGCAAACACGCCCCACCACTATTATTGACAGCTCACTCTGCAGCATATCTGTGCAGAACAAGCTGTCAAACAAAGTGTCGGGGCATGCTCACAGCCTCTGCTCATTGAGTGGTCACTGTAGCCGAGCCAGTACTCCTTTATGACTGAAAGCCAGTGGCTTCTGGGAGGAAGAAAGTTAATTTTCAACTGGTAGCAGCTCTTTCAGTAAGGCAGCTGGACAAAATTGGAATGCTATTCACCTACAGATTAATCTTATATCTGCTGGCTTATAGCATTTCTGCTATGATATAATATGTTGTCTAGAACATTATCAAAATGTAACTTTGTTTTCTTATATGTGTTATTTTTCCCATTTTAAAAAAATAATATTTTATTTTTACATGATTATCCACCAATTCTTTCCATTTTAAGTAGCTTTTTTATACCAGACCAATTAAGATTCTCAGTTTAGCCGCATGTGATATAAAAAGAGATACTGTCTCATGCATGTGTAACAGTTCTGAATACAAAAAGTGTCATCCAAAAGAACAGCTGTCCATGACATGACACACTGGTGTAAATGTCTATGTCTGGCTCTACAAACAGAGCTGGCGTTGGTGCTTTTATGACATTTAAAATAGTGGGCATTTTCCTTATTCGATTGGAATAACCTTTACTTTTTAGGTTTATCCCAGGTGAGTATTATGTCTTTGCCTTTCACAAATACCAGCCCCGTGCTGACCCGTCAAACTGCTTCTGCTCAGCACGGCTGCTATTAGCACAGCTTAGGAAGTGTGCACAGCCAATGCTTGTGGGACCATAGCTGATATCGAAACAATGACAGCTATATTAACTAATGTTCTTATAATCAGCATGCCAGATGTTTCGATAGAGCTCCTTGGTTAAAAGTTACTTACTGACCGAGAGGGAGCAAGAGAGAGATCTTAACTGCCACAGCTAAGTAATACTTGGAATTCATACCTCCTGTATACTAAATCCACATAAAAAAAAAGTTTCATTAAATTCAGCAAAGCAATTCAACAAGGGCTCTTCTAAAATCAACACCAAACAAAATTGATTATCTGACCATAGTAAACTGCAATAGGGACAAACTCAATCAGCTATTTAATTACATTATTCTTAATGATTGTTATGGGAGTTCAGCTTCACTATAAATTATTCCTCTGTTATACCCATTAAATAAAAAGTATCTCAGATCAACGCCAGAGAACTGTAACCCTTCACTGTCTTGAATATTCCCTATATAAACGCTTTATAAAATAACAAAGGATCACTCCTCCACAATTCAGAACATCCAACCTCCAGAGATTAATTTAATCATCTTAACTACCATACAAGTGTTTTAATGATCACTCCCATAGCCATTTTGTATTACCAGTCCTTACCCCTAACCTGAAAATCTACAAAATAGATATAAATTTAATTATGCCAACATGAGTACTTTGTTTTAATATCAATGAACGTAGGCAGACCAATGCAGACAATTAGAATATAATCATGTAATACTCTATTATGCTAGGATTGAGTTTTCTACTTTTGTTGTTGGGAGGATTACTATAACACCACCGACACCCTGGCACATTCTAAAAGGGTTACTTTACTTCTATCTGTCATCCAGAACAATTTGATGTAACAACGTAATGTGAAGATTAGAAATTACAGTCTTACAACCATCACATTATCTTCCACTCGCCTACATTTAAATGAAAAATATAAAAAAAGGAATGAAAGCTGCAGTTTCTATGACTATGATGATGCCAAGAATGCTGTGCTGTAGGGCTACTATTAGAAGACTACAGCTTCAAAAATGAAGAGGTGAATCTCCGCAAAAGCATTTGTTCATTTATGCTGGACTGTGTTATCTCCATTTGGGAAAAAAATAAACACAGAATAGTATTATCCAGAGAAACAGTCTCTGGGTTGTATGTGAGGAAGGCTGGGTTTACTCTTCATCATTGTGGCCATTAAACCTGTTAAGGGAATGGTTGCAAACAACTTTTTTAAATAATGGAAAGCAACCGAACCCGGGGTCCGCGATGCAGCCTGGTGGACTGCAGCCGAACACCTTCGGGGGAAGAAGGTAAAACAACCAACTGAAATAACAATCCCTTCCGTGTTACTGCACACCGGAACGGGAATAGGGGTTCGCACTATCTCCGTTAACTGCACGAGAGATGTGCGATAAATAATGAATCTGTAGCCCTGTTTACAGCACAGGGACTACAGAGCAGGCGCTAGGATGCGTGTGTGATACACGCCGGCGTATACGTGCTCCTAGCCGGCGTGCTACCGGACTGAGGAGTATCTCTCCACGTGACTTACAAGCGGTGCCGGGAATACGGCATCTGCAGACTGCTCGGGATGTATGGCGACTCCTTTGTCGGACCCAGACTGTCAGACGAAGCTACCTGCCTCCCTCTATCTAAGGCTGCCTATCCCCCGCTAAACCTGCCTGACAGAAGCTACTGTAAAGCACACGTGGAGCCCAAACGATCAAGCGTCCACACAAGAACACCATCACAGCTCAATGATCAGAGTGCGCCGCCATGTTTGTGGGCGGGCTATTTAAAGATTAAGCCCTGCCCACCATCGCACTATTGGTGACGTCACCCGTGACCAATCAGGCAGTGCCATGTCACCGGATCAGCTGACTCCCAAACCACCAATCACGGTCCGCCATGTCACGGGCATGCTCAGTGGAGTGAATCCTGGACTTAGGCTGTAGCAGCCCTGTTTCCCTCCGCAACCTACGCTTCATGTTGCTAGGAACAAAGACCCAAGAGACAACTTGTACATCTTGTGCACCAGCTAGGTGTTGGGCCTTACGATGATGCTGAGCAGCATCAGCCCTGGCTGGACTGGAATGGGAGACAACAGAATCCACTGATGGTTCTCAACCCATATCAAATCAAGCAAATGCCAGACACCTAACAAAACCATTGAGAATTACTAGAGAAGTTAATCCCCACAATAAATGTATTATGTAAAAAATACTTATATTCACCTTAATGCTTATTTCTCTCCTCTCCTTATCATCACCCGTTCAGTCATCATTACGTTTTCTGAACGCTGCAAACACTGAATCACCAAAGAGTATGAGACCCGTGAATGTCACGACATCATCAAGCCATGACAAGCACCATGACTTTATGTGCACATGTGCAGAACCATCCTGGGCCACATTAGAGCCAGAAGTCCCAGTCTAGTGTGAAGAGGCCCAAGGATTTCAGGGTTAGTAGTGCTGATAAGAAGATGCAATGAAGATGGGATGGGTGACAGTGAAGAGCAGCAGGATGGAGAGGTGAGTACAATATTTTATTTTTTAAGTTTTGATGGCTCTTTATGGTTCATCAAAATAATGGAGAGTGGCTGCCATCTTGCTGAATCGACGCGGAAGTGAATTACAAAATATCACAGTTCTGCACCGCCATATGTCTCATCCATCATTTCTGTCTATCTCCCTACACGTGCCCTCCATTCTGAAACTGATCTAAGACTAACATCTTGCTTAATCCGAACCTCACACCTCCATTTCTAAGACTTCTCTCATGCTGCACCAGTTTTCTGGAATGCACTGCCCCAAACGATCCGACTAATATCTAGCCCCCATGTCTTCAAACGTGCTTTAAAAACACATCTGTTTAGACAAGTCTATCACCTCAACTCACCAATCTAACTCTTACCTGTTCTCTCCTAAATGTTAATCTTAATCTGCCTCTGCCTATTCATCTGTCTCCACATCCTCCATGCACCAAATACAACACGGTAACTGCCCTTAGACAGGTACTGGCTGATGACCATGCTCTACCTATTGTGTCCCCCCATTTCTATATAGATTGTAAGCTTGCGAGCAGGGCCCTCACTCCTCCTGTAACTGTTGAAATTTGATACATTGTATTGTTTATAATGTCTGTATATGTCCCTACTTAATTGTAAAGTGCTGCGGAATATGTTGGCGCTATAGAAATAAAAATTATTATTATTACTTATTTGTTTAAATATTAAAAGAATTCCGATTTCCTTCTGAATTTATTCTTTGGCATACGATAATATGTAGCCTAATGTGTCTTACTGTACATTAATTTGTGGAATATTTTTCACTAATATATGTCCTTAGTAATTATAACAGCTTACAAATAAATTCATGGAAAATAAAACAGGTAAAACTTTCTCATCTCCTTCCACAATTAAACCTTTTATGACATTTTTATGAAAAAAGACCTCTAATTCTATTGACCCCCACCTCTGATAGTACATCACTAAATTCAATCTGTTTTGGATCCTGACCGGTAACAGAATATGTACAATTAAAAAATAACTGATATTTATTACAATGCCCTAAACCATTTTTTGGCTGCAGAGAGCTTTTAAGCCTGGCCAGATTTATGCATGGATGTCAGAAGTCTTCCTTTCCTATTGGCAAAGAAAAATAAGCTGGTAGTAGCATTGTATTCTGTACTTTACAAATTACAAAAAGGCAGAATGTTCAGTTCCCAAAGAGAAATATATAGAAATACATACACCATAAATATATGGCTATTCAATTTCTAATTCTAGTAATTTCACTCTGGCTTTTAATTAGTTACTAGAGGTGTATTTACACTGGCCAATAATCAAGAACGAACAATCCTTGGAAAGCTCGTTTCCCGAGAGTCGGCCTATCTAAACAGGCTGCCAATCACCCAATGAACAAGCAAAATGCTCATTTGTCGGCATAGATGATTTTTAAGCTTGGTTAAATATGATCATTTTCAACAGCACACGTGTCCTGTGTAAAAAGGACATGTGCTGCTGAGAACAATAAAACTCAATGCGCACAGAACAATTGTGTTTACGATCATTCTTTGTACATGGAAGTGCAGTTCTAAATAGGTGATTAAAAGACCGCTGATCAGTTTCTGTGTAGCTGATCAATGGTCTTTTAATAGCCGTGGGTCAGCCGGTGTAAATGCACACTTAGGTAGAGTAGGGATTCATGCCTTCAGGTAGGCATTAGGTAGCATTCACACAGGCAATGCAGTTTGGTTCAAAAGTGCAGTTTTAATGCTTTCATAAAACTCCAAGGGATTCAAAACCAAAACGGACTCTTCTAGGGAACAAAGGTATAACAGCAAATAAACAGTTCATTTAGCAGACACATATATGTCAGTATGGGCTCACCCTAACAGATTACAGTTCTTTCTTCCTGAGCAAACATTATACACAGAAAAGGTACGGTCCTACCGTACGGTCTCGGTGTCCGCTTCAGGCCAAGCTACAGCAGCTTCCAGCGTCAAACAGAAATGTTCATCTCCATGCACAGTTCACACTGAACAGGCTGCAGCTTCTACATGTTATTCTGAAGCTCCAACACACAAACTACTCAGCTTTCCCATTTGATCTGTGCAGTCTCCAATTAGAAAGAGACCATTGCCCCGTCTCTCTCCCAGCTACAGCTCACATTTTTGGCTGGTCACTCACCAGTTTAAGCACACTGCACTCTGCTCAACGTTAAGCAGACTGAAAAAAGGTGAACGCATGTCCTGGTTCTTAGTCAGAGATAACAAGGTTCATCTAATTAAGGATTTAACCTAGTCCTGCCTGTCTTTGCTACAGTAGGCTTTGTACAGGCTGTGTTTGACCCTTCAGTCTGGAGGTAGTGTATATGCTACTATCAAGTGTAAGGCTGCAACATATTCATCATGTACAGATATAGCACAGTTTAACTTGACATTATATACACAGAAGAAGTATGGTCATACCTGGGGCGTGATAACATGGAAAGAGTGTTGACTAGTCTGGGGCAACTAACACCCCATCGACTAGTCAAAGTCCTCATTAGAATAGCAAACAGGGACATTATAAATGCTTTTTTATACCTCATTTTCACTAAATAACGTTATACATGGCTCGTAAGGCAGTTAATTTACTCATACAAAAGTGAATGCTGCTGGGTTGGAGGGCATGGTACTGAAGATGCAAATTTTCCCTTTACCCAAACAGGCATATAGCACAGAACTTCTCTGTGAGAAGGTTCTATGGCATTCACCCATGTGATTGAAGGGAGAATTTACACCTTTAGTGCCAGGAGGCATAACTTTGGAACAAAGGGGAATAGAAGAAAAAGAAAAACTGATCCAGAATCAGTAGAGCACTGGCAATTAGTAGAGTTGCTTAGTTTAAATTAGTAAAAGGTCCTTTTAATGTGGTTATCCAGCCATGGGATAAAAGTATGCAGTCACTATATGTGACTGCAGACTTGTGAATCCACACATCTTGTGCTCTGTATGCTGTTAGGATTTTCTAGTGCCGGCGCCAGGAGGGCACAAGTATGCAATTTGCATACTTCTGGCCACATTCCGACTAGACATGTCTGTCCTTCAATTCACTTGCATTGAGTGAGGCTGCACAAATTTAGTCGGCACGTGACCGCATGTATGCAAATTGCATACTTGCAGTTATGCGCCTGCTGCTCCCGATGCCGGTACCAGAGAAGCCTGACAGCATGCATTGCGTGCACTGTATAGATTCACAAGTCTGAAGTAACAAAGAGTGACTGCAGACGTACCCTAAGGCTGGATAACCCCTTTAAGTCCTGCTTTCTTGTCTGTTTGCCTTTCTAGTTTCCCTATCTAAATAATTTTCTATGTATTTCTTTCTGTTCATACTCTCACCTTAGCCTATTTCTTTATATTTAATATGTTTCTATGTTGTTTTTTCTATTTCCTGCCTCACTATTTCTCCTGTTTTCAGATCTGTAAATTTACATGTAGTGATATGTATAATTCCAATCCCGTTTGCTTTCATGACTTAACATACTGTCCTATGTTCATCCGGAGAAGCTGTGCATGTTCTAGCATACTGACCACTAATAAATGAATAGAGAAATATGGATGAATATGATTTGAATATAATTTGCATGTGTCATTGTGGCAAAGGTGATAGAGTCTCTGACGAATCAAAGCAGTTGTTTGTATTCTCCATAGACCATGGCATTACCATAAAAATTGTCTCATTAGTCACAACAAAGGCTGTAAGGTTATATGAAAAATATGTAAGGAGCAAAGCTCTGCAGAGATGATCACGTTAATTTTTACAAGGGCAGATACATTTTCTTAACAAATTGACTCAATGTCCAGCAGCTTCTGAACATTGCTAATTATAGACCTCCACCATAGTTCTCTTTGAAGGATAGAGGATTTATATAAATAATCACTTTCTTCTGATACATAGTTCCAGCACAGTACTGCAAAATCATTTGGGATTTTACAAGGCCAGAACAAGTATAGTAATATGAGACAATGGGGAAGACTTTTTAAAACAATCACAAGTATGAAAGGAACTTTTACTGGTCCAATCAGAATATCGCTAAATTTATTTTTTTTTACCTTTTAAAAATTCCAAAAAAGAAAATGTGCCTATGCAAAATTTTGGGCACTCTTGGAGATTTGTGTGCTCTGATAACTTTGACCAAGGTTTCAAACCTTAATTAGCCTGATAGGGTTATGGCTTGTTCACCATCATCGTTAGGAAAGGCCAGGTGATGCAAATTTCCCAGCTTTATAAAAACCCAGCCTCCTCTAACCTTCTGCCAAAAAACAGCAGCCATGGGTTCTTCTAAGCAGCTGCCTAGCACTCTGAAAATAAAAATAAAAATGGTGGAGGACCACATACAGGAAAAGGCTATAAGAAGATAGCAAAGCGTTTTAAAGTTGCCTTTCCCTCAGTTTGAAATGTAAATAAAAAATGGCAGTGAACAAGCACAGTGGAGGTCAAGGTAAGGTCTGGAAGACTAAGCAAAATTTCAGTGAGAGCTGCTCCTAGGATTGCTAGAGAGGCAAATCAGAACCCCCTGCTTCACTGCATCAAAAATATTTAGCAGACTCTGGAGTTGTAGTATACTGTTCTACTGTACAGAGACTCCTGCAAAAATATGGTCTTCATGGAAGAGTCCTCACCATAAAATTCAGCATCAGAAGTATGCAAAAGAACATTTTAACAAGCCTGATGCATTTTGGAAATAAGTCCTGTGGACTGATGAGGTTCAAATAAAACCCTTTGGCCACAAAAGCATGTGTGGAGGAAAAAAGAACACAGAATTTCAGGAAAAGAACAACTCACCAACCTTTAAGCATGGGGGTGGATCAGTCATGCTTTGGGGTTGAGTTGCAGCCAATGGCACAGGGAACATTTCACGAGTAGAGGGAAGAATGGATTCAATGAAATTTCAACAAATTCTAGGAGCAAACATAACACGATCTGTAAAAAAGTTGAAGTTGAAAAGAGGATGGCTTCCAGAAATGGATAATGATCCTAAACACACGTCAAAATCCACAATAGACTACATCAAAGGGCGCAAGCTGAAGGTATTACAATGTCCCTCACAGTCCCCTGATCTGAACATCATTGAAAATATGTGGCTAGACCTCAAATTAGCAGTGCATGCAAGACGACCCAGGAATCTCACAGAACTGGAAGAATTTTCCAAGGAAGAATGGATGAAAATCCCTTAAACAAGAATTGAAAGTCTCTTGTCTGGATACAAAAAGTCTTTACACAACAAAACTATTTTAAATAATTCTATTTTTTGCAACTTTGTGCATTTATTGCCTAGACATGTCAGTTTAATGATAAGTATGCAAGACTTAATAAGAGGGGCATGGCCAGCCACGGCCCACCAGACTGACTATGATTTACACTAAAAAAGTGGTTTGAATTCCAATAACAATCTAATCCAGCTAGTATCTGGCATCCTTCTTGCTCACTGGTAGCCCAGAATTGTGTCTGATCCATTAAGAGAACATCACCCAAACGTTGTGTAGTTGCTGTACACAACTGAACTTAAAGGGTTTAGTCCTAATTGTCCGCTCATCCGCTCTGCAACCTCTGGGCAGAAATCAAAGTTTCATTCTAAAATACATGGAAATCCATTACCTGACACCAACAAAGTCAGAAACCATATGCTGTAACATCTCGTGTGTTTCCCCTCCAGCTTCTCCATCATAATAGGTTTGCAATATATTTATAATAATTAGTTGATGGAATCACATAAGTTAAACATAAATGCAGAATATCACTTCTAACCGTACTACAGCTTCATGAATTGCAGAGATGGCCCTGATGAAAAGACAACTCTTTTTGATAATCTGCTTTTATTTGTATTTCCCGTTTATCATAAGCAATATTCTGCCTCTACAAAGTCCCAAATCCATTTTTCATACATAATTACATCTTCAGTGAGCTTTACTCCACTATTCTTGACAGTAGTACATATCGGAACAATGGCTGTTTCTTGTCTGGTGGCAGCAATCAGAGGATACACCGGTAATTTGATGGAATTGCTGAAATGAATTAGCACTAAAAATAGCTTAAGCAATTTAGAGTGAAATAGAGATGTTACCCAAAAATTTATAATGCCTAACTCAGGAGATCCAGTGGTCACTAGAGGCCTTATTCAGTAAAAGGAGAATAATAGATCTGGCAGTTTACTTTTACAAACCCACAAGGCAGTCAACTGGAGTTAATCTAGAAAACCACACAGTCTGCATTATGTCCCTATAGATCCATAACTGTAGTATTATGATGTGTGTAGTATGTTCTGAGAGATAGATATGGAGAAAAAGATAGATAGATAGATACATAGATAGATAATAGATGGATAGATAGATAGATTCAGATAGATAGATAGATACAGATAGATAGATAATAGATGGATAGATAGATATGGATAGATAGATGATAGATAGATAATAGATAGATAGATCATAGATAGATAGATAGATAGATAGATATGGATAGATAGATAGATTGATATATAGATAGATAGATAGATAGATAGATAGATGATGGATAGATAGATAGAGAGATAGATAGATTCAGATAGATAGATAGAGAGATAGATAGATTCAGATAGATAGATAGATACAGATAGATAGATAATAGATGGATAGATACATAGTAGCATATTAACATAGTTCCATAGGTTGAAGGAAGACTAAGTCCATCTAGTTCAACCCATAGCCTAACATGTTGATCCAGAGGAAGGCAAAAAACCCATGTGGCAAACACTAAGCTCCACATTGGGGAAAAAATTCCTTCCCGACTCCATACGACAATCAGACTTTTCAAGAAAGGCATCCATGCCCTTCTTAAATTTTAATAGTGAATCACTCATTACAACATCATGCGGCAGAGAGTTCCATAGTCTCACTGCTCTTACAGTAAAGAATCCCCGTCTGTGATTATGATTAAACCTTCCTTCCTCCAGACGTAGAAGATGCCCCCTTGTCCCCGTCTCTGGCCTCAGAGTAAAAAGATCAGTAGAAAGGTCTTTGTACTGTCCCCTCATATACTTGTACATAGTAATAAGATCACCCCTAAGCCTTCTTTTTTCCACAGTAAATAACCCCAAGTGTAATAACCTGTCTTGGTATTGCAGACCCCCAGTCCTCTAATAACCTTGGTCGCTCTTCTCTGCACCTGCTCTAGTTCAGCTATGTCTTTCTTATACACCGGAGACCAGAACTGTACACAGTATTCTAAGTGTGGTCGCACTAATGACTTGTATAGAGGTAAAATTATGTTCTCCTCATGAGCATCTATGCCTCTTTTAATGCATCCCATTATTTTATTTGCCTTTGCAGCAGCTGCCTGACACTGGCCACTAAACGTGAGCTTGTCGTCCACCAATACACCCAGGTCTTTTTCAGTTACAGTTTTGTCCAGTGTTTTACAATTAAGCATATAATTATACATTTTATTTCCTCTGCCCAAGTGCATTACCTTACATTTTTCCCCATTAAAGCTCATTTGCCATTTATCAGCCCAAGCTTCTAGTTTACATAGATCCTCCTGTAATATAAAATTGTCCTCCTCTGTATTGATTACCCTGCAGAGTTTAGTGTCATCTGCAAATATTGAAATATTACTCTGTATGCCCCCTACAAGGTCATTAATAAATATGTTAAAAAGAAGGGGGACCAATACTGACCCCTGTGGTACCCCACTGTTAACTGAAACCCAGTCTGAGTGTTTTCCATTAATAACCACCCTTTGTTTCCTATCACTGAGCCAATTCTTAACCCACATACATATATTTTCCCCTATCCCCAGTGTTCTCATTTTATGTATCAACCTTTTGTGTGGAACCGTATCAAAAGCTTTTGAAAAGTCCATATACACAACATCCACTGCATTTCCTTGGTCCAGTCCAGAACTTGCCTACTCATAAAACTGATCAGATTAGTTTGACAGGAACGGTCCCTCGTAAAACCATGTTGATATTGGGTCATGAGGTTATTTTTCTTCAGATACTCTATTATAGCATCTCTTAGGAACCCCTCTAGGATTTTACCCACAGTAGAGGTTAAGCTTACTGGCCTATAATTTCCAAGTTCAGTTTTTGTCCCCTTTTTGAATATTGGCACCACATTTGCTATACGCCAGTCCTGTGGTACAGACCCTGTTATTATGGAATCTTCAAAGATTAAAAATAATGGTCTATCTATGACGTTACTTAATTCCTGCAGTACTCGCGGGTGTATCCCATCCGGGCCCGGGGATTTGTCAACTTTAGTGATTTTTAGACACCGCCATTTATCTATAGATATGGAGAGATAGATAGATGATAGATAGATAATAGATATATAGATGATAGATAGATAGATAGATAGATCATAGATAGATAATAGATAGATATGGATAGACAGATAGATACGGTAGATAGACAGATACAGTAGATAGATAGATAGAAGGTTAGATAGATAGATAGACAGATAGATAGATAGATAGACAGATAGATAGATAGATAGATAATAAATAGATATGGGATAGATAGATAGATAGATGATAGATGGATAGATAGATAGATAGATAATAGATAGATATGGATAGATAGATACGGTAGATAGACAGATACAGTAGATAGATAGATAGATAGATAGATAGAAGGTTAGATAGATAGATAATAAATAAATATGGGATAGATAGATAGATAGCTAGATATGGATAGATAGATGATAGATAGATAGATAGATAGATAGATTATAGATAGATAGATAGATAGATAGATAGATAGATAGATCATAGATAGATCATAGATAGATAGATATGGATAGATAGATAGATAGATACGGTAGATAGACAGATACAGTAGATAGATAGATAGATAGATAGATAGATAGATAGATAGATAGATAGCTTAAAAGAAAGCAGAACAGCACCAAAAATGGAAAATTGGGTGCAAGGCCTTCCAATGATCTTGTTGTCATGCCAATATATAGTCAAAAAGAAAAGAAAAGCAGGGAGAAAAGCAGGCAGCACTCCTTCAGTGCTGCCTGCTTTTCTTTTTGGATAGATAGATAGATAGATAGATAGATAGATAGATAGATAGATAGATAGATAGATATACCGTGGTGGCCAAAAGTATTGGCACCCCTGCAATTCTGTCAGATAATACTCAGTTTCTTCCTGAAAATGATTGCAATCACAAATTCTTTGGTATTATTATCTTCATTTAATTTGCTTGCAAGGAAAAAACACAAAAGAGAATGAAGCAAAAAGCAAATCATTGATCATTTCACACAAAACTCCAAAAATGGGCCAGACAAAAGTATTGGCACCCTCAGCCTAATACTTGGTTGCACAACCTTTAGCCAAAATAACTGCGAACAACCGCTTCCGGTAACCATCAATGAGTTTCTTACAATGCTCTGCTGGAATTGTAGACCATTCTTCTTTGGCAAACTGCTCCAGGTCCCTGATATTTGAAGGGTGCCTTCTCCAAACTGCCATTTTGAGATCTCTCCACAGGTGTTCTATGGGATTCAGGTCTGGACTCATTGCTGGCCACCTTAGAAGTCTCCAGTGCTTTCTCTCAAACCATTTGATAGTGCTTTTGGAAGTCTGTTTTGGGTCATTGTCCTGCTAGAAGACCCATGACCTCTGAGGGAGACCCAGCTTTCTCACACTAGGCCCTACATTATGCTGCAAAATTTGTTGGTAGTCTTTAGACTTCATAATGCCATGCACACGGTCAAGCAGTCCAGTGCCAGAGGCAGCAAAGCAACCCCAAAACATCAGGGAACCTCCGCCATGTTTGACTGTAGGGACCGTGTTCTTTTCTTTGAATGCCTCTTTTTTCCTGTAAACTATATGTTGATGCTTTTTCCCAAAAAGCTCTACTTTTGTCTCATCTGACTAGACAACATTCTTCCAAAACATTTTAGGCTTTCTCAGGTAAGTTTTGGCAAACTCCAGCCAGGCTTTTTATGTCTCAGGGTAAGAAGTGGGTCTTCCTGGGTATCCTACCATACAGTCCCTTTTCATTCAGGTGCCGACGGATAGTACGGGTTGACACTGTTGTACCCTCGGACTGCAGGGCAGCTTGAACTTGTTTGGATGTTAGTCGAGGTTCTTTATCCACCATCCGCACAATCTTGGGTTGAAATCTCTCGTCAAATTTTCTTTTCCGCCCACAACTAGGGAGGTTAGCCACAGTGCTATGGGCTTTAAACTTCTTGATGACACTGCGCACGGAAGACACAGGAACATTCAGGTCTTTGGAGATGTACTTGTAGCCTTGAGATTGCTCATGCTTCCTCACAATTTGTTTTCTCAAGTCCTCACACAGTTCTTTGGTCTTCTTTCATTTCTCCATGCTCAATGTGGTACACACAAGGACACAGGACAGAGGTTGAGTCAACTTTAATCCATGTTAACTGGCTGCAAGTGTGATTTAGTTATTGCCAACACCTGGTAGGTGCCACAGGTAAGTTACAGGTGCTGTTAATTACACGAATTAGAGAAGCATCACATGATTTTTCAAACAGTGCCAATACTTTTGTCCACCCCCTTTTTTAGGTTTGGTGTGGATTTGTATCCAATTTGGCTTTAGGACAATTCTTTTTGTGTTTTTTCATTGAAGACAAATTAAATGAAGATAATAATACCAAAGAATTTGTGATTGCAATCATTTTCAGGAAGAAACTGAGTATTATCTGACAGAATTGCAGGGGTGCCAATACTTTTGGCCACCACTGTAGATGGATAATAGATATATGGATAGAAAGATATGAGATAGATAGATAGATATGATTCAATACAATAAAATAGATAGATAGATATTATAGATACTATAGATAGATAAATATGAGATAGATAGATAGATAGATAGATATTAGTTAGATAGATATCAGATAGATAAATAGATAGATGGATAGATGATAGATAGATAGATAGATAGATATGGGATATATAGATAGATAATAGATTATAGAAAGATAGATAGATAGATGATAGATAGATAATAGATAGATAGATGATAGATAGATAATAGATAGATAGAAAGATAGATAGATAGATAGATAGATAGATAGATAGATAGATAGATAGATAGATAGATAGATAGATAATAGATTTACATGAGACTGAGGTGCTAATTACTCTGCACATTACACAACTTTCTTCTCTTTGGAAAGTACTTTTAATGCAGCTTGTGCACAACTTTAGCTTGAGCCTAACTGTTATTTCATGATGAATGATTATACATTACAGGCAGAATGAAACTATCATATCCTTAAACAAATGTCTTTTTAAAGAGTGTAATACAAAGCAGGACTGGAAAGTCTGAACCATAATGATTTCATGTTTTGCTGATCCCAGCCTTTTCGGCTGAAAGACTTTTTAGTGGTCCCTGGTGGAAAGTTGAGATCAGCATTAAAACACAGGTCTATCTTTTTAACGCAACTCTTTAGAAGTCTGTGTCTCTAAAAGGCTTCAGGAATCCATAACCAGGATATATATGTTCGGGTCCCGTAAGTACATATTCTACTCCTTTATTTGTATACATCATAAGCAGATGTATACAAATTAATTTTTTTTCTTAGTCAGTGAATTATAACACAATGTAAAATAACATCCTGATGAAGAAAAAAAATCATCAAGCCCTTTAAGAGCTTAGGGACCAATTTGAGATATTTCCTTCCCTGATGAATTAATTCAGCTAAGACACATTTGCTTCCTCACCAGGGAAACTGGATTCTTCACATGAGCAGTAAATATTAAACCTTCCTCATCTTCCGCTTTCTGGTGATTTTCAACTTGCTTACTGATGTAACTTTGCAACCATCCATAAATATCACACAAATAAACAGATGTTATTTGTGTATCAGCGCCACGTAACACAGCGCATAGAGGAAAGAAAACAACAACTCGTGTTTTCCGCAAAGTTCATAATTATTGCTAATCGTCTAAAAGTCTCTGCTGTATTCTGTCAGCTTGATTCATTGATTAAACTGTTGCTTCCCTCTATTTGCTCAGCTTTCATTGGGGCAACATGTAACCCATCGAGGAGCTGCATTTAGACATTCATTTTTCTTATTTTACCAATATAGGAAAGGAAACTTTCAGAAGGTTATTCATTAGCAAATAACAAGCATTTTAAACAAATACAGATTCCACTGGTAAATAAGGACACCTTAAGGAAGTCCTTATTTACCAGTGGAATCAGTATTTGTTTAAAAAAAAGTACATTAAAGGGAACCTGTCACGTGAAAAAACGCTATTAACCTGCAGATATGGGGTTAATCTGCAGGTTAATAGCAATGTAAACCAGCCCGTTGCCTGCACTTAGAGCCCCGTTGCCAGGAGGAAATTAACTTTACTCCTCCTGGTAGCACTTGGGTTTCAGTCACAGGGTGGCGCCGGCGCAGCTTCAGCCACTGCTCTTTACATAGAGAGCGGCGGATGTAACCAAGACCCTAGCACTGACTGACAGCAGGATCAGCATTAGGTCCAGCTGTCAGTCAGTGCCGGGGACGCAGTTACAGCCGCCGCTCTCTATGTACAGAGCGGTGTCAGAAAGCTATTAACCTGCAGATTAGAGCCATATCTGCAGGTTCAGGGGTGGACATATCATTGGTGCAACCAGTGTGGCTGCACAGGGCCCAAGAGGAAAGGGGGCCCATTTCTTCCTCCAAAGAAGATGCGGTTTTGCATTTTTAGGAGCTCTTGGGCTGCAAATGGCCCATATATTGTTCTTGCACAGGGGCCCTTTTCTGTCTGTGTCAACCATTGTGCAGGATAACACCATTCCTTCACATGACAGGTTCCCTTTAAGGCTGGTGTTCCACGGCAACTATAGCCGCCACACAGGTTACACAGTCAGATATTGCTTCATGTCACTGCTATATCATAGCATAGTGCAAGTGAGTGTGTTAAATAGCAACCCACCAAGCACCAAGGTGAGCAAGTCGCAAAACTTTCAACTGGTTCTGACTTTTTGCAACTTGTTGTGGTTGTAGCACGCTGCATGTTGCAATGCCTTAACATTGACTTGCACTATGCTGTGCAGTAGAAATGGCAGAAATTACTTTTTGACCGCTCAACCTGTGTCATGGCGTAGTCATCATGTAGCCCAAGCTTAATCCCATCACATGAGTGTTCGCAGTACCCTGCGGATCGCAACGTCTTTCCAAAGACTTGCATTATTTTGCAATATGGAAGTGGCAAAGTCTATCTTTGGCAGTGCAAGCTTTGCTATCGTCATTAAACAACCCAGACTTAATCCTGTCTTATTCAATATATAAATTAATTTGCATGATCCAAGAATGTGAAGCTGCCCTTGCTCCATCCATATCAGCTCAGTTTGGACTTTTTGATGTCGCTGGCGAAAGGATACATCTAGACGGTCCAAAATTTTGTGCATTCGCAGAAAAGCTTCATGTATTTGTCTCAGCTTTATATCCACAATGTAGATCTAAGAAATCCTCATGGAGATAAAGAACCGCATGTGACACTAGAAAGTGGTGATATATTTTTGGAAATTTTAGTTCAAAAATAATACAGCTCATATTTCACTTTAAAGCACAAGGACGGCCAAAGATGCTCCAAATGGATTAATAATGAACTTACAAGTATACGACACGCCAGTTTTAATAAATCCCTCCTCAATGGTATCACAGCAATAGGAAGCTACATATTTATGATGCTTACAACACGTATTGTCCATGTACAGTAACTGACTCCCAAAACAATACAAAAGTTGCTGTAAACCTTGGTTATAATGCAAAGCATCAAAGTCCAGAGTAAATCGATCCAATGCAATGTTTAGTGCAGAAAAATCCTAAGGAACAATACAGAAAATATGTTGTGGAATCAGGATCTCCATTACATCAGTGTGCTCTTCTCGAGATCTTCAATACAGCAAGTGCATTTTATAGCGTTCATTCCTAATATGCCGGAGAAACTAAAGATAATCAGCTTGTGATGCTCCTTCAATGTGTGATAGCTTTACTAGACTACGGCATCTCTAAATAAATGTTTTCAACCCCAGGCAGCTTTCACCACTGTTAATTGCCAAACAACTCATTCTGCTATCGGGGACAACAGAGCTGCAGAAAATAGTATACATTTTATGGCAGTTATCTTGCCTTGTAATGAAATGACAATGGTAAAAGAATAGTCATATGATAACCTTTATGTTGGTAGGAAAATATCACATGGAAGAGCTGTGCAGGGCGTCAGCGTGATTGATGATGTCACGGCAGAATAATATGAGCAGCCGGCTGTAGAGAGGCCTAACTGTGCATGCCATATAGTCTTCCTAGAGAACATTAGCTCATACATGTTCTCACACTTCAAGCAGACATATTTCAGTGGACGAGATGTATATTTTAGGAATTCACCAGTTAACAAGTCCTCACAAAATCACACACCCCGTACACACTCACTTACATTCTCCGATAAATAATCATACACACATTGTGCACATTCATAAATATGTTTGTCCCCCACATTAACACATACATTCTTTTATTCACCAGCACATATACAGTACGCTCATATATCCAATACATTCAAACATACAGTATATATGCCCATGCTTCCGTTCCCCACATATAGTATATTTACATGCAAATAAACATTAAAGGAGTTTTCTGGCCTTAGGCTACAGGTCTAAAGACAATGTATGTGACTGCTGACTTGTGAATCCTCACAATGGACACACACGGGAGCAGGCAATCATGTAACTGCAATGCATACTTCTGGTCACATTCCGACTAGACTATGTCCAGCCTCGCTCAATACACTTGAATTGAGTGAGGCCGCTCAATGCGAATCACATACTTGTGGTCACGTGGCCGTCACCGGAGAATCCTCACAGCACGTTGTGCGCGCGGTATGAGGATTCACAAGTCTGCAGTCACAGAGTACCCTAAAGCCAGACAGCCCCTTTATTACATACCTACAAACATATAAATGTGCACACATATATAAATTGCCACACATACTGTACATGTACACTCATGTTCACAAACACATTCTCCAAACAATTGCTTCATCCTACATAAACACACATACACATTTTTTGCTCACCAGTACTTGCACACAGATGTGAATATATTTGGTTAAGGGGTAATGTTTCTCCTTGTGGAGAGTGACAAGCCAGGCCTGGCATGTCAGAGTGAGAAGACTTAAATGCCATGCATGCTCCTCTGGGAAATATGCAAATTGCCTCTTCAGCAAGGAAGAGGACTAGAATTCTTGTGCCACCTATTGAAAGCAGCAATCCAACAAGTCAATATTGACCGTTTAACAATCTTTGCTATGTGATTTAGGATTAAATTCGAACCAGAATCTCAATTTGCAGATACAGTGTTTTAGGGTCTGTTCCTCATCAGTGCAAAGTATGAGATCTGATTTGGCTAGGTAAGAGGCTAATAATGGGATCTAAGAGGTAATGTTTCTACTTGTGGAGAGTGACAAGTCAGGCCTGGCATGTCAGAGTGTGGAGACTTAAATCCCATGCAATGCTCCTCTGGGAAATTAAATATGCAAATAGTCTCTTCAGAGAAGAAGGGTCGATATTGACTTTTAGTATTGATACTTCCAATAGGTGGCACTAGAGTTCTAGTTCTCTTCCTTTCTGAAAAGACAATTTGCATTTATTCGGTTGTGCACACATGCATGCACATATACATGCTTACTTGTACACATACACATAACCTCACATAAATACCTGCATACATACACACATGCTTCATTACATACAGTAGATACATAAAAACATATACATTAATAAACACGTAAATTTGTGTATAGGCACACATCCATACATTCTAATACTTAGTGCACACATGTATAAGCACACTCATAGATTCCAACACTTACTGTACATGCACACTCATATACCCACCTACAGTCAATCAGAAGTGAACACATACATCTTTCCCCATGTACACACACACACATGCAATCTCACTTATATGTGAAACATGAATACTGCATTACAGTGAATGACTAATTATGCTCACCCCACACTACATACAATGTGCTACATACACAGAAACATTCTTTATAATAGAAAGTAAACTTTCTTCAGCCATTAACTAATGAATGGTGTTTCAGAGCAAGGTCCATTATTAAAAATATGACTTCTACAAAAACGTTTCTAAGAATAAAAACGTTGCACATAATAGACCTAGATATTTTGTACATTTCACAAGAGTTTCTTTTCATGATATTAAATCAGCTGATATTCACAGTCTGGGGAAAAGGTTACAATTAACCCATGAGTTTGCAATCCTCCATTATTATCTACAAGCATTTTGGCATGTTTCATGTTATGGTCATGAGGTCAAGTTATTAAAGTCCAAGCAGAGAAAGAGAGAGAGAGAGAATGCCGATGAGCTCCCTAACGACATTTCATTTTAGTGATTGTTGAAAAAGTGTCGATATATGTAAAAGAGGTTCAAAACTTATATATAAAACTTTGCCACGCATGTAAAGCTGCACATTGCTGTTATACCCCTTAGTTTGTATAGTGGTGGTAACATGTTCAGGACAACTTTACAGAGTGAGTATCCACTCTGATCTTTTACTATCGCTCGTAAGGTTCCCAATAGAGGTGTATCTATAAGTAGATGAAAGGTTGTAGTTATTTAAAGGTAAGCTATCATCAGAAAAGGACCCATTGTTTATATCAAGCCTTTATATTATTATTATTATTATTATTATTATTATTTTTATTAATTTCCTTTTTGGCAATTTTTTTACGTACCACAATCTGTATTAAAATAAAAAATAGAAATCTTGCAATTTTCATACTGGCCACTGGGGCTTTTTTTGACTCTTTTGTTCAGGGAACAACACATGGATATAAGCCACAATGAACAGACTCAGACCCTCTTTTGTATTGAAGCATCTAAAGAGCCTGTGCAAAGGTCTTTGTGAGTTGGAGCAAGAACAGCTGTGATATCATCTATTGTGATAAGTGGATCCTGTGCATCGAGAAGTGTATGGAAGTGTTACCTGTCACTGCAATCCTGTCTCTGATGATAAGGAACTTTCTGAAAACTTTTCCTGAAAGTATAAGAAGTATGAGTCTAAAATAGGCCCAGTGGCCATTGTGAAAGTTTCAAGATTACTAATTTAAATATTTATTTATTTACTTTAAATATAGATCGTGATATTTAAAAAATAAAAAAAAAATTGCCATTTCTTTAAATACATTCAGCACAAAAATCTGGTTTAAACAATAGGTCATTTTCTGATGATAATTTCCATTTAAGCTGGCCATACACATTAGATAGCTGTTGGTCGAACGATCATTTGGTCATTAGCTTTTTTCCCGCTTATCTCCTGTCAAACAAAAGGATTAAGTGATTGAAGTCATAGAATCATAGAATGTTAGAGTCGGAAGGGACCTCCAGGGTCATCGTGTCCAGCCCCCTGCTCAATGCAGAATTCACTAGATTCAAAATTCCATAGATGCTTAAGTCCCCCAAAGTAAATTGTCAACGGACAGTCATGAGGCCCCTATATACAGAAGATTGCCAGCCTATCCTGCTGAAATCACCGATGCGGATGCCATTTATCTGATATGTATGGAGGGTTTTAAGTCCCATTTTTTATTCCCAGGACATACTAGTATGTATCCTACCTGTACTGTAGCATTACTATGTAACTGATCCTTGTATCAGGAGGCTGGGCTCCTTTTCCCTGGCCTGTCACATTACTATGTCCTTAGCTTTTCGCAGTTTTATCACTGTTATTATTATTATTCTTTGACATCACTTTTTTCATTGTTAATTTTATTTAATGTGTCTGTGATGTGTATTATATAATGTGTTTGTTATTCTTGTTTTGTTACACTACTTTGTTCATTATGATGATACACTGAGGCATCACTTCAAACATCACTGTGCACCATGACATCATTCATGCAATGTGACTACATTTTGGCCATGTGGAGCATTATCTCTGTATTGTGACATTACCGTAGTTATTATCCCTGTACAGTCCCATAACCGTGTTTATTATGTCTACACTGTAGATTTTCTGCCTTTATCATCCCTGTGCTGTGACATCAATGTGTACATCATTCACTGTATTGTCACATCACTGTGTTTCTTATCTCTGTACTGTGTGGTCTTTCTATTATTGCTGTGCTGTGGATGTTCTATGTTTATTATCCACGTGCTCTGAGATTTCCAGGTTTATTACTCACTATACTCATCACTGTTTAGTATCTTTGTCCTGTGACATCACCATCTTTATTGTACTAGTAATGTAACATTTTTGTGTTTTATTTACCCATGTTGTGACATCATTGTGTTTATTATTCCTGCATTGTGACATCACTGCACTCATTACACCCTGCGTTGGTCACATCACTGTGTTTATCTTTGTACTATAGAATCATTGTAGTAACTATATTTTTGAGAATAAGACCCAGGGAGGGGGAGTAACAACTAATCTTATTATTTTGTCCTAGTGCTGACCGGTAAACTGAAAAGTCCTATTTTCCAGAAAAGCTTTTTAAGGCTGAGGCTGCACGGAAACTTTGCATGCAACACAGGTTGCCTACATGTGCCACTGCTACATCGCAGCAAAATGTAAGTGGATGGGCTCGTATTGCAACCCACAGGTTACAGCTAGAGATGGGCGAACCTGAAATGCAAAGTTTGTGGTTGGTACTGGACACCTAGTGTCTGGTGCTGAACTCCGAACACGGACTTCTCATGGGAGTCCGGAGAGAGTAAAAGAAAAGAGAGAGAGATTCCAGTTCCAAAGTATGGCTACCAATGGGGTTCGGGTTCAGGTTGAAGGTCGGGTACAGTTCTGGTACCCGGATTGAACTTTGGACTAATGTTCGGTCGGGTGCCAGAACCCGACCTTCCACGTGTCCGCTCATCCCTGGTTACTGCAACTAGCAAGTTACAAAGTAACTGGTTATGACTTTTTGCAATGTGCATGTTGCGGTACCTTGCGATTGGCAATGCGATCCCATTTACCTGCATTATGCAGCAATGCAGCAGCAGCACGCCTCAACCTTTGGCCACATGACCTGTGTCGTAGCCAAATATTCCATGGAGCTCCATCCTAATTCAGACACTGCTAGAATGCTAACCTATGAGTACACAAAATGCACATAATAGTTAACATTTCCTGCCGTTACCCTGACAGTCTACAGCAGATCATCACATTCTGTTTATTGTGCATTAGTTACCAGATGCATTATGTTAAGGAAATCCTATTCCAACTCAACTTAACACTAAGCAATTTCTCAACAAATTGATGTAGATTCGCTAAATGTAACCTACACAATCAGCGGAGGATACATTATTAAAGAGCATTTCCATTCTCTTTTATTCTCACTGTGAGATTTGCACAAAGAATGCTGTTCTTTCAGTATAAACACCACAAATGTGCGTAACGGCCACAAAAGTCATGTAATCAATTAAAGGTGAGGCTTTACGGCGTGGCTTTCCCTGCAGCTGACACCTCGCCCTCCTGCAGCAACCATTGACCACACAATTATGAAGCAAAATTGTGCTGCCACAGAACATGCATCCAGGGCAGTATGTGGCTGCAACCTTAATACCTTCACGCCAGCGCAATTTTTCATTTTTGCTCTTTAGTTTTTTTCTCCTCTTCTTCCAAAAGCCATAATTTTGTCTTTTTTATGTCGATATGACCGATGAGCGCTAGTTTCTTGTGGGGTGAATTGTAGTTCTGTATGACACTATTAATTTTACTGCACAATGCACTGCATAACAGGAAAAAAAATCTACCATAGTTTTTTGGGGTCTTGTTTTTACAGCATTTATTGTTTTGTAAAAAAGAACCTGGAATTCTGATTCTACAGGTAAGTTTGCTAATAGCGATTCCAAACTTGCATATATTTTTTGGTGGACAAAACCTACAAGAAACAAAATGAACATAAACCCTGCTGTAACTAAATAAGTAAAAAGCAGAAGTGCATTCAAATATCATAGGGTTCTTAGTAACACTGTTTGTGATCAAAAATAGCATAAAAGCCATCCTACCACGGCAACGTGACCCTCTTTGGGGTGGTCCTACACTGTGAAAAAAAATTCATAAATTAAATTGTGTTGCCATTTTATGAGATCTGCAGCATTTTTACTTCGTCAGTACAGCTTTGTGAGGGCTTGTTTTTTGCACTATAAGCTGACATTTACTGTATTTATTTGAGAGGTTTAGTGACCGAAAAACCTCAATTCTGGTATTTTGATTTTTTTCTTGTTTTTTTGTTAATCCATCGTGTTCATTTTATATTTTGCTAAATCGGACTTTTACTAACACAATGATATCAAATACGTTATTTTTTATTTCTTACATTTTTTCATTTTAATGGGGAAAAAGGGTCTGATTACAAATTTTCATATTTTTTAATTATTTTTATATATTTTTTTTAAACTGTTCCTTTCTACTTTATCTTTTAGTCCACTTAGGGTACTTAAACCTGTGATCATCTGATCGTTTACACTATATACTGGAATTCCACACTACTGCAGTATATTATGTAAAGGAGGCTGCTTTGAAGCTCAGCACAAAGCTGAGCTTCAGAGGAGGACCAAGATCACACTAACAGGGGCCTTCAGCAGGTCATAGCAAACCATTGTCGCCCTGTGATCACTGATGTAAGCCGACGCGCGTGCGCTCCTGCTGTGACATCCAATCTGGCAGAGATTGATAGTGGAATCAAAATGGTTATCAGCAGGAGCTCCTTTCCATGTTAGAGACAGATGCTGGCTATATAATATATTTAATAAGGATGGTATCAGCTACGTGTGGATGAAGCTCATCTACTGACCCCCTGTACACACAGTCTCCTCAGCGCAGGACATACAGTTCTACAAATGGATTAAATAAACATTTTTAATAGAGACGAGCAAATATATGCATTATCATAAACAATAACGGTGTAATGGCATAATACAGAGTCCTAAGAGAATAGATTACAGAAGTGTTATCTCCAGATAAAAACATGATTTGTTCTTTGTTAATAGATACAGGTCTCACCTACCAGAATGGCTTGTTCTTAGGCTATGTGCCCACGTAGCGTTTTTGTAGCGTTTTTGCAGCGTTTTTACGGCCGCGAAAATGCTTGTAAAACAGTCTGCCATGCAAAGCAATGTGAATTCGGATGTGCTGTGCACATGATGCGCTAATTAGCGCGCCGAATTCGCATTGCATTGCAAAACGTAGCATGACCATTTCTACTGCGATTACGCTGCAAATTCGCGGCCATTGAGGAACATTGAAACGCAGCAAACCCGCCGGTATATGTGGATTTGCTGCATTTCAATGGCCGTGAATTTGCAGTGTAATCGCGGTGCATGTGGTACCTGGGATGAAGAGAAGACTACAACTCCTCTTCATCCCGGCTACCACGTGGTGAAAAAAAGAAATAAAAAAGTTAAAAATAAACAAAACCTGTATATTCACCTCTCCGGCGGCCCTCGGTCTGCTCTCCGGTCTGCTCCCGGCCGCGTCTTCTCTCTTCAGCGTCCCGCAGCGTACTGTCAGGACCTGCAGTGACGTCATTTAGTCACCTGATGGTCACGCGACCACTGACGTAGGCGGTCAGGTGATGGTCGCGTGACCATCAGCTGACTAAATGACGTCACCACAGGTCCTGACAGTGCACTGCGGGACGATGAAAAGAGAAGATGCGGCCGGGAGCAGACTGGAGGAGACCGGAGAGCAGACCAGGGGAAGCCGGAGAGGTGAATATAAAGGTTTTTTTTCGTTTTTAACGTTTTAATTCTTTTTTTTTACTATAGATGCTGCATTTAAAGCATCTAAGATGGTCACACAATATAAATCCATGCTGGTTGCATGGATTTATATTGTGTGATCACCTTGTCAAGCACTTTTCCAAGTGATGCTCAAAATCACTTGGAAAAGTGCTTGAAAAAACGCATGCGTGAACGCATGTAAAAACGCGGAAAAAACTCTTCTCTCTGGCAGAAAAAACGCATGTAAATCTGCATGCATTTTTTTCTGCCAGAGAGAGGCAAAAACGCTCTGCATCAAATCTGCTACGTGGGCACATAGCCTTACAGTGATGTAATGCTGTTTTTTACTCCAGTTTTTAATTGAATATCCTGGAGATATTTAAACACCACTTAATGATCTGAACCCAAATTATTGCAAATGTAAATGAGCATACAAATCAAGGAAGCATGGAGGTCCTTGAAATTCAGGATGGCAGGAATGTGGATGTGCAACCAGAGCTGTATATGGCAGTGCCCTTTCTTTACAATACTTTTCCTGAGTCAGGGTGTGTTTAGTAAACTATGATGCCAAGTGATAAATTGCAGAAGGACGACCATTATCCTGGTTTGATTCCACAAGCATTTCTAGATAACTCTGCCTGGATCTTTTTGCTAAACTGCATTGTGAAGTGCTAATTAGATTAAGATAGCTCAAGATAAGCCCGAACAGATAGGTATTCAGCCATGTAAACGTCAATAGGAAATCACAGTCAAACACGACACCAACAACCTTCAGCTCGCCAAGGTAGCAAGTTTAATTAATTCCCGTGTATTGGGATAAGCACAAAACTTGTAGTAATACACGTGGTGGGGAAGCTCCCATTGTGGTCACAGTGATTAGTATCTTCACTTAATAAACAATTTCACAATTAAAGAAAATTGTGCTATGCTAACAAATAATCTTAAGATCAACACCCCCAAAAAACACATATATGGGCATGCAAGTCTTTGAAAACTAAATCCGTCCAGCTAAATTTAGCATTTCTATGTTCTGTTACTGCACTTCTGTGAAATCAGTGGTTTGTATTCATATGCAAATAAGGCATTAAGTGCTCTGGGCATAACAGAGCACTTCCCGAGCCTGTGTCTTCCCAGATTGTTTCCCCACCTAACAGCCTTTTTAGCTTGGTATATGCACATATATGTATATTAGTTTATGTATATATATATATATATATATATATATATATATATATATATATATATATATATATATATATACATATACATATACACTCCTCAAAAAAATAAAGGGAACACTCAAATAACACATCCTAGATCTGAATGAATGAAATATTCTCATTGAATACTTTGGTCTGTATAAAGTTGAATGTGCTGACAACAAAATCACAAAAAAATCATCAAGGAAATGAAATTTATTAACCAATGGAGGCCCAAAATTAAAGTGGAAAACACACTACAGGCTGATCCAAGTTTGATGTAATGTCATTAAAACAAGTCAAAATGAGGCTCAGTATTGTGTGTGGCCTCCACGTGCCTGTAGGACCTCCCTACAAAGCCTGGGCATGCTCCTGATGAGGTTGCGGATGGTCTCCTGTGGGATCTCCTCCCAGACCTGGACTAAAGCATCCGCCAACTCCTGGACAGTCTGTGGTGCGACGTGACGTTCGTGGATGGAGCGAGACATGATGTCCCAAATGTGCTCAATCGGATTCAGGTCTGGGGAATGGGAGGGCCAGTCCATAGCTTCAATGACTTCATCTTGCAGGAACTGCTGACACACTCCAGCCACATGAGGTCTGGCGTTGTCCTGCATTAGGAGGAACCCAGGCCCAACCGCACCAGCATAAGGTCTCACAATGGGTCTGAGGATCTCATCTTGGTAACTAATGGCAGTCAGGCTACCTCTGGTCAGCACATGGAGGGCTGTGCGGCCCTCCAAACAAAATGCCACCTCACACCATTACTGACCCACTGCCAAACTGGTCATGCTGAAGGATGTTGCAGACAGCAGATCGCTCTCCACGGCGTCTCCAGACTCTGTCACGTCTGTCACATGTGCTCAGTGTGAACCTGCTTTCATCTGTGAAGAGCACAGGGCACAGTGACGACTTTGCCAATCCTGGTGTTCTGTGGCAAATGCCAAGCGTCCTGCACGGTGTTGGGCTGTGAGCACAACCCCCATCTGTGGAGGTTGGGCCCTTATACCACCTTCATGGAGTCGGTTTCTAACCGTTTGTGAGACACATGCACATTTGTGGCCTGCTGGAGGTCATTTTGCAGGGCTCTGGCAGCGCTCCTCCTGTTCCTCCTTGCACAATGGAGGAGGTAACGGTTCTGCTGCTGGGTTGTTGCCCTCCTACGGCCCCCTCCACGTCTCCTGGTATGTGCTCCATGCTCTGGACACTGTTCTGACAGACACAGCTACCCTTCTTGCCACAGCTCGCATTGATGTGCCATCCTGGATGAACTGCACTACCTGAGCAACTTCTGTGGGTTGTACTGTAGACACCGCCTCATGCTACAGTACCTATAGGGGTGAGAGAAATGGTAAAATGAAAGTGACCAAAACAACAGCCAAAAAGGATGAGAACAGAGAAATGGTCTGTGGTCACTTCCTGCAGAACCACTCCTTTATAGGGGGTATCTTGCTAATTGTCTATCATTACTACCAGTTGTCTGTTCCATTTGCACAAGAGCAGGAGAAATTGATTCACAATCAGTGTTGCTTCATAACTGGACAGGTAGATTTCACAGAAGTGTTATTGACTTGGAGTTACATTGTGTTGTTTAAGTGTTCCCTTTATTTTTTTGAGCAGTATATATATATATATATATATATATATATATATATATATATATATATATATATAAAGATACTGTATATATCTATATACAACTCTGGCAAAAATTAAGAGACCACAGCAAAATATTCATTTTCTCATATTTTTCTCTTTATAGGTATATTTTTGAGTAAAATGTACATTGTTGTTTTATTCTATAAACTACTGACAACATGTCTCCGACATTCAAAGCTAAAACTTTTGTATTTATTTGCAGCAAATGATAAATCGTCAAAATACTAAAAAAAGAAAAGTGCTTTCAGACCTCAAATTACTCATGTTTTAACTCAGGAACAGTTCAGAAATCAATATTTGGTGGACTAACCATGATTTTTAATCACAGCTTTCATGCGTCTTGGCATACTTTCCACTAGTCTTTCCATGCTTTCCAATAGAAAACTGTTCAGTGGTCTCCTAATTTTTGTCAGAGCTGTATATATATATATATATATATATATATATATATATATATATATTGTATATATTAATCAACTGACAATGATTAATCATTTAATCATTTATTAAGCTATTTACACAAGTTTTTGTCATGTTAAGCAAAAAAAAAATTGCAGATGATGGTGCTATTTTTCTTTCTGCCTAATTCACTCCGATCTTAAAGTGAATAGTACATGTTATTAAAAAAACTATATATTTTTTTCCATATCAATATCTGTATTAAACAACAAAATTAGTAATCTTCCAACAGCTGCCACTGATGCTATTTTAAATTCATACTTTCTCTCCTTTCAGAATAAGTTTTCAAAAGGCTAATTGTCATCAAAGGCAGGGCACAACTCTGTACACAGTTGACAGCACAGTAAGAACAAATTAATATTAGTAACCTGGCGCCCCCTCCTTGCACAATATCTTTTGCACACGCTCATTAAATGCCTCAATACAATAGATAGCTTTTGAGTTAGTTTATTTCTGTTATTGTATATATGACTTTCCAAATATAGCAGGAAATTAGACTATAAAAGAGCCCCAGCAGCTTGTGTGACAATTGCAAAATTTCTATTTTTTGTTTTAAATGCAGATTGTGATATGGGAAAAATACAAAACTTACCAAAACTTTTTTAAAAATGAATTTAACAGAAAATGGTCATTTTCTGGCGAATGCTTTCCTTTATGAAATGTAGATCATTGGGTTTTAGAATGAATGAAGGATACACTAAATAAGTGTGGAAATATTAGGAAATATTGGTTATTTTAGAAGATCTATTACACAGTAAGGGGGCTGTCATCTCAAAACTTATTGGCCCAGTGTACTTAATGTATTTTACACCAATTTTACACCAGTTTCTGCATAGTGTTTTAAGTAGAGCAAATATTTTATAGGAAATAATATGGAATCAGGGTTGTTCGCTGATCACTGTTTATAGAAAAAAAAATTAGACGTACCCACAGGAAAGAGATACTATCATGCCACATAAATCTCTCCATATCTGCCACATGTTGTGCATTAATATTTCTGTCCTACCGTTCAGATATAAAGAGTTGACTGCCAAATGGAGTGAACTTTGGAAATACGTGTGACTTTTACATTCTCAACATAATAACACAGCACCTTGTTTTTACTTGCTTTTAAATGCATTGTAAGTTCTTAAAAAGAAAAAAAAACTAATAATACTGACCAAGGTAACTACTTTAAGTGTAATTGAAAAATTGTAAAATGCTAAATCAATAAAATGTTAAAGAGTAACTATACCGCCACAGGAACCAATTTGTAATGCATGTACCTCTGATTCTGGGGTTATTGGCTAAATATTCTTGTCTTTTTAGACCTATCGCTTATATAGCCTCCAGCTGTCTTTTAACACCTGCATTTCATCTGCATGAGTACTGTATTTGCTAATTGCAAATACATCAACTAAACATGGTATACTATTTTAGTGTATTTTATACCAAAGCCGTCTTTCATCACCGGGGTCTTGTATATGAAGTCTGTCCTGTAAATGTGCCCTCTTATACTCTGACTAGTGCACCCAAATGTGGAGGTATACCTTAAAGGGAATCTGTCACCAGGTTTTTGCAACCTAATCTGAGAGCAGTATAATGTAGAGACAGAGACCCTGATTCTGGCGATGTGTCACTTACTGGGCTGCTTGTTGGAGTTTTAATAAAATGACTCTTTTATCAGCAGGCGATTATTATTAGAGGACTAGTAAACCGGCTGCCAGGTAGTTCTCCAATACCATGAGCTCTGTATAGCCCCGCCCCCACCACTGATAGGCAGCTTTCTGTGTATACTATTTATGGGCAGAAATCGACCAATCAGTGATGTGGGCGGGGTTATACCAAGCTCAGCATTCGAGGACTGAGGGATCCACAGCAGAGAAAACAGGGATTTTATCAAAATGATAGCAAGCACCTCAGTAAGTGACACATCACTGTAATCGTGGTTTCCGCTCCTACATTATGCTGCTCTCAGAAGAGGCAGCAGAAATCTGATGACAGATTCCCTTTAACTACTTGCATCTTGCCTATAAGTAATATCAAATTAATTGTCTTACTTGTAGAGAAAGAAGACACAAGGATTTGGTACGATAACACAAAACTTATATACTATACAATTCTTAAAGCAGAAGTCACAAAACTGGTAACTCTGACGTAGAGTACATGTACATCCTGATGTTAGTGTGAACACAGCTCTCACGGTTGTATCTTAAAGTAGGAAATTTGCACATTAGAACAGAACTTAAATAGACAAAAAAGTGTATATTTTCTTAAAAGAATATTAGGCATTTATTAACTTGCCAATAAATAAAATGCAAGTCACTTGGGCAAGAAAGAAACAAATAAAAATAAGGAAATGTCAGAAAAGTAGAATTCATATTTTTATGGACCCGATAAAAAAAATACAACAACCAAAAAAGACAGCACACCACTTTATGAAAAGGAGTGAAAAGTAAATGATGATTTAAAAAGGTATTGCAATAATAACAAGTTGTCACCTATCATGTACAGTACATTACTAGAAACTGAGACCCCTACAGCTCACCAGATTGGGGGCGAGTGACTAATCTTGTGAAATTCAAATTCACCAGGTTTATTGACTCTTTAAAAGGAGAAATTGATTCACAGAGAATCTCAATACTGCAAAGCCTGTAATTGCCCTGAGTGTGTAACATTCTGAGCTCTGTATCCATCCAGCCCTTTTCAATCTTTTTAATGTAAACACAGAATGACTAATGTCAAAGTGACTTCAAGGTAGAACCCAGTAATAACCATCAGCCCATTTAATAACACAGCACACGGAGAGAATTTTCATGTCTGTTTTTTTTATTTAAAGAGATCTTGTCATGTAAAATAATGGTATTAATCTGCAGATATGGGGTAAATATTCAGGTGAATAACGTTCTGATACCATGCGTCGCCTACACGGAGAGCCCCGCTGTCAGGAGGAAATTTACTTTATTTTCTAAGGCAGCATTCGGCTTCCAGTCATATGGGTGGCATGGGCACAGTTTCAATCACCCTTCTGTGCATAGAGAGCAGCAGCTGTAACCGCGCCCCCGGCACTGACTGACAGCAGGATCAGCATTAGAGTGCCGTGACAGCCACTGCTCTCTATGCACAGAGTGGTGACTGAAAGCATGCCAGCGCCACCCCTATGACTGGAAGCCGAAAGTTGCCAGGGGGAATAAAGTTAATTTCCTCCCGGCAGCAGGGCTCTCAGTGCGGGCACTGCACGTGTCAGAATGCTATTAACCTGCATATTAACCCCTTATTCCCAGGTTAATAGCGCTATTTTACATGACAGGTTCCCTTTAAATTCAATCTAAAAATATCCCTCTTAGCCATTTGTGATCAGGCAGACTGTGCTCTCAAAACACTGACTCAAACTGACAGTGTTGCTGTTAGAGGTAACATCATCCTGCTGTAACTAATAGTAGTGATGTGCCATGTATGCCCTAATGCCTTCCATTTCCTCCTCATTAATATGCTTTCCAGGGTCAATGGAGACCAATTATGGCTTGTGCTTTGTTAGTAATACTGCTTAATGGTTGATGTCAATGGTGATGGTTGTGCTTTTGCTAATGCCATTGGCAGCTGCAATTATTATAACAAGTGTTTTCACTATTACGTATTTTTCGGACTATAAGATGCACTGGACCATAAGACACAACTAGGTTTTAGAGGAGGAAAATAGAAAAAAAAATGCAAGCAAAAAATGTGGTCATGATGCCTTATAAAGGGCGAGGGGGTCTGCTGACACTGTTATAGGGGTAATGTACCCCAATTCTATTAATATCCCTCATCTTGGTATATATGGCCCCCTTCTTCCTATTATATGTGACCCTCATCCCCATCTGATATGCAAGGCACCCCTCTTCCCCATCCTTGTATGTATGGCATCCTTCATCCTGGTATGTATGGCCACCCTCATCCCCATCCTGGTATGTATGGCACCCTTCATCCCTCATCCTGGTATGTATGGCCCCCCTCGTCCCTCTTCCTGGTATGTATGGCACCCCTCATCCCTCATCCTGTTATGTATGGCCCTCCTCATCCCTCTTCCTGGTATGTTTGGCACCCCTCATCCCTCATCCTAGTATGTATGGCACCCCTCATCCCTCTTCCTAGTATGTATGGCACCCCTCATCCTGGTATGTATGGTCACCCTCTTCCTGGTATGCTTGGCACCGCTTCATCCTGGTATGCTTGGCACCCCTCTTCCTGGTATGTATGGCCCCTTTCATCTCTCTTTCTAGTATGCTTGGCACCCCTCCATCCTGGAATGCTTGGCACCCTCTGATCCCCACAACGCTGCACACAATAAAATAAACAATTATGCTCACCTCCTCACTCCTCCAGCACTGCGTCCTGCACTGCTGCCAACAGGGATCTCACTGTGTGAGCCGCTCATGACGTTACTGCCATGCGCCTGCACACTGTGAGATGCTGTGCCGGAATAGTCACTGCTCCCCACACCGGGACTGTGTGTGTGGGGAGTAGTGACCATTCACTCACCTTAATTAAGCACACACTGTACCCACAACGTGGCTCCTGCTGCAGCCGGCGGTCACGTGTGCCCGCTATTAAAGACTGGGTTGTAGTGAATATTCATGGTCTTTAATAGCGGGCACACAGACCGCAGAGCAGCAGAAGCCTGCAGGTACAGTGTGCACGCTATTAAGGTGAGTGAATGGTCACTGCTCCCCACGCACAGTCCCGGCGCAGTGATTGTTCCAGCACAGCATCTCACAGGGTGAGGGTGAATGGCAGTAACGCCATGCGCGGCTCACACAGTGAGATCCCTGTGAGCAGCAGAGCAGGACGCAGAGCTGGAGGAGAGAGGTGGTGAGTATAATTGTTTATTTTTGTGTGCAGCCTGATGGGGATCAGGGGGTGCCAAGCATACCAGGATGAGGGATGAGGGGGGCCATACATACCAGGATGACGGATGAAGGGTGACATACATACCAGGATGAGGGATGAAGGGTGCCATACATACTAGGAAGAGGGATGAAGGGTGCCATGCATACCAGGAAGAGGGATGAGGGGAGCTATACATACAGGGATGAGGGGTGCCATAGGTACCAGGAGCCGCGTTGCTAGTACAGTGTGCGCGCTATTAAGGAAAATAAATATTCACTGCTCCCCATGCCTAAGGGCATGGGGAGCAGTGAAAATTAATTTTCTTTAGTAGAGGGCACACTATAGGCTGCAGGAAGTGGCTCCTGCCTCCTGTGCCCTGCTCCTCCGCCGCTGCTGCTCCCCCCACACCCTCCACCACTCACAGCCACAGTATATATATATGACAGACTATAAGGCGCACCCCCCACTTTCCTCCAAACTTTTGGAGGAAAAAGGTCCGTCTTATAGTCCGAAAAATATGGTCATTTTATTTAGCTCAACTTTTTTAGGGTAAAAAAATACATACTTTAATCATTAGTATTATAAAAATTAAATATAAAAATGTAGATAGAATAGAGAGAATATAGATGAATAGATAGATAGATAGATAGATAGATAGATAGATAGATAGATAGATGTCAAAAGTTTCTCTGTGCCAGGTTTGGCAGCACATTCTGCAGTCTGGATTATTCATACCTGCTTATAATTTTCTTGGGAGCAGATGCTTGGTATAAATTTACCTTCCTCTTGGGGCCACACATCATGAACATTGAAGTGACATATGACACCTGGGCCACCAGTTGGGCATCACTGCTAAACTTCAACCTGCTGTTGTTTAATGCTGTTTCAAAGGAGAAAGCAAAGCACAGCCAACATTGTCTTATGCTTCTAATCTAATATAAACCAGTTCCTTAAAGGTAACCTAACAGCTGATGCATGCTCCCTGATTCACGGGCAACACGTATCAGACACTGGCTGCATGATTTCAGCCATGTTTATTTTACTTTGAAATGTTGTGGCATTTCAGAGAAAAACATACTTTAAAATATTGCCGAGCCACACGAGAGACTAGTTAGACAGGTGGGTCCCCTGCAGCTTCTCCCCACCCATTGCCAGTGACTGACAGGGCTCTCTCCCTGCATGTGTGTATCGGAACAGACCTGCCAGTCATTGGCATTGGGTGGGGAGAAGCTGCAGGGGACCAATCTGTCCTATTAGCCCCCCATGCGGCTCGGTCCCCGACCAGCTTTTCAAGTATTTTTTCCTTAGGGCTTTTCAGATTCAAACATACCTTAAAGGTGTCTGATACATGCTGCCCGTGGATCATGCACCATGTATCAGCTGTCAGGTTCACTTTAAGGGATTTATTGATGCATATTTATACCCGATTACAACCATGTTTTTTGTAGTTCAAGTGAAAGTTCCTATTTTGTTTCCTACCTACAAGTTCATTCTATAACTTCACATCCTCAGATCAATGACTGATTATCACATCATTTTTTTAAATGCAGATAAACTGGTGCAACCACTGTTAGTCAAGTAAAAGCTCCACTGGCTGCTTAATGGGGGAACATGCTGTATGTGCACAGCGCTGTATATTAATATGACAACCTGCTGTGCTGCTCCTCATTATAATGCAGGTATGCTTAGAGAATACTGATGAAGCGGGGAACAAAACAGGACATATATGAGCGGATGAGATCTTAATATTAAGCTACAAGGTAACAAATACTGGCCAATAGTGTAATTCTAATGGTAATAACATATGTAACCTCATTGCACACAAATAACAGTAAAATGAACCAAATCTATCTGTATCTGTCTAAATGTATCTATCTATATAGCCATATATCTATCATCTATCTATCCTTCTATCTATCTTTCTATCTACCTCATATACTGTATATCTGTCCATATATCTATCTATCTATCTATCTATCTATCTATCTACTAGTGTTGAGCCACCCCCGTAGTGTTCGGGTTCGGTTCGGTTCGTCGAACACCGGGATGTTCGAGGAACTGTTCGTCGAACTGTTCGTCGAACACCTTAGAACACCGTCGAACACAGTTAAAACCAATGGCAGGCAAACAAAAACACATAGAAACACATAGAAAACACCTTCAAAGGTGTCCAAAAGCTGACAAACTGCTCAGAAGACGCTCTCTTTAAAAAAGCCGACCGGCAATTCAGCAGCGGCATACACCGGTACCCGACAATTTAGACAAGAAGGAATAGAGCATCACACATAGATTAGATAGATAGAAACATGTCAGTCACACATATAAGAAGCACAGTGACAGTGTTGCTTACTGTACTTGTCATTTAGTGTAAAGGATTTATTTAAAAAAATAATAGTGTTTTCATGCACCGTCTCTTTAAAAAAGCCGGCCGGCAATTCACCAGCGGTACCCGACAATTTATAACAGAAAGAATAGAGCTTCACACATAGATAGATATAAACATGTCAATCACATATATAATAAGTACAGTGACAGTGTTGGTTACTGTACTTGTCATTTAGTGTAAAGGATTTATTTAAAAAAATATTAGTGTTTTCATGCACCGTCTCTTTAAAAAAGCCGGCCGGCAATTCAGCATCTGTACCTGACAATTTAGAACAGAAAGATAGAGCATCACACATAGATTAGATAGATAGAAACATGTCAGTCACATATATATGAAGTACAGTGACAGTGTTGATTACTGTACTTGTCATTTAGTGTTAAAATAAAGGATTTATTAAAAAAAAAATTGGCGTGGGGTTACCCTTAATTTTAGTCTCTAGCGGAGGTTAAGCAGACGGCTGGGGCAGATGTTTGAAGCCTGGGAAGGGGGTAATACCCACGGAGCTTCCCAGGCTACTAATATCAGCCCCCAGCTGAATACCTAGCCTTTACTAGCTATTAAAATGGGGGACCCCCCCAAAAAAATGACGTGGGGTCCCCCCTATTTTAATAGCAAGCAAAGGCTAGGCAGACAGCTGGGGGCTGATATTAATAGCCCAGGAAGGGTACCATGAATATTGGCCCCCTCCCAGGCTAGAAACACCAGCCGTCAGCCGCCCCAGAAATGGCGCATCCATAGGATGCGCCAATTCTGGCACTTAGCCTCGCTCTTCCCACTGCCCTGTAGCGGTGGCAGTGGGGTAATAGGGTTGGGGTTGATGTCAGCTTATAATGCCAGCTGACATCAAGCCCAGGTTAGTAATGGAGAGGCGTCTATAAGACACCCCCATTACTAACCCCATAGTCAAAGTAAAAAAAAAAACACAAACACCCAGAATAAAGTCCTTTAATTGAAATAAGCACACAATTCTTTATTGTTCTAAATTAAACTATACTTACCGTCACGCCCATTCCAGCTGAAGCCAACGATCTCCTGCAATAAAAGAAAAATAATAAAGCAACCTCATCCTTACCTTTCCATGGTTCCCAGGACAGCTTCAGCTCTGCTACATCGAGATGACAGGCTGGACCGCAGCAGAACGCTGCCATCCAGCCTGTCATCCCGCAGACACTGAGAAGCGCAGGCATGCTTGCGCTCCTCAGTGTCTCTCTGTGACGGCATCCAGATGAGCCGACAATGAACTCGGCTCACCTCATGCACGTCACTGACAGCGTGGGAGAATTCTCACGCTGAAGCGCTGAGTGCAGGAGAATTTTCCCACGCTGTCAGTGACGTGCATGAGGTGAGGTCATGTCCAATGAACTCAGCTCACCTCATGTACGTCACTGACAGCGTGGGAGAATTCTCACGCTGAAGCGCTGAGTGCAGGAGAATTTTCCCACGCTGTCAGTGACGTGCATGAGGCTGATATTTAAATTTGGCGCACAAATCGGTGATTGGTCGCGGGCAGCGTCCGCGACCAATCAGCACGGTAGTGTTTAACTTTGGCGGCAAGATCAGTGATTGGTCGCGAGCCAAGACCGCGACCAATCACCGATTTGTGCGGCACATTTAAATAGCGGCCGCGACCAATTGGATGTCAGCGCCGCTCCCCGGTCCTCCCTTCACACCCTAGCCGCTGATGTCCCCACAGTATCCGCATGGTGTTACAAAGGTCCGGACATTTGTGTTAAAAATCGCTGATTGGTCGCTGGCGCTGCCCGTGACCAATCACCGATTTGGGCACCAAATTTAAATATCAGCCGCGACCAATCACCTATTTGGGCGCTAAATTTAAATATCCTCCGCGACCAATCACCCATCTTGGCTCCACATTTAAACCCCGCTGTACTGATTGGTCGCGGACGCTATTTAAATGTGGCGCCAAAATCGGTGATTGGTCGCGCCCAGCGTCGGCGACCAATCAGCACAGCGGTGTTTAAATGTGGAGCCAAGATCGGTGATTGGTTGCGGCCGATATTTAAATTTGGCGCCCAAATCGGTGATTGGTCGCGGGCAGCGCCAGCGACCAATCAGCGATTTTTAACACAAATGTCCGGATCTTTGTAACACCATGCGGATACTGTGGGGACATCAGCGGCTAGGGTGTGAAGGGAGGACCGGGGAGCGGCGCTGCGGGTCGGGATACTTCTGCTGCGAGCAGTCGCTCATCTCCCGGCTTCTCGCAACGGAAGTATCCGACCAGGCAGCGGCGCTCCCCGGTCCTCAACAATACGATTAGCTGATTGGTCGCGCTCTCCGCACGCGACCAATCAGTGATCTTGGCGCTAAAGTTAAACACCGCTCTGCTGATTGGTCGCGGACGCTGCCCGCGACCAATCACCGATTTGGGCGCCACATTTAAATAGCGGCCGCGACCAATCAGCGAGCTTGGCGCCAAATTTAAACCCCGCTCTGCTAATTGGTCGCGGATGCCGGCCACGACTAATCAGCATTATTGGCGCCAAATTTAAACACCGCTCTGCTGATTGATCGCGGTCGCCGTCCGCGACCAATCAGTAGTATTGGCGCCAAATTTAAACCTTGCTCGGTTGATTGGTCACGGTTGCCGGCCGCGACCAATCAGCAGTATTGGCGCCAAATTTAAACCCCGCTCTGCTGATTGGTCACAGTTGCCTTCCGCGACCAATCAGCGATTTTGACGCCAAATTTAAACACCGCTCTGCTGATTGGTCGCGGCCGGCGATTGCGACCAATCAGCATTATTGGCGCCAAATTTAAACCCCGCTCTGCTGATAGGTCGCGACCGCCGGCCGCGACTAATCAACATTGTTGCCGCCAAATTTAAACACCGCTCTGCTGAATGGTCGAGGTCATAACCAATCACCATTATTGGTGCCAAATTTAAACACCGCTTTGCTGATTGGTCGCGACCACAACCTATCAGCATTATTGGCGCAAAATTTAAACCCCGCTCTGCTGATTATTCGCGACCGCCGGCCGTGACCAATCAGTGATATAGTCGCCAAATTTCAACACCGCTTTGCTGATTGGTCGCGGTTGCTGGCCGCGACCAGTCAGCGATTTTGGCGCCAAATTTAAACACCGCTCTGCTGATTGCGCCGGGTCTGTCGCATACATATTCTAGAATATCCGATGCGTTAGAATCGGGCCACCATCTAGTTTCATGAAATAATTTTAAAAAAAATTGACGTGGGGCTTCGCACTATATTTGTGTCCAGCCAGGTACAGCAGGCAGGAACGGACTGCCCCCAACCACCAGCTGCCTATTTGTACCTGGCCGGACACTACAATGTAGGGAAGCCCTTTTTTTATTAATTATTTCATGAATTTCATGAAATAATTTAAAAAAAAAATACGTGGGGCTTCGCCCTATTTTTGTGTCCAGCCAGGTACAACTAGGCAGCTGGGGGCTGGAATCTGCAGCGCAGGGAGGCCCAAGCTTTCTGGGCCCCACCCGCTGCAAATTGCAGTCCGCAGCCAACCCGGAAAACGGCGCATTCATAGAAGCGCCATCTTCTGGCGCTGTACCCAACTCATCCAGGGCCCTGGTGCGGTGGCTCACTGGGTAATAAAGGGGTTAGGGCCAGCTTGGCATTATCAGCTGGCCCTAAGCCCGAAATTCATGGGGTCACGCCAATATTAGACATGACCACTATGAATTTCTAGTAAAGTATTTAAAAAAAACACAACACCCAGAAAAAAGTCCTTTAATTGAAATAAACACACAATTCTTTATTGTTCTAAATTAAACCATACTTACCGTCACGCCCATTCCAGCTGAAGCCAACGATCTCCTGCAATAAAAGTAAAATAATAAAGCAACCTCATCCTTACCTTTCCATGGTTCCCACGATGGCTCCAGCTCTGCTACATCGAGATGACAGGCTGGACCGCAGCAGAACGCTGCCATCCAGCCTGTCATCCCGCAGACACTGAGAAGCGCAGGCTTGCTTGCGCTCCTCAGTGTCTGGCTGTGACGGCATCCAGATGAGCCGAGGTCATGTCCAATGAACTCAGCTCACCTCATGTACGTCACTGACAGCGTGGAAGAATTCTCCTGCACTCAGCGCTTCAGCGTGAGAATTCTCCCACGCTGTCAGTGATGTACATGAGGTCAGCTGAGTTCAATGGACATGAATGAGCTCACCTCATGCACGTCACTGACAGCGTGGGAAAATTCTCCTGCACTCAGCGCTTCAGCGTGAGAATTTTCCCACGCTGTCAGTGACGTGCATGAGGTGAGCTCATTCATGTCCAATGAACTCGGCTCACCTCATGCACGTCACTGACAGCGTGGGAAAATTCTCACGCTGAAGCGCTGAGTGCAGGAGAATTCTCCCACGCTGTCAGTGACGTGCATGAGGTGAGCCGAGTTCATTGTCGGCTCATCTGGATGCCGTCACAGCAAGACACTGAGGAGCGCAAGCATGCCTGCGCTTCTCAGTGTCCGCGGGATGACAGGCTGGATGGCAGCGTTCTGCTGCAGTCCAGCCTGTCATCTCGATGTAGCAGAGCTGAAGCCATCGTGGGAACCATGGAAAGGTAAGGATGAGGTTGCTTTATTATTTTACTTTTATTGCAGGAGATCGTTGGCTTCAGCTGGAATGGGCGTGGTGGTAAGTATGGTTTAATTTAGAACAATAAAGGATTGTGTCTTTATTTCAATTAAAGGACTTTATTCTGGGTGTTTGTGTTTTCTTTTAACTTTAACTATGGGGTTAGTAATGGTGGTGTCTTATAGACGCCTCTCCATTACTAACCTGGGCTTGATGTCAGCTGGCATTATAAGCTGACATCAACCCCAGCCCTATTACCCCACTGCCACCGCTACAGAGCAGTGGGAAGAGCGAGGCTAAGTGCCAGAATTGGCGCATCCTATGGATGCGCCATTTCTGGGGCGGCTGACGGCTGGTGTTTCTAGCCTGGGAGGGGGCCAATATTCATGGTACCCTTCCTGGGCTATTAATATCAGCCCCCAGCTGTCTGCCTAGCCTTTGCTAGCTATTAAAATAGGGGGGACCCCACGTCATTTTTTTGGGGGGGGTCCCCCATTTTAATAGCTAGTAAAGGCTAGGTATTCCGCTGGGGGCTGATATTAGTAGCCTGGGAAGCTCCGTGGGTATTACCCCCTTCCCAGGCTTCAAACATCTGCCCCAGCCGTCTGCTTAACCTCCGCTAGAGCCTAAAATTAAGGGGAACCCACGCCAATTTTTTTTTAAATAAATCCTTTATTTTAACACGAAATGACAAGTACAGTAATCAACACTATCACTGTACTTCTTATATATGTGACTTACATGTTTCTATCTATCTAATCTATGTGTGATGCTCTATTCCTTCTATTCTAAATTGTCGGGTACAGATGCTGAAATGCCGGCCGGCTTTTTTAAAGAGACAGTGCATGAAAACATTATTATTATTTTTAATAAATCCTTTACACTAAATGACAAGTACAGTAAGCAACACTGTCACTGTACTTCATATATATGTGACTGACATGTTTCTATCTATCTAATCTATGTGTGATTCTCTATTCTTTCTATTCCAAATTGTCGGGTACCGCTGCTGAATTGCCGGCCGGCTTTTTTAAAGAGACGGTGCATGAAAACACTATTATTTTTTTTAATAAATCCTTTACACTAAATGACAAGTACAGTAAGCAACACTGTCACTGTACTTCATATATATGTGACTGACATGTTTCTATCTATCTAATCTATGTGTGAAGCTCCATTCTTTCGGTTCTAAATTGTCGGGTACCGGTGTATGCCGCTGCTGAATTGCCGGCTTTTCATGTTTCACTGTGGGCACTGTTCCCATCGATTTGGGCAATCACTGTAATGCCACAACCACCATGGCTGTGGCATTACAGTGAGTGGCAGACAATCCCTGCATGATTGGTGCTCTAAATAGCGCCAGACATGCAGGACACGCTTTTGGTGCACGAACAGTTATCGAACATAACCTCGAACAGCCAAATTTTTTGCAAATCGTTCGGGTTCGTCGAACAACTCGAACACCGCCCAAAACAGCTCGAATTTGAGATTGGCGAACAGTTCTAGTCGAACACCGCTCATCTCTACTATCTACCTCATATATATCTATCCATATGTCTATTTATCTATCTATCCTTCTATCTATCTATATATCCTTCTATCTATCCTTCTATCTATTATCTATCTATCATCTATCTATCTATCTATATATCTATCCTATCTATTATCTATCTTTATCTATCTGTCTATATCTATTATCTATCTATCTATCAACTATCTATCCTTCTATCCATCTATCTATCTATCCTTCTATCTATCTATTATCTCTCTATTATCTTTCTATCATCTATCTATCCATATTTATCTGTTTATTATCAATCTATCTATCTATCTAACCTTCTATCTATCTATCTATCTATCCTTCTATCTATTATCTATCTATCTATCTAACCTTCTATCTATCTATCTATCTATCTACCTCATACAGCTCTGGCAAAAATTAAGAGACCACTGAACAGTTTTCTATTGGAAAGAATGGAAAGACTGGTGGAAAACATGCCAAGACAAATGAAAGCTGTGATTAAAAATCATGGTTAGTCGACCAAATATTGATTTCTGAACTCTTCCTGAGATAAAACATGAGTGATTTGAGGTCTGAAAGCACTGTTTGTTTTTTAGTATTTTGACGCTTTATCATTTGTCGCAAATAAATACAAAATTTTTAGCTTTGTATTTCGGAGACATGTTGTAAGTAGTTTATAGAATAAAACAACAATGTACATTTTACTCTAAAATATATAAAGAGAAAAATCAGAGAAACTGAAAATTTTGCAGTGGTCTCTTAATTTTGCCAGAGCTGGATCTAAAGTGCTGGCAAAAAAAATCTTAACAAATTCAACGAAACCACAAAATCTTAACATTCAACTGTTTTATTGTGGATATTTTGTTGCAATTAGCATTTCGTCATTAAGTAATTAGTATTAATTAATATTTAATATCCATCTATGTACCTAACTGTATCTATCTATCCATCTATCTAATTATCTATCTATCTATCTCATATCTATCTATCTAAATATCTATTATCTATCTCATATGTATCTATTTATCAACTATTAATTCATCTACCTGATGAAATAAATCTACAGTACTTTCCTCTGTACACATAAAAGTTTGTTTCTATCTTAGTTTGCTTTAGTATTTGTAAAATTAGAGAACACATTAAAAAGAATCTTAAACATTTACTTGAAACACATCATAAACTTTAGAAGGCGTAATACAGAAAAAACCAGGTGCCGTAACCCGGCATTTGCAGATATGCCCACAACATTATCTTGGCCTCCCACCAAATTTAAATAGAAATTTTATTTGTATCAGCTACTGCATTGGCATAAGCAAAGGAGACCCTTGGGGGTTAGTTCATAAGTGGAGCTGGCTCTGATCACAGCCACATCAAAGCTCTATCCACACAACTGAGTCTGTTTGTAGATTCCCTTCAGAACATTTATACAACTCCGCGGGATAACATTTAGACTCAACAGCAGTACAACAGACCATGCTTTCTCTCTATTGTTAGAAGAAAAGGTTTAGGAGGAAACTGCCAAAGCCTTTTATCCAAAATATATATATATATATATATATATATATATATATATATACACATATATATATATATATATGTGTATTTATATAGATATATAGATATATATGTATAGTACATGCTGAGCTCATATTAATAACCCATTGCCCTTTAATGTTGGACACTTTTCCGGTCGGACCTGACTAAGGTGGTTTTGGCTATGATTGCACATTCATGTCTGACTCTTACGCTTTAATTTAGCTCATACTTAAGTTTTTGCTGCAGCTGTTGAACTTGTCTTGGAAGGAGAGCATATGCACACAACACCTTCCAGCAAACGAATTGTATCAGCAAGTGCTATAATCAATAATGTTGTAATATTCTGTGCTAAATAACAGTATGGCAGCAGAAGTGTGTAAGACAATGATGAATTATTCAGCAGGTCTGCTTGCTGGTACATTGCTCTTTCCATGCTTTAAGCCCTTCTGTGACTGAAACACCTGGCACAGTAATTTCATCTTCATGATTTTACTGAATATTTAAAGAGTACCTTTTGTTAAATTTAAGTGACCTTAAGCTCTCGCTTCTTTGGGTTTTTCATGATTGAAGTGGTAGGAAATTTTTATTTCAGATTTTCAAGCATTAGAAGATGAAGCAGTTCGCATACAATAGTGTTACGCTAAGTCGGATATGCATTGTTAGCTACCCATTTCAATATGGGAATGCTTTAATCATTTACAACAGTTCCCTCTTCCTCCAGCATTGTGATTACCATGTAGATGCATAATTCAGTACGTTTAATACAAAATAATAGGATGCCACATGTACTTTTTGCACTATGACTAGAGCATGTTGGTAGATTACTAAGCTTGGCGGATGTTCAGCAAGCAGGCCATTTTGCAAATGATTAGCGGATGCTGTAACTGGGACATATCGCAAGTGGATGTCAACAATTATATGAGAACGTTACAAATCTTCTGCAGCCTGAAGTGGTGTATGTATATATGGCCATGGAATACATTAGGGCTATATATTTATAATAATGTTACAGTGGATGTTTGCTGAGCTTTTATAAATAATAAATGCATGCTCATGAAATTTAATATTTGAGTGTGTATTGGCTGCAGCTTATTACATGAATGCTTTTATTGTATCCAAGAGAGCTGTCTAGGCTACATATGTTCATGTTAAAATAGATTTCCTATGCAAACAAATGGAATTTATGCAATTTTGGGAAAATTTGTGAGGTACACTTAATATATTGTAGTCTAGAGAGATACAAAAATCAGCAATTACTTTTTATTTATAAACTGTTCATTTTCACAGCTTACATTACAAAAACTTGCTGCTAGGATCCCAGAACTAATATTTATACTGTTTAAACTTTAATTAACCTATTTTTCAGCTATTTTGATTTCTATTTTTTCTGGTTTCCGTTCATTAAGCGATAAATCTACTTCCATTTGTTTCATTCACAGTCGCACAGAGAAAAGTCCAGTTAAGCAAGCAAATCTCATCCCATATAACAATGTAACAAGACAATCGCTGCTCTCTTGAAAGTCCTTTTAAATCAAGCAATGAAAACCATATTGGGAATGCACCATTGTTAATTTGTTTGCTCATTCCCCAAACAAAATCTGCTGCCAACAACACCTGAATGATCCAATCAGTCAATGAATGAGCATTAGTTTGCTCATCAGCTGATCGCTTCATGTAGACATGGGCCAAGGTTCTTTCAGATAATCATCAGCCCATGTAAAAAATCCTTAATTCTGGTGACCAGTCATTGTGCGGCAATATCCAATGTCCAATTTCTCCCATTGACTATATCACGAGTTGTCTGCTAATCAATGATGCAATTATGGTGTTGAAAGGACACAAGAAATAAAAGATATATAAATTATCAGATAAATTAAAGGGAATCTGTCACCAGGTTTTTATTACCTCCTCTGAGTAGCATAATGTGGAAAAAAAATACCAATTCCAACTGTGTATCACTTCGTTTACTTGGTGCAGCAGTTGTGACACAATCAGAGTTCTTAGATGTAGAGTGCAGCAGAGCTCAGAAAGCTGCCACCACCACACCACAGCTCTCTATGTACAATATCTATTGTCAGTGAGCTGCTTATCACAGGAGGGGATGTGATCGGACAGCTGCTCATTCAACCAGCTAGTCCCAGCAAAAATAATGTCCTAGTGAAAAAACCTTCATTGTAAGTAAGCAACAGCATACAGCCTAATAAGTGATACATCGCTGACTTCAATGTTTTAACCCCTACCTCATGCTGTCCTCAGATTAGTTAGCAAAAACCTGCTGACAGATTCCCTTTAAACCTAATGCTGTGTTGTTAGGATTTTGGTTGTCTTTATAGATATAATCCACTAAAAATATCTATAAAAAGTTTAACATGTGTGATCTTAGATGTACATGAAAAAAATAATATCATGGGTGCAATAAAAGCTGAAGACTATCAGTGTCACTAACACTGGATACTATTACTGTCAAAACACGTCATATGGTTCTGGCTTTAGCTGTCAGAGAAGAAAAAGGAGGCTGTGGCTTTTAGGTTTTGGTGGGGAGAGTGCTGGACCATAGGAATTTTATTTATCTTTGATACAAGTAGAAAATTAAATTACTAGATGTTTAGAGAGGCTTTCCGGGAATAAGTTGCTTTAGACTATCGGATTGTACTAATTTAAAATAATGAAAAGGGTCGTTATTCTCTGTGCTGTTCCAGCCTCACCTCTGCACCACTGCACTGGTATTTGTTTACAGTTTGCAGCAATGACATCACGTCTACTGCACATGTGACTCCTGCAGCCAATCACTGAGCTCAGTGGCACATGCTGTCTACATTGTTAGAGCCGCTGAGCTCGGAGATTGGCTGTAGAGGTTATATAAGCTGCCGTCATGGTGGCATCACTGCAGACTATAAGCAAATATTGGAGCATTGGTGGAGAAGTGTTTCGTTGGAGCAGTAGAGAGCATCAGAATATTTTATGTTAACCTAGTGCAAGCCGTTAGTATAGAGAAACCTATTCCCAGAAAACCTCTCTGAAGTCAATGCATACTTCTAGTTTCAGAAAACTGTTGAGAAGTGGAGAAGCGACAGAAGTTTTGATCGGCAAGGGCCTGGCTGCTAAGGTTCCCTTTGATAATTGAAGCAAAGGGGCTGTGACTCTGTGGTTTTATTCAGATCTGCTCATCTGATCCATAGATAGATAGCGCTAGAAGTGTACGGGCTCATATAGAATATCTGTGTACCTGACAAAGGAGAGACATGCTCCTGCCCTTTTGGTACAGCAGTCAGCACACCAACCTTCTGTGATCAAATCTTTTCTCTAAACAACTATCTTATGAAAAGCCATATTTAGATACCGAAATTTCTGGTCAATTTTAAAATATTAAACCATGTAGAGGTCAGAAAGCAACCAATGTAACAACACTGTCTGTTATTGTTTTAGTTTTTACAATTATGACTCAAGACAGAAGTCTCAAGTCCTCTCTCGTATGGTAGCATTTCTTTTATTGATTTAATAGATCTTCTATACAACAAGCTATGGCCAGTTGACTTTGCTTTTTAAGAAGTTAACGGAATGAAGAACAAAGTGAAATTTTTTTGGAGATGTTACTACTGCTGCTGTAAGCAAAGAAAACAGCTTCAATCTATTGAAAATGAAAATCTTTGTTAGACGCGTCATTACATTTTAATGGCAAAGTTTGAAAAAGCTAACTGAAAAATCAATGAAGAAATATTAATGTATAAAATGTTCTTTTTACCTCTTTCACTGAGTACATCCCAACAAGCTCCTCACTATATTTGGCTGCTCTTATCAGGCACACAGACCACTGAGTTTGCCAAGTGGAATATTAGTAATGAGATGGCCAGTATAATAATGTAATTGTAAAAAACGAGATTTGTAGGATCAATACATAAACACAAATGATTCAAAGGGAATCTGTCCGTAGGATAAACCCTCCTAAGCTGCCTACCTAAGCATGCAAGACATAGAAAAGTGAATAAAGTGATATCTTGATATCTGAAATCTGATATCTTATTTCAGAGAGATCCACATGTTTCTTATATGTAAATTAGCGCTTAAGATCTATGGAATAGACATAGATCACCTTGAGAATCTGTCTCCAGAGCTTATTTTAAATGAAAGTGGGTATTACCAGGGTGAACCATGTTATGGCTGACACTTTGCTCTCATAATCACACACAGTTCGACAGTGAGATCATAACTAGCACAGTACAGCTGAGTTGAACCTTGACTGATTACAAACACAACAAATACATTTGCAATTGTCTTCTTACAATTCTGTCAGCTCTGCTGTACTGTCCCTCCCCCACACTGGCTGACTGTGAAATGGAAGCTAAAGCACTATGAGAAGACAACTGAAGCTGCAAATGTGTTTGTAGTGAGACAAAATTTATTTCTGCTGTACTGTGTTAGTTCTGATCTCAATGCAGAGTGGTACCTGATTATGAGAGCGGAGAGCAGCCATTATATATCACACTGGTAATTGCTCTTTCATTTATAATAAGCTCTGAAGGCAGATTCTCATGCATATCAGTGTCCCTAGATTTTAACAGTTCATTTGCATATAAGAAAAATATGGATTTCTCTGGAATAAGACATGGGATCAGAGATATAATTTTATTCAACTTTCTATGACCCACATGCGCATATAGACAGCTTAGGTGGATTGATCCTACTGACAGATTTCCTTTAACCAGAACACTTTGAGTCTTGATTCATGCATGAGATTATTTACTATATTTTTCGGACCATAAGACACACTTTTTTCCCCCAAATATGGGAGGAAAATGGAGGGGTGCATCTTATGGTCCGAACCTAAGTTAACCAGATAGTTACAGTGATGGTGGAGCGGGATCGCGGAGCCCTCCATTCCCTCCCTCAGGAACCCGACGGTGGCTGCAACAGAAGAGGTGAGGAGCTACGGAGCCGGTGTCTGGCTGTCGGCAGTGAGGAAATGAGGCAGAGCGGTGAGTGCTGCTTTCCAATGGCTGCGGCCTTCTTTCTGAAGCTGTGATCTACAGGAAAAAGGCCACTCGAGCAGGCGCACACGCAAACTGGGTCTTTGGCAGCCATTTTCCTGTAGATCACAGCTTCAGGAAGATGGCCGCGGCCATCGGAAAGCAGCTCTTTACCTCTCTGCCTTGCTGCCTCTCTACCTCACAGCCAGACTCATAGCCTCACAGCCAGTCTCTCTGTCTCACAGCCAGACTATCTGCCTCACAGCCAGACAGCCAGCGCAGCACCTCACCTCTTCTGCTGCCACCGCTGGGTTCCTAAGGGAGGGAGGGAAGGAAGGGCCCTGAGATCCCGCTCCCCCACCATGCATTTCCCAGCTGCTGGAGCACCGCCTTTTCGCACCCAGGGTTCGCAGCATTCCTCCACTTCTGCCGGCTTCCTGAAGGACCCTACCTCTTGTGACCCCTGCTTCATCGCCCCCCTGGTAAGATACCATACCTATTCAGACTAAAATACAGACCCCCATATTATAAAAATTATATTTTTTTCCTTTTTTCTACCCTAAAATTTGGGGTGCGTCTTATGGTCCGGTGCGTCTTATAGTCCAAAAAATACGGTAGTAGCTAATAGAATGTAACTAGTTATTGAAGTCTTGGGTTGAAGTGAAAGTAACTGAGATAGTAAAAACACACATCCACTTATACAGCTGTATTCATATATGAAAAATGGTATCAAATCTGGTAGAAAATTCCACATATCTGAAATATCAGATGTAATGAAAGAGAAACTTGACTATGAGGTCCACTAAGAAGTGAATAGCATCAGGACACATAAATGTGTTATTATATGATGTCTTTTCAAATGAATGAGCAACCAATTGTAAAAGCTGTTCATTGCAGAAGCCTTCTATTGAAGGACAACCTAGTAGGACAACCCCTTCTTGATCTAAATGTTTGGCCACGATAAAATAAAAAAGCTTATACTCACCTTCCATGCCAGCTCCATTCCAGCAGTGTCGGCGCTCACAGTACTGGGGCTCTCGTGCGGTTGTATGACACTTGGTGACCAGTGCCCAATCAGCGCTGGCATCACTGTCCCCACCTTCATACAAATTGAACATGATGAAGAGGAAGTCAGAGATTAGCTGCATCCCTGACTTTCTCTTCATGTTAAATTTGTCCAAAGGCGGGGCAGTGATGCCAGCGCTGATTGGGTGCCCGGCACATGTCATACAACCGCACAATAGCCCTGGGACTGTGAGTGCAGACACAGCTGGAATGTGGTATAGGTTTTTTATTTTATAGGGGCCAAAAATTTTGATGAAGAAGGGGATGTCCTAGTAGTGGACAACCCCTTTAACATAAATGTAGACTATTTACAGAACCTTCCTAAAAAGGCTTAGAAAAAATTTCTTAATGTGATAGCCTCGTCATCAATATTATTATTGTAATATTTTTTCAACCTCTTACCAACATCTTCCGTACAGTCGGTAGCAGTTGTATGGAGCAGGCTCAAGGGGTGAGCTTGCCCCATATCCGGTAGTTAATGACTCTGTGTTAGAGTCAGCATTTGCCTCTTACAGCTGCAGGTTGAACGGAGCTCTGCCCACAACTGGCAACCTATTAAATGCCGCTGTCAAACTCTGAAAGCACGCCGGCATGGGAGCACATCATTCTCTGCGCCCATTGGCGCTCTGTTGATGTGATCTAGGGGTGTCGATGGGTTGCTATGACATCTGGAGATCTATTGAAGACCTTTGTACTTGTCATTATGGAACTCCCTTGAATCCCAGTCTTTAGCTGGGCTTCAGAAGAGACCATGATTTTCACTATATGCAGCAATACTATAGTATTGCTGCATATAGTACAAGCCATTAGATAATCGCAGGTTCAAGTCCCTTAAGAGGACTAACAAATACAATAAAAAGTAAAAAAAATGTTTAAAAAATTAAAAATAACATAAAAGTTGAAATCATTCCCCTTTTTTCACACTAAAAATAAAGATAATAAAAATAGTACACATGTGACATTGCTGTGTCCAGAATAGTCCAATCTATCAAAAATAATTCACCTGATCTATAAACACCGTAAACAGAAAAAAATCAAAACGCCGTATTGCAAAAAATGCTGTAAGAAGAGATTACAATGTCATATTTATCCCAAAATTGTATCTATAAAAACATTGTCTCACCCTGTAAAAAACAAACCCTCACATAGCTCTACCAACCAAAACATAAAAGGGATACGGGTCTTGGAAAATATACAATACAATCAAAATATATATATTTTTTTTCATTTATGATTTTTTTTTGCCACTAAAATAATTAAAAAAAGCAAACCTGTTTGGTATCACCATAATTATACTGATGAGGAGAATCATATTGCGGGGTCATTTTTACCACACGATATACATTGTAAAAACGATTCCCAAAAAATAATGTTCGAATTGAGGGAATTTCACCACACTTGGAATTTTTTTTCCCATTTGTCAGTACACTGTGTGTTAATATAAATGGTGTCATTCAAAAATGCAACTCGTCCTTTAAAAAATGAGCCCTTATAAGTCTATGAGGACAGAAAAAATACAAAAGTTATGCTCTTGGAAGAAGGTGAGGAAATAATAAAAATGAAAAGAAAAAAACGGAAATTGGGCATGTCAGGAAGGAGTTAAAATGTTTTTTTTTTTTTACTTTTTTATATATACTCATGTAGAAAATGATAGTTAGATATCCATCCAACAGAGTTGAAGATGTATCACATTTGTAAGGATGAAGAAGCCGTACTAAAAATCCCTGTGCAATGCAGACCTATGTAAACCACTTCTCCTAGAGGCACGCCAGAACATGTTTGATGAAAGAAATGATGAACTTGTATGATAGCTGCTGGCCCCCGGACCAATGCAGTTTCTGGATATGGCAAAAAACCTTCTTCACCTTGGAAAATATATGATGGTTTAATGGCAATATTCATATATTATTCCGATCAGTAGAATTTCAGAGCTATCTCATTATAAATGGTCACCTTGTATTCCTATGACAACAGTAAATGCTATTTGCTACAATAAACATTTGAATTATTAATAAACTCTACTATTTAATCTGCATGCGGAATGAAGTTATGAATTTCATTGAATGGATTAGAGAATGAACAATTTAAAAAGGGATATTTTGCTTTCACAGCCTATACGTATTTAGAGCAATGTATAAAAAAGTCATTGTCTAATTTTCAAAGCTTAATTTATTAATCACGTATATATCATTAGAAAATTATTTTGTGAGTTCATGTAAATTAATTGCACAGATATGTCACAAAATATCTCCATTTTTCAGGAACAAGTACCCACTACCTAGTAATAATTATTTATGACAAAAAAATCCCAGAAACATATTGCCTGTGGGCACACATCTCCGTCAAAACCGGCCATGCGCCACTGCAAACAAACAACTCCAAGAAACATGAGATAAACAAAGAACACAGAGTTTTTCAGATTGATAAAGCCGTATATACTCCACGCGAAATGCGTGTCGGGAAGCGGTGAATATCTATATGATATCTTGGGCGCTGCGCTCATCCAGGGTAAGCGATGCCGCCGTTCATACATAATGTTTGGTCGTCTTTGTGCTGTTAGAGACTCCCGCTACAGGTTCTGTTGTTGCATTGTCATTATGGCTAAATTATGCTAATTACACTGTTCACATACCACTGGGTCATGTTAAGCCTCTTAGCCTTATATGAAACCTGAGCGTGGAGTTTCCTCTAGTTCTCTTATCATGTGATACAAGACATCTCCCTGGCAATGTTCGCGCCCCTGCTCCTATCCTCCATTTTCCTCCTACCCATGTCTTTTTATATTTATATGTATTGTTAAATTATATGTGCTAATAAAATTATATTGAAATTTTTTTACTCAATCTGAAAAACTCCGTGTTCTTTGTTTATCTCTAATAATTATTGATGTAGCATCAGCGCATTTTGTAGCATTTTACAAAAGTGGAATTACAGAAGTTCATGTGCTAGTAACAGACATGCACAAGTCAGCTGAATCCGTGACCTTACCCCAGGATAACTGGTACTGGTGAAAAAAAAGTTCACAGGTCAAATTCCACAGAAAATTGAATTTTGTAATATAGCTTATCTTTAACGACATATACTAATGAATACCTAAAACCAACCAATTGATTTCCCTGTCTGCCAAACTAGTAAATGCAATGACTCAAAAGCTAAATTTATGACTGGACCATTTAGAAACTTTTTACATTTTTGCCACAATATATTCCAGTGCTATCGGCTTAGTTCATGATCATTGGACTCCATAGCAAAATTTAGAATATCACTCTCCATAAAAACAAAATACACATATTTGTATAAATAACATACACACATCTCTGTATATATGTGCACATACAATATATACACAATAAACATTACACCGTACAGCACACATAGGCATATGTATATAAGATACCAAATAACTGCACATTCATAGGCAGGGGTAATTAAAACCTGACTTTTAACTGTAAGTTGAGAAATTTAAAGGGACCTTGTCAACTGATTCATGCTGCACAAACCATGGGCAGCATGAATCATAGCCTGGCTCAGATATTTCAGCCCTGCATGTTTTAGAAAAAACACTGGAAGAGGATGATGACCCAAGGACAACTGGTTCTAGAGGCAGGTCCCCAACATTATTTCTGTGCTCACTAGATTGATAGGTCATTCCATATATGTGTATATGTAGAGACCGGTCAGTCAAACGGAGTAAGTTATGGGTCAGTCAAACGGAGTAAGTTATGGAGAAACTGCTAGGGACTAGTCATGAGTGAGTATGCCTCATTAACCCTTTCAGCGAGCACGCTCGGGTGCTTGCCGAAAGGGTTAATGAGACATACTCCCTCATCACTACTAGGGACCTGTCTCTTGGATTGGTCATCCTAGTCGGATTGTCCCCAGCAGGGTTGTCAACTTTATTTTATTTTTTCTGAACAGCTTGTCTTAAAATCACAGACTGCTAACTTTTCTTAAGGACACATTAGATGACCATAATAAATCATTAAAATTATAACTGATATATGTCTAGAGCCCATAAATCCTATATGAAGACATCAGCTGCATTCAATGTTAGCTGTAAAAGGATGAAAAATACAGAACTAAAAATCTGTACAAGTCTCTCTAGCTTCAAAAAAATCACGGACACATCAAAAAAATTTATGGACAAGGGAAAAAAATGCCCTATTTAATGGACTGTCCAGGAATTTCTGGACGATTGGCAAACTTGGTCCCCAGGTGCCAAATTCAAGTATGCAGTCTCTGAAATGTTGTAGTGTTTCAGGGTGAAATAAACTGTACATGGTTGCAATATTGCAGCTTTTTGTTGATTTTTACTGCCCGTGGTTTGGTCCGCATGAATTAGCTAATAGGTTTGCATATAGTGCAAACTATAGGGCACATAGTGGGCACCTTTACATGATTGGGTATCACTTGCTAAAGTTGTTCAGCACAATTATGGTGGGTACAATCATAGCTCATGCCTGTAGCAGAGGCACTCTTTGCTTTTACACTGAAAAACTGCGGAGAGTACTTTACAAAGAAGAAGGACTTATTAATTATGAATTTCTTAAAGTAAATATAGTGCTCCATTAAAATAGTGTTCTAGGACATGTGAGCAGACATCTTCACAGATCGCTATGAGCGCTGTTTCCCTTTAAAGAAGCAGAATGTCTAAAAATGACATTTGGTTTTGCAAACCACAACACAGTTAATCTGTTGTACCCACTTCATAAACAGCGTCATAGAATAAGTGTGTATACAGTAATAATTGTATCAGTGCTTTATTTCAGAGTGTCGCACTTTTAGTTATTATTGATTACACATTTATTTCCTATAATCTTACTCATAAACTAATCCCCATTTACTCATTAAATGCTTAGAAATCATTCCTGGATAAGTGTAATAGTGCTTTTAAATGGTTCAGAAGTCAGTGGGTATTAAAGAGAAAAAATCCATAGTATTTATCTCCTGTTGTAGGGCTGTTTTACAAGGGGGATCCTATTGGAGTCATGTAATGTCTTTGCCAGATCCTAATAACTAGTCTTTTCCTGTAGATATATATACACTGGAGTCTGGAGAATCTTTACAAAAGTTCATTTTCAGTCAAACTTTTTCAAGCCATAAACAATGTAATTTCTGTGCTCAAAACATATAAAGATACAAGCTTTAATGGGTTGTCTGGTTTACAAAATTGATAATCAAATACCCTATTTATGAATTCTGGGCTAATTGAGGAATGACCATTATGAAAAACTTTTAGCTATGTGACAGAGGAGAATGGCTGCAAAAATTCTGTTCAGCTCTGCAAGACACACTCTTCCAATTGATTTCAATAGTAATGGTGTAATGCTCTATTCTCCCTTGGGAAGCACTGTAGGAAAATGAAACACTTGCTGCAAATGTCCCACAGATCAAATCTAGATATGGAATATATTACTGGGGCCCACCCTACAGCTGCACGGAAAAATGCGCAGCTTTCTAGTGTATTGTGCGCTGCAAGGGGGATTCTATATTTTAATTATTTTTTTTATGAGGATTTAAAGAAAAAATGTAATAATGATGGCTAGAATGGAGCAAAAAAGTGTTGAAGGACCAGAGCCCCTCAAGTATTCTTCTACTTGTTGATATCCTGGGCATCTTTTCTGATTACTATGCCCATCTTGAAGTCATGCATATGTCACACTGCAAAGTAATAATGTCGAGAGACTTACTAATCAGCGGGCGTGTTGGAGATTCCAGCAGAAAATAGGAGGTGCGTAGAGCTCTGATCCGCAACCAAGGACTACTGATGTGGCCACAGGATCATGTCATTAGTCCTTGGCCAGGGACGTTAACAGAATTTCTTCTTTCAGGACATTTACTTTTTTCCACCTAAGAGGTTTCTCAATCATATGGAGGCAGTATTATACAAGAAAAGTAAAAGCCTAAAGAGAAGTTCAAAACAGGCTTTTTCAGCATGGTCTGGTGGTGAGACTTGATGTGTCTCAAATTATCACCCTGAGAACTCCTCACTTCAACCAGTTCCAGTCAATACTTCCCCAGGAGAAGAGGACAGCTCCAACATGGGAGCGCTAGAGCAGTGAAAATCTTTGTGGGCGCAGGAAGACCTACTACAGGTATCAGGGCATATCATCAATCACCTTATTCCACAATACTTGCAGTAGGTTCAGACTGTTGTACTATGTAAACGCTGCTCCCCCGATGATCTTCACTGCTCTGGCATGCCTACGCTGGAGCTCTCGCCCTCTCCCAGCATACTAATGACAGGAGTGAGAAGTTCTCAGTATTGTCAAGAGAGATACCAAGTCTCACAGATCATGTTAAATGCCTGTTTTGACCTTCTCAGTGAGCTTTGTGGGCCTTTGCTTGTTTTTCTGTGTATGAGCTACCTTTTTATGACTGGGCAACATCTGGAGAAAAAAACTAAACGCCCCTAGAGAAGAATTTCCGTTACCGCTCCCTTGGTTGAAGGAAACATTTTTCTATTTGGGCGCCCTGAACTTCAAAAGCTCATATATTTACAATTGGAAAAAAAACAATTGAATCAGCCCTTCTGCCTTTTAAAGGGAACCTGTCACCAGCAAAAATGCTATTAACCTACAGATATGGGGTTAATCTGCAGGTTAATAGCGTTATTAACCTGCTCGGCGCCAGCATGTAGCTGAAAGCTGTGGGGAGAAAATGAACTTTATTCTCCTCTGAAGCATTCAGTTTCAGTCACGGGGGCAGCGCTGGCACTGGTTCAGTCATTGCTCTGAGAAAACAGAGTGGCGGCTGTAACTGAGCCCCCGGTCCTGACTGACAGCCCACCGCAATGCAGAGAGAGTATCATTCTGACAGGGGCGCAATTACAGCCCCCACTCTGTATTTTCAGAGCAATGACTGAACCAGTGCCAGGGTCACCCCCGTAACTGAAACTGAATGCTTCAGGGGAGAATAAAGTTCTGCTAAGTGCATGCGCCAGCCAGCATAATGCTGTTAACCTGCAGAATAAGCCCATATCTGCAGGTTAATAGCATTTATGCTGGTGACAGGTTCCCTTTAATTATTTTAAGTTGCTATCAATGCTATCTACTAAGTTGGAATATTGAACTGAAAACCCCCAGATTATCTCCCTTGCATGGTATTTATGGGAAATGATGATCCCATTACTTGTTTGTATGATTATTTTTGAAAATTGTTTTCTATACTCTATATACACAAATACATATTAAACTCGTTAAGCATATTGAATAAAGAGGAAACTGGAAAGTGGTCTCATTTGAATAAGCCTAATACGTGCATTTTCCCTGCCTTTTAAGCGACTACAGTAAACTTTCCACATTTGTGAGGATTTAGAAAAAATGGGCAAACAGAACAACAGAAAATGCTTCGAGACCATCTGTAATCCAATTAAATGCAGAAGCTTACAACATCATTTGAAATTACACAAAGAATCTCAAAAGACCAAATTAAGACCAAGTTAACTCATTGTTATGCATTTGTACAAAATGCCTGTTTATTACCACTAAGTGGTTCAAAAGTATAGCAGGCGCAAGAAGACTTGACATGTTTTTATAGCATGTGCAAGGGTCACACTCAGTAATTTATCCTTTTCACTTCATCTAAAATAAAACACCATTAGCCTTTCCACTTAATGACACTTGTATGTCCAATAATTGCTATTAATGGTCAATCTGTGCTACTACAACAGCGATTACACATTAGAAAGTGATTCTTCTTCTGCCCTATCCCTACCCCTTTTTTTATTATTTTTATTTATCTGATTTACATTAAATTCATTTTCTGCAATCACAGTAAGAATTGGACATTTGCTGTAAATTGATTCAATATAGAGAGAGAAATACTATATTGAAAAAGGCTTGGAAAACAGATGGCAAGCTCTCTTGATACATTAAGATCATTGCTTAAAATTATAGGTTGTGAAAATGATACGCATTGGACAGAATTAAAATGAGGAAAACTGCTTTTGTTTTTTTTTCCCTATTTTTTTCATCACCTATAAAGGATCAAACCACATGCAGTGATAAATAATGATTCCACGTTACTGTCAGCATATATATTCTATATATTCTATATATAAGGAAGACGCAGGGCTGAGTGAGATATATTAGATATCCATTGTCTATGTGTAGCCATTTTAAGAGAATGAATAAATATAGGCACTCTGTTTATAATGTGAAACGTAATCCCCCCCTGATTTCTCCATCTCAGTTCCATTAGTCAGCGGCTCTGGGATCATTCATGGTGTCTGACTGTTTTACGGCATAAGCATTTTTCTGCTTAAAAGGATAATAAATTTTCCCTTTGAAACACTACCAAGTAGTCATCTCTCGGAGATGGCTCCGGTGGCTAGTTCACCTTCTATGACTGGCGAAGGTTTGAAGTACGTGATGGATTTGTATAAAGCATACTCTACATCAAGATTAGGAACACAGGTATACAAGAAAAATCCTACACAATATCATCTGTTTCATGAGGTTTTATTTGAACAGGTTTCTTACACTTTGAATTCAGAAGATGCCACACTGAGCACCATTAATCTCCTGAAATCAACTGTCACATTGAGTTAATCTAATCTTCATGTATCCTTGGCTCACTTGATGGATTACCAAAAGTGTGAGCTCAACCTGGCAAAAGAAGCTTTAGGAGCAGCCCTAAGCTTTCTTCACATCACACTCTTAACATGGTGATAAACACATTAGCCCTGGCATTAATTGTCCAATCATGGATGGAGGAGCGTCTAATTCACAGTTTTTAATTTTCCATCTATGTATGTGACCTAAGATATCTTGTGTAAGGTGTAGAAGAGGATCAATCATAATGCAGGTGGCAATTACCGCTTTTAGAGTGCATTCACATGTTTCTTTGTTTTTTTGGCAGTAGATGTCATAAAACCACAATTTTTAAAAATTGTAGTAAAATAAAACAATCATGCCGCAATCGGGATAAAAAAAAACTGTGGCTGCAACATGTGAACGCAGAGTTGGCATGTAGTTTAGTTTCTTTTTAGTTGACTTGGGGCAATTGAAGGAAGCCCAGTACTGAATTAGCCATTCACAAGGGCATATTAGCCATTGTGGCATAGCTATATATTTGCTAAGGATGTTGTACATACAGTATGTGTGATTCTTTTTATCTTCTAAACAACCCTATTTAAAATAGGGTTTTGTGAATGCAGCCTAAAAGAACTAACATTCCTGCACCTAAGGACTTTTTTAGGCACAGGTATTCTCGGGCAGAGTGCTATCTTTGTAGTACACTTACTTAAAGAGGTTGTCCACTACTTTTACATTGATGAGCTATCCTTAGGAAAGGTGATCAATGTCTGATTGGCCGGAGTCCAACACCCGGCACCCCCGCCGATTAGCTATTATCAATGTTGGCAGTGGCGGTAGCCGGCCAGGAGTATTTACATGTGGAGCTGGTCATCTACTTGTAGTGGTTGCTGCAGGGTACTACAAATCTGTCTCCAATTGATTTAAGTAGGAGGCGGAAGTGCAGTATCCTGTGGCGGCCACTACAAGTAGATGACCAGCTCCGCGATTGAGTACTTCCGGCTGGCAGCCGCTGACACTGATAACACCTGATCAGCGGGGTGTCGGACCCAGGCCAATGATACATTTACGACCTATTCTGAGGATAGGTCATCAATGTTAAAGTAGTGGACAAACTCTATAATAAGATCTGGTGTACCAGTGGACTGAAGATCTGTGTGAAACAAAAATATTGCAATATGCATTATTCTGGACCCATTTATAGACCAGGCTAGTTCATGTCAATAGCAGACAGCACCTGTACCCATCCGCTATGTGGATGAGCTCACAGAGCGGTACTTGCGGACGTGACTGGCCCAATTTTTAGTACAGCCATGTAAACCTGGCCTGAAGATATGTGCACACAGGTACAAGATGTGCTGTATATTGTAGTACCAGGAAGATAGATGAGATTTTACAAAATATTAACTAACCAGCATTTTGCTCAATATTCAGGTGCTTGCTGGCAAGCCGGAGGGTAATCAGGAATGAGCGTTCAAATAAATACTTGTTTGTTGATGATTGGTTCATGTAAAAGACCCTAACAAAGGAGAAAGAAACAAATATAGCTCCCGTATGCCTGAAATAAATGGTGCTATGATAAATTAAGCATGTTATTATACATTGACATATCTGCAATTATACAATCCTGTAATTATGTGTAATTATTTATAATATCTAATCATGTTCGAGGTATCAATGAAGAACAGCAAACATTCCGAATAAACATCCACTTAAACCTTATACTTCTGAAGGTACATTTATTTCTAAAGCTATTTTTCTTACAAACATGTCCTTGCAGATTCCTGAACCAATGCACATTTCTTGGCACTTGATTACATGGCCGGAAAGCAGCTTCAGTTGTTACATGCATTTAAATGAGGTCTCGGATGCTCAAAATGCACAGAGATTATCACATAAGAAGCACAGCGGACACCTAGCGAGGATGAACTCACCACAGTGTTTCACATTTGTTTACATGTTTTCCTGAATACTACACTTGTCACATAGTAAACATAGTCACATAGTAAACATAGTCACATAGTAAACCTGGGATTCTGAATGTGCTCCATGTTTTCTCCTTTTGATGTTACCATTCTGTTACGTTACAATCCATCTATACAGGCGTTCTCTGCTCTTTGCCTTTTGCTCAACTAATGTTCGAATTTAATTGTAAATTATATGTCCTACAATACATTCTACTGGTATGTAAAGTCACAAAGCAGCCTGGGGTCTTAGTGGTAAAATTCAGATCTAAAATTGCATTTACCGTGCAACATTGTAACCAAAACACTGTAAATATTTGTCTCCAGGTGCCATTGCTGAATAACATGTATATACTGTATGGCCTCTATTATGCTGGGGTCACACAAGGTACTTGTGTAGTTTTGTATATTTGCTTTACAGTATGACCTTTGTTAGTCCAGGTTCACACGGGACAATTATGTGATGTTTTTCTGATATGCTATATTTGTTTTTCGGCCTTAGTTACATGAAACAAAACAGAGAATTATACATTTCTGCTCACATTGAGGAAGAGCATTGTGTGTTCTGAGTCTCCGCTGTATTGCATTTCCAACAGCTGCTCTTTTTTCATATATAGTACCATTTATTAACAATTGGACCATTTTAAGCATTTATATAGCGACAAATAGAAACTTTAAGTATAATTACATTTTTAGAAAACTTGGCCATGGTATAAAGGTAGACCATAAGCTTTTATTGGTAGGGGTCCAGGTGCTGATACCCATACAATTGCTAAAATAAACAGGCAAAAAAGCGCAGCTAAACACTGCTCTGCTGCAAGATTAAAATGGTTGTCCAGGATTAGAAAAACAAAGCTGTTTTCTCCATAAACAGCGCCACTCCTGACCATGGGATGTGTCTGGTATTGTAACTCAGAAGTATATGGTCAGGGGTGACACTGCTACTGAACAAATGCATCAATGTTTTTTTTTTATAATACTGGACAACCCCTTTAAAGACAAGATTATTGACATTTTGGGGTCATACTCAGTCTAGGAGGAGAATAGTATTTGCCTATTTGCTTATGCTTCCTCATCAGAGATGAGCAGATCAAACACAATTTGAATTTGCCTGTTTTTGAGGATTTTGCCAGGAAATTCAATTTACAGAGAAGTTATTCTCCACAAATTTATTGTCCCTTATTATGCTCTAGGGTATTTCAGCATGATAAAAGCAAGATGTAAAAATTTAAAAACATACTTATACTCATCTAACTGCTGACCTCTCCGGACACCCCAACTGCTTCCTGACAGAAGTCAGGTCCTCTGTGCCTCTATTGCGTTCTGGCCATTAGCAAGACTCAAAGATAATTATGCATGCGCAGTGACCCGAGGGCCTTCTGACAGATGTCATGGCCTGGTGGTAACCCTTGACCAGGGCTTCTGGCCACGATCAAGACCCGGAGTAAACTATGCATGCGCAGTGACCCAAGGGCCTTCTGACAGATGTTGTGGTTTTGTGGTCACTCTTGGCCCAGGCTTCTGGCCACGACCAAGACCCGGAGTTAACTATGCATGCGCAGTGACCCGAGGGCCTTCTGACAGATGTCATGGCCTGGTGGTAACTCTTGGCCTGGGCTTCTGGCCACGATCAAGACCCGGAGTTAACTATGCATGTTCAGTGACCCGAGGGAATTCTGACAGATGTCATGGTCTTGTGTTCACTCTTGGCCCAGGCTTCTGGCCACGATCAAGACCCGGAGTTAACTACGCATGTGAAGTGATCCCAGGGCCTGCAGCTTGATGTTGCGGCCAAGGCCGGATGTAACGTCCCATTGTACACCCTTTGCCTGAACTTCTGGCCATGAGCAGGACCCGGAGTTAACTACACAAGCACAGTGACCCCAAGGCCTTTTGCTGGATGTCATGGCCTGGTGTTCACCCTAGGCCAGAGAATTGATGTGACAGAGGTGCAGGGGACCAGACAGTGGGCAAGAAGCAGTGGGGGCAGCTATTCCTCTACTGTTCAGCAAGATGGAAGCCGCAGCGAGCTGGAATTTGCTGAATTCACATGTGTGAATTACAAAAAATCTGTGTTTTCCAAAATGAGATTTTTCTAAAATTCATGTAGAATTCAATTCCACTCAAATAAATTTGCCCATCTTTATTCCGCATTTTAGCAACAAGTGGGAAGGCAGTACCCAGACTTTCACCAATCAAAACATCTCATTGTCATGTCAAAAGCTTTCTAGAAGTGCAGTAACTACACTTTAATAATTACCCTTCATATATGTTGTAAGACACATGAAGAAGATTCTTCCTGCCTGCCATGCTGGCTCCCCAGATACTAATATCCCTGTCACACATTCATCAACCGAATCAATACAGATCTGCTATGTCTTTATGTCAGTGCATAATTTAATATGTCTCTATATACAGAGCAAGCAGACTCTACTACTCTTTGAGAAGAGAAATCTTGCCCAAAGTTGTGAACAAGCCCAAAGTTTATGCAAATGCAAACACTATAAATAGGAATACATATGTCTCATATTTTTAAATCCTGCTCTGTTACCTGTAGCTCCTCAGCTGTTGTGAAAATGTAAAGATGTGCAAATGCATCTGTTCACACCTGTTTGCTGACTTTCTAGTTGAAGAATTTCTCTTATTTGTTATGATGCCACAATATTTCAACCATAAAAAAAATAGAAGCTGGAGTGTTAAAAAAACAAAAATGTTCATTTTCATTATTTCACTCTCTCTCTACTTGTCTCTAAACCCTAAGGGCCTTTCATACTGCATTCTTTCCCATGTTTGTGGGCTCCGTCAGTGCTTACATAGGATTTAGGCGTATGCGCCGACCTGGCCATTGACTATAATGGTGCAGATGGAGTCACCTTGTGCTCTGTCGTGCATCTTTTTCGGCCGTATACGCTTATTGCAGGCGGTCAACAAGGCACAGTAGTCTACGATATGGTGTCCACTTTCAATAGGCATATAAGGCTGAAAATTATGTAAGAGTACAGTGTCTCCATCCGCCCAATATAGTCAATGTTTCCGTTGGCGCATACACTTCAATCCCATTTTTCGAGGGGTTTGGAAGTAAGCCTTGACGGGGTCACCAAACATAGGAGAAAGTGCAGTGTGAAAGCACCCTAATATTTTATATGAAATACATACAGTGGTGGCCAAAAGTATTGGCACCCCTGCAATTCTGTCAGATAATACTCAGTTTCTTCGTGAAAATGATTGCAATCACAAATTCTTTTGTATTATTATCTTCATTTAAATTGTCTTCAATGAAAAAACACAAAAAGAATTGTCCTAAAGCCAAATTGGATATAATTCCACACCAAACCTAAAAAAGGGGGTGGACAAAAGTATTGGCACTGTTTGAAAACTCATGTGATGCTACTCTAATTTGTGTAATTAAAAGCACCTGTAACTTACCTGTGGCACCTAACAGGTGTTGGCAATAACTAAATTACACTTGCAGCCAGTTAACATAGATTAAAGTTGACTCAACCTCTGTCCTGTGTCCTTGTGTGTACGACATTGAGCATGGAGAAAAGAAAGAAGACCAAAGAACTGTCTGAGGACTTGAGAAACCAAATTGTGAGGAAGCATGAGCAATCTCAAGACTACAAGTCCATCTCCAAAGACGTGAATGTTCCTGTGTCTTCCGTGCGCAGTGTCATCAAGAAGTTTAAAGCCCATGGCACTGTGGCTAACCTCCCTAGATGCGGACGGAAAAGAAAAATTGACGAGAGATTTCAACGCAAGATTGTGCGGATGGTGGATAAAGAACCTCGACTAACATCCAAACAAGTTCAAGCTGCCCTGCAGTCTGAGGGTACAACAGTGTCAACCCGTACTATCCGTCGGCGTCTGAATGAAAAGGGACTGTATGGTAGGATACCCAGGAAGACCCCACTTCTTACCCCGAGACATAAAAAAACCAGGCTGGAGTTTGCCAAAACTTACCTGAGAAAGCCTAAAACGTTTTGGAAGAATGTTCTCTGGTCAGACGAGACAAAAGTAGAGCTTTTTGGGAAAAAGCATCAACATAGAGTGTACAGGAAAAAAAAGAGGCATTCAAATAAAAGAACACGGTCCCTAGAGTCAAACATGGCGGAGGTTCCCTGATGTTTTGGGGTTGCTTTGCTGCCTCTGGCACTGGACTGCTTGACCGTGTGCATGGCATTATGAAGTCTGAAGACTACCAACAAATTTTGCAGCATAATGTAGGGCCTAGTGTGAGAAAGCTGGGTCTCCCTCAGAGGTCATGGGTCTCCCAGCAGGACAATGACCCAAAACACACTTCCAAAAGCACTATAAAATGGTTTGAGAGAAAGCACTGGAGACTTCTAAGGTGGCCAGCAATGAGTCCAGACCTGAATCCCATAGAACACCTGGGGAGAGATGTCAAAATCGCAGTTTGGAGAAGGCACCCTTCAAATATCAGGGACCTGGAGCCGTTTGCCAAAGAAGAATGGTCTACAATTCCAGCAGAGCATTGTAAGAAACTCATTGATGGTTACCGGAAGCGGTTGTTCGCAGTTATTTTGGCTAAAGGTTGTGCAACCAAGTATTAGGCTGAGGGTGCCCATAATTTTGTCTGGCCCATTTTTGGAGTTTTGTGTGAAATGATCAATGATTTGATTTTTGCTTCATTCTCTTTTGTGTTTTTTCCTTGAAAGCAAATTAAATGAAGATAATAAGACCAAAGAATTTGTGATTGCAATCATTTTCAGGAAGAAACTGAGTATTATCTGACAGAATTGCAGGGGTGCCAATACTTTTGCCCACCACTGTATGTTGTTTGGAAAGATAATGATCAGACATTTTGTATTTAAATGCCAGATTCATTTGTTCTTCCTGTAGATAGGCTGACAGCAGATATGTCTTGTATCTAACAAGATTTAAAAAAACAACTACTTTTCCCATTGTATTTCTATTCCTAAATTGTAGACATTTGAATGTGTTTTTCTATATACCTAACATTGGAAGTATTTTAGAGGTATACACTTAGGAGTGTACATACAGTCTACAAAAAAAAAGAAAAATCACAATGATCCCCTGTCCTGGTAATGGTTTAACCATTTCTTTCCAAGACCTAAGAGTTAAGGTCTATTTCCATAAACCATTGATCAGTTACTTGCTTGTTGATCTGCAGTCATTTTACAGGTTGTGTACACAGGCAGACCACTCTTCAGGTGCACTGAAGGATCTGTAATGTTCAGTGCACATAGGCCGCCATTGTTCTCGGCAGCATGAGTCCTGTTTACACAAGATGATGTGCTGCTAAGAATGATAATCAATTTTGCAGGATAAAAGATAGTTTCACCTGACTATCGAGCCTTTGCTCATTTATCAGATGATTAGCAGCCTGATTAGACTTAGGCTCACTCATGAAAATCTTGCAGTGTAACTAGATCCATTGCTTCTACTGATTAGCATTTCAATTATTTTTCTTTTCCTTATTGACAAAGTGCCAAACATTACTCTAACTGGAACGCTGTATAACTTTGCCCAACCCATTGAAATGAGGCAGTCTGTCCATCTAAGATACTCGTCCTTGATCCATAAAATGTAGAACAGTCAGTTCTCATCTGTTAAAAAGTATTTGGTTAGTGGCAGTTGCTTGTTGGCACATCATTTTTAGTAAGGTGAGCATAATCTCCCAGTGGAGTGCAGGAGGAGAGGTGTGTGTAGCTGTGGCTGTTATTTAGGGATATTTTTGTTGTTATTTTTTGGTATTTGTTGTTAATATACTTATTAGGTAGTGATGATCTGCTTCGGATTGACATAGAATCGAATTTCCTTTAATTCCCATGTCAACAACAATTCAATCAATTCGCAACTGGATTTGAGAGGATCACATTATAAAGAAATGCCTGTCGACATTTAACACACTACTGAACACTGCAGCAGCCACATAGTTGACTAATGTCTTCAAGCACGGCCGCACAGGCTTCCCTATAATGCTGCGCAGCTATCATATAACCTAATTAGTGGGGACGATCACATCCACTACAGAAGATGAGGGCCAGCCAAGCAGCACCATTTTAGAATTTTACAGCCTAGGGATAGGAGACCACATCGCACAGCTTTTACTGGAGTTGGGTATTTTTTTTTTTTTTAGCAGAATTGAATTCTATTAGAATTTTACACACATATATTTTTCTCCAGAATGCAGATTTGATTTTTTTGTTTGTATTTTTTAATTTGCTAAGCAAACATTGAAAAAAATAAAAATAAATAATACCTCACTGCTCACATGGGCAGCCTCCTCCGCTGCTCACTCTTTGCGGCATTGAGAGTTTATTCATCACAAAAAAAGTTTTTTGGGAAAATTCAGCAAAGCTAGCAAATTTGATTTTCAAAAGATCTGCTCCTCTGTACCTTTTGGCTACGACAGATTCACACATCTGCAGCAGAAATCAAGCAGTTAACAGTGGCAGGCAGTTGGATGAGATTTAGCTAAACTCATCTACATGCTGCAGAATCTCATAAGGTGACGCAAAATTCGTCCACATTGTGGAATTCTAAAAGTGTTTATTTCTGTTTTGATTTTCAGCATTGATTTTACTCATTTTAATATAGCAGTGCTGAAATCTGTGGCCAGTCTGCATAAAAATCAGGAACAAAATCTGCTTTTAGCGTCTGGAAAAACTATCTAGCTTGTGGACCTTAATACAGTCCATGTAGATATGGCTTTTACGAGAAGCATTACTGTATAACTGTGTTGATATCTGTTACCGACATGAATTTAAGGGGACACTGGGGTTACCATCAATGTGGGAGCACTCGGGCTGTTACTGTAAAGGGATCCAGAGGCGGTCACTATTATGGAGCCATAATTGTTGTTGGGGGCACTGTGGCAGCTACTGTTAGGCCACGGCTCCGCTATCAGTATTTGGTCAGTATTTTTTCTCAGGAGTGGGAGCCAAAATCAGGAGTGGGTGATAAATGAAGAATTTGTGCACATGTTTATATTATACCATTTCTCTGGTTGTTCCTCATCTGGTTTTGGCTCCCACTCCTGAAAAAAAATACTGACCAAATACTGACCAAATACTGATAGTGGGACCGTGGCCTAAAATGCAGTGTGGGATCCTGTGGCTGTCACTGTCATGGTGACACTGACTTTGCCACTGATTAGGGCACTGTATTGGCCCCGATTATAGGAAACCTAAGTAGTGATGGTTAGAGTAGATCTCTGGATTCCCTTGTTTTTTGGGGTCCGGTGGTTGGCTCTTTTTTAAGGTGCTGACCTTTTACTTCATGTTATTATCTTGAGCTCATTTTTTGATGCTTTGACACTCAAGAGAATTTCCAGAAAAATGACTGTCAGTTTTCCCCACCCTGCTGTACAATATGTCTAGTAGAAATAATACGAAAAGAACATTCTTTTTAAAAATCAATATTTAGAATTTATTTTTTTTAATTGTTTAGACAACTAGGAAATGATATGCGTAGCAGCTTTCTGTTGGCATACTAAATGGGAAATATCAGGAGAAAAAAAATCCTGGAATGGTGCCTCAGTTTGGCTGAAGGTAGAGCTCGGGGGAATTATTGCTCAGTGCTCCTTTTCATATCATGAGCACAGTACAAAGATACAAGTAGTAGGCTTAATTTGCACAACAAAGCCCTTCTGTTTTCAAGTGAATGTAAGATATCAAGAGCTAACAGTGACATATCATCTTACAGATTCATTAAATTAATGTAATTACTGCAACTTAGCAGACCACTTGATTTAATGATCCGATCTAAAGAAGGATGCCAGAGGATTGTAGAAAATGTATATTGCACCAAAATACACAACATATAGCATGTATTAAATTGAAGCCTTCAGGGATTAAGTAATGCAGTCACTTTTGTATACAGTGATTACTGGAGCTGCGTACTTTGCAAATCAACGCGAACATCCCCATTTGTTGTAAGCTATTAAAAGTCAAGCTTTCCAGCACTAGCTAATCACGTGATGAAAAATAATGCTTTGTCAGTAATGTATTCCTAATGTCCTCCATGACTGATGCGATCAGAATATTAGATTTTGACACAAGTTAGTTCAGTAAACAAGATTTGGTTAGAGAAACTAGACACGCGTTTTTATTTTATTTTTATTTTTTTGCAAAGTGTTTGCCGTTTTTCAGAGTTCTGCAGTTTCCTGTCATTTTCTGACACTTCTCACCTTGAAAATTGCTTTTTTTTGACAGCCCCAGCATAATATTCTATGCGCAACCTCTACTGACACACCTGTCCTGATCAAACAAGTGTCAGCCAGGGTGTTGTCAAGTCAAGTAAATTGGAGTTGTGTAAGTGTCATGAATCAGCAGAGAGCTAAAATAAGCAACAAAAAAGAGCATCATTCTGAATGTGTTCCAATTTATTTTACAGTAGCTTCTTCAATCTCTTTTTTTTTGCTGCTGTAGGGATTATGGTGTCCAGGTTGGAAGATATACTTTAATTAATATACGGAATTCATTATTTATGGCATTTGACATGGGTATTGTTTCAGTGACATTTACTACTTTTACGTCAGTTTTAATTTTTTGGCAGTGTATTGCCATATTCTTTTCTTCTATAACTATAGCTTATTACCAATGCCAGCATTTTACATTTGAGAGTATATTAATATTAAGATTACATAGAGAAAGTCACCTTCTGAAATGTTTGTTTTCAATTTCTAACCTATAACATTAAAATGTGATACTATGTTTGGAAAACATTATTGTTATTTCATTCTGATTTTGACCTTTTTTACATTTTGTCTTTATCCCGTTTAAGTTCTATACATCCAAAGTCGACTTCTTGCATTTGATGCGGGCTCCAGCGCTGAGCCTGCATCTTTCCCTGCACATGATAGCTGATCTGATCAACAGTCATGTACCTCTAACAGCCACGGATGGATGTGCATTACAACCGCAGCTATTAACATGTTAAATGCCGCTGTTAGTCTATGACAGCTGCATTTAACTTGCACAAACCTGAAGCGCATCATAAGACATGCCCATTGGCACGGCTGTCACATTTTCACGGGATGCCAATAGGTTGTCATGACAGCCAAGGGTCTGCAGAAAATCCTTGTGCCTGTCATTGTAAATCTCCTATGAACGCCTGCCCAAGATAATCATTTATGCTACACATAGCAGGGCTGTAGCATTGCTATGTGTAGCAAAAATAAACATATTTGTTATCGCTGTGTCTAGAAATGTCTGCTCTATCAAAATATAAAGTAAATTAATCTGATCAGCAAATGGCATAACAAGAAAAGAAATCAAAACGTCAGAATTGCGTTTTTTTGGTCACCGCAACATTGCAATAAAATGCAATAAGAAGCGATCAAAACAATGCATGTGTCCCAAAATAGTATCAATGAAAATGTCGGCGCACAAAGAATAAGCCCTCACCTGGCCCAAGATCACAAAAAATGGAGACACTATGGGTCTCGGAAAATGGTGACATTATCCATGTGGAAATTGGCACTTTGCTTTTTAAATCTGCAGCATGTCAATCTCTCACTAAAATTGGCATATCATACACCATTCTTAAACAGAAGACAGCCTGATGTGCCAAATTTACGCACACCTCTTTATGAACTTTGGGCTATCCATGCAAAAAAACTGAGATCTACGCGAGCTATGAGCTGGTGAAGATTATAGTAAGCCACAGTTGTCCATATCAATCTACTAATTCCTGACCACTTTTTAGAAAAATGATCATACAGAAATAAATATCTTAACAAATCCCACACTATATGGCCATTCAACACCTTAATCAACTGGCAACATATACTACCTAATTCACAGAATAGTCCAGTGCATTAGCATAAGAGCACCCATTGCAAGTCTCAGGTTTTTAGACTATATGGGTGTTAGGATTAGTGTTGAGCCACCCCCGTAGTGTTCGAGTTCGGTTCGGTTCGTCGAACACCCGTGTGTTCGCCGAACTGTTCGTCGAACTGTTCGTCGAACACCTTCGAACACCGTTAAAACCAATGGCAGGCAAACAAAAACACATAGAAACACATAGAAAACACCTTCAAAGGTGTCCAAAAGCTGACAAACTGCTCAGAAGACACAACTAACACATGGAAAAGTGACAAGTACATATAGTCATGCGAAAAGAAAAGAGGTGGAGGAGTAAAAGGAGGGGGAGACACAGATATAGGCATGTCATGCCCTTCTAAAATCCAAAAAGTGAGAAGCCGACACGTTCAGTCCGCTCCTGCCCGTGCCACCTCCGCGTCGCCGGGTTTGTGCCAGAGCCGCGGTGAACCCTGACGGCCAGCCCCCCTCTCCCAATACTGGTGCCTGTCCGCTGGTGGGTCGAGCGAGCCCCCCTGTGGTGGAGGCAGCTCTAAGCTTTTTAATTTAAATTGTCTCTCTAATTTGAATGAATACACTTTAAATCCATTTACAAGGATCTATTGGAGGGCAAGTCTCATGCCAGCAGCCGCGTAATTCCAGCTCCAGTAGCGTCCACTAAAGCTGCTGCAGTTAAAAAGCTTTTATAAGGATCGAGCTCGGCTGTCCACCGCAAGGCATCCTACTGCCAGTCCCAGCCCCTTTGCCTTGGGGTGCCTCCTGATGCTCTTCACTGAGTATCCCGTGGTCCCGAAGCATTTCCTTTGAAAAAATTAAGTGTCCAAACTACAGGTGGTGTAGCTTGCTTAACAGCCGGGATAATCCGCTGACTAGCAGACACTGCTACTAGGCACAAAGTATTTCCTGGGCTAGATGCAGTTAAAAATTTGTAATTAGATACTCTCGTTGGATGCTGAGAAAGCATTCCATAGAGTCTCCTGGCACGCCATATATGATTCTCTTAAAAAGCTTGGGGTAGGGGTCTAGGGGACCCTTTTATAGCCAAAATCACGGCCCTGTATCGCAATACGTCACCTAGGCTGAAGATAAATGGAACTGTAGCACCCTGAGGGCTCGGTTGCTACAGAGGTATTGCACCTCACCCAGAGGTGTGATATCTCACTCTCAGGTAAGGATGTAGTGTGGATCAGGACCCGACACCTGCATGCATTACACCACATTGCCATGGGGCAGGGCGACCAATATGCCCCTGAGATGGGCACGACAGTCCCTGTCCCTGGCTGGAGTGGGGGGAGGGAACACTGAGGAAGGGGAACCCTGTAGTGCAGGAGCAGGGAGGAAGCAGTTCCTGGGTGCATTGAGAAGGGAGTATAAAAGGTGGGCACCATCTTAGTTCAGTGCAGAGAAGTCTGAGCAGAAGTGGCAGGGAGCAGGGGCTCTGCATGAGCTCTGCTCCGGAGGCGGGCCTAGTAACAGAGGCCCAGGCCTGGAAGAGGGAGAAGGACGGAAGAGGAGCGGAGAAGGCTCCAGGAACGAGGAATGAAGGGATCCCAGGGGTGCGGACGGGCGAGTCGCCACCACACGCCCGAATCCACCTGCGTGGAGGGGTCAGGCCAAAGGGGGAGACCGGTCCCCGAAACTAGTGGAGGCAGGAAACGACCCTCAGCTAGAAACAGGAGGCTGTGACATTTTATGTGGCGCAGCCCCTCGCTACACCCGCTAGGAAGGCACCACATAGGGTCAGGGAAACTGGCGCCAAGTTTACCAAGAGGAGGCCCGAGGCAGCCGGACAGAAGGGTTGGTAAGAAAAGCCAGGCAAAGGACACAGAAAGGGGGTCCTGTGAAGCGCTCCAAAGTTATCTGGGAGTTGTCTGAGCCCCTCACCTGGTGAGCACAGTACGACGTGGGCAGCCGTTACCTGCAGACGTGGTCTGGATAATAAGAACTGTGAGTAAAGGCCCTGGACTGCATCACTGACTCCGTGTCGTTACTGCTGCTGCCCTGCACCATCACCCCCATCCTCCGCATACACTGCCCTGAGGCTATACTCCTCCCGTGGGGAGTTATGCTACGCTATGCTGCACCCACAACACCAGTCTCAGCGGTCTGCCCTGGAGCGGCGGTTCACTCTGACCGCAATCCACGGGTGGCGTAGTCGGACATTTAAACATCAAAACCACATAAATAGTTCCGCCACTGGTTTGACCGCCGTGAGCCACGGAACCGGGTCGCCGCCACGGAGACTACAACCACCAGCATCCACCAAAAAGGGTCCGGCTCCGGGTGTCCCAAGGCCAAGGGGGCGCGTCAGAACATTTTCATCACCTTTCACAATCATCAATGGGACAAGGCAGGGATGTTCCCTCTCTTATACATCCTAGTGACGGAGCACTTGCTCTCATCAATTCGCCATAACCCCAATATTAGGTGGATTGAGGTGGGAGGCACCGAGTACAAGTGCTCTCTATTTGCTGATGATGTCCTAGTATATATCACTCAATCACATATATCCATCCATGCTGTTATGGCTGAAATAGATCACTTTGTTACATGGTCAAATTTTAAAATCAATGCAGCGAAGTCTGAGGCCCTCGATGTCTCCCTCCCCAAATCCATATAGGATTCCATCCAGTCCAACTTTCCCTTTGCCTGGCCCTCACAGGGTATCAAATACTTAGGAATTCCTATTCATAGAGACCTCTCCCATCTATGTTATCTTAATTTTGGGCCCTTTATTGAACAACTCCATACAGACCACGGTTGGCAAGTTAGAACTGTAAGATTCACTACGTGAACCACTGGTGTTTTGTGGAAAAGCACATGTACACTGTGTTCCAAATTATTATGCAAAAAGTGTTTAGGAGTGATAAGGGAAGAATTTGTTTGTTTGTCAGTTAAACTCATTGATGGTGATGTGTGTCAGGGCTCTTTATATCACTGTAAGCAATTGCAGACACCTGTGCTAATTAGTTTGGCAGGTGTGTCCAATGAAAGGCAAGACTACTTAAGAAGGCTGTCTCACATTATTAAGCAGCGTACATTTTCTGCCAAAATGGGAAAGAAAAAGGATGTGTCGGCTGCTGACAAGCAACAAATTGTGGAGTGTTTAGGTCAAGGCATGACTACAATCAACATTGTGCGATGATCAGGATGAAGTGTCTTGGCAATCAAGAAGTATGTAGCTGATTCACAGTACACACGTGTGCGTGCTGATAAGGGCAAATTGAGGACTCTTTCCTACAGGCAATTACGTCAGGTTGAAAGAGCAGCGGCAAAAAAGCCTTGTCATAGCAGCAGACAAGTTTTTGAAGCTGCTGGTGCCTCCAACGTCCCCCGAACAACAAAATGCAGGGTCCTTCAGAGGTTTGCAGCTGTGCATACGCCATCCTGTCGACCTCCTCTATCCACTTCACACAAGCAGAAACGGCTCCAGTGGGCCAAACATTACATGAAGACTGATTTCAAAACTGTTTTGTTCACGGATGAGTGCCGTGCAGCGCTCGATGGTCCAGATGGATGGAGTGGAGGATGGCTGGTTGATGGACACCCCACGCAAACACGGCTACAGCGCCAACAAGGAGGAGGTGGAGTAATGTTTTGGGCTGGAATCATGGGGAGAGAGATTGTCGGCCCCTTTAGGATCCCTGAAGGCGCTAAAGATGAACTCCATAATGTATGTGGATTTTCTCAAACAGCACTTCCTGCCATGGTTCAAGAAGAAGAACCGTGTATTTCACAGCAAGATCATTTTTTTGCATGATAATGCACCATCTCATGCTGCACATAAAACATCTGCATCTCTGGCTGATATGGGCATAAAAGGGGACAAACTTATGGTGTGACCCCAATGCTCCCCTGACCTCTACCCCATTCAGAACCTTTGGAGCATCATTAAAAGGAGTGTCTATGATGGCGGGAGGCAGTTCACATCTAAGCAACAGCTCTGGGAGGGTATTCTGTCCTCATGCAAAACAATTGAAGCAGAAACCATCCAAAACCTGACAAATTCAATGGACGAGAGAGTTCAGAAGCTCCTTTCGAACAAGGGGTCCCATGTGAAAATGTAACATCACCTAGAATAAAGTTTTGAGTTGAAAGCTGTTTGATTTCAGTTTCTAACAACCTGCTAATGCTTATAATTTCAAAAATGACCATTTTTTTGGTCTTTATTAAAATGAAAAGGTTGATCGAAAAGTTTGGGGGATGTAAGAGTGTGGCAACCCAGTAGTCATGATTACTTTGAATTCTGACAATATGAGGGTCATGCTGCAGGTAGTGCAGCAAGAAGGCACTTATGTGTCTTGCGCATCTCGGAGCCCCAAAATTATTTTCCGGGCTAGATGCAGCTAAAAATTATTATTAATTTTAAATCTGGTGAAGCTTTAGTATAGATGGCCTAATAGGATCAGTGCTGCACACTGCTACAAAGCCCAAATTATTTTCCAGTCAAGATACAGATAAACATGATTAGTAATTTTAAATCTGGTGGAGCTTATTATAGATGGCCTAATAGAATCAGTGCTGCACACTGCTACAAAGCCCAAATTATTTTCCAGCCAAGATACAGATAACCATGATTAGTAATTTGAAAGCTTAAAACGGTTGGTAGGGTGATTTTAACCAATCATCAAGCTTTTACTCTCCCCAGGATGACACAGGGGTAAAAAAGTCGTTTCGGATCCATGATTTGTTCATCTTTATGAACGTGAGTCTGTCTACATTATCAGTGGAGAGCCACGTGCGCTTATCTGTCAGCACACCACCAGCAGCGCTGAACACACGTTCAGACAGAACGCTGGCTGCGGGGCATGACAAGATCTCCAAGGCGTAAGTGGCTAGCTCCGGCCATTTATCCAGATTGGAAGCCCAAAAAGAGCAAGGGTCCAGTGACACAGTCATGGCTTCAATGTTTACTTGGAGATACTCCTGTACCATCGTCTCTAGGCGTTGACTATGTGTCAGACTTCTTGTCTCCTGTGGCCTTGCAAAGGATGGGCTAAAAAAGTGGTGAAATGATTCCGCAAAATTGATGTTACCAGCAGATACTGTGGTTCTGTTACGGTTTGAGTGCTGAACACTTGACGGTCCCACGGTTGGCAAGTTGGAACTGTGAGATTCACTACGTGCACCACTGGTATTTTGTGGAAAAGCACATGTAAGATTCTGCAACAGTCTCTGCTGATACTCCTGCATGCGTGCATCCCATTCTATGGCAGGAATAATTTCTGCAAATTTACTTTTGTACCGGGGATCTAACAGTGTGGCAACCCAGTAGTCAGGATTAATTCTAATTCTCACAATTCGAGGGTCATGTTGCAGGTAGTGCAGCAAGAAGGCACTCATATGTGTTGCGCATCCAGGAGCACCAAGTCCCTGTTGTGTTGGTGGCGAGGTAACAATCATGCTTCCTTCCTCTGTCCTCTCCCCACAACCTCGCACAACAGAAATGTGATCAAGGTCTCCCTCATCTGATGAGTCTTCCATCAGTTCGTCCTCCACTTCTTCCTGGGCTCCTGCACCTTCCTCACTAGTTTGGCTGCTACCATGCGCCCTGGTAAAACCATCTCCCCCACCCTCACATGCGTGCCGCCTTGGTGCTGCCGACCTTCTGGACCTTGCAGATGTTAGCCCTTCCGCATACAACTCCTCCTCCTCTACTTCCTCCACCTCCTCTTGTGCCACCACCTGACTCCGAATTCTGTTTAACATGTGCTCCAGCATGTAAATCACCGGAATAGTCATGCTGATAATGGCATCGTCAGCACTAAACATCTTCGTCGCCATTTCAAAACTGTGCAGAAGGGTGCATAGGTCCCTGATCTGAGACCACTCCTCCAGCGTGATTTGCCCCACCTCTGGATCTCTTTGGCCCAGGCTATACGTCAGAACGTATTGCACCAGGGCTTGTCGGTGCTGCCACAGTCGCTGCAACATGTGCAGAGTTGAATTCCACCGGGTAGGCACATCGCATTTTAGCCGGTGAAGTGGCAGGCCCAACGACTTCTGTAGAGATGTAGGTCGCTGAGCTGCGGGATGCGAACGGCGGAAGTGAGCACACAGCGACCGTGCCCTCTGCAGAAGGCCATCTAGTCTGGGATAGTGGGCTAAAAATTGCTGGACAACCAGGTTCAACACGTGAGCCATACAAGGCACGTGTGTGACATTGCCCCGGCGAAGGGCCGCACCCAGGTTTGCAGCATTGTCGCACACGGCCTTCCCTGGTTTCAGGTCCAGTGGAGACAACCATTCATGAAATTGGTTCTCCAGAGCTGACCACAACTCCACAGCTGTGTGACTCACATTTCCCAGACATTTCAATGTAAAAACCGCCTGATGACGTTGAGCCTTACTGCCAGCATAGTAAGGAGGTGTGCAGGATCCCTTCTGCGCAGTTAGAAAGCTTGTGGCATGACCAGACAGGCTTTGGGTGCAGGTGGAAGACCGAGAGGAGGTTGAGGAGGCAGAAGCAGTGGAGGAACTTTGACATAAAGAGGATTGACGCACAACTCGTGGGGACGGCAAGACTTGGACAGCAGCCCCTTGTCCTGCTGTCACCATAGTTACCCAGTGCCCAGTCAGCGACATGTAACGCCCCTGTCCATGCCTACTCGTCCAAGTGTCTGTGGTGAAATGCACCCTGTCACACACAGAGTTTCTCAAAGAAGCGGTGATGTTGTGTGCGACATGCTGGTGGAGCGCAGGCACACCTTTCTTTGAGAAGTAGTGTCGACTGGGCATCTGGTACTGGGGCACTGAGACGGACATAAGGTCTCGAAAATCCTCTGTGTCCACCAGGCGGAAAGGCAGCATTTCTGTAGCCAAGAGCTTGCAGATGGCCGCGGATGCACAAGATATGGCAGACGGTGGTTGGCCAGGCCGGCTAGGCCGCATTGTAGCACACTGAGCTTCCACTGCAACTTATGCTTCATGTCCATGTGCCGGTTCATGCATGAAGTACTCAAACTATGTATTTTTTGGACTCTACTTAGCTTTTGCTGACAAATGTTACAGATAACACGAGTTGGGTCATCTTTATCGATCTGAAAAAATGCCCAGGCTATGCAAGGCTTAGCACCCATGCGACCTGAAGAGCCACCACGACTTGTGGTGAGAGGCAGAGTTGTGTTTGAGGATGCAGTTGTTGATGTGCTTCCAGTACTACGTCTCTGTCCAGGAAGGCGCAACCTGACCTCGTCGTCACTAGCATCTTCCTCCACCTCCTCTGCTGACCTCATCTCTTGGCTGACTGTGGGTTGACAGTAAGTGGGATCTCCAACCTCATCATCATCACCCTGTGCGTTATCACACCCGTCGTCCTCAGAGCCAACCTGTTCCTGCCCTGACAAAAAACTAAAGTTGTCGCTCCAATCAGGTATTTGAGTCTTATCATCGTCTTCCTCATTGTCTCCACCAACAGGAGTTACAGTTTGGGAATGAGGGTCTACATTATGGTCAGAACCTTCTGCGTCTGGTCCTGGATCCGACTCATAAAGATTCTGGGCATCAGTGCAGATCATTTCCTCGTCTGGATTCACAGAAGCGCTGGAGTCGACCTCTGATTCCCAGGCTATAGTATGAGTAAACAGCTCTGCAGACTCAACCATCTGTTCTACCTCATACTCAGACGGGCAGCTGGAAATTTGGGAGCTGTGAGGAAGCAAGTGCAATTGGGGTGACACCTTTGAGGACTGGAGTATTTGTGATGTTGAAGTTGATGTGGAGGAGAGCCCACTTAAAGGAGCACTTGATATCCGTTGAAGCACCTGCTGTTTTTGTGCCTCATCTGGAATTTGTAGCGATTGGCGTGGCCGTAAGAAAGTGATCTTATCACATTGTCCGCTAAAAGAAGTAGACATTTTAGTTTGGCTGGAAGATGGTCTTTCTTCTGCAGATGTTACTGTTGCTTTAACACCTACCCCACGGACACAACCTTTTTTCCCCTTCCCAACACGCCTATTCCCCTTTCCACCAGCAGCAGGCCTTTTTCCACTCATTTTGGTGGTTAACTAATTCACAACTCTAGAGTTGTTTGCACAAAAAAACAATGGATGGGAACCGAGCAGAGCTGAGTGGCCAAACTGTGGTATTAGGCCAAAACTATTGGCTGGGTTAGATGCAGAAAAAAATTATATTCAATTTGCAACCTGATGGAGGTCAGTATAGATGGACTAATAGAACAAGTCCCACACACAGCTAGAAGCCCAAATATTTTTTCAGAGGTAGATGCAGAAAATTTTTTTATTCTGTTTGCAACCTGATGGAGGTCTGTATAGATGGATTAATAGAACAAGTCCCACACACAGCTACAAGCCCAATATTTTTTCAGACGTAGATGCAGAAAAAAAATATATTCAGTTTGCAACCTGATGGAGGTCAGTATAGATGGACTAATAGAGAAAGTCCCACACACTGCTAGAAGGCCAAATATTTTTTCAGAGCTAGATGCAGACAAAAAATTATTTTGAATTTGCAACCTGATGGAGGTCAGTATAGGTGGACTAATAGAACAAGACCCACACACTGCTAGAAGGCCAAATATTTTTTCAGAGCTAGATGCAGAAAAAAATTATATTCAGTTTGCAACCTGATGGAGGTCTGTATAGATGGATTAATAGAACAAGTCTAACACACAGCTAGAAGCCCAAATATTTTTTCAGAGATAGATGCAGATAAAAATTATTTTTAATTTGCAACCTGATGGAGGTCAGTATAGATGGACTAATAGAGAAAGTCCCACACACTGCTAGAAGGCCAAATATTTTTTTCAGAGCTAGATGCAGATAAAAATTATTTTTAATTTGCAACCTGATGGAGGTCAGTATAGATGGACTAATAGAGAAAGTCCCACACACTGCTAGAAGCCCAAATATTTTTTCAGAGCTAGATGCAGATAAAAATTATATTCAATTTGCAACCTGATGGAGGTCAGTATAGATGGACTAATAGAACAAGTCCCACACACAGCTAGAAGCCCAAATATTTTTTCATTGGTACTGTAGATGCAGATAAAAATTATTTTTAATTTGCAACCTGATGGAGGTCAGTATAGATGGACTAATAGAGAAAGTCCCACACACTGCTAGAAGGCCAAATATTTTTTCAGAGCTAGATGCAGATAAAAATTATATTCAATTTGCAACCTGATGGAGGTCAGTATAGATGGACTAATAGAACAAGTCCCACACACAGCTAGAAGCCCAAATATTTTTTCAGAGGTACTGTAGATGCAGATAAAAATTATTTTTAATTTGCAACCTGATGGAGGTCAGTATAGATGGACTAATACAACAAGTCCCACACACAGCTAGAAGCCCAATATTTTTTCAGAGGTAGATGCAGAAAAAAATATATTCAGTTTGCATCCTGATGGAGGTCAGTATAGATGGAGTAATAGAACAAGTCCCACACACAGCTAGAAGCCCAAATATTTTTTCAGAGGTAGATGCAGATAAAAATTATTTTTAATTTGCAACCTGATGGAGGTCAGTATAGATGGACTAATAGAGAAAGTCCCACACACTGCTAGAAGGCCAAATATTTTTTTCAGAGCTAGATGCAGATAAAAATTATTTTTAATTTGCAACCTGATGGAGGACAGTATAGATGGACTAATAGAGAAAGTCCCACACACTGCTAGAAGCCCAAATATTTTTTCAGAGCTAGATGCAGATAAAAATTATATTCAATTTGCAACCTGATGGAGGTCAGTATAGATGGACTAATAGAACAAGTCCCACACACAGCTAGAAGCCCAAATATTTTTTCATTGGTACTGTAGATGCAGATAAAAATTATTTTTAATTTGCAACCTGATGGAGGTCAGTATAGATGGACTAATAGAGAAAGTCCCACACACTGCTAGAAGGCCAAATATTTTTTCAGAGCTAGATGCAGATAAAAATTATATTCAATTTGCAACCTGATGGAGGTCAGTATAGATGGACTAATAGAACAAGTCCCACACACAGCTAGAAGCCCAAATATTTTTTCAGAGGTACTGTAGATGCAGATAAAAATTATTTTTAATTTGCAACCTGATGGAGGTCAGTATAGATGGACTAATACAACAAGTCCCACACACAGCTAGAAGCCCAATATTTTTTCAGAGGTAGATGCAGAAAAAAATATATTCAGTTTGCAACCTGATGGAGGTCAGTATAGATGGACTAATAGAGAAAGTCCCACACACTGCTAGAAGGCCAAATATTTTTTCAGAGCTAGATGCAGATAAAAATTATATTCAATTTGCAAACCTGATGGAGGTCAGTATAGATGGACTAATAGAACAAGTCCCACACACAGCTAGAAGCCCAAATATTTTTTCAGAGGTAGATGCAGATAAAAATTATTTTTAATTTGCAACCTGATGGAGGTCAGTATAGATGGACTAATAGAGAAAGTCCCACACACTGCTAGAAGGCTAAATATTTTTTCAGAGCTAGATGCAGATAAAAATTATATTCAATTTGCAACCTGATGGAGGTCAGTATAGATGGACTAATAGAGAAAGTCCCACACACTGCTAGAAGGCCAAATATTTTTTCAGAGCTAGATGCAGATAAAAATTATATTCAATTTGCAAACCTGATGGAGGTCAGTATAGATGGACTAATAGAACAAGTCCCACACACAGCTAGAAGCCCAAATATTTTTTCAGAGGTACTGTAGATGCAGATAAAAATTATTTTTAATTTGCAACCTGATGGAGGTCAGTATAGATGGACTAATAGAGAAAGTCCCACACACTGCTAGAAGGCCAAATATTTTTTCAGAGCTAGATGCAGATAAAAATTATTTTTAATTTGCAACCTGATGGAGGTCAGTATAGATGGACTAATAGAGAAAAACCCACACACTGCTAGAAGGCCAAATATTTTTTCAGAGCTAGATGCAGATAAAAATTATATTCAATTTGCAACCTGATGGAGGTCAGTATAGATGGACTAATAGAGAAAGTCCCACACACTACTAGAAGGCCAAATATTTTTTCAGAGCTAGATGCAGATAAAAATTATATTCAATTTGCAACCTGATGGAGGTCAGTATAGATGGACTAATAGAACAAGTCCCACGCACAGCTAGAAGCCCAAATATTTTTTCAGAGGTACTGTAGATGCAGATAAAAATTATTTTTAATTTGCAACTTGATGGAGGTCAGTATAGATGGACTAATAGAGAAAGTCCCACACACTGCTAGAAGGCCAAATATTTTTTCAGAGCTAGATGCAGATAAAAATTAGTTTTAATTTGCAACCTGATGGAGGTCAGTATAGATGGACTAATAGAGAAAGTCCCACACACTGCTAGAAGGCAAAATATTTTTTCAGAGCTAGATGCAGATAAAAATTATATTCAATTTGCAACCTGATGGAGGTCAGTATAGATGAACTAATAGAGAAAGTCCCACACACTGCTAGAAGGCCAAATATTTTTTCAGAGCTAGATGCAGATAAAAATTATATTCAATTTGCAACCTGATGGAGGTCAGTATAGATGGACTAATAGAACAAGTCCCACACACAGCTAGAAGCCCAAATATTTTTTCAGAGGTACTGTAGATGCAGATAAAAATTATTTTTAATTTGCAACCTGATGGAGGTCAGTATAGATGGACTAATAGAGAAAGTCCCACACACTGCTAGAAGGCCAAATATTTTTTCAGAGCTAGATGCAGATAAAAATTATTTTTAATTTGCAACCTGATGGAGGTCAGTATAGATGGACTAATAGAGAAAGTCCCACACACTGCTAGAAGCCCAAATATTTTTTCAGAGCTAGATGCAGATAAAAATTATATTCAATTTGCAACCTGATGGAGGTCAGTATAGATGGACTAATAGAACAAGTCCCACACACAGCTAGAAGCCCAAATATTTTTTCAGAGGTACTGTAGATGCAGATAAAAATTATTTTTAATTTGCAACGTGATGGAGGTCAGTATAGATGGACTAATAGAACAAGTCCCACACACAGCTAGAAGCCCAATATTTTTTCAGAGGTAGATGCAGAAAAAAATATATTCAGTTTGCAACCTGATGGAGGTCAGTATAGATGGACTAATACAACAAGTCTCACACACAGCTAGAAGCCCAATATTTTTTCAGAGCTAGATGCAGAAAAAAATTATATTCAATTTGCAACCTGATGGAGGTCAGTATAGATGGACTAATAGAATGATGCTATGCCCAAAAGATTTTACTTCACTAGGTGCAGTAAAAAAATTGGTATTCTATACACAGGTGGTATATCTTGCAACACAGATAGGCTACTCCACTGACTAACACACTCTGCAATAGGCCAAAAAGGATTAGCTTTGCTAGATTCAGCCAAATGCTGTGAAAAAAACTTGCACAGCACTGGCACAGACCTGCCTGGCAAAAACTGATAGGAACTGATGTAACCTAGTCCTGAAAAGGACTCCAATTACAATTAGTCTTTACTCCCACAATCTATCTATTTAAGAGCACAGACCTGCCTGATAAAAGTCGTAGGAAATGCTGTAACCTAGTCCTTAAAAGGACTGCAATCACAACTATTCCCTACTCCCAAGCTATCTGTAGATTTGTGCGAAAATTGGCTTGAAATTAACAAGGTATAGCACACACAGCAACAGCGGTGCCGTCTAACACGCAGCTGCAGCAGTGAGAAAATGGTGGCGACGGGGAAAATGGCTTGGTCTTATAGGGCAAGGACATGTGACATACACTGCCAATGACACATGCCCTTGCTTGTGTGAAAAAAAGCACTTCGCTCCGTGTGTGCACTGCTGATAGGCTGACAGATTGCACCTCCCCACTGTAAATGCGGGAAAGAGAAAAAAAAATGGAGATCTTCATTGTTCCTGCAGAGATCCATCCCCTGCCCCTCCCCCCACCCCGATGTACACTCAAACTGCGTATTAACATTAATTTTCATCATTACTGAGAAAAAATCCAGTTATGATTTTGGTGCACGAACAGTTATCGAACATAACCTCGAACAGCCGAATTTTTCTCAAATTGTTTGTGTTCGCCGAACGGCTCGAACACCGCCCAAAACAGCTCGAATTTGAGATTGGCGAACAGTTCGAGTAGAACAACGCTCATCTCTAGTTAGGATCTGCTTACACAGACCAAACCGCGACACCATATGAATACCTATAATGCAGGTAAACCGTATTCAACAACGGAGACACAAGCGGATCAAAAGTATATTTATTTTATTTAACAACTAATATTAATTGTAAAACACGTATTATATGGTAACAATTTCTTTACAATGTTTGACAGTAAAATAAGCAGTAAATCACATAACAGAATATCAGAATACACTAGAATTCAGGGGCTGGTAGTTTAAAATGATCTACTGGAGGGAAGGGGAACTAGATTGTCATAAACTATACTGGGCGAGTGGCAGCCTTTTAATGCCTTGGCAATACTCTGTTCCTATCACAACTTGCTGCCCGTTTCTCCCATCACTCTCTATTCACTTTCGCAATGTCGCTCTGGCGTCTTCTGGTCCTGTCTGACTATTGCCTTTCTCTCTATCTGTGCCTGCTACCGTTTGTCTCTTTAAGAGGTAACAGCCCGTCTCACGCGTCCTTCCTGGTCGCCAACCCAACCGTGAATCTACAATCTGACACCTTCAGAGTTTCTGCGATGTCCTCTCACTGGCGCACACATCTGAGAACCGTGCCACCGCAAACTGCTCTCGCTCTGTCGACCAACATCACCCAGGTGAGGAACCTTGACTGCCTTCGTTCGGATCATCGGGGCTTGACTGTCGACGTCTGGGCTGGAAACCTTGATTTGCGTCGCTCAAGTCTTCGGGGCTTGACCATCAACGTCTGGGCTTGAAACCTTGACTGGCATCAATCGGGTCATCGGGGCTTGACTGTCTACATCTGGGCTGGAAACCTTTACTATTGTTGCTCGGGTCTTCGGGGCTCGACCATCGACGTCTGGGCTGGATACCTTGACTGGCATCGCTCGGGTCTTCAGGGCTTGACCGTCGACGTCTGGGCTGGGAACCTTGACTGGCGTCGCTCGGGTCTTTGGGGCTTGACAGTCGACTTCAGGGCTGGGCGGATACGCGGCACCTTTCTTCCTGACAGGAGCACCGGATGCTGCTGTTGCTCCTCCCATCTCTCTCTTTGGCATCAGAATCACCTCAGAACTTGCACACATGCTGTTTTTCTCCTCAGCTTGTTTCCCTTACAACACTGTACCCAGAGTCCGGATCAAACTTCTCCCCTCTGACCGCTTCCTTGCTGTTCTGGTTCCACAGTGTCTTGTCTCCTTACACACCAATTTGTGAACTTTTACTGACTGGCGGTCATTTGAATGCCTGTTTACATAGACAGACCAAAGTGAATGATGCACACTTAGCGATCTATGCTAGATCACTATACACATAGTCTGCCATTGTTCTCATTAGTGGGAGTCCTGTTTACACAGGATGCTGCACCACCAAGAATGATGATCTTTTATGCTGCATAAAAGATCATTTCACCCAAAGAACGAGCATTTTGCACTTTTATAAGGTGATTGGCAGCCTGTTTACACAAACAATAGTTTTTAACATCGCTTATTCTTAATTAAATTGAAGTGTAAATGACCCTTTAGTGTGATAAAGAAGATTACGTTTCCATGTATAAACGTGGATATTTGAATGAAAATAAAAACAACTTGATTGTTGATAATTAGTGTTGAGCGAGTATGTTCTATTAACCCTTTCGGCGAGTATGCTCGGGCCGAGCTCCGAGTATTTACAGCTGCTCGGTGATATGTTTGAATCGCTCCCGTGTTCATGATTTGCGACTGTTTGACAGTTTTATTACATGTGATGAATGTCTATTTCTTACACATTCCTCCCATGTAATAAAGCTGTCAAACAGTTGCAAATCATGCACACGGGAGAGAATTAACCTTATCACCGAGCAGCTATAAATAATGGGAGCTCGACCCGAGCATACTCGGACAGAACATACTCGCTCAACCCTATTGATAATCCATGTCGCCAAACACTGCATACACAGTAATATTGTGAAAAATAAGTGAACCAAAAAAAAAGGTCAAGGAAATATATTACAAAGCTAGCTGGCTTCGCAATCACTGAATATATAGCCAATATCAGTTAGTGAAAGATTGGCCTCGCTGTAAATACTATAAAAATGGCTAATGAGGTAATGAAAAGCTGGTGCATTCTACATCTCTATGATGTTATATACTTACTGGAAGTCTGAAGGTTGTATAGTTCGTTAGGAAAAATGTGTTTTAACAAGGGCAGCCATATATTGAAAAAATAGATAGTAGTTTATATGAAAGAAGAGGTTACAGCAAGACAGGACACAGAGACCAGAATTGTTTTATAGAATGTTAATTTAGGGGAACCTGTCAGCTGGTCCATGCTGTCCATGGTTTAGGTACTGGCTAGTACATTATAGTCTCCAGAAGTTGTGAGTGAGCTGGAACATACACCAAATTCATTAAGGCTGTGTGCACATGGAGTGTTTTTGTCTCAGTGTTTTTCCTGATAAGAGATGCAGAAATTTCTGCACCAAATACTTAACGTGTGCACATACCCAAAGAAGCTCATGCTCCTGGATAAATTTGGCACATCCTATCCCACCACACCCTTCTTCAAGGCTATCATACAGAACACCAGTCTTGATAAATCTGGGGCATATACTTTTAACAAATGTAGTATTTTAGAAGCAGATAAGTTGGAGATGTGTCATTGGATGGTGAATGCAATATCTGAGTTTCTTTTAGTTTGACTATTAAAATTGATGACCGCCACATAAATAAGGCAAATTCTGCAATATCAGAGGAAGATAAAAAGCCCACAGAACATCATTCAAACCATACATGAATTACATTTTAGCAGACAAATACTTTCCATTGACTCTTCAAGGATGAAACGATAATTCCAAGTTTCCAAGGTTGGAAATGACTACAATGTTTTTATACAGGTTGCAGAATACTGAAGTAATTCCCTTTTCAGTAATTATTTATAGTCGGCAGAAATTTACTATTAATAATGCACAAGTTTTTGTAATGAATACATAACTGATGACAGCAGAACTTACAAATCACAAGCAAAACCATATCTCAGTGTATCTCCTATGACACCGATATTATGGTATTTACACGTGCCCATTCATATAGTAGCGCAGCAGTGCCCCACCACCAGTAGCCCAACATTGTCTAGTTTGCACTAGACATAAACTTCCCACTTCTCGAATATGGGACTTTTATACAGTAAATACTTTTTTTATTATTGTTTTACAATATTTATAAGTCCCACAAGAAAACTTAAAGATACGGTCACATACATAATATATTGCATTACTTGTGGAGGGTCATGACTGCCTGTCAGCATATAAGTCCCTGCTTCTGGGATTTATTAGAACCCCTGCTGGCAAGACAATTTGAATTTTTAGAAACAATTGCATAAATATAATATGTATGAAAAAAGAATGAATAAAATAAAAAGCTATTTCAAAATTGTCAGAACTAGTTGGTACAAAGAACAAGTTTGGAGGCATCCAGCTTTTGGGAGAATTATTGTGTAGAGAGCACAACTATTGAGATGTTAGTTGGCTAAAGCCAGTGGCTTCCACTGTCCGTGGAAACACACTGTCATGTGCACAGACCCATTCATTTGAATGGGTCTACGTGTGTAAGTGTCTCCACACGTACTGGAGACACTGACGTGTGAATGAGGCCTGAGAGTGTACAAAATTTTGCCAAAATCAAATAAATGTAGTCCATCACATCTCATCATGTTATGGCTACATATTTGTATGACTATACATTTTTATTTGACTGACACCCCCAGAACAGAAGCCAAGATGTAATTTAGTCTACCTCGATATAGGGAGGGGCTTGGAGCTGCATCTGGGGCATGTTCAAATCCCATTTTTGGGGTTCAGATGGGGTCAACATTGTGTGGCCTGAGTATGATGAGAACATGGCCTAAGACAGTTTCAAATTCAGGATAGTAAACAATTCCGACTCATGTCGCTTAGTAAATCTGCCTAATTGTGTGTAAGATAGTGTTTCCATAGCAGTTAAAATATAAGACACCTAATAAATTCAACTTTCTGGCATCATATTTTGCTAGAGGTCCACATTATAAGCTTGCACAGCTTTACACTCCAATAATATATGAAGCCTACATGATCAGACTTATATGCACACATAGACACACTAATTATGTGTATTTATGCTAGGTTCTCCTTTGGTTCACCAAATGTGAACTTACGCTGAAACTACTATATATCTACAGGAAATCCAAAATATAAATGTATTATTAAATTCCTTTTCTTGTCTGCCTCAATTGTGAGCGGTACAGATTGTTAAAATATAGTATTTATTGTGAATAGACTGCAGGGAAACCAAGGAAAAGTTGAACTTTTTTCTTCTTTTCTTTACTACTGCTGCACATATAATTCCTCAATAAAGAATATTTCGCCCACAGGTGAACCCACATTTTAATGAATCATTATACATTGTAAATAACCGCATTGCCAAGGATTCTGCACAATGGAAATATTTTAGGGTTTATAGAAGTACCTTGAAATAATAGGTTTATTAAAAGATGCTATAATAGAACCACAACACAACTAAAAAACACTGTTTCAGTTGAATTCTATTCCATTAATTAAAGAGAAAATGTATTTTTGTATGAATATTTAAAAAATCATTCCTGAGTTCCTGAAATTTCAAAAATAAATGAAATACAATAGGTAAAGGAAAAGGTAGAATTTTGGCACTCACGAAGTCTTCATGCTCCAGGCTAAAATCAAGACCTATATTACATTCCCCAGCACAGACGAAAATTACCAAGATTTCCTTTTCCTATTGACAAGTAAGGAAATGCACATGAAATATAAATAAGACCTTCCTGATGGTTTTCCCTGCATAACGAAAACCTGGGCTGAAATTTTATTTGTGCAAAGTTATCTACTTGTCTGGCAAGTCATTCCAAGTTGCATGCCTAATTTAATGTCCTTGGAAATGTCCCTAGAAAATCAATATGAATTTATTTTCTGTGGGATTACAGATAAAATCTTTAATGTATATGGCAGAAGGTATGAGTTTCCACATCACCACAGGGCTATATTTAAATCAGCGTTTTTCTTTGTGCCATAGTTTGGATAGTAAATTGTCAACCATCTGATGTATATTTGGACCTTCCGGCTATGCCGACTGATGATGTTGGGGGAGACACCAATACTTTTGTTCTTATTGGAGATAAGTCCCCACTAGTTTTGAGTGAATTTGTTCGGCATTTCAAATTCGGGTTCATGTTCGGGGTTCCGACTTGTTTGAGCCAAAACATCGGCTCCCCCCATAAACATCCCTGATTTGCCACGCTGTCACACAGTGACAGGGATGTTCGTGGGTAGAGCTGATTTTATGGTGCAAACAAGCCGGAACCCCGAACATAAACACGAATTTGAAATGCCGAACAAATTCACTCTACACTAGTCCCCACCTGTAGAGCCTAGCAATGTCTTTCTCCCCTTTCCACATTGAAAACAAATGAACTTGGCTGACAGATATCTCGTTTGTATGTGCACCTGTGATCTCTGGAATTTCTCTCAGTATAAGGGCTCATGCACATGGCCGTATTTTCGGTCCGAGTGTGATCCAACAAAACATTGGATTGCACTCAGACCAATGGTATTTTATGGAGCCATGCACACGTCCGATCACAGCATGCCCGAGTTGGATCCAATATTTGAATCGCACTCGGCCATGCAAGTCAATGCGTGCGTGGAAAACATCGACTACACGCAGATTACATTTGAGTGCAATTTCCACGAAATGACCCAATGGAGAAGATAGAGAATTTTTTTTTCCACCTTCTCCTCATCCCAGAGAATCGGATCACAATATGATCACACTCTGATCAAACTCTGATCAGAGTTTGATCAGAGTGTGATTAGCATAATTGGCCAATTCTCTCAGATGAGAGAAAATATGATGGTGTGACCCCAGTCTAAGGCTAAATTCACGCAAGCCTATCATAACGTCATCTGATTTCCATCCAGAACAATGGACAGTATTTCATCTGTTTAGTCATCAGTATGCCATCCATATACAATCCGTATGACATATGTTTTTAAAGATCAGCAGTTATTAATATTTCTAAGACCAAATATAGTTCTCTATGCTAAAGAATTGCAATGTATCTGTTGAAATGAGACGCTATACAGTTGATTCGTATGGGGTATGTTTTATGGGCTTTTTTTGCGTCCACCTGTAGACTTGAATAGGCAAACCTAATCCATAACACAGAGAATATCAGCGCATGCTGTGATTTTTTTCACTCAGACATGTGAACAGTTCTATTAAATGACATTGATCAGTTTTTTCATGGACAGCACTTGGACTGAAAGTGCCGTTGTGTGAATGTAGCCTTATTGTAAAGAAATAAATCAACAAGGGCTCTGGGTAAAGAATATAAAGTCACAGAAATTGGATTTCAACCCAGCCTGAAGGGGCCCAAAAGGTCCATTGGCCACATAGAAGACATTGCTATTAGAAATGACTGAGGCCCAGCCAGAGGGGGCACAAAAAAGGGTTTTTAGTCATATAGAAGATACCATTATTACAAATGAGGGCTTTGTTTCAAATTTTAGTTTGGGGCATTTAAACTTTAGATTACTCCTCTAATGACATCACAGCCAAAATTTTAAAACCAAATACTACCCTTTAGCCATACAATTGTACAGACATGAGTACTGAACATGCCCTTGGCTTTTTATTTAGATAGGATTAAGATATAGAGGGGATAAATAAATCGTAGGGAATCTTTAATTTCATAGAGAATTATGAAGACTACATGGTCATTTTTTTTCTAAAACTGGATACATTTACCCACAACTGCAGTTTTGCTTGTGTTCTTAATTTCATATCAAATCATTTGTCAGTTTGCTATAAGGCTGTGAAGGGCATTTTATCAGTTTCACAGAAATAGCGTTCACTTTTCAGCAACATCTCATATCTCCCTATCAGCTCTGCATGACTAAGATAAAATCCCTATTTTCAGCTATAACTTAGGTGTATACCTGCCAGAATTTCAAATGACATCGGATGGATTGTACAAGAATATTGTAGGAATACTTTTTATCTAAAGCACTCATGCCAAAGTGCTTGCTATCACTGTATTTGTACAGAATATCCTTCAGTAGTATGGTGTGTAAAGATACGTAGCATCCTTATGCATAAAGTTTATGTACCCCTCAAAATGTTCAGTGGAGACAGTTATATAAGCTATATTAGGATGGGAGCATGAGGATGATACAGATTAGCTAATGTTCCCCAGAACTCCAAGAAGAAATTCTACATTTATAAAAAAAAATTTAAAACCAAATAATATCTAATAAATAAATAAAGTATCAGATACATTATGGATACAGCAAATTATCAAGTTTTGATGTCCAATTAATCATTACCAGGAATGAATTTAAGCATATTTAGCACATAGTAGTAATAGTATTAAAGGCAATGTAAAACAGAGAACTTGAATACAATATTTCAAAACATATCTCAGAGGGTTCTGCCCACAAAAGCAAAATCATACTAAATAAACTAAATTAAAAAATAGTCATTATTGCCTGTATATTTTTATGTTTAGTGATATAGTTTGATAAATGACAGGTGGGGAAACAGTATAGAATAAAGTGTGTCCCCTCCCATTGGTTGGGCATTCAGGCAGGAATCAATCCATTGTTCTAAAATTTGAATTTACCAGGGCAGCTCCAGTGAATATAGATAATTTTTCTTTAAAGAGGTTTTTTAAGAGATTTACTGCCAATTTCAATTGCAAGATGGTTCATATTCTTGATGACATACAATGTCTGGCCACACATTTTTGGGCTATCGACAGGAATCAGGAAGTAGTAGTCAGTAACAATATATCTACAGTCCTCTAGCATTGTTCAGGGTCAAAAAATAGGCAAGTCTTAGGGTCATTTGTGATGGGCATTACAATGCGGTTAACTAGGAACTGAACCACTTGGGCCCAGCATTTCCTAATTTCTGGGCAATCGCAAAGAAGGTGAAAAAACATTCATGGGGCCCCTGTGACATTTGGGGCACTCATCCAGGAATTAAGGTTTTACCCTGTGTATGCTGGATGTGGTATAATATATATGGCAAAGGATAAATAATTGTGTGGCTCTTTCAGTTTAGTTTGTGGAAACATGTTTAAGGGCTTCCAAGGTGAGTTCCCAGTGCTCATTGCTTATCGGTCCTACATCTGCCTCCCACTTGGTTCTCGTCAGGTCATGTAATGGTTCCACACTCTCTACCAGCAAAAGGGCATGCAAATGGGATATAAGACCAGATCCAGGTGGATCTAGTAACACCTGGGGTAAGGAGAAGTCTCTCAGCACAGGGGTTGGACCCGGGAACAGGATCTGAAGGGCATGTTGTAATTGTAGATAGTGGAAAATGTAATTGTTTGAAAGGGTTAGCCCTTCATTTAGAATCTGGAAAGGCTTAAGGGCTCCAGCCACAGAGATCTCACAATGTAGATTAATCCTGTCCTTTCCCATATTGGAGCCCATTCCAGATTTGACAGTTCAGTGAAGATTTTATTATGCCAAAGTGGGGTGTGGCTGTTATAGTGAGGGAACCAAAGCAACCTCCATGTTGTAGAAAAGGCCATAAGAACCTGCTTGAGAATAGGTTATCAAGCGTAGACTCATGGGGTCCTTGTACAGGAGCAAAGTAGCACATGTAGTGTATGTGAGATCTCAGAGATGTAGGGATGGACAATTTCCACAAGGGATTTTAATGAATCCCCCCCTCACAACACAGATGAGTACACTGGGTTGCCCTGTAGTACAGTTTAGGTTCTGGCTTTGTAGCACCCTCTCGAATCCAAAGGTACTGCAGTATCTGATGCCGGATCCTGACCCTATGGCCATACCAGATGAAGGAGGTGAATAAAGTGTTAAATGAAACATATTAGTGTATATACAGGCTTTTGTAGGAGGATGTATGACACCTTCAGCATAACGATTAGTTTAACCCTACAATGCATATTGGGTGTCTTTTAGGCCCCGGTACTTACTTTTTTGCTATTATCTGCAAAATTACTTTAGTTAGAATTTTGAAACTCTAGGTATTCCTCAAGTATGTCGTTGTTGGTAATATCCAGTTGTTCATATAATTTTTTTGATTGGCAATTTGGTGTAACAATGTTTTTTTGGGGGAAACCACATCGGTAATGAACGGGGGCCTTTTAGGCCCCTGCTATTTTTATCATGTACTGAGCAGTGTTTGTGTTTCAAGTTACTTTATTTGTAGGCAGGGTTGCTGGTGGAGGGGCCAGGGGGTGGATCATGCCATGTGAGGATGTCACGTGATTTTGGCAGGGAGTGATAAGGTCAGAAGGAAGACGTATCGCTTTTGCAAAAAATAAGTCCTGGAAAAATATCTCAAAAGTGGAACTTTATGCATATATTGGACTTTTACTGCTGGCAGGGAGTCAAAAATCGTATAATGTTGCAATCAGAGAATTATTTCTGAACCCACTTTCTGATCCACACTATAAAGCGACAATGGCAGTGGACAGATATGAGGAAATTAGAAGAAACATTTGATTTGATGATAAGCGAACTCCTGCAGCGAGGTTCCAAACAGATAAATTAGCCCCTATCAGTTATATCTGGAACATACTGTATTTATCAAAAATTACACCAAACTTTACAATCCTAGTACTAATGTTACAGTAGATGAGCAACTTGTACCCTTCAGAGGACGTTGCAAGTTCATGCAATACATGCCCTGTAAACCAGCCAAGTATGGAATAAAAATCTTCTGGATGTGTGATTCTGCAAATTATTATGGCATAAATGGGCTTATCTACTGTGGCAAAGAAGTTGATGCACCAGAACAGAAAGATCTAGCGTCTGAGATTGTGAAAACACTTGCTGTCCCAATATACAATTCAGGTAGAAACATTACCATGGACAATTATTTTACCAATGTTGCACTGGGCAATTTTCTGCTTGAAAAAGCTGTTACACTTGTTGGTACTATGAAGCCAAATCAACGAGAAATTCCTCAAGCAATGAAACACAATCCACAGCGAGCACTTTACCAGAGTGTCTTTTGTTTCAACAACAAAGCGACACTGGAATCTTACAAAGTGAAGAAGGAGAAATCCGTTATATTGCTCAGTACCATGCATCATGATTGCAGTATTGACAGCAATGACAGGAAATAGAAAATACAAATCATCCTGTATTACAATAAAGCTAAAGGAGGTGTAGACAAAATAGATGAAATGGTGATAGAATATTCATGCAAGAGGCAAACAAGACATTGGCCTGTAGTAATTTTTTCAAATATGCTTGATGTAGCAGCCCTGAATTCATTCATTATTTATACAGAAACTCATCCAGAATTCCATGCAAGGAGGAAGGACAGGATACGCCTATTCTTGAAGGACCTTTGCCATGAACTTGTATTGCCTCGCATGATGGAGCAAAGCAACATGAAATGCTTGCCAAAGCAAACTAAAGAAGCAATAAAACAGTGTGGCGTACAGTTTCAGGATATTCCAGGGCCAGGAGAAAGAAAACAAAAGCCTAGTTTCTTGTTCAAGAAACTTAGAGAGGAAAACTAAGCAATATTGTACCACTTGTGGGGAAAATGTCTGTAAAGAACATTCTTCAGAAAAGATAACATGTGAAAATTGCTTGGAAGACCAATAAAATTGAAAAGAAAAAGTTAGAAAAGAAATGTAGCTGCAACTAGTTTACAGTAGATTTATAAACTTTTGTGTGTTTTTCATATCTTTGTTTGAAATTTTGAAAAAAAAAATGTTTTTTGGTGTTTTTTACAAAAAAACATAATTAAAATGTTGTGCATTATTCATATCTTATTTTGCAATTTTGAAATAAACTTGTAAAAGTTATTTATGTGAGTTTCTCCATATGATTTGCACAGGGGCCAGCTAGAGTAATCCGCTCCCTGCTTTGGCCAATTGAATAACACCACACCCTACTAATATTCCCAGTTTACTTGTTGGAATCTGCCAGATAAAGTTTTATTAGCTCTGGTTAACATCTCCAGTCCAACTCCTATTTTTCCTGTGTTATTCTGTTTACATCTTGGCCTCTTTTCTGACAATTCTTCTGTCTTCCTATTTTGTACCTTGTCTGTCTTCCCAGTTCTGAATCAGTGACGTGACCACTTCTGCCAAACTGCAGCACCGACCAGCAGTCTACTCTGTAGCCCCAACCCAAGGGACCATGTGTAAGTTCAGATTCCTGTACAAAGGTTAAAGGAAGGCCAAGGTAATTCCTGGGATCCGGTAAATGGAGTGGCTAGTGCTAAGCCAGTCCATGGTAGTCAATTTTAGAGCTGTGAGCTGACCAAGCAGATTCACATTGCTGGATCTATTAGATGTTTCATTTGTAGAGGATGTTACTAAAGGTGCAAGATACATTTCTCTGGCCAGCCCAAAAAATAAATAGGCTGCAAATTTGGCTATTAGGCGTTGCCTCTAAAATTTTACATAAAAATTTGTTTCATGGTATTCATAGCTATCCCGCAGTAGGCAAAACAAAAAACCAGCAATAAGCATCAAATTTCTGAAAATTATTGTCCAGTTAGCTCTAAAAACAAAAAACAATGATAAGCATCTGACTGCAATTATTACTGTTAAAGCAAAATATCCAGATGTTAGGCTTCTGTGTTCCTAAAAGACCGGACTCTAAATAAAAAATTACCCCACTGATGAATTGGTCCAGCTGGCAACATCACTAACAATCAGCTATTACAATATTTCTCCAGAACAGGATGATGCGTTAGAATTGTATTAGCTGCCATCTCCCTTCCTATTGTTAAGAATGGATGACCATGTGGGAGACAATATTTGCTCATAAAGCGTTGTCTGGAGTAGTAGGTCTGAGAAATCAGTTCATCTTTGAAAAATGCTGAACTCTTCTTATATGAATACACTGTACTTAAATATTATCAATGTTAAAAAAATATTATATTTTTAGAATGTAAAGTACTATAGCTATTATTATCCATATTTCCTTTCTAATGTTTTCACAGTTGTCTTTTTCCTGATCAGAATGCAAAATTATTCAAAACTTATAAAGTATTAGGTCACTCATACAAAACTGTCTAAAAAGACACAAGTACAAAAAGAACAAAGTAAACTTATACAATATATCCCCTTTATGAGAAAGTATTGATCCAAGAAAGTGCTCGAACTTAAAGTTAACCTTTTTTTACAATATAACATAAAAAACCTGAGACTGAGAGGATGTGTGTATATTAGGAACATTGGGGAATGTACTGTATGATTAATAATTTAAGAAAAGTGTTATGTGATCTCATATCCAGTGTGTGCCTAATACAATGTACTTTCCTACGTTTTTCTATCTAAGAGATTTAAATATGTAAGTACAGTTGGGGCCCAAAGGAAAATTCATATTTCCTGAGATCACAACTTAGAGAATGTTGAACTAATACATTTCTAATGACAGAAATATGTCCCAGAAAATCATGTCTCACTATAGGGACATGCAAAGCTGTTTTACTCATTATATGCCATCTAGCGCTGGCTGTCATGCTGACTTTACTCTACAAAACTATTGCAACACTGTCAATTTCCACTTTTCCAAGAACCTGTTTATCCAGATAAACTAAATAACTACTGAGCACCATTTCTCAATAAAACAAGTCTTTATTCATAAACATTTAATAAGCTATCATGAAATACACTGCTCAAAAAAATAAAGAGAACACTCAAATAAAACATCCTAGATCTGGATGAATTAAATATTCTCATTGAATACTTTGTTCTGTAAAAGTTGAATGAGCTGACAACAAAATCACACAAAAATCATCAATGGAAATCAAATTTGTTAACAAATGGAGGCCAGGATTTGGAGTCACTCCCAAAATTAAAGTGGAAAAACACATTACAGGCTGATCCAACTTTGATGTAATGTCCTTAAAACAAGTCAAAATGAGTCTCAGTATTGTGTGTGGCCTCCACGTGCCTGTATGACCTCCCTACAACGCCTGGGCATGCTCCTGATGAGGTTGCGGATGGTCTCCTGTGGGATCTCCTCCCAGATCTGGACTAAAGCATCAGCCAACTCCTGGACAGTCTGTCAGTCTGTGGTGCAACGTGACGTTGGTGGATGGAGCGAGACATGATGTCCCAGATGTTCTCAATTGGATTCAGGCCCGGGGAACGGGCGGGCCAGTCCATAGCTTTAATGCCTTCATCCTGCAGGAACTGCTGATACACTCCAGCCACATGAGATCTGGCATTGTCCTGCATTAGGAGGAACCCAGGACCAACCGCACCAGCATATGGTTTCACAGGGGGCCTGAGGATCTCATCTGGGTACCTAATGGCAGTCAGGCTACCTTTGGCGAGCACATGGAGGGCTGTGCGGCCCTCCAAAGAAATGCCACCCCACACCATTACTGACCCACTGCCAAACCGGTCATGTTGAAGGATGTTGAAGGCAGCAGATCGCTCTCCATGGCATTTCCAGACTCTGTCACGTCTGTCACATGTGCTCAGTGTGAACCTGCTTTCATCTGTGAACAGCACAGGGCGACAGTGGTGACTTTGCCAATTCTGGTGTTCTGTGGCATTTCTTTGGAGGGCCGCACAGCCCTCCATGTGCTTGCCAGAGGTAGCCTGACTGCCATTAGGTACCGAGATGAGATCTTCAGACTCCTTGGGAGACCATATGCTGGTGTGGTTGGCCGGGGTTCCTCCTAATGCAGGACAATGCCAGACATCATGTGGCTGGAGTATGTCAGCAGTCCCTACAAGGTGAAGGCATTGAAGCTATGGACTGGCCCGCCCGTTCCACAGACCTGAATCTGATTGAGCACATTTGGGACATCATGTCTCGCTCCATCCATCAACGTCACATTGCACCACAGACTGTCCAGGAGTCGGCGGATGCTTTAGTCCAGGTCTGGGAGGAGATTCCACAGGAGACCATCCGCAACCTCATCAGGAGCATGCCCAGGCATTGTAGGGAGGTCATACAGGCACGTGGAGGCAACACACAATACTAAGACTCATTTTGACTTGTTTTAAGGACATTACATAAAAGTTGGATCAGCCTCTAGTGTGTTTTTCCACTTTAATTTTGGGGGTGACTCCAAATCCAGGCCTCCATTTGTTAATAAATTTGATTTCCATTGATGATTTTTGTGTGATTTTGTGGTCAGCAGCACATTCAATTTTGTACAGAACAAAGTATTCAATGAGAATATTTCATTCATTCAGATCTAGGATGTGTTATTTGAGTGTTCCCTTTATTTCTTTGAGCATTGTAGCAATGAAGATCACATACCAAGATGGGGCAAAAATTGTCAATTAGTGCCTTTATAGCTATACCATATAAGATCCTGCTCATCATTATTGGCATCCATGAAGTTTAAGCACATAATGTTTTATATCTCCTGAAAAAAATGAATCAAGTGAAACAGTTTTTTTGTAGAGAGCACTCGTGGTAAATACAAATGAGCAAATGATAAGCAATAATTTAAAACAAAAAACAATGGGAGGGAATAATAGAAAAATTACATTAATTTAGTATGGAAACACATTTTGACTCGCCTGTGGTAAATCACAAAAGAGATTCACCTGTGATTAATTGTCGGTGCCCATGTGATATGAATTAGCCAATGAATGATGACTTCAGTGCCAACATTCAACATGGTAGACCCTGTTCTTTTGTCACAATGGTGACTGATCAGAACATCAGACCTGCTATTATTAGCAAGCACAAGACTTTCAAAGGGTATAAGGCCATCTCCAAACACCTAGGTATACCAGTTTCAACAGTGCACGATGATATTAAGAAGTTTGCCAAGCATGGAACCGTCAATAACTTCCCTGGACATGGGGAAAGAGGAAAACTGACAAGAAATATCTTCAAAGGTTGGTGCGAGTGGTGAAAAAACACCATGTCAAACACCACTTCAAACATCCTAAGACCTGAAGGCCAACCTGGAACAGTCTGGGGTCATGGTTTCAACAAGTACCATATGCCGCACACTAAACCAAACTGCTTTATGGGCGAAGGCCAAGGAAGAAACGATTGCTAAAGAAATTACATAAAAAGGAACGACTGATCTTTGCCAAAGAGTACCTGGACAAACCACAATCCTTCTGGGAAAATGTTCTGTGGACAGATGAAACAAAAATAGAGCTTTTTGGCAGTGCAAAACAACATACTCTGCTCTATGTTTAGACATACTTACCTTAACGCCTTCACAATAAGAGGCATACATATACAGCGCAAGTCAGAAGCGGGTGTATGAGCATTACAGCCAGGACCTGCCTCTCACAATTGCAAGTGGAGTGGACCTCCTCTTGCGATTGCTAACCTGTTAAAGGCCGCTGTCAATCTCTGACAGCGGCATTCAACATGCACCGGCATGGGGGCACATCATTCCTTGTGCCCATCGGCACGCCTGTAATGTAATCGCGGGTTGCCAATGGGTTGCCATGACAGCCAGGAGTCCATTAAAGACCTCCATTCTTGTCATTATGGAGCTTCTTTAAAACCCAACCTGTGGCCAAGGTTCAAAGGAGACCGTGATCTCTGCAATAGACAGCGATGCTGTGGCATCGCTGTGTATAGCACAAGCAATCAGACGATGGCAGCTTCAAGTACTATTAAGAATGGTGAAAAATGAAAAAAATGTTTTAATTAATAAATATGAAAAAAACATAAAAGTTCAAACCCACCTTTTTCCCCCCGTTAAAAATAAAGCTACATTTTTAAAAAAAAAATACACATATTTGGTATCATCATACTCAAAAAAGTCTGATCTATCAAAATATAAAAATAATAACCGTAAATGAAGAAAAATTCAAGAATGCCAAAATGATAGTTTTTTGGTAGCTGTAATTCAATAAAAAATGCTACTAAGCAACAAACAGGGCACCACACAATAAAGAGGGATCAACCCTGAACATACCAAAACAAGTGCAATATATAAGAAAAAAGAGGTATGCAAGACCAAGAGATTACCTACGAAAATAAATATTTTCTTAACGCATAAGCCAAAAACATACAATTAACATTTAAAAACATAAAGACAAAAAAATGCTGTAACAAGCAATCAAAAATGTATCCCAAAATGGTGTCAACAAAGACATCGCCCCACGATAAATAAGCCATTACACAGCTCCTTCGATCGAAAAAATGAAAACGTAACATAATTTATAAACTGGAAATGTTTGGTATCGTTGTAATCATACTGCTGAGGAGAACCATACTGTAAGGTCATTTCTACCACAAAACTTACACAGTAAAATCAATTTCCAAAAAAACAATGGCAGAATTCTTCCCTACTTGAATTGTTTTTCCTGTTTTCCAGTACACCATGGGGTAAAATGAATACTGTCATTCAAAAATACATCTCGTCCTGCAAGAAAACAAGCCCTCATGTCTATATGGACAGAAAAATATAAGAGTTATGGCTCTGAGAAGAAGGTGAGGAAAAACGAAAACATAAAAATGGAAATTTTATTTAAAATTATTTTAAATAAAAGGTGGCGTTACGAGTGTGATATGTAATGGTTACCAGTGTGATGTGTAATGGTTACCAGTGTGATATGTAATGGTTACCAGTGTGATTTGTAATGGTTACCAGTGTGATATGTAATGGTTACCAGTGTGATGTGTAATGGTTACCAGTGTGATGTGTAATGGTTACCAGTGTGATAGGTAATGGTTAGCAGTGTGATATGTAATGGTTAGCAGTGTGATATGTAATGGTTACTATAACATCCCTGGCGGCGTGCTTGCGTGACTTACCACCTCCCACCATGCAAGACCGCAATCTTACCTATCAGGCCAGGCTGCACACTTTGCTCCAGTACCTGCTGTTTGTATGTCTCTTGTCTGCTGGCGTAGGGTGGCGGCGCTGTTGCTTCCTGATTCTTAAAGCTACAGTGTGCACAGTTCTAATGCGTCCCCAGCCTATTGCTGTGAGTCACTGGATACTTAAACCCCCTCCATCCAGTAGGAGGTGCCTGAGCAACACTTTTCATCTGTGTGTTCCTTGCAACTGAGTTGCCAGGTTCTGTCTTGTATTTAGTCTGTTTCTGCCACCCTGTGGGGCTGTATACCCAGGCTTGTTACCTGTACCTGTGACTTCTAGTCAGTTTCCGCCACCCTGGGGGCTGAGTTCCCAGGCTCGTTCCTGTATCTTGTTCCTGGTTCAGATCCTGTCTGAACAGTGTCTTAGTCTGTTACCTGTTTGTCTCTATGTCTGTACCTTCCCCTTTTTCTGCAGTATCTGAACCTGCACCTAACTCTAACTCGTTGTCTCTGTACTTCTGTTTGTGAGTTTTGTGTCCACTTGCTACTTCATTGCAAGTACCTTGTGTGTATCTGGTTCTGCTCGTTCTGCTTCCCTGCCTCCATATCTAACTCCTGTGTTGCGGCTATCTTCTTGCGTTTTCCAGTCTGTTCCATGTGAACAGAGCCCTGTCCTGTCTACCGTATCTGCGAGTTTTGCTCTGCTCTGCTTGTCTACCGCATCTGCGGGTTTTGCTCTGCTCTGCTTGTCTACCGCATCTGCGGGTTTTGCTCTGCTCTGCTTGTCTACCGCATCAGCGGGTTTTGCTCTGCTCTGCTTGTCACCTGCATCTGCGAGTTCTGCTCTGCTCTGCTTGTCTACCGCATCTGCGGGTTTTGCTCTGCTCTGCTTGTCTACAGCATCTGCAGGTTTTGCTCTGCTCTGCTTGTCTAGCGCATCTGCATGTTTTGCTCTGCTCAGCTTGTCTACCGCATCTGCGGGTTTTGCTCTGCTCTGCTTGTCTACCGCACCTGCGGGTTTTGCTCTGCTCTGCTTGTCTACCACACCTGCGGCCCTGTTCCTGTATCCTAGTCTGTACTGGTTCCTGCTTTGCCTGTGTTCCTACCTGCCAGTACCCACCAGTCTGCATATCAGCTGTGCTTGCCAGTACCTACCTGTCTGCATACTAGCTGTGTCTGCCACTACCTACCTGCCTGCATACCAGCCATGTCTGCCAGTATCCACCTGTCTGTATGCCAGCCTAACCTGCCTGTTCCTGCATTCCCCGGTGTGGGTCAACAGCTGTGATTGGGGTCTGACCTGGAGTAGCACCTGGTCCCTCTGCTCGGTTCCTCCCTGGTTCATGGAGTCGATTGAGCTGCCGTGCAACCTTGGTCGGAACGGGTTGATACTTAGTCACGCCCCTCCAGGCACTCCTCGGTTCATGGTCCAGTGGGATCACTAATCACGCTCACGCCAGTCTGCCCGGGCGTGTGTGTAACAGTTACCAGTGTGATGTGTAATGGTTACCAGTGTGATATGTAATGGTTACCAGTGTGATGTGTAATGGTTACCAGTGTGATATGTAATGGTTACCAGTGTGATGTGTAATGGTTACCAGTGTGATGTGTAATGGTTACCAGTGTGATATGTAATGTCTACCAGTGTGATGTGTAATGGTTACCAGTGTGATGTGTAATGGTGTGTTATATAATGGTTACCAGTGTGATATTTAATTGTTACCAGTATGATGTGTAATGGTTACCAGTATGATGTGTAATGGTTACCAGTGTGATGTGTAATGGTTAACAGTGTGATGTGTAATGCTTACCTGTGTGATGTTTAATGGCCGCTCTCTGCTCTCCTGATCTCAAGGTAGAGCTGTGTGTGATTATACCTGACACATCTGCAGGTTCCTCTCAGCTTCAGCTTCCATCTAACAGGCAGACAGGGTTGTAATATTGTTGTAATACAGCAGAGCTCAGAGAGCTGCAAAAATGTGTTTGCAAAGTGACAAAGTTTGGTTCTACTGTTCTGTTTTAGTTACTTGTCTCATACTGGTAACTCCTCTTTTATTAAAATAATCCCTGTAGGCAGATTCGCATACAGATCTGTATCTGGCCAATAGTCCTTAACAGCTTATTATATATTGGATCACAAATATCAAGGTATCATTTTATTCAGCTTTCTTTGACCTATGTTCCCATATAGACGTCTTGATCTTATTGACAGATTCCCTTTAACAGCATATATTGCCGCTGGGAAGTGTTACTTGAATCTAATTATTCATGATATATGTTTTTTTTTCTTTTTTCCCTTTTTACTCCTGTACATTGATTTTGTATATATATTCTTCTGTTCTAGTATCAGTTGAAAGTCCATGTTCTGGGACCAAAATGTTATATTACCTCATTTTTCCGGTTTGCCTATAATAAAAAATCAGATTATAATTTTTTCAACTCTCTGTCTCTCTCTCTGCCAAGTACCTTATTATTTCTATGGAGTGGAACCCTTCTTGAGTATCCTCTCCTAATAGTAGTATATCCATAACGTCTACTCTATGCTTAAGCACAAATAATACAAAAAGATGCACGGCGACGTAAGAGAATTTGTCCGCATTTAAGCGAAATGAGCATCATAAATATGGGGTCACTGGTTCCCTGCTCGATTTAATATTGTGTTGCCTTTTTTCATTTTTTATGACTTAATAGAATGATTGGATTTGTATTCTCTTTATTGCCTTGCGTCTTTCTTTATTGTTTTTCTAATGGTGGTGCTTATAGGCTTTGACATAGATATTGTACTTTATGTATGTCTACATATTTTATTATGTCGATGTTATATGCTTACAGACATTGGTGACCCTGCAATATCCATAGAGCATTCTATATAGTTATGTGAAGATAAGTAAACCGAGAATAATCGGTACCCATAAGATCCTCGAAGGATTAGTTGTATCATATAGCTAAGTGCTCTGTTGTTGACAACATACAGAAAAGTTTAAAATGACTATATTACTTATTATTTAAATATGTTTAAAATGTCATAATATACAGAACTTGACTTTCATTTCTTTCTATGAACACAGCCATGGACAAAGCCATAGAGAAATTTGCTCAATGAATGAAATACTCTAGCTATTTTGAACCAAGAATCCCAATTTCATTCTTCCGGGCATGATATAAACCTGGTATTTCATCCAGGCTCCCCATTTTTCCATTTGAACCCTACCTACTAGTCAGTTGATCTCTGCCGGTCTGTCTTCTGAATTACCTGCCATTCAGCTGTTATGGCTGAGGAAAGCTTCAATACGTCTATTGCTTTCCATGTGGCGAGAATGTATTTTGCAATGACCGTCCTTGTATTACGCAGATAGCTGTGTCTGCTAGAGCAAGAGACACAGACAATAATTAGTGGCTTTCCTCTGTTGGTCATAAATGGAGGACTTGAGTGAGATATCATCATATGTGATGTGAAAGGAGGTGTCTTCATGAGTACACTCTTTTAGGGCATGAGCACATGGAGCCTTTGTCAATAACACTTGCTGTGTATAAGTTTAGTCTTTTTAACCGCTTCAGGCTCTGAAAGCCATAAAGAAACTAAAAGAAATGACCATATCATTCTTCAGGCAGTCTCTGATTGGAAGCCACCACTATTTTATACATTTTTCAAAAAGTCTCCAGCGATAATACTGCCAGAAAAAAAAAAGATGTCAAATAAGCCTCTTTGAGATCAAACACTGTCGGCATTATCCTGAAGCATCTTCTGCTCCAAAACCAATGTGTAAAGCTGGAAACAAATGGGTTAAACTTGCGCTGCCGTGAAATGATGATGAGAAGACAGGAAAACAAAGTATGCGGTTTATTAGTCAATGAGTTTCGAAGATTCAAACACCTTCATCAGGACAAACCATGGTGAACCTGATGAAGAAGTCTGAAACTTCGAAAAGCGTTGACTAATTAATCACATAATTTGGATTTCTGTCTTCTCATCATCCTTTCATAGCAGCACAGGATTAACCCATTTGTTTCCAGCTTTCCATGGTTTCTTCCTTGTGGGTCTGCAGCAGCTTAAGCTTTTTTAGTGGTTGTGAGCACACAACCTGACCAGGTGAGCACGACCATGCATTGTTGTCCAATTTTATATCCAGAAAAGACCCTATTGTGCTTTTTGTCCTTCCAGTTTTTACCTCAAAACCAATGTGAGTACACTGGAGTCTATAAGACACTGTATGCACATACCCTTACGTAGGAATCACAAATGCAGTTTTCTAACAGTTTTTGGTGCAGTTTTCGGAGCCAAAGCCAGGCGTGGATTTAAATGGAAAAGGAGATAAAATAGGTGGACTTGCCCCAATTAGAAACGACATTCTGGATTATGTATTAATTAACTATATATTAAGATGTTTATGCGTTATTGCAATTTACAAGCAAGGCAGCTCAGAGGTTTTTTTAAGCAATTTTTATTACTGCACACAAATCGGTATGGCTGCCATACCACGCATACTTTACTCTAGCTAGAATATCCTCTAAGAAGTAAGTACACCCCTAGTGTGCTACTAGTACTCACAGATCAGAGCTGCCTTTCTAGCTGCTTGGCCGAGCACCTGTGCAGCTTGTAAACGCCATCCTGGCACGGGAGATGGTCACATTGGTCAGTGGGGTGGAGATGAGTAGAGAAGGACCTGGGATGATGTCACCTTCACATGACCTGAGGAGCGGCGCTTGTGTGCAGCGACTGGGAAAGAAAGTGAAACGGACCATCTTCTCATGTGGTTAGTGCTCTCTGTCTGAACCTGGGGCATGCTGGGAGACAGTTGTAGTTCTAGTGAGTGTATACCCTCCCTGTAATATCACTGTCACATAGCCTGGACATGCTGGAAATTGTAGTTCTCCTTATACCTCCTCCCTCCCTGTAAAGTAGTATTCAGGCTGAAATTTTTTCTAATATCACATAACAACAGCCTGGGCATTACTGCACATATTTGGTTTATTACTGCACAAATTGTGTATTAATGCACACGTAAAAATACTCTGAGGCAGGCGCAAAGAGTTAAATGACTGCTGAGCTCCAATTGTATTAATCCCAGTTGCAGCAGCAGTAAATGTCTATTGACTTCCATATACCCAGCATATCATTGAGCTTTTACTAACATACAGTAGCAATATTGCTTCAGTGCACACCATAGTCTGTAACAGACTGTAAGAAACAATTCTCAGAAAAGAGATTTACTGTATGAGCAATGCTTAGCTAGGCCTAGCTTTCAATAAAAATAAAATCCTTTGTCATGTTGCCGGCATCAGAGAGTTTACTGGGTAACCATGCTTACCGGACTCATTTTCATTAAGAAAAGAGGATACAATAAAAAGCTATTCTCTTCTATTTAGCCCTATGCATAATCATAGTTAATCTAATGCATTCTGAGCAGGTAATAAGAGAGTACAACAGAAATTGCAATGCAAAACATTCATCTTGTTTAGGTTCTGAATTAATTTGCTTCAGAATAGAAGCTGCGGAATGTTATGTTCTCAGGGAATTTGAACTGTAAATGAGTAATAGTTTACATTTTCATTTCCATGTAGCGGCATCGTCTGTAGACCTTAGACATGTCAGTCACACAGCTTTGTTCTCTCTCAAGCTGGCTTAGTATTCTTCCTAATTAGAATAGGTATGATTCCATTACATGAAAGAATGGCTCTTACTCAAACAAAATTTGGTATTAAAAGGAGTGTATCATCGGAAATGTCCTACTCTTTAAATCAGGTTTTTGTGCTAAATGTATTTATCTTTTAATTTTTATCAATCTTTCTAAAAATGGAAATTAAAATCCTTGCAATTTTCACACTGGCCACTGTTTTTTTTTTAGAACATCATCACGTACATTAGCCACAATGAACAGTCTCTGACCCTATAATTAGTAAGGATGCATCTGATGAGCGTCTTTAAACTTCATGGTGAAAGGTGAAGGAGCAGGGAGAGCTATGACATCACTTATTATGATTGTAAGCAAGCTGTAAAAGTGTTAGAAGTCATTTTAATCCTGTCTCTGATGATAAGGAAAGTGCTGAAAACTCTTTCAGTGTAAAAAACAGCAAGATTACTTATTTCATTTATTTATTAATAAGGATTGTGTTTTGAAAAAAAAACAAACATTGCACAGGTCTCTGAATCAACTCCATAGATGCAAGACATAAACCACTATGTGGATGACAAAGGAGATGTCATTCACATCTATCAAAAAAGAAGAGGCGTTTTCCAGGACTAAGGATGCGACAAGTGCAATCCGGAGATGTTCATGGGGCCTGCAATCTGCATAAGACATGAATACTTTTCGGAGGAATGAGGGACACCTATGAGTGTATGAAGGGGTTGTAGCAACCCCAGTTACAATCTGTAAAAGGTGATGGGCAGGATTTATAAGGTGTATAATCAGTGCCAGACTCCTTTTGGGTAGTCACAATGAAATTAAGGATCAAACCACATTATGATTTCAGACTTTCTACACATATAATTTTTGGGGGGCTTGTTAAAAACCATGAATTCCATGTAGCTCTCCTTAAAAGCAGACAATTTGTAACAAGATTTATTTCATACACTTTTTAAGCCCAATAGAGATAGCAATACTGCCAGAAAATTAGAGATAATCAAAAAGATTTTCAAGACCCGAGTGCCCCGACAAAGTCAGAGGTTTTAGGCTACACGACCATGGCCCAGCAAATATCCTCCTAACTGCTGGCATCCCTGGTGCATCTTCTGATTAATAGGCTCAGCATGACCTCATCCTTGTGTCACACCTTAACGATGTGTCTACTAATTAGAAGAGATACCTAGGATTCTGGGAGATAGGAGGAGGTTTGCAGTTCTCTGATCTGGCAAGCATGAACTATCGACGTGGCTGCTGGATCGGGGTCCAGAGAATCTTTGTACGCATCTTTAATCTACCCTTGTAGACACTATTTGTCACTTTTTTGGGCTTTTTTGGTTTTTGGACATGTAAAGTTTTTTTGAAAAAACTTTTTCGGTTTTATTTCTTTTGTGCATACATTTTTTCCGATAAAGAAGCTTATTGGAAAATGTCTACAATTGAAACCCTGCCATACCTAGTGCATGATGTTTTTTTAAAAAAATACATTGGACACAAAAAACACTCCAGAAGTGATGATAACACCATAAAAATATTTCACTGCTGGTAAAAATCACACATCAAAAATATAAACCACATATCTTTTGCTAACATCTGGATGCTCTATTTTTGCTGGAAAAATTAGGCAAAAAACATTGCATTTTTTAAAAAAATGTTGTATGTGAACATTCCCTGACTGTTGCTCATAAAAATACAGCATGGCCGCAATGTGTTGAATGGAGTCTTAGAATTGATTCTCAGATCATACAGAATTTCAATTCTTATCCACTTAAAGGGTATCTCTGCCGACCAGGGTTGAGGATAACTGCTTCTACGTCCCCAGGCAAAAGAGATGGAGTTACAAAAACAGCCCAGCGCAGCTAGATTGCACAGATAATTCCCATAGGTTATTTCTGCAATTTCAGGGATATGTCAAAAGCATAACTTGCTTTGATATGCTGTTTCTGCAACTCCCATTCATGTCTACTGCATAGCAAAGCGGCACTCAGCTGTTTTTGTAACTCCATCTCTGGTAACTAACATCTAGAAGCACTTATTCCCATATCAGTCATTAAAGGCAGAAATGCTAATAAATCCTTTAAGAACCATTGATTAATGGTTTTATGTAGCTTTAAAAATGTTCAACTGCTTTGTCCCTAAACAAGGGATGACCCAAAAAAATAAAAAAGGGGCCCGTGAATCAGAACCTATGGATCTTCATAAAGAAAAAAAGAACACTTTTCTACCATTTTACAAATGCAATTTTGAATAACGAGACATGAAAAATAAAAACAAATGAAAATATATCATTTAAAAGTTTCCAACATTTTACAATATTATTTTCATTTAAGTTCCCTTAAACTTTTCATTTATTTTTTTCTATCCAAATGCAATAATGTTGCACTTTATGGGACACTATTTGGTACAAAAGTCTGTAAAAAAGATATCACACAGTTGCAGTCCAATGTACAGGGAAACAAAGTCAAAAGCATTTTTGTGGAAATATATATATACTTTTTTTTACTGTTGCTTTGACAAAGCACAAAACCTTGTTGCCGACAAAGACTCTACTTTTGATAAAAGAATGCTTTTGTTGTGGCTCATCCTCTGATGTTTTTATTTAACCTCGTGCTGTTAATGCTGTTGACTTTTCAAAGGACAACACAAGCCATTTGTGGATTTTACGGTTACAGTGTTATTAATCTATTTCTCAGCATAATGTATTCAGCATATAATAGTGCACTGACATAATCAAACACAGTGCAATATTTTTACCATAATATGTGTTTATTAGCGTTGATCAAGCACTGAAATGCTCGAGTGCTCGGTACTCGAATCGACATGCTCGACTGCAGTAGCAAGCAAAATGGAAGTGAATGGCAAACTGGAGCATTTTTCCGGAAGATGAAAAAATTTGCGCTCTCTCTGATAATTCACTTACGGGGATCCTAGCAGTCGAGCACCACGCGATTCTTGAGCAGTGCCGAGCACACTCACCCATCACTAGTGTTCATAGTCTTCACTCCTACAATTTCACATCACCCTATATTGCCTATAAAACCCTAGTGCAGTGGTCCCATGATTTTGTCAAATTTCTTAAAATAGGTAGAATATCAGGCAAAAAAAGATTCTTCTGGTTGACTTCATTTTTCAGAATGATTTTAATGAGATTTCAGAATATCAGAAGTATGGGATTATTCTCCAAATTAAAGACACTTCAAATATCTAAAATTAAAGATTAGAATACATTGTTGATTACAAATATATATAATATATAAACTGGCATGAAAATGACAAAAGTTGCTAAATTTTTGAGGAACTCAAAGTTGCGTCAAAATTTTGCCACTTTTATATGTGCCAGAATTCTGGTGAAATTGCTTTGATGAATCGGGGTCAGAGACTCCAGAAATGCCAGAAATTACATAAATCGCTTTGAAAAGTTGCGAAATGTTAGTGTAATGTGAAGTTGCACAAAATTTTTGAAACTTTTGGCGTCTTTACTTTAGTCCTGGGCAGCTCCACCAAAATAGACAGAGCTAGTGAGCTGCCAAGGCAGGATGGGGTGAGGCTACATAGACCCCTCAAATTCATCAATAGTGGCAGAGTTTCTTACACCAGAAACACATACAAAATGCCAATCTGAAGGAATCGGGGCCATTGTGTGCTTTTCTTGGAAGAATGGAATTTTAAATTAGTTTAATGTTGCTCTAAAACAATGGCATTAGGCTTCAAAATCTTCAGGAGTGATTTTGCCAGGAAAACCTGACCATTTAATGCAGTGTTCCCCAACTCCAGTTCTCAAGGCCCAAAAACAGGTCATGTTTTCAGGATTTCCTTAATATTGCACTGGTGATGGAATTATTGTCTGTGCGGGTGATGTAATTATCACCTGGGCAATACTAAGGAAATCCTGAAAACATGACCTGTCGGTGGGCTTTGAGGACAGGAGTTGGGGAGCCCTGGTCTAATGTATTTGGGTGCTTTCATTTTCCCTTTCCAAATGATGAGGATGAGAGGGATCAGACATTTTGAAATTTACATGTATAATCCTATTGTTCCCCAGATGAAAAGTGGCCACTTGTGATGTCTGTTGACAGTTTAGACTGACCCTTTACAGAGCACATCCACGAGGTGGAACAAAGCTAAGTCACTTCTTTTCAGTGTTTTCCATGGTTTTCTAACTCTTATTAGAAAAGTGCGATTGCTACAAAAGAAGGGAGCAGCAGCTATTACACATTATTATGCATTGTACTTGGATTAGATTAGATTGGTAACTATTATACAAATATAGCCATGTTCCATGCTGCTGATGACACTATTTATTGGAAAGAAAAAGTCACACAAGGACTAATATTGATTGAAAAGACAGAAACTCCCTAGGCGGTATAATAAAAGTCTAAATTTATTACTTATCTAATAAAAAAAATTAAATGAAAAGACTGTGGATGATCACAATATGCCGATGCATGCCTCAGAGATAACCAGGGTTATACAATAATGCTATAATCAAGTAGCACAGACTAATTAACTTATCTGGACCTAAAATCACAAACCTATAAATGATAAGTAATTGAAAACAGATGTGCTTTGTTATAGTGTGTAGATTCTCTAAACTAATAAACAAAACTTTTAGGCTACAAAAAATCCATAGAGTCCACTTTACCGGATAAAGCATGTTTTGGCTTTTTGAGAAGTCCTATTAACAACAATGTAACATTTTCCCTTTACAGAAGCCAAAATACAGCAATAAAAGCATATTTGCAAACAAGGCAATATTAAAGATAACCCTTATGTCATCTGAATTGTATATTATTTTTCCCATATTGATACACTTTGGCAACAGTTTATCAAATACAAATAGGATCATTTCACTGATATAAAAGTTATTAAGGATATAGTCTAATATTACAGCTATAAATATATTTTTTTAATTACATTTGTAATTTACCATTGCTTTGGCTGCTAAGTAAAACATCATTTCTAAAGTGATCCCTAATTGTGATTGCATCGATTATAGGGGTTAATTTAAGGGAAGCTATTATCAGAAAATGACATATTGTTTAACCCCTTAAGGGCCGGGCGATTCTTTAGTTCTTGTGCTTTCGTTTTTTCCTCCGTTTTTTTTATTTTTTTATTTTTCTGTGCATATAGCTGTACGAGGACTTGTTTTTTTGTGGAAAGAATTGTACTTTTGAATGAGACCATCTGTATTATCATGTGATGTACTGGAAAGTGGGAAAAAAATTCCAAGCGTTGTAAAATAGCAAAAGCAAGAGCAATTCCGGAATTATTTTTTTAGTTATTTAGGGATCATTTTACGGTAAAACTAACCAAGGATTATGATTCTCCAGGTCAGTACGGTTATGGAGATACCAAACATGAATAGTTTTGGTTTTATTTAAGTGATGAAAAAAAATTCTGAAATTTCTAAGTTCTGAAAATTTTACTTGTGACACCAATTTCTAAGAGTCATAATATTTTCAGCTCTCGGGATATGGAGCTGTGTCCTTAGGGGATGTGACCCTGCGATCATTTGATTGCTTGCGCTATACACAGCAGTGGTACCGTACTGTTCTGTATAGCGAAAATCACAGTCACCTATGAACACCCGCCACAGAGTCATCAGGAGTACCATGATGACAGGCACAGGGGTTTTCAGCAGACTCCTGGCTATCATAGCGTCCCGTGATGAGCAGTAAGAACAGTGCACCCCCACTGCCAGCGCTCTGTAAATGTGACTGTCACAGATTGACAGCAGCATTTAACAGGTTAACAGCAATGGGCGGAGCTCCATTCCACGCAGGGCTGTTAGAGGCAGATGATGGCTGCTGAATAATTCAGAGGCAGGGAGACAACCTATGACAGACATAGTGTGTCATATGTCGTCAAGGAGTTTTATCAGGTTTTTGTATTACATGTATTTTTAAAACAGTTTTTGAAATTTTTTTTTTGATTAAACAAAATTAGCAATCCTGCAATTTTTACATTGTCACAGGGCCTGTATTGGGCCACGGCCCCACTATCAGTATTTGGTCAGTTTTCGGTCAGTATTTTTTCTCATGAGTGGGAGCCAAAACCAGGAGTGGGTGATAAATACAGAAGTGGTGACGTATTTCTATTATACTTTTCCTCTGATTGTTCCTCACCTGGTTTTGGCTCCAACTCCTGAGAAAAAATACTGACCAAATAATGACCAAATACTGACCAAATACTGCTAGTGGGGCCATAGCCTTAGACTCATCCTTCCTGCTCTTTCAGGAAGAGTTTTAAGCAAGGCTCCTTATCATCAGAGGCAGGATTAAAGTGACAGGTACCATCTCCATAAACAGCTGATAAAACAGAATCCACCAATAACAGTAGCTGATTTCACAGCTCCACCCGTACAGGAGTGGAACAATCAGAGGAAAAGTATAATAGAAACACGTCACCACTTTTGTATTTATCACCCACTCCTGGTTTTGGCTTACAAAAATAATTGTAAAATACTGACCAAATACTGAACGTGTGAACGAAGCCTAAAGTATATGTATTTCTTCCCCATATCACAATCTGTGTTAAAAATAAAAATATAGAAATTTTGCAATTTTTACACTCTGAAAAATTCTGTGGAGTCAACACAACTGGTCATGTACCACTGTAATAATGACATGGAGCCCGAAAAGCATTGGAGCCCATCCAGCATATGATCTGTGTTTCTAGAATGGAGAACAGAGAGTTAAGACGACTATTGTAACATGATTTTACGCTGTATTGCTATTTTACTGTATGCTGCATTCAAGGTTGATTCTTTATCTGCCTAGAAATCCTGCATGACTGAGATTGTCTTTATTATTGCGGAGTTACGCTGCAATGTTCACTGCTTTTATTATCTCAAAAATTGACCACTGCCGTTTAGCGTTGGCCTGGTTTTTTACCTCACTACCAAAGATGTTATTACTGCAAAATACTGTTGCCCAAGGACTCATATTAAATCAAACCATCCCATTACTCCTGCGTTTTAGTCTGTTCATTGGCTTCCTCTTAAGGCTCCTATTGATTTTAAATTTTTTCTTTTGACCTGTGCAGCTTAACATGGCCCTTGTCCATCTTAAATTACTCCCCTGTAGTCCCTGGTCACTCTTTAATATCCGTAGGAGGTAGTTTATGTCTCATTATCTATTTTTGAATGAATGTTTTCATTCTGATTAAATAATCCGCTCTAGCAGCAGAAAGCCTTCATAATATGAATTGAAGACTAAGAACCCAGAGCAGATCGTAACAGCCCTGCTGAGTGTAATATACGGTATCATGGAAAAGCCTAATGTAGACTGCTAGAAGTTATATGTGTGTATATATATATACATAATATATACATGTATACTGTATCATGGAAAAGCCTAATGTAGACTGCTAGAAGTTATATGTGTGTATATATATATACATAATATATACATGTATACTGTATCATGGAAAAGCCTAATGTAGACTGCTAGAAGTTATATGTGTGTATATATATATATACATAATATATACATGTATACTGTATCATGGAAAAGCCTAATGTAGACTGCTAGAAGTTATATGTGTGTATATATATATACATAATATATATATATATATATGTATACTGTATCATGTAAAATCCTAATGTAGACTGCTAGAAGTTATATGTGTATATATATATATATATATATATATATATATATATATACATAATATATATATGTATACTATATCATGGAAAAGCCTTATGTAGACTGCTATAAGTTATATGTGTGTATATATATATACATTATATATATATATATATACATATATATATATATATATACTGTATATATATACTGTATCATGGAAAAGCCTTATGTAGACTGCTAGAAGTTATATATGTGTGTATATATATATATATATATATATATATATATATATATACATAATATATATGTAATATATATATATATATATATATATATATATATATGTATTCTGTATCATGGAAAAGCCTTATGTAGACTGCTAGAAGTTATATATGTGTGTATATATATATACATAATATATACATGTATACTGTATCATGGAAAAGCCTAATGTAGACTGCTAGAAGTTATATGTGTGTATATATATATACATAATATATACATGTATACTGTATCATGGAAAAGCCTAATGTAGACTGCTAGAAGTTATATGTGTGTATATATATATACATAATATATACATGTATACTGTATCATGGAAAAGCCTAATGTAGACTGCTAGAAGTTATATGTGTGTATATATATATATATACATAATATATACATGTATACTGTATCATGGAAAAGCCTAATGTAGACTGCTAGAAGTTATATGTGTGTATATATATATACATAATATATATATATATATATGTATACTGTATCATGTAAAATCCTAATGTAGACTGCTAGAAGTTATATGTGTATATATATATATATATATATATATATATATATATATATACATAATATATATATGTATACTATATCATGGAAAAGCCTTATGTAGACTGCTATAAGTTATATGTGTGTATATATATATACATTATATATATATATATATATACATATATATATATATATATACTGTATATATATACTGTATCATTGAAAAGCCTTATGTAGACTGCTAGAAGTTATATATGTGTGTATATATATATATATATATATATATATATATATATATATACATAATATATATGTAATATATATATATATATATATATATATATATATATATATGTATTCTGTATCATGGAAAAGCCTAATGTAGACTGCTAGAAGTTATATGTGTTTATATACAGTACACACCAAAAGTTTGGACACACCTTCTCATTTAAAGATTTTTCTGTATTTTCATGACTATGAAAATTGTACATTTGCACTGAAGGCATCAAAACTATGAATTAACATATGTGGAATTATATACTTAACAAAAAAGTGTGAAATAACTGAAAATATGTCTTATATTCTAGGTTCTTCAAAGTAGCCACCTTTTGCTTTGATGACTGCTTTGCACACTCTTGACATTCTCTTGATGAGCTTCAAGAAGTAGTCACCGGAAATGGTCTTCCAACAATCTTGAAGGAGTTCCCAGAGATGCGTAGCACTTGTTGGCCCTTTTGCCTTCACTCTGCGGTCCAGCTCACCTCAAACCATCTCGATTGGGTTCAGGTCTGGTGACTGTGGAGGCCAGGTCATCTGGCGCAGCACCCCATCACTCTCCCTCTTGGTCAAATAGCAGTTACACAGCCTGGAGGTGTGTTTGGGGTCATTGTCCTGTTGAAAAATAAATGATGGTCCAACTAAACGCAAACAGGATGGAATAGCATGCCGCTGCAAGATGCTGTGGTAGCCATGCTGGTTCAGTATGCCTTCAAGTTTGAATAAATACCCAACAGTGTCACCAGCAAAGCACCCCCACACCATCACACCTCCTCCTCCATGCTTCATGGTGGGAACCAGGCATGTAGAGTCCATCCGTTCACCTTTTCTGCGTCGCACAAAGACATGGTGTTTGGAACCAAAGATCTCAAATTTGGACTCATCAGACCAAAGCACAGATTTCCACTGGTCTAAAGTCCATTCCTTGTGTTCTTTAGCCCAAACAAGTCTCTTCTGCTTGTTGCCTGTCCTTAGCAGTAGTTTCCGAGCAGCTATTTTACCATGAAGGCCTGCTGCACAAAGTCTCCTCTTAACAGTTGTTGAAGAGATGTGTCTGCTGCTAGAACTCTGTGTGGCATTGACCTGGTCTCTAATCTGAGCTGCTGTTTACCTGCGATTTCTGAGGCTGCTGACTCGGATAAACTTATCCTCAGAAGCAGAGGTGACTCTTGGTCTTCCTTTCCTGGGGCGGTCCTCATGTGAGCCAGTTTCTTTGTAGCACTTGATGGTTTTTGCAACTGCATTTGGGGACACTTTCAAAGTTTTCCCAATTTTTCGCAGTGACTGACCTTCATTTCTTAAAGTAATGATGGCCACTCGTTTTTCTTTACTTAGCTGCTTTTTCTTGCCATAATACAAATTCTAACAGTCTATTCAGTAGGACTATCAGCTGTGTATCCACCTGACTTCTGCACAACACAACTGATGGTCCCAGCCCCATTTATAAGGCAAGAAATCCCACTTATTAAACCTGACAGGGCACACCTGTGAAGTGAAAACCATTTCCGGTGACTACCTCTTGAAGCTCATCAAGAGAATGCCAAGAGTGTGCAAAGCAGTTATCAAAGCAAAAGGTGGCTACTTTGAAGAACCTAGAATATAAGACATATTTTTAGTTGTTTCACACTTTTTTGTTAAGTATATAATTCCACATGTGTTAATTCATAGTTTTGATGCCTTCAGTGTGAATGTACAATTTTCATAGTCATGAAAATACAGAAAAATCTTTAAATGAGAAGGTGTGTTCAAACTTTTGGTCTGTACTGTATATACATAATATATATATGTATACTGTATCATGGAAAAGCCTAATGTAGACTGCTATAAGTTATGTGTTTGTATATATACACCGCTCAAAAAAGTAAAGGGAACACTTAGACAATAGAATATAACGCCAAGTACATCAAACTTCTGTGAAATCAAACTGTCCACTTAGAAAGCAACACTGATTGACAATCAATTTCACATGCTGTTGTGCAAATGGAATAGACAATAGATGGAAATTATTGGCAATTATCAAGACACCCTCAATAAAGGAGTGGTTCTGCAGGTGGGGACCACAGACCACATCTCAGTACCATTGCTTTCTGGCTAAAGTTTTGGTCACTTTTGAATGTTGGTTGTGCTTTCAACCTCGTGGTAGCATGAAACGGACTCTACAACCCACAGAAGTTGCTCAGGTAGTGCAGCTCATCAAGGATGGCACATCAATGCGAGCTGTGGCAAGAAGGTTTGCTGTATCTGTCAGGGTAGTGTCCAGAGGCTGGAGGCGCTACGAGGAGACAGGCCAGTACACCAGGAGGCGTGTAGGGAGCCATGGGAGGGCAACAACCCAGCAGCAGAACTGCTACCTCCACCTTTGTGCAAGGAGGGACAGGAGGAGCACGCCAGAGCCCTGCAAAATCAACTCCAGCAGGCCACAAATGTTCATGTGTCTGCACAAATGGTTAGAAACCGACTCCATGAGGGTGGTATGAGGGCCCGACGTCCACAGATGGGGGTTGTGCTCACAGCCCAACACCGTGCAGGACGCTTGGCATTTGCCACAGAACACCAGGATTGGTAAAGTCGCCACTGGCGCCCTGTGCTCTTCACAGATGAAAGCAGGTTCACACTGAGCACATGTGACTGACGTGACAGAGTCTGGAGACGCTGTGCTACCTGCAACATCCTTCAGCATGACCGGTTTGGCAGTGGGTCAGTAATGGTGTGGGGTGGCATTTCTTTGGAGGGCCGCACAGCCCTCCATGTGCTCGCCAGAGGTAGCCTGACTGCCATTAGGTACCGAGATGAGATCCTCAGACCCCTTGTGAGACCATATGCTGGTGCGGTTGGCCCTGGGTTCCTCCGAATGCAGGACAATGCCACACGTCATGTGGCTGGAGTGGGTCAGCAGTTCCTGCAAGATGAAGGCATTGAAGCTATGGACTGGCCCGTCCGTTCCCCAGACCTGAATCCAATTGAGCACATCTGAGACATCATGTCTCGCTCCATCCACCAACCACAGACTGTCCAGGAGTTGGCGAATGCTTTAGCCCAGGTCTGGGAGGAGATCCCACAGGAGACCTTCCGCAACCTCATCAGGAGCATGCCCAGGCATTGTAGGGAGGTCATACAGGCACGTGGAGGCCACACACAATACTGAACCACATTTTGACTTGTTTTAAGGACATTACATCAAAGTTGAATCAGCCTGTAGTGTGATTTTCCACTTTAATTTTAGGGGGTGACTCCAAATCCAGGCCTCCATTGGTTAATAAATTTCATTTCCATCGATGATTTTTGTGTGATTTTGTTGTCAGCACATTCAACTTTGTACAGAACAAAGTATTCAATGAGAATATTTTATTCATTCAGATCTAGGATGTGTTATTTGAGTGTTGCCTTTATTTTTTTGAGCAGTGTATATATATATATATATATATATATATATATATATATATATATATGGAGATGGAAATTTCATTCTCCAGCAGGACTTGGCACCTGTCCACACTGCCAATACCTGGTTTAAAAACAACAGTATGACTGTGCTTGATTGGCCAGCAAACTCACCTGACCTTAACCTCATAGAGAATCTATGGGGTATAGTCAAGAGGAAGATGAGAGACACCAGACCCAACAATGCAGACGAGCTGAAGGCTGCTATCAAAGCAACCTGGGCTTCCATAACACCACAGCAGTGCCACAGGCTGATGGCGTCCATGCCACGCCACATTGATGCAGTAATTGATGCAAAAGGAGCCCCGACCAAGTATTGAGTGCATTTACTGAACATACATTTCAGTAGGCCAACATTTCGGATTTTAAAAACATTTTTCAAGCTGTTGTTATAAAGTATTTGTGGTGACATTCAACCTATTTATGAAGTTATACAAAAGCCATACAGAAGCCACCATTTCCAATATACTAGAAAACATATTTTTGTTCTTATCTGCGCAATGAGACGTCGTTAGAAACTACACGATACTGTATGAACCAATAACAGGGAACAATGAATGTTTACGATAAAAGGTCAACTGTTCTGTGATAAGGAGAAAAATGTCTGTTTTTCTATATCTTGAAACAGCGCCACTCTTGTTATCTGGTTGTTTCTGGTATTTCAGCTCATCCCCATTCAAGTGAATGAAGCATGAGCTTTCGGTGTAATCAGTGTTGAGCAGATTGCTGCAATACTAGTAATGGCTCATATATAAAGTGGGTGATCATAGCCTTTATTACCATAGCCTTTCATGATCCAGTTTCATAGGTATCACAGTAATAAAACAATGTCATGAAAAAAGAGCTCGCAGCCTAATGAGAAATCATTGGAGCTAATTCAGAAACAATGACATCTATACAAATTTGGACAGAATGAAAGGTTTTTCTTTTCTCTTTAAATACTATTATTTATATAGCCCACCATGATTTTGTAGCTCAACGTCAGTCCTCACACAGAGAGCTATGATCCATCTGTTAGAAATGGTTTCCAATTAGAGTTTAAACCAGTAGGAAAATGTTCAGATCTGAATTAATCAATAGAAAAAGTAACTCTAGAATGGATGAAATTATTCATAATATATTGAAAGACAGGCCTTGTAGCCATTGTATACAAATTAATGCTTTTTAAAGCCGCTTGCATAGACCATGATTCATTAAAGCCATTCAGTCATGGCCATTGTTACTTGCAATGTTTTCTACATTGTGCTACATAATACTAAAAGAGATGTAATTAATCTGCCTACTACTGAAGACAATGCATATCATAATTAAAAATAAAATAGTCGCTGAATCTTTTTATCCAATCAAGTTGTTTAAGCTATCTCCAAGCACCAATTCATTTTTCTATAAGCTTTGACACTACATCTGCATACAGTGTAATTAACTCAATTGCAGAAATCCTATTATGATGATGTGGATTTTGTTTTGAATCTTTACATCAATTTAAAAATGAAAACTGGCCTGCGTGTGGTTAGGTCATTAAATAATTGCATGTGGACAATGGTTACTTGGTGAAAATGTTGCTTTATGAGATATTTATAGGAACATTTACTAAGACTCTAGGCAGATTACCAACATGGCTTCAGTTTCCAATGGAGCCACATATGCTATAATGGATTCATTTTAAACCAATCCCATAATAGGGTTGATCAATTTTGCATTGGGGTTTATAACGTTTTGATTAAAGAGGTTGAGTGATAACTTAATATTGATCGCTTATCCTGAAGATAGGTCATGAATGTCTGATCGGTGGGGGTGCGACACCCAGCATCTCCACCAATCAACTGTTCCCGGTGTTGATCAAAATTGCTTCATTTACACAACTCCATCAACTGAATATTGGACGTGGACAAGTAATGCACATCCGCCCCGATGTGCATTACCCAGTCGTGGCCACTATTCTGTTGACTGGGCTATGTTGTGCAGGTCTGTAACTGAGCAGCTCCAGCCACCGACACCGAGCACAGATGATCAGTGATGATGCCGGTTGGCACACCCCCACCGATCAGTCAGACCTTGATGACCTATCCCAAGGATAGACCGTCAATATTAAAATCTGGGACAACCTTTTTAAAAGAATAGTGCTGCATATTATGCAGGGTGGGAACACCATGACATTTGGGAAAGAAAGTAATCTAACAGAATACGCACCTATATTTCACAAGGTACCATCCATATGATTTTGTGATGACCTAAGAAAAGCCAGGATAAGGATTCATTTGTTGATAAAACATGTTCTAACATATACTAGTTAGGCTTAATTCAAAAATACAAATAAAAGCCCTCTAATGCTTTTTTCCACTGCATCTTTGTGCTTATAGGTATATTAGGCATATAGAAAGAAATAGAAAAAGTATTTTCTAGATATGTAAATGATATGTAAATGTAAAAGAACAACTGCCAAATTCCGGTGGTAATTTTGTGAATCTGATTGGAAATTATGTGGACTGAAATATTCATGACTAATGTCCTGTCTTTGGAACACCCTTACTTTTTGCAAAACCGAAGAAGAAATCAGTATTTCCATTCACTAGATTACCTTTATGTAAAACTGTTACAGCCTAGGAAATTGCCACTTGGGAGAAACATCAATCACTTGTTCTATATTGCAATGGTTAATCATTATTTTCTCCAAAATAAGCTGGCCACCAACTCAACTATGTGGATTAATCTACCTTGTCTGCCTTCTTCTTCTTAGACATGCATGCTTGATCCTTTGGCTTTAATCAATCACCTCGGTTCACAATTCAATGTTATCAATTAGTTTTGCAATACTAGTGTTTTTTTTCATATTAATATAACATTTTTATAGACATCACACTATTTTTATGCATAACAACTTAATAACACTATGTAGTTTAACTTTATAAGACCGGGTTCACACAGGGCAGTATTTTATAGGCACATTTTAGCCAAGATATTGAGTTGACACAAAACAAGAATAAGAATTTTCTTAATAAATTAACTTGCTTTACAATTCCCTCCTGGTTAAAAGGAATCTGACAGCAGGTTTTTGCTTTTTAATCTAAGAACAAAATAATGCAGGGGCAGAAACGCTGATTCCAGTGATGAATCACTTTCTGGGCAGCATGTTGTTATGTCAATAGAATCAGTGTTTTATCAGCAGGAGATTATCATTAGAGGACTAGTTGTCTGATACCATGTAGTCCTCCTGCTCTGTGCAGCCTCGCCCACGGGCGTGGGGGTGAGGTCATACAGAGCTCAGCATTCAGAGAGCTGTTATATCTGCATCAGAGAAAACAGGGATTATATAAAAACGACACCAAGCAGACTAGTTAAGAAGGAAAAAAATATAGCCAGGCCGCATCAAAAATTGGCCTATGACTCACACTTTACATTGATCTAACCCATGCTTAAATTTAGGGTGGAGCAAGTTCTCTTGGTTCCCTCTCATTGTGTGACACAGCATGATAATCAGTATTACTCATCCAGTGTCTGCTAAGTGGTAGAAAGATATTTAAATTTGTCCCCCACCTACTAATAGTGCCCTAGGCAGCTGCCTACACATTAGCATTGTTGACTTTTACTAGCAGTTCATGGATAGGAATCCCATTACATGACAACATGAAATGAATGAGACACCGAGCAAATTATGTGACTGAAACTGTTCCACTATTTCTGTTGTTATTATTGTTGTTAAAATTGTTTTAGTTCAATGTGTTACAAAAAACGGACGTAGCTTGATAACTTGCCTTTAGCTACAAACTTACAAACTTGGTGCAGTGTAACAAATAAATGCTTGCTCGATGTAAGATTTGTTTTCTAGAACTTTTTACAATCCCACTTTAACAAGAGAATTATTTAATAAGTAGAGTACAGGTAATATTTGTGTGAGGCAGCCTAGATTTATTATAGACGCAAATAATGTGTGAAGTCTATGCCAATATAAACAAAAACAAAAAATAAGTGACTGATTATTCTAAAATTTCAAGTCCACTCAGTACCAGAGTAAACCTTTATCCTTCTTAATACATGCACATACACAAACATATACAGTATATACTCACCCAAAATCACAGACATACACACACATATAGTATATTCATACATACCGAAACGCATATACATACAAATTCTACTTTACTAAAACACAGTACATTTAAATCATATCTACAATGCCATAAAATGAAAATGTACTCCAAACATGAAATATTATTCACCTATGTATATACAGTACATACACATGCACAAAAACAAATCAGATGTAAGATTTAAACCTTTGCAAGGTGAAGGGAATAGCATTGATAACCTTGTGAAATATTTTTCATTTTTACACTACTTCATGATCTCGTGACAACCTGTGAACAGTCAGTTCTTGCAGCTGATAAGTTGCAAGTAGGAAAAATGGAAGGTGTAAGTATTTTCACGACATGTATCAAAGACAATTTGATCTGATGCCACAGAAGAGCTACTGTAGCACAAATTGCTAAAAAGGTACATCTGGCAATAATAGAAAGGTGTATTTGGGGGAGCTGTGTATGAGGCTGTATAGCCACAGACCAATCAGAGTGCCCAAGCTGACCCCTGTCCAATGCCAAAAGTTCCTGCATGAGCATCGGACCTAGACTATGGAGCATTGGAAGAAGGTGGCCTTGCCTAATAAAGCACATGTTCTTTTATACCATGTGGATTCATTATGTGTGTATGTGTGTGCATGTGTGTGTATATGTGTATCTGTGGGTATGTGTGTGCATGTGTCTGTATGTGTGTGCATGTGTGTGTATGTGTGTGGTGTGTGTATGTGCGTGTATGTGTGTGGTGTGCATATGTGTGTGTATGTGCGTGCTGTGTGTATGTGCGTGTATGTGTGTGGTGTGTGTATGTGTGTGCATGTGTGTATCTGTGGGTATGTGTGTGCATGTGTCTGTATGTGTGTGCATGTGTGTATGCGTGTGTATGTGTGTGGTGTGTGTATGTGCGTGTATGTGTGTGGTGTGTATATGTGTGTGTATGTGCATGCTGTGTGTATGTGCGTGTATGTGTGTGGTGAGTGTATATGTGTGTATGTGCGTGGTGTGTGTATGTGTGTGTATGTGTGTATGTGTGTGTATGTGCGTGTATGTGTGTGGTGTGTATATGTGTGTGTATGTGCATGCTGTGTGTATGTGCGTGTATGTGTGTGTATGTGCGTGGTGTGTGCATGTGTGTGTATGTGTGTGTATGTGTGGTGTGGGTATGTGTGTGTGTGTATCTGTGGGTATGTGTGTGCATGTGTCTGTATGTGTGTGCATGTGTGTGTATGTGTGTGGTGTGTGTATGTGTCTGTATGTGTGTGGTATGTATGTGTGTGTATGTGCGTGGTGTGTGTATGTGTGTGTGTATGTGTGTGAATGTGTGGTGTGGGCATGTGTGTTCATGTGTGTGTATGTGTGTAGTATGTGTATGTGCGTGTATGTGTGTGGTGGGTGTATGTGGGTGTATGTGTGTGCATGTGTGTGTATGTGTGTGTATGTGTGTGCATGTGTGTGTATGTGTGTGTATGTGTGTGGTGTGTGTATGTGTATGTATGTGCGTGGTCTGTGTGTGGTGTATGCATGTGTGTGCATGTGTGTGCATGTGTGTGTATGTGTGTGTATGTGTGTGGTGTGTGTATGTGTATGTATGTGCGTGGTGTGTGTGTGGTGTATGCATGTGTATGCATGTGTGTGCATGTGTGTGTGGCTATGTGTGTATGTGTGTGTGTCTATGTGTGTATGTGTGCATGTGTGAGTGCATCACTTATCTGGGGAAAAATCTGCTGAAAGTCAAATGTAGCAGATTCGTTTGAATTCAGCCAGCAGTTTACATTAAGTTTATACTATGCAAATTGAATGTGCCGTCATTGCCAAAAAAATGCCTTTTATTGCGCTCTGAGGTATCCAAAACCCAAAGCATAATAAATGGATCTGCAAATCCAGCAAAATGCAGCCAGACTGATGTCATTTTGCTGGATTTATATGGGCGGAGAACAAGATAAAAAATATATATATCATCCTCAACTTGATCCTGTCACTGCTGCCACAGTTCCCTGTTGGTCCTCCACTCACTCCACAAGCAGAAGGCCAAAGGGAAGCTATGGTGGCAGGGACAGTGAGGGCCATGGTGAGGAAGATTTTTTATTATTTTTTAACCCATTCTCATAAAAATTCAGCAAAATTATATGTCTATGCAAATTCAGCAACCCTACACTATGCCACTGCACCTAACTCCAAGGTGACTGTTCATATTCTTCATTAATTATGGTCTGAGTACATTACTAATTGCAAACAGACTTGTCCCACAATGAAATGGGATACCATCTAGTGCAGTATAGCATATTTTGTACCACTAGAAATCTTTACCACATTAGGAAGAAACTCATTACTATGGGAAAAAAAACAATAAGAAAAAAAGTACAAAGAGAGGGAGGTGGAAGGGACGGCGTAGGTAAGTCATTTACTAGACAGGAGGACTAAAGTGCATTGTGAAAGTATTTGGCCCCCTTGAACTTTTCTACCTTTAGCCACATATCTGGCTTCAAACATAAAGATATAAAATTCTATTTTTTGGGGGAAGAATCAACAACAAGTGGGACACAATCGTGAAATGGAACAAAATTTATTGGATATTTTAAACTTTTTTAACAAGTTAAAAACTGAAAAGTGGGGCGTGCAATATTATTCGGCCCCTTTACTTTCAGTGCAGCAAACTCACTCCAGAAGTTCAGTGAGGATCTCTGAATGATCCAATGTTGTCCTAAATGACTGGTAATGATAAATAGAATCCACCTGTGTGTAATCAAGTCTCCGTATAAATGCACCTGCTCTGTGATAGTCTCAGGTTCTGTTTCAAGTGCAGAGAGCATTGTGAAGACAAAGGAACACACCAATCAGGTCCGAGATACTGTTGTGGTGAAGTTTAAAGCCAGATTTGGATACAAAAAGATTTTCCAAGTTTTAAACATCTCAAGGAGCACTGTGCAAGCGATCATATTGAAATGGAAGGAGTATCAGATCACTGCAAATCTACCAAGACCCGGCAGTCCCTTTAAACTTTCATCTCGAACAAGGAGAAGACTGATCAGAGATGCAGCCAAAAGGCCCATGATCACTCTGGATGAATTGCAGAGATCTACAGCTGAAGTGGGAGAGTCTGTCCATAGAACAACAATCAGTCGTACACTGCACAAATCTGGCCTTTATGGAAGAGTGGCAAGAAAAAAGCCATTTCTCAAAGATATCCATAAAAAGTCTCATTTGAAGTTTGCCACAAGCCACCTGGGAGACACACCAAACATGTGGAATAAGGTGCTCTGGTCAGATGAAACCAAAATCAAACTTTTTGGCCACAATGCAAAACGATATGTTTGGCGTAAAAGCAACACAGCTCATCACCCTCAAAACACCATCCCCACTGTCAAACATGGTGGTGGCAGCATCATGATTTCGGCCTGTTTTTCTTCAGCAGGGACAGGGAAGATGGTTAAAATTGATGGGAAGATGGACGGAGCCAAATACAGGACCATTCTGGAAGAAAACCAGTTGGAGTCTGCAAAAGACCTGAGACTGGGATGGAGATTTATCTTCCAACAAGACAATGATTCCAAACATGAAGCAAAATCTACAATGGAATGGTTCAAAAATAAACATATCCTGGTGTTAGAATGGCCAAGTCAAAGTCCAGACCTGAATCCAATCGAGAATCTGTGGAAAGAGCTGAAAACTGCTGTTCACAAACACCCTCCATCCAACCTCAATGAGCTCGAGCTGCTTTGCAAGGAAGAATGGGAAAGAATTTCAGCCTCTCGATGTGCAAAACTGATAGAGACATACCCCAAGAAACTTGCATCTGTAATCGCAGCAAAAGGTGGCGCTACAAAGTATTAACTCAAGGGGGCCGAATAATATTGCACGCCCCACTTTTCAGATTTTAATTTGATAAAAAAGTTTAAAATATCCAATAAATTTCATTCCACTTCACGATTGTGTCCCACTTGTTGTTGATTCTTCCCAAAAAAATAGAATTTTATATCTTTGTTTGAAGCCAGAAATGTGGCAAAAGTTAGAAAAGTTCAAGGGGGCCAAATACTTTCACAATGCACTGTATAATAGAATTAATAAGCATCATGTATCATACAGTACATCTCTCCAGCTGTAGTAACGCTACTACTTCCAGAATGCCCTGGCAGTCTGGGCTGTCTCTGGACGCTGAGAGTTTTAGTATCACTATACCACAGTGGTAAATGAACGTAGTATATCTACTGACACAGACATTGTGATATATGTACTACAGAACCCGATGTGACATTCTAAGATTTATAGTAAACTTTTAAGACCTAGAGTAAGCTATAAACCCACCAATGCTGGCATCTAGATAGAGAGAACGGCTCTGAAAACTCTCAATTGTATGCGATGACACATTCAGTTCACTCCTAGTACCCAGTATCCATGGCTGCCACGTGTCTCCGCACCACTTTGAGCACACTACCACATGTCACTACCTTACACTTTGCCACCCGAGGCTGCAGTTAGCACTGGGTGAAAATCTAACTGACCAGCTTCCTGGCCCTGATAAGACCCAGCTGTCATGAATCAATGCTGGGGGTGAGCTCTAGATAAATTCCTAGAGAATATGAGTCTATTACAAAGTGAGAAAATATACCAATATTCCATTCCCAAACCAACAGTGGGTGGTAGAGCAGAGATTTTATATTCCTCAAAATGTTGTGCCTTGGGCAACTCCCATTGTGGCCCGACAAGCTACGCCACTGCCTTCATAATATTAGGTTTTCGATCGGTGTACACAGAGACATTTTCAGACAGACACACACGGTCCTCCAGTCCATCTCATATCCTCTCGCAGATAAACCATTATGTTCTACTGATGAGGGTGGATGTTTGGGGGAAAGAACCAGTCTGAAAATTTAAGATGGTTACTTGGTTTGGAATGGGCGTCTCTGTCAAGAAAAAAAATTTCCTCAAAAAGCATCTTTTAATCCCATATTATACATTTAGTTTGGGGTCTTCAAACTAACTGTTGCCTAGGAAACAAACAGGCCCTGTATTTAACGAGGTCAGCGTGGGCCGGTGACTACCGCTATGTAGTTACAACTGTCTATCTACTGCTTTCCATGCAACTACAAGCCATCGCTACATGCATTTGATCATGACACATCATGAAGAGGAAACTTATTTTTATTAATTTACTTGAAGTTTGTGGAGTGAAATGTCTCATTTTTTTCCTACATAGATTAAATTTCATAAACACACATTTGACTCTTGTCCTGATGTGAACATTTCACATGAGTAATGAATATGCCTGGAGACCTTCACAATGCTCCTCCTTTTTATTCAGGTTTTTAGAATGACGAAAGGAGCAATATTGCATTAAAATCAGAAAAAAATAAACTGCATTGTTTGCAGATTCTAATTCTACATTTAGGACCATAAAACTTTGTTTTATGAGGCTTCCTGTTTTATTTCTAAACGGCCATGACTTTGAATATATTGATTTGGGAGCTAGAAAGGTTATTGTCCAAAGAGAATAAGCATGTGTTCCAAAGAAAGAGCTGATGTAACTGAATTATGATAAAATCGTACTTACAAAGTAGAAGGCATAAGGTATGAATATGTGATCTGTATCTACAATTAATGTCTATGATAATTATCACAGCTCTCAGGAAAAAATATAGCAAGTATGATTACTGGAAGTCTGACAGCAGCTTATTATTTCTTTGCAAGGGAATAAAGAAATGTCTGAATAGCTGAAACTCCCACCTAACTATGTAACTTGCATCTATCTATTATCTATCTATCTCATCAGAGTACATCGGTCCAATTATGCTACTCACACTCTGATCACAATCACACTCTGATCAGAGTATGACCATAGTGTGATCTTATTTTCTTGGATGAGGAAAAGATGGGAGAAAAAAAATTCTCAATCTTCCCCATTCTGTCAGTCTGTGAACATTGCACAATATTTTCCACGCACTCATTGACTTGCATGGCCGAATGCGATCCGAATATCAGATGCAAATTGTGCATGTTGCCAAGGAAAAGATAGGACATGTGCACAACCTCATAGAATAATTGGCCTGTTTTGTTATGTTGCACTCGAACCAGAAATATGGTCATCTTCATGAGCCCTTAAGGTACGTTCACACAGAGTTTTTTGCTAAAACTCCAAAAACTTTGAGTTTTGATTGGAAAGTTAGAGTTTTGCTCCGAAAACTCAGCAAAAAAAGAAAATAAAACTCAATGTGAACACACCCAAAGGCTGTTTTTAATTATCACTGGACCCTACCCTACCTCCTCCTTAAATTTATAATATTTGGACATTAAGTACTTCAATTTTATAATTATAGTCTATAGTCTAATGCAATTCATTTACACATTCTATGTTTGCATATATCTTGGCATACTGATGCATATTTTTGTATTTATGTATGAACGTATCTATCTATATACAGTATCTATCTATCTACCCATCAAGCTAGGTCTTGATAAGCAAGTATCTGAAACGTGAATTGGTAAAAGGTAAAATGTCAAAGAAAAAGTGCTTATTTGCTATTGTTGTTATTCACAAATACAGAATGGGATGAATCATAAGGTGTAAGTACACTATTATCCTACCAAAGCGTGTTTCAGGCTGCCAATCAACCAATAAATAAGAAAAATGCTCTTTTCTTGGATTAAGTGCTCTTTAGGATTGCCCAAAAGATCATCATTCCAGGCAGGATATCATTTTGTGTAAACAGGAATCCCACTGTAGAGAACAATGGCTGCCTACACACACGATATGATCTATTACAGATCATTCAGTGCTCATCTGAAGCGTGGTCTGCCTGTGTAAAACATGTGGTTGGTCAGCGGCCATTTAATGTTGCAAATCATTCAGTGTAAATGTACCCATCAATTTAACTTTTATAGTAGAAACTGTAAAACTGTCTGCATATTGGGTATAGAAATTAGAGATGAGCGTTGTTCTACTCGAACTGTTCGCCAATCTCAAATTCGAGCTGTTTTGGGCGGTGTTCGAGCCGTTCGGCGAACACGAACAATTTGAGAAAAATTCGGCTGTTCGAGGTTATGTTCGATAACTGTTCGTGCACCAAAATCATAACTGGATTTTTTCTCAGTAATGATGAAAATTAATGTTAATACGCAGTTTTAGTGTACAGCGGGGTGGGGGGAGGGGCAGGGGATGGATCTCTGCAGGAACAATGAAGATCTCCATTTTTTTTTCTCTTTCCCGCATTTACAGTGGGGAGGTGCAATCTGTCAGCCTATCAGCAGCGCACACACGGAGCGAAGTGCTTTTTTTCACACAAGCAAGGGCATGTGTCATTGGCAGTGTATGTCACATGTCCTTGCCCTATAAGACCAAGCCATTTTCCCCGTCGCCACCATTTTCTCACTGCTGCAGCTGCGTGTTAGACGGCACCGCTGTTGCTGTGTGCGCTATACCTTGTTAATTTCAAGCCAATTTTCGCACAAATATACAGATAGCTTGGGAGTAGGGAATAGTTGTGATTGCAGTCCTTTTAAGGACTAGGTTACAGCATTTCCTACGACTTTTATCAGGGAGGTCTGTGCTCTTAAATAGATCGGTTGTGGGAGTAAAGACTAATTGTAATTGCAGTCCTTTTCAGGACTAGGTTACATGAGTTCCTATCAGTTTTTGCCAGGCAGGTCTGTGCCAGTGCTGTGCAAGTTTTTTTCACAGCATTTGGCTGAATCTAGCAAAGCTAATCCTTTTTGGCCTATTGCAGAGTGTGTTAGTCAGTGGAGTAGCCGATCTGTGTTGCAAGATATACCACCTGTGTATAGAATACCAATTTTTTTACTGCACCTAGTGAAGTAAAATCTTTTGGGCATAGCATCATTCTATTAGTCCATCTATACTGACCTCCATCAGGTTGCAAATTAAAACTAATTTTTATCTGCATCTACAGTACCTCTGAAAAAATATTTGGGCTTCTAGCAGTGTGTGGGACTTGTTCTATTAGTCCATCTATACTGACCTCCATCAGGTTGCAAACTGAATATATTTTTTTCTGCATCTACCTCTGAAAAAATATTGGGCTTCTAGCTGTGTGTGGGTCTTGTTCTATTAATCCATCTATACTGACCTCCATCAGGTTGCAAACTGAATATATTTTTTTCTGCATCTACCTCTGAAAAAATATTTGGCCTTCTAGTAGTGTGTCGGACTTTCTCTATTAGTCCATCTATACTGACCTCCATCAGGTTGCAAATTAAAACTAATTTTTATCTGCATCTACAGTACCTCTGAAAAAATATTTGGGCTTCTAGCAGTGTGTGGGACTTGTTCTATTAGTCCATCTATACTGACCTCCATCAGGTTGCAAACTGAATATATTTTTTTCTGCGTCTACCTCTGAAAAAATATTGGGCTTCTAGCTGTGTGTGGGTCTTGTTCTATTAATCCATCTATACTGACCTCCATCAGGTTGCAAACTGAATATATTTTTTTCTGCATCTACCTCTGAAAAAATATTCGGCCTTCTAGTAGTGTGTCGGACTTTCTCTATTAGTCCATCTATACTGACCTCCATCAGGTTGCAAATTAAAACTAATTTTTATCTGCATCTACAGTACCTCTGAAAAAATATTTGGGCTTCTAGCAGTGTGTGGGACTTGTTCTATTAGTCCATCTATACTGACCTCCATCAGGTTGCAAACTGAATATAGTTTTTTCCGCATCTACCTCTGAAAAAATATTGGGCTTCTAGCTGTGTGTGGGTCTTGTTCTATTAATCCATCTATACTGACCTCCATCAGGTTGCAAACTGAATATATTTTTTTCTGCATCTACCTCTGAAAAAATATTTGGCCTTCTAGTAGTGTGTCGTACTTTCTCTATTAGTCCATCTATACTGACCTCCATCAGGTTGCAAACTGAATATAATTTTTTTCTGCATCTAGCTCTGAAAAAATATTTGGCCTTCTAGTAGTGTGTCGGACTTTCTCTATTAGTCCATCTATACTGACCTCCATCAGGTTGCAAATTAAAACTAATTTTTATCTGCATCTACAGTACCTCTGAAAAAATATTTGGGCTTCTAGCAGTGTGTGGGAGTTGTTCTATTAGTCCATCTATACTGACCTCCATCAGGTTGCAAACTGAATATATTTTTTTCTGCATCTACCTCTGAAAAAATATTGAGCTTCTAGCTGTGTGTGGGTCTTGTTCTATTAATCCATCTATACTGACCTCCATCAGGTTGCAAACTGAATATAATTTTTTTCTGCATCTAGCTCTGAAAAAATATTTGGCCTTCTAGTAGTGTGTCGGACTTTCTCTATTATTCCATCTATACTGACCTCCATCAGGTTGCAAATTAAAACTAATTTTTATCTGCATCTACAGTACCTCTGAAAAAATATTTGGGCCTCTAGCTGTGTGTGGGACTTGTTGTATTAGTCCATCTATACTGACCTCCATCAGGTTGCAAACTGAATATATTTTTTTCTGCATCTACCTCTGAAAAAATATTTGGCCTTCTAGTAGTGTGTCGGACATTCTCTATTAGTCCATCTATACTGACCTCCATCAGGTTGCAAATTAAAAATAATTTTTATCTGCATCTACAGTACCTCTGAAAAAATATTTGGGCTTCTAGCTGTGTGCGGGACTTGTTGTATTAGTCCATCTATACTGACCTCCATCAGGTTGCAAACTGAATATATTTTTTTCAGCATCTACCTCTGAAAAAATATTTGGCCTTCTAGTAGTGTGTCGGACTTTCTCTATTAGACCATCTATACTGACCTCCATCAGGTTGCAAATTAAAACTAATTTTTATCTGCATCTACAGTACCTCTGAAAAAATATTTTGGCTTCTAGCAGTGTGTGGGACTTGTTCTATTAGTCCATCTATACTGACCTCCATCAGGTTGCAAACTGAATATAGTTTTTTCTGCATCTACCTCTGAAAAAATATTGGGCTTCTAGCTGTGTGTGGGTCTTGTTCTATTAATCCATCTATACTGACCTCCATCAGGTTGCAAACTGAATATATTTTTTTCTGCATCTACCTCTGAAAAAATATTTGGCCTTCTAGTAGTGTGTCGGACTTTCTCTATTATTCCATCTATACTGACCTCCATCAGGTTGCAAATTAAAACTAATTTTTATCTGCATCTACAGTACCTCTGAAAAAATATTTGGGCTTCTAGCTGTGTGTGGGACTTGTTGTATTAGTCCATCTATACTGACCTCCATCAGGTTGCAAACTGAATATATTTTTTTCTGCATCTACCTCTGAAAAAATATTTGGCCTTCTAGTAGTGTGTCAGACATTCTCTATTAGTCCATCTATACTGTCCTCCATCAGGTTGCAAATTAAAACTAATTTTTATCTGCATCTACAGTACCTCTGAAAAAATATTTGGGCTTCTAGCAGTGTGTGGGACTTGTTCTATTAGTCCATCTATACTGACCTCCATCAGGTTGCAAACTGAATATAGTTTTTTCTGCATCTACCTCTGAAAAAATATTGGGCTTCTAGCTGTGTGTGGGTCTTGTTCTATTAATCCATCTATACTGACCTCCATCAGGTTGCAAACTGAATATATTTTTTTCTGCATCTACCTCTGAAAAAATATTTGGCCTTCTAGTAGTGTGTCGGACTTTCTCTATTAGTCCATCTATACTGACCTCCATCAGGTTGCAAACTGAATATAATTTTTTTCTGCATCTAGCTCTGAAAAAATATTTGGCCTTCTAGTAGTGTGTCGGACTTTCTCTATTAGTCCATCTATACTGTCCTCCATCAGGTTGCAAATTAAAACTAATTTTTATCTGCATCTACAGTACCTCTGAAAAAATATTTGGGCTTCTAGCAGTGTGTGGGACTTGTTCTATTAGTCCATCTATACTGACCTCCATCAGGTTGCAAACTGAATATATTTTTTTCTGCATCTACCTCTGAAAAAATATTGGGCTTCTAGCTGTGTGTGGGTCTTGTTCTATTAATCCATCTATACTGACCTCCATCAGGTTGCAAACTGAATATAATTTTTTTCTGCATCTAGCTCTGAAAAAATATTTGGCCTTCTAGTAGTGTGTCGGACTTTCTCTATTATTCCATCTATACTGACCTCTATCAGGTTGCAAATTAAAACTAATTTTTATCTGCATCTACAGTACCTCTGAAAAAATATTTGGGCTTCTAGCTGTGTGTGGAACTTGTTGTATTAGTCCATCTATACTGACCTCCATCAGGTTGCAAACTGAATATATTTTTTTCTGCATCTACCTCTGAAAAAATATTTGGCCTTCTAGTAGTGTGTCGGACATTCTCTATTAGTCCATCTATACTGACCTCCATCAGGTTGCAAATTAAAAATAATTTTTATCTGCATCTACAGTACCTCTAAAAAAATATTTGGGCTTCTAGCTGTGTGCGGGACTTGTTGTATTAGTCCATCTATACTGACCTCCATCAGGTTGCAAACTGAATATATTTTTTTCTGCATCTAACTCTGAAAAAATATTTGGCCTTCTAGTAGTGTGTCGGACTTTCTCTATTAGTCCATCTATACTGACCTCCATCAGGTTGCAAATTAAAACTAATTTTTATCTGCATCTACAGTACCTCTGAAAAAATATTTGGGCTTCTAGCAGTGTGTGGGACTTGTTCTATTAGTCCATCTATACTGACCTCCATCAGGTTGCAAACTGAATATATTTTTTTCTGCATCTACCTCTGAAAAAATATTGGGCTTCTAGCTGTGTGTGGGTCTTGTTCTATTAATCCATCTATACTGACCTCCATCAGGTTGCAAACTGAATATATTTTTTTCTGCATCTACCTCTGAAAAAATATTTGGCCTTCTAGTAGTGTGTCGGACTTTCTCTATTAGTCCATCTATACTGACCTCCATCAGGTTGCAAATTAAAACTAATTTTTATCTGCATCTACAGTACCTCTGAAAAAATATTTGGGCTTCTAGCAGTGTGTGGGACTTGTTCTATTAGTCCATCTATACTGACCTCCATCAGGTTGCAAACTGAATATAGTTTTTTCTGCATCTACCTCTGAAAAAATATTGGGCTTCTAGCTGTGTGTGGGTCTTGTTCTATTAATCCATCTATACTGACCTCCATCAGGTTGCAAACTGAATATATTTTTTTCTGCATCTACCTCTGAAAAAATATTTGGCCTTCTAGTAGTGTGTCGGACTTTCTCTATTAGTCCATCTATACTGACCTCCATCAGGTTGCAAATTAAAACTAATTTTTATCTGCATCTACAGTACCTCTGAAAAAATATTTGGGCTTCTAGCAGTGTGTGGGACTTGTTCTATTAGTCCATCTATACTGACCTCCATCAGGTTGCAAACTGAATATATTTTTTTCTGCATCTACCTCTGAAAAAATATTGGCCTTCTAGCTGTGTGTGGGTCTTGTTCTATTAATCCATCTATACTGACCTCCATCAGGTTGCAAACTGAATATAATTTTTTTCTGCATCTAGCTCTGAAAAAATATTTGGCCTTCTAGTAGTGTGTCGGACTTTCTCTATTAGTCCATCTATACTGACCTCCATCAGGTTGCAAATTAAAACTAATTTTTATCTGCATCTACAGTACCTCTGAAAAAATATTTGGGCTTCTAGCAGTGTGTGGGACTTGTTCTATTAGTCCATCTATACTGACCTCCATCAGGTTGCAAACTGAATATATTTTTTTCTGCATCTACCTCTGAAAAAATATTGGGCTTCTAGCTGTGTGTGGGTCTTGTTCTATTAATCCATCTATACTGACCTCCATCAGGTTGCAAACTGAATATAATTTTTTTCTGCATCTAGCTCTGAAAAAATATTTGGCCTTCTGGTAGTGTGTCGGACTTTCTCTATTAGTCCATCTATACTGACCTCCATCAGGTTGCAAATTAAAACTAATTTTTATCTGCATCTACAGTACCTCTGAAAAAATATTTGGGCTTCTAGCTGTGTGTGGGACTTGTTGTATTAGTCCATCTATACTGACCTCCATCAGGTTGCAAACTGAATATATTTTTTTCTGCATCTACCTCTGAAAAAATATTTGGCCTTCTAGTAGTGTGTCGGACTTTCTCTATTAGTCCATCTATACTGACCTCCATCAGGTTGCAAATTCAAAATAATTTTTTTCTGCATCTAACCCAGCCAATAGTTTTGGCCTAATTCCACAGTTTGGCCACTCAGCTCTGCTCGGTTACCATCCATTGTTTTTTTGTGCAAACAACTCCAGAGTTGTGAATTAGTTAACCACCAAAATGAGTGGAAAAAGGCCTGCTGCTGGTGGAAAGGGGAATAGGCGTGTTGGGAAGGGGAAAAAAGGTTGTGTCCGTGGGGTAGGTGTTAAAGCAACAGTAACATCTGCAGAAGAAAGACCATCTTCCAGCCAAACTAAAATGTCTACTTCTTTTAGCGGACAATGTGATAAGATCCCTTTCTTACGGCCACGCCAATTGCTACAAATTCCAGATGAGGCACAAAAACATCAGGTGCTTCAACGGATATCAAGTGCTCCTTTAAGTGGGCTCTCCTCCACATCAACTTCAACATCACAAATACTCCAGTCCTCAAAGGTGTCACCCAAATCGCACTTGCTTCCTCACAGCTCCCAAATCTCCAGCTGCCCGTCTGAGTATGAGGTAGAACAGATGGTTGAGTCTGCAGAGCTGTTTACTCATACTATAGCCTGGGAATCAGAGGTCGACTCCAGCGCTTCTGTGAATCCAGACGAGGAAATGATCTGCACTGATGCCCAGAATCTTTATGAGTCGGATCCAGGACCAGACGCAGAAGGTTCTGACCATAATGTAGACCCTCATTCCCAAACTGTAACTCCTGTTGGTGGAGACAATGAGGAAGACGATGATAAGACTCAAATACCTGATTGGAGCGACAACTTTAGTTTTTTGTCAGGGCAGGAACAGGTTGGCTCTGAGGACGACGGGTGTGATAACGCACAGGGTGATGATGATGAGGTCGGAGATCCCACTTACTGTCAACCCACAGTCAGCCAAGAGATGAGGTCAGCAGAGGAGGTGGAGGAAGATGCTAGTGACGACGAGGTCAGGTTGCGCCTTCCTGGACAGAGACGTAGTACTGGAAGCACGTCAACAACTGCATCCTCAAACACAACTCTGCCTCTCACCACAAGTCGTGGTGGCTCTTCAGGTCGCATGGGTGCTAAGCCTTGCATCTCCTGGGCATTTTTTCAGATCGATAAAGATGACCCAACTCGTGTTATCTGTAACATTTGTCAGCAAAAGCTAAGTAGAGGCCAAAAAATACATAGTTTGAGTACTTCATGCATGAACCGGCACATGGACATGAAGCATAAGTTGCAGTGGGAAGCTCAGTGTGCTACAATGCGGCCTAGCCGGCCGGGCCAACCACCGTCTGCCATATCTTGTGCATCCGCGGCCTCTTCATCCTCTGTGACTGGGGGGACAGCAGTCACACCAGTTTTGGGGCGCAGACCTGCCACCTCTTTACCCGCAACAGCCAGCGTGATTGGCAGGTCATCATTTTCTTTGGAGGTGGTAACACCAGCTGGTGTTGAGCGCTGTCCGACATCAATAGCACCACCTTTGGATGAAGGCAACCTAACATGTCCGCCTGCATCTTCCTCACAGACCGGCAGTTTGCCGGGGACACCCTTATCAACCCCGTCTAAGCACAATAGCCAGCCCTCGGTCCCTCAGATGTGGACAAGTAAAAGACCATTTCCTCCTAGCCATGAGAAAGCTAAGAGGTTGAATTTCACCATCTGCAAGCTCTTGGCTACAGAAATGCTGCCTTTCCGCCTGGTGGACACAGAGGATTTTCGAGACCTTATGTCCGTCGCAGTGCCCCAGTACCAGATGCCCAGTCGGCACTACTTCTCAAAGAAAGGTGTGTCTGCGCTCCACCAGCATGTCGCACACAACATCACCGCTTCTTTGAGAAACTCTGTGTGTGACAGGGTGCATTTCACCACAGACACTTGGACGAGTAGGCATGGACAGGGGCGTTACATGTCGCTGACTGGGCACTGGGTAACTATGGTGACAGCAGGACAAGGGGCTGCTGTCCAAGTCTTGCCGTCCCCACGAGTTGTGCGTCAATCCTCTTTATGTCAAAGTTCCTCCACTGCTTCTGCCTCCTCAACCTCCTCTCGGTCTTCCACCTGCACCCAAAGCCTGTCTGGTCATGCCACAAGCTTTCTAACTGCGCAGAAGGGATCCTGCACACCTCCTTACTATGCTGGCAGTAGGGCTCAACGTCATCAGGCGGTTTTTACATTGAAATGTCTGGGAAATGTGAGTCACACAGCTGAGGAGTTGTGGTCAGCTCTGGAGAACCAATTTCATGAATGGTTGTCTCCACTGGACCTGAAACCAGGGAAGGCCGTGTGCGACAATGCTGCAAACCTGGGTGCGGCCCTTCGCCGGGGCAATGTCACACACGTGCCTTGTATGGCTCACGTGTTGAACCTGGTTGTCCAGCAATTTTTAGCCCACTATCCCAGACTAGATGGCCTTCTGCAGAGGGCACGGTCGCTGTGTGCTCACTTCCGCCGTTCGCATCCCGCAGCTCAGCGACTTACATCTCTACAGAAGTCGTTGGGCCTGCCACTTCACCGGCTAAAATGCGATGTGCCTACCCGGTGGAATTCAACTCTGCACATGTTGCAGCGACTGTGGCAGCACCGACAAGCCCTGGTGCAATACGTTCTGACGTATAGCCTGGGCCAACGAGATTCAGAGGTGGGGCAAATCACGCTGGAGGAGTGGTCTCAGATCAGGGACCTATGCACCCTTCTGCACAGTTTTGAAATGGCGACGAAGATGTTTAGTGCTGACGATGCCATTATCAGCATGACTATTCCGGTGATTTACATGCTGGAGCACATGTTAAACAGAATTCGGAGTCAGGTGGTGGCACAAGAGGAGGTGGAGGAAGTAGAGGAGGAGGAGTTGTATGCGGAAGGGCTAACATCTGTAAGGTCCAGAAGGTCGGCAGCACCAAGGCGGCAGGCATGTGAGGGTGGGGGAGATGGTTTTACCAGGGCGCATGGTAGCAGCCAAACTAGTGAGGAAGGTGCAGGAGCCCAGGAAGAAGTGGAGGACGAACTGATGGAAGACTCATCAGATGAGGGAGACCTTGATCACATTTCTGTTGTGCGAGGTTGGGGGGAGAGGACAGAGGAAGGAAGCATGATTGTTACCTCGCCACCAACACAACAGGGACTTGGTGCTCCTGGATGCGCAACACACATGAGTGCCTTCTTGCTGCACTACCTGCAACATGACCCTCGAATTGTGAGAATTAGAAATAATCCTGACTACTGGGTTGCCACACTGTTAGATCCCCGGTACAAAAGTAAATTTGCAGAAATTATTCCTGCCATAGAAAGGGATGCACGCATGCAGGAGTATCAGCAGAGACTGTTGCAGAATCTTACATGTGCTTTTCCATAAAATACCAGTGGTGCACGTAGTGAATCTCACAGTTCCAACTTGCCAACCGTGGGACCGTCAAGTGTTCAGCACTCAAACCGTAACAGAACCACAGTATCTGCTGGTAACATCAATTTTGCGGAATCATTTCACCACTTTTTTAGCCCATCCTTTGCAAGGCCACAGGAGACAAGAAGTCTGACACATAGCCAACGCCTAGAGACGTTGGTACAGGAGTATCTCCAAGTAAACATTGAAGCCACGACTGTGTCACTGGACCCTTGCTCTTTTTGGGCTTCCAATCTGGATAAATGGCCGGAGCTAGCCACTTACGCCTTGGAGATCTTGTCATGCCCCGCAGCCAGCGTTCTGTCTGAACATGTGTTCAGCACTGCTGGTGGTGTGCTGACAGATAAGCGCACGCGGCTCTCCACTGATAATGTAGACAGACTCACGTTCATAAAGATGAACAAATCATGGATCCGAAACGACTTTTCTACCCCTGTGTCATCCTGGGGAGAGTAAAAGCTTGATGATTGGTTAAAATCACCCTACCAAACGTTTTAAGCTTTCAAATTACTAATCATGTTTATCTGTATCTTGACTGGAAAATAATTTGGGCTTTGTAGCAGTGTGCAGCACTGATCCTATTAGGCCATCTATAATAAGCTCCACCAGATTTAAAATTAAAAATAATTTTTAGCTGCATCTAGCCCGGAAAATAATTTTGGGGCTCCGAGATGCGCAAGACACATAAGTGCCTTCTTGCTGCACTACCTGCAGCATGACCCTCATATTGTCAGAATTCGAAGTAATCATGACTACTGGGTTGCCACACTCTTAGATCCCGCAAACTTTTCGATCAACCTTTTCATTTTAATAAAGACCAAAAAAATGGTCATTTTTGAAATTATAAGCATTAGCAGGTTGTTAGAAACTGAAATCAAACAGTTTTCAACTCAAAACTTTATTCTAGGTGATGTTACATTTTCACATAGGACCCCTTGTTCGAAAGGAGCTTCTGAACTCTCTCGTCCATTGAATTTGTCAGGTTTTGGATGGTTTCTGCTTCAATTGTTTTGCATGAGGACAGAATACCCTCCCAGAGCTGTTGCTTAGATGTGAACTGCCTCCCACCATCATAGACACTCCTTTTAATGATGCTCCAAAGGTTCTGAATGGGGTAGAGGTCAGGGGAGCATGGGGGTCACACCATAAGTTTGTCCCCTTTCATGCCCATATCAGCCAGAGATGCAGATGTTTTATGTGCAGCATGAGATGGTGCATTATCATGCAGAAAAATGATCTTGCTGTGAAATACACGGTTCTTCTTCTTGAACCATGGCAGGAAGTGCTGTTTGAGATACATTATGGAGTTCATCTTTAGCGCCTTCAGGGATCCTAAAGGGGCCGACAATCTCTCTCCCCATGATTCCAGCCCAAAACATTACTCCACCTCCTCCTTGTTGGCGCTGTAGCCGTGTTTGCGTGGGGTGTCCATCAACCAGCTATCCTCCACTCCATCCATCTGGACCATCGAGCGCTGCACGGCACTCATCCGTGAACAAAACAGTTTTGAAATCAGTCTTCATGTAATGTTTGGCCCACTGGAGCCGTTTCTGCTTGTGTGAAGTGGATAGAGGAGGTCGACAGGATGGCGTATGCACAGCTGCAAACCTCTGAAGGACCCTGCATCTTGTTGTTCGGGGGACGTTGGAGGCACAAGCAGCTTCAAAAACTTGTCTGCTGCTATGACAAGGCTTTTTTGCCGCTGCTCTTTCAACCTGACGTAATTGCCTGTAGGAAAGAGTCCTCAATTTGCCCTTATCAGCACGCACACGTGTGTACTGTGAATCAGCTACATACTTCTTGATTGCCAAGACACTTCATCCTGATCATCGCACAATGTTAATGTTGATTGTAGTCATGCCTTGACCTAAACACTCCACAATTTGTTGCTTCTCAGCAGCCGACACATCCTTTTTCTTTCCCATTTTGGCAGAAAATGTAGGCTGCTTAATAATGTGAGAGAGCCTTCTTAAGTAGTCTTGCCTTTCATTGGACACACCTGCCAAACTAATTAGCACAGGTGTCTGCAATTGCTTACAGTGATATAAAGAGCCCTGACACACATCACCATCAATGAGTTTAACTGACAAACAAACAAATTCTTCCCTTATCACTCCTAAACACTTTTTGCATAATAATTTGGAACGCGGTGTACATGTGCTTTTCCACAAAACACCAGCGGTTCACGTAGTGAATCTTACAGTTCTAACTTGCCAACCGTGGTCTGTATGGAATTGTTCAATAAAGGGCCCAAAATTAAGATAACATAGATGGGAGAGGTCTCTATGAATAGGAATTCCTAAGTATTTGATACCCTGTGAGGGCCAGGCAAAGGGAAAGTTGGACTGGATGGAATCCTATATGGATTTGGGGAGGGAGACATCGAGGGCCTCAGACTTCGCTGCATTGATTTTAAAATTTTACCATGTAACAAAGTGATCTATTTCAGCCATAACAGCATGGATGGATATATGTGATTGAGTGATATATACTAGGACATCATCAGCAAATAGAGAGCACTTGTACTCGGTGCCTCCCACCTCAATCCACCTAATATTGGGGTTATGGCGAATTGATGAGAGCAGGTGCTCCATCACTAGGATGTATAAGAGAGGGGACAGAGGACATCCCTGCCTTGTCCCATTGGTGATTGTGAAAGGTGATGAAAATGTTCTGACGCACCCCCTGGGCCTTGGGACACCCGGAGCCGGACCCTTTTTGTTGGATGCTGGTGGTTGTAGTCTTCGTGGCGGCGACCCGGTTCCGTGGCTCAGGGCGGTCAAACCAGTGGCGGAACTATTTATGTGGTTTTGATGTTTAAATGTCCGACTACGCCACCCGTGGATTGCGGTCAGAGTGAACCGCCGCTACAGGGCAGACCGCTGAGGCTGGTGTTGTGGGTGCAGCAGAGCGTAGCATAACTCCCCACGGGAGGAGTGTAGCCTCAGGGCAGTGTATGCGGAGGATGGGGGTGATGGTGCAGGGCAGCAGCAGTAACGACACGGAGTCAGTGATGCAGTCCAGGGCCTTTACTCACAGTTATTATTATCCAGACCACGTCTGCAGGTAACGGCTGCCCACGTCGTACTGTGCTCACCAGGTGAGGGGCTCAGACAACTCCCAGATAACTTTGGAGCACTTCACAGGACCCCCTTTGTGTGTCCTTTGTCTGGCCTTTCTTACCAACACTTCTGTCCGGCTGCCTCGGGCCTCCTCTTGGTAAACTTGGCGCCAGTTTCCCTGACCCTATGTGGTGCCTTCCTAGCGGGTGTAGCGAGGGGCTGCGCCACATAAAATGTCAGAGCCTCCGGTTTCTAGCTGAGGGTCGTTTCCTGCCTCCACTAGTTCGGGGACCGGTCTCCCCCTTTGGCCTGACCCCTCCACGCAGGTGGATTCGGGCGTGCGGTGGCGACTCGCCCGTCCGCACCCCTGGGATCCCTTCATTCCTCGTTCCTGGAGCCTTCTCCGCTCCTCTTCCTTCCTTCTCCCTCTTCCAGGCCTGGGCCTCTGTTACTAGGCCCGCCTCTGGAGCAGAGCTCATGCAGAGCCCCTGCTCCCTGCCACTTCTGCTCAGACTTCTCTGCACTGAACTAAGATGGTGCCCACCTTTTATACTCCCTTATCAATGCACCCAGGAACTGCTTCCTCCCTGCTCCTGCACTACAGGGTTCCCCTTCCTCAGTGTTCCCTCCCCCCACTCCAGCCAGGGACAGGGACTGTCGTGCCCATCTCAGGGGCATATTGGTCGCCCTGCCCCACGGCAATGTGGTGTAATGCATGCAGGTGTCGGGTCCTGATCCACACTCCATCCTTACCTGAGAGTGAGATATCACACCTCTGGGTGAGGTGCAATACGTCTGTAGCAACCGAGCCCTCAGGGTGCTACAGTTCCATTTATCTTCAGCCTAGGTGACGTATTGCGATACAGGGCCGTGATTTTGGCTATAAAAGGGTCCCCTAGACCCCTACCCCAAGCTTTTTAAGGGAATCATATATGGCGTGCCAGGAGACTCTATGGAATGCTTTCTCAGCATCCAACGAGAGTATCTAATTACAAATTTTTAACTGCATCTAACCCAGGAAATACTTTGTGCCTAGTAGCAGTGTCTGCTAGTCAGCGGATTATCCCGGCTGTTAAGCAAGCTACACCACCTGTAGTTTAGACACTTAATTTTTTCAAAGGAAATTCTTCGGGACCATGGGATACTCAGTGAAGAGCATCAGGAGGCACCCCAAGGCATAGGGGCTGGGACTGGCAGTAGGATGCCTTGCGGTGGACAGCCGAGCTCGATCCTTATAAAAGCTTTTTAACTGCAGCAGCTTTAGTGGACGCTACTGGAGCTGGAATTACGCGGCTGCTGGCATGAGACTTGCCCTCCAATAGATCCTTGTAAATGGATTTAAAGTGTATTCATTCAAATTAGAGAGACAATTTAAATTAAAAAGCTTAGAGCTGCCTCCACCACAGGGGGGCTCGCTCGACCCACCAGCGGACAGGCACCAGTATTGGGAGAGGGAGGCTGGCCATCAGGGTTCACCACGGCTCTGGCACAAACCCGGCGACACGGAGGTGGCACGGGCAGGAGCGGACTGGCCGTGTCGGCTTCTCACTTTTTGGATTTTAGAAGGGCATGACATGCCTATATCTGTGTCTCCCCCTCCTTTTACTCCTCCACCTCTTTTATTTTCGCATGACTATATGTACTTGTCACTTTTCCATGTGTTAGTTGTGTCTTCTGAGCAGTTTGTCAGCTTTTGGACACCTTTGAAGGTGTTTTCTATGTGTTTCTATGTGTTTTTGTTTGCCTGCCATTGGTTTTAACGGTGTTCGAAGGTGTTAGACGAACAGTTCGACGAACAGTTCGGCGAACACACGGGTGTTCGACGAACCGAACTCGAACACTACGGGGGTGGCTCAACACTAATAGAAATATGGACATTAGAACAATAAACAGAATTATTTGGCTACAAATTAGTATTAGTACAATACAAAAGTTTAAAGAATTTCTAACACCAATCTATTATTATTATTATTATTTAATTATAAAAGTAGGCATACACAGACTGGTGATTTTATTAAATTTAAGTCAGTATCAAAACTACTCATAAGTGCTCCTACTGCCTCGGAAAGGACTTGACTTTCTACCAAAGTCATGCCCAAATATTCGAGTTCTGATATCCTGGCATGCAGAGTGGGATCTTACAGCCCTCTCCAACCATTTGCGCAGGAAAAGAGCAAATTCTCGCTCTTTGTTTATACTGTGCTAAGCTGTTACCGAATAATAATCACTGTAATAATGATACCGTTCAGTTACAGCTTAGTAAAGTATGTGGCAGCACTGGATTAGAGCAAAGCGCAAGATCTTTCAATTTCTCATTCTTTCAGTGTGAGAATGGCCACAGAGGGTCACGGGATCACACTTTGCATCCTGGGATCCCACAAACTAGAAGTTTCCGACCAACTTTGGTAGAAAGTCAGACCCTTTCAGATAGCATTAGGAGCACTTATGAGTGGCTTTTACACTTGCTTAATAATAAATATTTAATAAAATCAGTCTGGGGCTGGCTACTCTTTTAATAAATAAAAGGTTAGCCCCAGATTGGTAATAAGTACTTTTTAAAGTAGTGCACTTCCGGAACATCTTCAGATTCCAAACAAATTGCACCAAAACCCATTGCAAATTACTATATGTGTCAAAGTTGTGCAACAATTTCCCTTTAAATAGAAGTTTAAAAAGAGGAATGGTCACAATACAAAAGCTGTTGATTCAAAGTTTTAAACATATTAATAAGAAACCCAGAAAATAGCTACATTTTGGAGGAAATATATCCAATAGATTTCACCTTCTGCCATTTAGACAGTCTCATATCGGCATATGCCTCTTAAGAAATTTGCCACAAAACATTTTTTTTTAAATTTGTGCATGAAACCGCAGTTTTAATAAGCTCATGGTTTGCATTTTATTGGTGAGACCATTGCTTATTTTTCTTTGTGTTCAACTGAGATGACCATTGACACAGTTAGCAGTTGCACATTTTAAACCCAGTAGCAGGTTTACACTTATCTAGGGCTGTCAAACTAATTCAGACTTTGTACACAAGACAAACTATCTATTTTCCCTTTTTTTAAATTTATGATCTGACTACATACATATGGTAAAGGTAAAGAAGTTGTCCACTACTTTTACATTGATAGGGCATCAATGTCTGATCGGGCAAGGTCCTGCACCCGGCACCCTCGCCGACCAGTTGTTACCGTGTCGGCGGCAGCCGCTGGCTGGAAGTACTTACTTGCGGAGCTCGGCAGTCTAGCTGTAGTGGCCGCCGCGGGGTACTGCACATCCGCCTCCTATTCAATTCAATGGGAGGCGGATGTGCAGTACCCCACGGTGACCTTTACACCTAGACAGCCAAGCTCCACAAGTAAGAACTTCCATCTGGCAGCCGCCACCGCAAGCACTGATAACAGCTGATCGGCGGGGGTACCGGGTGAGGGACCCCAGCTGATCAGACATTGATGCCCTATCCTACGGATGGAGCATCAATGTTCAAGGAGTGGACAACTTCTTTAAGTAGGCTGCATGTGAGCTCAATGAAATAAATAACCTTTACATAGGAATTGGCTTTCAGTAGAGCAGTACTTGACCAATACAGAAGAGGTAAGAGAAGCATGTACAGTAATCATACAATGTTGCATATGTTTAATGCCTTTATGTTTTAGATATATTTAAAGTAACCTAAATACCCTAACAATTCTGAGTGAATATGATTTATATAAATATGAGTTCGGTGCTCGTATATGAATATTCACCTGCATCTTGGTAGAAAAACCACACAGATGTTTCATAAATGGAGAGAAGTAATTTAAATGTGCTTTCCTCTTGCAGTATTTGCTGATGGGTGATTTTTATACAGCACAGAAACCTGTTATGAGCATGTGTTTAGGGAAGGAAGTAGTTGTCTAATGCTTAGATTGTAACTGGGTCAACAAGAAAGGGAAAAAAACAATTTTTCAAGTCTCAAAAGCACTGATGGAGAATCAATTGGGAGGTGATGCTAATGAATGGGGAAGTGTTTGTACTAGGTGCTGATGAGCTGCTGCTGTCCACAGGATATAAAATGCTTATCAATTGCTCACTGGGTGTAGCGTCGGCGTTCCTGCCCTCTGCTAGGCAGGGACGCTGTTCCCCTCACCTCTCTGCTCCGAGCCCGGCGTCCTCCTCCCGCTCTGCTGGCAGCGCGCGCTCCTTCCCGGCCACTGTGCTTAGGGCGCGCGCGCGCGCGCTCCCTCCCTCTTAAAGGGGCCGCGAGCGCCGTCCTAAGGAGTCCCCGGCCAATGGCCGGAGGACTTCACCATATATAAGGCACCTCCTCCAAAATGGAGGTGCCCGAGCAATGTTGTTGCACTGTTCACTACTCTGCTTCAGCCCTCAGGTCCCGTTGCCAGTTACCTGCCTGATTCCTGCCAGAGTCCTGCCAGTTTGCTGTCTGTTTCCTGCCTGATATTCCTGCTACCTGCTTGCTAGCCTGAGGTCCGACGGTCTGCCTTCCTACTCCTGTCAGTCTGTCTATGGACCAGCTTGGCCGCTCACCTGGGAGCGCACATCTGCTACCTGCCTGCTAGCCTTCCTGGAGGCTCTGCCGTCACGGGCTGTGACTACCTGCTATTCCAGAGACTCCTGCCCGCTCACCTGGGAGCGCACATCTGCTACCTGCCTGCTAGCCTTCCTGGAGGCTCCTCCGTCACATGCTGTGACCACCTGCTATTCCAGAGACTCCTGCCCGCTCACCTGGGAGCGCTCCTCCGCTGCTTGCCTACCTGGAGGCTCCGCCGTCACGTGCTGTGACCACCTGCTATTCCAGAGACTCTTGCCCGCTCACCTGGGAGCGCTCTTCTGCTACCTGTCTGTTGGACTTCCTGGAGGCTCCGCCGTCACATGCTGTGACCACCCGATTATCCAGAGACTCTCGCCTGCTCACCTGGGAGCTCAAGTCTATCATCTGCCGCCACAGGTCGTACCAATCCTTTACCCAGAGACTGCCCCGGTCACTTGCCGTGACCTCCTGCCCGTTCATCCAGAGACTGCCCCGGTCACTTGCCGTGACCTCCTGCCCGTTCATCCAGAGACTGCCCTGGTCACTTGCCGTGACCTCCTGCCCGTTCATCCAGAGACTGCCCCGGTCACTTGCCGTGACCTCCTGCCCGTTCATCCAGAGACTGCCCCGGTCACTTGCCGTAACCTCCTGTCCGTTCATTCAGAGACTGTCCCAGTCACCTGCTGTGACTGCCTGCCCGTCTACCCTGGTCGCCACTCGCTCCCTTACAAGGACCGCCCCCTTGTATAGTAGCTCAGAGGTTCCGCCTCCCAGACCCGTTACAGTTTGCTCGGGCCATGGAACCCGGTGGCACCCAAGCTCCCTCGCTCTCGGACCTCTGTCATGAACTGTCCCGTCAGAAGTCCCAACAGGAGTCCATCCTGGGTCACCTGCGGAATGTCAATTCTCGCCTGGACACTCTGACTGCTCCACCAGCAACCACCGCCAGTGCCATGACTCGCAACCCGGCAGCTTCGCTGCCCACCAATACCATGGTATCCTACCCCGGACCCCGGCTTTCTGCACCTCCTCGCTTCGGAGGCGACTCCGCCCAGGCTCGGGGCTTCATAAATCAGTGCACCCTGCACTTTGAACTCCTGTCCCACCAGTTTAACTCTGACCGGGCCAAAATTGCCTTCATCATGTCCCATCTCACCGGGGAGGCCCTGGCCTGGCTAAATCCTCTATGGGAGAGAGGAGACCCCCTAGTGTCCGACTTGCCTGCCTTTCTCATGGCTTTCCGGAAAGTCTTCGACGAACCCGGACGGAAGACCTCATCCGCATCATCTCTGCTACGCCTCCGTCAGGGAAGTCTCACCGTGGGCCAATATGCCATACGGTTCCGTACCCTTGCCTCGGAGCTGGCCTGGGATAACGACGCTCTGGTATCCGTCTTCTGGGAGGGTCTGTCCGGCCGTATTAAAGATGAACTTGCCCATCGGGACATTCCTACCACTCTCGATGACCTAATAACTCTTGCCACCCGGATTGACCTACGGTTCCAGGAGCGTGCCAAAGAGGTCACCCGTGAGAGGAGGTTTCCACGTCTAGCTCCTACTTTTCAGAAATCCGTCTCTCCCCAGGTACACTCTCCTGAGCCTATGCAGGTCGACCAGACCAAGATGGTCAAAACCCGTCAGGACTTACGCCGTGCCGAAGGGAGCTGCTTCTACTGTGGCAGTAAGGAGCACCGGATCCGTACCTGCCCGGAGAGGTCGGGAAACGCCTGTGTCTAGGTTCGCTCAGAGAGGTCAACCTAGACAAGAATAAATCCTCTCCATCTCTGCTACTGTCAGTCTCTATTATCTGCGGGGAGAATCGTTATTTCGAACTAGCCCAACTTGACTCTGGAGCGGCCAGGAATCTTATCTCACAGTCCCTGGTAGAAAAATACCGCATTCCCACCACACCTCTGGCTGTACCATTATCTGTCGCTGCTGTGGATGGGGGCCTCTTACCACGTCCCATCCAACTCATCACCGAATCCGTAACTCTGCAGGTGGGAATGCTGCATTCTGAGAGCATCTCTTTTCATGTTCTGCCTGGACTCTCTCACGCCCTCTTACTAGGTCTACCTTGGCTCCAGAGACATGCACCCGTGCTTGACTGGCAGACCGGAGAAGTCCTTCGCTGGGGACAGGACTGTCATAAGACTTGTTTGGTTCCTGTTCATCCCGTCCGTCCTTCTCCTACCCCAACTAATCTACCTGGACTTCCGATTCCCTATTGGTCATTTGCTGATGTCTTTAATAAAAAGGAGGCAGAGACATTACCCACTCATAGACAATACGACTGTCCTATCGACCTGTTACCCGGTACTACTGCTCCCCGTGGGCGTATTTACCCATTGTCCCCTGCTGAGACCCGGTCGATGTCCGAATATATTGAGGAGAATTTGGCCAGGGGATTCATCCGGAAATCTACCTCCCCGGCGGGAGCAGGCTTCTTCTTTGTAAAAAAGAAGGACGGCTCTCTCCGTCCCTGTATAGACTATAGAGGTCTTAACCAGATCACGGTGAAGAATAAGTACCCCCTTCCGCTCATTCCAGAATTATTTGATCGCCTGAGGGGGGCTAGAGTCTTCACCAAACTGGACCTCCGTGGGGCGAACAACCTGGTCCGTATCCGTCAAGGGGATGAATGGAAGACTGCATTCAACACCCGGGACGGCCACTATGAATATCTGGTAATGCCCTTTGGTCTCTGTAACGCTCCTGCCGTCTTTCAAGAGTTGGTCAATGACATCTTCCGGGACCTTCTCTACTCCTGCGTTGTGGTGTACCTGGACGACATCTTGGTCTTCTCTCCGGATCTCCAGACTCACCGGAGGGACGTTCGTTAGGTCCTGCTCAGGCTCAGGCAGAATCACCTCTTCGCTAAATATGAGAAGTGCCTCTTTGAGCAGACCTCGCTTCCGTTTTTGGGCTACATTATTTTTCAGACCGGCCTACGAATGGATCCAGAGAAACTGTCTGCCATCGAGAAATGGCCCCGACCGGAGGGGTTGAAGGCCATTCAGCGGTTCCTGGGCTTCGCCAACTACTACCGCCTCTTCATACCGCACTTCTCTTCCCGGACTGCCCCAATTTCCGCGCTCACCCGTAAGGGTACTAATCCCAAAGAGTGGCCGCCCGAAGCAGAGGAGGCCTTTCTTTCCTTAAAACAGGCCTTCTCTTCCGCCCCGGTGCTGCATCGTCCGGACGGCAACAAGCAGTTCTTCCTGGAGGTTGACGCCTCCTCCTCTGGAGCCGGAGCGGTACTTACTCAAAAATCTTCTTCCGGGAGGATGGTAACTTGCGGCTTCTTCTCCAAACTCTTCTCCTCTTCTGAGCGCAATTATTCCATAGGAGACCGAGAGTTATTGGCCATCAAGCTGGCATTGGAGGAGTGGCATTACCTACTCGAGGGGGCTCTTCATCCGGTAATAATTTACACTGACCACAAGAACTTGGCTTATCTCCAGCATGCCCAGAGACTTAATCCGCGCCAAGCCCGATGGTCCTTGTTTTTTGCTCGCTTTGATTTTGTTCTACATTTTCGCCCGGCTGACAAGAACATCAAAGCAGACGCCTTGTCCCGATCCTTTCTGGTTTCTGATCTCGAGGAAGAACCTAAACATATCATCGATCCCGCCAGAGTAATGCAGGTGGCTCCCGTGAGTCTAAATCGTCTCCCTCCCGGTAAGACGTTCGTATCGGTACCTGATCGGGAGAAGATCCTACACTGGGGTCATTCATCTAAACTAGCTGGCCACGCCGGTCAGAAAAAGACCCTCCAGCTTATTTCCCGGCACTACTGGTGGCCTAACCTGCGCAAGGATGTAATAGACTTTGTTTCTGCCTGTGTGTCCTGTGCCCGCAACAAAGTTCCGAGACACCTGCCAGCCGGTCGCCTTCTTCCTCTGCCGGTACCTGCTGCCCCCTGGCAGCATATAGTGATGGACTTCATAACTGATCTTCCCGTCTCTGCCGGTTGTACGGTCATTTGGGTGGTCGCTGACCGCTTTTCCAAGATGGCTCACTTCATTCCCCTACCAGGCCTCCCGTCTGCACCCGAGCTGGCTAAAGACTTTATCCGCCACATCTTCCGTCTTCATGGCCTGCCCCGTCACATCGTGTCGGATCGTGGGGTACAGTTCACTTCTCGTTTCTGGAGAGCCACTTGTAAATTGCTAGACGTCACCCTGGACTTCTCCTCCGCTTACCACCCACAGTCTAATGGTCAAGTGGAGCGGATCAATCAGATCCTGACCAGTTACCTCCGGCACTTTGTTAATGCCCACCATTCTGACTGGGTGGATCTCCTGCCATGGGCCGAATTCTCATACAACAATCACGAGAGCGAATCTTCCTCCAAATCCCCGTTTTTTGTAGTCTTCGGTCAGCATCCTCGGATCCCGTTTCCCGTCTCCACCTCGGTGGACAATCCAGCTGCGGAATCTCTTGTTAACAAATTTTCCTCCACATGGGAGAGTACCCGGTCCGCACTCCTTCTGTCATCCGAGCGTATGAAAAGACATGCTGACAAAAAACGTCTGGATGCTCCTCAATTCCGTCCAGGGGATAAGGTCTGGCTCTCGTCCAAGTATGTCCGGCTCAAGATTCCTTCCTATAAGTTAGGGCCTCGGTTCATCGGTCCTCTGGAAGTCATCAGTCAGATCAACCCGGTGGCCTATAAATTGAAACTCCCGGCCAACTTGCGGATCCCTAACTCCTTCCATGTATCTCTCCTCAAACCTGTGGCACTTAACTCTTTTTCCAAGTCTACAGGCACGCCTCCTGCTCCGGTTTCCGCTGAAAACGAATTTGAGGTGGAGAACATTCTGGCCACCAAAAGGGTAAGAGGGAAGACCTTTTTTCTAGTAGATTGGAAGGGGTTTGGTCCTGAAGAGAGAACGTGGGAGCCCCGGGAGAACATCCATGCCACTCTCATCCTTGCTAAATTTCTGTCTGGCCTAAAAAAGGGGGGGCCTAAAGGGGGGGTACTGTAGCGTCGGCGTTCCTGCCCTCTGCTAGGCAGGGACGCTGTTCCCCTCAACTCTCTGCTCCGAGCCCGGCGTCCTCCTCCCGCTCTGCTGGCAGCGCGCGCTCCTTCCCGGCCACTGTGCTTAGGGCGCGCGCGCGCGCGCTCCCTCCCTCTTAAAGGGGCCGCGCGCGCCGTCCTAAGGAGTCCCCGGCCAATGGCCGGAGGACTTCACAATATATAAGGCACCTCCTCCAAAATGGAGGTGCCCGAGCAATGTTGTTGCACTGTTCACTACTCTGCTTCAGCCCTCAGGTCCCGTTGCCAGTTACCTGCCTGATTCCTGCCAGAGTCCTGCCAGTTTGCTGTCTGTTTCCTGCCTGATATTCCTGCTACCTGCTTGCTAGCCTGAGGTCCGATGGTCTGCCTTCCTACTCCTGTCAGTCTGTCTATGGACCAGCTTAGCCGCTCACCTGGGAGCGCACATCTGCTACCTGCCTGCTAGCCTTCCTGGAGGCTCTGCCGTCACGTGCTGTGACCACCTGCTATTCCAGAGACTCCTGCCCGCTCACCTGGGAGCGCACATCTGCTACCTGCCTGCTAGCCTTCCTGGAGGCTCCTCCGTCACGTGCTGTGACCACCTGCTATTCCAGAGACTCCTGCCCGCTCACCTGGGAGCGCTCCTCCGCTGCTTGCCTACCTGGAGGCTCCACCGTCACGTGCTGTGACCACCTGCTATTCCAGAGACTCTTGCCCGCTCACCTGAGAGCGCTCTTCTGCTACCTGTCTGTTGGACTTCCTGGAGGCTCCGCCGTCACATGCTGTGACCACCCGATTATCCAGAGACTCTCGCCTGCTCACCTGGGAGCTCACGTCTATCATCTGCCACCACAGGTCGTACCAATCCTTTACCCAGAGACTGCCCCGGTCACTTGCCGTGACCTCCTGCCCGTTCATCCAGAGACTGCCCCGGTCACTTGCCGTGACCTCCTGCCCGTTCATCCAGAGACTGCCCCGGTCACTTGCCGTGACCTCCTGCCCGTTCATCCAGAGACTGCCCCGGTCACTTGCCGTGACCTCCTGCCCGTTCATCCAGAGACTGCCCCGGTCACTTGCCGTGACCTCCTGCCCGTTCATCCAGAGACTGCCCCGGTCACTTGCCGTGACCTCCTGTCCGTTCATTCAGAGACTGTCCCAGTCACCTGCTGTGACTGCCTGCCCGTCTACCCTGGTCGCCACCCGCTCCCTTACAAGGACCGCCCCCTTGTATAGTAGCTCAGAGGTTCCGCCTCCCAGACCCTTTACACTGGGCCACATATTTGTTCAGTTCTTTTCGAGACTTCACATAGCGCGGATAGTGGATTAATCACTGTCTTGTATCTGTAAAATGATCTATCTCATTTCCATATACATTATATTTATTTTGTATATATCAAAAATGTGAATGTGTTGTAATACTGCTGTTGTTGTCTCAGGGTCCAAGATACAATCCAACTCATTGTTTTCATTAGTTTGTTAAATGACTTTATTCCTATAATATTAACCTGCTCGAAATATCTGTAAGTAAATAATAAAGTAGAAAGCTTGACTGGGAAGAGGTTGTGGTTTGGTGGAAGGAGGAAATTTATACAGGAAAGATCATGGTTTAGGATGTAGAAACAAAATGATAGCGCAAAAAATGAAATTTCAGTTTGTCTAGTCTAAGTTTACATGTCACAGTATTAGTAAAACTGTCCCCTATTCTCCTCTAGAAGGTATCATTTTAGGGAAGAATCGCTCTGTTACATCACTTGTGATGGACCATGCCATGATTTATTTTTCTCAGTATCATACACTCCTCCACAATGAAATTACAACGCCAAGAATTAAGCGTCGAGAACTTATGGCAATTAAAGGATTGATAGGATATGTAAATGGTAAGCAAATGATAAAATATGACAACATTTTTTAAATATCTCAATTTATTTTAGCATTGATTATGAGCGCCACTTGCAGAAACACAAACATGGTGAACAATGCATTGACATTCTATCAATGAGGCTATGAATCATTGTCTGAGGAATGCACTACCACACTGAATATCATCAAGATCCACTGCTGCCAGCTCCCTTTGCAAATGCCGACCAATTACATCCTAGATGTCCTCAATGGGTGACAAGTCCGTAGACGCTAAAGGTAGCACGATTTGGCTACAAAGTAGCATGTTTATACCACACAGGCTAGTCACAGTAGCACCACAAGCAGCATGAAGCCTGTTGTGTTGTAAAATGGAAAAACACTTGAGAGGAAGAGAGAGATATCCTGCACAGCTGCATGGTATTTTGAGGAAGCCTAAGGAGTCTGTTACTAGTACAATCCACTAAATGTGTAAAATAGTGACCAATGATTTTAGGAAATTTGCACAAATTGAATCTTGTTGGAATTTACAAGGACCTTTAATTCACACCCCCATTATATAACCTCACAAACTTTTGAATAAACATAACAATGGAAAATGCTTATCTGTGGACATTGCCTTTCTGACCTGATCCTTCAGTAAGTAAGATATTAAATTGAATTAATTTGAATAAATCCAGTAGTTCATATATTTGAGCACTAACAAAGGAAAGTTAGCAAATATTAAAAATATAATTTTAAGAAATTAGAATTTTTGTTATTTAACACTAATTTTGGGGCCTAGTTTCATCACAATGAAAAGTTTTAATGCTTAGTAATATTACCAGCATGTCAAAAGTTTTCCTTACTATCTAAACTAAAAGTTGTAAGTATGACAATCAGGCATTTAATCATGTTTGTAGCTTGCACTGACCTACTTTACAGTGCAGAGCTAAAGTACCTTTCCTTTTGTATTATTCTATAAAAGATGGGAGAAAATAAAAACTGTCCCTCGAAATATAATTCAGTAATAGAAGAAATTACCCATATTAAATTAAAAAACATTGGGATAACATTTATAGTGACAACAATGATTAAAATATTAAAATATTGCTTATTTAGTACTTTCATTCTCAACCTGTATAATTGTCATATACAAGGTATGGAAAAAAGCCTGCAATTGTATCAGCGAGAGAACTTCGCTTTAGGTCCAGCAAATATTGGATGTACAAGGTCTGTGATGAAATCATGAGTTACCAAGATCATTGTCCAATCTCAATATTTCCCTATGGAGAAAAGAATCAGGAAGAAATGGCTAAAATTCAACCATAAAGGAATTGTTTAAGTTGTCACAAGTTGTCAATTATATTTTCTCCAAGGAAAACAATACGATTGCATAATGACTGCCGAAACCATGAAACAATTGCTCATTTTGCCATTCTACCCAGTTAATTCTTCTCTTTTCCATTAGGTTTATGACATTACGTGATTAAAAACAGACTAGCTGAATCCTTCTAAGCTCTATGTAGGAACAGGAGGTCAATTTTCCCTGTATGAGTCATGAATCACTGCAAAAGTTCATGTCAAGGGGAGGAGGGAGCATCTGGGTCTGGAGTTTAAGAGGGGAATGATTTTTTGGAGGAAAAAAAAAGAGACTTCCTGTTACTACATAGAGCAGAGAAAAGAGAAGAATTTACTGGGTAGAAAGGCAAAATGAGCAATTGTAAGTACACAGTGCTATATAATATGACGACTGCAGTATTATAAGAGAATAAGAACTTTGATGGGAGTGCTTCTTTAAAGGTAAGCTATATTCAGAAAATGACCTATTGTTTAAATCAGGTTTTTCTGTTACATGTGTTTTAAAAAAAATGTCAATTTAATGTTTCACATCACAATTTTTATGAAAAAAAGAACTCTTGCAATTTTACAGTGGCCACAGAGGCTATTTTAGATATATTCTGTCCTTTCAAGAACAGCTTTCAGCAACGTCCGTATCATCACAGCCTGGATTACTATCACAGGTAATATCTCTATACACAGCTAATAACATAGGATCCACCAATCACAATAGGCAATGTCACAGCTGACCCTGCAAATACATTTAACAAAATAACCTGATTTAAAAAATAGGTTTCTGGTGATAGCTTCCATTTAATGTACATTATGGGTGAATAATAGTTTTATAAAATGATTTACATTAGTAGCTAAACTTTTTTATGTCTTGTTCTATAGCAGATCATCTGTATGACAGAATATATCAGGTAAAAAGAATAGATGGAGGGAGGACTAACAAGTCTTGTAATTTCTCTGCCAGAGAGGATGACAATAAGCCACTTTAGCTTAGATTTAGGGGAGTAGCAGTGAACTGAATGTTTTCCTTAGGTAAAAAATAATATAACAATGGCTCGGAGTCAGGTATAGGTGGTGCCAGGCATGCCATGGAGACCTATTTATCCCAATAATTCTAATAACTGATTATCATAATTTTACTGAAAACATTCTAGATTTAACACCTACTCTAGTAATATCTTTAGATTAGACCTGCTCAAGCAATGCTCCTTAGGGGGAAAATAAAACAAATGTAACAATCAAAAAGGTTAAATGTTTAGATTGGGATTCTGCTGGGAGATCGGAGACACATACCGAAATTAATCCTACTGTATCTGCTGAATCGAAATAATTCGACTTACTGTACTAACCAATCAATCAGAAAAGAGTTCATTAATTGAAGAAACCATTGTTTTTGTTAAAACCTACGTGATCAGCATATCTGTAGTGTGCTCGATACCCATGTGCTGTATGTACACAATGTAAAATGTTAACACAGAAAGGAAACAATGATGAAGACCAGCAGCATACATTTATCAAGACATTAACAAGCCAGCAGATATGAGTATTGAAGAGGGACATATTTATCACATTAATTGACTTACATAAGAATGTGTGTAAGAGAAAGTAACAATGTAACAATGAAATAAAAGAGGGTAAAACACAGTCACATACTTTGTGCATCTTGTTTTCGATCTTCCACCATTCAGATTCTATAGCTGGATATTTATTACTAATAGGGTACGGTCACACAACCATTTTCTATATTGTCCGATTATTCTGACCAGACTCTCATCAGACTTTGATCACAGTTTTGTCAGAGTGGCATCAGTTTTTGTCAGATTTGGAGAGAGGAAAAAAAAAAGGTTCTCCACGTTCTCAATTCTGACAGTCCATAAAAATCGAACCGCACCTGGATGTCATCCGAGTGAAGTCCATTTTTTTTTTACGCACCCATAGATTTGCAGTGCCGATTTTGATCCAACACTGGAATGAAAATAGGACATGTCTCCAATTTATTCCACAGTCTAAAAAATTGGACATGTGCACAGCCCCACAGAATATCGTAGGTACGAGTTATATTCGTAAAAATTCCGGATAGTACTTGTACGAGAAAATTGGTCATGTGCACAAGCCCTTATTATTCCATTTTCTAGATTCAAGAGGCATCAACATTGCACAGCTTTTTAGATGGCATGATGACTAAATGCAAATGTAACCCTTCAGCACATTCCTACAAAAACATGGTACTTGAAAATAACTGATGAATGAAACTGAAAATGAAATAATATTCCCTGGTGGACACAGACACTGATACCCTAGCCCCACAAGAGGATATTGATTTCAGGGCCAATCGCATACACAACTTTTAAAGGGGTACTCCAAAAAATGACAGCAATTCTTTATGCAATTTACTGATTAATGGGGGGTCTGATCACAGGGAGAATGGGGGGCTGGATCCTGAGGTTCCTCTGCAGAGGGATGGTTCACATGCTCTATACATTGTTCATGGGAGTGGTAGAGAAAGCTGAATGCAAAGCTTGGCTATTTTGGTTATGGATATTGTTAAATGGCTTTCAATGCCCCTTATCTCCTACTCACAGTGATTTGGGTGTAAAAGCAAATTCAATTATTACAAAAAGCAAACCCTCTGTTAGTTAGCTACATGTGCAAATGGAAAACACAAAAAATGCCACAAAGATAAAATACATAAAGTAAAGTCTGAAAGATTAGAAATATTTGCCTTTAAATTACATTCCATAAAAAGGATACTCCTTTGCGGACCTTGGGATTTTCCATTTTTGCATTTTCGTTTTTTGCTCTCCTTGTTCCCAGAGCCATAGTGTTTTTATTTTTGGGGCAATATGGCCGTATGAGGGCTTATTTTTTGCGGGACGAGTTGTAATTTTAAACGCCATTACTAGTTTTACCATATTGTGTACTGGAAAACGGGAAAAAAATTCCAAGTGCGGTGAAATTGCAAAAAAAATGCAATTCCACAGTTGTTTTTTGCTTTCCTTTTCTTTCCACGTTCACTGGATGCTAAAACTGACCTGCCATTCTTATTCTCCAGTTCATTATGAGTTAGTAGACACCAAACATGTACAGGTTCTTTTTATTTCAGTGGTGAAAAAAAATCCAAAGTTTGCTAAAAAAAAATGGAAAAAATGGCGCCATTTTCCAAGACCCATAGCGTCTCCATTTTTCAGGATCTTGGGCCGGGTGAGGGCTTATTTTTTGCGCGCCAGGCTGACGTTTTTATTGATACTATTTTGGGGTGGATACAATGTTTTGATCGCCCGTTATTGCATTTTATTGCAATGTTGCATCGACCAAAGAAACGGAATTCTGGCGTTTGGAATTTTTTTCTTGTTACGCCATTTACCGATCGGATTAATTTTTTTTTATATTGATAGATCGGGCTATTCTGAACGCGGCAATACCAAACTTATGTATGTGGGGTTTATTTTTTATTATTTTATTTTGAATGGGGCAAAAGGGGGGTGATTTAAACTTTTATATTTTTTTAATTTTTTTTTATATTTTTAAAAACTTTTTTTTAACATTTTTTGCTTGCTTCTATATTCTCCATAGGAGACTAGAAGCAGCAACTGTCCGATCGCCTCTGCTACATACAGATGATCAGCAGTTCAGCTGTATGTAGCAGAAATGCTCCTGTACTATCAGCGCCGACCACTTGGTGGCGCTCATAGTGATCTTTACATGACAACCACTGGGGTCTGATGCAGACCCAGGGTTGTCATGCCCACCCATAGATGATCCGCGATCATGTGACGGGGTCACCGATGGGCGGGGTAAGTGACGCACTTCCGGCATGGCACCATTAAATGCCGCTGTCAGAGATTGACAGCGGCATTTAACTGGTTAACAGCCGAGGGTGGATCGCGATTCCACCCACGGCTGTTGCGGGCACATGTCAGCTGTAATAATCAGCTGACATGTGCTCGGTTAAGTGCGGGCTCAGCGCCGGAGCCCTCACTGAACCGGGGGTGATGGCCTGGGGCGTACTAATATGCCCCAAGCCAGAAAGTGGTTAATGTGATTCCTGCATTGGGAGTACTAACAATCCTAGAAGGGTCTAGTTTAAAAAACATATAAAGACAATAAATAATATAAAAGACTACATTCTCAGACACCTCACACTTAGCAAAAAAAAAATTTCTTCAGTTTCATCAGTCCGAAATAGGACATGCCCAATATCATCTCCCTTGACAATCAGTTGGATGGTGCCCCCGTACACATTAGAGTGTCAGCCAAACCCATTGATAATAGTGAGTTCAGCTGACACTGGTCTAATGTGTATGGGGGCCTCAACCCTACATAGGATGTGCATGTCCATCACATGTCGGAAGCTAAACTCTATTCATACACAACGGGTGCCAGCTGTGTTAAACAGACAGCGCCTGTCTATAACTCCAGCAACAAAAACTAGCTTCTATGGTGGCAATTTAACTATTTAGATACCGTGTTCCCTCTAGTCTGAACAATTTGGAAAGGAAAGAATTAATACAACATGATAATGAGGTCAACAACTATATTCCCTCTTTGTTATGTGCTCTGAAATGAACATTTAAAAAACACTACTAAGGACACTGAACTTCTTATAACAGGGTAACGCCGGTAAAATAGAATAGAATACCATTTTAGTCAATTACATTGTATATGTAGATTACCAAAATGAGCAAGCAATATTGTAATATTTAACAAGAAGTCGACCTTGGTTTATATATGTGAAATATCAATATATGTTTGGTAAATTTCTCAAATATGTAATTGTTTTTCTAGTATTCAATTTACAAGCAAATGCTTAGAGGAACACTTTACAAGTTTTTTTTTTTTTATCGCACCATCTATTTACTATTGGTAATATGTGTATAGTGCGTGCATTAAAACACTTATCCATCGCTGACTGCTGCTGTTTCCAGCGCTGTTGTTGTCAGGATTCTCCAGTGTCTGCAGCTAGAGCAGGAGTTCACATGACTGCAAGTATGAGATTTAAATATTTCCAGTCACATTCCGACTAGACATGCGCAGCCTCACTAAATATAAGTTAAGTGAGTGAACCCAATTACGTCTAGTCAGAATGTGGCCAGAAGTATGAAAATCACATACTTGTGATTACTTGACTACTTACTCTCACCGGTAACACAAGAGGATCCTGACAGTGTGTGGTACGCATGCATTGAGGATTCAGAAGTCTGTAGTCACATACAGTGACTGCAGACTTTTAGCAATAGACCAGACAACCCCTTCAACATAAAGAGGTTTTTACAGCTCTGTAAAATATTTTATCAAACTATATGCACAAGAAAATATAAATAAACCTACGTACCATTCAGATTTCAAATATTACTGATATCTTGACTGACATTGTGTGCTGAAGCAGTAAAGACGAAGACTGGCAGAGGACAAAGGGTCTGTCAGCACAGAAGCAGTGGGGAGTTAGAAATTATAAAAATATTGTTTTTACAGAACTGAAAACCCCCTTTAAATGGTTTATATTATATTCTGCTGTGCCTACATATACTTTGCCGTGATTAAAGTTATCAACCTTCCTGGTCAACTTGGTAGGTAGTATGCAGATGAGTGAGCTTTAGAACATACAAATTGGTGCTTTGATCTAAGCAGTTAAATTAATCCATATCCCTAAATTAAATTGTAAATGGTACAGCCAACAATCTGAGCAAAGAAGCCTTGGCGGATTTAAAACGGAAAAGCAAATAGCATTTTTCTATGAAAGCATTTCTTTAAATAGGTGTCTTGAAAATCACTTAATTATTAAAGTGACTTTTCTGTAAACAAAATAGAATTAATTAATACATGTTTTGAATAAATAATGTTTTTCAGCCTTTCATCAACCTAACAGTTATTATTATATATAATACCTGGATCCAATGTATGCATAAACCATAGGGGCATAGCTATAGGCAGTAAGAGGAAGCCTTGTGCCCAGGTCTTGGTGCCTGACGCAGTCCAAGAACTCCACTACAACACTGAAAGACAGCAAAACCAAAAAACTGAGCTGGGCAAAAATACAAAAATGAGCATATATCCTACAGCGTGTAAATAAGTAATAGTACATATAAATTGTACATGTCAAACTAAGTACCCTACGTTATTTACATGTACTATTGCTATTCACTTATTTATTTACTGTAGGGTATATGCTCATTTTTGTTTTTTTTCTCGCGTTTTGTGTTTGGAATGGCCACAGTGTGAACGTGCTCTTACACTTTGCACGTATACCAGCTCAGTTTTTTGGCTTTGCTGTAATCCCTTGTACTTTGTACAAACAGGGTTGTGGCTCCCCTTTCTGAGTTAAGTAATTCATCTGCATAGCTTCCCATTGATGGGTGTCTCAGTTGGGCCCTGTCCTGCTCTGCCCTTATTGACATTGATGTCATTTGACACATGATAAGGTTGGGTACACCTTGTCATGGTGGGATGACTTCTATGCCTTTTTGATCAAAATAGCATTAACTAAGTACCCTACGTTATTTACATGTACTATTACTATTTACTTATTTACTTGCTGTAGGGTATATGCTCTTTTTTTTTTCTTGGGTTTTAACATTGAAAGACACCAGTATTCTGAGGTATACCTAAAGATACAGGTCCCTAAAGGAAAGATGAATATTAAGTGCCATTCAGGTCGTTAACCTCACTACGTCTGGTGCACCCATGGCTTTGTTTGCTTTTTAACTTAACAAATCTGACCAGCACCTCCTAACAAATTGAAGCAAAAGTGAACAGGTACAAACTGCAGTGACTCCAATATATACCGGTATATCAAAGTACAGCAGCACGCTGTGTCTGCCAAGGTATAGGCAAGCACTGAATATGTGATATGAAAACTGCCATATAGATTATACTTATAAAATTGAGGTAATTAGCTCGAAAATTGGCCAATTCGTGTTGGATGAGAACAACTCCCATCAGTCTAAGACCAGATTCACACATGCATGTGTCCCTGACCGTGTACTTACCATGCAGCACAGACTGGCCGCAGGTCTCCTTACCCCAGCTTGACAGACTCATACATGCCTATGAGGCTGCTGAGTTTCAGTCAGAAGACTCGCGGCCAGTCTGTGCACCATGGATCATGGCGCACAGATGTGTGAATGAAGCCTAACAGGTGGTGAGTTCTTCTTCAATGGAAGTCTTCAAACAGAAGCTGGACAGACATCTGTCTGAGATGGTTTAGTGAATCCTGCATTGAGCAGGGGGTTGGACAAGATGACCCTAGAGGTCTCTTCCAACTCTACCTTTCTATGATTCTATGAATTAGTGTTGGAGCTTATCTTCCCTTTAAAGAGGACCAGTCATAAGGTCAAAAGTGGACAGCTTTTACCCTTATTCTATTCTATGTTACTTTTTGATGTCTTTATCAAGAGAGCGCTGCTCACATGACAATTATATATAGGAGCCAAAAGACACCCCCTACAATAGATAGTCCTATGGGCAATACCCCCTTACTAGGGACATTGAAGATCAGCACAAAGAACAAAAATGCTCATATCTCTGGAAGCATATTGAAAAAAAATCAGATTACTTGGGACAGCAAAAAGAGCAGAACAAGAGGAAAAGCTGACTGCTTTTGGCCTGGTAACAAGTCCTTTTTAAATGTTTAGACTTTTGGCCCAGGTGAGGTATATCTCATAAAAAAGGTACATCAAAGAAAGGCATGCCTTAACATAGCCGATGGGCACATATGGATTAGCCAATTTGTACGTTATGTACCTTAATTTTATAAGTATAATCTATAGAACAGTTTCAGTTTACATTCGCATATTCAGTGTTTGCATACAGTATATATTGGCACACACAGCTTGTTTCTGCACTTTTTGATAAGTATAACTTCACTTATTATTTCACATGTGGAGAACACTATTTCTCTGCAGGTTTTCCAATTAAAATGAGAACCAACCGGTACGGCGTATGGATGGCCCATCATGGTATGTACACTTTTTCCAGTAATATAGCATGAGTTGAATTTGGTAGATAAAGGGGAAGGGGAGGAGGGGAGAGGGGACTCTTCCAGAGAAAGAGAAAACAGAAAGAAAGAGCTCCTAATGCAATTACACTATGTGGACTCGAGAGAGGTGAGCTGTTAGTCTCACCTGTCAGCGTTGTGCGTCCAGGCACAATGCTGTGGAACATGTGGATGAGTGAATGGGCTATCCCTGTCGGCTGCAGCTGCGTCCACTGCTCCGGACTCAAGAGTGTCGATACGGGATGAATCAATGTGGACAGAAAATCGCGGACTGATCAAGCACTGCCTGTGTTTCTGTGTCTAAGTCGTCAACAAGGTCATTGGTAAGGTGTCAAACACACCGATGCATGCTACCCAGCAGGACCTCAATGATCAAAAATAGGTCCAGACCATTCCGACACGACCAGCGATCTCACAGCAGGGGCCTGGTCGCTGCTAAGTGTCAAACGTAGCGAGATCGCTACTAAGGTCACTGTTGCGTCACAAAACTTGTGACTCAGCAGCGATCTCGCATAGTGTGACGGGGCCTTTAGTCTTCAAGACAAAAAGACAGGATGCAAAGGAGTGGGGTGTTCCTAAAGACAGAAGATGAGCACACCCCTTTAAGCACATCACACAGTTGATAAAATTTAATTTATGCGAAAACATTGGGAACAAGAAATGAGAGGAAATCAGGGCTCTGTGTCTGTTTAAACCTATAAATATCAGAATGATATAAACATAAAATACAATTATGCTAGGGTCACACGACCATATTTTCTCTGATCAGAGTATGATCACAGTGTGATCCGATTTTCTATGTTGTGGAGAAGAAGGAAAAAAAAATATTCCTCCCATCTTCTCCATTCTGTCCATTCGTGAAAATGTCATCCTAGTTTGGTCCGATTTTTCCACGGACTCACTGACTTGCATGGAAGAGTGTGATTTAAATAATGGATGACAATCGAGCATCCTGTGATTTTTTGTACATGTGCATGGCCCCATAGAATAACATTGGTCCGAGTGCGATCTGATAATTTGCCAGATCGAACTCAGACCAAAAGTACAGTTGTATGCACCTGCCCTTAGACATATGTGTATCTATGGATTATAAAAGGATTAAGATAAAATTAAAGTGATTTACTTAAAGTGTCAATGTGAAAACACCTGATGTTAACTACAGAATCTGCAGTGAGACAAACAGTTATAAGTAGGGATGAGTGGACCAGCGGAAGTTCGGGGTCTGGTACCCGACCCAAACTTTAGTCCAAAGTTCGGTTCGGGTACCAGAGCTTTACCTGAACTTGAACCAGAAACCGAACCCCACTGAAATGTATGGGGACCCGAACTTTGGAACTGGAAAAAAAATCTCTTTCTCTCTCACACTCTCTTTCACTATCTATCTCTGTCTCTCTGCAACGTTTTTTTCCCCCGGAACTCCGAATATTGCCGGGAGAAGTCCATGTTTGGCGACACTAACTGTCCGGTATGAACCCCACTCATAGTTTCACTCATCTATAGTTATAAGGCATCAAGTCCAGGTCTTAACTAAGACAACATAAAAAATAGCTTTGCCTGAACTATGGACAATGTAAAACGTTAGCATTTTATATTTTTGCTTCTAAATTGACCTTGGTTTAGTGGTCAGATGTTTTCATTTTCTTGGAACAGCCCTTTCTATTACCTGCAGCATTACCAAGTGAATGAATAACATAAAGCCGGGTTAATAACATGCATGTATTTAATTACACATCTGGGATATGTAAATTGAAGAAATAGGCATGCATTTATTCCTGACTTATTTCAATCCTTTCTCTACAAGGTTACTGTACCAAACTCAGAAGGCCGCAGTATACTTTGAACTTTCATATGGAATTGATGTCACTTGGAGCAAGTAGTAAATGGTTTCTTTACACACAGGGTGTCTTATGATATCAGGATCAAATACATATTTTCCTTTCATTTTTGTTCGCAAAACCTATTTCAGCTCATGAAATGTAACCCTGAAGTTATTCAGATATGTGTTAATTTCCTATTAGAATTGTGTATATTTTGCAGTGGCATCACATTTTTCTAAAGAATGAAAAATAATATTGTCATAAATAAAAAAAAATCAGTTGGTTGCTTCGTAGCAATCTGTTTATGTAATGCGGACCACCCCTCTAATTAACAATTAAAAGATTTGTCTCATAAAAACAACCTATCATTAAAGGGATATTCATTACTTTTAGTAATTGGAGGTATATAGGATATGCCAACATTTATCGCTGGGACCACCACTGGAATTGGGAATAAATTGAGCACGGTGGAGGTTCAGCTGTATGTCCCCTACATATTTTTTCACTGAGCAGTGGCATTTCTGAGCACCCAACTGTCCATGAAACTGTACCTTACCTATTCAGTTAATTGGGGTCACTTTGCATAGAGTGATCGGTACTACCCTTGTGTACATGAAAAACTGTAAATGGTTGCACGACTGAGGCAGCACTTTGGCCCATTAATTCTCAGGGCAAAGAGGTCAGACCCCCAACAAATCATTAAGCGATGGCATATATATGCGATATGCCATCACTTACTGATATTGGAATACACCTTTAAATTGAAGCAGGACTCACTAGGTGTTATCTCAAAAAACTTTGGCGTTTAGCAGAGGTAAGTCATGCATTCTATCTTCCTGCAGCCATTGAAAGAAGACTTAGTAATTGTGGTGTAAAGCGTAGGAAAATGTGATGGAGTGCTGCTATGGGCGGTGAAACTCCACTGGGGGGGGCAACCTTAGTTGCTGACAGTCTGGCATTTTGTGGGAGGTGCATGCAGATAAGTGGTGTGAACAGAAAGTCCTACATATTGGGAGGTTGTGAAAGTGAGGAAACAGGGCAAATCAGTCAACCAGCCTGTGAACAGCAGTATGACAGTGAGGCTCCTGAAAAGATTGTGGAAATGAGTTGTGAGAGCCAATATAGAGACAGTATGCAATGGCGGCATACTAGTGGGAGTTTAGAGCCCTATGCCTGGCCTTTGAGCCTGATCACCAAAATCAAATAGTTTCAGAAATACCAGCTGTTCTGGTTTGGCTTGGAGGTTGTGGGTGTGTGTGTAAGGAAGAAAACACAGAGATAAAATTAGCAAAGAAGTAATTGGATAGCATCATAAAAATTTAGATCTGGAGATAGCAAGGAAGTCCAGGTGCCAGGAAGGTCCATATGAGAAAAGAAAATAGAGCTCATATTCTAGTGAACAGAACCGGAGGTCAGAAGCTATAGCCGTGGGTTAGTGGGGTCCCTGAGGTGGAACAAGTAAAGGTTTTGGGACAGAGGCTTTGTGTAAGCCAGACCCGGAAGCATTAGTAAAGAAATATTGAGCTTGCCAGGCTGGACACAGGAGCAGCCGGAAGTCAGCTGTGTAAAACAGAGATTCAAAGACAAACCTTTGTACCTGCTATCTATTGTACAAAAGTTTTAATTGTAAACTACAGTTTATTTTTATAAAAAATAAATAAATAAATAAAAAAAAGTGTAAAAGCGGAGGAGCAATAGAAAAGGTTTGAGGCCTTGTGTCCATCCTGAGAGCCACTTTAAAAGTTACTGCATCACATTTATCACTGGAGCTTTCTGTACATCTGCATAAGGCCCTTAACCCTCTCCGGAGTACCTTTGCCCTTGGTACTCGTGCACATGATCGAATTTTCAGGTCCGAGTGCGATCCTCACTTGGACCAATGTTATTCTATGGGGCTGTGCACATATTCGATTTTTTTCTTAAATAGAGATTGTCAGGGAAAAAAATTGCAGCATGCTCAAGATTGATCCAGTATTCAGATCACACTGAGCCATGCAAGTCAATGAGTCCGTTAAAAACATCAGACTGCACTCATATGACATTTAAGTACAGTCCGATTTCCATGGACTGACACTATGGAGAAGATGGAGGCATTGTTTTCTCCATCCTCTCCCCATCAGTGAGAATCAGATCACACTGTGATCACACTCTGATCAAACTGTAATCAGAATCTGGTCAGAGTGTGATTGGCATAATTGACCCAATTCTTTCGGATCAGATAATATACACTTGTGTGTTCCTAACCTTACAGTGACCATTCAAATCAATGGTTGAACTATATAACACTTTGTCTTATATAAAGTGGTATGACAAGCTTGGCTATCAAGTGGGCAGGAATCTTGTGCATGCTGCAAGTATATGTTGCCGTTATTGCTATATAGGGAGTTTATTCTTTGTGTCTTGTGCCTGAGCTCAGTTTTTTGGGACAGATTTTCAGCTGCTATTTTTTACCGGGCTTCTACACAGTTTGAGTACTACACATGCTCACACTACTAAGCTAGATAAGGTAACAGAAATAAATACTCCTTATTACATTTCCGAGAAAAACTAGATTCAACTATTTCTAAAGTATACCTGTTTTCAAAAGTTACAACAGAAAATGACAGTTATGGATCGTCATATGGAGGTTGTCACTAATTTCCCCTCTCTGTCTGTCATGCAATAAATGTCCCAATACATAAGCAGATTGCTCCTATAAGGAATCTGAAAAAATGAGTGTCAACCGCTGTAGGAGCTGTGATACAGTTATATGAAAAAGTTTGGGCACCCCTATTAATCTTAAGCTTAATGTTTTATAAAAATTGGTGTTTTTGCAACAGCTATTTCAGTTTGATATATGTAATAACTGTTGGACACAGTAATGTTTCTGCCTTGAAATGAGGTTTATTGTACTGACAGAAAATGTGCAATCTGCATTCAAACAAAATTTGACAGGTGCATAAGTATGGGCACTCTTATCATTTTCTTGTTTTAAATACTCCTACCTACTTTTTACTGACTTACTAAAGCACTTTTTTGGTTTTGTAACCTCATTGAGCTTTGAACTTCATAGCCAGGTGTATGCAATCATGAGAAAAGCTACTTAAAGTGGCCACTTGCAAGTTGTTCTCCTGTTTGAATCTCCTCTGAAGAGTGGCATCATGGGCTCCTCAAAACAACTGTCAAATGATCTGAAAACAAAGATTATTCAACATAGTTGTTCAGGGGAAGGATACAAAAAGCTGTCTCAGAGATTTAACCTGTCAGTTTCCACTGTGAGGAACATAGTAAGGAAATGGAAGAACACAGGGACAGTTCTTGTTAAGGCCAGAAGTGGCAGGCCAAGAAAAACATCAGAAAGGCAGAGAAGAAGAATGGTGAGATCAGTCAAGGACAATCCTCAGACCACCTCCAGAGAGCTGCAGCATCAACTTGCTGCAGATGGTGTCACTGTGCATCGGTCAACTATACAACGCACTTTGCACAAGGAGAAGCTGTATGGGAGAGTGATGCGAAAGAAGCCGTTTCTGCAAGCACGCCACAAACAGAGTCAGCTGAGGTATGCAAAAGAACATTTGGAGAAGCCAATTTCTTTTTCGAAGAAGGTCCTGTGGACTGATGAAACCAAGATTTAATTGTTTGGTCATACAAAAAGGCGTTAAGCATGGCGGCAAAAAAACACAGCATTCCAAGAAAAACACTTGCTACCCACAGTAAAATTTGGTGGAGGTTCCATCATGCTTTGGGGCTGTGTGGCCAATGCCGGCACCGGGAATCTTGTTAAAGTTGAGAGACACATGGATTCCACTCAGTATCAGCAGATTCTTGACAATAATGTTCAAGAATCAGTGATAAAGTTGAAGTTACGCAGGGGATGGATCTTTCAGCAAGACAATGATCCAAAACACCGCTCCAAATCGACTCAGGCATTCATGCAGAGGAACAATTACAATGTTCTGGAATGGCCATCCCAGTCCCCAGACCTGAATATCATTGAACATCTGTGGGATCATTTGAAGAGGGCTGTCCATGCTCAGCGACCATCAAACTTAACTGAACTGGAATTGTTTTGTAAAGAGGAATGGTCAAAAATACCTTCATCCAGGATCCAGGAACTCATTAAAAGCTACAGGAAGCGACTAGAGGCTGTTATTTTTGCAAAAGGAGGATCTACTAAATATTAATGTCACTTTTCTGGTGAGGTGCCCATACTTATGCACCTGTCAAATTTTGTTTGAATGCAGATTGCACATTTTCTGTTAGTACAATAAACCTCATTTCAAGGCAGAAACATTACTGTGTCCAACAGTTATTACATATATCAAACTGAAATAGCTGTTGCAAAAACACCAATTTTTATAAAACAATAAGCTTAAGATTAATAGGGGTGCCCAAACTTTTTCATATAACTGTATCTGCCATTACCTGTGGTCACATAAAGACGACCCGTCAGCTCTCCTGATACCATTGTTGTACTAGATAGTTGTATTCTCCAGGAAATAACAATTCTGGATCATCTTTTCTCAGAACACTATGCTGTGTTGTTTCTCTGTTACTACTCCTAGACATGTATGAATAAACTGTCATCTAGATGTTACCCCCCTTCCCCATTGTTAAAGGGATGGACCCCTACAACTGGTAACAGGCAATTGTCAATTTATTCTCAGATTTCTAGGAGGAAGACAGAAGACTTCTAAGAAAATATAAGGGAATGCAAGAATTTAGTAAAGCAGACATGACTATAGTAATGACCTTTGTTGGTGGTTTTACACACGTCCTTATTAGGAAAATGCTACATTTTTTGCAACATTTTTCCTGGATCTTTGCCAGAAAAAGCTTTAAAAAATTGTGCACCCAATTGCGTACAAAAATGTATATTAAGCAGTATTTTTTCACCATAATATGTATTAACAGTGCAGGGAATACTGTTGACATACTGTATATCTTCAAAATATAGATGTGAACAGAGCATAAACAGCATTAGCTGCAGTGTATGTAAAACTATATGGAGTTGTTGATATCAATCTTACGCTTTAACTTAAACCTACATATAAGAGGCATTAAGTATGTAGGCATGGATGTATGAAAGTCACTTTTGGTGACACAACCTTTTTTGTTTGTGACCTTGCAGTCATTTGATCCACACAATGGTATTCAACATTACCCTATGATCAGTGGCGTGCCACCAATGGCAGCAGACCACATTTGCACTATGGAACTTAGTATTCCGATTTTAACAATATCTGTGTTCTCAACCTGTAAACCTGAGTTTTGGCACTCAGCACAGCAGGTGCAATGCCAATGTCACTAGACTAGTACTCATTGAGGGAATGGGAGCTAGATGGGTAGCTTTTGTTTTTTATTTTATCAGTGTACTATTCTGCATAAGGAGGATGGACATCATATTGTGGGGCATAATACTCTGTTAAGAGACATTGGGAGAGGGGACATAGTGTGAATGGGGCAACTGTGATGGCACTGTACTGTGTTGGGGGCAGTTTGGGTGCATCACATTCTTTGGAAGGGTCATCTTAATGTATGAGTAGCACAGTGGAAGGACTACTTTATTAAGGGGCATTTTTATGCATCTTAATGAGTGAGGGGCACTGTAGAGGCATCATACGGTGTTGGTAATCAATATAAGGGCATAATACTGTGTTTGGGGCACTGTGAAGGCCTCATACTGTTTGTTGAGGGGCACTGTGAAGGCATAATGTGTGGGGGAACTATGGGGGCATCATAAAGTGTGAAGGACACAGTTGAGGTTAATTGTTTTGAGCAATTCACTTGGGGAATCATAATGTGTGAAGGGACATCTTTGGGAACATCATACTGTGTGGAGAAACATCATGGGGTCATCATACTGCATGATAAGGAATCATAGTACATGGAGGTCATGAATGAGGTATCATTATGGGTGGGAACACTAAAGGACTTTATTAGAAGCACTATTTCTGTATGATCGACACAGTACATGTCCTTCTTCCCTGTCTTTGAAAACTGGGACATATGCTCTTCTGTGACCCTACCTATATGCCATGCCCTCCTGACTCAGCTGAATAATTGTATTATTTTGAGGGAGGGGTATGGATGAGACTAAATTCAGATATTTGCTATGAAGCCCCATGATTTCTATGTACACCCCTGCCTATGGTGTATGCAGTCCTGAGTAATATAGTCTTCAATACACTGAATTCTAGGTTAGATAAGTTGTCCACTACTATCTCATTGATGACCTATCCTTTGGATAGGTTATCAATGTCTGATCGGTTGGGGTTCAACACCCGGCACCCCCACCGATCAGCTGCTCTCGGTGTCGTCGGCAGTGGATGCCGGCCAGAACTGCTTGATTGCGGAGCTGCTTCGTCTTCTCCTATTGGCCATAGCAGGGTACTGCACATCCGCGTCCTATTGATTTGAATAAGGATAGGTCATAAATGAAAAAGTAGTGGACAAACTCTTTAACTACTCAGCTGGTACACACCTGGTATTCTGAAATTGGGGACAGTTGAAAAGGATTGTGCCCAATCTAATAGAGGGGCTTTAAAATGTTATATATTTTACTTTACGTCTGATAAAAATCATTGGCACTACACAAAGCTTACATGTTTCATGCCATTTTGGCTCTTCCACTAATCTACAAGGAAGAGACACATGACTCGAAAGATGTAACATAGTAACATAGTAACATAGTTTTTAAGGTTGAAGGAAGACTAAGTCCATCTAGTTCAACCCATAGCCTAACATGTTGATCCAGAGGAAGGCAAAAAAAAACCCATGTGGCAAACACCAAGCTCCACATTGGGGAAAAAAATTCCTTCCTGACTCCATACGACAAACCAAACTAGTTCCCTGTATTTTCTATGCAATGCTGACGTGTTTTAATGTGAAGAAATAAAGGCCATTACATTTTAACTTTCCATTGCTGTATATTCTATTTATCTTTTGGTTGTGCTCAAGCAGTATGTTCACTTCCCCTCTGTGCCTGAATACCGATATGTCTGGTGCTACCATCAAAATGAGTGAGCGGTATCTGTATTTGGAGTGGAAAAACAAATACTGCCAAGTTCTGCACAATTTTGCCACAATATTGGATGCAATTTTGTTATCAGATGCAATTTGTGAAAAAAAAAGCATGAAGTGAATAATAAATATGGACTAAAGTGTTGCGTGTTTGCTTATATGTTGCTCGGGATGAGCATACGGACAAGCATATAGTACTTGTGTATATAGCGCCAAGTGTTTCTATAAAAAAATACAATTTAAATGCAGTTACTGTTGACTACACAGCTAGATTTACTTACAGTGTAAGAGGTTTTCTCTGACTCATTTGGCAATTTAGTCTTAAAATAGACCTCAAAGCTATTTGAATTTATCTGCCTTTTACAAAGTGAGTTATTTGTTGAGATACTAGCTTGACTTTTACTATTTGGCATCTAGAATATTTTTCAATCTACCTATCTAAAAAAAAAAAAACAGAAAAAAAGAGAAAACAAGTAAGATTAATTTCAAAGTTGTTGTTGGTGCATGCCCATTTTAATCTTTCTTTCTTTCTTTAAACAGTATCTTTAGTATATATTTCATAGATTGCAATAAAACACCTTTATCTCTAAAATGTTTCAGTCCTAGCAATAAAGTTGATCTTGAAACCCAAGTAAGAATAATATTCCAAGTATTCAGGTAACATCTATGCAATTATTATGTTAAAACCCCCCTTTAAAGAGCATAAATCTCCCTCTCTGGAGGGCACTTAAGAAATCTTCATAGAAGAAATTGCGAACTGATAACTTGCTTTGTTTTTTAACAAACTCCATTACTGGATTCTATTAAACGTCTGTGCCTCCGGATACAATTGGAAGATAATAGTTTCATAGCATATATTTCATTGGAAAGACAATTTTTTTTCATTTGTACTATTTTAATCATTCCAGTACTATAAAGAACTTCAAGAAGTATATAGAAAGCACTACTATATAATGCAAGAATCTACGGAAAATGGTCATATATGGTGGGATTACTCATCGCACACACTATGTAATCAGTCAGAAAATCCCTTTGAAGATGCTGTCAGTTGCCCCTTAGCTAAATATCACAAGCTGATAATAACAGTAAAATCGCCTGTTGGCAGCATTTCCAATGTGAGAAATTTTTTGGAAAGGGGAGCTATAATTTAATCCCTTCCTGACGTGACATACATGTAAATAACATGCTGGGTGGAAGTATATGGAGCAGGCTCAGAAGCTGAGCCCACACCACTCCCAATCTCTGACAATCACATTTAAGGTGCACAATCCCAGGTGCTTGCTGTTTCGGGTATCCATAGGCTCCCCTGCAAGACAATCGCAAGGATCTGATGGGTTGTCCGAAAAGCTGAGGGCCGTCTGAAGGCCCATACGGCTTCCATATTTGTAGTACTATGAACATTATGGAGGAAATCCAGTACTCTCTTAGATATAGAAAATGTGAAAACACTTTCTTATTCTTGAAAAACATAAAAAAAATCCAGCACATGGAAAGAGAACAATTCTGACGCGTTTCGAGCACAGTGTGTGCTCTTAATCGTAGCATAATGAGTTTTCTTCCAACAACGCATAAATACTATAGACAAACCAATTAAAATCAACCATGATACATTGGTAAGAGAAAGAAGAACACGCTGAATCAGGTGGGGATTTAACTCATACAGGTGCGGAGCAAATTGTATAATATACTTATTACCAAATGCCGGTACATAACGTATCAAATAAAACCTTTAAAGAAAAAAACAGGTTGATGATTCATTGAAAAAAAGCATTAAGATATACTGTACATATGAAAAAACTTGGCGATCCCCCTAGTAATGTAGGAACAGGTCCTGTTTCCTATTCAGTCCAGATGGAAGCCTTGTATTCATTTTAGAGATCCAATATGCCTTTCGACTGAATAGCTTGCGACGGTAATCACCGCCTCGAGTTGGGGGGATCACTCTCTCAATCCCCTGCATACAAAAACCTGCGAGATCAGAATTGTGGACAACTGTAAAGTGGAGCGAAATAGCAGACACATTGTGAACTTTGCTACCAATATATGATAAATGACGTTTTGTCCTAATTTTAAGAGGTCCAGTAGAACACCCTATATATTGTAATCTCCAAATATTACAAGACGCTAAATACATGACAAAAGTAGAGTTACAATTTGGTGTATGACACAGTTTTTACTATCAGAAAAGGAAGAAAAAGATTTAGAGTTTTGCATGACAGAACAACAGGTGCAGATCTTATGTCTGCACTTATAGGAACCCTTTTGATGTATCCAGGTTGAATTTCTCTGCAAATGAACTTTGCCTGCTCCACTTGCTTTATTAGGCCACGGCCCCACTATCAGTATCTGGACAGTATTCAGTCAGTATTTTTCCTCAGGAGTGGGAGCCAAAATCAAGTGAGGAACAATCAGAGAAAATGTGTAATAGAAACAAGTCACCAATTCTGCATTTATCACCCACTCCTGGTTTTGGCTCCCACTCCTGAGAAAAAATACTAACTGAATACTGACCAAATACTGATAGTGGGGCCGTGGCCTTCCTGTGAAAATTAGCCACGGGTGATCGTGATTTTAGCTATATATGGCAGTACAGTTTTATTACATAACAAGCAATCAGATAATTATAGATACAGGTCCCATAGGGGGACAAAAATTACAAAACCATTAAAAAATCAACCCACCACCCATTTCTCTCTCTGAAAAAAAAACTGAAATTTAAAAAATATATTCGATATTTCATTATTCATAAAATTTTAAAATATAAAATAATGGAATTCATGCAGATAATGCCATTAAAGAAAATAAAATCAAAACACCAGAATTGCTTTTTGATCTTTTGCAATATCGCCTTCAAAAAATTCAATAAAAAGCAATCAAAACTTAATGCACCACAAAATGGTTTCAATGAAAGCATCAGCTTGCCACACAAAAAAAGAATCCATTGACAAAAAAAGAATAAAAAACAGCTACGGGTCTCAAAAATGGCGACACAAACCAATTTTTTTTTTTACAAACTTTTAAATATTTTTCACAATAATAATAAAAGACTAGTTTGGAACCACCATAATCATAATGACATAAATAATCATGTCGCAAGGTCATTATTACTGCAGAATAGATGCAATTAAAAAAAACTAAAAAAGTGATGGAATTGCGTTTTTTTGCATTTAACCACACTTAGAATTTATTTTCCTCTTTAACAGTACATTTTATTGTTAAATGAATGGTGTCATTCAAAATTACAACTTCTGCAAAAAAGAATTTATATGGTATGTCAATGGAAAAATAAAAATAAAAAATTTGTTGTAAGGAGAGGACAAAAAAGAAGGAAAGCTCAAAAAAGATAATTGTCCACAGAGCAAAGGGATTAAGACTTTTAGAATAAGTAGATGTGGCTATTCCTTGTGCACAAAATTACTTTAAGGTTGGGGTCATATGGCCGTCAATTATCTCATGCGAGAGAATCGGGCCGATTATGCTAATGACACTCGGCTCACACTCTGTCAGAGTTTGACCCCGAGTGTCATCTTACTGTGATGTGATTCTCTCACATGAGAGCATCCGAGCACAGGTGGAGAAGGTGGAGAACTTAATTTCTCCATGTTCTCCATTGTCTTTGTCCGTGGATAGACTTGTATGGGTGCGCGTGATCCGGTTGTTGGCTGCACTTGCAGCATGATGCAATTGTTTTCTCATGCTGAATCAGCATGAGAATCAAAGCGCTGGTTGGTACTGCCTCATAGTATTACATTGTGCTGAGCGTTATTCGATAAAACATTGCATAGCACTCGGCTGTGTTATACACTCGTGTGAGTGAACTTTAAAACTACTAAGCATCCCTTTTTTTCCTACTTTCCAGTCAATAAATCTGGTTTTGGCTGTTATATAAGTTATTTATTAAATTATTTCCTTTAGTAATTGGAAGGTCATTAATATTTTATCTATAATCTGTTTTAGCTCGAAAACAAGAGTAGCCATTTACATAGTACATAAGCTTTATTTGTATTTGGAGGTAAAATTCAGCATATCTCATTATTGTTCCCAGAAAGCAAATGTTGGAGACAGTCAGACAAGTTGTCCCGGTATATATTTATATAATGCATATAGCCCTTATTTGGTCTAGCACAGCAACAGCTCCAAGGGTCGAGTTATTTTCTGGGAAGGGAGACGAAAGAATATATGGCAATAGTCAAATGTTAACTACATAGGGTGGGAAACAATCTGGAGGATCACTTGGTGGTAACTAGAGATGAGCAAATACATTTGAGCTAAATTGAATTCTACCCGAATTTTGCAAAAATTCACATTCACCAAAATGCAAAACTTTATTCATTTGCTTCTGCACGAATTCGGCAAGGTTGTGGCTGCTAGTTGTAATTTTTCTGAACTGTTAAGGGCCATAAAAAGGTTAAAAAAAATCCTTATACTCATCTTATCGCACATCTCTCTGACCCCTCCGCTCCTCACCATCACCTGTCCGGTCCTTGTCACATCTTTTGTCACATCTCCGTTCCTCACCATCACTTGTCTGGTCCTTGTCACATCTTTTGTCACATCACCGCTCCTCACCATCACTTGTCCAGTCCTTGTCACATCTTTTGTCACATCTTCTTGTCACATCTCCGCTCCTCACCATCACCTGTCCGGTCCTTGTCACATCTTTTGTCACATCTCCGTTCCTCACCATCACTTGTCTGGTCCTTGTCACATCTTTTGTCACAACTCTGCTCTTGACCATCACCTGTCCAGTCCTTGTCACATCTTTTGTCACATCTTCTTGTCACATCTCCATTCCTCACCATCACTTGTCCAGTCCTTGTCACATCTTTTGTCACATCTTCTTGTCACATCTCCGCTCCTCACCATCACCTGTCCGGTCCTTGTCACATCTTTTGTCACATCTCCGTTCCTCACCATCACTTGTCTGGTCCTTGTCACATCTTTTGTCACATCTCTGCTCTTGACCATCACCTGTCCAGTCCTTGTCACATCTTTTGTCACATCTTCTTGTCACATCTCCATTCCTCACCATCACTTGTCCGGTCCTTGTCACATCTTTTGTCACATCTCCGCTCCTCACCATCACCTGTCCGGTCCTTGTCACATCTTTTGTCACATCACCGCTCCTCACCATCACTTGTCCAGTCCTTGTCACATCTTTTGTCACATCTTCTTGTCACATCTCCGCTCCTCACCATCACCTGTCCGGTCCTTGTCACATCTTTTGTCACATCTCCGTTCCTCACCATCACTTGTCTGGTCCTTGTCACATCTTTTGTCACATCTCTGCTCTTCACCATCACCTGTCCAGTCCTTGTCACATCTTTTGTCACATCTTCTTGACACATCTCCATTCCTCACCATCACCTGTCCGGTCCTTGTCACATCTTTTGTCACATCTCCGCTCCTCACCATCACCTGTCCGGTCCTTGTCACATCTTTTGTCACATTTTCTTGTCACATACCCGCTCCTCACCATCACCTGTCCAGTCCTTGTCACATCTTTTGTCACATCTTCTTGTCACATCTCCATTCTTCACCATCACCTGTCCGGTCCTTGTCACATCTTTTGTCACATCTCCGCTCCTCACCATCACCTGTCCGGTCCTTTTCACATCTTTTGTCACATCACCGCTCCTCACCATCACTTGTCCAGTCCTTGTCACATCTTTTGTCACATTTTCTTGTCACATCTCCGCTCCTCACCATCACCAGTCCGGTCCTTGTCACATCTTTTGTCACATCTTCTTGTCACATCTCCGCTCCTCACCATCACCTGTCCGGTCACATCTTTTCACCAGTTCAGGCTCTGAATGTGGATTCTGCGTATGTGCGCTCAAGATCCTGGGACACGTCATGTGATCATGAACTTTCAAGCACTTGCACAGAACCCACCCGAGTCTCATCAAAACCGGAAGTCCCAGCTAAGAGTCAGAGACCAGAGAGTTTTTGCACAAGTGGCAGGGGTCACGAGATGCAACGAGGACTGGCGGAGTGATAGTGAGGGGTGGAGGGGATGGAGAGGTAAGTGGTAAGTTGAGTACAAGTATTTTTTTTATTTTTTACATTTACTATGCTCTTGTATCTGTAGAGACCCCAGAAATATTACATTTGTTGACAATTTCTCTTATAATGGGAAAAACCAATGTGAACAGACAAATTAAAATTTTGCCTGATCCACTCATCTCTAATGACAATTGCTGATCATACAGCATGATAGGGATCTGCTATTTCCCCATTGTATCAGTACATTGCTTTTGCTATGGCATGGCTCAGCAAATTATCGTTTTTTTCTAAAATCCAGAAAAAGCAGCTCTGCCTTCTTTAGCAGCTTAAAAGTGAACGTGAACTTTAAAAGTGTAAATACCACAGTCTGTCTCAGATCTACTCTCTGTACCGAGCGCCTAGATAACTTCTCCCATATGAAGAAAGCATGCTTTCCATGGTTACCATTTCCGCTAAACATGTCTAACATTTAGTACAAGATACAAGCCACACCATGTGAACAATTTTGTAATAATAGCACTTCTATTAATGCAGCTGATTACTCTCAGAGGAGGCTGCACAGTCGTCACTCCGTTATAATAAATGTAAATATTGAAATTTATTCTAATGGAATAATCTCACAGATGTTTCTGCTGTGGTTCTCTATGATTAGGCTAGGTTGTGGCACCAGTTATTTTAATGAAAGCTGTGACTGACACTTCTGTTGATTCCTGTCCCATGAGTTTTACTGCAGTTTCCATCACAGATGTGACTGAAAAGTATAAATCAGTTGGGCAGAACAGGCAATTCTGACCAAATAACTGCAGTGTATAAAGGTGCAGAACTTGTCTTTGTCTATAACACTCTGCATCATATGCTAAATGCCCAGGCTGCAACTGGTTTCTCAGGACACCTAAGGAGCTACATGGAATTATATGATCCAAGTTCATTATGTTTGCAAGTATCATTCAGTAATATCCACCTGGGGATCATATGGATCAGACATAGAATAACAAAGGAAACTAGTGGAAATTTCACACCTACATGAACTGCAATAATTTATAGTAAGCGTCTTTAATAAAATTTGTTCATAAAGTTATAGAGACAAGGCCGCCCTGTATGATGCCCAAATTAAGAAGCCCTCACCTCCTTGTGTAATACTCACATATTAAAAAAACTTTACAGTATATACTTCACACCTACATGAGCCACAGTAATTTATAGCATGTTTCTCTAATAAAAGTTATGGAGATAAATCCACCTGAATTAAGAAGTCCTCCCTTTCTCATATAATACTCGCATATAAGAAACTTTAAAGTATATACTTCACAAATACATGAGCCACTGTAATTTATAGTAAGCCCCTCAAATAACATGTCCTCATAAAGTAATATAGATAAAGCCGCCCAAATTAAGAAGTCCTCCCCTTCTTGTGTTATACTCACATATAAGAAACTTTATAGTAAAGTTCTCCCCTTCTCGTGTGATCCCCACTTTCCATTCTGTGTCAAGCTATAGCTTTTTGCATTTGCTACATTCCCAAATGGTCATTTTACTTTCAGACAACACAACGTCATTTTATAGATGATGTAATAGTCAATCTGTATTTAAGTTTAGTCAATCTATTTTAAACTTGTCTTTTCAGCAAACTGCATGAACCAATAATTAAAGTGAATATAGCAATTTTTTTTTGTAATTTATATTTCTTTCTCCACTTATGGGACACTTCTCTCCTGATCAAATCTGCCTGAATATAAGAAAGATGGAAACATTGAAATATAAAGTTGCACCTCATATTATTCTTTACATCGAAAGAAAGTAGGATGAGGACCATATATGTATAAATACATGGGTGTTCAATACAAAGGACTGGCACAAGACTTATTCCTTACAAAGGACCAGAAGGGCACTCATTATGGGTGGAAAAAGGGTGATTCTGGCAGCAACATAGAAAAGGCTTCTTTACTGTCAGAGCTGTAAGACTGTGGAATTCCCTACCACAAGAGGTAATAATGTCATACATTATAACAAGCTTTATAAAAAGGACTGGATGATTTCCTCAGCAAAAATGGCATTGTGAATTATAGATAATTTAGTGACAAATAATGTATTATTGGTGGAGAAAGGTTCTACTTGATGGACCTAAGTCTTTTTTCAACCAATTTAACTACGTAACTATGAGGAAGGAGGAGCCGGGAGAAGCACTTATACAGGAAGAGAAACCCAAATTTGTGTTACAACTTGTCTAGCAAGTAATTTATTTTAGCCCAGTCCTGGATTCCCAGCTATAATGCTCAGTACTTATGTGTATTGTCCTCCATGCTGATGCATCTTCTATCTGTGTGATACACAGAGAATTAAGAGCAGGAACCCATAATTGAAAATTTACAGATAACGTATGCAAAGGTGAAAACAGGTGAAAAATTCCTCATGCACACACATGACAAATAAAACATCTTAAATTACAAATATGTTTTAATGTTGTTTTAATCACGTACAAACTACGTAATAATCACTCTGAAATTCTGACCACAAAATGCCTCCCTTCTAACATGTGTTGGATCTTTGTCTTTATGCTTCTGCTCTCCTGTCTATCAAGTTGCATAAAGGCATAAAAGAGAGGTGGGCTTCAAGTTTTACGACAAGTCAGGATCAATGAGTTCTGGGAAGAGGAGAAAAGAAAGTTCCAGCTCTTATAGTGCAGGCAAAGTGCTAACAAAAGTGAACCACCTACTCAAAAGAGTGGATGGCAAGTTACAGGATATGAGAATCGGGAGAGTTCTTGGATATATTAGACTTGTATGTGCACATGAAGCAGTTATAAATTGTTGTGGATGATGAGCGTAGCAAGGCCATGATATCCTACAGGCTTTGTATGAAAAGATAAACTTTAAGGCTCTTCTATACCATCTTTTTTCACAGTATCTTTTTTGGTGAGGGCTGGATGACGCACTTCTCAAGTTTGTCGCACAGAATAGGATCGGTCAACGTACTAATATGCTGTTTACTACAGCGGTATCCAAAACATTCTGGAAAAATAAATGAACACAAACATGTCCTAAACTACTGTACAACACCTAAATTCACCAGCTTTTCTCATACTTTAACTACTGTAAATATAACCATTACAGAACGACAAAACGCTGATGAACATTAAGACTTATGCACAGAGCAGCACCGTACGCACAGTGTGCTGCCATACTGCACTACTGTATATTTTACAGCTATTCAATATTTAGTACAATGAACATTTTTTTGCATACGGAAAAAAGTCTCTAAAGCACCACTCCAGCAGGGTTATTTTTCAGCGCTGGAGTGGTGCTTCTAATGTAAGATCCCTGCCCCTAGTCTGACCCTATTTACCGGCCGCCATCTTCACCTTTTTTCAGCGACTGCTCCAGTCGCGCAGCGCCATTTTGTGACCGCAACTTCTCACTGACTGGAACTCAGAAGTTACATCACATGCTCTCAATGCTAGTATACAAGAGCCAGAACGAGACTCTCATAGACGTACATTGAAAAGTGACCTACAGCTTACTCCAGCAAACACTAGACTGATCCAGAAGGTCACAAACTACTTGAGACCGGTGAGAGCAGTGGCAATAGATGGTGAAGACGGCGGCGGGTAAGTATAAGACTGGGTGCAGGCACTTAACATTACAAGCACCACTCCAGCACTGCAATAAAAAAACACTGGCGTGGTGCTTTAAGCAACATGTTAAAAGTTCAACGTACTAATGTACAATGTCTCAGCCTTGTAGGGTATTTGACAATGGCTTAAAAATTGGCCTTTGGAGCCAAAATGCTTTTTTTTATTATGCCTAGATAAAGGTTTAGTGTCATTTATTTATTTTAATTTATCCTGTGCCGCACAAATCATTTTTCTCTTTTTTAAACTTCCAAATATTTTATTTTTGTAAATTACAAGATTACAATTACATCACAATTATTTATATGCAATGTATGTAAATTATTATGGGTTGCAGAATAACCCTTTAATAAGAAAGATATGTCATAAATACATAATCAAATATAAATGATACAATACATTGCATACACATATATGACAGAATCTCATGTTATATTTTTCCTTTAGTTACTAGATTTGTTTTCTCAACCACCAGCAGGTTATAATGTAGCAAAAAAAAAGTTATGAAGTAAAATCAGTGCAGTTGATTGAAAGCCATGAAAGTGTAGAATAGAATTAGAATGCAGTGAATGGTGTCAATGTAGTATACACCTTACAATGGAATAAAATAGAAGGAAGTAAAACCATTTAAGTGCTCTAGATGCAAATTAGGAGTACATAATGTTAGGTCTTACAGGAGGCTTGTCAATGTAATTCACCTTTTAAGAATTAACACGTTGAAGTACAATTCTACAACACAAGAACTAATCATGCACAGTTAGACGGGTGCAGCCATAATAAATACTATTACTTCAGCATTGCTGCTACTCATTCATGAGCAATTCAGGGCAAATAATCCTGCAGGACTCAATAGACTATAATGACATTATGTATTTCCTGCTATAAATCATGTTAGGCTTTAAAGAAAGGTTGTTAAAATTGAACAGTAGACTTTTTTTGGCTATTGTGATATAATGGCCTTAGATAAAAGGTTTCGCCACCATGAGAAGATACTGGATGTTTTCTGTTTCTTCGCCCCTGAGACGTTACCAATAGAGATAAGTGGACCCAAACTTTACAGCTCGGGGTTCGTACCAGACACTTAGTGCTGAATTCCGAGCAGGGACTTCTCCAGGAAGTCCCTGTTAATGTTCAGAGTTCCGGGGGAACTTCGTAAGGAGAGAGAGAATTTTCAGCTCCAAAGTTCGGGTCCCCATATATTACAATGGGGTTGGGGTTCATGTTCAAGTTCGAGTAAAGTTCTGGTGCCCGAACCGAACCTTGGACATAAAGTTTTGTCAGGTGCCAGAGCCTGAACTTCCACAGGTCCACTCATCCCTAGTTACCAATCTTAGGGGTGAAGGAACTGTGATGACTTTTTGGTCCAATCTGTTTCTTATAACTTTATTTGGGTAGAGCCAATATATTCAAATGAAGCATAATGTTGTGATGATCTATGTTTCCAGACATCATTTTCAAGAAATTGGTTGGGCTCCTCGCACCAAGTTCCTCATTAATACTATATCTTTACTTTCTGTTTTTTGCTTTAAGAGAGTATTCCCATCCTAGAGATGTTTAGCATTACCATGTAAATTACCATAAGTGTCTGATACATCTGTGTGCACCTTTATTGTCACAGTTGTTCTTCATAATGTTTCACTGTCCTACGATGTCATACTCACTGTCATTGTCTATAATAATGCTGCACAACCTGTTCATTAATATCTTTAGAAAACAATGTTTGCCACCTATTTCCTCAACACATATTGATAAGAATAAAAAAGATAAGTTGCTAAAAGTGGAAAAAACATCTCTTTTCCTATAAGAATTGTTAAAAGGTATTTCCGCGTAATAATGTGATGGAATTTCACTAGTATTTTGCATCACTTTATGATTGAGACCTCCACCAAAATAGAGTGCAATTCTGAGTCAGCACTGCAAACCTGCTTTTTCCCTGCACAGAAGTGACAAGGCCACCTACTGAGCAGCAAGTCCCTGATAAATAAAAGGGCTAATGTGCAGGAAAAAATTTAATAAAACTCTCATCTCAAGATCAATGGTCGTTCCTGTGGTCAGACCTTCATCAGTCATAAACATTTAGCAGTAACCCATCAATTTATCAAATGGAAATATCTCTTTAAAGGGAATCTGTCATCTTGCTTTTGCTACCTCATCTGAGAGCAGCATGATGTAGGCAAAGAGACCCTTATTCCAGTGATGTACCACTTAGTTTACTGGGTGCAGCAGTTGTGACACAATCAGAGTTCTTAGATGCAGCATGAAGGAGAGCAGAGAAAGCTGATTCCTCCCACACCAGGCTCTCTATGTACATAGTCTATTGACAGTGAGCTGCTTATCACAGAAGGGGGCAGAGTTGGACGACTTAGCTTCTGCCAGCTAGTCCCAGCAGTGATTATGTCTTAGTGATAAAACTTTCATTGCAAGTAAACAAGAGCACACAGATTAATAAGTGACACATCACTGAATTCAGTGTTTTAACCCCTACATCATGCTGTTCTCTGATTACATAGCAAACATCTGCTGATAGATTCCCTTTAAATGTGGTCAAAGAGCTGCATGAATCCTGTCTAAGTTACCGTACTCAATCAGAAATCGTATTTATTGAAACCTGGATTTTCTATTAGGGTGCTTTCATATTGAGTTCTAGCACCAATTACTTGGTCCCGTCGGGGCTTACATCCGAACCCAGTGAAAAACTGGATGATTCGGGAGTATGCACCGATGGGGTGATAGCCTATAATGGTGCCGACAGAGTGAACGTGTGCTTTGTCGTGCATCATTTTCGGTTGTGTACGCCTACTGGAGATGGACACCCAGATGCAGTCTACTACGCCTGAGTGTCAAACTCCAGATGGCATACATGCCCAAAAATGATGCACAACAGAGCACACGTTCACTCTGTTGGCACCATTATAAGCTATGGTTCCGTCAGCGCATATGGACGAATCACATTTTGCGGGGGGGTTAGGACTTAAGCCCCAGTGGGACTAACGAATGGCGGGTGACAGAAATCACCCTTATAGATAACCAAATGAAAACTAGGATTAAGTACTACGAAAGAATAATATGATTGTAATCTACAGTGTCATTACCTTGTATACATTTACATATCGCATGAACACAAGAATGAAGACATGCTTAAACAGCAATACAATCTGCTTTAGCTGATTCTCCGTCGCACCTTATTTCACTTGGAATACTTTTATACTACTGCATACTAAGCGTGTCTTTAAAAAGTAGACTTTGGTCATTTCGCAGAGAGAAGCATGTTGGGGTTTTGACATTTTGCATTCCCACCAACTGTTTTAAAATATGAATTCTGCGGGAATATTGCCCAGCAATATCAAATTAAAATTAGTTGCTGTAATCTTTTCATAGATACTGCGTACACAAGCAAATAAACATTTTGACATTTATGGATGCAAAACCTACTTTCTAATGAAATATTCCAGTTAATTGTTCTTATACGATGCTGTGATTGTGGAGCTTCACACTGGGGAAATGGTTGATATATATCACTGGATATGTTCTAAAGAATACAAAATTCCTTTTTAGCAAAATATGTTTAAAAAACATTTTAAGAGTAACCTACATTGTGTTTATAAGAACCGCGGTATGTATGAGGATTATCTTATGTTCTATCTATTTACGATGCCATTTTTCTTATTTCATCCCAGTTAAACTATATATATGGTTGTAAATGTCTGCATGTATGGGATACCCAATCGTGGGTTAGAGATGCTAGCCCTGTGTCCATTGGTCCCCTGAAGGAATTAAACCTCTAATCAAAGTCAGATAAAATGAGCAGAGGTGAGATCAGCGTGTCACATTCTATCAAGTCTATTCTTCTATCCCAATAAAGTTCCTGCTCTCTACTTACACCATGATTCAATAAAGCCCCGAGGCTTTAAACATTGATGCTACAGCCATCAAAACCCTTACTTTGTTAATGCTCAGAGTGAAGACGATTCAGTTATATTTATGTTGTAAAGTTTGGAGGTTTTTTTTTTACAGATCAATTTGTGTAGAAATATGTGCCAAGGCACTAAATTATTATAAAGGAACATTGATTTCCAAGGTAATCCCTAACTGCATCTATATTTTTGATTCTAACATATTAAAATTAAAAGAAGACAAGGCAATTTAATTCAAGGTATTATCCTGCAGTGTTTGATTCAGAGTTGCAAAATTACACAAATGAGATTATTACATCAAGTTAAGAGAGGAAAATTGAGTGTAATTGAATTCTACTTGAATTTTACAAAAATCCACATTGGCCAAAATATAAAAAAAATACTTATCCTAATCTTACCGCCCATCTCTCCAGCCCTCACCAATTTTTAAGATTAGAGCTACTCATGCTGAAATTCCTAGGCCTCTCATGCTGGGCTGGGACTTCTGTCTTTAATGTGGGAGGTATCTGCACAAGCGCATGAAAGGTCATGCTGTGATGACGTTATGGCACATCGTGATCTTATCCACACATGCACACAACCCTCCCAGGTTTCTTCATATCTGGAAGTCCCAGCCCAAAGTAAGAGGCCCGGTGATTTAATCATGAGTGGAGCAGCAGACATGTGAAGATGTTGCTAAGACCAAACGGTTGGCGGTGTGGAGTGGAGGAACCAGAAATGTTGATGTAATGGTAAGTATAAGTATTTTTATATATATATATCTTACATTTATTATGTTCTGGGGTCTGGAGGGATGCCAGAGTATAATAAGGGACATTACATTTGTGGAGAATAACTACTCCAGAAATCAAATTTCTTGGGAACATCTGTGTGAACAAGTCAATTCTAAATTTGCCTGATCAGCTCATCTTTAGTCATAATTAGTGATGAGTGAGCATGCTCGTTACGTGAGATTTACGAGCATGCTTTCCGAGTATCTTTGGCATCCTCAGGTGTTATGTTTCAGTCAATCCTGTGCTCATGATTTGCGACTGTTTGACAGCTTTAATACATGTGAGGACTGCTTGTTTCTTAGGCATTCCTCACAGGTATTAAAGCTGTCAAACAGTCGCAAATCTTGAGCACAGGAGTGACTGAAACATAACACCCGAGCAAGCTGAAGATACTCGGCAAGAACCCGAGCATGCTCGCTGAAAGGGTTAACAGAACATGGTCGCTCATCACTAGTCATAATGTATCACTTCACTCAGATAACTAATATTATAAAGTAATTGAAGTTATTCAGGCCAAAAAATATTAACAAAAGATCTCAAAGTTGGCATAAAGTTTGCATCAGGTACCAAGAACCGAACTTCCATGAGTCCACTCATCCCTAAGATTCAAGACTAGAAATGAGCGAACCTAGAGGTGAGTGAACCCGAACTGTCCTGTGATGGACTCTGAACATGGACTCTTCCCAGAAGTCTGTTTTAGTGTTCGAAGTTCGGATTCTGAGGAGAGAGAGCCTTTTGCTGCCCAGCAAAGTTTGGGTCCCCATTGACTTCTATGGGGTTTGAGTTCAAGTTCAGGTTCAGTTCTGGCACCCGAACTGAACTTTGGACTAAAGTTCACTCGAACCCAACAAACCAAAACATCCACGGGTCCACTCATCCCTATTCAAGACTATTGGAAAGCCAATATTCTGGCTTGTTGCACCCGTGTTTCTTTTCTCTTTGTTTCTATATGTGTTCTGTGATTTTGCTGTGTTTATTCTGAATTAACAATGTGCACATTCCAATAAAAAAAAACAACAACAATATATGTGTGTGCGTGTATATATAAATAAATATATATATATATATATATATATACTGTATATATACAGTATATATACACAAACACACATATATTGGTTTTCTTTTTATATGTATATATACCATATATATGTATGTACATTTTTTACTCTAGTTTTATACAGTACATTCATACATAGTTGACTTAACCTTTTATTTTTTTCCACTTTCAGCCATTCTGCTTAGACTTTACCACTACAGATGAACATTGTTACTAATTTATATTATGGTTTGTGTTTATTGTTTCATTCACTAAATTACAATACTTTCCTTCATTAAAATACCAAGAAACACATTTCTAAAATGAAAAATGAAACAAATTACTGATTTAGGTTAATGCTGGCATTTCAAGCAGATGCATTTAAGCACATTACCGGACAATGTAATGCTCACATACAGTAAGTGCTAAATACCAAAAGTACATCTCCCTGTGGTATATCCAGATAATCCTTCTACACTATAGTACCCTTAATTTTGAATTGGAGACTCATTAATACAAAATGCTACATCTTCAGCTTTTTAGCTGGGTGCTGAGAAACAAATCTAGCAAAGCCTCCTGTAGAGAATTACACTTTAAATATTCAACACTGAAACATTACTGTCTTTTTCTATTCATTCTTTTTATGAACTCTAATCTCATGGTAATAAAATTGTAGGTTATTTCTTGAATAAGAAACCTTAGTTGTCAAAAGCAGAGTATTTTATTTAAATGGAAAATTGCATTCAAACGTTCTATACCCCAAGGTCGAGAACAGGCATCATATGGTATGGTCTCTGTTTTTATCAAGTTCAACATGCACAGCAAAATTTGTATAATCTGCCACCTATAAATCTAGTCCTTTCATTATTCCTCTAGCCAGTTATTAAAGTACCAATTTTTGTTATCCAGAATGGTTGTACATGGCCAAGTGTATAAAAAGGAAAGCTATGGTTTCGATACCCTGGAGGAGTAGAGTTTTATACTTCATAATAATCTGGAAGCTCCGTATCTTCACTTTAAAAACTATTACTGTAGTCTCAAAACTTTCTTACATGTCATACAGATATATCAGAAGTTTTGATAGTAGGACGTTGATGTTGTAACTTCCCCACCAATCAATAGAAAGAGCTAAGTATTTTTTCATTGCTCTGCCATGAATGGGCAATAGAAAATATATCGTTCTTCCAAGAGGAGATGGAAACCATTTGTACTGTACAGTCCACAACTTCTGACATGTCTTTGTGGTCTTAAGCATTTGATTTTTGAAAGTTTACCATAACTCTTACATTTCTCCTTTTTTTCCAAAAGCTTTCAAGATGGTAATATTTTCAGTGCCTGATATAAAAAAGTGGACCCGAACTGTAAAGTTTGGGGTTGGTAACAGATGGTGCTGAACTAAGAACACGGACTTCTCCCGGAAGTCCTTTCTAGTGTTTGGAGTTCCAGGAGTACTGTGTTGGAGATAGAGAGAGACTCTGTGGGGGTACTCTGCTTCCTTTGGCAGCCCCCTAACCTTTACTACAACCATTTTACAGCCCTTTTACAGCACCAAAGTTCAGGTCTCTATTTACTTTTATGGGGTACGGGTTCAAGTGCTAGAAGAGTTCTGGTACCCGAACCGAAGGTCGAATCTGACGAACCCAAACAAGCACGGGTCCGCTCATCCCTAGTGCCTGGATATGAATACCCTTAAAAGTCTTCGTAGCTCTATCACATTTTGTTGGCCTTTCTTTTCACAGTTTTGGCATGTTACAAAAATACTGTCTTAGAAGTGATCATTATCTAGAAGTGATTCTTCTAAGGCAGAATACAACCACAGAGGGCCCACAGTGCCATAATGGCATGTACACGTGGTCGTATGGTCTTCAAACTCATAGCATTGTTAAATCACTAGTAAAATACAAACAAATTTTAGCAAGATTAAGAAAATATCAAAGAGAAAGCAACAATTTGTGTAAGAAGTGGATAACTAGATGGAAGTTAACTTAACCAAAACCTATGTTTCCAACCTATAGTATTTGTACCCCAGGATAACTAATTAAATGACTGAAAGCTACTCAAACTCTATATGCTGTGTGTGCTTAAATGTTATATTCATGAGATCATAGTATTAGGCCATTCTACAGTCCGCACTGTCCAGGCCAACCAAGAGTCTCTGTACTGGAACTAACTGTGTCATCTATGCCTATGAGGATTTTAGTTTGGTCAAGAGACTTGTGGTTGCTTTGAGCATTGGAGTCCACACACAAACTATAATACATTGGTTTGAACATAACCTAATAGAGACAGCACAGGATGTGATCATAGCCTTGGGGGAAGTATATTTGAGTATTGGATGCATTATTTATCTAGATATATGAAAAATTGGTTGTTTTCTTCCATAAACACTGCCACACAGGTTGTGCATGATATTGCAGCTCTGACACTTTCACTGCAATATAGCCAAATTAGAATACCAGGCACACGGTCAACTGCGGTACATTTCAGGATAAAAGCATCCATGTATTTCCATGGACCATCCTGGACAACTTTTTGAAGAAACCATGGAACCAATCCATCAAAGATTTCATGCCAGAAAGCTGTCATAAACCTCTTTGAAAATTAGGAATTTTGTTGCGCAATGCAGAGTTGCGCCAAAATGTTGCAATTTTTCACACCAGTTTGAAACAGCTCCTCCAAAAGTAGTAGAGCTGCAGAGGAGTCAGGATCTGATGTGGTTACACCCATTTGTCAAATTCTTTAAAAGTGCTGGCATGTCTTACACTGGAAATGTTACTCAAGTCCCTGACTGGAGTAGAAATTCTGGCAAGGTGCACGAAGGTGCATGCCACAGAAAAATGCATCAAATTCATTAATAAACTACTCCAGAGAGCCCTTCATTAAAGGGAATATGTCAGCAGATTGTTGATATTTAATCTGAGAGACTAATATGCACTATTGATGTAAACTGTGTTCCAAATTATTATGCAAATATTATTTTCTAAGATTTTCCCAAATTACCTATATGAATTGCAGTCATTGTAATTTTCCAGTCAAATAACTATTAGAGTACAATTGAAAGGTTTTTGTAAAAACTGCCAATGATAACAGGATATTTAAAAAAAAAAAAAAAAAAACTCAAACTGCACTCAAAATGCATGTTCCAAATTGTTATGCACAGCAGAGTTTTCAACCTTTTCATTTTAATAAAGAACAAAAAAATTGTCATTTTTGAAATTATAAGCATTAGCAGGTTATTGCAAACTGAAGTCAAACAGTTTTCAACTCAAAACTTTATTCTAGGTGATGTTACATTTGCACAAAGGACCCCTTGTTTGAAAGGAGCTTCTGAACTCTCTTGTCCATTGAATTTGTCAGGTTTTGGATGGTTTCTGCTTTAATTGTTTTGCATGAGGACAGAATACCCTCCCAGAGCTGTTGCTTAGATGTGAACTGCCTCCCGCCATCATAGACACTCCTTTTGATGATGCTCCAGAGGTTCTCAATGGGGATGAGGTCAGGGGAGCATGGGTGCCACACCATAAGTTTGTCCCCTTTTATGCCCATAGCAGCCAGAAATGCAGATGTGTTATGTGCAGCATGAGACGGGGCATTATCATGCATGAATTCTCCCACACTGTCAGTGACGTGCATGAGGGCAGTGGGAAGAGCGAGGCTAAGTGCCAGAATTGGCACATCCTATGGATGCGCCATTTCTGGGGCAGCTGAGGGCTGGTGTTTCTAGCCTGAGAGGGGGCCAATATTCATGGCACCCTTCCTGGGCTATTAATATCAGCCCACCAGCTGTCTACCTAGCCTTTGCTAGCTATTAAAATAGTGGGACTCCACGTCATTTTTTTTTTTGGGTCCCCCATTTTAATAGCTAGTAAAGGCTAGGTATTCAGCTGGGGGCTGATATTAGTAGCCTGGGAAGCTCCGTGGGTATTACCCCCTTCCCAGGCTTCAAACATCTGACCCAGCCGCCTGCTTAACCTCCGCTAGAGACTAAAATTACAGGGAACCCCACGCCAATTTTTTTTTAATAAATCCTTTATTTTAACACTAAATGACAAGTACAGTAACCAACACTGTCACTGTACTTATTATATATGTGACTGACATGTTTCTATCTATCTAATCTATGTGTGATGCTCAGGATCGGGATGGGAGGCTGAGGGGAAACGAGTATGGGGCTGAGTGATTGTTTAAAAGCCGGGGCTTTTAAACAATCATGCACCCATTTCAGCCTTTTCCTCAGTCCCCAGACCGTTTTATAGGCTCCAGCAGACACTTACTCAGCTTACTTGCATTTCCCATTGACTTACATTGGACTCGTTACTCCTAGCGAGTAATCACAAGGAAACTCGGGGAGTAACGAGTAGCCGGAGTACCGTACTATTCGGCGAGTACAGAATAGTAACGAGTATACCCGCTCATCTCTATTTTATAATCTTATCTTATTTAGGTGTGAACCCTTTCTTTTGTACATTCCCAAAAAAGTATCCATTTTCTTATTGTTGAGTATTTCACGGACATCTTTGGTTGAGTCGCTCTCTCCTATAGGTTTTCCTGCGTATGTTTACTGACTTGTCCGGTTGCTATTATTGTCAATGTACAGTATATGTATATCTCAGACATTTGTATTTAGATGTATAGATACAGATCTATATCCTGTATCTCATACTATACCCATAAATATTCATTTTGCTTTTCCTTTGTTTTCCATTTCTTAATCTGAGTGTAACATAATATAGGGCATGAGATAGGGAAGTGATAAGTCATTTATTAGGCTGTGTGTTATAGTTTCAGTGCAATCAGTGTTTTATCAGCAGGAGATTAATACTGCCAGGACTACAGCTCATGTGCTACCCAGTCCAGCTAATCTGTGTAACCCCGCCCCCACCACTAAGTAGCAGCTTGCACATAATGCACAGTGTACACAGGAAGCTGACAATCAGGGGCGTGGGAGGTGTTATCCACAGTTTAACTCTTAGCTCTGCTACATCTACATCAGACAAAACAGGTATTTTATGAAAACTACACCAGTAAGCGACACATCCCTGGTATCAGGTTTTCTGGCCCTATGTTATGCTGCTCTCAGATTATATAGCAAATACCTGCTGACAGATTCTCTTTAACACTGGTTTGCACAATGCCAGCCTTAACGAATTGGCCTCAATGATTAAAAAAATAAATAAAAATAGAAAATTAAAGAATTTAAAAAAATTACTTTTTAACACTGTAGGGATCCAATTGGTAATAAAATGTATTTAAAATGTGTATTACATAAACAAGGTTTGGATTATTTAATTCAGTTTTTTTTTTTTCCGTGTGTACAAAGATAATCTTTTCTCACTTGTAGCGTTTTTATACAGATCTAGTTTTGACGCTCAGTTAATATTTCTTTTTCTTGAATTGGCACTTCTCATCAAAACAACAGCCAATTATATTTGTATCTGTTGCACATTGCAACATAGTATCGTATACAAAAATATAGAAAGTGTGGAAGGATACACATTTATTTCAATAAAATATCATCACATTCTACTGAATCATAAGAAGGAAAACCCCAATGAAAATTGTTTTAGTATAACCATGGAAACAACATTTCAAATTACCATGGAAATAGAACAATTTCTCTCCTGTAAGACTTTTATTACATACATAAAGCAAATATTTGGCATAGACCGTGAGTAATGTTAAAGTCTATACATTGTTTTTGCGATAAATGCTAAAACAAATACCTTTGTGTGACTACTACTTTCTGTGTTATTGACCTTTACAAATCGACGCATCAAAATGATATTAAGTGTTGATGTTTAGTTTTATTTTATACAGTAGTGTATTAATATTAGCTCTGAATTATAATTGTCACCCTCTATAGGGGGACAATATCACATGTAGCACATATACAATATATATCACATATGCCACATATATCCAGGCCAAATTTACCAGCAGGGTGGCTCAGTGGTTAGCAGGACTGTTACTTTGCAGAAATGGGGTTCTGGTTTCAAATCCTCCCAAATTTCTTCAACACTGCAAAGATTGATTTTTAGTGTAGTATGAAGTTGTATCAGTAAGAATAATATAGAAATACAAACATTAGCCCCTATGATGGGTGTCAGTGACCATGGCTGCCAATGGAGTCTTTAATTACTTATCCACATAGCGACCTATCTGGACTCATAGTACAATTAATGTACATATTACAATGGAGTCTTTAATTACTTATCCTCATAGTGACCTATCTGGACTCATAGTACAATCAATGTAGATATTATCTGTACATATTATCTGTATCCGTTTTGATACGTAGCCACAGTATATTACATGTGCAAACCAGGTTTCAAATGACAACTTCAGCTTCGCTACATAATTTTTTTGCTCAAAACTGTAGAATTCCTTTAAATCAGTGGTGCACAACCTTTTTCAGTCCAAGGGCTACACTGTTATACTGAACCAATCTGGGGGCAGCACTAAAAATGAAAGAGGTATTACCTTATGTGACCTCTATGGCATATAGAAAACATATATCATAAATGTCTGATATCAGGAAAGGAATCCTCCAGTGATGAAAGGATAAGTGTAAAACTTCACATTTATTCTGATAACTTAAAAATATGTATAGAGATATAGACAAATCCACATAGAAACTGGCGAAACCTACACGTTTCGGCGTATAGCCTTTGTCATAGGTTTCGCCAGTTTCTAAGTGGATTTGCCTGTATGTTCATAGAGATTTTTACGTTATTAGAATAAATGTGAAGTGTTATACTTATCCTTTCATTGATGGAGGATTCCTTTCCTGACCAGGCAGCTCCGCGCGATGTTCTTCTGCCGTGGCGATAGGTGTTCTAACTGTCAGTGGTCACTCTCCTATCCCGTTCCCCCCCAATTTCTATGTACAGGACTCTTACCTCCACCAATCAGCACTCTCAAGCTGTGAGCCCATGATGAGTTTTTGGTGCATTTTTGCTACATCATAAGTGCAGAGTCTTACAGGTCCAGCAAAGTTGATGGGATTTATAGAAATCTCATGCCCAATGTGTTTTTTTTTTACTCAGGGTAAATTGACCTACGGTGCGTGTTTCACATCCACAACATGTCAATTTCTATTTCAAGTAAGTTGAGTTTTTTGTTCAGATTTTCCCCATAGACTTGTATTAGATGCGGAAAATTTGCAGGTAAGAGGCGAATTTAATTCGCACATGACTGTATCAATAAAGTTTAGTCAAAGTCAAATACCAGGAAGAATCAGAAACAAAGCAGCTTTTTTTAAAGCATGTCACACTAAAAGTGACAAAAAACAGCGTCAAAAACATGATAAGAACACTTTTAAAAAAAAGCACTAAAAAACGCAATAAAAAAATGAAATTAGCCTAATTTACCTAATAGATGCAAAAATGCAACAGCAAATCTGGAACACCAAAAACTCACTAAATGCTCATTGTGGGAACGTAGTAGCCTCATGATACGTTCAAACAGAGTTTTTTACGAGAGTTTAGAAATAGATTGTGCTCTTAAAGTCACATAAAAAACTGTCTTAAATACTTTTTGAATAAGTTTCCGTCTGAATTGGATATCTCCTTTAGTGCACATAGTGCTGTTTTTTTCTCATCATTTTGAAGATTTCCCAGTAAAACTAATAGGAAGCTTATTCAAGTTTAATTGTGGATTTGCAGTAAAATCCTCTTCTAAATCCTCGTACAAAAAACTGTGAATAGGCCTTTAAAAGAAATAGGTCACACATGCGCATGGCTCTCTACAATAGATAGATTACGTATTTTTTGCTTACTGCCTAATGTTTCAAACCTCACATAAACTACAATAGAGTGAGCCACAGACACAGAAGACCATTGTCTCATTCACATGCTCATTTCTGGAGTGCAGAACAGGTTAAGAGACCTTATTCTCCCGATGTATCAGGCAACCGAGATGTCTACACAAGGCACCACTAGTACTTGCCAGTCCCTGCTCCCGTCACTAATCTTTTGTGGGTGGCTGCCAACATATAGTTAACCTGTCAATCAAATGTTTTTCTGTCCATACAGTTGGGGGCCTAACAGAATGGCATCATGGGCCATATGTAGCCACTGGATTGCATATTGTGCACCGCTACTTTAAAGTGACCCTCCACCCATGTACTAAAAAGTGACAATTTATTTCTTATGTATCGTCAACCTACCAGGTGCCCTCCATTTGGCTCTAGCGGCCCCCACTGCCAAAACGAGCATTCTTTTCCTCCTGCTTCCAAGATGGCAGTTGAATGGGGAATGCAGCTATCCAAGAGCACAGGAATGATAGGGAGGGCATAGTTTAGATTTATCACTGCACTTCCCATGCAAATGTGGTGTCCATCTTGGAAGCAGCACGAAGGAGACAATGGAGAGTATTAGGTGACTATTCATGTGAAATGTACATCTACTTTTTAAGTCCCCGTCACACTAAGCGACGCTACAGCGATGCCGACAACGATACGACCTGTCAGGGATCGTTGCTGCATCGCTATGTGGTCGCTGGTGAGATGTCCAACAGTCAGATCTTCCCAACGACGCAGCAACGATGTGGCGACCCGTAACGATCTGTATAACGATGCACGCCTATGTGTTTCTGTGTCTGAGTCGTCAACAAGGTTGTTGGTAAGGTGTCAAACGCACTGATGCATGCTACCCAGCGGGACCTCAATGATCAAAAAAAGGTCCAGACTATTCCGACACGACCAGCGATCTCACAGCAGGGGCCTGGTCGCTGCTAAGTGTCAAACGTAGCGAGATAGCTACTGAGGTCGCTGTTGCGTCACAGAACTTGTGACTCAGCAGCGATCTCGCTAGCTATTTCGCTTAGTGTGGGGGGGCCTTTAGTCCCTGGGTGGGGAGCTGCTTTAAGCCTACCTCCAGTTTCACAAGAAAACAATTATAGCGCAGGAATCTGTAATACAATCATTTCTCTAAATCACTCCATTAGAGGATTTACTGATAACCACTAAAATATGTGGCTCATTGCTTTTGGCTACTGTCTTCAGTGCAGGAAAGAGAGCTGTAAAATTCTATGACACTCGCTCCCGCACTAAAGATGGCAGCCTGACAGCAGATAGATGTGGCTTAGTTTAGTGTAGCCTGCAGGACTGCAGCAGAGACTTTATGGGGTCCGTGCTGTAGGGTATCAGCAAAAAAATGAGTGATTAAGAAAACTGATTCTACTGCAAAGCCCTGCACTATATTAATTTTCTGATGAAACTAGAGGAACACTGTCAATATACAGTATGTAGATGCAACTCTGGCTTGGATTCAGATTATGGTCAAAGAAATTATACACAACCTGATTGTTTTGCTTCAGTCAGTGTAGATGGCATTCATGCCGATCAATGATTGGCTGAAGTAGTCATGCAAACAATGGATGCAATGTCATTGTAATGTCACTGTCATAACTGGTGGGGCAGATGAGCAATAGCAATGAAAATGTTACAACATTTCATGTCTTCAGAGGGATTTTTTGTACATAGTATATATAGCAATTTTGTTGCAATTTGTCAGACATTGCTTTTCAACCCTGCTTCCACAGAATTTTTAAAAAAAATGAACTCATGAAATAGGCCTGGACAGAAATGATGGTACCCCTGAAAATAATGTGACAAAAGGGACATGTTAAATCAAGTTGTGTCCACTAATTAGCTTCACAGGTGTCTATAATTTTGTAATCAGTCAGTGGGCCTGTATATAGGGCTACAGATACTCGTTGTGCTGTTTGGTGACATGGTGTGTACCACACTCAACATGGACCAGAGGAAGCAAAGAAAAGAGTTGTCTCAGGATATTAGAAAGAAAATTATAGACAAGCATGTTAAAGGTAAAGGTTATAAGACCATCTCCAAGCAGCTTGATGTTCCTGTGACTACAGTTGCACATATTATTCAGAAATTTAAGATCCATGGGATTGTAGCCAACCTCCCTGGATGTGGCCGCAGGAGGAAAATTGATGACAAATCAAAGAGACGGTTAATACGAATGGTAACAAAAGAGCCCAGGATAACTTCTAAAGAGATTAAAGGTGAACTTCAAGCTCAAGGAACATCAGTGTCAGATCGCACCATCTGTCGTTGTTTGATCCAAAGTGGACTTCATGGGAGACGACCAAGGAGAACACCATTGTTGAAAAAAAATCATATAAAGCGAGACTGGGATTTGCCAAACTACATGTTGACAAGCCACAAAGCATCTGGGAGAATGTCCTATGGACAGGTGAGACAAAAATGAAAGTTTTTGGCAAGGCACATCAGCTCTATGTTCACAGACGGAAAAATTAAGCATATCAAGAAAAGAACACGATCCCTACTGTGAAACATGGAGGAGGATCTGTTATGTTCTGGGGCAGCTTTACTGCATCTGGCACAGGGTGTTTTGAATCTGTGCAGGGTACAATGAAATCTCAAGACTATCAAGGGATTCTAGAGAGAAATGTGCTGCCCAGTGTCAGAAAGCTTGGTCTCAGTCGCATGTCATGTGTCTTGCAACAGGATAATGACCCAAAACACACAGCTAAAAACACCCAAGAATGGCTAAGAGGAAAACCGTGGACTATTCTGAAGTGGCCTTCTATGAGCCCTGACCTAAATCCTATTGAGCATCTTTGGAAAGAGCTGAAACATGCCGTCTGGAAAAGGCAACCTTCAAACACGAGACAACTGGAGCAGTTTGCTCATGAGGAGTGGGCCAAAATACCTGTCGAGAAGTGCAGAAGTCTCATTGACAGTTACAGGAATCGTTTGATTGCAGTGATTGTCTCAAAAGGTTGTTCAACAAAATATTAAGTTAAGAGTACCATCATTCCTGTCCAGGCCTATTTCATCAGTTTAATTTTTTTAAAGATTCTGTGGAAGCAGGGTTGAAAAGCAATGTCTGAGTTTCATTTGTTCATTTTCATCGATTTTTAATTTATTATTACTTTTGTCAGATTCAAGTTATCTCTGTGACCATTGTGGGTTTTTCTTTCATTAAACGAGGGGTACCAACAATTTTGACCATGTGTGTATATATATTACATGCATTTTTGTTTGTGGCATTTTGTGACATTTTTAGGATCAGTGGCTTATTTTAATTCAAAAAACAAAATGCTTTTAGTAGGATTTTGTGACATTTTAACATTTCTCCGATAGATCTAATTTGGACCTTTTTCTCTATGTTTTAATATTTTTTTTTGTGTACGGTATTTTTCTGTGCCATTTTCCACACTACAAATTAAGTGATTTAAAGAGGACGCTTAGAAAATAATTCCCTAATTTGTAATTGGAATAATGCTATGTAAAACGTCACAGGGTTCAGAGACAATGTAAAAAACGCTTAGTAACATGCCACTAAAATGGTATATTAATGCAAGAAAAACATGTATTCCGGCTTCTGGTAAAAATTATTTTCTTTATTCCATATATTTGTTAAAAATTATATCCAAGACAGATAAATGGAAAGTGACGTATTTCGAACGTACTCCAACGTTCTTCGTCAAAGCCTTGACTTGGCCAGCCTTGAGCCTGGCTTTGACAAAGAACGCTGGAGTAGGTTTGAAACGCATTGCTTTCCATTTATCTGCCATGGATGTAATTTTTAACATTTATATGGAATAAAGAAAATAATTTTTACCAGGAGCTAGAATACATCCCCCATGTTTTTCCTGTTTGCCACTCGAAAGGTTTGATCGTTTCTTTCCATGCACACTGGATCATAATTATTGGTGGGCTGGCATACTTTTCCTGTTTTTTCTTGACAATATTAATACAAGAACTCAGCAGCTGAGGTATTAAATAGACAGGACTCAATCGCTGCAACAAATAAAGTGTTTCTTTAAAATTAATGCATCAGAGAAGAATCAGTATGTCTGTTGCTACCTTCATGTTGCCTTCATATAGGATTGATTAGCAGGACAATGGTCCATCAGACAGGTCAGGTCAGTAGAGTCTGTCCACTGGTCGAGAGGCTCATGTATCTTTTATCTGACATCATCATTGCGGTGTAATGCAGAGATGACGTTGTACCAGAAGGGAAGAGATTTGAGAGCCTCCTGTTCAGCGGTCAGAGACCACTGTCCTGGCTGGATAGACCAGTGTCTCGCGAATCGATCCTTTATGAGAGCAACATAACGGTAGTGACAGACATATTGATTTTTATCTAATGAGTATACTCTGCTAGGTGTATATAATAAATGCATAATGTCTGTACGCTCCAGTTATGTGAGATTTGGAGATATGGGAAACTCATATTAATAGTTAAAGATTATACCCAGAGAGATAACAATTAATAATGATTGCAATACTCTTATTCATTTGATTGGTTGTTCAACATTTTATTGTATTCATCCAAATTTCGCACAACAATATTATTTGGTGAATTCCATTGTTATAGTTTTGATTTTTAAACTTCCTGAAATCTTCACAGCTTTCTACTTTAAACCTAGTGACTTGTAAGATGGCAGCCTGTGTTATTGTATCCTGTCCTTCCTGGATATCGATGCCAGAAATGATTGATAACATTTATTCTATTTCATATGAATAATATGATCTGAATTGTACACAATGCAAACATTCTGTTTTTCATCTAGTCTTGATGGGCGGCCCAGAGTATATTTATGTTCACACGTTCTTGTGCACAGCTAAAATCTCATCCCATCAAATATCTTCAGAAAGAAAGTGTGAGTAGGTGTCAGCGGAAAAAAATCAGAACAGACACAATGTGCAAAGCTGAAAATCTCACTCGCAGATCCATCTTTCTATTACTTTATTACACCCACTCCTGATAAAATCACATTTTCCTCTTAATTCTTTCAAATGCAACTTCATTAATGAATGAAGCTCCTTAAGACAAAACTAATTTTATGACATTTGGGGCAGTTTGCATATTTAGTGAGATGTATTTGTATATAGGAGTTTGCATTTCTAGCGATTGCTTACTTTCAGAAACAAGATCCGATTATTATAAGGCAAGAGGGGCAAATGTACAATGCCTCCTCCCCCCACACACAAAGCTCTAGCAAATACAAGCATCGACTTTGTGGAAACCTAAGGGTTGGTGTACATCTTCAGCGATGGTTTAACAGCCTGTTAACATAGGCAGACCTTTCTTCAGATGCACTCTATCTGTAATAGATCGCTCGGTTCACATTCTCGGCAGCGATGTGCTACTGAGAGGGATGATCTTTTGTGCAGAACGAAAATCATTTCACCTGATGAACGAGCCTTTTTTTAGTGATTATCGTCAAACAAGAGTTTCTAGGAATGCTTATTCATTATAATCTTAAAGGGATATTCCCATCTTCAAGATCCTATGTTAAAGAGGTTATCCACTACTTTTACATTGATGGCCTGTCCTCAGGATAGGTCATTAATGTCTGATCGGCCAGGGTCCGACACCCAGCACCCCCAACGATCAGCTGTTAAAAGTGGCGGCAGCCAGAAGTACTTACTTGAGGTTCTGGCTGGATACTTGTAGTAGCATTAATGGGTCATCAATGTAAAAGTAGTGAACAACATCTTTAATATGTAATAGGTGTAGTAATAATAATAATAATAATATTAGCAAATACCTCCAATTACAAAAGTAGTATATTTCTTCTGATAAGTTATGTCACTTTCCCTACGTGCAGGGCATTGCAGTAGCTTAGGTTTTGTTTTGTATTTCAAAATGGAGCTTTTTGGTGCCTATGATCCCAATCAATACACCACATCTTTATAATTTTGCCACAGACGAGATGTTTGTAAACCAATTTTAATAGAATTTGGCAATCGAAGGTTAAGATTACACATGCATCGTTTTGCAGCACAGATAATGATGATGGATCCAATGATGGATCCTATTAATTTTTATGGGACTCAAACTGATGCCAAAGAACATCAGTTTGCATCAGTTGTAATCAGTTCTCTCATGATCTGTTAATTGGAAATGGAATTGAAAAACTGCTTCAAACTGACATCAATTTGTCATCAGTTTTCAATCAGTTAGATCAGTTACTGAGAAGAAAAACACCCAGCCTAATGTCTTTGGAGCCTTAAAGAATGTTGATCATATTTCCCAGAAAGAAATAGTTGCCAGATGTATATGGCAGCTGCTTCTTCCCCCTATAATAGTCTGTACATTCAGTGGAGGGAAACACTAATATTTACAGCATAGAAGGAAGTATACAGTTGGAGGATCTTCCAGCATATGCAATGTATTCCTCTGTATCGCTCTTTAGTGGGGTACATTGTCCTTAGACTTCCAATAAAAAATAAATAAATACCGTATGCAGTATTACAAGACAAAGCGATGCGGAAGCCAATATTATACTCTTTTGGCCTTCATCAGGTAAATGAAGCTCTATGCATCTTTAAACATGATGTGAGCATACTGTTAGTCTTTCCTAAGGTCAAGAACCATAGTTATTTAATAGCCTTTTTTAATTAGAAATTGCAAAGATTGTTTGTACAATCTTTGAGACTGTTCCTTATAAATGATAGGAAATGATCTAAACTGTAGAAAAAAACTGTATCTGCAATCTATTCATTAGTCAATAAAAATGTATCATACAACGACAAGTCTCACATAGTCCTCCCACAGTATAATGGGCCTCACACAGTCCTCCATACAGTATTCTGGGCCTCACATAGTCCTCCATAGAGTATAATGGCCTCACATAGTCCTCCCACAGTATAATGGCCACCACATAGTCCTCCATACAGTATAATGAGCCCCATATAGTCCTCCATACAGTATAATTGGCTCCACATAGTCCTCCATACAGTATAATGGGAACCATATAGTCCTCCATACAGTATAATGGGCCTCACATAGTCCTTCATACAGAATAATGGATCCACATAATCCTCCATACAGAACAATGGGCCCCACATAGTCCTCCATACAGTATAATGGACCTCACATAGTCCTTCATACAGAATAATGGATCCACATAATCCTCCATACAGAATAATGGCCCCATACAGTCATATGAAAAAGTTTGGGCACCCCTATTAATCTTAAGCTTAATGTTTTATAAAAATTGGTGTTTTTGCAACAGCTATTTCAGTTTGATATATGTAATAACTGTTGGACACAGTAATGTTTCTGCCTTGAAATGAGGTTTATTGTACTAACAGAAAATGTGCAATCTGCATTCAAACAAAATTTGACAGGTGCATAAGTATGGGCACCTCACCAGAAAAGTGACATTAATATTTAGTAGATCCTCCTTTTGCAAAAATAACAGCCTCTAGTCGCTTCCTGTAGCTTTTAATGAGTTCCTGGATCCTGGATGAAGGTATTTTTGACCATTCCTCTTTACAAAACAATTCCAGTTCAGTTAAGTTTGATGGTCGCCGAGCATGGACAGCCCTCTTCAAATGATCCCACAGATGTTCAATGATATTCAGGTCAGGGGACTGGGATGGCCATTCCATAACATTGTAATTGTTCCTCTGCATGAATGCCTGAGTAGATTTGGAGCGGTGTTTTGGATCATTGTCTTGCTGAAAGATCCATCCCCTGTGTAACTTCAACTTTGTCACTGATTCTTTCACACTATTGTCAAGAATCTGCTGATACTGAGTGGAATCCATGCGTCCCTCAACTTTAACAATATTCCCGGTGCCGGCATTGACCACACAGCCCCAAAGCATGATGGAACCTCCACCAAATTTTACTGTGGGTAGCAAGTGTTTTTCTTGGAATGCTGTGTTTTTTTGCCACCATGCATAACGCCTTTTTGTATGACCAAATAACTCAATCTTGGTTTCATCAGTCCACAGGACCTTCTTCCAAAAAGAAATTGGCTTCTCCAAATGTGCTTTTGCATACCTCAGCCGACTCTGTTTGTGGCGTGCTTGCAGAAACGGCTTCTTTCGCATCACTCTCCCATACAGCTTCTCCTTGTGCAAAGTGCGTTGTATAGTTGACCGATGCACAGTGACACCATCTGCAGCAAGTTGATGCTACAGCTCTCTGGAGGTGGTCTGAGGATTGTCCTTGACTGATCTCACCATTTTTCTTCTCTGCCTTTCTGATGTTTTTCTTGGCCTGCCACTTCTGGCCTTAACAAGAACTGTCCCTGTGTTCTTCCATTTCCTTACTATGTTCCTCACAGTGGAAACTGACAGGTTAAATCTCTGAGACAGCTTTTTGTATCCTTCCCCTGAACAACTATGTTGAATAATATTTGTTTTCAGATCATTTGACAGTTGTTTTGAGGAGCCCATGATGCCACTCTTCAGAGGAGATTCAAACAGGAGAACAACTTGCAAGTGGCCACTTTAAGTAGCTTTTCTCATGATTGCATACACCTGGCTATGAAGTTCAAAGCTCAATGAGGTTACAAAACCAAAAAAAGTGCTTTAGTAAGTCAGTAAAAAGTAGGAAGGAGTATTTAAAACAAGAAAATGATAAGGGTGCCCATACTTATGCACCTGTCAAATTTTGTTTAAATGCAGATTGCACATTTTCTGTTAGTACAATAAACCTCATTTCAAGGCATAAACATTACTGTGTCCAACAGTTATTACATATATCAAACTGAAATAGCTGTTGCAAAAACACCAATTTTTATAAAACATTAAGCTTAAGATTAATAGGGGTGCCCAAACTTTTTCATATGACTGTATTAAAAAAAATAAATACTCACCTCTTCCTGGTTCCCCACTGAGCCGGTCTCCTCGGCATGCCTTCTGCAGCTCTGCACTGCTCAGCACAGTGGATACAAAATAGTGATGTTATCGTGCCTGCTGCACTGAGCCATCAGATTCAGAGGGAGAATGATGGAGGAGGAAACATCAGGATGCTCCCAGCTCCATCATTGCTTTCAACTGTATCGGCATCCGGCATGCAGGGTGTGAGGAGGTGGCAGTGCTGGCATCGCGGGCCAAATATAATCACCCTGTAGCCAGATTTGGCCCACAGGCCAGAGCTTGACATGTGTGAATTAGAGCCTAGCTACAGGATTGCAGGTATTAAAGTATTTGCCAGAATGTAAGAAAACATACTGTAGTTTGAAGAGCGAGCACTACTACAAGTGATTGACAGGTCTCTCCTATGTAGTGAGAGACCTGGGAGCAGAGAAGGGAGAAGCCAACCATGGGTGGCACTAAACTAGCCTCATTGCTGCTTATGGTCCACTGATGGATCCTCAAATGATACTCTGAAATGCCGCAGCGTTTCAGAGAAAAACATACTGTACCTGCCTGTAATTGTGCAGCCTTGGTTGGTTGGGCAGCATGAGTCAATTGACAGGTGTTCTGTTCAGACTTAAAATATCTTTATACTGAATGTGTGCACAGATGGGGCTGTCACATGTACATGGATGAACAATAGAAATATACAAGTAGCCAATAGTATCAGTAGCAAGAAAAGTGTCCTAGTTCCAAGAAACAGTATTTTTAGGGATATTATAGAACGCCTTATAGAGAGCTCTTTCCCTGTTAGTTTTTTGTAAAATAATGAATATTTATACATCATGTTATACATCAAGATGGAGCACTTTATAGCCAAACCTGTCCACTACCCGACACTTGCTCAAACAAGAGTGCTTTCTCCTTGGTTTGAGAAATCGATGGAGGTCTCAGGCTCCAGAGGAGATACAACAGATTAAAATTTACTTTTGTTGCATGTTTAAACAAAAGAAAATCTTACAATTTTTACTTTTTTGGCAAATTTTTATGAAAAAGAAAAGTAGATAAAATTAATAAAAATCTAAACCAAAGATTATATTTCTTCAATATTACTATATTACTGTTACATTGCTATGCGTACAAATTAAGTATCAATATCTTCTTTGCCCCATGATCGTCAATCATCCCCAGTGATCTATATGGCCGTTTATGAGCTGCGAGATCCACTTATATATTGGGTACATTGTATCTGCTTGTGTTCCTTAGTGGATTCTTCTGCTATGCGGCAATTACTACATCTCACTTCCACTGCCGGAACCAGAAACAACGTTAACACATTTCCCTGTCTGTGCACGTTCAATTATTTAGATATTTCTATGCATTTGTTTTAGAAATTAGGAGATACATTATATGAACTTGTTATAAAACATGTCTGCATTCCTTTACCATTAAAACATAGCGAGCCCAGGCAAAAACGAAAAGCCTGTGCCTTTAATGTTCATGTAACAAACACTTTTCATAATTATGACAGTAACAAATAGAGATGTGAACTGAATTACTTCCCTACTTCAAACTCAGCATTCGCTGCTTGTCATGGAGAATTTCTCACCTGGAGCTCTGCATTATTTTATACTTGCTGAGCAAACGACATTAGAAACAACTTAATACTTGTTGGTGTTTGGGCTGTTTTTCGACAGGTTACTGTAGTGTGTGTGTGCGTGTTTTTTTAGCATGAGATCTACTTTGAAATAAACAGTAGTACCAAGATTTGGCTGGCAAATTTTAGCCTGGGGACAAGCACAAAGCAATAGACCATCTCACCTTTAGGCTATGTTCACACATGTTTTTTTACGCAACAAATCTGCAGCAAAACTGATCTCTGGCAGGAAATCAGCTGCGTCAAAAAATCAGGTTTTGCTGCATTTTTAGTGCGTTTTTTCAGCTTTTTTTCACTGTACTTCTGTCTCTAACATAAAGTTCTGTGAAAAAAATAACCCCATTCTATTTTGAAATCAAAAACGCTGAAAAAACGCTGATGCAAATTTTTCTGCGTTTTTGATGATTTTTTTCAGCATTTTTTTCACCACCCATTGCAAAAAAAAACACTGAAAAAATGCTGAAAGAAGTGACATGCTCTATTTTCCAAAAACCCAACCAAGGCACAAAACACGCAACAAAAAAAAAACATGATGTGTGAACAGAGAATTCTGGTTTCTCGTAGACTTTTCTGGTACTGCAAAACACAGCTGAAAATTAGCATAAAAATCTGCAGCAAAAAACGCTGAAAAACACATGTGTGAACATAACCTTAGACTTGGGGCTCATGTAGCACTCGGTGTGCATAGCACATGACCAAAGAACGGCTACTAACAACTCAGAAAATCCACTGCCTCATTCTGATGTATCATTAGAAATGAATCACAAATGATTTACTTATTGTTAATTGCTGCATATTTTCTGCAAAGCCATGCTGACATTAACAATAAGCTAGCAATTTGCAATTCATTTCTAATTATATAGCGCAAAGATGCTTTGATTTGAATGACCCCCTGTGTGATCACAATTACTTATACCCGTCCCTCACATTTATAATCCCCCATACTATAATAAGTTATCCCCACCCTTGTGGATTATACTATCATATCGCCTTACAGTGATTACCCATAGTATAATAATTAATTCCACCATTCAGGTTGTAACATTCCCCCTACGGTAATTAACAGCTCCTACCCCTGGATTAGAATCACATGATTATATCACATATTATAGTAGCAGTATAATCACTCCTCATGACTTTAACATGCCCCCCTGCAAAAATCATTCTCTTTTTCTTGAGATTATAATCACACATACCCTGTAGTATAATTATTATTCTTACCCTGCCACAGATTATAATAAAATAATCCATACAGTGCACCCCTTCTATATGAAAATGTATACATTCACCAAAATCAATCACCATTCCCTCCATCCCAAAAGATCGAGAGCTCTGCTGCGCCACTCTGCCAAATTACATACATAATGATTTGAGTGCTGCCGTCAGCGTGACACAACACGGTGCAAACAGAGCAGTGCCACACAGACTGCAGCACTCTGCACCCTGAGTACTACTCTATGAATGATACAACCCCATCCTGCAATACTTCATTTCTCTCATCCAATCTATATACAGCCCATTATGCAATACATGACCCCATTCTGTAGTATGTTGCTTTTCTCAGCCCCTCTATATACAGCTCCATCCAGCAGCACAGCATTCCTTTCAGTCCCTCTATATGCAGTCTCATCAAGCAGTTCATCAATCTTTGCAGCCCTTCTATGTAAAGTCCCATTTTGTAGTATATCACTTCTCTCAGACCCTCTATATACAGCCCCTTCCTGCAGTACATTACTCCTCTCAGCTCAACCCCTTTATATACAGTCCCATCCTGTAGTGCATTGCTCCTTAAGCTCATCATGCAGCACATCACTCCTCTCAGGCCCTTTATATACAACTCCCTCCTACAGTATATAAATGCACAGGCAACCAGCACTGCAGCGACTCAGTCCTTGTGCAGAGACTCCAGAAGCTCAACCTCATCAGCTGGAGCAATCAGTCTTACCATCGGGTGCAACTCCCTCCAGAAACAAAGTAAGTCACAATTCATACATGAAGAAAGCGAGGTGGCACACCGATGTAATAAAATCTTCTTTTATTCCATTTCCATTAAAAATGCAGGGAAGCGGCGCCTTTTGCGGACCTCCTACAGTATATCATTCCTCTCAGTCCCTTACATAAAGCCTCATTCTATAGCCCCTTTCTGCAGTACATCTCTCCTCTCAGCCCCTCTATTTCCAGCCCTATCATTCTGTACATCACTTCATTCAGTCTTTTATATATACAATGTCCTCCTGCAGTATATAACTTCTCTAAATCCCTTTATACAGTCTTACTTTGCAGTACATCAATCCTTTCAGATTCAACTATACAACCTCATCTTGCAGTATATCATTCCTCTTAGGCCCTCTATATACAGAAACATCATCCAGTGCATCACTTCTTTCATACCCGTCTACACAGTTTCCTACTGCAGTATATTACTTCTCTCAGCTCTCCTATGTAAAGCTCCATCATGCAGTTTATCACTCCTCTCAACTATATACAACATCCAGCAATACATCACTCATCCCATCTATAAACAGCCTCGTCTTGCAGTACATCCCTCATCTCATCTATATACAGCCCCCTCCTGCATTGCTCCTCAGCCCCTCTATATACAGCTCCATCATGCAACCTCTTCATGCAGTACATCATATCTCTCAGTTAGTTCTGAGCCTTTTCTTTGGCAGGTAGTAGGAGGTGTGTCTTCAAACGACATGCACATCATGTAGTTTCATGTGCAGGTACTACAGGTTCTGATGCGGCCACAGATTTAAAGGTAAAGCACCACCAAAGCACTTGGCGTTGAATGATCCTAAACAATTGCTAATCTAGCAACTGCATAGAATTGCCCAGCTTTTGGATGCTTTAGCAACGCTGTACCTGGCTTTAAATTATTACAATTTATAAGATGTTCTACAACGTTTACAGATGTGATGATGCCACAAGTGATTTAAAAGCATACACAGCTAAAGCACCTGATGGTGGGACAGCCCCAAACAGTTAACAGGGAACAGGCTAAGGGAGCATATGCCCGTAAGACCCCTAATCCAGCCTGCCCTTGAGTGGTATAGCTTATTTTTAAATATTAATATTTTTTCTGTAGATAAATTCTCAAACCAGCATAACAGTAACATAATATGTATAAATATCTATCCATAAAGGCTTTATCTTACTTTTCATATATTTTGTATTCATTTTTAGTATCAATGTCAGTCTCAATATAGCTAAATATAGAGAGAATTATGCATTAGTAAAATAAGTAAACAGTCCAATGGCATTGACCATTTCACTGGCAGAACAGAAGGATTGGTTGTACTATATCAAGACCATTTGGCTATAATAAGCACTTAATATCTCTCAAGCCTAATAATGATTAAAGTCACAACTACAGACTTTACTTAGAGCCTAGAAATATGCTACCATGTTAAAGTGACCCTCTTGATCATAATCAAAGTTTTGTAATAAATGCATAATGCAGAGTTAAAATACAGAGTGCTATCTTTTTAATGTCTCTGGTGATGTTAATGTAAATCCTAGTAAGCTCTTTATTTCTATAAAAATACTTCCAGATCTCAGACTACGCTACGCACCCAGGTCCTCGATAGTCTGAGACACTCCTCTATGCCCTTCTTTGGACTATATTAAACAAGGGGGAATTTTCTCAGGCTAGATTATGCCCAGATTAATTTGGCAACCTGACACCCACCCTATGCTCTTTAGCGGATGAGCCAAGAGCAGGAAGAGCGTCTTAGACTTCCAAAGCACAATGTGCATAGTCTAGCCTGAGACAATGGAGGGTTGCGTTAAAGGGACAGGGGCATGATAACATTGGAAAGAGGGCTGACTAGGCAGGGGCAACTAACGCCCCATCGACTAGTCAGAGTTCTCATTAGCATAGCAAATGGGGACAGTATAAATGCTTTTTTAAAGAATTTATTTTACTTCCTTAATTATACAGGGCTGGTTAGGCAGGGCGTTTAATCATGCACAGGTGAATGCTGCTGGGTTGGAGGGCATAAGGGACCTAACAGGTTCCCTTTGGTAATGTTTTTATTTTAAACTTAATAAAGCTATACATTTAGTAAAAGAGATTAGCCTAATATTAATGTAATCAGTTACATAGTTCCCATACAATGGCCAACATTAACTACTAATGACAACTTATGTGGGCAGGAACATCTCCATCATGACATCATGTTGGCACCAAAAGCAAAAATCTTGATGCAGACTCTTGTGTTCCCCATAGAAGGTTGTAAAATGTAATGGAGACCAAAGCATGAGGTCTGAATAAGTTAATTAAGTATAGTTGGACCTCCTATAGATTTATGATAAGGACTTGCCCTAGGAATGTTTTCTAGAAACTCAAGTTACCCCTACGATAATCTAGCATTAGTCTATGTGGCTCCTATGTGTATTTCTGGGCCGTTATGTGTCGAATTAATAGAATTTTAATTCATATACAATTTAGTTGAAAAGCAATAACTTAAAAACTTACTCTCAAGCCCATGTAAAGCCTCAAAAAACACATTCTAATATCCAAGTACCTAATGACAAGCCTATTTCTACTGCACGGAGAAAGAAAGACAGAGACAAGAAGAACAAGCCGCAGAGAGAGAAAAACAAAGAGAGACAGAGAGATTGATTTTCCGTTTTCTGTCCCAGCTACAAGGAGTGAAGAAAGGACACTTGCTCTATTAACATACATCCATGTATTCCAACTTAACTAATCAATGTTGAAATAGTGATTATGTTCTTATGTGAATTATATTATGCGTTCTGAATAATAATTGTCTCTCGGAGTAAAGGTGTGCTCAGACCATCCAATTCACATTCAGCTCAATTCGCTGCAGCAACCATAGCGTGCTTCAGTTTCAATCCCCTCATTAAAATACTAAAATATGACCACTTAAAAACTTCTCTTCTAATGCAAGGAAAAAAATGACCTTCATTACAGCAGCACTGCCAGAGAAAGTATGTTGCATTGAATTAATGCATAGAGCTCTTAGAAAACCTTTTTCTAAAATGGAAAATATCAGAACATTGGGATAAATGGAGAGAGAACAATGAAGAAAGAATATGTGTCAGGAAATGGCTTATGTTCATATTCACATGACATGCAAATATACATTTTGTATGCATTTACTTAGTCTCCGACTATATTTCTGAAGTCACAATTAACCAGCCTACCTCCTGTTGATCATCAAACAGTGCTTCCCCACATGAGGCTACTTCCAGATTCTGTTTCCATTACATTTGTAAAAAATGAGAATATTCTTCTCTTGATGGTAGGCATCAAGCTCCAGTGGATGTTTTTAAGCTTCATTTCAACTGACAATGCTCTATTGAAGTCCATATTAAGAATGCAGTGAGAAATGTATCAGATCAAAGGATGACTTATTGTAGAGCGATAGGAGGAAACATCTTTAGTATTGTTTTATGATAAGTCTTGAAATAAAGGATAGTCATGAAAATATAATTTAAGTGTCAAACGAAACCATTAAGATTATTAAATTAAATATTGGTCTAATAATAAGATTATTATAATAGGTATCATTTCTGTTATTATTTTATCATTATTTATTAGTTTAAAACAAATTTCGAAAAAATTGAAGCTGACTCCTCGAATTTGAATGGGAAAATCGATATACAGTGAATTTATTTTCAGGGTCTTCCAGCATCTTTTGCTTCTCCTGCACTGACTAAGCTGCAAAATTATGACGTCACTTAATGCACGTCGTGATGTCACATGGCGTGTCAGTGAAGGGAACGCCAAAAATGTCCGGCACAGAAGATGCTTAAAATGGCCAAGTGAAGACCAGTGACCAAAGAAGACATGTTATGATCAGGTGAGTATTCTTTTTTTTTTTTTTTTTTAATTCCTTAACGTCCCTGTTGAATACAACAAAATTGCAGCCAAAATGTATTGCATTCACTTAAATTGAATTTGGCGAATCAAAATGACCCATCTGTTATTATTTGTTTTGAGGTTACTCGGCATGACTTTATCACCTGCTTTGGAGTTGTGGGTAATTCTGAATAAATACATATATTTTTTATATATTTTGCATTAATTCCTATGATTATTAGAAGAAATGTATAAAAAAAGACTTCCATCGATGAGAAACACGCCTTCAATATGTAAAAATGAACTGTTGAAACTATATTACTATATGGATAGTGCACTGGTTCAATTTATTGATACCAACTTGTATTTCTGTTGATTAGGGAAGCATGAGAAGAAAAGTAAATTATAGCCCTTTCACGTAATTAAAATCAATGGCCTATTTACTGATACAAAGTGGCATGAGCATAGGAGAATCTATGCGGTGATACGGGTTACGCGAACTAGGTCAGCCGAATAATATATATGGTATATCTTACATGGTAAATAAAACAAACAGTTTTCACATGATGTGACTTTTTGGAAAATGCACCTTTTTTGACCAGTGACATAATAAATTGTCATTATTTATGGCTATATACCTATGGATCTATGGGTTGATGATAGCGGCATAACAAAACATTAAACACGTAAAAATTGACAGAGCTGATAGAAGTTGTGAGCGTTTTGTCATACTGTATTTTGGAGTGTACATTTACCATATGTGTCTGGGTGCATACATTAAACACATTTATAGACTGCTGTTCAGCAAGCGCCAGGATTTGGCCTACATTCAGGTAGTATATATCAAGGCTTAAGTCTTTTTTTTGTGCTATATGGAATGGTCTAGCAGGTTGCATTACTTCATAGAGTTTTATCCAATAAAAAAAAAGTATGTTTTTTTTTACAGAGGCATCCTACAGATGAAAAATATATAGTTAATGGGATTTTCAACTACACTGATTTTGATGATCTATCCATAAGATAAGTGATCAAAATCAGATCGGTGAGGGTCTGACACCTGGCACCCCCACCAATCAGCTCTTACCAGGTTCGGGAGCGGCCCAACTTAAAATTCTGACAGTGAACAATGCGAATAGAAAGCAATGGTCAAGTGAGGTGCCTGCCAGAAAAAGAGATTGCTTTTTTTCAGTCGAGAAACACGGTGTGGATTAGAGAAGAGCAAAAACGCTGCTCCATAGGGTTGGTGTAGTTTTTCTTGTTTTCTTAGAACACCAGAAGCCCATTAAGATTTATCATAATAGGAGTGTAAAATTCCTTTACTGTCCAGACCTAAATCTGATAATTTGCTACAGGCCGCTCGCTATACATAGATAGATAGATATAGTATACATCTATATTTATCTATGTAGATAGATAGATAGATAGATAGATAGATAGATAGATAGATAGATAGATAGATCTATAGATACAGGTGCTTCTCACTAAATTAGAATATCATCAAAAACTTAATTTATTTCAGTTCTTCAATACAAAAAGTGAAACTCATATATTATATAGAGTCATTACAAACAGAGTGATCTATTTCAAGTGTTTATTTCTGATAATGTTGATGATTATGGCTTACAGCCAACGAAAGCATAAAAGTCATTATCTCAGTAAATTAAAATAAATAACAAAAAAAATCTGCAAAGGCTTCTTAAGCATTTAAAAAGGTACCTTAGTCTGTTTCAGTAGGCTCCACAACCATGGGGAAGACTGCTGACTTGACAGATGTCCAGAAGGCAGTCATTGACACATTCCACAAGGTCCCAGAGTTCCAATTTTCATTTGGAAATCAAGGTCCCAGAGTCTGGAGGAAGAGTGGAGAGGTACACAATCCAAGCTGCTTGAGGTCTTGTGTGAAGTTTCCACAATCAGTGATAGTTGGGGAGCTATGTCATTTGCTGGTGAAGGTCCACTGTGTTTTATCAAGACCAAAGTCAGCGCAGCCGTGTGCCAGGAAATTTTAGAGCACTTCATGCTTCTCTTTGCCAACAAGCTTTTTGGAGATGGAAATTTCATTCTCCAGCAGGACTTGGCACCTGTCCACACTGCAAAAGTACCAATACCTGGTTTAAAAACAACAGTATCACTGTGCTTGATTAGCCAGCAAACTCACCTGACCTTAACCCCATAGAGAATCTATGGGGTATTGTCAAGAGGAAGATGAGAGACACCAGACCCAACAATGCAGACGAGCTGAAGGCTGCTATCAAAGCAACCTGGGCTTCCATAACACCTCAGCAGTGCCACAGGCTGATCGCCTCCATGCCACACCGCATTGATGCAGTAATTGATGCAAAAGGAGCCCCGACCAAGTATTGAGTGCATTTACTGAACATACATTTCAGTAGGCCAACATTTCAGATTTTAAAAACATTTTTCAAGCTGTTGTTATAAAGTATTCTAATTTACTGAGATAATGATTTTATTGTTTTCATTGGCTGTAAGCCATAATCATCAACATTAACAGAAATAAACATTTGAAATAGATCACTCTGTTTGTAATGACACTATATCTATACTATATCTATCTATACTATATCTATATATCTATCTATCTATATATATATACAGTATATATATATATATATATATATATATATATATATATACATGCACATATCATAGAATCATAGTATGTTACAATTGGAAGGGACCTACATGGTCAACGTGCCCAACCCCCTGCTCAATGCAGGATTCTCTAAACCATCACATATATACTATACTGTATATTGGTAGGTGTATATATATATATATATATATATATATATATATATATATACAGTACAGACCAAAAGTTTGGACACACCTTCTCATTTAAAGATTTTTCTGTATTTTCATGACTATGAAAATTGTACATTCACACTGAAGGCATCAAAACTATGAGTTAACACATGTGGAATTATATACTTAACAAAAAAGTGTGAAACAACTGAAAATATGTATTATATTCTAGGTTCTTCAAAGTAGCCACCGTTTGCTTTGATGACTGCTTTGTACACTCTTGGCATTCTCTTGATGAGCTTCAAGAGGTAGTCACCGGAAATGGTTTTCACTTCACAGGTGTGCCCTGTCAGGTTTAGTAAGTGGGATTTCTTGCCTTATAAATGGTTTTGGGACCATCAGTTGTGTTGTGCAGAAGTCTGGTGGATAAACAGCTGATAGTCCTACTGAATAGACTGTTAGAATTTGTATTATTGCAAGAAAAAAGCAGCTAAGTAGAGAAAAACAAGTGGCCATCATTACTTTAAGAAATGAAAGTCAGTCAGTCCGAAAAATTGGGAAAACTTTGAAAGTGTCCCCAAGTGCAGTTGCAAAAACCATCAAGCGCTACAAAGAAACTGGCTCACATGAAGACCGCCCCAGGAAAGGAAGACCAAGAGTCACTTCTGCTTCTGAGGAGAAGTTTATCCGAGTCACCAGCCTCAGAAATCGCAGGTTAACAGCAGCTCAGATTAGAGACCAGGTCAATGCCACACAGAGTTCTAGCAGCAGACACATCTCTACAACAACTGTTAAGAGGAGATTTTGTGCAGCAGGCCTTCATGGTAAAATAGATGCTAGGAAACAACTGCTAAGGACAGGCAACAAGCAGAAGAGACATGTTTGGGCTAAAGAACATAAGGAATGGATATTAGACCAGTGGAAATCTGTGATTTGGTCTGATGAGTCCAAATTTGAGATCTTTGGTTCCAACCACCGTGTCTTTGTGCGACGCAGAAAAGGTGAACGGATGGACTCTACATGCCTGGTTCCCACCGTGAAGCATGGAGGAGGAGGTGTGATGGTGTGGGGATGCTTTGCTGGTGACACTGTTGGGGATTTTTTCAAAATTGAAGGCATACTGAACCAGCATGGCTACCACAGCATCTTGCAGCGGCATGGTATTCCATCCGGTTTGCATTTAGTTGGACCATCATTTATTTTTCAACAGGACAATGACCCCAAACACACCTCCAGGCTGTGTAAGGGCTATTTGACCAAGAGGGAGAGTGATGGGGTGCTACGCCAGATGACCTGGCCTCCACAGTCACCAGACCTGAACCCAATCGAGATGGTTTGGGGTGAGCTGGACCGCAGAGTGAAGGCAAAAGGGCCAACAAGTGCTAAGCATCTCTGGGAACTCCTTCAAGATTGTTGGAAGACCATTTCCGGTGACTACCTCTTGAAGCTCATCAAGAGAATGCCAAGAGTGTGTAAAGCAGTCATCAAAGCAAAAGGTGGCTACTTTGAAGAACCTAGAATATAAGACATATTTTCAGTTGATTCACACTTTTTTGTTAACTATATAATTCCAAATGTGTTAATTCATGCTTTTAATGCCTTCAGTGTGAATATACAATTTTCATAGTCAAGAAAATACAGAAAAATCTTTCAATGAGAAGGTGTGTCCAAACTTTTTGTCTGTACTGTATATATATATATATATATATATATATATTCAGAAATATTGCAAAGATAAGAAACATCTGCATTGGTCTCATATGCAAAACTGCCAGAGCAGTATTTAATGATTTCATGGGAGAAGAATAAGACCCTCAATTAATTGCTTATTATATAACTATACAGGGCTTGTACATATACCCCTACATATTCTAACCTTTTCTGTGCAGGTTTAAGAATCACTGATGGAATTATATTATTCGCATGTAAATATGAATGAGGAATAGAAATTCCAGAGTTCCTAACTGTGCAGCTATTCTCTAAGAAACAATGTGGAGCAATATTGTGCTTAAAACAAGAGATCCATGGGATAATAAATGTAATGACTCTTTTTTCGTCTTTCTGATGTTTTCATCTTCTGCTCCACATGAGGTTTTTGTCCACCCAGCGTTCGCTCTAGGATTCTTTAATAATACGAATGACAGGTACACCTCCCTTCTCCGGCTCCCCATCAGCCATTGTCCTTATAGCAGGTTAAAAATGTATCTCATAAACCTCGCTTTTTGCTGCTTCCTTTTTCCCTTTCATTTTTACATTCTGAATACAGAAATTTATTTTTTTATTTTAATTCAACAGATCGCTCTGCGTTACAAGTTATATTACACTTTAAATGTCAAGTAAAGCTATAGATTGGAGAAAAGTGAAATGTAAGAGAACTGTATTAATAGCGACTCATTATGTTAATAATTCATTTGCTTGAAGCATTGTGAGCCCTAAAAGATCCCTATCTGTAGAATGCAGGATGCCATATGGGACACCAGTATTTTGGTGATAAAAACAGTGAGAAACAGTGCGGAGTTTGGGCTGGGTCCACATTTACCGGCATTGTGTCGGTTTTCTATTTATTTCATAATATTTTAGGGTTTTCATTTAAAATTTCATGTCTATTTTTACCTATGTTTCCTCCCGTACCTGAATATATACAAATAAAGAATCTTAATATAAATGGCATGTCAATGTAAATGATGAATCCGTATTACAGACCCTTTTTTCAGACTCCGTTGACTTCTGGGGCAATTACAGTGGTGTGAGATCCGAAGACGCATGCTATGACATTTTACGTATTTTTCCTAAAAAAAAGCATATTCTAATAAGTAAAACATGACAATCGCTCTGTTCACTTCACTTGTTTCTGCATTCAGGAGCGTACAAGTGATACATACGATTATCATTTATATGCTCCAGAATGCGGATAACATTCATTAGAATTATTTCTAAATAAGTGCGGCTAGGTTCACACTTGTGTTCCACATTTCATCTATTTTGCTATAGGTTCAGAACACTGGAACTCCTGCAAAATAAGGGACGTTTTCATTTGTGTGTCTGTTACTTTAACACAAAAAGAGCAGCATTCTCCGCTTTCTCTTCTGATATCAATCATGCAATTTGCAATGGAGCATGAGTCCTAACGGATCTAACAGAGGCTTTGATGCAAGTGTGAACTTGGTCTAAACAGCCACATAAATGATACCACTCCTTACAATCTGAAAGTCATATTATTGGAAATGGTTCTGGTTCTAAAGAGCAATTCTGATAAATCAACTGTGACCCTTACTGTTTCTGAGACAAGTATTCCTCCTTTAAAGGGAATCTGTCACCAGAATTTTGACACCTAATCTAAGTAGCCACCATCAAAGATTGGCAGCTTTCTGCCTATGCACAGTGTACACAGAAATCAGCCAATCAGTGTTGTGGGCAGGGTTATACAGAGCTCAGCATTCAGAGAACTGGAAGATCTGCAGCAGAAAAAACTGTGATTTTATCAAAACTGCAGCAATCAGCTTAGTAAACTATACATCACTGGAATCAGGGTCTTTGCACCTACATTTGCTGCTTTCAAATGAGACAGGGATTCCGTTTCAATAAAATACATTAAAGTTTCTATTTCTATGATATCCAATAATAAAAGTCAAGAATTATGACATTGCTGGTACCCTACAGGATGTTACATAGTAGATACCCAATAGCTGGTACCCCATAGGGTGTTACATAGTAGGTACCCCATAGGTTGTTACATAGCTGATACCCCATAGGGTGTTACATGGTAGGTAACCCATAGCTGGTACCCCATAAGGTGTTACATAGTAGGTACCCCAAAGGGTGTTACATAGTAGTTACCCCATAGATGGTACCACATAGTGTGTTACATAGTAAGTACTCCATAGGGGGTTAAATAGTAGGTACCCCATAGATGGTACCACATAGTGTGTTATATAGTAAGTACTCCATAGGGGGTTACAGAGTAGGTACCCCTTAGCTGGTACCCCATAGGGTGTTACATAGTAGGTACCCAATAGCTGGTACCCCATAGGGAGTTACATAGTAGGTAACCCAGAGGTGGTACCCCATAGGGTGTTAAAAATTAGGTACCTCATAGGTTGCTACATAGTAGGTACCCAATAGCTGGTACCCCACAGGGCCTTACAGAGTAGATACTCCATAGGGTGTTACACAGTAGGTACCCCATAGCTGGTACCTCATAGGGTGTTACACAGTAGGTACCCCATAGCTAGTACCCCATAGGGTGTTACAGAGTAGATACTCCATAGGGTGTTACATAGTAGGTACCCCATAGCTAGTACCCCACAGGGTGTTACAGAGTAGATACTCCATAGGGTGTTACATAGTAGGTACCCCATAGGGTGTTTCACAGTAGGTACCCAATAGCTGATACCCCATAGGGTGTTACATAGTAGGTACCCAATAGCTGGTACCCCATAGGGAGTTACATAGTAGGTAACCCAGAGGTGGTACCCCATAGGGTGTTAAAAAGTAGGTACCTCATAGGTTGTTACATAGTAGGTACCCCATAGCTAGTACCCCATAGGGTGTTACAGAGTAGATACTCCATAGGGTGTTACATATTAGTACCCCATAGCTGGTACCCCATAGGGTGTTTCACAGTAGGTACCCTATAGGGTGTTACATAGTAGGGTACATGTATTGCAGATTATGAAAGTATAGAACTAGAGTATTGCTTTTAATGCAGTTCCCTTATCTCACAGTTTTCAGCTTCATCTTTACCCTGTGAGCACTATACACAGGCCTATATTTGTGCACAGTAATATGTACATTATGTATATTCGTATGCATGTTTACAAATGGCAGATGTTCCTTGATAATGTCAGCTTCTCTTGTGATTTCGATGTAATGTTTTAATGCTAGCGGTGCACTTTCCTTTCTGCATATTTAGTATTTTCCAGCTAACTGCAGGCAGGCTTTTTTTCTCTCTTTTGTATAGAAACCTTCACAGGCCTGAGAAATTCTGTCATTCACCAGAAATGAAATATACGCTCCAATGGCTAGCTAGTGGCTCCTTTGAGAAATGTGTTGTAGTATAATGTAGAGTTCTGGGCTGCATCATAGCTGCAATCTCAAGGACATAAATGGCTAGCTTTTCTGAGATTCTGTGGATAATGCTAAAGGCAATTTGGTCATCCACAAAATGCGCATAGTCTGATTTATTCATTTGTGTGACATTTGTTATTTATTTGAGAATGTAAGCAGCTTAGTCCTGTTATGTGTTTATGTCGCTCACTGCTATTAAAATATGACAATCCGTGACTTTATTATCGGAGTCACAGAGTATTTTGTCAAGCTGTGGCAGCAAGTCTTAGCGAGAATGGAAAGAATATGCCCTTTTTTTTAGGGTATGTCCATATTAGCAGATATTGTTCTTTGCTTTACTTTGTATACGTTCCTTCAACTGATCCAAACTGGTAGAAAGATAAGATAGATATTTTTTTTGCAAGCATCCATTTTATTAATATTTTACTGTTTTTGTTTCCATTTTCATGACCTAAATGATAGGGCATAACTCATATGTTATATATTTCACCTTTTCACTGCAATCTTTTGCTTCACTAACAAAAAAAACTCCTAACTTTTGCATTTAATGGAAACCTGTGTTGGATGCCATGTAGTGATATCTATCACCCATAGTAAAAAAAAAAAGCGCTGCATACTTTGTTCTAGTGACGTCTGATGAGCTCTTCCTTTCAGGAAAAAATATAAAATCTGAATGGCTGACTTTAGGAGTTTGCAGATGCATTTAATATATGTGTTTGGAGCTTTCCAGGAGTATATAGAAAATGTGCTACCAATGTAATATAAAAGCAATGCAACTGTAATGTTAACTAAGTTTGTTACAAAATATACAGTAGAAAGGGGACGCAAAGGAACCATGAAAAGTTTAGACTGGCATTGAGAAAAATCAATGTTTATTTTTTAGTTGCCTTATGCTCAAGTGCCGACCAGAAAGTTATTTCTTACACGACAGGCTGATCATCTATGTCATTAATGTTAAACCATAAAAGGATTGTTCTCCTCTATAGAAGAAAAAAAGCAATGATACTGAAGCTTCCCAAGTGTCCCGATATCCTGCAGCCTGCTAGAAACACTAATAACTTGGATGGACTGAAGTTAGGGATTAAGTCTTTTCCGGTTGTTAAATCCACATTTTTTTTTAGGTTGACTCATTACAATTTCATTTATAAATACAAAGGTCTTAGTATTAACTTATGTTTATGTAGGTCTCATGGCCCCAGAGAATGTAGGGCTAATTAAATATAAAGGTATAACAATAAAAGAGTAATTCAGTCCTGAAGATATACACCAAATGATGATGACATCTGACAGGAACAGTAAAATCCCCTAAGTCAGCTTGTAAAATATTAAAGAGATTTATGCAGGAAGCTATTCACCACCTGATTACAAATATGAAATATTCTGGTTTTTTAGTTACATTTATCCTTTAATCCATATGTTCCTAAGGATATTTATAATTAATTCTGTAGGAATCTTTCCAGCAAGCTCTTGGATATATTTTGCTGTAGTAGAAGATAAAGGCTACACATATTCATGCCTTTAATTTTAGAGTAGTGTCACCATCTGAAACTGAAATGCAAAGAGTTTTACTTCAGTTCGGATTTTATGTGCATTTCCTTGTGCAATATATCTTAAGTTAGGTGGGATTTTAGGGACGTTTGTAAGTATTCATGAACCAGACGAAACATAAAAATAGACATGTGCATGTTCAGTGTGCTCATTTATGTGGAGCTCTACTTGTGAGATACTTTACCTGTTGTATTAAGGATCTGCGTAAAAAATAAAACTTTGGTTTAAAGGGGTTGTCCACTACTCAGACAACAACCCCTTCTCAACCACTATATTAACCCCATGTAAAATAATAATAGCTATTCTCACCTATGGTACTGGCACCAAGTCTCCCGGGGCTTGCGTGACATTGTTATGTCATGTGAGCCCTACAGCCAATTAGCAGTCTCTTCACGATCACTTCCTTTGAACAAAACTTACATCCGGAGTAAGTCATATAGCAGCTCTCACTTTTCCGGGTCTCAGTTTGGTCTGAAGGACGTGAGAGTGAAGCGGATGCTGATTGACTGCAGGGTACAAATGACATAACAATGTCACGTGAGCCCTGGGAGACTTGATACCAGTACCATAGGTGAGTATATCCATTATTACTTTACATTGGGGAAATATAGTGATTAAGAAGGGGTTGATTGAGTAGTGATCATCCCCCTTAATGCTGCTATCCTCTTGATTAAAACAGCAGAATGCAGAAGCTTGTATTCTGCGATTGACTTTTGACAGGGGATAATACTATAATGTATAAGCGTATCAGGAAATATGGAAAATATACTACATTTCTTGCAAAATTTGTGCCAAAAGTGTATAGCGAAAAAGAAAATTGTGTGATGTGTGCCAATTTGTGTTTTCACAACTGCTTCAACATGTTTGAAATATCTAGGTAAAAAGGACATAACTAATAAGAAATGGTCAATTGTGGCAACTGTATTAAAAACATGAAAAATGATGACCACAAAACTGTTCTAAAAAAGGTATTGATGCAAGAAAATCAACATGGCTAACAGATTTATCATTCCATGTGTTCTGGCACAATTTTCACCCACTTGTAAATTTTATGTCTCACAACACTTTTGGTAAATTTTGCCCATTGTGCCAACCCTTTTGGAATCTCTGTTCAAGGGCACCAACTTCCATAAAATTCAGCTCTATTGTGCCACCATCACCTGTACAGGCAGACATTTTTTTTATTTGACAAATTCTACAGTCCTTTTTTTATGTTTTTTAATTTCTGAAATATGCAAGGTTTAGGTAACTAAGGGTATTTTTACAAAGATTTTTTTTAAGAAACAAAAATCAAACACATTTTTCAAGGGCAGTCCACTTCAGGAAATCCTACTTTTTTTGTTTTTTTCAGACTTTTTTTTCTTAAAGTAATTTTTGAAGCACTTTTACAGACGCTATTAAAGCAATTTTTTCTAACATGGTGTTATGCAGCCTTTTGACTTGACAGTATCAAGTTTGGAGAAGATTCCACAGGAAACTGTCTCAAAGAAGCATCCTTTTTTTTTCAGAACCTTGTCGGAAAACCTTGTCAGAAAAAAACTCTCCAAAAACTTGCCATACTAACAGCAAAGTGGATTTTCCATTGAAATCATTTGGAAAAGTATTCAAAGAATATTTGAAGTGGTGTTAATGCGGGTTTTTTAATGCAGATCAGTCTCAAAATCTCTGTGTGAATAACCCATAATACTATTTCTAGTAAACACCCTCCTAATTGATCAAGTTTGTCTAGAAAGTAAGATCTTCAAAGTAATTAAGATACTAACCTCAAATTTTTTTCCCCATTTTAAACTACAGGATAACATCACCATATTCTAGATGTGAAAATTCCCAAATTTTAATTCATTTGGCTTTAACTTTGTATAGCGATATTTCTTTAAAACCCAGAATAAAAAAAAAATACACATTCTATAAAACCGTAATGTGAAAAAAAGAAATAAATAAATCCAGCACAAAGTCTCCAAACTGTATAAAACAATTCATCAAACTTTATTGTTAATTTTACAATTACATTTAGGAAAGATCTCTATACTTCATATAATTAAACGTAAATAGGTTCATGTGAAAAAATTGGTTTTTTTACACAGTTTAAATCAAAAGACAGAACAAGTTTGAAAAAAAAAAGTCACAATATATACATGAATGAGTGCAATTAGCTTTCAGACATCATATATAATAATCCCATTCGTAAAATAAATTAATATGCATACATTTTAATGGAAAAAGAACACAAGGTAAATTGGCACACAGAACATTTGCAACTATCATAAGATCTTAATTAAGCATCCATTACTTTATATAAATGATCGTTTACAACGGCCCATTATATTACTGACAGTTTCAATTTGTATTTCCAGTAATGCTTAGCAAATACAGGTTCACAGAGCAATATTTTCAAATCAGTGTACTGCTAACATCATGCAGCTATCACAGGCAAGAAAATAAGATGGAAATATCTATTTCATTATCCTTTAGAGCTCTACTCACAATAGCAACAATCTACAATATTCTCAAATGCAGAATCAACTTTGTATGATGACTTTTACGGAAACATTTCCTTTTCATATTTCGGAACAATAACACATCCATTTTCTCAATTAACATAAATGGATTTGGGATTAAATGAAACAAAAAAACAAAACAAATTACATAATGATATATGGAAATAAATTCACATTCAAGCACTGTCTGCAATGATTGTGTTTATTAAATTATACCAATATTTCAATGCTGATGGCATGGAACTGAAATCCGCTCATGTTTTAGAACGTGGATAGCAAAGTAATCAACCAGTGACCATTCTACAAAATTATGCCGATGGACAAACCCAACAGCAATGCCCAAGGATGGCATCAAAAGATGGGAAAGATGGTTCTGCTTTTTATCAGAAATAGTAGATTCATGTCAATGGGCAATGTCTGATAAGGCAGTTTGGCAATAATATTAAAGGGCAGGTCCAGTCTAAATTGATAAGTCAGCAGCCACTCTGTGTGACTGCAGACCTATGAATCCATGCAGCGCATGCATTGTGCGCTGCGGGGATTTGCCGGTTTCTGAGCCAGGACCGGAGGGTATATATGCATTATACATACTCCCAGGCAGAACTCATCTAGTGGGCGCGGCCTCGCTCTATACATTTATATTGAGCAAGGCCGCGCCCCATCTAGTGACGCAGTCATCCAGAGGGCATGGCTGACTAGAGGGTGTGGCCTCGCACCTTACAAGTGTATGGAAGCGAGGCTGAGTCCACTGCCCATTAGTAGGTATAATTCATAGATACCCTCTGGTCCCGGATCAGAAACCGGCAAATCCCCGCAGAGCACAGTAAACTCACTGAGGGGATTCATAAGACTGCCGTCACACAGAGTGACAGCAGACATGTCAATTTGGACCGGACAACCCCTTTAATATTTTCAGAGCCGATGGACATGAGTGGCACTGTTTGCATAAGATATGGTGGTACTGGTGAAAAAAGATTGATGTTGGCTATATATATAAAACCAGTACATGACTAAACAGGTAAAATCACCCAGATCTAATATTTCTTAGTGAAAAGCCTTCACTTCTTCACAGTCAATTATTAAGTAAAATGTGCAGCGAAATAATTAGCAGTAAAAGCATTATTCATTTTTTTAAGTGATAGCACTGGCACAACCCATTATAATCCATAAGCATTGAATTAATTTCATATATAAGGTTCTAATCACGCATGACATTTTTGCGAGAGTTTTTTGTTGCAGCTTTTCTAGCCAGAAGCAGAAGTGGACTCAAAGAGATTGGGAAATACAAAGGAAGAACTTATGCTTCTCCTTCCTTCTGGATCCACTTCTGGTTCTGGCTAAAAAAATAAATAAAAAACTGCATCACTAACTGCATGGATGTCTCCAGCCTAAAGCTATTTTTTCTCTGAAAAAGGCAGACTTCACTTTATTTATTTAAAAAAATATATTATTTTTTACATGTCACAGAACTTCACAAAAACTTAAAAATATCATTGCATATTCACCAATGACTAGTGTTAAAAGTAATATTTTTTTGTGGAATGCTCATTAATTAGTAATATGAATTTTGTGACTTTTGTAAAAAAAAAGAAAAAAAGTAATAAATGAAATTGCATATATTTAATGTACATCAACAGTAATTCTTTTTATTTTTTTTTTACATATATTAACAATGCAAAGAAAATTCTGAACTTGAACCAAACCGATAATTAATAAATGATTCCTGTTCTTCGCTTAATTTATTTTTTTTAAATTCAACGGGATAAAAATATTGTAACTATTCTATTGGTAAATAATTTATATTGAAATGTTGTTTTTTTTTCTTTTGCCTTTACTGTTACATATTTTAGGGTTGCATGGGGATTCTTGTCAGTGTGAGATATTGAGGCCATAGAATGAAAAGCACTTAATCAACATTTGTGGTGCTAATAAATCCTTTGCGTTGTCGGTTGCTGCAATGTTTGTGGTGTCTCCTGGATCTCACCATCAGTCAGATGGAAATGTCATCAGAACTATTAACATTTAGTTTATGTTAGGAATGCATATGCAAATTGACTATAAAATAAGCTTCAATACGTCAAGCCTCCGGCTGTGCACAATGGGAAGAGGAGATAGCTAATATTCATATTCATTGATTAATATAGAGCTGCCGGTAAAAGTAAGGCAAGTTACGTATGTAGTACAGAATGGGAAGTACTACAGGCATGTTAACAAATACATGTGTGCATATATAGTGGAAGGGTATATATCAGATGCACTCCAAAAGTCACATATATCGTATTCAGAACACTTGCAGCATAAAACACTGAAAACCTAGATATATGTTTCTAATTTTTGCTGCATTTATGCTGAAATATGTATTTATACCATATGCTGTGTTAGGACAAATTTAGCTATTACAATAGGATTTCCCATTGGACTACATGGATTAGTACTGGATGTCATAGATGGCCATTGTTTTCAATCGGCACTACATCATAGAAGTCTTTGTAATAGGATCTTTTGCGTTCAGCATCTGGCACTGAGACTCTACAGTCAGTGCTTTCCAAACTGGACAACCCCCATATGCGGTAATTTCACACAAAGTCATTGGCACAAAGCTAGTTCGTGATGAAAAGTAAAAAAAAAAATCTAGTGATCTCTACGGTTAATGGTCCTATAAGCCAACAAAGACAACCGCTGAGACTGCCTTTGTGTCTTTTCCCTTCAATACAATAAATGTGAATATACAAGAAACTCCTATATAAAATAAAAGCTGACTTTAATCTGTGTACTGAATTTTTTCAGCATCAAATGCTGATTACCCAGTATAGATACATATTTCTTCTAGCACTTGCAGGAAAGTATTGAATAATTTGAATTTTAAATTGCTTTTAAAAAGTTGTTTAAGTGTTCATGAATCAGTAGTACAATTAAAATAAGAATCTTTATATTTCTTAACATGGGAAAAAAAAAGCTTCTTCCACTCATCAGCCAGTTCTCCTTCCTTCTCTGCCTCATGCACTGATCACTCCCTCTCTAATCACTGACGCTGCTTCAGTCTATGAAGAGAGGATGGGGGCAGGAGTGCAGCTGCAGAGAAAGAGAGAGAGAGAGGCACATACACACATATATACTGCTGATGCTTCTAGTAAGTGTACTTTCTCACCCCCAGTGCTGGATTCACAGCTACACTGCTCAGAACTTCTGTTCATTGTCCTCTATGCTCCTGTTGCTGCTTCTCCATGTGTCTTAGAGATTTAGGGGAGCAGGATCTCCTCTTCTCTGTGTGGGCAGTCTATGGGAGATACCATTGCAGCTAGTCTTCCCTCACTCTGGAGCTGAAATCAAGGAAACTGAAAACTAGAAATAGTGCCTACAGAATCGGAAAACTGCCAAAAAATGGCAGATACAAGTCATATCATGGGCAGAAAGAGTGTAATACATGTACACACACGATAATTCAATTGGATAAATCGGATATAGAATTTATATTTTAAAATGCATCACACTAATGCTTGCAATGGTATGTGATTGGAACAGCCATGCAGATCACAGTTTTTCAGATGGGGAGACCAGTTATCAGTGCTTATGTGTTTACCACTTAACTAACACTTGACTATGAGTGTATATATATAAATATATATATATATATATATATATATATATATATATATATATTTATGTTGGTTCGTATATTACAATTTTATAATGACCCATTGTATAATATCAAATGGATCTTTCCATATGCATCCAAACACCCAATGCCGACATGTAACACACTACCAATCACAATCTGTCAGTCTCTATATGTCTAATTCTTCTACGGATTATAGATTATGCATGAAAAATCTGTAATATTTTCCAGGTGGCAAATATTATAACATAAAATTTAGAGTATTTATCATGAGGTTATTCTATAGAAGCATAAGCAATGTTTAGGGTAAGCAGGTAACATTGCCATCTCATTCCCGGAGCCACCTCAGATAAGTTTTGCCTTTTAGGACAATTTAAAGTGGATGGACACTTTATCATTATTTTAACAGACGTGTTGAGGATATGATTGTATGGCACTTCCTATCATACAGGTATGACAGTTTGTTTGTCCTGCGCAGTTCTACTGTCCATAAATGGCTGCTAGCGGAGGAGCATGTGACCAGACCAGTCCATCAGCCTCATCCAATCAAAAACCTCACATGGGAAAGCAGCTTTACAATTGGAGGCCAATGGACTGGTCTGGTCACATGCTCCTCCACTAACAGCCATTTTATGGACTAGAGAGTTGTGCAGTCTATGAGTAAAGCTGCACTAACAAGAGGAGGGGAGAACCTGTCATACCGATATAATAGTAAGTGTGCACAAAATCAGGTCCTTAACACATTTATTAAAGTAAAGATAAAGTGATCAACCCCTTTAATTCCTAAAAGTGCCGCAATATTTTTGTAATATGGGCTCTAAAGCATCATGTTTTAGTGTAGTTTCCTTTCTTTTGGCAGTGTTGCAACAATATATTGCATATGTCATAACAATTTATGTGTTATGGATATTTTCCACCCTTCATAAAGCTTATTTTCTATAAAAGGAATATTATAATTCTAGAATGACTAAAATGATTTTACTTCTTCACATCCAGAACAGAATTCAACACAGAGAAACGTGCACATTGAGTCTAGTTGTTTCATTTGGACTCAAATCAAGACTGGAAGTTTTGGGTCTCTAAATATAAACAAAAATGTCTCCGTTCACTGACAGCAAGAAGGAACCTTAAATCTGTCATGTGAAAAATGCTATTAATCTGCAGATATGAGGTTAATCTGTAGGTTAATAGTACTTGGAAGCAGTGCAGCCGTTGCACTGAGAGCCCCGCTGCCAGGAGGAAGAGAAAATTTACTTTATTCTCCTCGTCAGCGTTCGGTTTCAGTCACGGGGGCAGGGGCGGCACTGGTTCAGTCACCCCTCTGAGAATATAAAGCGGTGGCTGTAACCGCACCCCGGCCTGACTGACATGGGCTCTACATTGGGGCCGGCTGTCAGTCAGTGTCGGGGGCACGTTCTTATGAAGGCTCATTCCCAATTATCAGACCGTCTAAACAGGCTGGTAATTACACAACGAACAAGCAAAATGCACACATAGAAATCATTTTATTCAGCTGCTTAATATACAAACAAGTGATGTGCTGCACAAAAGTTGATATGTTATGCTCACGCATCGTATTAATGATTTTTCTGTGAACATAGAATCTACAATCGGCCTATTAAAACAGGCCCATAAATGATCGCCGATTGGATTGTACTTAGCTCATTGACGTTTTTTTAACGGCCAATATCGACTTGTGTAACAGGGCCATTAACCAAATGATCAAAAGATGGTTATGTTGAGATCCAACCAGCATGATAACTAATCTCTTTTGCTGATATCTGGCGCTGCAGATAGTCAGAAAAATAGATCCCAAAAACACATCACATCCGATTCAATTGTCCTTTAAAGGGGTTGTCCACTACTATTGAAAATATCCCAATGTATTTTTATGATGAATAAAAGCTTCTTTGTAAATACTTTCCTCTGCTATTTCTGCCTGTGAGCGGCGCTATTGGTGGCCGCTCACAGGCATCATGTGACCCCCGGCTGCAGCCGCCTCTGACATCCGCTGATGTCACGTCATGGTTCCGGATGCAGTCGGGGGTCTCCTCTTCTGCGTTCCACGGTGGCTGCTGGGTTGTGGGCGGAGTTACCCAGCGCATCACACCCAGCATCCACAGCACGCTCTTCCTCTCCCCATTCATTGGGAAAGCGCGCGGTAGATGCTGGGTGTGACGTGCGGGGTAACCCTGCCCACAACCCAGCAGCCACCAAGGGGACCCCAGTGCTGAGTCACACCTCACTTGATGTGACGTCAGCGGGGGTCACGCACTGCCTGTGAGTGACCAGTGATAGCGCCGCTCACAGGCAGAAACAGCAGAGGAAGGTAATTACAAATATACTTCTATTCATCATAAAAATACATTGGGCTATTTTCATTAGTAGTGGACAACCCCTTTAACTAAATCAGAATTGTGCAAAAATCACAACAATATTAGATTCCGCAAACTAAGAGCTTCATTGTGAATTCTGTCATTTAATGCTGCCATCTAGTCTGCTAATATTTAATGTAGCCATCTCATTTCCATAAATCAAATGACCTAAAATTAAAACGTAAGTCAAGATCTTAAGAAGAAGATGTGGTTAATAGTGACATAAGTGACTGTGACAGTATAAGCCACAAGTTGGATTCAGCCAGGCTTCCACACGCTTCCTTTTCATGACACATATGTACAAATAGCAGTTGCCAATAAGTCTGATGTTTCACGGCACCACTTGAAGATCTATACAGACATATACCCCGAGGTACATTTTTGTCATACTTCATTAATCCTTTCAGTCTTTCCCAATGTATTGGATGGCTCTATGATAATTCTTGATTATTATAGGAGACATACTGAAAAGACTTGACTCTCCTGAAGGCATAATCTTACTACAGGAAATCTGTTAAACTTGTCTCTTGAATGTCGGCATGGATCAAATTTGTTACTTACGATCTTAACCAGTAGCACCTCTGTCAGTACAAATTATCGCTAACATCTAGAACAGCGATGCAAATGAAAGAATCTTTACAAAAGAACTGGGCACATGTTGTTCCCTACTATTTGCCAGTTCATTCTCTTTTTTTCCTTCTTATCCTTAATTGATCTAATTGTATACTTTGTGAGTTGAGCGATCCATTACAGATCACTCAGTCTGCATCAGGGGCAGAAAGGTGGCTCAGTGGTTAGCAGTGCAGCCTTGCAGTGCTGGGGTCCTGGGTTGAAATCCCACCAAGGACAACATCTGCAAGGAGTTTGTATGTTCTCCCCATGTTTGTGTGGGTCTCCTCCCACACCCCAAAGACACACTGATAAGGAATGTAGATTGTGAGCCCCAATGGGGACAGCAATGATACTGTAAAGCACTGTGTAATATATTGGCACTATGTAAAAATAAAGATTATTATTATTATCGTTTACTTTGATATGCCTATGTAAACAGACTATTAAGTGACCGCCAATCAGTAAAGGTTTACTGATCGGCAATCATATTGTGCTGCTGGACAGTCTTCATAAAATGATCATAAAGCTGCATTTACACTGAAAAATAATCGTGAACAAGCTGCCGATCACCTGATAAATTAGCAAAACGCTTGTTCATTGGATGAAAAGATCTTTTGCACAATACATAAGATCATTGTTCTCGGCTTGGCATCACCCTGTGTGAACAAGACTCACTCTGTCGAGAACCATAGCAGCCTATGTGCACTAAGTGATCTATTACATATTGCTCATTTACTTTGGTCTGCCTTTGTTAACAGGCTATTAAAGGCCGCTGATCGTTAAAAGTTTTACCAATCACCGGTCATATCATGCCACCAGTCGGTCCATGTAAACAAACCCTAAGTAGTCATCAATTTACCCCAAATACTTAGATTACTCCCATGAAGATACACACATTTGCCATTGACTGGCTTCATTTTTTAATATAAATTTGCAGTTGAATTGAGCAGTCATCTACATATTGCAAGGCAGTCAGTGATTCAGGATCCTGACTCATCCCATGAAAATAAAGCCTTGCCCGTAAAAGCGTGAAAATATAGGACGATGTAAATATAGATCAATATTAGAGAATGTAAAGTATCTAAAGCTCCACAAATGATGGTACAAAAACCAATGAAACAATCAATGTGTTTGAAATAAACACTGTGGAACCAAAGCCAACCATGAAATAACAGACTGGCGACTAATTCACGCATTAGCTAACTTACATACAATGAAATTTACATTGTTTTTTATATATACTGTTAAAAAAAAAATCTGTCAGCGTATCAATGTAAAAGCTTCAGATTATAAGATTTATAGTTCTAGAATGATTTCTGGTTTATTTGAAAACTGGATCTTTGCTACTGGAATTTTATTGCAGGTATGTGCAGGGAGGGACATCTGGCTTTCTGGATCACAGCATGTTAGATTAGGGAAATGTTTTTTGTAGAAACATAATAAATACATGCATAGACACTAAAGATGTACATTGAGATTTGAAGGCCCCAAACCTGATCCCTGTGAATCTCCTCCACCTAGCCGGGCATGGCGTCTTTGTTGTGGAGCAATGCAAGCATGACATTGTGCCAGGTCTACTAATTAGAAGACACACCGGGGGGGAGACCATCAGGTAGTAGAAGCCTCACAGGACTCCGGCAGCCACAGATTACCAATGTGTCCTGCAAATTTTCTTGCTCAACTCCTATAGATGCAAATTTATTATATCAAATAATCTATGAATCTAAGTGTTTCATATTGCTGGATTACAAACAAAAGCAATTTTCTGTATTTTCTGACATTTATAAATTTATCGATCATAGTGAACATGCAGTTTATTCTAATGAAACATTACTTTAGCAAAGAGAGTGTCATGAATTAAATATTTTCTGGTATTTTCCAGTTTACACCGCTGAACAATATTTACTATGGTAAGCGAAACAGACTTTCCACATCCAGCAGACACTTTACCATGAGGCACAGAATCAGGGCACCGCACATTGCCAACTTCCTATTTCCTTCTCATAAACAAGACAAGCCCAGGGGAAGCTGTGCAGATTAATTAACTGTAGTAGGTTATACACAAGGGGCTGCGTCACCATTGGGAACAAGGAGCTATATCCGATTTCTGCTGGATGATTTGGGATTTATGCTTCATGGACATGATCTTCACTTCAGAGTGACTGAGAGTCAGACAGCATTTCCCATGAAAATTAAGCAAGAACTTTTTACACTAGGATTAACAGAAAGCCAAGCATATATAAAAGGAAATGGATGAAAGGGGAAAATTAATAAATGCAGAGCAGATGGACCAAGTGGTAATGTCTGTAATTAATCTTTATGGATTTAAACAGGAAGGTGTAAACAGCAAAGATTTGATGTGCTCCATAACAATCAGATGTGAGTTTACATTACTCCAATATTTACTACATTGCTGCAGAAGTCATAGTTATAACATTGATATCACGTAAATGTGTGAGTCTGTGTGTGTGTGCATGTGTATATGTGTCTGTGTGTAACTATGTGTGTGTGAGTATACTTGTGTGTATGTGTATATAGGTGTATACGTGAGTGCCTATGTGTGTGCATGTGTGAGTGTATATGTGTATATGTTGTGCAAGTGTGTCAACATACATGTGTATATGTGTGTGTACTTGCATGAGTGTATATACAGTACAGACCAAAAGTTTGGACACACCTTCTCATTTAAAGATTTTTCTGTATTTTCATGACTATGAAAACTGTACATTCACACTGAAGGCATCAAAACTATAAATTAACATATGTGAAATTATATACTTAACAAAAAAGTGTGAAACAACTGAAAATATGTCTTATATTCTAGGTTCTTCAAAGTAGCCACATTTTGCTTTGATGACTGCTTTGCACACTCTTGGCATTCTCTTGATGAGCTTCAAGAGGTAGTCACCAGAAATGGTTTTCACTTCACAGGTGTGCCCTGTCAGGTTTATTAAGTGGGATTTCTTGCCTTATAAATGGGGTTGGGACCATCAGTTGTGTTGTGCAGAAGTCTGGTGGATACACAGCTGATAGTCCTACTGAATAGACTTTTAGAATTTGTATTATGGCAAGAAAAAAGCAGCTAAGTAAAGAAAAACGAGTGGCCATCATTACTTTAAGAAATGAAGGTCAGTCAGTCCGAAAAATTGGGAAAACTTTGAAAGTGTCTCCAAGTGCAGTTGCAAAAACCATCAAGCACTACAAAGAAACTGGCTCACATGAGGACCGCCCCAGGAAAGGAAGACCAAGAGTCACCTCTGCTTCTGAGGATAAGGTTATCCGAGTCACCAGCCTCAGAAATTGCAGGTTAACAGCAGATCAGATGAGAGACCAGGTCAATGCCACACAGAGTTCTAGCAGCAGACACATCTCTTCAACAACTGTTAAGAGGAGACTTTGTGCAGCAGGCCTTCATGGTAAAATAGTTGCTAGGAAACCACTGCTAAGGACAGGCAACAAGCAGAAGAGACTTGTTTGGGCTAAAGAACATAAGGAATGGACATTAGATCAGTGGAAATCTGTGCTTTGGTCTGATGAGTCCAAATTTGAGATCTTTGGTTCCAACCACCGTGTCTTTGTGTGACGCAGAAATGGTGAACGGATGGACTCTACATGCCTGGTTCCCACCGTGAAGCATGGAGGAGGAGGTGTGATGGTGTGGGGGTGCTTTGCTGGTGACACTGTGGAGGATTTATTCATAATTGAAGGCATACTGAACCAGCATGGCAACCACAGCATCTTGCAGCGGCATGCTATTCCATCCGGTTTGCGTTTAGTTGGACCATCATTTATTTTTCAACAGGACAATGACCCCAAACACACTTCCAGGCTGTGTAAGGGCTATTTGACCAAGAAGGAGAGTGATGGGGTGCTACGCCAGATGACCTGGCCTCCACAGTCACCAGACCTGAACCCAATCGAGATGGTTTGGGGTGAGTTGGACCGCAGAGTGAAGGCAAAAGGGCCAACAAGTGCTAAGCATCTCAGGGAACTCCTTCAAGATTGTTGGACGACCATTTCCTGTGACTACCACTTGAAGCTCATCAAGAGAATGCCAAGAGTGTGCAAAGCAGTCATCAAAGCAAAAGGTGGCTACTTTGAAGAACCTAGAATATAAGACATATTTTCAGTTGTTTCACGCTTTTTTGTTAAGTATATAATTCCACATGTGTTAATTCATAGTTTTGATGCCTTCAGTGTGAATGTACAATTTTCATAGTCAAGAAAATACAGAAAAATCTTTAAATGAGAAGGTGTGTCCAAACTTTTGGTCTGTACTGTATGTGTATGCACGTGAGAGTATATGTGTATGTATGCCTATATGTGTGTAAAATTGTGTGACTGCATATGAATGTATCTGTGTGCGTATAAGGGTGTATCTATGTGCCAGTGTGTATATTGTGTATATGAGAGTGTATGTGTTAGGCGTCAGTCTGGTTCTGGATTCGAAATGGGTCCAGGACCTTCTGTGGTCTCCCATTTCAGTCCAGCCAGGGCTGATGCTGCTCAGCATCATCGTCAGCCCCAACGCCTAGCTGGTCCACAAGACATACAGACTGTCTCCCATGTATTGGCACCTAGCAAGGTTAAGCATAGGCTGCAGAGGGAGACAGGTTGCTTGGAGTTTAAGTCCATGATTCGCCGTACTGAGCATGCCCATGACCTGGCTGATCGTGATTGGTGGTTTGGCACCCACCTGATCCAGTGACCTGGCACCGCCTGATTGGTCCACGGGTAACGTCACCAATGGCGCGTCGGTGGGCAGGGCTTAGTCTTTAAAAGGCCCGCCCACAAACATGGCGGCGCGCTCGGATCATTGAGCATGATGCTGTTGTGTGGACGACTGTGCTCCATGTGTAGTTTCCTCAGGCAGGTCTAGTGAAAGTAGGCAGGTAGCTTCGCCTTGCAGTCTGGCTCTGTCAGAGGGGGTCGCCTTACACCCCGAGCAGCCTGCAGACGTCCTACTCCCTGTAGACACCTGTGGACCACGTGGAGAAATACTCCTCTGTCCGGTAGCACGCCGGCAGAGGGCACGTACCCGTCGGCGTGAGTCACACACGCATCTTAGCGCCAACTCCTACTGCGTAGCGCCTGCATTGAAGACAGAGCTACTGTTTTTCCCCCGGTCGCACGTCTCCCTGCGGTTCTTGGAGGTTGTGTGAAGCGCTGAAATCCGCTCCATGTGCATTAACACGGAGTGGTTTATCAGTTAAGTAGGTGCTATCCCGGACGCTCTTCTCCCGTGCAATTAACAGAGATAGAGTGAACCGCTATACCTGTTCCTGTGTGCAGAAACACGGAAGGGTTTAACATTTAAGTTTGTCGCTTTCCTTTCCACCTGGAAAGTGTTCGGCAGCAGTCCACCAGGCAGCATTGCGGACCCCTGGGTCGGTTGCGTTCCATTTATTAAAGTTGTTTGCAACCGCCCTCCTAACAGTATGTATGTGAGTGTATCTGTGTATGTGCCTCTGTGTATGTGTGTGTATATTGTGTATGTATATGCGGATATATGTATGTGAGTGTATCAATGTATGTGCCTGTGTGTATATATGTGTGGATGAATGTGTGTGTGTGTGTGTGTATCTATGTCTGTGCCTCTGTGCATGTGTGTGTATATTGTGTATGTGTATATGTGAGTGTACCTGTGTATTTTGTATATTGTGTATGTGTATATGAGGGTGTATCTGTGTATATGTGTATATCAGGGCGTATGTATGTGAGTGTACCTGTGTATTTTGTATATTGTGTATGTGTATATGAGGGTGTATCTGTGTATATGTGTATATCAGGGCGTATGTATGTGAGTGTATCTGTGTATGTGCCTCTGTGCATGTGTGTGTATATTGTGTATGTATATGTGTATATGAGGGTATATGTGTGTGAATGTATCTATGTATGTGCCTGTGTGTATATATGTGGAGGTATGTGTGTGAGTGTATGTTTGTATGTGTCTATGTGTGCATTGTGTGTAGGCATAGTTTTGGCATATATCCTTTTTTCCATCATGCCTTGTTATTTCAAGCCATATTAGCTGTCAATATCTGAGGATATGTATCATTCCTTAAAAATGCAAACTACCCACTTCATGTTTAGATATATGTAATTAATTTTGTTGTGTGATACCTCATACACAATCCTTACCATACAGTAGTGTGAAATAACGCAGCTTTGAGTTTAGTATTTTTATGTATTATTACTCTGAAAAAGTATATGCTTACGATAATGCAGATAATACTTATTTAAGCCCTATTTCAAAACACACATGTAGTAGTGCTGAAATTACCATCTATCTCTTCAGCCATATCTCCTTTTGCTAAGCCCCACTTACTTTTTTTAGAAAAGTGACAGGGACAACGCAAAATGCCAAAAAATGCAATATTTCTTTGCAAATATCTCTAGTGCCAAATTGTGTTAAATTTCCCGTTTGCGTCTGACAACCCCTTAAGCTAATATACACACATTGTGCCAATTGACAGGATATATTCATCTTGCACTGAACTTTGCTACAATGACAAACTCAGCTGTTACATTTCTACCTCGGTGAAAATGCTATAGCTGACATAGTCTTTACTGCTTGCATTATAGTACAGCTGCAGGAAAAGTACATTAAGCTGCAAAATAAAAAAGTGGCCCTGATTATGGAAGCCTTTTCAATGAAACAAGCTTTGCTACTTGTATAAATAAATGTGTATATTTTTTATAGTAAGGACAATAGTTGGTATAATAACAGCTCTAGTACACATTAACAAAAGGAACTTAATCATAACTTAAGCCTTTACGGCAGCTTGTTTTATGAAAGAAGTGGCTTCCAGCTTTTCATCTACCTTAGCTGTGTATACACTTGGGTGCACCGCAAGACACCATCTTCAAGTATTACTGTTACCATATCATTTTCCCTTTATATTATGTTCCTTTCTTTTATTCATCCATTGCTATTAATTCATTTTCTCATTTGCAGTAAAGACAAAAACAGTCAGCTATCCACCTATAAAGTTAGTACACCTCCCGCTGTGATCAGATTGTTCGTGTTAACCTTGCACATTGCATTATTATCCTTATTTCATTGTCTTTATTCACTATGGCATCTTCTTTTAATTTGAGAAAATACACTTACACAAATATACTAATATATTGTAACTAGTCTGCGGTATTGTAATTGATAACCATGCCCCGAATTACCATAGAAAATGTTCTCTTTTCTTTTAATAGCTAGAAAACATCTCAATGTTAGATATTGCAGCTCACAAACGACCTATATAGCAGAATCCATCACCCAAGTTTTCTGCTGTGCTCCGGTGTTCACATTCAGTTTCTTATGCAGCTGTTTCGCTATGTTCCTTGTCAAACATTAGGTCATCTGGAATGATGACTGCAAATTCTGGTTCCTCTGTAACAGTGTCAGTATAACATTAATCCTCAGCATCTCTCTTAGATTTTTCTAGGCCCATGTGGGCCATCTAACATTTTGTGGCACAGAACTGCAGGCAGAACACTTTAAACAACCCTACTAATCTACCTAATTCATTAATCATAAGTTTACCCAGAGGAATGACAACTTTTTCTTTGCAGAACCTTATGCCGTTCGTAAGACGTATACCTTTCCTTCTAGACTGTGTCTTTTGTAACTAATGAATATCTTAAATAGAACATTTTCTAGGAGAAATCCCTGGCGTTTCGCATAGTTAACCTGTCCTTATCCTGAGTATACTCTGGTTACCATATATCTCTGCCAACTATCCATCAGCCATTCCAATGTCGAGTCAATTGACCTTGAGACATACAGCAGTTTGGAAAATCAATCATTTTTATGTTACATTTATAAAAAAAAAAGAGACACTCTAAATGGTGCAGCATTTTCAGAAAATGATACATGTTGCTTAAGTGTAAAACATCTGCCAAAGTATCAGACATACATCAGAAATTCATAGACAGACACATGCAGTTCTCTACATTGACAATCAACCGGGGCTGCAAAATACTTTTGGGTACCTTATGGAGTGGCTGACATCTAACTTTTGTGCTTTAAAAGTCATTTATATTTTAATGTACATGAGATAATGAATTAGCCTGGTGATATAGTTATACTTTTTTTTTCTACATTTTGCAATGCTGATGACTTAAAGAAGCACTCCCATTATTTTTTTATTGATCAAATGTGTGTACATGCATGTAATGTAATGTGAGTGTATTAATATACTCACCTACCCCTGCTCTCTCCGGTGTCCTGCGCCAGTCATCTGCTCTACTGAATGACGTCACCGCTCTACGCCACCTGGAAGTGAGATTTACAATGAAAGTCTATGGAATATCAAAACGAGGCCCCATAGGCTTTCACTGTAAATGAGACTTCCGGCTCATACATAGAGTATAGAATCAGCCGGTAGGTCTCATTTGTGGTGACGTCACTCAGAAAAGCAGAAGAATGGTGCTGGACACCGGAGAGAGGGGCGGTAGGTGAGTATATTAATACACACACTACATTACATGCACATATACACACATTTAATCAATAAAAACGTTGGTGGGAGTGCTTCTTTAAGGACATATACATTATAGGAGTTGGGAACTCTAGATCTAATTTTTGGAAACATCTGGGAAACTATAATATAGCTATCATACTAATATATACTGCTTACAATGTCTGCACTGTTGAAAGCCATGCCACCTGGATAGCAAACCCTAGGCACACTATAATCCCGTATAGAAAACTGTCTGGCCTCTAATGGACACATCGATCAGCACCACTCCATTGAAACGGACTGCACATGCTCTAGTTCTCCGGACCTTCTGACCAGAGGAAATGGAAGGATTCTGTCATCTTACTACATTCAGACATCTACCTGCTGCAGATGAGCAACAGTCTTATATGATAATGGTGATAATGATGATAATAATAATTAGTAATACATGCAGTACAGCTTCATTAATTACATTCAAATTGGAACTAAAATGGCAAATAAGAAAATTTCTCTCTTTGTAATGTATTTTTAAGTTTTTCTTCCTTGATCTGTCTTATATCTGTTAGAAAAACTGGGGAGAAATCCAGGAACCAGGGCACCAGATGTCAACTTTATTAGTGCAGAAAAATCACAATGTTTTGGCCATGCAGGGACTTTATCAAAGCTTGATAAAGGCCCTGCATGGCCCAAACATTGTGTTTTTTCGGTACTAATAAAGTTACGAAAAGAAGGATGTCTGGTGCCATGGTTCCTGGATTTCTCAGTATTGCTACAACTTTGTGAAGGGTTGCACCAAGAGTACATGTACAGGGTCATGGGGCACGGGACTTATCTATGGAAAATGTAGGAAAAATACTGTTACTACTTGAAAGCCATCCACAGAATGCTGTTTGTGGTCCTGCTCTTAAGTCCCTCTATTCAATGCTTTTATTACTGCTTATTATAGGACTTATTGACTTTAAACTTTAATATTCCCTGCAGTCAGGTAATAAAATTTCGCCCACAGGTTAAAGGGGTATTCCCACCCCACTCACTTCCACATTGGAGATGAGCGCTGCTGATGAGTCACATCTACCGGCTTGGACACATGCATGAGGTATCACACAATGATCTTTTTTATGTGATCTGATGAGGGTACATGCACAGTTATGCATAGATGTGACATCTTCAGATCTGTTCATCTCCAGATGTGGAATACCGATTTAAGGCATGAGAAATTAAAGCGTATTAACAATATTTTTGACAGTCTAAACTACGTATATTAATAAATTGAACTCATATCTGGGAGGCTGATGTACTCCAGCTACAGTTTGACGTAAGAAAACTTCAGACAGGATAAAGGACAGTCTAACAAGGATTTTCAAAGTAAGTACATCAGTGACATCAGGCGCAAGAGGTCTATTTATTAATGTTTTGATTGTGAAATATAATGGGGAATCTCCAACAATTTATATGTATGATGAAAATATTCCTTTAAATTATGTTGTTATTAAGCATGAAAACCTGTGTAACTCTTTCTGATAAACATGTTGTCCTCATAAACATGGTGCTCTACCTAATCCTCACATATGTTTCTGCAAAACTTACTAAAACCTCCATGTCCCAAATAAAAAAAAAACATGTTCAATTTTAATTAGAAATTAACAAAAAAGAACACTGGGAACCTGCAATTATTCTCACTTGAAATAATAGTAATAATAGAAAAAAAAACTTTCTATCCAACCTATTTGTAGTTACCAAGTGACCTCTTACAATACTGAACCACTGACTAATTAGCTGCACAAGTATCTGTGTTAAGTGACATGCTGAACAACAGTGTTTAATTAGAGCAATAAACCCTTTCTGCATGTAAGAGGTTTAAAAAACTGAAAGCCACATTAAAATACACAGCGGTGACAAATATACAAGAATAAGCCATATTTCCGATTGGTAATGTTCTAATAAAAGTTCATTAATAATGGTATCTGCTGAGAGGCAAACTATAATAAACAGCTTTTTGTAATAATTGTAGATTAATTATAACACTAATTCTAACGCTAGGGCTATCCGTTGACTATTTGTCTTTTTTTTCCAATGGTTCCCAAGGCGCTGTCACTTTGTATCCCATATGGTAGTAATGCCATGGTTTTACCCATCTCATAAGTGATCAAAAGTTGTCATGTAGTCCCTCTGTTCTCAGAGAAAATAATAAAAATTATATAGATGAAAAGACAATAATAAAAGACTTTATACTGTACCAGTCAAAAAAAGCTGAAATGGTGGGAGGGAAATCGTAATTGGCGGATTATATGATGCAAAGGACTATAAGACACACCCCAAATTTTTGGGTAAAAAATAGTAAAATTTTTTTAAATAAAATGGTGGTGCGTCTTATAGTCCATTTTAATGGTAGCTTTCCTGGGGAGTAGCTGCAGTGGATCGGGGTCACAGGAGGCAGGGTCGCTGCTTCTGGAGGCCGACGGTGGAAGGAGCTGGGCGATGCTGCGGAGCCTGGGCTCTTAGAAGATGTCAGTGCCAGTGTATTTTGCTCCTTGTTGCGGGCTACTAGAGGCGGCGCATGCACAGATTGAGATCTCGGGAGACATTTTCACAAAGCCCACTGCAGGGAAAATTATGGGAAAGGGGACTGAACTCACCAGTTCCGACATCTTCTGAGGGCCCAGGCTCCGTAACTTTGCCCCAGGCCGGCCGCCGCCGGCCTCCTGAAGCAGCGACCCTGCCTCCTGTTACCCCGCTCCACCACCGCCACCCCCCGGTAAGCGCACTTCAGATTAAAAGACGCACTCCCATTTTCCTTCCATATTTGGAGGAAAAAGGTGCGTCTTATAACCCGAAAAATACAGTATATTTTTTTTTTTTATGCCTAAGATTCACTTTTAAATTTCTGCTGTCATTGAGAGTTTTGTCCTTTTTGGTAAAAACCAGAGCATTTACTTAAATAATTCATTGCTACTATTTTAGAATTACAATGTTCTGGTCTATGTCATTCAAAGGGTTGTGTTTTTGAATAGAAATAACCTGGCAGATGGAATACTTATATGTCCTCCAAGCACTGGACATAATATTGACATCTGTTATATTATCTAGAATTATTTTTACATGTAATACATTGATCACTGTGTATGAATAGGCTTGATATATGAAGGTTACTCATAATTCCTGTCTGTCATCAATGGCTCCAAAAATGTAAAAAATCAGAGGGGGACAAAAGTTATAGAGTAACACATGTACAAACTATAAAATGAGTATAAAATGAATGGACAATTCCAAAAATTTATTTGGCTCCTTGTGGGTTACGTCATTCAGTTTGAAGTTCTATTTTACCGAGAAAGAATTAAATCAGAGTTTAAAGCCACTAAAACAAATCGGCATATGCCATGGTATTGTGATATGGTTGTATGTGTGTGGTCTATACATTACAAATCCTTCATTAGTGTGCCTGGACCCTACCGAGAGGGGCAGGAGAACCAAATGTCAAGAGGTGGCATGAGGCAACATGTACAAGAGTACCAAACCACCAGACCAAAAATATTTCATGGAATGATCAATACATGTAGAACGGCGCAAGCATCATTACCATTAGCAAAATACTAACACCAGCAGAGGAGCGTGATTATCCAGCTCTTAATCAGAATCGCTCCATATCTTTAAGGGAATGTGTCATCAGACAATGCCCTTTTGTTTAAATTAGGTGTTTAATTTAAATGTATTTTAGTATGTATCATTTTTTTATTTATCATATCACTATCTAGTATTTCTATGAAAAAAATACCAAAAATCTTGAAATTTTCACATTGGCCTCTAAGGTTTATTATACTAGACTCATATTTTCTGTTCTCTATATAACACTTTACAGCAGTCTCATTATCATCATAGACAGGAATGCAAGGAAAGGTAACACCTCATACAGCGTATCAGGGCCCACCAGTAACCAACTCCAGGGCCCCACTTTTCAGCTACATGCAAATGTGACATTATCCTCAATCACAAATGTATATAACAATGAACTGGGTAGATTGCTACATGAATAAGATGCTGCCTTTATCTGTACATAGTGATTCTAGTATATAGTGCCAAGTACTGCTCATATAAGAGGGTGGTGGCCCACTCCTGCAGAGGGGCCCACCGGAGGATTCTCCTGTTCTCCTTTGGGCCAGACCAAGCCTGCAGCCTATAATACAGGATCCACCGTTCACATTAGGTGGTGTTCACAATTATCTATACACAGTTTAGGCTATGCTTAGTTTAGAAGCTGAGAAGGCTTCTATACAAATGATTGGGTCTGAGTGATATAAAAAAAGGTTATCAAAAGTACTTTTTAAAATAAATGTAATATAAAAACCTGTTTAAAACAACAGGTCAATATCTCATGGTGCGTTCCTTTGAATAAAGTAATTTAGGTAATAGAAATATATAAAATAATAAGTTCCAGCAGCTCTGACATACCGTGCTATGCCTATTACATGGACTAAGGAGCGGTGCAAAATATCTGTGTCATGCACCACCACATCGGGCTCTGGTATAGCATTGGTTGCCAGTTTGCCTGATGTGTTCCCCTAAGTATTTGCTGATAATATAATTTCCTACCATCAGGAATCCTTCTTATAATAGAAAACATCATAGCTTACATTTTCATTGACGTCTATAGGTATTTAGTTACTATTGATCAACAAATGTTATTTAGAAAGAATCGTTTTCTAACCATAGATTTCTATTTTATCACTCACACCACCTGAATCATCTTTGTGCCCATATCCAGAATAAATGGTTGAAGAAAATAAGCACATTGCATTCAAGTGTCCAAGGCATTGGAGGCTATCCAACTATGACTGACGGCTAAATGCTCCGGAGTCACACTATTTCCCTTCCTCTGTAGGACTCTAATGCCTTTGTATATTCTGTTTTAGCAGCCCAGAAGTGCTAGACTGCTTGTAGATGGCTACACGAGATTCCTTAGCCGGTTATGGCTCTGGGCAAGAGGACTTAATCTGTGAAAGCAACATTGTGTGATAAATGCTTCTTAACATAGGCTGCGGGTGGTCTTTGGCTGAACTACAGTATTTTGCATTTTGCAAGATTTGTATATCAGGAAGAAGTCTATATATAAGCATCGCCATATTTATAATTATTTTCCTACAGGTGGAATAATGGATAATGATGCATTTGGTAACAAACCATTAAAGGAAGATTGCTTAAAGGGGCTCTGTGAGATTATACCGCTCCACTCCTGTTCACTGGCTGTTTTGGCACAAGCTATGATACCACAGTTCATGAACAAGAGAGAAAAAAATATAAAAGCAATGTTTTCCAACCTAAGGCTACAACTGTAAGATGATTGAAATCATATTTGAGTCCCTAGAAACATTTGTTTATGTTCTCAGCTGGTGGAGTTTTATAGGATTATTCCCAACTGGGAAGGTGAACAGACCACTTGGACTCCTAATGATCCCGAGAATTTTGCTCTATAATGGCCCATTAAAATGGAGTGTTGGATATTCATTGTCTAAAAAATTTCCAAAGATAGACAACTCAAAGAATAATTAAAGTGGTGGCAACCATGCAGGGACAATGCTCCATTTTAATAGGGAATTTTTAGAATTTTAGAATCCCATCCTTGAGATTGGTGGCTGAATCTCCTGCAATTACTAAGCTATCATATATCCTGTGCATAGGTAATAACTAGCCTAGTTGTGAATAATTGTTTAACTCTCGCTTTGGAAATACACATTGTTACTGTTTCCACACAATCCTGAATCCAAAAAATGAAACCAAGAATCCTGGACCAAATATCGAACACGAAATTTGTCTTCAAACATCTAACTGAGGACAACCCAGTTAGCGCTTATTTTTGAACCAATCACTTGCCAGAAGGGTCTCCTTCTTATGGGTGATGTTCTGAATTATTCCTTCTAATCCGCTGAAGGTTCCTCAATCCAACACTGTACCTTATATATAAAAATCACCACTTTTTGGAATCCATTGCAAATAGAGATGAGCAGATCGCTTCATGCAACCCCGGTTCACGGTCTAGGGCAGTGCTGTCTGACCCTGGACAGAAGATGCACAAAGTTCCTGAGAGCCAGGGTTATCCAGCACAGTAATTGATTTGCCGACCTAGTGTGTATGTGGCACACAGGTGACGTCTCGCCAGCCCGGCTAATCATAAGCCGAGCCTGAGATCCCAGAAGGTAAGGAAAAGTGATCCACTCCTGTCCACCGCTTTAAATTATAGCTCTTAACATATACAGTTGTTTCTTTAAAAAAAAGTTTATATTTACTACATCGAGAATATACGATTCCTTCTTTTTCGGTACTTCCTTTCGTACTGTGGATTTATCTGATCCTACAGCAGCTTCAATTTAATCCCTCACAACCAAATTATTTCTTGCTTTGTATTTCTAGAACACATATTAAATTGCTCTTTCACAAACAATATACACAGTATTTGTCTGGTGGACTGGGCTGATTTTTACATCATGGTGTATTGTATGCAATGTGATTATTTTACACTGGCTAATTTAACTTCTTTTTTTTGCTATTTTTTATTGGTAAAGTATTTTTAGTACTCATCCATCCTTGAAATGTCTACATTTTTGTCTGCTAATCCCTAATGAGCACCAAACATTAATGAAACTTCTTGACAAAAGAGAACAAACGCAAGTTATTACATTTATCACAAAACAATACTGTGTGATATAGATTTTTATTCGGTGTCTCAAGCTGCACAATGATATATGACACCGAACAATTGTCTGAATGCTAGAAAGAAATTGAATACTTTGTTTATCCATATGTGGTCTGCTTATTGCTTAAATTTCACAGTCATTGATATAATCCAATGTATTACATTTACCTTGTCTGAAATTATTTATGTGTATGGAAAATATCTTATAAGAGGTATGTACATGGTTGAAAAAGCAAAATCTAACGAACATGATGGCTTTGTGTTCCTATACTTATTAAGGTTTTGTTTTTTCTTGACAGCGATAAATTTTTTGCAGAACAACTAACAGTTTTAATAGAACGTGTTTTGAGGTACAAACATTGAATAGAATTATTTTTGAGGGGTGAGTAAAAAAACGAGCTCCCGCCAGTGTCTTTTTCGATTTATTACTATAGTGTTCACCGTGCAGTTTAAGTGACATGTGAACTGTACTCTATGGGTCGTTAAAATTACTGTGATAAATTAAAATAGTTTTTATCTTTTCCTATTTGTGCACAAGTTTTTTTTACTAAACAAATTGTGTCACTGCATTCCAAGATGTATGAATGTGCATTTTTCCATGGGGACAACTTTTCATTCATGACTTTTTGTTAACTTTTTATGGAAGTTTTTGTAGGTGAAGAAACAGCTATTCTAGCATTGTTACTTATTTATAGAACTTAACATTATGGGTTGTTGTAGACAAAGTGATATATTAAGTGCCATTCTTTCAATTCCCTTTTATTTTTATAATTGAACATTTTATCAAAGTAAATAAATCTGTTCCCTAAGTTTTTTTCTGTAACGCCACTTAGTTCAAGCGGTCAGCTTTTGCCACTTAGTTCCCGCAGATTAACCAGTAATAGATTAATTAGATGAGTTATTAGCAAGTTTACATATTCTCAATCCTTTTCTTTAAAAAAAAAAAAAGACCGCTTCATGTGTGACAATCAGATAGTACATATGTCTCCCCATCCCCTGGGGTCATGCTCAACTAAGAAAGTGAGGAGGATCACAGACTGCCAGCTAATTCCCTGATGGTCCCTCATTTGCTCATCCACAATATTGAAAAGAAAACTTCAAATGCAGTGCTCCTACTTGTTCTAGGTCAGGCTTGAGAAGTAATCCTGATCTTGAACTTGAAAAGTAACCTAAGAGAGTCATTAGTAGGGGGCTCCTCTGTGTAGTCACACAATAGCCAGGGATATACTATCGACCAGCACCCCTGGGTGTCATCAGTAGAAGGGTTGTAAAGCTTTTCACTTCCCAGATCTTCTGACATCCGTCACATGTAGTGTATCTGCTAAACATTCCACTAATCAGCCATTTTGGCGGGAAGAGTTCCTAGACCATCCTTATTTCTCATGCAAAGAATTACTGCAATACACAGGATCCTGTGAAATGATAGAGTCAGATGAAATTCCTCCCTGAAATATAGCTACCCTCTAAATATATGAGAACATGTGAAATGTTTAAGTGGAAAAGACAAAACAGCACATCACTATGTGGCATTACATTTGATTCTTCCCACTAAATTGAGAACAGGCTAGAAAACTTATGCAAAAATGTAACAATTACCCAATTCTTTCATAGCATTTCTTTCCCTGGAAGAAATCAGAAAAATCAACATGTAATCGTAAACTTTCATGATATGGTTGCCTTGTGAAGAAAATTCCTGCCGATATGCCTAGTTAGGACACATAGAAATCATAGAAAGGGGTGTCCAGCTCAAGCCATTCTTGTATTGTCTGGATACTCATTTACCAGAATGGCTGCCTTGTAATACCACATTTTCTCGGTGCCGAATTTTAGTTATTCTTTCAAAATTTTGCAGTGTGTTTAATCTTTGACAACTTGATTTAATCCATGGCAACATCTGTATGTAACACAAAATTTTTCTCTATGTCTTCCTCCATTTTACACAAAGGAGATAATAGATAAAAAGTGGCGATTCATCAAGACAGGTGATTCTCTTGCCGGTTTTGATGAGGGGGTTATTTTGGAGCAGATGCTCCTGATTCATTAAGAGACATATGCCTCTTAATGAATCAGACAAGGTGTGTAGTGCATTCACTGCAATGTGCGGCTCTCGACAAATCTTATTCCAGCAAGCGATGGGGTAAGATTTGTGGAGTAGCGAACTCCGCAGCTCATCATGAATTTGGGAATTTGGGAGCAGTGGTTGTCATGCCTCTGTCCTGCCCCAGCTCTGCCAACTTTGCCGAAAGTCGCGTTTTGTTTTGCGCAAACTCGCACAAAAAATTGGAGTTTTCAAAGCTTTTTTTTTTAACAGACATCTGTCGAAAAAGCTTTTTTTGTCAAGATTTTATTTCTCAGGATATATGCTACTGTAAATTTGCCTTTATTTCGTGACCTTAGTGCTGTCAATAGTACTAGAGCTCAGGAAATAGAGACTGGCAAGGGACGAGGGAAGCATCAACATAAGGGGATTTGCCAAATGAGTATTATTCATTTTGATGTTTAGGCCATTTAAATAATAAGTCATGGGATTGGACAAGTCGTTTAAACACTGGAGGCTTAGCTATGAGTATCACAGAAATGGACAAGCACCATTTGTCCTAATAGGAATCATCCTTGTACTAGAGATACATGATCTCTATAATTGTCATTGGATCATAGAAGAAGCAGCATAAAAAGTATAGACGTAGACAGGAGGTCCGAACTTGAAAATAATGTAATCAGCATAATTTTTGACAGATACAAAGGGTACAGCAGAGGACTAACACCATGTTCAGTTAACAAACTAGAATACTCAAATGCCCCGAAATTCCTTCATGAATAAAATGCACTCCCACTTAGAAACCACATGATGTAAAACATTTATAACAAATGATTGCTAGAAGCCTGCTAATTTGTGTATGTCAGGGATATGGACTATAGGGAAGTAAGCAAGATTTCTGAATATAGGGCATCACTCAGCTGGGTGACCACCATTGTTGCATTATTTAATAGGAATTGTATTGTATGTGAGTATAAAAATAACCCAAGCATTAGACTGATTTATTGTTAATTCATAGTTACTAAAACAAAATGCAGAAAAGTTTTAGGACATGAAGTCATTCTCGTGAGATAAACTTAAATGTTACATGAAAGTAAATAATTTCTTATTCTTTATGAACTTATCATTCTTGTGTGATTCTGTCGTTTTAAAGATAGACATTTTTTATGATAAATTCTCTTTAAAGGTTGGACTTCTGTCAAGTGTGAAAAATGCATTGATGCATTTGTGCAAGATGGGCACATCTAATACATATTAAGTAACTGAAATACCTTTCCTCGTCTACTAAAAAATGAATTCAAAGGAATTTAATATTTTGAGCGTAGACATTCTAGATTTCCTGCACATATAATTGGGAAGTGGACTGAGTCGGAATAATCTTGGCATAACTTGCAGAGTGATGACCTTGGGGTTCAAATGTTAGCTGGGTCTGTAGTGTTTTAGAAGCTATTGCATTAGATCAACGTGCTTGAGTATTTATTAAAGTCATGATGAAAGCTAATCCATGAAATAGAGATTTAATATTACACTGGAACTCAAATTGCTTCTGGAATCATTGCAAGTTAAACTACTAAGCCCTTAAGTTCCAATACTTTAAGTGGAGATGATTATTGCCTAGAGTGAACTGGAAAGTGTTTTATTGACTTCCAACAGCAGATACATTTATACTCAACCCCCCAAAATGAAGCCATAATTTAACAGTAGTGATTCTTAAAAAATCATGGAGAGTCTTTTAAAGATATCAACGAGGACCAAGACAAGAATGGAAGCATTGCTACATGAACATACATGGCACACCTTAATAAAGGACATGGATATTTGATTACCACTGTGATTATAGCTATAGATTTGACACACAAAGAGTAAAGATTGGTAAATTTAAAGGGAACCTACCATGTCCAGAAACACTATTTACCTGTAGATATAGGGTTATTCTGCAGGTACTGTGATTAAAATCCTAATAGGCAGTCTTACCGGAGGAGCGGCTACAAGAAGAAAATTAACTTATATCCTCCCTGTAGCTACTCATATCTAGTCATAGTGGAAGTGCAAGGAGTGCTGGTGTGGGCGGCACTTTGACTGACAGCCTAATCTTCAGGCACATGTAGCGGAACAGGCTGTCAATCAAAGTGCCAAGGAATGATTACAGCCACACTCACTATGTAGTAAGCAGTGACATTAAAAGCTCCCTGTCCTGCCCTGATTACTGGAAGTGAGTAGCTACAAGGAAGGATAATATGTTTTTTTTGACATTATTGATCTGCACAATAATCATAAATATTGTAAGGAAGCAGGAGGTAATATCCTGGATGCCAGGTATGTATCTTGGCCTCGGTGATGTTATTCTCGGGAGAAAATACACCTTTAACGGTAGGTTACTGAGAGGCTTTTCATTGGGATCGGATTTCGGGTCTGAAATTTAGGAGTGACGAAAAGAGCCTGGGTGTGAAAGGTTCCATACTTCCTCCAGGGCTTGCAGGTCTTATGAAAGGCAGCTGGATTGGCTGACATGTTGAGCTGGAAAGTGACCATTAATGGTGATCAGACTGAGCTTCAGCAATGCATGTATTGTAGTATTGGTGAGACCATGTTGTCTACTTTGCCTACCCTGAGAAAAGACTGTGCTTTATTTGTTATTCAGTTTGGGCAGAATAAAAGTTGTATGAGAAGTTTATGAAGAAAAGTAATCTATGTTTTGTTTGATATTAAACGTCCGTGCCTATGCATACCCTAGCACCTACCAGAGTGCATGAACTCATACACTATATACAGGGTTATTATATATCACAGCCCCCCCAAGAAAGCTCACATGAAACATGTGTTGGGGCTGGTGGGTGCACAGTGAAACATGACCATTATGGGTAAGCACTATTATTAACTGATTCTTTGTTGGACATATCCTTATGTATGCATTGTAATGGGTCTGGGAGGCGGAACCTCTGAGCTACTATACAAGGGGGCGGTCCTTGTAAGGGAGCGGGTGGCGACCAGGCAGGCAGTCACAGCAGATGACCGGGACAGTCTCTGGAAGAACGGGCAGGGGGTCACGGCAAGTGACCGGGGCAGTCTCTGGATGAACGGGCAGATGGTCACGGCAAGTGACCAGGGCAGTCTCTGGATGAACGGGCAGATGGTCACGGCAAGTGACCGGGGCAGTCTCTGGATGAACGGGCAGATGGTCACGGCAAGTGACCGGGGCAGTCTCTGGGTAAAGGGTTGGTACGACCTGTGGCGGCTGATGGTAGACGTGAGCTCCCAGGTGAGCAGGCGAGAGTCTCTGGATAAACGGGTGGTCACGGCATGTGACGGCAGAGCCTCCAGGAAGACCAACAGACAGGCGGCAGATGAGCGCTCCCAGGTGAGCGGGCAGAAGTCTCTGGACAGGCGGGTGGTCACAGCACGTGACGGCAGAGCTTCCAGGTAGGCTAGGAGACAGGCAGCAGATGAGCGCTCCCAGGTGAGCGGGCAGGAGTCACTGGACAGGCAGGTGGTCACAGCACGTGACGGCGGAGCCTCCAGGTAGGCTAGCAGGCAGGTAGCAGATGTGCGCTCCCAGGTGAGCGGGCAAGCTGGTCCATAGACAGACTGACAGGAGTTGGAAGGCAGACCGTCGGACCTCAGGCAAGCAGGCAGGTAGCTGATGTGCGCTCCCAGGTGAGCGGGCAAGCTGGTCCTTAGACAGACTGACAGGAGTTGTAAGGCAGACCGTCGGACCTCAGGCTAGCAGGCAGGTAGCAGAATATCAGGCAGGAATAAGACAGCAAGCTGACAGGAATCTGACAGGTAACTGGCAGGTAACTGGCAACGGGACCTGAGAGCTGAAGCAGAGTAGTGAACAGTGCAACAACATTGCTCGGGCACCTCCATTTTGGAGGAGGTGCCTTATATATGGTGAAGTCCTCCGGCCATTGGCCGGGGACTCCTTAGAACGGCGCGCGCGGCCCCTTTAAGAGGGAGGGAGAGCGCGCGCGCGCGCCCTAAGCACAGTGGCCGGGAAGGAGCGCACGCTGCCAGCAGAGAGGGAGGAGGACGCCGGGCTCGGAGCAGAGAGGTGAGGGGAACAGCGTCCCTGCCTAGCAGAGGGCAGGGACGCCGGCGCTACAGTACCCCCCCCTTTAGGCCCCCCTTTTTTAGGCCAGACAGAAATTTAGCAAGGATAAGAGGGGCATGGATGTTCTCCCGGGGCTCCCACGTTCTCTCCTCAGGACCAAACCCCTTCCAATCTACTAGAAAAAAGGTCTTTCCTCTTACCCTTTTGGTGGCAAGAATGTTCTCTACCTCAAACTCGTCCTCAGCAGAAACCGGAGCAGGAGGCATACCTGTAGACTTGGAAAAAGAGTTAAGTACCACAGGTTTGAGGAGAGATACATGGAAGGAGTTAGGGATCCGTAAGTTGGCCGGGAGTTTCAATTTATAGGCCACCGGGTTGATCTGACTGATGACCTCCAGAGGACCGATGAACCGAGGCCCTAACTTGTAAGAAGGTATCTTGAGTCGGACATATTTAGATGACAGCCAGACTTTATCTCCAGGATGAAATTGTGGAGGATCCAGGCGTTTTTTGTCAGCGTGTCTTTTCATCCGTTCGGACGACTGAAGGAGTGCGGATCGGGTACTCTCCCAAATGGAGGAAAATTTGCTAACGAGAGATTCCGCAGCCGGGTTGTCCACAGAGGTGGAGACAGGAAAAGGAATCCGAGGATGCTGACCGAAGACTACAAAAAACGGGGATTTGGAGGAGGATTCGCTCTCATGATTGTTATAAGAGAACTCGGCCCATGGTAGGAGATCCACCCAGTCTGAATGATGGGCATTAACGAAGTGCCGGAGGTAACTGGTCAGGTTCTGATTGATCCGCTCCACTTGACCATTGGACTGTGGGTGGTAAGCGGAAGAGAAGTCCAGGGTGACGTCTAGCAGTTTACAAGTGGCTCTCCAGAAGCGTGAGGTGAACTGTACCCCACGATCCGACACGATGTGGAGGGGCAGGCCATGAAGACGAAAGATGTGACGAATAAAGTCTTTAGCTAGCTCGGGTGCAGACGGGAGGCCTGGCAGGGGAACGAAATGAGCCATCTTGGAGAAGCGGTCAGCGACCACCCAAATGACCGTACAACCGGCAGAGACTGGGAGGTCAGTTATAAAGTCCATTGCTATATGCTGCCAGGGGGCAGCAGGTACAGAAATCGGAAGGAGGCGACCGGCTGGCAGATGTCACGGAACCTTGTTGCGGGCGCAGGACACACAGGCAGAAACAAAGTCTATTACGTCCTTGTGCAGGGTAGGCCACCAGTAGTGCCGGGTAATAAGCTGGAGGGTCTTTTTCTGACCGGCATGGCCAGCCAGTTTAGACGAGTGACCCCAGTGAAGGATCTTCTCCCGATCAGGTACTGATACGAACGTCTTTCCAGGAGGGAGACGATTTAGACTCACGGGAGCCACCTGCATTACTCTGGCGGGATCGATGATGTGTTTCGGATCTTCCTCGAGATCAGACACCAGAAAGGATCGAGACAAGGCGTCCGCCTTGACGTTTTTGTCAGCCGGGCGAAAATGAAGAACAAAATCAAAGCGAGCAAAAAACAAGGACCACCGGGCTTGGCGCGGGTTAAGTCTCTGGGCATGCTGGAGGTAAGCCAAGTTCTTGTGGTCAGTGTAAATTATTACCGGGTGAAGAGCCCCCTCGAGCAGGTAACGCCACTCCTCCAATGCCAGTTTGATGGCCAATAACTCTCGGTCTCCTATGGAATAATTGCGCTCTGAGGAGGAGAAGAGTTTAGAGAAGAAGCCGCAAGTTACCATCCTCCCGGAAGATGATTTTTGAGTAAGTACCGCTCCGGCTCCAGAGGAGGAGGCGTCAACTTCCAGGAAGAACTGCTTGTTGCCATCCGGGCGATGCAGCACCGGGGCGGAAGAGAAGGCCTGTTTTAAGGAAAGAAAGGCCTCCTCTGCTTCGGGCGGCCACTCTTTGGGATTAGTACCCTTACCGGTGAGCGCGGAAATTGGGGCAGTCCGGGAAAAGAAGTGTGGTATGAAGAGGCGGTAGTAGTTGGCGAAGCCCAGGAACCGCTGAATGGCCTTCAACCCCTCCGGTCGAGGCCATTTCTCGATGGCAGACAGTTTCTCTGGATCCATTCGTAGGCCGGTCTGAGAAATAATGTAGCCCAAAAACGGAAGCGAGGTCTGCTCAAAGAGGCACTTCTCGTATTTAGCAAAGAGGTGATTCTGCCTGAGCCTGAGCAGGACCTGACGAACGTCCCTCCGGTGAGTCTGGAGATCCGGAGAGAAGACCAAGATGTCGTCCAGGTACAACACTACGCAGGAGTAGAGAAGGTCCCGGAAGATGTCATTGACCAACTCTTGAAAGACGGCAGGAGCATTACAGAGACCAAAGGGCATTACCAGATATTCATAGTGGCCGTCCCGGGTGTTGAATGCAGTCTTCCATTCATCCCCCTGACGGATACGAACCAGGTTGTACGCCCCACGGAGGTCCAGTTTGGTGAAGATTCTAGCCCCCCTCAGACGATCAAATAACTCCGGAATGAGCGGAGTGGGGTACTTATTCTTCACTGTGATCTGGTTAAGGCCTCTATAGTCTATACAGGGACGGAGAGAACCGTCCTTCTTTTTGACAAAAAAGAAGCATGCTCCCGCCGGGGAGGTAGATTTCCGGAAGAATCCCCTGGCCAGATTCTCCTCAATATATTCGGACATCGACCGGGTCTCAGCAGCGGATAATGGATAAATACGCCCACGGGGAGGAGTAGTACCGGGTAACAGGTCGATAGGGCAGTCGTATGGTCTATGAGGGGGTAGTGTCTCTGCCTCCTTTTTATTAAAGACATCAGCATAAGACCAATAAGGAATCGGAAGTCCAGGTAGATTAGCTGGGGTAGGAGAAGGACGGACGGGATGGACGGGAACCAGACAGGTCTTATGGCAGTCCTGTCCCCAGCGAAGGACCTCCCCGGTCTGCCAGTCAAGCACGGGTGCATGTCCCTGGAGCCAAGGTACACCTAGCAAGAGGGCGTGAGAGAGTCCAGGCAGAACATGAAAGGAGATACTCTCAGAATGCAGCATTCCCACCTGCAGAGTAATGGATTCGGTGATGAGTTGGATGGGGCGTGGTAAGAGACCCCCATCCATGGCAGCAACAGACAAGGGTACAGCCAGAGGTTTGGTGGGGATGCGGTATTTCTCTACCAGGGACTGTGAAATAAGATTCCCGGCTGCTCCAGAGTCAAGTTGGGCTAGTTCGAAATAACGGTTCTCCCCGCAGACGATTGAGACTGACAGCAGCAGAGATGGAGAGGATTTATTCTTGTCTAGGTCGACCTCTCTGAGCGAACCTAGACACAGGCGTTTCCCGACCTCTCCGGGCAGGCATGGATCCCGTGCTCCTTACTGCCACAGTAGAAGCAGCTCCCCTCGGCACGGCGTAAGTCCTGACGGGTTTTGACCATCTTGGTCTGGTCGACCTGCATAGGCTCAGGAGAGTGTACCTGGGGAGAGACGGAGGGAGTGACGGGTTTCTGAAAAGTAGGAGCTAGACGTGGAAACCTCCTCTCACGGGTGACCTCTTTGGCACGCTCCTGGAACCGTAGGTCAATCCGGGTGGCAAGAGTTATTAGGTCATCGAGAGTGGTAGGAATGTCCCGACCGGCAAGTTCATCTTTAATACGGCCTGACAGACCCTCCCAGAAGACGGATACCAGAGCGTCGTTATCCCAGGCCAGCTCCGAGGCAAGGGTACGGAACCGTATGGCATATTGGCCCACGGTGAGACCTCCCTGACGGAGGCGTAGCAGTGATGATGCGGATGAGGACTTCCGTCCGGGTTCGTCGAAGACTTTCCGGAAAGCCGTGAGAAAGGCAGGCAAGTCGGACACCAGGGGGTCTCCTCTCTCCCATAGAGGATTTAGCCAGGCCAGGGCCTCCCCGGTGAGATGGGACATGATGAAGGCAATTTTGGCCCGGTCGGAGTTAAACTGGTGGGACAATAGTTCAAAGTGCAGGGTGCACTAATTTATGAAGCCCCGAGCCTGGGCGGAGTCGCCTCCGAAGCGAGGAGGTGCAGAAAGCCGGGGTCCGGGGTAGGATACCATGGTATTAGTGGGCAGCGGAGCTGCCGGATTGCGAGTCATGGCACTGGCGGAGGTTGCTGGCGGAGCAATCAGAGTGTCCAGGCGAGAATTGACATTCCGCAGGTGACCCAGGATGGACTCCTGTTGGGACCTCTGACGGGACAGTTCATGACACAGGTCCGAGAGCGAGGGAGCTTGGGTGCCACCGGGTTCCATGGCCCGAGCAAACTGTAACGGGTCTGGGAGGCGGAACCTCTGAGCTACTATACAAGGGGGCGGTCCTTGTAAGGGAGCGGGTGCTGACCAGGCAGGCAGTCACAGCAGATGACCGGGACAGTCTCTGGAAGAACGGGCAGGAGGTCACGGCAAGTGACCGGGGCAGTCTCTGGATGAACGGGCAGATGGTCACGGCAAGTGACCGGGGCAGTCTCTGGATGAACGGGCAGATGGTCACGGCAAGTGACCGGGGCAGTCTCTGGATGAACGGGCAGATGGTCACGGCAAGTGACCGGGGCAGTCTCTGGGTAAAGGGCTGGTACGACCTGTGGCGGCTGATGGTAGACGTGAGCTCCCAGGTGAGCAGGCGAGAGTCTCTGGATAAACGGGTGGTCACGGCATGTGACGGCGGAGCCTCCAGGAAGATCAACAGACAGGCAGCAGATGAGCGCTCCCAGGTGAGCGGGCAGAAGTCTCTGGACAGGCGGGTGGTCACAGCACGTGACGGCAGAGCCTCCAGGTAGGCTAGGAGACAGGCAGCAGATGAGCGCTCCCAGGTGAGCGGGCAGGAGTCACTGGACAGGCAGGTGGTCACAGCACGTGACGGCGGAGCCTCCAGGTAGGCTAGCAGGCAGGTAGCAGATGTGCGCTCCCAGGTGAGCGGGCAAGCTGGTCCATAGACAGACTGACAGGAGTTGGAAGGCAGACCGTCGGACCTCAGGCAAGCAGGCAGGTAGCTGATGTGCGCTCCCAGGTGAGCGGGCAAGCTGGTCCTTAGACAGACTGACAGGAGTTGTAAGGCAGACCGTCGGACCTCAGGCTAGCAGGCAGGTAGCAGAATATCAGGCAGGAATAAGACAGCAAGCTGACAGGAATCTGACAGGTAACTGGCAGGTAACTGGCAACGGGACCTGAGGGCTGAAGCAGAGTAGTGAACAGTGCAACAACATTGCTCGGGCACCTCCATTTTGGAGGAGGTGCCTTATATATGGTGAAGTCCTCCGGCCATTGGCCGGGGACTCCTTAGGACGGCGCGCGCGGCCCCTTTAAGAGGGAGGGAGAGCGCGCGCGCCCTAAGCACAGTGGCCGGGAAGGAGCGCGCGTTGCCAGCAGAGCGGGAGGAGGACGCCGGGCACGGAGCAGAGAGGTGAAGGGAACAGCGTCCCTGCCTAGCAGAGGGCAGGGACGCCGGCGCTACATGCATTACAGCATAACCACGCTTAGGATATTTGTCACTACTTAGAGATCATGGGTTGTAGATTATTATCTTTTGTCATAGTCGCGGCTATATTTATGAACTGATTACTACATACAGCTCATTGGTATACATGTATGGTTATTGCTGGTTTCTGCATCCATTTTTCTCCTCATCAATGAATCAATTTTCTTACATCTTTTTTTTGTCCCTATATGTGTACCTTTTGGTTTGGTGTTCTCACCATTAATCCATTTCAATACTCTTGTCTATCTCTTGTGTCTGATTTGTTTATTTGATTTTTAAAACAATTTGTTACATTTTTTTTACATTTACTCATTTTTTATTTTATTTTATTGGGGTTATTTATCAAATTCTTTGTAGATTTCATATATTATTTGGAGTTTCTCATTTTTAATTTATTTGGAACATGGTTTCCCTATTTAGCCACACCTTATGTGTTTAGACATTGATCATAATAACCCCATATCTGCAGGTAAATAGCGTTTCAGGATAAATGTGCATTTGACATGTTAAGAGGCTACATTTTCACTTCTGTAGAAGTTTATTCAGTTATGCATCACTGGTATCTTGTATACGAGGAGAAGGGTACCTCCGGATTACTCCAATGCCTGGCTCACAGTGGTGCATATTTACTAAAACTGTCTCAAAATTAGAAAACTTAGAATTAGAGTAGATGCACCTAATTTAGCTCAGTGGCACAGTGGCTCATCCATATAATCCATTTACAAATAAAATGTGCTGTATTTTTCGGATTATAAGACACATATTTTCCCCCAGAAGAAAATGGGAGTGCGTGTTATAATCCAAAAGTAGATTACCAAGGGGGTCAGCGGTGGTGGAGCGGGTTCACAGGAGGCAGGGTTGATGCTTCAGGAGGCCAGCGGCGGCAGGAGTGGGATGATACTGCGAGCCCTGGGCTGTGAGGAGGGTGTGTTCTGGCACTGTGAGGCTGCGGGTCCTGGGCTTTCCAAACATGTCGGCACTATGTGGAGTCCCCATTCACACTGTTTTACCCACGGTGGGCATCGGGAAAATGGCTGCCAGAGGCGGCGCATGCGCAGATAGAGATCTCAGGAGATATTTTCCTCCTCAAAAAATTTGGGGTGAGGCTTAGGTCTGGTGCGTCTTATAGTCCGCAAAACACGGTAATTACCACAGCAGCGACGCTTTCTTCATTTCAAAAGTATCACTCTCTTTCCAGTATGGTGATCCAGTCCATAAAACGGTTGCTGAAGGAGATCAGATTATTGGCCTACAATGATACATGTGCTGGAGGTCCCTAAAGGATGGGTTTGGTTACATTCTCTCCATCATCGTCCATGTTCCAGACTGGAGTGTCATACTGTGAGGGGGTAGAATTTTTCACATGAGGACAATGTTTTTGCTCTGGCAATTACATTCTAATAGTGAGTAGAAAGGTTAATTAGAAAGGTGTCAATCCCTTTAAGTTTTCCCACATAATGAGATGCCTGACTGCAACTTAAACCTAGCATGAAAAAGTGCCAGTGCCAGGGAAAGAAGCCATAGAAGAATATGTCAGAATGTGAAAATGGCACATAATCCGCCACTTCTCAAGCAATCACTGCGATGTCAAAAAAGAAATTTTCCGAACTCGCTGTGCCACAGTCACATTCACATGTCTCTGTTCATAAAATAATCATAGACTCGACATTTGCCTTTAATTTCTGCATAAACGCTTTACAAATATGTAAACTTCTGTAGTGTAGGATCCTAATGCAAACACTAATGGCATCCATACATCTTAAAGAACCTTTGATGTACAATAATTCCCTAATTGTACAGCCAGGGGAAAAATGTTAAATTATGGATGGAAGCCAGGTAAATTGGGCCATTATTTATCAATGAAATATTCAGTGTAGCTGGTTACTGCTGCAATTTCTGAAATAAGAGATAGAATTTCAAGTACACACAATGTAAGCACTATACATGCTGGATGGCCCTGATTTTTGTGCTGTCATGGGTGATGCAAATGTTTACACTAAACTAAAAGAAAAAGCATTTATTGTGCAAAGAAGATGGGGAATCGAATGACCTACCTGCATTTTTGTTCACAATGATAAAGTGACAATTTAAATATTTATGCGCCAAAGTAATTGTGGATTTTAAGAAAGCCAAGGCTGAAAACTACCCTTGTATCTGAAATATTTATTTCGTATTTTACCTATGCACTTGACCTCTAGCTTTCACTAATAAACAATGGATGAATGTTGCCATACATGAGGAATTTGCCTATTGATGTTCTAAATAGAAAGCTACATTCTCAGCAGAAGAACGGCGGCTCTGCCTGGAATGTAAATGTACTCCCAACTACAGAATAGCATTTTCCTCGGCAGAGAGATGATCTCTTCCTTTTGTGCATATTTATCTATTCCAATATTTTTCTTTCTTTTATTTTCTCCATTAAAAAAATATACTTCTTAACCAACAACAAATCATATATTTATGCTCCAGCTCTTAAATTGTTAATATTGTGATTACATTCTTTTTATAAAGCTTATCGACACGATAACACAGCTATTCATATATCTTCTTTATACTTAGAAATATGCAGATTAATGTCATATTAATGAAAGGTGATATGCACACTGCTATTTGGTGACCGTTGATGTTATTTCTAGTAAAAGAGGAATGGCGGCAGCTCTGATGAGTTTAATCTCTGGCTGAGGAAGTCGCCCTGTAATTCTGACATAACAGGTGTAGTGTACTGGATAATGTCATTGGTAATGGAAAATATTGTGGATTTAAGTCCTGCATAGCTGGCCTCCTATAAAGATGATAAAAGCGCTGTGATTTAATATATTAGATTGTCACAGAAGGTACAGATAGGTTCACAAATCATGCAGAGACATTGAAATCGTCTGCCAAATGTATGCCCCAGGCTTATGAAACAAATGCTTAGACCTTCGCTAACTTCCAATATTTGTACAGCGTTCTTTTTTTTTCATACAGTTTTATTAAAAATAATATTTGACTGAAAAGATATATCAGTTTACTCTTTACAAGGAAAATGTATAGAAAAAGGACATTATTTCTGTATATGTCTGGATAGTGATTGCCTATAAGCCTCCACCTCCCTGCGCTATGATCTCTGCACAGATCTCAGAGCATGTCTAGAAAACTCTTCCATCGAACTCAATGAACATCTCCATTCTATAGGTTCCTATGATCCATAAGTCTACTGTAAAGCATATCTCTGAATGATGCTAACAGTTGTTTAGGCTAGATGTCTAACTAGGAACATAGAATAAGAAATGCAAAGCAAAAACAGATTAAAAAACTGATATATTAATGTCTTGTTTTATAATGCAAAAGAAATATAGGCGACATTCCCCCTAACTCGTTATATCTACTTTTGCAAATCTCTATGCTTCTGATATCTGTTTATAATAACGTATGCAATATCCTTATCTCTATCCACAGATTTAATTATGGTGTCGTGTACTAATATGTACCGATATAATTATATTAGTTGCTAAATTGAAGTTGTTATACTGTAGCTTCTCTGCAAGTATTTCCATATTTTACATACTGACTGCAAACGTTTGCGGAAAGCTTGTCTTTTAAAATGTGCTAGCAAAGGAGATCATACAAATTGGTCTTATGTAAAGATTATAGGATCATGCAAGTAAATCAGCAAATGTAAAAAAAGGAAAGTTACTGTGATTTTAGTAATTGTACATGCAGAAGAATCTTTTACTATAAAGAAAGACCAGTCCAATAACTATCAATACTAGTCCAATAATGTAACTTCAAATTCTAAAGCATTATGTATATGGCTGATGCAAGTATATGGAGGTTTGCAGGATTCCTTTTGCTTTGCACTATGAAGGCATGGGCACTCTGAGGCATATTTATCAATACATCTAATTCTTAGACAATGCAAACTTAGAATAGACAATCTTAAAATGTGGCAAATTTAGGACTATCTAGTCTAAGTTAATACCACCTATTAGTTGACTTACTTTGAGTCAGAAATTTGTGCCAAAATTTGGGTACAATGGGCAAACTGTGTCGCATATCAAGACAGTATCCTTTCCAGTAATCCCTTCGCCTTTTCACTAAAATCACACATCCTTGTCGGACAAGGTTCAGAAAATGTCTAAGACCCATAAATATGGTCTAAATCATGAAATACAGTTTTTTGGCACAAAATATGCCCTAATTCCAGCACATTTAGCTTCAGAAATACGTCCCTTTGTGTGTTATCACAAGCTAACCCAGTATAGCACTGTGTCACAGAAATACTCTAGTGAAGAATAAATAAAGCAGACCTTATCAGTTTTAGCATGTTAAACAGGCCTGATTATGGAATAATGGCTGCAGTACTGAAAAAGACATAATTTTTATTTTTTTAAAGTGCTCATCTATGTATTGCAGAAATATTAGCTTGTCAATCTTAGATTGGAATTTCCACTAAGACTAAGAGGGCGGTAGCAGGGATTTTTCTCTGGGGGTTGTTACTTTTACATGATATTGACCAATCATAAGCAGGAGCCGTCTTACAGGGGAAAAACAAAAAGACTCCCAGAAAAGGTCAGAATCGGGTTTTCTCTGTGTGGCGGATATAATGACCACAGCCGTGTTCCCCTCACTTATTTCACTGCCATCATTTACTGTGAATATAAGTGAAGGAGAGGAGTAGAGCAGAGCTGTGAGTCATTACAAACACCTCTTGCAGCTCTCCTCTCACAGCGTTGTCAGCTCTGCTCTACTACCCCTTTTCACTTTGACTACTGTGAGATAAGAGCTGCAAGAAGTGTTTGTAATAACACACAGCTTTGCTCTACTCCTCTCCCCTGCTTTTAATCACAGTCCATTCATACTGACTGATAAGCTGTACAACTCGAAGGAATGCTAATTTCTCATACGTTGACCTGTCTGATCAAGCCATTAATCATTTGACGATTGACCAAAACGCTTGTTTATTGGATGAAATTATTTTGAAGCAGTGCCTAAATACGCCAATAAATGACCACCAATCATCTTCCATTTAGCTGATCTGCCGCTGTTTAATGGCCATGATCGGTCTGTGTAAATGGGTTCTAATTTCTCTTAAGGCTCCACACTGGTATACTGTGTGTATCTCTGTGCATTATTTTTTTCTCCAAATATATTGTTTTCACGTATAGAAGCTAAACCAGTGATGAAAAATGTTTATTAGTATTAAGTTATAATAAATTATCAAAATGTTCCCTGACAATCTTGCACATTAATTGGTATCACAATTTAAACAAATATTATAATTATTGATAAGAGACCCCAAACTGTTATATTACGAGGATACTATAATCAATTACCTACTTGTTTTACAAGTAAACCTTGTGTTTTTTCTGTACTGTTTTAACTCCTGAATCACAAAGAATGCACAAAAGAAAGCTAGCGGCCGTATATCATAACTGGATTCATCGCTGTAGACTGTAATGTGTATCTGAACTATGAACAATTGCCATCTAAACACACATTTTACATTTTTCCTTACTAGATGTTTTCTCTTACATCTTCTCACACGTGACTTTTACCAAGAGAATTCCCAGCTCTAGTGATAATTAATTTAACGTCTCAGACAAACCAACGCAGCACATCACTACATTTGATAAATATTCAAAAGAATGTCATCTGTATGGGACATGTTCTCCATACAATATGGCTTTATGCCTTGCAGTGAAAAGTCCAGAGCATCGTTTGCACAAAGAAAGACTAGAAGCAATGGGATGAAACTGAATGGGTGAAGATACAGATTAGATATTAGAAAAAACTTTTTGGCAGTGAGGGTCATGAATGAGTGGAACGGGCTGCCACGAGAGGTTCACCTTTAATAGAAGTCTTCAAACAGAGGCTGGACAGACATCTGTCTGAGATGGTTTAGTGAATCCTGCATTGAGCAGGGGGTTGGACACGATGACCCAGGAGGTCCCCCCAACTCTAACATTCTATGATTCATCATATGTCCTTTCATAGCAGTCATAGTCTTACCTTGTGAATACCAAAGCATTTTACCTAGCCTAATTGTGTTGTAATAGATCAGAGCTGAGCATTAATGATGTACTGTATGTGGGGAAACGTTCCAGTCCACCACTGTTTTTGAAGACCTACCACAGTGTATGGCCTTCTACACATGTAATGGACAAAGGAAGACATTTACTAAGCTAAAAGCATCAAGAATTCTTGTCATTTTGAGCAAAAGTACGTGCCCTGTAGCACATTTATTATGTGTTTTAGACTTGACAGAGCATGCCTTTGAAAAAATGGTGTGACTTAGTAATAAGACGCACAGTTAAACCCCTTCTGCAGAAGCCAATTTTAAGCAAGGTAGATCGTGCCACTTAAATGTTGCTGTCATTGATTGGCAGCTGCATTTAAGGTGTTAAACAAGAGCAATCGGAGCTAATTCCAGTCACAGCTATTATCAGTAGGTGATGGCTGTATAACACATCCGGCACTTCTCAGCCAGCTCCGTGTGCTGGCACCTGACATGTACTGCAGATGTTGAGAATGGGTTATAATTTGACAAAAGGCCTCATGTCTAAAAGGAAGAACTCTAATTGAGTAACCGCACGCGCCGTTTATTAGACTTGCATCGCACCTGCATTGTGTTTGAAGCAGAAGACTCTTCAGGAAAACACCAGCAAAGTTTTTCTGAAGTGTCTTCTTTGCAGTCTTTTTTGCCATCTTTGCAGAGACTTTGCCATAAACTTTTTTTTTTCTTTTTTTTTCTTTTTTCAATTCTATAAATAAAATAGTGATGGCTTGCAAAAGGACCTGCCTTAATAACCAGGTCAGTTCTTTTAGCCTCTTTATGGGTTTCGAGAAGCCTGAAGCAGTTCAAAGAAGTTACAATGAATGGAACATGTGCACAAGTGGTTTTGACAATGCTGTGTATATGTTCATGATTTTTACATTTAATTGAGTGCTTTTTCACGTGGGTACCAGGCGGAATCCGCTTGAAAAAGCTGTTCCGTTTTTACTCACTCTTTATTGCCCATACCAATCACCTACCATTTCTTAAATAGATCTCGTTCAATTAAAGTTGAGTTGTGATTGGCTACTATGAGAATCAAAGACAGTTTTTCTTTTAGAAAGTTTTCATTAATCTACCCTAATGTATGCCAAAATCTTAGAGCAGAATATTGACAAAAGATAAATCCATTAATATGAGGTGTAAAGTTAGTAAAAGTTTTTACCAAGTGTGAGATGCATCATATGTATAACACAATGTGCAGCACATTGATACAGTTGGCATTTCTTCAGACTGCCTGGTCTATGCTAACCCTGTTGAAATATTAGACTGGATTGGTAAATCTGCCCCAATGTGTGACAAATTGATATGAAGATCTGTCATTACTCCCTAAGTTGGGCTTTATACCTGAAAAGGTATAAATTATATTGAGGAACACATTGAAGAACGATGAAAGGTGGGAGGTGGTTTCCACAGGTCGTCCCACTCTGAGTCAGGAACCACCCAGGTCAGATAAGAGAAGTCGATTTCTTCAACACACAACATGTATCAGGGACGATCCGTGAATCACCTGATGAAGGGGACGGATCGTCCATGAAACGCGTTGTGTTGTGAATAAATCAACTTCTCTTAACTGACCTGGGTGCTTCCTGACTCAGAGCGTGATGCCCTGAGGATATTCACTGCCCACCTTTCATCATTCTTCACTGTATCACGGCTCCTGAGCAGGTTGCCAGGAGAGGGCAGAAGGTGCTGCAGAGCTCCAGGACCGGCATCATTCACCGCCTAGCATCAGCATTGTGCCTGGCATGCACAACTACCAGAGGTGAGTTGAACACCTCTTCCTCCTCCGCTTGTGTTCTGTGACATTCTTCACATGGAGCGCCCTCTATTTTGGTTAATTTTCATATTGAGGAACACAGTATATAATGCGCTGCCCTTCCCCCCAAGGCCAATAAATCTGCATATATATGTTTATGCATTTTGCAATTAAAAGAACATCAAATACAGAAACAGAAATGGCTCAAATTGTATGTGGGTGCATTTTTAACCCCTTTCCGACATGTGCTGTACTATTACGGCACATGTCGGGTCCCTCCCTTTGGTTATGGGCTCCCGCGCCGAGTCCGCACCTTTCCGGGCACATGACAGCTGATATGTGCCCCTAACAGCTGCGGGTGGAATCGCAATCTCTGACAGCGGCATCTAACTAGCGCTTAAAGGAAGTACGTCACTGGCTCCGCCCATCGGTGACCTAGTCACATGATCGTGGGACACCAATTGGTTTGCATGACAACCTGGGGTCTCCAGGAGACCCCTGCGGTTGTCATTGCTGGTATGCTATGAGCACCACCCAGTGGTCGGCGCTCATAGCAAGTGAGCAATTCTGCTACACACAGGCGATTTGCTCATTGCCTGTGTGTAGTACAGGCAATCATACAATTTCAGCTTCTACTCTCCCATGGAGCCTATTGAAGCATGCAAAAAGTAAAAAAAATGTTTTTAAAAATATAAAAAAAAAAATTAAATAATATAAAAGTTTAAATGATATACATATTTGATATCAACGTGTTCAGAATCACCCGATCTTTCTTTTTAAAAATTAATTAATCTGATCTATAAATGGCGTAACAAGAAAAAAAATTAAAAATGTCAGAATTACATTGTTTTGGTAGCCGCAATAAAATGCAATAACGGGCAATCAAAACATTGTATCTACCTCACAATGATATCAATAAAAATGTCAGCTCGGAAAAAATAAGCTCTCACCCAGCCCCAGATCCCGAAAAATTAAGATGCTACGGGTCTTAGAAAATGGCGCCATTTTATTTTGTACAAACTTTGGATTTATTTTCACCACTTAAATAAAAAAGAACCTGTACATGTTTGGTGTCTACGAACTCGTAATGACCTGGAGAATAATAATGACTGGTCAGTTTTAGCAGTTTGTGAACATGGTAAAAAAAACAAAAGCAAAAAACAACTGTAGAATTGCACTTTTTTTGCAATTTCACAACACTTCAAATTTTTTTCCAACTTTCCAGTACATGATATGGTAAAACTAATGGTGTTGTTCAAAAGTACAACTCGTCCTGCAAAAAATAAGCCCTCATTTGGCCATATTAACCAAAAAAGAAAAAAGTTATGGGTCTGCGAAAAAGGGGAACCAAAAACGCAAAAAAATGGAAAATGGCCTGGGGGTGAAGGGGTTTGCACTGAGTTTTGGAATAATTTTTCAATTTTCTACGAATATATTATTTTCATGGGTTTGATTGAATATGACTCGTAGCAATGTACTACTTAAGGCTATTACACTTCTATTAGATTTATTTTGCAATCTAAAAGAAATTTCCATTAATATTGAAGTATATAAACTAGTTTATATCTGCTGTTACACGCCATACATTCCCATTGACCCAACATAAGAAAAATGCCAAAAAAGTAATTTCGGACTGGAAGTAATTTAACCTGTTTATACCCACATATTATGTTGCAGGATATAATTTTAGCAACAGACATTCCTCATCTATGTTTAATAATGCCAGTTCACAAGGACAAAAATATTCGATTACACAATATATTACAAATATTCACTTTCCCTGTAAAAAAAATATTAAAAGCTGGATAACAGAATTTATTTTATAGAAGGAACCGTTCATAGGAAAAAGAAAATTGTAAGGGGAAAAAATTGCTTCCTTAATTATAGGTCTTTGCAAGGTGTAATAACAGTCATTTTGTAGCCCATATTGTAGGTAAAATTAGAAATGAATAATTATCAACACAACATAGCTGTTTTCTCGAGAAGCCGTCGTACAGTATGAAGTAACGGAGCATTGCTTGTCAAAGGGTATTCTATTTTAAGGTCATTGTAGAGTACCATTCAGAAAAGCCAGCTAGTGACTGTGTACTGGGAAAACTGAACTTCACAGAGTTAAATATCATATATTACAGTGGCCATTAGAACGGACCAGAGCTGCAATTTCTTATCAATGGGAGTCAAGTAATACAGATATTGTCAGCTATTACACAGGTCTGAAACAACACTATTTAATTTAAACCCCAAGGCTATTATCATAGCTGGCATCCAATAACTGCATTGTTAGGCTCATGCTCTTTTTTTTTAAGTCCCGGACAGGAGTGATTCCTGAAAATAGTGTTTGGCTGGGTTCACATATGGCTGGCTCAGCAAAAACGCCAGAAGGAAACCTATGGAGAAACTGATCCCATTATATTCATTCAATGGGATTGTTCCCTCCGGTCTGGCTCATCAGGTTCAACACCCAACAGGTGCAGGTGCCTGATCATAACATTTCATTTAACTGCTCTTGCGACCTTTGGAACCAAAATTTTGTCATTCTCGAAAATACACTGGGGAGGACTGTAATGAAACTGTGCCAAGGATGGTGACAAAGACGAGGGGGCACACTATGCGTCTGGAGGAAAGGAGGTTCCTGCACCAGCATAGAAGGGGATTCTTTACGGTCAGAGCCGTGAGACTCTGGAACTCTCTGGGAGAGGAAGTGGTGATGTCCAACTCACTTAATGAGTTCAAGAGAGGCCTGGACGCCTTTCTTGAGAACAATAAAATTACATCTTATGCTTAGTTAATTAATCCAGGGATTTAATCTGACTGCCAGATTGGTGTCGGGAAGTGAATTTTTCGTCAATGATGTAAATTGGCCTATACTGCATGGTTTTTTTTTTGCCTTCCCCTGGATTAACGCTGCAGAATAGCTGCAGTGCACAAGAAATAGGCTGAACTGGATGGACGCTTGTCTTTTTTCGGCCTTATAAACTATGTAACTATGTAACAAATGTTGCGAGTCAAGGCTAAAAGATCTGGAATTGCTAGACTCCACCAAAGAGCAAGAAACAATTAAAAAAAATGGCGAGCACATATCAAATAACTTCAACAAAAGTGCAAATAGAATAATGAATAGGGTGCAAATAAAAAAAAAGGCTCAAAGCACACAAAACCAGCCAAAAACAAGCACTAGAGCAATGATGAATTGGGCCAATGTAATATATGTGATCAAAACCTTACTGCATTCCAATGTACTTTACATGTACCACTGTAATTATATGGAAATGGAGGCAACATAATGCCGTGTCTTCATATCCTGCAAACCTGATTTTTTTTTTATAGATTTTCAAAAAATCTCAGACAGCCAACACTTTTACATAAATTCTGAAAATTAAAAAGTGATATTTGTTTACAGATGAAAATATTATTTTGAACATATTAGGGCAGGTTTACAAGAACTGTATAATTTTTAAAAATTTAAACCATCGTCAACATGCCCAATTTCTGTTTTTACAGTTTCGTTTTTTCTTCTTCTTCAAGGAGCCATAACTTTTTAGTTGTGTGAGGGATTGTCTTTTGCAGGTTTTACTTTTGAAAAACACCATTCATTCTACCAAATACGGAACTAGAAAACCCCCCAGAAATTCTGACATTGATTTTTGGGAATTGTTTTTACAGTGTCCATTGTGCCATAAAAATAACCTGGCATCATGGTTGTGAAGGTATGTCTCTATATTATTTTATTGGTTGAAAAAGAATCAGAAATGTGTAGAATTTTTTTTTTTACTGTGTAGTCATATTCTGAGACCCATAATGTTTTCAATTTTCAGTTAACGGAGCTGGCTTATTTTTTGCAAGGCGAGCCAATGTTTTTACTGTTACCATTTTTGGGATAAATATGCATTTTTTTTTATAACTTCTTACTGCATTTTTTGCAATGTTGCGGTGACCAAAAAAAATATGCATTTTTAGCGGCTTCAATTTTTTCTCTCTCTATGGAGTTTACCAATTGGGTTAATTAATTTTAGATTTTAAAAGATAAGAAATTTATGGAAATGGTGATAACATAGATGTGTATTTTTTAAATTATTTGTTATCTTTATTTTAATGGAGTTAAAGGGGGTGAATCGAATTTTTATGTGTTTTTATTTTTTTTGTATTTTTAAAAACTTTATGGGTGGCCAATGGGCACATAGAATGACGTGCCCCAATGCCGGTGCACTGTTGGTGCCCCGTCAGAGATATACAATGGCATTTGCCAGGTTAACAATCATTGGCAGAGCTCGGCTCTCTCCATGGCTGTTAGAGGCAAACCTTGGCTGTGACACTCAGTGTGTGAGCCCGATCCATACACCCACTCCCGACTCATGTACGGCGGATGTCAGAAAAGGGTTAATTCTGCGAAATTTAACTTAGTAAAGCTCCTCTTTTATTGGCATTTAGTGCGATCTGTGAAGTAATGAGGATTATAATCACAATAATAATTATTTAATCTTCTTCTTCAGTGATTCTTGCGGACAATGGAAAAAAGTTTCCTATATTTATGGGCTGTGTAGCCAATAATGGCACCCGTGATCACATTACATCACATGTTGTATTGAATGCAGGTAGAGATTTTTTTCTACAAATGGCATTGCTGATGGCGCGCTGTACTATATCTGTGCATAGAATACGGATGAAAACAGTCAGAAGTGCGTCAAGTTTAATCTATTTTCTATGGAGTGTTCTTATTCAAAGCAAAACGGGAGCTAAATGATAATTTGTTTTCATGTTCTCTCCAGATTACACATCCAGCATTTTTCATTCGGAGCAATGTAAAAGTAGCTAGTGCTAATATCACCGTTTTCATCAGCCCAGATTCTGGTACATTTTTGTTCTATATATTCTCCTACGAAAAAAAAACTATAGCAAGACTTTACATTGTAGTGAAAGAAAGGGCTTTTCGCAACAATGCGTGGAAGAACTGAATGCTATTTAGGGCATGATGTTTTTTCAACCACACATCTTTTTTTCTATTTCTTACTCCATCTTCAAGCTCTGATTTTGAGGGGAAAAATGTAGAGAAAAACTGTGCTTGTGGCTTTCCAAAGAAACTGTATAAAAATGCTGTTATTAATGATGGTGCCACGCCACTACCATTATGTGAGAACACTATGTGGACTTTAGTATATATTGTGTATTCTGAATCAAACATGGGTATATGTACTATGACCCTATAGCTATGGAGATCCATGAGGCCTTTATTGTAGCCCTTTAGTATCATATAGATGGGTTATTCTGTATATAGAAAAATGTGGCCTGTTACGCTGTATATAGGGCGTCAGCTCACACCAGAGAATATTCATGCCATACTACATCTCTAGAGCAAAATAAAGATGCACATGGGGTCCCTGCAGCTCTATTTTATGGAGTTTTAGGTCACTACATTTCTTTCTGCACAAACCCCCGGCATATGCCTTTGTCATTTACTTGAAGTCTTACACAAGAAAACTAGAATGTAATTTTTTTTCAAGACCATAAATGGTTATAATTGCAAAATGCTTGTAAAACAAGTAATTTTGCAAGAACAGATAAAGTTTTAATTTTACTGTTTACTGCTTGTTGTCTACCTAATTGGCCACTGCAGCAATTTTTTCAGCGGTGGTCAGTCTCCTAGCAAAGTTTGTCGCTCTTACAAGTTCTTTTTTATTGTTTGTAAGTGCTGCTATAAAGCTGGCTAGATTGCTGGATCTCCTCTTGTGCAGCAGAGGCAAAGCTCGCAGAATCAGAGATTGCACAGTTCAGACCAGTGATGCAACCATGCTGCTGATCCAAACTGTCAAGCGGTCAGAACCACACCGCTGTTGGCAAGTTAGAAGCTTGGAGACTAGTGAGTGGTGAACTCCTGGAGATTAAGTTTGAAACAACCCTTAAAGGGGTTATTTAGGACATCGTTTTTTTCACTATGGACCTAAGCACTAACAGTCGGGTAGTTGCTAACTACCTGCTTGTTGTGCTCGATGCTGATCTTTGCCGGCAAGGGTGGTCACAGACATCACGTCGACAAAGCACTGGCTGCTCTTCCGTTCTGCTCTGTTGACGTGACGGGACGTGACTGCCGATGTCATGCTGATTGACAGCCGGCTCCTCAATGCCTAGCTGCGGGAAGCTGGATGTCAATCAGCATGACGGCGTCAGTCACACCCCGATGACAGAACAGCCGGAAGAAGAAGAGCTGCTCTGTTGGAGCCGACACTGGGAAGAACAGGTAGGTAGTTGCCTCTGTTAGCAACTACCTGCTTGTTAGTTTGTAGACTCATAGTAAAAAAATATAATAGTCCCGGACAACCCCTTCAAATAGATGCATATTTCAGAGGACCTGGGGAGTCAAACTATGAGCTCTTGCTTCTGGTTTTATTTTGTCTTGTGATGCAGTATAAAATATTGTCACTAATATGTAAAAACATATTCTGAAATGCATCAAATGATACTTACTGCACACAGAATAAATGTATAGGCTTTTATACTTTCATCCCTGAAACCCCATTCTTGGTCTAAGTCATACATTCTTTTTTTGGGTGTACTAATAAATAGCAAAAAGGATGGAAATCACACACCTAAAACAAAGATGCCTGATGTTGTAAAACATGGAAAATAAAAGGCTCAGTTACAAAGTAGGATCTATCTACAAGTACAAAATCATATAAAGTTTTTATTACGGAAAACCCTTTAACCACATTGTTTACAAGCCTTTCGTGGCCTCTCGGTTATGGGAGCACATTTTGACTCCCGTGTATCTATTGCTTTACAGCTTGTGGTTTAACATGATACTTTGGCTTAAATGTACTTTTGTAGCTGCAGTATAGTTCTTGCCAGTATATACGCTTTTTATTGTTTTTAATTCATATAAAAACACTTTATTGTAAAATGTAGTATCAGTCGAAGAATTTAAATGGTTGTATAATTATTATATCTTACCATTAGATTATACCAAATATCTATACATGAAGAATATAATTATATTAATAGTGAGATATCTGTATATAATAAAGCCACATATTATTACATATTTGGCACAAAGATGAAACAAGGTTCTTCTGAATCAAACGCAGATCACCACAGTACCCCATACTGATCTGCAGTCACTTCTGTGGAAGCACATGGGAGGAAGTCAATGTGTCGCAGCTGTAATATGGAAGATAAACCTCACACATATTACTGCTTTTTCATCTATTTTTGTTGTTTGATATTTCTTAAAGCAATTTAATGAATGCTTGTTTATCAGATTCTAATTCAAAGTTGCACAACCTTTTTTGGTCAAGGACCATATTGTCATACTGAACCAATTCCAAGGGACGCACTTTGTGTGACATTTATAGCATATTGAAAGTATAAGCCATGATGGTGCAAAATTTACTTAAGGCCCCGTCACACTTAGCGACGCTGCAACGATCCCGACAACGATACGACCTGTCAGGGATCGTTGCTGCGTCGCTATGTGGTCGCTGGTGAGCTGTCAAACAGGCAGGCTCACCAACGATCAGGGGAGCAGCGACATCATGGAAAGAATCTTTCCACGATGTGCTGCTCCTGGTTACCAGCCTGCTGAAGCAGGAGCAGGCTGGTAACCATGATAAACATCGGGTTACTAGGGGCACACGCGCACCTAGTAACCCGTTGTTTATCATGGTTACCACTCTGCTACGGTGAGCGGGAGGTTACTGCTCACTTTAGCAGGCTCGTAACCATGATAAACAACGGGTTACTAGGTGCGTGTGTGCCCCTAGTAACCCGATGTTTATCATGGTTACCAGCCTGATCGCTGCTCCCGCTGGTCACACACAGCGATGTGTGCTGACCAGCGGGAGGGCAATGACCATAAAATGGTCCAGGATACTTTGCAGCGATCAGCGACCTCACAGCAGGGGCCTGATCGCTGCAAAAGTGTCACACATAGCGACATCTCTGGTGAGGTCGCTGTTGCGTCACCAAAACCGTGACACAGCAGTGATCTCGCTAGCGATCTCGCTATGTGAGACGGGGGCTTTACAGGTTCTTTGCCACCACTAATAAGCTCTCAAATAGTACGTTCACAAAGAGCTTTTTGACGAGGATTTAGAAATAGATTCTGCTGCTAAATCCACATCAACAAACGAGCATGTTCACACTGGGAATTAGGCTGTGTGCCCACGATGCAGAAATGCTCAGGATTTTTTCCTGAGCGTTTCTGCATCTCCCTGGCAGAAAAAAACGCATGTGGATTGTACATGCGTTTTCCTGCCAGGGACATGCGGAAATGGAGCGGTTACCCACTGACATTTCCGCATGTGGATTGACTAACGCTTTCCAAGCGATTAGCATCACTTGGAAAGTGCTTGTGACAAACAGCATGGATTTATATAGTGTGACCCGAGAGAGTGGTAAAAATAAAAAAATAAATATATACTTACCCTCCGATGGCCCCCGGTGTCCCGCTCACTCCGTTCTCCCTTGCCGGCAACAGTGAATTGAAAGACCTGCCAACGTCAGCATCACGTGACCCGTCACATGACTCCGACGTCAGCGCAGGTCCTTCAACTCACTGCAAAGTGCCGGGAACCAAGCAGGAGTGCTGCGCTGGCCGATAGAAATTAAGTATACATTTATTTTTTATTTTATTCTTGTTTTTTACAGCTTTTTATGGTACCTGGGTGTGGAGGAGAGTCTCATCTTTTCCACACTCGAGTACCATCCGCACATTAGAACGTGCCAATAGCGCAAGTACAATTGCAGTCTTGCGGAATTGGCGCATTCTAATGCAAGTCAATGGAGGCGAAAACGCTGCGCTTCTGCAAAATTAATGGACATGCTGCGGATTTTTGAGCGCAGCAAAAACGCTGCGGAAAAATCTGCAGCATGGGCATTGAAAGTGCGGAATTGCATAGGGGACCATGGCAGAAGGCTTACCATGCATTTATCATGCATTTACACTGCGGAAATTTCCGCACCAAAAACGCATGAAATACGCATCGTGGGCACACAGCCTTAATCAGACAAAACCCAAGATAGAAACAAAATGAACATATAAACATATACCGTTCTGTAAGTAAATAAGTAAAAGCAATAGTGCATATAAATAACATTGGGCACTTAGCAAACACAGTTTTTGATTAAAAAAAGCATAAAAGCCACTTCACTAATGTCAAGGTGTACCACAATGGACTATTCCGATTGTGGTACACCTTGACGTGGTGGGATGGCTGTTACACCTTTTTTTAATCAAAAAATGTGTTTACTTAGTATCCTATGTTGTTTATATGCACTATTGCTTTTACTTATCTACTCACAGCTGGGTTATGTTCATTTTGTTTCGGTCTTGTTTTTTTTTTTTTATAAGCATTCATCAAAATTAAGATTTTTCTGTAATTTGCTTCTCTCAAATCTGACCCATAATGGGCCATGAAAAGGTTAAAAGAAATTAAAAATGATTATAGTCACGCCCTCCCGCTACTCACCTCGACCAGTCCCTGCATTTTCTGATCAACCACCATTCACGTTTGAAACTTCAGGTGTTTCGCACTGTGCCAGACTTCCTGGTGTCATGGCACCTGGGAGGGTTCTGCGCACGCGTGTGGAAGGTCACAGCCCACATAATGATGGAAGTAGAAAGCTAACCGCAACACTCTATCAGGACTTCCAGGAACAAGGTCATCATATACACACGGATGCAGCGTTCCGATTTCCAAGGAGCGCACTTGGATATATTAATTCATAGAATAGAAGGACAGCATCCAAACTTGAGGGAAGTAAAACATCTTTTTTTTTATTCTGCCAAATACAATGCAATGTTTCGACAATACCAAGCATTGCTTGATAAAGAATGGTATTGTCGAAACGTTGCACTGTATTTAGCAGAATAACATTTTTTTTAACTTGACTCAAGTTTGAATACTGTCTTTCTATTCTACTGATGAGCTCACATCATGATGTCATAACACCGTTGACCTCCCGTGCGCTTGCAGAGAACCCTCTTGGGCGACATGACACACCATGATTGGTATAGCAAAGTGAGAAAGGACAGAAAATTCCAACTGGATCAGTGGGGGCTCAGAAGATGTGAAGGGGACTGCGAGTGGCGGAGGGGTGGGAGAAGTGAGAGGAGGGTGAGTATAATGATTTTTTTATATATATATATATATATATATATATATATATATATATATATGTATGTATGCATGCATGCATGCATGCATGTATGTATGTATATATATATATATATCTATCTATCATGTTTATTATGCTTTTTTTTTTTTAGAGAACCCAGACCATAATAAGAGACATTAAATTTGCAGAGAATAACTTCTCCGTGAATCGAATTTCCCAGGAATAAAATTCACAAACAGGTTGTAGAGGACATATTGATACTCATGCTAGAGCAACTCCATTTTGTCTGCACGCTTTAAAATCATGTTATTATCACTCCTTGCATAACATACATTCTTTCTTTCTCTTCCCATAGAACTTATCTCACACTAACCTTTTCTCAAGAGAACATTTTGTCAGATACTTTGTTATCTAACTTGTTTAGGCCAGGTTTGACCTTGTAAAATGTCCAGAGTGCTTCAAACTAACAATGATAATATGACCATATATGTGTTTCCGTAATAATTGTACTAACATCAGTTAGCCTATAGTATTGTAGTATGGCTGCAGAGTTGATTGGCTATTTGATATACTCAAAACAATATAAAATGCTAAGCAAAATAAACGGGATCAGAGATTCTTTGAATCCTCCCAATACAGAGCACGCATTGCCTCCGTTTGGTTTTCTGTGGATTGCGCAATCAACATAATAATTTGACACTCACTTGGTCAACCGTGAATGGTTATTGCCCTCCCTTAACAGCTGGTGCCGTGACTCGGATCCCTAACCAGGGACGCCCCTCCACCTCTGGACATCCACAAAGAGAGACCTGCCTTCAGCCTCCCCCACTGGAATTGGGACTGATCATCCCCCACAAAAAGCCACGGTAAGTGCACAAGTTCTTTACTAGTGACGCTGACCATTTGGCGTGGTTTCCACGTGGTGTGTGGTTGTTTGCAGTATCTCCGGACGTCCTGGTTGGATATAGTCAAAGGTGAGACTATAAGGGGTGTAGTCCCATTAGGGGTCTGATATTATTTAACTTCAAAGCAGTATCACCTCGGATTGACAAGTGAATATTGTCTGAATCTTTCTCAGCTTCTGACAAAAATCCTTAGGAGAGACTGAACATTGTTAGTTTCAGTCGCGGCAGGAGATCGAAGATTGGGTAGGACACGCAAGTAGATATACGTATATCGAGTGTCCGGTGCGCTGCAAAAATGCAAAGCTGCATAGCTGCAGAAGTGCACCTCCTTTCATTTGTTGTGTGAAAGAATTCCCACGACGGGAGAGGTGAGTAAGTAGTGGAACAGCTGGGAGCTCTGGCCAGACTCCGCTGTGCACAAATTAAGGATCTTTTTGTCAGTTGTAGAGAATAATCAATGTTTCTGTGGAGCAGAAAGAATTTGTCTCCCCCGCAGGAGAGGGAGGATGTGATGAATATTATGATCAGTCGAGAAGGGAAAAGATCATTTAAGCACGCGCCAAAGGTGTTTAAGGTGTTAAATTTTTCTGTGGAGGGGAGGCTTCAGCCTGTGTTGTGGGACGAAGGAATTCGCCACAATAGAGGAAAATTAGTTGATTGTGGATTGTTGGAAGATGCTGAAAACTTTAGGAAAGTGGCACATGAGATTTGTGATGAAGGATATGTTGAAAAAGTACAGGAGGAAGTAGGTCCCCCTTCCCAAATTATGTGTCCACAATCCAAATCTAGAGACCCTAAAGAAGCATCTCCCACAAATGTAGCAGTACCCCAGCCCCTGAATCTGGAAACTGAGCAATTTATACCTTATGAGATTAAATACCCTGCACTTCCCAATGAGAGCCAGCCACCATCATATAACCCAGACGGTTGGCTCTGTAATGTGTGTTGGGTCACTAATCCAGGATGGCGCAGGACGTGCTATAATTGTGGAGCACGTAAACCCGGTGTTGCAGCACCAACCTGCCCATTACTTAATGCTGACGGGGGGTATTATGAACCACTACCCCCACCTGCCCCTGCCATGGTCCATACTCCATTCAGAGAGACCCAGGGTCCTCTGAACTCTTCCCTATTCACCCTCTCCCAAACTGGGGAAATAGAACATGGACACGAGTATCGGGAGGTGGCGTCTGTTTTGCTGAATAGTCCTTCAAATTTCTCCACTATACTGAGAATAGGCATGGGGAGTATACCACAACAGCAGGTTGGGATCATTGTAAACGCAGCAAATGCGGAACTGCAGCATTGGTGGGGGCTAGCTGCAGAGATATGTCGTATTGGGGGACCTACAATACAAGCTGCATCTAATGATTACATCCGTGACCATGGTTCTTTAAGAGAAGGAGAGGTGATAGCTACAAGAGCAAGACAGCTATCATGTCAGTTTGTTATACATGTAGAGAAAACCAAAAAGAGTAATGTCATTGTGTAAGATTACAGTACAAGATGTTAAATGCAGCAAGGAAGATAATGGAATGTTGAAATGTTGAAAAGTGGTGAATACATGTGAGGAAAGGTTGCGCTGAGTTTGTTGACAGAAGGAAAAAGTATGTAGATATGTGGAGGAACTTAAATGGTTAACTGAAATATGCGTGCTGCCAGATAAGCGCCCAGTTACAGCTGCTAGCATAGCAAAACAGCCTTGGCTTGGTACAGAGCAGAGGAGGGAAAAAAGGTGAATGGAGAAAGAGAATGCAGATAATAAGGGAAAGACGACGCTATGTTACGTGTATTACAAAGATACTGCTCTCCGATAATGGCGGAGTAATGAATTGTTGAGAATGTTCTAATTGTGGCCAGCAGAATCCATTGTCAGTAGATTATTGTGTTGCATATCACGCACTCCCCTCGCTACTACCCAAGCCACTTCTAGTGCCCCATCCTCATCTGTTATACCTATGTCCGCTCAAAGTTCCAACCCTTCCTGTTGCGGCCATGTTGCTACACCCATTGCATCACCTCCAGCCTCTGACCTTATGTCCCTTTGGTGGTGGCCATCTTGGTGCACCCTTCCTGTAGTATGCTTCCTTCTGGTGGCAGCCATCTTAGCACACCCGAAATACAGGCAGCAATACACACTACACCCAGAATGTGTATGAGGAAGATCATCATGATCAGTGTGTGATAAGTTGGCTGATCGATCCACTACCCTCAACAGCACATATTTATGTCCACTTTGACATTAGGGCTAAAATATGGTGATGTAAACTAATTCTCTAGATGGTCATATCCTTAAGTTTCTAATAGATGCACATACACGTTTTCTGGTTTACAGTAATTGATTTAGCAAACGTCTTTGTTTTTGTTTTTTAGCATTCCACTACAAAAAGACTGTCAGTTTCTGTTTGCATTTACATATTACATTACATATTACATTTACACGGAGCGAATGTCCATCAGGGCCAGTGTTAGCCTCCTCAAGCATCTAGCAGGACTGAATTGTCGAGTCTCAGCCTCGAAACTTCAGTTTTGCCTCGGTCAAGTGGTCTTCCAGGCCACTGCCTTACTCAGGGTGCCAGACATCTCACAGAAGAAAGGAAGACGGCCATCTACGCACTACCATTCCCAAAAGATCCCATAGAGCTGCAACGGTTCCTCGGACTATGTACATATTGCAGACAATGGATCCCAGACTCCTCACATCTGATGCAGCCCTTATATGACGCATTAAAAGAAGACACTCTGGCTGATGTAAACAACAAGGACCACCAAGAACAGCTGCAACAAGCCTTTGAGCAACTAAAGTCAAGGATAATGACAGCTCCTGCCCTTGGAATGTCTTTCCATTTGTATGTCTCTGAGACAGGAGGACATGCAGCCGGAGTACTCACGCAGAGACACTGTACAAAGCAGCACCCAGTCGGTTATTACCCAGCGCATCTCTCCCCCAGCTGTCTACGAGCGGTTCATGCCACACAGCAACCTAAACATCAGTCTACACAGAGACACCTGCGGCTGCAATGTTTGTTGATGTTGCCAATGTGAAATTACACCGGTGCACCACCATCAACACAGCCACCTTGCTACCAGCACCTGAAGGAGAGGGGAAAGAGGCTCCACTGCATGATTGTCCGGAACAAATTACTGCGGAGTCAATTCCACTTGTTCTAGTGGGGGGAAGTACGGATGGATCCAGATATGCTGACACCTCTGGCAGGTTTCATACTGGATATGCTGTCACAACTGAAGATACATTGGTAGAGGCTGCAGTCTTACCTCCCAGTATGTCAGCACAGGAAGCAGAGCTCAAAGCTTTGACTGCAGGTTCTCCTGTGAAAAATGCTGAAATCGTCAGACAATTGATGGAAGTGGTGCAACTACCAAGACAGTTGGCTGTCGTAAAGGTAAAAGCTCATACCCGACCAGATGCCCCTGAAGCAAGAGGTAATGCACTTGCTAATCTCCATGCTAAGCGAGCAGCTCTTCTTCTGACATCCATGTCCATGGCTCTTACGCGGCAACAGGCCAAACAGCTAAATTCCGTGCCAACCCAGGATCAACCTGCAGAAGAGCATCAACCGATCCCTCCAATCACAAAGCTATGCTCCACACGCACTACGCTCTAAAGAAGAACGCCAGTCGTGGAAGGAGGCGGGTGCTAAATTGATAGATGGGCTATGGAAGAAGATACAACTGTATGGTTTGCCTCGACTCCTGTATCCAGCCGTTGCGGCCTGGGCCCATGGACTGCTTAGTGGTAGTGGATATGTTTTCCAGTTGGCCTGAAGCATTCGCCGTTCCAAACATGACTGCCAAGACTACCGCCAAGAAGCTGGTCTCTGAAGTTGTTTGCCGGTATGGAGTCCCAGAAGTTATCAAAAGTGATCAAGAACCAGCCTTTTCCTCATGCGTATATCAAGAAATACTTACCATGATCAGATCAACAGTGACGTTACATACGCCTTTCCATCCACAGTCAAGTGGCAAGGTGGAGAGATTGAATGGCACACTGAAAGGGTAATTAACCAAAATGATGCAGGAGACTACGGCCCAGTGGCCTGAGCTCCTTCCCATTGCACTATATCACATATGCACCACACCCATAGGGAAACACAAACTGTCACCCTATGAGATACTATTTGGGTCACAACCAGCCATAGCTAGATTTACCCCACAACAATTATCAGAAGAAACAGATTATGTTGTGCAATATGTGATTCAGCATAGCAAAGCCATAACTAACACCCATGCGTTAGTATCATCTTCTATTCCAGATCCAGCTGATGCAGAGGGTTGTCATACCCTCAGGCCTGGAGATTATGTGTATGTGAAGAGGCATGTTCGGAGACACGGACTAGAACCATTGTATGACGGACCATAGCAAGTGCTCCTGACAATCCCAACAGCTGAGATGTTTTATGATAATATATATGGTTAAACTAGTCAATACCTGTAATAGCCTACAACAGAGTACTGACCCCTTTAATAATAAGTTCATTACTCACCATCAGATTTTGGTACAAGAATTGAGACAATTAGAAAACAACCAGATCAGTGACTGTTGGATATGTACTCATTCACAAGTTTCAGCCGCTAGTCTGCCCTTTCTGGCAGTCCGTCCAAGACCGTCATTATTGAAAAGATACATTCATAATCACTCATGGGTACATGCAAATCTGTTTACAAAAGGCACCAATGACACGTTAAAAAATATCTGGTAACGTCCCTTGTAATGAATCTTCTGAATATAAGCCTAGTAATCCAACATGTGGCAATCCAAATGTTGGATATTGTAGCCCCCTGGGACAAATGCCTTCATGGTGTAGGTTATCAAATAACACCGTTTTTATTGATTTGGTGCATAAATTAGTATTACAGCATTCTGCTTTATGGGATTTACCATCAGCCACATATTGGGTCTGTGGGAATAATGCGTACAAATGGCTCCCGGTCGGGGGAGTGGGGACTTGTACGTTGGCCTGGCTAACTCCAGCCACTTATCTTATTCCCCATAGTAAAGTAGATTTGAGAACCATCCCTCTTCATACCATTTATAAACGTGCCAAGGACAACACCCCATGCCCATCAGGAAGACCTCATTTAGTACAAATGAGTATACCCAATAAGATAGTTAGTACTGTCTTCCTCTACCCTATGGTAACACAAATGTGGGACAAATTAGGTCACTGATTACTTAGATGACCCGATTTGGAGTGTATTGGAAGTAATTAATACTGCTGTTGCGGTGCAGAATCAGCTTATTATAGTGGCTAATCAACATACGTCAGTGCTGGACTATTTGACAGCAGTTCAATGAGGGATGTGTCAGGTTATAGGCCCAGCCTGTTGTCACTATATTGACCCCGACTCTACTATATGGTTAAAGACTAAAATGGAAGACATTAGGAAACTCAGGGAAGAGTATAACAAACATAATGAATTGACCAAAGAGTGTTGCATATTGCTGCGTGCATCTTGTTAATATATGTTTTACTAAAACTAGTCTTTTTGTGCATCTCATTTTGCATGAGGAAAACCTGCAAGTCATCAGAGAGCAAGGAGGACACTGTCAACCGATATCCAGTGTTACTGTACACAGACCTCCCAGATGTAACCAGCATTGAGGACCTGGATGACAAGGGAATGATGACCTTTACCCGCTTGCCCCAACCAATTTCAGATCTGAGCTTTATGATTATATCAACAAACAAGGGGGGAAGGACATGCCGCGACAGCCCCAATTGGTAACAAGGGCACTAATTGGGTGAAGACCAATGTCCGTCAGGATCAAAACATGACCCTGGGATAGCACCTCTATTGTTGATAATAACATAATTTTTAGGGGGGAATGTAGAGGACATATTGATACTCATTCTAGAGCAACTCCATTTTGTCTGCTCGCTTTAAAATCATGTCATTATCACTCCTTGCATAACATACATTCTTTCTTTCTCTTCCCATAGAACTTATCTCACACTAACCTTTTCTCAAGAGAACATTTTGTCAGACACTCTGTTATCTAACTTGTTTAGGCGAGGTTTGACCTTGTAAAATTTCCATAGTGCTTCAAACTAACAATGATAATATGACCATATATGTGTTTCCGTAATAATTGTACTAACATCAATTAGCCTATAGTATTGTAGTATGGCTGTAGAGTTGATTGGCTATTTGATATACTCAAAACAATATAAAATGCTAAGCAAAATAAACGGGATCAGAGATTCTTTGAATCCTCCCAAAACAGAGCACGCATTGCCTCCATTTGGTTTTCTGTGAATTGCGCAATCAACATAATAATTTGACACTCACTTGGTCAACTGTGAAGGGTTGTTGCCCTCCCTTAACAAGGAGAATTCAAACTCTGCCTGATCAGCTCATTTCTACAACATTGGGTAAAATTGGATGAATGGTGAATACTATGGCATGTCTTTACGACTGTAGAAGGGAGCAGTGAAAGTATAAAATGTTATTGATCACAAACCATATAAGCAGTGTTATAAAGCCTGTAATTTCATAGATGCAGTTTCTGTCAAAATGGCAGCTTTCAGGCATGCTGATGACAATGTGACCAAACATTGACAACCTAAAATAACAAAACCCATTTGACATTTTACTTGTCAAAGTTGCTTCTTCCTTAAAAATAATCAGGGCATCTTTTTTTATCAGTAAAACTATTTAATTGTGTACAATAGTGAGGGGCTTACTGACGACATTACAGAAGACTACAAAGAGAGCAGTCAAGTCTGATATTGGTGCGTTCCTGCTGCACTCACTTACTTCTTGAATCTGCAAATGAAATGAAGGTTGCCAATGTCATGAGAATTTGGAGTATTATCAATGTGTATATTTTTTACATTATCACATCCCAAATCAATAGGAAGTGCATTTAGGGTTGTGTGGTATTTAAAGTGGTTTTCTAGGCTAAAACTAAAGTTCTGCAGTGCTTTATGGCACTGCAAGTAGCCAATCCTGACAGCATGCAGTATGCACACTGTCTAGATTCTGCTCTGTAGTCTGCTTAAATGGTCATCCTGTGGCCGCAAGCATGTGATCTGCATACTGGCATTCATGTGCTGACTAGCTTCTTATCCACTTCTCTCAACAGAACACTGAGAAAAGGGGATGAGAAGCTTGTTGGCATGTGAGCACCAGTATACAAATCATACATTTGCAGTCACATTACAATGGCTAGGGCAGGCAACAGAATGTAATCCTGACTTTTCAAATATGTGCACTGTCAGGATTCTGCTCTGTTGCCTGTTTGAGCAGTCATCATGTGACTGTAAGTATGCAATTTGGTGATCACGTAAGAACTCGCATCTCACTGCATTTCTCAATAGAATATTGGCACTTGTCAGCATTAGCTTCTCATCTGTGTGGTCACGTGCCAACCGCTCAGAGAAATCATCATGTCGGAACGTTGACATTGTGCATATTGCACACCGTCAGAATTTGGCTACTTGCAGTGCCATAGAAGAACTGCAGAATTTTAGTTTTAGAGTATGTGCATATGTTGAGTATGTGCAGTAGATATTTCTGCGTCAAAAACCAGAGTATTTACAGTGAAAACACTATGCAAAATATGCTCGGTTCCGACACGTTTTTTAATGTTTTTTATGCGTTTTCACTTTTTTATTCATCTGAATGAGTGAAAAAGTTACAAAAACGGTGTAAGAATTGACATGCTGCAGATTGAAAAAAAATAATGGTTCAATTTCGCTAGGAAAAAATAAGCAGCATGTCCAAGAGATTTCAGAAATCTCATTCACATTCACTTTGCTGGTATAACAAAATGTCAAGCTTTTTCAGCGAAAAAAAAAGTGTGGAAAAAACGAGGCATAATCTCAACCCCTAGTATGGAAAACCCCTTTAAATGGAACGTTCTACTTTTGTTCACTAACTTTCAAAGAAAATAATAAAAAAGGTTAACTTAAATTTGCATATCTTAATGTAATGAAAACATATTTGCCTCTGAGATCTAAGTACTTTTTAAGTGTAGTAATTTCTGCTAGTGTACGCTGTTACTAATGCTATCTCTGCATGATGTCGTCTCATTTATGGTATGCCTCTTAACTACTCAGTCCTTTTATATATTCAATGTGAAGAGTTGTGACATTTGTAATGTTAATATTGAAATCAAATGTTTAAAAATCTTGTATTCCTATGCTTTAAACAGTTCATTAAAATCATTTTGTATACAACCAAAACATTATTACCAAGATCAATGTTTACACTGATCCTACTCTGTAAAAGGGTTGAGAGTTAATGCTCTAATGTTCTACTGTGTTTCCTATTACCATGAATGTAAGTTTAGAACCTGGGATGTTTTCTAAGACACTTTAAACATTGTGAGTGCTTGAGTGCTTCGAAACAATTACCAAAAAGTGTTGAAATACTGTAGCTATTCTTTTATTTTAGTATAAAGAAGGCAAACAAATTGCTGTGTAAAAATAAAAAAAGTTAGAGTAAAAATTAATTGAAAAGTCTTATGCACCTAAATGTGACACTCGTAATACACTGCACTACTAATGTAGTGCAGTGTAATGTCTCAGCTCATCAGTAAAAGGCTATGTTAACACGACCCAATTTTCTCACACAGAAAGCACTAGGATCAATGTTATTTTATTGGGCAGGTTGTTTGAATGACAATCACCCAGATTGAATTTCTGTGAAGAAAATTTTTTAACTCAGTATGAAATAGTCTCTTCCATATTTTGGATGAGTCTTGCCTATTCAAGTCTATGGGTGCGCAAAAAAAAAAAAAAATCATATCCCATGTAAATCATTCAGATTACATTTGATTTTTACAAATAAATTGCAATTATTAACAAAGGAAACTGCTTTTGGCCTTATACATTTATTCAGTGCTGAGATTTAAAAATGGATGCTATACGGATGACAATACAGATGAAAAATTGTCTATTTTTTTTCTGAATAAAAATCTGAAGGTTTTTCTATATGCTTGTGTGAACTTAGCCTATTATCATAGCCATAGCAACTTAATGGCAGCCTGGAATTGAATCACAAGAATCAATGGGTTGACAGAGGGAGCTCTCTCCTTCTGTCAAACTCTATACATGCCACAGTCACTATCACATGTAAGCAGTTAACAAAGCAATCAACTAATTGCTGATTGTGCTCACTTGTGGATGCTGTGTTCTTAAATGAAGCAGGGAGTGGGATAGTGGAAGTTGAACTCTAAAGGTTGATAAAAGATGAAGTTCACTCTCTGAATCCAAGATTTAAGTTTTACCTTCTTTCTATGCAACCTACAATGCTAAACATATACAATTTATGTAAAAATAATAGAGAATTCCACTCGTAGAAGGTTAGACATTTTTACTAAAATAATTTTCCATCCTTCATAGATAAAATAATTGTTAAAGAAAGGTAAAAAATGACAATGAGACCATTTTCTTATTTCTGAGTAATTTCTACCAGTCTACGATGCATGTGAATGTTTCGTGTACATGTGTAAAAACTGCAAAATGTTATTTTTTCATTTCGTCTGCATTACTGAATGAAATAAATCTTTCTTCAGATTCTTATCTCAGGTCTCCCCACAGACTTTAATCACATTTTTGAAGCTAAATCCTTGTGGTAAATTTATCTCAATAAAATCAAATCCTTTGTGTTTTATCTTGAATTTTCATTTTCACTATATAAACATTTATGGAGAGGTTTCTCTCCATTGCCTACTGTTCTGCTAGATAAATAATAGATTTAACTATGGTTATGTGTGTTTTTCTGCTTGGTCTCTTCTATAAGATTGTTACAAATGCATGGTGACATTCTGATGCATGTAAAGACATAGTGACATCACAGAACTCCGCAGCTACCTCGGTGACATCACTAAATTCAGATCTGCATATACCATATACTTAAAGGAGCGCTACAAGACATTGCAACATTTATGTAGCACATAAAAAATGTCAATACTCTTACAACGTGTTTCACACATCTGACATTCACAGCCGGAGTACAGACCGCAATGTCCACAAGGGCCACGAATCTCCTGACTCAACCTCAGCAGGCTTCTATATGACTATGAGGTAGCTGAGTACATGTCAGGATGCCTTGGCAAGTAAAAAAATTGTGAATGTCAAACTAAGCCAAAATCCCGCATACACATTCGATGGCTGCTTGACAAACCATGGTTCGGACGATCGCTCAGCAGGAAGTCATCTCCACCGGCTTTCCCATACACGAGAACGCTCATTCGGCCAAGTGCTCCTGTGTTCTCTGTGAGAAAGCCACCGACAGACATGGTTTATCTCTGGGGTTCAAAACAATCTGCAGTCCAAAATCAGACATGCCAGATCGATATTTCCCTCGAGAATAAATTGTCCTTGGCATTAGAGTGTTGTCTAAGAGCGTTGATATCGGTGGGTTCAGCTGCCATTAGTCTAATGTCTATGGGGGGCTTAATGTTTGCAGCAGTTGTGTGCTAGCATCCCCATTATATTTTCAATTTTTTTGCGACCAGGAATAACAGCCATATTACTCTGAATGTTGATGTAGATAGTACTACAAATGCACTAATCGCAAAAGCAATGCTGATATTGTAACCCCTATGCTATTTGTGTAGGTGGGATGTTCATTTAGTTCATTAGAGCAGTTGCGCAGGCGCGACAGTGATGGCTACATCGGTTATACGATATATCCACATAAAGTCCATCTGGCAAGGCTGAAATCCAAATTTAAAAGGCAAGAGGTGTTGACGTGGAGGCTACCAATATAGTGGATGCCAACATGAAGGCTGAGATGTGTGACACCAATAACATAGCCATTGCTGAAAGTGAAGGAAAATGGCCACTCTTCATACCGTATAAGCGCAGAACATCAATCCTCAAGCAGACGGCTGCTACATCTACAAACGCATCAAGTCAGTGTAAATAAACAATGAAGCAAAACGAAAAAATAATAGAAAGAAAAACTTTTTAAAATGCAATAATGGTCCTCTTATGTGCATTAAGTAACTTTGCATGAATTGAATATACGTTAGATGACCTACTTACTACTTCTGGACCTTGTTTTTGGTCATATTTGATAATGATATCATCGGGTACTTATGTAAAACTGTCATAACTATTTTTTTAAAAAAAATAACCAGTATATCAGTTTATAGCACTAATATAGCATGTAAGAGCGAGATACAGAACTGAACAGTAGAGTTTAGGATTGAGTAGCCCTCCTCATGATCAGAATGTGACCTGTAAATTAGCATTGCACGGCGGGTAATTCTAAAGTGGTAGTGGATGAAATCAGCATATTCAGATCTTAATATACCAGAAATACATCCAACTGCAGTTAACATCATTTTGATAATTAGCATAACTGGATTTGCTCTTGGGGATCAAGATCAAATTCTAGATACTATAATAGTTTTGAAGACATCAAATGCTTATTTTTAATAACTTTTATATATAGTTTCTCGCTAAATCCTTTTAGCACTGTTTTCTTAACATGTCATGAACACTGACAGAAAATGACATCAGCGTAAAACTATTGCTTTATATTCCCTTGAATTACATTGTGAATGCGTCCTCAAGACTTTCCACCAAGAGAATGTGTACACAGTTAACTGGCACCGGAGAAATCAGCACTTAGGACAGCACCAAGAGCATATCCTAATATAGAACCCATTTTTTCAGCATCTGAAATCATGACTCTTGATCAGAACATCTAACCACTTACATGATAACCAAATCCTATCAAATCACATTATGCTGTAAATCCATTGACTTCCGTGGGTCAGATTTACTGACAAAATGTTCCCCCTGCTAATAAGTGTCACGTACACTTTATTTTCTGGCACAAGTGTGGTAGAAAATCTATTCTTGAAACGTACCGAATAGTGATGAGTGAGCATGCTCGTTACTCGAGATTTACGAGCATGCTCAGGTGCTCGCCGAGTATCTTCAGCGTGCTTGGGTATTAGGTTTTAGTCAATCTGTGTGCATGATTTGCGACTGTTTGACAGCTTTAAAACATGTGAGGAATGTGAGGCATTCCTCACATGTATTAAAGTTGTCAAACAGTCACAAATCATGCAAACAGATTGACTAAAACATAACACCCAAGCACGCTGAAGATACTCGGCGAGCACCCGAGCATGCTCGCCGAAAGGGTTAACAGAACATGCTCACTCACCACTAGTACCAAGACTATGAAGAGCTGCCCACTTTTTTTTTTTACTTGTGTCAGAAAAAATGGAGAACAGGTTTCAAATGCCCAAGATAATGGCTGCAAATACGTTAATAAAATAAATCTGCTGAATGAAATGTACACATCCCTTTAAAATACTTATGTATTAAATTAAAAGTGTATTGAGCGAGGCTGCACCTACTAGATGGCCGCGTCCATTGGACAGGAATATGCATATCGCATACATCACCATCGTTCCCGGGTCTGAAGCCGGCCAATCTTCGCAGAACACAGAGTGTGCACTGGGGTGATTTAAAAGTCTGCAGTCACACAGAGTGACGGCAGACTTTTCATTTTAGACCAGACAATCCCTTTAAGACTGTAGTTAGGATTTTTTTTTTACCTACTGTATGACAACGATTTAGCCTAACACCTAAAGTAAATCTTGAAAAGGGTTAGCCTATAGGAACTGATCTGCAGTACTTACTTCACATTAAATGAAGCAGAGCAGTGCAGTTCTGCTCAATGGTTACATCTCGCCACCTTGGAGGCTAATTACAGCTGATCGATGCAAAGGCTGGGTTTTGGGACATCCACGATCTGATATAGGTCATCAATATATTTAGCTAATTCCATAATAGCTGACATATATAAATGAAAAGTTTCATTAAAATAAAGTTTTTAGCTAGTTACACAACACTATTTATTTGTTACAGAGTTTTTCCAGACTAAACATATATTTCTGCAGTGCCTCTTTCTCTCTGCGGATGGCCGATTTCTGACAGTGTGCAATATGCATGCAATCAGGATTTTATGGTCTTTTTTGCCTGCTTGAGCGATTATCACGAGGTGACTGCTCATATGCTATTTGCATACTTGTAGGCACGTGCTGAATAACGACTTTTTCTGCTTCTCTCAATGTACTTTTGGGAGAAGTGAATGATTGGTTTGTCAGCATGTGACAAAAAGTTTGCAAATTGTGTTTGACCGTGATTGACAGTTCGAGCAGCCAGAGTGGAATCCTGACAGTGTGCACATTTCATTTGGAAATCTGCGATGATATAGAGGCATTTTAGAAATGTATATTTAGCCCTTAAAACCTTTTTTACTACATATGTAGTGTTGTGTATAGCACACACATAAAACATACCTCTATGTTACATAGATAGCACTGTTAGTTGTCGCATCCCACAGAAGAGGCAATTGTGGTGAGCCAAGGGCAAGGTTTGTTTCTTTCCTTAGTTGTTTTTGCACTCTCTCCCCGACGGTATCCTGTCTGATCAGACAGAGCTGCCACCTTTGTTAAAGGGGTTATCTGGGACTTTTATTATTTGTTAAGGTAGTAGTTAACTGGCAGGCTGAACCCACAGGGATCATCCTGTGCAAAACAGGCAGGTAGGCAGTTAGCAACTCCCTGCCTGTTAGTTCTTAGCACCATACACAAAAATAATAAAAGTCCTGGATAACCGCTTTATGGTAGAATAGCTTGCAAGAAGATCTGGCTAACCTATGATAAAGTTACACGGGCAGGAGAAGGGCAGAAGAAAGATGGGAGGTAAGACCTTCAAAAATGTTCCTTATGAGCCTCCATCCATATTCCAATCTAACAACACCTGGGGACGGTGTCCTGCCGCCAACCTAGCTATTACCAGCTTAATTACAGGTAACATATTGCATTGATCATGGAGTTTTTGCAGAAATATAGATGAAATAGCGTCACTAAGGTAATTAATGCATCTGAAACAAACTTGACTAAAAAAGATTTGTCTATTTTGTATTCCAGCCTTTAGAGAGACTAATTATAGTTTAGAATGAAGGTACTTCTCCATCTGTTTGCAATGACAATGTAGTGATTGTGACTTTAAAAATCCTGTGCTCAGAATCACAGAGAGACTATAAACACAACAGATGAATCTTTACAGACATGTAAGGTTTCGATTACATCTGCGCTTTCCATTCTATTGTTCCATTAAAGCCAAAGCAGAAACCCACCCAAGAAGGACATCTGATAGACTCCATTAACTGAATTCTGGTCTGTTGGGTTCCTGCCATGGCGGCCATCATTTTACCAGACAAAATAGGAAAGCATGCTGCATTACTTTGTTGTGCATTTTTGTCATATTCCGTGACTGAGGCTTAATTGTATATTCCCTGTATTTACCTGTTGGAAGACACCAATCACTAGATGTCTACTGACCGATTAGCTCTATATTATCAGAACAGAGCACAAGATTTTATGTACAGTAATAATAATAATTTTTATTTCTATAGCGCCAACATATTCCACAGCACTTTACAATTAAGTAGGGACATATACAGACATTATAAACAATACAATGTATCACATTTCAACAGTTACACGAGGAGTGAGGGCCCTGCTCGCAAGCTTACAATCTATATGGAAATGGGGGGACACAATAGGTAGAACATGGTCATCAGCCAGTATCAGTATCTAAGTTCAGTTACCGTGTGGTATTTGGTGCATGGAGAATGTGGAGACAGATGAATAGGCAGAGGCAGATTAAGATTAATATTTAGGAGGGAATAGGGGAGAGTTAGGTTGGTGAGTTGAGGTGGTAGACTTGTCTAAACAGATGTGTTTTTAAAGCACGTTTGAAGACATGGGGGTTAGATATCAGTCGGATCGTTTGGGGCAGTGCATTCCAGAAAACTGGCGCGGCACAAGAGAAGTCTTGGAGACGGAGGTGTGAGATTCGGATTAAGGAGGATGTTAGTTTTACATCAGTTGCAGAACGGAGGGCACAGGAGGGATGATAGACAGAAATGAGGGATGAGATACTGGGAGGTACAGAACTGTGGAGAGCTTTGTGGGCGAGAGATGAGTTTGTACTGTATTCTGTGGTGAATGGGTAACCAGTGCAATGGCTGGCACAGGGTAAAGGCGTAGGTAAAGCGGCCTGATGGAAATACGACCCTGGCTGCTGCATTCAGAATGGACTGGAGAGAAGAGAGTTCGTTTAGCGGGAGACCGATTAGAAGAGAGTTGCAGTAGTCCAGACGAGAGTGAATAAAAGCGACAGTAAGAGTTTTTGCAGTATCAAAGGTGAGAAAAGGTCGGATTCTGGAGATGTTTTTAAGGTGCAGGTGACATGAGCGAGTGAGTGATTGTATATGGGGAATAAAGGAAAGTTGTGTGTCAAATATGACTCCAAGACAGCGAGCTTGCTGCTTGGGAGCTATGGTGGCGCCACCCAAGGAAATTGAAAAGTCAGGTATAGGTAAGTTAGTAGAGGGAGGAAAAATAAGGAGTTAAATATTGGAGAGATTCAGTTTCAGATAGAGGGAGGACATAATGTTAGAGACAGCGGACAGACAATTACAGGTATTTTGTATTAGTGTTGGGGTGATGTCAGGTGAAGAGGTGTATAGTTGGATGTCATCAGCATAGAGATGATACTGGAAACCAAATCTGCTGATAGTTTGTCCAATAGGGGCAATATGCAAGGAGAAGAGGAGGGGACCTAGGACTGATCCTTGTGGAACCCTGGTAGTAAGGGGAAGATTAGAGGACGAAGAGCCGGCAAAAGATACCATGAAGGAGCGGTCAGAGATATAGGAGGAGAGAGCGGTGTCCTTGAGGCCTATAGAGCAGAGCATAGTGAGGAGGAGCTGGTGCAGTACCCAAGATGCACAGGTTTTTTTTCTTTGAGTCATCCTGTCAGTATATGAACAGTGTCTTGTAGGTTTCTAAATATTAGTATAACAAAGGATACCTGACATTTTATTGTATCAATCCAGAAAGTAAATCTTTTTAGATTTCCTGCAGAAGATCTGCTAACAACACACTAAAATTGATCTGGAACCTGCACAATATCACATTGCTACAGTTCCTGGGGACATATTGGCAACCTAGATCCTCCACTGGTCTCTTTCGTGCGCCTCGGACGTACATTTGTGACTGCTCACAATTGGGAATGAGCCATCTTCTCATACACAAGGTATGTAGTTACCAGACATAATGTGTCCAGGCAACAAGTTATACAATGAAGGCAGCAGAAAGAAGACTATTCTCAACAAAATGAGTTAGAGGGGTCATTGGGGTAACAGAATAAAACTGTTACAATGCCGTCTAGGTTAGCGAGTAGTGGCAATCATTTATGAGTCTATTAGGGTATCTCTTTAAGCTGCAGCTAGTGATGTCTATCTACAACCTTCCATTGCCATCTTTACAGACAGAAACATGGACACTTGGGTAATGCAAACATGTTGTTTTATTAAAAGATAAAACGCGTCTTGCTGGTTTTATGTTCTGTCTACAGAGAGCATAACTGATATTTAACACAACAATTATTCCTTATGTTGACTAAACTAAGTCTACGGATGACATGAGGAAGAGGAATAAGTCATATATTGTATTGGAGATTTGGACATTTACCATACTCTGCATATGGAGGCTTACAGGAGTTGTCTGGGAGGGAGATATTGATGACCTATCCATAGAGTAGAACATCAATATTCAATATTAGTCCAGTGGGGTCTAACACCAAGCAACCCCACTAATTAGCAGATTCTAGGTTATCAATATCTCAGTCCGAGACAATCCCTTTAAAATATTCCTAGATTCACTTTTATTTTGAAATATTTTGCAAATAAAATCTCTCTTAGATGTTTAGTAATCAACTTGAAGTACATGACAAAGTCAACTATAAGAATCTATGCATACCCGACACGTAGACCTAAGAAGTATCAACAATCCATAATAAACTTTAATGAGGAGTCTTATAACGGAGTGCAACCGCAGTGAATAGGTTATCTCCTGCAAACTGCTAATTTTTGCCAAAGAAAAATTTTGTTGGTGACTCAATTGCCGTACTGCTAGTGCCAAAGCTGAAATGTAGTGTTAAATGTGTCCAGCCCATGCTAAAGGTAATTTCACAAGGACCATATTAGAGGAGCTTGCTTGGAATGAAATGGCTGACCAACGGGTCTCATGACCTGAGCTTAATGCACTAATGCATTTTGAATAAAGATCCCATTTACTATATGGAACTATGTGCTGATGTTCTGGGTGGACTTACAGGTGCATCTCACTAAATTAGAATATCATCAAAAAGTTAATTTATTTCAGTTCTTCAATACAAAAAGTGAAACTCATTATATAGAGTCATTACAAACAGAGTGATCTATTTCAAGTGTTTTTTTCTGTTAATGTTGATGAGTATGATAATGTTGATAAGCAACCTTAGACAGCGCAATTTTATGAAGACGGTCCTAATGGGGTAGTCGGGATGAAACTACCCCTTTCATAATGTAAAATAAAATGTATAAAATGTGATCCTAATCTGATCTATTCAATGATTTGCTACATTCATTTGAAACCAATGTAGATAAAAACCTTGCACAAGCCTCTTTAAAAGAGGGAGAAAAAAAAAAAAAGAAGAAAGTCTGTGAGTCATAACGATGAAAAGAAATCACATTTATATCCAAGGCACACACACGCGCGCTGGTTTTTACAGCCTGATGTACAGGATGATTTTGCATTACTCTGCACTCATTTACATTTTACAACATTTAGGCAAAATAAAATTATAAATAAGTCCCAAAAATTTGTTCTTGGTAACATCCTTTCAAATCACATTGAGAAAATATGTAAGCGGCAAGAGACAAATAATATTAATCTATTCTGAGAATGCAGCCCCTGAATAAATAAATAAGTACAGGACGGGGATGCGATGAATGATTTAAATCCATGCATTTCACTTTGCCAGTATTATGTTGTTTATATTCCTGCGATCTGCCTCAATCACTTTAAATGTGATACTGCATGCAAGCTGCTGACATGCATCACTAGTTATAGAAACAAAAGGGGAGAAGCATTTCACATCCAATTCACATTATAGTGAAAAATGTTAAAGCCAAAAGTATGATGGATGAACATGATGCAGAAAATGCTACCATTAAATAGGACTTGTGGATTTCACAGAGCGGCTTTGCTCGACAGACAGAAGCATTCCCCTTCTGAATTGCTAAAAGCACAATGTCAGTCTCTGCAGCAAGTGCACAAAATGGCTTTAACTGGGAGCGGGGTGCAATGTACTGGTAATTAGGCAGCTGCTATTAATAGCACCTAGTAAACATAGTCAGGGGGCTTCCGAGCTATAAAATTACATGATTTTGCATTTTTCATAGCCCCTTTTTTTCTATATTGTCTATTTATTACCATAGAGGAAAATGAGATTTCTCTAGAAGGAGGAGACACATTAGAATTTATATTCTATACATATTTGGATCTGACTACATCACATATTTCCAGTTTGTCTATTCAATAGGATTATTAATAAATGCTTCACATATAACCGCGATGAAGGAAGAAAAGAAGCACGTAAAGGGGTTTTCCAGGAATTATATCCTTACTGTTTCTTTTCCATTTTCTGATCTCTTTCATCACCCGGTGCTCCTAGTGAAGGAGTGTATAATATAACAATAGTGGTATATGATCAGGACTGCCAACTTTATTTATTTCTTATGGACAGTTCCCCAAAAAAATCATGAATAGAAAGGTAAACACGGCACTTCCGGTAAGTTGGTGCACAAGTAGGATCCTATCCCATTAAGAAATATATAGAAACAGATGTGGTTCATAAGACAGCAATTTTATTTGTAGAAATATCCAGAAAATAAGAAGACGTTTCGGTCTACAACGCAACCTTCATTAGTCAACTGGATAAGAGAGTGATCGCGTATGCAGCACTGAATAGCGGTGGATACCGCATGGCCCTACCCAGCGCAGCATACGCGGTCACTCTCTTATCTTTCTCTCTTATCTCTCTTAGTTATAGCTTGAACCCGATGGTCCTGTGCTTTCTTTCTTCCTTAAAACTATGAAACATAGCAGAGATCACATTGATGAAACCAAAACAGATTAAATACCAGCCTTCCATAGGCAATGCTACCACTGCATGAAATAAGACCTGGGAGACATCAGCATAGCCTTATAATAGGGTGGATTTTCTCACCAAGCTATACCCAGGAATACAAATTGTAGTTGACTATATGATGAAACATTTAGTGAATAATCATTTTCACTTATTTAAAGAGGTATATACTGTAATGGTACGCTACATGTAGTAAGAAAAGTTTTGGTCATTGCGACGTCACCAAATGACCGTTTTAATTTTGGCCCATAGTAAGTAAAATATTGTGCGCCACGTTGCAGGCAGAGCTATGTCAGGTTGTCAGAGAAAAATCCAGCAACCGCATAAATCCTTAAAACATCCTGTTTATTGTATATATCAAAAAAAAAAAAGGGAGAATTAAAAAAACATTAACGCTAAAGTCGAAACGTTTCGAGCTGTACAAGCTCTTATTCCTGATTCAGGATGTGTGCTCTATACCAAGCCACAATCCCTTTAGTAAGATAGTCATATCCAAGAAATGGTATTCAATGGAGAATTTAAAAAAAATGTGAAAAAAAGCATTAACATTATATTTGGCTTCCTTATACAAAGTTGTAATACATTTGTTTGCATGAATAAAAAAGAATATTTCCATATAAAAAAACCCTGATTAATGTAATGCTTTGTTTCAAATGTTACATACAAAGCATAAAAAAACATGCAACAGTATTTTACATGGAAACTGGCTACAAGAAACCTAAATGTGATCTGAAAGCACATTTTGTCCTGTCTGTATAGGATGTAGAATAGAAAATTTAGGGCAAGAGCATAAAGATGATTGAAAGCACTCATCCCACGTAAAAGAAATACATTACAACAGCTCTGCTCACTGCTTCTTTATGATATATCTTTTAAAAGTCATCCCAAAGGAACAACTTCCAGTTGGAATAGGTAAGTACAGTACTTGATATGAGAAAATAGATTTACAAGGTCTGAGATTTGCTGTGAGTGTGTTTGAAGCATTTCATTAAAAAATATATTAAAAAAAAATTGAAAAAGAGAGGCATTATAATTATAATTCTATATTTTCCCCATAGAGTCTACAGGTGGTAACTATAGGGGCGCAGAGTTTGCTATTTCAACAGACCATGGAGCCAGAGAGGCCTCAAAAGGTCCTTCTACATAAGGGCAGCACGGTGGCTCAGTAGTTAGCACTGGAGCGCTGGGGTCCTGGGTTCAAGTCCCACCAAGGACAACATCTGTTAGGAGGTTGTATGTTCTCCCTGTGTTTGTGTGGGTTTCCTCCGGGTCCTCAGGTTTCCTCCCACACTCCAAAGACATACTGACAGGGAATGTAGATTGTGAGCCCCAATGGGGACAGTGATGCCGATACCGTCTGTGAAGTGCTGTGGAATTAATAGTGCTATATAAGTGAGGAAAATAAATAAGGCTATGTTCACACATTGCGTTTTTGCAGCGTTTTCTTATGCTAATTTTTTGTTGCGTTTTACAGTACCAGCAAAGTCTATGAGATATCCGAAATCACTTGCACACACACCTTGGTTTTTTTTTTCCTGACTGTTTTGTCAAACAGCAACGTTTTTGCAAAATGCAGCATGTCACTTCTTTCAGTGTTTTTTACACCCACTGAAAGCAATGGGTAGTGCAAAAAGTCCGCTAAAATGCAGGGATCAGTTTTTTCATGCAAAAAATCTGATGAAGTTGAATCAGGTTATTTTTTTATGCGCTAAACTTTATCAGCATGCACAAGAGACAAATGTGTACCTGACAAAAGCATAGTAAAAGAAACCCAGCAAAAATTCCGCAAAAAACTCTGAAAAAACTCAGGAAAACCTGCTTTTTTGACAATGCTTCTTACTGCCAAGAGAGCAGTTTTTTCCTGTGGAAAAAACGCATCAAAATGTTTGTGAACATAGCCTAAGGGAACCTGTATTATAAATGATAGTTGAGGAATCCTGTTACAGATGCCTAGCTTAAATGTTACAAGTGCAAAAGGGAGCAGGTAACCAGAATTCTAGGTCCTTATTGTTATATGCTATTCGAGCTTAGGGAGATATAGAGATATATATATATATACATACATACATACATATATACATATACACACACACACACACACACACACATACACCGTATTTTTCATACTATAAGACGCACCGGACCATAAGACGCACCTAGGTTTTAGAGAAGGAAAATAGAAAAGAAATTGAAGCAAAAAATGTCATGATGCACTGTTATGGGGAGGGGGTCTGCTGCTGACACTGTTATAGGGGTAATGTCCCCCAATTCTGTATCTATAGCCCCCATCCTGGTATGTATGCCCCCCCCTTCCTGTTATACGTGGCCCCCATTCCCATTCTGGCATACATTGTCCCCCATCCTGGTATGCATGGCACCCTCAACCCCATCCTGGTATGCATAGCACCCTCATCCCCATCCTGGTATGCATGGCACCCCCATCCCCATCCTGGTGTGCATGGCACCCCCATCCTGGTATGCATGGCACCCCCATCCCCATCCTTGTATGCATGGCACCCCCATACCCATCCTGATATGCATGGCACCCCCAGTTGATATGGATGAAACCCCCAGACTGGTATGCATGAAACCCCCAGGCCAGTGTGCATGAAACCCCCAGGCCGGTATACATGGCACCCCCATCCTGATATGCATGGCACCCCCATTTCGGTATGCATGGCACCCCCATCCAGGTATGTATGGCACCCTATCCTCATCCCGGTATGCATGGCACCCTCAGCCTGGTATGCTTGGCACCCCCATCCTGATATGTATGGCACCCCCATCCCGATATGCATGGCACACCCATCCCGGTATGCATGGCCCCCCTCATCCTGGTATATATGGCACCCCATCCCCATCCAGGTATGCATGGTACCCCCAGCCTAGTATGCACGGCACCCCCTGCTTGGTGTGCATGAAACCCCCAGCCCAGTATGCATGGCACCCCCATCCTAATCACCATGCACACAAAAAAAAATAAAAGGATTCTACTCACCTTCCCTCTGCTTCAACACTGCATCCTGTTCTTCTGTCAGCAGCTGATCTCAGCTTGTGAGCCGCACATGATGTCACTGCCATCCGCCCTCACACAGTCAGATGAGCCTGCCGGAATATTCACTGCTCCCCACGCCCGGTACTATGGATGTGGGGAGCAGTGGCTATTTATTCTCATTAATTGCGCACACAGTGTCAGCTGCAGCCACAGCTCCTGAAGCGGCTCGGCGATCACGTGTGCCCGCTATTAAAGAGCATGAATATTCACTACTCCCCACGCTCATGGGAGTGGAGAGGAGTGAATATTCATGTGCTTTAATAGCAGGCACACGTGACCGCCAATCCGCTGCAGGAAGCCGGCGGCTGGGCGGACACTGTACGTGCTGTTAAGGAGAATGAATATTCAGTGCTCCCCACGCCCATGGGCATGGGGAGCAGTGAATATGAATTTTCTTTGAACAGCGGGCACATGCAAGAGCTGCAGCCACCAGCTCCAGCCTCCCGTACCCCGCTGCTTCGCCGCTGCCTCCACCCCATCCACAAGTATACATTCAGACTATAAGACGCATCCCCACTTTCCTCCAAAATTTTGGAGGAAAAAAGTGAGTCTTATAGTCCGAAAAATCGGGTATATATATATGTATATATATACCCAGACCGTTCATCATGCATCCTCACTTATTTCACATAGACAATATCAGAACATATTTCATTCTCGTCTTTGAACGTTTTTCCAATCAAATACTAAATGTCATTATCCCTAGAATGCACTGGTTGTGCAAAGGACAATGAAAATGAGCCAGCTGAAATCTCCAATTTCAAGCTAAATCCTATCAAATGCCTAAAAGATTACAGTGCATTTCCAGAGTTCACATTCACTTGCTTAACCAGTGATTTTTTTTGAGTGCGGTTGTTAAGAAATATATATATCTAAAGAATTTTATTTGGCCTGAACTTACCTCCCTGGATATTTATAAATATAAAGTGACAGGCCAATGCTAGCTCCAGTGCTTGTCTGAAAATATAAACCCTAAATCTAGATTGCCATCTTGACCCAAGAAACAAAAGCAGAAATGATAAAATATTGCAGTGTCTGGCGCTGAGCGTACAACAGATCCCGGCACATATCACAGACAGGAATAAATCTAACTAGACCTAAGTTTTTTGAACCTTTACTTGGGATGAAGCTTTGCGGCTTCACAAATTGTGGCAAGGTGCAAATGGAACATTTATCACACATTCTCTATGTTTTCTCGAGGGGAAATGCTAGAAAATCCAGTCCTAAACATAGCATAGAATAATATGATTATCCATTTGTAGACTGAAAAACAAATCTACATTCGTAGACAAAAAAACAATGTTATATAGTAATATTACCCCTTAGTGACCACCAATACGTCTTTTTACGGACCTGTACGTATAGCTGACATCCTGCTGCATCAGCCATGATCAGTGTTGGCACTGACCATGGCCGTTTAACCCCTTAGATGCTGCAGCCAATAATGACTACAGCATCTAGATGGTTAACAGAGTGTGGGGGCTCCCTCTTTAACCCATCGTCATGCTGAGACCATAATTATGTGGTTTTTATGTTTGCCATTGTCATTTATGGCCAAATAATGACCTTAGACTGAGTCTGCCAGCTATAGTGACCTCTTCAGAAGTTAGCAACCTTGAGGTGGTAAAAATAAATTTTTTTCATTCCTATCATTCCACTTTACATTAATTCCTGAAAAGTACTTGAAGGGTTAATAAACTACCTGCCAGCTGTTTTGAATAAGTTGAGGGTGCTTTTTTTTTTTTTTTAAATGGCATCACTTTTGGGGGATTTCCTACATATAGGTCCCCCAAAGTCCTTTCAAAACTGAATAAATTCCTAAAAGTTTAGCAAAGTTTCCTTGAAAAAATGCTGCAACATTTTTAACCCTTTTAACATCCTACGTAAAAGAACATTTTACAGAAGGTGCTGATGTAAAGTAGACATGAGGTAAATGTTATTTATTAACTTTCTTTGAGTATCTGGATTAAAGCGATAAATAATAATTCAAAGTTTCAAAATTGCTGTTTTTTTTCTACATTTTTGTCAAATGTCTGATATTTTTATAATTAAATGCAACACATATTGACCTAAATTTACCATTACCATAAAGTATAATATTTCCAGAAAAAAAACAATCTCAAAATGACTGGGATATGTTGAAACATTCCAAAGTTACTGTGACGTAAAGTGACTTATCAGACTTGAAAAATTTTGCCAGGTCATTAAGGGGTTACACAGTGGAATAAATGATATGTATGCAAATATTTTGAGTTTATTAATAGAAAGATGGATACATATACTTCGGCTAATAGGTTGTCTAGTCTTCTGATAAAAGTCTGCAGTCACTCTATATGAATCTTGACCGTGTGTGTGGTGCGCACACTGTAAGGATTCAGCAGTATTACCAGTGAGATCAAGCAGTCACATGACTGCAATGATACAATTTGCATACATGTGGTCACGTTCCAACTAGACGTGCTCGACTTCTCTCAATTCATTTGTATTGAGAAAAGGCAGTGACGTTTAGTCGCCACGTGACCGCATTTATACAAATCACCACCCACTCTCACCGATAATACTGGTGAATCCTGACAGCGTGCGTACCACACACTGTCAGGATTCAGTATCCTGCAATCACAGAGTGACTGCAGACTGTTATCTCTTTGATACCTGTCATGTTGATCATATTGTAAGCAAGACTCTGATCACTTCTTGTTTTGTCATACCTACATCAGAGATATACGATGGATCTCCTGACATATACCTCCGATGCAAGGCTGAGACCTGGTAAACAATGGGATAAGCAAACTATAGGCGACAATTGTAAAAAAAAATGTATACCACACAATACTTTATATGTATTTACTGTACAGCTCTGCATAGAAATACATGGAAGAGCGTGAAAAAATGTTTAGCAAAAGGTCACACATAGCGTACGCTTGCTGCAAGGGGCCTATGTACATGTCAGAGGTACAGGATCAGGGAATACTTCCAACATATACAATACCCTTAAGCCTCTTTCACACATCCTGATATTTCCGGTACTGGAAAAAACAGTACCGGAGATATGTCTCCGTGTGTGCTTGTGTTCCATATGTGTGGCTACCATGTGCCGCCCTTGTGTCGAATCAGAATTCACGCGAACAGCACGAGCAAGGAACAATGTTGAGAGTAATATTCAGTTCCCGCTATTTACATAGTGTAAAAATAAGGATATAATGAAAAACTCATACTAACCTTTACACCTAATTCCCTGAAACCACAGTCCCCTGTAAACAAACCAAAAATAAAAAAAAGAACAATATCCCTCACCTGTCCAAAGATAAAATAATCCAGACTCCCACACCGTAATGTGTGCAGTGGCTTGAGGTGACCTCACATGCTGAGGAGCCACAGAGAATGACTCGCTGCAGCAAGCGGGCCCCTGAACTGTGCTGAGCTCACTCAGTGGTGTCCCATCACTCACTGAGCTCAGCGGAGTTCAGGGGCCCGCTTGCTGCAGCGAGTCATTCTCCGTGGCTCCTCAGCGTGTGTGGTCGCCTCAAGCCACCACACTCGCTGATGAAGAAATGTCGGTCAGATGGATTAATGTATGGGACACTGGATTATTTCATCTACTGACAGGTGAGGAATATTGTTCTTTTTTATTTTTGGTTTGTTTACAGGGGACGGTGGCTTCACGGAATTAGATGTAAAGGTGAGTATAATGCTTTTTTTATTTTATTCTCATTTTTACACTTGTTGGACACAGCGGGGGCTGAATACTACTCTCAACATTGTCCCTTGTTCGCGCCAATCTCAGCGCAAGGAGGGGACAATGGTGAGAGATTCCTTCAGCACACGGCCCTTGGGAACAGCATGAACTGTACCACTGATTCCCAGGTGCCGGTACGTGTCACACTGATGACACACGGATGTCATCCATGTGTCATCAGTGTGCACGTGTGTGGGACGTTTTGCGGCCCGTGCTGCATGGAAAAAACGGACATGTCAGTGTATTTTGCCCATGGACACATGGTCCGTGGAAACACACTGACATGTGCACAGACCCATACATTTGAATGGGTCTGCGTGTGTCAGTGTCTCCAGTATGTGTGAAAACTGCCACCACACATGCTGGACACACTGACGTGTGAAAGAGGCCCAACGTGGGAAAATAATATATAAACAGGACCTTACTTGAAATTAGATTACATCCCTGGCTTCTCTGAGATATGGACGGTTCTGTTCAGAAACAGAAAGTCATCACTGTATACATACAGGGAAGAGATCACAGAATAGGACCAGCCACTGGAGCCGTAAACCCAGAGCCACCTGAGAGTCACTGTATATCACTAAAATGCAAGCTATACTGAATCGTCTCCCACAAAACTACAATGTGAAGCAATCTGCTCAGCTTCTGGCCTGCACCATGCTACCAGCAGGTTGGATAGGATTTTCAAAGCAAAAGGATCACTTAAAAGTGGCCATAGGCATAACATGTTTTTTTTTCTCCCTCGGCAAACCTCCCAATATAAATTACATAAGGATCTGACTTTTTCTTGGAATTCAAAAAGTTAAAAGTTAGTTCAGGCAAAGGGAACCAAACACTGGAATTTAAATAATAAAGTTTTACTTTGCTGCTCTCTTAACAGTTTGTTCCTTTATGAAAGGTTTTTTTGCTTTTCTTTTGTTCTTCACAGATAAAGGTTTGGTGATTTTGAGCCTGGCTTGGCTTCAGCAAATGGTAGATTGTTAGCAATTGGCAGACAATTTTAGTTTTAATTGTTTGGAAAAGTACACACACTTCCCGTTTTCATGTTACATACTGAGAGAAATACAACATATTTTACATTAGCCAGGGTCCTCCTACACACGCACACATATATATATATATATATATACACATATATATATATATATATATATATATATATATAAAAAACTTAAAGGGAACCTGTTATGTAAAATAATGCTATTAACCTGCAGATATGGGGTTAATGGCATTATGATACCATGCTGCGCCGACACTGAGAGCCCCGCTGCCTGGAGGAAATTAACATTATTCTCTCCGGCAGTGTTCGTTTTCAGTCATGATGGTATCACTGGCACTGCTCTCTGCAGAGAGAGCTGCTGCTGTATCTGCGTCCCGGGCACTGACTGACAGCCAGCCCTAATGATGAGCCAGCTGTCAGTCAGTGGAGGGAGCACAGTTACAGCCGTCGCTCACTATGCACAGAGCGATGACTCAAACTACGCCGCTGCCACCCCTGTGACTGAGTGCCGAACGCTGCCAGGGGGAAAGTTTATTGCCTCCCAGCCGTGGGGCACTGAGTGTTGGCACTGGATGGTGTCAGAAAGCTATTAACCTGCAGATTAACCCAATATCTGCAGCCTATTAGTGTTATTTTACATGACAGTTTCCCTTTAAGAAATGTAAATTTCCTATGTTCTTTGTATTTGGATAACTGCAGTTCATATAGAGTATCTCACAACAAGGGGACATATAGCACATCACTTCGCTTTTTTAGTTCTTTAGGACTTCAGGACACACACTTTAAATTATTTTTATTCCATACAAAGGTGGTTTTAAATTTTAATACATTCATTCTACATGAAAAATATGACTGATTTCAGAGGCCAAAAGCAGTAGGTCAGTAATGGCTGCAATAAATAATTCACTCCTTGATATTTTTTTTACATTATCTTATTAATAGTACACCGATACCTGAAGACCAGTGTCACCCAGGCTGCTCTCCTGAGGGGCTTATTCTACATTACAGAGATCAGCGGACAAGTGTCGTCTTATAAACGTGGCACTGCAGTAGGCATGGCGTATATGTTCGGGCTCACTGACATGGGGGAATTATAATCCCATACAATATAGGACCCATAACAGTATATGGAGGTATACTGTACCCCTAGAAACCTTGAATTTCACACACAGTCATATACGTACATAGGTGTTCTATTGGACTTATGGAGGTTTTCTTTTCTAGAACAATATATCCATAAAAAGTGCTGTACAGCAATACCTTATGGCGACACATGGAACGCACAGTGCTATGTAAGGACTCGATGTGTGGCCATACTGGCTATGTGCTCACACGGCTGGACCGTCTCAGGGCACGTCTATATTATACTGTAGGACTGCTTCATTATAGCCCTGTGTTACATGTTGAGCTGTCAATATTTATTTGCTTTTATTAAGGTAATTCTTCAGTATATTATAATAATATAGATTATACCTAATGTCCATTCTGGGCAACAAAATATCAACAGGGCCAGCTTTTTGGGTATACGATAGCCAGGCTTGCGGATTGGTGACTTGCTAGACTCAAAAGCCACAGTATAATAATAGTGCCCATATTGGATACAGAAAACAAATCAATATATATTTGGGTTGCGAACTGCGCAATTCCCAGCAGGGATGACATTTCTATTATATCATAAAATACTGTAACATGAATTCTAAATAAATGGAACCAAGCTAGGTACAGTTCTCAGGGACCACAGCTCGGTGCGAAGGCAGGGGTTGGTTTATATGACATGCATCATGTATGTATCCAATTTATAGGAACAAGAAAAAATATGCACTTTTTTTCCCATGTTAGGTAAATCACATTTATAGTCTAGTAAGCCGTAGATCAGACTTAAACTTCAAGGGGCTTTCTGGAACTTTGATATTGATGAATAACCTATGAAATTGGTGGAAGTCTGACTCATAGCACTCCACAAATCAGCTACAGTAGCCACATGACTCTGTGGAGAACGGTGTACTCTACTTTTTTTTTGTACCAGGTACAGTGCCATATATTATGTAGTGGTCATGCTTGGTATTGCAGCAAAGTTTGATTCAAATAGGTCTGAGTCTTAGTCTGCGATACCAGAAAAAGCCACTATAAAGTGTATGGAGATGTGCCAGGTAAGAAAAAATAAGGGGCTGTGTCCCTTCCACCTAGCTGATCATAGGGATACCTAGAGTGGAGTACCGCACCAATCTTATATTGAATGATTGATTACCTATCCTAAGAATAAGGTCTCACTCAGACATCTATACTTTATGTATGTGTTCTATCCGAATACGCACCCATTATAGTCCAAGGGCAAGATCGCATGTCCATTTCTGTTTGAGACATGTCTGTTTTTGTTTCGATTTGCAAATCAAAACGCTTTAATTTTATTGAAAGGGTTCGTGAAAAATTTGGATGCCATCTACTATATGTGTCAAAAGAAATGGTAATTGGAAGCAGCACCCGAGTGAAAAACAGTCCATATCTTCAAGTACTCATCCCCCCCCCCCCCAAAAAAAAACAAAAAAACTGATGTTTGAATGAGACCTAGGTTATCAATCATGATGTCCCAAACAACAACCCGTTTAAGCATTTAATAAAAATGACATTTTTTGTTTTGCTTGTGGATATTCAGTCACACAAATGTACATGCAGAATTGAGTTATCATTAAATTTTATTTTATTCTACCAAATATAAAAAAAACAAAAACAAATAAATAAATAAATAGCCTCTTTTTGAATATTACTACCAATATAAAAGTTTACTTTTATGCAAAATGTACAATATTTTTATACTATTGTGTGGTTACATACTGCTTTTTTACTTATTACATAAAAATGTACAATACAGTAACATTTACAATAGCACCTGTCAGATGGTTTAGGGAAAGCTTGCACGTAGAAGATTTGTTGCAGAAATTTCTAGAACTGTCCAGTGTATATGAATGGACATAAAGGAACAACCCTACTTAAGATATATGGTATTTTCTGTAACAAATCTGCCACATGACAACATACTTTTAAAGGGAATGTGTCTCCAGGTTTTTTCTACCTAATCAGAGAGTAGCGTAATGTAGGGGTAGTGACCCTGATTCCAGCGATGTGTCACGTACTGAGCTGCTTAGTGTACTTTTTATAAAAATCACAGTTTTATCAGCATGAGATTATCACTAGGTGACTACTTGGCTTACTGCCAAGTAGTCCAACTCCGCCCCCACCACTGATTGGCAGTTTTCTGCTCTGCCTATGCACAGTGTGCCCAGAAATCAGCCAATCAGGGGTGTGGGCGGGGTTATACAGAGCTCAGCATTCAGAGAACTGCTAGATCTGAAGCAGATGAATCAGTTTTTATTCAAAACTGCTGCAGCTAGTAAGATAAGTGACACATCACTGAAATCAGGTTCTCCGTCCCTACATCATGCTACTTTTAAATGAGGTATAAAAAAATGGTGACAGATTCCCTTACATTAACCTTGAAATCTGTAGTAAAATAAACATAGAACACATGTGTATAAGAAACAATACTGTCTTATTAATGTCACTGCAACATTTTAGGGAATCTTTGCGAGGCCAGGTTCAGACTTGGTTTAACATGCTTGGTAGTCAATTTGGTATGAGTTTTAATGGAAAAATACAGTTGAAATTAACTTTTTCTAAAAAAAACAAACAAAAAAAAACCTGATTTGCATCACAGAATTCTCATATAGTAACAAGGCACACTGTCCACTGTAAAATAATAACAATAAAAAAGAAACAGTACAAAGAAAGCAGAGAACAGAACTAAGAGGATCATTCAGGATAGCCCTGGTAGTCACTAATGCGTATAGGGAGCGCTCATCTTCCCATGAGAGAAGTCTGGAAGCAGCTTTCCTATTGAAAAACAAGGAGTAGGTTCTGTCCGAAGAAAAATCTATTAGCCAAAAAATGTATTTGACTGACAGATATTTTCTATGTCTAGTCCGTATAAGTCCAGAGACCGTGATGTCATCCTCAGTGATCAGGCCTATCACTTCACTAGGAGGCTGCGCTCACATGCAGCGTCCATAACCTTCAGCAGCTCGTTGCTACTACGGTACTTTCACTGTTTCCCTCTATGAACATTTCATTTTACAGGGAAACAGCTGCTCCCCATCAAAACTGTGCTGCCATTACCATCGTCTGCGGGGTCTTTTAGGTGAAACAACTGTTTCCCTACAAAATTTAGTGACTGTGCAGGGTGGCAATCTAAAGTCTGCAGAGGCACAAGACTGCCGCAGTTTTCGACTGTAACGAGACCTCTGCATGTGACGTGACTGCACTTAGAAAAGGATTTTCTGGGCCAGAGCTCATTTTCGGCAGACACGGTATCTTGCCAAATCTTAACAGCTCTGCTTGCTTTTTCTAACCGCTATCAAATAATGGCTCTGGCACACTTCTATGCATCACACACCACTAGAGCAGGTGCAGACCACCGGATTTTCAGCCCAAGTGCGATCCAAAAAATCATCGGATTGCACTTGGACCAATGTTATTCTATGGTGCCGTGCACAAGTCTGATCGCTGCATGACCAATTTTGATCTGATATTCGGATGTAAGTCAATGAGTCCGTGGAATACATCGGACTGCACTCACATCACATCTACAGAATGGAGAAGATGGAGAATTTTTTTTTCCCATCTTCTCCTCATTTGAAAAGATAAGTTCACTCTGTGATTAAACTCTGATCAAACTCTTAATTAGAGTGAGATTAGTATAATTGGCCCGATTCTCTCGGATAAGAGAAAATACGGTGGTGTGACCCTAGCCTTAGGATTCGGCATGATACCTGCAGAAAATAAGCCAAGGCCCTGAAAACCCCTGTTTAGACTAAATCGATTAAAACAAGATATGCAGTGGATCAATTAAAAAATGCTAATTTTATTCATATTAAATTCATATTGTGGCCTGCATCTACTTTGTTAGGATTTGTTCCTATACCCATGCCAATATAGGATCTGTGGATGTAGTTGTGGGTATCTCCTTAACCTGCTGGAAAAAGCAGTTCACCCATGAGATTACCTGGTTCCCTGAAGTATTATACTGACAGCCAAGTGGTTTCAAGGAGAGAAAAGTTTTATTTCTCATACAGCAACACAGCAAAAAAAAAAAAAAAAGAAGACAACCCGGCTGCTTCAGTATGAGATAACAGCTGAGCTCAAGACGGACCTGGGACCCCTTTATCAGAATAGCTTTTAAATGGAGGGGGGCACGACCATCTTTTTAATACTATTTTAATAGATAGTTCAAAAGTAAACGGCAAAAAAGGGGAATATTGGAAAACAAAGACAAAGGCATCATTACCCTCTGAATCCCCCATTTCTTTAGGACTGCTGCTCCAGTGGTCCCCAATGATTGTGTATATCCCAATGATGGTCCCCAATAATAGTGTATATCCCAATGATGGTCCCCAATGATAGTGAATATCCCAATAATGGTCCCCAATGATAGTGAATATCCCAATGATGGTCCCCAATGATAGTGAATATCCCAATAAGGGTCCCCAATGATAGTGAATATCCCAATAATGGTCCCCAATGATAGTGAATATCCCAATGATGGTCCCCAATGATAGTGTATATCCCAGTGATGGTCCCCAATGATAGTGAATATCCCAATGATGGTCCCCAATGATAGTGAATATCCCAATGATGGTCCCCAATGATAGTGAATATCCCAATGATGGTCCCCAATGATAGTGAATATCCCAATGATGGTCCCCAATGATACTGTATATCCCAATGATGGTCCCCAATGATGATCCCCAATGATAGTGAATATCCCAATGATGGTCCCCAATGATAGTGAATATCCCAATGATGGTCCCCAATGATAGTGCACTGTTGACATCCCATCCATGAGTTACTAGTTCACTGTAGCCATTTTTTTTGTCCTAGGTGTTCACGTGCCATATCGGTAAACATCACTGCTGAGGATGGTGACTGGTTGCATCGGCCTTGGGAATGATGGACGGAACATCTTTGCTCCCGGACCACTAGAGCAACAGTCCTGGAGTGACTGGGATTCAATCGGTAAGGATGATTTCTTTATTTTATAAGATTCCCTATTCTTTCTTCACTTCAAAAAAAACTTTGCAGGAAACTCCTTTAAAGGTCAGTGCACAAAAGTGAGATCGTTTTTCCATCAGATTTGCTATCCTTTGTTATTAAATTTAGCAAGAAAGAAATGGATCACTATAAATCACGATGGAGCCATTTTTCATCTCATGACCTTCTGTTCTGTTTTCTCATGCGGTTTGACAAATGAATTGACAAAATGTAGCTTATCTTTTCAGGCAGTTGTCCAATACATTTGGATCAGTTGCACTAAAGTGACAAAAATGGCACACTGAACCTGGGATAAATCTGTATTTGTGTCTGCCTGTGCTTTAGACTTTGGCAGACCACTGCATGCCATACACAGGAGTTAGCTGACAGATGCATAGCATTCGGATGGGGAATACGAAATTCCCTAAAACCCTACTTGGGTGTTATAGCACTGATCCAATACTGATGTGAATATTAGTGCTAACAACTAAAATGTGAGTCATTTCTAAATGCATCTATGTAGTTCTACTGACATTTTTTGTTAAAGGGAACCTGACAGCTGATTCATGCTGTTCAAATCATGGGCAGCACGAGTCATAGCCTTAGCTGCATGATTGGTGTGTCAGGGAAGATCTAGCTAGAAAATCTGGGAGAGCTGAAACTAGTCCAGTGCCCCCCCAGTCAGCTTTTCCCAGCACTGTTCCAGTTGATTGACAGTTCTCTCCCATAGAGCAAGAGACCTGTCAATCACCTAGAGAAGTGCAGAGAGAAGACAGCTGGGAGCTTGGGTGCATGAATGGCATTTCAGAGAACATATAGTTAGAAGACCTCCCCAGTTGTCTTTTACCCGTATCGGCTTTTTCCCTGCATTGTTCCAGGTGATTGACAGATCTCTCCCATAGTGAGAGACCTGTCAATCACCTGAAGCAGTACAGGGATATGGCAGCTGATGAGGTGCTGGACTAGCATAGTCTCTCCCTATGATCCCTGGCCAAATCTACTATCTATATTGCCTCTGAGAAACCGCCAGGGCATTTCAGAGATTAATATACCTGGCTGCAGTCGTCCAGCCAAGCTTTGATTCATGCTGCCCATAGTTTAGGCAGCATAAATCAGCTGACAGGTTCCCTTTAAAAAGATTTTAGGAGACTTTGATATTGATGGCCTATCTTCAATAAATACCATACCTGATCAGTGGGCTTCAGCAACCTCCGCAATCAGCTGATATAATGGTCTGGTTGATATTGATGAACCTTTTATTATGTACCAGGGACAGTTCTGCAGTAGCTGTGCCTCATATTGTAGTCCAGTCCCATTCACTTGAACGGGACCGAGCAGCAAAGGGTTGTAGCACCAGACACAGTCACTGCAAAAAATATGGTACTGTGCTGGTAAATAATGAAGGGGTGCAGTGCTCCACTTTGTGGGGCAAAATAAGGGGGCATGACATTCTCATGTAGGGTCCCATTACTACAGATAAGTCATCCATATTAGGGTCCTCGAAATCCCTTTAAAGGGAATCGGTCACCCCCTGGGACTTATCTGACCTCTAATATGGGCATACAGGTGATAGAAATGTGAATCTATACTTACCTGTATGTCTCATATTAGAGGTATTGTTGCTGTGAGATGTCTTTTTATTCCTACAAGTTTCTGATGTGTTTCTGTCCCGAGGACTGGAAGAAATCCCCGTTTTCTGTATGAATAAGAATGTTTCCCCCCTCCCCTGCATGTCACAGAGCTCTGTTATGTGCAGTTGCCATGGCCAAATCCAGGCCCTGTGACGTGCAGGGGAGGGGGGAAACATTGTAATTACCACAGGAGGCGGGGATTTCTTCATGGCCCCATCTCCACAGCATCAGAAACTTGTATGAATAAAAAGACATTTCACAACAACAAGACCTCTAAGGCTATGTGCCCACGTAGCAGATCTGATGGAGAGCGTTTTTGCCTCTCTCAGGCAGAAAAAAAAGCATGCAGATTTACATGCGTTTTTTCTGCCAGAGAGAAGTGTTTTTCCGCGTTTTAACATGCGTTTTCGCATGCGTTTTTTTCAAGAACTTTTCCAAGCGATTTTGAGCATCACTTGGAAAAGTGCTTGACAAGTTGGTCACACAACATAAATCCATGCAACCGGCATGGATTTATATTGTGTGACCAACTTAAATGCTGCATCGATAGTAAAAAAAAAAAATAAATTTAAAAGTTAAAAATAAAAAACCCTGTATACTCACCTCTCCGGTCTCCTCCCGGCGGCGATCCTCTCTCCTCGGCGTCCCGCGGTGTACTGGCAGGACCTGCGGTGACGTCATTTAGTCAGCTGATGGTCACGCGACATCACCGCAGGTCCTGCAACTACACCACGGGACGCCGAGGAGAGAGGACACGGCCGGGAGGAGACCGGAGAGGTGAGTATACAGGGTTTTTTTATTTTTAACTTTTTATTTCTTTTTTTCACCACGTGGTAGCCGGGATGAAGAGGAGTTGTAGTCTCCTCTTCATCCCGGTTAACACACGCACCGCGATTACGCTGCAAATTTGCGGCCATTGAATTTAATTGAAACGCAGCAAATCCACATATACTTGCAGGTTTGCTGCGTTTCAATGTTCCGCAATGGCCGCGAATTTGCAGCATAATCGCGGTAGAAATGGTCATGCTGCGTTTTGCAACGCAATGCGAATTCAGCACGCTAATTTGCGCATCATGTGCACAGCACATCCGAATTCACATTCCTTTGCATGGCAGACGGTTTTACAAGCGTTTTTTCGCGGTTGGGCACATGGCCTAATATGAGGCATACAGGTAGGTATAGATTTACATTTCTATCACCTGTATGCCCATATTAGAGGTCAGATAAGTGCCAGGGGCTGACAGATTCCCTTTAACTAAAAGCGCTACCTTTATCCTTTAATTTTGTTACATGGCCTATTATATATTGTTACATTGCCTAGATCCTGACATAAAAGATATGCTAATGAGTTTGTACAGTGACCTTGCATTTAGCTTCAGAAAACGTTCTTTAAAATAAACTAAAATGGCAACATTTTGGAAAAATAATGAGCCAGACTATTTTGCATGCAAAAATAAATTATTATTTGAACCACTTTCATCATTCAATTTACAATGTGTCACCTATGTTTAAAGCAGGACGGTGCAGAGCTGTTACAGATGACATTTTCCTACATTAACAAATAGAATTATAGTATTAAAAAGGCAATTTATTTTAGCTTTGTGAACCTGTGAACTCGCTGGCACTTCAGACTAAAAACAAATAACAATTACTGACAGTAACATATAACTTGCTATTTTTCAGATCAGCAGTAACTGTTAACCTCCTAAATACCAAGGGCCTGACATCCCAGAAGGGATTATGCTAATCCAGTACAACACATCCAGCTCTACCACACAGGCGCTCTTAGTTTACATCTCCTGACATAGTAAACACCCCCTCATTCATAGCACCAAGCGCATGGGGGGTTACAGAAGTGCAGTCACTTTGCTAGTACTCCTTTCTCCGTTATCTAGAACTCGTTTGCAGAATTACAGGAAGTAAAACAGTTGTAGGTCTATCATTTTCTTTTTCTCTTTGTGTAATTTAATAAATTGTGCTATATTTTCCTTCCTAGAGGATTTGATTAAGAATATAGAATAGTTGTTTTTTTTTTTATTATTTTTGTGCAAAAATCAACATGTGCAATATTTACACTACAAATGTAGCAGAACTGATTAAGTCATGATTCTTAGGGGCACGTGTAATACCCCACTGAATTAAGACTGTAATCCTGGGATGGAAAATGACATGCATCATATTACAGGAGAACAATGACTTGTACTGAATGTCAAACTCAGCTCTGCTGCATGTGTACAATATTGCCCAATTCATAAGTAATAAATATTATATATACAATTAAACCTCTTTGAGAAGACCACCCTAAATGATGTATACGGACCATCTTTAGTGAGATCACCCCTATATCCAGACCACCCTATATTATGCATACTGACCATCTTTAGTGAGAAGACCCCTTATATCCAGACCACTCTATATTATGCATACTGCCATCTTTACTGAGAAGACCACCATCCATCCACCTTGAAGACCACTTCATAAAGCAATTTTGGGAGGTTTTATTGTATATTTATATATGTGTGTTCGCTAAATAACTCACAAATGATATGTATACACAGCACTGGCCACAACTAGGTATGTGTCACTCTATTATGACCAAACTAACAGCTAAAGTACAGAATGATTTCATACATATACTAGATGAATTGGTCACTGTTTCAGATATTTAACATCTGTTTTCCATACCCAAGAATATTCACCAGGGGCAGGAAAATTAATTCCCCAATCGCTCACAAGTGACTTAGGGAAGGGCAATAAACAGCTTACTGTAAAGCCTCCAGCTGTAATAAAGCGGTTGCCAATAAAGCATACCTGATATTAGAGAGTAAACTGGGAAAAGGAGGAGAGCCTTTACCCATGAATTACTTGTACAGTGAGCGAGAGATCTCCTTCTACCTCCTCTACGTAAGGGATGAAAAGATGCCAAATGTATCCTAAAGGAGCTGAAAGGGCTTCATCTGCTGGATTTCATCGTGCAGCAGACAGAGTGCCATCAATATTTCAGAGCATTCTTGTTGTGCCAGGTGGGTACCTGCGCCTATGCAAAGCGCACAGTTGAGATGGCATCAATTATGAAGCAAAAATATGTTTGGAAGTTATTTGCGTATACCCTCGGCTTTATTATGGGTTTTCTCCTTTTTTTTGCCACTGGAAGGATATTACAATCAAATCAAAGTTAATCTTCAGAATTCAAACCAACATTATACACCATGTAAATGTGATTGCAATATGTCCACTATATATTATATATATATATATATATTATATATAAAGCAGCACTGCCTAAAATGATGCAAATCTCCCCCGAAAGGAAACTGGCAGAGCCCACTATCCGAGATGTAAAAATCCAAGAAAAGTGAAAAAGTAAGGTGTTGGTAATTAAAGGATCCTTAATTTTTCACCATGTTGGATGCGGTGCTTCCTTTTATGCATTGTATACATATTATATATATATATATATATATATATATATATATATATATATATATATATATATTATATATATACACACACATGTGTGTGCATGACTTTCATGTGACTCACACTGTGCCATTTGCTTTCGCCTCTACCATCTACCGCATGTCAAACCTTCTTTCCAATTCTCAAGGCCTAATGCCAGGAGTTCCATTACTTATTGGGGATATGAATGAAGATTAGGAAGTTGGTGCATTACACCCTATCCATTCTGGATCTGCTTTACAAACTCAAGGACTGGTCGCTCCAGTGCAACTGTCATTAAATAAAAGGTTTCTTTGGCTGTAGTCAGTGTGATCTATTCCTCCCCCCCATCTCTAATATACTGCAGGCTTGGCACGGAGCCAGCCCAAACCACATAGAGCCTTACTGCCATCTACAGGCCGTTCTGTCAGTCTAATTTAGAGGCAACAGACAAGTCTCAATGAAATAAATTAGACAGCTCTGCATTTAAATCTTTATTAGTAGGGAATTATTGGACTGAAAGCTAATGCTGGATTTTGTAAAATATGAGTTTCCCTGCTCACTAATCCCTCTTTAGATGGCAAATTTCACAGCTAAAATGAGCTTTGACAGATTGCTTTTCCTTTACTTAGATGAAGAAATATTTACAATGGATTGATTTTGTTCTGCATAATTTTGCTCCAATTATTTGAATAAATCCATTTTCTCAAAGTTTGCTTTATAAGAATAAGCATAAAACAGCAAATACTCAGTGATACCAGAACCTACACACTTCTAGGACAGTCTAAGGAAACTTTTCAGTATGACATATTGAAACCATGGGGGCAATTCATATCTACGACCCTGTGTTCTCATACATTCAAGATAGCTCTCGTAGTGCTCAACAAAAAAGGACCCTATATTCTAGGATAAAGACCATGACGGACAGTCTGTGGCAAGAAGGATTTATCTAGACATATAAAAAAATAACAATTATGGACAATGATATAATTCTGGAAATATATTTGTAGGCCATAAAATGACTTCTGAAAACTACTGTGCAGCTAGGGATACTAGCAAAGGCACAAGACGCAGAAATGCACACGGTACGGTTATTTCGCCACAAGCATGTGTTCACTATCATGCCATTAGCCTCGATGACACATATATTTAAAGAAAAAAGATGTCAATTGCACCCAATCATGCATCTTCTCACAATTAGATTTGTAAAATACAACAATATATCAACATATTTTCTAGCAAGAGTAAAAAAAAAGTTAACCCCTTTTTAGACCATATTATTCATGTCCATGATTTTTTTTTTTTTAATCCAGTCCTCTGAAGGCTGCACAGTGGAACATAGGTGACATAGGTATTGTGACGTTAGCAAGTCCAAGGATTTGGGTTATTTTTTTTTTTTTCTTTTTATTATTATTATCATCGTCGTGTAAAACGTTACAGTGGGATTTGTGAGATTTCACATGCACATATATGGTATAGTACAATCAAGAATATACATAATTATATATGCATAGACATATATATGCATATATATTCCGGATCTCTGAGCCCGTCAACGTCAGCGAAGACTCAGTGAAAATAAAATCAAAAAAGTTAAAGAAGGGGTTGATTTTTTTTCCCTCTAGGTAACATGAGCAAGCCAAAGAAGACCGTATGAAGACATACTGGCACTTTAATACTGGTTGATTGGGCACTTGTATGCAGTACTTATAGACCAGTAAAAGTGCTCATTTACCTGTCTGGTGTGTAAAGGACCTTTAGTCTTGAAGCCTCCCTGGGAGCTGCACTCTGAGGCACTGAAGTGATCTGAACTAGTGGAAGAGCGTTTGGAGAGGGTATCACAACCCCCCACAAAGGTGTTGTCCAAAGGGAGTTCCTGAATCACATGATGCTTTTTCACCGACACCGGAGTATCTGCTTTAAGATGAAAAGCAGACTGCGGAGAGGCAGATTTGTAATGCTTAGCTAGGTCAGGGCTGTTAGGCTTGAAGGTGGTTGGAGGAGCTGTACCCCAATCAAAGCGTCCCATCCCTTGTTCCTCCAGCTCGGCTGGAAGACTAATCGTCCCGTTGATAGGTTCATGAACAGTATCATCAGGTTTAGATTCCTCAATCGTTACAAAGTTCAGCAGAGAACTTTTAGGAGACTTTCTTTTCTTCCTTTTCTTTTTCTTATTCTGCTTGCTTTCCTGATTTGGTGACATCCACTCTGCCCCTTGTTTGCTCCTCTGGGCAGCTTTAAACCTTGATGCATGTCGGCATCGGACAAGAACTGTCACGAAGATGACTACAATCACCACCATGGCACCTGCCACAATGGCAATCATAATTGTCAGGTAATCCTCATTTTGGTAGGGCTGACTGCTATCCCCAATATTTCGGTCTAAAGGAGTTTCCATAGTCCTGCGGATCAAGTCATAAATGTAGGAGGCATTCCCAGCTGTCTCATTGACGTATAAAAACACAAGTACCAGAGTGTGCAAAGGCTTGGGATATCCTAAGTCACTTATATTGACCACGAGTCGGTGCAGGCCTATATCTGTTGTAGAAGGCTTCTCTTCAAGAGTAATGTTGCCTGTCACTGGATCTATTCGAAATAGTCCTTTGTTGTTCCCACTAACAATGGTGTACTTTAATTCAGCATTCATTCCAGTATCAATATCAACGGCAAACACCTCTGCAACCACAGAGCCTGGAATGGCTGAAAGAGGCACCAGCTTAAATGATGTATTGGATGGAGGGTAGATAACTACAGGGCTATTATCATTAGCATCCATAATATTGATTGTTACTTTGGCCGTGGAGGAACGTGAATTCTGTCCTCCATCAACGGCTTTGACATCAAATGTGTAAGAACTTTGTTGCTCTCGGTCAAAGGACACGTTAGACTTAATCAAACCAGAATATGGATCCAGGACAAAATTTTCATTGTCATTAAGTATGGAGAGTGTGACGGCTTTGTTTTCTCCTGCATCTGAGTCCGTAGCTGTTATCACACCCACCGTACTGTACTTTGGTAAGTTCTCGGATACAAAGAATTGAAAGTGGTTGTGTGTAAACTTAGGACTGTTGTCATTTTCGTCTAGCACAGTCACAATGACGGCCGCTTGGCTCTGCAGTGGTGGAGTACCATTGTCTCTGGCCGTGACAGTGAAAATAAAACGTTCCTGTTCCTCTCTATCAAAAACTCTGGAGGCTGTCAAAACTCCTGTTTTCCGGTCCAGATCAAAGAAAGAAGCATTAGGGCCAAGCTGATAAACAATGTCTGCGTTCTTCCCACTGTCTTCATCGGTGGCACTGATAGTGGTTAAGTATAGACCTCTGCGGTTGTTTTCAGACACTGATAGCTCAATTACAGGCTGGGTAAAAATTGGAGGATTGTCATTCTCATCCTCTAACTCCACTCTCACCAAGGCTGTCTGGTTGAGACTTGGCTTGCCAGTGTCGGCTGCAACTATTTTAAAACTGTATTCTTTGGTGCCCTCATAGTCCAACAATGAAGAAGTCTCTAGTAGGTACTGGTTATCATACACAGCCTTTAAGTGAAAGGGGACTTCTCTTTCAATAAAGCAGATGACCTTGCTGTTTACATCGGTGTCTTTGTCTGACACTGTGATTAGAGCGATCTTTGTGTTGGTGGGGTCTTTCTCGGATAAATACACTGTGCCATTGATGGGGCTTATAATATACCTGAGATCAATATTAGGGGGGTTGTCATTCACGTCAGTCACATTAATGGTAACTGTTGCCCTTGCCGGTGTGGAGCTACCATCTGTAGCTAGGACGGTTAACTTGTGAACAGCAGTATCTTCCCTGTCTAATGGTCTCTGAACTGTAATTAATCCAGTAGTATTATTTAAAGCAAATAGTCTTTTGGTAGCAGATGTCACTTGGGCACCGTAAATGTATTTGATTTCAGCATTACTACCTATGTCAGCATCTGTTGCATGCAACTGAACCACAGAGGTCCCTATGGGAGCATTTTCGGGGATATGCACCTCTATTTGACTCTCTTTAAATACTGGTTTGTTGTCATTCACATCACTTACTGTAACTTGAAGGATAGCAGTGCTGGATTTTTGAGGGTTTCCACCATCCTCAACTTTAATTTTCATGACATAGGTATCTTTCTGCTCTCTGTCCAGGACCTGCTGCACTATGAGTTGTGGCCACTTCTCCCCCTCTGGTGTCTCCACTATATCTAGTCCAAAAACACTTTGCCCATTTAAAAGTCCATAGTGTTGCACTCCATTGAAGCCCGTGTCAGGGTCCACTGCTGATGGAATTGGGAATCGACTGTTTATTAGAGTATTCTCAGGAATAGAGATATTAATCACAGTTGAAGGGAACATAGGAGCATTATCATTGGTATCTGTGACGATTATTTTGATCTTGATAAGCCTGAAAAAGTCATTGGGGAGAATGACCACTTCAAGTTCAAAGAAACATTCATTTTCATCAGCCAGAGAAGATCCGGCGCAGAGTTTCTCTCTGTCTATCCTGGTTGACGTTGTGAAGATCTCTCCAGTGGTACTGGACACTTTGACCAAAGGAGAGTCACCTGCTTTAGAAACCAGTCTGTACACAAGGCTGTTGCTGGTCCCAGTGGCAGCATTGATATGGGAGATATTCAGGTCCTTTGGTATGTTTCCAATTGGTACATTTTCAGGCAGTTCCTCTCTTATGGTGTAAATAAGTTCTTGGGCAATTGCAGAATCCAGCCTTAAGCAGGCAATAAGAGCAGCCAACAGGTAAAAATCCCTTAGGTCCATGATAATGTGCTTCCTTTGTTTTCTTGGATTTTAGGATTTAAGGGTTGTCACTGAGGAATGGTGCCGATTTGCCAGAGGAAGCGTGCATGGACTGCAAGATGCCTTACATCTCATTTCTAATTGGAGCCAGCAGCTGTCAACACAATCACACAAAACAATCAAATTTGGAGCATTTAAGGAGCTCTAAGTACATATAGGCATTCTCCTGCAAAGCATTTCATTAGTATGCATGCACTAAGTGGCTGCTCTCAGCACAACTCCTCACATCTGCAAAATAAACCCTTTCTACTACACCAACACCAGCATCCTGGACCCTGCATGCAACCCTCTACTTTATCTCATCAGGCTCAATATGTTCTTCCCACACATGTATCCATCTAATCACCCTTCTGTCTGCTCTACGATTCGCATCATGCATCTCTCTGTGTAACTGGTGCCAATAAAATCCCAAGTCCTTACCAGTATTCCTTGTAACTGCACTGTCAGCTGCCAAATACAATTTGTGCCTCAGTGCCTGTGCTCTGGAGTCACCCCCTGATCGGAGCCTAGTCCTTCTGTCTCTGCTCCCATAGTGCTAGGATCCAGCTGGAGGAACAGAGAGGAGGCTGAGGCTGCTGCAGAGACCACTGGCCATCACCCCCTGCTGGCTACAAGACCCATCATCCCCTGCTAGCTACAAGACCCATCATCCCCTGCTAGCTACAAGACCCATCATCCCCTGCTAGCTACAAGATCCATCATCCCCTGCTAGCTACAAGATCCATCATCCCCTGCTAGCTACAAGATCCATCATCCCCTGCTAGCTACAAGACCCATCATCCCCTGCTAGCTACAAGACCCATCATCCCCTGCTAGCTACAAGACTCATCATCCCCTGCTAGCTACAAGACTCATCATCCCCTGCTAGCTACAAGACTCATCATCCCCTGCTAGCTACAAGACCCATCACCCCCTGCTAGCTACAAGACCCAAGACCCATCATCCCCTGCTAGCTACAAGACCCATCACCCCCTGCTAGCTACAAGACCCAAGACCCATCATCCCCTGCTAGCTACAAGACCCATCGTCCCCTGCTAGCTACAAGACCCATCGTCCCCTGCTAGCTACAAGACCCATCGTCCCCTGCTAGCTACAAGACCCATCGTCCCCTGCTAGCTACAAGACCCATCGTCCCCTGCTAGCTACAAGACCCATCGTCCCCTGCTAGCTACAAGACCCATCGTCCCCTGCTAGCTACAAGACCCATCGTCCCCTGCTAGCTACAATACCTGGGCTGGAGCTCATGTCTGCATTACTGCAAAACTGCCAACTAAAGGCTGCACAACTTACAAGGCTTCTGAGTCCAGAGGCAAGTTCTCCAGATGAGCTGGGAGACGCAGTCAGCTGCTAAGGTTGCGTTCACATCTGCGCTTTTTAGCCAATGCTGGGGCAAGTAAAGTAGGAGAGGCTCTGCTAGGGCAGATGACACGGGAGTAATCCTCCTAGGAGAGACTTTGGCCAGCTTCTGGGCACTGATCTCCTCTGCATTAGGCTGATGCCTGTGATTAGTTCCAGCAGGATGATCCGGGCAGGTAGAGACGCAGGCAGAGCTCAGGGCTGCGCTCTCACACCGACATCTCCAGGAAAACGCAGGAGCAGCACCAAATCACAGGCAACCATGCTAACTTCACACTTTCCATCCGTGCCCTGCCGGCTCCGCCAGTCACCGGCGACCCCACAAGCTGCAGGCTCCTGTGCAGTGGATGGAGCAGCTCCCGATCAATCATTCCCTCCGCCGGCTCCAGCACCGATCGTATGATCCATGGCAGCAGATCGTGAGGACGCTCGCAGCTCCGCTCGGATGAATGCAGCCACTTGTATTTCCATCAGCAGCGGCTGATCGCGGTGTAATAGCCGGGGATGTGCAGGACGGAGAGGCGAGTCCGCAACTCGGAAGGTGTCAGAGTGAAGAACAAGCGTCTGCTGGAGATAGTTGTACAAATTCCCAAACGGATGTGTGTGGAGGCGGAGAGCCGCGCTCCTCCCGTCCGTGCTCCGCCGCTCACACACGCTGACCGCCCGCCCTCTCTCCCTTTCCCTCTGAACTGGAATTCTTGTTATAACTCACAATAAACCCAAAGGGAGGGAGAGACGTCTGCGCGGAGCCGCCCACTGCGCGCTGATTGGCCGGCACGGAGTATGTGGCTGAGACGGACAGAGGCTTGTTGACGTCATGACCATGTGATCTGTCACATGCGTGGGAGGAGCGGGGCTGCGCTGCTGGGAGCGCAATATAGCTGCTTCATTATAGGAGCGTGTCCTCAGGAGCAGGTGATGGAGAAGTGGCGGCGTGAGCCCGAGGAAGCCGCTGTGGTGGGGTCCGCAGTACACACACACACATATATATATATATATATAGTGTATATACCGCACTCATACACGTCTCTGCATAGTATATACTGCACTCATACACGGCTCTGCATAGTATATACTGCACTCACACACGGCTCTGCATAGTATATACTGCACTCACACACGGCTCTGCATAGTATATACTGCACTCACACACGGCTCTGCATAGTATAAACTGCACTCACACACGGCTCTGCATAGTATATACTGCACTCATACACGGCTCTGCATAGTATATACTGCACTCATACACGGCTCTGCATAGTATATACTGCACTCATACACGGCTCTGCATAGTATAAACTGCACTCATACACGGCTCTGCATAGTATATACTGCACTCACACACGGCTCTGCATAGTATATACTGCACTCACACACGGCTCTGCATAGTATAAACTGCACTCATACACGGCTCTGCATAGTATATACTGCACTCACACACGGCTCTGCATAGTATATACTGCACTCATACACGGCTCTGCATAGTATATACTGCACTCACACACGGCTCTGCATAGTATATACTGCACTCACACACGGCTCTGCATAGTATAAACTGCACTCACACACGTCTCTGCATAGTATATACTGCACTCACACACGGCTCTGCATAGTATATACTGCACTCACACACGGCTCTGCATAGTATATACTGCACTCATACACGGCTCTGCATAGTATAAACTGCACTCATACACGTCTCTGCATAGTATATACTGCACTCATACACGGCTCTGCATAGTATATACTGCACTCATACACGGCTCTGCATAGTATAAACTGCACTCATACACGGCTCTGCATAGTATATACTGCACTCACACACGGCTCTGCATAGTATATACTGCACTCACACACGGCTCTGCATAGTATATACTGCACTCACACACGGCTCTGCATAGTATAAACTGCACTCATACACGTCTCTGCATAGTATATACTGCACTCACACACGGCTCTGCATAGTATATACTGCACTCATACACGGCTCTGCATAGTATATACTGCACTCACACACGGCTCTGCATAGTATAAACTGCACTCATACACGGCTCTGCATAGTATATACTGCACATACACGGCTCTGCATAGTATATACTGCACTCACACACGGCTCTGCATAGTATATACTGCACTCACACACGGCTCTGCATAGTATATACTGCACTCACACACGGCTCTGCATAGTATATACTGCACTCATACACGGCTCTGCATAGTATAAACTGCACTCATACACGTCTCTGCATAGTATATACTGCACTCATACACGGCTCTGCATAGTATATACTGCACTCATACACGGCTCTGCATAGTATAAACTGCACTCATACACGGCTCTGCATAGTATATACTGCACTCACACACGGCTCTGCATAGTATATACTGCACTCACACACGGCTCTGCATAGTATATACTGCACTCACACACGGCTCTGCATAGTATAAACTGCACTCATACACGTCTCTGCATAGTATATACTGCACTCACACACGGCTCTGCATAGTATATACTGCACTCATACACGGCTCTGCATAGTATATACTGCACTCACACACGGCTCTGCATAGTATAAACTGCACTCATACACGGCTCTGCATAGTATATACTGCACATACACGGCTCTGCATAGTATATACTGCACTCACACACGGCTCTGCATAGTATATACTGCACTCACACACGGCTCTGCATAGTATAAACTGCACTCATACACGGCTCTACATAGTATATACTGCACTCACACACGGCTCTGCATAGTATATACTGCACATACGCGGCTCTGCATAGTATAAACTGCACTCATACACGTCTCTGCATAATATATACTGCACATGCACGGCTCTGCATAGTATATACTGCACTCATACATGGCTCTGCATAGTATATATTGCACTCACACACGGCTCTGCATAATATCTACTGCACTCACGGCTCTGCATAGTGTATACTGCGCATACACGGCTCTGCATAGTGTATACTGCACATACACGGCTCTGCATAGTATATACTGCACTCATACATGGCTCTGCATAGTATATACTGCACTCATATACGGCTCTGCATATTTTAAACTGCACTCATACACGACTCTGCACAGTATACTGCACTCACGGCGCTGCATAGTATGTACTGCACATACACGGCTCTGCATAGTATATACTGCACTCATCCACGGCTCTGCATAGTATATACTGCACTTATACACGGCTCTTCATAGTATATACTGCACATACACATCTCTGCATAGTATATACTGCACTTATACACGGCTCTGCGTAGTTTATACTGCACATGCACGGCTCTGCATAGTATATACTGCACTTATACACGGCTCTGCATAGTATATACTGCACATACACGGCTCTGCATGTTATATGCTTCACTCATACACGGCTCTGCATAGTATATACTACACTTATACACGGCTCTGCCTATGCTACACACATGCACACAGCTCTACACTATATACATGGCTCTGCATTGTACATACTAGTCAAATACATGACTCTGCACTGAGAACAATACACATACATACATGGCTCTGCTCTGTACATACTACACATACAGAGCTTTGCACTGCATACACTACACACATGTACACTGCTCTGCAATGAATTCACAGCTCTTCAGTTTACATACTACAGATACAGTGCCTACAAGTAGTATTCAACCCCCTGCAGATTTAGCTGGTTAACAGATGCGGAATTAACTTGGCATTGTGACATTTGTACTGTAGATCAGCCTGGAAGTGGGAAATGCACTGCTGCAAATTTTTTTTTTTTTTTTTTTTTTATTAAAAACGTTAAAAGTTAATTCAGAGTGTCATTTATTATTCAACCCCTCAAACCACAAGAATTTTGTTTGGTCCCCTTAAAGTATTAAGAAGTAGTTCAGGCACCAAGAATAATGAGCTTCACATGTGTGGATTAAAGATCTCTTTTGCCAGCCTTTTCTGACTATTTAAGACCCTCCCCAAACTTGTGAACAGGACTCAGACATGGTCAACATGGGAAAGACAAAGGAGCATTCCAAGGCCATCAGAGACAAGATCGTGGAGGGTCACAAGGCTGGCAAGGGGTACAAAACCCTTTCCAAGGAGTTGGGCCTACCTGTCTCCACTGTTGGGAGCATCATCCGTAAGTGGAAGGCTTATGGAACTACTGTTAGCCTTCCACGGCCTGGACAGCCTTTGAAAGTGTCCTCCCGTGCCGAGGCCAGGCTTGTCCGAAGAGTCAAGGCTAACCCAAGGACAACAAGGAAGGAGCTCCGGGAAGATCTCATGTCAGTGGGGACATTGGTTTCAGTCAATACCATAAGTAACGTACTCCACCGCAATGGTCTCCGTTCCAGACGAGCCTGTATGGTACCTTTACTTTCAAAGCGTCATGTCAAGGCTCATCTACAGTTTGCTCATGATCACTTGGAGGACTCTGAGACAGACTGGTTCAAGGTTCTATGGTCTGATGAGACCAAGATCGAGATCTTTGGTGCCAACCACACACGTGACGTTTGGAGACTGGATGGCACTGCATACGACCCCAAGAATACCATCCCTACAGTCAAGCATGGTGGTGGCAGCATCATGCTGTGGGGCTGTTTCTCAGCCAAGGGGCCTGGCCAGTTGGTCCGCATCCATGGGAAGATGGATAGCACGGCCTACCTGGAGATTTTGGCCAAGAACCTCCGCTCCTCCATCAAGGATCTTAAGATGGGTCGTAATTTCATCTTCCAACAAGACAACGACCCAAAGCACACAGCCAAGAAAACCAAGGCCTGGTTCAAGAGGGAAAAAGTCAAGGTGTTGGAGTGGCCTAGTCAGTCTCCTGACCTTAACCCAATTGAAAACTTGTGGAAGGAGCTCAAGAATAAAGTCCACATGAGACACCCAAAGAACCTAGATAACTTGGAGAAGATCTGCATGGAGGAGTGGGCCAAGATAACTCCACAGACCTGTGCAGGCCTGATCAGGTCTTATAAAAGACGATTATTAGCTGTAATTGCAAACAAGGGTTATTCCAAAAAATATTAAACATAGGGGTTGTATAATAATTGACCCACACTTTTATGTTTAAAATTTAATAAAATTCAACTGAGCAACATAACTTTTTGGTTTGTAAGATTTATGCTTCTGTTCATAAAACCTACTCTCGTTTGCAGTTTGAAGGCTCTAACTTATTTGCATCTTATCAAACCAGCTAAATCTGCAGGGGGTTGAATACTACTTGTAGGCACTGTACATACATGACTGCACTGAGAAAAATATACACACAGGTGCATCTCACTAAATTAGAATATCATCAAAAAGTTAATTTATTTCATCTCTTCAATATAAAAAGTGAAACTCATATATAGAGTCATTATAAACAGAGTGATCTATTTCAAGTGTTTATTTCTGTTAATGTTGATTATTATGGCTTACAGTATAAGCCATTTGGTCAGTAGCCGCGGAAGGGGCCATTAGCCAGCAATATTCCATGGCTATTAATATCAGCCCACAGCTGTTTGTTTAGCCGTTACTGGCTAGATTACAGGGGGACCCCAGAAAAAAATTGACGTGGGGTCCCCTATAATATCTAACCAGCAATGGCTAAACTAGACAGCTGCGGGCTGATATTAATAGCCATGGATACTAGCCCCCTCCGCGGCTATTAATATCACCCCTCAGCAATCCCAGAAATGGCACATCTATAAGATGCGCCAAATCTGGCGCTTAGCCTCGCTGTTCCCACTGCCCTGCAATGGTAATTGGCGGCTGATGTGAAGCCCAGGTTAGTAATGGAGGGCTTCTTTAAAACGCCCCCATTACTAACCGCGTGGTAAAATGGTCGCCGCTTTTTCAATAAAAGACACGGCCAGAATAAAGTATTTTAATTAAATAAAACACACACGGTTGTATTTTTTTTTTTATTACACTCCTCCGTGAAGCACTCGATCTCCTGAAAAAAATGTAAAAAATAGAAACAACAATATTCCTCACCTGTCCGGCGTCAACAATTCAGTCCACGTAACGCTAAGTGTCCCACGACGATCTGGGTCAACTCTACAGCTGTGACATCAAAAATCACTGATGTCACAGCTGTAGAATACAGCACTGTATACTGACGGGTGTAATATCACCCCCTGTCAGTATACAGGCTGCAGGAGGTCACTGGGGTTCATCAGCTGAAGATCAGCTGATGAGCCCCGGAGAGCTAGACACCGTGGGAACATTCCAAAGGTGAGCATCATCTGATCAGTTATGAGACCGATCAGCTGATTACCAGCATCAGCTGATGGTCACGTGACCATCAGCTGATTGCTGACGGCACTGATCAGCTAATGGTCACGCGACTATCAACTGAGCGCTGACGTCACCAATCAGCTGATGGTCGCGTGACCATCAGGTGATCAGTGACGTCACCTCAGGTCCTGCCAGTACACTTCGGGGTGTGAGCCCGTGCCTTGCAGTGTATCGCTGGCCGTCGACGAGAGAGGATCGCCGCCGGGGACCAGGAGGACACCGGGGGCCGCTGGACAGGTGAGTATGAGTTTTTTTTTTTACTTATTCTTTTTTTTACTATTTTACTAGTGCGGACACTCGGGCTGGTAAGAGCAGACTGCTGCTTCTCCCATCCACGCTGCTCTCGCTGTTATCAACCAGAGCAGTGGTCGGATGAGAGGAGTAGCGGCCGCCTCGGAAATGCATTAAAACCGCATCTTGTGCACTCAGCCTTCGTCACACTGCTTCACACAAACAGCTCTGCACTACAAGCATTATAACACACACAGGTCTACACTGTGTGATTTACACACACTCATCTCAGCTATATTTGCTTTACACACATACTCTCTATATGAAACATTAAAATGCAAGCTTTACACACACTCCTCCACGTTGTATGCGTTACCCACACACACTTTCTGGTGCACACACCTGTCACGTACACACACATATACACAGTATCTGATGCACACTCCTGTAACATACACATATATTTACATAGTATCTGTTGCACACACCTGTCGCTTAGCACACATACACAATATCTGGTGTGCACACTTGTCACATATACACATACACAGTATCTGATGCACACACCTGTCACGTATACATATACACAGTATCTGATGAACACACCTGTCATGTACACACATACACAGTATCTGATGCACACGCCTGTCACTTACACACATACATACACAGTATCTGACACCCACACCTGTCACGTATAAATATATACATAGTATCTGACGCACACATCTGTCACGTATAAATATATACATAGTATCTGACGCACACATCTGTCACGTATAAATATATATGCAGTATCTGACGCACACACCTGTCATGTACAGATATACACACATATACACAGTATCTGGTGCACACACCTGTCACGTATACATATGCACAGTATCTGGTGCACACACCTGTCATATACAGATATATACACATATACACACATCTGGCGCACACACCTGTCACGTATACATATATACACAGTATCTGGTGCACACACCTGTCATATACAGATATATACACATATACACACATCTGGCGCACACACCTGTCACGTATACATATATACACACATCTGGAGCACACACCTTTCACGTGTACATATATACACAGTATCTGGAGCACACACCTGTCACGTATTCATATATACACAGTATCTGGAGCACACACCTGTCACGTATACATATATACACAGTATCTGGAGCACACACCTGCCACATATATATATATATACACATTATCTGGAGCACACACCTGTCACGTATACATATATACACAGTATCTGGAGCACACACCTGTCACGTATACATATATACACAGTATCTGGAGAACACACCTGCCACATATACATATATACACATTATCTGGAGCACACACTTGTCACGTATACATATATACACACATCTGGCGCACACACCTGTCACGTATACATATATACACAGTATCTGGAGCACACACTTGTCACGTATACATATATACACATTATCTGGAGCACACACCTGCCACATATACATATATACACATTATCTGGAGCACACACCTTTCACGTGTACATATATACACAGTATCTGGAGCACACACCTGTCACGTATACATATATACACAGTATCTGGAGCACACACCTGTCACGTATACATATATACACAGTATCTGGAGCACACACTTGTCACGTATACATATATGCACATTATCTGGAGCACACACCTGTCACGTATACATATATACACAGTATCTGGAGCACACACCTGCCACATATACATATATACACAGTATCTGGAGCACACACCTGTCACGTATACATATATACACAGTATCTGGAGCACACACCTGTCACGTATACATATATACACATTATCTGGAGCACACACCTGCCACATATACATATATACACATTATCTGGAGCACACACCTGTCACGTATACATATATACACAGTATCTGGAGCACACACCTGTCACGTATACATATATACACATTATCTGGCGCACACACCTGCCACATATACATATATACACAGTATCTGGAGCACACACCTGCCACATATACATATATACACATTATCTGGAGCACACACCTTTCACGTGTACATATATACACAGTATCTGGAGCACACACCTGTCACGTATACATATATACACAGTATCTGGATCACACACCTGTCACGTATACATATATACACAGTATCTGGAGCACACACCTGTCACGTATACATATATACACAGTATCTGGAGCACACACCTGTCACGTATACATATATACACACATCTGGCGCACACACTTGTCACATATACATATATACACAGTATCTGGAGCACACACCTGTCACGTATACATATATACACAGTATCTGGAGCACACACCTGTCACGTATACATATATACACACATCTGGCGCACACACTTGTCACATATACATATATACACATTATCTGGAGCACACACCTGTCACGTATACATATATACACACATCTGGCGCACACACTTGTCACATATACATATATACACATTATCTGGAGCACACACCTGCCACATATACATATATACACATTATCTGGAGCACACACCTGCCACATATACATATATACACAGTATCTGGAGCACACACTTGTCACGTATACATATATACACATTATCTGGAGCACACACCTGTCACGTATACATATATACACATTATCTGGAGCACACACCTGCCACGTATACATATATACACAGTATCTGGAGCACACACCTGTCACGTATACATATATGCACAGTATCTGGAGCACACACCTGCCACATATACATATATACACAGTATCTGGAGCACACACCTGTCACGTATACATATATACACAGTATCTGGAGCACACACCTCTCACGTATACATATATACACATTATCTGGAGCACACACCTGCCACATATACATATATACACATTATCTGGAGCACACACCTGTCACGTATACATATATACACAGTATCTGGAGCACACACCTGTCACGTATACATATATACACAGTATCTGGAGCACACACCTGTCACGTATACATATATACACAGTATCTGGAGCACACACCTGTCACGTATACATATATACACAGTATCTGGAGCACACACCTGTCACGTATACATATATACACACATCTGGCGCACACACCTGTCACGTATACATATATACACATTATCTGGAGCACACACCTGCCACATATACATATATACACATTATCTGGAGCACACACCTGTCACGTATACATATATACACAGTATCTGGAGCACACACCTGTCACGTATACATATATACACATTATCTGGAGCACACACCTGTCACGTATACATATATACACAGTATCTGGAGCACACACCTGTCATGTATACATATATACACAGTATCTGGAGCACACACCTGTCACGTATACATATATACACACATCTGGCGCACACACCTGTCACATATACATATATACACAGTATCTGGAGCACACACCTGTCACGTATACATACATACATATTATCTGGAGCACACACCTGTCACGTATACATATATACACAGTATCTGGAGCACACACCTGTCACGTATACATATATACACAGTATCTGGAGCACACACCTGTCACGTATACATATATACACACATCTGGCGCACACACCTGTCACATATACATATATACACATTATCTGGAGCACATACCTGCCACATATACATATATACACATTATCTGGAGCACACACCTGCCACATATACATATATACACATTATCTGGAGCACACACCTGCCACATATACATATATGCACAGTATCTGGAGCACACACTTTTCACGTATACATATATACACAGTATCTGGAGCACACACCTGTCACGTATACATATATACACAGTATCTGGAGCACACACCTGTCACGTATACATATATACACAGTATCTGGAGCACACACCTGTCACGTATACATATATACACAGTATCTGGAGCACACACCTGTCACGTATACATATATACACATTATCTGGAGCACACACTTATCACGTATACATATATACACACATCTGGCGCACACACCTGTCACGTATACATATATACACATTATCTGGAGCACACACTTGTCACGTATACATATATACACATTATCTGGAGCACACACCTGTCACGTATACATATATACACATTATCTGGAGCACACACCTGCCACATATACATATATACACAGTATCTGGTGCACACACCTGTCACTTATACATATATACACAGTATCTGGAGCACACACCTGTCACGTATACATATATACACAGTATCTGGAGCACACACCTGTCACGTATACATATATACACATTGTCTGGAGCACACACCTGTCACGTATACATATATACACAGTATCTGGAGCACACACCTGTCACGTATACATATATACACAGTATCTGGAGCACACACCTGCCACATATACATATATACACAGTATCTGGTGCACACACCTGTCACTTATACATATATACACAGTATCTGGAGCACACACCTGTCACGTATACATATATACACAGTATCTGGAGCACACACCTGTCACGTATACATATATACACATTATCTGGAGCACACACCTGTCACGTATACATATATACACAGTATCTGGAGCACACACCTGTCACGTATACATATATACACAGTATCTGGAGCACACACCTGTCACATATACATCTGCACTGTCCTCTCCACTACATCCTCGCTTTATTCCTTGCACAGACACTTTAACTCTGTCCTTCTAGTTAATCGCACAAGGCAATATCTATAATGCAGCATGGAAAGATTCACGATCGCTAATCCCCCACCTTGTCCCTCCCTGCACGCCCCCACCAACAAGACCCCTGGGCCAGTAATCAATCCATAAGGAGGAAAGGGTTGTGAAGGGCAATGAAATCCATTAAAAGGCCAGTGTGCCTTGGGCAAGAAAAATGATTTTCTTTGAGTGTGCTGCCCAGTCAGGATTGTGGCTTTTCCAGGCTGCTGAGGAGGAGAGGTGGGTGTAGACGCCTGAGAAACAGATGAGTGTTTGTATGGGCTTGAATGGAGCTGGCTGATTGTGCGGCCACACACCCTGATGCCGTGCACGGTGTCTGTGCTGCTCTGCATTACTGGCAGGAGGAGGTAGCGGTGATGAAGCCACTGCTGGCACTATGACATTGTAACTGTCCCTGCTACCGATCCCATTACATAGTGTCTCCGGTGCTAATCATTATGGTATAGGAGCTGTCTGTGGTGCTGATCTCTGACTGTCCTGCTCTCCTCCAATGATCGGTCCTTGGTGCGGATCACACGCTGCCCTGCACCATTGCATACCAGCTGTTTGCAGTGATAAGCGCTGCCTGCCCGTCACTAATGCTATGGAGCAATGGGATGTACTGAAGCCGGCAATACACGGAGGGTTTATACAAGAGGAGCCTGGGCCAGAGATGCTGAAACACTTCTGTCATTGTCAAGACTTCAACACACGACTAGCGTTTGTTTCTGTCAAGCAACTAATTAGTTAATTCTCATCCCTTTTCACTTGTTCTTGCATAAATCTCATTATGTCAGTGCCCAACATTTCCTCCATCCTCACAGCCCACAATGTATTACTATAGGGTAACAATACATTTCCCTTCCAGTCCTGTATGAAGTCAACAGTCTTAACTCAGAGCTTGTGTCTCTAGAACAGTGAGCACCATTGTATAATCACATGTTTGGTGAGATAATGCTACATTCGCTGTGTCAACCCGTTTAGGCTTATGTCACAAAAGAAGCTACAGTGTTAAATATAGAACAAATTGGCTTGTGTTCTCTTACCTACAGAGTAAACTGAGCATGCATACACCATGAAGACAATGGAATTGCCATCTACTGGAAGCAGGGGCAGCCCAGAGACTTTGTGGAGGGGACTTGCCTTTGTTGCATCTTCTCCACTGCCTAATAAATTCTCAGTTCCCCTCTTTGAAGTTTTTTGGCCAGTGTCAGAAAATATGGCTTTTTAATTTTTAATTTATTTTAATTGCATTTATAGGCTAAGAAAGACAGGCACAGGAGTTCCACTATTTCTCTCTCTGTACTGCGCTCCACACTGGCTTTCTCACAAGAATAAACCTCAAACTATGGAATTACACATACACTCAACAACACTTAGAATATAGTAACACCAGAACAGACCCCAAAATGAATTCAGACCAGACCCCATAATAATTTTAAATAGCTGACCTCTAAACTAATAATGACCGCAAATAAGATCCCAAAATTAAGCTGTGAGACCATGCCCTTATATAACAGACACCACACTTCAAAAGAGAATAAGCCTACAAAGAAAGATAACCATAATCCCAAAGCACAATACATCGCTAGTCACATGTCAAGAGCCAAAAATCCTAAAAACACAAGAGTATTTTCACATGAAGCGATTTTGACTATTTTTTTCTCCATATCTTTGCAGAAAAAAACAGAATTTGCTGTTACAGTAACGGTGAATGATATTTCAGAAAATTTCCTTGCAGATATATTTGAAGCAGTTTCAAATTTGCAGCATGACAACTCTTTCAGTGTTTCTGCAGCCTTCAATTGAATAGGAAAAAAATATATAATTTTATGCAGCAATTTTTCTGCAATCACTGCAGTATTTTCAGCATTTTTTTTCTGCATGTGTGCACATACCCCAAGTCAAATAATAGAAAATGATTTGATAATGGGCAAACAAAACCACCATTAAAACGTGAATCCCCACAAAACATTTAAAATGCAAAAGGATGCAAACCAAAATGCAGACCAAAATGCAAACCAAATCTCTAAAATAGGACCTCAGAATGGACCCCAATTTTATACTTCTGACTTTCCCAGTAAGAATACAGACTGCAATGTCTATGAGGCTGATGAGTTCAGGTCTGGAGCCCTGTGGCATTTCAGAATATCACTTTACACACTTGCACCATGAAAATCGGAAGTGTGAAGCCCGCTTCAATGAATCAAACTTCAATTTATAACCCTAAAAAAATCAGACCATATAACCTTTAATAATATTGACCCCAGTCCATATCCTATAAATATATCATACCCCAGAACAGATTCTAAGTAAATTAAATCCTAGATCTGATGCCTTACTAATTCAAGCCTCTTTACCCAAAGTACAGATCCCAGACCTGAGCACACAATGGAAAACAGACCCTAGTCCAGACCATGCTCCATGGTCCTCTCCTCGGGGCACCACTGCACTGATTGCGGAGGCTTGCCGTGCATGCCATGATCTGGACCCAGTACCGTAGTGACACCTTTTAGGAAGAGAAAGGACCTGAGATGAAACCAATTACGTCAATATTTATTGGATTAACACAATAAATAACAACCTAAATGTAAAGAAAATCTTATTGTAAATAAGTTACAATAAATAAAAATGAAAATTTTTATCTGTCGTAACCTCCAGTGTCCATGCCATTTACTAGAAGTAATACAAGCTGTGCGTTTCCCGATGCAATAAATCTTAGCTTCTTTTTCTGTGTATTAGATTGGGTATTTGGAAGATTGTGCACTAAACAAAACACTATAGAAATGCAATTCTACTTTATTTTACATCTCATTGAAGCATAAAGTTTGTTTTGAAGGGACAAGTGAACAACCAGAAGCCAGGGATTTGTAAATTCAACAGTCTTAGATGTCAGACCATCAAACACCTTATGGTCTCTAGGGATAGAATTTGTTTGAAAAGCCACTCCACCGCCTGATGTCATTCTAATCGTTATTTGCTTTCTGTAAATTGATGTTATTTCCCCAAACAGTCGTCTTTTATTAGCCATGCCTCCTGTAACTTTAGTTACTACAGAACGCATTAACACATTGCCAGAGTCCAGCTTTATTAATTTGCCCTTTCTCTTGCTTTCTATGTATTTATTTACTTAATTACAAGTTCAACCTGAAATGAGGAAATCTTATCATTTCACCTCGTCAGCAGTTCACCGATGAATAAATTTTCTATAAAAAAAAACCTTGTCTGCTGCATAAATGACAATAGAATCAGAAACACACGTCCATGTTTCAGTGTATCAGCCTTCATTCACTTATTTCAGGAAATATATCTTTCTTTTTATTGACGAAATACAAAATTTTAAATGTTTGCACTTTATACCGCGTTCCAAATTATTATGCAAATTGGATTTAAAGTGGTATTCCCATCTCCAAGATCCTATCCCAGTATGTAGTAGGTGTAATAATAATAATATTAGCAAATATCTCGAAATAGAAATTTAGTATAGTATTTTTGATTCACTATCTCTCTTACCTCATGTGCAGGCATCGCAGGACCTTACGACCTTACGACCACTAGCAACTAGCTAACTGTGACTTTATCATTGGTCATAACCATGGATACAAAGGTCCTGCGATGCCTGCATATGGGGTAAGAAATAGCGAATCAGAAAAACTATACTACATTTCTTATTGGTGATATTTGCTAATATTATTATTATTACACCTACTACATATTGGGACAGGATCTTGGAGATGGGAATACCCCTTTAAGTGTCATAAAGATGTAAGTTTTTGTTTGTGAAACTCATGGATGTTATTGTGTCTCAGGGCTCTTTGGCTCACTGAAATCGATCTCAAACACCTGTTAGAATTAGTTTGCCGGTTGAGCCCAAGTAAAGGAAAACTATTTAATAAAGATGTTCCACATTATTAAGCAGGCCACAGGTTTCAAGCAATATAGGAAAGAAAAAAGATCTCTACTGCCGAACAATGTCAAATAGTGCAATGCCTTGAACAAGGTATGAAAACAAAATATTTTACGAAAACTTATGTGTGATCATCGTACTTTGATGAGATTTGTGGCTTATACAGAGCACAGTCAAGTTCCTGCAGATAAAGGCATAATGATGAAGGTTTCTGCCAGACAAATTTATCAGATTAACAGAGAAGCTGCTAAAATATATTTACAGGTATCAAACAGGTATTTGAAACTGGTGGTGCCACTGGAGTCTCGCAAACCTCAAGGTGTAGGTTTCTCCAGAGGCTTGCAGTTGTGCATAAAACTTCTATTTGGCCACCACTAAACAGTGCTCACAAGCAGAAAGGGTTGTAGTGGGCCTAGACATACATGAAGACTACTTTAAAACAGAATAGTTTACTGATGAATGCTGTGCAACCCTGGATGGAGTAGTGGACGTTTGGTGGATGGCCACCATGTCCCAACAAGGCTGTGTTGTCAGAAAGAAGGTGGTAGGGTCATGTTTTGAACTGAAATCAAGGAGAGAGCTGGTAGGCTCCTTCAGGGTCTCTGAATGTGTGAAAATGACCTTGGCAAAGTATATAGAGTTTCTGACTGACCACTTTCTTCCATGGTACAAAAAGAAGAACTGTGCCATCCGTAGGAAAATCATCTTCATGCATGGCAATGCACCATCTCATGCTACAAAGAATACCTCTGAGTCATTGGCTGCTATGGTCATAAAAAGAAAGAAACTCATGGTGTGGCCACCCCCTCCCCCCCACTTCAACATTATTGAGAAACTTTGGAGTATCCTAAAACAGCAGCTCTTTGAGGCTTTTCTAACATCCTGTTAAAAAATTCAAGCAAAAACTCGTTCTAAACTATCCAGAAAGTTCAATGGATACAAGAATTGTGAAGGTGATATCAAAGAAGGAGTCCTATGTTAACACGTGACTTGACCTGTTAACGTGTTTTTTGATTGAAAAAGTTTTTGATTCCAGTTAATATGACCTCTTAATTCTGCAAATTCAACAAATGACCATTTTTAGTTCTTTACAACCTATAACATTTTGACAACTCTTGTGCATAATAATTTGAAGCGGTGCATTTTCATTTTTTTAAGTTTTGAAAACAATACTGTTAAAATTGGGAGGCTTGTCTAATAAAATCTTATTTATACTTTAATAGTTGATGATTTGAACATTATACTGAGACATTTGCATCGACCATTTAAGAAAAACAGAGAAAAATCTCATTTGCATAATAATTTGGGACGTGACGTAGAAGGAGTCCATGCATACAGTACCAGTACATATGTGCACATAGAGTCAACATATTACTAAGATTAAAATGGATCTGCCCTGAGATTTCACAATACAATCTGCATACATTATTAAAAGGAATGTGTCAGGTCATTTTTGCCTACCCTACTAATAGTATCCTGAAATAGGACTTGGGCAGCTCTTTCATGATAAGTAACTTTTATTGATGTACGTTCCCCCGTTGTGTTGCAATAAGCCCCGGAACATTTATAGTCGCGCGAAGGCTAATCAAACGCATGTTAATGCCAAACAAAGATTCATCCCTTCCCCCGCCCATAATCCTTCCCACTCCTCTGCCCTGGCATCAGTATTTCAGTCAGGCTGCCATAGGCGCGAGGATCGCATCACAATCCTCGGACTGGCTGTCTGCTCTCCTTACCTGAGCATGATAGCTGCATAGAAATACATGCTGGCATGCTCAGGTCAGGAGAGCAGATGGCAAGGCCGAGGACTGTAATGCAATCCTCAATTAAGTAATAGGGCAGTCTGACTGAAATGGTGACGCCGGTTGTCATGGTACATAGTTTTCCCTGTCCTGCATTTCTGTATAAAATGTCATGATATGATGTAAGTACCCATGGCCTTTCCAAGATCTTTGTTCCTCAACCATAATTTAACTTGGGCTTGTGTCAACACCGCTAGAGGACTCCCCATTGTTCTCTTAAGCAGGGGGAGAACTCACAGTACACATCTTTATAGACACATCGGAGCCATGCCATGAACGAAACCATCGACTAGGAGGGGGGAAACCTCCCCTACCCTTGGGCTGTTCCCGGTAGCCCAAGACAATGGACTTATGCATGACCAGTGTTGTGTTGAGAGATCTCTGGAGGAAGAAGAGGGGGAGCTCTTAGCTGCGGCAAGACCTCACGCCCGTTGGTGATTGTGGACTTATTATGAACCTTAGGAATAACATGGATTTTTTATTTGGTATGCTGCCCGCCTTAATAAACCCCGTTGGATCATTCTTAGTCCGGTGGTCTCTTCTTGCTCTGCCGCATACCCCGTCACAAACTGGGGGCTCTTAGCTGCGGCAAGACCTCACTCCCGTTGGTGATTGTGGACTTATTATGGACCTTAGGAATAACATGGATTTTTGATTTGGTATGCTGCCCGCCTTAATAAACCCCGTTGGATCATTCTTAGTCCGGTGGTCTCTTCTTGCTCTGCCGCATACCCCGTCACAAACTGGTTGGCAGCGGTGGGATCAGAGCAGAAGGAATGGAGGACAACGGCCCATCAACTGCTGGAACCAGAGCCTCAGAGTACAAGAACTGGACTGTGGTGAGCTTACAAACAAAGGCCCGTGAACTGTGGGTTAGCTACAAGGGACTCTCAAAGGAGCAGCTAACTGAAGCTTTGGAAGGAGTTCACCTGCAAGAGGATGCTGAGGAAGCACCTCCACGGCCAATGGAGGAAAGGCGACAGGCAGAGGTAAATACCCCAAAAAGTCAGTGGGCTGTGTGGTACGAGGAGGAGATGGCAATGATGGGAGAGGAGGTCTCCATAGACTATAAGATGGAGGTCATGCGAGGAGCTAAGGAGATGGCATTTCTGGAGAGGCAGATAGCTTTGGAAGCAGCTAGAAGTGCCAGGCAGACTGTAACCCCTGCACCCACCATGAGGGAACTCCCCAGAGTGTCCCGCAGTGATTTCAAGCCGTTCCAGGAGGCTGCAGGTGACATTGAGGGCTTCTTCCAGGACTTTGAGCATCAGTGTCGATTAATGGAAGTCCCAGAAAGGGAGCGAGTCCGAGATCTGGTGGGGCTCTTAGAGGGTGGAGCTGCCGCAGCCTATAGAGCTATGGACCCTCGGGAGGACTGTGAGTATGCAGACATTAAACGGACTATTATGGAACACTACGCTGTGACCCCAGACTCTTATAGGACCCAGTTTCGTACTTTGGCCTGTGATGAGGTGTCCTTCAAGATGTATGCCCACAGACTCAAACAAATATGTCATCACTGGCTGGAGGGAGAGGAGGCCTTAACTTGGGGGGCCTTCCTCCAGGTCATCTTGAAAGAGCAGTTTTACTTCAAGTGTCCCGCTGAGATCCGAGAATGGGTGCGTGAAAGGAGACCAGCCACGGTGGAGGAAGCTGCAGCTCTAGCGGATGAGGCTCTCACCATCAAGCCTCAATGGAAAATACTACTACTCAGCGAGAAAAGAACTACCAGCCCCCCGACGATGGCGTCCCCTGGTCCTTCGGCCTCCCATACTCACCATCCCAATAGACCATCCACTCATGGTGACCTTTGTGTGATAGTGCCTCGCATTACTCCTGCTCCGCCTTCGGGACTACAACGTGGAGGAAGAGTCCCAGAGCACAGATGTTATAGATGTGGGCAGCCTGGGCATCTGCAATTCCAATGTCCAGGTGTTCGGAGGCAGGACAACTACAGACCGCCTTTGCCGGTTCATTATCTACAGACACCCTCACCAGGAGAAGAGCTGGATTCAGTCCCTGACGACTTGCCAAGTGACTCCGATACCCTGGCTCCCATACCCGGAGTCTATGGGGTGCGAGCCCCAGCCACCTGTTCTTCGGACCGTCAGCACAAACATCTACAGGAGGTCGTGCTGGATGGCCAAAAGGTTGTCGGCTTCCGTGACACTGGGGCTTTTCTCACCATAGCCGATCCCCGCGTACTTCATCCAGAAGCAATTCAAAAGGGACCAGGAATTGCCATTGAATTGGCTGGAGGCACCCAGAGATATATTCCAAAAGCGAGGGTGACCCTGGATTATGGCTTTGGGGCCAAACAATGCGTGGTCGGTGTGATGAGCGGCCTCCCCGCAGACGTTCTTTTAGGAAATGATGTGGGACATCTGCATTGCCACTTCGTCGGTGCGGTAACCAGAAGTCAAGCCAAGAGAGCAGCAAATGGGGACGCATACAACTCATCCATGGAAATGAGGCCACCAGAACCGCCGACACCGCCGGTGAGTGATTCTTCTTGTGGGGACAATGTGAGTGATACCTGGGATAGAGTTCAGTTTCGACAAGAGGTCGATACTGACCCCACCCTAGCTAGTTTTAGAGCACGAGCTGAGACAGGGCAGTTAGGGAAGAACAGGGAAAGGATTATCCGAGAAAATGGACTTTTGTATAGGGTTACCAATGCTGCCTCCCCAGTAGAGATGAGCGTTGTTCGACTCGAACTGTTCGCCAATCTCAAATTCGAGCTGTTTTGGGCGGTGTTCGAGCCGTTCGGCGAACACGAACGATTTGAGAAAAATTCGGCTGTTCGAGGTTATGTTCGATAACTGTTCGTGCACCAAAATCATAACTGGATTTTTTCTCAGTAATGATGAAAATTAATGTTAATACGCAGTTTGAGTGTACAGTGGGGTGGGGGGAGGGGCAGGGGATGGATCTCTGCAGAAATAATGAAGATTTCCATTTTTTTTTCTCTTTCCCGCATTTACAGTGGGGAGATGCAATCTGTCAGCCTATCAGCAGCGCACACACGGAGCGAAGTGCTTTTTTTCACACAAGCAAGGGCATGTGTCATTGGCAGTGTATGTCACATGTCCTTGCCCTATAAGACCCAGCCATTTTCCCCGTCGCCACCATTTTCTCACTGCTGCAGCTGCGTGTTAGACGGCACCGCTGTTGCTGTGTGCGCTATACCTTGTTAATTTCAAGCCAATTTTCGCACAAATCTACAGATAGCTTGGGAGTAGGGAATAGTTGTGATTGCAGTCCTTTTAAGGACTAGGTTACAGCATTTCCTACGACTTTTATCAGGCAGGTCTGTGCTCTTAAATAGATAGATTGTGGGAGTAAAGACTAATTGTAATTGCAGTCCTTTTCAGGACTAGGTTACATCAGTTCCTATCAGTTTTTGCCAGGCAGGTCTGTGCCAGTGCTGTGCAAGTTTTTTTCACAGCATTTGGCTGAATCTAGCAAAGCTAATCCTTTTTGGCCTATTGCAGAGTGTGTTAGTCAGTGGAGTAGCCTATCTGTGTTGCAAGATATACCACCTGTGTATAGAATACCAATTTTTTTACTGCACCTAGTGAAGTAAAATCTTTTGGGCATAGCATCATTCTATTAGTCCATCTATACTGACCTCCATCAGGTTGCAAATTGAATATAATTTTTTTCTGCATCTAGCTCTGAAAAAATATTTGGGCTTCTAGCAGTGTGTGGGACTTGTTCTATTAGTCCATCTATACTGACCTCCATCAGGTTGCAAATTAAAAATAATTTTTTGTCTGCATCTAGCTCTGAAAAAATATTTGGCCTTCTAGCAGTGTGTGGAATTTTCTCTATTAGTCCATCTATACTGACCTCCATCAGGTTGAAAATTCAAAATTATTTTTTGTCTGCATCTACCTCTGAAAAAATATTGGGCTTCTAGCTGTGTGTGGGACTTGTTCTATTAATCCATCTATACAGACCTCCATCAGTTTGCAAACTGAATATAATTTTTTTCTGCATCTACCTCTGAAAAAATATTTGGGCTTCTAGCTGTGTGTGGGACTTGTTCTATTAGTCCATCTATACTGAACTCCATCAGGTTGCAAACTGAATATAATTTTTTTCTGCATCTAGCTCTGAAAAAATATTTGGCCTTCTAGCAGTGTGTGGGAATTTCTCTATTAGTACATCTATACTGACCTCCATCAGGTTGCAAATTAAAAATAATTTATATCTGCATCTAGCTCTGAAAAAATATTTGGCCTTCTAGCAGTGTGTGGGACTTTCTCTATTAGTCTATCTATACTGACCTCCATCAGGTTGCAAACTGAATATATTTTTTTTCTGCATCTACCTCTGAAAAAATATTGGGCTTCTAGCTGTGTGTGGGACATGTTCTATTAATCCATCTATACAGACCTCGATCAGTTTGCAAACTGAATATAATTTTTTTCTGCATCTACCTCTGAAAAAATATTTGGGCTTCTAGCTGTGTGTGGGACTTGTTCTATTAGTCCATCTATACTGACCTCCATCAGGTTGCAAACTGAATATAATTTTTTTCTGCATCTAGCTCTGAAAAAATATTTGGCCTTCTAGCAGTGTGTGGGAATTTCTCTATTAGTACATCTATACTGACCTCCATCAGGTTGCAAATTAAAAATAATTTATATCTGCATCTAGCTCTGAAAAAATATTTGGCCTTCTAGCAGTGTGTGGGACTTTCTCTATTAGTCTATCTATACTGACCTCCATCAGGTTGCAAACTGAATATATTTTTTTTCTGCATCTACCTCTGAAAAAATATTGGGCTTCTAGCTGTGTGTGGGACTTGTTCTATTAATCCATCTATACAGTCCTCCATCAGGTTGCTAACTGAATATAATTTTTTTCTGCATCTACCTCTGAAAAAATATTTGGGCTTCTAGCTGTTTGTGGGACTTGTTCTATTAATCCATCTATACAGACCTCCATCAGGTTGCAAACTGAATATAATTTTTTTCTGCATCTACCTCTGAAAAAATATTTGGGCTTCTAGCTGTGTGTGGGACTTGTTCTATTAGTCCATCTATACTGACCTCCATCAGGTTGCAAACTGAATATAATTTTTTTCTGCATCTAGCTCTGAAAAAATATTTGGCCTTCTAGCAGTGTGTGGGACTTTCTCTATTAGTCCATCTATACAGACCTCCATCAGGTTGCAAATTAAAAATAATTTTTATCTGCATCTAGCTCTGAAAAAATATTTGGCCTTCTAGCAGTGTGTGGGACTTTCTCTATTAGTCCATCTATATTGACCTCCATCAGGTTGTAAATTAAAAATAATTTTTTGTCTGCATCTAGCTCTGAAAAAATATTTGGCCTTCTAGCAGTGTGTGGGACTTTCTCTATTAGTCCATCTATATTGACCTCCATCAGGTTGCAAATTAAAAATAATTTTTTGTCTGCATCTAGCTCTGAAAAAATATTTGGCCTTCTAGCAATGTGTGGGACTTTCTCTATTAGTCCATCTATACTGACCTCCATCAGGTTGCAAATTCAAAATTATTTTTTGTCTGCATCTAGCTCTGAAAAAATATTTGGCCTTCTAGCAGTGTGTGGGACTTTCTCTATTAGTCCATCTATACTGACCTCCATCAGGCTGCAAATTAAAAATAATTTTTATCTGCATCTACCTCTGAAAAAATATTTGGCCTTATAGCTGTGTGTGGGACTTGTTCTATTAGTCCATCTATACTGACCTCCATCAGGTTGCAAACTGAATATAATTTTTTTCTGCATCTAGCTCTGAAAAAATATTTGGCCTTCTAGCAGTGTGTGGGACTTTCTCTATTAGTCCATCTATACTGACCTCCATCAGGTTGCAAATTAAAAATAATTTATATCTGCATTTAGTTCTGAAAAAATATTTGGCCTTCTAGCAGTGTGTGGGACTTTCTCTATTAGTCCATCTATACTGACCTCCATCAGGTTGCAAATTAAAAATAATTTTTTTTCTGCATCTACCTCTGAAAAAATATTTGGGCTTCTAGCTGTGTGTAGGACTTGTTCTATTAGTCCATCTATACTGACCTCCATCAGGTTGCAAACTGAATACAATTTTTTTCTGCATCTACCTCTGAAAAAATATTTGGGCTTCTAGCTGTGTGTGGGACTTGTTCTATTAGTCCATCTATACTGACCTCCATCAGGTTGCAAATTGAATATAATTTTTTTCTGCATCTAACCCAGCCAATAGTTTTGGCCTAATACCACAGTTTGGCCACTCAGCTCTGCTCGGTTCCCATCCATTGTTTTTTTGTGCAAACAACTCCAGAGTTGTGAATTAGTTAACCACCAAAATGAGTGGAAAAAGGCCTGCTGCTGGTGGAAAGGGGAATAGGCGTGTTGGGAAGGGGAAAAAAGGTTGTGTCCGTGGGGTAGGTGTTAAAGCAACAGTAACATCTGCAGAAGAAAGACCATCTTCCAGCCAAACTAAAATGTCTACTTCTTTTAGCGGACAATGTGATAAGATCCCTTTCTTACGGCCACGCCAATCGCTACAAATTCCAGATGAGGCACAAAAACAGCAGGTGCTTCAACGGATATCAAGTGCTCCTTTAAGTGGGCTCTCCTCCACATCAACTTCAACATCACAAATACTCCAGTCCTCAAAGGTGTTACCCCAATCGCACTTGCTTCCTCACAGCTCCCAAATCTCCAGCTGCCCGTCTGAGTATGAGGTAGAACAGATGGTTGAGTCTGCAGAGCTGTTTACTCATACTATAGCCTGGGAATCAGAGGTCGACTCCAGCGCTTCTGTGAATCCAGACGAGGAAATGATCTGCACTGATGCCCAGAATCTTTATGAGTCGGATCCAGGACCAGACGCAGAAGGTTCTGACCATAATGTAGACCCTCATTCCCAAACTGTAACTCCTGTTGGTGGAGACAATGAGGAAGACGATGATGAGACTCAAATACCTGATTGGAGCGACAACTTTAGTTTTTTGTCAGGGCAGGAACACGTTGACTCTGAGGACGACGGGTGTGATAACGCACAGGGTGATGATGATGAGGTTGGAGATCCCACTTACTGTCAACCCACAGTCAGCCAAGAGATGAGGTCAGCAGAGGAGGTGGAGGAAGATGCTAGTGACGATGAGGTCTGGTTGCGCCTTTCTGGACAGAGACGTAGTACTGGAAGCACGTCAACAACTGCATCCTCAAACACAACTCTGCCTCTCACCACAAGTCGTGGTGGCTCTTCAGGTCGCATGGGTGCTAAGCCTTGCATAGCCTGGGCATTTATTCAGATCGATAAAGATGACCCAACTCGTGTTATCTGTAACATTTGTCAGCAAAAGCTAAGTAGAGGCCAAAAAATACATAGTTTGAGTACTTCATGCATGAACCGGCACATGGACATGAAGCATAAGTTGCAGTGGGAAGCTCAGTGTGCTACAATGCGGCCTAGCCGGCCGGGCCAACCACCGTCTGCCATATCTTGTGCATCCGCGTTCTCTTCATCCTCTGTGACTGGGGGGACAGCAGTCACACCTGTTTTGGGGCGCAGACCTGCCACCTCTTTACCCGCAACAGCCAGCGTGATTGGCAGGTCATCATTTTCTTTGGAGGTGGTAACACCAGCTGGTGTTGAGCGCTGTCCGACATCGATAGCACCACCTTTGGATCAAGGCAACCTAACATGTCCGCCTGCATCTTCCTCACAGACCGGCAGTTTGCCGGGGACACCCTTATCAACCCCGTCTAAGCACAATAGCCAGCCCTCGGCCCCTCAGATGTGGACAAGTAAAAGACCATTTCCTCCTAGCCATGAGAAAGCTAAGAGGTTGAATTTCACCATCTGCAAGCTCTTGGCTACAGAATTGCTGCCTTTCCGCCTGGTGGACACAGAGGATTTTCGAGACCTTATGTCCGTCGCAGTGCCCCAGTACCAGATGCCCAGTCGGCACTACTTCTCAAAGAAAGGTGTGCCTGCGCTCCACCAGCATGTCGCACACAACATCACCGCTTCTTTGAGAAACTCTGTGTGTGACAGGGTGCATTTCACCACAGACACTTGGACGAGTAGGCATGGACAGGGGCGTTACATGTCGCTGACTGGGCACTGGGTAACTATGGTGACAGCAGGACAAGGGGCTGCTGTCCAAGTCTTGCCGTCCCCACGAGTTGTGCGTCAATCCTCTTTATGTCAAAGTTCCTCCACTGCTTCTGCCTCCTCAACCTCCTCTCGGTCTTCCACCTGCACCCAAAGCCTGTCTGGTCATGCCACAAGCTTTCTAACTGTGCAGAAGGGATCCTGCACACCTCCTTACTATGCTGGCAGTAGGGCTCAACGTCATCAGGCGGTTTTTACTTTGAAATGTCTGGGAAATGTGAGTCACACAGCTGAGTTGTGGTCAGCTCTGGAGAACCAATTTCATGAATGGTTGTCTCCACTGGACCTGAAACCAGGGAAGGCCGTGTGCGACAATGCTGCAAACCTGGGTGCGGCCCTTCGCCGGGGCAATGTCACACACGTGCCTTGTATGGCTCACGTGTTGAACCTGGTTGTCCAGCAATTTTTAGCCCACTATCCCAGACTAGATGGCCTTCTGCAGAAGGCACGGTCGCTGTGTGCTCACTTCCGCCGTTCGCATCCCGCAGCTCAGCGACTTACATCTCTACAGAAGTCGTTGGGCCTGCCACTTCACCGGCTAAAATGCGATGTGCCTACCCGGTGGAATTCAACTCTGCACATGTTTCAGCGACTGTGGCAGCACCGACAAGCCCTGGTGCAATACGTTCTGACGTATGGCCTGGGCCAACGAGATCCAGAGGTGGGGCAAATCACGCTGGAGGAGTGGTCTCAGATCAGGGACCTATGCACCCTTCTGCACAGTTTTGAAATGGCGACGAAGATGTTTAGTGCTGACGATGCCATTATCAGCATGACTATTCCGGTGATTTACATGCTGGAGCACATGTTAAACAGAATTCGGAGTCAGGTGGTGGCACAAGAGGAGGTGGAGGAAGTAGAGGAGGAGGAGTTGTATGCGTAAGGGCTAACATTTGCAAGGTCCAGACGGTCGGCAGCACCAAGGCGGCAGGCATGTGAGGGTGGGGGAGATGGTTTTACCAGGGCGCATGGTAGCAGCCAAACTAGTGAGGAAGGTGCAGGAGCCCAGGAAGAAGTGGAGGACGAACTGATGGAAGACTCATCAGATGAGGGACACCTTGATCACATTTCTGTTGTGCGAGGTTCGGGGGAGAGGACAGAGGAAGGAAGCATGATTGTTAACTCGCCACCAACACAACAGGGACTTGGTGCTCCTGGATGCGCAACACACATGAGTGCCTTCTTGCTGCACTACCTGCAACATGACCCTCGAATTGTGAGAATTAGAAATAATCCTGACTACTGGGTTGCCACACTGTTAGATCCCCGGTACAAAAGTAAATTTGCAGAAATTATTCCTGCCATAGAAAGGGATGCACGCATGCAGGAGTATCAGCAGAGACTGTTGCAGAATCTTACATGTGCTTTTCCACAAAACACCAGTGGTGCACGTAGTGAATCTCACAGTTCCAACTTGCCAACCGTGGGACCGTCAAGTGTTCAGCACTCAAACCGTAACAGAACCACAGTATCTGCTGGTAACATCAATTTTGCGGAATCATTTCACCACTTTTTTAGCCCATCCTTTGCAAGGCCACAGGAGACAAGAAGTCTGACACATAGTCAACGCCTAGAGACGATGGTACAGGAGTATCTCCAAGTAAACATTGAAGCCATGACTGTGTCACTGGACCCTTGCTCTTTTTGGGCTTCCAATCTGGATAAATGGCCGGAGCTAGCCACTTACACCTTGGAGATCTTGTCATGCCCCGCAGCCAGCGTTCTGTCTGAACGTGTGTTCAGCGCTGCTGGTGGTGTGCTGACAGATATGCGCACGCGGCTCTCCACTGATAATGTAGACAGACTCACGTTCATAAAGATGAACAAATCATGAATCCGAAACGACTTTTCTACCCCTGTGTCATCCTGGGGAGAGTAAAAGCTTGATGATTGGTTAAAATCACCCTACCAACCATTTTAAGCTTTCAAATTACTAATCATGTTTATCTGTATTTTGGCTGGAAAATAATTTGGGCTTTGTAGCAGTGTGCAGCACTGATTCTATTAGGCCATCTATAATAAGCTCCACCAGATTTAAAATTACTAATCATGTTTATCTGTATCTTGACTGGAAAATAATTTGGGCTTTGTAGCAGTGTGCAGCACTGATCCTATTAGGCCATCTATACTAAGCTCCACCAGATTTAAAATTAATAATAATTTTTAGCTGCATCTAGCCCGGAAAATAATTTTGGGGCTCCGAGATGCGCAAGACACATAAGTGCCTTCTTGCTGCACTACCTGCAACATGACCCTCATATTGTCAGAATTCGAAGTAATCATGACTACTGGGTTGCCACACTCTTAGATCCCCCAAACTTTTCGATCAACCTTTTCATTTTAATAAAGACCAAAAAAATGGTCATTTTTGAAATTATAAGCATTAGCAGGTTGCTAGAAACTGAAATCAAACAGTTTTCAACTCAAAACTTTATTCTAGGTGATGTTACATTTTCACATAGGACCCCTTGTTCGAAAGGAGCTTCTGAACTCTCTCGTCCATTGAATTTGTCAGGTTTTGGATGGTTTCTTCTTCAATTGTTTTGCATGAGGACAGAATACCCTCCCAGAGTTGTTGCTTAGATGTGAACTGCCTCCCGCCATCATAGACACTCCTGTTGATGATGCTCCAGAGGTTCTGAATGGGGTAGAGGTCAGGGGAGCATGGGGGTCACACCATAAGTTTGTCCCCTTTTATGCCCATATCAGCCAGAGATGCAGATGTTTTATGTGCAGCATGAGATGGTGCATTATCATGCAAAAAAATGATCTTGCTGTGAAATACACGGTTCTTCTTCTTGAACCATGGCAGGAAGTGCTGTTTGAGAAAATCCACATACATTATGGAGTTCATCTTTAGCGCCTTCAGGGATCCTAAAGGGGCCGACAATCTCTCTTCCCATGATTCCAGCCCAAAACATTACTCCACCTCCACCTTGTTGGCGCTGTAGCCATGTTTGCGTGGGGTGTCCATCAACCAGCCATCCTCCACTCCATCCATCTGGATCATCGAGCGCTGCACGGCACTCATCCGTGAACAAAACAGTTTTGAAATCAGTCTTCATGTAATGTTTGGCCAACTGGAGCCGTTTCTGCTTGTGTGAAGTGGATAGAGGAGGTCGACAGGATGGCGTATACACAGCTGCAAACCTCTGAAGGACTCTGCATCTTGTTGTTCGGGGGACGTTGGAGGCACCAGCAGCTTCAAAAACTTGTCTACTGCTATGACAAGGCTTTTTTGCCGCTGCTCTTTTAATCTGACGTAATTGCCTGTAGGAAAGAGTCCTCAATTTGCCTTTATCAGCACGCACACGTGTGTACTGTGAATCAGCTACATACTTCTTGATTTCCAAGACACTTCATCCTGATCATCGCACAATGTTGATTGTAGTCATGCCTTGACCTAAACACTTCACAATTTGTTGCTTCTCAGCAGCCGACACATCCTTTTTCTTTCCCATTTTGGCAGAAAATGTAGGCTGCTTAATAATGTGAGACAGCCTTCTTAAGTAGTCTTGCCTTTCATTGGACACACCTGCCAAACTAATTAGCACAGGTGTCTGCAATTGCTTACAGTGATATAAAGAGCCCTGACACACATCACCATCAATGAGTTTAACTGACAAACAAACAAATTCTTCCCTTATCACTCCTAAACACTTTTTGCATAATAATTTGGAACACAGTGTACATGTGCTTTTCCACAAAACACCAGTGGTTCACGTAGTGAATCTTACAGTTCTAACTTGCCAACCGTGGTCTGTATGGAGTTGTTCAATAAAGGGCCCAAAATTAAGATAACATAGATGGGAGAGGTCTCTATGAATAGGCATTCCTAAGTATTTGATACCCTGTGAGGGCCAGGCAAAGGGAAAGTTGGACTGGATGGAATCCTTTATGGATTTGGGGAGGGAGACATCGAGGGCCTCAAACTTCGCTGCATTGATTTTAAAATTTGACCATGTAACAAAGTGATCTATTTCAGCCATAACAGCATGGATGGATATATGTGATTGAGGGATATATACTAGGACATCATCAGCAAATAGAGAGCACTTGTACTCGGTGCCTCCCACCTCAATCCACCTATTATTGGGGTTATGGCGAATTGATGAGAGCAGGTGCTCCGTCACTAGGATGTATAAGAGAGGGGACAGAGGACATCCCTGCCTTGTCCCATTGGTGATTGTGAAAGGTGATGAAAATGTTCTGATGCACCCCCTGGGCCTTGGGACACCTGGAGCCGGACCCTTTTTGGTGGATGCTGGTGGTTGTAGTCTTCGTGGCGGCGACCCGGTTCCGTGGCTCAGGGTGGTCAAACCAGTGGCGGAACTATTTATGTGGTTTTGATGTTTAAATGTCCGACTACGCCACCCGTGGATTGCGGTCAGAGTGAACCGCCGCTGCAGGGCAGACCGCTGAGGCTGGTGTTGTGGGTGCAGCAGAGCGTAGCATAACTTCTCACGGGAGGAGTATAGCCTCAGGGCAGTGTATGCGGAGGATGGGGGTGATGGTGCAGGGCAGCAGCAGTAACGACACGGAGTCAGTGATGCAGTCCAGTGCCTTTACTCACAGTTCTTATTTTCCAGACCACGTCTGCAGATAACGGCTGCCCACGTCGTACTGTGCTCACCAGGTGAGGGGCTCAGACAACTCCCAGATAACTTTGGAGCGCTTCACAGGACCCCCTTTGTGTGTCCTTTGTCTGGCCTTTCTTACCAACCCTTCTGTCCGGCTGCCTCGGGCCTCCTCTTGGTAAACTTGGCGCCAGTTTCCCTGACCCCATGTGGTGCCTTCCTAGCGGGTGTAGCGAGGGGCTGCGCCACATAAAATGTCACAGCCTCCGGTTTCTAGCTGAGGGTCTTTTCCTGCCTCCACTAGTTTCGGGGACCGGTCTCCCCCTTTGGCCTGACCCCTCCACGCAGGTGGATTCGGGTGTGCGGTGGCGACTCGCCCGTCCGCACCCCTGGGATCCCTTCATTCCTCGTTCCTGGAGCCTTCTCCACTCCTCTTCCTTCCTTCTCCCTCTTCCAGGCCTGGGCCTCTGTTACTAGGCCCGCCTCCGGAGCAGAGCTCATGCAGAGCCCCTGCTCCCTGCCACTTCTGCTCAGACTTCTCTGCACTGAACTAAGATGGTGCCCACCTTTTATACTCCCTTCTCAATGCACCCAGGAACTGCTTCCTCCCTGCTCCTGCACTACAGGCAATGTGGTGTAATGCATGCAGGTGTCGGGTCCTGATCCACACTCCATCCTTACCTGAGAGTGAGATACCACACCTCTGGGTGAGGTGCAATACCTCTGTGGCAACCGAGCCCTCAGGGTGCTACAGTTCCATTTATCTTCAGCCTAGGTGACGTTTTGTGATACAGGGCCGTGATTTTGGCTATAAAAGGGTCCCCTAGACCCCTACCCCAAGCTTTTGAAGAGAATCATATATGGCGTGCCAGGAGACTCTATGGAATGCTTTCTCAGCATCCAACGAGAGTATCTAATTACAAATTTTTAACTGCATCTAGCCCAGGAAATACTTTGTGCCTAGTAGCAGTGTCTGCTAGTCAGCGGATTATCCCGGCTGTTAAGCAAGCTACACCACCTGTAGTTTGGACACTTAATTTTTTCAAAGGAAATGCTTCAGGACCACGGGATACTCAGTGAAGAGCATCAGGAGGCACCCCAAGGCATAGGGGCTGGGACTGGCAGTAGGATGCCTTGCGGTGGACAGCCAAGCTCGATCCTTATAAAAGCTTTTTAACTGCAGCAGTTTTAGTGGACGCTACTGGAGCTGGAATTATGCGGCTGCTGGCATGAGACTTGCCCTCCAATAGATCCTTGTAAATGGATTTAAAGTGTATTCATTCAAATTAGAGAGACAATTTAAATGAAAAAGCTTAGAGCTGCCTCCACCACAGGGGGGCTCGCTCGACCCACCAGCGGACAGGCACCAGTATTGGGAGAGGGGGGCTGGCCGTCAGGGTTCACCGCGGCTCTGGCACAAACCCGGCTACACGGAGGTGGCACGGGCAAGAGCGGACTGAACCTGTCGGCTTCTCACTTTTTGGATTTTAGAAGGGCATGACATGCCTATATCTGTGTCTCCCCCTCCTTTTACTCCTCCACCTCTTTTATTTTCGCATGACTATATGTACTTGTCACTTTTCCATGTGTTAGTTGTGTCTTCTGAGCAGTTTGTCAGCTTTTGGACACCTTTGAAGGTGTTTTCTATGTGTTTCTATGTATTTTTGTTTGCCTGCCATTGGTTTTAACGGTGTTCGAAGGTGTTCGACGAACAGTTCGACGAACAGTTCGGCGAATACACGGGTGTTCGACGAACCGAACCGAACTCGAACACTACGGGGGTGGCTCAACACTACTCCCCAGATAAGCCCTGGACTTGTAGCAAACAGATGATTGTTCCTCAGAAATACAGGATTCCCCTACTACACCTTGCTCATGATATCCCTACTGCTGGCCATCAAGGCAAAACCCGCACCGAGAGACGATTGACTCAAACCTTCTATTGGCCAGGAATTTCTCAGGCAGTGGCGCATTTCTGCCGAACTTGCGATATATGTCAGCGTAGAGGGCGACCCAGAGATCACCCAAAGGCCCCTCTGCAACCACTCCCTATCATAGAAGAGCCATTTCAAAGAGTAGCTGTCGATATCATTGGGCCTCTAGCTAAGCCAAGTAGATCAGGAAAGCAGTACATTCTCACTGTTGTGGACTACGCCACCCGATATCTGGAAGCTGTGGCCTTGTCCAGTATTTCTGCAGCCAAGGTGGCCGAGGCCCTGGTTACCATTTTCACCAGAGTAGGATTTCCCAGTGAGATCTTGTCGGACAAAGGCTCCCAGTTCATGTCAGAACTAGTCCGGTGTCTGTGGCGCACCTGTGGAGTACGAGCGATTCGAACGACACCGTATCATCCACAAACAAATGGACTTTGTGAACGATTTAACAGCACTCTGAAGAATATGCTGAGGGCCTTCACGGACAGAAATTCACACTGGGAGAAGTACCTGCCCCATCTCTTGTTTGCCTATCGGGAAGTTCCTCAGGAGTCCACCGGGTTTTCCCCCTTTGAACTCCTCTATGGAAGAAAGGTCCGAGGACCCTTAACTCTGCTCAATGAATACTGGGCGGGGCAAGTTGAAGATACAGGAGCCCCTGTTGTCCCTTATGTCCTAAAGCTGCGAGAAACCCTGGCTCAACTTGCTAGTTTCGCCCAGAGTCATGTGCATATGGCTCAAACCCGACAGAAGACCTGGTTTGACCGTAAAGCACGCTATCGGGAGTTTGTAGAAGGACAACCGGTCTTAATGATTATTCCCCATCCACAAAATAAACTGCAGACCACGTGGGAGGGTCCCTTCCGGGTTCTCAAGAAACTAAATGACACCAATTACCTTCTTGCTCTAGATGATCAGGGACTAAGACAAAAGACAGTCCATATGAATATGATTAAGGAATACCACGACCGGAACCTTCCAATGATAGCAAGCTGTCGGCTAGCTTCAGAAGACGGTCCCGAGGAAGAGGACTCCCTACCGGATCTTGTGGAAGCCACGAGAGCCACGTCCACTGTGGAACAGGTTCCTCTGGGAGATCACCTGGACCGCTTACAGAAAGACCAGATGCTGGGAGTGCTTCAACAGAGACGGGCTGCATTCTCATCTCAACCAGGTCGAACCACCGTCATCCAACATCATGTAGACACTCAGGGTATCCGTCCCATACAACAGGCTCCTTACCGGAGTACCCAGAATCAGTTCGAAACACCATGCAGCACGAACTAGAGGAGATGTTACAGCTGGGGGTAATCCAGGCCTCTCATAGCCCTTGGGCCTCTCCTGTGGTGTTAGTACCAAAGAAGGATGGGAGTACTCGATTTTGTGTGGACTACAGATGACTTAATGACCATACTGTCAGTGATCCTTACCCAATGCCCCGTATTGACGAACTTCTAGACCGAATGGCTGGATCCCGATATGTCACTACCTTAGATCTCAGTAAGGGCTACTGGCAAATTCCTCTGACAGAGGAAGGGAGAGGACGGTCAGCTTTTATAGCCCCCTTTGTTCTGTATGAATTTCTAAGCATGCCTTTTGGAATGAAAAATGCCCCGGCAACCTTCCAGAGAATGGTAGATCAGATCCTCCGGGGATGTGGGGACTTTGCTTGGGCCTACTTGGATGATATCGCCATCTTCAGCCAGACGTGGGAGGAACATCTGAATCAAGTAGTTGTTATTCTTGACCTGATTCTTGCAGCCGGCCTAACCATTCGACCCGATAAATGTCAATTGGGGATGGGTGAAGTCCGGTACCTAGGGCATAGAGTAGGGGGAGGGAAGCTCCATCCAAAACCTGCAAAAATCCAGGCTATTAGAGACTGGCCTGTACCCCAAACTAAGAAACAAGTTATGGCTTTTTTGGGCACTGCTAGCTACTACCGAAAATTTCTCATTTTAGCACTGTGGCCAAGCCTCTTACCGACCTGACCAAGAAAACGATGCCCAGGCTGGTAATCTGGACTCCAGCCTGTGAGGAGGCTTTTAACCGGCTGAAGGACGCCCTGGTCTGTGACCCTGTTCTGGCTGCTCTGGACTACAAGAGGCGATTCATTGTGCAGACGGACGCCTCTGCTTATGGATTGAGAGCTGTACTCAGCCAGGTGAATGCAGCGGGGGAAGAGCACCCCGTCGCCTACCTTAGCAGGAAACTGCTGGACCAAGAAATGGCCTATGCAGCTGTGGAAAAAGAATGTCTGGCTATAGTGTGGGCCCTCCGGAAACTAAAGCCGTATCTGTATGGACGAGAATTCACTGTGGTTACTGATCACAATCCCCTCACTTGGCTGAACAGAGCCTCTGGGGACAATGGACGCTTACTACGATGGAGCCTGGCTCTGCAGCCCTATAACTTTACAGTACAGTATAGAAGAGGCAGCCAACACCAAAATGCAGATGGACTGTCCAGGCAGGAGGAGCCCTGAGTCCGGTCAGCCCTGCCTGTGTGTACTTAACAAGCGACTTGTAGAGGTCCTTCGTACGTACACAAAATTGGAGGGGAAGGAATTGTCATGGTACATAGTTTTCCCTGTCCTGCATTTCTGTATAAAATGTCATGATGTGATGTAAGTACCCATGGCCTTTCCCAGATCTTTGTTCCTCAACCATAATTTAACTTGGGCTTGTGTCAACACCGCTAGAGGACTCCCCATTGTTCTCTTAAGCAGGGGGAGAACTCACAGTACACATCTTTATAGACACATCGGAGCCATGCCATGGACTAAACCTTCGACTAGGAGGGGGGAAACCTCTCCTCCCCTACCCTTGGGCTGTTCCCGGTAGCCCAAGACAATGGACTTATGCATGACCAGTGTTGTGTTGGGAGATCTCTGGAGGAAGAAGAGTGGGGGCTCTTAGCTGCGGCAAGACCTCATGCCCATTGGTGATTGTGGACTTATTATGGACCTTAGGAATAACATGGATTTTTGTTTTGGTATGCTTCCCGCCTTAATAAACCCCGTTGGATCATTCTTAGTCCGGTGGTCTCTTCTTGCTCTGCCGCATACCCCGTTACACCGGTGCAGAGGGGTGAGCGGGATAATGGGTGGTGAAAGGGGTGAATATTCATTTTGCATTTACATGCGCATCAGCTAGCCAAGCATATTTTAATGCCAAATGGATATTCACCCCTTCTCGCGCCCATAATCTCGCTCACCCCTCTGCGCCGATGTCACTGATTGGGTGCAGTCAGACTGCCATATTACTCGCCCGAGGATCGCATTGCAAACCTTGGACTGGCCATCCTGACTTGAGCGTGGTGGCATGTATTTCTATGCAGCTATCATGCTCAGATCAGGAGAGCAAACGGCCAGTCCAAGGACTGTGATGCGATCCTCGGGCATACGGCAGCCTGACTGAATCACTGATGTCAGCGCAGAGGGGTAGGCAGGATTATTGATGGGGAAGGGGTGATCATTCATTTGGCATTAACACACGTTTGACTAGTCGGCGCACGACTCTAAATTTTCCGAGGCTTACAGCAACACAACGGGGGGAACGTACATCAATAAAAGTTACATATCCTGAAAGGCTGAGACCCTGATTGCAGTGATGTATTAGTTACTGGATTGCTTTGTGCCATTTTGATAGAATCCTTGTTTTCTTTGCTGTAGATTTAGGATTGGTCAGAATGCTGAGTTGCTTATAACCCCACCTACACCCCTGATTGGCAGCTTCCTATGTTCACTGTACATTGTCAGCTTCCTAAGTACACTACACATTGTCAGCAAGCTACTAATCAGCTGTGGGGGTGGGGTTACAGAGATTAGCTGGACTATCTTGCATGTGATACCTAGATCGACAGTGATAATCTCCTGCTTATAAATCACTGATCGTATTGAAACTACAGGAAGCTGCTGAGCAAGTGACACATCCCTGCAATCAGGATCTCTGCCCCTACATTTTGCTGCTCTCAGATTAAATAGCAGAAACCTGCTGATAGATTCCCTTTAACATAAGCATTTTCAGAGTCCAGTTCAAGTCATAAAAAGCTCATTTTAATATCAGAGTTATGCAGTCATTCTGACATGGATTTTTAAAGTAGGATATTTAATAATGTATGCATTTATAGTGTGGAATCTGGTGGCATAACTGCTTTTAGAGAAGTAATGTGAATTGCCTTTATAAAGCATATTTTAGGTCTGGGTGAGGTCTGCATTACAGTCTCATTCAGGCATACTTGCTCTTTCTTTAATTTCACTGATAGAACTTAAACCGATTATTCTCTATGGAGTTGTTCACATGTCCATGTGCGTCTGCAAAAAAAAATCACAGAGACATGTCTTTTATTGGAGTCACAGATCAAATTTACCCATATAACTCTATGAGTCCGTGATAATCACAGACAGCACACAGTTTGCATCAGTGTACAGGCCGTGTGCTATCCGTTATTAACATTATAATGAATTGCAGAAGCTTTGTTATATATTAATATACTTACCTTGTAATGTCTTCAGATCCTGTTCCGTCATGATGTGTCCGGATCCCAGAATTCCAAGCGGCGGAAGTTCGCCGACCGCCATATTGGGACACCCAAGTGATGGGTGTCTCAATATGGAAACCGCTGGTGGTACCAGCCTCTTGCACGGTACCACCAGCGGAACAACGTCACACCACACACACACACTGTATACGCCGTATGCACCACACACACACACGCACTATCCATATGCACCACACACACACACACACTGTATACGCCATATGCACCACACACACACTGAATACGCCGTATGCACCACTCACACACACGCACTATCCATATGCACCACACACACACACATACTGTATATGCCGTATGCACCACACACACTGTATATGCCGTACGCACCACACACACACATATTGTATACACCGTACGCACCACAAACACACACTGTATACGCGATAAGCATGACACACACACACTGTATACGCCGTACGCACCACACACACACACTCTGTATACGCGGTAAGCATGACACACACACACTGTATACGCCATACGCACCACACACACACACTGTATACGCCGTACGCACCACACACACACACACACTGTATACGCGGTAAGCATGACACACACACGCTGTATACACCGTAAACACCACACACACACACACTGTATACGCCGTACGCACCACACACACACACATTGTATACGTCGTACGCACCACACACACACTGTATACGCCGTATGCACCACACACCCACTGTATACGCCGTATGCACCACACACACACACTGTATACGCCGTATGCACCACACACACACACTGTATACGCCGTATGCACCACACACACACACATTGTATACTCCGTATGCACCACACACACACACTGTATACGCCGTATGCACCACACACACACACACTGTATACGCCGCATGCACCACACACACACTGTATACGCCGTATGCACCACACACACACTGTATACTCCGCATGCACCACACACACACACTGTATACGCCGTATGCACCACACACACACACACACTGTATACGCGGTAAGCATGACACACACACGCTGTATACACCGTACGCACCACACACACACACACTGTATACGCCGTACGCACCACACACACACATTGTATACGTCGTACGCATCACACACACACTGTATACGCCGTATGCACCACACACACACTGTATACGCCGTATGCACCACACACACACACTGTATACGCCGTATGCACCACACACACACACTGTATACGCCGTATGCACCACACACACACACTGTATACGCCGTATGCACCACACACACACACTGTATACGCCGTATGCACCACACACACACACACTGTATACGCCGCATGCACCACACACACACTGTATACGCCGTATGCACCACACACACACTGTATACTCCGCATGCACCACACACACACACTGTATACGCCGTACGCACGACACACACACACTGTATACGCCGTACGCACCACACACACACACTGTATACGCCGTACGCACCACCACACACTCTAAATATGCCGTACGCACCACACACACACTATATACGCCGTACTCACCACCACACACACTGTATATGCCGTACGCACCACACACACACATTGTATACGCCGTACGCACCACACACACACTCTGTATACGCCGTACGCACCACACACACACTGTATACGCCGTACGCACCACACACACACACACTGTATACGCCATGCACTCCACACACACACTGTGTACGCCGTACGCACCACCACACACACTGTATACGCCGTACGCACCACACACACACACAATGTATACGCCGTACGCACCACACACACACACTGTAAATGCCGTATGCACCACACACACACTGTATACGCCGTACGCACCACACACTGTATACGCCATATGCACCACACACACACACTGTATACGCCGTACGCACCACCACACACTCTGAATATGCCGTACGCACCACACACACACTATATACGCCGTACTCACCACCGCACACACTGTATATGCTGTACGCACCACACACACACACTGTATACGCCGTACGCACCAGACACACACACTCTGTATATGCCATATGCACCACACACACACTGTATACGCCGTACGCAACACACACACACACACACACACGCACACACACACTGTATACGCCATGCACTCCACACACACACTGTGTACGCCGTACGCACCACCACACACACTGTATATGCCGTACGCACCACACACACACACTGTATACGCCGTACGCACCACACACACACTCTGTATGCACCGTACGCACCACACACACACTGTATACGCCGTACGCACCACACACACACACACACACACACACACTGTATACGCCATGCACTCCACACACACACTGTGTACGCCGTACGCACCACCACACACACTGTATATGCCGTACGCACCACACACACACACTGTATACGTCGTACGCACCACATACACACACTCTGTATACGCCGTACGCACCACACACACACTGTATACGCCGTACGCACCACACACACACACTGTATACGCCGTACGCACCACACACACACACTGTAAATGCCGTATGCACCACACACACACTGTATACGCCGTACGCACCACACACACACTCTGTATACGCTGTATGCACCACACACACTGTATACGCCGTACGCACCACCACACACACACTGTATACGCCGTACACACCACACACACACTGTATACGCCGTACTCAACACACACTGTATACGCCGTACGCACCACACACACACTGTATACGCCGTACTCAACACACACTGTATACGCCGTACTCACCACACACACACTGTATACACCGTACGCACCACACACACACACACACACACTGTATACGACGTACGCACCACACACACACACACACACACTGTATACGCCATGCGCACCACACACACACACTGTATACACCATACGCTCCACACACACACTGTGTACGCCGTACGCACCACCACATACTCTGAATACACCGTACGCACCACACACAGACAATGTATACGCCGTACGCACCACACACACACACACTCTGTATATGCCGTACGCACCACACACACACTGTATACACCATACGCACCACCACGCACATACTCTGTATACGCCGTATCCACCACACACAAACACTGTATACACCGTACGCACCACATACAGACACTATGCCGTACGCACCACACACACACACGGTATACGCCATACGCAACACACACTGTATACGCCGTATGCACCACAAACACACACACTGTATACGCCGCATGCTCCCCACACACACACTGTATACGCCGTAAACACATTGTATATGCCGTACGCACCACACACACACTGTATATGCCATACGTACCACACACACTTACTGTTTACGCCGTACGCACCACACACACACTGTATATGCCGTACGCACCACACACACACATTGTATACGCCGTATGCACCACACACACACACACACATTGTATACGCCGTATGCACCACACACACATTGTATACGCCATATGCACCACTCACACACACGCACTGTATACGCCATATGCGCCACACACCCTGTATACGCAGCACACACACTGTATACGCCGTACGCACCACACATACACACTATACGCCGTACGCACCACACACACACACTGTGTACGCCGTACGCACCACACACACACACTGTATACGCCGTACACACCACACACACACACACTCTATGCACCGTACGTGACGCGCCCCTGGGCCTTCTGTGTCATGCGGCATCGCGTGCACGGGGGCTTACCCGGAGCTGGATCAGATGGGGGTAGTAGTCTCGTGGCGGTGACCCGGTCCGTGCCCAGGGAGTCAAACTAAGTGGCGAGTCTATTAGCGGTAGATGTTGGACGACTACGCCACCCGTTGAGTACAGCTAAGGAGCTGCTGCTGCAGGGCAGACCGCTGAGGCCGGTGGTAGGATTGTGCAGCGTGATAGTATAACCCCCAACGGGAGGGGTATGGCCTCAGGGCAGCCGACGTGGATGATGGGGGTAGCAGGAACCACTCGGAGACGGTACGGTGTAGTTCAGGGTCTTTACTGGTGACAAAGATAGACCCTCCCGGAGTACTGGCTAGCGATTGGGGTCTGGTCAGTCCTTGAGCAGATGGGATCTCTTCTGGCCAGGCGGAGTTGTAGGCCTCCCAAACTAACTGTACTCTTCTGGCTACCTTGCTAGAGGTGGGTATAAGTAGCCCACGTCCCTGAGTGTACCGTGTGGTGCTCACCCGTATGGCCGGTGACTCGGGGCCTTCTAGTAGCTTCCGCTCCACGACGGCGGTGCTGGTCCCATGCGTGTGACCGTGCCTTCGGGTTTCTTGGCCAGAGGACCTGAAATCCCCTGCCTGACAGATTCTGCTGCTGGGTAGGAGTTAGTCCCCACAGCCTCGGACTCCGGGTCCGGTAAGAAATCTTCTCAGTCAGGGCGAGCTCTGCAGCTGCCAGCCCCTGACTCCTTGTAACACTGCTCCCACAGAGCTCCTGTTGTTTCTTCCCATAGCTGCTTCTCTTCTCTGTCTCTACTTCTGGCATGGCCCAGGAGCTGGGCCCAGCCGGAGCCACAGCTCCCTGTCAGCCCGCCTGGCTGAACTCTCCCCCTGAACTCTCTAACCCTGCCTCAGCCCCAGGTTTATATAGGGGAAGTTCTTCCCCTCCCAGGACTGGGCAGGAGGTGTGGCATGCATAGGATTCCTGACCAAGAGACCTCCCACCTGCTCTCAGACATAACATTGCTGTTACTGTGGAAACCAGACCCCTGGGGTGCCACATTCCCCCCCTAGTGAAATTTAGTACTCCGGGACTAAACATATTTTTAGAAAAACATAACAAGGTATAAACAATAATAATACAATAAGAAAAACACATAAAGATGGTCACGGCGTGTCCGCAACCGGGTGCAGTTTTTGAAGAAAAGCAAGGTGTCCATTTCACCAAAACAGGGAGACGTAACCAGGTAGGGGTCTGTCCTGCCCCGAGTCCTTAACAGTCTTTAGTCCATTCCTAAGTTACGCTCCAACCAATTGTACAAGGATTCCCGGTAAATCCACCAAGGACTCCCATAAATTACTAGAAACACATAATTATTTACAGGATATGGCCGCTCTCAGTCCTCGGCCAGTGGGGATAAGGAATGGCTGCTCACAGTCCTCAGCCTGGTTTAAGATAGGGGCACATGGGGAACAATTCACTAATCCCAACGGGGACCATATTTTAATTAGCAGCAGTCCTTGTACCTTACGGGTAACTATTTACAGCTCTTTATTCACGCTACTTCCCTTCAGTAGCTATGTCCTCTTTGTGCTCCCTCCTGAGGGTAGTCCTCAGACCCGTCCGGGTCCTCTTGGCTTTCCTCGTATTGGTAGTACTGCAGCTCCTCCTCGGTTAGCTGGGTTAGTATCTCTGCGACAGTCCTCCTCCCAGGTGGCCAGGACTTTACCTCCCTTTGGGCTGCCCCGGTTAATTGGGCCACCAGGATGCTCACTTTTTGCTCCTCTGTGAGGGGGTACACCTGGAAGAGGCTATCCAGCTTTTCTCTAAAGTCATGCAGGGTATGTGACTCCCCTGAGTACTGGGGTAGCCAGGCTGCCCCCGGGATATAGGGCATGGTGAAAGGCATGACCGCAACAGCGGTGGCGCTGGCGGGGGTTGAAGCGGTGAAGCTCTCCTCCGTATCCGGCATCCTTCTCCCCCCTAGTGGACCGTGGCCTACCTTGCGATGATCCTCTTCCGTAGGCCGCGGCTCCGCAGTGGATCGTCAGGGTTGAGGACCTTCCGTCGCGCTCCTGTGACGTCGGCGTCTGCTGGGCTCCTTCCAGGACCTTACGCAATGTCCGGACGTGAGGCGGGGCTTCAGTTCTCGCGCGCTTTCGGAGTCCACGCCCCTCTTCTTCCCTCGCGGCGTCCTCAAGATGGCGTCCAATGGCGGGAAAACTCCACATATGGCGGGAAGAAGGCTGAAGATGGCGCCGGATGGCGGGAAAACTCCACCGATGGCGGGAAGGAAGCGGAAGATGGCGCCGGATGGCGGGAATCTTCACCACAGGTAAGTTTGAACAGTCTTTTTCAGGCACGCAGTACCCGGTGGTTGCGGGCACGAAATCCTGCCGACTACGCCAAAAGTTGACGCGCCCCTGGGCCTTCTGTGTCGTGCGGCATCGCGTGCACAGAGGCTTACCCGGAGCCGGATCAGATGGGAGTAGTAGTCTCGTGGCGGTGACCCGGTCCGTGCCCAGGGAGTCAAACTAAGTGGCGAGTCTATTAGCGGTAGATGTTGGACGACTACGCCACCCGTTGAGTACAGCTAAGGAGCTGCTGCTGCAGGGCAGACCGCTGAGGCCGGTGGTAGGATTGTGCAGCGTGATAGTATAACCCCCAACGGGAGGGGTATGGCCTCAGGGCAGCCGACGTGGATGATGGGGGTAGCAGGAACCACGCGGAGATGGTACGGTGTAGTTCAGGGTCTTTACTGGTGACAAAGATAGACCCTCCCGGAGTACTGGCTAGCGATTGGGGCCTGGTCATTCCTTGAGCAGATGGGATCTCCCCTGGCCAGGCGGAGTTGTAGGCCTCCCAAACTAACTGTACTCTTCTGGCTACCTTGCTAGAGGCGGGTATAAGTAGCCCACGTCCCTGAGTGTACCATGTGGTGCTCACCCGTATGGCCGGTGACTCGGGGCCTTCTAGTAGCTTCCGCTCCACGACGGCGGTGCTGGTCCCATGCGTGTGACCGTGCCTTCGGGTTTCTTGGCCAGAGGACCTGAAATCCCCTGCCTGACGGATTCTGCTGCTGGGTAGGAGTTAGTCCCCACAGCCTCGGACTCCGGGTCCGGTAAGAAATCTTCTCAGTCAGGGCGAGCTCTGCAGCTGCCAGCCCCTGACTCCTTGTAACACTACTCCCACAGAGCTCCTGTTGTTTCTTCCCATAGCTGCTTCTCTTCTCTGTCTCTACTTCTGGCATGGACCAGGAGCTGGGCCCATCCGGAGCCACAGCTCCCTGTCAGCCCTCCTGGCTGAACTCTCCCCCTGAACTCTCTAACCCTGCCTCAGCCCCAGGTTTATATAGGGGAAGTTCTTCCCCTCCCAGGACTGGGCAGGAGGTGTGGCATGCATAGGATTCCTGACCAAGAGACCTCCCACCTGCTCTCAGACATAACATTGCTGTTACTGTGGAAACCAGACCCCTGGGGTGCCACATACGCACCACACACACACTGTATAATCCGTACGCACCACACACACACACTGTATACGCCATACCCTCCACACACACACTATATACGCCGTACGCACCACCACACACACTGTATATGCCGTACGCACCACACACACACTGTATACGCCGTACGCAACACCACACACATACTCTGTATACGACGTATGCAACACACACAAATACTGTATGCGCCGTATGCACCACATACAGACACTGTATATGCCGTACGCACCACACACACACACTGTATACGCCATACGCAACACACACTGTATATGCCGTATGCACCGCACACACACACTGTATACGCCGCATGCTCCCCACACACCCACACACACACTGTATACGCCGTAAACACACTGTATACACCGTATGCACCACACACACACACACACTGTATACGCCATATGCACCACACACACACTGTATACGCCGTGCGCACCACACACACACACTATACGCCGTATGCACCACCACACACACACTGTATACGCCGTAAACACACTGTATACACCGTACGCACCACACACACACACACACTGTATACGACATATGCACCACACACACACTGTATACGCCATACGCACCACACACACACACTACACACCGTACGCACCACACACACACACTGTATACGCCATACGCACCACACACACACTGTATACGCTGTACTCAACACACACTGTATACGCCATATGCACCACACACACACTGTATACGCGGTACGTACCACACACACACACACACTGTATACACCATACACACCACACACACACACACTCTGTATACGCCGTACGTACGTTTTGTCCTTATGTGGATACAATGTAAATTAAAGCACCTTTGTCATAAATTTTTCCATGTTAATAAAATGTTACCTTTACCTACTTTGCTTTCATTTTAACACAGGAGGAGGAGCGAGTGCACATAGGAAAGAGGACACACAGGGGGGAGACTGCTCAATCGAGAGAACACATGAGGGAAGAAGACAGCACAGGGATGGAGAGAGAGAGCAGGCAAAGGGGAGAGCACATGGGGAACACAGGTCAAAGAAGAGATCACATGAGAGGAGAAGAGATCACATGAGAGGAGAAGACAGATCTATCCATCTAGTTTATTTATACTTACCTTGTAATGTCTTTACATCCTGTTCCATCCAGATGTGTCTGGATCCCAGAATTCCAAGCGGCGGAAGTTCGTCGACCACCATATTTGGAACCCAAGTGATGGGTGTCACAATATGGAAACCGCTGGTAGTACCAGCCTCTTGCGCGGTACCACCAGCGGAACACCATCGCGAACACGCCATACACACCGCACATGCCGCCGCCAGGATCAGCCGAATGATTCACTGACCGCCGCCATCTTTGTACAGGAGGAGCGCATGTGCAGTTTTAATGTGACCGCCGCTATCTGCCTGCACAAATATGGCGGCGGTCTGATTTCCTGCTCGGGGAGACAGCCCAAACGAGAGGACACATGAGGGAAGAAGACAGCACAGGGTTGGAGAGAGAGAGCAGACAAGGGGGAGAGCACATGGGGTACACAGGTCAAAGTAGAGATCACATGAGAGGAGAAGACAGCAGATGGGGAGAGAGAAAGTGCACAGGGGGGAGACAGCTCAAATGGGACAGCACATGAGGGGAGAACACAGCACAGGAAGGAGAGAGACAGCAGACAAGGGGGATAGCACATGGGGTAGACAGGTCAAAAAATAGAGCACAGATGGGAGAAGCCAGCACATGGGGGAAAGAGAGAGTGGATAGGTGGGTGAGCAGATGGGGAGGAGAGATTCTCAACGCTGCAAAGCCTGCCCCCATCGTGACATTACCACCCTCCCGATGCGATAGCACCGGGCCTCCATCTAGTTTATTTATATATTACATGAAAATCACTGATGATACTTTGATGTTTAAAACTAATACACTGATGATACTCGGATCGCTTTTTGTATATATGAGAAACAACAGACGGCTGAATGAGGCACTTTTCCCCACGCTAAGAAATGTGTCAATCATATACCATATGTTAGTTACTAATTACCTTTTTCCTGTACATCTGCCAATGGTCATATGACAGCTAAACTACTTGCAAGATAGGAAGGATTAAAAAATAAATCAGTAATTGTCAAAATTATTGTCACAAAATAAGTTAAAAAATATTTTTCCTTGCATTTATATATTCTACTCATTTTATGTCCCATCATCACTGCATCCAATAAGGTTGGATTTTGAAAATTCCTTTCTTGTTTGCCACTTCTTTATATTTTGTGCTCAGGATTTTTTACGTTCTTTGGTACCTTAGCAGAAAGGACTGACCTGAATCTTCAATGGTTGGTCTCACCAGTTTAGCTGTGAAAAAAAGATAATGGAGTGAGTGTTTATCTTTGTAAGAGGAAATAATTATTATACTTATTCTCATGGTTCAGTCACAAATATACTACTGAGTGACTGCACAATTAATGTCCTCAAAAAATATGGCTGGACCTTCCGGTGCTTCTAGTGTTGTCCTTCAAGCAGAGATAATGTTAAAAGCATTTTTATGTTTCAGAAAACCCCTTTCACCTGGCTACAGTTTTTGTGTTAAAAAAACAAAGTGTTCTTTACTCACAATCTCCAGATCCAGCGCTGAGTCTCCTCTGCTTCTCCTTGTGTCTGCTATGGTATGCATTGCTAATCTCAAGTTGACAGTTCTGAAGTCAGAAACTCTGCTCAGGTTGACACTCCAAGTTGATGACACGAGCCATTCAGATGGGTATTACCATTTTAGAGATCTACAATATAGACAGATTTTCGGCTTAAATTGCTGATAGATGTTGGTCCCGCTGCTGAGACTTGCATTTATCTTGACATCAAGGGTTCCCTGACCCTACTGATACCTAATATGTATTGTGTCAGTGGATAGGTGGAAACTAGAGTTGGACACATTTATTTAAATTGATTGGATTCTGCTTGAATTCTGCAAAATACATATTTTCCAAAATGACTAGCCACCTCTTTGCTGAACCAAACAGGGTCAGCAAAAGGTTAAAAAAATAATACCCCACAGCTCACTCTTTCCCGTACATTACATTACATTCTCTTCCCCTATGCATCTTTATGCTAGGCCAAGACTTCCAGCCACAACTAGGCCTTAACACTCACTCTTAGTTGCGGACAGAAGGCCTGGCCTAGAAAAGACGCAGCTTGTGGTAGCTGTAAGAACCATACTGAACTGAGAACCGTACGAGGCAGAGGTAGCAGCAGAGGTGAGTGATGAAGTGAGTATTGGTTGTTTCATTTTTTTTCTTCATCTTTCGTTTATTATGCCCTGGGGTCTCTTAAGACATTTAATTTGCGGAGAATAAACTCACTTCAAATCAAATTTCTCAGTATAATTTGCACAATTTGGCAAATTGGAATCTCGTCAGATCTCATCATCTCTGGTGGAGATACATGTGTAGCATTACCCATTGATTTATAGTATATGGGAACTTGGGAAAAAAAACAGAAATGTCTTATTAAGAAATGTTTTATTTTATGTTGAATACTATTTTCTGATCCATGTTTGGAAAATAAGGAAATGCTTCATGAATCAGGTTCTTAACTCAGTGTTGATAGATCTCATCTAAAGTCAGATATTCTGGTGAGAAGATCCATTCAATGGACTGTCTATCCTAGATATCACCCCTTGATTATAAAGGCATTAGTGGAAATTGTTAAGACTGATGCTTCATATGAAAGTCTAATTCTAAAGTGTTTTGGAGTAAGAATCACTTAAAGAGGTTGTCCATTACTTTTACAGTGATGACCTATCCTCAGGATAGGTTGTCAATGTGTGATCCGCCGTGGTCCGACACCCGGCACCCCCGATGATCAGCTGTTATTGGTGGCGGCCGGCTGGAAGTACTCACTTGCCAAGGTGCTCCATCTTATGGTAGTGGCCGGGGCTTGGTACTGTACACCCACATTCTGTTCAACTCAATACGAGGTGGATGTTTAGTACTCTGCGGTGGCCACTACCAGAAGACACAGCAGCTCGGCAAGTGAATACTTCTAGCCGGTGGCTGTCACTGATTACAGCTAACTGGTGGGGGTGCCAGGTGTCTGACCCTGACCGATTAGGCATTGATGATATATCCTAAGGATAGGTCATAAATGTAAAGTAATGGACAACCACTTTAATTTATAAAAAGGGCACACACCTTCTGATAAATTTTGGCTAATCTATGACTGTATCTAGTGAAAGCCCTTAATATGTTAACCGTCATCACCGCTCACATAGTTTCCTGTCCTCAGTTGAGCTTTCCAATTTCTTCATCTTAAAAACATATTGTTGCCTATTTCACAGGAAGCTGATAAACATAGAAGTCTTTTGAAGGAAAAGCCAAACATGAATAGAGTGTACAAGGTCCAGACAGATATTAACTATGGTCAGTTGCAAACCCTGCACTCCAGTTTTGCAATGCAATAGTATAAGCCAAAGAGCCACAGTCTGCCTTTTACATAGAAATAGAGGATGCACATTATCATTTGGATCAGGGAACCCCTATAGGCATTTTCCTTTTATTTAATTACATTTCATATAATTTTCCATTTAGAATAAGTCATTGGCAGCACAGTAACATTACTCATCACTAAGAATGGAAAACTTTGGCACACATGTATGTCATGCTACAATAGTATAATTCTTGGCGTGTTTATTTATGTCTGTTGATGGAAATCTTGGCACATCTGCATAAAAGTAGCAGTGATGTCAGAAGAAAGAAAATTTCACTCCATGCCTGTTTCAGCCTGCTTTTCAAATGCCCTTTACTGACTATAATTATTTTTTTCATGTACTAAAAGTCTTCAGGAACTGAATCAAGGAAGTGACATTATCCATGTCAACAGCTTTAAAATGTACACTGGGACTATAGGCATATTTGCAAATTGTAAACAGCAAAACATTAATATCCAAACTGAACATATTTTTCCGCCTTATCATCTTTTGACTTTTTTGAACTATTTTTCATGTTTTCACAAGAAACAGATTGGAATGTATACTGTAAAGTTAGAGAACATCAGTTTGTCTAATGTAAAAACGGATGATTTAAAAGAATTCAAAGGAAAGAAAAGTTATAAAGCTGTACACATCGTATCATTAGTCATTTTTAAATAATCAAATATGTCTGACATTTCTAACATTCGTTCACAGAAAATATGCTCATGCCACTCCCTAATTCGGAGTCTTAAAAGACAGAGTGTTAGGATAAAACCAAAGGAAAGAAAAACCTTCATGCTCTTTAGCAGACCGGGGCAAAGTGTGGCCTGCGGGCCATATCTGGCCTTCTCGCTGTTCCTGTCTGAGCCATGGATTGAGACTCCCAAGGTCTGAATATAGTGGTCTGGCGGTCCGATTTAATCTTTAGGCCACATTCACACAGTCAGTATTTGATCAGTATTTGTAAGACAAAACCAGAAGTGGGTGATAAATGCCGAAGTAGTGACGTGTTTCTATTATACTTTTCCCCTGATTGTTCCACTTCTAGTTTGAGTTTACAAATACTGATGAATACGGAATGTGTGAATATGGCCTTATATGCATCCTCATGATGCATATAATGGTCAGTAGAATGGTAGAGGAGGGAACCGCTAGGTCCTCCTGCCATTTAGCATGTGTGACTGAGACAGTAGACCCTATTAGATCACTATATTGCATCTGCTGTGTGGAGCCTCAGTCCACACAGCAACGACTGGCACAGAGCACCACGGGATCGAACAACTTGCGCGGAGCACCACAGCTGTGTGTGTGCTCCTGTATGTAAGGTGAACTATGTGGGCTAAAACCGTATATATGGGGCTGCGTATAGGATCATACTGTTTAGGGAGTTGTATGGGGGCTCATACTGTATATAAGGGGTTGTATGGGAACTCATACTTTACATAGTAAGGGCTCCTACTGTATATAGGTGCTGTGTATGGGCTCATACTGTATGTGGGATCAAAATATTTGCAGAGCTCTGAGGGATCATACTGTATATAGGCTTTGAGGACCATCATACCGTGTGTAGAGCATTGTGAGGACAGTCATAGCTTGTGTGGCTGAGAGGACCATCATACCGTGTGTGGGGAGGGCTGTGAGGACTATCATTACTGACTGGGAGCCATGATACATGTCTGTGGGGGGATATGGAGGCTATCATTGTGTGTGGGGTCCTGTGGGGGATCATACTGTGTGGTGGGCTGTGAGGACCATCAAACCATATGTGAGGAGCTGTGAAGAACATCATAATGTGTGTGTGGGGCTATGAGATCCATCATACTTTGTGAAGAGCTGTGCAGCCATCATACTATGTTAGGGAGCTGTGGAGCCATCATAATATGTTGCGGAGCTGGAGCTGTGAGGCATCATACTGTGTTGTGAAGGTGTGCGGGCATCATACTGTGTGTGGGAGAACTGGGTACATCATACGGCATGGGCGGAGTTGTTCATCAAGATACAAGGCCAGAATAATGGCAGCATATGATTTAAAAACTTTATAAGAAGCAGAAAATTCTATGGTTTTGGTTAGCGGCTAATGTTAAAAATACAAGCTATAACAAGTTCTATAGGAACCTGTGTTAGCAGTAGCAGTGAGTCACCTGTCTTAATTCTGCTCAATATTAAGTGATACAATTAATATTAATGTGAGGAGCTGCCCACTTACTAAAGACTATTATACTTTTCCTGCAACGGACCACCATTTTTGTCAATATTATTATTGTGTTTTATTAGTGATTTACCGTATTTTTCAGACCATAAGAAGAAAATTTTGGAGGAAAATGGGGGGTGCGTCTTATAGTCCGAATGTTGAGGGGGGTGTATATTTATGTGTGGTGTGGGGGGAGCAGTATTGGTGGAGGAGCGGGGCACAGGAGGCTGCAGCCGCCCGCTGCAGCCTACACTGTCCCCGCTGCTAAAGAAAATGAATATTCACTGCTCCCCACGCCCATGGGGCGTGGGGAGCACTGAATACTCATGCTCCTTAATAGCGGTATACAGTGTAGCGGGGCTGCAGCTGCTGCTGCCGGCTATCTCCTGTGCCTGCTATGAAAGGCTTGAATATTCAGTCTATTGATTCTGACCTCCATAACAGTCATAGTCTCTCATGTAGCCCCTCGGGAAAATTAATTGCTCACCCCTGCTCTATATAATTGTTGTCTAGCCAACTTTAAACAAGTAACTTTAGTGTAAGGGTAAAGCAATTAGTAGCATAAATATATGAATGGTTATAGAGCAAATAATCAACAACAGCTTTTGCCAGCCAAACAGGGAGAGTATGCCTTCTACCCACTGGTCACTTTTCTTTTCGGTAACCTGTGCTTAGCCACTACATACTACCATACTGCATATCATCCTCCTTGTTATTGTATACCATAGCACAGATTCACAGAAAATTCCCAGGGAAGAATGTGATGTTAACGGGGTTATCCACTACTAGGACAACCCCTTCTTGATCTAAATCTTTGGCCCCGATAAAATAAAAAAGCTTATACTCACCTTCCGTGCCGGCTCCCTTCCAGCGATGTCGGCACTCGCGGTCCCAGGGCTGCATGTGAGACGTGAACACGGCGCTCAATCAGCACTGGCGTCACTGTCTCCGCCTTCTGTCAAATTGAACATGAAGAGGAAGTCTGGGCTGCGGCTGCTCTCTGACTCCCACTGTTCAACTTGTCTGAAGGCGGACCAGTGACGCCAGAGCTGATTGGGCGCCTGGTTCATGTGTCACAAAAGCAGCACGGGAGGTGAGTATACCCTTTTTTATTTTATCGGGGACAAGCGTTGGGTATGAGATGAAGTCGTCCAAGTAGTGGACAACTTTTTTAATTATAATTGACTTTTATGCGAACAGTAATGAATTGAGAACTCTATGGCATTATTAAATGTTTACTTAATAATTGTATTAATTCAGCATTGTGGTTGGTCCAGAATAGGGTCGAGACTCTTCTAGCTATATCTTTGAAAGCAGAGCTAATATGAGAGCTTCCGTTTCATATGTCTACAGTTCAGATTATCTCTAGGGGGCTTAATTTATGGCTTTGTATAAAGGACAAGAAAAAGAGATACTTCAGAACTATAAACATGAAATGATGGCGCACTTTTGTGCTATGAAGTTACATGTTGTTTTAAGAATTTTCAATTAGCAATGCAGAAAATACTTGCACAGGGCAAACCATACTTCAATAAAAGTATTCAAAACAATAAAGTTGGCATTGACTATATTATATGAAACTATGGATTTGTGCCTTGGAATATTAATAAAGTCCATAATACATTACCAATGCCAATAGCTACAATATATATCAGATAGAGTTTCGGATTGACAGCCTGCTGTGTTGTCTTTTTTTTAGAACTTGTTTAATCATTAAGAAAAACAAACAATGGCAATCAATGTTGATTTGGCAACACATTGGATAATAAATATTCACTGTTTAAAAAACAATTATATAGTTCATTTACAATGCTCTAATTGTTTTTCTTTTATGCTACATAAAATACTATTTTGCTTTATTCCACTCACAGGTTATTCATAGTGATAAATGTGTCTGTTACATCTTTATACAGAACATGTCTCAGCCAATTTGCTTCTGCAGAATAGGATACGTTAAAAGACCTGAAAATATCCTGCTTGGCTTATTAAAGCTAATCATTTGCAATAAAATCATGAAGATAGTAACAACTTTAAGACTCACTGCCAGATGAACCATGGCTTAGAATTTAAGATGATTTTGTTTGTATTGTTAGAAGGCCTCCTGTTTATGTCTGATCACTTTATTTTGCTTATAATATTAACATACAATATATCCTTGTACAGTTTGTTAATGCAGCCCCCCTCTATATTGCTGTACAAGCTAAACATCTAGGTGTAATGTGCAGCATTCAATCTTATTCAGAAACATACTGCAGTGTGATCAGTAATTGATTTTCTTGTCAAATTTCTGGATATTGTAAGAAACACCAACAAAGCAATGTAAGGGAGCAATGCAAACTGGTGCCGAGAGCTGTCTAGACAGAGACAGATGGGATTACCTTCAGCCAATGTCATTCAGACCCGATGTGTAGAAAAGCCTCTCAGTTCAAGCTAAAGTCAAAATCCCAATCAGGATGCTAAAGCCTGCGTAGTTCAGTCCTCTTCCCCCGGGATTGTGTTGAGGTAATAAACGATTTATGGCCCAGAACACATTTGAAGCATTCAGGGTTCTAGTTGCTTCAATTGCCGTGGCTATAATTGTATTCATACTGTACAAACATAATCTGATTTGTTATGAACTGTAATCAGAATATTCTCCCTACTTTGTTCTGGCAGAATATCTTGTCAGACATCCCACACTCCAAAGTAACCTAAACGCAGTTAGAACCAAGTCAGAAAGACATTCATATTTTATTTCTCCTTTCAAGAAAAGATAATTGAATCTATTCCCACTTGTCTCCTACATGTATTTTTTTTTGTCTTCTGGAAAGAGCAACCACATGCAACTTTTAATTTCCTAATGCCGGTGCCTTGTGCAATATAAACATGGCACAGATTGCTTCTTTCTCAATTCCCTTTCTACTCTCCTGCACAAACCATATCACATAAAATGTTTTATGTAAGTAAGCAGCTGCAGATCAGGGCTCATCCATGTGCACTGTGCATAATATTAAAACTGCTCTGCGCTTACAGTGAATCGAGCTCAATATGTATGCATTAGAACAATTTTAGAGGTGAGCTATTGTCTTGAATCATTGCACTCTGGTTGACTGAGGATATTTCATTACGGAACAATTTAAGCAAATATATGTAACCCATGCCTTTCAGTGTCCTTAAAAAAAAATCAATGGCTAAATTTACATTCTGCTATATAAATTTTTCCCTTGGCATGAGCTGAACATTTTACCAGTATATAGTTCATGATCACACCTAAAATTGAGATAATTATGGTCAATAACAGAAGAGTTGAAGATAAAGATTTCACAAAAATATTTAGATAGAAGTCATTTTCTAAATTTATAAATAAAATGTGGATACAAATTTTTGTGTTATTTCTGGTAACAAACATCTGACATGATATAAAATATTTTTTTTGTAGAATGGCATTTAAATGTTAGTAGCTTTCAAGCACATTTTATTTCTTAAGAGATTAAGATGGCTATTTTCTGACTAACTTGTCATTCACGGTTGGTGAGTGATTGTTGATGTTATGAACGACAACACTATAAGTTAAAATGACAAATCATTGGTCGATCTCTGCCTTGATCTGTGACCTTGTTTGGGCTTCTGTTGATGATGTACACATGTGCTGTTTGGCTTGAACAACTTTACAAATATTCTCAACCAGTGAACCTGGCAAAGACCAAAAACCCAACACGACAGATCAAGTTTTTCACAGATATTGGCCATCAATTGAGTTTGACATGGTCTTTTGTATCATTAAAAAGATAATAATAATTAGATGACATTGCATTACTAGTGCATTACTAGGTTAGTAGATCATCCCTACTGGATTACTTGAGTTGCTTTAAATTTCTTGTTCATTCTGCAGACATCGCTCAATATTTTACGCATGTGGATTAGGGATGTATAAGTGTGGATTTCCATACTATCAGGTTTTGCTCAGAATAATGTATCATGAAATATACAGTTGAAACCAGAAGTTTACATGCAATATATAAAAAGACACATATGCATGTTTTTCTCAATATCTGACATGAAATCAGAATAAACCTTTCCCGTTTTAGGTCAATTAGGATTATCTATAATTTATACATAATTTTTAATATTTGCCAAATGCCAGAATAATGAGAGAGAGAGAGATTTATTTAAGGCATTTTTATTACTTACTGCAAAGTCAAAAGTTTACATACATTTCATTAGTATTTCATGCCATTGCCCTTAAACTGAATGACTTGGGTCAAACGTTTGGGATATCCTTCCACAAGCTTCTCACAATAGTTGTTCGGAATTTGGGCCCATTCCTCTTGACAAAACTGGTGTAACTGATACAGGTTTGTAGGTCGCCTTGCTCGCACCTGCCTTTTCAGCTTTGCCCATAAATTTTCAGTAGGATTGAGATCAGGGCTTTGTGATGGCCACTCCAAAACATGGACTTTGTTATCCTTAAGCCACTTTGTTACAATTTTGGAAGTATGCTTCGGGTCATTGTCCATTTGGAAGACCCATTTCCGCCCAAGCTTTAACTTCCTGGCTGATGTCTTGAGATGTTGCTTCAGTATTGCCACATAATCTTCTTTTCCCATGATGCCATCTCTTGCAGCAAAACAGCCCCACAGCATGATGCTGCCACCCCCGTGTTTCACAGTTGGCATGGTGTTCTTAGGCTTCCAAGCTTCTCCCTTTTTCCTCCAAACGTAATGATGGTAATCATGCCCAAAAAGTTCAATTTTAGTTTCATCAGACCACAGGACGTCTCCAAAAATTAAGGTCTTTGTTCCTGTGTGCATTTGCAAACATTACTCTGGCTTTTTTATGTTTCTTTTGGAGTAATGTCTTCTTCCTGGCAGAGTGGCCTTTCAGCCCATGTTGATGCAGTACTTGTTTCACTGTGGATATTGACACAATCTTACCAACTTCCACCATCATCATCATATTGTCTTTTCCTTTTGTCCTTGGGTTGATATGCACATGTCAGACCAAAGCACGTTCATCTCTGGGACACAGAACCTGTCTCCTTCCTGAGCGGTATGATGGCTGGACATCCCCATCTTGTTTGAACTTGCGTATAATTGTTTGTATAGATGAACGAGGCACCTTCAAGTTTCATGAAATTGTACCCAAGGATGAGCCAGACTTGTGCATGTCCAAAATTCTCTTCCTGATATCTTGGCTGATTTCTTTAGACTTTCCCATGATGCTACACAAAAAAGCCATGTGTTTCATGTGTGCATTAAAATACATCCACAGGTGTATAGCTAATTAACTCAGATGTTGCCAAAAAAACTATCACAAGCTTCCAAACACATGACATCATCACATGGGCAGTCCAAAATTGTTTAAAGGCATAGTAATCTCAGTGTATGTAAACTTTTAACTTTGCAGTAAGTAAAAAAATGCCTTAAAACATTCTCTCTCATTATTCTGGCATTTGGAAAATATTAAAAATTATGGTAATTCTAATTGACTTAAAATGGGAAAGGTTTATTCTGATTTCATGTCAGATATTGAGAAAAACATGCATATGTTTCTTTTTATATAATGTCTGTAACCTTCTAGTTTTAACTGTATGTAGTAGAAGTAATAGTGGGAAGAAGCTATCTGGTAAGAAGTGCGAGGTAAATCTGAAAAAGATGTGGTCTGTTGTAGTTAATAGCAAAAAAATGTAAGTTGTCACAAAATACAGTGGTGTGAAAAAGTGTTTGCCCCCTTCCTGGTTTCTTATTCTTTTGCAAGTTTGTCACACTTAAATGTTTCAGATCACAAAACAAATTTAAATATTAGACAAAGATAAAACAAGTAAACACAAATTGCAGTTTTTAAATTAAAGTCTTTATTATTAAGGGAAAAAGAAATCCAAACCTACAGGGCCATGTGTGAAAAAGTGATCCCCCCCTTAAAACTTAAATTAACTGGGTTAATCACATGTTTGGGAAGCTGGTTTCAATTTCCTTAGCCACACACAGGCCTGATTACTGCCACACCTGTTCTCAGTCAATAAATCAGTTAAATATGACTTGCCTGACAAAGTGAAGTAGACCAAAAGATCCTCAAAAGCTTGACATCATGCTGCGATCCAAAGAAATTCAGAAACAAATGAGAAACAATGTAATCAAGATCTATCAGTCAGGAAAAGGTTATCAAGCCATTTCTAAAGCTTTGGGACTCTAGTAAACCACAGTGAGAGCCATTATCCACAAATAGCAAAAACATGAAACAATGGTGAACCTTCCCAGGAGTGGCCGGCTGACTAATATTACCCCAAGATCACAGTGATGACTCATCCAAGAGGTCACAAAAGACCCCAAAACAACATCCAAAGAACTGCAGGCCTCACTTGCCTCAGTTAAGGTCAGTGTTCATGACTCCATCATAAGAAAGAGACTGGACAAAAATGGCATGCATGGCAGAGTTCCAAGACGAAAACCACTGCTGAGGAAAAAGAACATAAAGGCTCATCTCAGTTTTGCCAGAAAACATCTTGATGACCAAAACTTTTGGGAGAATACTGTGTGAACTAACAAAATTTGTGTGAACTAGACAAAATTTGAACTTTTTGGAAGGTCTATGTCCCATTACATCTGGCGTAGAAGTAACACAGCATTACAAAAAAGGAACATCATACCAACAGTAAAATATGGTGGTGGTAGTGTGATGGCCTGGGGCTGTTTTGTTGCTTAAGGACCTGGAAGACTTGCTGTGGTAAATGGAACCATGAATTCTACTGTCTACCAAAAAATCCTGAAGGAGAATGTCCGGCTATCTGTGGTGACCTCAAGCTGAAGCGCACTTGGGTTATTTAGCAGGACAATGATCCAAAACACACCAGCAAGTTTATTTCTGAATGACTTAAGAAAAACAAAATTAAGACTTTGGAGTGGCCGAGTCAAAGTCCTGACCTTAATCCGATTAAGATGCTGTGGCATGACCTTAAAAAGGTGGTTCATTCTCGGAAACCCTCTAATGTGGCTGAATTACAACAATTTTGCAAAGACGAGTGGGCCAAAATTCCTCCAGAGCATTGTAAAAGATTCATTGTCAGTTCTTGCAAATGCTTGATTGCAGTTGTTGCTGATAAGGGTGACCAAGCCAGTTAAGTTTAAGGGGTAATCACTTTTTCACACAGGGCCCTGTAAGTTTACATTTCTTTTTCCCTTAATAATAAAGACCTTCATCTAAAAACTGAATTATGTGTTCACTTGTGTTATCTTTGTCTAATATTTAAGTTTGTTTTGTGATCTGAAACATTTTGGTGTGACAAATATACAAAAGAATAAGAAACCAGGAAGGGGGCAAACACTTTTTCACACCACTCTATATCACTCATATTTTGGAGATAAAAACATAATCGACCTTCCCTGTCAGTCTGAAACTGTATCAGGGGTCTACTGACCTGGTCCTGCTCTTGATAACGTAATTAGGCATTTAGTTGATCAAAATATTTATTTGTTAATAAAGAATTACAGTAAAACAATAACTATTACGTATAAAACTATAAACAATTTTAAAATGTGAATTTGATTAACCCCTTCGCAACCCTGGGATTTTCCGTTTTTGCATTTTCGTTTTTTACTCCCCTTGTCCCCAGTCCATAGCGTTTTTATTTTTTGGTCAATATGGCTGTGTGAGGGCTTATTTTTTGCAGGACGAGTTGTACTTTTCAACGCCATTACTAGTTTTACCATATCATGTACGGAAAAACAGGGAAAAAATTCCAAGTGCGGGAAATTGCAAAAAAAGTGCAATACCACAGATGTTTTTTTTATTTATTTTTTACCACGTTCACTGAATGCTAAAACTGACTGGCCATTATTATTTTCCAGGTCATTACGAGTTCGTAGACACCAAACATGTATAGGTTCTTTTTCATTTAAGTGGTGAAAAAAAATTCCAAAGTTGGGTAAAAAAAAAAATATATATATATATAGCGCCATTTTCTAAGACCTGTAGCGTCTCCAATTTTTGGGATCTGGGGCCTGGTGAGGGCTTATTTTTTGTGCACCGAGCTGAAGTTTTTATTGATACCATTTTGGGGTAGATCCAATGTTTTGATCGCCCGTTATTGCATTTTATTGCAATGTTGCAGCGACCAAAAAACGTAATTCTGGCGTTTAGAATTTTTTTCTCGTTACGCCGTTTACCGATCGAATTAATTATTTTTTTCTATTGATAGATCGGGTGATTCTGAACGTGGCTATACCAAATATGTGTATGTAGTGGTTTTTTTTATTATTTTATTTTGAATGTTGCAAAAGCGGGGTGATTTAAACTTTTATATTTTTTTAATTTTTTTTTATATTTTTAAAAACATTTTTTTTCACTTTTTGCTTGATTCTATAGTCTCCATAGGAGACTAGAAGCAGCACTTGTCTGATCGCCTCTGCTACTTACAGATGATCAGCAGATCACCTGTATGTAGCAGAAATGGTCCTGTGCTATGAGCGCCGACCACTAGGTGGCGCTCATAGCGACCAGCTCATGACAACCACTGGAGTCTTCTGCAGACCCAGGTTTGTCATGACCACCCATCAGTGACCCGCGATCACGTGACGGGGTCACTGATGGGCGGGGTAAGTGACGCGCTTCCTGCCCATCGCTGCTAAATGCCGCTGTCAGAGATTGACAGCGGCATTTAACATATTAAATAGCGATCCACCCGCGGCTGTTGCGGGCACATGTCAGCTGTAATAATCAGCTGACAAGTGCCCGGTTCAGTGCTGGCTCAGCGCCGGAGCCCTCACTGAACCGGGGGATTACAGCCTGTGTGTACTAATACGGCACAGCCTGTAAAGTGGTTAAGAAATTAGTTCCTCAGAATATCAGAGTGCAACACACAGTATACTGTATACTACCATACAGCAATGAAAACATGCAAAAAACAATTAAGTTACATAATATAGTACAACTAGAGATGATAAAATCTTTAAGATTCAAATTAGCCAGTTTCGACAAATTTTTCCCCAATGACTAGAAGTTATCTGCAATATTTCAAAGTCTGTAATGTCTAAGATCTCCTGGGACTCCGTTCAACCCCTTTCAAACTCTTTAACTCAAACACAGTCTTAGCAATGTCAAAGTGACCTCACCATAGAAACAGATGGTAAACCGGCAGTAACCGACAGCCCTTTTAATAACACAGTGCAATGACAGACTTTTCATGTTCTTTAACATAAAAAAACAGTCCAAAAATTATCCCTCTTTGTACATGTATTTAAACCAATGAACTCAGACTTAGTTTTGTGGCAAGGAAGTGTTATTTACTTGCTCCATTTAACCACTTTGGGATTTTGATAATAATTGCAGTTAATCACCTGAGAAGCTCAAATGGTAGCAATGATCTAATCTTTTAGAATTTAAATTTAGTTTGGCAATTCTTACAACAAATTTGATTTACGAGAATAAATTTGCCCTGAATCACAGGTACTCCAATTGCCCTGAAATGCTGTTTATAACATGCTATGGTCACCTTCGCTGTATCAACACATTCCAATCTCTCAACAAGCACAAAAATAAACAAAAACGGGGGAGTAGCCTTATACTATGTGCCCACCAGAATATCATATACACCTACAAATATGACACATAGGCTAACTGTATATAAAAAGCTTCCCAGCTTAAGATCTTTTGCCCGACAGTTTTTGTCCTTTTCCCTTGTGAACCGACCTTAGAGTTGTTCCTAGACTTACCTGATGGAGGCGTCAGTCATTTACTACCTGTTTGGGTGTTTTAGCCAGAATATTAGTACACCACTTTATTACTGTAATAATGTAAACCACCCATTTTTTTCATTCCCCCACTCTCGCCTTTTCCCCTTGTTTTTTTACCACTTCCTTGTTTTTCCCTCTCCTACTTTCCTGCCCTCTATTCTCACTTTTTCCCCACTTTGTCCCCTATATTTCATTATTACTATATATACAGTACATTTGTTGTTTTACCATGAATTTGCTCGGTGTATTGTTGTACTCATTTTGTTTACTCATTATTTCTTATCACCATATTATCATGTTTTAGAACATAAGGCCCAGTTTTCACTTTTGTCCCTTATTTTTATGCATTGAATTATGCATATTACCTTTGTTCTATACAAGGTGCTGAATTGCATTTGCGTCCACCGTAAAACGCAACACATACATTGTGGCACCGCATTGACACTTCTGCCCATCTGTTTGCCCACTCTCCCAGATCTCATACTTTGCACTGATGAGGGGCAATACTCCGAAACACCATGTCTGTAAATTGGGGTTCTGGTTTGGCTTTTATCCTAAGTCATGTGACAAGGCTCGTTAAAGGATATTGACATGTTGGATTGCTACTTCCAATAGGTGGCGCTAGAGTTCAAGCCCTCTTCCTCTCTGAAGGGACAATTTGCATATTTATTTCCCAGAGGAGCATGTAAGGCATTTAAGTCTCCTCATACTGACATGCCAGACCTGGCTTGTCACTCTCCACAAGGAGAAACCTTACCCCTTAGAATAAATTTCATGACATTTTTAGACTATAATCTCAGATGCCTAACTTGTATTTTGTTTGATAAATTAGATTGTTGTGTGGGTATTCCAAATTGAAAACTTTTTTTTTTCATTTCTTTGCTCTAGCATTCCTCCCTTTTGTTCCAGACTCATTTTTGCAATTCTTTACCCCCACGGGATTGCTTTATCAGTCCAAACACTGTGACTGCATTTATTTTTCATTGCTTTATTTTCTATAACTTCTTGACTTTTTACTGCTATATGCTGTGTGTTAGGTTAGTCTGAAATTCAGACTACAAATCTTATATTTCAATGTTTTTTTTAGACTATTAAACCTGTCTACTTTTAACCATGTGTCTGAAAAAAAGGTAATAATGAAAGCAGAACTATGATTTGCAGGCAGTAAAGGTTTTTTTTTTTACTTTGAGTAGGTTTTCATACATGAAGCTTAATAAGCGTAACTGTTAGATGACTGATCTATTTGTAGACAGAGGACATTGTTAAATGCATTTTTTGTTAGAGTACCCATCATAAAAGAATGTCCCTACATTTTTATTTTAATATATTACACATAAAAAATAAAACATTTCTAAACATAGATAACTAAAAAAATCGCTAGGGCACGTTCCTGGTATGCAAATCCGATTAATAAGGTATGTGCTACTGCCGAGGACATAATGTTACTTTATTAGTGGAGTTTTCCCTGCCTTTCTGCATTGCTTTAGTGTCCATGACTGTCACACTGTTCTCTGCTCTGATCGGAGTGTTCTCATACCAAGTAGAGCAATATCACAATCATGAACCCTGAAGCACTGTAGAGCCCTGATATAGTCATTTTTTTCTGATAAGCATGGTGAAGTGCTGCAACAAGGTAAGGAAAACTCCTCTAAAAAAGTAACACTATGTCCCCAGCATTGCACTTCTTGTCTCCCATGCACATTAGAAGCATGCGTGATGCAGTGGGACCAATGAGAATCCATGGCACAAATGGCACTGCACTTCCACTGAAAAATAGATATATAAATCAAAAGTTTTTAGATAGATACTGGCTGCTTTGAAAGTCAGTATCTATTATCAAAAATAAGTAAACACAGTTGCATATAATTATCGTTTTAATTTTGAAATAAAAATTGTTTTTGCTGATAAGTGCTCTTTAATATTCGTTCATTGCATTAAATCAACAATAAAATTGGGGCATCACTCTCCATATTTCTTATTATTTTTTTCTATTTTTTTCCCCTCATTTAACAGGAAAGGTTTAAATTATGAGAGAGGGACTGAGGGGTAATGTTTCTCTTGGTGGAGAGTGCCATGTCGGTGTAAGGAGACTTACAGTCCTGCTCGTCGTTGTTGGCACCCATGAAGTTTAAGTACATAATGTGGAATATCTCCTGAAAAAAATGAATCAAGTGAAAATGTTTTTTTGTATAGAGAACTTGTGTTAAATACAAAAGAGCAAATAATAAATAATTTTAAACCAAAAACAATGGGAGGGAAAAATAGAAAAACTGAAAGCTTGCAGTGTCACTGGTATTGGCACCCTTTACATTAATTTAGCATGAAAACACATTTTGACTTGCCTGTGGTAAATCGCAAAAGAGATTCTCCTGTGATTGTCGGTGCCCATGTGACATGAATTAGCCAATGACTCATGACTTAAGTGTTTTAACCCCTTTCTGATGTCGGGTTTAATAATACGTATTTGCGCCCTCGGCCTATTGGACCAGATACTTATTATCACGCCCTGGCTCTGCGCGATCGCCGCTGGGTGTCAGCTGATTCTAACAGCTGACACCTGGTATTCTGCGCCAGGAGCGGTGTGTGACAGCTGTCAATCATAAAAACCCGATATAAATCTGGTATCGCTGTAATCGCACCTACCCGAAGAATAAAGTCGACTAATCACTTATAACACACGAGGAACGGTGTAAAAAGTAAAGTTAGGGTTAGGGTTGTGCTAGGGTTAGGGTTATGGTTGTCTTGTGGTTAGGGTTGTGCAAGGGTTAGGGTTGTGTTAAGGTTAGGGTTGTTCTAGGGTTAGGATTGTGCTAGGGTTAGGGTTGTGCTAGGGTTACGGTTATATTAGGGTTGGGGTTAGGGTTGTGCTAAGGTTGTGTTGGGGTTGGGATTTTTTCAAAAGTAAAGAAAATTATGACAATATGACAATATTATTCAGGGGCTCTCCAAATGTGACATGGCATCCGTTCTCGATTCCAGCCAATTTTGCGTTAAAAATTCACAAAATGCTTCTTCCCTTCTGATCCCTGCCGTGTGCCCAAACAGTGTTTTTTCCCCAGATATGGGGTATGGGCATACTCAGGAGAAACTGAACAACAAATTGCATGGTGCAATTTCTCCTGTTACCCTTATGAAAATGCAAAATTGGGGGCTGAAAAACATTTTTGTGAGAAAAAAGTGAAAATTTTATTCTTTTGACTGAATGTTATAAACTTCTGTGACGCACATGGGGGTTCAAGGTGCTCACTACACATCTAGATAAGTTCCCTGAGGGGTTTAGTTTCCAAAATGGTGTCACTTGTGGGGAGTTTCCACTGTTTAGGCACATCAGGGGCTCCCCAAATGCAACATGGCGTCCACTAATTATTCAAACAAATTTTACATTCAAAAGTCAAATGGCACTCCGGCCCTTCAGAACCCTGCTGTGTGCCCAAACAGTGGTTTTCCCACACAAATGGAGTATTGGTGTGCTCAGGAGAAATTGCGCAACAATTTTTGGGGTCCATTTTTTCCTGTTACTGTTGCGAAAATTAAAAAATTTGTATCTAAAGTAAAATTTTTGTGAAAAAAATTAAATGTTCGTTGTGTTCTTCCACATTTCAAAAATTCCTGTGAAGCACCTGAAGGGTTAAGCACCTTGATGGGTTCAGTTTTTAGAATGGTGTCACTTTAGGGTATTTTATGTCATAAAGGCCCCTCAAAGGCACTTCAAATGTGATGTAGTCCCTAAAAAAATAGTTTTGTAAATTTTGTTGGAAAAAAGAGAAATCGCTGGTCAACTTTTAACTAGTGTTGAGCGAGCACTAAAATGCTCGGGTGCTCGAAGCTCGGGCCGAGCTCACCGGGATACTCGAGTGCTCGACCCGAGCAACGAGCCCAATGTTAGTCTATGGGAGACCCGAGCATTCTTGCGGTGGCACCCCCAGCAGTCTGTAGAAAGCCTAAAAAGTGCCCAAAACGATAGTTACAGTGCTCAAAAGACATGGGGACAGCATGGGCATCGCCCCAGGAAGCATTTCTGCCCCCCAGGTCACTGCTGTCAACAACGTGGTCAGAGATATTAAGCCACTTTTTCGGGCTCACAATAAAAAGTTCAAAAACGAAACTGAAACGGTTTTCCTGTGAAATATGTTAAGGAACTTCCTTTCCAGGGTAAAGACTTGTGTATAAGGTAAAATAAATAACCAAAAACAAAAATACTCCTCCACACCTTGGGCTATGTTCACAAGTAGCAGTTTTTATGCATTTTTGCACTTTTGCATTGCTTTCAACCGTGACAAATGCATTCACCGGGAAATGTCATTTTAACATTTTACAACCTTATCTGGCAATATGCTGTGTGACACATGCTTACAGTGCTGAAAAGACATGGGAACAGCATGGTGAAGACCCCTGGAAGCATCTCTGACACCCAGGTCACTGCCTAAAAGTGTGTCCATCAGAAGTGATCCTTGACGCATCAGAAGATGCAGACTTGCAACTATCCCGTGCAAATCCTTGTCCCAGGGCAGTGTTCAATTGTACCTCCCCCATTCCTTGCAATGCAAGCGTAAGTGTGCAACCTGCCACCCATCCACCCCCAGGCTGCAATACCATGCTGCTAGCTTGCTTGCACTTAAAATTGGGCCTTTTGGGCATGTGGAGGCAGATGCCGGCCACCATGTCATGGCTGCGTCTGTGGCCTGGCATCCATACTCGGTCCCCAGCCGACCAGCGGCCTGGTGTCCACACACGTTCCCCAGCCGCCTGGGGGTGGCTGGGTGTCCATAAACGGTCCCCAGCCGCCCCTATTTCTCCTGTCAACTTCCACCACACTTTTCTTAGCCTGGCCTGCTTTAGGGCAGCATTGGACGAGCCCACCAGAGATGCAGACTCCTCCGGTAGGCCCTGGCTTCTCCATCAGGGGAGTTGAGAGTGCCAAGGTGAGGAGCATGATGATGATGATAGAAGTTAGCATCTGCTTTGCTTTCTTGGAATGCAAGCGTAAGTGTGCAACCTGCCACCCATCCACCCCCAGGCTGCAATACCATACTGCTAGCTTGCACTTGAAATGGGGCCTTTTAGTTTGGAGGAGGCCAAAGCTTGCCACTACCTCATGGCTGCTTTGGCAGCGAGGTATCCATACTCAGTCCCCAGCCACCCGGCGGCCGGGTGTCCACGCTCGGTCCCCAGCCGCCCCAAGGTCGGGTGTCCACACATGGTCCCCAGCTGCCTGGGGGCGGCCAGATGTCCATAAACAGTCCCCAGCCACCGCTATTTCTCCTTGGAACTTCCCCCACACTTTTCTTAGCCTGGACTGCTTTAGGGCAGCATTGGACGAGCCCACCGGACTATCAGACTCCTCCGGTAGGCCCTGGCTTCTCCATCAGGGGAGTTGAGAGTGCCAAGGTGAGGAGCATGATGATGATGATAGAAGTTAGCGTCTGCTTTGTTTTCTTGGAATGCAAGCGCTAGGCCTAAGGTGGTCAGTGTTTTGGTGCATATCCTACCTCCTCCAAGTATTGCTGGATGTTTTCCTGCTACTATCCCAGTTCTAAACCAGGGGAGGAGTCCTGAGGAGATAATTTGCATATTCCCACTGCATTTTGGGGTAAGTGAAGAGTCTCCGTGAGCTCAAAGAACACTGGATTTTGGCTGTTGGAGCTGAAAAGAGGACATCGGTAAACCAGGGGAGGAGTCCTGAGGAGATAATTTGCATATTCCCACTGCATTTTGGGGTAAGTGAAGAGTCTCCGTGAGCTCAAAGAACACTGGATTTTGGCTGTTGGAGCTGAAAAGAGGACATCGGTAAACCAGGGGAGGAGTCCTGAGGAGATAATTTGCATATTCCCACTGCATTTTGGGGTAAGTGAAGAGTCTCCGTGAGCTCAAAGAACACTGGATTTTGGCTGTTGGAGCTGAAAAGAGGACATCGGTAAACCAAGGGAGGAGTCCTGAGGAGATAATTTGCATATTCCCACTGCATTTTGGGGTAAGTGAAGAGTCTCCGTGAGCTCAAAGAACACTGGATTTTGGCTGTTGGAGCTGAAAAGAGGACATTGGTAAACCAGGGGAGGAGTCCTGAGGAGTAGAGATGAGCGTTGTTCTACTCGAACTGTTCGCCAATCTCAAATTCGAGCTGTTTTGGGCGGTGTTCGAGCCGGTCGGCGAACACGAACAATTTGAGAAAAATTCGGCTGTTCGAGGTTATGTTCGATAACTGTTCGTGCACCAAAATCATAACTGGATTTTTTCTCAGTAATGATGAAAATTAATGTTAATACGCAGTTTGAGTGTACAGCGGGGCGGGGGGTGGGGCAGGGGATGGATCTCTGCAGGAACAATGAAGATCTCCATTTTTTTTTCTCTTTCCCGCATTTGCAGTGGGGAGGTGCAATCTGTCAGCCTATCAGCAGCGCACACACGGAGCGAAGTGCTTTTTTTCACACAAGCAAGGGCATGTGTGATTGGCAGTGTATGTCACATGTCCTTGCCCTATAAGACCAAGCCATTTTCCCCGTCGCCACCATTTTCTCACTGCTGCAGCTGCGTGTTAGACGGCACCGCTGTTGCTGTGTGCGCTATACCTTGTTAATTTCAAGCCAATTTTCGCACAAATATACAGATAGCTTGGGAGTAGGGAATAGTTGTGATTGCAGTCCTTTTAAGGACTAGGTTACAGCATTTCCTACGACTTTTATCAGGCAGGTCTGTGCTCTTAAATAGATTGTTGGAGTAAAGACTAATTGTAATTGGAGTCCTTTTCAGGACTAGGTTACATCAGTTCCTATCAGTTTTTGCCAGGCAGGTCTGTGCCAGTGCTGTGCAAGTTTTTTTCACAGCATTTGGCTGAATCTAGCAAAGCTAATCCTTTTTGGCCTATTGCAGAGTGTGTTAGTCAGTGGAGTAGCCTATCTGTGCTGCAAGATATACCACCTGTGTATAGAATACCAATTTTTTTGCTGCACCTAGTGAAGTAAAATCTTTTGGGCATAGCATCATTCTATTAGTCCATCTATACTGACCTCCATCAGGTTGCAAACTGAATATAATTTTTTTCTGCATCTAGCTCTGAAAAAATATTTGGGCTTCTAGCAGTGTGTGGGACTTGGTCTATTAGTCCATCTATACTGACCTCCATCAGGTTGCAAATTAAAAATAATTTTTTTCTTCATTTAGCTCTGAAAAAATATTTGGGCTTCTAGCAGTGTGTGGGACTTGTTCTATTAGTCCTTCTATACTGACCTCCAGCAGGTTGCAAAATGAATATACTTTTTTTCTGCATCTAGCTCTGAAAAAATATTTGGGCTTCTAGCGGTGTGTGGGACTTGGTCTATTAGTCCATCTATACTGACCTCCATCAGGTTGCAAATTAAAAATAATTTTTTTCTGCATCTAGCTCTGAAAAAATATTTGGGCTTCTAGCAGTGTGTGGGATTTGGTCTATTAGTCCATCTATACTGACCTCCATCAGGTTGCAAATTAAAAATAATTTTTTTCTTCATTTAGCTCTGAAAAAATATTTGGGCTTCTAGCAGTGTGTGGGACTTGTTCTATTAGTCCTTCTATACTGACCTCCAGCAGGTTGCAAATTGAATATAATTTTTTTCTGCATCTAGCTCTGAAAAAATATTTGGGCTTCTAGCGGTGTGTGGGACTTGGTCTATAAGTCCATCTATACTGACCTCCATCAGGTTGCAAATTAAAAATAATTTTTTTCTGCATCTAGCTCTGAAAAAATATTTGGGCTTCTAGCGGTTTGTGGGACTTGGTCTATTAGTCCATCTATACTGACCTCCATCAGGTTGCAAATTAAAAATAATTTTTTTCTGCATCTAGCTCTGAAAAAATATTTGGGCTTCTAGCAGTGTGTGGGACTTGGTCTATTAGTCCATCTATACTGACCTCCATCAGGTTGCAAATTGAATAAAAAAATTTTCTGCATCTAGCTCTGAAAAAATATTTGGGCTTCTAGCGGTGTGTGGGACTTGGTCTATTAGTCCATCTATACTGACCTCCATCAGGTTGCAAATTAAAAATAATTTTTTTCTGCATCTAACCCAGCCAATAGTTTTGGCCTAATACCACAGTTTGGCCACTCAGCTCTGCTCGGTTACCATCCATTGTTTTTTTGTGCAAACAACTCCAGAGTTGTGAATTAGTTAACCACCAAAATGAGTGGAAAAAGGCCTGCTGCTGGTGGAAAGGGGAATAGGCGTGTTGGGAAGGGGAAAAAAGGTTGTGTCCGTGGGGTAGGTGCAGAAGAAAGACCATCTTCCAGCCAAACTAAAATGTCTACTTCTTTTAGCGGACAATGTGATAAGATCCCTTTCTTACGGCCACGCCAATCGCTACAAATTCCAGATGAGGCACAAAAACAGCAGGTGCTTCAACGGATATCAAGTGCTCCTTTAAGTGGGCTCTCCTCCACATCAACTTCAACATCACAAATACTCCAGTCCTCAAAGGTGTCACCCAAATCGCACTTGCTTCCTCACAGCTCCCAAATCTCCAGCTGCCCGTCTGAGTATGAGGTAGAACAGATGGTTGAGTCTGCAGAGCTGTTTACTCATACTATAGCCTGGGAATCAGAGGTCGACTCCAGCGCTTCTGTGAATCCAGACGAGGAAATGATCTGCACTGATGCCCAGAATCTTTATGAGTCGGATCCAGGACCAGACGCAGAAGGTTCTGACCATAATGTAGACCCTCATTCCCAAACTGTAACTCCTGTTGGTGGAGACAATGAGGAAGACGATGATAAGACTCAAATACCTGATTGGAGCGACAACTTTAGTTTTTTGTCAGGGCAGGAACAGGTTGGCTCTGAGGACGACGGGTGTGATAACGCACAGGGTGATGATGATGAGGTCGGAGATCCCACTTACTGTCAACCCACAGTCAGCCAAGAGATGAGGTCAGCAGAGGAGGTGGAGGAAGATGCTAGTGACGACGAGGTCAGGTTGCGCCTTCCTGGACAAAGACGTAGTACTGGAAGCACGTCAACAACTGCATCCTCAAACACAACTCTGCCTCTCACCACAAGTCGTGGTGGCTCTTCAGGTCGCATGGGTGCTAAGCCTTGCATAGCCTGGGCATTTTTTCAGATCGATAAAGATGACCCAACTCGTGTTATCTGTAACATTTGTCAGCAAAAGCTAAGTAGAGGCCAAAAAATACATAGTTTGAGTACTTCATGCATGAACCGGCACATGGACATGAAGCATAAGTTGCAGTGGGAAGCTCAGTGTGCTACAATGCGGTCTAGCCGGCCGGGCCAACCACCGTCTGCCATATCTTGTGCATCCGCGGCCTCTTCATCCTCTGTGACTGGGGGGACAGCAGTCACACCTGTTTTGGGGCGCAGACCTGCCACCTCTTTACCCGCAACAGCCAGCGTGATTGGCAGGTCATCATTTTCTTTGGAGGTGGTAACACCAGCTGGTCTTGAGCGCTGTCCGACATCGATAGCACCACCTTTGGATCAAGGCAACCTAACATGTCCGCCTGCATCTTCCTCACAGACCGGCAGTTTGCCGGGGACACCCTTATCAACCCCGTCTAAGCACAATAGCCAGCCCTCGGTCCCTCAGATGTGGACAAGTAAAAGACCATTTCCTCCTAGCCATGAGAAAGCTAAGAGGTTGAATTTCACCATCTGCAAGCTCTTGGCTACAGAAATGCTGCCTTTCCGCCTGGTGGACACAGAGGATTTTCGAGACCTTATGTCCGTCGCAGTGCCCCATTACCAGATGCCCAGTCGGCACTACTTCTCAAAGAAAGGTGTGCCTGCGCTCCACCAGCATGTCGCACACAACATCACCGCTTCTTTGAGAAACTCTGTGTGTGACAGGGTGCATTTCACCACAGACACTTGGACGAGTAGGCATGGACAGGGGCGTTACATGTCGCTGACTGGGCACTGGGTAACTATGGTGACAGCAGGACAAGGGGCTGCTGTCCAAGTCTTGCCGTCCCCACGAGTTGTGCGTCAATCCTCTTTATGTCATTTTTCCTCCACTGCTTCTGCCTCCTCAACCTCCTCTCGGTCTTCCACCTGCACCCAAAGCCTGTCTGGTCATGCCACAAGCTTTCTAACTGCACAGAAGGGATCCTGCACACCTCCTTACTATGCTGGCAGTAGGGCTCAACGTCATCAGGCGGTTTTTACATTGAAATGTCTGGGAAATGTGAGTCACACAGCTGAGGAGTTGTGGTCAGCTCTGGAGAACCAATTTCATGAATGGTTGTCTCCACTGGACCTGAAACCAGGGAAGGCCGTGTGCGACAATGCTGCAAACCTGGGTGCGGCCCTTCGCCGGGGCAATGTCACACACGTGCCTTGTATGGCTCACGTGTTGAACCTGGTTGTCCAGCAATTTTTAGCCCACTATCCCAGACTAGATGGCCTTCTGCAGAGGGCACGGTCGCTGTGTGCTCACTTCCGCCGTTCGCATCCCGCAGCTCAGCGACTTACATCTCTACAGAAGTCGTTGGGCCTGCCACTTCACCGGCTAAAATGCGATGTGCCTACCCGGTGGAATTCAACTCTGCACATGTTGCAGCGACTGTGGCAGCACTGACAAGCCCTGGTGCAATACGTTCTGACGTATAGCCTGGGCCAACGAGATTCAGAGGTGGGGCAAATCACGCTGGAGGAGTGGTCTCAGATCAGGGACCTATGCACCCTTCTGCACAGTTTTGAAATGGCGACGAAGATGTTTAGTACTGACGATGCCATTATCAGCATGACTATTCCGGTGATTTACATGCTGGAGCACATGTTAAACAGAATTCGGAGTCAGGTGGTGGCACAAGAGGAGGTGGAGGAAGTAGAGGAGGAGGAGTTGTATGCGGAAGGGCTAACATCTGCAAGGTCCAGACGGTCGGCAGCACCAGGGCGGCAGGCATGTGAGGGTGGGGGAGATGATTTTACCAGGGCGCATGGTAGCAGCCAAACCAGTGAGGAAGGTGCAGGAGCCCAGGAAGAAGTGGAGGACGAACTGATGGAAGACTCATCAGATGAGGGAGACCTTGATCACATTTCTGTTGTGCGAGGTTGGGGGGAGAGGACATAGGAAGGAAGCATGATTGTTACCTCGCCACCAACACAACAGGGACTTGGTGCTCCTGGATGCGCAACACACATGAGTGCCTTCTTGCTGCACTACCTGCAACATGACCCTCGAATTGTGAGAATTAGAAATAATCCTGACTACTGGGTTGCCACACTGTTAGATCCCCGGTACAAAAGTAAATTTGCAGAAATTATTCCTGCCATAGAAAGGGATGCACGCATGCAGGAGTATCAGCAGAGACTGTTGCAGAATCTTACATGTGCTTTTCCACAAAATACCAGTGGTGCACGTAGTGAATCTCACAGTTCCAACTTGCCAACCGTGGGACCGTCAAGTGTTCAGCACTCAAACCGTAACAGAACCACAGTATCTGCTGGTAACATCAATTTTGCGGAATCATTTCACCACTTTTTTAGCCCATCCTTTGCAAGGCCACAGGAGACAAGAAGTCTGACACATAGTCAACGCCTAGAGACGATGGTACAGGAGTATCTCCAAGTAAACATTGAAGCCACGACTGTGTCACTGGACCCTTGCTCTTTTTGGGCTTCCAATCTGGATAAATGGCCGGAGCTAGCCACTTACGCCTTGGAGATCTTGTCATGCCCCGCAGCCAGCGTTCTGTCTGAACGTGTGTTCAGCGCTGCTGGTGGTGTGCTGACAGATAAGCGCACGCGGCTCTCCACTGATAATGTAGACAGACTCACGTTCATAAAGATGAACAAATCATGGATCCGAAACGACTTTTCTACCCCTGTGTCATCCTGGGGAGAGTAAAAGCTTGATGATTGGTTAAAATCACCCTACCAACCGTTTTAAGCTTTCAAATTACTAATCATGTTTATCTGTATCTTGACTGGAAAATAATTTGGGCTTTGTAGCAGTGTGCAGCACTGATCCTATTAGGCCATCTATAATAAGCTTCACCAGATTTAAAATTAAAAATAATTTTTAGCTGCATCTAGCCCGGAAAATAATTTTGGGGCTCCGAGATGCGCAAGACACATAAGTGCCTTCTTGCTGCACTACCTGCAGCATGACCCTCATATTGTCAGAATTCGAAGTAATCATGACTACTGGGTTGCCACACTCTTAGATCCCCCAAACTTTTCGATCAACCTTTTCATTTTAATAAAGACCAAAAAAATGGTCATTTTTGAAATTATAAGCATTAGCAGGTTGTTAGAAACTGAAATCAAACAGTTTTCAACTCAAAACTTTATTCTAGGTGATGTTACATTTTCACATAGGACCCCTTGTTCGAAAGGAGCTTCTGAACTCTCTCGTCCATTGAATTTGTCAGGTTTTGGATGGTTTCTGCTTCAATTGTTTTGCATGAGGACAGAATACCCTCCCAGAGCTGTTGCTTAGATGTGAACTGCCTCCCGCCATCATAGACATTCCTTTTAATGATGCTCCAAAGGTTCTGAATGGGGTAGAGGTCAGGGGAGCATGGGGGTCACACCATAAGTTTGTCCCCTTTTATGCCCATATCAGCCAGAGATGCAGATGTTTTATGTGCAGCATGAGATGGTGCATTATCATGCAGAAAAATGATCTTGCTGTGAAATACACGGTTCTTCTTCTTGAACCATGGCAGGAAGTGCTGTTTGAGAAAATCCACATACATTATGGAGTTCATCTTTAGCGCCTTCAGGGATCCTAAAGGGGCCGACAATCTCTCTCCCCATGATTCCAGCCCAAAACATTACTCCACCTCCTCCTTGTTGGCGCTGTAGCCGTGTTTGCGTGGGGTGTCCATCAACCAGCCATCCTCCACTCCATTCATCTGGACCATCGAGCGCTGCACGGCACTCATCCGTGAACAAAACAGTTTTGAAATCAGTCTTCATGTAATGTTTGGCCCACTGGAGCCGTTTCTGCTTGTGTGAAGTGGATAGAGGAGGTCGACAGGATGGCGTATGCACAGCTGCAAACCTCTGAAGGACCCTGCATCTTGTTGTTCGGGGGACGTTGGAGGCACAAGCAGCTTCAAAAACTTGTCTGCTGCTATGACAAGGCTTTTTTGCCGCTGCTCTTTCAACCTGACGTAATTGCCTGTAGGAAAGAGTCCTCAATTTGCCCTTATCAGCACGCACACGTGTGTACTGTGAATCAGCTACATACTTCTTGATTGCCAAGACACTTCATCCTGATCATCGCACAATGTTGATTGTAGTCATGCCTTGACCTAAACACTCCACAATTTGTTGCTTCTCAGCAGCCGACACATCCTTTTTCTTTCCCATTTTGGCAGAAAATGTAGGCTGCTTAATAATGTGAGAGAGCCTTCTTAAGTAGTCTTGCCTTTCATTGGACACACCTGCCAAACTAATTAGCACAGGTGTCTGCAATTGCTCACAGTGATATAAAGAGCCCTGACACACATCACCATCAATGAGTTTAACTGACAAACAAACAAATTCTTCCCTTATCACTCCTAAACACTTTTTGCATAATAATTTGGAACGCGGTGTACATGTGCTTTTCCACAAAACACCAGTGGTTCACGTAGTGAATCTTACAGTTCTAACTTGCCAACCGTGGTCTGTATGGAATTGTTCAATAAAGGGCCCAAAATTAAGATAACATAGATGGGAGAGGTCTCTATGAATAGGAATTCCTAAGTATTTGATACCCTGTGAGGGCCAGGCAAAGGGAAAGTTGGACTGGATGGAATCCTATATGGATTTAGGGAGGTAGACATCGAGGGCCTCAGACTTCGCTGCATTGATTTTAAAATTTTACCATGTAACAAAGTGATCTATTTCAGCCATAACAGCAGGGATGGATATATGTGATTGAGTGATATATACTAGGACATCATCAGCAAATAGAGAGCACTTGTACTCGGTGCCTCCCACCTCAATCCACCTAATATTGGGGTTATGGCGAATTGATGAGAGCAGGTGCTCCGTCACTAGGATGTATAAGAGAGGGGACAGAGGACATCCCTGCCTTGTCCCATTGGTGATTGTGAAAGGTGATGAAAATGTTCTGACGCACCCCCTGGGCCTTGGGACACCCGGAGCCGGACCCTTTTTGGTGGATGCTGGTGGTTGTAGTCTTCGTGGCGGCGATCCGGTTCCGTGGCTCAGGGCGGTCAAACCAGTGGCGGAACTATTTATGTGGTTTTGATGTTTAAATGTCCGACTACGCCACCCGTGGATTGCGGTCAGAGTGAACCGCCGCTATAGGGCAGACCGCTAAGGCTGGTGTTGTGGGTGCATCAGAGCGTAGCATAACTCCCCACGGGAGGAGTATAGCCTCAGGGCAGTGTATGCGGAGGATGGGGGTGATGGTGCAGGGCAGCAGCAGTAACGACACGGAGTCAGTGATGCAGTTCAGGGCCTTTACTCACAGTTCTTATTATCCAGACCACGTCTGCAGGTAACGGCTGCCCACGTCGTACTGTGCTCACCAGGTGAGGGGCTCAGACAACTCCCAGATAACTTTGGAGCGCTTCACAGGACCCCCTTTGTGTGTCCTTTGTCTGGCCTTTCTTACCAACACTTCTGTCCGGCTGCCTCGGGCCTCCTCTTGGTAAACTTGGCGCCAGTTTCCCTGACCCTATGTGGTGCCTTCCTAGCGGGTGGAGCAAGAGGCTGCGCCACATAAAATGTCAGAGCCTCCGGTTTCTAGCTGAGGGTCGTTTCCTGCCTCCACTAGTTCGGGGACCAGTCTCCCCCTTTGGCCTGACCCCTCCACGCAGGTGGATTCGGGCGTGCGGTGGCGACTCGCCCGTCCGCACCCCTGGGATCCCTTCATTCCTCGTTCCTGGAGCCTTCTCCGCTCCTCTTCCTTCCTTCTCCCTCTTGCAGGCCTGGGCCTCTGTTACTAGGCCCGCCTCCGGAGCAGAGCTCATGCAGAGCCCCTGCTCCCTGCCACTTCTGCTCAGACTTCTCTGCACTGAACTAAGATGGTGCCCACCTTTTATACTCCCTTCTCAATGCACCCAGGAACTGCTTCCTCCCTGCTCCTGCACTGCAGGGTTCCCCTTCCTCAGTGTTCCCTCCCCCCACTCCAGCCAGGGACAGGGACTGTCGTGCCCATCTCAGGGGCATATTGGTCGCCCTGCCCCACGGCAATGTGGTGTAATGCATGCAGGTGTCGGGTCCTGATCCACACTCCATCCTTATCTGAGAGTGAGATATCACACCTCTGGGTGAGGTGCAATACGTCTGTAGCAACCGAGCCCTCGGTGCTACAGTTCCATTTATCTTCAGCCTAGGTGACGTATTGTGATACAGGGCCGTGATTTTGGCTATAAAAGGGTCCCCTAGACCCCTACCCCAAGCTTTTTAAGAGAATCATATACGGCGTGCCAGGAGACTCTATGGAATGCTTTCTCAGCATCCAACGAGAGTATCTACTTACAAATTTTTAACTGCATCTAGCCCAGGAAATACTTTGTGCCTAGTAGCAGTGTCTGCTAGTCAGCGGATTATCCCGGCTGTTAAGCAAGCTACACCACCTGTAGTTTGGACACTTAATTTTTTCAAAGGAAATGCTTCGGGACCACGGGATACTTAGTGAAGAGCATCAGGAGGCACCCCAAGGCATAGGGGCTGGGACTGGCACTAGGATGCCTTGCGGTGGACAGCCGAGCTCGATCCTTATAAAAGCTTTTTAACTGCAGCAGCTTTAGTGGACGCTACTGGAGCTGGAATTACGCGGCTGCTGGCATGAGACTTGCCCTCCAATAGATCCTTGTAAATGGATTTAAAGTGTATTCATTCAAATTAGAGGGACAATTTAAATTAAAAAGCTTAGAGCTGCCTCCACCACAGGGGGGCTCTCTCGACCCACCAGCGGACAGGCACCAGTATTCGGAGAGGGGGGCTGGCCGTCAGGGTTCACCGCGGCTCTGGCACAAACCCGGCGACACGGAGGTGGCACGGGCAGGAGCGGACTGGCCGTCTCGGCTTCTCACTTTTTGGATTTTAGAAGGGCATGACATGCCTATATCTGTGTCTCCCCCTCCTTTTACTCCTCCACCTCTTTTCTTTTCGCATGACTATATGTACTTGTCACTTTTCCATGTGTTAGTTGTGTCTTCTGAGCAGTTTGTCAGCTTTTGGACACCTTTGAAGGTGTTTTCTATGTGTTTCTATGTGTTTTTGTTTGCCTGCCATTGGTTTTAACGGTGTTCGAAGGTGTTCGATGAACAGTTCGACGAACAGTTCGGCGAACACACGGGTGTTCGACGAATCGAACCGAACTCGAACACTACGGGGGTGGCTCAACACTACTGAGGAGATAATTTGCATATTCCCACTGCATTTTGGGGTAAGTGAAGAGTCTCCGTGAGCTCAAAGAACACTGGATTTTAGCTGTTGGAGCTGAAAAGAGGACATCGGTAAACCAGGGGAGGAGTCCTGAGGAGATAATTTGCATATTCCCACTGCATTTTGGGGTAAGTGAAGAGTCTCCGTGAGCTCAAAGAACACTGGATTTTGGCTGTTGGAGCTGAAAAGAGGACATCGGTAAACAAGGGGAGGAGTCCTGAGGAGATAATTTGCATATTCCCACTGCATTTTGGGGTAAGTGAAGAGTTTCCGTGAGCTCAAAGAACACTGGATTTTGGCTGTTGGAGCTGAAAAGAGGACATCAGTAAACCAGGGGAGGAGTCCTGAGGAGATAATTTGCATATTCCCACTGCATTTTGGGGTAAGTGAAGAGTCTCCGTGAGCTCAAAGAACACTGGATTTTGGCTGTTGGAGCTGAAAAGAGGACATCAGTAAACTAGGGGAGGAGTCCTGAGGAGTTAGTTTGCATATTCCCACTGCATTTTGGGGTAAGTGAAAAGTCTCCGTGAGCTCAAAGAACACTGGATTTTGGCTGTTGGAGCTGAAAAGAGGACATTGGTAAACCAGGGGAGGAGTCCTGAGGAGATAATTTGCATATTCCCACTGCATTTTTAGGTAAGTGAAGAGTCTCCGTGAGCTCAAAGAACACTGGATTTTGGCTGTTGGAGCTGAAAAGAGGACATCGGTAAACCAGGGGAGGAGTCCTGAGGAGATAATTTGCATATTCCCACTGCATTTTGGGGTAAGTGAAGAGTCTCCGTGAGCTCAAAGAACACTGGATTTTGGCTGTTGGAGCTGAAAAGAGGACATCGGTAAACCAGGGGAGGAGTCCTGGGGAGATAATTTGCATATTCCCACTGCATTTTGGGGTAAGTGAAGAGTCTCCGTGAGCTCAAAGAACACTGGATTTTGGCTGTTGGAGCTGAAAAGAGGACATTGGTAAACCAGGGGAGGAGTCCTGAGGAGATAATTTGCATATTCCCACTGCATTTTTAGGTAAGTGAAGAGTCTCCGTGAGCTCAAAGAACACTGGATTTTGGCTGTTGGAGCTGAAAAGAGGACATCGGTAAACCAGGGGAGGAGTCCTGAGGAGATAATTTGCATATTCCCACTGCATTTTGGGGTAAGTGAAGAGTCTCCGTGAGCTCAAAGAACACTGGATTTTGGCTGTTGGAGTTGAAAAGAGGACATCGGTAAACCAGGGGAGGAGTCCTGGGGAGATAATTTGCATATTCCCACTGCATTTTGGGGTAAGTGAAGAGTCTCCATGAGCTCAAAGAACACTGGATTTTGGCTGTCGGAGCTGAAAAGAGGACATCGGTAAACCACGCGCCTACCGGCGCGCGCATTTTGAAGCTTTTTTTTTAAGCTTTTTTCACTGTTTTCAGAACATCAACAGTAAGAACATGGAAGAGTCCAGGAACCATTTGGTGAGCTGCATATCCTGCTACATGTTCACAGACTTGCCAGTGGAAAAGCCAAACTTCACATGCCAGAAATACAAGCTTGTGTCCCTGTTGGAGGAAAAGTTGCGAAATCTAGAAGAGAGGTTAACTACCTTGAAAATCATTAAGGAAGGTGAAGAGTTCTTAGACAGAGCAGAATTATCTCTTCATGATTCAGAAAGAGAAGAAATTCGAACTGCACCTGATGAAACAGAGGAATGGAAGCATGTGACCCAGAGAAGCAGGAGGATCGAGAGGCAGTCAGCACCCATACTGCTCAGGAACCAGTACCAGGCTCTCTCGCAGGAGAACCATGAAGAAATACAGCAAGATAAGACTTTGCCAGCAATGAATAACCTTGTAAGCCCTCAGAATCCTCCTGGATGGAGAAAGAAGAATGTTGTGAAGAAAAAACGGAGAGTGGTGGTCATGGGGGATTCCCTGTTAAGAGGAACAGAGGCCGCTATCTGCAGACCAGACATAACCTCAAGAGAAATGTGCTGTCTTCCAAGAGCAAAAATTAAAGATGTGTCTGACAGGATATCAAGACTCTTCAGACCTACAGATCACTACCCATTTCTGCTAATACATGTAGGGACAAATGACACCGCAAGAAAGGACCTGGAAACCATCTGCAGTGACTTTGAAGACTTAGGCAAGAAAGTGAAAGAATTGGGAGCGCAGGTGGTCTTCTCATCCATCCTCCCAGTGGAAGGCCATGGAACAATGAGGTGGAATAAGATTCTACAGGTGAACAACTGGCTACGTCGATGGTGCCGTCAACAAGGATTTGGATTTCTGGATCACGGAATGAATTACCTATACGATGGACTACTTGCTAGAGATGGGGTGCACCTTACGAAGACTGGATAACATGTATTTGGAAGTCACCTTGCTACACTCATCAGGAGAGCTTTAAACTAGAACAATGTGGGAAGGGAAGCAAAAGGCCAGAAAAAGCCATACAGCTGACAAATACTATTGAGATCTCTGCTACTGGAAGTGGAAAGGAAGAACAAAGACAAAACAATTTAAATAATAAAAATATGGGAGGAAGAGAAACCAATCACAAACTAAAATGTTTTTATACAAATGCACAAAGCATGGGCAACAAACAAGGAGAATTAGAACTACTAACGCAGGAAAAGAAATATGATGTCATTGGAATCACTGAAACTTGGTGGGACGATACACATGATTGGAATAAAAGGCTAAAAGGATACAACTTATTTGCAAGAAACAGACTTGATAAACGAGGAGGAGGTGTCGCATTGTATGTTAGAAAAGCGTATATCTGCACAGAGATTGAAGCTTCAGAGACTGGGAGTTCTGTGGAAACTGTTTGGGTAAGAATACAAGGAGAGAACAACGGAAAGGACACCATTGTAGGCATTTACTACAGGCCACCTGGGCAAGCTGAAGATATGGATGAACTCTTTATGTATCAAATGACCAAGTTCTCAAAAAAATATGATGTAGTGGTCATGGGAGATTTCAACTATCCAGACATTTGTTGGGAATCTCTCTCAAGTAAAACTAACAGGTCAAGCAAATTCTTATCCTCTCTTGCTGACAACTTTATCTTCCAAAAGGTAGGGGAGAAAACAAGGGGATCTGCTACTTTGGATCTAATCCTTATAAACAAGGAGGAAATGGTTGAGGAGGTAAAAGTGGCTGGGACCCTAGGAGGCAGCGATCATGCTATTATAGAATTTTGGATAACTAGAGGAGGAAGACATGTGAAGACTCAAACTTCAAGGTTAGATTTTAGAAAGGCAGATTTTAAGAGACTCAGAAAGAGAATAGGAGGGATCCAATGGCTGGATGTCCTTAAGGACAAAAATGTCCAGGAAGGATGGGAAATTTTTAAAAATGAGATTCTCAAAGCACAATCGTTAACAATCCCGAAAAGTAGGAAGAATGGGAAGCATTTAAGGAAACCAGGATGGATGAACACAGAACTTAAACACATGCTAAAAAGAAAGAAAGAAATGTTTATTAAATGGAAAGAGGGAGGCATATCTAAAGAAGATTATACTGCAGTCTGCAGATTCTGTAGGGCATGTATCAGGTTAGCTAAAGCTGACAATGAATTAAGGCTTGCAAGAGATGTCAAAAGCAATAAAAAAGGATTTTGGGGGTATGTCAAAAGTAAAAGAAAAGTCAAAGATGCTATAGGATTTTTACAGGATGAAAATGGAGAAATGGTAAGAGAGGATGTTGAGAAGGCCAAACTTTTTAATTCCTATTTTGCATCTGTTTTCTCTCAGAAAGAAAATGTAACATCAACTGATCTTCACTGTCCTTTTAAAGGAATAGAAGAATCCAAGTTATCTGTAAACAGAAAGATTGTGAGGGAATATTTAGCTAACATAAATGAGTTCAAGTCTCCAGGTCCAGATGAATTACACCCCAGTGTACTGAAGGAGATCGTAGAAGAAATTTTAGAACCACTCTCCATAATCTTTGAAAATTCTTGGAGAACAGGAGAAGTCCCAGAAGACTGGAGAAGAGCAAATGTTGTTCCTATCTTCAAAAAGGGGAAGAAGGTGGACCCAGGGAACTATAGGCCGGTGAGTCTGACTTCTATACCAGGAAAGATCTTTGAACAAATTATTAAACAACATGTATGTAAGTACCTGGATAAGAATGAAGTGATTAACCAGAGTCAGCATGGGTTTGTAACTAACAAGTCATGTCAGACTAACTTAATTTCCTTCTATGACAGAATCACTGACTGGGTGGATTGAAAAAATTATTGAAAAAATGACCAAGTATTTAGTGATCGGACTCAAAGGGTGGTTGTAAATGGCTTCACATCCAGTTGGATGAATGTCTCAAGTGGGGTACCACAGGGCTCCGTCCTGGGACCTGTATTGTTCAACATCTTTATCAATGATTTAGATGAAGGAATTGAGGGTAAACTGATTAAATTTGCTGATGACACAAAGCTAGGAGGGATAGCTAATACTAGAGAAGAGAGAGAGAGGATTCAAAAAGACCTAAATAAACTGGAGCAGTGGGCAGCAACCAACAGAATGGTTTTTAACAGGGAAAAATGCAAAGTACTACATCTGGGCAATAAAAATGAAAAAAGCATATACAGAATGGGAGGAATAGAGCTAAGCAACAGTACATGTGAAAAAGACTTAGGTATACTAATAGATCATAGACTGAACATGAGTCAACAGTGTGATGCAGCAGCAAAAAAGGCAAAAACAATTCTGGGATGTATTAACAGAAGCATACAGTCTAGATCACATGAAGTCATTATCGGTCTTTACTCCTCTTTGGTCAGACCTCATCTGGAATACTGTGTACAGTTTTGGGCACCACATTTTAAAAAAGACATAGACAAACTGGAGCAAGTTCAGAGAAGAGCGACCAGAATGGTGACCGGTCTGCAAACCATGTCCTATGAGGAACGGTTGCAGGATTTGGGAATGTTTAGCTTGCAAAAAAGAAGACTGAGAGGAGACTTAATAGCTGTCTACAAATATGTCAAGGGCTGTCACATTGTAGAAGGATCATCTTTATTCTCATTTGCACAAGGAAAGACTAGAAGCAATGGGATGAAACTAAATGGGAGGAGACACAGATTAGATATTAAAAAAAACTTTTTGACAGTTAGGGTGATTAATGAGTGGAACAGGCTGCCACGAGAGGTGGTGAGTTCCCCTTCAATGGATGTCTTCAAACAGAGGCTGGACAGACATCTGTCTGAGATGATTTAGTGAATCTTGCTTTGAGCAGGGGGTTGGACCAGATGACCCAGGAGGTCCCTTCCAACTCTACCATTCTATGATTCTATGATTCCCGTTAAAACAAAGCTTCAGGTGATGAATAATGGATGAGGTGGTGGCAATGGAGAAAGAGCAGGAGGAACAGGGACCATTCACATCAATATCAGGCCAGTCAACCACACATGTCTTGTAGGATATGTTTTTGTACCAAAAGGAGCAGTTCGGCTACACAGTTATAGGGCATGCAGTGAGTGCAATGCCTACCAAAAATTTTCAGGCACTCCAATGCCCCTTGGAAGTGACATGGAGGTCAGAGGGCCTTAACTAAACCGTTTTTTCCATTTATAGCAACTGGGTCTCCTGTGCACTGTTGGCCTAAGCAGTGAATGGAAGGCTTTTCAAAAATTATGAGGAACTGATATGCCCCTTGAAACAGACGTGGATTACAGCATACTAAAAACCTTCTACCCATTATTGGTGAGTGGGTCTCCCTTAGTGTTCGCCTATGCATTGAAAAGCAAAAGCTGACTAAAATTTAGAGGAAATGCAATGCCCGTTGGAAGAATGGTGGAGGTCGCAGTGGAATAAAAAGACAATATCAATGCCCCTTGGAAAAGTGGTGGAGGTCACAGTAGCTTAACAAGACGGTTTTAACGCCCCTTGGAAGAATGGTGGAGGTTGCAGTGGAATAAAAAGACAATATCAATGCCTCTTGGAAGAGTGGTGAAGGTCACAGTAGCTTAACAAGACGGTTTTAATGCCCCTTTGAAGAGACGTGGAGGTCGCAGTAGTTTAACAAGATGGTTTTAATGCCCCTAGGAAGAATGGTGGTGGTCGCAATGGAATAAAAAGACAATATCAATGCCCCTGGGAAAAGTGGTGGAGGTCGCAGTAGCTTAACAAGACGGTTTTAATGCCCCTTGGAAGAGACGTAGAGGTCGCAGTAGCTTAACAAGATGGTTTTAATGCCCCTTGGAAGAATGGTGGAGGTCGCAGTGGAATAAAAAGACAATATCAATGCCCCTTGGAAAAGTGGTGGAGGTCGCAGTAGCTTAACAAGACGGTTTTCATGCCCCTTACAAGAGCCATGCAGTACAGCATATTAAAAACATTATTCCCATTATTGGGGAGTGGGTCTCCCATAGTCTTTGCCTATACCTTCCAAGCAAAAGCTGCCAAAAATTAGGACGGAGGAACTTGCAATGCTGGCAAACAAGAGCCATGCATTACAGCAGATTAAAAACATTATTTCCATTATTGGGGAGTGGGTCTGACATAGTCTTTGCCTATGCCTTCCAAGCAAAAGCTGCAAAAAATTAGGACAGAGGAACTTGCAATGCTGGCAAACAAGAGCCATGCAGTACAGCATAATAAAAACATTATTCCCATTATTGGGGAGTGGGTTTCCCATAGTCTTTGCCTATGCCTTCCAAGCAAAAGCTGCCAAAAATTAGGACTGTGGAACTTGCAATACTGGCAACATGGAACGCGGTCACCCTGGTGGTATAGTGGTGGTAGAGGCTGAGGATAAGGAGGAGAGCAAAATACAGCCGAAATGAGGAAGCGTATACCCATGTGTAGGTGTGATGCGGTGCATGGGAATACACCTCCCGAAATAACACAGTGGATTTGACTTTATGTTACTCTGCTGTCATTTGGTGGTGATGAGAAGTCTGGCCCAATCCAGCCCATGTTCATTTTGATAAGGGTCAGCTTGTCAGCATTGTCAGTTGACAGGCGAGTGCGCTTAACAGTTATAATTCCCCCAGCGGCACTAAAAACACGCTCCGATAACACGCTAGCGGCAGCGCAGGCCAGGACCTCCAAGGCGTACAGAGCGAGTCATTCCAAGTGTCCAGCTTGGATACCCAATAATTAAAAGGCACAGAGGAATCACGAAGGACGCTGGTACGGTCGGCAAGGTACTCCCTCACCATCTTTTGAAACTTTCCATTCCTTGTGAGAGTACCCCGCGCCTCAGGGCTTGTAAGCTGGGCGGGTCTCAGAAAACTGTCCCAGAATGTTGACAGTGTTCCCCTGCCTCTGCTGGATTGGAGTTGCGTCTCTCTCGCCTGTACGCCTTGGTTGGTCAACGAACTGTGACCTCTGCCGCTAGCGTGTTCAGATGGGAATTTTTTTAACAGTTCTGCAGCAAGGGCCTTCTGGTACTGCCCCATTTTTGTAGACCTCTCCACCTCAGGAATAAGAGAGTGAAAGTTCTCCTTGTAGCGGGGGTCTAAAAGTGTCACCAACCAGTAATGACTGTCACCCAACATTTTGACAACGCGAGGGTCACGGTTAAAGCAGCGTAAGATAAAGTCAGCCATACGTGCCAGACTGGTAATGGGCAAGACTTCCGTGTCCTCACCAAGATGACAACTGACCATGCTCTCCTCCTCCTCCTCCTCCCCCTTGTCCTCAGGCCACCCATGCTCAACCGACTGTATGACAGTTGTACAGGTACTACCGTCTACATTACATGATACCAGCTCCTGTTCTTCCTCCTCCTCCTCCTCCTCTCCCTCATTGTCCCCCAATGCACGTTGGGATGAGATGAGGCTGGGCTGTGTGTAATCGCCCATTACGGCTTCATGATCCATCTCATCATACTCTGGCTGCAATGCCTCCTCTTTAATTCTCTGCAGAGAGCATGGCAAAAGACAAACAAGTGGGATGCTGACGCTAATGATGGCGTCATCGCCACTCACCATCTTGGTGGACTCCTCAAAGTTTGTCAGGATGGTACATATGTCAGACATCCAGATCCACTCCTGAAGTCTTATGTGTGGAGTCTGACCTGAATGTCGACGGCCTTGTTGCAGCTGGTACTCCACAACTGCTCTCTTCTGCTCACAAATCCTTTGCAACATGTGGAGGGTAGAGTTCCAACGTGTGGGGACATCACACACCAGTCGGTGTGCCGGAAGCTGAAAACGCTGCAACACAGCAAGGGCGGCGTAAGCTGTAGCCGACTTCCGAAAATGAGCTGACAGGTGGCGTACTTTGATGAGCAGATCTGGCAACTCGGGGTACGATTTTAGAAACCGCTGAACCACGAGGTTAAGCACATGAGCCAGGCATGGTACGTGTGTGATCTCGCCTCGCCTCAGAGCCCCCACCAGGTTACGGCCATTGTCACACATGACCATGCCTGGATGTAGGTTCAGCGGTCTCAGCGACAGATCTGCCTGCTCTTTCACAGCTGTCCACAACTCACAAGCAGTGTGAGGTTTATCACCTAAGCTTATGAGTTTCAGCACAGCCTGTTGCCGCTTGGCTGAGGCAGCACTGCAGTGCTTCTAGCTTGTAACTGATGTGGTGATATCTGAGATGGAGGCTGAACATGAGGAGGAGGATGATGCGCAGGAGCTGTACACTGTGGGGGCAACTCTGACTGACATAGGGCCCGCAATCCTCGGTGTGGGGAGGATGTGTTCTGTCCCAAGGTCTGACTGGGTCCCAGCTTCCACTATGTTTACCCAGTGTGCCATCAGGGAGATGTACCGTCCCTGGCCACAAGCACTTGTCCACGTGTCCTTTGTCAGGTGGACTCTCCCAGTAACTGCGTTGTTGAGGGCACGGCAGATGTTTTGGGACACGTGCTTGTGTAGTGCGGGGATGGCACACTGGGCAAAATAGTATCAGCTGGGGACCGAGTACCGAGGGATGGCCACCGCCATAAGGTTGCCGAAGGATTCCGTCTCCACCAGTCTAAAAGGCAGCATTTCCAACGCAAGCAGTCGTGAAATGTGTGAATTTAGGACTGTGGCCTGTGGGGCGTTGGCTGCGAATTTGCACTTTCATTTAAGCTATGGGATATGGACAATTGAACGCTGGGGTGGGACGTGGACATGGACGTTGATGCTGTTTCTTGAGACACTGCCATAACAAGTGAAGACTGAGAGGAGGGGGCATCTTTGCATGCAGTATGGACAGGGGATTGCCTTGCACGCACAACAGGGTGTTCTATTACAAGCATAACAGCTGAAAAAGCAGTGGTGACACCCGCTGACACTGGTCGTGGACCCTGGGTTTCGCCCCACAAAGTCGGGTGCTTTGCTGCCATGTGCCTGATCATGCTGGTGGTGGTCAGGCTGGTAGTTTTGTCCCCCCTGCTGATGCTGGCATGGCAGGTGGTATAAATGGCCTTTTTGGGGTTATCAGCAGAGTCTTTAAAAAAATAACAGACTCTGGAAGACCTACCGGTTGTACTGGCAACGTCCCTTGTGTTGGTGTTACAGGGAACTGTTGCCCGCCTTCTGTGTGCGGCCACCACATTGCTTCTTCCTGCCTGTTGGGGTACTCTGCCTCCATCCCCCTGTGTGCTGCTGGCCTCGCTTTGCGTGTCTTCCTGCCACGTTGGGTCAGTAACTAGATCATGCACCACCTCCTCCTCTTCCACTTGCGCACCACGATCATCCTCCTCACTTCGTGGCAATTGTGTCTCGTCATCGTCCACCTCTTGTGAGAAATTGCCAGCGTCGACTTCCTGTGGCCGTGGCTGTTCAAATATTTGGGCATCACTACATATGTTCTCCTCTTCCACCACTTCAAGCAGAGCAGGAGAGTTGCACAAATATGGAAATGGACCAGTGAACAGCTCTTCACAGTGTCCAAGTGTGGGATCAGTTGCTGTCTGACGACACTCGGCATGGTGGGAGGAAGGAGCATCAGGGTGAGGAGGAGTATGCTGTCGAGACTCACAGCTACTAAAACTTGACCGTGTGGAATACAGACCGGAGGTGGTGGTGCCCAGGTAACTGGAAGTATTATCTGCTATCCAAATAATAACCTGTTCACACTGATCAGTTCGCAATACTGGTGTTGTAGTGTGCTTCCCTAGTAATTCGGTCAAGAAGTGGGAGTGAGAAGATGTGGCTGTTGGTTATGGCACATTTTCACCTTGGCCACGGCCCCGTCCTCTACACTCACCATCACCAGAATGTCCCGTTCCACGTCCCTTGCCACGCACCTTGCTCATTGTAAATGAAGTAAAATAGCTTACACTCGCACTATCAGTGGAAAAAGGGTAATAAAAAGATTAGAACCGTGGAAGAGGAAAACCACAGTTCTATTTCTCTGGCCTACACCAGACTCTTTTAAACAGATATATTGGTGTCTGACCAGTCAGGGAGACACTATTTCAGTTTTTTTTTACGGCAAAAAATGCCAAAAGCAGAATAATACAGAGATTTGACCCATGGAACTGTAAAACAACAGTTCTATTTCTCTGGCCTACACCAGACTCTTTTAAACAGATATATTGGTGTCTGACCAGTCAGGGAGACACTATTACAGTTTTTTTTACTGCAAAAAATGCCAAAAGCAGGATAATACAGAGATTTAACCCGTGGAACTGCAAAACCACAGTTCTATTTCTCTGGCCAACACCAGACTCTTAAACAGATATATTGGTGTCTGACCAGTCAGGGAGACACTATTACAGTTTTTTTTTACGGCAAAAAATGCCAAAAGCAGGATAATACAGAGATTTGACCCGTGGAACAGCAAAACCACAGTTCTATTTCTCTGGCCTACACCAGACTCTTTTAAACAGATATATTGGTGCCTGACCAGTCAGGGAGATACTATTACAGTTTTTTTTACTGCAAAAATGCCAAAAGCAGGATAATACAGAGATTTGACCCTTGGAACTGCAAAACCACAGTTCTATTTTTCTGGCCTACACCAGACTCTTTTAAACAGATATATTGGTGTCTGAACAGTCACAGACACACTAAATTTTTTCCTTGTGGGGGGGATACCAAAAGGTTAAATAAGACGCGTATTTGTATGCATTATGACTGAGGAAAAATAAATAAATACATGATTTAGATGAAAAAAAAAAGGATTTTTCCTGGCCCCTCAGACCGGGGAATAAGTCTAGCAATTTGACCAGCAGGAGCACACAGGACTGTAATGCAGCGTTTGCTGGTATAACCACTGCATCTCCTATACAGCCTGCCTGCCTGCCTGATATCTGGGATGGATATTAGTCCTGAGAAGGACTATTTGTTTGATTTGGCAGGCTTTAGAGACCCTACACCAACTATTTCGGAGTATGAATCTCTCCCTAGCTCAGCAGCACTGACCCTACACTGGCTGATCCGGAGCGACTGTGTCCAAGATGGCGGTGCCCGGTTTTAAATACTCAAGGTGACTCTGTGCGGCCAGCCAATCACTGTAATGCCCACAAACAACATGGCTGCGGCATTACAGTGACTGGCTGGTATTCCCTGCATGTTCATTGGCTCTGTAAAGAGCGCCAAACGTGCAGGGCGGAGACCCGAGCTCCCGCCCGAGTAACCCGGAAATGCTCGGTGCTCGCCGAACATCCCGAGTAGTGAGATGCTCGGGCGAGTAACGAGCAGTGTCAAGCATGCTCGCTCAACATTAGTTAAGACAAAGAAGCTGTCTGAGGAAATCAACTGCTTTTATTAGCAAACACAAGACATCCAAAGGGTATAAGGCCATCTCCAAAGACCTTGGTATCCCAGTTTAAACAGTGTGCAATGTTATTAAGAAGTTTGCCAAGCATGGAACCATCAAGAACCTCCCTGGATGTGGGGGAAAGAGGAAAATTGAAAAGTGATGTTTTCGAAGGTTGGTGCGAATGGTGGAAAAAACACAACATCAAACATCCAAAGACTACAAGGCCAACCTAGAACAGTCTGAGGTCATGGTTTCAGCAAGTATTCCGCATATTAAACCAAGCAGAGTTTTATGAATGAAGGCCAAGGAAGAAACCATTGCTGAAGAAAAGACATAAAAAGGAATGACTAATCTTTGCCAAAGAGTACCTTGACAAACCAGAATACTGGGAAAATGTTCTGTGGACAGATGAAACAAAAATAGAGCTTTATGGCAATGTAAAGCAACAGTTTGTTTAAAGACCATGCAATGAAACTTATATGAAAAAGAACATCTTACCAACAGTTAAGCATGGTGGAGGATCCATAATGCTATGGGGTTGCTTTGCTGCCTCTCATACTGGAGGCCTTGACCGTATCACAAAAATCATGAAATCAGAGAATTATCAAGAAATTTTAGAGCGAAATGTCCTACCCAGTGAAAGAAAACTTGGTTTGAGTCGAAGATCATGAGTCCTCCAGCAAGACAATGACCCAAAGCACACATCTAAAAGTACACAGGAATGGTTGAAAATGTAAAAATGGACTCTTTTAAAATGGCCAGCAATGAGTCCTGACCTCAATTCCATTGAAAATCATTGGCATTAGCTGAAATCTGCTTTTGGGAAAAAGAATCCTGCAAACATTCAAGAGCTTGAACAAACTGCAAAGGAAGAGTGGGAGAAAATTCCAACTGAGAAGTGCAAGAAGCTTATAGATGGCTACAAGAAACGTTTGAAGGCTGTTATCAATGCCAAAGAGTGTGCAACCAAGTATTAATTAGGGGTGCCTTTATTGCTATACATGCTGTTTATTCTGTTTCTTCTTTGAAATTGCAACATGGAAGTTAAAAATCAATGTTTTATTGTTGTATTACTTTATACCACTAATAAAAATATCCTGAGGATATAACTTTGGTACATTTCCATTTATTTCTGAAGATATTGTAAGTCTATGAAAAAAATGAAAGGGTGCCAATAATGGTGATCAGCACTAGAGATGAGCGGTGTTCGACTCGAACTGTTCGCCAATCTCAAATTCGAGCTGTTTTGGGCGGTGTTCGAGCCGTTCGATGAACCCAAACGAACCCGGCTCGCAAATACGAGGAGACCTAGTAATACTTGCATCTGCTGTAGTGTTACTTTCCATACTGCGCAAAAACCCTCGATCAGGTGTAATGTTTTGGTATTTTTTCCCATGGGAGGCGGTACAACCTTGCTGCGGTGTCGATTTCGATGCCTAAGAACGATAGCTTTGTTTTTTGGGCCTATGGTTTTTGTTGGGCATATTGGTACTCCAAACCAATGGGAGATGTTTGTGAATTCATTGAGTAAGGGACAGCGAAAGGGGATGACCAATCGCCACGGCCCGCAGTCAGTGACTCCTTCCTTAATTAGTATAGAGTCTACCAATACTTTGGGGGTAGTAGCCCAGCTGTGATGCAAGCTACACCGCCTGTGTATCTAATAAGAATTTTTAACTGCATCTAGCCCAGGCAATACTTTGGGCGTAGTAGCCCAGCTGTGAAGCAAGCTGCACTGCCTGTGTATCTAATAACAATTTTTTACTGCATCTAACCCAGCCAATCATTTGCTAGTATTGCTAGTAGCAGTGTCGCATGGGCTCTAAACCTTGCATAGCCTGGCCATTTTTTGAGATCGCTAAGGATGACCCAACTCATGTTATCTGTAACATTTGTCACCAAAAGCTAAGTAGAGGCCAAAAAAACAATAGTTTGAGTACTTTATGCTTGAACCGTCACATGGATATGAAGCATAAGTTGCAGTGGGAAGCTCACTGTGCTACAATGCGGCCTAGCGGGCCGGGCCAACCACCATCTGCCCCACCTGTGTCATCCTGGGGAGACTAAAAGCTTGAGGATTTTGGAAAATCACCTCACCAATAGAGATGAGCGGTGTTCGACTAGAACTGTTCGCCAATCTCAAATTCGAGCTGTTTTGGGCGGTGTTCGAGTTGTTCGACGAACCCGAACGATTTGCAAAAAATTCGGCTGTTCGAGGTTATGTTCGATAACTGTTCGTGCACCAAAAGCGTGTCCTGCATGTCTGGTGCTATTTAGAGCACCAATCATGCAGGGATTGTCTGCCACTCACTGTAATGCCACAGCCATGGTGGTTGTGGCATTACAGTGATTGCCCAAATCGATGGGAACAGTGCTCACAGTGAAACATGAAAAGCCGGCAATTCAGCAGCGGCATACACCGGTACCCGACAATTTATAACAGAAAGAATAGAGCATCACACATAGATTAGATAGATATAAACATGTCAGCCACATATATACGAAGTACAGTGAAAGTGCTGCTTACTGTACTTGTCATTTAGCGTAAAGGATTTATCAAAAAAAAATAATAGTGTTTTCGTGCACCGTCTCTTTAAAAAAGCCGGCCGGCAATTCAGCAGCGGTACCCGACAATTTAGAATAGAAGGAATAGAGAATCACACATAGATTAGATAGATAGAAACATGTCAGTCACATATATAAGAAGTGTAGTGACAGTGTTGATTACTGTACTTGTCATTTAGTGTAAAGGATTTATTTAAAAAAATAATAGTGTTTTCATGCACTGTCTCTTTAAAAAAGCCGGCCGGCAATTCAGCAGCGGTACCCGACAATTTATAACAGACAGAATAGAGCATCATACATAGATTAGATAGATAGAAACATGTCAGCCACATATATACGAAGTACAGTGACAGTGTTGCTTACTGTACTTGTCATTTAGCGTAAAGGATTTATCAAAAAAAATAATAGTGTTTTCATGCACTGTCTCTTTAAGAAAGCTGGCCGGCAATTCAGCATCTGTACCCGACAATTTATAACAGACAGAATAGAGCTTCACACATAGATTAGATAGATAGAAACATGTCAGTCACATATATATGAAGTACAGTGATAGTGTTGGTTACTGTACTTGTCATTTAGTATTAAAATAAAGGATTTATTATTAAAAAAATTGGCGTGGGGTTCCCCTTAATTTTAGGCTCTAGCGGAGGTTAAGCAGACGGCTGGGGCAGATGTTTGAAGCCTGGGAAGGGGGTAATACCCACGGAGCTTCCCAGGCTACTAATATCAGCCCCCAGCTGAATACATAGCCTTTACTAGCTATTAAAATGGGGGACCCCCGCAAAAAAATGACGTGGGGTCCCCCCTAATTTAATAGCTAGCAAAGGCTAGGCAGACAGCTGGGGGCTGATATTAATAGCCCAGGAAGGGAGCCATGAATATTGGCCCCCTCCCAGGCTAGAAACACCAGCCATCAGCCGCCCCAGAAATGGCGCATTCATAGGATGCGCCAATTCTGGCACTTAGCCTCGCTCTTCCACGCTGCCCTGGTGCGGTGGCAGGGGGTAATAGGGTTGGGGTTGATGTCAGCTTATAATGCCAGCTGACATCAAGCCCAGGTTAGTAATGGAGAGGCGTCTATAAGACACCCCCATTACTAACCCCATAGTCAAAGTTAAAAAAAGCACAAACACCCAGAATAAAGTCCTTTAATTGAAATAAAGACACAATCCTTTATTGTTCTAAATTAAACCATACTTACCGTCACGCCCATTCCAGCTGAAGCCAACGATCTCCTGCAATAAAAGAAAAATAATAAAGCAACCTCATCCTTACCTTTCCACGGTTCCCACGACAGCTTCAGCTCTGCTACATCGAGATGACAGGCTGGACCGCAGCAGAACGCTGCCATCCAGCCTCTCATCCCGCAGACACTGAGAAGCGCAGGCTTGCTTGCGCTGCTCAGCGTCTCTCTGTGACGACATCCAGATGAGCCGAGTTCATGTCCAATGAACTCGGCTCACCTCATGCACGTCACTGACAGCGTGGGAAAATTCTCAAGCTGAAGCGGTGAGTGCAGGAGAATTCTCCCACGCTGTCAGTGATGTGCATAAGGTGAGCTCATGTCCAATGAACTCAGCTCACCTCCTGCACGTCACTGACAGCGTGGGAGAATTCTCCTGCACTCAGCGCTTCAGCGTGAGAATTCTCCCGCTGAAGCGCTGAGTGCAGGAGAATTTTCCCACACTGTCAGTGACGTGCATAAGGTGAGCTCATGTCCAATGAACTCAGCTCACCTCCTGCACGTCACTGACAGCGTGGGAGAATTCTCCTGCACTCAGCGCTTCAGTGTGAGAATTCTCCCACGCTGAAGCGCTGAGTGCAGGAGAATTTTCCCACGCTGTCAGTGACGTGCATGAGGTGAGCCGAGTTCATTGGACATCAACTCGGCTCATCTGGATGCCCTCACAGAGAGACACTGTGGAGCGCAAGCATGCCTGCGCTTCTCAGTGTCTGCGGGATGACAGGCTGGATGGCAGCGTTCTGCAGCGGTCCAGCCTGTCATCTCGATGTAGCAGAGCAGAAGCTGTCATGGGAACCATGGAAAGGTAAGGATGATGTTACTTTATTATTTTTCTTTTATTTCAGGAGATCGTTGGCTTCAGCTGGAATGGGCGTGATGGTAAGTATGGTTTAATTTAGAACAATAAAGAATTGTGTGTTTATTTCAATTAAAGGACTTTTTTCTGGGTGTTGTGTTTTTTTTAAATACTTTACTAGAAATTCATGGTGGTCATGTCTAATATTGGCGTGACCCCATGAATTTCGGGCTTAGGGCCAGCTGATAATGCCAAGCTGGCCCTAACCCCTTTATTACCCAGTGAGCCACCGCATCAGGGCCCTGGATGAGTTGGGTACAGCGCCAGAAGATGGCGCTTCTATGAACGCGCAATTTTCCGGGGTGGCTGCGGACTGCAATTTGCAGCGGGGGTGGCCCAGAAAGCTTGGGCCTCCCTGCGCTGCGGATTCCAGCCCCCAGCTGCCTAGTTGTACCTGGCTGGACACAAAAACAGGGCGAAGCCCCACGTCAATTTTCTTTAAATTATTTCATGAAATAATTAAGAAAAAAAGGGCTTCCCTATATTGTTGTGTCCGGCCAGGTACAAATAGGCAGCTGGTGGTTGGGGGCAGCCCGTTCCTGCCTGCTGTACCTGGCTGGACACAAATATAGTGCGAAGCCCCACGTCAATTTTTTTTAAATTATTTCATGAATTTCCTGAAATAATTTAAAAAAATTGAAGTGGGGCTTCGCACTATATTTGTGTCCAGCCAGGTACAGCAGGCAGGAACGGGCTGCCCCCATCCACCAGCTGCCTATTTGTACCTGGCCGGACACAACAATATAGGGAAGCCCTTTTTTTCTTAATTATTTCATGAATTTCATGAAATAATTAAAAAAAATTGAAGTGGGGCTTCGCACTATATTTGTGTCCAGCCAGGTACAGCAGGCAGGAACGGGCTGCCCCCATCCACCAGCTGCCTATTTGTACCTGGCCGGACACAACAATATAGGGAAGCCCTTTTTTTCTTAATTATTTCATGAATTTCATGAAATAATTAAAAAAAATTGAAGTGGGGCTTCGCACTATATTTGTGTCCAGCCAGGTACAGCAGGCAGGAACGGGCTGCCCCCAACCACCAGCTGCCTATTTGTACCTGGCCGGACATAACAATATAGGGAAGGCCTTTTTTTCTTAATTATTTCATGAATTTATGAAATAATTAAAAAAAAAGTACGTGGGGCTTCGCCCTATTTTTGTGTCCAGCCAGGTACAACTAGGCAGCTGGGGGCTGGAATCTGCAGCGCAGGGAGGCCCAAGCTTTCTGGGCCCCCCCCCCGCTACAAATTGCAGTCCGCAGCCACCCCGGAAAATGGCGCGTTCATAGAAGCGCCATCTTCTGGCGCTGTACCCAACTCATCCAGGGCCCTGGTGTGGTGGCTCACTGGGTAATAAAGGGGTTAGGGCCAGCTTGGTATTATCAGCTGGCCCCAAGCCCAAAATTCATGGGGTCACGCCAGTATTAGACATGACCGCCATGAATTTCTAGTAAAGTATTTAAAAAAAACACAACACCCAGAATAAAGTCCTTTAATTGAAATAAAGACACAATTCTTTATTGTTCTAAATTAAACCATACTTACCATCACACCCATTCCAGCTGAAGCCAACGATCTCCTGCAATAAAAGAAAAATAATAAACCAACCTCATCCTTACCTTTCCATGGTTCCCACGACAGCTTCAGCTCTACTACATCGAGATGACTGGCTGGACCGCAGCAGAACGCTGCCATCCAGTCTGTCATCCCGCAGACACTGAGAAGCGCAGGCATGCTTGCGCTCCTCACTGTCTCGCTGTGACGGCATCCAGATGAGCCGAGGTCATGTCCAATGAACTCGGCTCACCTCATGAACGTCACTGACAGCGTGGGAAAATTCTCACGCTGAAGTGCTGAGTGCAGGAGAATTCTCCCACGCTGTCAGTGATGTGCATGAGGTGAGCTCATGTCCAATGAACTCAGCTCACCTCCTGCACGTCACTGACAGCGTGGGAAAATTCTCCTGCAATCAGCGCTTCAGCGTGAGAATTTTCCCACGCTGTCAGTGACGTGCATGAGGTGAGCCGAGTTCATTGGACATGAACTCGGCTCATCTGGATGTCGTCACAGAGAGACGCTGAGCAGCGCAAGCAAGCCTGCGCTTCTCAGTGTCTGCGGGATGACAGGCTGGATGGCAGCGTTCTGCTGCGGTCCAGCCTGTCATCTCGATGTAGCAGAGCTGAAGCTGTCGTGGGAACCATGGAAAGGTAAGGATGAGGTTGCTTTATTATTTTTCTTTTATTGCAGGAGATCGTTGGCTTCAGCTGGAATGGGCGTGACGGTAAGTATGGTTTAATTTAGAACAATAAAGGATTGTGTCTTTATTTCAATTAAAGGACTTTATTCTGGGTGTTTGTGTTTTTTTTAACTTTGACTATGGGGTTAGTAATGGGGGTGTCTTATAGACGCCTCTCCATTACTATCCTGGGCTTGATGTCAGCTGGCATTATAAGCTGACATCAACCCCAACCCTATTACCCCCTGCCACCGCACCAGGGCAGCGTGGAAGAGCGAGGCTAAGTGCCAGAATTGGCGCATCCTATGAATGCGCCATTTCTGGGGCGGCTGACGGCTGGTGTTTCTAGCCTGGGAGGGGCCAATATTCATGGCTCCCTTCCTGGGCTATTAATATCAGCCCCCAGCTGTCTGCCTAGCCTTTGCTAGCTATTAAATTAGGGGGGACCCCACGTCATTTTTTTTGGGGGGTCCCCCATTTTAATAGCTAGTAAAGGCTATGTATTCAGCTGGGGGCTGATATTAGTAGCCTGGGAAGCTCCGTGGGTATTACCCCCTTCCCAGGCTTCAAACATCTGCCCCAGCCGTCTGCTTAACCTCCGCTAGAGCCTAAAATTAAGGGGAACCCCACGCCAATTTTTTTAATAATAAATCCTTTATTTTAATACTAAATGACAAGTACAGTAACCAACACTATCACTGTACTTCATATATATGTGACTGACATGTTTCTATCTATCTAATCTATGTGTGATGCTCTATCTTTCTGTTCTAAATTGTCGGGTACCGCTGCTGAATTGCCGGCCGGCTTTTTTAAAGAGACAGTGCATGAAAACACTATTATTTTTTTAAATAAATCCTTTACACTAAATGACAAGTACAGTAAGCAACACTGTCACTGTACTTCATATATATGTGACTGACATGTTTCTATCTATCTAATCTATGTGTGAAGCTCTATTCTTTCTGTTCTAAATTGTCGGGTACAGATGCTGAATTGCCGGCCGGCTTTTTTAAAGAGACGGTGCATGAAAACACTAATATTTTTTTTAATAAATCCTTTACACTAAATGACAAGTGCAGTAACCAACACTGTCACTGTGCTTCTTATATGTGTGACTGACATGTTTCTATCTATCTAATCTATGTGTGATGCTCTATTCCTTCTTGTCTAAATTGTCGGGTACCGGTGTATGCCGCTGCTGAATTTGCCGGCCGGCTTTTTTAAAGAGAGTGTCTTCTGAGCAGTTTGTCAGCTTTTGGACACCTTTGCAGGTGTTTTCTATGTGTTTCTATGTGTTTTTGTTTGCCTGCCATTGGTTTTAACGGTGTTCGACGGTGTTCTAAGGTGTTCGACGAACAGTTCGACGAACAGTTCCTCGAACATCCCGATGTTCGACGAACCGAACCGAACCCGAACACTACGGGGGTGGCTCAACACTACTCACCAACCATTTTAAGCAACTCTGGGACAATTGATGCCACTTAAGTGGTGTCTGTGCCACAATTTTTGGAGAAAATGGAGACTCTATTTGGAGTCCCCTTGCTGTGTTTTACATGACGTTGGCATCGTCAATTCCAGGTGGGTCAGGTCTCCCCCCCCCCCTTTTAACCGTAAGAAACTACATACACTATGGCTTGGGGTAACACAGATGGTTGAGTCTGAAGAGCTGTTTACTCATACTATAGCCTGGGAATCAGAGGTCTGCTCCAAAGCTTCAGTGTCTGCTAGTCAGCGGAGTAGCCACCGCCTGTAGATCTAATTACAAATTTTTAAATGCATCTAGCCCAGGCAATACTTTGGGCCTAGTAGCAGTGTCTGCTAGTCAGCGGAGTATCCTAGCTGTTAAGCAAGCTGCACCACCTGTGGTTTGGACACTTAATTTTTTCAAAGAAAATGCTTCGGGCACCCGCTTAGACCTGCCTCCACCGCGGGGGGGCTCGACCCACCAGTGGACAGGTACCAGTATTGGGTGAGGGGGGCTGGCCGTCAGGGTCCACCGCGGCTCGAGCACAAACCCGGCGACACGGAGGTCGCACGGGCAGGAACGGACTGGCCGTGTCGGCTTCGCACTCCAGCGTAGTCCCTCTGCCGGCTCGCGCCCGTAACCTCAAAGGGATGCGCAAGCGGCTTTTCTTCCAAAGGGCTGTTCCCCGCCCAGCAGGAACGTGGGGGAGCTCAGGTCGGCCTTCCACTGTACTCCCATACCTCCCTTGCCCTCTTTCCTTCTTCCGTTCTCCATCTAACCCCTCGGCTCTGTGGTGTCCGCTCTCCCTCCAGCTTTCTCCATCTCACAGGTGGACTACCGCGTGTATTCACACTGTGGCGAATCTTTTGGGCCCAGGCATAAGAAGTTGTCGAGGTAATGGATAATATGTGCCCCCTTAGAAACAACCCATTCGAGGAAGCAACTAAATGCCTCAAATAGTGAGCAGGATCTGGACCACCCCATGGGCAAACAGCGATCTATATAGTATGCTCCTTCCCAGAAGCAGCCCAATAGGTGGACACTATTCGGAGGCACAGGTAGTAAGTAACCGGAACGCCACATCAATGTCTGTTTTGGCCATTAGGGTGACTCTTCCCAACTTCTTGATCCGCCTGATTGCCTTGTCAAAGGATGTACAGTATATACTACTGTACTTTGTTCCGCGTCGATGTTGTCGTTTACTGACCTGCCCCTTGGATATGACAAATGGTGGATTAGTCCGAATGTATTGGGCTCCGTTTTTGGCACAACTCACAATGGGGATACCACTACGTCTTGTAAGGAAAGTGTTCTGAATGGAACCGCCATTCTACCTAAAGATATTTCTTTTTTAAATTTTCTTGTCACGATGTCTGGGTGTTGGTAGGCTGATTTTAGATTTTTACTCCAGCTTTTCTTGATTTTAGAAGGGCATGACATGCCTATATCTGTGTCTCCCCCTCCTTTTACTCCTCCACCTCTTTTCTTTTCGCATGACTATATGTACTTGTCACTTTTCCATGTGTTAGTTGTGTCTTCTGAGCAGTTTGTCAGCTTTTGGACACCTTTGAAGGTGTTTTCTATGTGTTTCTATGTGTTTTTGTTTGCCTACCATTGGTTTTAACTGTGTTCGACGGTGTTCGATGAACAGTTCGACGAACAGTTCGGCGAACACACCGGTGTTCGACGAACCGAACTGAACACTACGGGGGTGGCTCAACTCTAATCAGCACTGTATGTAGCAATCCTAAAAGTCATAGACCCATTAATGAGCCTTGCCACCTTACCTACGATAAGATGCTAAGCTAGACACTTCATTTGCAGAAAGGTGTGTCTCTACCCCATCTTATCCAAAGTCATATAGCTTCTTATCTTAAGTCTTGTGGCAAGGCTTGTTATAGAGTTAAGAATCACTTTTAGGATTGGTACTTCCTATAGATGGCAATATAGTTCAAGTTCTTTTCTTCTCTGAAGAGGCAATGCCAGAATGTTCCTTCTATTAAAAAAACAATTGTAATCCTGGCAAAAAGAAGTTTGAATTCCTAGTTACCAAAGTGCATGTGGTCAGACATTTTGGAAATTGTCACCAAGTAGGACTGTCTTCTTTCTGATGGACTAACCTATTGTACTAGGAGTCACAAGAGTAAAGGATGTGAGTAAAGGAGGAATATACACAAGCCTGAGACTAATACAAGGAGGCATGATAAGAGGAATTGAGTGACTCGATATGCTTATGTACTGGGAGATGATGAAGTGATTAAAGATTGCATCTATTAGTGGCCGAATGGATGGCATTGGTTACAATTTCTTTGTCTTTATGTTATGATAGAAAAACAGTTTGTACTTTAGAACTGTTCATCCTAAAATGTTAACAAGTGAAATATTATGATGTTATGTTACAAATATTAATATTTAGTAATGTTGTAAGAAAAAAATATATCAGAGATTAGCAAATCTGTCCAAGGCAAATTCTCCTAAACCTGATTTTTTTTTACAAATTAATGTGAATTATAGAAAATCAGAAAATGTAAGAAAAGAAACAGCTCTTCCAGGGCCCGCCATCTGGTGCTCTACACATCTTCATCACAACATTTACTCGGTATCCTTTTGTCCTCTTCTGTGATCTTTGTTCAGCACTGGGGCTGCTGATACAGAGTAGGCCAAAGACTTCATAGCGTAGGTCCGAGATGATGAGCATCGCATGAGGCATATTCAGTGCCTTGGACAAGGCCTGTCTCAATGTCATTAAGCACGTCACTTGAGACGCTCACTGGGCCTTGGACATCATGATGCCAAGGCGTGCATCGTGACATCTTAGGCCTATTCGGCACTGCAATAATTCAAGACAAATATGCATGCCAGATTTGCGTGAACCGCCGACTTCGAATTTTGGCAGATTTGCTCATCATTAATATATATGTTTGATTAAAGAGGTTTCTGAAAATATACTGTTAGAAATCACAAAAGTCTTTTCTCCAGATGTCATGTCCTTGTAAATAATTCAAGCACAAATAGTAAAATATTTATGCTAGTTGGAATAATAAACATACTCTTTGTAAAGAGGTTTAACTGCTGTGAAACTCCTGTTATTGTATTATTTACTTATGTCTTCTGTATTTATTGCACATAGACTCATTTTTAAGTCCTACTCACACACACACAGACATTTAATTGCTCCTATGTAATTACAGGAAATTTAAAAGCATTGCATACTTAATTTTTTTTCTTCGCATTAGCTTAGTTTGTATATCTAAATATCCTGGACACTGCACAAATTTTATTGTCAGACTTCCCTCTTGCTACCTTAAGCCAATTACCACAACAGAAATATGCCTTATTACTGTGTACAAGAATCACTAGGGTATAATACTTAGAACATGATACTCATAAACATCTGTTAATAATTATTCAAATGAATATTAATCACTGTATGTAACTAGTTATGGAAAAAAAAATGAGCCCCAATGACTTAAAGGAAACCTGTCAGGCCCAATAACACTATTAATCTGCAGATATTAGGTCAATCTGCATGTTAATAGCATTATGGATGTGCTCATCTGCAGTACTGAAAGTGCAGTACCCAGGATAAAATTAACTATTTTTCTACCAGGAGCCACCGGCTTTCAGTCATGCAGGTGTGCCCGGAGCATTCCAGTCACTGCTCACAGCACTGAGAGCGGCAGCTGTAAGTGCACCTGGCACTGTCTTACAGCCAGCTCTACAGGGCAGAATACTGTGAGCTGGGACTGTAAGCTCGCCCGGCACTGACTGACAACTCTCTCAGCAGTGCATCAGTGCAGAACCGGTTGTTAGTCAGTGCTAAGGCGTGCTTACAGATGCCATTCTGCAGCCAGGCACCTCCAGATCTGCAAGTTAGTAGCATTATTGGACCAGGAAGGTTCCTTTAAGTTTCACCAAAGCACAGCTTAATTGTTCCACAGGATTCTAAGAAAGTTATCTTTTTGCAGTTTAAACATGTTAAACATCTTCATGATATAAAAACATGCCTAAAATGAATCTATTACTAGAGATGAGCAAACCCCAACTGTAAAGTTTGGGGTTTATACCTGATACCTAGTGTCCTATTTTGAACTTCAAAAACAAACTTCTCCTGAAGTCCATTTTACAGTTCGGGAGTCCAGGGAGGAGAGAGATTTTCTAGCTCCAAAGTTCGGGTTACCATTGATTTCTATGGCGTTCGGGTTCTGATTCAATTTCGGGTACAGTTCTGGTACCCAAACTGAACTTTGGACTAAAGTTTGGTCAAACCCGACAAACCTGAACTTCCATGGATCTATTAGTTATTACTTATTAGAACCTATAAGAAATGTGCACATTATCAGTCCAAAATAAGTCTCCTGTTGTGAACATATATTATGTAGTGTATCACCACCTGTAACATCCAAAAGGCAAGGTAAAATGTAAGTTCCTAAAGCATAATGCACCTGCCTCATTTTACTGGGCTGTAGTGGAGAACATGCCACATGAAGCCTCCTTCCCGCTCTGTAACTATAGACTGACATAGAACGTCAGAGACTTCCTGCTGTTTGAAAAAATCTTAGGACTTACCAAGTTCTGCTGCATCTTTTTTTTGTTTGTGAATTAATTTTGCAGTTCAAGAATTAAAGATAATCATAAGTATGGTGGCATAAGTGATAGAGCCATTAACAACAGATTTATTCATTTCCTTTGAATCCTCATTAGGACATTGAACACAAAATGTTATCTTGGCACAATTCGAAGACCCATTAGATAAGGAAACACTAGTATCACAGAAAAGGAAATAACTTTTGGGCAGAGTTCTTTCAGCAAAAGTCTAAGAAAAACACTTGATCTTGGTACTCTCTAGTAGCCATTTCCAAGCAGAATCTATTGATTAACAATAACAGTAAACCTTAACAATATATGCTAGAAGGCTTACACAATGTTCTGCTTCTATTCGCCATTGACTCTCTCTTACAAGTTTCATTTCTTAAAAATTCATTAGGGTTTAAGCATCTGTGGAATTTTATAACTTGTATTTGGAGAAGTTTTGTTAGATTTTCAGACTGAAAAGCAAAAGTTATTTTATTGTTGTACTGTTTATTAGCATAATGGATTCCAGCTAACATATTCTTGACAATGCTTATGTTTGGCAGTTACTTAGATTTATATTTTACCAGATATTCTGATGCAAAGATGGACAGATGTTCACATGATCACAGGAAGGAGTACTCCGTTGTATCCTAAATGCTCTTAATGGCCTCAGAGACTACAGTTTGTGATCAGAAGGAAGTAAGATGCTATCATTAGAGATCAACCTTTCTAAGGCTGGTCATTATAACATTTTATGTTAAGGTTAGTAAGCATAAGTAGAAATGAGTGGATCTTTTTAAATTTGAATTTGCCACCTTCGCAAAACTTTTCCCCTAAATCTGATTTGTGGCCAATAAATTCACCGCAAATCTCAATATCACAAATCTTCTGATTGCCTGGAAAATATATGTATAACACCCTAAAGGCCCATAGGACAGTATTAAACCCCTTTTGAACTGTTTAAGGCTAACATGCCTTATTAATTTCCAAGTGACCACAACCTATCTGTCTAGAGGAAAATGATGGTAACTGGTGATAGCCAACAGCCAATTCAACAACACTCTGCAATAACCGAATCTCTGGGTATATCATACTAGCTATTGAACCCGTTCTATGCCTGGGTGGCGAGTATTTTTATTGGTATGTGCTGCCCCCATCCTGGTATTTGGGCTGCCCCCATCCTGGTATTTGTGCTCCCCAATCCTGCTCCCCCATCCTGTTCGGTGCAGCCCCCATCCTATTCTTGTATGCAAGGCACCCCTCATCCCTATCCTTGTATGCATGACACCCCTCATCTCTATCCTGGTATGCATGGCACCCCTCATCCCTATCCTGGTATACAAGGCACCCCTCATCCCCATCCTATTATGCATGGCACCCTTCACCCCCAATCCTGGTATACATGGTATCCCTCATCCCTATCCAGGTATGCATGGTCCCTCATCCGAATCCTGGAATGCATAGCCCCCCACATCCCTATCCTGGTATGCATAGCATCCCATCCCTCATCCTGGTACACATGGCACCCCATCCCTCATCCTGGTATGCAAGGCACCCCTCATCCCCAATCCTGGTACGCATGGCACCCCTCATCCCCAATCCTTGTATGCATGGCACCCCTCATCCCCAATCCTGGCACGCATGGCACCCCTCATCCCAATCCTGGTATGCATGACCCCCTCATCCCCAATCCTGGTACACATGGCACCCCTCATGCCAAATCTTGGTATGCATGGCACCCCTCATTCCCAATCCTGGTATGCATGGCTCCCCTCATCCCCAATACTGGTATGCATGACACCTCTCATCCCCAATCTTGGTGTGCATGGCACCCCTCTTTCCCAATCCTGGTATGCCTGGCACACCTCATCCCCAATCCTGGTACGCATGGCACCCCTCATCCCCAATCCTGGTGTGCATATCACCCCTCATCCCCAATTCTGGTGTGCATGGCATCCCTCATCCCCAATCCTGGTGTGCATGGCACCCCTCATCCCCAATCCTGGTGTGCATGACACCCCTCATCCCCAATCCTGGTATGCATGGCACTCCTCATCCCCAATCCTGGTACGCATGGCCCCCTCCTCCCCAATCCTGATGTGCAAGACACCCCTCATCCCCAATACTGGTATGCATGGCACCCCATCCCTCATCCTGGTATGTATGGTACCCCTCATCTCTATCCTGGTATGTATGGTACCCCTCATCCTGGTAGGCATGGCGCCTCATCCCTCAACCTGGTATGTATGGTATTCCTCATCCTGGTATGCATGGCGCCCCATCCCTCATCCTGGTATGTATGGTATCCCTCATCCTGGTATACATGGCACCCCTCATCCCAATTCTGGTATGTATGGCCTCCTCATCCCCCAATCCTGGTATGCATGGCACCCCATCCCTCATCTTGGTATGCATGGCACCCCATCCCTCATCCGGGTATCCATAGTACCCCGCATCCCTATTCTGGTATGTATGGTACCTCTCATCCTGGTATACATGGCACTCCTCATCCAAATTCTGGTATGTATGGCACCCCTCATCCTCCAATCCTTGTATGCATGGTCCCCTCACCCCCCCAATCCTGGTATGTAAGGCACACCTCATCCACCAATACTAGTATGCATGGTCCCCTCACCCCCCCAATCCTGGTATGCATAGTCCCCTCATCCCCCAATCCTGGTATGTATGGCACCCCTCATCCCTATCAAGCTGCACACATACAAAAGAATAAACACTTATACGCACCTTTCTTCCCTGTGCTCCAGCGCTGTATCCCATTCTGCCAGAGGCGGGGGGAAGATTGCGGCGCTGGAGTACGCGTGTGCCCATGCCACGCTGTCCAGCGCCATTTTGCTGTAGACACACTGCAAATGTGTCTTCAGTAAAATCGCGACGAATAGCGCTATGCACATACACCGATTCCGACGCCTCACTCCTGCCCCGATCACCGGTGAGAAGAGAGGCGCCACAGCAATGCTCCTCCTGGTCAGGTAAGTATGTAAGTACGGCACCAGAGATCGCGGTATGCCTTCAGTGTCTACGCATACCGCGTTCTCTGGCGCCATACACGCTCCTCTTACCTGTAACGGCTGCATGCGTTCTTCTGTCTGGAGCCAGACTGCGAAGGCATGTCGCACTAATGCAGTCTATAAAGGCTTCAGACAGAGGGACACATCTCCTGTTATATTATAGATATCAAGGATATGTGCACACATTCAGTATTTGCTGCAGGAAAATCTCCAAATACTGGAGTGTTAGCTGGAAAAACACAATGTAAAACATTCGTGCATTTGTTATGCGCTTTTTTTTTGCATTTTTTCCCCATTTATTTGAATGAGTGAAGTGTACTGCAAAAATGCTGAAAGAGTTGACGAGCTGCAGATTTGAAACGGCTTCAGATCTGCAAGGAAAAAACTAAGCAGCGCGTGCATGAGATTTCAGAGATTGCATTCCCTTTGCTGGTACAGTAAAACACTTTTTGCGTGGCAAAAAAATGCAACATGTGAACCTACCCTTTAATTGTAGTAGTGGACCCGTTGAAGCACAGGCCGTTGTCCTCTTACCCCCTGCACCCCAGAACCAGCACCACCCCTCCGCATGTGTAATCCCGAATAAAAAGGACTATTATCAAGCAACATTGTTGGTGAGTGCATTTTATGTTCCATTTCTATAGCTTTTATGGCTCAAGTTTCACTATTTATGGAATTTGCACCACCTGGCTCGCATGCACACGGGTAGTGCCCTGTCTACGTGGTTTCCAGGCTAACACTCTTTTATATGCAGAGTGCAGCAATTAGTGCTCGACAATTGAAAGCTGCATAGTGTGACTGATGCCTTACTATCTCTTTTCATATACTGGACAATCCAAAAATTATCCCTTTTTGGGGGTAGATTTCTGCCTTTCTGGTGTGTGTACAGGTGTGATATTGAAATATTACTAGGAAGTGTGGAATAATATACAGTACCTTGAAAAAGTATTCATACCCCGTGAAGATTGCCACATTTTTTCATGTAACACACAAACTTAAAATATTTTATTGGGATTTTATGCAATATATCAAAACAAAGTAGCAAGTATTTATGAAGTGTTAGGGAAATGATACATGGTTTTACAAAATATTTTAAAAATATAAATCTTAAAATTTGTATTCAGCCCCCTGTAGTCTGATACCCCTAAATAAATCATCCTGAATGGCCAAATGCCCTTGGAAGTCAAATAATTAGTAAATTGTGTCCACCTGTGTGTAATTTATTCTCAATATAACTATTATGGAACTGTTCTTTGAAGGTCTCAAAACAGTATACCACAGAAGTGGCAGAAGTACACCACAATCAGATTTATATCGCTTATGTGTAATGATAAGCTATTCGCTCTAACCTCCTATCCCTACCCTAGGCCTTCAAATCCTAAACTGGATATAGCTTTCTCTGCTCTCATCATTTATAGTCCATGTAATGGCTTCTTTTTATTGGCTTCACTAGGCCTTGTATTGTGATTGCTGCAAGGCATTATGGGGAAGCCTATTCTGTATGATTTTTTTGCAATCCTTGTGAATTGAATCCAAGTTGTTTGAATTTGCAGATTTCAGGAAATTTGACTCAACGATGATTTGCAGCAGATCAATCCGCTCATTTCTGATAACTAGTTTAACACTTTTGTTGCTGCACTTGTTCAGAAGAATTGGTAACCATTGAAGATTATGTATATTGCAAATTGTAACAAGGGTTGAGCTATTTAAAAATGACTGCCATATACTATGTGTAACACAATATTTATCAAAATTAATTACAGAAAAAACTATACAGTATTAATTTCTGGACAGCAAGACTTTTGGTTAGCACACCATTAAGGCACCAATAACTAGACACTTAATTTGAAGCTTCTGGATCCCAGCGCAAAATCTGACAACCAACCTACTGTAACATTCCTGGCGGCGTGCTTGCATGGTTTAAAGTAGCATTCATGATGTCCTACCTAGCGGGTGATGCCTTGAAAAGGATCACCCCCCTATGGGAAGCATGGGATCCTATCATCTCTGACCTGCAGGTCTTTCTGGTGGCCTTTCTAATGGTCTTCGATGACCCTAATCCTGAGACTTCTGCTAAAGCTTCCCTTCCCAGTATCCTGGAGCAGCCCTGATGGGCAATGTGTGTAGGTAGCCTACCAGTTCTCCAGCCTGAAGAAACTGCTGCCCACACAGAATTCACATAGGATGACAATGCTCCACAGAATACTTCTCTTCCCAACCTCAAGAGGCAGTCCAGACGTGCAAGGTGTAGAGGTAAACCGTCACGCCAGGTTCTGTCCTCCCAAAGACCTCCTGTTCCCCAGCCTGTAGAGGCTGCTTTCCACACAGAATCCATGAAGGATGACTATGTTCGTCAGGCAAAGCAGAAGCCAGAACTCAGTCACAACATCGGATTGGGGTCCCGCTTTGGTTGTTTGGGACCCCCTGACGGTCTTTGTCTAATGAAGGTTGGAGAATCCCAAGACATTAGGCCTTTCGGAGAGGCTGCCCTTGGCGTTAGTGTTTCTTCTCCACAGATGACCATGACTGTCTCCGTGGCAAGTGAAGGCCTCGGATTAACTGGAAGTTTTGGGCTTAAAGCCTTGAAGAGTCGGTGTCTGATTCCTGTCCGACAACTCCAGAAGCCGGTTTGGGCATTGTCAGCAGAAGGACGAGCCCTAATCAGAAACAGTCAAAATATGTCTGTACAAATTAAGCTCCAGATTGGAGCATTACACATGAAGAAGTTCACATTCCAGGTGCTGTCTGGTATACCAACAGGTCATCCAGAGCCGAGAGATTTAGTGCTCGCTCAGGTCTGGAGTTCCTGTATAGTGTTTCCTGGGGGACTGCTGAGGTTCAAGAGGTGTCCAGTCCCCATATCTTCAGGACAGTCAGCAATTTCTTCTTCTTCTTCACCAGATCTGCTAGTCGCTGACTCGCTGTGCGCTGAAGTCTCTGAAGGAAGGGAAGCGGAGGCATTGTCCCCACACAGTCTCGACGATTGTACCAATGATCTGGCTTTAGGCACCGCCTCACCTCACAGACGTGTCATCTCAGAAACCAGACTGAAGTTGGTCCCTAATCACGGATCCTCCATCTCTAACAAATCTGGCAATAAGTACATCAAGGCGGTGGCTACCCCCAAGTCTCTGCACCCCTCCAACCAGGCCGAGGACCTCCAGTTGCCTCCTGAATCCTCCGGGGTGCTATCTGATAACAAATGGAGAGAGACTTTTCTGGACCCTATACCTGGTACTTCGCCCACTTCATTCAGTAAGCTTGGCAAAGTGTATGTCAAGGCGGTGGTTACCCCCGAGTCTCTGCACCCCTCCAACCAGGCGGAAGACTTCCAGTTGTCTTGTGAATCGTTTGGGGTACTTCCCAATGATAACAAATGGAAAGAGACTTTTCTGCATGCTGTACCTGGTACTTCGCCCACTTCATCCAGTAAGCTTTGCAAAGTGCACGTCAAGGCAGTGGTTTCCCTCGAGTCTTTGCACCCCTCCAACCCGGTGGAGGATTTCCAGTTGTCCCGTGAATCCTTTGGGGTGCTACCCTCTATTAATAAGTGGAGAGAGACTTTCCTGTGTCCTGTTCCTGGTACCTCGCCCACTTCATCTGTTGCTGAGGATGGTCCAATGGAAGGAAACATCCTAGTTGCCAAGATGATGAGACCAGCTTTGTTCCCTCTAGTGGACAGAAGAGGAAATCTTCTTGAGGAGAAGGATCGGCCTCCAAATTCTTTGCAAAAAATCCTTGCTGGCTGGAGGAAGAGGGGTCGTAAAGGGGGGGCACTGTAGCATTCCTGGCGACGTGCTTGCATGGTGCACCACCTCCCACCATGCAAGACCACAATCTTACCTGTCAGTCCATGTTGCACTCTTTGTTTCAGTTCCTGCTGTGTTCATGTCTCTTGTCTGATTGCTTAGGGCGTCGGCGCGGCTTTCTGCTTGTTTCTTATAGCTACCATGTGCACAGTGCTAATGCGTCCTCAGCCTATTGCTGTGAGACACTGGATACTTAAACCCCCTCCACCCAGTAGGAGGTGCCTGAGCAACACTTTCCATCTGTTTGTTCCTTGCAACTTAGTTGCCAGGTCCTGTCCTGTATCTAGTCTGTTTCTGCCACCCTGGGGGCTGTATACCCAGGCCTGTTACCTGTACCTGTAAATTTAGTCAGTTTCCGCCACCCTGGGGGCTGAGTTCCCAGGCTCGCTCCTGCATCTTGTTCCTGGTTCAGATCCTGTCTGAACAGTGTCCTAGTCCGTTACCTGTTTGTCTCTATGTCTGTACCTTTCCCTTTTCCTGCAGTATCTGTACATGCACCTAACTCCAACTCGTTGTCTCTGTACTTCTGTTTGTGAGTTTTGTGTCCACTCGCTACTTCATTGCAAGTACTTTGTGTGTATCTGGTTCTGCTCATTCTGTTTCCCTGCCTCTGTACCTAACTCCTGTGTTCCAGCTATCTTCTTGTGTTCTCCAGTCTGTTCCATGTGAACAGAGCCCTGTCCTGTCTACCACATCTGCGGTTTTGCTTTGCTCTGCTTGCTCACCGCACCTGTGGTTTTGCTCTGCTTTGATTGTTCACCACATCTGCGGGTTTTGCTCTGCTTTGCTTGTCTACCGCATCTGCGGGTTTTGCTCTGCTTTGCTTGTTCACCGCATCTGTGGTTTTTCTCTGCTTTGCTTGATCACCGCATCTGCGGGTTTTGCTCTGCTTTGCTTTCTCACCGCATCTGCGGTTTTGCTCTGCTTTGCTTGTTCACCGCATCTGCGGGTTTTGCTCTGCTTTGCTTGTCTACCGCACCTGCGGTTTTGCTCTACTTTGCTTGTTCACCGCATCTGCGGGTTTTGCTCTGCTTTGCTTGTCTTCCGCATCTGCGGGTTTTGCTCTGCTTTGCTTGTTCACCGCATCTGCGGGTTTTGCTTTGCTTTGCTTGTTCACCACATCTGCGGGTTTTGCTCCGCTTTGCTTGTTCACCGCATCTGCGGGTTTTACTCTACTTTGCTTGTCTACCGCACCTGCGGGTTTTGCTCTGCTTTGCTCGTTCACCGCATCTGCTGGTTTTGCTCCGCTCTGCTTGTCTACCGCACCTGCGGCTCCGTTCCTGTATCCCAGTCTGTAGTGGTCCCTATCCTGCCTGCATTTCTACCTGCCAGTATCCGCCTCTCTGCATGTCAGCCGTGCCTGCCTGTGCCCACCTGTCTGCACGCCAGCTGTGCCTGCCAGTGCCCACCTATCTACATACTAGCTGTGCCTGTCAATATCCTCCTGTCTGCATACCAGCCGTGTTTGCCAGTAACCCACCTGTCTACATGCCAGTCTAACCTGCCAGTGTGGGTCAACAGCTGTGACCGGGGTCTGACCTGGAGTAGCACCTGGTCCCTCTGCTCAGTTCCTCCCTGGTTCACGGAGTCAACTGAGCCGCCGTGCGACCTTGGTCGGATCGGGTTGATACTTAGTTAAGCCCCTTCAGGCACTCCTCTGTTCATGGTACAGTGGGATCACTAATCACGCTCACGCCAGTCAGTCCGGGTGCGAGCGTAACACCTAACATGTTCTATTTATAATAATGGTGTCATCTTATGTAGTTGAAGGGCATTTGGACAACAGGACAACAATGCCACTTCTAGCTTTGCCCCACCTATAGCTATGCCCATACTTATAAGCTTGTATTAATAAAGCTCAAAACGCCAGGTTGGATTTTGGCAAAACTGCTAACTTCTTTCTCTTTTGAGTAATAGGTTTGTGATATAAATTTAAAACTAATTAAATTATATTAAGGCTAACTTCACATTAAACTAGACATATGATATACAAATCTATCTATTAGGCAAAAGGCTTCACCTTACGTCCACTTATTTTGGGCACATAGTGATCTTAAAATAAACAGACAAAAAGAAAAACATGTACTCATCTACTCATCCCTGCCATTCCAATCCTACTGAAAATGTCCCCTGATGGTCTGTATGCTTCCTCTTCTCATAAGAGAGATCAAGCACTCATTAATTGGTAGTAGTGGTGTCTTTTGGCCAAAATGAAACATCACCGCTGGACATGGATTGACTGCAGTGGTGACTTGACATTCCATAACAGAAGAGCAAGCAAGAAGACTGAAGAGGGACACTGTCTGGAGGAATCAGTTTTTTCTGTTTGTTTATTATTTTAAGACCATTTTTAAATAAAAAGATTAAGGACAGCGACATTAAATAACAATTCAACACTTTAATTATGCTTTAAAGGAAACCTGACAGCTGATACATGTTGCCCGATCCACGGGCAGCATGTATCAGACACTGGTTGCATGATTTCAGCCATTTATGTTTTACTCTGAAACACTGCAGCATAAAAACTTAGCTTAATAGCTGTCAGGGACCAAGCTGCAAGGGAGAATAGTTAGACAGGTGGGTCCTCTAGGACAATGGGCAGGGAGAAGCCACCTGGGACCCACCTGTCCTTCTAGTCTCCCGTGCAGCTCTGTCCCAAAAAGCTATTAAAATATATTTTTCTCTGAAGTATGGCAGCGTTTCAGAGCCAAACATACTTTGCTAAAATCATGTAACCAGTGTCAGATACATGCTACCTGTGGATCTAGCTACATATCAGCTGCCAGGCTCATTTTAAATGTCTCTTGATTGTACTTTTATTTGTCTACCCCATGGAGGTTAAACTTTCCTTGCAACCATACTTTTTATTAGGATAATTTTTTGACCAATTTAATAAAATTATATAAGGGTCTACCTTTAGGCAGCCTCTCAATATATTATGGTAAAGTTCCTTTAGGGTGCACCTTTCTTCAGCCCAGAATATTCTATAATCTCTATCTCATCAATGTCGACTTTAAAAAAAAAAAAACCTTTAACCATTATTGCCCACCTCTGACATTATCTGTGTTATAATCTCAGATGTGAACTGAGCTATTTCAAAGATAAGCAGTCAAGTGCCCAGTAAGTGGAAACTATTTCATGTAGAAACTATTCTGGTATTTAGGTACTCCAGTATTACCTTTTCGCACAATATTACATTATTCTATTGCAGACCTCAGATTAAACATATTGGCAGTGATTAACATCAGAGAATTGTTCGGCTGCTGAACTTTACCCAGGTCATTCATATCAAGCAATTTTAAACATCAAGGGCTTGGTGGGCTGGTCATTTCTTTTACAGAGAGAATAAAATATATATATATCTTCATGTTCTGTGCTTAGTGGTTAAGGTCTGGTAGAGAAATCTTTTTCATAATTATATACCTCTCTTTCCAGCATGTAGTTCACATGATGTAGGATTGGGTCATGCTCTTGAGCTAATATGTCTCGAGATTTGAAAATCTTCAAAAATTGTGACTGGTTCTACAAGACGTTAATCATTCTCTTTCTCTCTGAATCTAAAAGCTGGAAAATTAATACAACCAACTCTACATTAGGCTTTTTATTTGTAACTGTGACAGTGCCCTGTGTTTTTTTTTTTCCAATAGGCAACTTCAAAAATTGAACAATCAATTTTCTGTGCATATGTGAACTAATATATGTTGTTGTTTCATTGTTAAACTATCTTCAGTTCTCATGTACAACCATGGAATACTAGTAGAGGTGGGAGAATCAATTTGCAGGACTCCAGGTCAGAACAGTAATCTGTGACCACTGGATGGGTGGTCTTCAAATCAGCTTACCTCATGGCATTTCCATCATTCCTTTTGGTTAGCTGGGTTGGTGCGACATTGTATGTGCTGACAATGCTGACAGTACACCTGATTGCCTTTTCAAAAAAAAGAAGCTGGGAATGCCAGGATGTAATAAGGAGATAATAAGATTTGCAGATTTCCTGTCCAGTGGCTACAGATTACTAACCTATCCAGTGGTTCGGAGTTGTGAGATTTGATTCTCCCCTCTCTAAATATTAGTCATACTCATTTGAAAACTTACATGAACAGACAATACTTTTTGCTCAAATTTTTTTTTTAATCGGCATACACTATTATTTAAAGTCATTAATGTGCTGATATCTGGGTGCTAGCTAATGAAGATTTATGCATATTGAAAAAATAACATTTTTACCAACTTTGAACACGTTAACACAATTGCCCTGATTCATCAAATCTTTTATACCAGAATCGTGTCATAAAAAGTCTAGAAAAGTTGCCATAATTTTGAGCAATGCACAGTTGCGCCACAATTTTCCAACTTTTAGTGTTTCCGTACCATTTTGCCCAGCTCTGACAAAGTATGTGGAGCTGGGGTGTGACTAGGTCTGGCAACCCCCATTTGTCAAATTCATGATGAGCAGTGGCGTTCTTTACACCACAAATCTTACTCAAGTCCCAGAAAATTTCTGGCTAAATGCATAGAGGCGCGACAACTCTACATGAATCAGGTGCCTCACACTATGTTTCACCCCCTATCAAGATTGGCATGAAAAACCCCAGTCTTGATGAATCGGGGCCAATAAATTTGAAACGTGGCTCCTAATTCTCAGATGGAACTGTATTTGAAATGGTGCTGTATGACTGATGGTTTTCATGCAGTGTACAATACAGTGTATTCCTGATATTGGTGCGATTACAGAATTACAATTTTAATGCACAGTTAGTCAATCAAACAGATTATCTTTTCTTTTTAAGAATCTACAAACTTCCCTAAATGCCTTATTTTGACTTTGTTTCTATAACTCTTCAATGAGAAGATTTAAAAAGAGAATACATCCACAAAAAGAAAATGTGAACTAATTAGACTATGCAAAACAGGAAGATGTGTCAGGAATATTTGGATACAATTACTTCTAATTTTGAAAATCAAGTTACTGTGTTGTCAGATTAAATAAGAGCATCACTTGCTAAAAACATGGTTATTGTTGCACCTTGGATTCTAGACTTCTTTGTACAGTCACAAATTATGCATCAAAATGAGTACTCTGGGCTGGTATCCTCTATTGTACAGAGAAAGCACCCCTCCAGCATTTTTTTCTTTCACCGCAGGAGTGGTGCTTAAAATCCAAGTTTCCTGATGCCTGTATGATACTCACCTTCCAGTGTTTTCTTTTATTTTCACCACCGCTTTGGTCCATCTCTTGCAGTTTGTGACCTGCTGCTTGCTCCAGTGTTTGATGGAGTGAGCCAGAAGTCACTAATCAATGTAACTATGAAAGCTTCATTCTGGCTCTCATAGACTTGCATTGAAAGCTTTTGACGTAGCTTTCTGAGTTCTGGCCACATAGAAGCTGTGCTCACAAGATGGTGCTGCGTGACCGGACCAGCGCCGAAAAATGGTGAAGATATTGGAGGGTGAGTATAGGACCGTGGGCAAGGGACTTACGTTTAAAGCACCACTCCAGTGGTGAAAAAACAACAAAACCCTGGAGTAGTGCTTTTAGATTGGCTGAAATAGAGGTGTACTAATTTGAGTCATATGTAGGATGCTCCAGCTAAAACTTTACTAAGAGGTTAAAGGGAGTCTATCAGTAGGATCAAACCTCCTAAACCATCTACAAGTGCGTCTCACAAAATTAGAATATCACGAAAAAGTTAATTTATTTCAGTTCTTCAATGCAAAAAGTGAAACTCATATATTATATAGAGTCATTACAAACAGTGATCTATTTCAAGTGTTTATTTTTGTTAATGTTGATGATTATGGCTTACAGCCAATGAAAACACATTTTCTGATATGTAAATGAGCTGTTCAGGACTATGGGCTAGAAACTGATCTGCATGAGAACCTGCCTCCAGAGCTTATTTTAAATAAAAGTGGGCGTTACCAGTGTGAGACATGTAATGACTGACACTTTTTGCTCTCTTAATCACACACAGCTCTGCAGTGAGATCAAAGCTAACACAGTACAGCAGAAGTGAACTTTGTCTTATTACAAATGCTTGCAGCAGCACCTGTTCTCATACAGAACTGGCAGCTCTGCTGCAAAGCTGTGTCTGTACAGCAGTACTGCAGAGTTGAACCTTTTGCCATTACAAACACAACAAGCACATTTACCGTTTTGTTCTCACAGTGCTTTCAATTCTGCTGTACTGCCCTTCCCCTACACTGGCTGCCTGCAAGATGGAAGCTGATAGCACTGTGAGAGGACTGCAGCTGCAAATGTTTTTGTAAGGAGACAAACGTCACTTCTACTGTACTGTGTTAACTCTGATCTCACTGAAGAGTTGTGTGTGATTATGAGAGTAAAGTGCCTGTTATTGCATGTATCACACTGTAAAATTGCAGTCTGCTATGAAGCTTAGCCGGCCTCTGAACTTCATAGGAGTAACTAGATGGCAGCAATGGGGCTTTCATCAGGACCCAGCTGCCATTGTGATCCATCAATGCCCCGCAATCACGTCTCAGGTGATCAGTGGGAGACGGTGCACGAGTCTACTGCTCCATATGAACTCCACTGTTAGAGATTGACAGAGGCATTTAAATGGTTAACAGCAGTGATCAGAGCTCAACTCTGACCACTTCTGATAGACAGAGATGCCGGATATGGAATATAGCTGACATCTTCTTTGTGTAGATAGAACTCAGCTCCTGAGCCCTCTCTACACATGAGCACTCCAGTGATGACTTATCCATATGTCATTTTTCCTTAAGGGGTTAAACATTTAAAGTCAGATTTTGGAATATACTTCACCAACTTAATCCCCTGAAGTTATAGAGACTTTATAACTTTACTTACTTTTATTTTGCAGCTTTGCATATGTTAATGAGGCAAAACTACAGGTCACATTATTTGCCAGAGTATTCCAGCTTAATGTTTGCTAATTATACACATTTTAGGGAGTGTATGGAGATTAAATATAACAGAAAAAAGCCCACATCTTCAGTAAAATCTTGGCAGCTTCATTACATTTCCATTAAAATCAGATCACAAACAGGACAGTGTTCTAGTGTTGAGGCATTTCGACTTTAGCATTCTTATTTGTAAAATGTTACATGGCGCATCAGAGGAAGGAGGAAAGAAGAGGTTTTATGGAGCGAAGGAAAAGCATTGAGCTAAGTATTATTTTTAACACCTTTCTCAGCTTTCTATAATTTACCAAAACATTGGTCGGCTGGAGCAAAGTGAAGAGAATTACAAAAAAATTGGGATTCCAACGAATCGAGTGTATTCAGTTTTTCTTGATCAAAAATGAAAACTAATGAAAGAGGTCAAACTATGTTTTTTCACAGTAGTAATCTTTATATGTATATGTAACAAAGCAGTCCAGTTCAGGTTTCCATAGGCATCAGATTTATTTTTTAAGATTGCACAGATTTTTAGACGTTAGGGCCCAATTCAATAAGACTAACGATGTGCATAAGAGTCTTAAAAAAGTCAGAGCTGGATTAAGATACACATCTTACAACTGCTGGGCACCACCATCAAAAATGTTACTCCAGGGCCTGGGGTACATTTCTGACGCAATTTACGGCACTAGTATAGCGTAAATTTTGATATATATGCCAGGGGGACTTGGCCATGCCCTGTTCAAACTCCATTCAGTTTGGCGAAGCTAGCAGGGAATGATGTTTACACGCCAAAATGAGCTAATTTTTATGTCATTTTCAAGTTGTTTTATACCAGAAAACTAGTGAAAACAGCTTGATGAATCAGGTCACTAATAGAGATGAGCGTTGTTCTACTCGAACTGTTCGCCAGACTCAAATTCGAGCTGTTTTGGGCGGTGTTCGAGCCGTTCGGCGAACACGAACGATTTGAGAAAAATTCGGCTGTTCGAGGTTATGTTCGATAACTGTTCGTGCACCAAAATCATAACTGGATTTTTTCTCAGTAATGATGAAAATTAATGTTAATACGCAGTTTGAGTGTACAGCGGGGTGGGGGGAGGGGCAGGGGATGGATCTCAGCAGGAATAATGAAGATCTCCATTTTTTTTTCTCTTTCCCGCATTTACAGTGGGGAGGTGCAATCTGTCAGCCTATCAGCAGCGCACACACGGAGCGAAGTGCTTTTTTCACACAAGCAAGGGCATGTGTCATTGGCAGTGTATGTCACATGTCCTTGCCCTATAAGACCAAGCCATTTTCCCCGTCGCCACCATTTTCTCACTGCTGCAGCTGCGTGTTAGACGGCACCGCTGTTGCTGTGTGCGCTATACCTTGTTAATTTCAAGCCAATTTTTGCACAAATCTACAGATAGCTTGGGAGTAGGGAATAGTTGTGATTGCAGTCCTTTTAAGGACTAGGTTACAGCATTTCCTGCGACTTTTATCAGGCAGGTCTGTGCTCTTAAATAGATAGATTGTGGGAGTAAAGACTAATTGTAATTGCAGTCCTTTTCAGGACTAGGTTACATCAGTTCCTATCAGTTTTTGCCAGGCAGGTCTGTGCCAGTGCTGTGCAAGTTTTTTTCACAGCATTTGGCTGAATCTAGCAAAGCTAATCCTTTTTGGCCCATTGCAGAGTGTGTTAGTCAGTGGAGTAGCCTATCTGTGTTGCAAGATATACCACCTGTGTATAGAATACCAATTTTTTTACTGCACCTAGTGAAGTAAAATCTTTTGGGCATAGCATCAGTCTATTAGTCCATCTATACTGACCTCCATCAGGTTGCAAATTGAATATAATTTTTTTCTGCATCTAGCTCTGAAAAAATATTTGGGCTTCTAGCAGTGTGTGGGACTTGTTCTATTAGTCCATCTATACTGACCTCCATCAGGTTGCAAACTGAATATCATTTTTTTCTGCATCTAGCTCTGAAAAAATATTTGGCCTTCTAGCAGTGTGTGGGACTTTCTCTATTAGTCCATCTAAACTGACCTCCATCAGGTTGCAAACTGAATATATTTTTTTTCTGCATCTACCTCTGAAAAAATATTGGGCTTCTAGCTGTGTGTGGGACTTGTTCTATTAATCCATCTATACAGACCTCCATCAGGTTGCAAACTGAATATAATTTTTTTCTGCATCTACCTCTGAAAAAATATTTGGGCTTCTAGCAGTGTGTGGGACTTGTTCTATTAGTCCATCTATACTGACCTCCATCTAGTTGCAAACTGAATATATTTTTTTTCTGCATCTACCTCTGGAAAAATGTTGGGCTTCTAGCTGTGTGTGGGACTTGTTCTATTAATCCATCTATACAGACCTCCATCAGGTTGCAAATTGAATATAATTTTTTTCTGCATCTAGCTCTGGAAAAATATTGGGCTTCTAGCTGTGTGTGGGACTTGTTCTATTAATCCATCTATACAGACCTCCATCAGGTTGCAAATTGAATATAATTTTTTTCTGCATCTAGCTCTGAAAAAATATTTGGGCTTCTAGCAGTGTGTGGGACTTGTTCTATTAGTCCATCTATACTGACCTCCATCAGGTTGCAAACTGAATATAATTTTTTTCTGCATCTAGCTCTGAAAAAATATTTGGCCTTCTAGCAGTGTGTGGGACTTTCTCTATTAGTCCATCTATACTGACCTCCATCAGGTTGCAAACTGAATATATTTTTTTTCTGCATCTACCTCTGAAAAAATATTGGGCTTCTAGCTGTGTGTGGGACTTGTTCTATTAATCCATCTATACAGACCTCCATCAGGTTGCAAACTGAATATAATTTTTTTCTGCATCTACCTCTGAAAAAATATTTGGGCTTCTAGCAGTGTGTGGGACTTGTTCTATTAGTCCATCTATACTGACCTCCATCAGGTTGCAAACTGAATATATTTTTTTTCTGCATCTACCTCTGGAAAAATATTGGGCTTCTAGCTGTGTGTGGGACTTGTTCTATTAATCCATCTATACAGACCTCCATCAGGTTGCAAACTGAATATAATTTTTTTCTGCATCTACCTCTGAAAAAATATTTGGGCTTCTAGCTGTGTGTGGGACTTGTTCTATTAGTCCATCTATACTGACCTCCATCAGGTTGCAAACTGAAAATAATTTTTTGTCTGCATCTAGCTCTGAAAAAATATTTGGCCTTCTAGCAGTGTGTGGGACTTTCTCTATTAGTCCATCTATACTGACCTCCATAAGGTTGCAAATTAAAAATAATTTTTATCTGCATCTACCTCTGAAAAAATATTTGGGCTTCTAGCTGTGTGTGGGACTTGTTCTATTAGTCCATCTATACTGACCTCCATCAGGTTGCAAACTGAATATAATTTTTTTCTGCATCTAGCTCTGAAAAAATATGTGGCCTTCTAGCAGTGTGTGGGACTTTCTCTATTAGTCCATCTATACTGACCTCCATCAGGTTGCAAATTAAAAATAATTTTTATCTGCATCCAGCTCTGAAAAAATATTTGGCCTTCTAGCAGTGTGTGGGACTTTCTCTATTAGTCCATCTATACTGACCTCCATCAGGTTGCAAATTAAAAATAATTTTTTGTCTGCATCTAGCTCTGAAAAAATATTTGACCTTCTAGCAGTGTGTGGGACTTTCTCTATTAGTCCATCTATACTGACCTCCATCAGGTTGCAAACTGAATATATTTTTTTTCTGCATCTACCTCTGGAAAAATATTGGGATTCTAGCTGTGTGTGGGACTTGTTCTATTAATCCATCTATACAGACCTCCATCAGGTTGCAAACTGAATATAATTTTTTTCTGCATCTACCTCTGAAAAAATATTTGGGCTTCTAGCTGTGTGTGGGACTTGTTCTATTAGTCCATCTATACTGACCTCCATCAGGTTGCAAATTAAAAATAATTTTTATCTGCATCCAGCTCTGAAAAAATATTTGGCCTTCTAGCAGTGTGTGGGACTTTCTCTATTAGTCCATCTATACTGACCTCCATCAGGTTGCAAATTAAAAATAATTTTTATCTGCATACAGCTCTGAAAAAATATTTGGCCTTCTAGCAGTGTGTGGGACTTTCTCTATTAGTCCATCTATACTGACCTCCATCAGGTTGCAAATTAAAAATAATTTTTTGTCTGCATCTAGCTCTGAAAAAATATTTGGCCTTCTAGCAGTGTGTGGGACTTTCTCTATTAGTCCATCTATACTGACCTCTATCAGGTTGCAAACTGAATATATTTTTTTTCTGCATCTACCTCTGAAAAAATATTGGGCTTCTAGCTGTGTGTGGGACTTGTTCTATTAATCCATCTATACAGACCTCCATCAGGTTGCAAACTGAATATAATTTTTTTCTGCATCTACCTCTGAAAAAATATTTGGGCTTCTAGCTGTGTGTGGGACTTGTTCTATTAGTCCATCTATACTGACCTCCATCAGGTTGCAAACTGAAAATAATTTTTTGTCTGCATCTAGCTCTGAAAAAATATTTGGCCTTCTAGCAGTGTGTGGGACTTTCTCTATTAGTCCATCTATACTGACCTCCATCAGGTTGCAAATTAAAAATAATTTTTATCTGCATCCAGCTCTGAAAAAATATTTGGCCTTCTAGCAGTGTGTGGGACTTTCTCTATTAGTCCATCTATACTGACCTCTATCAGGTTGCAAACTGAATATATTTTTTTTCTGCATCTACCTCTGAAAAAATATTGGGCTTCTAGCTGTGTGTGGGACTTGTTCTATTAATCCATCTATACAGACCTCCATCAGGTTGCAAACTGAATATAATTTTTTTCTGCATCTACCTCTGAAAAAATATTTGGGCTTCTAGCTGTGTGTGGGACTTGTTCTATTAGTCCATCTATACTGACCTCCATCAGGTTGCAAACTGAAAATAATTTTTTGTCTGCATCTAGCTCTGAAAAAATATTTGGCCTTCTAGCAGTGTGTGGGACTTTCTCTATTAGTCCATCTATACTGACCTCCATCAGGTTGCAAATTAAAAATAATTTTTATCTGCATCCAGCTCTGAAAAAATATTTGGCCTTCTAGCAGTGTGTGGGACTTTCTCTATTAGTCCATCTATACTGACCTCCATCAGGTTGCAAATTAAACATAATTTTTATCTGCATCCAGCTCTGAAAAAATATTTGGCCTTCTAGCAGTGTGTGGGACTTTCTCTATTAGTCCATCTATACTGACCTCCATCCGGTTGCAAACTGAATAAAAAATTTTTCTGCATCTACCTCTGAAAAAATATTTGGGCTTCTAGCTGTGTGTGGGACTTTCTCTATTAGTCCATCTATACTGACCTCCATCAGGTTGCAAATTGAATATAATTTTTTTCTGCATCTAACCCAGCCAATAGTTTTGGCCTAATACCACAGTTTGGCCACTCAGCTCTGCTCGGTTCCCATCCATTGTTTTTTTGTGCAAACAACTCGAGAGTTGTGAATTAGTTAACCACCAAAATGAGTGGAAAAAGGCCTGCTGCTGGTGGAAAGGGGAATAGGCGTGTTGGGAAGGGGAAAAAAGGTTGTGTCCGTGGGGTAGGTGTTAAAGCAACAGTAACATCTGCAGAAGAAAGACCATCTTCCAGCCAAACTAAAATGTCTACTTCTTTTATCGGACAATGTGATAAGATCCCTTTCTTACGGCCACGCCAATCGCTACAAATTCCAGATGAGGCACAAAAACAGCAGGTGCTTCAACGGATATCAAGTGCTCCTTTAAGTGGGCTCTCCTCCACATCAACTTCAACATCACAAATACTCCAGTCCTCAAAGGTGTCACCCCAATCGCACTTGCTTCCTCACAGCTCCCAAATCTCCAGCTGCCCGTCTGAGTATGAGGTAGAACAGATGGTTGAGTCTGCAGAGCTGTTTACTCATACTATAGCCTGGGAATCAGAGGTAGACTCCAGCGCTTCTGTGAATCCAGACGAGGAAATGATCTGCACTGATGCCCAGAATCTTTATGAGTCGGATCCAGGACCAGACGCAGAAGGTTCTGACCATAATGTAGACCCTCATTCCCAAACTGTAACTCCTGTTGGTGGAGACAATGAGGAAGACGATGATGAGACTCAAATACCTGATTGGAGCGACAACTTTAGTTTTTTGTCAGGGCAGGAACAGGTTGGCTCTGAGGAAGACGGGTGTGATAACACACAGGGTGATGATGATGAGGTTGGAGATCCCACTTACTGTCAACCCACAGTCAGCCAAGAGATGAGGTCAGCAGAGGAGGTGGAGGAAGATGCTAGTGACGACGAAGTCAGGTTGCGCCTTCCTGGACAGAGACGTAGTACTGGAAGCACGTCAACAACTGCATCCTCAAACACAACTCTGCCTCTCACCACAAGTCGTGGTGGCTCTTCAGGTCGCATGGGTGCTAAGCCTTGCATAGCCTGGGCATTTTTTCAGATCGATAAAGATGACCCAACTCGTGTTATTTGTAACATTTGTCAGCAAAAGCTAAGTAGAGGCCAAAAAATACATAGTTTGAGTACTTCATGCATGAACCGGAACATGGACATGAAGCATAAGTTGCAGTGGGAAGCTCAGTGTGCTACAATGCGGCCTGGCCGGCCGGGCCAACCACCGTCTGCCATATCTTGTGCATCTGCGGCCTCTTCATTCTCTGTGACTGGGGGGACAGCAGTCACACCTGTTTTGGGGCGCAGACCTGCCACCTCTTTACCCGCAACAGCCAGCGTGATTGGCAGGTCATCATTTTCTTTGGAGGTGGTAACACCAGCTGGTGTTGAGCGCTGTCCGACATCGATAGCACCACCTTTGGATCAAGGCAACCTAACATGTCCGCCTGCATCTTCCTCACAGACCGGCAGTTTGCCGGGGACACCCTTATCAATCCCGTCTAAGCACAATAGCCAGCCCTCGGTCCCTCAGATGTGGACAAGTAAAAGACCATTTCCTCCTAGCCATGAGAAAGCTAAGAGGTTGAATTTCACCATCTGCAAGCTCTTGGCTACAGAAATGCTGTCTTTCCGCCTGGTGGACACAGAGGATTTTCGAGACCTTATGTCCGTCGCAGTGCCCCAGTACCAGATGCCCAGTCGGCACTACTTCTCAAAGAAAGGTGTGCCTGCGCTCCACCAGCATGTCGCTCACAACATCACCGCTTCTTTGAGAAACTCTGTGTGTGACAGGGTGCATTTCACCACAGACACTTGGACGAGTAGGCATGGACAGGGGCGTTACATGTCGCTGACTGGGCACTGGGTAACTATGGTGACAGCAGGACAAGGGGCTGCTGTCCAAGTCTTGCCGTCCCCACGAGTTGTGCGTCAATCCTCTTTATGTCAAAGTTCCTCCACTGCTTCTGCCTCCTCAACCTCCTCTCGGTCTTCCACCTGCACCCAAAGCCTGTCTGGTCATGCCACAAGCTTTCTAACTGCGCAGAAGGGATCCTGCACACCTCCTTACTATGCTGGCATTAGGGCTCAACGTCATCAGGCGGTTTTTACTTTGAAATGTCTGGGAAATGTGAGTCACACAGCTGAGGAGTTGTGGTCAGCTCTGGAGAACCAATTTCATGAATGGTTGTCTCCACTGGACCTGAAACCAGGGAAGGCCGTGTGCGACAATGCTGCAAACCTGGGTGCGGCCCTTAGCCGGGGCAATGTCACACACGTGCCTTGTATGGCTCACGTGTTGAACCTGGTTGTCCAGCAATTTTTAGCCCACTATCCCAGACTAGATGGCCTTCTGCAGAGGGCACGGTCGCTGTGTGCTCACTTCCGCCGTTCGCATCCCGCAGCTCAGCGACTTACATCTCTACAGAAGTCGTTGGGCCTGCCACTTCACCGGCTAAAATGCGATGTGCCTACCCGGTGGAATTCAACTCTGCACATGTTGCAGCGACTGTGGCAGCACTGACAAGCCCGGGTGCAATACGTTCTGACGTACAGCCTGGGCCAAGGATATCCGGATGTGGGACAAATCACGCTGGAGGAGAGGTCTCAGATCAGGGACCTATGAATCCTTCTGCACAGTTTTGAAATGGCGACGAAGATGTTTAGTGCTGACGATGCCATTATCAGCATGACTATTCTGGTGATTTACATGCTGGAGCACATGTTAAACAGAATTCGGAGTCAGGTGGTGGCACAAGAGGAGGTGGAGGAAGTAGAGGAGGAGGAGTTGTATGCGGAAGGGCTAACATCTGCAAGGTCCAGACGGTCGGCAGCACCAAGGCGGCAGGCATGTGAGGGTGGGGGAGATGGTTTTACCAGGGCGCATGGTAGCAGCCAAACTAGTGAGGAAGGTGCAGGAGCCCAGGAAGAAGTGGAGGACGAACTGATGGAAGACTCATCAGATGAGGGAGACCTTGATCACATTTCTGTTGTGTGAGGTTGGGGGGAGAGGACAGAGGAAGGAAGCATGATTGTTACCTCGCCACCAACACAACAGGGACTTGGTGCTCCTGGATGCGCAACACACATGAGTGCCTTCTTGCTGCACTACCTGCAACATGACCCTCGAATTGTGAGAATTAGAAATAATCCTGACTACTGGGTTGCCACACTGTTAGATCCCCGGTACAAAAGTAAATTTACAGAAATTATTCCTGCCATAGAAAGGGATGCACGCATGCAGGAGTATCAGCAGAGACTGTTGCAGAATCTTACATGTGCTTTTCCACAAAACACCAGTGGTGCACGTAGTGAATCTCACAGTTCCAACTTGCCAACCGTGGGACCGTCAAGTGTTCAGCACTCAAACCGTAACAGAACCACAGTATCTGCTGGTAACATCAATTTTGCGGAATCATTTCACCACTTTTTTAGCCCATCCTTTGCAAGGCCACAGGAGACAAGAAGTCTGACACATAGTCAACGCCTAGAGACGATGGTACAGGAGTATCTCCAAGTAAACATTGAAGCCATGACTGTGTCACTGGACCCTTGCTCTTTTTGGGCTTCCAATCTGGATAAATGGCCGGAGCTAGCCACTTACGCCTTGGAGATCTTGTCATGCCCCGCAGCCAGCGTTCTGTCTGAACGTGTGTTCAGCGCTGCTGGTGGTGTGCTGACAGATAAGCGCACGCGGCTCTCCACTGATAATGTAGACAGACTCACGTTCATAAAGATGAACAAATCATGGATCCGAAACGACTTTTCTACCCCTGTGTCATCCTGGGGAGAGTAAAAGCTTGATGATTGGTTAAAATCACCCTACCAACCGTTTTAAGCTTTCAAATTACTAATCATGTTTATCTGTATCTTGACTGGAAAATAATTTGGGCTTTGTAGCAGTGTGCAGCACTGATCCTATTAGCCCATCTATACTAAGCTCCACCAGATTTAAAATGAATAATAATTTTTAGCTGCTTCTAGCCCGGAAAATAATTTTGGGGCTCCGAGATGCGCAAGACACATAAGTGCCTTCTTGCTGCACTACCTGCAACATGACCCTCATATTGTCAGAATTCGAAGTAATCATGACTACTGGGTTGCCACACTCTTACATCCCCCAAACTTTTCGATCAACCTTTTCATTTTAATAAAGACCAAAAAAATGGTCATTTTTGAAATTATAAGCATTAGCAGGTTATTAGAAACTGAAATCAAACAGTTTTCAACTCAAAACTTTATTCATGTGATGTTACATTTTCACATAGGACCCCTTGTTCGAAAGGAGCTTCTGAACTCTCTCGTCCATTGAATTTGTCAGGTTTTGGATGGTTTCTGCTTCAATTGTTTTGCATGAGGACAGAATACCCTCCCAGAGCTGTTGCTTAGATGTGAACTGCCTCCCGCCATCATAGACACTCCTTTTGATGATGCTCCAGAGGTTCTGAATGGGGTAGAGGTCAGGGGAGCATGGGGGTCACACCATAAGTTTGTCCCCTTTTATGCCCATATCAGCCAGAGATGCAGATGTTTTATGTGCAGCATGAGATGGTGCATTATCATGCAAAAAAATGATCTTTCTGTGAAATACATGGTTCTTCTTCTTGAACCATGGCAGGAAGTGCTGTTTGAGAAAATCCACATACATTATGGAGTTCATCTTTAGCGCCTTCAGGGATCCTAAAGGGGCCGACAATCTCTCTCCCCATGATTCCAGCCCAAAACATTACTCCACCTCCTCCTTGTTGGCGCTGTAGCCGTGTTTGCGTGGGGTGTCCATCAACCAGCCGTCCTCCACTCCATCCATCTGGACCATCGAGCGCTGCACGGCACTCATCCGTGAACAAAACAGTTTTGAAATCAGTCTTCATGTAATGTTTGGCCCACTGGAGCCGTTTCTGCTTGTGTGAAGTGGATAGAGGAGGTCGACAGGATGGCATATGCACAGCTGCAAACCTCTGAAGGACCCTGCATCTTGTTGTTCGGGGGACGTTGGAGTCACCAGCAGCTTCAAAAACTTGTCTGCTGCTATGACAAGGCTTTTTTGCCGCTGCTCTTTTAACCTGACGTAATTGCCTGTAGGAAAGAGTACTCAATTTGCCCCTATCAGCACGCACACGTGTGTACTGTGAATCAGCTACATACTTCTTGATTGCCAAGACACTTCATCCTGATCATCGCACAATGTTGATTGTAGTCATGCCTTGACCTAAACACTCCACAATTTGTTGCTTCTCAGCAGCCGACACATCCTTTTTCTTTGCCATTTTGGCAGAAAATGTAGGCTGCTTAATAATGTGAGACAGCCTTCTTAAGTAGTCTTGCCTTTCATTGGACACACCTGCCAAACTAATTAGCACAGGTGTCTGCAATTGCTTACAGTGATATAAAGAGCCCTGACACACATCACCATCAATGAGTTTAACTGACAAACAAACAAATTCTTCCCTTATCACTCCTAAACACTTTTTGCATAATAATTTGGAACACAGTGTACATGTGCTTTTCCACAAAACACCAGTGGTTCGCGTAGTGAATCTTACAGTTCTAACTTGCCAACCGTGGTCTGTATGGAGTTGTTCAATAAAGGGCCCAAAATTATGATAACATAGATGGGAGAGGTCTCTATGAATAGGAATTCCTAAGTATTTGATACCCTGTGAGGGCCAGGCAAAGGGAAAGTTGGACTGGATGGAATCCTATATGGATTTGGGGAGGGAGATATCAAGGGCCTCAGACTTCGCTGCATTGATTTTAAAATTTGACCATGTAACAAAGTGATCTATTTCAGCCATAACAGCATGGATGGATATATGTGATTGAGTGATATATACTAGTACATCATCAGCAAATAGAGAGCACTTGTACTCGGTGCCTCCCACCTCAATCCACCTAATATTGGGGTTATGGCGAATTGATGAGAGCAGGTGCTCCGTCACTAGGATGTATAAGAGAGGGGACAGAGGACATCCCTGCCTTGTCCCATTGGTGATTGTGAAAGGTGATGAAAATGTTCTGATGCACCCCCTGGGCCTTGGGACACCCGGAGCCGGACCCTTTTTGGTGGATGCTGGTGGTTGTAGTCTTCGTGGTGGCGACCCGGTTCCGTGGCTCAGGGTGGTCAAACCAGTGGCGGAACTATTTATGTGGTTTTGATGTTTAAATGTCCGACTACGCCACCCGTGGATTGCGGTCAGAGTGAACCGCCGCTGCTGGGCAGACCGCTGAGGCTGGTGTTGTGGGTGCAGCAGAGCGTAGCATAACTCCCCACGGGAGGAGTATAGCCTCAGGGCAGTGTATGTGGAGGATGGGGGTGATGGTGCAGGGCAGCAGCAGTAACGACACAGAGTCAGTGATGCAGTCCAGGGCCTTTACTCACAGTTCTTATTATCCAGACCACGTCTGCAGGTAACGGCTGCCCACGTCGTACTGTGCTCACCAGGTGAGGGGCTCAGACAACTCCCAGATAACTTTGGAGCGCTTCACAGGACCCCCTTTGTGTGTCCTTTGTCTGGCCTTTCTTACCAACCCTTCTGTCCGGCTGCCTCGGGCCTCCTCTTGGTAAACTTGGCGCCAGTTTCCCTGACCCTATGTGCTGCCCTCCTAGCGGGTGTAGCGAGGGGCTGCGCCACATAAAATGTCACAGCCTCCGGTTTCTAGCTGAGGGTCATTTCCTGCCTCCACTAGTTTCGGGGACCGGTCTCCCCCTTTGGCCTGACCCCTCCATGCAGGTGGATTCGGGCGTGCGGTGGCGACTCGCCCGTCCGCACCCCTGGGATCCCTTCGTTCCTCGTTCCTGGAGCCTTCTCCGCTCCTCTTCCTTCCTTCTCCGTCTTCCAGGCCTGGGCCTCTGTTACTAGGCCCGCCTCCGGAGCAGAGCTCATGCAGAGCCCCTGCTCCCTGCCACTTCTGCTCAGACTTCTCTGCACTGAACTAAGATGGTGCCCACCTTTTATACTCCATTCTCAATGCACCCAGGAACTGCTTCCTCCCTGCTCCTGCACTACAGGGTTCCCCTTCCTCAGTGTTCCCTCCCCCCACTCCAGCCAGGGACAAGGACTGTCTTGCCCATCTCAGGGGCATATTGGTCGCCGTGCCCCACGGCAATGTGGTGTAATGCATGCAGGTGTCGGGTCCTGATCCACACTCCATCCTTACCTGAGAGTGAGATATCACACCTCTGGGTGAGGTGCAATACCTCTGTAGCAACCGAGCCCTCAGGGTGCTACAGTTCCATTTATTTTCAGCCTAGGTGACATATTGCGATACAGGGCCGTGATTTTGGCTATAAAAGGGTTCCCTAGACCCCTACCCCATGCTTTTTAAGAGAATCATATATGGCGTGCCAGGAGACTCTATGGAATGCTTTCTCAGCATCCAACGAGAGTATCTAATTACAAATTTTTAACTGCATCTAGCCCAGGAAATACTTTGTGCCTAGTAGCAGTGTCTGCTAGTCAGCGGATTATCCCGGCTGTTAAGGAAGCTACACCACCTGTAGTTTTGACACTTAATTTTTTCAAAGGAAATGCTTCGGGACCACAGGATACTCAGTGAAGAGCATCAGGAGGCACCCCAAGGCATAGGGGCTGGGACTGGCAGTAGGATGCCTTGCGGTGGACAGCCGAGCTCGATCCTTATAAAAGCTTTTTAACTGCAGCAGCTTTAGTGGACGCTACTGGAGCTGGAATTACGCGGCTGCTGGCATGAGACTTGCCCTCCAATAGATCCTTGTAAATGGATTTAAAGTGTATTCATTCAAATTAGAGAGACAATTTAAATTAAAAAGCTTAGAGCTGCCTCCACCACAGGGGGGCTCGCTCGACCCACCAGCGGACAGGCACCAGTATTGGGAGAGGGGGGCTGGCCGTCAGGGTTCACCGCGGCTCTGGCACAAACCCGGCGACACGGAGGTGGCACGGGCAGGAGCGGACTGAACGTGTCGGCTTCTCACTTTTTGGATTTTAGAAGGGCATGACATGCCTATATCTGTGTCTCCCCCTCCTTTTATTCCTCCACCTCTTTTCTTTTCGCATGACTATATGTACTTGTCACTTTTCCATGTGTTAGTTGTGTCTTCAGAGCAGTTTGTCAGCTTTTGGACACCTTTGAAGGTGTTTTCTATGTGTTTCTATGTGTTTTTGTTTGCCTGCCATTGGTTTTAACGGTGTTCGAAGGTGTTCGACGAACAGTTCGACGAACAGTTCGGCGAACACACGGGTGTTCGATGAACCGAACCGAACTCGAACACTACGGGGGTGGCTCAACACTAGTCACTAATGTCAGTCGGTGATGCTCTCCTGACATATCCTTTAGTGAAAAATCACGATTTCAACAGGTTGAATTTTACAGCTGTGGTTCAGATAATGTTTTTTCATAATTTAGCTTTTTCTATTTGCTTTAAAGAAGTACACATTAAAAAAAGAGCATCTGAAAGCATAGTAATAAAGCATGTCAGTGGACAAAATTCATATATTAAATTGGTTTCCTCGAACATCCTCTTGACATAAGTTGGTAGCAGTGATATGCTTATAGATAGCAATCATAGGAGTGGAGAATTTTGAGGAAACAGAATCTAATGCATGCTGATGCACGTGGATGGAGAGAAAATGATTTCCCTTATCAAAGCAGACCTCTCCATATGACTTTTATTTATACCTGAAGCATCCCAAGATGTAGTGTTCATCTATAAACCTTAGCTGAGTCGCATTGAGTCCAAGAAAAATGATATAAAATGCATAGCACCTCATAGCACTTTACACATCCATATTTTTATGGATACTTTATAGAGGCTGTAAAGATCGCTATACACAGCTTGAGAAGGAATTCTCTGCAGTCAATATGTTCCATTTTTGCAATTATTTTCTTTTTTTTTTTTAGAATCACATTAATTCTGTTTAGAGTTTATTACATCATATAACCGCACATGTACAGCGCCGTTAGTTCCGGTCATTACGCTACGTCATGAAGTGACTGAGTTAAGATGGCTGCTGTCTCTGACAGCAGGCCATCCCTGTATGTCGCCTCGGGGGCTGTACCACCCCCATGTCAGCAATCGCTGTTTATTGTCCAATCAATTCTGACCTGCCAATCACAGCGATTTGACAATAAAATTAAAAAAATAAATCAATGTGTGACAGCACCAATCACAGCAGTTAAAATGAAAGGGGTGATCACAACGTCACCTCTGGTTACTAACCCTGCTCCGAGTAGCTTTATAGGTAGCGCATTAGTGTAGTGAACATCACTGTAATTAAAAATGGCCTATTTGGCAAGAAGATGCTATTCAGCAGAGGTGGCATATGCTTTCCTTGCCTCCAATTCATTCAGAGAGGAAGTTCACACATTCCTTTATTTTTCTTCCTCCTCCTCCTCCTCATCAAGTGTGGCGGGACCCCCAGTAAGGCTCCCTAGGACCGAGGCAACCCCTACAGCAATCAATCCCATATGGGGTGTAGTTTCCAAAATGAGGTCACTTGAGGGTGGTTGCCACTGTTTAGGCACATCAGGGGATCTCCATACGCAACATGGCATCAGCTATCGATTACAGCCAATTTTGCATTACAAAAGTCAAACGGTGCTACTTCCATTCCGAGCCCTGCTGTGCGCCCAAACAGTAGTTTTCCAGCACATATGGGGTATTGGTGTACTCAGGAGAAATTGCACAGCAAATTGTATGGTGCATTTTCTCCTGTTACCATTCTAAAAATGCAATATTTGGGGCTAAAGTAACATTTTTCGTGGGAAAAAGTTAAATTTTAATTTTTTTCTTCCACAAGACATCAAGATAGCAAAATTATCTACATAGAAACAAATCACCAGCCACATTAAAATAAATCCCAAAAAATGTTAAACATCAATGCCAAAAAGAAGAAAACAGATGGTATCGGCCCCTTAAAACACAATAATAACAAGATAATTATAGAGGACAAATAAAAGGCTGAGATATTAAGCAGGCACTTTTCATACATATTCACCAATAAACCGTCTGTTCCTGGGATCTTTCAGCAGGGCAAAAATCAAATTTCACCACCTGATATAACTAGTTTAACACAAAAAGAAGCACGCCTTGAAGTAAACATTGACAAATCCTCCGGCCCAGATGGTATTCATCCACGGATACTGAGGGTATTAAGCTCAGTAATTGACAAACTGTTGAATCTCATTTTCTTAGACTCTCTTGTAACAGGGGTAGTGCCACAGGATTGGAGGATAGCCAATGTGGTACCAATATTTAAGAAAAGGAAGAAGCTGGATCCAGGTAACTACCATCTGGTAAGTCTGACATCAGTAGTGTGCAAAGTTTTTGAGGGCATCATAAAAGATCACCTGCAGAGTTATATCGCAGAGAATAATATAATAAATGATAATCAGCACGGATTCATGAAAAATAGGTTGTGTCTGACCAACATATTGGGGTTCTATGAGGAGGTAAGTGCAAATCTGCATGTTGGTAATGCGGCTGATGTGATTTAACTGGACTTTGCAAAGGCATTTGATACTGTACCACATAACAGCCTTATAATGAAGCTACAGAAGCAAGGACTTGGGGGAACTATATGTAGATGGGTAAGAAATTGGCTAAATGATAGGAAACAAAGCGTCGTCATGAATGGCACATTCTCTAAAGCCACGGCCCCACTATCATTATTTGGTCCGTATTTTTTCTCATGAGTGGGAGACAAAATGAGTGGGTAATAAATGCAGAATTGGTGCACTTATTTCTATTATACCTTTTTCTCTGATTGTTCCTCACCTGGTTTGGCCTCCCACTTCTGAGAAAAAATACTGACCGAATACTGACCAAAAACTGATAGTGGGGCCATGGCCCTAATTTGATATAGTTAGCAGCGGGGTGCTGCAGGGACCTGTGCTAGGACCAATTCTTTTTAACCTCTTTATTAATGACCTTGGGGATGGGATTGAGAGTAAAGTGTCAGTTTTTGCTGACAACACCAAACTATGTAGGATAAAATCTGATCTTGACATTACAATATTGTAGAACGATCTGGATAAGATGACTGAATGGGCAAATACTTTGCAGATGAGGTTTAATGTAGATAAATGTAGAGTAATGCACATAGGACGAAGTAATCCTATTTCTGCATATACATTAAATGGGAGTATACTTGGGACAACAGAACAGGAGAAGGACTTTGGTATTCTGGTTACAAGTAAGCTGAGCAGCAGTACTCAATATCAAGCAGCAGCCACAAAAGCAAACAAGGTGTTAGGATGTATAAAAAGAGAAATAAAATCCTGCGATCCCAACATATTGTTACCCCTTTATAAATCACTGGTGAGGCCACATCTAGAATATGGGACCCAGTTTTGGGCTCCACATTTTAAAAAGGATATAAGTTAGAGTCAGTTCAAAGGCGGGCAACTAGATTATTACAAGGGATGGAATGCCTCTCACATGATGAGAGGTTGAAGAAATTGGGCTTGTTTAGCTTAGAAAAACAACGCCTCAGAGGGGATCTCATTTATATGTATAAATATAAGTGTGGTCAGTACAAAGGACTAGCACATGACCTATTCCTTCCAAAGCTCATACTAAAGACCAGGGGGCACTCATTATGGGTGGAAGAAAGGCGATTCTGGCACCTAAACAGGAAAAGGTTCTTTACAGTTAGAGCAGTCAGACTGTGGAATGCCCTACCACAAGAGGTAGTAACGGCAGACACTATAACAGCTTTCACAAAAGGGCTGGATGATTTCCTCGATACACACAACATTGTGGGTTACAGTTAAATTAGACAAAATGTTACACCTATAGTAGTACATTTAATACGGTAATAGTAATTACATAACTAGTATCATAATTAGGTTTGATCAAGGGTTCTAGGACTGATCGCCTTTTCTCGGGGTCAAGAAGGAATTTTTCCCCATGACGCAAATTGGCTGAATGTGTCCTGGGGTTTTTGCCTTCTTCTAGATCAACAGATTTAGGCATATGGATTTTAGTAATACTATTATTAGAATCACAACAGTAATACAAAAGATAAAACTAATTAAAAAAATTATAAACAGGTGCATTTATAATTGTAATAGTGCAGCAATAATAAAAATGGTAATAATAATAATACATTTGTGAGGCCTAGTCCCAGTAAGTTAGTGTAGTGTTAGTGTAGGGAGTACAATTGGGGGAGAAAGGTTGAACTTGATGGACCTAGGTCTTTATTAAACCTACGTTACTATGTTACTATATATATTGCTTCAATTCCTGTGAAACACCTGAAGGGTTAATGAACTTCTTGAATGTGGCTTTGAACACCTTAAGGGGTGTAGTTTTTGAATGGTATCAATTTTTGGTATTTTATGTCATATAGGTCCCTCAAAGTGACTTTAAAAATTATGTGGTCCCTAAAAAAATTGGTTTTGTAAATTTTGTTGAAAAAATTACAAAATTGCTGATAAACTTTTGATCCTTCTAACGTCGTAACAAAAAAAAAATGTTTCAGAAATTATGCAGATTTAAAGTAGACATGATACATATAATTATTATCTATTTTGTGTGACAATTCTCTCTGGTTTAACCCCTTTACAACCCAAGGTGGTTTGCACGTTAATGACCAGGCCAATTTTTACAATTCTGACCACTGTCACTTTATGAGGTAATTACTCTGGAACGCTTCAACGGATCTCCCTGATTCTGAGATTGTTTTTTCGTGACATATTGTACTTCATGATTGTGGTAAAATTTCTTCGATATCACTTGTGTTTATTTGTGAAAAAAATGGAAATTTGGCGAAAATTTAGAAAATTTTGCAATTTTCAAAATTTGAATTTTTATGCCCTTAAATCAGAGAGATATGTCACACAAAATAGTTAATAAATAACATTTCCCACATGTTTACTTTACATCAGCTCAATTTTGGAACCAACATTTTTTTTTGCTATGGAGCTATAAGGGTTGACCAGCGATTTCTCATTTTTCCAACAAAATTTACAAAACCATTTTTCTAGGGACCACATCACATTTGAAGTCACTTTGAGAGGTCTTTATGACAGAAAATACCCAAAAGTGACACCATTATAAAAACTGCACCACTCAAGGTGCTCAAAACCACATTCAAGAACTTTATTAACCCTTCAGGTGCTTCACAGGAGTTTTTGGAATGTGGAAGAAAAAAATGAACATTTAACTTTTTTCACAAAAATGTTACTTTAGACACCAATTTTTTTTACTTTCGCAGGGGTAACAGGAAAAAATGGACCCCAAAATTTGTTGTGCAATTTCCAATGGGCACGTAGATACCCCATATGTGGGGAAAAAACACTGTTTGGGCGCACGGCAGGGCTCGGAAGGGAAGGAGCGCCATTTGAATTTTTGATTGAAAAATTTGCTTGAATAATTAGCGGATGCCATGTTGCGTTTGGAGAGCCCCTGTGTGCCTAATTATTGGATCTCCCCCACAAGTGACCCCATTTTAGAAACTAGACCCCCCAAGGCACCTATCTAGATGCATAGTGAGCATTTTGAACCCCCAGGTGCTTCACAAATTGATTCGTAAAAATGAAAAAGTATTTTTTTTCCACTTTTTCATTTTTTTTCGATTCAATTTGTGAAGCACCTGGGGGTTCCAAGTGCTCAATATGCATCTAGATAGGTGCCTTGGGGGGTCTAGTTTCCAAAATAGGGTCACTTGTCGGGGAGCTCCAATGTTTAGGCACACAGGGGCTCTCCAAACGAGACATGGTGTCCGCTAACAAATTGAATGGAAAATCGGCTCAAATTCTTAGCGGACACCATGTTGCGTTTGGAGAGCCCCTGTGTGCCTAAACATTGGAGCTCCCTCACAAGTGATCCCACTTTGGAAACTAGACCCCCCAACACACCTATCTAGATGCATAGTGAGCACTTTTAACCCCCACGTGCTTCACAAATTGATTCGTAAAAATGAAAAAGTGGAAAAAAAAACACTTTTTTATTTTTACGGATTAATTTGTGAAGCACCTGGGGGTTCCAAGTGCTCACTAATACGGGTCAGGCTCTTAAAGCCCAGGGCACAGACGCGTATTAGTATGTCATGGGCTGTAAAGGGGTTAAGGATAAAAAAAAATGAAAAATTTGAAAATTGAGAAATTACAATTTCTGATATTTTAATAAATAAACACAAAAATATCATCCTAAATTTGCCATTCACATGGAGTACAATATGTAATGAAAAAAACAGTCTCAGAATCACTGGGATCTGTTGAAGCATTCCGGAGTTGTCATCTCATAGGCCTCATTCACACGTTCAGTATTTGCTCAGTTTTTTACCTCAGTATGTTTGAGTCTATATAGTTATCTTTATTGATGGGTATTGTTGGTAAGGGCTTAGAAGTGTAAAAACTAGCACTTTTGTAATTTACTATGCATTAAAATCTCCCCAATAATTACAATTATATTTTGTATTATTTACAGCTCATTGCCTAGGTTATCGGCCACTACTGCTAGACAGTATTTACAAGTGTTCTAATAGAGCTTGTAAACGCTTCTATGAAGCTGGCAGGGATCTCTGCAGTGCATGGTTATCTCCTGATTCCAGACAGCGTCAGTGCCATTCTGCTTCTGGTGCTGCAGACGTGATGCTCCCTCATATAGCAGCATCAAGAGCGCACAGGTCAGGCTGGCAGAACAAATATGGTACTGGTCCAAACTGTCAGTCAAGCTGGAGCGCTTCCCCCCAGCAGTTGGCAAGTATACTGGCTGGGGAGTGTCGCATTGCAGAACAAACAACTTGGAACCATCCTTTTAATATTGCAACATTATGACTTCTTTCATGTAAATTCAGGAATGCTATTAAACATATTTAGGGGTATTTCTAAGTCTACATTTTTGTCCCTTTGTCACATTGTTTTAAAAATGATTAGTATTTGAAAATAAAAACAATTTTCAAAAAAGGCAGCATATTGTAAAATTTTAAATCACTCTTTTTGACAATGGAGAGGATTTTTATAAGAGGTAAATTGCAATGATACTTGTTTTTACAAATCTTTATGCATTTTTACTCATTTATGAACTTGAGAAAACCCCTTTATGGTATTATGCTTTTTATATGACAGTCTCGCGCAATGTTGATTCTACGTACAACAACCAAGTCCATGTCTCATTTGTCCCAGTGTTTCCATGCAATTTGGAAATCTGCTACCTAAATTGTGCTCTAGGCATCAAGCTCACCTGGGCTCCTTTTCATTTTATTTTATGTGGCCACATTTATTCTATTTGAATCCCTGATCACAGACTAATGATGACTTTGTTATCTTTAGGCTACGTTCACACACTGCGTATTTTTGCGCGCGCTTTTTCAAAATACGCAATGTGCCTTGTGTCTGCTGGTAAAGTGAATGGGAAATTCACTTTGCCGTTCAGACACTGTGTAATTTTACGCAGCGCGAAAGCGCAGCTGTGTAAAGAATTGACATGTCAATTACGAAGATGTAGGAGAAATGAAGGATGTAACGTCACACGGGGGCATCCCTAGGGAAAACAGGAACCGGAAATCCCACTATTTTGGGATTCTTTGTTCCTGTTTCCCCGCCGCTGCTCACGTGTGACGAGCATGGACACCTTCAACAGAATGTCCATCAATGTCGGTGTCCTCATCGAGGCGGTAAGTATATGTATGTAAAACGCATGCGTAAAAAAATGCAGCAAAAAACGCAGTGTGTGAATGGAGGTGTTTTTTTTACCTGCGAAATAAAACGCAGGTAAAAACTGCAGGAAAATACCCGCCCGTAAAAAAAAGCAGCAAATATGCAGTGTGTAAACGTAGCCTTAAATTGGCATCCTCATCTGCTGATTGACTGTACACGTCTCTGTGCTAGTCTATGGAGCCTAAAAGATGCTGCTTAAACCATCAACTTGTAATAGAAAGTGAGTTGTAGCCTGGAAAGTTTTAGCAGTGCCATTCTCTGCAATCTCTAAGCTTTGCTCCAGACAACAGTAACCAAGTCTACAACCCATACCAGCCAGTTCAGTGACATCAGAGTTTCAGACTCCTTTAAGGATAATAAAACAGCTTGAATCCAATTGATATCTTTTATTTTTAGATACCTGTGAATGATTCTCTTTGATAAAATGTGAGTTCACTTTGAAGCTACAGCCACTTGACAGCATGCAAACTGTAAAGTACATTGCAAAACACTGCAGTGTGCAAAATTACATTCATAAAACTATTTACATCCATGATGGTTTACAAGTTTGACAATGGATGGTAAATTAATGTGGGGAAGAAAATGTACATGGCAAAAAATGCACTATATGGGAAAAAATAACTTTTTTTCCCTTACTAACACTTTCTTCAGCTTCAAATTATAGGCAGGTTTAACTTGAAAGCATATTGGCTTAAAGAGAACCTGTCACCAATGTAAACTATGGCTACCACCTTTATTGCCTCTTTCTTGGCAGTATAGAAAGCTGTCAATCCAACACACCCTCTGCAAAGCCCAAAAAATTACCTTTTATTACTCCCCCATATGAAACGGTATGGTCTGATGCGTGTCGTTGGTGTTGCTTCGCGCTTCCTATCTTGTCGCAATCACCCTCTTCCTGCTTGCTGTATATGGATGACACATCCTACGCCATCTACACTGTATCACCAATCACGCTCCTGCACTGGCGTACTTCGCTTCACGGGTCATCAGCGCTTTTTGGCCTCCCCCGGATAATGTGCATTACAGTAATTTGCTCTGCCCCATGTGCCGAAGCAAGGCCAGTGACGCCCATCGGACCGTGCCATATGGGGGATAAAAAAACTTATTTTTGGACTATGCAGAGGGACTTATATAAAGCTTGTTAGACTGCTGTAAAACAGGCATTAAAGGTGGTGGTCGTAGTTTAAATTGAGATAACCTGGTGACAGGTTCCCTTTAAACTAATAATCAAAAATTTTTGTTAATAATAAATTATAATTTATGGCATTATAGTTGCATTGTTAGACTTTTCTAAGCCACTCTGACATTTTTAAAAACTATTTAAACGGTTTGCTCACTACTTGGCAACCCATTTTTTACTTACTATGTTTCACAGTGTAAAATATAAATAACAGATAGATCATGCACTGTTGCTGTTCCAGCTGTTTTAGCCAGCGTCTCCCCGAGCTTGGGATAGGGTGCTTTTACACTGCATTCAGGCACCGGCTCAATGCTCCGTCTGGGGCTTATGTCCGAACTCACTACAAAACAGAATTTGGGCATATGAATTGATGAGGCCATAGACTATTATGGTGCCGACAGAGTGAACATGTTCTCTGATGTGCATCATTTTCGGGCATGTACGCCTACTGGAGATGGACACTTGTTCGCTCTGTCAGAACCACTGAATGGGAGCCTGAACACAGTGTGAAAACACCTTTACATTGTTATGCCAGAGGAGCACTGCAGCCTATGGCTGCGTGCCCACGTAGCGTTTTTCATGCGTATATGCTGCGGAATTTCCGCAGCGTAAACGCATGTGAAACGCTAGGTAATCCGCTCCCCATGGTCCCCAAGGGGATTCCACAAGTTCTATGCACATGCTGCGGATTTTTCCGGCGCGTTTATGCTGCGTTCAAAAATCCCCAGCATGCGGAATTGCCTTGTGCAATGCATTAAAAACGCAAGGCAATTCCGCATGTGGAAAATGCGTGATAAACGCGCAATAAACGCATGCGGAATTCCGCATGCGTTTTTCCGGGAGAGGACTTGCAGAAATGAAGCAGTAATTTTCTGCTTCATTTCTGCAACATGGGCACATAGCCTATCAGTGGTGGCTTAGGGGCTGCAGTTCTCACACTTTCTTTGGCTGCCTGAGGTTTGTCCAGAGGAAATATGAGTCAAGCAGTCCATCAGTGACCACTGATTGTTATGCTATGTAAGAACTGCAGCCAATGTAATGTGAGACCCAGCGTCAGCATCGCTGGACCATCCATGTGTGAGGTGAGTATCTGCTATTTTTATTTATACTGGAGAATAAAGTATTTAAGTAGGGATTGTCAAAGAAGTGGATGACGCCTTAAAAGCTGAATTTACAGTGTTTGTGCATCTAATCGAAAGTATATATCGGGAGCTTTTCCCGACATATACCTTAATGCTCCTATAGGCTTCTATTTACCAGACAGAGTCTAAAAGTGTGTTCTTTATCTGCATATCATTCATTTATATGAATAGGAAAGTGCAAAACGTTTGGAAAACTACACTTTCCAATACAAAAAACCACAGCAAAAAAAGCACACGTCACAATATACAGTACAGACCAAAAGTTTGGACACACCTTCTCATTTAAAGATTTTTCTGTATTTTAATGACTATGAAAATTGTACATTCACACTGAAGGCATCAAAACTATAAATTAACACATGTGGAATTATATACTTAACAAAAAAGTGTGAAACAACTGAAAATATGTCTTATATTCTAGGTTCTTCAAAGTAGCCACCTTTTGCTTTGATGACTCTTGGCATTCTCTTGATGAGCATCAAGAGGTAGTCACCGGAAATGGTCTTCCAACAATCTTGAAGGAGTTCCCAGAGATGCTTTGCACTTGTTGGCCCTTTTGCCTTCACTCTGCGGTCCAACTCACCCCAAACCATCTCGATTGGGTTCAGGTCTGGTGACTGTGGAGACCAGGTCATCTGGCGTAGCACCCCATCACTCTCCTTCTTGGTCAAATAGCCCTTACACAGCCTGGAGGTGTGTTTGTATTTCCAGTGTAGGCAAACATTAAATTGATATAGGTCATAAAGGTGTTTCATTCTTATAGAACATCTTCAATATAGCCATTAACGTCTGAACATAATAATTGATAGCCCATAAGGAGCAAGTGTCGTGTATGACAACTGGCACTGAGACAAATAGTGGTGTTACCTATTAGAATCACTAGCTGCTTTGAATCTGATTTTTCATTAATTTTATATGCTTTCCTTTTTCTTTGTTTTGTGCAGGAAAAAAATGCAAAACATATTTAAGAATTGTATCATGAATTCATGAACATAAAGTAATGAGCTTCGAAGTTGGGAAAGGCGGACAATCCTGCATGTGTCGGAACATTACAGGAGTGATGTTTGAATCTCCTTAAATCCTTGCTGATGTCATAGTTATTAAAATGATAGCAGTAAATTTTTTGCATTTTAGCTAAGTTGCTCATTTCTTGTAATAGTAAATGTTTAAATGCAGTAAACATCTCCATCTTGAGGGCATTTATCTAACTGCAGCCACTTCTCAGATACTATGTGATTTTTTTTTCTCACCGTGTTTATCTGTCAAGGTTATTGACTGAAACAATCAATACAACAAGACGATCTGACCTTTTCCCCTTATTGCTCAGATGAAATTCTCTGTATTATAGGTTTGTTCCATTGCCAAGTACTGGCTATTCTATTCACATTATGTGGTTTATCCTCCTATATATTTACTTACGTGAAAGGAGCTTTTAATCGGAAAAAATATATAAATATGTGAAAGGATCTAAACTATTGATTATAGTTATAAAAACAATAATGCACTATGAATGAACTATAAAAGAAGAAAAGAACTGCTTTAGCCTGGATTTATAAATGTATTCATTGTTGCAAATTTGAGTATCTCATTTTTTTTTTTTTAACAGCCTTCGGCTTGATCTCGAGCCATGGGGAATTGATGCATGAATGATCTGTAGGAAGATCAATCTTGTGCAAGCCTAGATAGATCCACCAGGGTCTTCGCCACCATTATCTTGATAGTATCGAGCCATCGGGTTGCTAGTCTTCCTCTTTGCCTTGTTCCTTCTATTTTTCTGATCATGATGTCCTTCTCCAGTGATTGTTGTCTTCATATGATGTGTCCAAAGTAGGCAAGTCATAACTTGGTGATCCTTGCTTTAAGTGACATTTCTGAAAGATTGATTTGTTTGTTCTTCTTTCCATACATACTTCTCCAGCACCACTTTTCCAAAGTGTCGATTCTTCCTCTGTCTTGTTTCCTTCTTGTCGAGGTTTTGTATCCTAATGTTACCACAGAAAAGACCAAACTATGTATCAGCCGTGTCTTCGTCACCAGTGAAATGTTCCTCAATTTGAAGACCTTGTCCAGTGACTTTATTCTTGATTTTCCAATAGCTATTCTCTTATTGACTTCCAGTGTCGTTGCTCCATCTTATGTGATCATCGATCTGGGAAGATTCACATCCTTTACAACTTCTAGTTCATCGCCATCCTTCTCAAATGTGTCCCGGCCGTACCAGGGAGTAGTCAATATCTTTGTCTTCTTTGTGTTGAGTAGCAGTCCCATGTTCAAGCTTTCTATCTTGACACTCTATAATAAGTCCTTCATTCCATCTACCCTTGCTGCTACCAATGTTTTATTGTCTGACACCTTCAAACCATTCCAAAAAAATCTGAACTCCAATATAATAATAATAATTTTTATTTTTTAGATTTTTATATAGCGCTAACATATTCCGCAGCGCTTTACATACATTATTGTCGCTGTCCCCATTGGGGCTCACAATCTAAATTCCCTATCAGTATGTCTTTGGAGTGTGGGAGGAAACCAGAGAACCTGGAGGAAACCCTCACAAACATGGGGAGAAAATACAAACTCCTTGCAGATGTTGTCCTTGGTGGGATTTGAACCCAGGACCCCAGCGCTGCAAGGCTGCAGTGCTAACCACTGCGCCACCATGCCGCCCAATATGGTGCTTTGTTTCTTCTCAGATTTGCACAGCACCTCAATAGTAGTTTTGACCACATATGGTGTATTGGCGTACTCAGGAGAAATTATGGAACAAATTGTACTATTGATTTTCTCCTATTATCCCTTTTGAAAAGTAAAAACTTGGGGCCAAAGCCACATTTTAGTGGAATTTTTTTCCATTTACGGAGCCTAATGTTATACAATTCTGTGAATCGCTTGAAGGTTAAAAATTCTCATTACACCCCTATATGTATTCTTCGAGAGGTGTAGTTTCCAAAATGGGGTCCCTTGTGGGGGAGTTCCACTGTTTAGGCACATCAGCGGCTCTGCAAACGCAACATGGCGATTGTTATCTCTTCAAGACAATTTTGCACTCCAAAAGTTATATGGTGCTCCTTACCTTTCAAACCCTGCGCCAAAACAGTAGTTTTCCACCACATATGGGGTATCTGTGTACTCAGGAGAAATTGCACAACAAATTGTAAAGTCCATTTTCTCTTGTTACCCTTGTGAAAATGAAAAATTGGGAAAAAATCAACATTTTTGTGGGAAAAAGTAAAATTTTCATTTTTTCCTATCCATTTGCTTTGATTCATGTGAAGCACCTTAAGGGTTAATTAGCTTATTGAATTTTTTTGAGCACTTTAAGGAGTGTAGTTTTTAAAATTATGTCAATTTTTGGGTATTTTCTGTCATGTAGGCCTCTCAAAGTCACCTCAAATGTGATGTGGTTACTAAAAAGAATGGTTTTGTAAATTATGTTTGAAAAATGTGAAATTGCTGATCAAATTTTAACCCTTCTATTTTCCCAGCAAAAAAAATAATGTTTAAAAAATGATGCAGATGTAAAGTAAACATGCAGTAAATGTTGTTATTTATTAAATATTTTGTCTAATATAATTATCTAGTTTAACGGCATAATAGTTAAAAGTTTGAAAATTGCAAACTTCTCTAAATTTTCGCCCAAAATTCTGATATTTTCACAAATAAAATCAAAAAATATTTGTCTAAATGTATTATTAAGATGAAATACAATGTTTCACGAAAAAATAAATAAATCTTAGAAGCACAGGGATACATTGAAATGTTCCAAAGTTATTACCACTTAAATTGACACTTGTCAAAATTGGAAAATTTGACCTGGTCAAGAAGGTTAAAACAGGCTTTGGGGGGGAGGGGTTAATCAAATCAATATTTAGTGTGACCGCCCTTTGTCTACAAAACAGCATCTAAGCATCAGTTTTTCTAGATATACTTGTAAACAGTTTAACTTAATTGGAAGGGATGTCATTACAAACATTTTGGAGAACTAATCACAGATATTTTATGGATGTACATCTGTGCAAATCCTGTTATGTCTTCATGTAATCCTAGACAGACTTAATAATGTTTAGATCAAGCCTCTGTTTGGCCATATCATCACTTCCATGATGCTTTTTTATTTATTTAGTTCCCTTCTAAAATGGAAGATGTCTAGCAGTGCCATCATATAGCACGTAAAAGGATATGCGCTACTCCCTTTAGGTGGTGCCTATACGATGCAAAACCACTATTCGAAAAAAATTAGCACCAAGGCACACTATAAAGTTCGTGATGACAATTGAATATTTCAATAAATGTTTATCGCCAACAACGTAGGACAGATTTTCAACCAACGTCAACGTTTTGGCTCTCATCAGCTCAGAACTAGCAGCAACAAGTGGGACCCAGCTACATTGATCTACTTTTCAGAGAAGTTTGTCCAGAAGTGGTCTTCATGGAAGAATTGCAACCAAAAAGTTTAATCTTTGCCATGAAAAGAAGGCCAAGCGACTCAACTACTATATCTATGAAAACATAGGAACTAGGATGCAGAAAAATGGCAACAGGTGCTTTGGACTGAGTAGTCAAAATTTGAAATATTTTGCTGTAATAGAAGGCAATGTGTTTAAAGAAGGGCTTTAGGGCAGTACAATAATGAGTGTCTGCAGGCAACAGTGAATCATGTTGGAGGTTCCTTGCAAGTTTAGGTCCACTGGAGATGGAGATTTGGTCAGAATTAATGATGTCTTCAATGCTGAGAAATGCAAGCAAATGCTTTTCCATCATGCAGTACCCCCAGGGAGGCGTCTGATTGGCTCAAAATTTATTTTGCAGTAGGACAGTGACTTCAATCATGCAGCTAATATCATTGATATCTTCAGTATAAAGAAGAACAAGGAGTACTGAAAGTGATGATATGGCTGATGCAGAGCACTGATCTCAACATCATCAAGTTTGCCTGGGATTACATGAAGAGATAGAAGGATGTATGCAAGCTTAAATCCACAGAAGATCTCTATTTAGTTCTTCAAGATGTTTGAAACAACCTCCCATCTGAGTTCCTTTAAAAACTTTTTGCAAGTGTACGTAGAAGAATTGATGCTTTAATGCGGTTTTGAAGACAATGGGTGTACATAAGTAGCAATTTAATTTAACTTTCTCTTTTGTACTGTAAAAGTGGCATACAGCAATCTTTTGCTATGTGATATGTGTCTCAGAAAATATTGCCACATAGCCCCAGTCTAGAAGATAAGAGTTGTAAACTCCTAATCAGAATTTGCTGAATGACATTCTTGGGCGCAGTCAGACAGCAGTATCAATCGAACAGAAATCGGAACGCAGTGCACGGATTGGCCGGCGGTTATCCCGACCCAAGCATGACAGCAACATAGAAATACATGAAGCTTTCACACTCTGGTTGGGAGAGTCCGTGCACTGCGTTCCAATCTCTGTTTGATTGATAAAGTCCTCCGACTGTGCCTTGAAGCTATATTCGCACATTGCGTTTTTGCTGCGTTTTTTTAATGTAAATTAAAAGCTACTTTTTACAGTACCAGCAAAAGCTATGAGATTTTTGAAATCTCATGCACATATTTTATTTTTTTTTCCCTGACTGAATTGGACAAGTGCTGTGTTTTTGAAAACTGCAGCATGTCAATTCTTTCATCCTTTTTGCAGCATTTTTTAACCCACAGAAAGCAATGAGTAAGTGCAAAAAAGCAGCAAAAACACTGCTATCAGTTTTTGCAGCATTTTGGTGAAACCCATTTATTTTTGTGATTTCCCCAAGTTTAAACTGTAATATCATGTTATCCTCACAAGAGCATGGACATTAGTGTTAGTACAGTTTAATTAAATTTGTGATATATGTGAAAGTAAACAATGCCTGACCAACTCAATGCCCTACCAATGTGAGAAAGTAAACAATGCCCTTCTAACTCAATGCCCTGCCAGTGTCTTAAGTAAACAGTGCCAGACCAATTTAAATCCTCCCACTGTTTTTATATTTGCAATTGTGTATTTTTTCATTAACTCATGTAACTTTAGTTCACAGCTGCGCTTCATCCATAAGTCCAGCTTTTTTTGTTCAGAATAGTCACTATTTTTTCAGATATGAAAAACTTTTCCCTCTAAATAATTTGATCAAATTGCCCCTTTTTCCAAAAATGTTTTATGGTTTCATATACGACTTACCTAAAGCCTTCTATTGTTCCTGCTTGCAAGGTGGAAGCAAAGCTGAACTTTGGTATCCTGAAAAACACAACAAAAAAACACAATGAAAATGCAGCAAAAACGCAACAAAAAAATCAGCTAAACCTTTTTGTAAGCTGCTTCCTTACTGCCAAGAGAGCAGGTTTTGCCTGTAGATAAAAAGCAACACAAAAAAAAAGCAACGTGTGAACATAGCCTTAGTGAATCACATTCTACAAGCAGCAATCAAAGCAAAGTGTAAAGATCTGAGGTTGTGGGTTGTAAGTAATCACCTAGGCAGGTTAAAGATGCAACAATACTTTATTGATCACAGCCATGGTAATAAAGCAATTCAAGGTAAATGGCCAAAATACAGTTCTCTGTCCTCATGTTCCCAATCATGGTTCAGTAGTTCCACTGGCTTTGTATAAGGCCATACTCACTGTCTCCCAACTTTTGGTTGGCCCACAGATTTTGTATCTCCAGCCAGTATAGTCTGTAGTCACAGTCCATGATCCTCAACAATAATGGTGGTCCGTTGCTGGAAAAGTATCATAGTCTTTAGTAAGTGGGCAGCTCCTCACACAAGGAATCAAATTACCTTTAAAAACAAAGCTGTGCAAAATTTTTGATGAAAATCAATTGCAAAAATAAGATTTAGCCCAAACTACAAGGATCCTTTACTCCTAGCTTCTGCTAAGTGGTACATGCTGTTGGGCAGGCCACATACAAGAAGAATTTAAGGGCTTGTGCACATGAATGTGAGTACTCGGACGAGTGCTACTTTATTGGATAGCACACTGATGTTATGTTATTCAATGTGGCAGTGCAGTTGATCAATTATTTTAACAGAATCCGTGTGTGAAAAAAAAAAATAAAATAAATAAATCGAGCATGCTGCAAGTTTTGGGTACGAAAAAAAAAATCTGATTTTATGGATACATTGTAATTTTTACAGACACATTGGTATTCTGTAACACAAAAAAAACTGTAAATGATTAAGAGCTGCTACTGTAAATAAATGGATTGCACATGGATGATAAGTGGAAAAAAAAATCGCCCCACTTCTCTGGATGAAAATCAGACCCTAAAAGCATTTCCATTTCTAAACCCATGTATTTACATGCAGCATTTGATCCGTATATTACACCCTGAAACTTAGTGCATATTTTATTGTACTTTTGTATATTTTTGCAAATAAACAGAATTAAAATATGACTGCTGCAGCTCTTACACCAAATGGTAATTGCACATTATACTGGTTGGAGTTTAATAAATACTCACCAAAAATGAGCAAAATGCTTATTTGATTTACTTTTAGTGTTATTTTTATAAAACCTTTTTGTTACCTACATGAAGAAAAATCTTAAAAGGGGTTGTCAATAATTATTTTACTTAAATGCATGTGATTTTAGCAAAAAAAATATTTTGTTGTTGGGTTTCGTTAAAAAAAATTAGCATTGTTTGGCTTTTACAGGTTCATTGTTTCACTGCCCATTCAATGTTGATGTCGTTTATAGTAATAAATCAGCTGATGAGTTTAGAAACATAATGAAAAAAGAGTGGCATACTCTCCTGTCACACCAACATCAGGTGCATCTCACAAAATTAGAATATCATCAAAAAGTTAATTTATTTCAGTTCTTCAATACAAAAAGTGAAACTCATATATTATATACCATATTTTTTGGACTATAAGATGCACTTTTTTCCTCCAAAATTTTCGTGGAAAGTGGAGGGTGCGTCTTATAGTTTCATATACATAAATACTGTGGCTGTGGGTGGTGGGGGATGTGGGGGGAGCGACAGCAGCGGAGTAACGGGGCACAGGAGGCAGCAGCCACCTGCTGCAGTCTACACTGTGCCCACTACAAAAGAAAATTAATTTTCACTGCTCCTCACGCCCATGGGCATGATGAGCAGCGATTATTCATTTTCCTGAATAGCCTACACACTGTGCCGCAGCGCGGCTCCTGGTAGGTATGGCACCCTTCATCCCTGTATGTATGGCCCCCCATCCCTCTTCCTGGTATATATGTCAGCCTTCATACCTGTATGTATGGGCCCCTCATCATGGTATTTTTGGCATACTTCATCCCTGTATGTATGCCCCCCCTCATCCTGGTATGCTTGGCACACTTCATCCCTGTATGTATGGCCCCCCTCATCCTGTTAGGCTTGCCCCTCACGATCCCTGTCAAAAAAAATAAACAATCATACTCATCTCCTCTCTCATCCAGCGCTGCGTCCCGCTCTGCAGCCGACAGGGTTCTCACTGTGTTAGCCGCCCATGGCATCCCTGCCATGCTCCCTCACACAGTGATCTGCTGTGCCGGAATAGTCACTGCTACCATGCCGGGATTGTGTGCATGGGGAGCAGTGACCATTCATTCTCCCTAGTAGCTCGCACACTGTGGCTGCAGCCCGGCTCCTGCTACCGCTCTGCGGTCATGTGTGCCCTCTTTTAAAGTCCATGATTATTCATGGACTTTAATAGTGGGCATACTTGACCGTCGGCTCCAGTAGGAGCCGCTTTGCGGCTACAGTGTACGCACTATTAGGGAGACTGAATGGTCACTGCTCCTCACACACACAGTCCCAGCGTGGGGAGCAGTTACTATTCTGGCACAGCAGATCACTGTGTGAGGGCACATGGCAGGGATGCTATGCACGGCTCACACAGTGAGAACCCTGTCGGCAGCAGAGCAGGACACAGCACTGGAGGAGAGAGGAGGGAAGTATGATTGTTTTTTTTTTTTGTGTGCAGCGTGACAGGGATCAGGGGGGCCAAGCATACCAGGATGAGGGGGGCCATACATACAGGGATGAAAAGTGCCAAGCATACCAGGATGAGGAGGGCCATACATACAGGGATGAAGGGTGTCAAGCATACCAGGATGAGGCGGGGCCATACGTACAGGGATGAAGGGTGCCATACATACCAGGAAAAGGGATGAAGATGCCATACATACCAGGATGGGTTTGAGGAGGGCCATACATACCAGGATGAAAGCTCCAATATATACCAGGAAGAGGGATGAGGGGGGCCATACATACCAGGATGGGGGATGAGGGCTGCCATGCATACCAGGATGGGGGATTGGGGTGCCATGACTACCAGGATGGGAGATTGGGGTGCCTTGCCTATCAGGATGGGGATGAGGACCACGTATTACAGGAAGGAGGGGGCCATATATACTAGGATGGAGGATATTAACATAATTGGGGCACATTACCCATATAACAGTGTCAGCAGCAGACCCCCTACCACTTAGCAGTGTGTCATGACCATATTTTTTGCTTAAATTTTTTTTTATATTTTCCTCCTCTAAAACCTAGGTGCATCTTATTGTCCGTTGTGTCTTATAGTCCGAAAAATACGATAGAGTTATTACAAACAGAGTGATCTATTTCAAGTGTCTATTTCTGTTAATGTCAATGATTATGGCTTACAGCCAATGAAAATACAAAAGTCGATTATCACAGTAAATTAGAATACTTTATAACAACTGCTTGAAAAATGATTTTAAAATCAGGCTGATCGCCTCCATGCCACGCCACATTGATGCAGTAATTTATGCAAAAGGAGCCCTGACCAAGTATTGAGTGCATTTACTGAACTTACATTTCAGTAAGCCAACATTTCGGATTTTAAAAACATTTTTTAAGCAGTTGTTATAAAGTATTCTAATTTACTGAGATAATGATTTTTGTGTTTTCATTAGCTGCAAGCCATAATCATCAACATTAACAGAAATAAACACTTGAAATACATCAATCTCTTTGTAATGACTCTTTATAATATATGAGTTTCACTTTTTGTATTGAAGAGTTGAAATAAATAAACTTTTTGATGATATTCTAATTTTGTGAGATGCACTATCAGTATTTGGTCAGTATTCAATTACTATTTTTTCTCAGGAGTGGGAGACAAAACCAGGAGTGGGTGATAAATGCAAAATTGGTGACTTGTTTCTATTATACCTTTTCTCTGATTGTTCCTCACCTGGTTTTAGCTCCCATTCCTGAGAAAAAATACTGACCGAATACTAACCAAATACTGATAGCGGCGCCGTGGCCTTAGGATGATGCCGGGGAGAATGAGCCGTTCCAGTGAGCGGGATCCATAAAAACCACAGCAGAAAATTAACATAAAACACAGCAATTTGAAAACGACATTGCTGTGCACATGTTCAGTGTTTTACTACTTTTTTTAACCAGTTCAGGGGTCTCAACATGGTAAATCTTTGGGCAGCTTCATCTGTAAGCTGCCTGCTCTTTACAATTGAAAGCATGGAAAAAGATGGGTTCTTTTAGGGGATTTTGGAGTAAAAACTGTTTTTGGCAAGGAAACAGAGAAAATTAAAAAATGCAAAACTCAAAAACTTGGAGGTTCTGCTCAGTTTCCTAAAAAACAAACAAACAAGCAAAAAGACTATGTGCACATAGCAGCTAAAAGGAAACTACAAATCCTCCTCAAAAATACAAAACTTCTCAAAAATTGGAGGTTCTGCTCTGTTTCCTCTAAAAATACCCTGCAAAAAAGATCCAGTGAGCACATAACAAATGGCTATGTGCACACATTGGCTTTCCAGAGTTATGGTAGCAGAAACTTCAAGTATGAGGAGTTTTGAGATCTGGAAAAGGATTTGGAAAGTTTCCGCTTGGTTTCTGCCCAAACACTTCTAGGAAAACTCTGTGTACACATATGACATAAGAACACAGAGGTTTTTTCAGTAGGGTTTGAAGTAGTCACCGAGAAGAAATTTTTCATATCCTCCTCAAAATGTAAAACTCCTCAAAAAGCTTGAGGTTGTGCTCGGTTTCCTGTAAAAAAAAGAACAAAAAACAGCAAAAACATTCTGTGTGAACACAGCCAGTTTCCTCTCCAAAAACTCAGCAAAAATAACAAATAAACTTTGACTTTGTTTTAGGAGTTTTTTATTTCTTGAAGGGGTTTTGAATAGGGATGAGTGGACCCATGGAAGTCCGGATTCATCAGGTTCTACCGAACTTTAGTCCAAAGTTTGTTTCGGGTACCAGAACTGTAGCTGAATTTGAACCTGAACCTGAACCCCATAGAAATCTATGGGGACCCGAACTTTGGAGCCGGAAAAAGAATCTCTCTCTCTCTTGTAAAATGCACATACAGTTCGGGTTCACTCATCTCTAACTTTTTAAACTATTTTGCAAACAGTTTTGCAGAAGCCTATTGATTGAAGCATCTCCTGATAGAAAGCTCTGACCAAAGAAGTGACATCCAATTTCTTTTCTCACACCAGATTATTTTGAAAACCCAAAGCATTTAAAAGACTCACTCAAAAGACTAAACATATGGACAGTAGGACTATGTGCACAGGGAGGTTTTTGCTAAGTTTTCAGAGCAGAAACTAAAAACTCATTGAAAAACACTGCGTGCACATAGCAAAAAAGGATATTTGCACACAACATCTTCATTCCATTCCAATGGAGTAGCCACCAAAGTTTTCACTGGCAAAGGATTCATTAAAAAGTGGCAGTTCTTGCTCTGCCACCGACGTCTTTTCACTGTACAACTTGAAACAGCTAGCAACCGCTTTTAGCCACTTCAGAGTTTCCACCAGCAGTTTTTGGGAGGGTTTTCATATGGCTTTTGTAATGTGCTTTTACTGTAACTTTCCGGTCATTTTTTTCACTTCATTGAATAATGAAGAAGCCAATAACTTTTATTTAAGGAATATGCACCAGTAAATGTCCGGTCATCTTCGGGCAACTTTTAAGCTTTCACTATTGCAAAGTACAGAGCATCTTCTGAGCGTAAAAGGGCAGAAAAATTAACATGTTATTTCTTTTAACTGCTCCATGGTTTCTGAACCCTGAATCAGTTAAAAGAAGTGACAAAAGACTTTCCATAGATATGCATATATCCATTCTTTTGAATATTTTTTGATAGCTGACATTTTTTATTCACAGTAATGTAATTTGTAGATTGAGCATTAGGTTCATTTTTTGCACTGGTGCTGCTTCGCTTTTTGAGGTCAATTCCAGGCAAAATCAGCTTGAAAAGTTGTATGTTCACAGAAGATTTTATTAGACAATTGAAATTCACAAGATTTTCAAGTGGAAACCTCAGTGAGAAATGGCAGCTTTTTTTTTTCCTAAAGCCTTTATGTAAACTTCTTTTTAACATTTCCTGAATTGTTTTGTTAGGTTGTGTTCACACTGCACATTTTTCACTGATTAAAAACATCTATTTTTTGTACAGAAGATGTTTCCATTTTAAGGGGCATTGTTTCAACTGTTTTCAAGTTGTTTTTAGAAATCAATTAAATAAAGAAAAAAAACACTAGCATTTTCATTTTGTGCAGTGAAAACAATAAAAAAAAACAAGCAGAAAAAAATAAAAATAAATAAGATTGGTTGTTATCTAGGCATTTTTTTAGGTTTTCAGTTGACTTTTATTGTAGATATTGAGCGTCTTCTTAGCAGAAGACTCAATATCTACAAAATATACGTTATCTGCAAAATATACGTTGCATTTTTAAGCAGTATGTATCAGACAACAGCTAAAGGATTTCAGGCATATATGTTTAACTTTGAAATGCTGTAACATTTCTGAGAAAAACATAGTTTAATTTCTGCTGAGAGGATTTTTGTACTCTGTGAAAATAAAGGTGTGGCCTCCCTTTTCTTTGAGCTGGACATTACATTCATCTACTTCTCCATGACTGAGTGGCCATTAGCTGTGTCTTCGTCCTTCTCAGCACTTATTCACATGTACATCATTTGACAAATGGTATGGTTTTAATACTAGAGTTTAGGAACGTCCCGTACACGGTCACCTTGACATGGTGGAATGGCTTTTACGTTTTTATGATCAAAATGTTACTGACTAAGTACTCTATGTTCTTTTCATGCACCATTGACATTTTTTTGTTTACTGCAAGGTGTTTGCTTATTTTGTTTATATGTTGGATTTTAATTCCTGCTGGGGACTGAGCAGCATGGGAATCTAATTGGGCAAGTGGGTCCCCGAGGCTTCTCCTCATCCGCTGCCCTGGAGAGACAGATCTCTCCCTGTGTGCATGTATAGAGAAAATCTGGACAGAAAAAGAGATAAAAACTGGGAAAAGAAAGGAGTGCTACCTGAGCGCAGTAAATAACATCACATAATAAATTTTGAAAAGGTGACTATAGAGGCTCACCTTTGTGGTTTGTGCAGATCCAGGCACAACTCTAGTGTAGACTTGATAGAATGTTTTACAGGGTCTCCACCAATCGTCTGCCACTTATCCGAGAACCGTGGTTGCACACCTTGTGCTGGCCCGACAGGTTGCCTCCACGTGGGTTTGAAGCAGGAGATTACCGGAGGCGCTCCCGTGGATGATGAATGAGACTCTACTGTGAATATTATGGAACCATGCAAATAGGCTCACAAAAACGAGCCTATTTGCACGTTTCCATAGTATTCACAGTGGACTCTCATTCATCATCCACGGGAGCAGTGTATATCGGATATTTGAGCAGTGTATATCGGATTACACTAAGATTACATCTGATTCAGATCTGATTTTCATGGACTGACAGAATGGAGAATATTTTTTTAAATTCTCCACATCCGAGAAAAAAACGGATCCCAACCTGATCATTTTTCTCAGATGGAAACCATTTGGTCATGTGATCCTGGCCTTTATTTTCTTACCACATGTATTTTACAGGCAATTACAAGCTTTCCAGTGTTGAAACTCACATGAATTTATTTGGCGCAAATCAAATTTTTGGGGGGCTATTCGGTGAAGATGGCAAATTTGAATTTCCAAAGATTCACTTATCTCTAACTATAAGGCCTCATTCCCACTTGCGTATAAAATCCATGAGAGAGAGAAAAAAAAATTGCATTGCATTCGCACCAATGTTATTCAACGAGGGAGTGCTCAGCTGTGATTTTTTTTACCTCAGATGAAATCGGACTGCAATGCAAGCCAATGGGTGTGAAAAAGGAAATAACGGATAGCACACGAACCAAAAGTATGTCGTCCGATTTTTTTGGATACATTACCATTCTGTAGCAGAGAACACTCTAAATGATTGTAGAATAATAGTTGAGAGAGAAATTAAATGCATTGCGTACAGATGTCGTATGGATGTCACACGGATGTTATGTAAGAAAAATCGCATTGCACTTCCATGACACTTTTCTGGATAAAAATTGGAGAGATTTTTGTATTTATTTTTTTTTGTTTGCAGATGTGAGCATGGCCTAAGGGGGTGTCGCAGACCTTGATTTCTCTACAGAGGAACATGAGTGATATTTGTATAACATCATGACATTACTAAGGGACATACTGTAGCAGTCTAATAATTTATTTATGGACATATTTTACTTCCAATTGTGACATTTAAAAGTAAACAGCAGAAGCCTGAACAATTCTTGCTAAATATCTCTGGAAAAATAGAACAAGTTATTCATTTTCTATGAGATTTAAGACATAGTCAATACAGATAATGGAGGGTTAAGTATTCATTTGCATATAATTTAACATAACTTACTGCAGATCACTAAAGGGAAGGAGTAATTAGGTTAGTTTTTCTCATTTGCATATTTGCTTACAAGTCTTTTGGTAGCATTATCACTTTTCAAAACATCCTAATGCCATTATGAAATACAATAGAACAACCTTTGTAACCTAGAAAAGTGTACAGTACAATGGCGGGTTTACCTTTTCATTATGAAGACTACTTCATGAACAATTTCAAATTTAAATGAAAAGACAGTTTAGTACAATTAATTAATAACCTTTCACCTCTCTGATGTTCTTTTATTTTCTGAGCATAAAATAGATAACTACACTAACTGTAAAACACCCTATAATGAAGTACTGTATACAGAGTGTGTATAGCTTAGCACATTATACGTTACTCTTACAAAAAGAATAATAATAAATATATATATATATTCAAAGTAAATCTAGTGTCTAAAAGATGGACAGCTGGATTTACCAATATTAGTGGTGAATACTGGCTCCTTCCGTATGGGGGGGGGTATCATAACATAAGTCATTTGAATAAACCTGCTGGTGGCCTGGAGGAGGCAAAATACCAATGCATTTCAGAAAAATCCTCTCTTCCTTCTTCAGGGTATTCTGTATCTAGAAGGAGTGGTCAGGTAGCAGGGTCAAACTAAGAGGGCAGAAGAGGTACCAAATTGTCAGTCAAGAGAAATTTAAATAAACAAGATAAGGTCAAAACAAGAAAACACAAATACTACTCAGGAGCCGAGAACACAGACCCTAACCCGAGGAGCACAAAGCTATATCTGGCAGCTTCCAGCAGTAAGATGGAAGCTTTTGTAGGGTGTGTAGTTCTCCAATTGGCTGAAGCCAGGAGCTGATATCTTCAGCTGGACAGCACACACACCCATACTGTCAGACTAGACCGCACTGCCGGTCACAGTCACCCTAACCTTAGTAGCTGGACAGAGCCTGTGCCGTCCAGAGCTTCTAGTTCCAACATCTCTTCTATCACTAGCCCCATCCTGCCATGTGGCAACACTATTAGATCGGACAGACTGTCAGCACTATATAAGTGCACCCCACAAGGACAGACACATCATTTAACCTCACCAACACTAGTACCAACACAGCAGTATCTGACTGCATCCTGCAAAGATGAAAAAATATGTTAGGTATTAGTAGTCATTTTAGTCAAAATATGCAAGTTCGCAACCCACATGAAGGGTGCACAAAAAGGAGCCTTGTTGCCAGGCCCTGCAGTGTTGGTGGGAGTAATTGAGGAGTCTGTCCTTGTTGTGTGCACTTACAGAATGCTAGACAGCCCATCTAATCTATTAGTGTGGGCAACACTGGAGGGCTGTTTCTTGGCATGGGGCACTACACTTATTTGCATGACTTGCACCTTATACAAGCCTTATCTGTGTTTGTTTAAAAATACTATGCAACCACACCCCATTACGGAAGATAGATGTGTGAGTGGTTGTTCATCAGTATTTTGCACATCAGGGCCTGCTGATTTCTGAAGCATATTGGTATTATATTGTTTACCATTAGTGCATCACAGTATCTAATTGTTAAATTATTTCTCAGAATTGTTGTGTTAATTTAATGAACATGTATATATTTGCTTGATTCAATTTCATCTTACTTAAATATTTAGTTGTCTTTATTTTCAAACCTAATCAGAATATCTATCCTTCACTGGAATTAAGGGGCCTAGACCAACCTCTGAAAAACATCCCCATATCATTATCCCTCTTCCACCAAACTTTAAAGTTGGCACAGTGAGGTTAGGCAGTTGACATGCCCCTGGCATTTGCCAAACCCAAACTTGTCTACTAGACAAGAAGTGTGATGCATACCTGCACAGAACAAGTTTTCTTTTACACTGTAAGAATATGCAGCATCAGAGCGAGGCCCCATAGGCTTACAGTGTAAAAGAGACTTCTGGCTCAAGCATAGAGTATAGAGTGAGCCGGCTAGTCTGAAGTTACATAGTTACATAGGTTGAAAAAAGACCTAGGTCAAGTTCAACCTTTTTCCACCAATTGTACATTTTGTCACTAATTTAACTGTAACCCATTGTAACATACCTGGCGGCGTCCTTGCATAGTGGTCCATCTCCCACTGTGCAAGAGCGCGCACTTGATCTCCTGTCCAGAATGTCTCTCTGGCTTCCCTCCATGCTGTCTGTTTGTGTCTGTTTCTGCTGCTTAAGGGCGGCGCCCGATCACTTCCTGCTTTTTGTACCTGCTGTGGGTCACACCTCTTGTGCGTCCTCAGCCTATTGCTGTCTGTCACCTGGTATATAGCTCAGCTGCGCCCATCTATCCCTGCCTGAGCATAGTGTTTCTTTCAGTGTGTGCTTGCACTCTGAAGGTGCCAGGTCCCGTTCTGTGTTCTCTTGTCTGCCTATCCTGGAGGCTGTATTTCCAGGCCTGTCTGAACACGCTCCTAGCCTGTTCCTCCTGCCTTCTAGGGGCTGATTACCTAGACCCGCTCCTGTATCTTGTCTGTCCTGTCTGAACACGCTCCTTGCCTGTTCGTCCTGCCTCTCTGGGGGCCGTATTCCCAGACCTGCTCCTGTATCCCGCTGCAGTGTCGGTCTCCTCCGTACACTCAGTTCCAGTCTGAACTCTCTCCTTTCCTTTACCTGTTTTGCCTCTATGTCCGTTCCCTTCCTTTTTCTGCAGAGTCTGAACTCGTACCTAACTCCTGCTTGTTGTCTCTGTACTCCCGTTTGTGAGTTTGTGGTCCACTCGCTACTTCACTGCAAGTACCCTGTGGGTGTCTGGCTCTGCCTTTCCCTTCCTGTCTTTTCCGTGTGAACAGAGCCCTGTCCCCCCTACTCAGCCTAGCCTGCTCTGACTCCTTTGCTCACCGCTCCGGCGGTTCTAGCCTGCTCTGACTCTTTTGCTTACCGCTCCGGCGGTTCTAGCCTGCTCTGACTCCTTGCTCACTGCTCCGGCAGTCCTGTCCTGCCCTGCTTCTGCCCGCTGCTCCGGCAGTCCTGTCCTGCCCTGCTTCTGCCCGCTGCTCCGGCAGTCCTGTCCTGCCCTGCTTCTGCCCGCTGCTCCGGCAGTCCTGTCCTGCCCTGCTTCTGCCCGCTGCTCCGGCAGTCCTGTCCTGCCCTGCTTCTGCCCGCTGCTCCGGCAGTCCTGTCCTGCCCTGCTTCTGCCCGCTGCTCCGGCAGTCCTGTCCTGCCCTGCTTCTGCCCGCTGCTCCGGCAGTCTTGTCCTGCACTGCTTCTGCCCGCTGCTCCAGCAGTCCTGTCCTGCCCTGCTTCTGCCCGCTGCTCCGGCAGTCCTGTCCTGCCCTGCTTGTGCTCGCTGCTCCTGCAGCCCCGTCCTGCTCTGTTCTTGCCCACCGCTTCGGGCGTTCCCTCTCTGCTGTGGTTGTCTACCGCATCTGCGGTTCTGTGACCCAGTCTGTACTGGGTCTTAACCTTTCTGTGCTCCAGCCCGTCCTTTCGGCCAGTACCTCCCTGCCTGCATACTCGCCTGTATCCACCCATCTGCATACCTGCCGTGTTTGCTTATATCCACCAGTCTGTGCCAGCCTAACCTGCCTGTTCCTGAGTCCCAGTGTGTACTGGGTCCTATCCCGCCTGTGTTCCTACCTGCTAGTGCCTCCCTGTCTGCACTCTAGCTGTGCTTGCCTGTACCCCTCTACCTGTATTGTTCCTGAGTCCCAGTGTGTACTGGGTCCTATCCCGCCTGTGTTCCTACCTGCTAGTGCCTCCCTGTCTGCACTCTAGCTGCGCTTGCCTTTACCCGCCTGCCTGCATACCAGTCGTGCCTGCCTATACCCTCCAGTCTGTGCGCCAGCCTAACCAGCCTGATCCAGTAATCCCTGTGTGGGTCAACCCCCGTGTCCGGAGTTTGACCTGGAGTAGCACCTGGTCCCTCTGCCCGGTTTCTCCCTGGTGCACTGGCGTCGTATGCCGTCGTGCCATCTTGGTCGGATCGGCCAGATACTTAGTCACGCCCCTCCAGGCACTCTCCGGTTCATGGTCCAGTGGAATCACTACAATCACACGCACACGCCGCTCAGCCCGGGCGTGTGCATAACACCCATAATATTATGTGTATCGAAGAAATCATTCAGCCCTTTTTTAAAAGCTGTTAAAGAGTCTGCCGTTACTACCTGTTGTGGTAGGGCATTCCACAGTCTGACTGCTCTGACTGTAAAGAACCCTTTCCTATTTAGCTTCCGGAATTGCCTTTCTTCCATCCGTAATAAGTGCCTCCTGGTCCTTAGTATGGTCTTTGGAAGGAATAAGTCATGTGCCAGTACTTTGTACTGACCACACATGTATTTATACATGTATATGTGATCTCATCTGAGGCATCTTTTTTCTAAGCTAAGCCCAACTTCTTCAACCTCTCATCATATAAGAGGCCTTCCATCCCTTGTAATAATCGAGTTGCCCGCCTTTGAACTGACTCTAACTTCTGAATATCCTTTTTAAAATGTGGAGCCCAAAACTGGATCCCATATTCTAGATGTGGCCTCACCAGTGATTTATAAACAATACGTTGGGATCACAGGATTTTATCTCTTTTTATACACCTTAAAATCTTGTTTGCTTTTGCGGCTGCTGCTTGACATTGAGTACTGCTGCTCAGCTTACTTGTAACCAGAATACCCAAGTCCTTCTCCTGTTCTGTAGTCCCGAGTATATTCCCATTTAATGTATATGCAGCAATGGGATTACTCTGTTCTAGGTGCATTACTCTACATTTATCTACATTAAACCTCATCTGCCAAGTGTTTGCCCATTCAGTCATCTTATGAAGAGCAGAATGGCACTGGATACTCAAGAAAGCAGCAGTAGGTGAGTATATTAATACATACACTACACTATATACACATATACACAGAATTATTTAAAAAAATCATGAGAGAGCTTCTGTAATAAAAAACAAAAAGCTTAAATTTTGGTTGTTTTAGATGTTAGCAGTGATTCTGATCTAAATCACTAGATGAGCTGTAAATATAAAGGCGAGTTATGATGAGTATGCCAAATCATCTGTTTATCATGCAGAAAAAAACATGATTTGTCATCCCTATTGCATCCACTTGTCCGTTTTTTTACATCCATATGGCATGCATTTTTTTCGAGAACAATTTAACAAATAATAAAAAGACAAATACAGTTGCCTATGTTAATTATTGTAATGGATCTTTGAAAACCACAAGACATACAGATGTGATCTGTTTTCTGCACAGACTTTAACTTATAATGGGTGTGTCAGGTCTTTAATACAGATCAAAGTAGTGCACACTACAATTTTTTGCACTCATATTATCAGTCCATGTGTAAAATAAAATGCTCATGTGAACTGTTACATTGTCTTGCATTGGTCCTTGTTTTGCATGCGGATGGCACACGGAAGCTTTATACGCTCATCTAAATGAGCCCAAAGTTTGATAGACAATCAATGTATGAAAACTACCGTTTCTCAATTAAAGCACTACTGGAAAGATTAATGTAAACTTCCTAATCAATGATGGCAAATTTTAACAACTGGGTAACTGCAAATGGTAAATGTATCATTAGGGGAGACTACAGGATATTTACCAATAGTGTTATAAAATGTATCATTTCACATACTGGAGAAAATGATATATGATATGTCATTAATAGATTTTGCACATTTTATGTCTGTATAAAGTGTTGGTACACATAGTAAATTTTGTGCTTATAATGTATTACAATTTCTTAAGTGGTTTCTGCCAGAATTAAGGTGCAATTTAATGTAATAAATAGAGATGAGAGTTGTTCTACTCGAACTGTTCGCCAATCTCAAATTCGAGCTGTTTTGGGCGGTGTTCGAGCTGGTCGGCGAACACGAACAATTTGAGAAAAATTCGGCTGTTCGAGGTTATGTTCGATAACTGTTCGTGCACCAAAATCATAACTGGATTTTTTCTCAGTAATGATGAAAATTAATGTTAATACGCAGTTTGAGTGTACAGCGGGGCAGGGGGAGGGGCAGGGGATGGATCTCTGCAGGAACAATGAAGATCTCCATTTTTTTTTCTCTTTCCCGCATTTGCAGTGGGGAGGTGCAATCTGTCAGCCTATCAGCAGCGCACACACGGAGCGAAGTGCTTTTTTTCACACAAGCAAGGGCATGTGTGATTGGCAGTGTATGTCACATGTCCTTGCCCTATAAGACCAAGCCATTTTCCCCGTCGCCACCATTTTCTCACTGCTGCAGCTGCGTGTTAGACGGCACCGCTGTTGCTGTGTGTGCTATACCTTGTTAATTTCAAGCCAATTTTCGCACAAATATACAGATAGCTTGGGAGTAGGGAATAGTTGTGATTGCAGTCCTTTTAAGGACTAGGTTACAGCATTTCCTACGACTTTTATCAGGCAGGTCTGTGCTCTTAAATAGATAGATTGTGGGAGTAAAGACTAATTGTAATTGGAGTCCTTTTCAGGACTAGGTTACATCAGTTCCTATCAGTTTTTGCCAGGCAGGTCTGTGCCAGTGCTGTGCAAGTTTTTTTCACAGCATTTGGCTGAATCTAGCAAAGCTAATCCTTTTTGGCCTATTGCAGAGTGTGTTAGTCAGTGGAGTAGCCTATCTGTGTTGCAAGATATACCACCTGTGTATAGAATACCAATTTTTTTACTGCACCTAGTGAAGTAAAATCTTTTGGGCATAGCATCATTCTATTAGTCCATCTATACTGACCTCCATCAGGTTGCAAACTGAATATAATTTTTTTCTGCATCTAGCTCTGAAAAAATATTTGGGCTTCTAGCAGTGTGTGGGACTTGGTCTATTAGTCCATCTATACTGACCTCCATCAGGTTGCAAATTGAATAAAAAAATTTTCTGCATCTAGCTCTGAAAAAATATTTGGGCTTCTAGCGGTGTGTGGGACTTGGTCTATTAGTCCATCTATACTGACCTCCATCAGGTTGCAAATTAAAAATAATTTTTTTCTTCATTTAGCTCTGAAAAAATATTTGGGCTTCTAGCAGTGTGTGGGACTTGTTCTATTAGTCCTTCTATACTGACCTCCAGCAGGTTGCAAATTGAATATAATTTTTTTCTGCATCTAGCTCTGAAAAAATATTTGGGCTTCTAGCGGTGTGTGGGACTTGGTCTATTAGTCCATCTATACTGACCTCCATCAGGTTGCAAATTAAAAATAATTTTTTTCTGCATCTAGCTCTGAAAAAATATTTGGGCTTCTAGCAGTGTGTGGGACTTGGTCTATTAGTCCATCTATACTGACCTCCATCAGGTTGCAAATTGAATAAAAAAATTTTCTGCATCTAGCTCTGAAAAAATATTTGGGCTTCTAGCGGTGTGTGGGACTTGGTCTATTAGTCCATCTATACTGACCTCCATCAGGTTGCAAATTAAAAATAATTTTTTTCTGCATCTAACCCAGCCAATAGTTTTGGCCTAATACCACAGTTTGGCCACTCAGCTCTGCTCGGTTACCATCCATTGTTTTTTTGTGCAAACAACTCCAGAGTTGTGAATTAGTTAACCACCAAAATGAGTGGAAAAAGGCCTGCTGCTGGTGGAAAGGGGAATAGGCGTGTTGGGAAGGGGAAAAAAGGTTGTGTCCGTGAGGTAGGTGCAGAAGAAAGACCATCTTCCAGCCAAACTAAAATGTCTACTTCTTTTAGCGGACAATGTGATAAGATCCCTTTCTTACGGCCACGCCAATCGCTACAAATTCCAGATGAGGCACAAAAACAGCAGGTGCTTCAACGGATATCAAGTGCTCCTTTAAGTGGGCTCTCCTCCACATCAACTTCAACATCACAAATACTCCAGTCCTCAAAGGTGTCACCCAAATCGCACTTGCTTCCTCACAGCTCCCAAATCTCCAGCTGCCCGTCTGAGTATGAGGTAGAACAGATGGTTGAGTCTGCAGAGCTGTTTACTCATACTATAGCCTGGGAATCAGAGGTCGACTCCAGCGCTTCTGTGAATCCAGACGAGGAAATGATCTGCACTGATGCCCAGAATCTTTATGAGTCGGATCCAGGACCAGACGCAGAAGGTTCTGACCATAATGTAGACCCTCATTCCCAAACTGTAACTCCTGTTGGTGGAGACAATGAGGAAGACGATAAGACTCAAATACCTGATTGGAGCGACAACTTTAGTTTTTTGTCAGGGCAGGAACAGGTTGGCTCTGAGGACGACGGGTGTGATAACGCACAGGGTGATGATGATGAGGTCGGAGATCCCACTTACTGTCAACCCACAGTCAGCCAGTCGATGAGGTCAGCAGAGGAGGTGGAGGAAGATGCTAGTGACGACGAGGTCAGGTTGCGCCTTCCTGGACAGAGACGTAGTACTGGAAGCACGTCAACAACTGCATCCTCAAACACAACTCTGCCTCTCACCACAAGTCGTGGTGGCTCTTCAGGTCGCATGGGTGCTAAGCCTTGCATAGCCTGGGCATTTTTTCAGATCGATAAAGATGACCCAACTCGTGTTATCTGTAACATTTGTCAGCAAAAGCTAAGTAGAGGCCAAAAAATACATAGTTTGAGTACTTCATGCATGAACCGGCACATGGACATGAAGCATAAGTTGCAGTGGGAAGCTCAGTGTGCTACAATGCGGTCTAGCCGGCCGGGCCAACCACCGTCTGCCATATCTTGTGCATCTGCGGCCTCTTCATCCTCTGTGACTGGGGGGACAGCAGTCACACCTGTTTTGGGGCGCAGACCTGCCACCTCTTTACCCGCAACAGCCAGCGTGATTGGCAGGTCATCATTTTCTTTGGAGGTGGTAACACCAGCTGGTCTTGAGCGCTGTCCGACATCGATAGCACCACCTTTGGATCAAGGCAACCTAACATGTCCGCCTGCATCTTCCTCACAGACCGGCAGTTTGCCGGGGATACCCTTATCAACCCCATCTAAGCACAATAGCCAGCCCTCGGTCCCTCAGATGTGGACAAGTAAAAGACCATTTCCTCCTAGCCATGAGAAAGCTAAGAGGTTGAATTTCACCATCTGCAAGCTCTTGGCTACAGAAATGCTGCCTTTCCGCCTGGTGGACACAGAGGATTTTCGAGACCTTATGTCCGTCGCAGTGCCCCAGTACCAGATGCCCAGTCGGCACTACTTCTCAAAGAAAGGTGTGCCTGCGCTCCACCAGCATGTCGCACACAACATCACCGCTTCTTTGAGAAACTCTGTGTGTGACAGGGTGCATTTCACCACAGACACTTGGACGAGTAGGCATGGACAGGGGCGTTACATGTCGCTGACTGGGCACTGGGTAACTATGGTGACAGCAGGACAAGGGGCTGCTGTCCAAGTCTTGCCGTCCCCACGAGTTGTGCGTCAATCCTCTTTATGTCAAAGTTCCACCACTGCTTCTGCCTCCTCAACCTCCTCTCGGTCTTCCACCTGCACCCAAAGCCTGTCTGGTCATGCCACAAGCTTTCTAACTGCGCAGAAGGGATCCTGCACACCTCCTTACTATGCTGGCAGTAGGGCTCAACGTCATCAGGCGGTTTTTACATTGAAATGTCTGGGAAATGTGAGTCACACAGCTGAGGAGTTGTGGTCAGCTCTGGAGAACCAATTTCATGAATGGTTGTCTCCACTGGACCTGAAACCAGGGAAGGCCGTGTGTGACAATGCTGCAAACCTGGGTGCGGCCCTTCGCCGGGGCAATGTCACACACGTGCCTTGTATGGCTCACGTGTTGAACCTGGTTGTCCAGCAATTTTTAGCCCACTATCCCAGACTAGATGGCCTTCTGCAGAGGGCACGGTCGCTGTGTGCTCACTTCCGCCGTTCGCATCCCGCAGCTCAGCGACTTACATCTCTACAGAAGTCGTTGGGCCTGCCACTTCACCGGCTAAAATGCGATGTGCCTACCCGGTGGAATTCAACTCTGCACATGTTGCAGCGACTGTGGCAGCACCGACAAGCCCTGGTGCAATACGTTCTGACGTATAGCCTGGGCCAACGAGATTCAGAGGTGGGGCAAATCACGCTGGAGGAGTGGTCTCAGATCAGGGACCTATGCACCCTTCTGCACAGTTTTGAAATGGCGACGAAGATGTTTAGTGCTGACGATGCCATTATCAGCATGACTATTCCGGTGATTTACATGCTGGAGCACATGTTAAACAGAATTCGGAGTCAGGTGGTGGCACAAGAGGAGGTGGAGGAAGTAGAGGAGGAGGAGTTGTATGCGGAAGGGCTAACATCTGCAAGGTCCAGACGGTCGGCAGCACCAAGGCGGCAGGCATGTGAGGGTGGGGGAGATGGTTTTACCAGGGCGCATGGTAGCAGCCAAACTAGTGAGGAAGGTGCAGGAGCCCAGGAAGAAGTGGAGGACGAACTGATGGAAGACTCATCAGATGAGGGAGACCTTGATCACATTTCTGTTGTGCGAGGTTGGGGGGAGAGGACAGAGGAAGGAAGCATGATTGTTACCTCGCCACCAACACAACAGGGACTTGGTGCTCCTGGATGCGCAACACACATGAGTGCCTTCTTGCTGCACTACCTGCAACATGACCCTCGAATTGTGAGAATTAGAAATAATCCTGACTACTGGGTTGCCACACTGTTAGATCCCCGGTACAAAAGTAAATTTGCAGAAATTATTCCTGCCATAGAAAGGGATGCACGCATGCAGGAGTATCAGCAGAGACTGTTGCAGAATCTTACATGTGCTTTTCCACAAAATACCAGTGGTGCACGTAGTGAATCTCACAGTTCCAACTTGCCAACCGTGGGACCGTCAAGTGTTCAGCACTCAAACCGTGACAGAACCACAGTATCTGCTGGTAACATCAATTTTGCGGAATCATTTCACCACTTTTTTAGCCCATCCTTTGCAAGGCCACAGGAGACAAGAAGTCTGACACATAGTCAACGCCTAGAGACGATGGTACAGGAGTATCTCCAAGTAAACATTGAAGCCACGACTGTGTCACTGGACCCTTGCTCTTTTTGGGCTTCCAATCTGGATAAATGGCCGGAGCTAGCCACTTACGCCTTGGAGATCTTGTCATGCCCCGCAGCCAGCGTTCTGTCTGAACGTGTGTTCAGCGCTGCTGATGGTGTGCTGACAGATAAGCGCACGCGGCTCTCCACTGATAATGTAGACAGACTCACGTTCATAAAGATGAACAAATCATGGATCCGAAACGACTTTTCTACCCCTGTGTCATCCTGGGGAGAGTAAAAGCTTGATGATTGGTTAAAATCACCCTACCAACCGTTTTAAGCTTTCAAATTACTAATCATGTTTATCTGTATCTTGACTGGAAAATAATTTGGGCTTTGTAGCAGTGTGCAGCACTGATCCTATTAGGCCATCTATACTAAAGCTTCACCAGATTTAAAATTAAAAATAATTTTTAGCTGCATCTAGCCCGGAAAATAATTTTGGGGCTCCGAGATGCGCAAGGCACATAAGTGCCTTCTTGCTGCACTACCTGCAGCATGACCCTCATATTGTCAGAATTCGAAGTAATCATGACTACTGGGTTGCCACACTCTTAGATCCCCCAAACTTTTCGATCAACCTTTTCATTTTAATAAAGACCAAAAAAATGGTCATTTTTGAAATTATAAGCATTAGCAGGTTGTTAGAAACTGAAATCAAACAGTTTTCAACTCAAAACTTTATTCTAGGTGATGTTACATTTTCACATAGGACCCCTTGTTCGAAAGGAGCTTCTGAACTCTCTCGTCCATTGAATTTGTCAGGTTTTGGATGGTTTCTGCTTCAATTGTTTTGCATGAGGACAGAATACCCTCCCAGAGCTGTTGCTTAGATGTGAACTGCCTCCCGCCATCATAGACACTCCTTTTAATGATGCTCCAAAGGTTCTGAATGGGGTAGAGGTCAGGGGAGCATGGGGGTCACACCATAAGTTTGTCCCCTTTTATGCCCATATCAGCCAGAGATGCAGATGTTTTATGTGCAGCATGAGATGGTGCATTATCATGCAGAAAAATGATCTTGCTGTGAAATACACGGTTCTTCTTCTTGAACCATGGCAGGAAGTGCTGTTTGAGAAAATCCACATACATTATGGAGTTCATCTTTAGCGCCTTCAGGGATCCTAAAGGGGCCGACAATCTCTCTCCCCATGATTCCAGCCCAAAACATTACTCCACCTCCTCCTTGTTGGCGCTGTAGCCGTGTTTGCGTGGGGTGTCCATCAACCAGCCATCCTCCACTCCATCCATCTGGACCATCGAGCGCTGCACGGCACTCATCCGTGAACAAAACAGTTTTGAAATCAGTCTTCATGTAATGTTTGGCCCACTGGAGCCGTTTCTGCTTGTGTGAAGTGGATAGAGGAGGTCGACAGGATGGCGCATGCACAGCTGCAAACCTCTGAAGGACCCTGCATCTTGTTGTTCGGGGGACGTTGGAGGCACAAGCAGCTTCAAAAACTTGTCTGCTGCTATGACAAGGCTTTTTTGCCGCTGCTCTTTCAACCTGACGTAATTGCCTGTAGGAAAGAGTCCTCAATTTGCCCTTATCAGCACGCACACGTGTGTACTGTGAATCAGCTACATACTTCTTGATTGCCAAGACACTTCATCCTGATCATCGCACAATGTTGATTGTAGTCATGCCTTGACCTAAACACTCCACAATTTGTTGATTCTCAGCAGCCGACACATCCTTTTTCTTTCCCATTTTGGCAGAAAATGTAGGCTGCTTAATAATGTGAGAGAGGCTTCTTAAGTAGTCTTGCCTTTCATTGGACACACCTGCCAAACTAATTAGCACAGGTGTCTGCAATTGCTTACAGTGATATAAAGAGCCCTGACACACATCACCATCAATGAGTTTAACTGACAAACAAACAAATTCTTCCCTTATCACTCCTAAACACTTTTTGTATAATAATTTGGAACGCAGTGTACATGTGCTTTTCCACAAAACACCAGTGGTTCACGTAGTGAATCTTACAGTTCTAACTGGCCAACCGTGGTCTGTATGGAGTTGTTCAATAAAGGGCCCAAAATTAAGATAACATAGATGGGAGAGGTCTCTATGAATAGGAATTCCTAAGTATTTGATACCCTGTGAGGGCCAGGCAAAGGGAAAGTTGGACTGGATGGAATCCTATATGGATTTGGGGAGGGAGACATCGAGGGCCTCAGACTTCGCTGCATTGATTTTAAAATTTTACCATGTAACAAAGTGATCTATTTCAGCCATAACAGCATGGATGGATATATGTGATTGAGTGATATATACTAGGACATCATCAGCAAATAGAGAGCACTTGTACTCGGTGCCTCCCACCTCAATCCACCTAATATTGGGGTTATGGCGAATTGATGAGAGCAGGTGCTCCATCACTAGGATGTATAAGAGAGGGGACAGAGGACATCACTGCCTTGTCCCATTGGTGATTGTGAAAGGTGATGAAAATGTTCTGACGCACCCCCTGGGCCTTGGGACACCCGGAGCCGGACCCTTTTTGGTGGATGCTGGTGGTTGTAGTCTTCGTGGCGGCGACCCAGTTCCGTGGCTCAGGGCGGTCAAACCAGTGGCGGAACTATTTATGTGGTTTTCATGTTTAAATGTCCGACTACGCCACCCGTGGATTGCGGTCAGAGTGAACCGCCGCTACAGGGCAGACCACTGAGGCTGGTGTTGTGGGTGCAGCAGAGCGTAGCATAACTCCCCACGGGAGGAGTATAGCCTCAGGGCAGTGTATGCGGAGGATGGGGGTGATGGTGCAGGGCAGCAGCAGTAACGACACGGAGTCAGTGATGCAGTTCAGGGCCTTTACTCACAGTTCTTATTATCCAGACCACGTCTGCAGGTAACGGCTGCCCACGTCGTACTGTGCTCACCAGGTGAGGGGCTCAGACAACTCCCAGATAACTTTGGAGCACTTCACAGGACCCCCTTTGTGTGTCCTTTGTCTGGCCTTTTTTACCAACACTTCTGTCCGGCTGCCTCGGGCCTCCTCTTGGTAAACTTGGCGCCAGTTTCCCTGACCCTATGTGGTGCCTTCCTAGCGGGTGTAGCGAGGGGCTGCGCCACATAAAATGTCAGAGCCTCCGGTTTCTAGCTGAGGGTCGTTTCCTGCCTCCACTAGTTCGGGGACCGGTCTCCCCCTTTGGCCTGACCCCTCCACGCAGGTGGATTCGGGCGTGCGGTGGCGACTCGCCCGTCCGCACCCCTGGGATCCCTTCATTCCTCGTTCCTGGAGCCTTCTCCACTCCTCTTCCTTCCTTCTCCCTCTTCCAGGCCTGGGCCTCTGTTACTAGGCCCGCCTCCGGAGCAGAGCTCATGCAGAGCCCCTGCTCCCTGCCACTTCTGCTCAGACTTCTCTGCACTGAACTAAGATGGTGCCCACCTTTTATACTCCCTTCTCAATGCACCCAGGAACTGCTTCCTCCCTGCTCCTGCACTACAGGGTTCCCCTTCCTCAGTGTTCCCTCCCCCCACTCCAGCCAGGGACAGGGACTGTCGTGCCCATCTCAGGGGCATATTGGTCGCCCTGCCCCACGGCAATGTGGTGTAATGCATGCAGGTGTCGGGTCCTGATCCACACTCCATCCTTACCTGAGAGTGAGATATCACACCTCTGGGTGAGGTGCAATACGTCTTTAGCAACCGAGCCCTCAGGGTGCTACAGTTCCATTTATCTTCAGCCTAGGTGACGTATTGCGATACAGGGCCGTGATTTTGGCTATAAAAGGGTCCCCTAGACCCCTACCCCAAGCTTTTTAAGAGAATCATATATGGCGTGCCAGGAGACTCTATGGAATGCTTTCTCAGCATCCAACGAGAGTATCTAATTACAAATTTTTAACTGCATCTAGCCCAGGAAATACTTTGTGCCTAGTAGCAGTGTCTGCTAGTCAGCGGATTATCCCGGCTGTTAAGCAAGCTGCACCACCTGTAGTTTAGACACTTAATTTTTTCAAAGGAAATGCTTCGGGACCATGGGATACTTAGTGAAGAGCATCAGGAGGCACCCCAAGGCATAGGGGCTGGGACTGGCAGTAGGATGCCTTGCGGTGGACAGCCGAGCTCGATCCTTATAAAAGCTTTTTAACTGCAGCAGCTTTAGTGGACGCTACTGGAGCTGGAATTACCGCGACTGCTGGCATGAGACTTGCCCTCCAATAGATCCTTGTAAATGGATTTAAAGTGTATTCATTCAAATTAGAGAGACAATTTAAATTAAAAAGCTTAGAGCTGCCTCCACCACAGGGGGGCTCGCTCGACCCACCAGCAGACAGGCACCAGTATTGGGAGAGGGGGGCTGGCCGTCAGGGTTCACCGCGGCTCTGGCACAAACCCGGCGACACGGAGGTGGCACGGGCAGGAGCGGACTGGCCGTGTCGGCTTCTCACTTTTTGGATTTTAGAAGGGCATGACATGCCTATATCTGTGTCTCCCCCTCCTTTTACTCCTCCACCTCTTTTATTTTCGCATGACTATATGTACTTGTCACTTTTCCATGTGTTAGTTATGTCTTCTGAGCAGTTTGTCAGCTTTTGGACACCTTTGAAGGTGTTTTGTATGTGTTTCTATGTGTTTTTGTTTGCCTGCCATTGGTTTTAACGGTGTTCGAAGGTGTTCGACGAACAGTTCGACGAACAGTTCGGCGAACACACGGGTGTTCGACGAACCGAACCGAACTCGAACACTACGGGGGTGGCTCAACACTAGTAATAAATCACCTCCATTGTGGTGTTTCTTTACTTAAGATACCTTAGTCTAATATTTTCTGACATCTTTAAGATCAGAAAAAATTTAGTGTGATTTTTGTCCAGTCTTGAGCAGAATTTAAAAGAGATCTAATACTTTTACTTCATTACAATTAAGTATGACCATAGCAGCCTAGGGTTTCATGAACAACAGCAAAACATTATTAAGTGTAAGATGACTAAAATGATGAAATAGACAAATGTCTAAATTCCAAGTAGTCACACAGGTCTCAGGATTAAATAGCCGCTGTTATAAAATAACCACTACTAAATGTATTTTACATTTACAGTAACTGTAGTAGTTAGAATGATAATAACTTCTAACACAACAGATACATGATAAGTGCATCCCATAATTTAATGGCACTTACAACCGTGAATACATGTCATAGCTGAAGATTGAATCTGTTTGCTTCCCTCTACAGAGGGTGACCTTGTGTCCTCTGTGATGACAGTAATTTAAACAAATCACTTCTAGATTTTTGGTATGGACCATTAATATATTTATAGAGTGTGATCATAGCCCCCTGTAATATACTGTGGTATAGATAAATCTCATACAGGTAGTCTTTTCACATAACAGAGATTTATTAGTTACTTGTACGTAGACTTCACAGCTTTCTATCAACATTTTCTTTAGTTCTAAGATATCCTAGTTATTTATCAATGCTGAGAACAGAGCTGTACATTCAAAACTTAAAGTGATTGTTCGGGTTCAGGGTCATGATCTGCCCGTTTTTCTAGAAGCAGTGCAACACTTTGCCTGGCACTGGGCTCATTCAAGCCAATAGAGCTGATCTTAAATACTAGACATAGCATATTACCCATAATCTGATTCTTCAGTCACATATTACCCTTTTCCATCAGCTCAATATTCTACAATATCTGTAGGTTAACTAAAAGAGTGTGTTATGTCTTATCAGTGGAGGTGGATCCTAAATACCAGTCCAATGAGCAGTTGGAATGCAGCAGGGCTGTCCGAAGGGAACTGCAGAATATGTAAAAACAGGATAGCAATCGGAGAGGTAGAGCACTTGTATCAGAGCAGAGAAGATCAAGATGCTCACTGAAGTGATGTAGCACTATCCTGTTGAATGATGGATGTCAGAAGACTCACTGTAGTGAGGTAGCAGAGTTGTATATTTCAGGAAGCATGCAGTGATGGCACTGTAGCAGAGCACAGCAATGAGTAGGGCTGGGTATGTCAAGCAGCCCACACAGTCAATGTAGCAGATCGCAGCAGTGTAGCAGATTTGGGAGTGTCAGGTACAGTCAGTTACAATGTGCATAATACCTACGCAGCGGGTGAATAAATCACATATTATCCCATACATGGGGAAAAGAGGGGAATTTTACCACATAGTTATATATAAACCTATAGAAGAAATGGTACAACCCCAAAAAATTGCAACTCCAGTGCTAGAGAATAGGTTAAAAAGTGTATATTTTATTTAGAAACATTAAAAGACAAAATCACTACAAAACATAAAACAGATGAGTAGGTATGAGGTGAAAGATACATGAAAAAGACCACAGGAGGGCATGGAAGGTAAATGGGCAATGCAAAGAGATCCCTGGGCTGGTAAGTGTTTAAAGGGCAGTGCTCATACTTTGAGCCCAAGGCTTGCATAGACTCATGGGTCTGTGCCAGTACACTTCGCACGATTTAAATGTCAATCCATAAGCAATGTATATATATAAAAGTGCGCTCCTTACTAAACAAGAGTTAAGCTTACCCATATATGTCCGCCTATGGCCACGCCCCATATCTGTAGGTTAACTAAAAGAGTGTGCTATGTCTTATCAGTGGAGGTGGATCCTAAATACCAGTTCAATTAGCAGTTGGAATGCAGCAGGGCTGTCCGAAGGGAACTGCAGAATATGTAAAAACAGGATAGCAACCGGAGAGGTAGAGCACTTGTATCAGAGCAGAGAAAATCAAGATGCTCACTGAAGTGATGTAGCACTGTCCTGTTGAGTGATGGATGTCAGAAGACTCACTGTAGTGAGGTAGCAGAGTTGTATAGTTCAGGAAGCATGCATTGATGGCACTGTAGCAGAGCACAGCAATGAGTAGGGCTGGGTATGTCAAGCAGCCCACACAGTCAATGCAGCAGATCGCAGCAGTGTAGCAGAGTTGGGAATGTCAGGTACAGACAGTTACAATGTAGCAGAGCCCAACAGAGTACCAAAGTTGCTTATGCCAGTTGCCTCACAGAGCCTATATAGCTAAGTTTGTCAGGAGGCACAGAATGCCTTTGTAGAAAAGCCCATCTACATTGCTGTGAAGACCTGGAGTCTTCCGTGGACGCAATACTACTCAGACAACACAGGGTGAGGGTAAAACAGCGTGGCAATACTTTATTGAACCACAAAGCAGACAATAAACATAAAGAACAATTCCAGCAAATACCCAAGATGGTACAACATTACACAGTCTCACCCTTCCGCTCTGCCCTCCTGGGATAGAACAGCTGCGACTTTGGGACTTCCAGGGCCAACTACCTCAACCATTGGCCCCCCGCTTCTTGCGGGCCCCCACAGAGAGAAGGTAGTGGCAAGCTTAGGAAGCTAGCAGTCAATCGTGGTACAAGGCTAGGAGATCCCAGGGTTTTTTATTTTAACTTTGTAACTATGGAGACACAAAGATCTGTACATGAGATATATACGCAAAACTGCAGGATATCATTGATCAATCTACTGGCAAACAGTGTATCTATGGTTTTTACTATTAAAAAGTCCCTACAATTTGCTTTTTAGGGGACTTAAAGGGATTGTCCTGTGAAAATAACTCCTCACCGATCTTCATAAGTGAAAGTTGCTGACTGGTTGGTTTTCTATTGCTGGGATCCACACCAGTTGTCAGAATAAGGAATTATTATATATGACAGATTTTTTATCCTTGTTACAAAATTGCACAGCAGGCCAGATGCCTGACCTCCAATGCATTCATTCTCTATAATGGGGATAAAATGGATAACATTTCCATTCTTCTAAGGGGTGCACGTTTCAGCGGTCGGACCCACACCGATCAACAAGTTATCACCTATCCTCTGGTTAAGTCATAACTTCTTTTTACTGCACAACTGCTTTAAGATATTAGAATGGGGTCACTATGCAGAAAGAAGAAGGATGTAAGCTGTCTTCTCAAGCTTTATAATGAAAAAATGCTAGCTTTCATTGTAAGCCTACCTGTTGCGAAAATAATTTAATGGAGTCTTTGCAATGGGTATTGCCAAGAGAAGTCTACATCCTTGATTAATTAATTTCAGAATTAATTAGGATGTTGGGGATAGGTCTATCAACAAGCTATTGACTGAATCCAAAAGAAACAAGCAGAAATCTGAATAAAGATCGTGGTTCTAATACATGATGTGACTCTGTGTCAGTGCCAGAAAAGAAAATCTTTGCTTACTTATAGAAATGACAGAAAGTACAAGGTAAAAGTAGTTAACTTTTTAGGAAGATTATACAATATATACATAATATTTCAATAATGTCAATTTTAAAATACCACTATAAATACTATAAGATAATCTTTCACTTTTTTTCAGCACTCTTCATAACATTTTAATATTTTAAACATTTTTTAATCAAAATTACCTTAAATTACTTCAAAGACTTTACACTGGAAAGTACCGAATATCTAAATTCAGCACATTATTTTCTAAGCATGTACACATTTGTTTAAGAAAGAATGTGATTGCTATTTCCTAATGCTGCCAGCTTACAGAGAGATTAATAGCACATTTGACCTGGCAGTTTTCTGACACTAGGAAAATTGAGAAAAATGATGGTCCAGAATCCTGACAAAAGATTTGATAACTTTATTTATAACTAATGCTTCATATAAGTTATCCAACTTTGCAACTGCACTGCAAACAAAAATCATGGGTACAAAATCTACCAACTATTTCAATTGTCATTCAGGAAATACTATAGCAGGTATGCTATCAGAAGCTAATAAAAATACATGTCTAGTCAACATAGTATATCACAAACTGTATTAACAAAATGAGCCATGCTCAGCTAAACCATGCTAAGCCATCCTCATATCAGTGTTTTTCTCCATGATTTAATGTTTACTTCTTTTAAAGGTATTCTCCACTTAAAGGAGTTGCCTCGTTATGTGTTTTCAGGAGCGCACTGCTCCCTTACTTACGGTACGCTCCTTAAGATTGACAGTTTGGACCAGTAATATTATGCTTCTAGCCTAAACTGTGCACTCACTCATGTTGTAAGAAGAGGCAGCTTTGACTCTACAGCATTAAAGGAGAGCAGGAGCACTGAATCTGGTCTCATCAATGATTTGGCTCGCTTCGCAGCTTCAGATCCTCAATTCCAAGCTGTGTAGCTTGCAAGCACTGCCATCCTTTCTTAGGAAACTAGAAACCTCTAAGACTCCAGCAGTGGCCAATAACTTAGGTAAAAACCCAGTAAACTATAGAACTAAAAATCCAAATGATCTTCTTTTTAAAAGTACTTTGGCATTTTACCAATTTTAGAATATGAAACAACCCCTTTAAAAATATATGTTTATGTGTGTTCTTTATGCAATTTTGTGAAGCTTACTAATCTACTTGGCCCTATGTTCTGATAGCTGCACTTCCAGCCCTGTGCTTAACACAGGAGAGAGAGATTCCTGGGGTGTATTCCTGGGGCGTTATGTCATCAGAACCGTAGAGGTTTAGAATAGAAAACAATAGCCGTTAATGAGTATTTTATGCCGTAACAGGACAATTTAATTGACTTAAGTACATTTTTTATTAAGAAACATGGTACCAAGCTATTAAAAGTGCATAAAAAATATGAATCCCAATTTGAACTTCAACCATCTTCAGAAGGGAAAACAGAATTTTTTTTCCAGTTAATTAATGAATACCTTAATATTCATCTGTGGGCTTATCAGAGAGATATAGGCCTGCCTCAATAATGGAATTTCTTATTCTAGTCTAAATGAAATTTTGCCAGGCAAAAGATGTGGCAAATTCATGAAATTGTGCTATGACCTTTATTTATTTTGTGCAACTTTGGTTTATTTGTGCACAAGCTGTGCCTGTTATGAAATGGCATATATTTCTGCTATTATTGACCTACAGTACTGTGCAAAAGTTTTAGGCAGGCGTGGAAAAAATGCTGCAAAGTAAGAATTCTTTCAAAAATAGAAATGTTAGTATTTTGTTTTGATCAATTAACAATGTAATGTGAAAAAACAAAAGAGAAATTGAAATCAAATTTTTGGTGTGACCCCCATTTGTCTTTTAAAACAGAAACATTTGTTCTAGGAATAGTTACACACAGTTTTTGAAGGAACTTGGGAGGTTGTTCCCAACATATTGGAGATCTAACCGCACTTCTTCTGTGGATATTGGCTAGCTCATATCATTCTTTCACTTCAGTAATCCCATATTTTTAGTTGATGGTGGCACCTTCCTTTAGTGGAATATTTATGTAGGTGATTGGAGTGCACAATTATACACTCACCTCTGTTTGTTCGCTGCTGCAACTCTTCCTTCTTGATCAAGTATGATCGGGTGATAAATATGCTGTGATGTGATAGCAGGAATGCAGGAGTGCTCTGTTAATGTCCACAGAAGATTAATACCAAGTAGCAGGTAATTATAAATGCAATAATTTACTATTTATAAGGCAAAAACACTAACCATTTTTTGGCTCCATACTGGAACCTTCATCAGGTGATAATGCAGGAGTCATGTAATCCCACACAGGCTCGATGATGTGAAGATAATATAATATATAATCAGGCATTATCAGGACTCCTCGTTCTTCTTCTTTACATTGAAAATAGTTTTTAATGAAATTAACTGTATGTTTGGGGTTGTTATCCTGCTGCAGAATTAAATTTGGAGCCAATCAGACACCTCCCTGATGATTTTACATAATGGATAAGTATCTGCCTGTATTTCTCAAAATTGAGGAATCCATTAATCTTGACCAAATCTCAAACTCTATTTCATGAATTGCTGCCCCAAATGTGCAAGTAACCGCTACCTTAATTCACTGTTACCTGCAGACATTAATTTTTGTACCACACTCCAGCCCTTTGGGGAACAAATTACTTTGTTATAGCTAAATATTTCACAGCTTGATTCATCAGCCCAGAACACCTGCTGTTATTTTTCTGCACTTCATTTTCTATGTTTTCATGCATACTTGAGTTGTTTGGCCTTGTTTCTATGTCAAAGGTATGGCTTTTTGGCCACAATTCCTCCATGAAGACAACTTCTGGCCAGACTTCTATGAGCAACAGATGGATGTATCTGGGGCCCATTGATTACTGCCAGTTCTGACTTGATGGCACTGCTGGACATCTTCCAGTTTCTAAGGGAAATTATCATGATGTGTCTCTCATATGCTGGCCGTCCACTGCATCTATGGTCCTCAACTTTGCATATTTCAAAAGAGTTTGAAACCCCAGAATGCTTTTAAATCTTTGCTGTGAAAAACCTTGATGATACTGTATTACACCTTTTGTCTTGCTTCGGTGCTCTGTTTTGCAATCACAGATGAAATGTGTTATGTGACTGTTTTGCACAACCTCACATTTGAAGCAGAGTTTTATTGTTTCTTGCCAAGTTTTATGCCTCCATCAAAGCTGTATCCTATTCAGTTAATGACTGTGTTTCAAACTTCATATGAAAATTGGATACAAATTGATTACTCATACATCGGAATCTAATCCAACAAAATCCCTAACATTATGCAAGGGTACTTAGAAGAATTGATGGTGTTTTAAAGTTTTATCATGCCAAATATTGTTTTAATTTTGATTCCTCATTTGTTCATTCACTTTTGTATTTTAATTGATAAAAATAAACTGTTAACGCTTCTATTTTTGAAAGCATTCTTAATTTGCTGAATTTTTTTCACACATGCCTAAAAAGTATACATAGCACTGTAATTTCTGAATTACAAACAAATAGAGATGGGCGGACCCCTGGATCATCTGTGGTTTCCCGCGCTGCCATCTACGTGACAGCGCGGGAAACAGGGTCTCCGGTAAGATTGATACCGCCAGTCAGAGAGATGTAGGATCACACTGTCAGATGTAAGCGTGATTCCGCAGCTGTGACTGTGATCCGTGGTAAAAATCTTACCGTGGGTCACAGGCTTAGGCTCATGAGTAGTGATGAGTGAGCATGCTCGCTACTGCTCGGGTCCCCTCCCTGCATGTTTGGCGCTCTTTAGAGAGCCAATGAACATTCAGGGATTGCCTGCCATGCACTGTAATGCCGTAGCCATGTTGGTTGTGGGCATTACAGTGATTGGCTGGCCGCATTGCGTCATCAGGTCTATATCAGACCTGGCGCCGCCATGCTCATCACAGTCACTCCGGATCAGACAGTGTAGAGAGAGGTGCTGCTGTGTCAGGGAGAGATTTGATCGTGTATTAAGTAGTGTAGGGAGAAAAACCGTACATTACACATATCCATCTTAACAAACAGTCCTTCTGAGGACTAATCCATCTGCAGAGATATCAGGCAGGCAGGGTGTATAGGCAGGCGGTGTATATAGCAGACTGCAGTGCATATAGCACAAGAGGCTCCATTCCAATTCTGCTGTTAGATATTTCTATACAAAGGCCCAGGTCTCAGGGCCCAGGAATACTTTTCTTTGGATCTTAATCCTCATTATTTGCTTAAATGCAATCCAGAGAACACCGTTTTTCTGCGCCAATTGCTTGTTTTGGGAGAGGTGCTGCTGCGTCAGGGACAGATTTGCTTGTGTATTAGGTGGTGTAGGGAGAAAAACCGTACATTACACATATCCATCTTAACAAACAGTCCTTCTGAGGATTTATCCATCTGCAGAGATATCAGGCAGGCAGTGTATATAGCAGCTGTTAGATAATTCTATACAAAGCCCAGGTCTCAGGGGCCAAGAATACTTTTCTTTGGATCTTAATGCTCATTATTTGCTTAAAAAGCAAATCCAGAGAACACCATTTTTTCTGCGCCATTTGCTTGTTGGCACTGCAGAATACAGCCAGGTCCTTTCCATATTAGAGCGCTAGAAATCCAGCTATTTAAAACTGTGTTTTCTCCATCAAACGGATCACATATACGTTGTCAGAAAATACTGCCATTTCTGGCCCCCATTAAAAATTTCCTTTAGTGTGTCATTGAAGCAATTCACTGCAGTTTGCTATTCAAACTACTTACCTACAGGCCAGGTATTTAAAACTCTGTTTTCTCTATCACACGGATCACATATAAGTACACTCCAAACTCAGTTATTTGTAGTGAGCGTGGATACTGTCCTCCATTTAAAATGGGCAAGGCACGTAGCAAGGGACGGGGAACTGGACGTGATGGTAATGGTGCATGCAGAGGCAGAGGACAAAGCCGTGGGCAAGCCAAAATTGTGCCACAACCAACTCCCACATCTTCTCGCCTGACCTTCCTGTCCCAATTTCTAGGGGACCGCAGCACACCATTATTGAACCCAGAGCAGTGTCAAAAGGTTGTTGGTTGGATAGCGGATAATGCTTCCAGTCACTTAGCCACCACCACCACCACCCTGTCTTCCACACGGTCAAGTCTCAGTAGCCGTGAGTCTGGACCGCATATTACTCACCCTGATCCTCCTTCCTCCCACCATGCAGAGTGCCCAGAGACAACTGATCCCACACTTGGACACTCAGAAGAGCTGTTCACTTTTCTATTTATAGATTCGGGCCTCTCGCCTGGTCCACTTGAAGCGGGGCAAGAGGAGATTGCGTGTAGCGATGCCCAAATATTTGAGCAGCCACGGTCACACGAAGGCGATGGTTGGAAAGTGTCACAAGATGTGGACGATGAGGAGACACAATTGCCAGAAAGTCAGGAGGAGGACAAGGGTGCGGAAGTGGAAGACGAGGTGGTAGATGATATAGTAACTGACCCAACCTGGCAGGAGGACATGCAGAACGAGGACAGCAGCGCACAGGGGGAGGGAGGCAGAGCACCCCAACAGGCTGGAAGAAGCAGTGTGGTGGCCGCAGACAGAAGGCAGGCAACCGTACCCCGTAACATCAACACGAAGGAAGTTGCCAGTGCAACTGTTAGGTCTTCCCGAGTCTGGTTGTCTTTTAAAGACTGTGCCGATAACCCCAAAAAGGCCATTTGCACCACCTGCCAGGCCAGCATCAGCAGGGGTGGCAAAACGACCAGCCTGACCACAATTAGCATGATCAGGCACATGGCAGCAGAGCATCCGACTTTGTGGGCCGAACCCCAGGGTCCATTAACAGTGTCTGCGGGTGGCACCATTGCTTCTTCTGCTGTTGTGCATGCAAGCCAATCCCCTGTCCATGGTGCATGCGAAGACGCCTCCTGCCCTGCACCTGTCTTTGCACACTCTCAAGTTGCAGCATCTGGAAGCACGTCCATGTCCTTGTCCCAGCACAGCGTCCAGTTGTCTATACCCCAGTCCTTGAAACGCAAGCGCAAATATGCATCCAATGCCCCACAGGCCGCACTACTAATTTCTCACATTTCACGACTGCTTGCGCTCGAAATGTTGCCTTTTAGGCTCATGGAGACGGAAGCATTCCGCAACATGATGGCGGCGGCTGTCCTTCAGTACTCGGTCCCCAGCCACCACTGTTTCTCTCGGTGTGCCGTCCCCGCATTACACAAGCACGTGTCTCAAAACATTAGCTGTGCTCTCAACAACGCAGCTGCCGGTAAAGTCCACCTAACCACGGACACGTGGACAAGTGCTTGTGGGCAGGGACTGTAAATCTCGCTAACGGCACACTGGGTTAACTTAGTGGAAGCTGGGACCAAGTCGGACCTTGGGACCGAACACGTCATCCCGACGCTAAGGATTGCGGGCCCTAGGTCAATCAGGGTTGCCCCCACGGTCTACAGCTCCTGCACCTCATCCTCCTCAGCCTCCTCCCCCTCTTTAGCCTCCATCTACGAAATGACCACATCAGTTACAAGCTGGAAGCACTGCAGCACTGCCTCGGCCAAGCGGCAACAGGCTGTGCTGAAGCTAATATGCTTAGGTGAAATACCGCACAATGCTGAAGAGTTGTGGACAGCTCTGAAAGAGCAGTCAGATCTGTGGCTCACACCGCAGAACCTACAGCCAGGCATGGGCGTGTGTGACAATGTCCGGAACCTGGTGGCGGCTCTGATGTGAGGCGAGCTCACACACGTGCCATGCCTGGCCCATGTGCTTAACCTCGTGGTTCAGCGGTTTCTCAAATCGTATCCGGAGCTGCCGGATCTGTTTGTTAAAGTACGGCGCCTGTGTGCCCATTTTAGAAAGTCAGCTATAGCTTCCATTGCCCTTCAGCAATGTTTGCAGCTTCCAGCTCACAGACTGGTGTGTGATATCCCCACGTGTTGGAACTCTACACTGCAGATGTTGGGAAGGATTTTTGAGCAGAAGAGGGCAGTTGTTGAGTACCAGCATCAACAAGGCCGTCGGTATTCAGTTCAGACTCCACACATAAGACCTCAGAAGTGGACATGGATGTCAGACATATGTACCATCCTCCAAAACTTTGAGGACTCCACCAAGATGGTGAGCGGCGATGACACCATAATAAGCATCACCATCCCGCTTCTCTGTCTTCTAAAACGCTATCTGCTCACAATCAAAGAGGATGCATTGCAGGCGGAGCACGATGAGTTGGAGCAAGGAACCATACAGGGTGATAACACACAGCCAAGCCTCATCTCACCCCAACGTGGATTGGGTGACAATGAGGAAGAAGAGGAGGAGGAGGAGGAAGGACAGGAGCTAGTTTCATGCACTATAGACGGTACTACCTGCACAGCTGTCATACCATCTGCTCAGCGTGGATGGCCAGAGGACAGAGAGGAGGAAGAAGAGAGCATGGTCAGTCATGCTCTTGGTGAGGACACGGAAGTCTTACCCGCGCTACAAGGAGAACTTTATATCTCTTATTCCTGAGGCGGACAGGTCTACAAAAATGGGGCAGTACCAGAACACCCTTGTTGCGGAACTATTAAAAAAATTCCAATCTGAAAACGCTGGCGGCAGAGGGCACACTTCGTTGGACAACCAAGGAGTACTGGCAAGAGAGACACAACTTCAATCTAGCAGAGGCAGGGGAACACTGCCAAAGTTCCTGGAGAGTTTTCTCAGACCCTCCCATCGCACAGGCCCTGAGGCGCGGGGTACTCTCACAAGGAGTGCACAGTTTGGGAAGATGCTGAGGGAGTACCTTGCCGACCGTCCCAACGTCCTCTGTGATTCCTCTGTACCTTATAATTATTGGGTATCCAAGCTGGATATGTGGAATGAACTGGCTCTCTATGCCTTGGAGGTCCTGGCCTGCCCTGCTGCCAGTGTTTTATCAGAGTGGGTTTTTAGTGCCGCTGGTGGAATTATAACTGATAAGCACATCTGCGTATCAGCTGAAAATGCTGACAGGCTGACTTTTATAAAAATGAACAAGGGCTGGATTGGGCCAGACTTCTCAACACCACCGAATGATAGCAGCGTAACATAAACTCAAATCCAGTGTCTTTTCTTGGGAGGTGTATTCCCATGCACCTTTTCACACCCACACATGGGTATACGCTTCCTGATTTTGTCTATTTGCTCTTGTCCTCCTCCTTCTCCTCATCCTCCACCACCATATCACCAGGGTGACCGTGGTCCGTGATGCAACACCCACATAATTTTTTTAAAGGGTGTTTACCCCAGGGGTAAATGCTTGCCAGCCCATACACTTAGTGCATGGGCATTACAAGTATAGGAGGCCCGCTCCTTTCTAATGGGAACATTTTTTATGAGGCCCTCCTCCACGTCTCTTCCAAGGGGCATTGAAGTGCCTCCAAATTTTTGGCAGCCCTTGCATTCACTGCATAGGCCAACACTATGGGAGACTCTCTCCTTTCTAATGGGAGTTTGTCATTACTGTGGCCCTGCTCTGTGTATCTTTAAATTCTTAGTGGGGTTTTTCCTAAAATTGGTCAGCCGTTGGACTCACTGCATACCCTATAACTGTATAGCAGACCCTCTCCTTTCTAATGGGAACATGTAGTACCTTGTTACTGTGGCCCTGCTCTACGTGTCTTTAAATTCTTAGTGGGGTTTTTCCCAAATTTTGGCAGGCCTTGCAGTCACAGCATGGGCAATATAGGAGTCCCGCTCCTTTATAATGGGAAATTTTTTTTTACTGAGACCCTCGTCTATGTCTCTTCAAAGACGTATTGGGTTGTGTCCAAATTTTTGGCAGCCCTTGCAGTCACTGGATATGCAATAACAGTATAGGAGACCCACTTGTTAATAATGGGAACAACAAAGCATAGCCGGCTGATGGCTCTCTAACAATAGCTAGGGCCGAGTGCTGGCCTTTTAAGAATAGTAAAAATAGGCTTTTTAACTTTCAGAGTCCCTCCATCATAAGTAAAAAAGGATGTGTCTGATGATGTGTCACACACTACATTGCCAGATAAGGTTGTAAAATGTTAAAATGACATTTCCCGGTGAATGCATTTGTCTTAAAAAATAACGTATAAAAAACAAAACAATAGGATCTTTCTTTAGTATAAAAAACAGCATCACCAATTTAGCCTCAATGTAATCACATTGCTCAGCTCATGCACCTCCTACTCCATCTCCGAAATTACCACATCAGTCACAAGCTGACAGCACTGCAGCACTGCCTTGGCCAAGTGGCAACAGGCTGTGCTGAAGATAACAAGTTTAATGCTTAATTGACAAACCGCCCAACGCTGCAGAGTTGTTGAAAGCTGTAACACAGCAGCCTGATCTGTGGCTCTCAACGCTGAACATACAGTCAGGCAAGGTCATGTGTGGCAATGGGCGGAACCTGGTGAAGGAGAAATGACAGCCGGGGTAGATACGGTTTCCCTCTATGCCAGTCCTTTCACCGAGCTAAAGAATATGGCTGTGGTGAAATACAACCCCCACTGAGAAGCTGTTCAGATTGAAAAACATTGTGTCCACCAGAGGATTTGATTCTGATGAATAACCTTTCTCACCCGCTCAATAGCCCCATAGCAGTTGCAAATTTAGCGCTATCATCAACTCTCCTGAGGTAGAAGCCAGGGCACACCAGAGGATTCTCTGGTGGGACCGTCCAACCCTGCCGAGAAGCAGTCCTGGCTAAGAAAAGTGTGTGGGAAGGTTCCCGGACACTCTATGGCTGCTTTTTTACTGAGGAGGAAACACACGCAAACACTTGGAGAGCAAACAAAGTCCTTGCAGATGTTGTCCTTGCTGGGATTTGAACCCAGGATCCCAGCGCTGCAAGGCTTCAGTGCTAACCACTGATCCAATGTGCTGCCGTTCACCCTCTGATATCTAACAGGCTGGAGAAACTTGCACCTACTGCCACTCTATCATCAGCTCCTTTGTGAGAAAATGTATTTGGGCAGCCACTCAGTCTACCAAATAAAATTCTTGAGAAGGAAATTTGTTATGGCTTTGCTACTTGTACTGGGGGCAGTGCTAATACCATGGCGTCGTACCATACTTTGCTGGAAATATTCCAGGCTGGTAGGAGGCAAGCAAATTCCCACAGAAAAGTACCAGCAGTAATGTTTAGGCCACATTTCAAGTGCAAGCAGCTTTAGATGACTTCCTGGGGTAAATGACATTAAGGGTAGATACGGTTTCCCTCTATGCCAGTCCTTTCACCTAGCTAAATACAACTCTTAGCAAAAAAAGTTGTGGACTGGCTCCGTACCGTCCGTCACCACATTCACCTGTCCACGTGTTTGTGGTTAGGCTTTCCTTCCCAGTAAGTGCACTGGGGAGGGCACGGGTGATGTTGTGGGACCCGTGCTTGTGGAAGGCGGAGACGATACCGGGAGAAACAGTGGCGGCTGGGGACCGAATATGGACACCCGGCCGCCGCTGGCATGATGTTGTGAAAAGCTTCCGCCTCCACAAGCTTAAAAGGCCATATTTCAAGTGCAAAGAGCTGCGAAGAAATCTGTCAGTTTAGTGTTGCGGCCTGTGGGTGGGTGGCTGGCTGCATACTTGCACTTGCATTCCAAGTAACAGAATACTAAGCAGATGGTGGCCTCTATCATCATCATGGCCTCACCTCAGCACTATGAACTCACCTAAAGGAGAAGACAGGGCCCGCCAGAGGAGACTCCGGTTCTCTGGTGAACTTGTCCAAACCTGCCGAAAAGCAGCCCTGGCTAAGAAAAGTGTGGGGGAAGGTTTCTGGACACTGTATTGCTGCTTTTTAATGTGGATCGGCCATGCTTATGCATGTTATTTCTCAAAACGCTTTACAGATCAGGCCATTGTCCAACTCTGTATTCAAGAAATTAATTGCGCAAAGAAAGATGTGTGTGTGTGTCAAAGCACCAGCGACAAGTGCGAGTTGATGTTGGACGGGCTGCCATTGCTTCTGCAACAAGCTCAATTACAGGACTTCCTTGGAGAAATGACACACAGGGTAGATATGGTTTCCCTCTATGCCAGTCCTTTCACCGACCTAAATACAACTCTTAGTTTCCGCCTCCACGAGCCTAAAAGGCCACATTTCAAGTGCAAGCAGCTGTCAAAAATTTGGCAGTATAGTATTGCAGCCTGTGGGTGGGAGGGTGGCTGCCTGCATACTTGCGCTTGCATTCCAAGGAATGGGGTAGGGACAAGGACGTGTACAGTGATTGTTGCAAGTCTGCAACGACAGGAGCATGGCGGGAGGCATCTTCGCATGTGCCAAGGATCACTTATGATGGGCACACTTTTAGGCAGTGACCTAGGAGTCAGAGATGCTTCCAGAGGTCTTCCTCATGCAGTTCCCATGTCTTTTCAGCACTGTATGCATGTGTTTGATGATGTCACACACCACATGGCAAGATAAGGTTGTAAAATGTTAAAATGACATTTCCTGGTGAATGCTTTTGGCTTGGTTGAAAGCAATTCAAAAGTGCAAAAAGGCATCAAAAACGCTACGTGTGAACATAGCCCAAGTTGAGGAGGAGTATTTTTGTTTTTGGTTATTTATTTTGCCTTATATACAAGTTATTACCCTGGAAAGTATGTTCCTTAACATATTTCCCAGGAAAATCCATTTTGGTTTTCGTTTTTGTATGTTTTATTGTGAATCTGTAAAAGTGGCGTAATACTCTGACGATGTTGCAGACAGTAGTGATCTGGGAGCCAGAGATGCTTCCAGGGGTCTTCCCCTTGCTGTTTCCAGGTCATTTGAGCACTGTTCCCATCGATTTGGGCAATTTTTAGGCCTTCTGCAGACCGCCGGGGGAGACGCCTGAAAAATGCTTGAGTTTCCCATAGACTTACATTGGGCTCGTTGCTCGGGTCGAGCACCCGAGTATTCCAATTTGCTCGACCTGAGCAACGAGTACCCGAGCATTTTAGTGCTCGCTCATCACTACTCATGAGAGACTACTACTCCCATCAACCTACACCTGCTGTCATTGTTAACAGCAAGCGCAGGTGCCACTGATGGGAGTAATCATCAGCTGGCGCCTGTGTTTAAAGTAAAAATAAGTTAAAATTAATAAATAAATATTGAAATAAAAATAAAAAACACAGTTATACTCACATAATACCTTATCCCTGACGCCCGTGTTCCCCATAAAAAATAAAAAAACACCATAATACTCACCTTAACGCCTAATCCCCAATACCCATGTCACCTGTAAAAGAGAAAAAATAATAAAACACCATAATACCTATCCACCGTAATCCACACAATCCATACTGTCCCACGACGATCTCACTTGTAGAACACTCACATCAGCAGATGTAACTGTTCTACTCGGCATCTGGCTACACACGTAATTGGTTCCACAGTGTATAGCACTGAGCTGTGGTGAGAGACAGTTATCACTCAGCAGCAGTGCCATAAGTGAGGTCATCATGGTTCATCAGTTGATGAACTCCTGTGAACTTTTTTTGTGGCAGCTGAGTGCTGCAAACTGTGTCAGTGTGCAGCCTGCTCTCGTGTAGAGCAGTCTCATTAGTGACTGCTGATGTGACTGCTCTACAACTGATCCAGATCATTGTAGGACACCATGGATTATTTCATCACTTTGGACAGGTGAGGGATATGGTTGTTTTCTATTTTTATTTTTTTTACAGGGGACAATGGCTTCAAATGGATTGGGCGTTAGGTGAATATATGTTTACTTTTTCATTTTCAGTTTTTTTACAGGGGACATTGGCTTCAGCGGATTAGGCATTAGGTAAGTATAACTGTGTTTTTTATTTTTAAATAAATGTGTAAAAAATGGTGTCGACTTTTATTTAAAATAAAGAATTTCATTCTTGCTGTGTCCTTATTTAAAAACTTTTACTATGGAGTTAGTAATAGGAGCGTTTTATAGACACCTCTCCATTACTAACCCCTGGGTTTCATGTCATCTTCCAAGACAAGGCTGACTAGAATCCCAATCATATTCCCCCACTTGCCACCGTACCAGGGCAAGAGGGAAGAGCCAAGGCTAAGCGCCAGATTTGGTTCATTCTATTGATACACCATTTTAGCAGCAGCTGAGGGCTGATGTTATTAGCCTCAAAAGGGGCCAATATCCATGACCGCTTCCCTGGCTATTAATATCAGCCCACAGCTGTCTTTTTAGTCTTTGCTGGTTAGATTTTATAGGGAGCCCTATGTAAAAATTTTTCTGGGCCAGTAAACACTAATCAAACAGCTGTGAGCTGTTAGTAGCCATGGAACATGTGGGCCTAATGGCCCCTTCCTAGCCTATTAACACTAGACCGCAGCTGTCTGTTTAGCCTTTGCTGGTTAGAATTTATAGGGGTACCCTACGTCAATTTTTTTTCTGGGGAATCCCTGTAAACTAGCCAGTAAACGCTAATCAAACAGCTGTGAGCTGTTGTTAAATGCCAGGGAACATTTTGGGCTAATGGCCCCTTTCCCTGGCTAGTAATATCAGCCCCCAGAGGGCGGCTTTCGCTCTGCTGGTTTTGAATAACCAGCCCACGCTGTTTTTTCATTTAATTCTTTATTTTACACATAATGTACATTGCGGGTGCTGACTACAACTTTGTCGCCTGGTCATGATGATTTCAAGGAGATCAGGTGACAATGATATGAGCTTTACTCAGCACCAGGTGCCTGTGTGGCAATTGGCACTCCAGCATTCAACAGTCCAGCCATTGTGTCTCCCGGCAGCTGTGAGGCCCAGAAACCTCATAGGAAACTTTGAAGGGCATTTTAAAGGGATTGTCCGGTTAAAACCGATAAGTCTGCAGTAACTTTCTGTGACTGCAGTCTTGTGAATCCCCCCAGTGCACACACTGTGCGCTGCGGGGATTTGCCGTTTTCTGACCTGGGACTGGAGGGTATGTATGAATTGTACATACTCAAAGCCAGTGGAGCACTGATGTTAGTGAGGTCGCCGGGGTTCATCAGCTATGAAGTCCTGTGAACTTTCTGATAGCACCGCTACACACTGCAGGAAAATTCTAATGCTACTGTCTCAGTGTGTTCGTATCCCTTTTTCTGGGCACATATCTGCCTTACTTGTGTTTAAACACATGGTGTGCCAATTGAAGAAGCTGTGGCTTTTTTACAAAGAGTACAAAAAGTATCCCTTCCTAGGGATTATCAATAGCTTTGTTCCTTGCAAATAAAGAAGTGATAGTTTTTGGAGTGCTTATAAAAAACATATCTTTTATTTAGGGTGCAAGAACAGGTTAGCTGTTTTGAAATGGAAGAAGTAATGGCTTCTTAACTATGAGTGAAAAAAAAATATTTTTTGGTAACAACTTTAGGTTTGCTATTCTCAAACTGTTTAATCTGTTATGACTGTATAAGCACACTCACATGGAATATGTACAAACCAGGGGGGTGATAAATCTGCACAACACAGTGTCCTATTCAGACTAGGCAATCCCTAACCTGACCCTGATTGTCCTTGCCTGACCGTGGAGGTTGGCACCCTAAGATTATGCAATGGTGCCCCCACTCAATGTTGGCTGACTCTGAGTGTCCTTAATTGTGCCCTAAACTTCACACAGTATGTACTCCAAAACAACAACAGAAAGTAGCACACACAAGTAAAGGGTGAGAAGCAGGGCTAAGAACATGTTCACATAGCTGTTTCAGGAACAGATTAGCTATTTTCAAAGTGAAAAAGAAATGGCTTGTCAACAAGCCTTGGAAATATTATCCCTTTTTGGGCATCTAGCGGCAGTGGCAGAACTGTATTGTATAAAGATATGACAGAGCAGGCAAAGAGATGTCTGGCAGTGTAGGGCCAGCAGCAGCCCAGGTAGCAGCATTGTGGTATTGCCACTATAAAACACAGTGGTCTGCCAAGAAATGTGTAGCTAGTGCAGCTATACAGTGACAATGGCAGAAGCTGTAGAATAGAAAAATATGATGGATCTTGCAAGGAAATGTCTGGCAGCATCATCATAATCTTAACTCTGTCAGTCTTTTCTCATACATGTGCCAACTTTCTGTCCTTCCTCCATCGCCTGTTGTATTCTGGTTAGTTTTTTCTCCAGGATAAATATGAGAGGAATGACATAGTTGATGCTACACTTGTCTCTGCTGGCAAACTTTGCAGACTTTTCGAAGGGCTTGGGTAGGCTGCACACCCTTGGCCCTGGCATGCTGCATATCAGCTTCTGGGCCGAATCCTGACTGATGTTAAACAATTCTTGCCTAATTAGTACATGGAGTTTTGTCACAATTTATGTGCATTTGTTAGTACATTTGACTTTTGAGAATTGAACCAAGGTTTTCAAGGGGATTGAGATCTGGGGAATTCATGGCTATAGATCCAAGTGTTGTATTCACCGAGACACTTTTGCTTTGTCACGTGGTGCTCCATAATGCTGGGAAAAGATTTGTTCACTGAACTGCTCCTGGAACATTGGGAGAAGTTATTCTTGGAGTATGTTTAGATACTGTTCTTTATTCATGACAGTGCTGTTAGGCAGGATTGTGAGTGAGCCTAGTCTCTTGGATGAAAATTAACTCCACACATGAACCATCTCAGGATTCTTTATTGTTGAATTTTTGCTCAGACTTAAAAAAACAAACAAACAAAGAAACAAACAAAAAAATAAACCAAAAAGACAAAACTTACAGCATTTACAAGAAAAAAACACAAAAAAAACAAAAACATGATATTTGTTAGGTTCACCTGGTTAGGTGGATTCACAAGGCCACAGGTCAGGATGGACATGTGGACTGAGAGCATTGGCACAGTCAGCTAGAGGGTACATTGGAGAGAGAGAACTTGTGGACACTGGAAACTAGAGAACCAGAAGGGGAGGACTGGAGGGAAATGGCTAGTCCGAAGCAGCACATAAAGGAAATCAAAGGAACCACAGGCATTTTATGAGGAAGAATGCACAATATGAACAGAGTCAAATAGTATTTTGTTATGATTACTGCAACCATTTTGATTTTTGTAGGTTTTTCTACTGCAAAAAAATGGGTTTATCAAGATGGTGGCTAGAAAGGGGTTTAACGTCAAGACTGCAGGAACCAAAGGAGTATTGCAAGATGACTACACAATATGAACACAATTTCATAGCAGTTTGTTATGCCTACTGGAACTGACTGTCAAGACGACTGCACAATGTAAACAGACAGTGGAGCACTCCGAGCAACATCTGAAGTCTAAAGTCTCAAAATGGGTGTAAAGATTCTGGTGTGTCTCTAACTAGACCTTAAAAGTCCTAGAGAGATGATGGCACGGAGACTCACAAGACAATTTGTAAAACAACATGAAGTACAGCAAGGGCGCCGTAAATTAGCCAAGCCCTGCCTAGCCGAGACCCGTACATTGCAATATCTCCTCATATGCCTATTTCAACAGGCCATAAAGCACACTTTATATGACCAGTTGGCCTTTGTTTCAGTAATTTTCTTCAGTAAGAAAATTAGCAGTGAGGGTATTTAAACAGCCATATTTTTATTTTATTTTTTAATACATCAAGAATGAAAAAAATGAATTTTTAAAGAAGCACTTAATATGTGTATATGTAGTGGGAATTTGGTAATATAGTCACCTACCACTGCTTTCCCTGGTGTCCAGCGCCATTCTTCTCATCTTCTCAGTGATGTCACTGCAATTAAGACTAGCTGGCTCACTCTTTGCATGAGCCGGAAGTCTCTTTAACAATGAAAGCCTATGTTATTATTATTATTCTTTATTTATATAGTGCCATTGTTTCCATTGTGCTGTACATAAGAAGGGGTTACATACCAGATACAGACATAACTTACAGTAAACAAAACTAACAATGATAGACTGATTGAGAGGGAAGAGGACCCTGCCCTTGCAGGCTTACATTCTACAGGAACGGGGAAGGAGACAGTAGTTTGGGGAGTTGCAGTAGCTCCGGTGTTGAGGTGGCAGCAAGCATGGTCATGGCAGGCTGTAGGCTTCTTTGAAGAGATGGGTTTTCAGGCTCCGTCTGAAGGATCCAAATGAGGCGGATAATCGGACATGTTGAGACACAGAATTCCATAGGATGGGGGATATTCGGGAGAAGTCTTGGAGGCGATTGGGTGAGGAATGAATAAGTGTGGAGGAGAGAAGGAGGTCTTGGGAGGACCGGAGATTACATGAGGGAATATTTTGGGACATTAGTTCAGAGATGTATGGAGGGGAAAGGTTATGGATGGCCTTGTTGGTCAGTTTTAGTAGCTTGAACTGAATATGTTGGGCAATTGGGAGCCAGTGAAGGGATTTGCAAAGGGGGGTAGCGGAGGAGTAACAAGGCGAGAGATGAACCAGTCATGCAGCAGAGTTAAGGATGGACTGGATGGGTGCAAGAGTGTTAGCAATTAGGCCACAAAGGAGGATGTTGCAATAGTCACAGTAGTCGAGGCAGGAGATGATGAGGGCATGCACAAGAAGTTTAGTAGATTGAGGGTTGAGGAAAAGACGACAGGAGGTGGTGACAGCTTGGATGTGAGGCTTGAAGGACAGGGCAGAGTCAATGGTTACTCCGTGGCAGCGGATTGCCGCTACTGGGAAAAGTGTGGTGTCATTTATTGTGATAGTAAGATCAGGTGGGGAAAATACACAAGATGGGGGAAATAAGATGAGTTCAGTTTTGTCCACATTGAGCTTGAGGAAGCGAGAAGAGAATAAGGAGGATATGGCTGATAGACATGCTGGAATTCTGGACAGCAGAGAGGTAACATATGGGCTAGAGAGGTAGATCTGTGTGTCATCAGCATACAGATGGTATTGGAAGCCATGGCATTTTATGAGCTGTCCCAGGCCAAGGATCTAAATTGAGAAGAGTAGGGGTCTTAGGACAGAGTCCTGAGGAACTCCAACAGAGAGGGGGCAGGATGAGGAGGTAGTGTGGGAGTGGGAGACTCTAAATGTGCAGTTGGAAAGGTATGAGGAGATCCAAGATAGGGCAAGGTCTTTGATGCCAAAGGAAAAGAGGATCTGTAGTAGGAGGCAGTGGTCAAATGTGTCAAAGGCAGACAACAGGTCAAGAAGAAGGAGTACAGAGAATTGTAAGTTAGCTTTGGTTGTAACTTTGGTAAGTGCAGTTTCGGTGGAATGGTGGGGGCGGAAGCCAGATTGTCGGCTCGTTCTGAGGATCCATAGGCTTAACAATCACTTCCTGGTCACACAGAACATAGCTCTGAATACATAGCTGAATGGGAGTACTTCTTTAAGGTGCTGTACTGCAATATGTTATGGATTAATCAATTCACAATCACATTGACTCTGAAGGTCTAGCAGGTTCCTTTTATTTCATTTTTTTTATTCATAGACTGAAACTACCACTCTCACTTTCTATGCTCTTCAGCATTACAATATTACACTACACTCTGATTTAGGCCTTTCTATTCTTATGTGTAATGATGAGCGTCGTACCCTGACCTTCCTAAGCTGTAAAAACCAAAAATGGTCACTCCTTTCCCTGCCCACATCTTTTATAGTTTCTGTAATGGTCTCATCTGTGTTAGACCATGTAATGTGATAGATGCAATGCATTATAGGGAAGACAGAGTGGCCATGCCTGACATAATGTTGGTTCACTTTGTGTGAAATGGCGCTGTTTTTCATTTTTGCTGTTTTGATTTTTTCTCACCTTCTAGGAACAGATAAACCTTTTTTTATTTCTCCATTGACATAGTCACATGAGATACGACGGCAACTTTTTTTGCAAGATAAGTTTTAATTTTGAATGATGCCATTAATTTTATCACAATTTCACCTTTCTTTGGGGGACGGAAGAATTGTGTTTATGTCTTTCTGCCTGTGGTAAAATTAACCTGACAATATGATTTTTCAGTTTAGTACAATGGTAGCAAAACAGCACTCATAAAGTCTTTTTCACAGTTTATAAAATAAAATTCTGAAGTTTTTTTCTGAGGCTCATAACTTCTTTTTTCTCATCAATTGATCTCTGTGAAGGCTTGTTATTTTGTGTGCGCAGCTGACATTTCATGTCATTTGATACTGCTTTTTGATATACTTGAAGTTTTGAATTTTTATTACAATTTTTGTGGAAATGTGGCAAAAGAAAAACAGAAATTCTGGAATTTCTTCTTTACATAAACGTCAGTGCTGCCTGGGCTCTATGCAGCGCAGACATTTATGAACGGTCGGTGGTCCCGCAGCCTCAGGACCCCCAGGGTCCTGCAAGTGCTGCTGTTGCAGTTCATAGCGACAGCTCTGACAGAGGACATCATCGGGACCTGATTGGATCTCGTCCCAATGATGTTAACCCTTTCCTATCTTCTATATGCCGCGATCTATAGTGATCGCGGCATATAGAAGATAGAGGAGAGGGGGTCATCCACTTTCCTCTCCGACGGCCCCATGATGCCTTCCAGGACCTGCCGTTGTTATGGCAGCTGGAGGTCACAAGACCGCCTCCAGATCTGCCATATATGGTGTCCTGCTAGGCTCAGCCTGCAGCTGAAGTCTAGCAGGAGACAGACAGTGTGAAACTGTCAGCAAAGTTCTCATGCAATGTAATACATGTCTATTACATTGCATGAGAACAGTGATTAGAAAAATAAAAATTAATGTCCCATAGAGGGACTAAGTAAAAATGTAAAAAAAAAGTCTAAAAAATATTTTCAAACTGTTAAAAAAAATCACAAAATAAATTAGAATAAATAAAATATTAAACCAATAAATCCGTATATTTATGCAAAAACAAAAAGAGTACACATATTTGGTATTGCCGCGTCCGAAACAACCCGATCTATAAAACTGTCACACTAATTAACTCCTTCTGTGCACACCGTAATAAAAATAAATAAAAAACAGAGCAAAAAACTATGCTTTTTCATCATATCGCCAAACAAAAAGTGGAAAAAAATGCAATCAAAAAGCAAAATGGAAATAAAAATGGTACCGCTGAAAATGACATGTTGTTCTGCAAAAAAAAGTCACCATACAGCTTCATCAGCCAAAAAATAAAAAAGTTATAGCTCTCAGAATAAAGCGATGCAAAAAAAATATTGTTTCTATAAAATTGTTTCAATTGTGTAAAAGCGCCAAAACATAAAAAAATATACAGTAAATGTAGGATCGCTGTAAATGTACTGACCCGAAGAATAATGCTGCCTTATCACTTTTACCACACGCAGAACGGCATAAAAGAACCCTCAAAAAACAATTCCTGAATTGTTGGTTTTTGTTAATTTTACCTCCCAAAAAACAGAATAGAAAGCGATCAAAAAATGTCACGTACCCAAAAATGGTACCAATAAAAATGTCAACTCGTCCCGCAAAAAACAAGCTGTCACATGAATCTGTCAGCTGAAATATGGAAAAATTATAGCTCTCAAAATATGGCGATGCAAAAACGAGATTTTGGAAAAGAAAAGCGTCTCTTAGTGTGTGAAAGCAGTCAATCATAAAAACACGATATAAATCTGGTATCTCTGTAATCGCACCGACCAGAAGAATAAAGTAATTTCATCACTTATACCACACGAGGAACGGCGTAAAAAAAGAAATAAAACCAATTCTTCACCTGCTACTGATTTGTTTATTATGTCTCCCAAAGATCGCAGTAAGGCTCTGCTCACATTTATCCTACGCTCTGCGCTGAGCACTTACACCAGAGTTTCCATGTAAAGCTCTGAAATACGTGATTCAGACGGAACCCATGACGGAAGATTCCCTGTAATGAGGCAGATATAGGCCATTGTGGATGCCATCTGGCCTGTGATCCCACGGTGTCATTTTTTTAGGCGTGCATAAAAGTGCGGTTGTTCACAGTTTTGTGCACTTCTGAAAAAAAGGACACCGCTAAACAGAGGCCAGATGGAGTCCAGAGTAACTCTGCTGCCTCATTATAGTGAATGGATCCTGCAGGGGTTTCATCTGAATTACATCTCTTGGAAATGTAGATGGAAACCCCGATGTAAGTGCTCAGCCTAGAGCGCCGGATAAATGTTACGTAAAATGTTCCCAATAAAAGCTTCAACTCGGTCCTCAAAAAAAGCTAGTCCCCACTCAGGTCCGTCATCTGTTAAAAATATAAGGGACTTCCAAGTTACTGGTAGCAGAAAGGCTCTGGAAAAGTGAAATGGCCCTTGCACCCCAAAAGAAATTCAGAAAATTTTGTGCTCCCAAATCCAAATGCCTAATCTACAATAATTTGTTCTCCAATTGTCAAATAGCGCTCCGTCCCTCCCAGATCTCGCCGTATGGCTATGCGGTACGATACAGCCACATATGGGGTATTGCCACTTTTAGAAGAAATTGTGTGACACATTTCGGCACCATTTTTACCCATTGCCCTGTGTGAAAATGTAAAATCTGAGGGTAAAACATTATTTTGTGGTAAAAATACAATTATGTTTCTTCACTGCCCAATGGTATAAATTTAAAAATTTAAAAATACTCACTACTTCCCTAGATGAATTCCTTGAGAGGTGTAGTTTACAAAATGGGGTCACTTATGGGGCTTTCTGCTGTTTCGGCATGTCAGCGACTCTTCAAATGTGAGATGGTGTCTGCAACCTATCCCAGCCAACATAGCGCTCCTTTCTCTTCCGAACCCTGCCGTACACCAAATCAGTGGTTTTCCCCCACATATGGGGTATCGGCGTACTCAGGAGAAATTGCACAACAAATTTCATGGTGCAATTTCTCTTGTTATCCTTATGATAATGCAAAATTAGGAGATGAAAACATTTTTTGTGGGAAAAACGTGAAAATTTTATTTTTACTGCTCAATATTATAAACTTCTGTGAAGCACCTGGGGGTGCAAGGTGCTCACCACACATCTACATAAGTTAAGGGTTCTAGTTTCCAAAATGGTGTCATTTGTGGGGGGTTTCCACTGTTTAGGCACATCAGGGGCTCCCCAAATGCAACATGGCGTCCGCTAATTATTCATGTAAATTTTACATTCAAAAAGTCAAATGGCTCTCCTTTCCTTCCAAACCCTGCCGTGCGCCCAAACAGTGTTTTTTGTCCACATATGGGGTATGGGCGTGTTCAGGAGAAATTGCAAAACAAATTTCATTGTGCAATTTATCCTATTACCCTTATTATAATGCAAAATTAAGGGATGAAAAACATTTTTGTGGGAAAAATGTGAAAATTTTATTTTTACAGCTCAATATTATAAACTTCTGTGAAGCACCTTGGGGTTCAAGGTGCTCACCACACATCTAGATAAGTTCCCTAAGGGGTCTAGTTTCCAAAATGGTGTCACTTGTGGGGGGTTTCCACTGTTTAGGCACATCAAGAGCTCTCCAAACGCAACATGGCGTTTGCTAATTATTCAAACAAATTTTACATTCAAAAAGTCTAATGGCGCTCCTTCCCTTCCGAACCCTGCAGTGCGCCCAAACAGTGTTTTTCCCTCACATATGGGGTATCAGCACGCTAATGAGAAATTGCACTATAAATTGAATATTCCATTTTTTCCTGTTACCCTTGTGAAAATAAAAAAATTTGGTCTAAAGTAACATTTTTGTGAAAAAAAGTTAAATGTTCATTGTTTTCTTCCACAATCCAAAAATTCCTGTGAAACACCTGAAAGGTTAATAAACTTCTTGAATGTGGTTTTGAGCACCTTGAGGGGTGAATTTTTTAGAATGTTGTCACTTTTGGGTATTTTCTGTCATAAAGGCCCCTCAAAGTCACTTCAAATAAGATGTGGTCCCTAATAAAATGTTTTTGTAAATTTTGTTGGAAAAATGAGAAATCGCTTGTCCACTTTTAACCCTTATAGCTTCCTAACAAAAAAAAATTTTGATTCCAAGATTCTGCTGATGTTAAGTAGACATGTGGGAAATGTTATTTATTAACTATTTTGTGTGACATATCTCTCTGATTTAAGGGCATGAAAATTCAAAGTTTGAAAATGTCAAAATTTTCAAAATTTTTGCCAAATTTCTGATTTTTTCACAAATAAACGCAAGTGATATCAAAGAAATTTTACCACTATTATGAAGTACAATATGTCATGAAAAAACATTCTCAGAATCAGGGGAATCTGTTGAAGCGTTCCAGAGTAAGTACTTCATAAAGTGACAGTGGTCAGAATTGAAAAAATTGGCCTGGTCACGAAGGCAAAAACAGGCTCTGGCGCGAAGTGGTTAAACTGTTTTAAATATTTAAACATGTATAATCACATATACAGTATGTATGAACAAACAGTTGAACACTATTGCCAGAATTAATTTATACCAACCTTAATTAGTAATAAAATGACATAATGCTAAATGTCAGTTGGATTTCTTCTTTTCCCACTTTATTGATTAATTTTAGCCTTGGTTTCCAGCTATGATTGTGTTAGATGAATATCTGAGCTATGACTCATGTCTAGAAAAAGATTGTAATGATTTAAATGCATCAAACTACACTTATTAAGTATATAGTTGAGTCATTTTCAATATAATATGCCCTACATGAATATCGGGTACTAACCTTTGAAAAAGCATGTTATTTTCTATTTGTTTAGTTTAAGTTTACATGAAAATAGAGAGTAAAAACAAGACCATATTCATGAAGTGATAGTAATTTAAAAGTGATGTGGATGCCAATTCAATCTAATGTGCTCTTTTAGAGCCTTATCGCTTAGTTCCACTTAGTAAATATGAATAATTATTCCCCAGATGTCTCCTGGCAGCATTACATTTCTTTTTTCTTTTATATTCTTTTGACCTATTGTACTTTAAGGGTATTGTTGCGTAAAAGCCTTAAAATACATCAACCCTAACTATTCTAAGTTTAATTTTACATATCGGTTTGACAAATGTGAATACTCTTTGTTAAAGCTGATAATATACAGCAAATAATATAAATCAAGCACAAATACAGTAATGGGAGAACCATCAATTTTATAAAGTTGTAAAATTACTATTAATTAAAAAATGTATGTTGGTGTTCCAGGTTGAGTTATAATGGGAACATATATATCAAGATTGAACATTCAACTGTACCCAAAGCAAAGACTACTGTAGAATTTTATATCATTGAAATGCTACTGCATACATAGTACTAATGAAAGTAGTACTTGAAGCAGTTGACTGGTTTATATGAGATGTCACTCACTAGTGATGAGCTGATTTTGAGTCAAATTTCCTGAAATTCATAGTTTTACACACATTAGAACATTTTGCAAATCAATTCTTAGTTCTGTGGTGGTGGTCAATACCTGGGCCATCAAAGATCTATGGTTACAAGCAAATCACAGTTTGTATGGCAGAGTTGTTGTCCATCTCTAGAGCCGCTGGGTGAGGCTTTCTCCTGCAGAGTGTAACCTCTTATGGTCATCAAGTTCTTCTCGCTCTCTCTCCTGTAGAGTGTAAGCTCTTATGGTCAGCAGAGTCCCCTCTTTCTTGCCTATAGAGTGTAACCTTTTATGGTTAGCAATGTCTACTTTCTCTCTCTCTCTCTCTCTCCTGTAGAGTGTAAGCTCTTATGATCAGCATGATCCTCTCACTTCTGTATACTGCAGAGTAAGCTCTTGTGGGCAGTAAAGTTCTTTCTCTCATGTAGAGTGTAAGCTGTTATGGTTAGTGAGGTTTTCCCTTTCTCCACTCCCACACGCATACTTTTCATGCAATTCCAGTATTGGAATTTGTTAGAATTTATTCACCACAAATATGCAATTCTTTATTTGATATACTGTGTCCCCTATAAGATATTAAAAGACCTTTGGGGGTGGCATTTTAACACATAAATACATTCTTTTTTTTATTTCTCTTGTAACTGGATCTGATTTACTTAACCCAGGTACAGTGTAATTTTAGCCTCCTGGCTGCACATCAGAGATGTCTGGGTTTCCTAAGACCCAGAGGCACATGCTCCGACCTTGCATTCAGTGATTACATTTTCACTGGGTTCAGAGATGTAGGCATGTGAAGTGTTTCCTAATCTGTATACACAGCAGTGGTTCAGCACTGTATGTACAGAGATGGAGTAGTTAAACATGATAATCTTGTGTGATGTTTATCTTCTCTCCTGGAAGTCTGCCTTCCCAGACTTGTGAAAACTGATGACACTGCATTGATGTTTTAAAACATCAATGCAGGAATAAGAGAGGACTGCCCAGACATTGAAAGTCTGTGCTGTAAATCAAGAATCTTAACAACCAGATACAGAATTCAGAAAAGAGTGATACTGTTTCTTGGAAAAAAGTACACTTTTATCCATTCTCAAAAAAACTAGTTATTAAAAAGAAGTTTATTTGTTAGTTGTTAACATTTTCATAGATGTTCAAGAAGAACCGTACAACACAGTTATAGGAAGAGATAATATAGAATTGTTATATTATGAGGGACACTAGTATTTAGTACTAAATAGTAATATCAAGAGTGGTGAAAGACAGGTCCTCTTTAACCACTCTCCAGACTGCCCATAGACTTTAAATGACCAGGCGGTTGCTCGTTCTACTCTACAGTGACATTCTAAAACCTCACTACATAGAGCATCTCCACATGATCATGCAGCTGTGGGAGTGGGGAGCTAACTGACATGGCTGAGCTCTCCATAAAGAAAGCACCGATGGTTTATTACTAGTGATGAGCGAGCATGCTCGCTACTGCTTGGTGCTCGTCCGAGCATCTCACTCGAGTAATTCCGGGGTTGCTCGGCGGGAGCTTGGGTACCCTCCTTGCATGTTTGGTGCTCTTTAGAGTGCCAATCAACATGCAGGGATTGTCTGCCACAAACTGTAATGCTGCAGCCATGCTGGTTGTGGCATTACAGTGATTGGCTGGCTGCACTGCGTCATCCGGTTTATTTCAGACCTGACGCCACCATGATCGTCACAGTCACTCCGGAATCAGACAGTGTAGGGAGAGGGAGTTAGTGTAGGTATACCAGAATATATTAGAGACACATATCCATCTCAATTAACAGTCCTTCTGAGGACTAATCCAGCAGCAGAGAAATCAGTGCTAGGCAGGCCGGCAGGGTATATAGCAGACAGCAGTGCACATAGCAAGAGGGTCCATTCCAGTTCTGTCTGCTGGTACTTTTACAGATATTTGTAGAAATAGGCCCAGGTATCAGGGGCCAGGAATATTTTTTTTTATCTTAATCCTGATTATTTGCTTAAAAAGCAATCCAGAGAACACCTTATATCTGCGCCATTTGCTTGTTGGCACTGCAGGATACAGCCAGGTCCTTTACCTATTACAGCGCTAAAAATCCAGCTATTTAAAATTGTGGTTTGTCCGTCACACGGATCACATATAAGTGCGCTGAAAATATTGCCATTTCTGGCCTTTATTGAAATTTTGTTGCATTGTGTCAGTGAAGCTATTGACACAAGTTTGTTGTTAAAAATAGTTACCTACAGGCCAGCTATTTAAAACTGTGGTTTGTCCGTCACACAGATTGTACATAATTGTGCATAAATATTGCCATTTATGGCCTCCATTTAAATTTTGTTGCAGTGTGTCAGTGAACTTATTGACCCGAGGTTGGCGCTGTTAAAAATAGTTACCTACAGGCCAGCTATTTAAAACTGTGGTTTGTCCATCACACAGATCAACTAAACTAAAAATAGTTACCTACAGGCCAGCTATTTAATACTGTGGTTTGTCCGTCACACAAATCATATATAATTGCGCTGAAAATATTGCCATTTCTGACCTCCATTTAAATTTTGTTGCAGTGTGTCAGTGAACTGATGGACATGAGGTCAGCGCTGTTAAAAATAGTTATCTACAGGCCAGCTATTTAAAACTGTGGTTTGTCCGTCACACGGATCACATATAAGTTTGCTCCAAATTCAGCCATTTGTTGTGAGCGTGGAAGATATTGTCCTTCATTTAAAATGGGCAAGGCACGTGGCAAGGGACAGGAAACTGGACGTAATGGTGATGGTGCATGCAGAGGGCGAGACTGTGGGCAAGCTTAAATTGTGCCACAACAAACACCCACATCTTCTCGCTCGACCTTCCTGTCCTAATTATTGAGGGCCGCAGAACACCATTGTTGAACACAGAGCAGTGTAAAAAGTTTATTGGTTGGATAGCAGATAATGCTTCCAGTCACTGAGCTACCACCACCACCCTGTCTTCCACACCATCAAGTCTCAGTAGCCGTGTGTCTGGACTGAATTTTCCTCACCCTGATCCTCCTTCCTCCCACCATGTCAAGTGCCCAGACACAACTGATCCCACACGTGGACACTCTGAAGAGCTGTTCACTTTTCCATTTATAGATTCGAGCCTCTCACCTCATCCACTTGAAGTGGGGCAAGTGGAGATCGCATGCAGCGATGCCCAAATATTTGAACAACCACGGTCATATGAAGGCGACTGTGGGAAAGTGTCACAAGAGGTGGACGATGATGAGACACAATTGCCAGAAAGTCAGGAGGAGGACGAGGGTGCAGAAATAGAAGATGAGGTGGTGGATGATATAGTAATTGACCCAACCTGGTAGGAGGACATGCAAAGCGAGGACAGCAGCACACAGGGGGAGGGAGGCAGAGCACCCCAACAGGCAGGAAGAAACAGTGTGGTGGCCGCGGACAGAAGGCGGGCAACCGTTCCCCGTAACACCAACACGGCAAAAGTTGCTAGTACAACTGTTAGGTCTTCCAGAGTCTGGTTGCTATTTAAAGGCTCTGCCGATAACCATAAAAAGGCCATTTGCACCACCTGCCAGGCCAGCATCAGCAGGAGTAGCAAAACTACCAGCCTGACCACCACCAGCATGATCAGACACATGGCAGAAAAACACCAGACTTTGTGGGCTGAACCCCAGGGTCCAGAAACAGTGTCTACGGCTGACACCACAGCTTCTTCCGCTGTTGTGCATGCAAGCCAATCTCCTGTCCATAGTGCATGCGAATATGCCTCCTGCCCTGCACCTGTCATTGCACAGTCTCAAATAGCACCATCAGCAAGCACCTCTTTGTCCCAGCGCAGCGTTCAGTTGTCCATACCCCAGTCCTTGGAACGCAAGCGCAAATGCACAGCTAACGCTACTAAATTCCCATATTTCGCGACTGCTTGTGCTCGAAATGTTGCCTTTTAGGCTCATGGAGATGGAAGCTTTCCACAACCTGATGGCAGCGGCCGTCCCTCGGTACTCGGTCCCCAGCCGCCACTATTTCTCCCGGTGTGCCGTCCTCGCATTACACAAGCACGTGCCCTCAACAATGCAGTTACAGGGAAAGTCCACCTAACCACGGACACATGGACAAGTGCTTGTGAGCAGGGAAGGTACATCTCGCTGACGGCACACTGGGTTAACATAGTGGAAGCCGGGATCCAATTGGACCTTGGGATGGAACACATCCTCCCGATGCCGAAGATTGTGGGCCCTAGGTCAATCAGGGTTGCCCCCACAGTCTATAGCTCCTGCATCTCATCCTCCTCAGTCTCCTCCTCCTCTTCAGCCTCCATCTCCGAAATGACCACATCAGTCACAAGCTGGAAGCACTGCAGCACAGCCTCGGACAAGTGGCAACAGGCTGTGCTGAAGCTAATATGCTTAGATGACAAACCGCATAATGCTGAAGAGTTGTGGACAGCTCTGAAAGAGCAGGCAGATCTGTGGCTGACATTGCTGATCCTACAGCCAGGCATGGTCGTCTGTGACAATGGCCGGACCTGGTGGCGGTTCTAAGGCGAGTCGAGCTCACACATGTACCATGCCTGGCCCATGTGCTTAACCTCGTGGTTCAGCGGTTTCTACAAAGCTACCCAGAGCTGCCGGATCTGCTTGTCAAAGTACGCCGCCTGTGTGCCCATTTTAGAAAGTCAGCTACAGCTTCCGTCACCCTTGTCGTGCTTCAGCAAGGTTTGTAGCTTCCGTCTCATCGACTGGTGTGTGATGTCCCCATGTGTTGGAACTCTACACGACAGCAGCATTTGCAGCTTCTGGCTCACAGACTGGTGTGTGATGGAACTCTACACTGCAGATGTTGGGAAGGATTTTTGAGCAGAAGAGGGTAGTTGTTGACTACCATCATCAACAAGGCTGTCGGTATTCAGTTCAGACTCCACACATAAGACCTCAGGAGTGGACATGGATGTAAGACATCAGTATCATCCTCCAAAAGTTTGAGGACTCCTCCAGGATGATGAGTGGTGATGACATCATAACTAGCATCACCATCCCGCTTCTCTGTCTTCTGAAATGCTCTCGGCTCACATTCAAAGAGGATGCATTGCAGGCGGAGGATGAAGAGATGGAGCAAGGAACCATACAGGGTGATTACACACAGCCAGGTCTCATCTCATCCCAACATGGATTGGGTAACAATGAGGAAGGAGGAGGAGGAAGAACAGGAGCTCGTTTCATGCGCTATAGACGGTACTACCTGCACAGCTGTCATACCATCTGTTCAGCGTGGATGGCCAGAGGAAAGAGAGAAGGAGGAGCAGGAGAGCATGATCAGTTATCCTCTTGGGGAGGACACGGTAGTCTTGCCTGTTAGCATTCTGGCACGCATGGCTGAGTTTATATTACGCTACCTTTCCCGTGACCCTCGCGTTCTCAAAATTTTGGGTGACAGTCATTACTGGTTGGTGACACTTCTAGACCCACGCTACAAAGAGAACTTTATATCTCTTATTCCTGAGGCAGACAGGTCTACAAAAATGGGGCAGTACCAGAACGCCCTTGTTGCGGAAATATAAAAAAAAAACGCTGGCGGCGGAGGTCACAGTTCGTAGGACAACTAAGGAGTACAGCCGAGAGGGACACAACTTCAATCCAGCAGAGGCAGGGGAACACTGTCAAAATTCTGGGAAAGTTTTCTCTGCCCCTCCCATTGCACAGGCACTGAGACGCGGGGTACTCTCACAAGGAGTGCAAAGTTTGAAAAGATGCTGAGGGAGTACCTTGCAGACCGTACCAACTTCTCCATGATTCCTCTATGCCTTAGAAATATTGGGTATCCAAGCTGGACACGTGGAATGAACTGGCTCTCTATGCCTTGGAGGTCCTGGCCTGCCCTGCCACTAGCATTTTATCAGAGCGGGTTTTTAGTGCCGCTGTTGGAATTATAACTGATAATTGCATCGGCCTGACAACTGAAAATGCTGACATGCTGACTCTTATAAAATGAACAAGGGCTGGATTGGGCCAGACTTCTCAACACCACCGAATGATAGCAGCGTAACATAAGCTCAAATCCGGTGTCTTTTTTTGGGAGGTGTATTCCCATGCACCTTTTCACACTCACACATGGGTATACGCTTCCTGATTTTGTCTATTTGCTCTTGTCCTCCTCTTTCGTCTCATCCTCATCCTCCACCACCATATCACCAGGGTGACCGTGGTCCGTAATGGGAACATCATTTTCCGGAGGCCCTCCTCTCAGTCTCTTCATTGGGGTACTGGGGTGCGTCCAAATTTTCAAAGGGGTATTTGGGTGCATCCAAATTTTGGGCAGACCTGTCGCTCACTGCATACACAATAACGTGTCGAGCAAATAGGGATGCTCGGGTAATCGACCCGAGCAACGAGCCCAATGTAAGTCTATGGGAAAGCATTTTTCAGGCGGCTCCCCCCGGCGGTCGGCAGAAGGCCTAAAAATTGCCCAAATCAATGGAAACAGTGCTCAAATGACATGGGAACAGCATGGGGAAGAACCCTGGAAGCATTTCTGACTCCCAGGTCACTGTTATCAACAATGTTGTCAGAGTATTAAGCCACTTTTATGGACTCACAATAAAGCATACAAAAGCATACAAAAGCAAAAACAAAATGAATTTTCCTGGGAAATATGTTAAGGAACATCTGTTCCAGGGTAATGACTTGTATAGAAGGCAAAATAAATAACTAAAAAAAAAAAAATACTCCTCCACACCTTGGGCTATGTTCACACGTAGCGTTTTTGATGCATTTTTGCATTTTTGCATTGCTTTCAACCAAGACAAATGCATTCACCAGGAAATGTCATTTTAACATTTTACAACCTTATCTGGCCATGTTGTGTGTGACACATCATCAGACACATGCATACAGTGCTGAAAAGACATGCGAACAGCATGGGGAAGACCCCTGGAAGCATCTCTGACTCCCTGGTCACTGCCTAAAAGTGTGCCCATCATAAGTGATCCTTGGCGCATGCGAAGATGCCTCCCGCCATGCACCTATCATTGCAGACTTGCAACAATCACAGTCCAAGTCCTTGTCCCAGTGCAGCGTTCAGTTCTCCCTATCCAATTCCTTGGAATGCAAGCGCAAGTATGCAGCCAGCCACCCACCCACCCACAGGCTACAAAACTATACTGCCAAATTTTTGACAGCTGCTTGCACTTGAAATGTGGCCTTTTAGGCTCGTGAATGCGGAAGCTTTTCATAACCTCATGCCGGCGGTGGCCCGGTGTCCATACTCGGTCCCCAGTCACCACTGTTTCTCCGGTGTCGTCTCCGCCTTCAACGGGTCCCACAACATTACCCGTGCCCTCCCCAGTGCTCTTACTGGGAAGGACCGCCTATCCACAAACACGTGGACAGGTGAATGTGGCCAGGGACGGTACGGAGCCAGTCCACAGCTTTTTTTGCTGAGTTGTATTTCACCACAGCCATATTCTTTAGCTCGGTGAAAGGACTTGGGAAACCATATGTACCCAGCTGTCATTTCTCCCAGGAAGTCCTCTAAAGCTGCTTTTACTTGAAATGTGGCATTTTAGGCTCGTGGAGGCGGAAGCTTTTCATAACCTCATGCTGGCGACTGCCGGATGTCCATACTCGGTCCCCAGCCGCCACTGTTTCTCCCGGTGTCATCTCCGCCTTCCACAAGCACTGGTCACACAACATTACCCGTGCCCTCCCCAGTGCACTTACTGGGAAGGACTGCTTAACCACAAACACGTGGACAGGTGAATGTGGCCAGGGACAGTACGGAGCCAGTCCACAGCTTTTTTTGCTGAGTTGTATTTCACCACAGCCATATTCTTTAGTTCGGTGAAAGGACTGGCATAGAGGGAAACCGTATCTACTCTCCGTGTCATTTCTCCCAGGAAGTCCTCTAAAGCAGCTTTTGCAGAAGCAATGGCAGCCTGTCCAACATCAACTTGCACTTCTTGGTGCTGCTTTGACACACAAACATCTTTCTTTGCGCATTTAATTTCATGACTACACAGTTGGGCAATGGCCTGATCTCCAATCCGGTTTGAGAAATAACATGCATAAGCATGTGCGATCAACATTAAAAAAACAGCCATAGAGTGTCCGGGAACTTTCCCCCACACTTTTCTTAGCCAGGCTGCTTCTTGGCAGTGTTGGATGGACCCACCAGAAAACCGGAGACTCCTCCGGTGGGCCCTGGCTTCTCCTTCAGGAGAGTTCATAGTTCTGAGGTGAGGCAATGATGATGATAGAGGCCACTATCTGCTTAGTTTTCTGTTACTTGGAATGCAAGCGCAAGTATGCAGCCAGCCAGCCCCCCACCCACAGACTGCAATACTAAAGTGCCAGATTTCTGGGCAGCTGCTTGCACTTGAAATGGGGCCTTTTAGGCTGGTGGATACGGAAGCTTTTCACAGCCTCATGTCGGCGGCGGCCGGGTGTCAATACTCGGTCCCCAGCCACCACTATTTCTACCGGTATTGTCTCCGCCTTCCACAAGCATGGGTCCCACAACATTACCCGTGCCCTCCCCAGTGAACTTACTGGGAAGGACCGACTACTTACAAACATGTGGTCAAGTGAATGTGGCCAGGGACGGTATGAAGCCAGTCAACAGCTTTTTTGCTGATATTCTTTAGCATGGCTAAAGGACTTGGGAAGTGATATCTACTCCAGCTGTCATTTCTCCCAGGAAGTCCTCTAAAGCTTCTTTCACTTGAAATGTGGCCTTTTAGGCTCGTGGAGGTGGAAGCTTTTCACAACCTCATGCCTCGTGTCCATACTCGGTCCCAATCCTCCACTATTTCTCCCAGTGTTGTCTCCGCCTTCTACAAGCGCGGGTCCCTGAACATTACTGCTGGTTCTTTTCTGTGGGAATATGCTTGCCTCCTACCAGCCTGGAATATTTCTAGTAAACTATGGTACGACACCATGGTATTAGCACTGCCCCCAGTAACAGTAGCGAAGCCTTCCCCAATTTTATTCTCAAGAACTTTATTTGGTAGACTGAGTGGCTGCCCAAATAAATTAGTTTCTCACAAATAAGCTGAAGATAGAGTGGCAGTAGGTGCAAGTTTCTCCAGCCTGTTAGATATCAGAGGGTGAGTGGCCACACATTGGATCAGTGGTTAGCACTGAAGCCTTGCAGCGCTGGGATCCTGGGTTCAAATCCCAGCAAGGACAACATCTGCAAGGATTTTGTATGTTCTCCCTGTGTTTGCGTGGGTTTCCACCTCAGTAAAAAAGCAGCCATAGAGTGTCCGGGAACCTTCCCACACACTTTTCTTAGCCAGGACTGCTTCTCGGCAGCGTTGGACGGCCCCACCAGAGAATCCTCTGGTGTGCCCTGGCTTCTACATCAGGAGAGTTCATGATAGCGCTAACTTTGCAGCTGCTATGGGGCTCTTGAGCGGGGGAGAAAGGTGAGCCCTCAGAATCAAATCCTCTGGTGGGCACAATGTTTTTTAATCTGAAACAGCTTCTAAGTGGGAGTTGTATTTCACCACAGTCATATTCTTTAGCTCGGTGAAAGGACTGGCATAGAGGGAAACCGTATCTACTCCGGCTGTTATTTCTCCGTCACCAGGTTCCAACCATTGTCACACACAACCATGCCTGGCTGTTTGTTCAGCGGTGAGAGCCACAGATCAAGCTGCTGTGTTACAGCTTTCAACAACTCTGCAGCACTGGGAGGTGTGTCACCTAAGCATTAAGCATGTTATCTTCAGCACAGCCTCTTGCCCCTTGGCCAAGGCCGTGCTGCAGTGCTTTCAGCTTGTGACTGATGTGGTCATTTCGGAGATGGAGGAGGAGATGCAGGAGCTCAACAATGTGATTACATTGAAGATACATTGGCGACTCTGTTTTTATACTAAAGAAAGATCCTACTGTGTTTTTTTACGTTATTTTTTAAGGCAAATGCATTCACCGGGAAATGTCATTTTATAACCTTGTCTGACAATGTGGTGTGTGACACATCATCAGACACATCCTGTTTCATTGATGATGTAGGGACTCTGAAAGACACATAGAGCAGGGCCACAGTAAGGAGTATGACATGTTGCCATTAGAAAGGAGAGAGTCTGCTATAGAGTTATAGGGTATGCAGTGAGTCCAGCGGCTGACCAAATTTAGGAAAAACCCCACTAAGAAATTAGACACATAGATCAGGGCCACAGTAACGACAAATTCCCATTAGAAAGGAGAGAGTCTGCTATACAGTTATAGGGTATGCAGTCAGTCCAACGGCTGACCAAATTTAGGAAAAACCCCATTAAGAAATTAAAGACACATAGAGCAGGGCCACAGTAATGACAAATTCCCATTAGAAAGGAGTGAGTCTGCTATACAGTTATAGGGTATGCAGTGAGTCCAACGGCTGACTAAATTTAGGAAAAACCCCACTAAGAAATTAAAGACACATAGAGCAGGGTCACAGTAATGACAAATTCCCATTAGAAAGGACAGAGTCTGCTCTACAGTTATAGGGTATGCAGTGAATCCAACGGCTGACCAAATTTAGGATAAACACCACTAAGAATTTAAAGACACATACAGCAGGGCCACAGTAACAAGTACAACATGTTCCCATTAGAAAGGAGAGGGTCTGCTATACAGTTATAGGGTATACAGTGAGTCCAACGGCTGACCAAATTTAGGAAAAACCCCACTAACAATTTAAAGAGACATAGAGCAGGGCCGCAGTAACGACAAATTCCCATTAGAAAGGAGAGAGTCTCCCATAGTGTTGGCTTATGCAGCGAATGCAAGGGCTGCCAAAAATTTGGAGGCACTTCAATACCCTTTGGAAGAGACGTGGAGGAGGGCCTCATAAAAAAATGTTCCCATTAGAAAGGAGCGGGCCTCCTATACTTGTAATGCCCATACAGTAAGTGTATGGGCTGACAAACATTTACCCCTGGGGAGTATACATGAACATACTGTATACAAAAAATTTTTTACGGGCATCATAAACACCCTTTAAAAAAGTTATGTGGGTGTTGCATCACGGACCACGGTCACCCTGGTGATATGGTGGTGGAGGATGAGGAGATGGAGGAGGACAAGAGCAAATAGACAAAAGAAGGAAGCATATACCCATTGTAGCGCCGGCGTCCCTGCCCTCTGCTAGGCAGGGACGCTGTTCCCCTCACCCCTCTGCTCCGAGCCCGGCGTCCTCCTCCCGCTCTGCTGGCAGCGCGCGCTCCTTCCCGGCCACTGTGCTTAGGGCGCGCGCGCTCCCTCCCTCTTAAAGGGGCCGCGCGCGCCATCCTAAGGAGTCCCCGGCCAATGGCCGGAGGACTTCACCATATATAAGGCACCTCCTCCAAAATGGAGGTGCCCGAGCAATGTTGTTGCACTGTTCACTACTCTGCTTCAGCCCTCAGGTCCCGTTGCCAGTTACCTGCCAGATTCCTGCCAGTTTGCTTTCTTATTCCTGCCTGATCTTCTGCTACCTGCCTGCTAGCCTGAGGTCCGACGGTTTGCCCTCCAACTCCTGTCAGTCTGTCTATGGACCAGCTTGCCCGCTCACCTGGGAGCGCACATCTGCTACCTGCCTGCTAGCCTACCTGGAGGCCCCGCCGTCACGTGCTGTGACCTCCTGCCTGTCCAGAGACTCCTGCCCGCTCACCTGGGAGCGCTCATCTGCTGCCTGTCTGTTGGTGTACCTGGAGGCTCCGCCGTCACATGCTGTGACCACCCGCTTATCCAGAGACTCTCGCCTGCTCACCTGGGAGCTCACGTCTACCATCTGCCTGCTAGCCTACCTGGAGGCTCAGCCGTCACAGGTCGTACCAACCCTTTACCCAGAGACTGCCCCGGTCACTTGCCGTGACCTCCTGCCCATTCATCCAGAGACTGCCCCGGTCACTTGCCGTGACCTCCTGCCCGTTCATCCAGAGACTGCCCCGGTCACTTGTCGTGACCTCCTGTCCGTTCATCCAGAGACTGCCCCGGTCACTTGCCGTGACCTCCTGCCCGTTCATCCAGAGACTGCCCCGGTCACTTGCCGTGACCTCCTGTCCGTTCACCCAGAGACTGTCCCGGTCACCTGCTGTGACTGCCTGCCCGCCTTCCCTGGTCGCCACCCGCTCCCTTACAAGGACCGCCCCCTTGTATAGTAGCTCAGAGGTTCCGCCTCCCAGACCCGCTACACCCATGTGTGGGTGTGAAAAGGTGCATGGGAATACACCTCCCAAAAAAAGACACTGGATTTGAGTTTATGTTACGCTGCTATCATTCGGTGGTGTTGAGAAGTCTGGCCAAATCCAGCCCTTGCTCATTTTTATAAGAGTCAGCCGGTCAGCATTTTCAGTTGACAGGCGGATGCGCTTTTCAGTTATAATTCCACCAGAGCCACTAAAAACCCGCTCTGATAAAACGCTAGCAGCAGGGCAGGCCAGAACCTTCAAGGCATAGAGAGCCAGTTCATTCCACATATCCAGCTTGGATACCCAATAATTATAAGGCACAGCGGAATCACGGAGGACGTTGGTACAGTTGGCAAGGTACTCCCTCAGCATCTTCCCAAACTTTGCACTCCTTGTGAGAGTACCCCGTGCCTCAGGGTTTGTGCGATAGGAGGGTAAGAGAAAACTCTCCCAGAACTTTGAAAGTGTTCCCCTGCCTCTGCTGGATTGAAGTTGTGTCTCTCTCGCCTGTACTCCTTGGTGGTCCAACGAAGTGTGCCCTTTGCCGCCAGCGTTTTCAGATGGGAATTTTTTTTAATAGTTCCGCAACAAGGGCCTTGTTGGTACAGCCCCAATTTTGTAGACCTGTCTGCCTCAGGAATAAGAGATATAAAGTTCTCCTTGTAGCGTGGGTCTAGAAGTGTCAACAAATAGTAATGACTGTCACCCAAAATTTTGAGAACGCAAGGGTCATGGGAAAGGCAGCGTAAGATAAACTCAGCCATGCGTGCCAGACTACTAACAGGCAGGACTTCCGTGTCCTCCCCAAGAGGATGACTGATCATGCTCTCCTGCTCCTCCTCCTCTCTGTCCTCTGGCCATCCACGCTGAATAGATGGTATGACAGCTGTGCAGGTAGTACCGTCTATAGTGCATGAAACTAGCTCCTGTCCTTTCTCTTCCTCATTGTCACCCAATCCACGTTGGGATGAGATGAGGCTTGGCTGTGTGTAATCACCCTGTATGGTTCCGTGCTCCATCTCATCGTGCTCCGCCTGCAATGAATCCTCTTTGATTGTGAGCAGAGAGCGTTTCAGAAGACAGAGAAGCGGGATGGTGACACTAATTACCATCTTGGTGGAGTCCTCAAAGTTTTGGAGGATGGTACATATGTCTGACATTCATGTCCACTCCTGAGGTCTTATGTGTGGAGTCTTAACTGAATACCGACGGCCTTGTTGATGCTGGTACTCAACAACCGCCCTCTTCTGCTCACAAATCCTTCCCAACATCTGCAGTGTAGAGTTCCATCACACACCAGTCTGTGAGCCAGAAGCTGCAAATGCTGCTGAAGGGTGGCGGAAGCTATAGCTGACTTTCTAAAATGGGCACACAGGCGGCGTACTTTGACAAGCAGATACGGCAGCTCCGGGTAGGATTTGAGAAACCGCTGAACCATGAGGTTAAGCACATGGGCCAGGCATGGTACGTGTGTGAGCTCGCCTCGCCTCAGAGCCGCCACCAGGTTCCGGCCATTGTCACACACGACCATGCCTGGCTGTAGGTTCAGCGGTGTGAGCCACAGATCTGCCTCCTCTTTCAGAGCTCTCCACAACTCTTCAGCATTGTGCAGTTTGTCACCTAAGCATATTAGCTTCAGCACAGCCTGTTGCCGCTTGGCCGAGACAGTGCTGCAGTGCTTCCAGCTTGTGACTGATGTGGTCATTTCAGAGATGGAGGCTGAAGAGGAGGAGGAGGCTGAGGAGGATGAGGTACAAGAGCTGTAGATCGTGGGGACAACTCTGATTGACCTAGGGCCCGCAATCCTTGGCGTCGGGAGGACGTGTTCCTTCCCAAGGTCCGACTGAGTCCCGGCTTCCACTATATTAACCCATAGCTCCCCCCGAGCAACCCCAGAAATACTCGGTGAGCGCCGAGCATCTCGAGCAGTGAGATGCTCGAGCGAGCACTGAGCAGTAGTGAGCATACTCGCTCATCACTAGTAAATATAGTACCGACTTGTATATGCTAATTACTTATTCTCATACATATATTTGCCATACATACAGTATGTAGACAAGTCCATTCGGAGGAAATAACAAAAACTCATAGAGAACAACAAAATAAAATAGTCAAAAGTATGCATAACTAAGTTAAAAAACCTTTAATGAATGCATGGTTAGGTAAGGGGGTGGTACTGTAGAGACAGGCATTCACACTTATATTCATGCAATAATTAAAGTACAAATTCAATAGATCTCGCGGACTATGTATTATAAAGTGTGCATACAGCATTATAGTAAAAAATGGAAATAGTTATGGAAATCCATCAATACAAGTGTATATAGAATTGTATAGAGGGTATATCCAATATAAATTGCCCAATGACTACTCAGAAAGATAGATTTTTACAATTTTGCAGCCATACTTCTTTCTTTGATTGGATTATATTATGTTGAAGTACTGAACAATATAGGCCATATTGTTCTCTACATTGGATTATATCTACTTGAACAATGCAGCATATAAACCACAAAATCTGATGTACAGTTCAGGAATTTAGTTATATTGAAAGTTTCTGATGTGATAAGTGAAGAAAACGTGGCTACTCTATGGGTCATACTATTACAGCATAAAGAGAGTTTCTTGCCACATTTGAAAGCCCTATTCAGGGTGGGCCAGAGCTTTTTGCTAGGCATAGACCTAGGGTCCTAAGACGGCTAGGGGCTAAAGATTTTTTAATGTGCTTGATTGTCTAAATGTCAGCATAGGTTTATGTGGAAAAAGGTGACTCAGATACGCATAACCGCATGTTTTGAAAGAATGTTGCATATATCAGCATTGCCTCTATTGTTAGTGTTTACAAAGTTGAGATTCTTATTATTGTGCATGTTCAGCTTTGTTGACGGTTTTAAACTATCTCATTGTGAGTATGTTGAGGCTTTTTCATGCCCCCCCATGAGGATAGCCAGATAGTTTTTCACTTTAAATCGTTTAGCCAAAGTATTAACTTGTTGATTGAAGATCTTCTCATCTAAGCATTTTTTTCACCCTCTTAAATTGACCAACATAGATGTTCTTCAGTCAAGGAGTCTAATATGCATTATTTAAGTCCAAATAATTGTTCAGATCAACACTTTTAAAGTGCATGCTGGTGCATAGTTTACTCTCATCATATTTTGAAATATAAAAATCCAGGAACACTATGGACTTTTCTGAGAATTGGTGAGTGAAGTGTAGATTGCCTGAATTTTTGTTAATGTGGGTTACGAAATCATTTGCCTCATTCTCTGTCCCATGTCATATAAATAATAAATTAACAATTTAACATTATGTAGAGAAATATATTATTGATAAATTTATGAATAGACTGTATATGGTGTTGCTCATATGCCCTCATGTATAAATTTGCATAAAATTGGGCAAAGTGGGATCCCATTCAACAGACCCTTGTGTGTCGGTGTGGCATAGAACTGATGCAGAAAGCATTATGGTCTAGGATGAAGAGAATGTCATCTAGAATACATTGTAACAAAAGAAGAATACAAAAGAGCTCTATGTATGAATTGATGTCAGTTGACAAAACCCCACCCTCAGGAATTTAGCCACTGCTCACCTGGCATAACACAGGGGATAGCTTGAAGGAATCCTACCTATGCTGCTGCACCTATCGATCGTCAGTTCGCAATGCTTCAGCACGGAACTGAGATATTAATCAAGAAGGGAGGAATGCAATGTAATGCGAGTGCAGGCATGAAGAGAGTTCCGTTACAGGGTAAAAGGATTTATTCCACTACGCATTTCAGGGACGGTCTGTCCCCTTCATCCGGTGTAACAAACAGGAAAACACTCTCAACACTTATACTAATCAGAAATAATGTATGGTGATGAGTGGATTAAAGTCTTATACTCCAAAATGTAATCCGGTAAGAGGTTTGTCTTAAGTGGTTCATAGAAATCCATGTCTGATAGAATATTGTCCGCTTCTGTAATAGTCTCTCCTGTCCAAAATCACTATTCCGCACCCTTTTCAGCTGACCTGATGACAATCACTGTATTATCGGCCAGTGTCCATATGGCCTGTTTTTTAGAGAGGGATAAATTGTTCCTTGCTGGATGTACACAATTGAGTGATCTAAGATCTGTATTGACTGAGTAGAAAATGTGTCCACTACAGGGCTCTTATGATGGAGTGGGTAACAGGAATTTGGGATAGACATCAACTGGAATCGGACTGGGAGTAATGAGATCAGTACAGAAAGAGTAAGCATAATGTATGATACAGGGTGTTGTAAATTACTGTGCAATGTACCTTTGTTTGTGGCGGTAATGATAAAGTATCATAAATATTTTCCTTACAAAAGCATAAAGATCAACAAAAAGCTGTAAGTCATCAGGAGGGGCAGAGTAACAGAATGGCAAACCTTTGGACAATGATGCTAGTTAGTTGTCCTAAATTGAAAATTTTTATTGTGTTAGACGATTCTGTTTGGATGTCAGTTATAGTCTTCATTCCTGCCCCTCCCCCTCTGCATATTTAGTGCCTTCTTTTGTTTTGTGGATACTTTTTGTGAAATTGGGAAGTAATGGATGGGTGATGGCACTTTGGGCTCCTGATGATGGCTAATATCACTGTGGTTGCTACTATTGTAGGTGTCAACGATGCTATTGAGCATGGGAAGATGTGAGGGAAGGGCTTAAAAAGGAGTGGTGGGAGTGCAAGGACCTGCTTCTGCAATGTCAAGGGCTGGTAGTCCATCATCAGACAAGATGGAGTGACCATCTAGTACTGTTCCCAATGGCACTGAGAGGGTGCTGTGGTGGTATCATGCACTTATATATGAGACATTCCAATTCTGAGATGGAAGCAGGAGGGTATTGCTTAATTGGTTTAGTCATCTATAAAGTATTTTCCAAGTGTTTGAGGGGTAATGGGAGGTCAGAAACCTAGAAGATATTAACCTGAATCATACTTAGAGGTACTGACATATCAGTAGTATCATTAGCTGATGTATTATTGTAAGACTTAGACATTAGATTCCTTTTTTGATAATTCACTTCACATTTTGTTTATTAATAAAATAAACTATTAAAGAAGTGATTTCAAGTTCTTAAATTGATTTAATTAGAAAGCATAAAAAGAAGCAGATTTGCAATTGACTTTCATTTTCTATCTGTTTCATATCTGCTGTCATTTTCCTCCAATGAGAGATTATATCTTTTATAATGTACAGCTCGTACATACATAGTAGTTACATCCTGAGAGTTAACTCTTAACACACCAGCCACCTCTCTCTGTGGTCCATTGATTTTTATACAGCAATTAGCTGCTAATCTCCCTCCCCATCCCACCTTTCCCTTTTATCTTCTGAACAATTGCAATTATAAATCACAATCCAGCACCTTTCACAGCAGTTCTCCTAATCAGGGCTCTCTGCTCTCCCTGTCCAGGCCTGTGTGCTTCAAATGCCTTGTTATTTCTATGTGTAAATGCAGAGATAACTGTGTAGACTCACAAACCACTTACAGCAAAACTTGTGCTGAGATTTAAAGAGTAAAGAGCACTGTAAAGAGACTGCATTGCTCTGAACTGCTCAAGAGGTAACTTGGGAAAGCTCCTATAACATTTCAATGTTTGAAAGCATTCATGCTTTGCAGCATTTTTTTCCACACCTGTCTAAAATTTTTACCCAGTACTGTATATACAGATTTTTTTATTTACTGTATATCACTATATTTATCTTGTTTCGCTAATAAATGTTATCCTGAACCCTATGGTGGATGCTTCTACAATTACATCTATATAGTAGATGTAAAAATAAATTGCACATTCAAAAATCAAAGAAATCCGGCCAGTTGACAGGGGCAGCAAGGATCAGAAACAGGCTCATTCATTGCAGACAAGAACAATTTAAAAATTATTCAAAAGGAGCAAAAATGGGGAGCGGGAATAGTAGTTCACTCACTATGAATCAAAAATCATCTGCATCCACTAGATGGCACCCAGTCAACCAATTACAGTATAATTTAAATTTATTAGAAATAAACTAAAATGTTTGCTTAACTTTTTACCACTTATTGTCTAGTTTTATGGCTCTGACCAAATGAATGAATTAAGAAAAAAAGTGTATATTTTTTAAATCAGAAAAATGTTATTAAACATTTCATGTGTGTAATTCATATTAGAAAACAGGAGGGATATCAAGGAGGAAAAGTATGTGATTAAAATTTAACTTTTAATGATAAGATTAAAATATTAATGAAAAAATGATCATCCAATGGGATGTATATTGGGCCGCTGCTGTAATAGATTTTAACCAGTTTTGACTCACAAAGTCCTGACTTCAATATGACAGCACCAATATGAATATTCCACAACCAATGTCGCCACAATTGAATGGTTGGGTATTATAGATTACCTATCCCATCTAACCCCGTCATAGCCTATCAAAATTATTCTTATTGTATATATGTGCCATATACTAAAGAGTTATCTCAATATGAAAGGTGACTATTATAATAATCACCATCCATCAGCCTCATATTTAACCCTATGTCAGGTCTGTAGGGCTGGTATACTAATAACTATATTGATTAGAGAGACAGCTGGTATTATCACGGTGCGACTCTATAGTGGGGAGTTATCATACATGCCACAATTGTGTCGGCGTGAGTAGCTACCATCCCATATTAAATAGATGAATCACCCGCATACATGTTGGTATTTCACCGGCACATACAAGGATACCGTACATATGTCACCCGTCTCTCACACAACGCTCACAGACTGATCGCGTGCAGGTGGTGCACACGCGGTCAGTGCCGCTGAATATATTCAGCCAGCAGAGCTAATCTTATGGTGAAATTATATCGGCACATGGCAAGACCGGGGAGTAATATGGGAGACTCTAATGTGCTGACATGTAGATCAGTGTCAGGATAATCGTCCCTGATGCGCGTTTTGCTGGGGTTACCGGATTTTTCTAAGGGCCTGCTAAAAGAAAATGTCTAAGTAGGGGGCTGAACCCAGGGAGGGAGAAAAGAGAAGCCACATGTTTAGTCTGAAGCTGGTGAAATGTCGTCAAAGGTAGAGGATCTAATATGAGGACCTGGACCATGGATGGATTGATTGCATATGGAGATCAGTACCAACTGGGCTGGGTTATTGTGCTACAGTTGTGGGATATGTTGTTGGGATTTAAACTTTCTTAAATGACTGTTACTACTGGATACCTGTGATTCCATCATTTTATCTGTCATATAGAGGATTGTGGACCGAGACAATTGTAATTTGTACATTTACCTGGAATTGCTGTATTACCATGTATGTAAGGAATAAAATATTGTTGCATCGTTAACCTGCCTAGGTGATTATTAAAACCCCCGATCTCAGATCTTCACAGTAATATTAGGCGCTCCACTCCCCATATTTGCTCACATATTTTGGTAGGTCACTTCTTTCAAGAAAGTGTTATTGATTTTATATTAAATGCTCTAACTGTGTGTGCCCAAAATGTGTGTGTATGCCTGTGCCTTTAGAGGGGTTGTCCTCTTTCAGCTATACTTAACCCATGTGCTTAGTGATGGTGAAAAAAAAATTGAACTTTACCTCCCAGGATCCAGCGCAATGTCTCTGCAGCTACCTCCATCTTTGTTGCAGTCAATCAGTGAGCTTAGCTGCTCATGTCATCTACGTCCGCAAACTGAACTGGATCTGATGAGGGTAAGTAAATCTCAGTTTGTTAGTTTTTAATATGAATGGCCATAAATAGCCTGTGGGATAAAGTTAGTTGAGCGAGGAAAATTCCTTTAAATAGCTTTATTCATGTACATTACGTAATTAGATCTGCAGCTTTAGGCTAGGGTCACGTGACTGTTTTCTCTCCATCTGAGATAAATAGTCTAATCATGCTAATTAGAATCCAGTCAAAGTTTGACCAGAGTGGGATCAGTTTTTCTCGGGGGTGGAATAAGAAAAAAAAGTTTCTCTATCTTTTCCATTCAGTCAGTTTCTGAAAATAGGAACCAGAGACTTGCATTGCCAATTTTCATCTGACTCTTAGATCAGAATCAGACATGTGAATGATTTCTTTCCTTGGACCACTCAGTCCGAGGAAAAAGTCGGATATGTGCACAGCTCCAAAGAATAGCATGGGTACGAGTGCTATTCATCAAATCCATGGATTGCACTCACCTGTGTGCACGAGCCCTTATAATATGTTCATTGTGACGCTGGTAAGTGTGGACCCACTGTGCCACTGGCCGGGCTTACACTGGAGGGGCATAACTAAGTTACACTCTGGTATTCACTAGAGTCTCTGATGGTGAAGATAGGCTTGGGCTGTTAGAATGGTCACCAGATGCCACTCCAGGGCAATCCCTGGACCTTCAGCAGCTGACCAACGGGTCAAGGCAGAAATGTGAGGCACAGAGGGTGAAGGCAGATATTTGGTCAAACAGTCCGAGGTTAGGGCATGCAGCGCAGTTTCAAAATATAAAGCCGGGGTCAAGAGTGGAGAGATGAGCCAAAATGAGTAAACAAGCCGGGTCGGTAACAGGAGAGTCTAAACCAAAAAGCTCGTCGACAAGGAACTAGTAATGGACTGCAACTAGAATGTAAGCTTAGGCAAGGTTTGGAGGGAGGAACTGCCTAATATACCCACTGCTGGCAAGATATAGGCTAAGTGAGCAAAACTGTGCAGGACACAATGATTTTAAAGTCCTGCAGAGTCTGGCCGCGCCTCCCTATAGCCGGGTGGCTATAGGCTTTTGATAATTGTATACATAGGCCTTCTGACTGAGCACTCTGCTTCTAGGCCACAGGCGGTTTTAATTACAGCAGGATCTTAAGTTCCTACACACATGCAGACTTTAGTCTCTAAGAGATGATTCACATTAGGTAGGTTCCAGGCAACGAGAAACACCTTATCGTGGCTGCCAGGTATACATGAATTGGCCAATTTAGGCGCTAAGATTTCTCAATTATTTCTATTCTCTAGAGCAGTAATGCAATTCAAATTTCTGATATTTCATATTTGCATACTTAGTGTTACAGAGTGCTACTTTTTTTTTTTAGTTATATATGGAGATGGCTATTCTTAGCAAGTACCTGTACACATCAGCTTTCTGTATTGGAAGTGACAGTAAGTCTTTTGATATAGCCGGGTGGAGACTCTCCAGCAACAGAAGGATGTAGCAGTGCTCGTAGGGTTGTACAAGGCAGCTGTTGCAAAGTCTTACATCTGGGAAAGAAAAATGAAAAAAGCATATATGGAATGAAAGGAATAGGGCTAAGCAGCAGCACTTGTGAAAAAGACTTGGGCATACTAATAGATCAGACTGAACATGAATCAACAGCGTGATATAGCAACAAAAAATGCAAACATAATCCTGGGTTGCATTAACAGAAGCATGCAGTCTAGATCACATGAAGTAATTATCCTCCTCTACTTCTCTTTGGTCAGATCTCTTCTGGAATACTGTGTCCAGTTCTGGGCACCACATTTTAAAAAAGGCATGAAGAAACTGGAGCAAATTCAGAGAAGAGCAACCTGAATGGCGACCAGTCTGCAAACAACGTCCTATGAGGAACGGTTAGAGGATTTGGAAATGTTTAGCTTGCAAAAGAGAAGACTTAGAAAAGACTTATAGCTGTCTACAAATATCTCAAGGTCTGTCACACTGTAGAGTGATCAGCTTTATTCTCATTTGCACAAAGAAAGACTAGAAGCAATGGGATGAAATTGAATGGGAGAAGATACCGATTAGATATTAGAAAAACTTTTTGACAGTGAGGGTCATGAATGAGTTGAACTAGCTGCCATGAGAGGTGGTGAGTTCTCCATCAATGTAAGTCTTCAAACAGAGGCTGGACAGACAGACATCTGTCTGAGATGATTTAGTGAATCCTGCATTGAGCAGGGGGTTGGCCCAGATGACCCTAGAGGTCCCTTCCAACTCTACCTTTCTATGTTTCTATGGTTTGACACTGGGAGGAGCAGAGCAGGGCATGCAGTGAGTAGGACGGCACTTACAAGCCGTGCGAGTCACCGGCATGACATTCATCACACTTGTTTTGCAGTAGGCTCTTAGTTATACAGTCATCAAGGGTTTGCATGTTATTGCATTGTCCTTTACTAAATGTTTTGTGGAAAGTAGATTTAAGAAGATAATCATGAGCTGTTGTACTGACATCCTTTTGGCCTTGTCGCTGGTGTCCTATGCAATCAATGCAGATTAAATTAATGGATAACCAGAATTTAATTTTAATGACTGTTTTTTTTTTTTTGCTTTCAGTAACTTAACTTTTATTTTTTTTTTCACAAATGCTAGATATAAAGCTTAACCTCCACAAATACATTTACAACTGAGCTGTTAATGAAAAGTTCAAACATTGAATTGTTTCATGACAGAACAAACAAGGCACAAAGTGTTTTACTGCACTTAATCCTACAACTTGTATAAAGAAAACAGGTTCTGTACTAAAAACTCAAGATATTGAAATGTTACGCCTTATCTATTGAATATTTAATGTTGAGGACATGGCTTTGTATAAAAAACGAACAGACCATTATTCAAGTCAAAGAAAGAAAATATACAGAAACATAGTGATACACACAAAATAAGGTCACCTATACACTTAAAGACCTAGTTCTAAAAGAGTTCTGTGGTACTCACTGTACATGAGAGCTTACAAATTAATGGTTGGACTCAAAAGCTAGTTTTGACACCCACATAACATAACATATTTAACCCCTTAAAAGTCTATTTTGGACTCCATGATGACCAAATAATTTTTCTCATTATTGCATCATAGTTTTCTTTTTTTTTACATAGCAGTATGATACATTTTTATTTATTAGTTTTGTTACTTTTAGTATATAGACATTTTTACTTACAAGCATTAGAACCTTTTTATTTTTCTATATAACCTCTTCTGCATTCAAAGAACCTTCTCCTTTTTTATTTTTTTGTTATCAAATCTGGATTTTTTTTTCGGGATGAGTCACATCCCACAGCCCACACTGTTCAGCCAGAGACAGCGTAGGGGCAATTTAACTCATTAACATATTGCCTGTTGGCAAATAGAACCCCCAACTAAAGCTCTATAAAACGTAACTTTTAATAAATAAATCCTTATTATAGTAGTAATTTATATTAAAATTCCAATATAGGCGCAGGTAGTGAGGACTATCAGGATTATTCAATTGGCATAACTGTGTATCCAATAGCCATCCTATCTATTTCCATTATCATATGCTTGTGGCCGTGGACCACTTATTGCACTATTCCCTACCTGTCCTATTGTAAACTAAAATTATAGCCTCCCCGACATGTTTCGCCTAACTGGCGTCATCAGGGGATAGAGGCTAAATGACACCCAAAATGGCCGCCAGGTAGCTTTTATCACCTCTGTTTGGGCTCTAAGCCAATGTGTATTGTTGTAGCCATGTGCCAATAGAATAGACTCCCTTATTTCCAATCATGAAGATCATATCATTTTAATGTTACCTACCATTTAAATGATTGGAGGATAAAGCTGTCATTCAGGCCAGAAGGAACCACATTGGTAGAGATTGAAGCGATATATCAGCATTCTCATAATAGCCTGAATGCCTCAGTTTCAGGAACCAATCTGCATTAACTTACCTACATCCAATCCATTTGTGGAACGTAGTGTTAAACGATTGCTGCACTTGCGTGATCAGCTGACTCAAAATAGGAGGGATTCATGTCATGGCCGTCACATGCTCCAATCAAAACACGCCACATAAGCAAGGTCCTTTTCTTGATACGTAACTTTTACTACGCCTGCACAATTTGTCCAAATCAATAGAGGAGATGAATAACAGGACCTTTGCTTACTCCAATCAGATTAGGCCACATAGGCAAGGTCCTTTTCTTTATGCACATCAATTACTGCATCTACACTATTTATCTAAATCCATAGAGGGCATGTATAGCAGGACCTTTACTTGCTCCAATCAAATTATGCCACATAGTCAAGGTCCTTTTCTTTATGCACATCAGTTATTGAGTCTGCACCATTGGTCCAAATCAATAGAAGGCATATATAGCAGGACCTTTGCTTACTCCAATCAGATTATGCCACATAGGCAAAGTTATTTCCCTTAGCATATTCATTTCTGCTTCACCATGGGAACCAGGCATGTAGAGTCCATCCGTTCACATTTTCTGCGTTGCACAAAGACACGGTGGTTGGAACCAAAGATCTCAAATTTGAACTCATCAGACAAAAGCACAGATTTCCACTGGTCTAATGTCCATTCCTTGTGTTCTTTAGCCCAAACAAGTCTGCTTGTTGCCTGCCCTTAGCAATGATTTCCTAGCAGCTATTTTACCATGAAGGCCTGCTGCACAAAGTCTCCTCTTAACAGTTGTTGAAGAGATGTGTCTGCAGCTAGAACTCTGTGTGGCATTGACCTGGTCTCTAATCAGAGCTGCTGTCAACCTGCGATTTCTGAGGCTGGTGACTCAGATAAACTTATCCTCAGAGGTGGCTCTTGGTCTTCCTTTCCTGGGGCGGTCCTCATGTGAGCCAGTTTCTTTGAAGCGCTTGATGGTTTTTGCAACTGCACATGGGGACACTTTCAAAGTTTTCCCAATTTTTCAAACTGACTGACCTTCATTTCTTAAAGTAATGATGGCCACTCATTTTTCTTTACTTAGCTGCTTTTTTCTTGCCATAATAAAAATTCTAACAGTCTATTCAGTAGGACTATCAGCTGTGCATCCACCAGACTTCTGCACAACACAACTGATGGTCCCAACCCCATTTAGAAGGCAAGAAATCTCACTTATTAAACCTGACAGGGCACACCTGTGAAGTGAAAACCATTCCCGGTGACTACCTCTTGAAGCTCATCAAGAGAATGGCAAGCATGTGCAAAGCAGTCATCAAAGCAAAAGGTGGCTACATTGAAGAACCTAGAATATAAGACATATTTTCAGTTGTTTCACACTTTTTTGTTAAGTATATAATTCCACATGTGTTAATTCATAGTTTTGATGCCTTCAGTGTGAATGTACAATTTTCATAGTCATGAAAATACAGAAAAATCTTTAAATGAGAAGGTGTGTCCAAACTTTTGGTCTGTACTGTATATTTTGATAGATCAGACTTAGGCTAGGGTCACACCATTGTGTCTACTCTCATCTGAGAGAATCGTGTCGATTATGCAAATAACACTGATCAAACTCTGATCAGAGTTTGATCATAGTGTGATCAAATTCTCTCGGAGGAGAAGATTGAGAAAAAAATGGCTCCAACTTCTCCATTGTGTCAGTCCGTGGAATTTGGACTAAACTCAGATGACTTGAATGACTTGAATGATGATCCGAATATTGAATGAAACTCAGGCATACAGCGATTTTTTTTTTTCCTGGAATGACTCGGTCCGAGGGAAAAATTAGGCATGTGCACGGCTGCATAGACTAACATTGGTCCAGGTGCGATGCAATATTTTGTCAGAGTGCACTCAAACCGAAAATACGGTCGTCTGAATGAGCCCTTACTGACATAGTGATACCAAATATGTTGATTTTTTTATATCTTTACATGTAAAGGGGAGAAAGCTGGTGATTTGGATTTTATACTTTAAAAAAACAAAAAAAAAAACAGTTTTTTTTAGTTTTTAATCCCTTCGATCATTTAATAGCTTTTCTATTTTCTGCAATAATATTGTGTTGCAGTAAACAGTCAAAATGACATTAACCTATGAAGCCAAGTCACAGGCTGGGCTTCACAGGAAGACTAAGATGAAAGCCATAGGGGCTTTCAGTATCTATCAGCTGCCATGATAACCCAGCGGCTAACTGCAATTGCACTGTTTACATGCCACTGTCAGGGATTGACAACAGCTGCAAAATTGTTAAACAGCTGTAATTGGAGCTATAGTAGCTATTTCAGGCAGGTACTGTGGGTATAACACAACTGGCACTCCTCAACTTTTGAGCTCACTTCTATTCTATCAGCTTTAAATGGGTAACAGGCTGTGAAGGGCCGGGGTCTTCTGTGGGCATAATACTACTCAAACATCCCAGGGTGAGGATAAAACAGTGTGGCAATATTTTATTGAACCACAAAGCAAACAATAAACATATAGAACAGTCCCAGCAAATACCCAAGATGGTGCAAAATTACACAGTCTCAACCTTCTGCTGGCCCGCCGGGAATAGATCAGCTGTGACTTTGGGACTTACAGGGCCAACTACCACAGCCAGTGGCCGCCCGCTTTTGGTGGGCACTCACAGAGAGGAGGTAGCAGCAAGCTTAGGAAGCTGACAGTCCATCGAGGTACAAGGCCAAGGGACCCGAGGGTCCCACCCTGTCTTCTCCAAGAGTTTCCATGGAGCCAGATGACTGGATGGTCCCAATCTGGCTCCACTGAACGTCTCCATGAGTTCCAGGTGACCGGAGGATCCCACCTGGTAACCCCAAACAACAAATCCATGGTACCAGGTGACCTCATTGTCCCAACTTGGTTTCTTCAAATGTATCCATGGGTTCTCTGATGGTCAATGGAGAAAATCCATATATTTCCAGCTAGGGCCATAGTACCCTTAGGCTGGGATCCTGTAGAATGCAAATCTGTGTCTCTCTGCATGGAGCCATGCTTCCAAACTACTGTCCTTAAGAGTCTCTCTCTTATTCTCTTATTCTCTTTGCAGCATGATCGAAATCCCTTTTTATGTTTACATATATGGCTAAGGTCATCATTCACATGTCAGAGGGAAAGGTGCAGGGCTCAGGTCTCATTGTTTGAGCATTTAATCAATTTGTTTTAGTTTGTATCCCCCTGCACTTTAAATCAACAACTAGCTGGCTTAGTACAATATGTAATTAGCATATTAACAAACATTATTGTTTCACCCTGAGTCACTGTTCTTCTAGACCAGCCAAAGAAACACATACATTCAAAAGTAAACACAAACACAATATACCAAAGCACAATTATACTACGGGGGGTGTATCTGTGTATATAAGACTATGGGGTTGATTATAATGTTATATAAGGAATACATTACTGCAAGGTGTATATGTCTATGAGTATAAGTAATAAATAATACCAGGGGTATATGCAATTATGTTACACTCATTGCTGTGTAACAGCTCCATCTGTATGAGAGGACAGTGTGTGATTATGGAGCAAGTGGGGAGATGTGATTATAAAACAAGAGGGCGGTTTAAACTGTACTAGGGGGCTGTAAGTGATCATGCTGCTAACAGCTAAATTGTAGATCTGGGATTATACATGGCTGTGCAATCTCAATGTGGAAGCACCAACATCAGCCACTGTCTTTTAATGGCAGTAGTAAATATACTAAGGATGGGCCGCTTATGGGCCACTATTGTGTGCTTGTCCCCCAGGCTCAAATTTGCCAGACAGCCCCTGATCACTTAACTGCCGGGAGACACAGAATCGGCAACAGAAAAGCAAGGCTGGTCAGCTGGTGAGTGTGTATGTTTTTTTTTTTTATGTGGAGCACTTTAGCAGCTAAGAAAGGGTTGTTCAAAAGTGGACAACATATTTAATTGTCTAATGCTAACTCATCAATATCATTATCTTAGACAACCCTTTCAACATATCCTGCCTCATATTAAGTAAACATGAACAAGTTCAACTCTACCATGTCTGTGTACTTGACTATGCCATCAGCATGTGAATAGCCATGTCTGGGGTTGGAGGGCCACACATCAAAACTGTCCTGCTAATATAAAGAAATAGCTTTACATGATCTACAAGGATTGGAAGCAACCAGAAGAGTATTGCAGTTATGTGATATGTGCACAAAATATAGCTAAGTAACAGACTAACCAAATTCTGAGAAATAGTTTGATGTAAAAAGCCAGAAGAAACCTCTGTGTCTTCAAAGCTCATGGCTTCAAGTTTATTCAGATTTCTCACGGGTATTCCTTGTGTTTACTGGGGTTTTCATATGAACTATTTATTCAATTGTATTTGGCAATTTTATCTGTTTAAATAGATCATAAAAGACAAAGTTTATTTTTGTCTGTCTGTTGGACAAATGATTTTAAAACGTATCATAAAGGGTTAACAAAATTTTAGCAAGTATGTACGGGGCATTGAGCATGTAATAAAAAATATACTAGGGAACTAGGGTTGCAGCTGCAACCGCAAGAAAGTACAAATCTGTTACTTATGTCTCATATAGATGCTTTGCAAAAACTGTATATAAGAATTGATTATATTTTATCTGGCAGACTTCACCTTGAAGCAGCCATTGCTTGTTATATGTCCTTCCTAGCAAATCAATAAACCATCTTACGCTTACGTCAGATGATCCAGGTCCTGATCTGGTAGAACAAGCTTCCGTAACACTGTCTGAATAATTGCAGTATTTATAGGTTGATAATTCAGGTGTATTTTCCTGCTTTAGGCCTCATTCAGATGTCAGTGATTTTTCAGGTATGCAAAAAAACAGTCTGAGTGTCACCAGTGTTTTTAATCCATTTTTAAACTGTGTTTGGTCAATTTTCCAGTTCTTCTCTTCAGTGATTATCACGTATGAAAAAAATTGTTAAAAAGCTGCTCCTATTCAATGCTTCAATGCAATGTTAATCATGGACAGCACATTAATGCACACTGACGGATTCCATGTGCTCTCTGGGAATTTCATGGAGCCATAGAACTGTGTGAGTAATTTTGATCCATGCCATGGATCAAAAATGAAAATGTGCCCGTGATTTATTTTTGTGGACACACGGTGCACAAAACAACACGGACATGTGAGCAGATCCATAGATTATAATGGGTACATTTTATATCTGTGAAAATTATGGCTAGAGCACATACTTGAAAAATAGACCATTAATTGATGCCTTACATTGTAAATATTTAATTTCCTCCACTACATACTTTGAATCTGATGTTTAAAACTCAAATATTTTGTTTCAAAACTATACATTTATCTTTTCAAATTGCAGCAATTGCTGAGTTTGTTCAAGAAAGGTTATGCCATCTGGGTAGAAAATTATCATCAACCCAAAGCTGAGGAATTTGCTTAGAAATATCTAAAGACATTTACACTAAGAGAAATTCTAAAACATTTTAGCCTATTATTTGCAAATTAGTGAGTCCAAAAACACTGATAATCATCAAGCATGGCATTTGCAAAACTTTTTTTCCTTAACTTGAATAAATGTCTATTCACAATAAATGCCATTCACTATTTTTATATGAAGAAAGAGTCATTGTAAATTGAATTTTTAAACCCGGTGCTGAGCCCACATGTATTCGGGCACATGATAGCTGATCTGAACAGCTGTCATGTGCCATTAACAGGCACGGGTGGTATCGCGATTCACTCGTGGCTGTTAACATGTTAAATGCCTCTGTCAATCTCCGACAGCGGCATTTAACATGGCTGCGCCTGAAGCGCATCACTAATCCCACCCATCAGCAGCCGTGTCACATGACCGTAGGTCGCCGATGGGTTTGCATGACAACCTGAGGTCTGCAAGAGACCCCTGTGGTTGTCATTGCTGGAAAGCTGTGAGCACCGCCCAGCGGTCGGCGCTACTAGCAAGCGAGCATTTCTGCTATACACAGCAGGGCTGAAGCCTTGCTGTGGGCAGCACAGATGATCAGATTATTGCAGCTTCTTGTCTCCCATGGAGACTATTGAAGCATGTGAAAAGTAAAAAAAAAATGTTTTTAAAAATATTAAAAAAATAAATATAAAAGTTCAAATCACCCTCCTTTTGCCCCATTCAAAATAAAACAATAAAAAAAAATATACACATGTTTGGTATCACTTCTTTCAGAATCACCCGATTTATCAATAGATAAAGAATTAATCCGATTGGTAAATGGCGTAATGAGAAAGAAAATCAAAAAGCAAAAATTATCGTTTTTTGGTCGCCGCAACATTGCAATAAAATGCAATAACAGGCGATCAAAAGATCGTATCTGCCCCAAAATGGTTTCAATAAAAATTTCAGCTTGGCACGCAAAAAAATAAGCCTCAGATCCCGAAAAATGGGGATTCTACGGGTCTTGGGAAATTATGTTTTTTTCTTTTTTTGCAAACTTTGGATTTTTTTTCACCACTTAAATAAAAAAGAACCTTTACATGAATGGTATCTACAAGCTTATAATGACCTGGAGAATTATAATGGCAAGTCAGTTTTAGCATTTAATGAACATGGTAAATGAAAGCAAAAAGCACTTTTTTTGCAATTTCACCACACTTTTATTTTTTTCCCATTTTTCAGTACATGATATGGTAAAACCAATAGTGTGCTTCAAAACTACAAATTGTTCCACTAAAAACAAGTTCTCACATGGCCATATTGACCAAAAAATAAAATAGTTATAGCTCTGGTAAGACAGGGAGCAAAAAACAAAAATGGAAAAATGGAAAACCCCAAGGTGGTGAAGGGGTAATTTAACTCCTAATTCTTCAGAAAGCAATCATTGACCTACCAATATAACGTGATACTGTATTCTCATAATAAGTACTCACCATTTTAACCTCTTAGTGACAGAACTAATGCTGAGCTTAGTAACAAAGCCCCATTTTTCAAATCTGAAGTGTCACGTTTTGTGATGACTCTGGAATTCTTCCATATATCTCAGTGATTCTGAGAAATCTTTTTGGTGATACAATGTACTATGTGATAGTTGTAAATTTAGGTACATATGATTTGCGGTTATTTATGAACATATTGTATCTAAAAATTGTCAACATTTTTAAAAATTAACAATTTTCAAACTTTACATTTTTATACCCACTTTGTACTTTATGATAGTGGTAAAATTAGGTCAATATGTTTGTATTTTTGCATGAAAATATCTGAAATTTGACCAAAAATGTGAAAAATGTGTCATTTTCAATTTTTTACATTTTTACACCCTAAAACTAGATTGTCATATGACATTAATTATTTTTCAAATGTCTTTTCATTTCATATTTCACTATGTTGTTAGAAGAGTTAATATTAACCCCTTTCTGGCCCAAGGCGTACTAATACGTATCCATGCACTGCGCCTTATGGGCCAGATACGTATTAGTATCTGGCCCTGGCGATTTTGCACGCACGCAGGCTGTGCGGACGCGATCACTGCCGGGTGTCAGCTGATTGTCACAGCTGACACCCTGTACTCTGTGCACGGAGTGGTCCCGCACCGCTCCCTGCACATTAGCCCCCGAAATACTGTGATCAAAGTCAATCGCAGCATTGCAAGAGTGGGAAGTAAGCGCCGATACTTACCTCCTCTCCGGCGTGCTGCAGTCTCAGTGCCGGGTCCCGGATGTTGTCATGGCGACCCGATGTCGTCATGACAACATCCGGGTCACCAGGAGGCAAGATGTCACTTTTGGTCATGCACAGTGCGCGACCAAAGTAACTTCTCCCTGCGCAGTGCTGACAGGCTGTATAGCACAGGAATGGTGCTGCATTCCTGTGCTATACAGCCGATCAAAATGTAAAAAGTGAAAGTCCCATAGTGGGACAAAGTGTAAAAGATCAAAAAATGTCAGAAAGTAAATAAAATGTAAAAAAAATTGTAAAAATATTTAAAAAAAATGAAAAAAAAATCCCCAAAAAATAAAAATATATTGTACCCATAAATAAATATTCTTATGAAAAAAATGAAGAATAAAAATGAAGCAAAAAACGATGCTTTATCATCATACCACCAAACAAAAAATAGAATAAAATGCGATCAAAAAGACAAATGTAAATAAAAATGGTACCGCTGAAAACGTCAACTTGTCCCACAAAAATCAAGCCGCCATATAGCTCCAATGGCTGAAAAATTAAAAAGTTATAGCTCTCAGAATGAAGCGATGCAAAAACAATTCTTTTTTCAATAAAATAGTTTTTATTGTGTAAAAGTGTCAAAACATAAAAAAAATGATATAAATGTGATACCGCTGTAAACGTACTGACCCGAAGAATAAAGCTGCCTTATCAATTTTACCACACACGGAACGGCATAAAAAAAAGCCAAAAAGCAATCCCTGAATTGTTGGGTTTTGTTTATTCTGACTCCCAAAAATCGGAATAGAAAGCGATCAAAAAATGTCACGTGCCCAAAAATGGTGCCAATAAAACTGTCAACTTGTCCTGCAAAAAACAAGCCGTCACTCGACTTTGCTGAAATATGGAAAAATTATTGTTTTCAAAATATGGCAAAACTAGTCTTTGCAAAAAAAGTGTTTTTTAGTGTGTGACAGCTGTCAATAATAAAAATCCAATATCAATCTGGTATCGCTGTAATCACACCAACCCAAAGAATAAAGTTGTCTAATCACTTATACCGCACGAGGAACTGTGTAAAAAATAAACTCTAGGGTTAGGGTTGTGCTAGGGTTAGGGTTGTGCTAGGGTTAGTGTTGGGCTAGGGTTAGTGTTGGGCTAGGGTTAGGGTTGGGCAAGGCTTAGGGTTGGACTAGGGTTAGGGTTGTGCTAGGGTTAGGGTTGTGATAGGGTTAGGATTGGGCTAGGGTTAGGGTTGTGTTGGGGTTGGGATTCTTTCAGAAGTAAAGAAAAAAAAATGATGACGATATGGCGATTAGTGTAGAGCGCAAGTGTTCGCTACTTGAGTTTGCATTGGGTACTCGGGTATGCACCAAGCATCGCGGGTGCTCGAGTTACATGCTCAAGTCTTCACCCCATATGTTATGCAGCTGTTATACAGCCAAAAAATCTCACTGGGATTGCCTGCCATGCACGAGCGATCCCCGCATGTTTTTTTTGGGTGTCTAACAACCATGAAACATGCGGTCGGAGACTCGAGCATGTCACTTGAGCACCCGCGATACTTGGTGCATACCCGAGTACCCGATGCAAACTCAAGAAGTGAACACTTGCACTCAAGACTAATGACAACTTATTCAATATGATGACCTAATGTTATCAAATTCAGTGTCGTACCTCTGGGTTCAAAATGTTCACTATACTACATGATAAAATCCTTGAGGGGTTTAGTTTGCAAAATGGAGTCACTTGTGGGGGGTTTTTACTCTTTAGGCACATCAGAGGCTCCCCAAACCCAACATGGCATCCGCTAATTATTCAAGCAAATTTTACATTCAAAAAGTCAAATGGCGCTCCTTCCCTTCTGAACCCTGCTGTGTGCCCAAACAGTGGTTTTCCCCCTCATATGGGGTATCGGAATACTCAGGAGAAGTTGCACAACAAACTACATGGTGCAATTTCTCCTGTTACCCTTATGAAAAAGCAAAATTGAAGGCTGAAAAACATTGCTGTGTGAAAAATGTGAAAATGTTATTTTTACGGCTCAATGTTATAAACTTCTGTGAATCACCTGGGGGTTCAAGGTGCTCACCACACAACTAGCTAAGTTCCCTGAGGGGTCTAGTTTCCAAAATGGGGTCACTTGTGGGAGTTTCCTCTGTTTAGGCACATCATGGGCTCCCCAAACGCAACATAGCATCCGCTAATTATTGAAGCTAATTTTACATAAAAAAAGTCAAATGGCGCTCCTTCCCTTTTGAACCCTGTCATGCGCCCAAACAGAGGGTTTCCCCCACATATGGGGTATCAACGTGCTCAGGAGGAATTGCACAACAAATTTTGGGATCCACTTTTTCCTGATACCCTTGCAAAAATAAAAAAATGGGGTCTAAAGTAATATGTTCATTTTTTTCTTCTACACTCCAAAAATTCCTGTGAAGCACCTGAAGGGTTAATAAACTTCTTGAATGTAGTTTTGAACACCTTGAGGGGTGCAGTTTTTAGAATGGTGACACTTTTCTGTTATAAAGGCCACTTAATGTCACTTCAAATGTGATGTGGTCCCTAAAAAACAATTTTGTAAATTTTGTTGGAAAAATGAGAAATCGCTGGTCAACTTTTAACCCTTACAACTCCCTAATAAAAAAATAAAAAATTGGTTCCAAAATTGTGCTGATGTAAAGTAGACATGTGGGAAATGTTATTTATTAACTATTTTGTGTGACTTATTTCTCTGATTTAAGGGCATGAAAATTCAAAGTTTGAAAATTGCTAAATTTTCTACATTTTTGAAAAAAAAATTTTTTTTCACAAATAAATGCAAGTGATATCTTAGAAATGTTACCACTATCATGAAGTACAATATTTCACGAAAAAACAGTCTCAGAATCTGGGGGATCCATTTAAGCTTTCCAGAGTTATTACCTCATAAAGTGACAGTGGTCAGAATTGAAAAAATTGGCCTGGTGTAAACCACCTTGGGGGTAAATGGGTTAATATTTTGCATCAATTTTTTATTTTTCAAGAAAATTTAAAAAAATACTTTTTTTTTCTGGAAGTATTCAATTTTGCAATAAATTTGATGGGCCTATATGTTAAAAAACAAGCAAACAAAATGATTGCTATTTTAAATACTGACACCCACAAATTATTCAATGCTTCTTTTATGAAATTTGTGAATCTTTCAGGCTCTTCACAGGATTTGAGGCAAAGCGAAACTAAATAATGAAATATGATTGTGGCAATACCCTACATGTGATAAAAACAGCTTGGAAGTGAAGAAGTGCTGTTTAGTTTTTAGAGAATAGATGTCTGGTATAAATTACAGAAATCACCCACAAGTGTACACATTTTGGAAACTAGACCATATGGAATTCATCTAGGGGTGCACTGAACATTTTAAACCCACAGATGCTTCCCAGTACTCTATAATATGCAGTGATATTTAATTTGTGGTAGGAAACTACTGTTTGGCTACATGACGTGGCTTGGAAAGGAAGGAGAGTGTTTTATTTTATTTTTTTTTTATAGTGTGCAAATTTGGCTGCACTACACTAGATGGCGGACAACATTCTGCATTTGCAGAGTCCCCATGGTGCCAAAACAGTAGAAATCACCAAAAATGACCACATTTTGGAAAAAGAACACTCAAAGATTTCATCTAGGTATTGTGAGCATTTTTGATACACAGGTTCTTCATAAAACTTTATAACATTCACACATAAAAACAAAAAAAGTTTTTTTTTTCCAGTAAAATATTTCTTTAACTCCAAACTAGTGTCTTTCACAATAGAAGAAAATAAACCCTACACTTTATTACACCATTTCTCGTAAGCACGATTAATATTTGGAGCACAAATTTGGCTGGAACAGATTGCAGACACTGTGTTTCATTTGCAGAGTGCCTGAGGTTCTAAAAAAACAACCTCCTCTAAACAATCGACTCTATTTTGGAGACTAAAACCCTCAAGGAATTCATAAAGTGGTCTAGTGAGCATTAGTAAACCGTTAAAAGGTTCACAGAATTTTAGATTGTTCTGTGAAAATGGACACCAGACTTTGTTAAGCAATTTCTACCCACTGTGACAATATCCCCTAAGTGATTGTACAGTACTGTTTGGGCAAAGAGCAGGACATGGAAGAGAAGGAGCACCATTTGGCTTTTTGAATGCAAATTTTGTTAGAATAGACTGTTGGCTCCATTTGTGGCACTTGAGTGAAAGGACAGCAAAAACAACCTAGAAGTGACTCCATTTTGGACACTGCACTGTTCTAGGAACTCATCTAGGTTTATAGTATTTTTAACAAGCAGAATGTTAAAACAATGTGCTGTGAAAATGAAAAATAATAATTTTTACGACTATAATGTAATTTTAGCTGAAATTTTTTCATTTTTTCAAGGGATAGAAGGATAAATTAGACATAAGTTCTCCCTATTTTTTTGTGGTGCTCCATATATCATCAGTAACAACATGGTTTAGAATAAAAGAAGAGCCATTTGACTTTTCCAATGCAGATTTGCTGGAATGGTTTGCAGACCTCCAATTGTGCCAGAACAGCAGAAAAAAAATAAATAAAGTGAACACGTTTTGGAAATTAGACACCTCAATGAATTCATCTATAGGTGCAGTGACTATTTTAGCCTGAAATGTGTTTTCCAGAAAAAGTATGCAGTTGATGTTGCAGAGGGAAAATTGTAAATACTCCCACTTAGTGCCCTATACATTGTGTGTAGCCTGTGCTTCTGGAGACACCCCCCCCCCATAAATTATTAAGGGGGCTATCCCTGATAAGTAATGGCAAACATGTTTACGCTAACTGTAGTTTAGGCACACTGCAAGCTTAGAAGTGGAGGGGCCATTTGGATTTGAGAACACAGCTATTTCTGATTTTTTTTGAGGAGGGGAGCTTAGTTGCTCTTAGAGAGCTATGTTGCTGTTAGAGACCTTTTAGAAAGCTTCTTAGCTACCAATAATGTGGAAACCCACTTAATTCAAATGACAGATAGTGGACCTTAATAGGGGCTTGTTTTTGTGGAAGGAATTGAAGTTTTTAGTGGTTCCATTTTGGGATGAATTACATTTTTTGATCGCTTTTAAGGTAGGTTCATATTTATTCTGTTCTCTACCCTGCACACTTAAATTATGGTTTAAAAAAGCAAAGATTCCTGAACAGAATTATTCACTTTAATGAAGCAGATTGAGTCACTTTTGCCCCTGTTCTGGCAATGTCCTATCTTTTTAGGTATACAAACAATTGTGTTCAAGCACACACACCAGCACGACTGGAATAGAGGCCAGGTGGAATCCAAAGCGACTATCTGACTCATTGCGTTGAATGATTCCATCATAAGTTTCATCTAAAATGTGTCTTTTTGAGGATTTAGACAGAAAACACTAAGTGCACAGCGTAGTACTCAGGATTAGTGTAAGCTGAGTTGTACACAGGGAAGCACGGTGGCTCAGTGTTTAGCACTACAGCCTTGCAGCACAGAGGTCCTGGGTTCAAATCCCACCAAGGACAACATCTGCAAGGAGTTTGTATGTTCTCCCCATGATTCATGGGTTTCCTCCAGGTTCTCCGTTTTCCTCCCACACTCCAAAGACATACTGATAGGGAACTTAGATTGTGAGCCCCAGTGGGGACAGTGATGATAATGTCTGAAAAGTGCTGTGGAATTAATGGTGCAATATAAGTGAGTAAAATAAAAAAATACAGATTTTTGGGAGACAGAATGAGCAAATAAACAACATTTCAAGAATTGTCTTTATATTTTTGTAATGCAATGCACCATGCGGTATAAGTGATAACACTGCTTTATTCTTTGGGTGATTACGATTACAGTGATATGAGAAGTACTGTATATTGCCTTTTTACACTTTACATGCAAAAAAACAAATTTTTATCAAAAATGTTTTTTCTTCACTACATTCTAAGAGTTATAACTTTTTTATCTTTTGGGCAACAAAGCTGTATGAAGGCTTGTTTTTTCTTGGACAAAATTACATTTTTGTTGCTTCCATTTTTAGGTAGATAACACTTTATAAATGCTTTTTAGCAGATTTTATGGATAGAGAATGAACAAAACCCAGCAGTTCTGGGATAGTTTAAAGTATTTTTTTACGCCGTTGACTATGCGGTAAAATTGATAGTGATAAGAGTACAAATATTGTGATGTGATACTACAGTAATATAGTTTTTTATGATTTGCTACTTTTGCACAATAAAGAAATATTTTCAAAAGTATATTTTGCTTTTGCACATGTAGGGCGTGATGTACATCATTGATATTAAAGATGTGTGTCTCACTGAATATGATAACATAGAGTGTGACATTTGTCATTGACACATGTGGCACCCCTCGTGATGGTATGGTGTTCATTGAAACGAAGACCTAACCATAAATGGCTGGAGGCTTTGAACGAACTTACAAGTTAGAAAATGGAGGAGCTTTTTGGAGGTCTGGTAGCAGTGGGTCAAGTAGGAGGATGGTAAAAGAGTGTTAAATAGACTATTTTATAACCCTTTCCTAGCCATTTTTAATCCAGCAAAATGATAGCCAACTGGCTGTCATTTTGCCTCGTTTACAAAAATCAGTTTGCAAATAATTTTGATTAGAAAAAATCCAAACTTTTTGGAAAATTCATAGTGAATTTGATTTATTCATCTTTAATGCATATACAATTATATGAAAAAGTTTGGGCACCCCTATTAATCTTAAGCTTAATGTTTTATAAAAATTGGTGTTTTTGCAACAGCTATTTCAGTTTGATATATGTAATAACTGTTGGACACAGTAATGTTTCTGCCTTGAAATGAGGTTTATTGTACTAACAGAAAATGTGCAATCTGCATTCAAACAAGATTTGACAGGTGCATAAGTATGGGCACCCTTATCATTTTCTTGTTTTAAATACTCCTACCTACTTTTTACTGACTTACTAAAGCACTTTTTTGGGTTTTGTAACCTCATTGAGCTTTGAACTTCATAGCCAGGTGTATGCAATCATGAGAAAAGCTACTTAAAGTGGCCACTTGCAAGTTGTTCTCCTGTTTGAATCTCCTCTGAAGAGTGACATCATGGGCCCCTCAAAACAACTGTCAAATGATCTGAAAACAAAGATTATTCAACATAGTTGTTCAGGGGAAGGATACAAAAAGCTGTCTCAGAGATTTAACCTGTCAGCTTCCACTGTGAGGAACATAGTAAGGAAATGGAAGAACACAGGGACAGTTCTTGTTAAGGCCAGAAGTGGCAGGCCAAGAAAAACATCAGAAAGGCAGAGAAGAAGAATGGTGAGATCAGTCAAGGACAATCCTCAGACCACCTCTAGAGAGCTGCAGCATCAACTTGCTGCAGATGGTGTCACTGTGCATCGGTCAACTATACAACGCACTTTTTACAAGGAGAAGCTGTAAGGGAGAGTGATGCGAAAGAAGCCGTTTCTGCAAGCACGCCACAAACAGAGTCGGCTGAGGTATGCAAAAGCACATTTGGAGAAGCCAATTTCTTTTTGGAAGAAGATCCTGTGGACTGATGAAACCAAGATTGAGTTGCTTGGTCATACAAAAAGGCGATATGCATGGCGGCAAAAAAACACAGCATTCCAAGAAAAACACTTGCTACCCACAGTAAAATTTGGTGGAGGTTCCATCATGCTTTGGGGCTGTGTGGCCAATGCCGCCACCGGCAATCTTGTTAAAGTTGAGGGACGCATGGATTCCACTCAGAATCAGCAGATTCTTGACAATAATGTTCAAGAATCAGTGACAAAGTTGAAGTTACGCAGGGGATGGATCTTTCAGCAAGACAATGATCCAAAACACCGCTCCAAATCTACTCAGGCATTCATGCAGAGGAACAATTACAATATTCTGGAATGGCCATCCCAGTCCCCAGACCTGAATATCATTGAACATCTGTGGGATCATTTGAAGAGGGCTGTCCATGCTCGGCGACCATCAAACTTAACTGAACTGGAATTGTTTTGTAAAGAGGAATGGTCAAAAATACCTTCATCCAGGATCCAGGAAATCATTAAAAGCTACAGGAAGCGAGTAGAGGCTGTTATTTTTGCAAAAGCAGGATCTACTAAATATTAATGTCACTTTTCTGGTGAGGTGCCCATACTTATGCACCTGTCAAATTTTGTTTGAATGCAGATTGCACATTTTCTGTTAGTACAATAAACCTCATTTCAAGGCAGAAACATTACTGTGTCCAACAGTTATTACATATATCAAACTGAAATAGCTGTTACAAAAACACCAATTTTTATAAAACATTAAGCTTAAAATTAATAGGGGTGGCCAAACTTTTTCATATAACTCTATGTTGTGAACATTGGTGAACAAACATAGCAAAGCCACCCTTCAAAATGCTTATCATTAAAGCTAACACATTTTTTATTGCCAATAAATGTTATTTGTTTTATTTTCTGAAAAAATCATGCTTTCAGCCAAAAATGCTAAACTAACATTTTTCTCTATTTACCTGTAGTTTTAGAATTCCTCAATGTCTTCTTATTGATGCTGTTGGGTCCCCCCACCACATTACGGTTTACATGTCTGTATTATATGGTTATGTGTCTGTGTGATGTGTCATACATCATTTGTAATGACATCACTACAACAGTAGCGGTTGGGTAGTTTTCTGACATTGAGGTCACTATGTAGGCATGTAAACAGATGTGATGAGGTATCCATTCTGTGGCTGCAAGGCAATAACAAGTTCATAACTAACATCTTGAGTAAAGTGATTTTTTTATCCTCTGAAAATTCCTATGATTATGTTATAAAAATGTATGTCATTTTCCATGACTTGTTCTGTTAAAGTTTAGTTTGATAAGAATGTATTTGTAATTTAAACTATGAAAACTATGATAAATACACTTATGGGAACAATACTCTACACCGTCCTTCAATTCCATGTTTTTTTTATCAAGGTCTAAATAACAATTGCGAGTTCCTCGGGTTCCATAATCAATTAAATGACTTCTGGTCACAACATAAAAACACAGCAGATTTTTAATGTGGAGTTATTTTTTGTCCAAAACACAATCCAGCATATAGAAATCAAGTGATAAAAAATAAGTACATGCTATCATTTCATCGCATGCTGAGCCACCTTTAGCAACAATACATTTATTATTTTTAAATGAAGAAAACCTAAAATTAAATTATTCCTGTTAGGGTGCATCCAGAGATAAGAGACTTTTCTTGAACACAAAAAGCGGACCAATTTTCATTAGTGCTTTGGATCAGATTTTTATTATTGTTTGACCTGTGTGTCAGATTTTACCATCATAATTTCATCAGTTTTTATATACAGTTATATGAAAAAGTTTGGGCACCCCTATTAATCTTAAGCTTACCTTAGCAAGAACTGTCCCTGTGTTCTTCCATTTCCTTACTATGTTCCTCACAGTGGAAACTGACAGGTTAAATCTCTGAGGCAGCTTTTTGTATCCTTCCCCTGATCAACTATGTAGAATAATCTTTGTTTTCAGATCATTTGACAGTTGTTTTGAGGAGCCCATGATGCCACTCTTCAGAGGAGATTCAAACAGGAGAACAACTTGCAAGTGGCCACTTTAAGTAGCTTTTCTCATGATTGCATACACCTGGCTATGAAGTTCAAAGCTCAATGAGGTTACAAAACCAAAAAAGTGCTTTAGTAAGTCAGTAAAAAGTATGTAGGAGTATTTAAAACAAGAAAATGATAAGGGTGCCCATACTTATGCCCATACTTATACACCTGTCAAATTTTGTTTGAATGCAGATTGCGCATTTTCTGTTAGTACAATAAACCTCATTTCAAGGCAGAAACATTACTGTGTCCAACAGTTATTACATATATCAAACTGAAATAGCTGTTGCAAAGACAGGGGTGCCCAAACTTTTTCATATAACTGTATATAAAATACGTTTTATCAAGTTTTCTTATGACATAAACATGAAAATTGTATAGCACATGGATTGCACACTCACATGGAGAATACATGAGAATTTTGACAGAGTGCTCATTGCACACTGTCACGATTTGGCAGTCTCCAGTCACCTAGACTGACTGTAGGTTTTTTCTTTTTAGATTAGAAAACTCCTTTAAGGATGGTTTTGTTTTTGTACACATACTTTAATGTCATCATTATCCAGTAAATTCTTTTTAACATGATCTACTTTTCTTTTATTAATATATTTTAGAAAGTGTTAGATGTCCTTTCATGCTAATATTTCTAATGTTTAAATGTCACCAGCAAGGTCAATTTACATGACATATACCATAAATCATTCTATACCAACATGTTACACCACTAGTCAATTGTTACCTCTGCTCCTGGGTCATATAATTACCATTTTGAATGAAAGAGTAGAAACTTTATAAGGTCAACCTATTTTCAGGTGTCTTATTATTGATTATGGTTAGTTAGTTACACACCAATAAACTAGTGATAAACAACATATAGGGGAACTTATTAAATAAGGCACAATTAAATATTCTCTTTTACACTAATTTATACACTAATGACTGAAATATACAGAAATATAGACTGAAATATAGACTGAAATATATATGTGATGAATGTTTTTCGGGAGCAATTCACACATTGCCTCTTTATATTTGTGTCTTATAAATGAATATATTCTAAAATGCCATATAATGACAAAACAGTTTGAGGTTTTAGTTTCTTTTTCCCATAACTGTATTTTGAGATGTCTTCATAAATCTGGATGAGTCTTTCAAATTACTAAACAAATCAGAATTTATATCCTTTTTATTAAGTGCAGCCAAAGCCTTGATAGCAAGGCATTGGAAAGATAAGGATTTTCCTCAAATTCCACAATGCTTAGAAGAGAGAAACGTCTTGAGAAAATATGAGGTATTAAGATGACAACCTGCTTACAAATGTAACCCATACTTTGAAATTTGGGAAAAATTGGGCCTCTATCAAAAATAAACCAAGATGGACTCTGCCCTATTTTCTTCAAAAGACTGAACTTTAATATCTGTTAAAATAATCCTATAATATTTAATGTAACTATTTTATCTCCCTTTGCCTTATTTTGTTTCTTTGTTCTTGTATTGAAAAATCAAAATAAAGAATGAAAAAATGTGTCTTCAAAAGCGAAATTACTACAGACTGTTCTTAAAACACTTTCACATATACATGCCCTGAAAAATAAATCTCTTTTCTTTCTTTCTTTTTTTCAAATGTAATTTTAGCACATTTCTGTCTTAAAAAAAGTTATTTGGAGATGCTCAAAAAAACTACAAAAGACAAAATATACAATGCCTTTTCACATCAAAGAATCGCCTATATAATGCATAATCAAGCTGAGCATTCCAAAAAATAGGGATTCTCTTAAAAGCAGATCTAAATTTGAAAGCTCTCATTTATATTATTCCATAAGGAGGCAAAATCAAACCTGAGTTTTCCAACCAATCCAGGCCCTTTTCCAAATTAAAATTAAAATAATAATTCCAGTTAAAGTAATAAAATAATTTTAAAAAGTTATGATTCTGGAAGTTTTTAAAGCTTAAATAATTGACTTTTTAAATTTTACATTTCATCCTTACCAATAAATATCCAGGGTGAAGTCAGCTAACATCGTGCTGACTAAAAAGAGTATCTACTCAATTTGCTGCAAACTAATAATGACCACGTACAAAATTGTCTTTGAACATCTATTTTAATCATACCATATTATATGCCGCGTGGAAAAACATCTTTTGATGATAAAACAGACTCACCTACAGATGCTTTTATTTAGTTTTCCTTAACATTAATTGGCAGAGTAAACCGCTACGATCTTTAATATCTAATTAAATATTTATAGTTATGGCTTTTTGTGCTTGAAAGTTTATTTTTTGTATTTTGTTTATAACCTATAACTCTTTAAAGAAACTACAACTTACATTTCTAAAAAGCAAAATTAGAAAGGGTTTTGATGGACCAATAATAATTTGAAGGAAGATGTCATTATTATATATCCTAATATAAGGTAAAGCATTGCTCAAAAGTGCAACAGCAATATATTGAATACAATACACTAAATACTGCCTAGTACAAATAGGAAAGCTATGTTGTTTTTTAAAGGGGTATTCTAGTTTTAATGTACAATGAAAAGTTTATTCTGCTTAATAGTAAAATACACAAAGTTCAAGGTTGTTAAGATCTCTGCCTGTAATCATGATAACTAGAAGGAATATAGAGCACACATAGGGTCTTATCTGAGATAAAAGGAATATTTGTGAAAGATAATTTAAATTCACTCACCTATTAGGGTTGTGTGAGACACAACAACTGTACTTAGCATTGGTGGCTGCTGCAAACCCCAAAGCAATGATCCTTTGTTGGGTGAAGAGAATGGGGCATCAGACTACGCTGCTCGCCTGTCAGAATAATGTACCAGAGGAATCCAAGTCGATGTAATGATGAAATAGACTTTATTTCTACGCATTTCATCGTGATCACACCACTTCCTCAGGACAGTCTATACACATACACATACAGGGGCTGTTATTTATAGCAAAAGAATGCACATGGAGATGCCTCCCTTCAAAAAAATCACTACATAAAGTGGGCAGGGAATCAGACTAAATGCATGTATACACCATAAAGCACACACAAAACAATCATAAAGCATAATGGAGTATATCACTTAAAAACATTACTCATACACTTAAAAATTTACAAACAAACCAAAGGTCATTACAAGCTCCACTGGGTCTGAACAGGTCCCAGATATCTATCCAACCAACACTGAGGAGTGTAAAAATGACATAGATGGAACAAAAGGAAAAATCCTTTCTGACACCCAAGTACATTTGAGGGCTATCATTGACCAGATAGAAAAAATCAAAAAAGATAAGAAAGTGGCAACATCCACAAAAATTTTGTCTGACAATGAAAGAATTGATCAGACAAAAACTTCACCTGACAAAGGCAAAACCGATCAGGTGGAGATCAATCTCCTTGCTTTTAGTATACATAAGACAGAAGAGGGAGCATCATCTCAAACAGCCACCTTTTATCACAAATGAAATAGAAACAGATGGAAATAAGATTGTAATTGACACTACTGATGGGGGAAGCTCTCTGGTGCATTTTTTAAACAGGGCTTCCTTCCAGAACAATGTCATCACAAAATACCTCTCAGTAAAATCAGCAAAACGAAAAAACGCCCCAGAGGAAAAAGAGGGGGTGGAAAACACAAACAAAAAAGGGAGGCCATCCCTGATGTAAAAGAAGTACCAACAAATGGAAGTGACATGGATACAGCTACCAATGGTTCTGTCACTAAAATTAACAATATTTTCAACTTCTCCAGTTATAACCTTTCGTTTACAGAAATCTCTCTCCTACAGAAAGGTCTTTCTTTTTGCCCCATCCATAACACTAGGGATATAGATCTATTTATGCATTTCCAGTCTTTCATAAGAAAACTAACACTTTAGTGACATTTCTCCAAGGTAAACCCCCTCCAGAGTACTAAAAGAACAGAAGATCCCATTTATCATACAGGATTAAAAGGAACATCTAATTTTTACCTCATCCAAAGTCAAGGCCACCATCTAAAACTTTTTCCAATCTTGTTTCAAATGACCTGGACAAAATCAATTTGACACATAGCAAGGGGGAATCCAACCTTACCCCAAAAGAAAAGAGTTATTAAAATCCCTAAAGAACAATCCAGACCTTGTCATCCGCACGGCAGACAAGGGGGGGGGAATAGTGGTACAGGACCGGGGGGATTGCTTGGCAGAAGCATTGAGACTATTATCTGACCCCAAAACTTACAATAAGGTTGATAACACTCAATATAATAATGCAGTGATCACTTATAACGCTTTAATATCAAAAGCGGATAGACAGAACATTCTGAACAAATCAGAGAAAATTTTTCTTAGAGTTGTTAATCCACCGATTGCCTTCTTCTATCACCTCCCCAAAATCCATAAGGATGCTGTAAGACCCCCTGGGAGACCGATAATTTCAAGGAAAGGGTCCCTGACATCAAATCTTGCTAATTATGTGGATGTAGTGATGCACACACATGTAGACCAACTACACAGTTACTTGAGGGACTCCAGTCATTTAATCCGACCTACGAAGTGCATTCCATGGAAGAACACATTTATTTTTATCTCCATGGATGTTTCCACCCTCTATTCCAGTATCCCACATGGTTTGGGACTGGTGTGTTTCAAAATGTTCATAGACATTGATCCACGATTGACACCCATACAAAAAGATTTTCTGTAGGAAAGCATGCAGTTCATACTTTATAACAATTTCTTTACTTTTCAAGATACCTTATACCATCAGATACTTGGGACCGCGATGGGCTCGAAGGTGGCACCAATTTATGCAAATTTGTTCATGGCCATCTTCGAGTCCATCTTCATATACAGTAGTATACATGCACCCAATATCATCATTTACAAACGTTACATAGACGATTTATTTTTTATTTAGGATAATTCAAAGGATGATGTGGGGTCCTTCCTCAGGAACATTGAAGATAATACCTGGGGTTTTTGTTTCACCCCCCTAGTAAACCCTGACACAGTTGACTTCATTGACCTCACTTTCTTTCATGACAATAAAGAAATTCACACAAGAACTTACTTTAAACCTGTGGATGCGAAAAGTTATGTCCATTATCAAAATGGACACTACACTAAATGGTTGAGGATTATTCTGCTCAACCAATATAAAAGAATTAAGAGGAACTGTAGTATAGACATAGATTTCATCAACAAATCAAAAGTTTTATCACATAGATTTCTTGAAAGAAGTTACCCGAAAAAATTGATCCAGAGAGCTTTCTCTGAAAGCAAAAAAATAGAACAGGCAAACTTAATATCTAATAATAAAAAACAAAAAAATCAGCATCCAATGCTACGTTTAATTTTATCACCCCTTTTTCAGCCCAGAACAAGAGAATTCGTTTAGTTATGAAAAAACATTGGGGTATACTTCTCAATGATCCCATATTGGGGAGGCTTCTACTCAACAATCCCCTGATAACCTTCCAAAGGGCCCCGACATTAAAAAATATGTTGGCCCCAAGTCGGCTAAAGAAAAAAGAGGATTTTAATCCCTCTGTAGAAAAGCCCAGCAAGGCTCCTATAGATGTGGCATCCCGAGATGCCTATGTTGCTCCAGCATCATTCATAATGCAAAAACTTTTCCATCACACAGTAAAAATCCTGATTCCTGATGAGTACCAAATCAAATATCATTTGACTTGCCAATCTAGTTTTGTCATCTATGTCATTATATGCGAATGTAAGAAATTATATGTGAGAAGGACAATGCAACAGCTACATCTATATATATAATTGTCTTATCCCGTCCGTCTGTCTGTCTTTCTGTCTTTCTGTCTGTCCAGGAAATCCCGCGTTGCTGATTGGTCCGGCCGTGGCCAATCAGCTTCGCGGGATTTCAGAAAAGAAGGCGGCCGTTAGCGGCTCATCTGCCGGATGGAAGTCAGCGGCGATGCAGCCGGGAGATGAGCGGCGCCAGCCGCTCATCTCCCCGCTGCTGGCAGCACAAGTAACCGACGGGCGGCGCCGCTGACCTCCATGCGGCTACCGTCGGGAGATCAGCGGCTTGGGCCGCTGATCTCCCACCAGCAAGTGTGAAGGGAGGGACGGCGCCGCTGCCCGGTCATCAGTAATATGGTTCGCTGATTGGTCGCGGCCAAATTTTCCATCACACAGTAAAAATCCTGATGAGTTCCAAATCAAATATCATTTGACTTGCCAATCTAGTTTCATCATCTATGTCATTATATGCGAATGTAAGAAATTATATGTGAGAAGGACAACGCAACAGCTACATCTATATATATATAATTGTCTTATCCCGTCTGTCTGTCTGTCTGTCCACGAAATCCCGCGTCGCTAATTGGTCCGGCCACGGCCAATCAGCTACGCGGGATTTCAGAAAAAGATGGCAGCTGTTAGCAGCTCTTCTGCCGGACGGAATTCAGCGGCGATGCAGCCGGGAGATGAGCGGCGCTAGCCGCTCATCTCCCCGTTGCTGGCAGCACAAGTACCCCGCCGGGCGGCACCGCTGACCTCCATACGGCTACCGTCAGGAGATCAGTGGCTTGGGCCGCTGATCTCCCGCCGGCAAGTGTGATGGGAGGAACGGCGCCGCTGCCAGGTCATCAGTAATACGGTTCGCTGATTGGTCGCGGCCAAATTTTCCATCACACAGTAAAAATCCTGATGAGTTCCAAATCAAATATCATTTGACTTGCCAATCTAGTTTCATCATCTATGTCATTATATGCGAATGTAAGAAATTATATGTGAGAAGGACAATGCAACAGCTACATCTATATATATAATTGTCTTATCCCGTCTGTCTGTCTGTCTATCCACGAAATCCCGCGTCTCTAATTGGTCCGGCCACGGCCAATCAGCTACGCGGGATTTCAGAAAAAGATGGCTGCCGTTAGTGGCTCCTCTGCCGGACGGAAGTCAGCGGCGATGCAGCCAGGAGATGAGCGGCGCACGCCGCTCATCTCCCCGTTGCTGGCAGCACAAGTACCCCGACGGGCGGCGCCGCTGACCTCCATGCGGCTACCGTCGGGAGATCAGCGTCTTGGGCTGCTGATCTCCCGCCGGCAAGTGTGAAGGGAGGGATGGCGCCACTGCCAGCGGCCGCGACCAATCAGCGATTTTGGTGCCAAATTTAAACACTGCTCTGCTGATTGGTCGCGGCCGCTAGCCATGACCAATCAACGAGATTGGCGCAAAATTTAAACAATGCTCTGCTGATTGGTCGCGGACGCTAGCCGCAACCAATCAGCAAGATTGGCGCCAAATTTAAACAACGCTCTGCTGATTGGTCGCGGCCGACAGCCGCGATAAATCAGCGAGATTGGCCCCAAATTTAAACAACGCTCTGCTGATTGGTCGTGGCCGCCAGCCGCGACCAGTCAGCGAGATTGGCGAAAAATTTAAACAACACTCTGCTGATTGGCGCCAAATTTACACAGCGCTCTGCTGATTGGCCAGCCACGACCAATCAGCATTATTGGCGCTAAATTTAAACACCTCTCTGCTGATTGGTCGTGACCCCAGGCCGCTACCAATCTGCATTATTGGCGCCAAATTTAAACACCGCTCTGCTGATTGGTCGCCACCGCGAGCCGCGACCAATCAGCGATATTGGCTCCAAATTTAAACACCGCTCAGCTGATTGGTCGCGGCCACCGGCCGGCCACGACCAATAAGCGAGATTGGCGGCAAATTTAAACAACGCTCTGCTGATTGGTCGCGGCCGCCGGCCTGCCACGACCAATCAGCATTATTAGCGCTAAATTTAAACACCGCTCTGCTGATTGGTCGCGACCGCCGGCCGCAACCTATCAGCAATATTGGCGCCAAATTTAAACACCGCTCTGCTGATTGGTCGCAACCGCCGGCTGCGACCAATCAGCGATTTTAGCGCCAAATTTAAACAAGCTCTCCGGTCCTCACTAACACAGTTCGCTGATTGGTCACGGCCGCCACCCGTGACCAATCACCGATATTGCCGCCAAATTTAAACACCGTTTTGCTGATTGGTCGCAGTTGCCGGCCGCGACCAATCAGCGATTTTGGCGCCAAATTTAAACAACGCTCTGCTGATTGCGCCCGGTCGGCCGCATGCATATTCTAGAATACCTGATGCGTTAGAATCGGGCCACCATCTAGTAAAAGAATAAAATCGCACAGGTATAATATAAAAGGATTTTTAGAACATGGCTTTTCTAGGCATTATGCGATATATCACAATAAAAGGATCTCCTTTAGTGTGATCCCTATTGACCATGTCCCCCTTGAGACCTCCAACCGAATCCAGACTCTTAACAGGAAAGAGATCTTCTGGATTCATAAGTTGAACATTATAAATCCACATGGACTGAACGAAACAACTGATTTGTTCAATTAATTGAGATATATCTATGGATTCTGCTTTGTTCCTCTGTACAACCCACCTCCTTTTTCTCTGTATTTTGTAATGATGAATGTTACTGACAAACATCTGCTCTTTCTATGAAGGGGTTTCATCCCTTCATTGTGGTTTGTCTATGCTTTCTTATTTCTAACCCCCTTTTTTTCCATTAGTTTTGACCCATCAATTGCTATGTGATATTTATAGGGATCACCTAACTGCAATTTCTCATAATATTGAACATTCCTTCATTTAAACTAGTCCAAGAGCTTTGGAGCTTCTTTTATCCATTATTATTATTATTCATTTTATTTTTTTTGAGCTCATAGATTTTTGTGAAAATATCGCCAAATAAAGAGATCAAATCAAAGTCACCCATACCTCAATGGTTTAAAACAGCAGCAGCAGGGTCCTGACAAAGAAGGAATGGGTCAACATCATGGGTTCAAGAACTCCCCTAGCTTGTAAAATTTATTTATTCATTTAACTACTTTTTTAATATATTTTTAATATATTTAAAAAGAAAAAAAAATCTGCATTTATATTTTTAAATGTATGAGTAATGTTTTTAAGTGATATACTCCATTATGCTTTATGATTGTTTTGTGTGTGCTTTATTGTGTATACATGCATTTAGTCTGATTCCCCGCCCACTGGGTGTAGTGATTTTTTTGAAGGGAGGCGTCTCCATGTGCATTCTTTTGCTATAAATTACAGCCCCTGTATGTGTATAGACTGTCCTGAGGAAGTGGTGTGATCACCACGAAATGCGTAAAAATAAAGTCTATTTCATCATTACATCGACTTGGATTCCTCTGGTACATTATTCTGACAGGCGAGCAGCGCAGTCTGATGCCCCATTTTCTTCACCCAACAAAGGATCACTGCCTGTAGTCATGCAATACAGACCATTAACTCCTTACGGACATATGATATACAGTTACATCATATGCAGGCTCCATGACTTTTATGTGGATTCAGGAACTGAGCCCAAATCTTTTCCAGCCGATGATGACTATGATATTTAGCCATCATCTACCTCTAACAGCCTCAGGTGGACTGGATCTCTGCATGGGGTTGGTAGCCTGTTAAATGCTGCCGGTAAGTGGTGCGTCATGCTATGCACCCCACGGTGACCCTGTGATTCGATCATGGGGCACCATTATGGGTTGCCATTATGGCCGGGGGATCTGCTGAAGACCTTCATGCCTGTTATGACGGTACTTCTATGAACCCCATCCCATCCCTCCTCCTCCCCAACCTCACCCTCACACTCATCCCATCCCTAACCCATCTCTTCAACCTATCACTAACTTCTGGTACCTTCCCTGTTACCTTCAAACATGCCACAATCACGCCCATCCTCAAAAAGCCATCCCTCAACCCAACCGCCTTGTCCAGCTATCGTCCCATATTGCTGCTCCCATTTGCCTCCAAACCCCTTGAGCAACACATTCACACTGAACTTTCCTCCCACTTCTCATCTAACTCTCTCTTCGACAACCGACAATCTGACTTCCGCCCCCACCATTCCACCAAAACCGTCTTTACCAAAATCACCAATGACTTACTTACAGTCAAAGCTAACAGAAAATTCTCTGTACTCCTTCTTCTTGAACTGTCCTCTGCTTTTGATACAGTTGACCACTGCCTCCTACTACTGATCCTCTCTTCCTTTGGCGTCAAAGACCTTGCCCTACCTTGGATCTCTTCATACCTTTCTAACTGCACATTTAGCGTCTCCCACTCCCACACTACCTCCTCACCCCACCCCCTCACTGTTGGAATCCCTCAGAGCTCTGTCCTCGGACCAATACTCTTCTCAATCTACACCCCTGGCCTGGAACAGCTCATAAAATTCCATCCATGGCTTCCAGTACCATCTGTACGCTGATGACATCCAGATCTACCTCTCTGGCCCAGACGTCACCTCTCTACTGTCCAGAATCCTAGCATGTCTAGCAGCCATATCCTCCTTCTTCTGCTCCTGCTTCCTCAAGCTCAATGTTGACAAAACTGAACTCATCATCTTTTCCGCATCTTGAATATCTTTCCCACCTGATCTTTCTATCACAATAAATTACATATCTCTTTCCCCAGTACCAACAATCTGCTGCCTCAGAGTAACCATTGACTCTGCCCTGTCCTTCAAACCCCACATCCAAGCTCTTGCTACCTCCTGCCGCCTCCACCTAAAAAATATTTCCAGAATCCGTCCTTTCCTCAACCCTCAATCTACTAAACTGCTTGTGCATGCCCTCATCATCTCCCACCTCGACTATTGCAACATTCTTCTCAGTGGCCTACCTGCTAACACTCTCGCACCCCTCCAGTCCATCCTTAACTCTGCTGCACGACTGGTCCATCTCTCGCCTTGTTACTCCTCTGCTACCCCCCTTTGCAAATCCCTTCACTGGCTCCCAGTTGCCCAGCGTGCCCAGTTCAAACTACTAACACTGACCTACAAAGCCATCCATAGCCTCTCTCTTCCATACATCTTTGAACTAATCTCCCGATACATTCCCTTACGTAATATCCGGTCCTCCCAAGAATATCCCCCATCCTATGGAATTCTGTGCTTCAACATGTTCGATTATCCGCTACACTTGGATCCTTCAGACAGAACATGAAAACCCATCTCTTTAAAGAAGCTTCCAGCTTGCCATGACTTTGCTTGCTGCCACCTCAACAACACCGGAGTAGTGTTGAGCCACCCCCGTAGTGTTCGAGTTCGGTTTGGTTCATCGAACACCCGTATGTTCGCCGTACTGTTCATCGAACTGTTTGTCGAACACCTTCGAACACCATTAAAACCAATGGCAGGCAAACAAAAACACATAGAAACACATAGAAAACACCTTCAAAGGTGTCCAAAACCTGACAAACTGCTCAGAAGACACAACTAACACATGGAAAAGTGACAAGTACACATAGTCATGCGAAAAGAAAAGAGGTGGAGGAGTAAAAGGGGGGGGAGACACAGATATAGGCATGTCATGCCCTTCTAAAACCAAAAAAGTGCAAAGTTCCTGCCCGTGCGACCTCCGTGTCGCCGGGTTTGTGCCAGAGCTGCGGTGGACCCTGACGGCCAGCCCCCCTCTCCCAATACTGGTGCCTGTCCGCTGGTGGTTCGAGCGAGCCCCCCTGCGGTGGAGGCAGGTCTAATCTTTTTAATTTAAATTGTTTCTATAATTTCAATGAGTACACTTTAAGTCCTTTTACAAGGATCTATTGAAGGGCAAGTCTCATGCCAGCAGCCGCGGTAATTCCAGCTCCAGTAGCGTCCACTAAAGCTGCTGCAGTTTAAAAGCTTTTATAAGGATCGAGCTTGGCGGTCCACTGCAAGGCGTCCTACCGCCAGTCCCAGCCCCTGTGCCTTGGGGTGCCTCCCCGATGCTCTTCACTGAGTGTCCTGGGGGCCCGAACCATTTCCTTTGAAAAAATTAAGAGTCCAAACTACAGGTGGTGTAGCTTGCTTAACAGCTGGGATAATCCACTGACTAGCAGATACTGCTACTAGGCACAAAGTATTTCCTGGGCTAGATGCAGTTAAAAATTTGTAATTAGATACACTCGTTGGATGCTGAGAAAGCATTCCATAGAGTCTCCTGGCATGCCATATATTATTGTCTTAAAAAGCTTGGGGTAGGGGTCTAGGGGACCCTTTTATAGGCAAAATCAAGGCCCTGTATCACAATACGTCACCTAGGCTGAAGATAAATGGAACATTTTCATCACCTTTCGTAATCACCAATGGGACAAGGCAGGGATGTCCTCTGTCCCCTCTCTTATACATCCTAGTGACGGAGCACCTGCTTTCATCAATTCGCCATAACCCCAATATTAGGTGGATTGAGGTGGGAGGCACCGAGTACAAGTTCTCTGCATTTGCTGATGATGTCCTAGTATATATCACTCAATAACATATATCCATCCCTGCTGTTATGGCTGAAATAGCTCACTTTGTTACATGGTCAAATTTTAAAATCAATGCAGCGAAGTCTGAGGCCCTCGATGTCTCCCTCCCCAAATCCATACAGGCTTCCATCCAGTCCAACTTTCCCTTTGCCTGGCCCTCACAGGGTATCAAATACTTAGGAATTCGTATTCATAGAGACCTCTCCCGTCTATGTTATCTTAATTTTGGGCACTTTATTGAACAACTCCATACAGACCACGGATGGCAAGTTAGAACTGTAAGATTCACTACGTGAGCAACTGATGTTTTGTGGAAAAGCACATGTACACTGTGTTCCAAATTATTATGCAAAAAGTGTTTAGGAGTGATAAGGTAAGAATTTTTTTGTTTGTCAGTTAAACTCATTGATGGTGATGTGTGTCATGGCTCTTTATATCACTGTAAGCAATTGCAGACTCCTGTGCTAATTAGTTTGGCAGGTGTGTCCAATGAAAGGCAAGACTACTTAAGAAGGCTGTCCCACATTATTAAGCAGCCTACATTTTCTGCCAAAGTGGGAAAGAAAAAGGATGTGTTGGCTGCTGAGAAGCAACAAATTGTGGAGTGTTTAGGTCAAGGCATGACTACAATCAACATTGCCAAGACACTTCATCCTGATCATCGCACAATCAAGAAGTATGTAGCTGATTCACAGTACACACGTGTGCGTGCTGATAAGGGAAAATTGAGGAATCTTTCCTACAGGCAATTACGTCAGGTTAAAAGAGCAGTGGCAAAAAAGCTTTGTCATAGCAGCAGACAAGTTTTTGAAGCTGCTGGTGCCTCCAACATCCCCCGAACAACAAGATGCAGAGTCCTTCAGAGGTTTGCAGCTGTGCGTAAGCCATCCTGTCGACCTCCTCTATCAACTGCACACAAGCAGAAACGGCTCCAGTCGGCCAAACAATACATGAAGACTGACTTCAAAACTGTTTTGTTCATCGATGAGTGCCGTGCAACGCTCGATGGTCCAGATGGATGGAGTGGAGGATGGCTGGTTGATGGACACCCCACGCAAACACGGCTACAGCGCCAACAAGGAGGAGGTGGAGTAATGTTTTGGGCTGGAATCATGGGGAGAGAGATTGTCGGCCCCTTTAGGATCCCTGAAGGGGTAAAGATGAACTCCATAAGGTATGTGGAGTTTCTCAAACAGCACTTCCTGCCATGGTTCAAGAAGAAGAACCGTGTATTCCACAGCAGGATCATTTTCATGCATGAGAATGCACCGTCTCATGCTGCACATAACACATCTGCATCTCTGGCTGATATGGGCATAAAAGGGGACAAACTTATGGTGTGATCGCCATGCTCCCCTGACCACAACCCCATTCAGAACCTCTGGAGCATCATCAAAAGGAGTGTCTATGATGGCGGGAGGCAGTTCACATCTAAGCAACAGCTTTGGGAGGGTATTCTGTCCTCATGCAAAACAATTGAAGCAGAAACCATCCAAAACCTGACAAATTCAATGGACGAGAGAGTTCAGAAGCTCCTTTCGAACAAGGAGTCCTACGTGCAAAAGTAACATCACCTAGAATAAAGTTTTGAGTTGAAAACAGGTTGATTTCAGTTTCTAATAACCTGCTAATGCTTATAATTTCAAAAATGACCATTTTTTTGTTCTTTATTAAAATGAAAAGGTTGATCGAAGAGTGTGGGGGATTAAATAGTTTGGCAACCCAGTAGTCAGGATTATTTTGAATTCTGACAATCTGAGCGTCATGTTGCAGGTAGTGCAGCAAGAAGGCACTCATGTGTCTTGCGCATTTAGGAGCACCAAGTTCCTGTTGTGTTTGTGGCGAGGTAACAATCATGCTTCCTTCCTCTGCCCTCTCCCCCCAACCTCGCACAACAGAAATGTGATCAAGGTCTCCCTCATCTGATGAGTCTTCCATCAGTTCGTCCTCCACTTCATCCTGGGCTCCTGCACCTTCCTCACTAGTTTGGCTGCTACCATGCACTCTGGTAAAACCATCTCCCCCACCCTCACATGCCTGCCGCCTTGGTGCTGCCGACCGTCTGGACCTTGCAGATGTTAGCCCTTCCGCATACAACTCCTCCTCCTCTACTTCCTCCACCTCCTCTTGTGCCACTACCTGACTCCGAATTCTGTTTAACATGTGCTCCAGCATGTACATCACCGGAATAGTCATGCTGATAATGGCATCGTCAGCACTAAACTTCTTCGTCGCCGTTTCAAAACTATGCAGATGGGTGCATAGGTCCCTGATGTGAGACCACTCCTCCAGCATGATTTGCCCCACCTCTGGATCTCGTTGGCCCAGGCTATACGTCATAACGTATTGCACAAGGGCTTGTCGGTGCTACCACAGTCGCTGCAACATGTGCAGAGTTGAATTCCACCGGGTAGGCACATCGCATTTTAGCCGGTGAAGTGGCAGGCCCAATGACTTCTTTAGAGATGTAAGTCGCTGAGCTGCGGGATGCGAATGACAGAAGTGAGCACACAGCGACCGTGCCCTCTGCAGAAGGCCATCTAGTCTGGGAGAGTGGGCTAACAATTGCTGGACAATCAGGTTCAACACGTGAGCCATACAAGACACGTGTGTGACATTGCCCCGGCGAAGGGCCGCACTGAGGTTTGCAGCATTGTTGCACACGGCCTTCCCTGGTTTCAGGTCCAGTGGAGACAACCATTCATGAAACTGGTTCTCCAGAGCTGACCACAACTCCTCAGCTGTGTGACTCACATTTCCCAGACATTTCAAAGTAAAAACTGCCTGATGACGTTGAGCCCTGCTGCCAGCATAGTAAGAAGGTGTGCAGGATCCCTTCTGCGCAGTTAGAAAACTTGTGGCATGACCAGACAGGCTTTGGGTGCAGGTGGAGGACCGAGAGGAGGTTGAGGAGGCAGAAGCAGTGGAAGAACATTGAGTTAAAGAGGATTGACGCACAACTCATGGGGATGGCAAGACTTGGACAGCAGCCCCTTGTCCTGCTGTCACCATAGTTACCCAGTGCCCAGTCAGCGACATGTAGCGCCCCTGTCCATGCCTACTCGTCCAAGTGTCTGTGGTGAAATGCACCCTGTCACGCACAGAGTTTCTCAAAGAAGCGGTGATGTTGTGTGCGACATGCTGGTGGAGCGCAGGCACACCTTTCTTTGAGAAGTAGTGCCGACTGGGCATCTGGTACTGGGGCACTGCGACGAACATAAGGTTTCGAAAATCCTCTGTGTCCACCAGGCGGAAATGAAGCATTTCTGTAGCCAAGAGCTTGCAGATGGTGAAATTCAACCTCTAAGCTTTCTCATGGCTAGGAAGAAATGGACTTTTAGTTGTCCACATCTGAGGGACCGAGGGCTGGCTGTTGTGCTTAGACGGGGTTGAGAAGGGTGTCCCCGGCAAACTGCCGATCTGTGAGGAAGATGCAGGCAGACATGTTAGGTTGCCTTGATCCAAAGGTGGTGCTATCGATGTCGGACAGTGCTGAACACCAGCTGGTGTTTCCACCTCCAAAGAAAATGATGACCTGCCAATCACGCTGGCTGTTGCGGGTAAAGAGGTGGCAGGTCTGCGTCCCAAAACAGGTGTGACTGCTGTCCCCTCAGTCACAGAGGATGAAGAGGCCGCGAATGCACAAGATGTGGCAGACAGTGGTTGGCCCGGCCGGCTAGGCCGCATTGTAGTACAGTGAGCTTCCCACTGCAACTTATGCTTCATATCCATGTGACGGTTCATGCATGAAGTACTCAAAATATGTATTTTTTGGCCTCTACTTAGCTTTTGCTGACAAATGTTACAGATAACATGAGTTGGGTCATCTTTATCGATCTGAAAAAATGCCCAGTCTATGCAAGGCTTAGCACCCATGCGACCTGAAGAGCCACCACGACTTGTGGTCTGAGGCAGAGTTGTGTTTGAGGATGCAGTTGTTGACGTGCTTCCAGTACTACGTCTCTGTCCAGGAAGGCGCAACCTGACCTCGTCGTCACTAGCATCCTCCTCCACCTCCTCTGCTGACCTTATCGACTGGCTGACTGTGGGTTGACAGTAAGTGGGATCTCCAACCTCATCATCATCACCCTGTGCGTTATCACACCCGTCGTCCTCAGAGCCAACCTGTTCCTGCCCTGACAAAAAACTAAAGTTGTCGCTCCAATCAGGTATTTGAGTCTCATCATCTTCCTCATTGTCTCCACCGACAGGAGTTACAGTTTGGGAACGAGAGTCTACATTATGGTCAGAACCTTCTGCGTCTGGTCCTGGATCCGACTCATAAAGATTCTGGGCATCAGTGCAGATCATTTCCTTGTCTGGATTCCCAGAAGCTCTGGAGCCGACCTTTGATTTCCAGACTATAGTATGAGTAAACAGCTCTGCAGACTCAACCATCTGTTCTACCCCATACTCAGACGGGCAGCTGGAGACTTGGGAGCTGTGAGGAAGCAAGTGCGATTGGGGTGACACTTCTCAGGACTGGAGTATTTGTGATGTTGAAGTTGAGGTGGAGGAGAGCCCACTTAAAGGAGCACTTGATATCCGTTGAAGCACCTGCTGTTTTTGTGCCTCATCTGGAATTTGTAGCGATTGGCGTGGCCGTAAGAAAGGGATCTTATCACATTGTCCACAAAAAGAAGTAGACATCTTAGTTTGGCTGGAAGATGGTCTTTCTTCTGCAGATGTTACTGTTGCTTTAACACCTACCCCACGGACACAACCTTTTTTTCCCTTCCAAACACGCCTATTTCCCTTTCCACCAGCAACAGGCCTTTTTCCACTCATTTTGGTGGTTAACTAATTGACAACTCTGGAGTTGTTTGCACAAAAAACAATGGATGGGAACCGAGCAGAGCTGAGTGGCCAAACTGTGGTATTAGCCCAAAAGTATTGGCTGGGTAAGATGCAGATAAAAATTCTATTGAATTTGCAACCTGGTGGAGGTTATTATAGATGGACTAATAGAACAAGTTCCACACACTGCTACAAGCCAAAATATTTTTTCAGAGCTAGATGCGGAAAAAAATTATATTGAATTTGCAACCTGGTGGAGGTTAGTATAGATGGACTAATAGAACAAGTCTCACACACTGCTACAAGCCAAAATATTTTTTCAGAGCTAGATGCAGAAAAAAATTATTTTGAATTTGCAACCTGATGGAGGTTAGTATAGATGGACTAATAGAACAAGTCCCACAAACTGCTACAATCTGAAATATTTTTTCAGAGCAAGATGGAGAAAAAAATTATATTGAATTTGCAACCTGATGGAGGTTAGTATAGATGGACGAATAGAACAAGTCCCACAAACTGCTACAAGCTGAAATATTTTTTCAGAGCTAGATGCAGATAAAAATTATTTTGAATTTGCAACCTGATGGAGGTTAGTATAGATGGACTAATAGAACAAGTCCCATACACTGCTACAAGCGAAATATTTTTTCAGAGCTAGATGCAGAAAAAAATTATATTGAATTTGCAACCTGATGGAGGTTAGTATAGATGGACTAATAGAACAAGTCCCACACACTGCTACAAGCCGAAATATTTTTTCAGAGCTATATGCCGATAAAAATTATTTTGAATTTGCAACCTGCTGGAGGTTAGTATAGATGGACTAATAGAACAAGTCCCACACACTGCTAGAAGCCGAAGCCCAAATATTTTTTCAGAGCTATATGCAGATAAAAATTATTTTGAATTTGCAACCTGGTGGAGGTTAGTATAGATGAACTAATAGAATGATGCTATGCCCATAAGGTTTTACTTCACTAGGTGAAGTAAAAAAATTAGTATTCTATACACAGGTGGTGTAGCTTGAAACACAGATAGGCTTCTCCACTGACTAACACACTCTGCAAGAGGACAAAAAGGATTTGTTTTGCTAGATTTAGCCAAATGCTGTGAAAAAAAACTTGCACAGCACTGGCACAGACCTGCCTTGCAAAAAGTGATAGGAACTGATGTAACCTAGCCCTGAAAAGGACTGCAATTACAATTAGTCTTTACTCCCAACCTATCTATTTAAGAGCACAGACCTGCCTGATTAAAGTGATAGGAACTGATGTAACCTAGCCCTGAAAAGGACAGCAATTACAATTAGTCTTTACTTCCACAACCTATCTATTTAAGAGCACAGACCTGTGTGATAAAAGTCGAAGGAAATGATGTAACCTAGTCCTTAAAAGGACTGCAATCACAACTCTTCCCTACTCCCAAGCTATCTGTAGATTTGTGTGAAAATTGGCTTCAAATTAACAAAGTATAGCGCACACAGCAACAGCGGTGCCGTCTAACACTCAGCTGCAGCAGTGAGAAAATGGTGGCAATGGGGAAAATGGCTGGGTCTTATAGGGCAAGGACATGTGACATACACTGCCAATGACACATGCCCTTGCTTGTGTGAAAAAAAGCAGTTCGCTCCGTGTGTGCGCTGCAGATAGGCTGACAGATTTCACCTCCCCACTGTAAATGCGGGAAAGAGAAAAAAAAATGGAGATCTTCATTATTTCTGCAGAGATCCATCCCCTGCCCCTCCCCCCGCCCCGCTGTACACTCAAACTGCGTATTAACATTAATTTTCAGCATTACTGAGAAAAAATCCAGTTATGATTTTGGTGCACGAACAGTTATCGAACATAACCTCGAACAGCCGAATTTTTTTCAAATCGTTCGGGTTCGCCGAATGGCTTGAGCACCACCCAAAACAGCTCGAATTTGAGATTGGCGAACAGTTTGAATCGAACACCGCTCATCTCTACACCGGAGCTACTGCAATGTCCCCAACCTACTGTCTCCTTCCCTGTTCCTGTAGAATGTAAGCCCTCAAGGGCAGCGTTCTCTTCCTTCTGTACCAGTCTATCATTGTTAGTTTGTTTACTGTAAGGGATATCTGTATTTGGTATGTAACCCCTTCTTATGTACAGCACCATGGAATCAATGGTGCTATATAAATAAATAATAATAATAAACCCAGTTTCTAGCTGGCATTATAGGAGATCGTGTTTTTTTCTATATACAGCAGTACTGTGGCATTGCTCTATATAGCACAAGTGATCGGAAGACCTCAGGTTCAATCTCAGGAGTGACAAATAAGGTGAAAAGTAAAAAAAAATATTTTTAAAAATATAAAAGAAATGTAAAAAAAAAATTTTAAATTTCAAATTAACCTCTATTTCCCCTGTTAAAAATAAATTAATAAAAAAATACACATGATATATTGCTGCATCCATAAAAGTGTGATCTACCAAAATATATAATTAATGAACTTGATCAGTAAATAGCATAATGAAAAAAAATTGAAAACCCCCAATATTTAATTTTTTTGGCAGCCACTAAACAAGAACAGCACAAAACCTGCCCTCATACTCCTATGTTGACAGAAAAATATAAAAGATATGGTTCTTGGAAGAGGGAGAGGAAAAAAATTAAAGCGCAAAAGTGGAAAATAGCCATGTAAGGAATGGGTTAAATGTTTATTTCCAGCGGAAGATCAGTGTTAGTCATGTGAAGGACACACAGATGTTCGGTTTAAGATACATCTCTACTGTGCTATAATTTTAATAAATCTAGCATCCGTGTATCCATCACATGGCAGGATTTTATATCAGACCTGTCACTTGTTTAAAAAATGCATTTAAAGTCTCTGAGCTCCAATAATTTCACCTTTTTTTGTTTTGTATTGCATCATTCTATTGCTGAGATATTCTCATTTATTGATTTTGGAGCGCAGAATGTGAAATCTCTGCTTGCAGTCCAATTGGGCACTTCTTCATAGTCTTCACAGGTGCTTCCAATCTCTGCTTAATAGCTAATCTAGCAGTATCAGAGGGTTCTGAGCTGTGATTGACAGTACCTGGGAATGAAGGGTGAAAGCTCACGCCCCAAGTTAACAATATGAAGACACTCCCAGTTGGACTGCAAAGCAGAGATTTCACACAAAAATTCATTACAAAAGCAAGAAATGTGAATATCTCAGCAATGAAGTGGTGCAGCACAAAACAGAAAAAAATCAGCAGAATAAGCGGAGATCAGAGATTTTTATAAGGTATTTAACTCAATTTTTTTCAGCAAGTGACAAATCCTACAATGGAAAGAAATTTACTAATGTTTAGCACCAAGCAGAAATCCTAAAACTGGGAGAAATTGATTTAGAAAGTATATTGTTTTTTTTACAGAAATCTGCAGTCAGGAGAGGAATGTATTTGAATGAGAACATCCTCTTTAAAATTATTACTACATATAATAATGAACGTTTAACCATTAAATATATTATCACCAAACATCGGCAAATTTTGTGCAAAGATCCCTATCTAAAAAATACAACCAATGTGAAATGAGAAGATCTAGGTACTCTGTTTGTTCAGATCTTTAACACACTGTTAGTTGCACTTCAAATTCATTCTTATTAAGATATGTGCAGAATGCTTCGGCATATTCCTCCCTTGCCAGGGATACTGATGTAAGGACTTCATAAGTAACAATTTTAGTGGGTTATTTAGATTTATTTAAAACAGCTGACAACCTTAACCAGAAGCAATATCACACCATTGTGCAGTGACAATACATCACAGCTAGAATGCTTTCTTAGGTGGCCCATTTGACTGAAGGAAAAAAATAAAGAACATTACATGCACTTCAGATATAAATGACTACAATTTTTGCAAGGAAACAAGAGCTATCGGTGCATGAGTAAGAGGGTTTTTGTAGAAATCCCATGCTGCTGTTTCGGTGTAGTCGTAAATCCAGGCACACATAAAGTGAGTTTACGTTTTTTTATTTGTCTACGAGTTTCGAAGTACAATCATTCTTCCTCAGGATAAAACACATATACAAGCAACAGATTGCAGACACTTTTAAAAGGTTGAAATTCAAATAATGGCTCCAAAGAGGTGTGTCAAAGTTCATTTGGTGTCGATAGTAGAGAATCAAGGGTTAACACTAAAAAAGGGAGTAAATAATGAAAAGCAAAAGTTTGTCATAATGTTGATCCTTTAGATCATCCATCCATATATTGCATTAGTTAAAAACAAAACTTATCTGTATGTTTGTCTGCAAAAAGAATATAAAATAAAAATGTAAAATTAAAGTGTTGATGAGGTTTGAATATATCAAGGTAATAATCCAGATATACAGGTGTATCCTTGCATAAAATGACAAGATAACACGATGCAGAAAGATATTCTGGTGCAGATATGTGTAGGTCAACATCTAATTAGACAAATACAATGGATTTTGTTGATTGTGATATATTTCTTGTGTGCTAGTTAATAAATGCTACATCTGTAGAACCTCTTTATGTGTATTCCTCCACAAAATGAGACTTTGGTTGACATGAACATTATGACACAATGTATGGTAGCTCAACTCCTGTGATGACAAATTTGTCATTGTGACCAAGGAGCTTTAAAGCAGATCTGACACCAGATTTTACAATTAAAACTGCATTATATTATGAAATCAACTTAATGAGTCTGATGTATGATTGATGGGTGCATTCCCACATAATTTTTTTCTAAAAGTTTAAACTCAATTTCCTCCCACCTAGCCATATTGGCAGCGCCTCAGTGTCTTCCCTATTGCTGAATATCCTAACACCTAGCCTGGTTGACAGATCCAGAGTGTCTCTCCTCACGGCTACTGCTGCTGAGATCTCACACTGCTCTGTAGAAGCTGCAGCTGTAACTCATTCTGAGTGGAGACTGAATCTCCACTTGGATTCATGAGCGTTCTCTAACTTTAGCTGGACTCATAAAATGCTATTTTTAATGTGTATTTTCCAAGTACAGTGGGGAAAAAAAGTACTTAGTCTTCACCATAGTGGAGTTTGGAGTGTGACTGTTTGAGGTTGCGGACAGGTGTCTTTTATACCGATAACAAGTTCAAACAGGTGCCAGTACTATAGGTAATGAGTGGAGGACAGAGGAGCCTCTTAAAGAAGAAGTTACAGGTCTGTGAGAGCCAGAAATCTTGCTTGTTTGTAATTGACCAAATACTTATTTTCCACCAAAATTTGAAAAAAAATTGTTTCCGAATCAGACAATGTGATTTTCAGGATTTGTTTTCCCATTTTGTCCCTCATAGTTGAAGTCTACCTATGATGTCAATTACAGGCTCTCTCTCATCTTTTTAAGTGGGAGAACTTGCACAATTGGTGCCTGACTAAATACTTTTTTCCCCACTGTAAGTACACCAGCCTCATCAAGTCTATGACATCTATTTAATAATTAATGCAGTTTGCATTTTCAAATCTGGTGACATATTTGCTTTTTATTTTACATCTGATTGCAGAGAATTGCAGGTCTACACATTTCTCTACTATGCTATACTATACACATAGTTGTGCATTAAATGCAGAAAAAGTAGCTTTGATTTATGCCGTGGATGCTCAATTAAGTGGTGTAGATAACAAATCTTCAAAGAAACCACTATATAACAGTAATTTCTATTTCATGCCTAAGCCAAAACTTATTCGTAATGTTCTTGTAAATGTTACTGCCTGGCTTATGCACTTGTAAAGAGGTAATAAAAATTAACCATTTATAGCGACGACTAACTTAATTTCTAGTTCATAAATATTTAGCAGAAAACAGTGAGCATTATTACAAGTTATTGTGTTACAGTTCCATTGAGCAGCATATACCACAACGTTCTTTATGTTGCTTATTGTCTAAAATTATGATGGCTGCAGGACATTCACAGCGCACTTTTGGGCATTGTGTGACTATTTTGCACTGTGAAATCTCTAGACCCCAAACATAGGAAGTGATTCATGCATAATTTATATATTTTAGCCAATTAAGTCTACTTTTGAGTTAGTCTGATGGCCTAGCAGCAATTCACGCTACCCAGCTGGAGTTCAGAATTCTAACTTTTCTAGCTCTTAAATTCTGCTAGGAAGGAAAATAATGGCACAGCAATCACAAATCCAAATGGGACCAATTTAAAATAGGTAGCAAAAACTATGTAATGTACATTGTTGATAATATTAATGAACAATCACATACTGTTTTAATTTTGCAACATGTTGCATTTTATTTTTCAAAGTAGAATTTTTGAATACTGAAATTAAAATGTGAATATAAATGACCAAATTCAGCTTCATATATATTTATAAAAACAATTTGGCAAGTACTAGCTCTGCTGTATTAATAAATAGCCACAATGTGGACTTTAAAATTGTAAGTGACTAATAAACATTGCTGTTTGCACACCTATTTTACCATAGAGACTCTTTGCTCATTTAAAAAGCTTGCCTATATTTTATCCAAGTTTGACCTTTAAAATGTAATGCTGTATTCTCATTTAGCAATGCACATAATTCCAATAAATTAGAGCGCTAGACTTGTATCATTTTTTACTACTTAACATTTTTTCTCACCAATTTAATACAAATTTAATAGATTTCCAAAGTCATTATCTAACAAATGGGACATATTACACCATGTATGCTGCATAACATTTTGTCTAGTTAAGTAAAAATATGACGGAAGTGTAGCAAAGGTTTTAAAAAGATGTTGTTCACAAATATGTAAGTAAGGCGCTGTGTTTAATAGATTCAACAATAATGGGAACTTTCAGTTAGTTTCCAGAAAAACATTTTTAGATATAATATATTCATAGAATATAACCTTGAGATATATTTGGATTTTACTTGTACAAAGGTCACAATTATATATTCTTTTAAATTGATTGCATTATCTAACATTAATAAGTGAAGAATCTTAAGTTCAATTGATGATAAATAAGCATATGTAAGCCTTTACCTTTGAGCGTTTGTAAGTGCTTCACAGTATTTGCACTCTATATATTGTATGCACATGCAGAGCTACCCCGGGTGAACTTAGTTCATGTGGCAGATTAAGTTGCAAACTATTATTATTCTTCTGGGAGACAGGTCTTATGCAGAATGTGGCTTCTAGGTAAAAGGGCAAAAGAATGGTCAGGAAACAGGCCGTGGTCAGGCAACAGAAAGGGTGCAGTCAGATGGCCGTATAACACGGAGGACAATCGAATCGCAATGCTTGGACTGGCCGGCAGTTCTCCTGACCCGAGCATGACAGCATGGCTAGCTGACTGCACCCTAATATTAACAAGCAAAGTAGGAGCTGAAAAAGTAACAGCAACGCCCATCAACCAAAGAGGAAACAGAGCACTCAGCTACATGCCTGGATGTTACAACTTGCATGGTTTTGAATATATATTGGAACCAATTTCTCTTTTGCTTTAATTAAAGTAGTGGTGTACAGTTTGGAACCTAGGCATGGAGATCTTCAGCGTTTAGTATGTGGCTTACTGGAAAGACTGACCCTCTGTGCTTGTTGCCACTAAATATTGGTGTAGGTCTTTATCAGTCACTTGAGGGTTTTGACCACTTGTCTCCTAAGGAATCACATTTAGGTAGTGTAGCTAGTTTTCTTTTAAATTTGTCGCTGTGAATATGCTTTCAACTGTATCTCTAGAAACATTCAATGCCTGTGCTATCTTTTTGTACTCTTGTTCCTTGTTTGCGTGTCTTCTCTTTTTGGACCACTCTTGACAACCCAAGCCTATTAGTGAACTGGGGTCAGTTGGCCATGAAGATTGGACTAAGAGTCCTCAGGAACACTGTCATTGACCGTGACATTTTGTGCTGAATTTGGAGAAGTTGTTATATTAGTTTTGTTGAGGTACATATATATATATATATATATATATATACAGTACAGACCAAAAGTTTGGACACACCATCTCATTTAAAGATTTTTCTTTATTTTCATGACTATGAAAATTGTACATTCAGGCTGAAGGCATCAAAACTATGAATTAACACATGTGGGATTATATATTTAGCAAAAAAGTGTGAAACAACTGAAAATATGTCTTATATTCTAGGTTCTTCAAAGTAACCACCTTTTGCTTTGATGACTGCTTTGCACAATCTTGGCATTCTCTTGATGAGCTTCAAGAGGAAGTCACCGGAAATGGTTTTCACCACACAGGTGTGCCCTGTCAGGTTTAATAAGTGGGATTTCTTGCCTTATAAATGGGGTTGAAACCATCCGTTGTGTTGTGCAGAAGTCAGGTGGATACACAGCTGATTGTCCTACTGAATAGACTGTAAGAATTTGTATTATGGCAAGAAAAAAGCAGCTAAGTCAAGAAAAACGAGTGGCCATCATTACTTTAAGAAATGAAGGTCAGTCAGTGCGAAAAATTGGGCAAACTTTGAAAGTGTCCCCAAGTGCAGTTGCAAAAACCATCAAGCGCTACAAAGAAACTGCCTTACATGAGGACAGCCCCAGGAAAGGAAGACCAAGAGTCACCTCTGCTTCTGAGGATAAGTTTATCAGAAATCGCAGGTTAACAGCAGCTCAGATTAGAGACCAGGTCAATGCCACACAGAGTTCAAGCAGCATACACATCTCTTCAAAAACTGTTAAGAGGAGACTTTGTGCAGACTTCATGGTAAAATAGCTGCTAGGAAACCACTGCTAAGGACAGGCAACCAGCAGAAGAGACTTGTTTGGGCTAAAGAACACAAGGAATGGACATTAGACCAGTGGAAATCTGTGCTTTGGTCTGATGAGTCCAAATTTGAGATCTTTGGTTCCAAGCACCGTGTCTTTGTGCGACGCAGAAAAGGTGAACTGATGAACTCTATATGCCATGTTCCACCCGTGAAGTATGGAGGAGGAGGTGTGATGGTGTGGGGGTGCTTTGCTGATTATACTGTTGGGGATTTATTCAAAATTGAAGGCATACTGAACCAGCATGGCTACCACAGCATCTTGCAGCGGCACGCTATTCCATCCGGTTTGCATTTAGTTGGACCATCATTTATTTTTCAACAGGACAATGACCCCAAACACACCTCCAGGCTGTGTAAGGGCTATTTGACTAAGAAGGAGAGTAATGGGGTGCTACACCAGATGACCTGGCCTCCACAGTCACCAGACCTGAACCTAATCGAGATGGTTTGGAGTGAGCTGGACCGCAGAGTGAAGGCAAAAGGGCCAACAAGTGCTAAGCATCTCTGGAAACTCCTTCAAGATTGTTGGAAGACCATTTCCGGTGACTACCTCTTGAAGCTCATCAAGAGAATGCCAAGAGTGTGCAAAGCAGTCATCAAAGCAAAAGGTGGCTACTTTGAAGAACCTAGAATATAAGACATATTTTCAGTTGTTTCACCCTTTTTGTTAAGTATATAATTCCACATGTGTTAATTCATAGTTTTGATGCCTTCAGTGTGAATGTATAATTTTCATAGTCATGAAAATCCAGAAAAATCTTTAAATGAGAAGGTGTGTCCAAACTTTTGGTCTGTACTGTATATATAAATATTATTGTTTCATTAGTTATTGCAAATGACAGAAAGTTTGTACATGTTGCTTATGGATCTGATTTGCAATGGGGGGTGACTAATCAGTGCAACTGTATCTTTTTATTTCTCTGACCTCCTATACATGGATAAACCTCGGGTGACTGCCTTAGATGGCCTATGCTCTATTTTCTGTGCCATGAGACAGAGTGTGCACGCACTTTACAGCTGGCAGATGGACAATACACAGTATGTACTAATTAGCTGACTTAGTTGCTGGAGCAGTGATAATGTCCAAGAACATAGCTTGTGCCTATAGGTCCATATTATGTGTTAGCTCACTATAATATACATTCCTTCTGGAGGCACTCAATTCTATGTTAGTATGTCTTCTAAGGCATAATATTTGTGTAATGCTACACAAATCCGATGAATTTGTTCACAAGTATGGCACATATTTAGTGGATTGAACATTATGGTTACATATTACCTATATCTATGATACAGTAGTTTGCATGAAGCTACCCAGCTTTCTTAAGGGACTTAAAGATGTGACTTATTTCATAAATGAAAAAGAAATTGCAGAATTCCATATAAAAGAAAACTGTAAGCCTTTTTACTTTTGTTCAATGATTCAACCAATATTTTAGGTTCTGTCAAGCTGTTATACCCAATCATGCTCTGTGTTACAATTGTCAGACCACCAACAATATATAAATAATATTTTAGCTTCTTATGTTAATAAAATGTGCATAACAGTGCATTAGTATTACAAGTGTTGGTGGAATGGATATTAGAGGGAACATAATATGGCTTGGACTACCCTATTTTATCAGTTCTTCAGGTGTCTGAAGATGTAGATCGTGAAGTCCTAGCTTCAGATGTTCCTCCCATATACAGATTTCATCAATACTGGTTATACTAATGCACTATTATGGGGACTGTGTGCAGCTGGGTAAGTCTATCTGCTTGTGCTATTATTTTATAAAGGGTCAGTCACTCACAAATATCCTCTTAAATTGCCCATTGTTTAGTTTTACTTATTAAGTGAAATAGAGAAAGGGTCTACAATATATGTAAGTATGAGCTTTGTGCACAGACTCTTACAGTAATTTGGATTTTGTAAATGTGAAATACCCCCCAGTTGTAAGCCATAATCCACAAACAAACAATATAAGACTCATTCACCATAGAGCAGATTGACCAGAAACTGTCTGTAGCAGGGTTGATAGCATGTTATGTAGCACACCTTTGTAAATTTGTCAGGTGGAAGGTTGATCAGTGTATGGTGGCAGAGAGAATGGTGTAATAGTACACAAAGTACCGTACCTTTACTTTTAAGAGATTATCACTGCAAACAGCATACACAATAAATCAGAAAGTGTTTTGTATCATAGGGATGGCTGGGTTTTCTTTTTTATTATTGTATCTGCTGTGTGACGGATTCATTTTCTGCATGAATTCAGATTTTTTTTTGTTCCTATAAAGAAGCAGGAAAATGGAATTCTTAATGCAGGTATGATAATATCTAAAAGGGAATTTGTCACCAGGTTTTTGCCATCAAATATGAGACCATTGCAACCTATACACAAAATTTTATACACAAAAACAAAATAGTTAAAAATATATTTTATATATTGTAGCATGATAAAATAATCACAAATTATGAAATGGGGGAGTTTAGATATAGAAAAATGGGCCATAGTACAGAGGGTAAGTAGCAATGTGAGTATTAAGCATAAAGGGGTATTCCCATCTCCAAGATCCTATCCCAGTATGTAGTAGGTGTAATAATAATAATATTTATTTATCAAGGTTCCTTACTAGTGATGAGCCAGTATGTTCTGTTAACCCTTTCAGCAAACATGCTCGGGTGCTCGCCGAGTATCTTCAGCGTACTCGGTGATATGTTTGAGTCACTCAGTGCTTATGATTTGCGACTGTTTCACAGTTTTAATACATGTGAGGAATGCTTAACAAATAGGCATTCCTCACATGTATTAAAGCTGTCAAACAGTCGCAAATCATGCGCATGGAGTGACTGAAACATAACACCCAAGCACGCTGAAGAACCTCGGAATACACCCGAGCATGCTCGCTCGCTCATCACTAATCGTTACCCCCTGTGCTATTTCCAATTTTCTTTTTCTGAACTCCCCCATTTTATAATTTGTGATTATTTTATCATGCTACAATGAATAAAATATATTGTTAACAATTGTGTTGGTTTGTATCAAATTTTGTGTATAGGCTGCAATACTTTTTGTGTATCGGTATCTAAAATGAGAGCAGCATAATGTAGTTGCAGATACCCGAATTCCTGTGATGTGTCACTTACTGGGCTGCTTAGTGTAGTTTTGATAAAATCACTGTTTTATCAGCAGATTATCACTGGAGGACTAGCAAAATGCAGCTGTCATTTAGCTATGTATAACCCCACCCAGACCATTATTTGACAGCTATCTGCCTATGCACAGTATTTAAAGAAAGTGGCCATTTGTGGCATCCCGGTACCTGTTCTACTACTGCTAAATGAGACAGTTGTAGTGTGGTACTAGATTTGTTCCATTTTGTGTACTGAATTAGGGGATATAATACATTGCATTGTAAGTTATACTTTCCTGCCATCTGCTGGCCAATGTGTGTATATGAAGTAATGATTATTCTCCTCACAACAAGTGGTGGCCATAGCAATGGCTTGGAGGAGTCTCCCAGCTCAGGGCTCCCACTTTGACTAGAACGTTGGTACAAACCAGTTGTGGGCGGTTCCTGCTGCCTCAGGAAGATTGAGGAGAGACATTAATCTCTCAGAGAAGAGTTTTCAATGCCAGTCTACGCTGAGGGGACATTTTTCCTCACATAATCTTCTTCACAAAAATAGTGAAGCGTCTTCTAGTCAGGAGAGAGAAAGCTGTACATGGACTCTCCTGCTTTCTGGTTATCCTGATCGCTTCTAGCCAGGACCAGATCCATGTGGCTGCCACACTATCGACTTTGTTTAAATCTACCCCCTGCAAGAGGGAATGGTGGGATGAAAACTGTGAGTACATCCACACTTTAGTGTGTTTTCCACAGAGAGCCAATGTGTGAAGGTCCTTCCATCAGTTTAATATTTCCTGGACTGTGCATAGCTTTTCCTGTACAGTTTTTATCCCACCATTCCCTCTTGCAGGCGGTAGGTTTAAATAAAGTTGGTGGCGTGGCAGTCATCTGGAACTGGTCCTGGCTGAAAGCGATCAGGATAACCAGAGAGCAGGAGAGTCCATGTACAGCATTCTCTCTCCTGACTAGAAGACACTTCACTCTTTTTGTGAAGGAGATTATGTGAGGAAAAATGTCCCCTCAGCGTAGACTGGCATTGAAAACTCTTCTCTGAGAGAATAATCTCTCCTCAATCTTCCTGAGGCAACAGGAACCGCCCACAACTGGTTTGTACCAGGTTCTAGTCAGAGTGAGAGCCCTGAGCTGGGAGACTCCTCCAAGCCATTGCTATGGCCACCACTTGTTGTGAGGAGAATAATCATTACTTCATATACACACATTGGCCAGCAGATGGCAGGAAAGTACAATTTACAATGCAAGAAAGTACAACTTACAATGCAATGTATTATATCCCCTAATTCAGTGCACAAAATGGAACAAATCTAATACCACACTACAACTGTCTCATTTAGCAGCAGTAGAACGGGTACTGGGAAGCCACACAATCAGTGGTGTTGGTGGGGCTATGCAGAGCTCAGGACTCAGAGAGTTGCGAGAACTGCAGAGGAGAAAACAATGATTTTATCAAAACTGCAACAAGTAGCCCAGTAAATGACACATCGCTGGAATCAAGGTCCCTGTCCCTACATCATGCTGAACTCTGATGTGGTAGTAAAAACTTGTTGACAGAATCCCTTTTAATGTAATTATTTCAATCAAAAAAGTAATTTTGCGCAATGTAACTGAGAACTATAATAGTGGGACCACTATTTTAAGTATATGCTGAGGATATGGAGCTTTTAGAAACATGAGCTTCAACTGCTTTCACATTATAAAACAATTAGGACAGAATGCAAAATGTTGTGTTAAAATTACAGCACAAAATAAACCTTGTGTTTATAGGAGGATATTTATATTATGGTGAATTCATCTGAAATCTTCCAAATTCAGATTTTTGTGATGTAATAATATGCTCTGATTAAAAGTTCATTAAAAAGACCAATATATATTATGGGCTTAGAAAATATGTTTTTTTTCCCAAAATGGACAGATTACTCATGACATAGCGATAATACAAGGACCATTCATTGTACAGGTAGTTTTCAACAGAACTTTGCTTTTAAAGTTACTAAATATTATAAGTGACCTAAAATACAATCTTTTGTGAAAATTCTATGGTGCTGTAACATTTCATGTTAGCTTTAATGTATGAAAAGGCAATAATTGCAAAAAGGCGAGAATATATTTTCATGATTGGATTGTGGTTCATTTTAAAGTGACTTAGTTTTCTATATTGAGGTGAGAAGAGTATGTCCTAAAAAAGATAAAGCAAAGAAAAATAGTGAAAATTTACTAAAAGGCTAACTGGTACATTTATGATGCAATCATTATACTGGCATTTCAGTTTTAGCCATATGTGGAGGAGAGTGCAGTGATTGACAGCTGTTATCACATCGCAGTGGCCACTGACACTGGAAACACTGATCCTTGTCAACTAACCCTAGTGATGCTGTGACCAATAGCTAATTCTACATTAACAAAAGAAAATCCTCCTTTGCAATCCAGTTGTCAGCCTTAGCTATAAAGATACCAGTATTGTAACATCCCTGGCGGCGTGCTGGCATGGCTTACCACCTCCCACCATGCAAGACCGCCATCTTACCTATCAATACAGGCTGCACACTTTGCTCCAGTACCTGCTGTGTCTCTTGTCTGATTGCTTAGGGCGGCGGCGTGGCTAGTGCCTGATTCTTATAGTTACTGTGTGCGCACTCCTAATGCCTCCCCAGCCTATTGCTGTAAGTCACTGGATACTTAAACCCCCTCCACCCAGTAGGGGGTGCCTGAGCAACACTTTCATTCAGTGTGTTCTGTGCATCTGAGTTGCCAGGTCCTGTCCTGTATCTGGTCTGTTCCGCCACCGCTGGGGCTGTATACCCAGGCCTGTTACCTGTATCTGTGACTTCTAGTCTGTTTCCGCCATCCTGGGGGCTGAGTTCCCAGGCTCGTTCCTGTATTTTGTTCCTGGGTAAGTTCCTGTCTGAACAGTGTCCTAGCCCGTTACCTGTTTGTCTCTATGTCCAAACCTTCTCTTTTCCTGCAGTGTCTGAACCTGCACCTAACTCCAACTCGTTGTCTCTGTACTTCTGTTTGTGAGTTTTGTGTCCACTCGCTACTTCATTGTAAGTATCTTGTGTGTATCTGGTTCTGCTTGTCCCGTTTCCCTGCCTATGTATCTACCTCCTGTTTTCTACCTATCTTCCTGTATCTTCCAGTCTGTTCCATGTGAACAGAGCCCTGTCATGTCTGCCTGCACCTTCTGCTCTGCTCTGATTGTTCACCGCACCTGCGGTTTTGCTCCGCTCTGCTTGTTCACCACACCTGCGGTCTTGTTCTGCTTGTTCACCACACCTGCGGTTCTGCTTTGCTCTGCTTGTTCATCACACCTGCGGTTCCGCTCTGCTTGTTCACCGCACCTGCGGTTCTGCTCTGCTCTGCTTGTTCATCGCACCTGAGGTTCCACTCTGCTCTGCTTGTTCACTGCACCTGTGGGTTTTGTTCTGCTCTGCTTGTTCACCACACCTGCAGTTCCGCTCTGCTCTGCTTGTTCACTGCATCTGCGGTTCCGCTCCACTCTGCTTGTTCACTGCACCTGCGGTTTTGCTCTGGTCTGCTTCTTCACCGCACCTGCGGTTTTGCTCCGCTCTGCTTGTTCACTGCACCTGCAGTTTTGCTCCGCTCTGCTTGATAACCGCACCTGCGTTTTCGCTCCGCTCTGCTTGTTCACCGCATTGGCGGTTTAACTCTGCTCTGCTAGTCCACCGCACCTGCGGCTCCGTTCCTGTGTCGCAGTGTGTACTGGTCCCTATCCTGCCTGCGTTCCTACCTGCCAATACCTGCCTGTCTGCATGCCAGCCGTGCCTGCCAGTGCCCACCTGTCTGCATGCCAGCCTAACCTGCCTGTTCCTGTATTTCCCGGTGTGGGTCAACAGCTGTGGCGGGGGTCTGACCTGGAGTAGCACCTGGTCCCTCTTCTTGGTTCCTCCCTGATTCACGGAGCCACCGTGTGACCTTGGTTGGACCGAGTTGATACTTAGTTACGCCCCTCCAGGCACTTCTCGGTTCATGGTCCAGTGGGATCACTAATCAAGCTCATGCCCGTCAGTCTGGGCGCGAGCGTAACAAGTATTAACTGTTTAAAAGAGAATCTAAGACCAATCATAGGTATCTTCTAATAGTTTCCTAAATATTTCACATGCAGAATTAAAAAAAAAACCAAAAATTAATGTAAAATTACCATCTGCTCGACTTTAATTTGATGCCCTATCCTTAGGATAAATTAACAATATCTGGTTGGTTGGGGTATGACACTCGGCACCCCCACAGATCAGCTGTTCCCAATGCGAGCGACAGCTGGATGTGTTCAGTTTTCTGTGCTCAGTCATCATTATAAAAGTCAACCCCTTTAACATTTAAATTGAACTGTTTGGGGAACACAATTAAAAATGCCATTTTGATTGCTTCATGTGTTTTAATAATTTTAAATACAAGCTGAAGAGGAAAAAAAATTTTCATATAAAAAATCTATAAAAAACTGAAAATGTTATGATTCTTTGAATGTGATAAACTTTTTGCATTGGGGCCCTAACACAGGAGCCCATGGAAAAGGGGGCTTAGTCAGAATGCTGATCTGAACTGTTATCCCACTGCTGCTGATTTATGCTTCACTTGTGGCCTTCTCCTCTGATATTGGGGGAGTTCTGGGAGGGGTTCCGGATTCTGACTTCCTTCAGTGGAGCATCCGTATAATTAACCACTTCCTGACATATGACGTACCAGTACGTCATATTTTGTGGATGCTTCCCGCAAATGGACATACTGGTACACCATCGTGCGGTCACAGGATCTGTGTTCGCAAGATTGTCGCTGGGAGCTAGGCTTAAGTGATAGCCGAGCTCTTGCTATCACAGCCAGGGACAGTGCCTACACTGCTCCCAGCTGTTTTACCCTCTAAATGCTGTGATCAATAGCGATTGCAACATTTAGAAGGTTAGGAGACGGACTGGTCTCCCCTTCTATCGGACAACCTACGATGATGTCATGGGGGCACGATGGTTGCCATGACAGCAGGACCTCTTGGTCTGTCAGCTATGTTGGCCTGTCAGAGTAATACTGACAGCTATAATGCATTTCGATGTTGGTGCATTGCAATGCATTATATCAGTGCATTGATTTTTAAAATATAAAAAAATGCAAAATAAAGAACAAAAAAAAATTATACCAATAAATAAGTATCTATATTTTTGTAAAAACAAAAATAAACAAAAAAAAGTAAACATATTTGGAAAAACTTGATCTATAAAACTGTCACACTAGTTAACTCCTTCAGTGAACACAGAGCAAAAAATAAAAAATAAAAAACATAGCAAAAAACTGCGTTTTTTCATCATGCCGCCGAACAAAAGTGAAATAAAGCGTGAACAAAAAGATAAATATAAATAAAAATATCGCTGAAAACGTCATCTTGTTCCCCAAAAAACAATTCACCATACAGAAGAATTCAGCAGAATAATAAAAATGCAGAATATAAAGATGCAAAAAATATTTTTCTCTATAAAATTGTTTATATTGTGTAAAAGAGGCAAAACATAACAAAATGCAATGTGGTATCGCTGTAATCGTACTGACCAGAAGAATAAAGCGTTCTTATCAATTTTACCATATGGTAAAAATCAAAAATCTAAATAGAATGATCAAAAAATTTATGTGCCCAAAAATGGTACCAATGAAAGTGTCAATTCATCCTGCAAAAAACTAGCCCTCACATGAGTCTCTCGACAGAAATATAGAAATATTATAGCTCTCAAAATTTGGCGATTAAAAAACTTTTTTTTGTAGAAAAAAAGCATTTTTTAGTGTGTGTGCATTTTCATTTGTGACCTTGGCTGGTAAATGCCATTGTCTTTTTGCTATATCTATAATTGAATTATTTTGGGAATTTTTAAAGCTCCTTTTATTGCTTTGACTGTGCTTTTTATTTTACTGTAGTGTAGGGATTCACAAGACAATGAGGACCCTTGATGAGGGTTGCAAGATTGAGTATTTTAACATAAATATTAACCAATATCTCCGAATGTTATTTTTTTTTGCACATTTTATCTTTACAGGGTGCAGCCAGGCCCATCCATGATGACTTTATAAAGTAGGGACTTTGCAGCCTGCCTAATCAAATTGTAGGTGTGTGTAATAGGCTTCTGACTGGGTACTGTGCTATACACGTGTGCGAGTTGTACCCTATTGAAAACTTCATATGTGTGCAATTCTAATACTAGGCAATCACCTCCTCCATGGATTGGTAGGCTGAGATTGGTTGTTTCATCAGTATTTTGCACCTGTGTCATCTCCTTTAGTAGGATAGTCTGCTGCATCCTTTTTGTGTATTTTCCTTTGTGACCTTGGCTGGTGAATACCATCGCCTTTGTGCTATGTCTATAATTGAATTAATTTGGGATTTTGTAATGTTCCTTTTATTGCTTTGGTTGTGTTTTTTTATTTTACTGTTGTGTCATAGAAGCCAAACCAAAAAAATGGCGCTCCTTTCCTTCTGAGCCCTGCCTTGTGCCCAAACAGTAGTTTTCCAACACATATGGAGTATCAGTGTACTCAGAAGAAGCTACACAACACATTTTGGGATCCATTTTCTCCTGATACCCTTGTGAAAATGAAAAAATTGGGGCTAAAGTAATATTTTGCGGAAAAATTTAAAATTTAAAATTTTAATTTTCTCCTTCCACTTTGCTTTAATTCCTGTTAAGCACTTAAGGATTTAACAAATTTATTGAATGTGGTAATGTGGTTTTGGCATGCTAGTCTTCCTCTAAAATAAAGACACAAAGGGATACAGACAAGGATAAAAGAAACATCAATCCGTCTACATGCTTTCAGACTACAGAAAGGGAGAAGGGGAAGGATTAAGTGAGGCAAACCAAGACATCAAACAAACTTCCAAACAGATATCTCTAGAGACGACTCCTTGATGATCTCTCTTCACACAGCTCACACCTCCAGTTCCAAAACAGGTTAAAGCAAGCTATCACTGTCGACTACTCAAGCTAAGAGGTGAATATTTATAGCAGAGGGGAGTGGAAAACTCAGAACAGCTGAAATAACTCAAGACATAACTCAAGACAGAGAGCTCTAGTACAAGCAGAACCTAGTTTACCTATTAGATACATAAATGCTGCAGAAAATCTGCACCATCAAAAACTCACCAAATACTTATCATGGGATCATAGCCCAAATGTTATGACTGATCAGTTTTATATATTTACACAAATACATATACAAACTGTGAAACACGCACACACATACCGTATTTTTCAGACTATAAGATGCGCCGGACCATAAGAGGCAACTAGGTTTTAGAGGCGGAAAATCGAAAAAAATGTATGCAAAAAATGTGGTAATGATGCCCTTTTAAGGGGGTGGGGGTCTGCTGCTGACACTGTTTTAGGGGTAATGTCCTCCAATTCTGGTAATATTCCCCATCCTGGTAAATATGGCCCCCTCTTTCCTGTTATATGTGGCCCTCATCCCCATCCTGATATGCATGGCACCCCTCATCCCCATCTTGGCATGCATGGCACCCCTCATCCCAATACTGGTATGTATGGCACCCTTCATCCCTCATCCTGGTATGTATGGCACCCTTCATCCCTCATCCTGGTATGTATGGCCCTCCTCATCCCTCTTACTTGTATATATTGCACTCTTCATTCTTCATCCTGGTATGTATGGCCCCCATCATCCCATCCTGGTATGTATGGCACCCTTCATCCCTCATCCTGGTATGTATGGCACCCTTCATCCCTCATCTTGGTATGTATGGCCCCCCTCATCCCTCTTCCTGGTATGTATGGCACCCCTCATCCTGGTATGTATGGCACCACTCATCCCTCATCCTGGTACTTATGGCCCCCTCATCCCTCTTCCTGGTATGTACGGCACCCCTCATCCTGGTATGTATGGCACCCCTCATCTCTCTTCCTGGTATATTTGGTAACCCTCATTCATCTTCCTGGTATGTATGGCACTCTTCATTCCTCTTCCTGGTATGTATGTCCCTGCCATGCGATACTGCCATGCGTCCTCACACTGTGAGATGCTATAGTGAAAAAGTCACTGCTCCACATGCTGGGACTGTGTGCGTGGAGAGCAGTGACCACACGCTCACGTTAATAGCGTGCACACTGTACCCGCAGCGCAGCTCCTGCAGCCACTCGTTGATCATGTGTGCCTGCTATTAAAGACCATGAATATTCACTACAACCCATGGGCGTGGGTTTTAGTGAATATTCATGGTCTTTAATAGTGGGTACACTGACCGCCGAGCTACAGCAGGAGCAGCGCTGCAGGTACAGTGTGCATGCTATTAAGGTAAGTTAATGGTCACTGCTCCCCACGCACACAGTCCCAGAGTAGGGAGCAGTGACTATTACGGTACAGCATCTCACAGTGTGAGGGCACATGGCTGTAACGCCATGTGTGGCTCACACAGTGAGATCCCTGTCGGCAGCAAAGCAGGACGCAGCTCTGGAGGAGAGAGGAGGTGAGTATAATTGTTTTTTTGTGTGTGCAGCGTGATGGGGATAAGTGGGTGCCAAGCATATCAGGATGAGGGGTGCCACTCATACCAGGAAGAGGGATGAGGGGGACCATACATACCAGCATGAGAGATGAGGGGGGACATACATACCAGGAAGAGAGATGAAGGGTGCCATATATACCAGGAGCTGCCCTGCAGGTACAGTGTGCACGCTATTAAGGTAAATGCCATGGGCGTGGGGAGCAGTGAATATTAATTTTCTTTAGTAGCGGGCACAGTGTAGGCTGCAGCAGGCAGCTGCTGCCTCCTGTGCCCCGCTCCTCCACTGCTGCCGCTCTCCCAACACCCACCACCACCCACAGCCACTAATATAAAAAATAATATTATTAAAATTAAAAGAAAGGGAAGCCTTTTTGATTTTTCACCTTAATACACCGGAGCCTGATGGCCTTAATCGGGAATATGATATTTTATATTAGTAACAAAACTGTCCTTTTTACCTGAGATGTTATACCTTTTGTGACATCAATATATGATATAATCTGACATGGATTATAAATAGTATTCTATATCGATATTTCTAATGTAATGTATTCCGGTTGAAGTGATTTATTTATATAGATATATATATATATAATTTTTATTAATTTTTATTATTTAGTTTTTCTCTTTTTCTTTTTTTACTACAGGCACCATAGGGATCCATAAGGTATCTGTTATCTACCTGCCTGCGGTTCCTCTTTGGATTCTCTTTTCTATTTCTTTTCCTAATCTCTTTTTTTCCCCCTTTTCTTTCTTCATTTTTCTCTTTTTATCACGTTATTGTGCTAAACACATTCAATATATGGGTTACATACATATGCTGAGTCTTTCCTTATCACTTCTCTGTTGAAACGCAAATTGCGCATGCGCAATATCGCGCGTCACCCAAGCCTCATTTTCAAATACATGTGACGTCACTTCCTTGATATGGATCGCTCGTGGAACGCACTCAGTGAGAGCGCGATTAGCTGGTACTTCCGCCCCACCTCCCCGCAAGTGTATTTAACAGCGAGGAGATTGCTGTCTCTCCACAAGCAGGCATGCACTGCATGCATTAACAACACTACATGGCTTTTTGAGCACCGAGCACCAGCCAAGGTAATGTTCTATCTACTATTATCATGTTTCCTCTCAAGTTCTCTGATGCTTCTTTGGCTTTCCTATGTACAGGCTCACATTATTAAACTGTGTGACTTACTTGGGATTTCTATGTAGGTAGATACTGTGCCCATGTTCTCAGGTTTTTTGATTATCATGATCTCTTATGTGCCACCTTTTTTATTTTTCTTTGAGTCTCCATGATGTTATCCTGTCTGCTTCATATTTGGCTAACATGTTGTTTATTCACTTCTTAATGAGTTTTGTGTACTTGCTCATATACCTACCTTTGTATATATTCATGACCCTATATGTGAATGTTTCTTGATAAAGGCAATAGCCATCTTTTTTGGCATCATACATTTTCTCTTTATTGTGCCGAAGGTATATATTTCATATATTATTTTTTCCTTCTGAGCACAACCTTTAGTCCGTGCGAATCCATTCTAACTTTATATATATATAAATATATATATATATCAGACTATAAGACGCACCCCTCACTTTCCTCCAAAATTTTGGAGGAAAAAAATGCGTCTTATAGTCCGAAAAATATGGTGTTTATATACAGGGTGGGCCATTTATATGGATAAACCTAAATTAAATGGGAATGGTTGGTGATATCAACTTCCTGTTTGTGGCAAATTAGTATATGGGAGGGGGGAAACTTTTTCAGATGGGTGGAGACCATGGCGGCCATTTTGATGTTGACCATTTTGGATCCAACTTTATTTTTTTCAATGGGAAGAGGGTCATGTGACACATCAAGCTTATTGAGAATTTCATGAGAAAAACAATGGTGTGCTTGATTTTATCCTAACTTTATTCTTTCGTGAGTTTTTTACAAGTTTATGACCACTTATATAATGTGTTCAAAGTGCATCCCATTGTGTTGGATTGTCAATGGAACCCTCTTCTCCCACTCTTGACACACTGATAGCAACACCGCAGAAGAAATGCTAGCACAGGCTTCCAGTATCCATTGTTTCAGATGCTGCGCATCTCGTATCTTCACAGCATAGACAATTGCTGCTGAAGATGAAATGATCTTTAAAAGAGCTGACACTGTACACATATGTGTATATATATATATATATATATATATATATATATATATATATATGTCAGGAATATTATAAAATATTAATATCAGGGAAATGTTCGTCCATATCTGCCTGACATAGATGTTCACCCCCCTCCCTTATTCCCCTTCTGCTCAGCACAAAAGCCCCAATTAACCCACGCCTGGGAAATAGTTTATGCAAACAAGGCCAGCCAAGGAGTGTTATAACTTTGTTAGGAAGCAAGCATCATGTCTCTGAAAGACGCAGAAGGTAATTAAAATGCAGGCTTGCACTAATTTGCGTGTAACTGTTGAAGCTGCTTCCCAAGCCTCAAAGGAAAATTTCTAGACGCGCTGACTCTGATATGAAATATGAAATCTTGTGAGTTCCATAGGTCCGACAGTAACGGGACCCATATGTGTAGTGACCAAATCAGCCCAGGAATGTATAGGTAGTTTTCCAGGGCTGTAACCAAAATCAGGGAGCTGTAGCGCAAAATCACCAGAATAGCAGACTGCAGTTATGTGATGTGTGATATCTAAATAAAGATAAAATCAAAAGGGAAAAATGGCGTAGTTTGCAAGCTTCTGCGATCAACAAGCGATGAGTTATCCCAGAAGTCAGCGTTTTTAATTAAAATGTACAGGCTGGAGACTGGCCCACATGATGTCACCACATGGGGCGTGTGGCCAGATCTCCCATTAGGTATAAGAGAATCTATGGATAAGACAGGAGCACTCATTGCCAGGGGGGAATAAGAAGTATAAGCAACGGGTCCTGTTCAATAACAGCATATTCCGACCGGGGAGCCCCTCCTTCATCTATATTGAATCGTCTCCTCAATCGTATAGTGTAAGAAAAGTTATCTTCTTTCCTCCTGTTTATTTTATGTAACTGCGTATGTATTTTAATGTCCCCTTTGTAACATCCTTGTATATATTTTTCCTAAACATTGCTTCCCTTTTGGATTAAATATAAAATTTAAAAGTTCTGTTTCTTTTGTTCTGTAATCGTTCGCTTCCCCGGAGCCATATACGCTACCAAAACGCAGGCGTCCGGCCAGGCCTGTATTATATTTAAAACTCTGCCGGTGGTGGCAGAGAATTAATAATTGGGCTATCGGGAAGCTGACAGTGACCGTACGGAGGGCGTTAAACACGGATTCCAGGCTGTGGAACCCAGAGTGTTGTGCCATGCGCTCAATGGTTGCTTACCAATACCTACGTAGAGAGTAGTCTGGATCGCGTGCTCGCGACTCCGGACGAAATACTAACAGCGTGACGGCACGGTGAGATATTGCGTGATCTCCCCGGTGTCGTTCCTGACTGTGTGTGTGTGGAATCCCTGACAATATATATATATATACACACAGTATATACACACACAAATACACACTGTCAATGGAGCTGGGTAATTATTGATAGTAGTTATTGGTATTGTGCAGGTATATTTTTTTATTTTGCTGTTTAACGTGTTATATTGCAAAAAACATGTTTGGGAAAAAATACCACTCTACTTCAAATCACCAATTAAATGCCAAAAAATATAATCCTGTATGCTTAGACATTCTGAATAATTCTTATAGACGTGTAGAAGACACTTGCAAGTCAAGGAATATAGCAACATTGTATGAGTTAAGATGTATGCAAACATTCAATGTGAAATTAAGGTACTTAGCACACAAATTGGCAAATTAATTTGCACCTACTAGCCTTGACAAAGCAACCCTTCTCTATACAGACACTAACCATTTCTATCTGATATGTCGCTCCTGGGCAAATAGATTCCAATACAAATTGAAAACAGCCTTGATCTTCTACTTACCCAAGTAAGGAGGTAGCACAGCTTCCATTAGTTCAAGGTTGATTTTAATTACCATTGAATCCTACCTGCCCTTTAATTTTGTAGACTTTTGTCCCGAGAGAGGCATGCCTGATAGAAATGGCTATGCTCACTACAGAGAAAGGTCATCTTGTCATGGTTAGTGGGCACACACGAATTAGCCAATTTGTGCACTAAGTACATTCATTTTATAAATCTATTCTATATAACAGTAAATATAGCAGTCTAAATTTCACATATTTAATGTCTGCATACATGTTAGCACTTACAAAACGCTGTTCTATTCTTTGGCTTGTATATAATACAGTCATGGCTGCTTGTACCTGCTCACGTTTGCTTCATTCTTTTGTTATTCATTTTTTTGTTATAGCAAACACTTGCCTGCAGCATTTTAGTCTTCAAAATGCACATAAACGCCTGCAAAATGTTAAAAAATAATGATGCTCCATGTTGTGTGTGAAAGCGCCTTCATAGTGGTTATTCGTCCTTCAGAATCTGGGGTATTAGTTCTGTTTAATCTACAGAGAAAGCTGCTCTGTGCATTAATCTGTCGGTGCTCTGACTTTTTTTTTATGTAAATTTCATAATTCATAATTACTTATTGGCTTTGACTGCTGGACCACTTGAGTACCAGTTATCTTGACAGTCTACATACAGTATAGATTCTATCCATATACTAGTAAATTATGTAAACTGCTGAAAAGCAATAAAGTAGAATAAAAAAAGTATTGTAAGAAAATCATCCATTTCTGTTGAAAACAGATTTTCTCTGCCCTTTCAAAATTTTTGGTCAAAAGGAAATTATTCTCTTAATATGCAATAAAACTGAATGTCAATGGCCCACAATTTAAGAGCTTCTTCAAGGATCTCTTTGATACTCTTTAATGTGGTTATATTGTCTGCACTGTATATTACCCTTTGAATTACATATTGTCAACATAACATTAATAGCAAAGAAAGCCAAATATTCATCTAAATTGCTTTATGCTCAATTTCATACTCCCTCAAATGAGCAATGCAGATTTTAATGAAGTTCTATCACATTTTAATATAACTGTGAACATTTATTTGTCACAATATAACAATGTACGCAAAGCTGAGCTATCTTAATAGCTAGAGTCATGCCCTCTTCTAGAGGAAATCTGACATACCGCTACAGATCCCTGTTATTGTTTCAGAACTGAAGAGTATATAAGGTCAGTAGTTCAATATTGCAATTCTAATAGCATTACTCCCACTGGGATTTTTTCTTTCATCGGGATACAATTGGGTAGTAGAGAAAGAAATTCTCATTCTTTCTAGCCAAAGAATGAATTCCTGTCACAATTTTGTTCTTTGAAAGACCTAACTAGTGGTAAATTAACTCCTCATTGAAAATTTAACACGCTGAACATAAAATAAATGATGGAAGTTTTAGATTAGTTAAAATGCCTCTGCCTGTGAATCTCACAGGCTCCTTGAGTCTTAAAGGGCAAATACCTCTGAATTCTACCAATGCCTAAGTGCCCCAGGCTTTATAAGAATTCTTCTCACAGTGCTCTATGGTTGAGGAATATGGGCTTTTTTTGCTCTATGTTACTTTTTTATTGTTCCCAGGTTACAACTTAGTTTGTGTTCCTGATCATGTCCTGTATGCTATTAGCTCCAACTTCTACCTACCATTTGTTTATAAAAGATCCTGCCTGTTTTCACCCTTCTTTTGTATTGCTATGCTTCTTGCCTGCTGACTTAGCACCAACAAAGGGGTGTGCTTTATCAGAACATGGAAAGAGAAAGGGGCATAGTCTAAATTGTGATCCTGCAATCAAGAGATTAAGAGCTGTTCTGCAGTACCTGGCAGCAACTTCTACATTTTGAATGGATATACGTATTGCTGCTTATCTGGCAGGCAATTAACGATTTAACTGCTTTTAGTTGCAGTCAATTTGAAACCTTTGTTAATGTCAATATTTACCCAATTTCAACTACAGTTTGGGTAAATTTAAGCTCTGCCTTAATCTCTTAAGGACAAAGCCAATTATGCCCTTAATGACCGGACAAATTTTACAATTCTGACCATTTTCACTTTATGAGGTAATAACTCTGGAGCGCTTCAATGGATCCCACTCATTCTGAGATTGTTTTTTCGTGGCATATTGTAATTCATGATAGTGGTAAAATTTCTTTGATACGACTTGCGTTTACTTGTGAAAAAAATGGAAACTTGGCAAATATTTTCCAATTTTAAAACTTTGAATTTTCATGCCCTTAAATCAGAGAAATATGTCACACAAAATAGTTAATAAATAACATTTCCCATGTAATATCGGCGTCTCTGCCCCCTGACAGGCAGAGACGCCGTCCCTCTTACCGCCGCGCTCCCGGCCCGGCGTCTTCCGGCTCTCCTGCTGCTGCTGCCAGCGCGTGCAGCTTCCCAGGCACTGTGCTTAGGGCGCGCGCGCTCCCTCCCTCTTAAAGGGGCCTCACACGCTGTCCTAAGGAGTCCCCGGCCAATGGCCGGAGGACCTCTCATATAAAAGGCAGCTTCTCCAAAATGGAGGTGCCCATGCAAGGTTGTAGCTTTGTGTCCTAAACTCTGCTTCAGCCCTCAGGTCCCGCTGCTAGTCTGACTACCTGTCCAGTCCACCAGCCTGACTACCAGTCCAGTCTGCCAGCCTGACGACCAGTCCAGTCCACCAGCCTGACTTCCAGTCCCGTCCACCAGCCTGACTTCCAGTCCACCAGCCTGACTAACAGTCCAGTCCACCAGCCTGACTACCAGTCTAGTCCACCAGCCTGACTAACAGTCCAGTCCGCCAGACTGAATACCAGTCCTGTCCACCAGCCTATGCATATCATTGATCCCGCCAAAGTGATGAATGTGGCCCCCTTGGACCTGTCTCATCTCCCACCCGGTAAGACATTTGTAGTGGTTCCGGATCGTAAGAAGGTTCTTCACTGGGGTCATTCATCTAAACTAGCCGGCCATGCTGGCCAGAAGAAGACCTTCCTGCTCATTACCAGGTATTACTGGTGGCCTACCCTGTGCAAGGATGTGGTAGACTTCATCACAGCCTTTTCGTCCTGTGCCCGCAACAAGGTTCCCAGACATCTTCCAGCCGGCCGTCTCCTGCCTCTTCCCGTACCTGCTGCCCCGTGGCAACACATTGCTATGGACTTTATTACTGATCTCCCTGTTTCTGCCGGTTGTATGGTCATTTGGGTGGTTGCTGACTGCTTTTCTAAAATGGCCCACTTCATCCCTCTGTCTGGTCTCCCATCTGCATCTGTGCAGGCTAAGGACTTCATCCATCACATCTTTCATCTCCACGGCCTACCCCTCCACATTGTGTCTGATCGCGGGGTCCAGTTTACTTCGCGTTTCTGGAGAGCTAAGTGTAAGCTGCTGGATGTCACCCTGGATTTCTCCTCAGCTTACCATCTGCAGTCCAATGGCCAAGTGGAACGTATCAACCAGATCCTTATCAGCTTCCTCCGGCACTTCGTCAACGCTCACCATACCGATTGCGTAGATCTCCTACCATTGGCCGAGTTCTACTATAACAACCATGAGAGTGAATCTTCTTCCAAGTCCCCGTTCTTTGTGGTCTACGGTCAACATCCCTGGATTCCGTTTCCCGTCTCCGCTTCAGTGGACAACTCTGCCGCGGAGTCTCTGGTCAGCGAATTTTCCACCATTTGGGAGGACACTAGGTCCGCACTTCTTCAATCCTCCGAGCGGATGAAGAGATATGCTGATAAGAGACGTCTGGATCCGCCTCAATTCCGTCCGGGAGACAAGGTTTGGCTCTCCTCCAAACATGTTCATCTCAAAATACCCTCCTATCAGTTGGGTCCTCGGTTCATCGGTCCATTTGAAGTCCTCAAGCAAATCAACCCAGTAGCCTACAAGTTAAAACTCCCGGCCACCTTACAGATTCCAAACTCCTTCCACGTATCTCTCCTCAAACCAGTTGTGCTTAATTATTTTTCCGACAACCCAGGTACCTCCCCAGCTCCAGTCTCTGCTGAGGATGTCTATGAGGTAGAGAACATTCTGGCCACCAAGAGGGTAAGAGGAAAAACCTTTTTTCTGGTGGATTGGAAGGGGTTTGGCCCAGAGGAGAGAACTTAGGAACCCAGGGAGTACATCCACGCCCCGCTTCTCCTTAAAAAATTTCTTTCTGGCCTAAAAAAGAGGGGGCGTAAAGTGGGGGGTACTGTAGTATCGGCATCTCTGCCCCCTGACAGGCAGAGACGCCGTCCCTCTTACTGCCGCGCTTCCGTCCCGGAGTCTTCCAGCTCTCCTGCTGCTGCTGCCGGCGCGATCAGCTTCCTGGGCACTGTGCTTAGGGCGCGCACGCGCTCCCTCCCTCTTAAAGGGGCTGCGCACGCCGTCCTAAGGAGTCCCCGGCTAATGGCCGGAGGACCTCTCATATATATATTGCCCGTGCAAGGTTGTAGCTTTGTGTCCTAAACTCTGCTTCAGCCCTCAGGTCTCGCTGCTAGTCTGATTACCAGTCCAGTCTGCCAGCCTGACGACCAGTCCAGTCCGCCAGCCTGACTACCAGTCCAGTCTTCCAGCCTGACTACCAGTCCAGTCCGCCAGCCTGACTACCAGTCCAGTCTGCCAGCCTGATTACCAGTTCTGTCCGCCAGCCTGACTACCAGTCCAGTCCACCAGCCTGACTACCTGTCTCCGCCAGCCAAGTGTACTCTCCAGCCCAACGGTCGGCCTATGATTCAAACCCGCCAGTCTGTCTATGGGCCTGGCTTGCCTGCCTACCCAGAGAACGTACTAGTAACCTGCCGTGCCTATCAGTTAGCCTACCTGGAGGCTCCTGTCAGTTACCTGCCGTGCCTTCCCGGAAGCTCCTGCCAGTTACCCGTGGGAGTCACCTGCTCTCATACAAGGACAGGACCAGGTGCTGTCCCTCTGCTTGGTCCTTCCCTGGTTTACGGAGTCGATTGAGCCGCTGTGCTAGTCTGACTACCTGTGCAGTCCACCAGCCTGATGACCAGTCCAGTCCACAAGCCTGACTACCAGTCCAGTCCACCAGCCTGACAACCAGTCCAGTTCGTCAGCCTGACTACCAGTCCAGTCCGCCAGCCTGACTAACAGTCCAGTCCGCCAGCCTGATTACCAGTCCTGTCCACCAGCCTGACTACCAGTCCAGTCCGCCAGCCTGACTATCTGTCTCTGCTAGCCAAGTGTACTCTCCAGTCCGACGGTCTGCCTATGATCCAAACCCGCCAGTCTGTCTATGGGCCTGGCTTGCCTGCCTACTCGGAAAACGTACTAGTTACCTGCCGTGCCTATCAGTTAGCCTACCTGGAGGCTCCTGTCAGTTACCTGCCGTGCCTACCCAGAGGCTCCTGCCAGTTACCCGTGGGAGTCACCTGCTCTCATACAAGGACAGGCCCAGAGTAGCACCTGGTCCCTCTGCTCGGTCCTTCCCTGGTTCATGGTGTCGATTGAGCCACCGTGCGACCTTGGTCAGTCCGAGTTGATACTTAGTTACGCCCCTCTGGTCCCTCCTTGCTCCACAGCACAGAGGTTCCACCACCCGGATCCATAACATCCCACATGTCTACTTTACATCAGAGCAATTTTGGATACAATGTTTTTTTTTGGTCAGAGGTTATAAGGGTTTAAAAAAGCTGACCAGCGATTTCTCATTTTTCTAACAAAATTTACAAAACCATTTTTTTAGGGACCACATCACATTTGAAGTGACTTTGAGGGATCTATATGACAGAAAATACCCAAAAGTGGCACCATTCTAAAAACTACACCCCTCACGGTGCTCAAAACCACATTCAAGAAGTTTATTAACCCTTAACATGCTTCACAGGAATTGAAGCAACGTGGAAGGAAAAAATGAACATTTAACTTTTTTTCACAAAATGTTTTCTTCAGACCCAATTTTTTATTTTCACAAAGGTAATGAGAGAAAATAGACCACAAAATTTGTTGTGCAATTCCTCCTGAGTAAGCTGATACCCCATATATGGGGGAAAACTACTATTTGGGCGCATGGCAGGGTTCGGTAGGGAAGGAGTGCCATTTGACTTTTTGAATGTAAAATTTACTGTATTTATGAGCGGACGCCATGTCGCGTTTGGGAGCCCCTGATGTGCCTAAATAGTGGAAACCCCCCACAAGTGACACTATTTTGGAAACTAGACCCCTCTGGGAACTTATCTAGATGTGTGGTGAGCATCTTGAACCCCCAGGTGCTTCACAGAAGTTTATAACATTTAGCCGCAAAAATAAAATTTTTCCATTTTTCCCATAAAAATGTTTTTCAGCCCAAAATTTTGCATTTTCATAGGGTAACAGGAGAAATTTCCCCATAACATTTTTTTGCGCAATTCCTCCTGAGTAAGCCGATATCCCATATGTGGGCAAAAAAACTGGGCGCATGGCAGGGTTCGGAAGGGAAGGAGCACCATTTGACTTTTTGAATGTAAAATTTGCTTGAATAATTAGCGGATGCCATGTCGTGTTTGGGGAGCCCCTGATCAGCACTATTTGGATTTTGGAGCATAGATTTTGGTAGAGTAGTTTCTTGGCGACATTTGCGGAGACTCTAAGGTGCCAGAACAGCAGAAAAATTTCAAAAGTGACCCTATTGTAGAAATTACACATGTCAATGAATTCGTCTACTGTTGCAGTGACTATTATGTAACATCCACACCAGGATTTATGCTGGAGAATTCCAAATATGCCAGTTTAGTGCCCATACATTGTGCCCCATAAAATGTAGTGCCCCCATACATTTCTCCTGGTGACACACACCCCGTAAATTAAATGCTCTCCCTGCAACAATAATGCCAAACATGTGGCCGCTTACTGCAGTTTAGGCACAGTGGGGCTCAGAAGGAGGGCTCACTTGGATTTGGGAGTGCAGAATTCACTGGATTTTATTTGAGGGGGTGGGAGTCATGTCGCTTTTCCAGAGTCTTTGTTCAACCAGTAACGTGGGACCCTCTATAGTCCCTGTGACAGATGATGGACCTGAAAGGGGGCTGGTTTTGTGTTGGGAAAAATTTGGGGGTTTTATTGGTAACATTTTGGGGTACATAATTTTTGATTGCTTCAAGAATAAGACGTATCGCCAGTCTACTTACGACCGGGTTTCCGTGTAAATCCCAATAATAAGTAATAAGCCCAATGTAAGTCTATGGAAAACTCAGGCATTTTGCTGGCGGCTCCCCCGGCGGTCTGCAGAGGGCCTAAAAATTGCCCAAATTGATGGGAACAGTGCTTAAATGACATGAGATCAACATGGGAAGACCCCTGGAAACATTTTGAACGCCCCTGTCACTGCTTTCAACAATGTTGTCAGAGTACGCCACTTTTACGGACTTACAATAAAACATGCAAAAACGAAACCAAAATGGATTTTCCTGGGAAAAAATTTTAAGGAATATCCTTTCCAGGGTAATGACTTGTATATAAGGCAAAATAAATAACCTCAAACAAAAATGCTCCTCCACACCTTGGGCTATGTTCACACGTGGCGCTTTTGGTGTGTTTTTGCACTTTTGCATTGCTTTCAACCAAGACAAATGCATTCACGGGGAAATGTCATTTTAACATTTTACAACCTTATCTGGCCATGTGGTGTGTGACACATCATCAGACACATGCTGTTTCGTTTATTATGGAGGGATTCTGAAAGTCACAAAGCCTATTTTTATAGGATCATCAAGTGGCCCTTACTATTCTTAAAGGGCCAGCTGTCGGCCCTCGCTATTGTTAGGGAGCCATCAGTCGGCTATGCTTTGTTGTTCCCATTATTAACGAGTGGGTCTCCTATACTGTTATTGCGTATGCAGTGACTGCAAGGGCTGCAATTTTGGACTCAACCCAATACCCCTTTGAAGAGACATAGAGGAGGGTCTCAGTAAAAAAAATGTTCCCATTATAAAGGAGCGGGTCTCCTATAGTGGTAATGCTCATGCTGTGACTGCAAGGGCTGCCAAAATTTGGGAAAAAGCCCACTAACAATTTAAAGACACATAGAGCTGGGCCACAGTAATGAGTACAACATGTTCCCATTAGGAAGGAGAGGGTCTGCTATGCAGTTATAGGGTATGCAGTGAGTCCAATGGCTGCCAAAATTAAGGAAAAACCCCACTATCAATTTAAAAACACATAGAGCAGGGCCACAGTAATGAGATATTCCCATTAGAAAGGAGAGGGTCTCCCATACTGTTTGCCTATGCGGTGATTGCAATGGCTGTCAAAAATTTGGAGGCACTCCAAAGCCCCTTGCATGAGACGTAGAGGTCGTACGGCCTCCTGAAAATAATGTTCCCATTATTAGGGAGTGGGTCCCCCATAGTGTTTCCCTATGCAGTGAAGCAATGGCTGCCAAAAATTTGGAGGAACTCCAATGCTCCCTTGTAAGAGATGTAGAGGTCAGAGAGACTCCTAAAAACAATGTTTCCATTATTAGGAATTGAGTCTCCCATAGTGATTGCCTATGCAGTGAAGCAACGCCTGCCAAAAATTGGGAGGTACTCAAATGCCCCTTGCAAGATACGTATAAGTCAGAGAGCCTCCTAAAAACAATGTTCCCATTTTTAGAAAGTGGGTCTCCCATAGTGTTTGCCTATGCAGTGAAGACCTCCCCAAAAAAAAAGACACTGTATTTGAGTTTATACTATGCTGCTCATTCGGTGGTGTTGAGAAGTCTGGCCCAATCCAGTCCTTGTTCATTTTTATAAGTGTCAGCCTGTCAGCATTTTCAGTTGACAGGGGGATGCGCCTATTGGTTACAATTCCACCGGCGGCAATAAAAACCCGCTCTGACAAAATGCTATCGGCAGGGCAAGCCAGGACCTCCAAGGCAGAGAGCCAGTTCATGCCACGTGTCCAGATCAGTCAGTGAGCTGGAAGCTGTAAACGCTGCTGAAGCACGGCAAGAGTGGCGGAAGCTGTAGCTGACTTTCTAAAATGGGCACACAGGCGGCGTACTTTGACAAGCAGAACCAACAGATCTGGGTATGTTTTGAGAAACCGCTGCACCACGAGGTTAAGCACATGGGCCAGGCATGGTATGTGTGTGAGCTCTTGGAGCTGCCACCAGTTTCTGGCCATTGTCACACACGACCATGCCTGGCTGTTGGTTCAGCAGTGTCGGCCAAAGATCTGCCTGCTCTTTCAGAGCTGTCTGCAACTTCAGCACAGCTTGTTGCCGCTTGGCTGAGGAAGTGCTGCAGTGCTTCCAGCTTGTGACTGATGTGATCATTTCGGAGATAAAGGCTGGAGTGGAGGAGGAGAATGAAGTGCAGAAGGTGTAGAATGTGGGGGCAACCCTGATTGACTCAGGGCCCGCTATCCTCGGCATCAGGAGGATGTGTTCTGTCTCAAGATCCGACTGGGTCCCGGCTTCCACTATGTTAACCCAGTGGGCCATCAGCGAGATGTACCGTTGCTGCCCACAAGCACTTGTCCACGTGTCCGTGATTAGGTGGAATTTCCCGGTAACTGCGTTGTTGAGGGCATGTCTAATGTTTTGGGACACATGCTTTTGTAATGCGGGGACGGCACGCCGGGAGAAATAGTGGCAGCTGGGGACTGAGTACCGAGGGACGGCCACTGCCATCAGGTTCTGGAAAGCTTCCATCTCCATGAGCCTAAAAGGAAACATTTCAAGTGCAAGCATTCACGAAATGTGTATATTTCTGCATGTCACCTTGCCAGTTTGGGTCAATGACTTCATCATCCACCACCTCATCCTCCATTTCCACAATCTGGTCCTCCTCCTGACTTTCTGGCAATTGTGTCTCATCATCATCCACATCTTGTGACAGTTTCCCACCATCGCCTTTGTGTGACTGTGGCTGCTCAAATATTTGGGCATCGCTACATGCGATCTCCTCTTGCCCCGCTTCAAGTGGACCAGGCGAGAGGCCTGAATCTATAAATGAAAAAATGAACACCTCTTCAGAGTGTCCAGTTGTGGAATCAGTTGTCTCTGGGCACTAGGCATGGGTGGAGGAAGGAGGATCAGGTTGAGGAATATGCAGTTTAGACTCACGGCTACTGAGACTTGACCGTGTGGAAGACAGGTTGGTGGTGGTGGTGGCTAAGTGACTGGAAGCATTATCTTCTATCCAACCAATAACCTTTTCACACTGCTCTGTGTTCAATAGTGGTGTTCTGTGGTCCCCTAGAAATTGGGACAGGAAGGTCAAGTGACAAGATTTGGGTGTTTGTTGTGGCACAATTTCAGCTTGCCCATAGCCTCGGCTTCATCCTCTGCATGCACCATCACCATCACGTCCACTTCCCTGTCCCTTGCAACGCGCCTTGCCCATTTTAAATGGAGGACAATATTTTCCACGTTCACTACAAATGGCTGGATTTGAACCGCAGTCATATGTGATACGTGTGACGGAAAACCACATTTTTAAATAGCTAGCCTGTAGGTTACTATTTTTCATAGTGACCTGATGTCAATAACTTCACTGACACACTTCAACAAAATTTAAATGGAGGCCAGAAATGGCTGAATTTGGAGCACACTTATATGTGATACACGTGACGGAAAACCACAGTTTTAAATTGCTGGCCTGTAGGTTACTATTTCTCACAATGGCCTGGTGTCAATAACTTCACTGACACACTGCAACAAAATTTAAATGGAGGCCATAAATGGCTGAATTTGCTGCACACTTATATGTGATACGTCTGACATAAAACCACAGTTTTAAATAACTGGCCTGTAGGTTATTATTTTTCACAGCGACCCAGTGTCGATAACTTCACTACACACTGCAACAAAATTTAAATGGAGGCCAATATTTTCCACGTTCACTACAAATTTCTGGATTTTTATCGCTGTAATATTGAAAGAATCTGGCTGTATTCTACTGTGGCAACAAGCAAATGGAGCAGAAAAACAGTGCTCTCTGGATTGCTTTTTAAGCAAATAATCAAGACTAAGATAAAAAAAATAATTATCCCTGGCCCCTGATACCTGGGGCTATTTGTAGAAATATCTGTAACATACAGCAGACAGAACTGGAATGGAGCCTTTTGTGCTGTATTATACACTGCAGTCTGCCACATACACTGCCTGCCTGCCTAGCTCTGATATATATATATATATATATACAGTACAGACCAAAAGTTTGGACACACCTTCTCATTTAAAGATTTTTCTGTATTTTCATGACTATGAGAATTGTACATTCACACTGAAGGCATCAAAACTATGAATTAACACATGTGGAATTATATACTTAACAAAAAAGTGTGAAACAACTGAAAATATGTCTTATATTCTAGGTTCTTCAAAGTAGCCAGCTTTTGCTTTAATGACTGCTTTGCACACTCTTGGCATTCTCTTGATGAGCTTCAAGAGGTAGTCACTAGAAATGGTCTTCCAACAATCTTGAAGGAGTTCCCAGAGATGCTTAGCACTTGTTGGCCCTTTTGCCTTCACCCTGCGGTCCAGCTCACCCCAAACCATCTCGATTGGGTTCAGGTCTGGTGACTGTAGAGGCCAGGTCATCTGGCGTAGCACCTCATCACTCTCCTTCTTGGTCAAATAGCCCTTACACAGCCTGGAGGTGTGTTTGAGGTCATTGTCCTGTTGAAAAATAAATGATGGTTCAACTAAACGCAAAGCGGATGGAATAGCATGCCGCTGCAAGATGCTGTGGTAGCCATGCTGGTTCAGTATGCCTTCAATTTTGAATAAATCCCCAATAGTGTCACCAGCAAAGCACCCCCACACACCATCACACCTCCTCCTCCATGCTTCACGGTGGGAACCAGGCTTGTAGAATCCATCCGTTCACCTTTTCTGAGTCGCACAAAGACACGGTGGTTGGAATCAAAGATCTCAAATTTGGACTCATCAGACCAAAGCACAGATTTCCACTGGTCTAATGTCCATTCCTTGTGTTCTTTAGCCCAAACAAGTCTCTTCTGCTTGTTGCCTGTCCTTAGCAGTGGTTTCCTAGCAGCTATTTTACCATTAAGGCCTGCTGCACAAAGTCTCCTCTTAACAGTTGTTGTAGAGATGTGTCTGCTGCTAGAACTCTGTGTGGCATTGACCTGGTCTCTAATTTGAGCTGCTGTTAACCTGCGATTTTTGAGGCTGGTGACTCGGATAAACTTATCCTCAGAAGCAGAGGTGACTCTTGGTCTTCCTTTCCTGGGGCGGTCCTCATGCGAGCCAGTTTCTTTGTAGCGCTTGATGGTTTTTGCAACTGCACTTGGGGACACTTTCAAAGTTCTCCCAATTTTTCGCACTGACTGACCTTCATTTCTTAAAGTAATGATGTCCTCTCGTTTTTCTTTACTTAGCTGCTCTTTTCTTGCCATAATACAAATTCTAACAGTCTATTCAGTAGGACTATCAGCTGTGTATCCACCTGACTTTAGTACAACACAACTGATGGTCCCAACCCCATTTATAAGGTAAGAAATCCCACTTATTAAACATGACAGGGCACACCTGTGAAGTGAAAACCATTTCCGGTGACTACCTCTTGAAGCTCATCAAGAGAATGCCAAAAGTGTGCAAAGCAGTCATCCAATCAAAAGGTGGCTACTTTGAAGAACCTAGAATATAAGACATATTTTTAGTTGTTTCACACTTTTTTGTTAAGTAAATAATTCCACATGTGTTAATTCATAGTTTTGATGCCTTCAGTGTGAATGTACAATTTTCATAGTCATGAAAATACAGAAAAATCGTTAAATGAGAAGGTGTGTCCAAACTTTTGGTCTGTACTGTACATGTATATACAGTACAGACCAAAAGTTTGGACACACCTTCTCATTTAAAGATTTTTCTGTATTTTCATGACTATGAAAATTGTACAGTCACACTGAAGGCATCAAAACTATGAATTAACACATGTGGAATTATATACTCTAGGTTCTTCAAAGCAGCCACCTTTTGCTCTGATGACTGCTTTGCACACTCTTGGCATTCTCTTGATGATCTTCAAGAGGTAGTCACCGGAAATGTATATATATATATATATATATATATAACAGGACGTTCAATGGACCCTCTTACTATATGCACTGCAGCCTGCCACATACACTGCCTGCCTACCTAATTCCTGCTGTCACTTTCACCACTGAAAATATGCAGCTGGATTGGATTAGTTCTCAGAAGGACTGTTAGATCAGATGGATATATATAGATGTTGTGGTATTCCCACACTAACTAATAACTTAATCTCTCCCTAGCTCAGCAGCATCTCTCCCTACATTGCCTGTTTCCAGGGTAGACTGTGACGAGCATGGCGGCACCAGGTCTTATAAAAACCTGATGACGTGCGGCCAGCCAATCACTGTAATTCCACAACCAACATGGCTACGGCATTACAGTGTTTGGCAGGCAATCCCTGCATGTTCATTGACGCTCAAAAGAGCACCAAACATGCAGGCTGGGGACCCGAGCTCCCGCCTGAGCAAGCAGGAAATACTCTCAGAGTGCCGAGCATTTCGAGCAGTAAGATGCTCGGGTGAGTATCGAGCAGTGGTGAGCACGCTCGCTGATCACTAGTCTCCATCTTTTTAGGCGCACACAGATCTGTGGTCGTCCACACTTGTGCTGTAAAAAAAGGCTAAAATGATGGTAAGCCGCCAGAAGAGAGACCAGTTCAAAGGGACTCCATCAGCCTCATAAGTGAGTGGCTCCATCTGGGTTTTTTGTCTGAATTGCGGTTTTGGTGAATTTACACCGAAACCCCAACTTAAGCGCTCAGAGAGTGCAGGATTAACGTGAGCCGAGCCTTATTCCGATTTTTTTGGAGGCAGAATGAAGAAATAGACAGCAGTACCAGAATAGTTCTTATTTAAATTTTTTTGCGGTTAACCATGCGGTATAAGTGATAAGGCGTATTTATTCTTCGGGTGGGTGAGATTACAGCGATAATAGATTTATATGGTTTTTCTTTTAGGTTTTGTTGCCATCACACAGTAAAAATGTTTTTTTTATATAAAAAGTAGTTATTTTCATTGCCATATTCTGAAAGCTGTAACTTTTTTATTTTTTGACGAATAGAGCTGTATGATGACTTATTTTTTGCGGGATGAGTTGCAGATTGTTTTGATACCATTTTGGGGCACATAGTAGTTTTTGATCACTTTTTATTCAGATTTTTCAGACACAGAATAAACAAAAAACAGAAATTCAGTTATGGATTTTATTTTTATTTATTGTCGCTTTTTCCGTGCGGTAAAAGTGATAAGACCTATTTTGTTGTCCGGTCGGAACGATTACAATGTTACCAGAATTATATATTTTTTTTTATGCTTTGCTATTTTTACAGACTAAAACCAGTATTTTACAACTATTTTAAAATTTGATTTTGCATCATCACATTCTGAGAGCTGTAACTTTTTTATTTTTTTACCGAATGAGCCATATTTTGGCTTGTTTTTTGAGGGACGGTTCGGCGTTTTTATTTGTATAATTTTTTTTTACATTTGATTTTTTTATCGCTTTTTATTCACTTTTTTGAGTGAGTATGATGAAAAAGCGTGATTTTTGGCATCCTTTTTATTTTTATTTTTTACTACATTCACCAAACGGACTAAATAACGTGACAGTTTTATAGAGCGGGTTGTTCCAGATGCGGCGATATTAATTATGTGTATGCAGTGTATGAGACCTTTCAGTGAGTAACTGAACTCACTGACTGTGCCTGTCAGAGCCAGCTTGATATGCAAATGCAAGGAAATAACATGGAAGTGAAATGATGAAAAAGACTGCATCTCCAAGATGTTAAATAAGAAAATTTATTGAATAAATATGAATGTAACAATTTTTATCCCAAAATGGTATCTAGAAAATCAAAACCTCACTGTGCAAAAGAAATTGCCTCAAACACTTATAGAAGACATCCATAGTACAGGTGATAGTGTGTGGATTGCTGGGGGTCCCACTGCTAGCTCCCCTAATGGAGACCTCTGTATAGATTGAATAGAACTGCAGTGTGCATGCTTGTCACTCTGACTTCCCGGTGCATGCGCACAAGATCCCTGCTCTACAATGATATATAGACAACAGGAAGAAGTGCGCCTTGCGTAAAAGGTGAAGTGTGCAGGCGCGGGATCTGGCCGCGGCGACTGCACATCACAGGGCACTGTGACGTGCAGGGGATGAGGGAAACATTATAATTAAAACAGTAGGTGGGATTTCTTGCGGGCCCCGGGACGGGAACACATCAGAAATCAGAATGAATAAAAAGACATTTCACAGAAACAAGACCTCTAATATGAGGCATGCAGGTATGTATAGATTAACATTTCTATCACCAGTATGCCCATATTAGAGGTCAGATTAGTGCCAGAGGGTGACAGATTACCTTTAACACCTTTCTAATGTGGGGCGTACTAATATGTATCTGTGCCCTGGGCCTATTGGACCAGATACGTATTAGTATGCTCTGGCGATTGCACCCGCACAGTTGCTGGTACTATGTGCAAGGAGCAGTGCCGCACATTAACCCCCAAAATTCTGCGATCGAATTCGATAGCAGCATTCCAGAAGCAAGGGGAGTTAAGCGCCGTTACTTACCTCCTCTCCTCCTCTCTGGCATTCCTTGTTGTGTCTGCCGGGTCCTGGTGGTTGTCATGGTGATCCGATGTTGTCATGATGACATCCAGGTCATCAGATAGCAGGAAGTTACTTTGATCATCCACAGTGCGCTATCAAAGTAACTTCTCCTGTCAGCGCTGACAGACAGCTACTGCATCTCTATGCTATACAGGCTATCAGGCTGCAAAAAGGGAAAATCCCATAGTGGGACTGGGTTTTAAAGTAGGAAAAAGTATCAGAAAATGAAAAAAAAAATTATAAAAATATTGAAAAAAAAATTAAAAAAAGAATCCAAAAAAATAAAAATATACTGTATCCATAAATAAATATTATTATGAAAAAAAACAAACAATAAAAGTACATATTTGGTATCGCCACGTCTGGAATGACATGACCTATAAAATTGTCCCACTAGTTAACCCCTTTATTGTACACGGGAAAAAAAAAAAAACGAAGCAAAAAACGGTGCTTTATATAATAAGAGGTGATCAAAAAGATGAATGTATTTAAAAATAGTACCGCTGAAAACGTCATCTTGTTCCGCAAATATCAAGCCACTATAAAGCTTCATCAGCTGAAAAATAAAAAAGTTATAGCTCTCAGAATAAAGCGATGCAAAGCAAATTCTTTGTTCTATAAAACAGTTTTTAATGAGTAAAAGCTCCAAAACAAAAAAAAGACATCAATGTGGTACTGCTGTAAAAGTACTGACCCGAAGAATAAAGCTGCCCTATCAATTTTATCACACACAGAACGGCATAAAAAAAAATCCCCCCAAAATTCCTGAATTGTTGGTTTTGTTTATTCTGCCTCACAAAAATTGGAATAGAAAGTGATCAAAAAATGTCACATGCCCGAAAATGGTACCAATAAAAACATCAACTTGTCCCACAAAAAACAAGCCATCACATGACTCTGATGGCCGAAATATGGAAAAATTATAGCTCTCAAAATATGGTGATGCAAAAACTAGTCATTGAAAAAAAAATTTTTTTTAGTGTGTGACAGCTGTCAATCATAATAACCCGATATGAATCTGGTATCATTGTAATCACACCGACCCGAAGAATAAAGTCGTCTAATCACTTATACCGCATGAGGAACGGCATAAAAAATAAACTCTAGGGTTAGGGTTGTGCTAGGGTTAGGGTTAGAGTTGCACAATGGTTAGGGTTGTGCTATAGTTAGAATTCTGCTAGGGTTAGGGTTGTGCTAGGGTTAGGGTTGTGGTAGGGCTAAGATTAGGGTTGTGCTAGGGTTAGGGTTGTGCTATGGTTAAGATTGTGCTATGGTTAGGGTTAGAGTTGTGCTAGGGTTAGGGTTGTGATAGGGTTAGGGTTGTGCTAGGGTTAGGGTTGTTCTAGGGTTAGAGTTGTGCTAGGGTTAGGATTGTGCTAGGGTTATGGTTGTTTTAGGGTTAGTGTTTTGCTAGGGTTAGGGTTGTCCTAGGGTTAGGGTTGTGTGAGGGTTAGGGTGGTGGTAGGGTTAGGGTTGTGTTAGTGTTAGGGTTGTGTTAGTGTTAGGGTTGTGCTAGGGTTACTGTTGTGCTAGGGTTAGGGTTGTGCTAGGGTTAGGGTTGTGTTAGGGTTGTGCTAGGGTTAGTGTGGTGCTAGGGTTAGGGTTGTGCTAGGGTTAGAGTTGTGCTAGGGTTAGGATTGTGCTAGGATTAGGGTTGTGTTAGGTTTAGGATTGTGATAGGGTAAGGGTTGTGCTAGGGTTAGAGTTGTTTTAGGGTTAGTGTTTTGCTAGGGTTGGGGTTGTCCCAGGGTTAGAGTTGCGTGAGGGTTAGGGTTGTGCTAGGGTTAGGGTTGTGCTAGTGTTAGGGTTGTGCTAGGGTTAGTGTTGTGCTAGGGTTAGGGTGGTGATAGGGTTAGGTTGTGCTAGGGTTAGGGTTAGAGTTGTGCTAAGGTTAGGGTTGTGCTATTGTTAGGGTTGTGCTAGAGTTAGGGTTGTGCTAGGGTTAGGGTTGTGTTATGGTTAGGGATGTGTTATGGTTAGGGTTGAGCTAGGGTTAGGGTTAGGGTTGTACTAGGGTTAGGGTTTTGCTAGGGTCAGGGTTGAGCTAGGGTTGTGGTTGTGTTGGGGTTGGGATTTTTTAAAAAGTAAAGAAAAAAAATGATGACGATATGGCTACTAGAGTTGAGCGCAAGTGCTCGCTACTTGAGTTTGCATTGGGTGCTAGGGTTTGCACCGAGTATTGCGGGTGCTTGAGTGACATGCTCGAGTCTCCGCCCCATATGTTTCGCGGTTGTTATACAGCCAAAATAAACTAGCGGGGATTGTCTGCCATGCTCGAGCGATCCCCACATATTTTTTGGGGGGTCTAATAACCATGAAACATGTGGGGTGGGGACTCGAAAATCCGTGATGCATGGTGCATATCCCAGTACCCGAGGCAAACTCAAGTAGCGAGCACTTGAGCTCAAGACTAATGACAACTTATTCAATATGATGACCTAATGTTATCAAATTCTGTGTCGTACCTCTGGGTTCAAAATGTTCACTCTGCCCCTTGATATAATCTGTGAGGGGTCTAGTTTCCACAATGGGGTCACTTGTGGGGGGTTTCCACTGTTTTGGTGCATCAGGGGCTCTCCAAATGCGACATGGCATCTGCTCTCGCTTCCAGCCAATTTTGCGTTCAAAAAGTCACACCGTGCTCCTTCCCTTCTGAACCCTGCCAAGTACCCAAACAGTGCATTTTTCCCACATATGGGGTATTGGCGTACTCAGGAGAAATTGCACAACAGTTTTTAGGGTCCTATTTCTCCTCTTACCCTTGTGAAAATAAAAAATTTGGGGCTAAAAGATCATTTTTGTGGAAAAGTTTGATTTTTTTATTTCTACGATATAAACTTCTATGTAGCACCTGGGGGTTCAGGGTGCTCACCAAACATCTAGAAAAGTTTCTAAAAGGGGTCTAGTTTCCAAAATAGTGTCACTTGTGGGGGGGTTTACACTCTTTAGGCACATGAGGGGCTCCCCAAACGCGACATGGCATCCGCTAATTTTTCAAACAAATTTTACATTCAAAAAATCAAACAGCACTCCTTCCCTTCCGAACACTGCCGTGCGCCAAAATAGTAGTTTTCCCCCACATATAAGGTATCGGCTTACTCAGGAGAAATTGCACAACAAATTGCGGTGCAATTTCTCCTGTTACCCTTACGAAAATGCAAAATTGGAGGCTGAAATACATTTTTGTGGGAAAAACGTGAAAATGTTATTTTTACGGCTGAATGTTATAAACTTCTGTGAAAAACCTGGGGTTCAAGGTGCTCAACACACAGCTAGATAAATTTCCTGATAGGTCTAGTTTACAAAATGGTGTCACTTGGAGGGGGGGTTTCCACTGTTTAGGCACATCAGGGGCTCTCCAAATGCAACATGACGTCCGCTAATTTTTCAAGCAAATTTTACATTCAAAAAGTCAAATGGCGCTCCCTCCCTTCTGAACCCTGTTGTGTGCCCAAACAGTGGTTTTCCCCTTACATATGGGGTATTACAGTGCTCAGGAGAAATTGCACAACAAATTTTGGGGTCCATTTTTTCATGTTATCCTTGCGAAAATAAAAAAAATTGGGTCTAAAGTATCATTTTTGTGAAAAAAGTTAAATGTTCATTTTTTCTTCCACATTCCAAAAATTCCTGTGAAGCACCAGAAGGGTTAACCCTCCATCAGGAACAACTGATCTGACAAGTGCAGCTCTTTTAGTTTCATTTCTCTCTCCTCACCAGATTGTCAGAAAATCCCTCACCTTCCAATACCTTCCTGACTCTTGATGCTTTGTGAAACCTGATATTACAGTTGTACTGCAGAGACTCAGGAGAGCAGATATAACTGTGCTGGCTTCTCAGGCACATTGTTCCCAAATACGTCACACTATATAAGGTTGGTATTTTATGTTTTTAGTCATCACAATTGTTAATTTACCTTGTTTTATGAATGGATAGTACAAAATTTGTGGATATTTAATAGAAATAAGTAAGATTTCTTTACAAATGAAAGTGTGCTTCTCAGGCACATTGTTCCCAAAAACATATTCTCTCTCTTGCTTCAGATTATCTGCTGAAATGGAGAGGAAAATTTATGATTTGTCAAAACCCCTTCATGTTGACGAAGTGAAGATGCTGTTAGATGATGATGATGCAGACCCCACACTGCATAAGGATTTAAGAGAAGAAAGTGAGATTGATTCTCATGATGAGGAGGAAGTATGTGAAATTGATTCTAAAACAGAGCAAGTGATGAGTGAGAGAGTGATGAGGATGAAGAAGATATAGAAACATATTATATGGGAAGAGATAAAAAAAACAAATGGAGCAATAAGCCACCCATGCAAACTAACCATAGGGAACCTCAAAACATTCTCACTCACCTTTCTGCAGTTAACATCTAATTCTATATATCTAATACTATGTTAGGTACCTTAAAATTAAGCTTTCCCCCCTATATTTACTTTTTAATAACAGTTATGCATTGAAAACTGGGGGCTATTTGGCAGGAGTTGTGAAATGTGTGTACTTTTAGAGTTATTACTTTTTCGGTAAGTAAGTTGTTTTTTTTTGCACCTGATTATGTGTACTCTTTTTTATTGCATCCCTATAAAGGTCACAGATCACTTTTAGTGCACTGAAATTGATAAAATTAGATATTATAGGAATTTTTCTAAGCTGCGCATGACAAGCGCATTTTTCCTGAACTCGTTAGTGAAGGCATTGTTCCTGACAGAGGGTTAATAAACTTTTTGAATGTGGTTTTGAGCACCTTGAGGGGTGCAATATTTAGAATGGTGTCACTTTTGGGTATTTTGTGTCACAAAAGCCCGTCAAGGTCATTTCAAATGTGATGTGGTCCCTGAAAAAAAAAAGGTTTTGTAAATTTTGTTGGAAAAATGAGAAATCTCTGGTGAAATATTTACCCTTATAACTAGTGTTGAGCCACCCCCGTAGTGTTCGAGTTCGGTTCAGTTCGTCGAACACCCGTGTGTTCGCCGAACTGTTCGTCGAACTGTTCGTCGAACACCTTCGAACACCGTTAAAAACAATGGCAGGCAAACAAAAACACATAGAAACACATAGAAAACACCTTCAAAGGTGTCCAAAAGCTGACAAACTGCTCAGAAGACATAACTAATACATGGAAAAGTGACAAGTACATATAGTCATGTGAAAATAAAAGAGGTGGAGGAGTAAAAGGAGGGGGAGACACAGATATAGGCATGTCATGCCCTTCTAAAATCCAAAAAGTGAGAAGCCGACACGGCCAGTCCGCTCCTGCCCGTGCCACCTCCGTGTCGCCGGGTTTGTGCCAGAGCCGCGGTGAACCCTGACGGCCAGCCCCCCTCTTCCAATACTGGTGCCTGTCCGCTGGTGGGTCGAGCGAGCCCCCCTGTGGTGGAGGCAGCTCTAAGCTTTTTAATTTAAATTGTCTCTCTAATTTGAATGAATACACTTTAAATCCATTTACAAGGATCTATTGGAGGGCAAGTCTCATGCCAGCAGCCGCGTAATTCCAGCTCCAGTAGCGTCCACTAAAGCTGCTGCAGTTAAAAAGCTTTTATAAGGATCGAGCTCGGCTGTCCACCGCAAGGCATCCTAATGAAAGTCCCAGCCCCTATACCTTGGGGTGCCTCCTGATGCTCTTCACTAAGTATCCCATGGTCCCGAATCATTTCCTTTGAAAAAATTAAGTGTCTAAACTACAGGTGGTGTAGCTTGCTTAACAGCCGGGATAATCCGCTGACTAGCAGACACTGCTACTAGGCACAAAGTATTTCCTGGGCTAGATGCAGTTAAAAATTTGTAATTAGATACTCTCGTTGGATGCTGAGAAAGCATTCCATAGAGTCTCCTGGCACGCCATATATGATTCTCTTAAAAAGCTTGGGGTAGGGGTCTAGGGGACCCTTTTATAGCCAAAATCACGGCCCTGTATCGCAATACGTCACCTAGGCTGAAGATAAATGGAACTGTAGCACCCTGAGGGCTCGGTTGCTACAGACGTATTGCACCTCACCCAGAGGTGTGATATCTCACTCTCAGGTAAGGATGGAGTGTGGATCAGGACCCGACACCTGCATGCATTACACCACATTGCCGTGGGGCAGGGCGACCAATATGCCCCTGAGATGGGCACGACAGTCCCTGTCCCTGGCTGGAGTGGGGGGAGGGAACACTGAGGAAGGGGAACCCTGTAGTGCAGGAGCAGGGAGGAAGCAGTTCCTGGGTGTATTGAGAAGGGAGTATAAAAGGTGGGCACCATCTTAGTTCAGTGCAGAGAAGTCTGAGCAGAAGTGGCAGGGAGCAGGGGCTCTGCATGAGCTCTGCTCCGGAGGCGGGCCTAGTAACAGAGGCCCAGGCCTGGAAGAGGGAGAAGGAAGGAAGAGGAGCGGAGAAGGCTCCAGGAACGAGGAATGAAGGGATCCCAGGGGTGCGGACGGGCGAGTCGCCACCGCACGCCCGAATCCACCTGCGTGTAGGGGTCAGGCCAAAGGGGGAGACAGGAAACGACCCTCAGCTAGAAACCGGAGGCTCTGAACATTTTATGTGGCGCAGCCCCTCGCTACACCCGCTAGGAAGGCACCACATTGGGTCAGGGAAACTGGCGCCAAGTTTACCAAGAGGAGGCCCGAGGCAGCCGGACAGAAGTGTTGGTAAGAAAGGCCAGACAAAGGACACACAAAGGGGGTCCTGTGAAGTGCTCCAAAGTTATCTGGGAGTTGTCTGAGCCCCTCACCTGGTGAGCACAGTACGACGTGGGCAGCCGTTACCTGCAGACGTGGTCTGGATAATAAGAACTGTGAGTAAAGGCCCTGGACTGCATCACTGACTCCGTGTCATTACTGCTGCTGCCCTGCACCATCACCCCCATCCTCCGCATACACTGCCCTGAGGCTATACTCCTCCCGTGGGGAGTTATGCTACGCTCTGCTGCACCCACAACACCAGCCTCAGCGGTCTGCCCTGGAGCGGCGGTTCACTCTGACCGCAATCCACGGGTGGCGTAGTCGGACATTTAAACATCAAAACCACATAAATAGTTCCGCCACTGGTTTGACCGCCCTGAGCCACGGAACCGGGTTGCTGCCACGGAGACTACAACCACCAGCATCCACCAAAAAGGGTCCGGCTCCGGGTGTCCCAAGGCCCAGGGGGCGCGTCAGAACATTTTCATCACCTTTCACAATCACCAATGGGACAAGGCAGGGATGTTCTCTGTCCCCTCTCTTATACATCCTAGTGACGGAGCACCTGCTCTCATCAATTTGCCATAACCCCAATATTCGGTGGATTGAGGTGGGAGGCACCGAGTACAAGTGCTCTCTATTTGCTGATGATGTCCTAGTATATATCACTCAATCACATATATCCATCCCTGCTGTTATGGCTGAAATAGATCACTTTGTTACATGGTCAAATTTTAAAATCAATGCAGCGAAGTCTGAGGCCCTCGATGTCTCCCTCCCCAAATCCATATAGGATTCCATCCAGTCCAACTTTCCCTTTGCCTGTCCCTCACAGGGTATCAAATACTTAGGAATTCCTATTCATAGAGACCTCTCCCATCTATGTTATCTTAATTTTGGGCCCTTTATTGAACAACTCCATACAGACCACGGTTGGCAAGTTAGAACTGTAAGATTCACTACGTGAACCGCTGGTGTTCTGTGGAAAAGCACATGTACACTGCGTTCCAAATTATTATGCAAAAAGTGTTTAGGAGTGATAAGGGAAGAATTTGTTTGTTTGTCAGTTAAACTCATTGATGGTGATGTGTGTCAGGGCTCTTTATATCACTGTAAGCAATTGCAGACACCTGTGCTAATTAGTTTGGCAGGTGTGTCCAATGAAAGGCAAGACTACTTAAGAAGGCTGTCTCACATTATTAAGCAGCCTACATTTTCTGCCAAAATGGGAAAGAAAAAGGATGTGTCGGCTGCTGAGAAGCAACAAATTGTGGAGTGTTTAGGTCAAGGCATGACTACAATCAACATTGTGCGATGATCAGGATGAAGTGTCTTGGCAATCAAGAAGTATGTAGCTGATTCACAGTACACACGTGTGCGTGCTGATAAGGGCAAATTGAGGACTCTTTCCTACAGGCAATTACGTCAGGTTGAAAGAGCAGCGGCCAAAAAGCCTTGTCATAGCAGCAGACAAGTTTTTGAAGCTGCTTGTGCCTCCAACGTCCCCCGAACAACAAGATGCAGGGTCCTTCAGAGGTTTGCAGCTGTGCATACGCCATCCTGTCGACCTCCTCTTTCCACTTCACACAAGCAGAAACGGCTCCAGTGGGCCAAACATTACATGAAGACTGATTTCAAAACAGTTTTGTTCACGGATGAGTGCCGTGCAGCGCTCGATGGTGCAGATGGATGGAGTGGAGGATGGCTGGTTGATGGACACCCCACGCAAACACGGCTACAGCGCCAACAAGGAGGAGGCGGAGTAATGTTTTGGGCTGGAATCATGGGGAGAGAGATTGTCGGCCCCTTTAGGATCCCTGAAGGCGCTAAAGATGAACTCCATAATGTATGTGGATTTTCTCAAACAGCACTTCCTGCCATGGTTCAAGAAGAAGAACCGTGTATTTCACAGCAAGATCATTTTTCTGCATGATAATGCACCATCTCATGCTGCACATAAAACATCTGCATCTCTGGCTGATATGGGCATAAAAGGGGACAAACTTATGGTGTGACCCCCATGCTCCCCTGACCTCTACCCCATTCAGAACCTTTGGAGCATCATTAAAAGGAGTGTCTATGATGGCGGGAGGCAGTTCACATCTAAGCAACAGCTCTGGGAGGGTATTCTGTCCTCATGCAAAACAGTTGAAGCAGAAACCATCCAAAACCTGACAAATTCAATGGACGAGAGAGTTCAGAAGCTACTTTCGAACAAGGGGTCCTATGTGAAAATGTAACATCACCTAGAATAAAGTTTTGAGTTGAAAACTGTTTGATTTCAGTTTCTAACAACCTGCTAATGCTTATAATTTCAAAAATGACCATTTTTTTGGTCTTTATTAAAATGAAAAGGTTGATGGAAAAGTTTGGGGGATCTAAGAGTGTGGCAACCCAGTAGTCATGATTACTTCGAATTCTGACAATATGAGAGTCATGCTGCAGGTAGTGCAGCAAGAAGGCACTTATGTGCCTTGCGCATCTCGGAGCCCCAAAATTATTTTCCGGGCTAGATGCAGCTAAAAATTATTTTTCATTTTAAATCTGGTGAAGCTTTAGTATAGATGGCCTAATAGGATCAGTGCTGCACACTGCTACAAAGCCCAAATTATTTTCCAGTCAAGATACAGATAAACATGATTAGTAATTTGAAAGCTTAAAACGGTTGGTAGGGTGATTTTAACCAATCATCAAGCTTTTACTCTCCCCAGGATGACACAGGGGTAGAAAAGTCATTTCGGATCCATGATTTGTTCATCTTTATGAACGTGAGTCTGTCTACATTATCAGTGGAGAGCCGCGTGCGCTTATCTGTCAGCACACCACCAGCAGCGCTGAACACACGTTCAGACAGAACGCTGGCTGCGGGGCATGACAAGATCTCCAAGGCGTAAGTGGCTAGCTCCGGCCATTTATCCAGATTGGAAGCCCAAAAAGAGCAAGGGTCCAGTGACACAGTCGTGGCTTCAATGTTTACTTGGAGATACTCCTGTACCATCGTCTCTAGGCGTTGACTATGTGTCAGACTTCTTGTCTCCTGTGGCCTTGCAAAGGATGGGCTAAAAAAGTGGTGAAATGATTCCGCAAAATTGATGTTACCAGCAGATACTGTGGTTCTGTTACGGTTTGAGTGCTGAACACTTGACGGTCCCACAGTTGGCAAGTTGGAACTGTGAGATTCACTACGTGCACCACTGGTATTTTGTGGAAAAGCACATGTAAGATTCTGCAACAGTCTCTGCTGATACTCCTGCATGCGTGCATCCCTTTCTATGGCAGGAATAATTTCTGCAAATTTACTTTTGTACCGGGGATCTAACAGTGTGGCAACCCAGTAGTCAGGATTATTTCTAATTCTCACAATTCGAGGGTCATGTTGCAGGTAGTGCAGCAAGAAGGCACTCATGTGTGTTGCGCATCCAGGAGCACCAAGTCCCTGTTGTGTTGGTGGCGAGGTAACAATCATGCTTCCTTCCTCTGTCCTCTCCCCCCAACCTCGCACAACAGAAATGTGATCAAGGTCTCCCTCATCTGATGAGTCTTCCATCAGTTCGTCCTCCACTTCTTCCTGGGCTCCTGCACCTTCCTCACTAGTTTGGCTGCTACCATGCGCCCTGGTAAAACCATCTCCCCCACCCTCACATGCCTGCCGCCTTGGTGCTGCCGACCGTCTGGACCTAGCAGATGTTAGCCCTTCCGCATACAACTCCTCCTCCTCTACTTCCTCCACCTCCTCTTGTGCCACCACCTGACTCCGAATTCTGTTTAACATGTGCTCCAGCATGTAAATCACCGGAATAGTCATGCTGATAATGGCATCGTCAGCACTAAACATCTTCGTCGCCATTTCAAAACTGTGCAGAAGGGTGCATAGGTCCCTGATCTGAGACCACTCCTCCAGCGTGATTTGCCCCACCTCTGAATCTCGTTGGCCCAGGCTATACGTCAGAACGTATTGCACCAGGGCTTGTTGGTGCTGCCACAGTCGCTGCAACATGTGCAGAGTTGAATTCCACTGGGTAGGCACATCGCATTTTAGCCGGTGAAGTGGCAGGCCCAACGACTTCTGTAGAGATGTAAGTCGCTGAGCTGCGGGATGCAAACGGCGGAAGTGAGCACACAGCGACCGTGCCCTCTGCAGAAGGCCATCTAGTCTGGGATAGTGGGCTAAAAATTGCTGGACAACCAGGTTCAACACGTGAGCCATACAAGGCACGTGTGTGACATTGCCCCGGCGAAGGGCCGCACCCAGGTTTGCAGCATTGTCGCACACGGCCTTCCCTGGTTTCAGGTCCAGTGGAGACAACCATTCATGAAATTTGTTCTCAAGAGCTGACCACAACTCCTCAGCTGTGTGACTCACATTTCCCAGACATTTCAATGTAAAAACCGCCTGATGACGTTGAGCCCTACTGCCAGCATAGTAAGGAGGTGTGCAGGATCCCTTCTGCGCAGTTAGAAAGCTTGTGTCATGACCAGACAGGCTTTGGGTGCAGGTGGAAGACCGAGAGGAGGTTGAGGAGGCAGAAGCAGTGGAGGAACTTTGACATAAAGAGGATTGACGCACAACTCGTGGGGACGGCAAGACTTGGACAGCAGCCCCTTGTCCTGCTGTCACCATAGTTACCCAGTGCCCAGTCAGCGACATGTAACGCCCCTGTCCATGCCTACTCGTCCAAGTGTCTGTGGTGAAATGCACCCTGTCACACACAGAGTTTCTCAAAGAAGCGGTGATGTTGTGTGCGACATGCTGGTGGAGCGCAGGCACACCTTTCTTTGAGAAGTAGTGCCGACTGGGCATCTGGTACTGGGGCACTGCGACGGACATAAGGTCTCGAAAATCCTCTGTGTCCACCAGGCGGAAAGGCAGCATTTCTGTAGCCAAGAGCTTGCAGATGGTGAAATTCAACCTCTTAGCTTTCTCATGGCTAGGAGGAAATGGTCTTTTACTTGTCCACATCTGAGGGACCGAGGGCTGGCTATTGTGCTTAGACGGGGTTGATAAGGGTGTCCCCGGCAAACTGCCGGTCTGTGAGGAAGATGCAGGCGGACATGTTAGGTTGCCTTGATCCAAAGGTGGTGCTATCGATGTCGGACAGCGCTCAACACCAGCTGGTGTTCCCACCTCCAAAGAAAATGATGACCTGCCAATCACGCTGGCTGTTGCGGGTAAAGAGGTGGCAGGTCTGCGCCCCAAAACAGGTGTGACTGCTGTCCCCCCAGTCACAGAGGATGAAGAGGCCGCGGATGCACAAGATATGGCAGACGGTGGTTGGCCCGGCCGGCTAGGCCGCATTGTAGCACACTGAGCTTCCCACTGCAACTTATGCTTCATGTCCATGTGCCGGTTCATGCATGAAGTACTCAAACTATGTATTTTTTGGCCTCTACTTAGCTTTTGCTGACAAATGTTACAGATAACACGAGTTGGGTCATCTTTATCGATCTGAAAAAATGCCCAGGCTATGCAAGGCTTAGCACCCATGCGACCTGAAGAGCCACCACGACTTGTGGTGAGAGGCAGAGTTGTGTTTGAAGTTGCAGTTGTTGACGTGCTTCCAGTACTACGTCTCTGTCCAGGAAGGCGCAACCTGACCTCGTCGTCACTAGCATCTTCCTCCACCTCCTCTGCTGACCTCATCTCTTGGCTGACTGTGGGTTGACAGTAAGTGGGATCTCCAACCTCATCATCATCACCCTGTGTGTTATCACACCCGTCGTCCTCAGAGCCAACCTGTTCCTGCCCTGACAAAAAACTAAAGTTGTCGCTCCAATCAGGTATTTGAGTCTTATCATCGTCTTCCTCATTGTCTCCACCAACAGGAGTTACAGTTTGGGAATGAGGGTCTACATTATGGTCAGAACCTTCTGCGTCTGGTCCTGGATCCGACTCATAAAGATTCTGGGCATCAGTGCAGATCATTTCCGCGTCTGGATTCACAGAAGCGCTGGAGACGACCTCTGATTCCCAGGCTATAGTATGAGTAAACAGCTCTGCAGACTCAACCATCTGTTCTACCTCATACTCAGACGGGCAGCTGGAGATTTGGGAGCTGTGAGGAAGCAAGTGCGATTTGGGTGACACCTTTGAGGACTGGAGTATTTGTGATGTTGAAGTTGATGTGGAGGAGAGCCCACTTAAAGGAGCACTTGATATCCGTTGAAGCACCTGCTGTTTTTGTGCCTCATCTGGAATTTGTAGCGATTGGCGTGGCCGTAAGAAAGGGATCTTATCACATTGTCCGCTAAAAGAAGTAGACATTTTAGTTTGACTGGAAGATGGTCTTTCTTCTGCAGATGTTACTGTTGCTTTAACACCTACCCCATGGACACAACCTTTTTTCCCCTTCCCAACATGCCTATTCCCCTTTCCACCAGCAGCAGGCCTTTTTCCACTCATTTTGGTGGTTAACTAATTCACAACTCTGGAGTTGTTTGCACAAAAAAACAATGGATGGTAACCGAGCAGAGCTGAGTGGCCAAACTGTGGTATTAGGCCAAAACTATTGGCTGGGTTAGATGCAGAAAAAAATTATATTCAATTTGCAACCTGATGGAGGTCAGTATAGATGGACTAATACAACAAGTCCCACACACAGCTAGAAGCCCAATATTTTTTCAGAGGTAGATGCAGAAAAAAATATATTCAGTTTGCAACCTGATGGAGGTCAGTATAGGTGGACTAATAGAACAAGTCCCACACACTGCTAGAAGGCCAAATATTTTTTCAGAGCTAGATGCAGAAAAAAATTATATTCAGTTTGCAACCTGATGGAGGTCAGTATAGATGGATTAATAGAACAAGACCCACACACAGCTAGAAGCCCAATATTTTTTCAGAGGTAGATGCAGAAAAAAATGTATTCAGTTTGCAACCTGATGGAGGTCAGTATAGATGGACTAATACAACAAGTCCCACACACAGCTAGAAGCCCAATATTTTTTCAGAGGTAGATGCAGAAAAAAATATATTCAGTTTGCAACCTGATGGAGGTCAGTATAGGTGGACTAATAGAACAAGTCCCACACACTGCTAGAAGGCCAAATATTTTTTCAGAGCTAGATGCAGAAAAAAATTATATTCAGTTTGCAACCTGATGGAGGTCAGTATAGATGGATTAATAGAACAAGACCCACACACAGCTAGAAGCCCAATATTTTTTCAGAGGTAGATGTAGAAAAAAATATATTCAGTTTGCAACCTGATGGAGGTCAGTATAGATGGACTAATACAACAAGTCCCACACACAGCTAGAAGCCCAATATTTTTTCAGAGGTAGATGCAGAAAAAAATATATTCAGTTTTCAACCTGATGGAGGTCAGTATAGGTGGACTAATAGAACAAGTCCCACACACTGCTAGAAGGCCAAATATTTTTTCAGAGCTAGATGCAGAAAAAAATTATATTCAGTTTGCAACCTGATGGAGGTCAGTATAGATGGATTAATAGAACAAGACCCACACACAGCTAGAAGCCCAATATTTTTTCAGAGCTAGATGCAGAAAAAAATTATATTCAGTTTGCAACCTGATGGAGGTCAGTATAGATGGATTAATAGAACAAGACCCACACACAGCTAGAAGACCAATATTTTTTCAGAGCTAGATGCAGAAAAAAATTATATTCAGTTTGCAACCTGATGGAGGTCAGTATAGATGGATTAATAGAACAAGACCCACACACAGCTAGAAGCCCAATATTTTTTCAGAGCTAGATGCAGAAAAAAATTATATTCAGTTTGCAACCTGATGGAGGTCAGTATAGATGGATTAATAGAACAAGACCCACACACAGCTAGAAGCCCAATATTTTTTCAGAGCTAGATGCAGAAAAAAATTATATTCAGTTTGCAACCTGATGGAGGTCAGTATAGATGGATTAATAGAACAAGACCCACACACAGCTAGAAGCCCAATATTTTTTCAGCGCTAGATGCAGAAAAAAATTAGATTCAGTTTGCAACCTGATGGAGGTCAGTATAGATGGACTAATACAACAAGTCCCACACACAGCTAGAAGCCCAATATTTTTTCAGAGGTAGATGCAGAAAAAAATATATTCAGTTTGCAACCTGATGGAGGTCAGTATAGGTGGACTAATAGAACAAGTCCCACACACTGCTAGAAGGCCAAATTTTTTTTCAGAGCTAGATGCAGAAAAAAATTATATTCAGTTTGCAACCTGATGGAGGTCAGTATAGATGGATTAATAGAACAAGACCCACACACAGCTAGAAGCCCAATATTTTTTCAGAGGTAGATGCAGAAAAAAATATATTCAGTTTGCAACCTGATGGAGGTCAGTATAGATGGACTAATACAACAAGTCCCACACACAGCTAGAAGCCCAATATTTTTTCAGAGGTAGATGCAGAAAAAAATATATTCAGTTTGCAACCTGATGGAGGTCAGTATAGGTGGACTAATAGAACAAGTCCCATACACTGCTAGAAGGCCAAATATTTTTTCAGAGCTAGATGCAGAAAAAAATTATATTCAGTTTGCAACCTGATGGAGGTCAGTATAGATGGATTAATAGAACAAGACCCACACACAGCTAGAAGCCCAATATTTTTTCAGAGCTAGATGCAGAAAAAAATTAGATTCAGTTTGCAACCTGATGGAGGTCAGTATAGATGGATTAATAGAACAAGACCCACACACAGCTAGAAGACCAATATTTTTTCAGAGCTAGATGCAGAAAAAAATTATATTCAGTTTGCAACCTGATGGAGGTCAGTATAGATGGATTAATAGAACAAGACCCACACACAGCTAGAAGCCCAATATTTTTTCAGAGCTAGATGCAGAAAAAAATTATATTCAGTTTGCAACCTGATGGAGGTCAGTATAGGTGGACTAATAGAACAAGTCCCACACACTGCTAGAAGGCCAAATTGTTTTTCAGAGCTAGATGCAGAAAAATATTATATTCAGTTTGCAACCTGATGGAGGTCAGTATAGGTGGACTAATAGAACAAGTCCCACACACTGCTAGAAGGCCAAATTGTTTTTCAGAGCTAGATGCAGAAAAAAATTATATTCAGTTTGCAACCTGATGGAGGTCAGTATAGATGGATTAATAGAACAAGACCCACACACAGCTAGAAGCCCAATATTTTTTCAGAGGTAGATGCAGAAAAAAATATATTCAGTTTGCAACCTGATGGAGGTCAGTATAGATGGACTAATACAACAAGTCCCACACACAGCTAGAAGCCCAATATTTTTTCAGAGGTAGATGCAGAAAAAAATATATTCAGTTTGCAACCTGATGGAGGTCAGTATAGGTGGACTAATAGAACAAGTCCCATACACTGCTAGAAGGCCAAATATTTTTTCAGAGCTAGATGCAGAAAAAAATTATATTCAGTTTGCAACCTGATGGAGGTCAGTATAGATGGATTAATAGAACAAGACCCACACACAGCTAGAAGCCCAATATTTTTTCAGAGCTAGATGCAGAAAAAAATTAGATTCAGTTTGCAACCTGATGGAGGTCAGTATAGATGGACTAATAGAATGATGCTATGCCCAAAAGATTTTACTTCACTAGGTGCAGTAAAAAAATTAGTATTCTATACACAGGTGGTATATCTTGCAACACAGATAGGCTACTCCTCTGACTAACACACTCTGCAATAGGCCAAAAAGGATTAGCTTTGCTAGATTCAGCCAAATGCTGTGAAAAAAACTTGCACAGCACTGGCACAGACCTGCCTGGCAAAAACTGATAGGAACTGATGTAACCTTGTCCTGAAAAGGACTCCAATTACAATTAGTCTTTACTCCCACAACCTATCTATTTAAGAGCACAGACCTGCCTGATAAAAGTCGTAGGAAATGCTGTAACCTAGTCCTTAAAAGGACTGCAATCACAACTATTCCCTTCTCCCAAGCTATCTGTATATTTGTGCGAAAATTGGCTTGAAATTAACAAGGTATAGCGCACACAGCAACAGCGGTGCCTTCTAACACGCAGCTGCAGCAGTGAGAAAATGGTGGCGACGGGGAAAATGGCTTGGTCTTATAGGGCAAGGACATGTGACATACACTGCCAATGACACATGCCCTTGCTTGTGTGAAAAAAAGCACTTCGCTCCGTGTGTGCACTGCTGATAGGCTGACAGATTGCACCTCCCCACTGTAAATGCGGGAAAGAGAAAAAAAAATGGAGATCTTCATTGTTCCTGCAGAGATCCATCCCCTGCCCCTCCCCCCACCCCGCTGTACACTGCGTATTAACATTAATTTTCATCATTACTGAGAAAAAATCCAGTTATGATTTTGGTGCACGAACAGTTATCGAACATAACCTCGAACAGCCGAATTTTTCTCAAATTGTTCGTGTTCGCCGAACGGATCGAACACCGCCCAAAACAGCTCGAATTTGAGATTGGCGAACAGTTCGAGTAGAACAACGCTCATCTCTACTTATAACTTCCTAACAAAAAAAATTTTGGTTCCAAAATTGTGCTCATGTAAAGTAGACATGTGGGAAATGTTATTTATTAACTATTTTGTGTGATAAATCTCTCTGATTTAAGGCCATGAAAATTCAAAGTTTGAAAATTTTCTTCAAATTTCCGATTTTTTCACAAATAAAAGCAGATCATATGGAAGAAATGTTACCACTATCATGAAGTAAAAGATGTCACAAAAAAACAATCTTAGAATCAGTGGGATCTGTTGAAGAGTTCCAGAGTTATTAACTCATAAAGTGACAGTGGTCAGGATTGTAAAATTATGTTGAACTGATCATTAACGTGCAAACCACCTTCGGGGGTAAACGGGTTAACAAATAATACTGTCACACTGTGCCTAAATAATGCTGTCATTCAGTTCCTGTATTCACCACCCAACTCTGGTGCACTTACACAGTCACCTCCTTTACTTTTCACTATTCTAAGTGCTTTCTTCTAACATACATCTCTTGTCTTCTCATTAACTAATATCACTTTTTAATCATATGCACTCAGGTGGCCCACATGATTTCTCCACTGATATGCTCTAATGCACCAACTTATTCCTTCTCTTAGATGCTTTGACTCACTCACCTCAGTGTTACTCATATCTATTACACAATATTACTCATACACTTGGAGTAATTCACTCCTCTACTTAACAATACTCACAATTATGGCACGTTTATATTACTGATAAAAACCACTTTACATTTTCAATAAGGATGAACAAAACTGATGAAATTTAAATTCAGCAGACTTGCTCAAATTTAGCTATGAAATTCTATTTGCATTGAATTTATTCTATCAGAATCTAACTGCCAGCAAAAGACATTAATAATGCTCTGATGTCTTTCTAGGTCCCAGAGAATACTAATTGGTGGATTTAAAAATAATAAAAAAAAATTATACTCACCTTTCTTCTCACCAATCATTGCGCCAAAGTTTCCCCTCCGTCTAGTCTTCTCTTCAATCTTTTGGTGCCTCTAACACCAACTAGGCATCAAGTGTCATAATTAGAGATGAGCGAACCTTTAAAGGTTTGATTCCTTTCAGATCGGTGAACTTCCTGTTGTTCACCAAACAGTTTGTCAAACATATCCGGATCCCATTGAATTCAATGGAAGGCAAAACCAAATGCATATCCAACACCTTCAAAGGGGCCCAAAAACTGCCAAACAGCTCAAATTAGGGGCAAACACGAGGAAAAGTAGCATTGATTGACCCACAGTACAAATATTATTATTATTTTTTATTTAGCGCCATTTATTCCATGGCATTTTACATGTGAAAAGGAGTATATATAGCAAAAATTAAGTGCAATAATTTTGAACAGAAAAGAGTCACCGTACAGTACAGGCGGAGAGAAGACCCTGTCCACGAGGGTTCACAATCTACAAGGCATGAGTGAGGATACAGCAAGTGAGGGTAGAGCTGGTCATGCAGCGGTAAGGTGAATGGAGGGTTACTGCAGATTGTACGCTTGTTGGAAGAGGTAGGTCTTCAGTTTCCTTTTGAAGGTTTCCACGGTAGGCGAGAGTCTGCTATGGTAGAGAGTTCCAGAGCAGGGGAGATGCACGGGACAAATCTTGTATGCGATTGTTGGTAGAGGAGATAAGAGGGGAGTAGAGAAGGAGATCTCGTGAGGATCGGAGGTTGCATCCTGTTAAGTACTGGGAGACTATGTTACAGATGTATGAAAGAGATGGGTGGTTTTGTATGCCAAAGTTAGGGTTTTAAACTGGAGTCTCTGAGCAATGGGGAGCGAGTGCTAGGAATGACAGAGGGGAGAGGCCGGGGAATAGTGGGATGACATGGATTAGTTTTCTAGCAGAGGTTAGGATAGATTGGAGGGGTGCGAGAGTGTTAGAAGGGAGGCCACATAGCAGGAGGTTGCAGTAGTCAAGGTGGAAGATGATGAGGGTGTGCACTAGTGTTTTTCCATATTCATGGCTGAGAATGTGGGGATCCGGGAGATATTTTGGAGTTGGAGTCGGCAGCAAATGGAAAGGGCTTGGATATCAGGTTTGAAGGAGAGATCAGAGTCAAGCTTGAGGGACTGGGGAGAGTGGGCATCCATTGCCTTTGATGGGTAGGTCAATTGGGGGGGGGTAAATGAGATAGTGGAAAGATGATGAGTTTGGTTTTATCCATGTTAACTTTTAGAAATCTAGCAGAGAAGATAGATGAAATATACAGTGGGTACGGAAAGTATTCAGACCCCTTTAAATTTTTCACTCTTTGTTTCATTACAGCCATTTGGTAAATTCTTAAAAGTTCATTTTTTTCTCATTAAAGTACACTCTGCACCCCATCTTGACAGAAAAAAAAACATAAATGTAGAAATTTTTGCAAATTTATTAAAAAAGAAAAACAGAAATGGTCATAAGTATTCAAACCCTTTGCTCAGTACCCTTTTGCGCTAGTACAGCGATGAATCCTCTTGGGAATGATGCAACAAGTTTTTCACACCTGGATTTGGGGATCATCTGCCATTCTTCCTTGTAGATCCTCTCCAGTTCCATCAGGTTGAATGGTGAACGTTGGTGGACAGCCATTTTCAGGTCTCTCCAGAGATGCTCAATTGGGTTTAGGTCAGGACTAGTGTTGAGCCACCCCCGTAGTGTTCGAGTTCGGTTCGGTTCGTCGAACACCCGTGTGTTCGCCGAACTGTTCGTCGAACTGTTCGTCGAACACCTTCGAACACCGTTAAAACCAATGGCAGGCAAACAAAAACACATAGAAACACATAGAAAACACCTTCAAAGGTGTCCAAAAGCTGACAAACTGCTCAGAAAACACAACTAACACATGGAAAAGTGACAAGTACATATAGTCATGCGAAAAGAAAAGAGGTGGAGGAGTAAAAGGAGGGGGAGACACAGATATAGGCATGTCATGCCCTTCTAAAATCCAAAAAGTGAGAAGCCGACACGCTCAGTCCGCTCCTGCCCGTGCCACCTCCGTGTCGCCGGGTTTGTGCCAGAGCCGCGGTGAACCCTGACGGCCAGCCCCCCTCTCCCAATACTGGTGCCTGTCCGCTGGTGGGTCGAGCGAGCCCCCCTGTGGTGGAGGCAGCTCTGAGCTTTTTAATTTAAATTGTGTCTCTAATTTGAATAAATACACTTTAAATCCATTTACAAGGATCTATTGGAGGGCAAGTCTCATGCCAGCAGCCGCGTAATTCCAGCTTCAGTAGCGTCCACTAAAGCTGCTGCAGTTAAAAAGCTTTTATAAGGATTGAGCTCGGCTGTCCACCGCAAGGCATCCTACTGCCAGTCCGAGCCCCTATGCCTTGGGGTGCCTCCTGATGCTCTTCACTGAGTATCCCGTGGTCCCGAAGCATTTCTTTGAAAAAATGAAGTGTCCAAACTACAGGTGATGTAGCTTGCTTAACAGCCGGGATAATCCGCTGACTAGCAGACCCTGCTACTAGGCACAAAGTATTTCCTGGGCTAGATGCAGTTAAAAATTTGTAATTAGATACTCTCGTTGGATGCTGAGAAAGCATTCCATAGAGTCTCCTGGCACGCCATATATGATTCTCTTAAAAAGCTTGGGGTAGTGGTCTAGGGGACCCTTTTATAGCCAAAATCACGGCCCTGTATCGCAATACGTCACCTAGGCTGAAGATAAATGGAACTGTAGCACCCTGAGGGCTCGGTTGCTACAGAGGTATTGCACCTCACCCAGAGGTGTGATATCTCACTCTCAGGTAAGGATGTAGTGTGGATCAGGACCCGACACCTGCATGCATTACACCACATTGCCGTGGGGCAGGGCGACCAATATGCCCCTGAGATGGGCACGACAGTCCCTGTCCCTGGCTGGAGTGGGGGGAGGGAACACTGAGGAAGGGGAACCCTGTAGTGCAGGAGCAGGGAGGAAGCAGTTCCTGGGTGCATTGAGAAGGGAGTATGAAAGGTGGGCACCATCTTAGTTCAGTGCAGAGAAGTCTGAGCAGAAGTGGCAGGGAGCAGGGGCTCTGCATGAGCTCTGCTCCGGAGGCGGGCCTAGTAACAGAGGCCCAGGCCTGGAAGAGGGAGAAGGAAGGAAGAGGAGCGGAAAAGGCTCCAGGAACGAGGAACGAAGGGATCTCAGGGGTGCGGACGGGCGAGTCGCCACCGCACGCCCGAATCCACCTGCGTGGAGGGGTCAGGCCAAAGGGGGAGACCGGTCCCCGAAACTAGTGGAGGCAGGAAACGACCCTCAGCTAGAAACAGGAGGCTGTGACATTTTATGTGGCGCAGCCCCTCGCTACACCCGCTAGGAAGGCACCACATAGGGTCAGGGAAACTGGCGCCAAGTTTACCAAGAGGAGGCCCGAGGCAGCCGGACAGAAGGGTTGGTAAGAAAGGCCAGACAAAGGACACACAAAGGGGGTCCTGTGAAGCACTCCAAAGTTATCTGGGAGTTGTCTGAGCCCCTCACCTGGTGAGCACAGTACGACGTGGGCAGCCGTTACCTGCAGACGTGGTCTGGATAATAAGAACTGTGAGTAAAGGCCCTGGACTGCATCACTGACTCCGTGTCATTACTGCTGCTGCCCTGCACCATCACCCCCATCCTCCGCATACACTGCCCTGAGGCTATACTCCTCCCGTGGGGAGTTATGCTACGCTCTGCTGCACCCACAACACCAGCCTCAGCGGTCTGCCCTGGAGCGGCGGTTTACTCTGACCGCAATCCACGGGTGGCGTAGTCGGACATTTAAACATCAAAACCACATAAATAGTTCCGCCACTGGTTTGACCGCCCTGAGCCATGGAACCGGGTTGCCGCCACGGAGACTACAACCACCAGCATCCACCAAAAAGGGTCCGGCTCCGGGTGTCCCAAGGCCCAGGGGGCGCGTCAGAACATTTTCATCACCTTTCACAATCACCAATGGGACAAGGCAGGGATGTTCTCTGTCCCCTCTCTTATACATCCTAGTGACGGAGCACCTGCTCTCATCAATTCGCCATAACCCCAATATTAGGTGGATTGAGGTGGGAGGCACCGAGTACAAGTGCTCTCTATTTGCTGATGATGTCCTAGTATATATCACTCAATCACATATATTCATCCATGCTGTTATGGCTGAAATAGATCACTTTGTTACATGGTCAAATTTTAAAATCAATGCAGCGAAGTCTGAGGCCCTCGATGTCTCCCTCCCCAAATCCATATAGGATTCCATCCAGTCCAACTTTCCCTTTGCCTGGCACTCACAGGGTATCAAATACTTAGGAATTCCAATTCATAGAGACCTCTCCCATCTATGTTATCTTAATTTTGGGCCCTTTATTGAACAACTCCATACAGACCACGGTTGGCAAGTTAGAACTGTAAGATTCACTACGTGAACCACTGGTGTTTTGTGGAAAAGCACATGTACACTGTGTTCCAAATTATTATGCAAAAAGTGTTTAGGAGTGATAAGGGAAGAATTTGTTTGTTTGTCAGTTAAACTCATTGATGGTGATGTGTGTCAGGGCTCTTTATATCACTGTAAGCAATTGCAGACACCTGTGCTAATTAGTTTGGCAGGTGTGTCCAATGAAAGGCAAGACTACTTAAGAAGGCTGTCTCACATTATTAAGCAGCCTACATTTTCTGCCAAAATGGGAAAGAAAAAGGATGTGTCGGCTGCTGAGAAGCAACAAATTGTGGAGTGTTTAGGTCAAGGCATGACTACAATCAACATTGTGCGATGATCAGGATGAAGTGTCTTGGCAATCAAGAAGTATGTAGCTGATTCACAGTACACACGTGTGCGTGCTGATAAGGGCAAATTGAGGACCCTTTCCTACAGGCAATTACGTCAGGTTGAAAGATCAGCGGCAAAAAAGCCTTGTCATAGCAGCAGACAAGTTTTTGAAGCTGCTTGTGCCTCCAACGTCCCCCGAACAACAAGATGCAGGGTCCTTCAGAGGTTTGCAGCTGTGCATACGCCATCCTGTCGACCTCCTCTATCCACTTCACACAAGCAGAAACGGCTCCAGTGGGCCAAACATTACATGAAGACTGATTTCAAAACTGTTTTGTTCACGGATGAGTGCCGTGCAGCGCTCGATGGTCCAGATGGATGGAGTGGAGGATGGCTGGTTGATGGACACCCCACGCAAACACGGCTACAGCGCCAACAAGGAGGAGGTGGAGTAATGTTTTGGGCTGGAATCATGGGGACAGAGATTGTCGGCCCCTTTAGGATCCCTGAAGGCGCTAAAGATGAACTCCATAATGTATGTGGATTTTCTCAAACAGCACTTCCTGCCATGGTTCAAGAAGAAGAACCGTGTATTTCACAGCAAGATCATTTTTCTGCATGATAATGCACCATCTCATGCTGCACATAAAACATCTGCATCTCTGGCTGATATGGGCATAAAAGGGGACAAACTTATGGTGTGACCCCCATGCTCCCCTGACCTGTACCCCATTCAGAACCTTTGGAGCATCATTAAAAGGAGTGTCTATGATGGCGGGAGGCAGTTCACATCTAAGCAACAGCTCTGGGAGGGTATTCTGTCCTCATGCAAAACAATTGAAGCAGAAACCATCCAAAACCTGACAAATTCAATGGACGAGAGAGTTCAGAAGCTCCTTTCGAACAAGGGGTCCTATGTGAAAATGTAACATCACCTAGAATAAAGTTTTGAGTTGAAAACTGTTTGATTTCAGTTTCTAACAACCTGCTAATGCTTATAATTTCAAAAATGACCATTTTTTTGGTCTTTATTAAAATGAAAAGGTTGATCGAAAAGTTTGGGGGATCTAAGAGTGTGGCAACCCAGTAGTCATGATTACTTCGAATTCTGACAATATGAGGGTCATGCTGCAGGTAGTGCAGCAAGAAAGCACTTATGTGTCTTGCGCATCTCGGAGCCCCAAAATTATTTTCCGGGCTAGATGCAGCTAAAAATTATTATTAATTTTAAATCTGGTGAAGCTTTAGTATAGATGGCCTAATAGGATCAGTGCTGCACACTGCTACAAAGCCCAAATTATTTTCCAGTCAAGATACAGATAAACATGATTAGTAATTTTAAATCTGGTGGAGCTTATTATAGATGGCCTAATAGAATCAGTGCTGCACACTGCTACAAAGCCCAAATTATTTTCCAGCCAAGATACAGATAAACATGATTAGTAATTTGAAAGCTTAAAACGGTTGGTAGGGTGATTTTAACCAATCATCAAGCTTTTACTGTCCCCAGGATGACACAGGGGTAGAAAAGTCGTTTCGGATCCATGATTTGTTCATCTTTATGAACGTGAGTCTGTCTACATTATCAGTGGAGAGCCGCGTGCGCTTATCTGTCAGCACACCACCAGCAGCGCTGAACACACGTTCAGACAGAACGCTGGCTGCGGGGCATGACAAGATCTCCAAGGCGTAAGTGGCTAGCTCCGGCCATTTATCCAGATTGGAAGCCCAAAAAGAGCAAGGGTCCAGTGACACAGTCATGGCTTCAATGTTTACTTGGAGATACTCCTGTACCATCGTCTCTAGGCGTTGACTATGTGTCAGACTTCTTGTCTCCTGTGGCCTTGCAAAGGATGGGCTAAAAAAGTGGTGAAATGATTCCGCAAAATTGATGTTACCAGCAGATACTGTGGTTCTGTTACGGTTTGAGTGCTGAACACTTGACGGTCCCACGGTTGGCAAGTTGGAACTGTGAGATTCACTACGTGCACCACTGGTATTTTGTGGAAAAGCACATGTAAGATTCTGCAACAGTCTCTGCTGATACTCCTGCATGCGTGCAGCCCTTTCTATGGCAGGAATAATTTCTGCAAATTTACTTTTGTACCGGGGATCTAACAGTGTGGCAACCCAGTAGTCAGGATTATTTCTAATTCTCACAATTCGAGGGTCATGTTGCAAGTAGTGCAGCAAGAAGGCACTCATGTGTGTTGCGCATCCAGGAGCACCAAGTCCCTGTTGTGTTGGTGGTGAGGTAACAATCATGCTTCCTTCCTCTGTCCTCTCCCCCCAACCTCGCACAACAGAAATGTGATCAAGGTCTCCCTCATCTGATGAGTCTTCCATCAGTTCGTCCTCCACTTCTTCCTGGGCTCCTGCACCTTCCTCACTAGTTTGGCTGCTACCATGCGCCCTGGTAAAACCATCTCCCCCACCCTCACATGCCTGCCGCCTTGGTGCTGCCGACCGTCTGGACCTTGCAGATGTTAGCCCTTCCGCATACAACTCCTCCTCCTCTACTTCCTCCACCTCCTCTTGTGCCACCACCTGACTCCGAATTCTGTTTAACATGTGCTCCAGCATGTAAATCACCGGAATAGTCATGCTGATAATGGCATCGTCAGCACTAAACATCTTCGTCGCCATTTCAAAACTGTGCAGAAGGGTGCATAGGTCCCTGATCTGAGACCACTCCTCCAGCGTGATTTGCCCCACCTCTGGATCTCGTTGGCCCAGGCTATACGTCAGAACGTATTGCACCAGGGCTTGTCGGTGCTGCCACAGTCGCTGCAACATGTGCAGAGTTGAATTCCACCGGGTAGGCACATCGCATTTTAGCCGGTGAAGTGGCAGGCCCAACGACTTCTGTAGAGATGTAAGTCGCTGAGCTGCGGGATGTGAACGGCGAAAGTGAGCACACAGCGACCGTGCCCTCTGCAGAAGGCAATCTAGTCTGGGATAGTGGGCTAAAAATTGCTGGACAACCAGGTTCAACACGTGAGCCATACAAGGCACGTGTGTGACATTGCCCCGGCGAAGGGCCGCACCCAGGTTTGCAGCATTGTCGCACACGGCCTTCCCTGGTTTCAGGTCCAGTGGAGACAACCATTCATGAAATTGGTTCTCCAGAGCTGACCACAACTCCTCAGCTGTGTGACTCACATTTCCCAGACATTTCAATGTAAAAACCGCCTGATGACGTTGAGCCCTACTGCCAGCATAGTAAGGAGGTGTGCAGGATCCCTTCTGCGCAGTTAGAAAGCTTGTGGCATGACCAGACAGGCTTTGGGTGCAGGTGGAAGACCGAGAGGAGGTTGAGAAGGCAGAAGCAGTGGAGGAACTTTGACATAAAGAGGATTGACGCACAACTCGTGGGGACGGCAAGACTTGGACAGCAGCCCCTTGTCCTGCTGTCACCATAGTTACCCAGTGCCCAGTCAGCGACATGTAACGCCCTTGTCCATGCCTACTCGTCCAAGTGTCTGTGGTGAAATGCACCCTGTCACACACAGAGTTTCTCAAAGAAGCGGTGATGTTGTGTGCAACATGCTGGTGGAGCGCAGGCACACCTTTCTTTGAGAAGTAGTGCCGACTGGGCATCTGGTACTGGGGCACTGCGACGGACATAAGGTCTCGAAAATCCTCTGTGTCCACCAGGCAGAAAGGCAGCATTTCTGTAGCCAAGAACTTGCAGATGGTGAAATTCAACCTCTTAACTTTCTCATGGCTAGGAGGAAATGGTCTTTTACTTGTCCACATCTGAGGGACCGAGGGCTGGCTATTGTGCTTAGACGGGGTTGATAAGGGTGTCCCCGGCAAACTGCCGGTCTGTGAGGAAGATGCAGGCGGACATGTTAGGTTGCCTTGATCCAAAGGTGGTGCTATCGATGTCGGACAGCGCTCAACACCAGCTGGTGTTACCACCTCCAAAGAAAATGATGACCTGCCAATCACGCTGGCTGTTGCGGGTAAAGAGGTGGCAGGTCTGCGCCCCAAAACAGGTGTGACTGCTGTCCCCCCAGTCACAGAGGATGAAGAGGCCGCGGATGCACAAGATATGGCAGACGGTGGTTGGCCCGGCCGGCTAGGCCGCATTGTAGCACACTGAGCTTCCCACTGCAACTTATGCTTCATGTCCATGTGCCGGTTCATGCATGAAGTACTCAAACTATGTATTTTTTGGCCTCTACTTAGCTTTTGCTGACAAATGTTACAGATAACACGAGTTGGGTCATCTTTATCGATCTGAAAAAATGCCCAGGCTATGCAAGGCTTAGCACCCATGCGACCTGAAGAGCCACCACGACTTGTGGTGAGAGGCAGAGTTGTCTTTGAGGATGCAGTTGTTGACGTGCTTCCAGTACTACGTCTCTGTCCAGGAAGCCGCAACCTGACCTCGTCGTCACTAGCATCTTCCTCCACCTCCTCTGCTGACCTCATCTCTTGGCTGACTGTGGGTTGACAGTAAGTGGGATCTCCAACCTCATCATCATCACCCTGTGCGTTATCACACCCGTCGTCCTCAGAGCCAACCTGTTCCTGCCCTGACAAAAAACTAAAGTTGTCACTCCAATCAGTTATTTGAGTCTTATCATCGTCTTCCTCATTGTCTCCACCAACAGGAGTTACAGTTTGGGAATGAGGGTCTACATTATGGTCAGAACGTTCTGCGTCTGGTCCTGGATCCGACTCATAAAGATTCTGGGCATCAGTGCAGATCATTTCCTCGTCTGGATTCACAGAAGCGCTGGAGTTGACCTCTGATTCCCAGGCTATAGTATGAGTAAACAGCTCTGCAGACTCAACCATCTGTTCTACCTCATACTCAGATGGGCAGCTGGAGATTTGGGAGCTGTGAGGAAGCAAGTGCGATTGGGGTGACACCTTTGAGGACTGGAGTATTTGTGATGTTGAAGTTGATGTGGAGGAGAGCCCACTTAAAGGAGCACTTGATATCCGTTGAAGCACCTGCTGTTTTTGTGCCTCATCTGGAATTTGTAGCGATTGGCGTGGCCGTAAGAAAGGGATCTTATCACATTGTCCGCTAAAAGAAGTAGACATTTTAGTTTGGCTGGAAGATGGTCTTTCTTCTGCAGATGTTACTGTTGCTTTAACACCTACCCCACGGACACAACCTTTTTTCCTCTTCCCAACACGCCTATTCCCCTTTCCACCAGCAGCAGGCCTTTTTCCACTCATTTTGTTGGTTAACTAATTAACAACTCTGGAGTTGTTTGCACAAAAAAACAATGGATGGGAACCGAGCAGAGCTGAGTGGCCAAACTGTGGTATTAGGCCAAAACTATTGGCTGGGTTAGATGCAGAAAAAAATTATATTCAATTTGCAACCTGATGGAGGTCAGTATAGATGGACTAATAGAGAAAGTCCCACACACTGCTAGAAGGCCAAATATTTTTTCAGAGGTAGATGCAGAAAAAAATATATTCAGTTTGCAACCTGATGGAGGTCTGTATAGATGGATTAATAGAACAAGTCCCACACACAGCTAGAAGCCCAATATTTTTTCAGAGGTAGATGCAGAAAAAAATATATTCAGTTTGCAACCTGATGGAGGTCAGTATAGATGGACTAATACAACAAGTCCCACACATAGCTAGAAGCCCAATATTTTTTCAGAGGTAGATGCAGAAAAAAATATATTCAGTTTGCAACCTGATGGAGGTCTGTATAGATGGATTAATAGAACAAGTCCCACACACAGCTAGAAGCCCAATATTTTTTCAGAGGTAGATGCAGAAAAAAATATATTCAGTTTGCAACCTGATGGAGGTCAGTATAGATGGACTAATACAACAAGTCCCACACACAGCTAGAAGCCCAATATTTTTTCAGAGGTAGATGCAGAAAAAAATATATTCAGTTTGCAACCTGATGGAGGTCTGTATAGATGGATTAATAGAACAAGTCCCACACACAGCTAGAAGCCCAATAGTTTTTCAGAGGTAGATGCAGAAAAAAATATATTCAGTTTGCAACCTGATGGAGGTCTGTATAGATGGATTAATAGAACAAGTCCCACACACAGCTAGAAGCCCAATATTTTTTCAGAGGTAGATGCAGAAAAAAATATATTCAGTTTGCAACCTGATGGAGGTCAGTATAGATGGACTAATACAACAAGTCCCACACACAGCTAGAAGCCCAATAGTTTTTCAGAGGTAGATGCAGAAAAAAATATATTCAGTTTGCAACCTGATGGAGGTCTGTATAGATGGATTAATAGAACAAGTCCCACACACAGCTAGAAGCCCAATAGTTTTTCAGAGGTAGATGCAGAAAAAAATATATATTCAGTTTGCAACCTGATGGAGGTCAATATAGATGGACTAATACAACAAGTCCCACACACAGCTAGAAGCCCAATATTTTTTCAGAGGTAGATGCAGAAAAAAATATATTCAGTTTGCAACCTGATGGAGGTCTGTATAGATGGACTAATACAACAAGTCCCACACACAGCTAGAAGCCCAATATTTTTTCAGAGGTAGATGCAGAAAAAAATATATTCAGTTTGCAACCTGATGGAGGTCAGTATAGATGGACTAATACAACAAGTCCCACACACAGCTAGAAGCCCAATATTTTTTCAGAGGTAGATGCAGAAAAAAATATATTCAGTTTGCAACCTGATGGAGGTCTGTATAGATGGATTAATAGAACAAGTCCCACACACAGCTAGAAGCCCAATATTTTTTCAGAGGTAGATGAAGAAAAAAATATATGCAGTTTGCAACCTGATGGAGGTCAGTATAGATGGACTAATACAACAAGTCCCACACACAGCTAGAAGCCCAATATTTTTTCAGAGCTAGATGCAGAAAAAAATTATATTCAATTTGCAACCTGATGGAGGTCAGTATAGATGGACTAATAGAATGATGCTATGCCCAAAAGATTACTTCACTAGGTGCAGTAAAAAAATTGGTATTCTATACACAGGTGGTATATCTTGCAACACAGATAGGCTACTCCACTGACTAACACACTCTGCAATAGGCCAAAAAGGATTAGCTTTGCTAGATTCAGCCAAATGCTGTGAAAAAAACTTGCACAGCACTGGCACAGACCTGCCTGGCAAAATCTGATAGGAACTGATGTAACCTAGTCCTGAAAAGGACTCCAATTACAATTAGTCTTTACTCCCACAATCTATCTATTTAAGAGCACAGACCTGCCTGATAAAAGTCGTAGGAAATGCTGTAACCTAGTCCTTAAAAGGACTGCAATCACAACTATTCCCTACTCCCAAGCTATCTGTAGATTTGTGCGAAAATTGGCTTGAAATTAACAAGGTATAGCGCACACAGCAACAGCGGTGCCGTCTAACACGCAGCTGCAGCAGTGAGAAAATGGTGGCGACGGGGAAAATGGCTTGGTCTTATAGGGCAAGGACATGTGACATACACTGCCAATGACACATGCCCTTGCTTGTGTGAAAAAAAGCACTTCGCTCCGTGTGTGCGCTGCTGATAGGCTGACAGATTGCACCTCCCCACTGTAAAAGCGGGAAAGAGAAAAAAAAATGGAGATCTTCATTGTTCCTGCAGAGATCCATCCCCTGCCCCTCCCCCAACCCCTCTGTACACTCAAACTGCGTATTAACATTAATTTTCATCATTACTGAGAAAAAATCCAGTTATGATTTTGGTGCACGAACAGTTATCGAACATAACCTCGAACAGCCGAATTTTTCTCAAATTGTTCGTGTTCGCCGAACGGCTCGAACACCGCCCAAAACAGCTCGAATTTGAGATTGGCGAACAGTTCGAGTAGATCAACGCTCATCTCTAGTCAGGACTTTGGCTGGGCCAGTAAAGAATGGTCACAGAGTTGTTCTGAAGCCACTCCTTTGTTATTTTAGCTGTGTGCTTGGGGTCATTATATTGTTGGAAGGTGAACCTTCGGTCAAGTCTGAGGTCCAGAGCACTCTGGAAGAGGTTTTCATCCAGGATATCCCTGTACTTGGCAGCATTCATGTTTCCTTCAATTGCAACCAGTCGTCCAGTCCCTGCAGCTGAAAAACACCACATAGCATGATGCTGCCAACACCATGTTTCACTATTGGGATTGTATTGGGCAGGTGATGAGCAATGCCTGGCTTTCTCCACACATACCACTTAGAATTATCACCAAAAAGTTCTATCTTTGTCTCATCAGACCAGAAAATCTTATTTCTCATAGTCTGGGAGTCCTTTATGTGTTTTTGAGCAAACTCTATTCAGGCTTTCATATGTCTTGCACCGAGAAGAGGCTTCCATCGGGCCACTCTGCCATAAAGGCCTGACTGGTGGAGGGCTGCAGTGATAGTTGACTTTGTGGAACTTTCTACCATCTCCCTACTGCATCTCCCGAGCTCAGTCATAGCGATCTTGGGGTTCTTTTTTACCTCTCTCACCAAGCCTCTTCTCCCATGATTGCTCAGTGTGGCTGGACAGTCAGGTCTAGGAAGAATTCTGGTGGTCCCAAACTTCTTCCATTTAAAGAAGTTGTACACTACTTTTTATTACCCCCCAATGTATCCCCCCGGGGGCCCTAAGACTTTTTGTAAATACCTTATGTTGCAGATAATGCCTGTGAGTGGCGCTATCGGTGGCCGCTCACAGGCATCACGTGACAGTGCACAGACATCACGACAAGTGAGGCGTGACTCAGCGCTGGGGTCCCAGCGGTGGCTGCTGGGTTGTGGGCGGGGTTACCCTCGCGTCACACCCAGCATCCACCGTGCTCTTTTCCAATGAATGGGGAGAGGCAGAGCACGCAATGGATGCTGGGTGTGATGCGGGGGGGGGTAACCCCGCCCACAGCCTGGCATCCACTGTGAAAGCAGGAAGACAGAGACCCCCGGCTGCTGCCAGCACTTGTTGTGACAACATTGGTTGTTAGAGCCAGCTGCAGCCGGGGGTCACGTGATGCCTGTGAGCGGCCAGTGATAGCGCCGCTCACAGGCATTATCTGCAACATAAGGTATTTGCAAAAAGTCTTAGGAGCCCATTGGAGCGGTAATCTAAAGTAGTGGACAACCCCTTTAAGGATTATGGAGGCCACTGTACTTTTAGGAACCTTGAGTAATGCAGAAATTCTTTTGCAACTTTTGCCAGATCTGTGCCTTGCTACAATTCTGTCTCTGAGCTCCTTGAGCAGTTCCTTTGATCTCATGACTCTCATTTGGTCTGACGTGCACTGTGAGCTGTGAGGTCTTACATAGACAGGTGTGTGCCTTTCCAAATCAAGTCCTATCAGTTTAATTAAACACAGCTGGACTCCAATGAATGCGTAGAACCATATCAATGAGGATCACAAGGAAATGGACAGCATGTAACTTAAATATGAGTGTCTGAGCAAAGGGTCTGAATACTTATGACCAGTTGATATTTCAGTTTTTCTTTTTTAATAAATTTGCAAAAATTTCTACATATCTGTTTGTTTTCAGTCAAGATGGGGTGCAGAGTGTACTTTATTGAGTAAAAAAATGAACTTTTTAGAATTTACCAAATGGCTGCAATGAAACAAAGAGTGAAAAATTTAAAGGGGTCTGAATACTTTCCGAACCCACTGTACAACAGACATTGTGTAATTCTGGTTAGTAAGGAGGTGATATCAGGTCCAGACAGGTAGATCTGTGTGTCATCAGCATAGAGGTGATACTGATGAGACTCATATACCTGAGGTGCAATCAAACTGTACTGTGCTGTCAGGGCAAGAAGAGGAGAGGGTGACTCTCAGGGTGAGGAGTGGGAGAACAGGATGATAATGGGGTTGTAGATCCCACTTGGTGTGAACCCAGAGCCATGCAGCTGAATAGCTCAGTGGAGGAGATGGAGGAGGAAGAAGATGAGGATGTAACATTGCGGCTTCCCGCACAGGCACTGAGTGATGAAACTGCATCCACAGCCACAACTCTGGCTGTGGACAGCGGCGTTCGCAAGTCTGCAGTTCGCAGGGACGGCAAGGTTTGCCCAGCCTGTGTCTATTTGGAGAACGCAAAGGATGATACAACTCACGTTATCTGCCATCTTTAATAGAAACCACGGAGTAGAGGCAAAAACTGCAATAATTTGACTACTACATGCATGAACTGGCTTATATGCGATCAACATTGATTAGACTGGGAATCTGACTGCAATAAAATTCAGACTAGTTGGCCTCGCCAACCACCAGCCTCCCCATCAACCAAAACTGCTGCTTCTTCCTACTCCTCCATCACCATGGTAAGTGTTCTCACACAGGTCACCGGATGCAGAACCTCCAATTGTTTACCTGCTACAGTCGGGGTGAGTTAAAGCCCGTCAGCTGTTGAGGAAGTGGACATTCTTGCTGTTTTTGACTGATCTCAGACACCGAGCACACCACATCAAGCATGGCCAGGGGCATTACATCTTGCTGATTGGCGACTGGGTGCCTCTGATTGCTGGGATAGAAAACTAAACCACTACCCACCAGAAGATGGAGAACTAAACTACTGGACTACAGGGGATGGAGAACTAAACTACTAAACATCTAGGTTTGGAGAACTAAACCACTACACACCAGGGGATGGAGAACTAAACTAATAGACAACAGGGGTTGGAGCAATAAATTACTAAACACCTAGGGTTGGAGAACTGATCACTACACACCCAGGGATGGAGAACTAAACAACTAAACACCAAGTTTTGGAATCCCCAATGCTTGTGGGACAAACCTCTGTATCTAATACTTCCTTCAATATTTCTGCCTCCTCCACGTTCTCTAGGGCCTCCACCTATGCCCTCTGTAGCGTCGGCGTCCCTGCCTCCTGCTAGGCAGGGACGCTGTTCCCCTCACCTCTCCACTCCGTGCCCGGCGTCCTCCTCCCGCTCTGCTGGCAGCGCGCGCTGTTTCCCCGCCACTGTGCTTAGGGCGCGCGCGCTCCCCCTCTCTTAAAGGGGCCGCGCGCGCCGTCCTAAGGAGTCCCCGGCCAATGGCCGGAGGACCTCACCATATATAAGGCACCTCCTCCAAAATGGAGGTGCCCGAGCAATGTTGTTGCAAAGCCTTCACTCTGCTTCAGCCCTCAGGTCCCGTTGCCAGTTACCTGCCAGTCACCTGCCAGATTCCTGTCTGTTACCTGCCAGTCACCTGCCAGATTCCTGCCTGTTACCTGCCAGTCACCTGCCAGTCACCTGCCAGATTCCTACTTGATACCTGCCTGATATCCGTTTACCTGCTTGCAAGCCTGCGGTCCGACGGTCTGCCTTCCGACACCTGTCAGTCTGTCTATGGACCAGCCTGCCCGCTCACCTGGGAGGGCTCATCTGCTACCTGCCTGCTAGCCTACCTGGAGGCTCCGCCATCACTTGCCGTGACCACCTGCCTGTCCAGAGACTCTTGCCTGCTCACCTGGGAGCGCTCACCTGCTACCTGTCTGCTAGCCTACCTGGAGGCTCCGCCGTCACTTGCCGTGACCACCTGCCTGTCCAGAGACTCTTGCCTGCTCACCTGGGAGCGCTCACCTGCTACCTGTCTGCTAGCCTACCTGGAGGCTCTGCCGTCACTTGCCGTGACCACCTGCCCGTCCAGAGACTCTTGCCCGCTCACCTGGGAGCACTCACCTGCTACCTGCCTGCTAGCCTACCTGGAGGCTTTGCCGTCACTTGCCGTGACCACCTGCCTGTCCAAAGACTCTCGCCCGCTCACCTGGGAGCGCTCACCAGCCACCTGCCTGCTGCCCTTCTACCCAGAGACTGTCCCTGTCACTTGCCGTGAGTACCCGTCCTTCTACTCAGAGACTGTCCCTGTCACTTGCCGTGACTACCTGCCCTTCTACCCAGAGACTGTCCCTGTCACTTGCCGTGACTACCTGCCCTTCTACCCAGAGACTGTCCCTGTCACTTGCTGTGACTACCTGCCCGTCTTCCCAGGGAGCCACCCGCTTCCTTACAAGGACCGCCCCCTTGTATAGCTGCTCAGAGGTTCCGCCTCCCAGACCCGTTACACCCTCAACCTCTGACTTTATGACACACACATTCCAACAGTGCAGAAAGAATCCCCCCCAACTCCGTACTGCACAGCCACAGTTCACCGCAATCAAGCAGTGTTTAAATTAATATGCCTTGGAGATCGAAGTCATACAGATCAAGAGCTGTGGACAGCTATCCATGCCAAGTTGGAGCAATGGCTGTCTCCACTGAACGTGGAGGCAGGGAGAGGCCATGAGCGATAACGGTGCAAAACTAGTGGCGGCCCTACATCGGGGCAACCTCACATATGTGCCTTGCATGTCTCACATCCTCAACCTGGTGGTACAGCAATTTCTGCACCACTATCCCAGCCTGGATGCACTGCTGCCGAAACCATGGTCACTGTATTCTCACTTCTACCATTCGCAACCTGCGGGTCATCGACTTGCATTTCTATATATATCTTTCGACCTACCGGTTGAAATGCGATGTTGCGCCATGGTGTAATTGAACACTGCACATGGTGCAGTGACTGTAGCAGCAGTGACAGCACAGGTGGTTGCAATGGAAGGGTGGATTACAGTGATCAAGGTGAGCTCATGGTACCAGACAAACTGTTAGTGAAGGTGCAGGAGCAGAGGAACAAATGGAGGAGGATGAGGAGGAAGAGGTGATGAACCGCTACAGTTAGAAGATGAAGAGGATAATGATCCCATCTCTGTTTTCTGAGGTTGCAAGGAGGGGATGGAGGAAGCAAGCTTGAGTGTTATCCTGCCACCAACACACTATTGATCTCATGAAAGAGACCGACCCATGAGCGCCTTTTTGCAGCACTAACTGTAACATGATTGTTGCCCGTATTGTTAGGATTAGAAATAGCTCTGAGTGCTGACTACTTGGTTGCCACTCTGTTCCATCCACGGTGCAAGAGTAAATTTTGCCAGATGCTTCCCACCCTGGAAAGGGACATGCCCATGCTGGTGTATCAAAACATGCTTGAAGACAATCTTGAGAGTGGTTTTCCCCAAGACAGCAGTGAGGCACACAGTGTGCATTGCAGTTCTAGACTTCCAATCTATGGAATGTTGAATCGTCAATGCAAAAACATTAGCAGCCTTGCAGCGTTCCAACCCCACCAAGGACATCATCTGCAAGGAGTTTGTATGTTCTCCCCATGTTTGCAAGGATTTCTTCCAGTTTACTCATTTTTCTTCCCACACTCCAAGGACATACTAATAGGAAATTTAGATTGTGATCCCCAGTGCCATTAATTTCTGTAAATTTCTATAAAGCACTGTGGAATTAATGGCCCTATATTAGTAAAATAAATAAATTTAAAAAAATTCTGGCAGTCATTTCACTCCTTTTTTAGACCAGACTGTGCATGTGCACAACAGAGTACAAGTCTGACATGTAGTGAACAACTGGATAAGATGGTGCAGGAGTATCTCAAGCTCAATATCAATGCCATCAGGGGGATTTGGACCCTTTTGAATTTTGGCATAGAAAAATCAAAGAGTTGGCCGAGTTTGCCTGTCACGCCTTAGAAGTTTTGTAGTGGGCGGCAACCAGCACTGCTGGTGTCCTGATGGATAAGCGTATCTGACTGTCCCCTGAAAGCGTAGAGAGCCTAACTTTTATCAAGATGAACAAGTTATTGATCTCCAATGACTTCTGCACTCCGGTCGCAGACTGGGAGCACATAACAGGACCCCCTTCCGTGTGCCTTTCTCAGTCGTCTTCCTGCACTGGCTCTCACCCTCCTGCCCTGCGCCTCACAATCAGTGTCCCGAGCCGGTAGCCTCAGATCTTATCAGGTGACCTGCAGTCCCCTGGACCCTCTGTGGCCACCTTTTTTGGCTATGTAATTGTGGCTGTGGCAACTGCACCCTAAAAGTACAGAAGCCTCCAGTTTGTAGCTGAACGTTGCAATTCTCACTAGTTAGGGGCCCCTCTGCGGCTTGATCTCTCCACGTCCTGGTAGATTCGGGCGCACGGGTGGCATCCAGCACTTCCCGTACCCCTAGGATCCCCTCTTTCCTTCTTGGAACCTTCCTTCCTGCTCCTCTCCTCTCTTCAGTCAGTCTCACCTCCTGGGCCTCTCTCACTAGGCCCGCTCCGCCTGAGCAGAGCTCCTGCAGAGCTCCTGCTCCCACTCACTGTCCTCCTCTGACTGGAACCCTTCTAGATGGTTCCATCCCTTCTTCTACATCTGCTGAAGTGCTCCCCTGATCTCCTTCCTCCACCCACACCCACTACATGGTTCCCCCTCTCTTGGTTCCCCCCACTGCAGCCAGGGACAGGGCTCAGCAGAGGAGCAGCGCATCTTGCCCCTCCTGCTGGTCTGGAGTAGTGTAGTATTGGATGCAGGTGTTTGGGTCCCGGGCAGTACTCCATCCTTACCTGAGAGTGGGATACCACACCTCTGGGTGAGATGCAGTACCTATGTGGTGACTGAACCCGCAGGGGCGCCACAGATACAGTGGAATATATGCCCCAAAAAGTTACAAGCTGAGATGTAGCCTGCTGTATTTAGCACGGTAGTAACAGGAGAAATTAGATTTTTTTTTACTGTGGATGAGCCTTTATACAGCTTAATCTTACCATAAAAAAATTACAAGCTGAGATGTGGCCTGCTGTATGTATCACTTTAGTAACAGAAGAAATTAGTTTTTTTACTGTGGATGAGGCCAGGATATAGCAGAATATCTGTGCCAAAAAATTACAAGCTGTGGTGTCGTCTGCTGTATGTATCACTTTAATAACAGAAGAAATTAGATTTTTTACTGTGGATGAGGCCAGTTAACGGCAGAATCTCTTCGCCAAAAAAGTGCAAACTGAGATGTACCCTGACGTATGTACCACATTAGTAACAGAACAGATTTGATTTTTTACTGTTAAGCCCTGTATACAGCTGAATCCCACCTCCAAAAAATGACCAGCTGAGATACGGCCTGCTGTATGTATCACAGTAGTAACAGAAGAAATTAGATTTTTTTTACTGTGGAGGGACCCTGTATACAGCTGAAACTCACATAAAAAAATTACAAACAGAGATGTGGCCTGCTGTATACATCACATTAGTAACAGAAGAAATTTGATTTTTTACTGTGGACGAGGCCTGGATACAGCAGAATCTATGTGCCCAAAAATTACAAACTGAGATGTGGCCTGCTGTATTCTATTTTTTACTGAGGACAAGGCCTGGATAAAGCAGAATATATGCTCAAAAAAATTGCAAGCTGAGATATGGCCTGCTGTGTCACAGTAGTAACAGAAAAAATATATTTTTTACAGTGAAGCCCTGGATACAGCTGAATCTCAGCACAAAAGAATTAAAAGCTCAGATGTGGCCTGTTTTATGTAGCAAAGTAGGAACAGAAAAAAATAGAATTTTAAAGGTGTACTCCTGCATGGAGCACAATATCAGCTGTGCTCAACAGAGTTCTATGCTGAAATGTGCCCTACTATCTCTGTCTGGACCTCAATAGCAAAAACAATCTGCTGGAAAGTCAATTTAACAACCACAAAGGATTCTATCTATCTAAACTATGAGAAGCAACCGCCTAACTATCTCAATCTCTCAATATCCAAGAGCAGCATCAGGAGCAGCCTCTCTGCGCTGTTACACTGACAAAATGGTGCTAAAACAACATGTCCGCTCTTTATATGGAGAGGGACATGTGACTTCAACTGCCAATGGCTCAAGCCCTTGTGTCTGGAGGTTGTGGATGGGTCCTGTACCCTGATTGGCTTGCCGGAATCTGCACACTTTAAGTTGAGAAAAAAAAATTAAGATTAACAGCCCGCCGCTACTCTGACCTCTCCCCACCCCCTCCGTTCATCAAACTCATCACCCCACTCATCATACAGAACTACTATTCTAGCCAAAGTCATAAAAAATATTGTTGTGGAAATGCAATCATTTACCGCACTTTTGCCAAACTGGTCCGATTTTCATCAAAAAACACTTGGGTGTCCGATAACAATTCCGAATCTGCAATGTTTATGCCAAATTTGAAAAAAAAATGAACGTTTTCCGAACATGTTTGCTCATCTCTAGTCATAGTGTCATGGACTGCTGCTGGTAATATTTCTTGAGGCCTAGAATGCACCAAAGTCACTGAAGAGTGAAGATGGAAGAGAAGCTGGAGCCAGAAGTAGGGAGACAGCGAGTGGAGGACTTAGGAAGGAGCTGTGGCTCCAGAATAGGTGAGTATTATTTTTTTTACATTTATTTACTTTATTTATTTACTTTATTTACTTTTCCTGACTCTAAAGAGAATCAAGAAAAATAGCTACTGGCCACAGCTTTGTTAGATTTCCACCAAAAATTCAAGCTACCTATACGTATGGTATTTTTATGGTATTTCAATATTTGGCGTCTCCCACCACACTATCGCTGTCTTTAAATCAATTCACTTCCAGGAACTGTAGGGGAACATGATATTAATGGGACATTTTGTTAGGCAACTTTTGGAGTTGTATTAGTGTATGACTAATTTTTAGTGTATTACTGGATATGCAGTGGGTACGGAAAGTATTCAGACCCCATTAAATTTTTCACTCTTTGTTTCATTGCAGCCATTTGGTAAATTCTAAAAAGTTCATTTCATTTTTTTCTCACCCCATCTTGACAGAAAAAAACAGAAATGTAGAATTTTTTGCAAATTTATTAAAAAAGAAAAACTGAAATATCACATGGTCTTAAGTATTCAGACCCTTTGCTCAGTATTAAGTAGAAGCACCCTTTTGCGCTAGTACAGCCATGAGTCTTCTTGGGAATGATGCAACAAGTTTTTCACACCTGGATATGGGAATCCTCTGCCATTCTTCCTTGCAGATCCTCTCCAGTTCCGTCAGGTTGGATGGTGAACATTGGTGGACAGCCATTTTCAGGTCTCTCCAGAGATGCTCAATTGGGTTTAGGTCAGGACTTTGGCTGTGCCAGTAAAGAATGGTCACAAAGTTGTTCTGAAGCCACTCCTTTGTTATTTTAGCTGTGTGCTTAGGGTCATTGTCTTGTTGGAAGGTGAACTTTCGGCCATGTCTGAGGTCCAGAGCACTCTGGAAGAGGTTTTCATCCAGGATATCCCTGTACTTGGCCGCATTCACGTTTCCTTCAATTGCAACCAGTCGTCCTGTCCCTGCAGCTGAAAACTACTCCCATAGCATGATGCTACCACAACCATGTTTCACTGTTGGGATTGTATTGGGCAGGTGATGAGCAGTGCCTGGTTTTCTCCACACATACCGCTTAGAATTATCACCAAAAAGTTTTATCTTCGTCTCATCAGACCAGAGAATTTTATTTCTCATAGTCTGGGAGTCCTTCATGTGTTTTTGAGCAAACTCTATTTGGGCTTTCATATGTCTTGCACTGAGGAGAGGCTTCCGTCGGGCCACTCTGCCATAAAGACCCGACTGGAGGAGGGCTGCAGTAATAGTTGACTTTGTGGAACTTTCTACCATCTCCCTACTGCATCTCTGGAACTCAGCCACAGTGATCTTGGGGTTCTTCTTTACCTCTCTCACCAAGCCTCTTCTCCCACGATTGCTCAGTTTGGCTGGATGGTCAGGTCTAGGAAGACTTCTGGTGGTCCCAAACTTCTTCCATTTAAGGATTATGGAGGCCACTGTGCTCTTAGAAACCTTGAGTAATGCAGAAATTCTTTTGTAACCTTGGCCAGATCTGTGCCTTGCCACAATTCTGTCTCTGAGCTCCTTGGGCAGTTCTTTTGAGCTCATGATTCTCATTTGGTCTGAGATGTACTGTGAGTTGTGAGGTCTTATATAGACAGGTGTGTGCCTTTCCAAATCAAGTCCTATCAGTTTAATTAAACACAGCTGGACTCCAATGAATGAGTAGAACCATCTCAAGGAGGATCACACCTGTATGTATGGCACCCCTCATACCAGGATGAGGGGTGCCATACATACCAGAATAGGGATGCGGGGTACCATGCATACCAGGATGAGGGATGGGGTGCCATGCATACCAGGATTGGGGGATGAGTGGTGCCATGCATAGCAGAATGAGGGATTGGGTACCATAAATACCAGGATTGAGGGATGAGGGGTGCCATGCATACCAGGATTGGGTTGAGGGGTGCCATGTATACCAAAGTTGGGATGAGGGGGCCATGCATACCAGGATGAGTGATGGGGTGCCATGCATACCAGAATTTGGATGAGGGATGCAATGTATACCAGGATTGGGGATGAGGGGTGCCATGCATACCAGGATTGGGAATGAGGGGTGCCATATACTGTATACCAGGATTGGGGATGAGTAGTGCCATGCATACCATGATTGAGAATGTTGGGTGCCATGCATACCAGGATTGGGGATGAGGGGTGCCATGCATACCTGGATTGGGAATGAGGGGTGCCATGCATACCAGGATTGGGGATGACGGGGCCATGCATACCAGGATAGGGATGAGGGGTGCCATGCATACCAGGATAGGGATGAGAGGTATTATGCATACCAGGATAGGGATGATGGGTACCATGCATAGCAGGATAGGGATGAGGGGTGCCATGCATACCAGGATAAGGATGAGGGGTACCATGCATACCAGGATAGGGATGTGGGGGGCATGCATACCAGGATTCAGATGAGGGGCCATGCATACCAGGATAGGAATGAAGGGTACCATGCATGCCAGGATGAGGGATGTTGTGCCATGCATTCCAGGATAGGGATAAGGGGTACCATCCATACCAGGATGAGGGGTACCATACATACCAGGATAGGGATGAGGGATGGGGTACCATGCATATCAGGATAGGGATGAGGCGTGTCATGCATACTGGGATGGGGGTGAGGGGCCCATGCATACCAGTCTGTGGCAGAGGGTAATTGTCCTGACAGAGGTAGAGAGTAGAAATGATCAAACCCGAACTTAAATAAAGAGAGAGAGATTTTTTCTTTGTTACGCAGACCCAAAGTTCAGGTCTCCATTGTCCTCAATGGGGTTCAGGGTCTGGTTCAAGTTCGGGTACAGTTCCGGTTTTAATGAAGTTCGGGTTGGGAACCAGAGTCCAAACTTACATGGGTTCATTCATGCCTAGTGCTGCGCTCAAGTGAAGCATATTGGATCCTGTGTATGGAGACTCATGCTCCACAGTGTCTTTATTACAAAATTGACTTATTATAATATTATTTAGACTCGGTAATATATAAAAAAATATATTCTCATAAAAAATATATATGCATATACAGTATACTGTATATGCATACAATTGTGGCTGGATGAAAAATGCAAGAGTCTGCCTGGATCCCAGAAACTCACTCAGCTTGTATGCATACACACTGATGGCAAGCAAACAGATCACAGGTGAGGATGTTACCTTTAGTTGCCATTCAAACCCATTTGTGTAAAATTCTGTGCATGTTATCAGGCCAAAGTCACCAGGGTATGTGAACTTTTCAGTGGGGTCATTTAGATGCTTTTGGCTGTCATTAGGACTTAAGAGAAAACACAGTAGTTTGACGATAAATGGCTTCACCCAACCAATAACCATGAGTGAAGAAAAAGGTTTTTTGTTATCATTCATATTTTCTGAAACAAGGTAGAGAAAGGAAAAATTCTGTCGGGGTATATTAACTTTTGAGCACAACTGTGTGTGTGTATGTATATAACAGGAAGTTGATATCACCAACCATTCCCATTTAATTTAGGTGTATCCATATAAATGGCCCACCCTGTGTATATAAAGGGTGGGCCACTGCTCAAAAAAATAAAGGGAACACTTAAACAACAGAATATAACTCCAAGTAAATCAAACTTCTGTGAAATCAAACTGTCCACTTAGGAAGCAACACTGATTGACAATCAATTTCACATGCTGTTTAGTGTTGAGCCACCCCCGTAGTGTTCGAGTTCGGTTCGGTTCGTCGAACACCCGTGTGTTCGCCGAACTGTTCGTCGAACTGTTCGTCGAACACCTTCGAACACCGTTAAAAACAATGGCAGGCAAACAAAAACACATAGAAACACATAGAAAACACCTTCAAAGGTGTCCAAAAGCTGACAAACTGCTCAGAAGACATAACTAACACATGGAAAAGTGATAAGTACATATAGTCATGCGAAAATAAAAGAGGTGGAGGAGTAAAAGGAGGGGGAGAAACAGATATAGGCATGTCATGCCCTTCTAAAGTCCAAAAAGTGAGAAGCCGACACGGCCAGTCCGCTCCTGCCCGTGCCACCTCCGTGTCGCCGGGCTTGTGCCAGAGCCACGGTGAACCCTGACGGCCAGCCCCCCTCTCCCAATACTGGTGCCTGTCCGCTGGTGGGTCGAGCGAGCCCCCCTGTGGTGGAGGCAGCTCTAAGCTTTTTAATTTAAATTGTCTCTCTAATTTGAATGAATACACTTTAAATCCATTTACATGGATCTATTGGAGGGCAAGTCTCATGCCAGCAGCCGCGGTAATTCCAGCTCCAGTAGCGTCCACTAAAGCTGCTGCAGTTAAAAAGCTTTTATAAGGATCGAGCTCGGCTGTCCACCGCAAGGCATCCTACTGCCAGTCCCAGCCCCTATGCCTTGGGGTGCCTCCTGATGCTCTTCACTAAGTATCCCATGGTCCCGAAGCATTTCCTTTGAAAAAATTAAGTGTCTAAACTACAGGTGGTGCAGCTTGCTTAACAGCCGGGATAATCCGCTGACTAGCAGACACTGCTACTAGGCACAAAGTATTTCCTGGGCTAGATGCAGTTAAAAATTAGTAATTAGATACTCTCGTTGGATGCTGAGAAAGCATTCCATAGAGTCTCCTGGCATGCCATATATGATTCTCTTAAAAAGCTTGGGGTAGGGGTCTAGGGGACCCTTTTATAGCCAAAATCACGGCCCTGTATCGCAATACGTCACCTAGGCTGAAGATAAATGGAACTGTAGCACCCTGAGGGCTCGGTTGCTACAGATGTATTGCACCTCACCCAGAGGTGTGATATCTCACTCTCAGGTAAGGATGGAGTGTGGATCAGGACCCGACACCTGCATGCATTACACCACATTGCCGTGGGGCAGGGCGACCAATATGCCCCTGAGATGGGCACGACAGTCCCTGTCCCTGGCTGGAGTGGGGGGAGGGAACACTGAGGAAGGGGAACCCTGTAGTGCAGGAGCAGGGAGGAAGCAGTTCCTGGGTGCATTGAGAAGGGAGTATAAAAGGTGGGCACCATCTTAGTTCAGTGCAGAGAAGTCTGAGCAGAAGTGGCAGGGAGCAGGGGCTCTGCATGAGCTCTGCTCCGGAGGCGGGCCTAGTAACAGAGGCCCAGGCCTGGAAGAGGGAGAAGGAAGGAAGAGGAGCGGAGAAGGCTCCAGGAACGAGGAATGAAGGGATCCCAGGGCTGCGGACGGGCGAGTCGCCACCGCACGCCCGAATCCACCTGTGTGGAGGGGTCAGGCCAAAGGGGGAGACCGGTCCCCGAACTAGTGGAGGCAGGAAACGACCCTCAGCTAGAAACCGGAGGCTCTGACATTTTATGTGGCGCAGCCCCTCGCTACACCCGCTAGGAAGGCACCACATAGGGTCAGGGAAACTGGCGCCAAGTTTACCAAGAGGAGGCCCGAGGCAGCCGGACAGAAGTGTTGGTAAGAAAGGCCAGACAAAGGACACACAAAGGGGGTCCTGTGAAGTGCTCCAAAGTTATCTGGGAGTTGTCTGAGCCCCTCACCTGGTGAGCACAGTACGACGTGGGCAGCCGTTACCTGCAGACGTGGTCTGGATAATAAGAACTGTGAGTAAAGGCCCTGGATTGCATCACTGACTCCGTGTCGTTACTGCTGCTGCCCTGCACCATCACCCCCATCCTCCGCATACACTGCCCTGAGGCTATACTCCTCCCGTGGGGAGTTATGCTACGCTCTGCTGCACCCACAACACCAGCCTCAGCGGTCTGCCCTGTAGCGGCGGTTCACTCTGACCGCAATCCACGGGTGGCGTAGTCGGACATTTAAACATCAAAACCACATAAATAGTTCCGCCACTGGTTTGACCGCCCTGAGCCACGGAACCGGGTCGCCGCCACGAAGACTACAACCACCAGCATCCACCAAAAAGGGTCCGGCTCCGGGTGTCCCAAGGCCCAGGGGGTGCGTCAGAACATTTTCATCACCTTTCACAATCACCAATGGGACAAGACAGGGATGTCCTCTGTCCCCTCTCTTATACATCCTAGTGACGGAGCACCTGCTCTCATCAATTCGCCATAACCCCAATATTAGGTGGATTGAGGTGGGAGGCACCGAGTACAAGTGCTCTCTATTTGCTGATGATGTCCTAGTATATATCACTCAATCACATATATCCATCCCTGCTGTTATGGCTGAAATAGATCACTTTGTTACATGGTAAAATTTTAAAATCAATGCAGCGAAGTCTGAGGCCCTCGATGTCTCCCTCCCCAAATCCATATAGGATTCCATCCAGTCCAACTTTCCCTTTGCCTGGCCCTCACAGGGTATCAAATACTTAGGAATTCCTATTCATAGAGACCTCTCCCATCTATGTTATCTTAATTTTGGGCCCTTTATTGAACAATTCCATACAGACCACGGTTGGCAAGTTAGAACTGTAAGATTCACTACGTGAACCACTGGTGTTTTGTGGAAAAGCACATGTACACTGCGTTCCAAATTATTATGCAAAAAGTGTTTAGGAGTGATAAGGGAAGAATTTGTTTGTTTGTCAGTTAAACTCATTGATGGTGATGTGTGTCAGGGCTCTTTATATCACTGTAAGCAATTGCAGACACCTGTGCTAATTAGTTTGGCAGGTGTGTCCAATGAAAGGCAAGACTACTTAAGAAGGCTCTCTCACATTATTAAGCAGCCTACATTTTCTGCCAAAATGGGAAAGAAAAAGGATGTGTCGGCTGCTGAGAAGAAACAAATTGTGGAGTGTTTAGGTCAAGGCATGACTACAATCAACATTGTGCGATGATCAGGATGAAGTGTCTTGGCAATCAAGAAGTATGTAGCTGATTCACAGTACACACGTGTGCGTGCTGATAAGGGCAAATTGAGGACTCTTTCCTACAGGCAATTACGTCAGGTTGAAAGAGCAGCGGCCAAAAAGCCTTGTCATAGCAGCAGACAAGTTTTTGAAGCTGCTTGTGCCTCCAACGTCCCCCCAACAACAAGATGCAGGGTCCTTCAGAGGTTTGCAGCTGTGCATACGCCATCCTGTCGACCTCCTCTATCCACTTCACACAAGCAGAAACGGCTCCAGTGGGCCAAACATTACATGAAGACTGATTTCAAAACAGTTTTGTTCACGGATGAGTGCCATGCAGCGCTCGATGGTCCAGATGGATGGAGTGGAGGATGGCTGGTTGATGGACACCCCACGCAAACACGGCTACAGCGCCAACAAGGAGGAGGTGGAGTAATGTTTTGGGCTGGAATCATGGGGAGAGAGATTGTCGGCCCCTTTAGGATCCCTGAAGGCGCTAAAGATGAACTCCATAATGTATGTGGATTTTCTCAAACAGCACTTCCTGCCATGGTTCAAGAAGAAGAAAAGTGTATTTCACAGCAAGATCATTTTTCTGCATGATAATGCACCATCTCATGCTGCACATAAAACATCTGCATCTCTGGCTGATATGGGCATAAAAGGGGACAAACTTATGGTGTGACCCCCATGCTCCCCTGACCTCTACCCCATTCAGAACCTTTGGAGCATCATTAAAAGGAGTGTCTATGATGGCGGGAGGCAGTTCACATCTAAGCAACAGCTCTGGGAGGGTATTCTGTCCTCATGCAAAACAATTGAAGCAGAAACCATCCAAAACCTGACAAATTCAATGGACGAGAGAGTTCAGAAGCTCCTTTCGAACAAGGGGTCCTATGTGAAAATGTAACATCACCTAGAATAAAGTTTTGAGTTGAAAACTGTTTGATTTCAGTTTCTAACAACCTGCTAATGCTTATAATTTCAAAAATGACCATTTTTTTGGTCTTTATTAAAATGAAAAGGTTGATCGAAAAGTTTTGGGGATCTAAGAGTGTGGCAACCCAGTAGTCTTGCGCATCTCGGAGCCCCAAAATTATTTTCCGGGCTAGATGCAGCTAAAAATTATTTTTCATTTTAAATCTGGTGAAGCTTTAGTATAGATGGCCTAATAGGATCAGTGCTGCACACTGCTACAAAGCCCAAATTATTTTCCAGTCAAGATACAGATAAACATGATTAGTAATTTGAAAGCTTAAAACGGTTGGTAGGGTGATTTTAACCAATCATCAAGCTTTTACTCTCCCCAGGATGACACAGGGGTAGAAAAGTCGTTTCGGATCCATGATTTGTTCATCTTTATGAACGTGAGTCTGTCTACATTATCAGTGGAGAGCCGCGTGCGCTTATCTGTCAGCACACCACCAGCAGCGCTGAACACACGTTCAGACAGAACGCTGGCTGCGGGGCATGACAAGATCTCCAAGGCGTAAGTGGCTAGCTCCGGCCATTTATCCAGATTGGAAGCCCAAAAAGAGCAAGGGTCCAGTGACACAGTCGTGGCTTCAATGTTTACTTGGAGATACTCCTGTACCATCGTCTCTAGGCGTTGACTATGTGTCAGACTTCTTGTCTCCTGTGGCCTTGCAAAGGATGGGCTAAAAAAGTGGTGAAATGATTCCGCAAAATTGATGTTACCAGCAGATACTGTGGTTCTGTTACGGTTTGAGTGCTGAACACTTGACGGTCCCACGGTTGGCAAGTTGGAACTGTGAGATTCACTACGTGCACCACTGGTATTTTGTGGAAAAGCACATGTAAGATTCTGCAACAGTCTCTGCTGATACTCCTGCATGCGTGCATCCCTTTCTATGGCAGGAATAATTTCTGCAAATTTACTTTTGTACCGGGGATCTAACAGTGTGGCAACCCAGTAGTCAGGATTATTTCTAATTCTCACAATTCGAGGGTCATGTTGCAGGTAGTGCAGCAAGAAGGCACTCATGTGTGTTGCACATCCAGGAGCACCAAGTCCCTGTTGTGTTGGTGGCGAGGTAACAATCATGCTTCCTTCCTTCCTTCCTCTGTCCTCTCCCCCCAACCTCGCACAACAGAAATGTGATCAAGGTCTCCCTCATCTGATCAGTCTTCCATCAGTTCGTCCTCCACTGCTTCCTGGGCTCCTGCACCTTCCTCACTAGTTTGGCTGCTACCATGCGCCCTGGTATAACCATCTCCCCCACCCTCACATGCCTGCCGCCTTGGTGCTGCCGACCGTCTGGACCTTGCAGATGTTAGCCCTTCCGCATACAACTCCTCCTCCTCTACTTCCTCCACCTCCTCTTGTGCCACCACCTGACTCCAAATTCTGTTTAACATGTGCTCCAGCATGTAAATCACCGGAATAGTCATGCTGATAATGGCATCGTCAGCACTAAACATCTTCGTCGCCATTTCAAAACTGTGCAGAAGGGTGCATAGGTCCCTGATCTGAGACCACTCCTCCAGCGTGATTTGCTCCACCTCTGAATCTCGTTGGCCCAGGCTATACGTCAGAACGTATTGCACCAGGGCTTGTCGGTGCTGCCACAGTCGCTGCAACATGTGCAGAGTTGAATTCCACCGGGTAGGCACATCGCATTTTAGCCGGTGAAGTGGCAGGCCCAACGACTTCTGTAGAGATGTAAGACGCTGAGCTGCGGGATGCGAATGGCGGAAGTGAGCACACAGCGACCGTGCCCTCTGCAGAAGGCCATCTAGTCTGGGATAGTGGGCTAAAAATTGCTGGACAACCAGGTTCAACACGTGAGCCATACAAGGCACGTGTGTGACATTGCCCCGGCGAAGGGCCGCACCCAGGTTTGCAGCATTGTCGCACACGGCCTTCCCTGGTTTCAGGTCCAGTGGAGACAACCATTCATGAAATTGGTTCTCCAGAGCTGACCACAACTCCTCAGCTGTGTGACTCACATTTCCCAGACATTTCAATGTAAAAACCGCCTGATGACGTTGAGCCCTACTGCCAGCATAGTAAGGAGGTGTGCAGGATCCCTTCTGTGCAGTTAGAAAGCTTGTGGCATGACCAGACAGGCTTTGGGTGCAGGTGGAAGACCGAGAGGAGGTTGAGGAGGCAGAAGCAGTGGAGGAACTTTGACATAAAGAGGATTGACGCACAACTCGTGGGGACGGCAAGACTTGGACAGCAGCCCCTTGTCCTGCTGTCACCATACTTACCCAGTGCCCAGTCAGCGACATGTAACGCCCCTGTCCATGCCTACTCGTCCAAGTGTCTGTGGTGAAATGCACCCTGTCACACACAGAGTTTCTCAAAGAAGCGGTGATGTTGTGTGCGACATGCTGGTGGAGCGCAGGCACACCTTTCTTTGAGAAGTAGTGCCGACTGGGCATCTGGTACTGGGGCACTGCGACGGACATAAGGTCTCGAAAATCCTCTGTGTCCACCAGGCGGAAAGGCAGCATTTCTGTAGCCAAGAGCTTGCAGATGGTGAAATTCAACCTCTTAGCTTTCTCATGGCTAGGAGGAAATGGTGTTTTACTTGTCCACATCTGAGGGACCGAGGGCTGGCTATTGTGCTTAGACGGGGTTGATAAGGGTGTCCCCGGCAAACTGCCGGTCTGTGAGGAAGATGCAGGCGGACATGTTAGGTTGCCTTGATCCAAAGGTGGTGCTATCGATGTCGGACAGCGCTCAACACCAGCTGGTGTTACCACCTCCAAAGAAAATGATGACCTGCCAATCACGCTGGCTGTTGCGGGTAAAGAGGTGGCAGGTCTGCGCCCCAAAACAGGTGTGACTGCTGTCCCCCCAGTCACAGAGGATGAAGAGGCCACGGATGCACAAGATATGGCAGACGGTGGTCGGCCCGGCCGGCTAGGCCGCATTGTAGCACACTGAGCTTCCCACTGCAACTTATGCTTCATGTCCATGTGCCGGTTCATGCATGAAGTACTCAAACTCTGTATTTTTTGGCCTCTACTTAGCTTTTGCTGACAAATGTTACAGATAACACGAGTTGGGTCATCTTTATCGATCTGAAAAAATGCCCAGGCTATGCAAGGCTTAGCACCCATGCGACCTGAAGAGCCACCACGACTTGTGGTGAGAGGCAGAGTTGTGTTTGAGGATGCAGTTGTTGACGTGCTTCCAGTACTACGTCTCTGTCCAGGAAGGCGCAACCTGACCTCGTCGTCACTAGCATCTTCCTCCACCTCCTCTGCTGACCTCATCTCTTGGCTGACTGTGGGTTGACAGTAAGTGGGATCTCCGACCTCATCATCATCACCCTGTGCGTTATCACACCCGTCGTCCTCAGAGCCAACCTGTTCCTGCCCTGACAAAAAACTAAAGTTGTCGCTCCAATCAGGTATTTGAGTCTTATCATCGTCTTCCTCATTGTCTCCACCAACAGGAGTTACAGTTTGGGAATGAGGGTCTACATTATGGTCAGAACCTTCTGCGTCTGGTCCTGGATCCGACTCATAAAGATTCTGGGCATCAGTGCAGATCATTTCCTCGTCTGGATTCACAGAAGCGCTGGAGTCGACCTCTGATTCCCAGGCTATAGTATGAGTAAACAGCTCTGCAGACTCAACCATCTGTTCTACCTCATACTCAGACGGGCAGCTGGAGATTTGGGAGCTGTGAGGAAGCAAGTGCGATTTGGGTGACACCTTTGAGGACTGGAGTATTTGTGATGTTGAAGTTGATGTGGAGGAGAGCACACTTAAAGGAGCACTTGATATCCGTTGAAGCACCTGCTGTTTTTGTGCCTCATCTGGAATTTGTAGCGATTGGCGTGGCCGTAAGAAAGGGATCTTATCACATTGTCCGCTAAAAGAAGTAGACATTTTAGTTTGGCTGGAAGATGGTCTTTCTTCTGCAGATGTTACTGTTGCTTTAACACCTACCCCATGGACACAACCTTTTTTCCCCTTCCCAACACGCCTATTCCCCTTTCCACCAGCAGCAGGCCTTTTTCCACTCATTTTGGTGGTTAACTAATTCACAACTCTGGAGTTGTTTGCACAAAAAAACAATGGATGGTAACCGAGCAGAGCTGAGTGGCCAAACTGTGGTATTAGGCCAAAACTATTGGCTGGGTTAGATGCAGAAAAAAATTATATTCAATTTGCAACCTGATGGAGGTCAGTATAGATGGATTAATAGAACAAGACCCACACACAGCTAGAAGCCCAATATTTTTTCAGAGCTAGATGCAGAAAAAAATTAGATTCAGTTTGCAACCTGATGGAGGTCAGTATAGATGGACTAATACAACAAGTCCCACACACAGCTAGAAGCCCAATATTTTTTCAGAGGTAGATGCAGAAAAAAATATATTCAGTTTGCAACCTGATGGAGGTCAGTATAGGTGGACTAATAGAACAAGTCCCACACACTGCTAGAAGGCCCAATATTTTTTCAGAGCTAGATGCAGAAAAAAATTATATTCAGTTTGCAACCTGATGGAGGTCAGTATAGATGGATTAATAGAACAAAACCCACACACAGCTAGAAGCCCAATATTTTTTCAGAGCTAGATGCAGAAAAAAATTATATTCAGTTTGCAACCTGATGGAGGTCAGTATAGATGGATTAATAGAACAAGACCCACACACAGCTAGAAGCCCAATATTTATTCAGAGCTAGATGCAGAAAAAAATTAGATTCAGTTTGCAACCTGATGGAGGTCAGTATAGATGGATTAATAGAACAAGACCCACACACAGCTAGAAGCCCAATATTTTTTCAGAGCTAGATGCAGAAAAAAATTAGATTCAGTTTGCAACCTGATGGAGGTCAGTATAGATGGACTAATACAACAAGTCCCACACACAGCTAGAAGCCCAATATTTTTTCAGAGGTAGATGCAGAAAAAAATATATTCAGTTTGCAACCTGATGGAGGTCAGTATAGGTGGACTAATAGAACAAGTCCCACACACTGCTAGAAGGCCCAATATTTTTTCAGAGCTAGATGCAGAAAAAAATTATATTCAGTTTACAACCTGATGGAGGTCAGTATAGATGGATTAATAGAACAAGACCCACACACAGCTAGAAGCCCAATATTTTTTCAGAGCTAGATGCAGAAAAAAATTAGATTCAGTTTGCAACCTGATGGAGGTCAGTATAGATGGATTAATAGAACAAGACCCACACACAGCTAGAAGCCCAATATTTTTTCAGAGCTAGATGCAGAAAAAAATTAGATTCAGTTTGCAACCTGATGGAGGTCAGTATAGATGGACTAATAGAATGATGCTATGCCCAAAAGATTTTACTTCACTAGGTGCAGTAAAAAAATTGGTATTCTATACACAGGTGGTATATCTTGCAAAACAGATAGGCTACTCCACTGACTAACACACTCTGCAATAGGCCAAAAAGGATTAGCTTTGCTAGATTCAGCCAAATGCTGTGAAAAAAACTTGCACAGCACTGGCACAGACCTGCCTGGCAAAAACTGATAGGAACTGATGTAACCTAGTCCTGAAAAGGACTCCAATTACAATTAGTCTTTACTCCCACAACCTATCTATTTAAGAGCACAGACCTGCCTGATAAAAGTCGTAGGAAATGCTGTAACCTAGTCCTTAAAAGGACTGCAATCACAACTATTCCCTACTCCCAAGCTATCTGTATATTTGTGCGAAAATTGGCTTGAAATTAACAAGGTATAGCGCACACAGCAACAGCGGTGCCGTCTTACACGCAGCTGCAGCAGTGAGAAAATGGTGGCGACGGAGAAAATGGCTTGGTCTTATAGGGCAAGGACATGTGACATACACTGCCAATGACACATGCCCTTGCTTGTGTGAAAAAAAGCACTTCGCTCCGTGTGTGCGCTGCTGATAGGCTGACAGATTGCACCTCCCCACTGTAAATGCGGGAAAGAGAAAAAAAAATGGAGATCTTCATTGTTCCTGCAGAGATCCATCCCCTGCCCCTCCCCCCACCCCGCTGTACACTCAAACTGCATATTAACATTAATTTTCATCATTACTGAGAAAAAATCCAGTTATGATTTTGGTGCACGAACAGTTATCGAACATAACCTCGAACTGCCGAATTTTCTCAAATTGTTCGTGTTCGCCGAACGGCTCGAACACCGCCCAAAACAGCTCGAATTTGAGATTGGCGAACAGTTCGAGTAGAACAACGTTCATCTCTAATGCTGTTGTGCAAATGGAATAGACAATAGATGGAAATTATTGGAAATTATCAAGACACCGTCAATAAAGGAGTCATTCTGCAGGTGGGGACCACAGACCACATCTCAGTACCAATGCTTTCTGGCTGATGTTTTTATCACTTTTGAATGTTGGTTGTGCTTTCACACTCGTGGTAGCATGAGACAGACTCTACAACCCACAGAAGTTGCTCAAGTAGTGCAGCTCATCCAGGATGGCACATCAATGCGAGCTGTGGCAAGAAGGTTTGCTGTGTCTGTTAGGGTAATGTCCAGAGGCTGGAGGCGCTACCAGGAGAAAGGCCAGTACACCAGGAGACGTGGAGGGGGCCGTAGGAGGGCAACAACCCAGCAGCAGGACTGCTACCTCCGCCTTTGTGCAAACAGGAACAGAAGGCGCACTGCCAGAGCCCTGCAAAATGACCTGCAGCAGGCCACAAATGGCCACAAATGTGCATGTGTCTGCACAAATGGTTAGAAACCGACTCCATGAGGTTGGTATGAGGGCCCGACGTCCACAGATGGGGGTTGTGCTCACAGCCCACACCGTGCAGGATGCTTGGCATTTGCCACAGAACACCAGGATTGGCAAAGTCGCCACTGGCGCCCTGTGCTCTTCACAGATAAAAGCAGGTTCACACTGAGCACATGTGACAGACGTGACAGAGTCTGGAGACGCCATGGAGAGTGATCTGCTGCCTACAACATCCTTCAGCATTACCGGTTTGGCAGTGGGTCAGTAATGGTGTGGGGTGGCATTTCTTTGGAGGGCCGAAAAGCCCTCCATGTGCTCACCAGAGGTAGCCTGACTGCCATTAGGTACCGAGATGAGATTTTCAGACCCCTTGTGAGACCATATGCTGGTGCGGTTGGCCCTGGGTTCCTCCTAATACAGCACAATGCCAGACCTCAGTTCCTGCAAGATGAAGGCATTGAAGCTATGGACTGGCCTGCCTGTTCACCAGACCTGAATCTGATAGAGCACATCTGGGACATCATGTCTCGCTCCATCCACCAATGTCACATTGCACCACAGACTGTCCAGAAGTTGGCGGATGCTTTAGTCCAGGTCTGGAAGGAGATCCAACAGGAGACCATACGCAACCTCATCAAGAGCATGCCCAGGCATTGTAGGGAGGTCATACAGGCATGTGGAGGCCACACACAATACTGAGCCTCATTTTGACTTGTTTTAAGGACATTACATCAAAGTTGGATCAGCCTGTAGTGTGTTTTTCCACTTTAATTTTGGGGGTGACTCCAAATCCAGGCCTCCATTGGTTAATAAATTTGATTTCCATTGATGATTTTTGTGTAATTTTGTTTTCAGCACATTAAACTTTGTACAGAACAAAGTATTCAATGAGAATATTTCATTCATTCAGATCTAGGATGTGTTTTTTGAGTGTTCCCTTTATTTTTTTGAGCAGTATATACAGTTAGGTCCATATATATTTGGACAGAGACAACATTTTTCTAATTTTGGTTCTAGACATTACCACAATGAATTTTAAACAAAACAATTCAGATGCAGTTGAAGTTCAGACTTTCAGCTTTCATTTGAGGGTATCCACATTAAAATTGGATGAAGGGTTTAGGAGTTTCAGCATCTTAACATGTGCCACCCTGTTTTTAAAGGGACCAAAAGTAATTGGACAGATTAAATAATTGTAAATAAAATGTTCATTTCTAGTACTTGGTTGAAAACCCTTTGTTGGCAATGACTGCCTGAAGTCTTGAACTCATGGACATCACCAGACGCTGTGTTTCCTCCTTTTTAATGCTCTGCCAGGCCTTCGCTGTGGTGGTTTTCAGTTGCTGTTTGTTTGTGTGCCTTTCTGTCTGAAGTTTAGTCTTTAACAAGTGAAATGCATACTCAATTGGGTTTAGATCAGGTTACTGACTTGGCCATTCAAGAATATTCCACTTCTTTGCTTTAATAAACTCCTGGGTTGCTTTGGCTTTATGTTTTGGGTCATTGTCCACCTGTAGTATGAAACGACGACCAATCAGTATGGCTGCACACAGTATGGCTCTGAATACATCAGAATTCATTTGGCTGCTTCTGTCCTGTGTCACATCATCAATAAACACTAGTGACCCAGTGCCACTGGCAGCCATGCATGCCCAAGCCATCACACTGCCTCCGCCGTGTTTTACAGATGATGTGGTATGCTTTGGATCATGAGCTGTTCCACGCCTTCCCCATACTTTTCTCTTTCCATCATTCTGGTAGAGGTTGATCTTGGATTCATCTATCCAAAGAATGTTCTTCCAGAACTGTGCTGGCTTTTTTAGATGTCTTTTAGCAAAGTCCAGTCTAGCATTTTTATTCTTGATGCTTATGAGTGGCTTGCACCGTGCAGTGAACACTCTGTATTTACTTTCATGCAGTCTTCTCTTTATGGTAGATTTGGATATTGATACGCCTACCTCCTCGAGAGTGTTGTTCACTTGGTTGGCTGTTGTGAAGAGGTTTCTCTTCACCATGAAGATTATTCTGCGATGATCCACCACTGTTGTCTTCCGTGGGCGCCCAGGTCTTTTTGCATTGATGAGTTCACCAGTGCTTTCTTTCTTTCTCAGAATGTACCAAACTGTAGATTTTGCCACTCCTAATATTGTAGCAATTTCTTGGATGGGTTTTTTCCGTTTTTGCAGCTTAAGGATGGCTTGTTTCACCTGCATGGAGAGCTCCTTTGAACGCATGTTTACTTCACAGCAAAACCTTCCAAATGCAAACACCACACCTCAAATCAACTCCAGGCCTTTTATCTGCTTAATTGAGAATGACATAATGAAGGGATTGCCCACACCGGTCCATGAAATTGCCTTGGAGTCAATTGTCCAATTACTTTTGGTCCCTTTGAAAACAGGGTGGCATATGTTAAGGAGCCGAAACTCCTAAACCCTTAATCCATTTTTAATGTGGATACCCTCAAATGAAAGCTGAAAGTCTGATCTTCAACTGCATCTGAATTGTTTTGTTTAAAATTCATTGTGGTAATGTCTAGAACCAAAATTAGAAAAATGTTGCCTCTGTCCAAATATATATGGACCTAACTGTATATACAGGGTGTATACACCTAAATTAAATGGGAATGGTTGGTGATATCAACTTCCTGTTTGTGGCACATTAGTATATGGGAGGAGGGAAACTTTTCCAGATGGGTGGTGACCATGGCGGCCATTTTGAAGTCAGCCATTTTGGATCCAACTTTATTTTTTTCAATGGGAAGAGGGTCATGTGACACATCAAACTTATTGAGAATTTCATAAGAAAAACAATGGTGTGCTTGGTTTTAGCATAACTTTATTCTTTCATGAGCTTTTTACAAGTTTATGACCACTTATAAAATGTGTTCAAAGTGCTGTCCATTGTGTTGGATTGTCAATGCAACCCTCTTCTCCCACTCTTGACACACTGATAGCAACACTGCAGAAGAAATGCTAGCACAGGCTTCCAGTATCCGTTGTTTCATATGCTGCACATCTCGTATCTTGAGGGTATGGTGTGGTATATGGGGTACAAAGATAGTGGGGCCATTCTTCATCAATGGAAAACTCAATGCCACTGGATATCTGAAATTGCTACATGATGATGTGTTGCCCTCTTCATGCACTGATGGTGCACCACCACATTATGGGTGTTAGGTCCGAGCATTCCTACATGAACAGTTTCCTGGAAAGTGGATTGGTCGTCAAGGGCCAGTTGAATGGCCACCAAGGTCTCCCGATCTGACTCCCTTAGACTTTTGTCTTTGGGGTCATCTGAAGGCAATTGTCTATGCTGTGAAGATATGAGATGTGCAGCATCTGAAGCAATGGATACTGGAAGCTTGTGCTAGCATTTCTTCTGCGGTGTTGCTATCAGTGTGTCAAGAGTGGGAGAAGAAGGTTGCATTGACAATCCAACACAATGGGCAGCACTTTGTTAAAACGAAGCACACCATTGTTTTTCTTATGAAATTCTCAATAAGTTTGATGTGTCACATGACCCTGTTCCCACTGAAAAAAATAAAGTTGGATCCAAAATGGCTGACTTTAAAATGGCCACCATGGTCACCAGCAATCTAGAAAAGTTTCCCCCCTCCGATTTACTAATGTGCCACAAACAGGAAATTGATATCACCAACCATTCCCATTTAATTTAGGTGTATCCATATAAATGGCCCACCCTGTGTGTATATATATACAGTACAGATCAAAAGTTTGGTCACACCTTCTCACTTAAAGATTTTTATGTTTTTTCATGACTATGAAAATTGTACATTCACACTGAAGGCATCAAAACGATGAATTAACACATGTGGAATTATATACTTAACAAAAAAGTGTGAAACAACTGAAAATATGTCTTATATTCTAGGTTCTTGAAAGTAGCCACCTTTTGCTTTGATGACTGCTCTGCACACTCTTGGCATTCTCTTGATGAGCTTCAAGAGGTAGTCACCGAAAATGGTCTTCCAAAAATCTTGAAGGAGTTCCCCGAGATGCTTAGCACTTGTTGGCCCTTTTGCCTTCACTCTGCGGTCTAGCTCACCCCAAACCATCTCGATTGGGCTCAGGTTTGGTGACTGTGAAGGCCAGGTCATCTGGCGTAGCACCCCATCACTCTCCTTCTTGGTCAAATAGCCCTTACACAGCCTGGAGGTGTGTTTGGGGTCATTGTCCTGCTTCACGGTGGGAACCAGGCATGTAGATTACATCCGTTCACCTTTTCTGCGTCGCACAAAGACACGGTGGTTGGAACCAAAGATCTCAAATTTGGACTCATCAGACCAAAGCACAGATTTCCACTGGTCTAATGTCCATTCCTTGTGTTCTTTAGCCCAAACAAGACTCTTCTGCTTGTTGCCTGTCCTTAGCAGTGGTTTCCTAGCAGATATTTTACCATGAAGGCCTGCTGCACAAAGTCTCCTCTTAACAGTTGTTGTAGAGATGTGTCTGCTGCTAGAACTCTGTGTGGCATTGACCTGGTCTCTAATCTGAGCTGCTGTTAACCTGCGATTTCTGAGGCTGGTGACTCGGATATACTTATCCTCAGAAGCAGAGGTAACTCTTGGTCTTCCTTTCCTGGGGCGCTCCTCTTGTGAGCCAGTTTCTTTGTAGCGCTTGATGGTTTGTGCAACTGCACTTGGGGACACTTTCAAAGTTTGCCCAATTTTTCGGACTGACTGACCTTCATTTCTTAAACTAATGATGGCCACTCGTTTTTCTTTACTTAGCTGCTTTTTTTTTGCCATAATCCAAATTCTAACAGTCTATTAAGTAGGACTATCAGCTGTGTATCCACCAGACTTCTGCACAACACAACTGATGGTCCTAACCCCATTTATAAGGCAAGAAATCCCACTTATTAAACCTGACAGGGCACACCTGTGAAGTCAAAACCATTTCCGGTGACTACATCTTGAAGCTCATCAAGAGAATGCCAAGAGTGTGCAAAGCAGTCATCAAAGCAAAAGGTGGCTACTTTGAAGAACCTAGAATAAAAGACATATTTTCAGTTGTTTCACACTTTTTTGCTAAGTATATAATTCCACATGTGTTAATTCATAGTTTTGATGCCTTCAGTGTGAATGTACAATTTTCATAGTCATGAAAATACAGAAAAATCTTTAAAGGAGAAGGTGTGTCCAAACTTTTGGTCTGTACTGTATATATATATATATATATATATATATATACACATACACACTGCTCAAAAAAATAAAGGGAACACTTAGACAACAGAATATAATTCCAAGTGAATTGAACTTCTGTGAAATTAAACTGTCCACTTAGGAAGGGTTTGGAGTGCAGTTGCAGACAACTTTATTAAAATGGAATGCAACCGACCCCCGGGTCCGCAGTGCAGCCTGAGAGGCTGCTGCCGAACACTTTCTGGGTGGAAAGGAAAACGACAACTTAAATACTAAACCCTTCCATGTTTCACCACACAGCAACGGGTATAGCGGTACGCTTTATCTCCATTAACTGCAAGGGAGATGAGCGACCGGAGACGCACCTAACAGATTAACCCCTCCATGTTAATGCACATGGAGTGTGTTTAACGGTTCACACAATCTCCAAGAACCGCAGGGAGACATGTGACCGGGGGAGAAGCAGTAGCCCAGTCTTCGATACAGGCGCTACGCTGTAGGGATTGGCGCTAAGATGCGTGTGTGACTACGCGACAGGTACACGTGCCTCCAGCCGGTGTGCCACCAGACTGAAGGGTACTACTCCACGTGGCTGACAGGTGATAGCCGTGGACAGGGTGTCTGCAGGCTGCTCGAGATGTTAGGTGACCCCTTTGGCTGAGCCAGGCTGCAAGACGTAGCTACCTGCCTAAGCAAATCTAAGCCTGCCTGAGTGACCTGTGCTTATCAGCCGAGCTAACTCTGGCATCGGCTGGTCACGGAGAGAGCAGCTACAGAGCACGTGGAATACACTCGTCCACACAACAGCAACACTTGCAAAATGATCTGAGCGTGTCGCCATGTTTGTGGGCGGGCCTTTTAAAGACTAAGCCCTGCCCACCGACGTGCCATTGGTGACGTTACCCGTGGACCAATCACGCGGTGTCAGGTCACCTGGTCCATTGGGGGCCAACCCACCAATCTTGATCCGCCAGGTCACGGACATGCTCAGTTCGGCAAATCCTGGACTTAGATTTCAGAAGCCCTGTCTCCTTCTGCAACCAAGGCTTAATATTGCTAGGCACAACTACCAAGGAGATAAACAGTGCTCGTGGACCAGCTAGGTGTTGAGGCTGATAGTGATGCTGAGCAGCATCAGCCCTGCCCGGACTGAAATGGGGGACCGCCTAAGGTCCTGGACCCATTTTGAGCCCTGCAAAATGAACTCCAGCAGGCCACAAATGTGCATGTGTCTGCACAAACGGTTAGAAACCGACTCCATGAGGGTGGTATGAGGGCCCGACGTCCGCAGATGGGGGTTGTGCTCACAGCCTAACACCATGCAGGATGCTTGGCATTTGCCACAGAACACCAGGATTGTCGCCACTAGTGCCCTGTGCTCTTCACAGATGAAAGCAGGTTCACACTGAGCACATGTGACAGCTTCTGGAGATGCCATGGAGAGTGATCTGCTGCTTGCAACATCCTTAAGCATGACCGGTTTGGCAGTGGGTCAGTAATGGTGTGGGGTAGCATTTCTTTGGAGGGCCCACAGCCCTCCATGTGCTCGCCAGAGGTAGCCTGACTGCCATTAGGTACCGAGATGAACTCCTCAGACCCCTTATAAGACCATATGCTGGTACGGTTGGCCCTGAGTTCCTCCTAATGCAGGACAATGCCAGTCCTCATGTGGCTGGAGTGTGTCAGCAGTTCCTGCAAGATGAATGCATTGAAGCTATGGACTGGCCCGCCCGTTCCCCAGACCTGAATCTGATTGAGCACATCTGGGACATCATGTTTCGCTCCATCCACCAACGTCACATTGCACCACAGACTGTCCAGGAATTGTCGGATGCTTTAGTCCAGGTCGGGGAGGAGATCCCACAGGAGACCATCCGCAACCTCATCAGGAGCATGCCCAGGTGTTGTAGGGAGGTCATACAGGCACGTGGAGGCCACATACAATACTGAGCCTCATTTTCACTTGTTTTAAGGACATTACGTCAAAGTTTGATCAGCCTGTAGTGTGTTTTTCCACTTTAATTTTGGCGGTAACTCCAACTCCAGGCCTCCATTGGTTAATAAATTTGATTTCCTTGATGATTTTTGTGTGATTTTGTTGTCAGTACATTCACCTTTGTACAGAACAAAGTATTCAATGAGAATATTTCATTCATTCAGATCTAGGACGTGTTATTTGAGTGTTACCTTTATTTTTTTGAGCAGTGTATATATATTTGAATTAAAAAGAATATACCCACAATCGGATATTGTATTTCTTATTTGTAGTATGCCCTGCTTTTTTTTTCTTTTGGGTATGTCTCAATACACACATGATGACGGTGTTCTCTGAGAGATGTGTTAAGTCAGTCAGTAGGTATATAAGTTACTCTTTTTAAACATTTCATTGCTATGATTAAAATGCAATTATCAAGTGCTTCATATTTTTAACCCTTTATTTTAAGAACATTTCAATAAGATAATGTTCTTATAGAATTTTTTTTTTATTTTTCTGCGGGAGCTGTTAATCCTGTGATTTTCTCAATACCATAAATTTTCCTTGTTTGTGTTTGCATTTTCATTGTTGAGGAATGTGTGTGTTTGTATGTGTATGTGTATGTATGTATGTATATGTGTACATATGTAGATTATTTTTATGAATAAATAAATAAATAATACTTTAGAATAATATTTATTACAGTAGGAACATCAATCACAGTTATTATAAAAATGTAAAATATATAAACATACTGTATGTAATTATAATCATTAAAATATGTTGCTAATGTGTAGTTTTGGTAAAAATACTTGTAGTAAAAAACATAAAAACACTGACTTTATTGTAATATCACAAACATCAAGGTCTATTCTATCACAAACATCAAGGTCTATTCTTTTGTGCGAGAAGGTCTAGGATAGAGTTTGCATTAGCAAGGAATTGAAAATATCATTGAAAAAAAGCAAATGGAAACTCAAGTATGTATATAATTTGCTAATGAATTCAATAAATTTAATTGATAAAAACTCAGATAATGTAGTTCAAGTGGAAAAATCATTTTTATAATAGCTGTACTTTAATAGCTACTGCTTTTTTAGAAGATAACTGCAGACTTCTCTCTATGAGGAAATATAAAAAACTACAATATATAGATGAAAAACACAAACTTTTTTAACCCCTTTCTTCCCCATGAAGTATTTTTACTTCATAGAGCTGGTGCTGTTGTACAGTATGGAGTGGGGCCAGGAGCTGACTCTACTCCTCACAGAACAATTTTATATCCTTGCCTCTAAAAGCATTGAGCAGAGATAGCTCCAATTGTTGCTATTAACACCTTTTCTACCTCTGTCAATTTCTGACACCAGCATATAAACATTGTAAACATGGTGGGATTTCTGTTTGGACACCTATCTGCACCTGCCCCCATATCGCTTCACAGGAAACCTTGTCTTTGACTGTGTACTACAATACATAGTCCTTATCTATGAAATGCATCAATATTTACGACCACACCTGTTTATACCTCTCCCATACTCAAAGTTCTGCTTCACATCACTAGTCTCATCTATTGCATTATTTCTGTGTCTTTTTGTGTATAAATATGTGATTCTTCAGATTTCGTGTTATAGTATGCCTGATGAAGAGACCTGAGTAGTCTCGAAAGCTTGCAATTTTTTACCATCTTTTCAGTTAGCCATTAAAAAGGTATCAACCACTGGGGACTCCCATAATCTAAATATTTTTCTAACTGCTGGCTAACATGGTACAAGGATATAAATATATATATATATATATATATATATATATATATATATATATATATATATATATATATATTACAGACCAAAAGTTTGGACACACCTTCTCATTTAAAGATTTTTCTGTATTTTCAAAACTTTGAAAATTGTACATTCACACTGAAGGCATCTAAACTATGAATTAACACATGTGGAATTATATACTTAACTAAAAATTGTGAATCAACTGAAAATATGTCTTATATTCTAGGTCCTTCAAAGTAGCCACCTTTTGCTTTGATGACTGCTCTGCACACTCTTGGCATTCTCTTGATGAGTTTCAAGAGGTAGTCACCGAAAATGGTCTTCCAACAATTTTGAAGGAGTTCCCAGAGATGCTTAGCACTTGTTGGTCCTTTTGCCTTCACTCTGCGGTCCAGCTCACCCCAAACAATCTCGATTGGGTTCAGGTCTGGTGACTGTGGAGTCCAGGTCATCGGGCGTAGCACCTCATCACTCTCTTTCTTGGTCAAATAGCCCTTACACAGCCTGGAGGTGTGTTTGGGGTCATTGTCCTGTTGAAAAATAAATGATGGTCCAACTAACCGCAAACCGAATGGAATAGCATGCCGCTGCAAATTGCTGTGGTAGCCATGCTGGTTTAGTATGCCTTTTATTTTGAATAAATCCCCAACAGTGTCATCAGCAAAGCACCCCCACACCATCACACCTCCCCCTCCATGCTTCACGGTGGGAACCAGGCATGTAGAGTCCATCCGTTCACATTTTCTGCGTCGCACAAAGACATGGTGGTTGGAACCAAAGATCTCAAATTTGGACTCATCAGACCAAAGCACAGATTTCCACTGGTCTAATGTCCATTCCTTGTGTTCTTTAGCCCAAACATGTCTCTTCAGCTTGTTGCCTGCCCTTGGCAGTGGTTTCCTAGCAGCTTTTTTTACCATAAAGGCCTGCTGCACAAAGTCTCCTCTTAACAAGTGTTGAGCCACCCCCGTAGTGTTCGAGTTCGGTTCGGTTCGTCGAACACCCGTGTGTTCGCCGAACTGTTCGTCGAACTGTTCGTCGAACACCTTCGAACACCGTTAAAACCAATGGCAGGAAAACAAAAACACATAGAAACACATAGAAAACACCTTCAAAGGTGTCCAAAAGCTGACAAACTGCTCAGAAGACACAACTAACACATGGAAAAGTGACAAGTACATATAGTCATGCGAAAAGAAAAGAGGTGGAGGAGTAAAAGGAGGGGTAGACACAGATATAGGCATGTCATGCCCTTCTAAAATCCAAAAAGTGCGAAGCCGACACGTTCAGTCCGCTCCTGCCCGTGCCACCTCCGTGTCGCCGGGTTTGTGCCAGAGCCGCGGTGAACCCTGACGGCCAGCCCCCCTCTCCCAATACTGGTGCCTGTCCGCTGGTGGGTCGAGCGAGCCCCCCTGTGGTGGAGGCAGCTCTAAGCTTTTTAATTTAAATTGTCTCTCTAATTTGAATAAATACACTTTAAATCCATTTACAAGGATCTATTGGAGGGCAAGTCTCATGCCAGCAGCCGCGTAATTCCAGCTCCAGTAGCGTCCACTAAAGCTGCTGCAGTTAAAAAGCTTTTATAAGGATCGAGCTCGGCTGTCCACCGCAAGGCATCCTACTGCCAGTCCCAGCCCCTATGCCTTGGGGTGCCTCCTGATGCTCTTCACTGAGTATCCCGTGGTCCTGAAGCATTTCCTTTGAAAAGATGAAGTGTCCAAACTACAGGTGGTGTAGCTTGCTTAACAGCCGGGATAATCCGCTGACTAGCAGACCCTGCTACTAGGCACAAAGTATTTCCTGGGCTAGATGCAGTTAAAAATTTGTAATTAGATACTCTCGTTGGATGCTGAGAAAGCATTCCATAGAGTCTCCTGGCACGCCATATATGATTCTCTTAAAAAGCTTGGGGTAGGGGTCTAGGGGACCCTTTTATAGCCAAAATCACGGCCCTGTATCGCAATACGTCACCTAGGCTGAAGATAAATGGAACTGTAGCACCCTGAGGGCTCGGTTGCTACAGAGGTATTGCACCTCACCCAGAGGTGTGATATCTCACTCTCAGGTAAGGATGTAGTGTGGATCAGGGCCCGACACCTGCATGCATTACACCACATTGCCGTGGGGCAGGGCGACCAATATGCCCCTGAGATGGGCACGACAGTCCCTGTCCCTGGCTGGAGTGGGGGGATGGAACACTGAGGAAGGGGAACCCTGTAGTGCAGGAGCAGGGAGGAAGCAGTTCCTGGGTGCATTGAGAAGGGAGTATAAAAGGTGGGCACCATCTTAGTTCAGTGCAGAGAAGTCTGAGCAGAAGTGGCAGGGAGCAGGGGCTCTGCATGAGCTCTGCTCCGGAGGCGGGCCTAGTAACAGAGGCCCGGGCCTGGAAGAGGGAGAAGGAAGGAAGAGGAGCAGAGAAGGCTCCAGGAACGAGGAACGAAGGGATCTCAGGGGTGCGGACGGGCGAGTCGCCACCGCACGCCCGAATCCACCTGCGTGGAGGGGTCAGGCCAAAGGGGGAGACCGGTCCCCGAAACTAGTGGAGGCAGGAAACGACCCTCAGCTAGAAACAGGAGGCTGTGACATTTTATGTGGCGCAGCCCCTCGCTACACCCGCTAGGAAGGCACCACATAGGGTCAGGGAAACTGGCGCCAAGTTTACCAAGAGGAGGCCCGAGGCAGCCGGACAGAAGGGTTGGTAAGAAAGGCCAGACAAAGGACACACAAAGGGGGTCCTGTGAAGCACTCCAAAGTTATCTGGGAGTTGTCTGAGCCCCTCACCTGGTGAGCACAGTACGACATGGGCAGCCGTTACCTGCAGACGTGGTCTGGATAATAAGAACTGTGAGTAAAGGCCCTGGACTGCATCACTGACTCCGTGTCATTACTGCTGCTGCCCTGCACCATCACCCCCATCCTCCGCATACATTGCCCTGAGGCTATACTCCTCCCGTGGGGAGTTATGCTACGCTCTGCTGCACCCACAACACCAGCCTCAGCGGTCGGCCCTGGAGCGGCGGTTCACTCTGACCGCAATCCACGGGTGGCGTAGTCGGACATTTAAACATCAAAACCACATAAATAGTTCCGCCACTGGTTTGACCGCCCTGAGCCACGGAACCGGGTTGCCGCCACGGAGACTACAACCACCAGCATCCACCAAAAAGGGTCCGGCTCCGGGTGCCCCAAGGCCCAGGGGGCGCGTCAGAACATTTTCATCACCTTTCACAATCACCAATGGGACAAGGCAGGGATGTTCTCTGTCCCCTCTCTTATACATCCTAGTGACGGAGCACCTGCTCTCATCAATTCGCCATAACCCCAATATTAGGTGGATTGAGGTGGGAGGCACCGAGTACAAGTGCTCTCTATTTGCTGATGATGTCCTAGTATATATCACTCAATCGCATATATCCATCCATGCTGTTATGGCTGAAATAGATCACTTTGTTACATGGTCAAATTTTAAAATCAATGCAGCGAAGTCTGAGGCCCTCGATGTCTCCCTCCCCAAATCCATATAGGATTCCATCCAGTCCAACTTTCCCTTTGCCTGGCCCTCACAGGGTATCAAATACTTAGGAATTCCTATTCATAGAGACCACTCCCATCTATGTTATCTTAATTTTGGGCCCTTTATTGAACAACTCCATACAGACCACGGTTGGCAAGTTAGAACTGTAAGATTCACTACGTGAACCACTGGTGTTTTGTGGAAAAGCACATGTACACTGTGTTCCAAATTATTATGCAAAAATTGTTTAGGAGTGATAAGGGAAGAATTTGTTTGTTTGTCAGTTAAACTCATTGATGGTGATGTGTGTCAGGGCTCTTTATATCACTGTAAGCAATTGCAGACACCTGTGCTAATTAGTTTGGCAGGTGTGTCCAATGAAAGGCAAGACTACTTAAGAAGGCTGTCTCACATTATTAAGCAGCCTACATTTTCTGCCAAAATGGGAAAGAAAAAGGATGTGTCGGCTGCTGAGAAGCAACAAATTGTGGAGTGTTTAGGTCAAGGCATGACTACAATCAACATTGTGCGATGATCAGGATGAAGTGTCTTGGCAATCAAGAAGTATGTAGCTGATTCACAGTACACACGTGTGCGTGCTGATAAGAGCAAATTGAGGACTCTTTCCTACAGGCAATTACGTCAGGTTGAAAGAGCAGCGGCAAAAAAGCCTTGTCATAGCAGCAGACAAGTTTTTGAAGCTGCTTGTGCCTCCAACGTCCCCCGAACAACAAGATGCAGGGTCCTTCAGAGGTTTGCAGCTGTGCATACGCCATCCTGTCGACCTCCTCTATCCACTTCACACAAGCAGAAACGGCTCCAGTGGGCCAAACATTACATGAAGACTGATTTCAAAACTGTTTTGTTCACGGATGAGTGCCGTGCAGCGCTCGATGGTCCAGATGGATGGAGTGGAGGATGGCTGGTTGATGGACACCCCTCGCAAACACGGCTACAGCGCCAACAAGGAGGAGGTGGAGTAATGTTTTGGGCTGGAATCATGGGGAGAGAGATTGTCGGCCTCTTTAGGATCCCTGAAGGCGCTAAAGATGAACTCCATAATGTATGTGGATTTTCTCAAACAGCACTTCCTGCCATGGTTCAAGAAGAAGAATCGTGTATTTCACAGCAAGATCATTTTTCTGCATGATAATGCACCATCTCATGCTGCACATAAAACATCTGCATCTCTGGCTGATATGGGCATAAAAGGGGACAAACTTATGGTGTGACCCCCATGCTCCCCTGACCTCTACCCCATTCAGAACCTTTGGAGCATCATTAAAAGGAGTGTCTATGATGGCGGGAGGCAGTTCACATCTAAGCAACAGCTCTGGGAGGGTATTCTGTCCTCATGCAAATCAATTGAAGCAGAAACCATCCAAAACCTGACAAATTCAATGGACGAGAGAGTTCAGAAGCTCCTTTCGAACAAGGGGTCCTATGTGAAAATGTAACATCACCTAGAATAAAGTTTTGAGTTGAAAACTGTTTGATTTCAGTTTCTAACAACCTGCTAATGCTTATAATTTCAAAAATGACCATTTTTTTGGTCTTTATTAAAATGAAAAGGTTGATCGAAAAGTTTGGGGGATCTAAGAGTGTGGCAACACAGTAGTCATGATTACTTCGAATTCTGACAATATGAGGGTCATGCTGCAGGTAGTGCAGCAAGAAGGCACTTATGTGTCTTGCGCATCTCGGAGCCCCAAAATTATTTTCCGGGCTAGATGCAGCTAAAAATTATTATTAATTTTAAATCTGGTGAAGCTTTAGTATAGATGGCCTAATAGGATCAGTGCTGCACACTGCTACAAAGCCCAAATTATTTTCCAGTCAAGATACAGATAAACATGATTAGTAATTTTAAATCTGGTGGAGCTTATTATAGATGGCCTAATAGAATCAGTGCTGCACACTGCTACAAAGCCCAAATTATTTTCCAGCCAAGATACAGATAAACATGATTAGTAATTTGAAAGCTTAAAACGATTGGTAGGGTGATTTTAACCAATCATCAAGCTTTTACTCTCCACAGGATGACACAGGGGTAGAAAAGTCGTTTCGGATCCATGATTTGTTCATCTTTATGAACGTGAGTCTGTCTACATTATCAGTGGAGAGCCGCGTGCGCTTATCTGTCAGCACACCACCAGCAGCGCTGAACACACGTTCAGACAGAACGCTGGCTGCGGGGCATGACAAGATCTCCAAGGCGTAAGTGGCTAGCTCCGGCCATTTATCCAGATTGGAAGCCCAAAAAGAGCAAGGGTCCAGTGACACAGTCATGGCTTCAATGTTTACTTGGAGATACTCCTGTACCATCGTCTCTAGGCGTTGACTATGTGTCAGACTTCTTGTCTCCTGTGGCCTTGCAAAGGATGGGCTAAAAAAGTGGTGAAATGATTCCGCAAAATTGATCTTACCAGCAGATACTGTGGTTCTGTTACGGTTTGAGTGCTGAACACTTGACGGTCCCACGGTTGGCAAGTTGGAACTGTGAGATTCACTACGTGCACCACTGGTATTTTGTGGAAAAGCACATGTAAGATTCTGCAACAGTCTCTGCTGATACTCCTGCATGCATGCATCCCTTTCTATGGCAGGAATAATTTCTGCAAATTTACTTTTGTACCGGGGATCTAACAGTGTGGCAACCCAGTAGTCAGGATTATTTCTAATTCTCACAATTCGAGGGTCATGTTGCAGGTAGTGCAGCAAGAAGGCACTCATGTGTGTTGCGCATCCAGGAGCACCAAGTCCCTGTTGTGTTGGTGGCGAGGTAACAATCATGCTTCCTTCCTCTATCCTCTCCCCCCAACCTCGCACAACAGAAATGTGATCAAGGTCTCCCTCATCTGATGAGTCTTCCATCAGTTCGTCCTCCACTTCTTCCTGGGCTCCTGCACCTTCCTCACTAGTTTGGCTGCTACCATGCGCCCTGGTAAAACCATCTCCCCCACCCTCACATGCCTGCCGCCTTGGTGCTGCCGACCGTCTGGACCTTGCAGATGTTAGCCCTTCCGCATACAACTCCTCCTCCTCTACTTCCTCCACCTCCTCTTGTGCCACCACCTGACTCCGAATTCTGTTTAACATGTGCTCCAGCATGTAAATCACCGGAATAGTCATGCTGATAATGGCATCGTCAGCACTAAACATCTTCGTCGCCATTTCAAAACTGTGCAGAAGGGTGCATAGGTCCCTGATCTGAGACCACTCCTCCAGCGTGATTTGCCCCACCTCTGGATCTCGTTGGCCCAGGCTATACGTCAGAACGTATTGTACCAGGGCTTGTCGGTGCTGCCACAGTCGCTGCAACATGTGCAGAGTTGAATTCCACCGGGTAGGCACATCGCATTTTAGCCGGTGAAGTGGCAGGCCCAACGACTTCTGTAGAGATGTAAGTCGCTGAGCTGCGGGATGCGAACGGCGGAAGTGAGCACACAGCGACCGTGCCCTCTGCAGAAGGCCATCTAGTCTGGGATAGTGGGCTAAAAATTGCTGGACAACCAGGTTCAACACGTGAGCCATACAAGGCACGTGTGTGACATTGCCCCGGCGAAGGGCCGCACCCAGGTTTGCAGCATTGTCGCACACGGCCTTCCCTGGTTTCAGGTCCAGTGGAGACAACCATTCATGAAATTGGTTCTCCAGAGCTGACCACAACTCCTCAGCTGTGTGACTCACATTTCCCAGACATTTCAATGTAAAAACCGCCTGATGACGTTGAGCCCTACTGCCAGCATAGTAAGGAGGTGTGCAGGATCCCTTCTGTGCAGTTAGAAAGCTTGTGGCATGACCAGACAGGCTTTGGGTGCAGGTGGAAGACCGAGAGGAGGTTGAGGAGGCAGAAGCAGTGGAGGAACTTTGACATAAAGAGGATTGACGCACAACTCGTGGGGACGGCAAGACTTGGACAGCAGCCCCTTGTCCTGCTGTCACCATAGTTACCCAGTGCCCAGTCAGCGACATGTAACGCTCCTGTCCATGCCTACTCGTCCAAGTGTCTGTGGTGAAATGCACCCTGTCACACACAGAGTTTCTCAAAGAAGCGGTGATGTTGTGTGCGACATGCTGGTGGAGCGCAGGCACACCTTTCTTTGAGAAGTAGTGCCGACTGGGCATCTGGTACTGGGGCACTGCGACGGACATAAGGTCTCGAAAATCCTCTGTGTCCACCAGGCGGAAAGGCAGAATTTCTGTAGCCAAGAGCTTGCAGATGGTGAAATTCAACCTCTTAGCTTTCTCATGGCTAGGAGGAAATGGTCTTTTACTTGTCCACATCTGAGGGACCGAGGGCTGGCTATTGTGCTTAGACGCGGTTGATAAGGGTGTCCCCGGCAAACTGCCGGTCTGTGAGGAAGATGCAGGCGGACATGTTAGGTTGCCTTGATCCAAAGGTGGTGCTGTCGATGTCGGACAGCGCTCAACACCAGCTGGTGTTCCCACCTCCAAAGAAAATGATGACCTGCCAATCACGCTGGCTGTTGCGGGTAAAGAGGTGGCAGGTCTGCGCCCCAAAACAGGTGTGACTGCTGTCCCCCCAGTCACAGAGGATGAAGAGGCCGCGGATGCACAAGATATGGCAGACGGTGGTTGGCCCGGCCGGCTAGGCCGCATTGTAGCACACTGAGCTTCCCACTGCAACTTATGCTTCATGTCCATGTGCCGGTTCATGCATGAAGTACTCAAACTATGTATTTTTTGGCCTCTACTTAGCTTTTGCTGACAAATGTTACAGATAACACGAGTTGGGTCATCTTTATCGATCTGAAAAAATGCCCAGGCTATGCAAGGCTTAGCACCCATGCGACCTGAAGAGCCACCACGACTTGTGGTGAGAGGCAGAGTTGTGTTTGAGGATGCAGTTGTTGACGTGCTTCCAGTACTACGTCTCTGTCCAGGAAGGCGCAACCTGACCTCGTCGTCACTAGCATCTTCCTCCACCTCCTCTGCTGACCTCATCTCTTGGCTGACTGTGGGTTGACAGTAAGTGGGATCTCCAACCTCATCATCATCACCCTGTGTGTTGTCACACCCGTCGTCCTCAGAGCCAACCTGTTCCTGCCCTGACAAAAAACTAAAGTTGTCGCTCCAATCAGGTATTTGAGTCTTATCATCGTCTTCCTCATTGTCTCCACCAACAGGAGTTACAGTTTGGGAATGAGGGTCTACATTATGGTCAGAACCTTCTGCGTCTGGTCCTGGATCCGACTCATAAAGATTCTGGGCATCAGTGCAGATCATTTCCTCGTCTGGATTCACAGAAGCGCTGGAGTCGACCTCTGATTCCCAGGCTATAGTATGAGTAAACAGCTCTGCAGACTCAACCATCTGTTCTACCTCATACTCAGACGGGCAGCTGGAGATTTGGGAGCTGTGAGGGAGCAAGTGCGATTTGGGTGACACCTTTGAGGACTGGAGTATTTGTGATGTTGAAATTGATGTGGAGGAGAGCCCACTTAAAGGAGCACTTGATATCCGTTGAAGCACCTGCTGTTTTTGTGCCTCATCTGGAATTTGTAGCGATTGGCGTGGCCGTAAGAAAGGGATCTTATCACATTGTCCGCTAAAAGAAGTAGACATTTTAGTTTGGCTGGAAGATGGTCTTTCTTCTGCAGATGTTACTGTTGCTTTAACACCTACCCCACGGACACAACCTTTTTTCCCCTTCCCAACATGCCTATTCCCCTTTCCACCAGCAGCAGGCCTTTTTCCACTCATTTTGGTGGTTAACTAATTCACAACTCTGGAGTTGTTTGCACAAAAAAACAATGGATGGTAACCGAGCAGAGCTGAGTGGCCAAACTGTGGTATTAGGCCAAAACTATTGGCTGGGTTAGATGCAGAAAAAAATTATATTCAATTTGCAACCTGATGGAGGTCAGTATAGATGGATTAATAGAACAAGACCCACACACAGCTAGAAGCCCAATATTTTTTCAGAGGTAGATGCAGAAAAAAATATATTCAGTTTGCAACCTGATGGAGGTCAGTATAGATGGACTAACAGAGAAAGTCCCACACACTACTAGAAGGCCAAATATTTTTTCAGAGCTAGATGCAGAAAAAAATTATATTCAGTTTGCAACCTGATGGAGGTCTGTATAGATGGATTAATAGAACAAGACCCACACACAGCTAGAAGCCCAATATTTTTTCAGAGGTAGATGCAGAAAAAAATATATTCAGTTTGCAACCTGATGGAGGTCAGAATAGATGGACTAATACAACAAGTCCCACACACAGCTAGAAGCCCAAATATTTTTTCAGAGGTACTGTAGATGCAGATAAAAATTATTTTTAATTTGCAACCTGATGGAGGTCAGTATAGATGGACTAATAGAGAAAGTCCGACACTCTACTAGAAGGCCAAATATTTTTTCAGAGCTAGATGCAGAAAAAAATTATATTCAGTTTGCAACCTGATGGAGGTCAGTATAGATGGATTAATAGAACAAGACCCACACACAGCTAGAAGCCCAATATTTTTTCAGAGCTAGATGCAGAAAAAAATTATATTCAGTTTGCATCCTGATGGAGGTCAGTATAGATGGATTAATAGAACAAGACCCACACACAGCTAGAAGCCCAATATTTTTTTCAGAGCTAGATGCAGAAAAAAATTAGATTCAGTTTGCAACCTGATGGAGGTCAGTATAGATGGACTAATAGAATGATGCTATGCCCAAAAGATTTTACTTCACTAGGTGCAGTAAAAAAATTGGTATTCTATACACAGGTGGTATATCTTGCAACACAGATAGGCTACTCCACTGACTAACACACTCTGCAATAGGCCAAAAAGGATTAGCTTTGCTAGATTCAGCCAAATGCTGTGAAAAAAACTTGCACAGCACTGGCACAGACCTGCCTGGCAAAAACTGATAGGAACTGATGTAACCTAGTCCTGAAAAGGACTCCAATTACAATTAGTCTTTACTCCCACAACCTATCTATTTAAGAGCACAGACCTGCCTGATAAAAGTCATAGGAAATGCTGTAACCTAGTCCTTAAAAGGACTGCAATCACAACTATTCCCTACTCCCAAGCTATCTGTATATTTGTGCGAAAATTGGCTTGAAATTAACAAAGTATAGCGCACACAGCAACAGCGGTGCCGTCTAACACGCAGCTGCAGCAGTGAGAAAATGGTGGCGACGGGGAAAATGGCTTGGTCTTATAGGGCAAGGACATGTGACATACACTGCCAATGACACATGCCCTTGCTTGTGTGAAAAAAAGCACTTCGCTCCGTGTGTGCGCTGCTGATAGGCTGACAGATTGCACCTCCACACTGTAAATGCGGGAAAGAGAAAAAAAAATGGAGATCTTCATTGTTCCTGCAGAGATCCATCCCCTGCCCCTCCCCCCACCCCGCTGTACACTCAAACTGCGTATTAACATTAATTTTCATCATTACTGAGAAAAAATCCAGTTATGATTTTGGTGCACGAACAGTTATCGAACATAACCTCGAACAGCCGAATTTTTCTCAAATTGTTCGTGTTCGCCGAACGGCTCGAACACCGCCCAAAACAGCTCGAATTTGAGATTGGCGAACAGTTCGAGTAGAACAACGCTCATCTCTAATGATGAGGAGAAAAAGGACAGTCATCCTCTTGGGGAGGACAGGGAAGTCTTGGCTGTCTTGGAAGTCTTGATACCCCTCTTTCAGTCTGTGGGAAAGCTGTATGAGTTTCGCTTAATAATGACCTTCAATGGCCTAAACCGTGGTTTTTCTTATGCGTATTATTTCATAAAATGCATTGCAGATCAGGCCATTGTCCAACTCTGTAATGATTAAACTCAAGACGTAAAGAAAGATCTTTGTCTGTGACTATGGACCACCGAGACATGTGAGCTGATGTTGGACGGGCTGCCATTGCTTATACAATAAGCTGCATTAGAGGACTTCCTGGAAGAAATGACAGCCTGAGTAGATATGGTTTCCCTCTATGCCAGTCCTTTCACCGAGCTAAAGAGTATGGCTTTGGTGAAATACAACTCTCACCGAGAAGCAGTGTCAGACTGAAGAACATTGGGTGCACCAGAGGGTTTGATTCTGAGGGCCCACCTTTCTGCCCCACTCAAGAGCCCCTAGCAGCTGCAAGGTTTGCGATAACATGATTTTTCCTGTTGGAGAAGCCAACCCTGGCGAGAAACAGCGCTGGCTAAGAAAAGTCAGTGTGAAAATTCCTGGACACTCTATGGCTGCTTTTTTACTGAGAGGAGAACCCATGCAAACTTGGGTAGAACATACAAAATTCTTGCAGATGTTGTCCTGGGAGGGATTTGAACCCAGGACCCCAGTGCTTCAAGGCTTCAGTATTAAGCACTGAGCCACTGTGCTGCCCTCTCTGTTCTCCCCCTGATATCTAACATGCTGGAGAAAATTGAACCTACTGCCACTCAGTATCTTCAGCTCCTTTGTGAGAAAATAATGTATTTGGGCAGTCACTCAGTCTACCAAATAAAATTTCTGAGAATGGGGGCAGTGCTAATACCATGGTGTTGTGCCATAGTTCACTGGAAATATTCCAGGGTGGTTGGAGCCAAGCTGATTCCCATAGAAAAGTACCAGCAGAAACCTAAGAAGATGGTGGCCTCTAACATCATCACGACCTCAGCACTATAAACTCTCCTGAAGGAGAAGTCAGGGCCCACTGGTGGAGTCTCCCGTTCACTAGCGAGCCCTTCCAAGAGGATTCTCCGGTTCTCTGGTGGGCCCATCCAACCCTGCTGAGAAGCAGCCCTGGCTAAGAAAAGTCTGTGGGAAGGTTCTCGAAGTCTCTATGGCTGCTTTTTTACATTGGCCTGACTCCAGTGAGATGTACCATCCCTGGCCACATTCATTTGTCCACATGTTTGTGGTTAGGCGGTCCTTCCCACTAAGTGCACTAGGGAGGGCACGGGTAAGGTTCTGGGACCCGTGCTTGTGGAAGGAGGGGATGACACCAGGAGAAATAGTGGCAGCTGGGCACTGAGTATGGAGACCCGGTCGCCGCCATGAGGTTGTGAAAAACTTCCACCTCCACGAATTGTGGCAGTTTAGTATTGTGGCCTCTGGGTGGATGGGTGGCTGGCTGGCGGCTTACTTGCGCTTGCATTCCAAGTAACAGAAAACTAAGGAGATGGATGGCCTCATCATCATCACAACCTGCAAGGTTTGCGCTACGAACTCTCCTGATGGAGAAGTCAGAGCCCACCAGAGGATTCTCCGGTTCTCTGGTGGGCCCGTCCAACCCTGCGGAGAAGCAGCCCTGGCTAAGAAAAGTGTGTGAGAAGGTTCCTGGACACTATATGGCTGCTTTTTAACTGTGGGCTGGCTCCAGCAATCCATAAGATTGCAATCTATGAGATCCTTTCATTTGCTCCCAATTGCCCAGTGTATCCATTTCAAACTACTAACACTGACGTACAAAGTTATCCATAACCTTTCTTCTCCGTACATCTCTGAACTAATCTCCCGATATATTCCCTTACGTAATCTCCGGTCCTCCCAAGACCTCCTTCTTTCCACACTTATTTGTTCCTCACCCAATCACCTCCAATACTTCTATCAAATATCCCCCATCCTCTTGAATTCTGTGCCTCAACACGTCCGATTAGCCACCACATTCGGATCCTTCAGACACAACCTGAAAACCCATCTCTTCAAGACAGCTTACAGCCTGCCATTGCCTCGCTGCCTCCTCCGGAGCTAATGCAACTCCACAACCTACTGTCTCCTTCCCCACTATCCTGTAGAATGCAAGGCCGCAAGTGCAGGGTCTACAAGACTTATGATGCAATATGGCACCTTGGCAAAGCCCAGTTATGTTCTCCCTCTGATATCTAACAATAGCAAACAGGTTGTGCTGGAGAAACTTGCACCTACTGCCACTCAGTGTCTTCAGCTCCTTTGTGAGAAACTAATGTTTGCTCAGCCAGTCTACCAAATTAAATTCCTGAGTTACGTAAATTGTGGATGGCTTTGCTTCTGGTACTGTGTGCTAATATCAAACCGTGGCATGCCATTTACTGGATATTCCTGGCTGGCTGGAGACAAGCTCATTTCCACAGAAAAGTACCAGCAAGCTAAAGAGATGGTGGCCTCTATCATCATGTAGGAGTTTGCTTGTTTTCTAGTAGTCTGGCTTTTATACTAAAGATCATGCTCATTTTTATAGTTTTAAGAGAGCATGCAGAGACCGTGGTTTCTGCAGCACCACATCCAGGCCGGGATAGTGGCGGAGAAATTGCTGTACCATCAGGTTGAGGATGCGAGCCATGCAAGGCACGTGTCTGAGGTTGCCCTGGTGTAGGGCCACGTGTCTGAGGTTGCCCTTGCGTAGGTTGCCCTTGCGTAGTTCTCCAACCCCTATTTTCTATTAGTTTAATTCTCCATGTACTGTTGTGTATTTGTTTCATTCTCCAACCTTAGCTGTTTTGTAGTTTAGTTCTCCAACCCCTGTTTTCCATTAGCTTAGTTCTCTCTGTTCTGGTGTGAATTTGTTTCACTCTCCAACCTTAGTTGTTTAGTAGTTTAGTTCTCCAACCCCTGTTTTCCATTAGCTTAGTTCTCTATGTTCTGGTGTGTACTTGTTTCATTCTCCAACCTTAGCTGTTTAGTAGTTTAGTTCTTCAACCCCTGTTGTTTATTTGTTTAGTTCTCCATGCTCTGGTGTGTATTTAATTATTTCTCCAGCTCATCCATGCCCACCCCCAGGGGTTAACGTCTGGTGATGAGGGTTTGGATTCTTCTCGGACCCTACTTCGTATGGACCCGGATCAACTGAAAAATTTTTTGGGCATTGCTAGACATGCTTTCCCCCACATGAGTCTGTGAAGCTTTGGATCAGACCTCTGATACCCCAGAATAGAATGTGTGAACAGCTCTGCAGACTCACCTGTCTGTGGTTCCCCACAGTCAGTTGGGCAGTTGGAAAGTATTGACGTGGGGGAAAACAAGGGTAATTTGGGTGCCACCTCTGAGGACTATACTATGTGTGATTGACTCGCCCAGGGGGATGGGGACGACTCGGTACCCGGGCCTTTGCCTGGCCTTGGGGATGTCGCGGTGTTCGGCTCCCGGGCCCGTACCCTGGGGTCAGCTTTTAAAAGGGGATTGTTTGTTAATTTTAAGGAAGTTCGTGACGTCACCTGAGAATCACCAGCGCTGCAGCAGTCCACTGAGGCCGGTGATAAGGCAGCTCGATGGTATAGCTCCCCACAGGTGGAGTTAGGCCTCAGGGCAGCGTACGGAGAGGGGGATGCAGGACAGGTGAGACCCAGCTGGGTCAGAGCAAGAACGGGGACGGACACGGTAGTCACTTCAGTACCTTTTACTGGTGGTAGTTCAGGCACATCCCGGAGCACTGTAGGGTGAAGGGTGCATATCAGGATCCTCCCCAATGAGCGGGTGAAGGGCCTCCTGTTTCTTGCCTCCGCGTAATAAGTTTCTGACCTGCCTGAAGCTAGGCCTAACTTTATCTCTGTCCTGCACCGGCTGACGTTGTGGTAGGTCCTTCTCTTGGAGTGCACGCTCCCAGCTTATGGGGCCTATGTGTCTCCTGGCTCTGTTACGTATCAGCTCTCTGGTGAACCTGGGACCTGTAGTTCTCCAGGAATTCCGGTTATGCCTTACTGGGTCATAGAGTTCCCGGTAAGCTCGGACCCGGTGTCCGGTATATGTTTCGGGGGGAGCTGGGTAAGCTCCTCTGCCAACACTGCTACTCACTTTCCACTCGCCTTTGGCCATGCTCGGGCCCTCACTAGGCTACTCACACTAACGGCAGGTTGCCGCTCTTCACCGCTCTTATAGGCATTGGCACACCTTGGGCTCACTTACTTGAGCTGCTTGAGTCTAGCTTGGCCTACCTCTGCAGATAGACTTCTGCAGGAACCGAACTGAGAACTCTGTTCTAGCTAGACTGAACTGCCTAGCTCCACCTTCCCTATTTTTATCCCTAACGGGCTCCCTCTGCTGGTCTGAGGTGGAAGGTGGAGATGTGTGAATGTTTATGGGGGCCTCTTGTGGAGGATTCCATTAATGCAGTCTTCTAGGATCTGTGGTACCAAGCGCAGCTGGGTGCCACATTCCCCCCCTAGCAAATCTCAGCACTCCCGGGCTGAAGTACATTTTAAAACAACAATAGTAAACATTAACAATGCAATAACTCTTCCCTTTACAGTCCTTGACAGAAGTTATGTCGCTTATCCATGTTATGTAAATAAAAGCTTATAACCTGATGTTAAATTCATCCATTGGCTTTATAAATTACTCTTTTGAAAGCTGAAACCCTCACAAATTTGGTTTCGGTTAAGAAAATAAATTGGCATCAATGCTGAAATATTGATCATTTCATGAACACAGAATGGTCAGATTTTGGCAAGACTAAAGTTTTGTCGCCCACAGAAAGTAATGTGATATTCAAACAAATAATTATCTTAAAATACAAATATATGTTGCATAACATTGGTGAATGAAGTTGTGGTGCTATTAGAGTCCTATTTAATATTTTGTGTGACTTCAATGAGCTTGAAGGACTGCATCCATGCGGTTCAACAATGATTCATTCAATTTATTAATGAAGTCATCAGGAATAGCAGAGAATGCAGTCTTACATGCCTCCCTAGGTTCATCTAGATTCTTTGGTTTTGTCTTCCTAGCTTCTTCTTTCATCCTACCCCAAACATGCTGAATGATGTTCATGTCTGGTGACAGGGCTGGACAGTCTTTGAGCACCTTGATCTTTTTTGCCTGGAGGAACTTTGTTGTAGAGATGGATGTATGAGATGGAGCACCATCCTGCTGCAGAATTTGACCCCTTTTATGATTTGGAATGTAAGAGGTAGCTAATATTCCTTGATATTTTAGGCTATTGATATTGCCTTCCACCTTGCAAATGTTTCACACACCCCCATACTGAATGTAACCCCAGACCATGATCTTTCCACCACCAAATTTAACTGTTTTCTGGGTGTATTTTGGATCCATACAGGCTCCAGTAGGTCTCCTGCAGTATTTGCGGCAGCTGTGGTGTAATTCTACTGAATATTCATCACAGAAATCCACCTTCTGCCACTTTTCCAGCGTCCATCTGTTTAGAAGGCTGTGGGACTTTGCAAATGCCACATGTTTTTTTATTTGCCTTTTGTTTAGTGCTGGCTTCTGGGCACTGATTCGACCACGGAGGCCATTTCGAGACAGAATCCTACAAACTGTTCTAGTTGACACAGGGACTTGAGGTGACCAGGCCTGTTGGAGCTCTGCTGCAGTGGAAGAGGTGCTTGCTTTGGATTTTCTAACCAACAAACGTTCCTCCTGAGCAGTTGTCTTGCGGGGTCTGCCGGACCTGGGCATGTCAAACACAACTCCAGTCTCTTCATATCTTTTTTTTAATCTTTGTACTTGACGCTGAGACACATTAAAAGTGCCAGCCCCCTCTGCAGTGGATCTGGTCTTCAGCCTCTTGATAATCAAGGGTTTGGTCGCAGGGTGGATTTTTGGCATGTTGTCAGAGCTGAAGTTGCAGTTCAAGTGAAGGTCTGGGGTGCTGGGTTTCTTTGTATACACACCCACTAATTATCCGATCATTTACTGAGCACTGGTGAGGATGTAAACTAGGATTGGGTGCATTATATCACCAAGCGACAATACTTTAGTCTTGCCAAAATCTGACCATTCTGTGTTCATTAAATGATCAATATTTCAGCATTGATGCCAATTTATTTTCTTAACCTAAACCAAATTTGGGAGGGTTTCAGCTTTCAAAAGAGTAATTTATAAAACCAATCGATGAATTTAACGTCAGGTTCTAAGCTTTTATTTACATAACATGGATAAGCGACATAACTTCTGTCAGAGAGTATATGGGAGGCACATTTCTTAAACGTTGAATAATAACATAAACAGGTACAAAGCGTCCTCAGAATTCAAGTCTCTTGTGGTGAGGTTCCCAGACAGGATGTCCATCTCACAGGGTAGAGTACTTGGTGGTTTGAGGGACCTGTCCTAAACCCTCAACGTAGGCCCTGGGGTGGCTGCAGGGCATGAAGATCCCGAGTTGGACCTCCAGTAGGGCCACTCCAGACAGGTTTTACTTCTGAGGTCACCTAAAAGGGGCACTCCAGGGAGCGCAATTATATTCAATGCATAGTTTTTGGGCTGCACACAGTCCTCAGCCACGGAGTTCTTAGATAAATAAGGAAGTAATTAGGCAAAGTGTCCATATAACTTGAACTGTTCAGTAATAAAGCAAAGCACAAAATAGTATACATATGCACGAAAACACACAGAAATAGAGTTCAATACCCCAGGGGTAACTATCTACATTTGTCAGAGTTTAGCTATCTTACTGATTATACCTGAAAGGGGGTTGACCCTTAGTACTACGCTTGGACCTGCATGATACTGGAATGCATGAGGCACTAATAGGTGCTCTACCTCCCAATGTGTCAGTACTACACTATGTGCAGAAATATTAGGCAAGTTGTATTTTAGAGGATTATTTTTATTATTGATCAACAACTATGTTCTCAATCAACCCAAAAGACTCATAAATATCCAAGCTTAATATTTTTGGAAGTAGGAGTGTTTTTTTTTTTTAGATTTGGCTATCTTAGGAGGATATCTGTTTGTGCAGGTAACTATTACTGTGCAGAATTATTAGGCAACTTAATAAAAGCCAAATATAATCCCATCTCACTTGTTTATTTTCACCAGGTAAACCAATATCAGTGCACAAAATTTAGAAATAAACATTTCTGACATGCAAAAACAAAACCCCAAAAAATTAGTGATCAATATAGCCACCTTTCTTTATGATGACACTCAACAGCCTTCCATCCATAGATTCTGTCACTTGCTGGATCTGTTTTCGATCAACATTGCGTGCAGCAGCCACCACAGCCTCCCAGACACTGTTCCGAGAGGTGTACTGTTTTCCCTCCCTGTAGATCTCCCATTTTATGATGGACCACAGGTTCTCTATGGGGTTCAGATCAGGTGAACAAGGGGGTCATGTCATTATTTTTTTATCTTTAAGACCTTTACTGGCCAGCCACGCTGTGGAGTAGTTGGATGCATGTGATGGAGCATTATCCTGCATGAAAATCATGTTTTTCTTGAACGATACCGACTTCTTGCTGTACCACTGCTTGAAGAAGTTGTCTTCCAGAAACTGGCAGTAGGTCTGGGAGTTGAGCTTCACTCCATCCTCAACCCGAAAAGGTCCCACAAGTTCATCTTTGATACCAGCCCATACCAGTACCCCACCTCCACCTTGCTGGCGTCTGAGTGGGAGTGGAGCACTGTGCCCTTTACTGATCCAGCCTCTGGCCCATCCATCTGGCCCATCAAGAGTCAATCTCATTTCATGAGTCCATAAAACCGTTGAAAAATCAGTCTTAAAATATTTCTTGGCCCATTCTTGACGTTTTATCTTATGTTTCTTGTTCAAAAGTGGTCGTTTTTCAGCCATGCTTACCTTGGCCATGTCCCTGAGTATTGCACACCTTGTGCTTTTTGATACTCCAGTAACGTTGCAGCTCTGAAATATGGCAAAACTGCTGGCGAATGGCATCTTGGCAGCTTCACGCTTGATTTTCCTCAATTAATGGGCAGTTATTTTGCGCCTTTTTTGGTCAACATGCTTCTTGCGACCCTGTTGGCTATTTGCCATGAAACGCTTGATTGTTCGATGATCACGCTTCAAAAGTTTGGAAATTTCAAGACTGCTGCATCCCTCTGCAAGACATCTCACAATTTTGGACTTTTCACAGCTCATCAAATCTCTCTTCTGACCCATTTTGCCAAAGGAAAGGAAGTTGCCTAAAAATTAAGCACACCTTATATAGGGTGCTGATGTCATTAGTTAACACCCCTCCTCATTACAGAGATGCACATCACCAGATTTACTTAATTGGTCGTTTGCTCTCAAGTCTATGCAGCTTGGAGTAGGACAACATGTATAAAAAGTATCATGTGATCAAAATACTCATTTGCATAATAATTCTGCACACAGTGTAGGTGTGGAGGAGCTACAAGGCTGCTTTGACCTCTCTACTGGACTGACAAGTTCACCATTGGCTGGGCCTTCTTGCTCTTCTCCTACCGGGTATCCTTCGTCCGGGGATTTTTCTTGAGCTGGCTCCTCTTCAGCACTTACAGGCTCTTCTTGCTGTGGGTAGATGGTAATTACAGGGATGATTACAGCTCCTCCTAGTTGGGGCCAATCTGCCGGGAAATCTCCTAGGTCAGTGTGTATTACTGCTTCTTTAGGCTCCTCCGGGATAACGAGAGGCTCTTCCTCTTGGGATTTGAGCAGATCTGGACACAACTTTAGGTGATCCCTGGATACTGTTGCAGTCGTCCATCCTCCATCTCTACTAATTATGCAGGTCTTCTTATTATCAAATCTTGAATTCAACACCGTGTAGGGTTCCCTCTCCCACTGGTCATCAAGCTTGTGGTTCCTTCTTTTCCTTTTTAGTACTACTTCACCAGGTGTGAAGGGTTCTGCTTGGGCACCTCTGTTGTATTGAGCTTCCTGCTTGTCCCTCACCCGAGTGAGACTGTCTTCAACACAGGCTTGTACTCTTCTGTACTGCTCCTGTCTGGCCGTGTCCCAGTCCTCAGTGGTCACATCCGCTTCTGGTTCTACAACACCAAGCTCCAGGTCCATGGGCAGCTTTCCTGGCCTTGCTCGCATGAGATATGCCGGAGTAAAGTTGGTGGAACTTACTGGTATGAGATTGTACAGATCTACTAGGTCAGGTAGTAGGTCTGGCCACTGATTTCTCTCCTCAAGTGGTATGGTCTTTAGCCGGTCGATGATGATGTTATTCATCTTCTCACAGAGACCATTGGTTTGTGGGTGGTACGGTGTAGTTCTTATCTTCTTACACTCGTAGAGATGGCAGGACTCCTTGAACAACTCAGCCTCAAAGGCCGGGCCATGGTCCGTCAGCACCTGCTCAGGATAACCATGGGGTCTTCAGAAATACACTTGGAACGTCTTTGCTGCTGTCTCTGCCATGAGGTCTTTGACGGGGGCGACCACCAGGAAACGTGAGTAGTAGGGTTGAGCGAGTATGTTCTGTCCGAGTATGCTCGGCTGAGCTCCAAGTATTTACAGCTGCTCGGTGATAAGGTTAAATCACTCCCGTGTGCATGATTTGCAACTGTTTGACAGTTTTATTACATGTGAGGAATGTGTAAGAAATAAACATTCCTCACATGTAATAAAACTGTCAAACAGTCGCAAATCATGCACACGGGAGCGATTCAACCACATCACCGAGCAGCTGTAAATACTCGGAGCTCGGCCAGAGCATACTCGCCGAAAGGGTTAATAGAACATACTCGCTCAACACTAGTGAGTAGTGATCCACCATGGTCAGACCATAAGAGTACCCTGACCTGCTGGGGGCCAGCTTGACATGGTCCAGGGCCACGATCTCCAGGGGTCGAGTCATCTCGATGGGTTGCAGGGGTGCCTTCTGGCTGCTGTAGTCTTTTCTTCTGAGGCCACAGGGTCCAAAGTCCCGGCACCACCGCTCAATTGAGCTGCGCATTCCTACCCAGTAGAATCGACACTTCAGCAGGATCTCTAGCTTCTTCCAGCCAAAGTGCCCCGCCTGATCGTGGTAGGCTTCCAGCACCATTTGGATGTCTGTCTTGGGGACCACTATCTGCTATACCATCTCATGGGTTTTTGGATTGACGTACCTCCGGCACAGCTTCTCACGGTAGATAAACAGCCGGCTTCTCTCGTTCCACAGCTGCTTTGCTTGCAGAGACGCTTCTTTTTCCAGGGAGGAACCTTCTTGGGTTATCAGCTCCTTGATGCCGCTGACAACCGGGTCACTGTCCTGGTTCTCTTTCCAGCTGAGGTGAGGCAGGGGGTTTAACGTCTTTCCACGCTGCATCCTGGAGGCTCGTTGCTCGTGGATCATCATATTCCAGTGAAAGGCAGGTAGCTTAATTTCTTCCAGGTCATCCACTTCTTCTGTGTCTGACTGGTGAGGCATCCTGGACAGGGCATCGGTGTTGGCGTTCTTGCGGCCCGCCCGGTATTTAATTGTGAATTGATAATTTGACAGCTGAACCATCCATCATTGTTTCAGTGCTCCTAGCTTAGCTGTATCAAGATGGGTCAAGGAGTTGTTATCAGTGAAGGCAGTGAACTTACTGGAGGCTAGGTAGTGCTTGAACCTTTCAGTGATGGCCCAAACCAAGGCCAGGAACTCCAACTTAAAGCTGCTATAGTTCTCTGGGTTCCTCTCGGTCGGGCGGAGCTTCCTGCTTGCGTATGCGATCACTTTCTCTAGGCCATTCTGCTTCTGACTTAGGACAGCGCCCAGCCCTTCGTTGCTGGCATCATTATACAGCAGGAACGGTTGGCTGTAGTCAGGGTAGGCTAGGATCTCATCGTCTGTCAGGATCTCCTTCATCTCCTGAAACGACTCGGCTTGCTCCTTACCCCAGTGGAATGGGGGATTTCTGCCTTTGGGGGACTGTACTACCAGGAGGTCTTGCAGACGAGCTGCTTTCTTGGTGTAGTCTTTTACTAACCTCCGGTAGTATCCTACTAGTCCCAAGAACTGACGCACCTCCTTGAGGTTCTTCGGCTCCGGCCACTTCTGGATGGCAGTGACCTTCTCCGGGTCTGGTGCTACCCCTTCCGGACTGACAATGTGCCACAGGTACTGTACCTTTCTCTTGTGCAGGTGGCACTTTGAGGGCTTCAACTTCATCCCGTACAGGGACAGTAACTCAGATACCTCTGCCAGGTGCTTCAAGTGGTCCTCATACGTTTTGGCGTACACTATCATGTCATCCAGGTATAGTAACAGTCTCGAAGTTGTGATGTCCCAGGCAGCACTCCATCAATCTCTTGAACGTTCCAGGGGCATTGCAGAGTCCAAACAGCATACTGGTGAACTCGCAGAGTCCCATCGAGGTAGTGAAGGCTGTCTTCTCCCGATCCTCCTCAGCCACAGCTATTTGCCAGTACCCACTAGTGAGGTCAAGGGTGGAAAAGTAATTTGTAGACCTTAAGGCAGCTAGGGACTCCTCTATGCATGGTAAAGATTATGCATCTTTATGTGTAATGCGATTTACTTGTCGGTAATCTACATACATTCTCATGCTCCCATCCTTTTTCCTAACTAGCACTAGGGGAGCTGTCCAGGGACTACAACTATCCCTTTCTTCCCCCGCCTTTCTCATGTCATGCAACATTTCCTTAGCCTTCTGGCAGTGAGCTGGTGGTATAGGCCTGTAACGTTCTTTGATGGGTGGATGGTCACCTGTGGGGATATGTTGTTGAACCCCCTTAATCCTCCCAAAGTCAAGTGGATGTTTACTGAACACCTGCGTGTATTCTTGAACCACCCGTTGTACACCCTGTTTCTGATGGGCAGGAGTGGTGTCTGTCCCAACATGGAGCTGTTGACACCAATCCTCGACCTGGGTTGCAGGGTCATCATCCTCCACTTCGTCTGGTGAGGTTAATGACTCCGCCTTGTGAATGCAGTTGTTATTTACAGCATGTAATTTGGCAACAGTGGCATAACGTGGCAATCTGACCTCATCTTCCCCACAGTTGAGAAGACGGACGGGCACCCTCCCATTGCGTACATCTACCACTCCTCTGGTGGTTAAGAGCGTGGGTCTGTGCTCGGAGCAAAGGGGTTCTACTACAACCTGGTAGCTCTGTCCTCTAAGACCTATAGCAGCTCTACACCAGATAAGCATTTCACTCATTGGGGGGACCACAATGGGTATGGGGTCTGTCACCCGCACATTACCGATTTCACCATCTGTTAACCTTACTTGCTGTTGGTACATCAGGACTCGGATCTCCTTCAGCAGTGCCCTCCTCTGTCCTGGTCTGGCAGTGTCAGCTATCTGTTGGAGCAAGAACACAACTTCTCCCAAACAGTTACCAACAATGTTAGTGCCTAGTACCATATACGGATAGGTATCATCAGGATTAGTCTCTACTACAATTAGTCCCTGGTCTTTCAGCTCCACTCCCCCCACCTTTACTGTCACATTCTTAACCCCGATTAGGTTAAGGGGGAGTCCATTTGAGGCATAAACAGAAAGATTTGGAGCTGGCGGGCTTAGGTCGTCCATGGACCAGAACCTCTTGTAGAGGACGTCAGGCATTATGGTTACCTGAGATCCTGTGTCCAGCAGAGCGTGCGTCGGGATGCCGTCCAGCACAATGGACAGGAAAGGTCTTCCTCCGATGAACCTGTTGTACCAGTCTGATGGGCCTGGGGAGTTTACTTCTGGGTGTCGGCCCTCGGCCCCAGGGTTTTCTCATTTAAAGGACAATTCTGGGCGGTGTGTCCGGTATGGCGCAGCGGTAGCAGGCAGGGTCCTTCTGTGGACGGCGCTGGTCACTGATCCTCGTAGAGGGTGGTGTTGTCCTCCTCCTCCTTCACATCCATGGGACATCCTCAGGGCTATCGGCTAACAGGATTTTCCCTCCATCCTCGGGCTCCGTCCGCAGCAGCAGAGCACTCAGCACAGTGGTCAACTGGTGCACTACAGAGCGCAGACTGTCCAGCTCTCTAGGGGACGTTGCTGGAACCTTGGCTTCAGCAGCCACTGGGGAAAAGGTGGGTGTAGCAGGCACTGGGGTAGCCCCACCCTGGTAACATTGGATGGCATTTGTTTCCAGGGGCTGCAGTCCTTTTATAGCCATGTCCTTAAGATTGTCAAAGGTAGCATCTGGATGATCTAAGGACCACAAACGCACAATCCTGCTCTCCTCAGGAGACCTCAGTCCCCGGACAAACTGTTCCTTCAGCATTTTGTTTTCATTTTCGATGCTGGTCGGACTAACCTGTTTCAGAGCCCGCAGGGCCCCTTGTAGACGCCAGGCATAGTCCCGAACATTGTCCTCTGGCTGTTGGGAACAGTTGTTAAACCTCATCCGGAGGTACGCCTCAGTATGATCCTCAAAAACAGTCTGTAGTTTTTTAAAGATTGCGGACACGTACTCCTGGTCTGGTCTGCGGCTGACCATGTTTCCACTTACCATTCTGCAGCATCAGTCAGTTGTCCTAATACAACAGTGGCCCTCTGCTTGCCTGTCATAGAGTACATGTCCAAGATACCGCATATCTTCCATTTGTATCCAGACAGGGTATCTGGTTTGCCGCTGTACTGGTGGAGTCACTTTGCTCCAGGAACGTACGGTAGAGTTATGGGGATGACAGGAGTTACAGGCGCTGCTGGTGGAGTGGCCGCCTCGGCCTGCCCGGCGTCGGGCGCGGGTTGAACATCAGGAACGTTAACTGGTATTCCGGCGTCGTGCTGTTCCTCGGACATTCTGGCACCCCCCTAGCGTGGCCTATCTTCTTTTCTTTTCTTCCGGTAGGCCTCAGCTCCGCAGGTGACGGTCGTCTTCAGGACCTTGCGTCGCTTGCGTCCTACGTCAGAGCGTTCAACGACACTCCTTCCAGGACCTGGCGCTTCCTGGTTTGACGTCGAGGCGTGGGGCGTGTCCGGGGCTTCGCGCACTTTTGCTGGTACGCCCCTCAGTTTCCCGCGGTTACGCCCTTCTTCTCGCTAGGCGGCCCAACAATGGCGGCAATCTTCACTACAGTTTAGCGTACACAGTTTTTAATTAAAGGCGCACAGTACCGGTGGCAATGGGCATAACACTCCGTCATTGCAACGGGCAAGAGATCCTGTTCATGACACCAGGAAAGATGACTCGCCCAGGGGGATGGGGACGACTCTGTACCCGGGCCTTTGCCTGGCCTTGGGGATGTCGCGGTGGTCGGCTCCCGGGCCCGTACCCTGGGGTCAGCATTTAAAAGGGGATTGTTTGTTAATTTTATGGAAGTTCGTGATGCCACCTGTGGTTTCTGGTGAGAATCACCAGCGCTGCGGAAGTCCACTGAGGCCAGCTCGATAGTATAGCTCCCCACAGGTGGAGCTAGGCCTCAGGGCAGCATACGGAGAGGGGGATGCAGGACAGGCGAGACCCAGCCGGGTCAGAGCAAGAACGGGGATGGAAACGGTAGTCACTTCAGTACCTTTTTTACTGGTGGTAGTTCAGGCACATCCCGGAGCACTGTAGGGTGAAGGGTGCATATCAGGATCCTCCCCAATGAGCGGGTGTAGGGCCTCCAGTTTCTTGCCTCCGCGTAATAAGTTTCTGACCTGCCTGAAGCTAGGCCATAACTTTATCTCTGTCCTGCACCGGTTGACTTTGTGGCAGGGCCTTCTCCTGGAGTGCACGCTCCCAGCTTATGGGGCCTATGTGTCTCCTGGCTCTGTTACGTATCAGTTCTCTGGTGAACCTGGGACCTGTAGTTCTCCAGGGATTCCGGTTATGCCTTACTGGGTCGTAGAGATCCCGGTAAGCTCGGATCCGGTGTCCAGTATATGTTTCGGGGGGAGCTGGGTAAGCTCTTCTGCCCCCACTGCTACTCGCTTTCCACTCACCTTCAGCCACGCTTGGGCCCTCAGTAGGCTACTCACACTAACGGCAGCTTGCCGCTCTTCACCGCTCTTACAGGCGTCGGCACACCTTGGGCTCACTTACTTGAGCTGCTTGAGTCTTGCTTGGCTTACCTCTGCAGACAGACTTCTGCAGGAACCGAACTGAGAACTCTGTTCTGGCTAGACTGAACTGCCAAGCTCCAGCTTCCCTATTTATATCCCTAACGGGCTCCCTCTGCTGGTCTGAGGTGGAAGGTGGAGATGTGTGAATGTTTATGGGGGCCTCTTGTGGAGGATTCCATTATTGCACTCTTCTAGGATCTGTGGTACCAAGCGCAGCTGGGCACAACATGATGTTAATGTGGAGGAAGTGGAGCAAAGGCCACTTGATGCAGCACTTGTCATCTACTGGAGCACATGTTCTTACTGCCCCTCATCTACAAGGCCTATGGCTTTGCAACTGCCAAAGAAAGGGAGTGGAGTCCAGTAACAGAAGTTTTCAAAATGCTGCTCAATTGCTCACTGCAGCAAAACAAACCTACTTCTCATTTCTCATATCATACGTGTCTCACAACCCTAAACATCTATTCAGTACTTTCAAGTCCCTCCTCTGTCTACCAGCTCCCCCTCCTTCTCCTCTCTTCTCATCTCAGCTGAAGACTTTGCCTCATTCTTCAAGCAGAAAATTGATAACATAGGGCAAAGCTTTTGCTTAATGTCCCAACAGCCACTTCTCATAAAGACTCAACTCTCCTACACCAAAACCTGCTTCTCCGCCATCACGGAAGATAATTTTTACTCTCCAAATCACATCTCACCACCTGTTAACTTGACCTAATACCATCTCACCTCATTCCAAACTGTACCACAGTCTTCATGCCAAGCCTAATCCTCCTCTTCTACCTATCACTAACAACTGTCATCTTCCCTTCATGATACAAATATACCTCGATCATACCCATGCTCCAAAAGCCTTCCCTTGACCCATCCTATGTTAAGCTATCGCCCCATCTCACTTCTCCCCTATGACTCCAAACTACTGGATCAACACGTCTATTTTGAACTGTCCTCCCACCTCTCCTCCTGCTCCCTCTTTGACTGATTACAATCAGGCTTCCGACCTCACCATTCCACTGAAACTGCCCTGACTAAAGTTACCAACGACCTACTAACTGCCGAATCCAAGCAAGCCTACTCTGTCTTCCTCCTCCTAGACCTGTCATCTGCCTTCGACACAGTAGACCATACCCTCATACTACAGACTCTCATCTCTTGGCATCACAGACATTATCAGTCCTGTCTTGGATCTTTTCATATTTAACCGACAGGACATTCAGTGTCTCCCACTCACACACCACCTCCTCATCTCACCCCCTATGTGTTGGTGTCCCCTAAGGTTCAATTGTAGGACCCAGGCTCTTCTCCATCTACACCTTCGGCCTGAGACAGCTCATGGTCTCGCGGCTTTCAGTCTCACCTCTATGCTGATGACACACAGATCTACCTCTCTGGACCTGATATCATCTCCTTACTAACTAGAAGCCCACAATGTGTGTCTGCTATTTCATCTTTCTTCTCTTCTAGATTTGTAAAACTTAGCATGGATAAAACAGAATTCATCATCTTTCCATCATCTCACTCATCCCCACAACTGACCTATCCATCAAAGTCAATGGCTGCCCACTCTCCCCAGTCCCTCAAGCTTGATTATCTGTCCTTCAAATGTCAGATCCAAGCCCTTTCCACTTGCTGCCGATTCCAACTCCAAAATATCTCCTGGATCTGCACATTCCTCAACCATGAATCTACAAAAACACCAGTGCATACCCTCATCATCTCTCTCCTCAACTACTGCAAGCTCCTGCTCTGTGGCCTCACTTCTATCACTCTCGCACCCCTCTAATCTATCTTAAACTGTGCTAGCCGACTAATCCACCTGTCATTCCGCTATTCTCTGGCTTTTCCCTTCTGTCAATCCCTCCGCTGGCTCCCCATTGCCCAGAGATTCCAGTTGAAAAAACCTAACGTTGGCATACCAAGCCATCCAAAACCTGTCTCATCCATACATCTGTGACCTATTCTCCCTGTACTTACCTGCATGCTATCTCTCATCCTTACAAAATCTCCTTCTCTACTTCCCTCTTATCTTTTCTTGTCACAATCGCATTCAAGATTTGTCCCATGCATCTTCGCTACTGTGGAACTAGAATACCGCTGCATGACCAGCTGTACCCTCTCCTACTGTACCCTCACCCAATCCTTGTAGATTATTTGTGCACCCTCGTGGGCAGGGTCTTCTCTCCTCTTGTACCAGGCGGTGACTCCTTTTCACATGTAAAGCACCATGGAATAAATGGCGCTATAGTAATAAATAATAATAATTACACTGTGTGCAGAATTATTAGGCAAGTTGTATTTTAGAGGATTATTTTTATTATTGATCAACAACTATGTTCTCAATCAACCCAAAAGACTCATAAATATCCAAGCTTAATATTTTTGGAAGTTGGAGTGGTTTTTTTTTTAGATTTGGCTATCTTAGGAGGATATCTGTTTGTGCAGGTAACTATTACTGTGCCAAATTATTAGTCAACTTAATAAAAACCAAATATAATCCCATCTCACTTGTTTATTTTCACCAGGTAAACCAATATCAGTGCACAAAATTTAGAAATAAACATTTCTGACATGCAAAAACCAAAACCCAAAAAATTAGTGATCAATATAGCCACCTTTCTTTATGATGACACTCAACAGCCTTCCATCCATAGATTCTGTCAGTTGCTTGATCTGTTTTCCATCAATATTGCATGCAGCAGCCACCACAGCCTCCCAGACACTGTTCCGAGAGGTGTACTGTTTTCCCTCCCTGTAGATCTCACATTTTATGATGGACCACAGGTTCTCTATGGGGTTTAGATCAGGTGAACAAGGGGGCCATGTCATTATTTTTTCTTCTTTTAGACCTTTACTGGCCAGCCACGCTGTGGAGTAGTTGGATGCATGTGATGGAGCATTGTCCTGCATGAAAATCATGTTTTTCTTGAACGATACCGACTTTTTCCTGTACCACTGCTTGAAGAAGTTGTCTTCCAGAAACTGGCAGTAGGTCTGGGAGTTGAGCTTCACTCCATCCTCAACCCGAGAAGGTCCCACAAGTTCATCTTTGATGATACCAGCCCATACCAGTACCCCACCTCCACCTTGCTGGCGTCTGAGTTGGAGTGGAGCTCTCTGCCCTTTACTGATCCAGCCTCTGGCCCATCCATCTGGCCCATCAAGAGTCACTCTCATTTCATCAGTCCATAAAACCTTTGAAAAATCAGCCTTGAGATATTTCTTGGCCCATTCTTGACGTTTTATCTTATGTTTCTTGTTCAAAGGTGGTCATTTTTCAGCCTTCCTTACCTTGGCCATGTCCCTGAGTATCGCACACCTTGTGCTTTTTGATACTCCAGTAACGTTGCAGCTTTGAAATACGGTAAAACTGCTGCCGAATGGCATCTTGGCAGCTTCACGCTTGATTTTCCTCAATTCATGGGCAGTTATTTTGCGCCTTTTTTGGCCAACATGCTTCTTACAACCCTGTTGGCTATTTGCCATGAGATGCTTCATTGTTCGGTGATCACGCTTCATAAGTTTGGAAATTTCAAGATTGTTGCATCCCTCTGCAAGACGTCTCAGAATTTTGGACTTATCAGAGCCAGTCAAATCTCTCTTCTGACCCATTTTGCCAAAGGAAAGGAAATTGCCTAATAATTAAGCACACCTTATATAGGGTGTTGATGTCATTAGTCAACACCCCTCCTCATTACAGAGATGCACATCACCAGATTTAATTGGGAGTTGGCTCTCAAGCCTATGCAGCTTGGAGTAGGACAACATGTATGAAAAGTATCGAAGTGATCAAAATATGCATTTGCCTAATATTTCGGCACACAGTGTATACTACTTTTACTCTGAGTCAATTGATGCCACTTTCCAGGTGTCTGCCCCTAATTTGATTGTTTTGGCAGCTTTTGGGCCCATTTGAAGGTGTTGAGTATGCCTTTTGTTTTGCCACCCATTGAATCCAATGGCATTTGGCTATGTTCAGTGAATATTTGATGACAAAATCGGCGAATATTGCAAAAACTGCGATCGTAATCTGAACTGAACATTGAAATATTTGCTAATCTCTAGCTACTAACAAAAGAAATTAGATTTTTTTTTATTGTGAACGAGTTCTGAATACAGCTGAATTAAATTTCCAGAAAATGAGAATCTGAGATGTGGCATGCTGTATCACGTTAGTAACAGAAAAAATAGATATTTTTACTCTGAACAAGCTCTGCATACAGCTGAATTTATCTGCCACAAGTAACAGGAAAAATTACAGTTTTAAAGGTGTACTCGTGCATGGAGTACATTAGAAGCAAGGCACAACAGAGTACCATGCTGAAATGTGCCCTGCTGTCTTTTTCTGGGTCTCACTAATGGCACAAAAATATAACTGCTGGAAGGTCGATTTCGCAGCACCAGAGGAACCTATATATCTAAAGTTTCTGACTTAGAAGTGTGACACCCCAGGGGTCTGGTTGCCACAGTAATAGAGATATTATGTCTGAGAGCAAGTGGGAGGTTTCTCTGGTCAGGAGCCCTAAGCATGCACCACGGCCCACCCAGACCTGGGAGGGGAGGAATCTGTCCTTATAAACTGGGTCTGGGGCGGGATTAGGTTAGACAGAGACAGAGCCTGCAGAACAGGCTGAGCGGTCAGAGCCTAGAGTGAAGCTGCAGACACAGGAAAAGATACATCAGGAGCTCTGTAGGAGCAGAGGCAGAAGGCCAGGGGCTGTGAGCAGAGATATAGCTCGCCCTGGCTGAAGTTACTAAAACCGGACACAGGAGTCCGAGGCTGTGGGGACTGATATATACCCAGCAGCAGAAACCAGCCGGCAGGGGATTCCAGGTCCTCTGGCCATAGAAGCCCGGAGGCTTAGTCACAAAGAAGGGACCAGCGCCGCCATCCAGGAGCGGAGGCTAACAGAAGGCCCCAAGTCACCAGCCATACGTGTGAGCACCACACGGTATACTCAGGGACGTGGGCTACTTGTAACCGCTGACAGCAAGGTAGCCAGGAAGAGTGCAGATAAACGGGGAGGCCTACAACTCCACCTGGCCAGGGGAACTACTGCTTGCTCGCAGACTGACCAGGCCCCTTATACTAGCCAGTACTCCCGGGAGGGTCTGCCCTGTACCATCAGTAAAGACCCTGAACTGCACCTCACATCTCTGTGATTCCTTGCCGCACCAGCACCATTAGCACTGGGACCCTCACACCATCACTCCCATCATCTCTCACATTAGCTGCCCTGAGGCAATACTTCTCCCATGGGGAGTTATCCCATACTCGGCTGCGCAAACAACATCAGCCTCAGCGGTCGGCAGCGCAGCGGCGGTCCCCACTGACCGCATTCCACGGGTGGCATAGTCGGACATTTGCTATACATTAAGACTGCCACTGGTTTGACCACCCTGGGCACTGACCGGGTCACCGCCACACAGAGACTACAACCCCCAGCATTCTACAACAGGCCCGGTTCCGGGTTCCCATGCACAACACAGGCCCTGGGGGCGCGTCAACTTTGGCGTAGTCGGCAGGATTTCGTGCCCGCAACCACCGGGTACTGCGTGCCTGAAAAAGAGACTTTTATACTTACCTGTGGTGAAGTTTCCTGCCGTCCGGAGTCGTTTCCCGCCATCCGGAGCCGATTCCCGCCATCAGACGCCATCTTGGACCGTTTCCCGCCGTCTTCTGCCTTCTTCCCGCCATCCGCAGCTGCTTCCCGCCTTCGGACGCCATCTTCGGGACGCCGCACGGGAAGAAGAGGGGCGTGGACGCCGAAAGCGCGCGAGATCCGAAGCTCCGCCCCACGCTCCGCTCCACGCTCTGACGCTGCGCAAGGTCCTGGAAGGGAGGAAGAGCGACGCTGACGTCATCGGAGCGCGACGCCAGGTCCTCAACCCCAACGATCGACTGCGGAGCCGCGGCCTACGGAAGAAGAGCATCGCAAGGTAGGCCACGGTCCACTAGGGGGGAGGAGGATGCCGGATACCGAGGGGAGCTCCACTGCCACAGCCACCGCCAGCGCAACCGCTGCAGCAGTCATGCCATTCACCATGCCCTATATCCCGGGGGCAACCTGGCTACCCCAGTACTCAGGGGAGTCACATACTCTAAATGACTTTAGAGAAAGACTGGATAGCCTCTTCCAGGTGTACCCCCTCACAGAAAAGCAAAAATTGAGCATCCTGGTGGCCCAATTAATCGGGGCAGCCCAAAGGGAGGTAAAGTCCTGGCCACCTGGGAGGAAGAGGACTGTCAGAGAAATACTAGCCCGGCTGAAAGACACATTTGATTCCCGCACCTCAGCCGAAATAAAGCTCAGATTTTACGGGTGTAAACAGCGGGCACATGAGAGTATAAGAGACTATGCTCTAAACCTACAAGAGGCCCTGAGAGCCATTAAGCAGGCAGACCCTGACAGCGTGGGAAATGAAGATAAGCTGTTGACTGAACAATTTATTGAGGGTCTACTGTGCAATGCCCCCCAAACCCAGTTGCGGGCAATGGCCTTACAGGACCCTGACCTGGACTTTGCACAGTTCAAGGACAGAGCCATCCGGGTGCTCCGAGAACTGGCACCAGGTGGCGCTGTGACCCACAGGCGCCCTGCTATCACTTACCACCAGGAGACGGTGCCCTTGTCTGCAGGGCCTGTGGGAGCTGATGCGCAGGCTTTAAACAGTGACCCGGCTACAGACCTGCACCATCAAGTCCAAGAGCTGACTAAGAGCGTTGCCGCGCTAACCAGAACTGTGCAGTCTTTACAGGTGTCTTCTCCAGGAAAGATCCAGCTGGCATCCGGACCGGAGAACGTCCCGTGGCGCCGACTGAGGAGGACCCCACCGGCCAGAGGAAGACCCAGCGACAGATACAACGAGGACGGACGACCCATCTGCCGCCGCTGCAATCAACCCGGACATGTGGCAAGGTACTGTCATTTAAACGGGCACAACCTGGGGTAGAGGGCCAACCCCCAGGCATAAGACCATCAGGCCCATCAAACTGGCATGATAAATACGTAGGGGGACGTCCAATCTTGCCCGTGGTACTGGATGGCATTCCTATGAGTGCCCTACTAGACACTGGGTCACAGGTGACCACCATCCCGTACGTTCTCTTTAAACAGTACTGGAATGACTCGGACATAACCCGCTACCCAGATGACGACCTGAGTATCATCGCCAGCAATGGTCAGCCCGTGCCGCAGGTGGGATTCAAAGAGGTGACCATTAAGATCGGTAAAGTCGAATTGGCGGCACAAGGACTGATTATAGTGGACATAGACCGTCATGAGAGTCACCCTAGAATAACCTTGTGAACTAATGTGATTGAAAATTGTCTTGCAGAGGTGATTCTCATTTTACAGCAGGTTGCCAAGAACGCCAGTTTTGGCCCGCAGCGTGTGCTCCAAAAAGAGATCCGGGCACTGATGAAGCGGCAACAGGTGGAACTATCTGGTGGTGAGATAGGTAGCGTGAGAATGTGTGACCCGTTCCCTATTGCCATGCCCCCAAAAAGTGAGATGATGATTTGGTGCCGGGCAGCTATTGGTCTAAGAGGTAGAGACTACCAAGCAATGGTAGAACCCGTCTACTCAGACAGTAGGCCCACCATTTTGACAGCACGGGGGGTGGTCGATGTACGCCATGGGAAGGTGCCTGTTCGCATCATAAATATCGGGGAGAGAGAAGTACACCTGCCCCGGTATGCCACGCTAGCCAAATTGTTCACCATCAACCAGAACTCTGTACAGGCCGTGGAACCCTTGCCTCCATCTCAACCAGAGGAAGGTAACGGCTCTAAGAAACCAATGGAGGACTGGTGTCAGCAACTGCATTTGGGTACTGACTCCACTCCCTCACACCAGAAACAGGGAGTCTATCGGGTGGTTCGATAGTACGAGAGAGTGTTTAGTAAACACCCGCTAGACTTCGGGCGAGTAAAGGGGGTAGAACACCACATCCCCACGGGAGACCATCCTCCCATAAAGGAGAGATACCGACCCGTACCCCCGGCACACTACCAACACGCCAAGGGGATGCTTAGAGACATGAAGGAGGCTGGGGTAATCAGGCACAGCTGTAGCCCCTGGGCAGCTCCACTAGTCTTAGTGAAAAAGAAAGACAACACCATGAGAATGTGTGTAGACTACAGGAAGGTCAATCGTATCACACACAAAGATGCATACCCATTACCAAGGATAGAAGAGTCCTTAGCTGCATTAAAATCTGCTAACTTCTTCTCTACTTTGGATCTCACTAGCGGGTACTGGCAGGTTCCTGTAGCAGAGGCAGACTGGGAGAAGACCGCATTCACCACCCCGATGGGTCTCAGCGAATTTAACTGTATGCCGTTCGGGCTCTGCAACGCACCAGAAACCTTCCAACGGTTGATGGAATGCTGTTTGGGACACCGGAACTTCGAGACGGTCCTGTTATACCTGGACGATGTCATCGTCTATTCCAAGACCTACGAGGACCACCTGAAACACCTGGCAGAAGTGTTCGAAGCTCTGGCAAACTACGGCCTAAAGGTGAAACCCTCCAAGTGTCACCTCCTGAAACCAAAGGTGCAATACCTGGGACACGTGGTGAGTGCTGACGGAGTGGCTCCTGACCCTGATAAGATCACTGTGATTAAGGACTGGCCAAGACCCTCCAGCATAAAGGAAGTGCGGCAGTTCCACGGGTTGGTAGGCTACTACCGAAGATTCATTCCCGGTTTCACCAAAATGGCAGCCCCTATGCAGGACCTCCTGATAGGTCAATCTCGGAAAGCCAAAAACCAGAAGCCGCCCTTTAGGTGGGAAAAGCTGGAAGAGGAGTCCTTTTGCCAGCTGAAGATGGCCCTCACGGGGGATGAAATCCTGGCATATCCAGACTACAGCCAGCCCTTTATCCTCCACACGGACGCAAGCAACATCGGGCTAGGAGCCGTACTGTCCCAGATCCAGCAAGGGAAAGAACGGGTAATCGCGTACGCCAGCCGAAAGCTACGGCCCACGGAGAGGAACCCTGAGAATTATAGCTCATTCAAGCTGGAGTTCCTGGCAGTAGTGTGGGCAGTGACCAAACGTTTCAAGCATTACCTTGCCTCCTCCAAATTCACCGTGCACACGGATAACAACCCGTTGACACACCTGGACACTGCAAGGCTCGGTGCCCTGGAACAGAGATGGATGGCCCGCCTGTCCAACTTTGAATTCACCATCAAATACCGGGCAGGACGCTCAAATGCCAACGTGGATGCCCTGTCTAGAATGCCGAACTTACCGGACGTAGGGGAAGATCCAGAAGATCTGGAAGAAGTTGAGCTCCCTGCGTTCCACCGTCATGGGATTACCCTGTATTCCCACCGTGTGAAGGACAGGCGCTCCGTGACGTTCAATCCCTTGCCCCACTACAACTGGGCGGAGACGCAAGACAGTGATCCCGCAGTCCATTTGGTGAAGGAAATGCTGACCCAGGCCGATGCCCGTCTTGACCCAGATGCTCCGGAGGAGACCAAGCAACTGTGGAAGGAGAAAAGTAAGCTGTTCCTCTACAGGGAGAAGCTGTGCCGGAGAATGTTTAACTCTCGAACACATGAGTTGACCTGGCAGGTAGTGGTCCCAAGACGAGACGCGGCTATGGTTCTGGAGTCATACCACAATGGAGCAGGGCATTTCGGATGGAAGAAGCTGGAGTTCTTGTTGCGTGAACGGTTCTACTGGGTAGGCATGAGAGGAGCCATCGAGAGGTGGTGCAGAGACTGTGGCCCGTGCCACCTGAGAAGAAAAGACCGAGCCAGCCAGAAGACTCCCCTGCAGCCCATCATCACCAGACAGCCACTGGAACTGGTAGCCCTGGACCATGTGAAACTGGCTCCAAGCAGATCTGGGTATGTCTACGCCCTCACAATCGTAGATCATTACTCCCGGTTCCTGGTGGTGGTCCCGGTCAAGGACTTAACGGCTCAAACAGCAGCTAGAGCCTTCCAGCAGCACTACTGTCGTCCACACGGGTACCCGGACCAAGTGTTGACAGACCAAGGACCAGCCTTCGAAGCGGAGGTCTTCCAGGAGTTCTGCAACCTGTATGGCTGCAAGAAGATAAGAACAACGCCCTATCACCCTCAAACCAATGGACTCTGCGAGAAGATGAACCAGGTGGTGATAGATCTGCTAAAAACATTGCCCCTGGAAGAAAGCTGTCTGTGGCCTGAGAAACTGCCCAATCTGGTGGACCTGTATAACCACATCCCTGTAGGTTCCACCAACTGTACCCCGGCTTACCTAATGAGAGCAAGACCTGGTAAGCTGCCTATTGACCTGGATATGGGAGTCCTGATGCCTGAGGACACCTCGCCAGAGGCAGACTGGGAAACAGAACGGCAGCAGCAGTATCGGAAAGTACAGGAGAGCGTCGAGCGAAGTCTGTCTCAAGCTAGAGAAAGGCAAGAGAAGGCTTATAAGCAGTATGCTCCCGCTGTTCCCCTGGTACCTGGAGAGCAGGTCTTGAAGAGGAAGAGGCGGCTCCACAAGTTGGACGACCAGTGGGAGAAGGACCTGTACACCGTACTGCCATCAAGCCATGAGAACCCAAAAATCTGCGTAATCAGTAAGGATGGAGGAGAAACCACAGCCATTGTCTCCAGAGACCACCTGAAGAAGTGTCCCGAGCAGCTGCAAAGCCCTGAAGAATATCAAGGAAACCCTCAACCCGCAGAGGAAAGGGAAGAAAGGATCAGTACCATACTCGGAGACTTCCCCCGGTCTTGGACACAAGTAAACGGCGCTGTCGTGGTACCCGTTCTCACCTTTCTCCAGCCAGCCCCGCAAGTGCCTACAGAGGAACCGGTAGAGCTGGAAGTGCAGCCGGCCGAAGAGGCAGAAGAGTCCACACCAGCAGTACAGGAGGATCAACCCTCTGCTAGTAGTGAGCCTGCCGTGCCCCTAGTGAGCCAAAGAGTGCGCAGACAGCTGCCCAGCTTACCCATAACACCTCCTACACCCTGTAGTGCAGAACCAGTTAGTGAGCTCTGTAGGTCCACTAGAGTCACTAGAGGTCAGATGCCCGCTCGCTGGAGAATCTAAACTAATGCACTGTGAATTTATCTGCTAACTGTTTATGGTTTATGTTTGTTGCCTGTTATTAATTATGTTTCTCAGTTACCCTGCAGATTTTTATGGACTAACAGGTTATGGACGCTGGATAACCGGAACAGTTTTGTAGATAGTTGCACCTTGGTGCCTCTTGCGAAGACGGCCGCGGAAGAGAAAACCTGTCTGGCGTGGCCTCCTTGCGGCCCAAAGTAGTTAGTCTACCCTTGCAGCCACGCCCAAGGACAACGCAAGGGGTTTGCTTTGGACAGGTCCCCTACTTCGCTTAAAGTTTCACCTTGGGTGACATGGACACCCTCTTGATTCAAAAACTTCACTTTGGGTGATATGGACACCCGGTTGCGGACACGCCGTGACCTTTAAAGAACTAAAGCTTCTTGTAAATATGTTATCGTATTATTGTTTATACCCTGTTATTATGTTTTAAAAATGTGTTTAGTCCCGGAGTACTAAAATTTACTAGGGGGGAATGTGACACCCCAGGGGTCTGGTTGCCACAGTAATAGAGATATTATGTCTGAGAGCAAGTGGGAGGTTTCTCTGGTCAGGAGCCCTAAGCATGCAACACGGCCCACCCAGACCTGGGACGGGAGGGATTTGCCCTTATAAACTGGGTCTGGGGCGGGATTAGGTTAGACAGAGACAGAGCCTGCAGAACAGGCAGAGAGGTCAGAGCCTAGAGTGAAGCTGCAGACACAGGAAAAGATACATCAGGAGCTCTGTATGAGCAGAGGCAGAAGGCCAGGGGCTGTGAGCAGAGATATAGCTCGCCCTGGCTGAAGTTGCTAAAACCAGACACAGGAGTCCGAGGCTGTGGGGACTGATATATACCCAGCAGCAGAAACCAGCTGGCAGGGGATTCCAGGTCCTCTGGCCATAGAAGCCCGGAGGCTCAGTCACAAAGAAGGGACCAGCGCCGCCATCCAGGAGCGGAGGCTAACAGAAGGCCCCAAGTCACCAGCCATACTGGTGAGCACCACACGGTATACTCAGGGACGTGGGCTACTTGTAACCGCTGACAGCAAGTTAGCCAGGAAGAGTGCAGATAAACGGGGAGGCCTACAACTCCACCTGGCCAGGGGAACTCCTGCTTGCTCGCAGACTGACCAGGCCCCTTATACTAGCCAGTACTCCCGGGAGGGTCTGCCTTGTACCATCAGTAAAGACCCTGAACTGCACCTCATGTCTCTGTGTTTCCTTGCCGCACCAGCACTATTAGCACTGGGACCCTCACACCATCACTCCCATCATCTCTCACAATAGCTGCCCTGAGGCAATACTTCTCCCGTGGGGAGTTATCCTATACTCGGCTGCGCAAACAACATCAGCCTCAGCGGTCGGCAGCGCAGCGGCGGTCCCCACTGACCGCAATCCACGGGTGGCATAGTCGGACATTTGCTATACATTAAGACTGCCACTGGTTTGACCACCCTGGGCACGGACCGGGTCACCGCCACACAGAGACTACAACCCCCAGCATTCTACAACAGGCCCGGTTCCGGGTTCCCCTGCACAACACAGGCCCAGGGGGCGCGTCAGAAGCAACCGCCCAACTGTCTAAAATCGCTTAGTATCCAGGAGCAGACAAGGAGCAGCCTCTCTGATCCATTATACTGCCAAAATGCCGCTGAAACAACATGTCCGCTCTTTATATCTTTATATAGAGAGGGACATGTGATGGCTAAAACCCTTGTATTTGGACATTGTGGATGGTTCCTTTTTCCTGATTGGCTAGCTGCAATTTGCACACTAAAAGTTAGGAAAGAAAAAAAAACTAGATTACAAGCAAGTCGCTCCTTTGACCTCTCCCCTCCCCTCATCAAACACGTCCCCCGCTCATGATACAGCACCACTATCCTAGCCAAAGTGCTGAAAATACTGTAGTGGAAATGCAATCATTTGTTGTACTTTTACCGATTTTTGCAGATTTAAGTAAAAATGCTCAGGTGTCCGATCACAAATCCGAATGTGCAATGTTCGTGCCAAATTTGAAATTGGCGAACGTTTTTCGACCATGTTCACTCATCTATAGTCATAATGTGGCAGCATATGGTATACTTGCCGTCATATGACCACTCATTCTTGTCGCAGGCACTTGATAATCCTCACAGCACACTTTGTGAGTGCCTGCAGACTTTTGCGAAAAACTGGGACAACCCCTTTAAGTGATGAATGCAACAAGCTCGCACTTGGTTCTGTACATAGAGTTATCATGAATGCAAACTGGAGAAAAGCCATTTTGAAACATGAATAGAAAAGTTATGTTCTAAACATTTCAGCAGAATTATAAAGAGGCAATACTCATTTTTGGCATAATTGTTTTATCATACCTAGTTTTTTTCCATCTTGGAAATTTTAGATGCCTCCAAGTCTGACAAATCTGTTTCTTGTAATTAACCCTCATCAGTACCATAACATATTTGGCGATTACAGAAAAATAACTAAGAATAATTTCTTACATTCATAGCTCATTATTCAGTTAACTGAAATTTTGTTTGAATTGCTCTTGTCTTCCTACATTAGTCCTTATTACCCCAACCTTACTTTCTTATACGCTTGATATTAGATGCATGCAAATCCTCCCTACTATGTTCTGAAATTTAGTGAAAAGGTTTATTAGAAAAGTGGATGAAGGGGGTCACCAATTTTTTTGCCTGTGGTTTTAGAATGAGTTGTTTTAAATTGACAAATGGCCATATACTATATCTAAAATACAGGAAACATTTTAAAGAAGCACCCCATTAAAATTTTGATGGAATAAACCTGTGTGAATGTATAGTGTAGTGTAGGTTCATTAATATACTTACCAACCTCGATCTCCTTCGGTGTCCAATGCCGCTCAGGTCCTCTTCGGAGTCACGTGACGGAAGTTATGACTGTCCGCAGTTAACACAAGCCTTTATGTGTGAACCATAAGTTGCTGCTACAATGTAAGCCTATGGAGCCTCCTTGTAACACTCCATGGGCTTATATTTTAAAGCGACTAGCGGCTCACATAAAGAGGCTTGTACTAGCTGGACATCGGGGAAGATGGTGATCGGTAAGAATATTAATGCACTGACATTACATTATATACACATTCACACACAATTAACCCATAGAAATTGTAATAGGAATGCTTCTTTAAGTAATCACTATTGCTAATCATGATGAATTGGATATATAGCAAATTTCATAAAAGTTTAATTACGTTGATTTAAGGAGTTATGTAAATAATAGCAGTGAGATAATATTCTAAACATTGCATTTGTTCTAAATTACTGCATAACACCAACCTGTTAATACATCTGTATAGAAGTATGCATTCATTTTCCACCGTTTTCATTATAAAGAAATCTTGATTTGATTTATATTATTGCTGAATTCTATTGAAATAGGAAATTTGCATGTTTATGTATATTTAATTTTTAGGTAACAATATTTATCTTGCCTGGTTTAAAAAGCATCAGGGAGGCTTGCCTGTAGTAACCAATGCATCAATTTCAGTATGGCCCATCTGGTGATCTAAAAGAGCCAAGTAGCTCTATTGATAGAACATTCATAATTTAATACTTACACAGGGAAATATACAATTTGTATTACACAAATGAGGGAAAAGTTTAACTAGGGAAAATATGGAATTTGTATATGAAAAAAAAGTTCAGAACATAAAAATGCCTGAAAAAGGAGACAACTCAAAATACGGCTTTTAATTAGCGCAAAAAAATCCCTTTGGACGTATATGTTTCTTAAATGGAAATAAGGACTTGCTATTATTGGGTATGTATATTTATTTATTTAATTGTTTATTTATTTAGATATTTATATACTTATGCATTTGTTTACCCAGAATTCAAAAATAGTTGGGATGCTGTGTAAAATGTAAAGAAAACAAAACTGCAATGATTTGGTAATCTCTTATAGCCATATTTTATTCACAAAAGAACAAAGAAAGCATATCGGAAGCAGCATGGACGCTCGGTGGTTAGCACTGTGCTTTGCATCACTGTGGTTCTGGGACCAAATCCCACCAAGGACAACATCTGCAAGGAGTTTGTATGTTCTACCCGTGTTTGTGTGGGTTTCCTCCAGGTTCTCCAGCTTCCTCTCACACTCCAAAGACATACTGATAGGGAAGTTAGATTGTGACCCCCTATAGGGACAGTGATGATAATGTCTGTAAAGCACTGTGGAATATGACGGCACTGTATTAGTAAGCATAATAAATAAATAGTAATTGAAAGTTTGACATTTTTCCATGTGATTTGAAAAAAATATCTAGTTTAGAGGTATAGAGCAACAAAGCCCTAGCGCATCTCAAAAAGATCAGGATATGGTTAACAAAAGGTTGGAAAAGTAAGTGATACCAATAAAAATCGCCTGAAGGTCAATTTTCAACTAAGTCACATGACGGTGTATAAAAAGAGCATGTTAGGCAGTGTTTCTGAAGCCAAGATGGTCAGAGGTTAACCAATCTGAGAACAACGGCTTCTAAAAATTGCGAAACATTTTCAGAAATATGTTCCTCAATGTAAAATTGCGAAGACTTTAAATATTCTATCATCTTAAGTACTGTACATAATATCATCAAAAGATTCAGGGATTCTTTAGAAATCCATGTGCACAAGGGACAAGGCCAACATTCAATTTAAAATGCTTGAGATCTAATTGTGCAATTCACTGTATGGTCTCTGGGATACTTCCAGAAACCAGTGTCTCTGAACACATTTCGCCTTGCAATCCCCAAATGAAAGTGAAAGCTCTATCATGTAAAAGAAGAAGCCATATATTAACACAATCCAATCCAGAAACACTGCTGTCTTCTCTGGGCTAAAACTAATTTAAAATGAACTAAGGCAAAATGGAAAACTTTTCTGTGCTCAGATGAATCAAAATTTGAACTTCTTCATGTAAACCATAAATGCCATGTCTTGGGGACTCAAAAGAAGAGGGACCTTCCAGATTGTTATCAGCACACAGTTTAAAATCCTGCATCTCTGATGGTGTGTCGTTGCATTAATGCCTATGGCATGGGGACCTTACACATTTTGAAAGGCACTATTAATACTTAGCATTATATGGAGGTTTTAGAACAACATATGCTCCAATCCAGACAATGTCGATTTTAGGAAAGGCCTTGCATATTTCAGATAGATGATGCTAAACCACCAGCTGCATCCATCACAACAACATGGCTTCACAATATTAGAGCTCAGGTGATGAACTAGCAGCTTGCAGTCCAGACCTTTCACGAATAGAAAACTTTTAGCACATTATGAAATTAAAAATCTGACAAAAAAGACCCAGGACTGTAGAGCAGGTACAATCTTGTAGATTGTGAGCCCTCACGAGCAAGGTCCTCTCTCCTCCTGTACCAGATGCTGACTCATTTTGTTCACTATTATTGTAAGTGTTTCTGCTATGTATACCTCTGTTTCACATGTAAAGCGCCATGGAATAAATGGCACTATAATAATAAATAATAATAATAATCCTACATCAGAGAAAAATTGGGCAACATTAATCTTCCAATAATCCAACAATTAATCTCACTTACCAAACATTTGCAAGCAGTTGTAAAAAAATGAGGGATGCTACACAATGGTAGACATAGCCATGTCCGAACTTTTTTTGAAATGTAATGCTGCTATCAGTTTCTAAATTAGTTTTTCTTTTAAATCAAATGGAAAATGTCTAACTTTTAACTTCTGATGTGTGTTCTTTGCTCTGTTGTTAATAAAATTGTCACATAGTGACAAGGGACTGTGGGCACTGACCCAATCCTTCGAACTTGGGGCACACTAGGCTATCCCTGTCCCCTAAATTACTCTGGATGGTGGAGATGCTGGGGTCTTGTACTGTGCTACTCTTATCTTAACCCTTATCTGTTCCCTCCTCCACCCAGGGAGATGTGAGGTTGAAGTGTATTAGTAAACACTAACCAGACAGACAGGGGTAAACAGACAGGGATAAAAGAAAATTACAATCCTACAAATACACTCACAAAACAACAGAGTGGGAAATAGGAGGAATAGAAGGCACAAACCAAATGGTAGAGGATTAGGATAAACATGCAATCCAACTCCATGCAGAAATCTCCTGAAAAACTCTTCAACTGCCTACTCCAAATACTGAATTTCTCCATTAACTCCAAACCAGGAAGTGGAAAAACTATCACTGGCAACTCCCAAGTGCCAGTGGCAAGCATATATACCAGAGGGGAGTGACCAACACAGAACAGATGAGAAAATTCAGGTTGGAGAGCCCCAGGAGATCAACTGGACTGATTGACCTTTGCAATGACAGAGCAAGAAAAACCTACATTGTTTAACAGGATGGTGAAGCAGTTCTAATCATTAAAGGGAGTTAGTGTAATCAGACGCCGCAATCTTCTAGCCCCTTTCTGTTGTGGCATCCCTGTGACAAAAATATGGCTATAAGATTTTCAAATCATTGCATTCTTGTTTTTTTTATACATATAACACAGCATAAAAACAATGTGCATCTTGCAGTATGTAAGTACCTAGTAATAGTACATGTAAATAACATGGGGTACTTACTTGACACTATTTTGATTAATAAAGCATAATAGCCATCCTACAGCGGCAAGGTATTGATTTAGTTCCATGTACTCTGTACTGTACAGGGGCATGTCCCTTTTTGGGCTTTCCATCTAGTCTATATAGCTATCCATGAGCAGGTACAAAACAGTCAGGCATGGGTAGTGCTCTGCTTTCGTTAATTGAGGCCTACTCGCACATAGATACAGTGCATTGTGAAAGTATTTGGCCCCCTTGAACTTTTCTACCTTTTGCCACATTTCTGGCTTCAAACATAAAGATATCAAATTCTAATTTTTTGGGGGAAGAATCAACAACAAGAGGGACACAGTCGTGAAGTGGAACGAAATTTATTGGATATTTTAAACTTTTTTAACAAATTAAAAACTGAAAAGTGGGGTGTGCAATATTATTCGGCCCCCTTGAGTTAATACTTTGCAGCGCCACGTTTTGCTGCGATTACAGTTGTAAGTCACTTGGGGTATGTCCTATCAGTCTTGCACATCGAGAGGCTGAAATTCTTGCCCATTCTTCCTTGCAAAACAGCTCGAGCTCATTGAGGTTGGATGGAGGGCGTTTGTGAACAGCAGTTTTCAGCTCTTTCCACAGATTCTCGATTGGATTCAGGCCTGGACTTTGACTTGGCCATTCTAACACCTGGATATATTTATTCCATTGTAGATTTTGCTTTATGTTTGTAATCTCCCTCCCAGTCTCATGTCTTTTGCAGACTCCAACAGCTTTTCTTCCCGAATGGTCCTGTATTTGGCTCCGTCCATCTTCCAATCAATTTTAACCATCTTCCCTGTCCCTGCTCAAGAAAAGCTGGCCCAAACCATAATGCTGCCACCACCATGTTTGACAGTGGGGATGGTGTTTTGAGGTGTGCTCCTTGAGATGTTTAAAACTTGGGAAATCTTTTTGTATCCAAATCCAGCTTTAAACTTCGCCACAACAGTATCTTGGACCTGCCTGGTGTGTTCCTTGGTCTTCACCATGCTCTCTGCACTTGAAACAGAACCCTGAGACTATCACAGAGCAGGTGCATTTATACGGAGACTTGATTACACACAGGTGGATTCTATTTATCATTACCCGTCATTTAGGACAACATTGGATCATTCAGAGATCCTCACTGAACTTCTGGACTGAGTTTGCTGCACTGAAAGTAAAGGGGTCGAATAATATTGCACGCCCCACTTTTCAGTTTTTAATTTGTTAAAGAAGTTCAAAATATCCAATAAATTTCTTTCCACTTCACGATTGTGTCCCACTTGTTGTTGATTCTTCCCCAAAGAAATAGAATTTTATATCTTTATGTTTGAAGCCAGAAATGTGGCAAAAGGTAGAAAAGTTCAAGGGGGCCACATACTTTCAGAATGCACTGCAGCTGAAATACTAGATATACAAGCATCCTGATTGGGTACACCTTATCACGGCAGGATGACTTTTATGTTTTTTTGATCAAAATAGTGTCAACAAAGTACCCTCTGTTATTTACATGTATTATTACTATGTGCTTACTTATTTACTGCAGGATATTTGCTCATTGCTTTTATCCTAGATTTTGTCTGTTAATAGCCACAGTGCTAGGCTATGTTCACATGTTGCATTTTTGCTACATTTAATTATGCAAATTAAAAGCTGCTTTTTACAGTAAATAAAGCAGGGAAATTATAACTACAGCCCAAGTTAAGTAACTGTACCAGGTAGAGCAAAAGGTTGGGATTAAACTAAAAATTAACTTTTATTTAACTATTAAAAACCTTTATCTATTAAAGTGCATAAAACAGTGCTCAAGACTAACAAACAGTGAGACCTTGTACCTCCTTACACCTTAAGACTCGACTACCTGTATCTTACAAATGATCTCAATATATTATCGCCATTTTTTTGGTGTATGATTTGGCAGTCAATAAAGTATACCCATATGAACTAATGGATCAATGTCGTAACTATAGCCTCTTGCATTGTATCTATGGCTATGATCTAGTGATTGTGATGCATGACTAATTGGGTGAATACCTACACTTGACATCCTGTATATGGATGCATAGATCATTGTCACTGTAAGAATATTTTGTCATATTATTGATATTCAACGCAATTATTATCTGATACTCAGAAATGCCTCATACATTATGATTAGTGATGAGTGAGCACTACAATGCTCGGGTGCTTGTTGCTCGGGTCGAGCACAATGGAATACTCAGGTGCTCGACCCAAGCAACGAGCCCAATGTAAGTCTATAAGAAACTCGAGCATTTTTCAGGCGGCTCCCCCCGGCGGTCTGCAGAGGGCCTAAAAATTGCCCGAATCGATGGGAACAGTGCTCAAATGGCATGGAAAAATCATGGGGAAGACCCCTGGAAGCATTTATGACTCCCAGGTCACTGCAGTCAACAATGTTGTCAGAGTATTACGCCACTTTTATGGACTCACAATAAAACATACTAAAATGAAACCAAAATGGATTTTTCTGGGAAATATGCTAAGGGACATCCTTTCCAGGGTAATGACTTGTATATAAGGCAAAATAAACAACCAAAAACAAAAATACTCCTCCACACATTGGGCTATGTTCACACGTAGCGTTTTTGATGCGTTTTTGCACTTTTGCATGGCTTTCAACGAAGACAAATGCATTCACCAGGAAATGTCATTTTAATAGTTTACAACCTTATCTGGCCATGTGGTGTGTGAGACATGATCAGACACATCATGTTTCATTCATGAAGGAGGGACTCTGAAAGTCACAAAGCCTATTTTTATAGGGCCATCAGGCGACCTTTACTATTCTTAAATGGCCAGCAGTCGGCCCTTGCTATTCTTAGAGAGCCATCAGACGGCTATGCTTTGTTGTTCCCATTACTAAACATTGGGTCTCCTATACTGTTATTGCGTATGCAGTGAGTGGCAAGTCTGCCCAAAATTTGGATGCACTCCAATACCCCTTTGAAAATTTGGACGCACCACAATACCCCTTTGAAGAGACTTAGAGGAGGACCTCCTGATAACAATGTTCCCATTATTAGGAAGTGGGTCTCCCATACAGTTTGCCTATGCAGTGAATGCAAGGGCTGCCAAACATTTGGACCTACTCCAATGCCCCTTGGAAGAGACGTAGAGGAGGGCCTACTGAAAAAAAACTGCTATGTTGGGGCATGGCTAATGTTTTGGGACACATGCTCGTGTAATGCGGGGATGGCACAGCGGGAGAAATAGTGGCAGCTGGGGACCGAGTACCGAGGGATGGCTGCTGCCATCAGGTTGTGGAATGCTTCCGTCTCTGCGAGCCTAAATACCAACATTTCAAGCACAAGCAGTCGCAAAAAGCGGCAATTTAGTAGTGTGGCCTGTGGGGCTGTTGGCTACGTATTTGCACTTGCGTTCCAAGGACTGGGGTATGGACAGCTGAAAGTTGCGCTGGTACAAGGACGTGGACGTGCTTCCTGATGCTGATATTTGAGAGAGTGCAACAACAGGTGCAGGGCAGGAGGCATCTTCGCATGCACCATGGACAGGGGATTGGCTTGCATGAACAACAGCGGAACAAGCAGTGGTGCCATCCTCAGACACTGTTCTTGGACCCTGGGGTTCTTCCTACAAAGTCGAGTGCTTTGCTGCCATGTGCCTGATCATACTGGTGGTGGTCAGGCTGGTAGTTTTGCCCCCCTGCTGATGCTGGCCTGGCAGGTTGTGCAAATGGCCTTTTTGGGGTTATTTGCAGAGTCTTTAAAAAACAACCAGACTTGGGAAGGCCTAATAGTTGTACTGGCAACTTCCTTCGTGTTGGTGTTACGGGGAACGGTTGCCTGTTTTCTGTCTGTGGCCACCACACTGCTTATTCCTGCCTATTGGGGTGCTCTGCCTCCCTCCCCCTGTGTGCTACTGCCCTCTCTCTGCATGTCCTACTAGCAGGTTGGATCAGTTACTATATCATCCACCACCTCATCTTCCATTTCCGCACCCTGGTCCTCCTCCTGACTTTCTGGCAATTGTGTCTCATCATCATCCTCCTCTTGTGACACTTTCCCCCCATCGCCTTTGTGTGACCGTGGCTGCTCAAGTATTTGGGCATCGCTACATGCGATCTCCTCTTGCCCCACTTCAAGTGGACCGGGCGAGAGGTCCGAATCTATAAATGGAAAAGTGAACAGCTCTTCGGAGTGTCCAATTGTGGGATCAGTTGTCTCTGGGCACTTGGCATGGTAGGAGGAAGGAAGTTCTGGGTGAGTAATATGCAGTCCAGACTCACGGCTACTGAGACCTAACCACGTGGAAGACAGGGTGGTGGTGGTGGTGACTAAGTGACTGGAAGCATTATCTGCTATCCAACAAATAGCTTTTTCACAATGCTCTGTGTGCAATAGTGGTGTTCTGTGGTACCCTAGGAATTGAGACAGGAAGGTCGAGCGAGAAGATGTGGGTGCTTGTTGTGGCACAATTTCAGCTTGCCCACGGCCTCGGCCTCTGCATGCACCATCACCATCACATCCAGTTCCACATCCCTTGCCACATGCCTTGCCCATTTTAAAAGGAGGACAATATCTTCCACGCTCACTACAAATGGCTAAATTTGGAGCAAACTTAAATGTGATCCATGTGACGAACAAACCACAGCTTTAAATAGCTGGTCTGTCGGTAACTATTTTGAAGAGCAAACTGGTGTCAATAGCTTCACTGACTCACTGAAACAAATTTTTAATGGAAGCCAGAAATGACAGTATTTTCTGAAAACTTATATGTGATCCGTGTGACAGAGAAAACACAGTTTTAAATAGCTGGCCTGTAGGTAACTATTTTGAACAGCAAACTGGTGTTAATAGCTTCACGGACACACTTAAAATTTTTTTTAATGGAGGCCAGGGAAAATATCTCTGTTTGTCCCGTGTTAGCCAGTAGATAGAAAAATAGTTAGATTTGAGAGTCCTCAATGGTTGATACCTTTTAATGGCTAACTGAAAAGATAGTAACAAGTTGCAAGCTTTTGAGACTACGCAGGTCTCTTCATCAGGTTAGTATAATGCAAAATCTGAAGAGTCACATATTTATACACAATAAGACACAGAAATAATGCAATAGATGAGACAGGTGATGGAAAGCAAAGTTATTATGGGAGAGATAAACAGTTCTGGCTATAAATATTTTAGCAGTTAATAGATAAGGAGTGTGAAGGTTTTATTGTCCTTTGACTAGGTCCAGTGTTATGATGACCCCACAAGTCTGATGGGCACATTCCTTAGTTGCTGTAGAATGACATAAATCCATGCGACACATTCATTCCTGCTCTGAAAGTGTCAAATGTCACCATCAGTTTATATTCCGAGATTCTTCTTTCTCTTTGAGATTTGAAGTTACCTTTTAATACCAGTAATTTCATGTCTTTTATGCTGTGATCAGGGGAACAAAAATGCTTGGCTACAAGTAGATCTATTCTTTTTCTTTTATTGTGTGGCGATGATGATTCATCCTTGTCCTAAGTTTTTGCCCTGTCTCCCCTACATAAAGACCCCCAGCTGGACATTTAATACATATAATTAAGTAATGGAGGCCAGAAATGGCAGTATTTTCTGAAAACGTATATGTGACCCGTGTGACGGAGAAAACACAGTTTTACATTGCTGGCCTGTGGTTAACTATTTTGAACAGCAAACTGGTTTCAATAGCTTCACTGACTCACTGAAACAAATTTTTAATGGAGGCCAGAAGTGGCAGTATTTTCTGAAAACGTATATGTGATCCGTGTGATGGAGAAAACACAGTTTTAAATAGTTGGCTTGTAGGTAACAATTTTGAACAGCAAACCGGTGTCAACAGCTTCTCTGACACACTGAAACAAAGTTTCAATGGAGGCCAGAAATGGCAATATTTTCAGCGCAATTATATGTGATCCGTGTGACGGACAAACTACTGTTTTAAATAGCTGGATTTTTAGCGCTGTAATATGGAAAGGACCTGGCTGAATTCTGCTGTGCCAATAAGCAAATGACATAGAAAAAACAGTGTTCTCTGATATAGACCTGATGATGCTGTGTGGCCAGCCAATCACTGTGTAGCGTCGGCGTCCCTGCCTCCTGCTAGGCAGGGACGCCGTTCCCCTCACCTCTCCGCTCCGTGCCCGGCGGCTTCCTCCCACTCTGCTGGCAGCGCGCACTGCTTCCTGGCCTCTGTGCTTAGGGCGCACGCGCGCGCGCTCCCCCTCTCTTAAAGGGGCCGCGCGCGCCATCCTAAGGAGTCCCCGGTCAATAGCCGGAGGACCTCACCATATATAAGGCACCTCCTCCAAAATGGAGGTGCCCGAGCAATGTTGTTGCAAAGCCTTTCAACTCTGCTTCAGCCCTCAGGTCCCGTTACCAGATACCTGCCAGTTACCTGCCAGATCTCTGCTTGATACCTACCTGATTCCTGTCTATCTGCTTGCATTCCTGCCGTCCGACAGTCTGCCTTCCAACACCTGTCAGTCTGTCTATGGATCTGCCCGCCCGCTCACCTGGGAGCGCTCACCTGCTACCTGCCTTCTAGCCTACCTGGAGGCTCTGCCGTCACTTGCCGTGACCACCTGCCTGTCCAGAGACTCTTGCCCGCTTACCTGGGAGAAAAAAACTGCTACCTGCCTGCTAGCCTACCTGGAGGCTCTGCCATCAATTGCTGTGACCACCTGCCTGTCCAGAGACTCTTGCCCACCCACCTGGGAGTGCTCTCCTGCTACCTGCCTGGTAGCCTATCTGGAGGCTCTGCCGTCACTTGCCGTGACCACCTGCCTGTCCAGAGACTCTTGCCCGCTCACCTGGGAGCGCTCACCTGCTACCTGCCTACTAGCCTATCTAGAGACTCTTTCCCTGCTGTCACTTGCCGTGACCACCTGCCTGTCTAGAGACTCTTACCCTGCTGTCACTTGCCGTGACCATCCGCCTGTCAAGAGACTGTCCCCGTCACTTGCCGTGACCTCCTGCCCTTCTACCCAGAGACTGTCCCTGTCACTTGCCGTGACTACCTGCCCGCCTTCCCTGGGAGCCACCCGCTTCATTACAAGGACTGCCCCTTTGTATAGTTGCTCAGAGGTTCCACCTCCCAGACCCGTTTCACACTGTAATGCCACAACCAACATGGCTGTGGCATTACAGTGAGTGGCAGGCAATCCCTGCATGTTCATTGGCTCTGTAAAGAGCGCCAAACATGAAGGGAGGGGACCTGAGCTCCCGCCGAGCAACCCTGGAAATACTAGGTGAGCGCCGAGCATCTTGAGTAGTGAGAGGCTCGGTCGAGCACGGAGCAGTAGCGAGCATGCTCGCTTATCACTAATTATGATGTGTGAGCACCCTCAGGGGTGAGCGGGTATATTCTTGCTTCATGAGATATCTATCTTGGTACACATCTTTCTGGTTAATGGATTATAATGTGATAGAGGACATGTCTTTGAATATATGCGATGTGACGACATGGATCCATTAGTTCATATGGGTATACTTTATTGACTTTAAAGTCATTCACTAAAAAAAAGGCGATAATATACTGAGATAATTTGTAAGACATAGGTGGTCGGGTCTTAAGGCGGTACAAGGTCTCACTGATTGTTAGTCTTGAGCACTATTTTTTGCACTTTAATAGATAAGATTTTCTAATAGTTAAATAGAAGTTAATTTTTAGTTTAATCACAAACTTCGTCATATCGTTCAGTGTTTTTGCAATCTTTTTTCACCCTTAGAAAGCAATGGAAAAGTGCAAAAAAGCAGCAGAAATGTAGCAATAACATTGTCATCACTTTTTTAAGTGAAAAAAGCATATACTGAAACCCATTTATTTTTGTGATTTTCTCAAGTTTAAACCAAAATGTCTTGTATACTCAATTGAGAATGGCAGTTAGGATTAGTACAATTTAATTAAATTAGTGATTTATGCTTAAGTAAACATTACATAATCATCTCAATGCCCTACCAATGCCCTACCAACTCAGGGCTGATATCAGTAGCCTGGCAAGCTCCGTGGGTATTACCCCCTTCCCAGGCTTCAAACATCTGCCCCAGCCATCTTCTTAACCTCCGCTAGAGACTAAAATTACGGGGAACCCCACGCCAATTTTTTTTTTTAATAAATCCTTTATTTTAACACTAAATGACAAGTACAGTAATCAACACTATCACTGTACTTCTTATAAGTGTGACTGACATGTTTCTATCTATCTAATCTATGTGTGATACTCTATTCCTTCTTGTCTAAATTGTCGGGTACCGGTGTATGCCGCTGTTGAATTGCCGGCTTTTCATGTTTCACAGTGAGCACTATTCCCATCGATTTGGGCAACCACTGTAATGCCACAACCACCATGGCTGTGGCATTACAGTGAGTGGCAGACAATCCCTGCATGATTGGTGCTCTAAATAGCGCCAGACATGCAGGACACGCTTTTGGTGCACGAACAGTTATCGAACATAACCTCTAACAGCCAAATTGTTTGCAAATCGTTCGTGTTCGTCGAACGACTCGAACACCACCCAAAACAGCTCGAATTTGAGATTGGCGAACAGTTCTAGTCGAACACCGCTCATCTCTACTCGCAAGTACTCTCGCAAGTACTCGGTACTCGCCCGAGTACTTGCGAGATGCTCGAGAGGATGCTCAGGTCCCCTCCCTGCATGATTAGCGCTCTTTAGAGCGCCTATCAACATGCAGGAATTGCCTGCCACTCACTGTATTGCCGCAGCCATGTTGGTTGCTATTACAGTGATTTGCTGGCCGCACAGCGTCATCAGGTCTATATCAGACCTGGCGCCGCTGTTCTCGTGAGTCTACTCCACAATCAGGCAGTGTAGAGAGAGATGCTGCTGAGCTAGGGAGAGATTTGGTTGTGTATTAAGTAGTTTAGGGAGAAAACAAATATGTTACACAAATCCATCTCAACAAACAGTCCTTCTGAGGACTAATCCATCTGCAGAGATATCAGGCAGGCAGTGGATATAGGCAGGCAGGCAGTGTATATAGCAGACTGCAGTGCATATAGCACAAGAGGCTCCATTCCAGCTTTGCCATCTGCTGCTAGATATTTATAGACAAAGACCCAGGTCTCAGGGGCCAGGAATAATATTTTTGGATCTTAATCCTCAATATTTGCTTAAAAATCAATCCAAAGAACACCGTTTTTCTGTGCCATTTGCTTGTTGGCACTGCAGAATATAGACAGGTCCATTCCATATTACAGCGCTAAAAATCCAGCTATTTAAAACTGTGGTTTGTCCATCACATGGATCACATTCACATATAATTGAGCTGAAAATACTGCCATTTTTGGCCTCCATTCAAATTTTTTTTTAGTGTGTCAGCAAAGTTTTTGACACCGGTTTGCTGATCAAAATAGTTACCTACAGGCCAGGTATTCAAAACTGTGGTTTATCCGTCACACAGTTCACATATACTTTTTCTGACAATTCTGCCATTTCTGGCCTACATTCTAATTTTTCATCAGTGTGTCAGCAAAGTTTTTGGTACCGGTTTGCTTTTCAAAATAGTTACCTACAGGCCAGGTATGTAAAACTGTGGTTTCTTCATCACACGGATCACATTCACATATAATTGCGCTGAAAATACTGCCATTTTTGGCCTCCATTCAAATTTTTTTGCAGTGTGTCAGCAAAGTTTTTGGCACCGGTTTGCTGTTCAAAATAGGTACCTACAGACCAGGAATTTAAAACTGTGGTTTATCCGTCACATGGATCATATATACTTTTTCTGAAAATACTGCCATTTTTGGCCTCCATTCTAAGTTTTTTTAAGTGTGTCAGCAAAGTTTTCGACACCGGTTTGCTGTTCAAAAAAGTTACCTACAGGCCAGATATTTAAAATCCTCACACGGAATTACATATAACTTTGCTCCAAATGCAGCCATTTGTAGTGAGCATGGAAGATATTGTCCTCCATTTAATATGGGCAAGGCTTGTGGCAAGGGACGGGGAACTGGATGTGATGGTGATGTTGATGGTGCATGTAGAGGCCGAGGACGTGGGCAAGCTGAAATTGTGCCATAACAAACACCCACATCTTCTCGCCAGACCTTCCTGTCCCAATTCCTAGGGGACTGCAGCACAACACTATTAAACCCAGAGCAGTGTCAAAAGGTTGTTGGATAGAGGATAATGCTTTCAGTCACTTAGCCACCACCACTACCGCCACCCTGTCTTCCAGACGGTCATGTCTCAGTTGTTATGATCTGCTACAGGGACTAAGGAAAGACAGGAGAACTGTCCCTACAATAGAACTAAACTAGATCCCTACGATGTAACGGGGAACCTGATCCTGCGATCAGATCCGCTAAAGTCCTCGGCTAGTCTGAACAAAGACGTATAGATGTGAGGGAGGGATCCCTACAAGAACTAGGGACTGGGATAAGTTGGACACCTCCTAGCAGAAATAGTAGCAGTCAAAGACAAACACACAACAAAAAGCATAGAGGTCAGAAGACCTAGCAAAACTAACAGAGAACGGCAACAGAGCACCAAGCTAGCTCAAGAGTAGTAAATACAATGAAGTCCAGCAAGACCAGGAGGGCGGAGCCGGATTAAATAGGCAAAAATGGTCATGTGACCAGCAAACTAAAAAAAACCTAACAGGAGAGTTCTAACAGTACCCCCTCTTCTAAGAGGATCCTCCGGATCCCCTAGGCCCAGGCTTACCAGGAAACCTCCTGTGAAATGCTCTGACAAGTCTGGAAGCAGAAACATCATCCGCCCTCACCCATGAGTTATCCTCAGGTCCGAAACCCTTCCAAGCAACGAGATACTGCAAACTCCCTCTATACCGTCTAGAATTTAGGATGCGGGAAATGTCATATTCCCCGTCCTCCACCACCGGAGGAACAGTGGCAGAGGCGTCACCATCAGACACATCAGCTTTTTACAACAGAGAAACATGAAACACCGGGTTAATCTTCCAGGACGTAGGAACCTCCAACCTAACAGCAGATTGGTTAACTATCTGAAGCACCTTAAAGGGGCCTATGAACTTGGGACCCAATTTTTTAGAAGGAATCCTCAATCGCAGATTCTTAGAGGACAACCAAACCATGTCACCAACAGCAAACAAAACCTCTTGCCGTTTCCTATCAAAGTACCTCTTAGATTTTTTGTTAGCCTCCTGAAGATTACCACGCACATCCGTCCAAACTCTCTCCAAATCACCGGAAAAACTCTCCTCCTCAGGCACAGCCGAAACCAATTTGGAGAATGACCCAAAAGACGGATGTCTCCCAGAACAACAAAAAAAAAGGCGAACACCCCGCAGAAGAGGATGTATGGTTGTTAAGAGCAAATTCAGCAAGTGGCAGAAACTCAGACCACCCCTCTTGATTGTCTGCCACAAAACAACGCAAGAACTGCTCAACATCCTGGTTCTTCCTTTCTGTCTGGCCATTAGACTCAGGATGATATCCAGATGAAAACGACAAATGAACTCCCAACCTGTCACAAAAGGCACGCCAAAAATGAGCCACGAACTGAGGTCCCCTATCAGAAACAATGTCAGTAGGAACACCATGTAGTCTGACAATTTCCTTGACAAAGGCCTTAGCGAGTGTCTTAGCGCAAGGCAGTTTGATGAAGGCAACCAAGTGACACATCTTGCTAAAACGGTCCACGACCACCCAGATGACCGTGAAACCTTCAGAGGGGGGAAGGTCAGTAATAAAGTCCATAGCCAGATGTGTCCAAGGTGCAATAGGAACCTCCAGAGGGCAAAGCAACTCCGCAGCAGGAGCAAGCGAAGACTTGGATCTAGCACACACAGTACATTGGCGCACCCACTTAATGACTTCCTTCTGCCATCCAGGCCACCAAAAACTGCGACCCACAAGTCTCTTAGTCTCAGAAATTCCTGGATGACCTGCCAACCGAGACTCATAACACTCAACAAACAAATCTCTCTTAAAGGTCCTAGGCACAAACAACCTCCCATGGGGAGTGTTAGATGGGGCATTCTCCTGAGCTTTAAGAATCTCATTCTCCAAAACGGAGTCCAAAGCAGCAATCACAACACCTTCTTGTAAAATGCTCTCCTCTTCCTCCTTAACACCGACCATGGGAGAAAAGCTGCAAGACAAAGCATCCGCTTTAACATTCTTGGTATCCGGGATGTAAGTAACGGAAAAATTAAACCGCGAGAAAAAAAGTGCCCACCTAGCCTGACGGGCATTCAAGCGCTTGGCAGCATCAAGATAGATCAGATTTTTATGATCAGTGAAAACCTGAATGGGAAATTCAGCACCTTCCAAGAGGTGACGCCAGTGTTCAAATGCGAGTTTAATCGCCAGCAATTCCCGATTACCAATATCGTAATTAAGTTCAGTCTCAGAAAATTTTTTGGAAAAAAAGGCACAGGGATGTACTCCATCCTTGTTTTCCTGAGACAACACCGCACCGACCCCCAACGAAGAAGCATCAACCTCAACCAAAAACGGCTTAGTCACATCAGGCTGCATAAGGATGGGAGCAGAGGTGAACCTCTCCTTTAGAAACACAAAAGCTTCAATGGCCTCAGAAGTCCACTGAACTGCATTAGCACCTTTCCTGGTGAGATCGGTCAGCGGTTTGACAATAATAGAAAATTTTTTTATGAATTTTCTGTAATAATTGGCAAAACCCAAAAACCTCTGTATCGATTTCAAACCAATAGGCCTAGGCCATTCCTGCACAGCTTGAACTTTAACCGGGTCCATCTCAAAACCTTCACTGGAGATAATGTAGCCCAAAAAACTAATTCTCTGTACAGCGAACTCACATTTCTCCAGGTTAGCAAAAAGCGAATTGTCCATTAATAACTGTAATACCTCACGTACGCTCCGCCAATGAGACTCCAGATCAGGCGAATAAATCAGAATGTCATCCAAATACACAACCACATTTTTGCCGATTAAAGGTCTAAGGATGTCATTAATAAGATTCTGAAAAAATGCTGGAGCATTGGTAAGACCAAAAGGCATAACCAGATTCTCAAAATGACCCACAGGAGTGTTAAAAGCAGTCTTCCATTCATCACCCTCCTTCATGCGCAACAAATTGTATGTCCCCCGGAGATCAATTTTAGAGAACCACTTGGCCCCCACTAACTGGTTAAATAAATCAGGAATCAATGGCAGTGGGTAAGGATTGCGTACAGTAATTTTATTAATCTCACGAAAGTCCAGACAAGGACGTAAACCGCCATCTTTTTTTTTTACAAAAAAAAATCCAACAGCCACAGGAGACTTGGAAGGCCTAATGTGACCGGCGGCCAAGCTTGTCTGTATGCATTCCTCCAAAGCCTTTCTCTCAGGAATAGTAAGATTAAATAAACGACTTTTAGGAAGAGTCGCTCCAGGGACCAATTCAATGGTACAATCATAGTCTCTATGGGGAGGCAAAATTTGTGACTCCTCCTCAGAAAAAACTCTCCAAAAATCCTGAATAGGTACAGGCAATTCCCCTTTATCCACAGCAGCAATACGTCCGTTACAACACTTGTCATAACACTTAGGGCTCCAGGACTTAATTTCATTGGTAGACCAATCCAGTACAGGATTGTGCAATTTTAACCAGGGTAACCTGAATATTACTGGAGAAGGCAAATTATCCAATACCACCAAATCCAAATTTTCTTTGTGAATACCATTAATAGTGAGGGGAAATTCACAGACCTTATGAGTAACACTCTTCAAGGGAGAGCCATCAACAGAAACCACAGCAATAGGGGATGACAAAGTTTCAGGTTCTAATCTAAGTTTTTCCAAGAATCCCCCATCAATCACATTCAGAGTAGAACCACAATCCACAAATACCCGAAATTCAATTAATTCATCCTGAGCAGCAGTAGTGGCAGATAGGAATACTCCCTTAGAATTTAAACAGGCAATACGGGCATAACTGACCATTTTTTTTTCTTTCTTCAAACGAAGCACACAGTTCTTAATAAAATGACCAGAATTTCCGCAATAGAAGCACAAGCCTTCAGAAAGCCTGCGATCTTTTTCCTGAGAGCGGGGTGGCATCGCCCCAATCTCCATCGGCTCTCCATTGTCAGCACAGACCCTCTCAAGACTCGGAGCTGACATAGCAGAGGATTTGCTCTCATTAACCCTTGCACGCAGTCTCCTGTCCACCCGTATAGCTAATTGCATAGCCTCCTGCAAGTTTCCAGGTGTGGGATAAGCAATCAGTAAATCCTTAACCCTTTCACCTAGCCCTGCAAGAAACAAGCTTTTCAAAGCTGAATCGTTCCACCCCACCTGGGCAGACCACTGACGGAAGTGAGAACAATATTTTTCCACATTACCTGATCCCTGCCTCAAACGTCTCAATTGAGACTCAGCAGATGAGACACGATCAGGATCATCATACAACAAACCCCAAAGCAGAAAAAAAAAACTATCCACTGATCTAAAGCATGGATCACTAGGTTGGAGAGAGAAGGCCCATCCCTGAGGATCTTTGCGCAAAAGTGACATTATGAACCCTATGCGCTGTGATTCATCACCAGAGGATCCGGGTCTCAAACGAAAATATAATAAACAAGCATTTTAAAAAGAAAAAAAATCTTGTTGTTCGCCAAAAAATAAATCAGGCAGACGTACCTTTGGTTCCACAAAATGTGCTCCAGAACAGCTACTCACGTGTTGTTGGAGCTTGGCCACCTCCAGAGAGAGTCCCTGCAAGCGTTGAGCCAAATCTTGAACCGAGACCATGATGGAAAACTGGAGGTCTTTCCTTAGATAAAATTTTTTTTTTTTTTCTTTTAGGGCTGGACTTACTGTTATGATCTGCTACAGGGACTAAGGAAAGACAGGAGAACTGTCCCTACAATAGAACTAAACTAGATCCCTACGATGTAACGGGGAACCTGATCCTGCGATCAGACCCGCTAAAGTCCTCGGCTAGTCTGAGCGAAGACCTATAGATGTGAGGGAGGGATCCCTACAAGAACTAGGGACTGGGATAAGTTGGACACCTCCTAGCAGAAATAGTAGCAGTCAAAGACAAACACACAACAAAAAGCATAGAGGTCAGAAGACCTAGCAAAACTAACAGAGAACGGCAACAGAGCACCAAGCTAGCTCAAGAGTAGTAAATACAATGATGTCCAGCAAGACCAGGAGGGCGGAGCCGGATTAAATAGGCAAAAATGGTCATGTGACCAGCAAACTAAAAAAAACCTAACAGGATAGTTCTAACATCAGTAGCCATGAGTCTGGACCGCATATTCCTCACCCTGAACTTCCTTCCTCCCGCCATGCCGAGTGCCCAGAGAAAACTGATCCCACACTTGGACCCTATAAAGAGCGCTTCAAGTGGACCGGGTGAGAGGCCCAAATCTATAAATGGAAAACATTTATAGATTTGGGCCTCTCACCCGGTCCACTTGAAGCGAGGCAAGAAGAGATCGCATGTAGCAATACCCAAATATTTGAGCAGCCATGGTCAAATGAAGGAGACGGTGGGAAAGTGTAATAAGAGGTGAACGATGATGAGACACAATTTCCAGAAAGTCAGTAGGAGGACCAGGGTGCGGAAGTGGAAGACGAGGTGGTGGATGATATAGTAACTGACCCAACCAGGCAGGAGGACATGCAGAGCGAGGACAGCAGCACACAGAGGGATGGAGGCAGAGCACCCCAACAGGCAGGAATAAGCAGTGTGGTGGCCGCAGACAGAAGTCAGACAACTGTTCACCGTAACACCAACACGAAGGAAGTTGCCAGTACAACTATTTGGTCTTCCCGAGTCTGGCTGTTTTTTAAAGACTCTGCCTATAACCCCAAAAAGGTCATTTGCACCACCTGCCAGGCCAGCATCAGCAGGGGTGGCAAAACTACGAGCCTGACCACCAGCAGCATGATCAGGCACATTGCAGCAAAGCACCTGACTTTATTGGCAGAACCCCAGGGTCCAGGAACAGTGTCTGCGGGTGGCACCATTGCTTCTTCCACTGTTGTGCATGCCAGTCAATCCCCTGTCCATGGCGCTTGCGAAGATGCCTCCTTCCCTGCATCTGTCGTTGCACACTCTCAAATAGCCGCATCAGGAAGCACGTCCATGTCATTGTCCCAGCGCAGTGATCAGCTGTCCATACCCCAGTCCTTGGAATGCAAGCGTAAATACGCAGCCAACGCCCCACAGGCCATACTACTAACATACTACTAAAATTCTACATTTCATGACGGCTTGTGCTCAAAATGTTGACTTTTAAGCTCGTGAGATGGAAGCATTCCGCAACCTGATGGCGGCGGCCATCCCTCGGTACTCGGTCCCCAGCCACCACTATTTCTCCCGGTGTGCCATCCCCGCAATACACAAGCACATGTCCCAAAACATTAGCCGTGGCCTCAACAACGCAGTTACCGGGAAAGTCCACCTAACCACGGACATGTGGACAAGTGCTTTTGGGCAGGGATGGTACATCTCGCTGACGGCACACAAGGTTAACACAGTGGAAGCCAGGACCACATTCGGAACTAGGGACGGAACACGTCCTTCCGACGCCGAGGATTGCAGGCCCTAGGTTAATCAGGGTTGCCCCCACAGTCTATGACTTCTGCACCTCATCCTCCTCAGCCTCCTCCTCCTCTTCAGCCTCCATCTCCGAAATGACCACCTCAGTCGTAATCTGGAAGCACTGCAGCACTGCCTCGGCCAAGCGACAACAGGCTGTGCTGAAGCTAATATGCTTAGGTGACAAACCGCACAATGCTGAAGAGTTGTCGACAGCTCTGAAAAAGCAGACAGATTTGTGGCTCACACCACTGAACCTACAGCCAGGCAAGGTCGTGTGTGACAATGGCTGGAACCTGGTGGTAGCTCTGAGGTGAGGCGAGCTCACACACGTACCATGCCTCATGCCTGGCCCATGTGCTTAACCTCATGGTTCAGCGGTTTCTCAAATCCTTCCCAGAGCTGCCAGATCTGCTTGTTAAAGTATGCCTCCTGTGTGCCCATTTTAGAAAGTCACCCACAGCTTCCGCCACCCTTGCCGTGTTTCAGCAGCATTCGCAGCTTCCAGCTCACAGAATGTTGTGTGATGTCCTTACGCGTTGGAACTCTACAATGCAGATGTTGGGAAGGATTTGTGAGCAGAAGAGGGCAGTTATTGAGTACCAGCATCAAGAAGGCCGTCAGCATTCAGTTCAGACTCCACACTGAACTCTGATGGCTCTCTAAGAATAGTGAGGGCTGACTGCTCGCCCTTTAAGAATTGTAAAGGCCACCTGATGGTCCTATAAAAATAGGCTTTGTGACTTTCAAAGTACCTCTTTAATAAATGAAACACGATGTGTCTGATGATATCTCCTACACCACATGGCCAGATAAGGTTGTAAAATGTTAAAATAACATTTCCTTGTGAATGCATTTGTCATGGTTGAAGGCAATGCAAAAGTGAAAAAATGTATCAAAAACACTATGTGTGAACATAGCCCAAGGTGTGGAGGAGCATTTTTGTTTTTGGTTATTTATTTTGCTTTATATACAAGTCATTACCTTGGAAAGGATGTCCCTTAACATATTTCCCAGGAAAATCCATTTTGGTTTCGTTTTTGTATCTTTTATTGTGAGTCCATAAAGGTAGCTTAATACCTCTGACAACGTTGTTGACAGAAGTGACCTGGGAGTCGTAAATGCTTCCAGGGGTCTTCCCCATGCTGTCCCCATGTCATTTGAGCACTGTTCCCATCGATTAGGGCAATTTTTAGGCCCTCTGCAGACCGCCGGGGGGAGCCAACTGAAAAATGCTCGAGTTTCCCACAGACTTACATTGGGCTTGTTGCTCGGGTTGAGCACCCGAGTATTCCAATGTGCTAAACCCGAGCATTGAGCACCCGAGCATTTTAGTGCTCGCCCATCCCTAATAAGGTGAGCTGAACTTAGGGGTTTTATTATAAATCAGCTAAGAAGACTTCAGGAGAAGTAACCTAACCCTTTAGTACGAACAAGGTGAATATATTGACTGGTAAAATTTTTGGAGATTTACTCAACTGTATTTATTTGAGCATACTCACTTAATCCTGGAGAAAGATTCAATTTGTACTGAATAAATTTGGTGCTAATGGAATCTGCCAGAAAGGGTTTAAAAACAAACAATTATACTTAACTCTCCTTGGCCCTCCCCATAGTTACTTTACAGCTGCCCAGTCCTCCAATTTGTTCTTCACCTTGTTCTTATTTCAGCCACTTTCAGGTCTTCTTTGTTTTTGCAGTGCCATTGAATACACCCTAACAAGTCATGTGTGGAGCAAAAGAGGTCATTCACGCAAATCAAATCCCAGAAAATTTGGATTTGTTAGAATCCAAATTTTTGAGGAAATTAGTAGCAAAATCCATTTTAGTAGAATTGTTTTCAATCATCTCTGCTGGTAAATCATTTTGCACTCTGCTATTTACAGTGAAGCACAGAAAACTCAAACAGTTTAAATATTTTTTTATTGAAATTAAATTGTAATAATGATATTTAACAAAAATGCACTTAAGTAAAATATTTGCTCCTCAAGGTGTTTGTATCCTTGAAAAAAAAATCTGTAGTTAAAACAGAATGATGCGTTTGAAAAACAAAATAAAAATGCAGGCTATGGTAAAAAAAAGAACATAGTAAATACAAAAAATCTTTGCAAGTGCGTTTTTGCTACTCATTCACAGATAACCAGATTAAAGTGCAATATTTTTATAAAAAAGCAAAAACTAATATTTATAGGGTGCTGATAAAGCATATGTGTGATAAGTGGGGTCCATTTCATGATTAAAAAAAAGCGGGGCAAACTGGGCTTAAAAAGTGAAGGTAACATTTCTTCATCAATTTGCACACCTTTTCTTCCCTTCAAATCAAGTTCGTTCAGGAGTGAACAATGACTGCAAGAAGCCCATACGCAAGAATAAGAGGTCTTGCAAGCTCTGTCAATGATGTCATTTATGTCTTTCAGTTCCTTAAAGGTTGGCACACACAGGGATTACAATAAATGTATCTAGCTTCTACATCCCCCTTCTCTGCTAAATAATTGGGCATGACCCTGATTTATACCCCTTGTTATTACAGTGCTATATTGGACCTGTTCTTAAACCCCTCAACTACATTACTGGCACACATCCTCATCACAACTAGTGTAAGGAAACTCTGCTGTGGGTTATCTATGATACTTTATGACTGTGTTTAATTGTGTATATGTATATATGGTTTTTAACCCCTTTTTTTCCCTTCCTACCCTGCCTCCCCCCCCATTTTTTCCCTTGCTTTCCACACCTCCCCTATCACACACCTTCCCTCGCCCTTCACCATCTCTTATAATTGGATGTATTACTTGTTACCATTGCCTTCCTCTTATTGTTGTATTCTAATGTCCTACCTCTCTTTTACAGTAGCGACCTAATGAATAAGGCCTGGTTAAGGCTGAAACGTCTACTGTTCCCGTTATAAAAATTGTTTTGATGTTATGCCTGTAAATAAATGAACACTGTAATAAAGTAATTAAACAGTTATTTCTTTATTCTCACATATAACTTTTTCCACAAATTCCTTGTGTTTTTATTTATACAGTAAACCGTTGGTTGCTATAAAATGTAAAGCCAAAATGCTATGCCCCCTCACCTCACAATGCCTCTTGAAAGAATTATGTATAGGCCACCGTCACACACCACTCAGATGCCGAGCACATACCTCACATGTGTCACTCGAAATCATGACAGATTTCGTATATGCACAGCTAACACTATTTGCACGTACCACACACCTCACCTACATGCTGGATGCTTAGCGCACACTTACACTCTAGACATATGCCTCACACACACCACTTATATGCTGGACACTTGCTAAACACATGCAAGTCATATGCTGGACACATGCCACATATGCTCTACATTACACCCATGCTAGGCATATTCTTTACATAAACAGATCATAAGCTGAACATATTTCTCATACACGTCAATTACACATCACAAGTACAATCCATGCATAGGTCACTTGCGCACATGCTTGTTATACTATACTGTTTTATTGGTTCTTGCCCTATCCAATGCCTTTTACTTTACTAGTTCTGACATGAATTCTATAAGAGTTCACTTCTGCATATCAACCCGCTATTTCATATTGGAATTCAAACCAATAGCCCCTTGTTCCATGGAAGTGATCTGGGGATTTCCTCAAGAAACTCCATATCTCCATGAAGAATAGATAATCATTTACACTTCTTTCCATGGTCTAGCCCTAAGCTAAATCCATTAGCATCCCATTGAGTTCACTTTCTCTCTGCTAGCCATTCTGTGACATGTCAAGAGTTAGCTTGCTCTCTTTAATGCTGATGTGTAAGCTGGAAACTGAAACTATTTATGCTAAATATGGTCTTAACTTTATTTTTGCAATAATATAAAATTAACAAGCAAAAAACTACAACAAAATTCTGTTTCAGAATGTTGTTTTAAGCATTTTGATTGCACTGGAATAATTAATAGTTAAAATGATTAGAAAATAAAATATTTATGAAATGTGTAGGTACTGCATTATTAAACATCACTTTCATATCTAGATTATAAGATATTAGTTACAACCTCCATATCTCTAAAGCGGAGCACTACAAATAGAAAACCATGCATCAACATAATGCTTTTTCATGCCTTATTATTTCACCACAGTTTATAATCCAAAATATCATGATTTTGGCACAGTTGCCTTATATTAATATTCTGTAGCTTATAATGTCACTTGCACAGCAAATTATGATGATTCTATTATCTTGATTTGAAAATAATTGCTTCATATGCAAAGAAATAAAAGGGCAAGGGCATAGGAAGTCAAAAAATGCAAGCTTGTACTCTATCAATTCAATGTCCATGACAATAAATTAAAAGGAAAATGAAATAAATATACAAAAGTTTGTAATAGCTTATTTGTTTCAAAAGGTTTGTTAAAGGACATAACAAGGTCACTATGAAAAGTATTTTATACTGATGTGAACAATAAACTGGAAAGTGAATCAGAAACAAAGTTATGTTTCCCCTATTTAATAACAATAATGATTTGTTCTCCCTCTAAATATCCATATTAAAAATAGGTACACATGCTATAATTACACAAAAAGATAATCTTTTATCTATCAAAATGTCATTTATCCCTCAATTTCATATTTAATTCTTACTAACTGTTTGTAAAAATCAGTACTTATTTAAATAGGACGTGCTGCTATCTTTTGCTTTTGTTTTACTCCCACACTTCCCCTGAGTATTCAGGTTTTTTTTGTTTGTTTTTTTGGGATGGGGAGTTTGCTGTTAAACCTGCCATTTTTTTTAGTGCTAATTTTTATGGTCTTCTTGAAAGGGGTATGGCTCACAGGATTCTCTAGTGGCATGTCTTTTGGCTGCCCTGCAATATTCCCCAGTGAGCAACACCCCCTTGATAAAGACTATAAAAAGTAGCACTGAATTAAAAGGCCCATATTTCTAGAACCATATAGTGGATTAAACCCCCCCCCAAAAAAAAATCTGAATACTGATAAGAGCAGTAAAAATTGGCCAGCCATTTAGTTCTAATATTTTTACTTCAAAATTAAAACTGTTCAACAAAATCATTGTTTTACCACTGTGGTACAACTGGTATTTTGTATTTGCAACAGCAAGTGTATACTATAGCGACTGGTGAGAGTCTTATGGGAAGCCCAGAATATTTTTGGTCTACTCACAGTATAAACAATATATATATGTGTATGTATGTATGTATGTATGTATATGTATATGTGTATATATCTATATCTATATCTATATCTATATACAACCCTTGGCAAAAATTATGGAATCACCGGGCTCGGAGGAAGTTCAATCAGTTGTTTAATGTTGTTGAAAAAAAGCAGATCACAGACATGGCACAAAACTAAAGTCATTTCAAATGGCAACTTTAGGGCTTTAAAAAACACTAAAAGAAATCAAGATAAAAAATGTGGTACTCAGTAAGGGTAATTTTTTTCAGACAAACACACAAAAGAACACTCCAATACATCACTAGTATTTTGTTGTACCACCTCTGGCTTAAATAACAGCTTGCAGTCTCTGAGGCATGGACTTAATGAGTGACAAACAGTACTCTTCATCAATCTGGCTCCAACTTTCTCTGATTGCTGTTGCCAGATCAGCTTTGCAGGTTGGAGCCTTGTCATGGACAATTTTCTTCAACTTCCACCAAAGATTTTTAATTGGATTGAGATCCGGACTATTTGCAGGCCATGACATTGACCTTATGTGTCTTCTTTCAAGGAATGTTTTCACAGTTTTTGCTCTATGGCAGGATGCATTATCATCTTGAAAAATGATGTCATCATCCCCAAACATCTTTTCAATTGATGGGATAAGAAAATTGTCCAAAATATCAATGTAAACTTGGGCACTAATTGAAGATGTAATGACAGCCATCTCCCCAGTGCCTTTACCTGACATGCAGCCCCATATCATCAATGACTGTGGAAATTTGCATGTTCTCTTCATGCAGTCATCTTTATAAATCTCATTGGAACGGCACCAAACAAAAGTTCCAGCATCATCACCTTGCCCAATGCAGAGTCACGATTCATCACTGAATATGAATTTCATCCAGTCATCCACAGTCCACGATTGCTTTTCCTTAGCCCATTGTAACCTTGTTATTTTCTGTTTAGATGTTAATGATGGCTTATGGTTAGCTTTTCTGTATGTAAATACCATTTCCTTTAGGCGGTTTCTTACAGTTCGGTCACAGACATTGACTCCAGTTTCCTCCCATTCGTTCCTCATTTGTTTTGTTGTGCATTTCCTGTTTTGGAGACATATTGCTTTAAGTTTCCGGTCTTGACGCTTTGATGTCTTCCTTGGTCTACCAGTATGTTTGCCTTTAACAACCTTCTCATGTTGTTTGTATTTGGTCCAGATTTTAGACACAGCTGACTGTGCACAACCAACATCTTTTGCAACATTGCGTGATGATTTACCTTCTTTTAAGAGTTTGATAATCCTCTCCTTTGTTTCAATTGACATCTCTCGTGTTGGAGCCATGATTCATGTCAGTCCACTTGGTGCAACAGCTCTCCAAGGTGTGATCACTCCTTTTTAGATGCAGGCTAATGAGCAGATCTAATTTGATGCAGGTGTTAGTTTTGGAAATTAAAATTTACAGGAATTGAGTAATTCCATAATTTTTTCTCTCTGCTTCGTCTGAAAAAAATGACCCTTACTGAGTACCACATTTTTAATCTTGATTTCTTTTAGTGTTTCTTAAAGCCCTAAAGTTGCCATTTGAAATGACTTAGTTTTGTGCCATGTCTGTGATCTGCTTTTTTTCAACAACATTAAACAACTGAATGAACATCCTCCGTGCCCGGTGATTCCATAATTTTTGCCAGGGGTTGTATATATTTATACACTGCTCAAAAAAATAAAGGGAACACTTAAACAACACAATGTAACTCCAAGTCAATAACACTTCTGTGAAATCTACCTGTCCAGTTATGATGCAACACTGATTGTGAATCAACTTCTCCTACTGTTGTGCAAATGGAACAAACAATTGGTAGAAATGATTGGCAATTAGCAAGATACCCCCTATAAAGGAGTAGTTCTGCAGGTGGTGACTACAGACCATTTCTCTGTTCTCATCATTTTTGGTGGTTGTTTTGGTCACTTTTTCATTTTGCCATTGCTCTCACAACTAGAGGTACAGTAGCATGAGGTGTTCTCTACAGTACAACCCACAGAAGTTGCTCAGGTAGTGCAGTTCATCCAGGATGGCACATCAGTGCGAGCTGTGGCAAGAAGGGTAGCTTTGTCTGTCAGCAGAGTGTCCAGAGCATGGAGCAGATACCAGGAGATGTTGAAGGAGCCATAGGAGGGCAACAACCCAGTAGCAGGACCGTTACCTCCTCCTGCAAAATGACCTCCAGCAGGCCCCAAATGTGCATGTGTCTGCACAAACGGTTAGAAACCAACTCCATGAGGGTGGCATGAGGGCCCGATGTCCACAGATGGGGGTTGTGCTCACAGCCCAACATTGTGCAGGATGCTTAGCATTTGCCACAGAACACCAGAATTGGCAAAGTCGCCACTGGCGCCCTGTGCTCTTCACAGATGAAAGCAGGTTCACACTGAGCACATGTGACAGACATGACAGAATCTGGAGATGCCGTGGAGAGCAGTCTGCTGACTGCAACATCCTTCAGCATGACCAGTTTGGCAGTGGGTCAGTAATGGTCAGTAATGGTCAGTAATGGTGTGGGGTGGCATTTCTTTGGAGGGCCGCAAAGCCCTCCATGTGCTTACCAGAGGTAGTCTGACTGCCATTAGGTACCGAGATGAGATCCTTAGACCCCTTGTGAGACCATATGCTGGTGCAGTTGGCCATGGGTTCCTCCTAATGCAGGACAATGCCAGACCTCATGTGGCTGGAGTGTGTCAGCAGTTACTGCAAGATAAAGGCATTGAAGCTATGGACTGGCCCGCCCGTTCCCCAGACCTGAATCTGATTGAGCATATCTGGGACATCATGTCTCGCTCCATCCACCAACGTCACGTTGCACCACAGACTGTCTAGGAGTTGGCGGATGCTTTAGTCAAGGTCTGGGAGGAAATCCCACAGGAGACCATCCTCAACCTCATCAGGGGCATGCCCAGGCAATGTAGGGAGGTCATACAGGCACGTGGAGGCCACACACAATACTGAGCATCATTTTGACTTGTTTTAAGAACATTACATCAAAGTTGGATCAGCCTGTAGTGTGTTTTTCCACTTTAATTTTGGGGGTGACTCCAAGTCCAGGCCTCCATTGGTTAATAAATTTGATTTCCATTGATGAATTTTGTTTGATTTTGTTGTCAGCACATTGAACTTTATACAGAACAAAGTATTCAATGAGAATATTTCATTCATTCAGATCTAGGATGTGTTATTTGAGTGTTCCCTTTATTTTTTTGAGCAGTGTATATCCACAGCTCTGGCAAATATTAAAAGACCACTGAAAAATTTCCATTTTCTCTGATTTTTCTCTTTATAGGTATATTTTTGAGTAAAATGTACATTGTTGTTTTATTCTATAAACTACTGACAAAATGTCTCAGAGATTCAAAGCTAAAAATTTTGTATTTATTTGCAGCAAATGAGAAATCGTCAAAATAATAAAAAAAGAAACAGTGCTTTCAGACCTCAAATAATGCAAAGAAAACAAGTTCTTATTCATTTAGAAACAACATTAAACATGTTTTAACTCAGGAAGAGTTCAGAAATCAGTATTTGGTGGAATAACCTTGATTTTTAATTACAGCTTTCATGCGTCTTGGCATGCTTTCCACCAGTCTTTCACACTGCTTTTTTGTGACCTTATGCCACTACTGGCACAAAATGTATGCAGTTCTTCTTTGCTTGATGGCTTGTGGCTATCCATCTTCCTCTTGATTACATTCCAGAGGTTTTCAATGGGGTTCAGTTCTGGAGATTCGGCTGGACATGACAGGGTCTTGATGTGGTGATTCTTCATCCACACATTGATTGACCGAGCTGTGTGGCATGGGGCATTGTCCTGCTGGAAAAAAACAGTCCTCAGAGTAGGGGAACATTGCCTGAGCAGAAGGAACCAAGTGTTTTTCAAGGATAACCTTGTATGCGGCTTGATTCATACGTCCTTCGCAAAGATTAACCTGCCCAATTCCAGCCTTACTGAAGCATCCCCAGATCATCACCGATCCTCCACCAAATTTCACAGTGGGTGCAAGACACTGTGGCTTGAATGCCTCTCCAGGTCTCCGTCTAACCATTAGACAACCAGGTGTTGGGCAAAGCTGAAAATTAGACTCATCAGAGAAGATTACCTTACTCCAGTCCTCTATGGTCCAATCCTTATGGTCTTTGGCAAACTTAAACCTGGCTCTCCTTTGCTTCTCATTGATGAAATACTTTTTTCTAGCTTTACATGCCTTGAGGCCTGCCTCTAGGAGCCTGTTATGAACTGTTCTTGCCGTGCACTTCACCACAGCTGTCATTTTCCATTCCTTTTGTAGGTCACTTGATGTCATCATGCGGTTGCTGACTGACATTCGAATAAGATGACAGTCATCCCGGTCAGTGGAGAGTCGCTTTCGCCCTCTTCCGGACTGTAGCTTTGTTGTCCCCATGTCTGCTGCTTGACCTTGTTGGAATGGACAGCCGTCTTCGAAATTTTAAGGATGGAGGCAACATGACGCTCACTGTATCCCTCTGCTAGTAAAGCCAGAATTGAGCCCTTCTTTTCCTCACTCAAAACTTTTCTTTTCAACTCCTTTGGCATCGGTAAAAGTTATTTTTTCAATCAAATTACTTTTGGGCTATTCCTAGCACTTGTTTTGCCATCCAGCTTGTCCGATTGCAAGAGGATTGTGAAGACCACAGCAGTGTTTTTTATACTTTCCCTCGTTACATAAGATTTGGTTCAGGTGATCACCTAATCAGAAGCACATTAAGTAGAATGAGGTGTACTTTGGTTGGAATTCAACTGACACTGGAATGGAATGACTGTCAGGCATGTAGAAATGGCAATTTTTAGAAAACTGTTCTGTGGTCTCTTAATTTTTGCCAGAGCTGTGTGACTATATACACATATATATATATATATATATATATATATATATATATATATATATGTATATATACAGTGCAGACCAAAAGTTTGGACACAACTTCTCATTTAAAGATTTTTCTGTATTTTCATGACTATGAAAATTGTACATTCACACTAAAGGCATCAGAACTACGAATTAACACATGAGGAATTATATGCTTAACAAAAAATTGTGAAACAACAGAAAATATGTCTTATATTCTAGGTTCTTCAAAGAAGCCACCTTTTGCTTTGATGACTGCTTTGCAGAGGATATGCCATACATGTCCAATAGATGTGGTTCCCACCTTTTTAAAGAGGTGCACATGGAAGGCAACATGTCCATTCTTAGAAGCCATGTTACTAGTTGTGGACCCTTATTTAGCATATACAGTGGCATGTAAAAGTCTGGACACCCCTGGTGAAAATTAATGTTATTGTAAACAGTTAAGCAAGTTGAAGATTAAATGATCTAAAAGGCTTAAAGTTTAAGATGACACATCTCCTTTGTGTTTTAAGGAGAAAATAATATGTTGTAATTTTTTACATTTCGAAAATTACAAAAGGAAAAATGGGTTGATGCAAAATTTTAGGCACCCTTGGAGATATGTGTGCTCAGATAACTTTGACCATAGGTTTCAGACCTTAATTAGCCTGTTAGGGCAAGTGATGCAAATTTCCCAGCTTTATAAAAATCCAGCCTCCTCTAACCTTGTGCCAAAAAATAGAAGCCATGGGTTCTTCTAAGCAGCTGCCCAGTACTCTGAAAATGAAAATGGTGGAGGCCGACAAAGCAGTAGTAGGCTATAAGAAGATAGCAGAGCATTTTCAAGTTGCCCTTTTCATCAGTTCAAAATGTAATTAAGAAATGGCAGTTAACGGGAACAGTGGAGGTCAAGATAAGGTCTGGAAGACCAAGCAAAATTTCAGTGAGCGCTGCTCGTAGGATTGCAAGAGCGGCAAATCAAAACCCCTGCTTGACTGCAAAAGACCTTCAGAATGATTTAGCAGACTCTGGAGTTGTGGTACATTGTTCTACTGTTCAGAGACAACTGCACAAATATGGCTTTCATGGAAGAGTCATCAGAAGAAAACCTCTTCTGCTTCCTCACTATAAAATACAGTGTCAGAAGTATGCAAAAGAACATCTAAACAAGCCTGTTGAATTTTGTAAACAAGTCCTGTGTACCGATGAAGTTAAAAAATAATTATTTTACCTCAATGATCATGGTATGTTTGGAGCCAAAAGGGTACAGAATTTCAGGAAAATAACATCTAGCCAACCATTAAGCTTGGGGGTGGATCAATCATGCTTTCAGGTTGTGTTGCAGCCAATGAAAGGGAACATTTCACAGGTAGAGGGAAGAATGGATTCAATGAAATTTCAACAAATTCTTGATGTAAACATAACACCAACTGTATAAAGCTGAAGTTGAAAAGAGGATGGCTTCTACAAATGGATAATGATCCTAAACACATGTCAAAATCCACAATAAACTACCTCAAAAGGCACAAGCTGAAGGTTTTACAATGGCCCTCACCGTCCCTTGACCTGAACATCATTGAAAATCTGTGGCTAGACCTCAGAATAGCAGTGCATGCAAGACAACCCAGGAATCTCATAGAACTGGAAAAAAATTCCAAAGAAGAATGGATGAAAATCCCTCAAACAAGAATTGAAAGACTCTTGTCTGGCTACAAGAAGTGTTTACAAGCTGTGATACTTTCAAAAGGGGATGCTACTAGGTACTAACCATGCGTGGTGCAAAAACTTTTGCTTTCGCCCATTTTCTTTTTTGTAATTTTTAAAATGTAGATTCAAAAATATATATTTTTTTGCCTAAAGTACAAAGGATGTGTGTTATCATTAACTTTAGGCCTTTTAGAGATCATTTATAGTGATGAGCAAGCACTAAAATGCTTGTGTACTTGTTGCTCAGGTCTAGCAAATTGGAATGCTCGAGTGCTTGGTCCAAGTAACGAGCCCAATTTAAGTCTATGGGAAGCTAGAGCATTTTTCCGGCGGCTCTCCTGGTGGTCTGCAGAGGGCCTAAAAATTGCCCAAATCGATGGGAACAGGGCTCAAATGACATGGGAACAGCATGGGGAAGACCCTGGAAGCATTTCTGACTCCAAGGTCACTGCTGTCAACGTTGTCAGAGGTATTAAGCCACTCTTATGGACTCACAATAAAACATACAAAAACGAAACCAAAATGGATTTTCCTGGGAAATATGTTAAGGAACATCCTTTCCAGGGTAATTGACTTGTATGTAAGGCAAAATAAATATATAAAAACAAAAATGCTTCTCCACAACTTGGGCTATGTTCACACGGAGCGTTTTTGATGCATTTTTTCACTTTTGCATTGCTTTCAATGGTGAAAAACGCATTCACTGGGAAATGTCATTTTAACATTTTACAACCTTAACTGGCCTTGTGGTGTGTGAAACATCATCAGATGCATCCTGTTTCATTTATGAAGGAGGGACTGTGAAAGTCACAAACATTATTTTTACTGCCTTACTATTCTAAAAGAGCCAGCAGTCGGCTATGCTTTGTTGTTCCCATTATTAAAGAGTTGGTCTCCTATACTGTTATTGCTTATACAGTGATTGCAAGGGCTGCCAAAAATTTGGACGCACCTCAATACCCCTTTGAAGAGACATAGAGGGGGGTCTAGTAAAAAAAATTTCCCATTATAAAGGAGTGGGACTCCTATGCTTGTAATGCCCATGCAGTGACTGCAAGGGCTGACAAAATTTGAGAAAAAACACACCAACAATTTAAAGACATATAGAGCTGGGCCACAGTAATGATATGTTCTCATTAGAAATGAGAGGGTCTGCTATACAGTTATAGGGGATGCAGTGAGTAGAGATGAGCCGTGTTCGACTCAAACTGTTCGCCAATCTCAAATTCGAGCTGTATTGGGCGGTGTTCGAGCCGTTCGGCGAACACGAACGATTTGAAAAAAATTCGGCTGTTCGAGGTTATGTTTGATAACTGTTCGTGCACCAAAATTATAACTGGATTTTTTCTCAGTAATGCTGAAAATTAATGTTAATATGCAGTTTGAGTGTACAGCGGGGCGGGGGGAGGGGCAGGGGATGGAACTCTGCAGGAATAATGAAGATCTCCATTTTTTTTTCTCTTTCCCGCATTTACAGTGGGGAGGTGCAATCTGTCAGCCTATCAGCAGCGCACACACGGAGCGAAGTGCTTTTTTTCACACAAGCAAGGGCATGTGTCATTGGCAGTGTATGTCACATGTCCTTGCCCTATAAGACCCAGCCATTTTCCCCCGTCGCCACCATTTTCTCACTGCTGCAGCTGCGTGTTAGACGGCACCGCGGTTGCTGTGTGCGCTATACTTTGTTAATTTCAAGCCAATTTTCGCACAAATCTACAGATAGCTTGGGAGTAGGGAAGAGTTGTGATTGCAGACCTTTTAAGGACTAAGTTACATCATTTCATACGACTTTTATCAGGCAGGTCTGTGCTATTAAATAGATAGGTTGGGAGTAAAGACTAATTGTAATTGCAGTCCATTTCAGGGCTAGGTTACATCAGTTCCTATCACTTTTTGCCAGGCAGGTCTGTGCCAGTGCTGTGCAAGTTTTTTTCAAAGCATTTGGGTAAATCTAGCAAAGCAAATCCTTTTTGGCCTATTGCAGAGTGTGTTAGTCAGTGGAGTAGCCTATCTATGTTGCAAGCTACACGGCCTGTGTATAGAATACAAATTTTTTTACTGCAACTAGTGAAGTAAAACCTTTTGGACATAGCATCATTCTATCAGTCCATCTATACTAACCTCCATCAGGTTGCAAATTCAAGAAAAAAAATTTCTGCATCTAGCTCTGAAAAAATATTTCAGCTTCTAGCAGTGTATGGGACTTGGTCTATTAGTCCATCTATACTGACCTCCATCAGGTTGCAAATTCAATATAATTTTTTTCTGCATCTAGCTCTGAAAAAATATTTCAGCTTCTAGCAGTGTGTGGGACTTGGTCTATTAGTCCATCTATACTGACCTCCATCAGGTTGCAAATTCAATATAATTTTTTTCTGCATCTAGCTCGGAAAAAATATTTAGGCTTCTAGCAGTGTGTGGGACTTGGTCTATTAGTCCATCTATACTGACCTCCATCAGGTTGCAAATTCAATATAATTTTTTTCTGCATCTAGCTATGAAAAAATATTTAGGCTTCTATCAGAGTGTGGGACTTGTTATATTAGTCCATCTAAACTAACCTCCACAAGGTTGCAAATTAAAATTATTTTTTTTCTGCATCGAGCTCTGAAAAAATATTTAGGCTTCTAGCAGTGTGTGGGACTTGGTCTATTAGTCCAGCTATACTGACCTCCATCAGGTTGCAAATTCAATATAATTTTTTTCTGCATCTAGCTCTGAAAAAATATTTCAGCTTCAAGCAGTGCGTGGGAATTGGTCTATTAGTCCATCTATACTGACCTCCATCAGGTTGCAAATTCAATATAATTTTTTTATGCATATAGCTCTGAAAAAATATTTAGGCTTCTAGCAGTCTGTGGGACTTGGTCTATTAGTCCATCTATACTGACCTCAATCAGGTTGCAAATTCAATATAATTTTTTTCTGCATCTATCTCTGAAAAAATATTTCAGCTTCTAGCAGTGTGTGAGACTTGGTCTATTAGTCCATCTATACTGACCTCCATCAGGTTGCAAATTCAATATAATTTTTTTCTGCATCTAGCTCTGAAAAAATATTTAGGCTTCTAGCAGTGTGTGGGACTTGGTCTATAAGTCCATCTATACTGACCTCCATCAGGTTGCAAATTCAATATCATTTTTTGTCTGCATCTAGCTCTGAAAAAAATATTTCAGCTTCTAGCAGTGTGTGGGACTTGGTCTATTAGTCCATCTTTACTGACCTCCATCAGGTTGCAAATTCAATATAATTTTTTTCTGCATCTAGCTCGGAAAAAATATTTAGGCTTCTAGCAGTGTGTGGGACTTGGTCTATTAGTCCATCTATACTGACCTCCATCAGGTTGCAAATTCAATATAATTTTTTTCTGCATCTAGCTCTGAAAAAATATTTAGGCTTCTAGCTGTGTGTGGGACTTGGTCTATTAGTCCATCTATACTGACCTCCATCAGGTTGCAAATTCAATATAATTTTTTTCTGCATCTAACCCAGCCAATACTTTTAGCCTAATACCACAGTTTGGCCACTCAGCTCTGCTCGGTTCCCATCCATTGTTTTTTTTGTGCAAACAACTCCAGAGTTGTGAATTAGTTAACCACCAAAATGAGTGGAAAAAGGCCTGCTGCTGGTGGAAAGGGGAATAGGCGTATTGGGAAGGGGAAAAAGGGTTGTTCCGTGGAGTAGGTGTTAAAGCAATAGTAACATCTGCAGAAGAAAGACCATCTTCCAGCCAAACTAAAATGTCTACTTCTTTTAGCGGACAATGTGATAAGATCCCTTTCTTATGGCCGCGCCAATCGCTACAAATTCCAGATGAGGCACAAAAACAGCAGGTGCTTCAACGGATATCAAGTGCTCCTTTAAGTGGGCTCTCCTCCACCTCAACTTCAACATCACAAATACTCCAGTCCTCAGAGGTGTCACCTGAATCGCATTTGCTTCCTCACAGCTCCCAAGTCTCCAGCTGCCCATCTGAGTATGGGGTAGAACAGATGGCTGAGTCTGCAGAGCTGTTTACTCATACTATAGCCTGGGAATCAGAGTTCGGCTCCAGTGCTTCTGTGAATCCAGACGAGGAAATGATCTGCACTGATGCCCAGAATCTTTATGAGTTGGATCCAGGGCCAGACGCAGAAGGTTCTGACCATAATGGAGACCCTCGTTCCCAAACTGTGACTCCTGTTGGTGGAGACAATGAGGAAGACGATGATGAGACTCAAATACCTGATTGGAGCGACAACTTTAGTTTTTTGTCAGGGCAGGAACAGGTTGGCTCCGAGGACGACGGGTGTGATAACACACAGGGTGATGATGATGAAGTTGGAGATTCCACTTACTGTCAACCCACAGTCAGCCAAGAGATGAGATCAGCAGAGGAGGTGGAGGAGGATGCTAGTGATGACGATGTCAGGTTGCACCTTCCTGGACAGAGACGTAGTACTGGAAGCAAGTCAACAGCTGCATCCTCAAACACAACTCTGCCTCTGACCACAAGTCGTGGTGGCTCTTCAGGTCGTATGGGTGCTAAGCCTTGCATAGCCTGGGCATTTTTTCAGATCGATAAAGATGACCCAACTCGTGTTATCTGTAACATTTGTCAGCAAAAGCTAAGTAGAGGCCAAAAAATACATAGTTTGAGTACTTCATGCATGAACCGGCACATGGACATGAAGCATAAGTTGCAGTGGGAAGCTCACTGTGCTACAATGCGGACTAGCTGGCCGGGCCAACCACTGTCTGCCACATCTTGTGCATCCGCGGCCTCTTCATCCTCTGTGACTGGGGGGACAGCAGCCACACCTGCTTTGGGACGCAGACCTGCCACCTCTTTACCCGCAACAGCCAGCGTGATTGGCAGGTCATCATTTTCTTTGGAGGTGGTAACACCAGCTGGTGTTCAGCACTGTCCGACATCGATAGCACCACCTTTGGATCAAGGCAACCTAACATGTCCACCTGCATCTTCCTCACAGACCGGCAGTTTGCCAGGGACACCCTTCTCAACCCCGTCAAGGCACAACAGCCAGCCCACGGTCCCTCAGATGTATACAAGTAAAAGACCATTTCCTCCTAGCCATGAGAAAGCTAAGAGGTTGAATTTCACCATCTGCAAGCTCTTGGCTACAGAAATGCTTCCTTTCCGTCTGGTGGACACAGAGGATTTTCGAGACCTTATGTCCGTCGCAATGCCCCAGTACCAGATGCCCAGTCGGCACTACTTCTCAAAGAAAGGTGTGCCTGCGCTATACCAGCATGTCGCACACAACATCACCGCTTCTTTGAGAAACTCTGTGTGTGACAGGGTGCATTTCACCACAGACACTTGGACGAGTAGGCATGGACAGGGGCGTTACATGTCACTGACTGGGCACTGGGTAACTATGGTGACAGCAGGACAAGGGGCTGCTGTCCAAGTCTTGCTGTCCCCACGAGTTGCGCGTCAATCCTCTTTATCTCAAAGTTCCTCCACTGCTTCTGCCTCCTCACCCTCTTCTCGGTCCTCCACCTGCACTCAAAGCCTGTCTGGTCATGCCACAAGCTTTCTAACTGCTCAGAAGGGATCCTGCACACCTCCTTACTATGCTGGCAGCAGGGCTCATCGTCATCAGGCGGTTTTTACTTTGAAATGTCTGGGAAATGTGAGTCACACAGCTGAGGAGTTGTGGTCAGCTCTGGAGAACCAGTTTCATGAATGGTTGTCTCCACTGGTCCTGAAACCAGGGAAGGCCGTGTGCGACAATGCTGCAAACCAGGGTGCGGCCCTTCACCGGGGCAATGTCACACACGTGCCTTGTATGGCTCACGTGTTGAACCTGGTTGTCCAGCAATTTTTAGCCCACTATCCCGGACTAGATGGCCTTCTGCAGAGGGCACGGTCACTGTGTGCTCACTTTCGCCGTTCGCATCCCGCAGCTCAGCGACTTACATCTCTACAGAAGTCGTTGGGCCTGCCACTTCACCGGCTAAAATGCGATGTGCCTACCCGGTGGAATTCAACTCTGCACATGTTGCAGCGACTGTGGCAGCACCGACAAGCCCTGGTGCAATACGTTCTGACGTATAGCCTGGGCCAACGAGATCCAGAGGTTGGGCAAATCACGCTGGAGGAGTGGTCTCAGATCAGGGACCTATGCACCCTTCTGCACAGTTTTGAAATGGCGACTAAGATGTTTATTGCTGACGATGCCATTATCAGCATGACTATTCCGGTGATTTACATGCTGGAGCACATGTTAAACAGAATTCGGAGTCAGTTTGTGGCACAAGAGGAGGTGGAGGACGTAGAGGAGGAGGAGTTGTATGCGGAAGGGCTGACATCTGCAAGGTCCAGACGGTCGGCAGCTCCAAGGCAGCAGGCATGTGAGGGTGGGGGAGATGGTTTTACCAGGGCGCATGATAGCAGCCAAACTAGTGAGGAAGGTGCAGGAGCCCAGGAAGAAGTGGAGGACGAACTGATGGAAGACTCATCAGATGAGGGAGACCTTGATCACATTTCTGATGTGCGAGGTTGGGGGGAGAGGACAGAGGAAGGAAGCATGATTGTTACCTCGCCACCAACACAACAGGGACTTCGTGCTCCTGGATGCGCAAGACACATGAGTGCCTTCTTGCTGCACTACCTGCAACATGACCCTCGAATTGTGAGAATTAGAAATAATCCTGACTACTGGTTTGCCACACTGTTAGATCCCGAGTACAAAAGTAAATTTGCAGAAATTATTCCTGCCATAGAAAGGGATGCACACATGCAGGAGCATCAGCAGAGACTGTTGCAGAATCTTACATGTGCTTTTCCACAAAACACCAGTGGTGCACGTAGTGAATCTCACAGTTCCAACTTGCCAACCGTGGGACAGTCGAGTGTTCAGCACTCAAACCGTAACAGAAACACAATATCTGCTGTTAACATCAATTTTGTGGAATCATTTCACCACTTTTTTAGCCCATCCTTTGCAAGGCCACAGGAGACAAGAAGTCTGACAGATAGTCAACGTCTAAAGACGATGGTACAGGAGTTTCTCCAAGCCATGACTGTGTCACTAGACCCTTGCTCTTTTTGGGCTTCCAATCTGGATAAATGGCCAGAACTTGCTACTTACGCCTTGGAGATCTTGTCATGCCCCGCAGCCAGCGTTCTGTATGAACGTGTGTTCAGCGCTGCTAGTAGTGTGCTGACAGATAAGCGCATGCGGCTCTCCACTGATAATGTAGACAGGCTCACGTTCATAAAGATGAACAAATCATGGATCCGAAACGACTTTTCTACCCCTGTGTCATCCTGGGGAGAGTAAAAGCTTGATGATTTGTTAAAATCACCTCACCAACCGTTTTAAGCTTTAAAATTACTAATCATGTTTATCTGTATCTTGGCTGGAAAATAATTTGGGCCTTGTAGCAGTGTGCAGTACTGATTCTATTAGGCCATCTATACTAAGCTCCACCAGATCGAAAATTAATAATAATTTTTAGCTGCATCTAGCCCGGAAAATAATTTAGGGGCTCCTAGATGCGCAAGACACATGAGTGCCTTCTTGCTGCACTACCTGCAACATGACCCTCAGACTGTCAGAATTCGAAGTAATCCTGACTACAGGGTTGCCACACTCTTAGATCCCCCACACTCTTCGATCAACCTTTTCATTTTAATAAAGAACAAAAAAATGGTCATTTTTGAAATTATAAGGATTAGCAGGTTATTAGAAACTGAAATCAAACAGTTTTCAACTCAAAACTTTATTCTAGGTGATGTTACATTTGCACATAGGACCCCTTGATCGAAAGGGGCTTCTGAACTGTCTCGTCCATTGAATTTGTCAGGTTTTGGATGGTTTCTTCTTCAATTGTTTTGCATGAGGACAGAATACCCTCCCAGTGCTGTTGCTTAGATGTGAACTGCCTCCCGCCATCATAGACACTCCTTTTGATGATGCTCCAGAAGTTCACGATGGGGTTGAGGTCAGGGGAGCATGGGGGTCACACCATAAGTTTGTCCCCTTTTGTGCCCATATCAGCCAGAGATGCAGATGTGTTATGTGCAGCATGAGACGGTGCATTATCATGCATGAAAATGATCTTGCTGTGGAATACACGGTTCTTCTTCTTGAACCATGGCAGGAAGTGCTGTTTGAGAAACTCCACATACATTATGGAGTTCATCTTTACCCCTTCAGGGATCCTAAAGGGTCCGACAATCTCTATCCCCATGATTCCAGCCCAAAACATTACTCCACCTCCTCCTTGTTGGCACCGTTGCCCTGTTGGCGTGGGGTGTCCATCAACCAGCCCTCCTCCACGCCATCCATCTGGACCATCGACCGTTGCACGGCACTCATCGGTGAACAAAACAGTTTTGAAGTCAGTCTTCATGTATTGTTTGGCCCACTGGAGCCGTTTCTGCTTGTATACATTGGATAGAGGAGGTCGACAGGATGGCTTATGCACAGCTGCAAACCTCTGAAGGACTCATCTTGTTGTTCGGGGGACGTTGGATGCACCAGCAGCTTCAAAAACTTGTCTGCTGCTATGACAAGGTGTTTTTGCCGCTTCTCTTTTAACCTGATGTAATTGCCTGTAGGAAAGAGTCCTCAATTTTCCCTTATCAGCACACACACGTGTGTACTGTGAATCAGCTACATACCTCTTGATTGTGCGATGATCAGGATGAGGTGTCTTGGCAATGTTGATTGTAGTCATGCCTTGACCTAAACACTCCACAATTTGTTGCTTCTCAGCAGCTGACACATCCTTTTTCTTTCCCATTTTGGCAGAAAATGTAGGCTGCTTAATAATGTGGGACAGCCTTCCAAAGTAGTCTTGCCTTTCATTGGACACACCTGCCAAACTAATTAGCACAGCTGTCTGCAATTGCTTAGAGTGATATAAAGAGCCCTGACACACATCACCATCAATGAGTTTAACTGACAAACAAACAAATTCTTCCCTTATCACTCCTAAACACTTTTTGCATAATAATTTGGAACACAGTGTACATGTGCTTTTCCACAAAACTCCAGTGGTTCACGTAGTGAATCTTACAGTTCTAACTTGCCAACCGTGGTCTGTATGGAGTTGTTCAATAAAGGGCTCAAAATTAAGATAGCATAGACGGGAGAGGTCTCTATGAATAGGAATTCGTAAGTATTTGGTACCCTGTGAGGGCCATGCAAAGGGTAAGTTGGACTGGATGGAATCCTGTATGGATTTGGGGAGGGAGACATCGAGGGCCTCAGACTTCGCTGCATTAATTTTAAAATTTGACCATGTAGCAAAGTGATCTATTTCAGCAATAACAGCAGGGATGGATATATGTGATTGAGTGATATATACTAGGACATCATCAGCAAATGCAGAGCACTTGTACTCGGTGCCTCCCACCTCAATCCACCTAATATTAGGGTTATGGGGTGCTACAGTTCCATTTATCTTCAGCCTAGGTGATGTATTGCGATACACGGCCGTGATTTTTTGCTATAAAAGGGTCCCCTAGACCCCTACCCCAAGCTTTTTAAGAGAATAATATATGGCGTGCCAGGAGACTCTATGGAATGCTTTCTCAGCATCCAATGAGAGTATCTAATTACAATTTTTTAACTGCATCTAGCCCAGGAAAAACTTTGTGCCTAGTAGCAGTGTCTGCTAGTCAGCGGATTATCCGAGCTGTTAAGCAAGCTACACCACATGTAGTTTGGACACTTAATTTTTTCAAAGGAAATGCGTCGGGCCCCCGGGATACTCAGTGAAGAGCATCGGGAGGCACCCCAAGGCATAGGGGCTGGGACTGGCGGTAGGACGCCTTGCGGTGGACCGCCGAGCTCGATCCTTATAAAAGCTTTTTAACTGCAGCAACTTTTGTGGACGCTACTGGAGCTGGAATTACGCGGCTGCTGGCATGAGTCTTGCTCTCCAATAGATCATTGTAAAAGGATTTAAAGTGTATTAATTCAAATTAGAGAGACAATTTAAATTAAAAAGCTTAGACCTGCCTCCACCACATGGGGACTCGCTCGTCCCACCAGCGGACAGGCACCAGTATTGGGAGAGGGGAGCTGGCCGTCAGGGTCCACCGTAGCTCTGGCACAAACCCGGCGACACGGAGGTCGCACAGGCAGGTACGAACTGGCCGTATCGGCTTCGCACTTTTTTGGTTTTAGAAGGGCATGACATGCCTGTATCTGTGTCTCCACCTCCTTTTACTCCTCCACCTCTTTTCTTTTCGCATGACTATATGTACTTGTCACATTTCCATGTGTTAGTTGTGTCTTCTGAGCACCTTTGAAGGTGTTTTCTATGTGTTTCCATGTGTTTTAGTTTGCCTGCCATTGGTTTTAACGGTGTTCGAAGGTGTTCGACGAACACAGTTCGGCGAACTTACGGGTGTTCGACGAACCGGACCCAACTCGAACACTACGGGTGTCGCTCAACACTAGCAGTGAGTCCAACGGCTGCCAAAATTTAGTAAAACCCCCCCTAACATTTTAAATACACATTAACCCCTTCAGGACCCAGCCTATTTTGACCCTAAAGACCTTGGCATTTTTGTAAATTCTGACCAGTGTCCCTTTACGAAGTAAAAACTCTGGAACACTTCAACGGATCCTAGCGATTCTGAGATTGTTTTTTCGTGACATATTGGGCTTCATGTTAGTATTAAATTTAGGTCGATAATATTTGCGTTTATTTGTGAAAAAATCAAAAATATGGGAAAAAATGTGAAAATTTTGCAATTTTCAAATTTTGAATTTTTTTTCTACTAAACCAGAGAGTGATGTGACATAAAATAGTTAATAAATAACATTTCCCACATGTCTACTTTACATCAGCACAATTTTGGGAAAAAAAAAAATGTTGGTAGGAAGTTTGAAGGGTTCAAAGTTCATCAGCAATTTATCTTTTTTCCAGCAAAATTTACAAAACCATTTTTTTAGTGACCACATCACATTTGAAGTCCCTTTGAGGGGTCTTTATGACAGAAAACACCCAAAATTGACACCATTCCAAAAACTGCACCCCTCAAGCTACTCAAAACTACATTCAAGAAGATTATTAACCCTTCAGGTGCATCACAGGAACTAAAGCCACATGGAAGAAAAAAATGAACATTTTTATTTTTCTAACAAAAATTTTCTTTTAGCCTAAATTTTTTAATTTTCACATGGGTAACAGGATAAAATGCATCCTAAAATTTGTTGGTCAATTTCTCCTTAGTACACTGATACCTCATATGTGGTCATAAACCACTGTTTGGGCACACGGCAGGGCTCAGAAGGGAAGGAGCGCCATTTTACTTTTTGAATGGAAAATTAGCTCCAAAAGTCAAATTGCGCTCCTTCTCTTCTGAGCCCTGCCATGTGCCCAAACAGTGGTTAATGACCACATATGAGGTATCAGTGTACTCAGGAGAAATTGACCAATACATTTTAGGATGCATTTTATCCTGTTACCCATGTAAAAATTAAAAAATTTAGGCTAAAATAAAATTTTTGTGAAAAAAAAGTACTTTTTTGTTTTCACAGATCATTTTGTGAAGCACCTGGGGGTTCCAAGTGCTCACTATGCATCTAGATAGGTGCCTTGGGGGGTCTAGTTTCCAAAATGGGGTCACTTGTGGGGGAGCTCCACTGCTTAGGCACATTAGGGGCTCTCCAAACGCAACATGGTGTCCGATAACAATTTGAGCCGATTTTCCATTCAATTTGTCAGCGGACACCATGTCGCGTTTGGAGAGCCGCTGTGTGGCCAAACATTGGAGCTCCCCCACAAGTGACCCCATTTTGGAAACTAGACCCCCCAAGGCACCTATCTAGATACATAGTGAGCACTTGGAACCCCCAGGTCCTTCACAAATTAATCCGTAAAAATAAAAAAGTGTTTTTTTTTCCACTTTTTCATTTTTATGAATCAATTTGTGAAGCACCTGGGGGTTCCAAGTGCTCACTATGCATCTAGATAGGTGCCTTGGGGGGTCTAGTTTCCAAAATGGGGTTACTTGTGGGGGAGCTCTAATGTTTGGGCACACAGCGGCTCTCCAAATGCAACATGGTGTCCGCTAACAAATTGTCGGCTCAAATTGTTAGAAGACACCATGTTGCGTTTGGAGAGCCGTTGTGTGGCCAAACATTGGAGCTCCCCCACAACTGACCCCATTTTGGAAACTAGACCCCCCAAGGAACCTATCTAGATGGATAGTGAGCACTTGGAACCCCCAGGTCCTTCACAAATTAATCCGCAAAAATAAAAATGTGTTTTTTTTTTCACTTTTTCATTTTTATGAATCAATTTGTGAAGCACCTGGGGGATCCAAGTGCTCACTATGCATCTAGATAGGTGCCTTGGGGGGTCTAGTTTCCAAAATGGGGTCACTTGTGGGGGAGCTCCAATGTTTGGGCACACAGCGGCTCTCCAAAAGCAACATGGTGTCCGCTAACAAATTGTCGGCTCAAATTGTTAGAAGACACCATGTTGCGTTTGGAGAGCCGCTGTGTGGCCAAACATTGGAGCTCCCCCACAAGTGACCCCATTTTGGAAACTAGACCCCCCATGGCACCTATCTAGATGCATAGTGAGCACTTGGAACCCCCAGGTCCTTCACAAATTAAACCGTAAAAATAAAAAAGTGTTTTTTTTTCCACTTTTTCATTTTTATGAATCAATTTGTGAAGCACCTGGGGGTTTCAAGTGCTCACTATGCATCTAGATAGGTGCCTTGGGGGGTCTAGTTTCCAAAATGGGGTCACTTGTTGGGGAGCTCCAATGTTTGGGCAAACAGGGACTCTCCAAACGCAACATGGTTCCAATTTGTTAGTGGACACCATTGTGTAGTGTATGTCAGGTTGGTGTGCGGTGTGGTATATTGTAGTGTATACACCACACACACACACACACTACAACACACACACCAACCTGACATAGCCTCCTAAGCTGAGTACGCCCTAGACTGGGATGAGTGGGATGGGCGGGACATTTTGTGTGCTGTGTGCGTGTGTAAAAAAAAAAAAAAAAATCGAAACTTTATTATAGTGTGAGTGTACGAGTGTGTGTGTGTGTGCTTGGTGTAACCTTCTGCAGTCACGTGTGGGGGCTGTCAAGCGTAGGGGGCTGTCAGGCGTAGGGGGCTGTCAGGCGTACGGGGCTGTCAGGCGTAGGGGGCTGTCAGGCGTACGGGGCTGTCAGGCGTAGGGGGCTGTCAGGCGTACGGGGCTGTCAGGCGTATGGGGCTGTCAGGCGTAGGGGGGGCTGAAGAGATGGAGGAGCCAGCAGCTGCAGCAAGGGGGGTGATCACTGGGGCAGGAGCCGGCAGCAGCAAGGGGGGTGATCACTGGGGCAGGAGCCGGCAGCATCAATGGGGGTGATCACTGGGGCAGGAGCCGACAGCAGCAAGGGGGGTGATTACTGGGGCAGAAAGGGGAGCAGGAGCCAGCAGCAGGGGGGTGATCACTGGGTTTGTGGGGGGGGGATGATCACTGGGATGGGGGGGTGCACACTGGGGATGGGGAGTGAACACTGGAGACAGGTGGGGGTGAACATTGGGGACAGGGGGGGTGAACACTGGGGACAGGGGGGGTGAACACTGGGGGGGGTGAACACTGGGGACAGGGGGGGTGAACACTGGGGACAGGGGGGGTGAACAATGGGGGGAGGGGTGATTATTGGGAGGTGGGGGGTGATATCACTGGGACTGGGGGATGGTGGGTTTGATCACAGGAGCAGGGCATTTACACTGAGCCTGCTGCTGCTGTGATCACAGTCCACCGGCAGTCAGAAGTAGTGTTGAGCCACCCCTGTAGTGTTCGAGTTCGGTTCGGTTCGTCGAACACCCGTGTGTTCGCCGAACTGTTCATCGAACTGTTCGTCGAACACCTTCGAACACCGTTAAAACCAATGGCAGGCAAACAAAAACACATAGAAACACATAGAAAACACCTTCAAAGGTGTCCAAAAGCTGACAAACTGCTCAGAAGACATAACTAACACATGGAAAAATGACAAGTACATATAGTCATGCGAAAATAAAAGAGGTGGAGGAGTAAAAGGAGGGGGAGACACAGATATAGGCATGTCATGCCCTTCTAAAATCCAAAAAGTGAGAAGCCGACACGGCCAGTCCGCTCCTGCCCGTGCCACCTCCGTGTCGCCGGGTTTGTGCCAGAGCCGCGGTGAACCCTGACGGCCAGCCCCCCTCTCCCAATACTGGTGCCTGTCCGCTGGTGGGTCGAGCGAGCCCCCCTGTGGTGGAGGCAGCTCTAAGCTTTTTAATTTAAATTGTCTCTCTAATTTGAATGAATACACTTTAAATCCATTTACAAGGATCTATTGGAGGGCAAGTCTCATGCCAGCAGCCACGGTAATTCCAGCTCCAGTAGCGTCCACTAAAGCTGCTGCAGTTAAAAAGCTTTTATAAGGATCGAGCTCGGCTGTCCACCGCAAGGCATCCTACTGCCAGTCCCAGCCCCTATGCCTTGGGGTGCCTCCTGATGCTCTTCACCAAGTATCCCATGGTCCCGAAGCATTTCCTTTGAAAAAATTAAGTGTCTAAACTACAGGTGGTGCAGCTTGCTTAACAGCCGGGATAATCCGCTCACTAGCAGACACTGCTACTAGGCACAAAGTATTTCCTGGGCTAGATGCAGTAAAAATTTGTAATTAGATACTCTCGTTGGATGCTGAGAAAGCATTCCATAGAGTCTCCTGGCACGCCATATATGATTCTCTTAAAAAGCTTGGGGTAGGGGTCTAGGGGACCCTTTTATAGCCAAAATCACGGCCCTGTATCGCAATACGTCACCTAGGCTGAAGATAAATGGAACTGTAGCACCCTGAGGGCTCGGTTGCTACAGATGTATTGCACCTCACCCAGAGGTGTGATATCTCACTCTCAGGTAAGGATGGAGTGTGGATCAGGACCCGACACCTGCATGCATTACACCACATTGCCGTGGGGCAGGGCGACTAATATGCCCCTGAGATGGGCACGACAGTCCCTGTCCCTGGCTGGAGTGGGGGGAGGGAACACTGAGGAAGGGGAACCCTGTAGTGCAGGAGCAGGGAGGAAGCAGTTCCTGGGTGCATTGAGAAGGGAGTATAAAAGGTGGGCACCATCTTAGTTCAGTGCAGAGAAGTCTGAGCAGAAGTGGCAGGGAGCAGGGGCTCTGCATGAGCTCTGCTTCGGAGGCGGGCCTAGTAACAGAGGCCCAGGCCTGGAAGAGGGAGAAGGAAGGAAGAGGAGCGGAGAAGGCTCCAGGAACGAGGAATGAAGGGATCCCAGGGGTGCGGACGGGCGAGTCGCCACCGCGCGCCCGAATCCACCTGCGTGGAGGGGTCAGGCCAAAGGGGGAGACCGGTCCCCGAACTAGTGGAGGCAGGAAACGACCCTCAGCTAGAAACCGGAGGCTCTGACATTTTATGTGGCGCAGCCCCTCGCTACACCCGCTAGTAAGGCACCACATAGGGTCAGGGAAACTGGCGCCAAGTTTACCAAGAGGAGGCCCGAGGCAGCCGGACAGAAGTGTTGGTAAGAAAGGCCAGACAAAGGACACACAAAGGGGGTCCTGTGAAGTGCTCCAAAGTTATCTGGGAGTTGTCTGAGCCCCTCACCTGGTGAGCACAGTACGACGTGGGCAGCCGTTACCTGCAGACGTGGTCTGGATAATAAGAACTGTGAGTAAAGGCCCTGAACTGCATCACTGACTCCGTGTCGTTACTGCTGCTGCCCTGCACCATCACCCCCATCCTCCGCATACACTGCCCTGAGGCTATACTCCTCCCGTGGGGAGTTATGCTACGCTCTGCTGCACCCACAACACCAGCCTCAGTGGTCTGCCCTGTAGCGGCGGTTCACTCTGACCGCAATCCACGGGTGGCGTAGTCGGACATTTAAACATGAAAACCACATAAATAGTTCCGCCACTGGTTTGACCGCCCTGAGCCACGGAACTGGGTCGCCGCCACGAAGACTACAACCACCAGCATCCACCAAAAAGGGTCCGGCTCCGGGTGTCCCAAGGCCCAGGGGATGCGTCAGAACATTTTCATCACCTTTCACAATCACCAATGGGACAAGGCAGTGATGTCCTCTGTCCCCTCTCTTATACATCCTAGTGACGGAGCACCTGCTCTCATCAATTCGCCATAACCCCAATATTAGGTGGATTGAGGTGGGAGGCACCGAGTACAAGTGCTCTCTATTTGATGATGATGTCCTAGTATATATCACTGAATCACATATATCCATCCATGCTGTTATGGCTGAAATAGATCACTTTGTTACATGGTAAAATTTTAAAATCAATGCAGCGAAGTCTGAGGCCCTCGATGTCTCCCTCCCCAAATCCATATAGGATTCCATCCAGTCCAACTTTCCCTTTGCCTGGCCCTCACAGGGTATCAAATACTTAGGAATTCCTATTCATAGAGACCTCTCCCATCTATGTTATCTTAATTTTGGGCCCTTTATTGAACAACTCCATACAGACCACGGTTGGCAAGTTAGAACTGTAAGATTCACTACGTGAACCACTGGTGTTTTGTGGAAAAGCACATGTACACTGCGTTCCAAATTATTATACAAAAAGTGTTTAGGAGTGATAAGGGAAGAATTTGTTTGTTTGTCAGTTAAACTCATTGATGGTGATGTGTGTCAGGGCTCTTTATATCACTGTAAGCAATTGCAGACACCTGTGCTAATTAGTTTGGCAGGTGTGTCCAATGAAAGGCAAGACTACTTAAGAAGGCTCTCTCACATTATTAAGCAGCCTACATTTTCTGCCAAAATGGGAAAGAAAAAGGATGTGTCGGCTGCTGAGAAGCAACAAATTGTGGAGTGTTTAGGTCAAGGCATGACTACAATCAACATTGTGCGATGATCAGGATGAAGTGTCTTGGCAATCAAGAAGTATGTAGCTGATTCACAGTACACACGTGTGCGTGCTGATAAGGGCAAATTGAGGACTCTTTCCTACAGGCAATTACGTCAGGTTGAAAGAGCAGCGGCAAAAAAGCCTTGTCATAGCAGCAGACAAGTTTTTGAAGCTGCTTGTGCCTCCAACGTCCCCCGAACAACAAGATGCAGGGTCCTTCAGAGGTTTGCAGCTGTGCATGCGCCAACCTGTCGACCTCCTCTATCCACTTCACACAAGCAGAAACGGCTCCAGTGGGCCAAACATTACATGAAGACTGATTTCAAAACTGTTTTGTTCACGGATGAGTGCCGTGCAGCGCTCGATGGTCCAGATGGATGGAGTGGAGGATGGCTGGTTGATGGACACCCCACGCAAACACGGCTACAGCGCCAACAAGGAGGAGGTGGAGTAATGTTTTGGGCTGGAATCATGGGGAGAGAGATTGTCGGCCCCTTTAGGATCCCTGAAGGCGGTAAAGATGAACTCCATAATGTATGTGGATTTTCTCAAACAGCACTTCCTGCCATGGTTCAAGAAAAAGAACCGTGTATTTCACAGCAAGATCATTTTTCTGCATGATAATGCACCATCTCATGCTGCACATAAAACATCTGCATCTCTGGCTGATATGGGCATAAAAGGGGACAAACTTATGGTGTGACCCCCATGCTCCCCTGACCTCTACCCCATTCAGAACCTTTGGAGCATCATTAAAAGGAGTGTCTATGATGGCGGGAGGCAGTTCACATCTAAGCAACAGCTCTGGGAGGGTATTCTGTCCTCATGCAAAACAATTGAAGCAGAAACCATCCAAAACCTGACAAATTCAATGGACGAGAGAGTTCAGAAGCTCCTTTCGAACAAGGGGTCCTATGTGAAAATGTAACATCACCTAGAATAAAGTTTTGAGTTGAAAACTGTTTGATTTCAGTTTCTAACAACCTGCTAATGCTTATAATTTCAAAAATGACCATTTTTTTGGTCTTTATTAAAATGAAAAGGTTGATCGAAAAGTTTGGGGGATCTAAGAGTGTTGCAACCCAGTAGTCATGATTACTTCGAATTCTGACAATATGAGGGTCATGCTGCAGGTAGTGCAGCAAGAAGGCACTTATGTGCCTTGCGCATCTCGGAGCCCCAAAATTATTTTCCGGGCTAGATGCAGCTAAAAATTATTTTTAATTTTAAATCTGGTGAAGCTTTAGTATAGATGGCCTAATAGGATCAGTGCTGCACACTGCTACAAATCCCAAATTATTTTCCAGTCAAGATACAGATAAACATGATAAGTAATTTGAAAGCTTAAAACGGTTGGTAGGGTGATTTTAACCAATCATCAAGCTTTTACTCTCCCCAGGATGACACAGGGGTAGAAAAGTCGTTTCGGATCCATGATTTGTTCATCTTTATGAACGTGAGTCTGTCTACATTATCAGTGGAGAGCCGCGTGCGCTTATCTGTCAGCACACCACCAGCAGCGCTGAACCCACGTTCAGACAGAACGCTGGCTGCGGGGCATGACAAGATCTCCAAGGCGTAAGTGGCTAGCTCCGGCCATTTATCCAGATTGGAAGCCCAAAAAGAGCAAGGGTCCAGTGACACAGTCGTGGCTTCAATGTTTACTTGGAGATACTCCTGTACCATCGTCTCTAGGCGTTGACTATGTGTCAGACTTCTTGTCTGCTGTGGCCTTGCAAAGGATGGGCTAAAAAAGTGGTGAAATGATTCCACAAAATTGATGTTACCAGCAGATACTGTGGTTCTGTTACGGTTTGAGTGCTGAACACTTGACGGTCCCACGGTTGGCAAGTTGGAACTGTGAGATTCACTACGTGCACCACTGGTATTTTGTGGAAAAGCACATGTAAGATTCTGCAACAGTCTCTGCTGATACTCCTGCATGCGTGCATCCCTTTCTATGGCAGGAATAATTTCTGCAAATTTACTTTTGTACCGGGGATCTAACAGTGTGGCAACCCAGTAGTCAGGATTATTTCTAATTCTCACAATTCGAGGGTCATGTTGCAGGTAGTGCAGCAAGAAGGCACTCATGTGTGTTGCGCATCCAGGAGCACCAAGTCCCTGTTGTGTTGGTGGCGAGGTAACAATCATGCTTCCTTCCTCTGTCCTCTCCCCCCAACCTCGCACAACAGAAATGTGATCAAGGTCTCCCTCATCTGATGAGTCTTCCATCAGTTCGTCCTCCACTTCTTCCTGGGCTCCTGCACCTTCCTCACTAGTTTGGCTGCTACCATGCGCCCTGGTAAAACCATCTCCCCCACCCTCACATGCCTGCCGCCTTGGTGCTGCCGACCGTCTGGACCTTGCAGATGTTAGCCCTTCCGCATACAACTCCTCCTCTACTTCCTCCACCTCCTCTTGTGCCACCACCTGACTCCGAATTCTGTTTAACATGTGCTCCAGCATGTAAATCACCGGAATAGTCATGCTGATAATGGCATCGTCAGCACTAAACATCTTCGTCGCCATTTCAAAACTGTGCAGAAGGGTGCATAGGTCCCTGATCTGAGACCACTCCTCCAGCGTGATTTGCCCCACCTCTGAATCTCGTTGGCCCAGGCTATACGTCAGAACGTATTGCACCATGGCTTGTCGGTGCTGCCACAGTCGCTGCAACATGTGCAGAGTTGAATTCCACCAGGTAGGCACATCGCATTTTAGCCGGTGAAGTGGCAGGCCCAACGACTTCTGTAGAGATGTAAGTCGCTGAGCTGCGGGATGCGAACGGCGGAAGTGAGCACACAGCGACCGTGCCCTCTGCAGAAGGCCATCTAGTCTGGGATAGTGGGCTAAAAATTGCTGGACAACCAGGTTCAACACGTGAGCCATACAAGGCACGTGTGTGACATTGCCCCGGCGAAGGGCCGCACCCAGGTTTGCAGCATTGTCGCACACGGCCTTCCCTGGTTTCAGGTCCAGTGGAGACAACCATTCATGAAATTGGTTCTCCAGAGCTGACCACAACTCCTCAGCTGTGTGACTCACATTTCCCAGACATTTCAATGTAAAAACCGCCTGATGACGTTGAGCCCTACTGCCAGCATAGTAAGGAGGTGTGCAGGATCCCTTCTGCGCAGTTAGAAAGCTTGTGGCATGACCAGACAGGCTTTGGGTGCAGGTGGAAGACCGAGAGGAGGTTGAGGAGGCAGAAGCAGTGGAGGAACTTTGACATAAAGAGGATTGACGCACAACTTGTGGGGACGGCAAGACTTGGACAGCAGCCCCTTGTCCTGCTGTCACCATAGTTACCCAGTGCCCAGTCAGCGACATGTAACGCCCCTGTCCATGCCTACTCGTCCAAGTGTCTGTGGTGAAATGCACCCTGTCACACACAGAGTTTCTCAAAGAAGCGGTGATGTTGTGTGCGACATGCTGGTGGAGCGCAGGCACACCTTTCTTTGAGAAGTAGTGCCGACTGGGCATCTGGTACTGGGGCACTGCGACGGACATAAGGTCTCGAAAATCCTCTGTGTCCACCAGGCGGAAAGGCAGCATTTCTGTAGCCAAGAGCTTGCAGATGGTGAAATTCAACCTCTTAGCTTTCTCATGGCTAGGAGGAAATGGTCTTTTACTTGTCCACATCTGAGGGACCGAGGGCTGGCTATTGTGCTTAGACGGGGTTGATAAGGGTGTCCCCGGCAAACTGCCGGTCTGTGAGGAAGATGCAGGCGGACATGTTAGGTTGCCTTGATCCAAAGGTGGTGCTATCGATGTCGGACAGCGCTCAACACCAGCTGGTGTTACCACCTCCAAAGAAAATGATGACCTGCCAATCACGCTGGCTGTTGCGGGTAAAGAGGTGGCAGGTCTGCGCCCCAAAACAGGTGTGACTGCTGTCCCCCCAGTCACAGAGGATGAAGAGGCCGCGGATGCACAAGATATGGCAGACGGTGATTGGCCCGGCCGGCTAGGCCGCATTGTAGCACACTGAGCTTCCCACTGCAACTTATGCTTCATGTCCATGTGCCGGTTCATGCATGAAGTACTCAAACTATGTATTTTTTGGCCTCTACTTAGCTTTTGCTGACAAATGTTACAGATAACACGAGTTGGGTCATCTTTATCGATCTGAAAAAATGCCCAGGCTATGCAAGGCTTAGCACCCATGCGACCTGAAGAGCCACCACGACTTGTGGTGAGAGGCAGAGTTGTGTTTGAGGATGCAGTTGTTGACGTGCTTCCAGTACTACGTCTCTGTCCAGGAAGGCGCAACCTGACCTCGTCGTCACTAGCATCTTCCTCCACCTCCTCTGCTGACCTCATCTCTTGGCTGACTGTGGGTTGACAGTAAGTGGGATCTCCGACCTCATCATCATCACCCTGTGCGTTATCACACCCGTCGTCCTCAGAGCCAACCTGTTCCTGCCCTGACAAAAAACTAAAGTTGTCGCTCCAATCAGGTATTTGAGTCTTATCATCGTCTTCCTCATTGTCTCCACCAACAGGAGTTACAGTTTGAGAATGAGGGTCTACATTATGGTCAGAACCTTCTGCGTCTGGTCCTGGATCCGACTCATAAAGATTCTGGGCATCAGTGCAGATCATTTCCTCGTCTGGATTCACAGAAGCGCTGGAGTCGACCTCTGATTCCCAGGCTATAGTATGAGTAAACAGCTCTGCAGACTCAACCATCTGTTCTACCTCATACTCAGACGGGCAGCTGGAGATTTGGGAGCTGTGAGGAAGCAAGTGCGATTTGGGTGACACCTTTGAGGACTGGAGTATTTGTGATGTTGAAGTTGATGTGGAGGAGAGCCCACTTAAAGGAGCACTTGATATCCGTTGAAGCACCTGCTGTTTTTGTGCCTCATCTGGAATTTGTAGCGATTGGCGTGGCCGTAAGAAAGGGATCTTATCACATTGTCCGCTAAAAGAAGTAGACATTTTAGTTTGGCTGGAAGATGGTCTTTCTTCTGCAGATGTTACTGTTGCTTTAACACCTACCCCACGGACACAACCTTTTTTCCCCTTCCCAACACGCCTATTCCCCTTTCCACCAGCAGCAGGCCTTTTTCCACTCATTTTGGTGGTTAACTAATTCACAACTCTGGAGTTGTTTGCACAAAAAAACAATGGATGGTAACCGAGCAGAGCTGAGTGGCCAAACTGTGGTATTAGGCCAAAACTATTGGCTGGGTTAGATGCAGAAAAAAATTATTTTGAATTTGCAACCTGATGGAGGTCAGTATAGATGGACTAATACAAATAGTCCCACACACTGCTAGAAGCCCAAATATTTTTTCAGAGGTACTGTAGATGCAGATAAAAATTATTTTTAATTTGCAACCTGATGGAGGTCAGTATAGATGGACTAATAGACCAAGTCCCACACACTGCTAGAAGCCCAAATATTTTTTCAGAGCTAGATGCAGAAAAAAATTATTTTTAATTTGCAACCTGATGGAGGTCAGTATAGATGGACTAATAGACCAAGTCCCACACACCGCTAGAAGCTCAACTATTTTTTCAGAGCTAGATGCAGAAAAAAATTATATTCGATTTGCAACCTGCTGGAGGTCAGTATAGAAGGACTGATAGAACAAGTCCCACACACTGCTAGAAGCCCAAATATTTTTTCAGAGCTAAATGAAGAAAAAAATTATTTTTAATTTGCAACCTGATGGAGGTCAGTATAGATGGACTAATAGACCAAGTCCCACACACTGCTAGAAGCCCAAATATTTTTTCAGAGCTAGATGCAGAAAAAAATTATTTTTAATTTGCAACCTGATGGAGGTCAGTATAGATGGACTAATAGACCAAGTCCCACACACCGCTAGAAGCCCAAATATTTTTTCAGAGCTAGATGCAGAAAAAAATTATTTTTAATTTGCAACCTGATGGAGGTCAGTATAGATGGACTAATAGACCAAGTCCCACACACAGCTAGAAGCCCAAATATTTTTTCAGAGCTAGATGCAGAAAAAAATTATTTTTAATTTGCAACCTGATGGAGGTCAGTATAGATGGACTAATAGACCAAGTCCCACACACCGCTAGAAGCCCAAATATTTTTTCAGAGCTAGATGCAGAAAAAAATTATTTTTAATTTGCAACCTGATGGAGGTCAGTATAGATGGACTAATAGACCAAGTCCCACACACTGCTAGAAGCCCAAATATTTTTTCAGAGCTAGATGCAGAAAAAAATTATTTTTAATTTGCAACCTGATGGAGGTCAGTATAGATGGACTAATAGACCAAGTCCCACACACCGCTAGAAGCCCAACTATTTTTTCAGAGCTAGATGCAGAAAAAAATTATATTCAATTTGCAACCTGCTGGAGGTCAGTATAGAAGGACTAATAGAACAAGTCCCACACACTGCTAGAAGCCCAAATATTTTTTCAGAGCTAAATGAAGAAAAAAATTATTTTTAATTTGCAACCTGATGGAGGTCAGTATAGATGGACTAATAGACCAAGTCCCACACACTGCTAGAAGCCCAAATATTTTTTCAGAGCTAGATGCAGAAAAAAATTATTTTTAATTTGCAACCTGATGGAGGTCAGTATAGATGGACTAATAGACCAAGTCCCACACACTGCTAGAAGCTCAAATATTTTTTCAGAGCTAGATGCAGAAAAAAATTATTTTTAATTTGCAACCTGATGGAGGTCAGTATAGATGGACTAATAGACCAAGTCCCACACACTGCTAGAAGCCCAAATATTTTTTCAGAGCTAGATGCAGAAAAAAATTATTTTTAATTTGCAACCTGATGGAGGTCAGTATAGATGGACTAATAGACCAAGTCCCACACACCGCTAGAAGCCCAACTATTTTTTCAGAGCTAGATGCAGAAAAAAATTATATTCAATTTGCAACCTGCTGGAGGTCAGTATAGAAGGACTAATAGAACAAGTCCCACACACTGCTAGAAGCCCAAATATTTTTTCAGAGCTAAATGAAGAAAAAAATTATTTTTAATTTGCAACCTGATGGAGGTCAGTATAGATGGACTAATAGACCAAGTCCCACACACTGCTAGAAGCTGAAATATTTTTTCAGAGCTAGATGCATAAAAAAATTATATTCAGTTTGCAACCTGATGGAGGTCAGTATAGATGGACTAATAGAATGATGCTATGCCCAAAAGATTTTACTTCACTAGGTGCAGCAAAAAAATTGGTATTCTATACACAGGTGTTATATCTTGCAACACTGATAGGCTACTCCACTGACTAACACACTCTGCAATAGGCCAAAAAGGATTAGCTTTGCTAGATTCAGCCAAATGCTGTGAAAAAAACTTGCACAGCACTGGCACAGACCTGCCTGGCAAAAACTGATAGGAACTCATGTAACCTAGTCCTGAAAAGGACTCCAATTACAATTAGTCTTTACTCCCACAACCTATTTAAGAGCACAGACCTCCCTGATAAAAGTCGTAGGAAATGCTGTAACCTAGTCCTTAAAAGGACTGCAATCACAACTAATCCCTACTCCAAAGCTATCTGTATATTTGTGCGAAAATTGGCTTGAAATTAACAAGGTATAGCGCACACAGCAACAGCGGTGCCGTCTAACACGCAGCTGCAGCAGTGAGAAAATGGTGGCGACGGGGAAAATGGCTTGGTCTTATAGGGCAAGGACATGTGACATACACTGCCAATGACACATGCCCTTGCTTGTGTGAAAAAAAGCACTTCGCTCCGTGTGTGCGCTGCTGATAGGCTGACAGATTGCACCTCCCCACTGCAAATGCGGGAAAGAGAAAAAAAAATGGAGATCTTCATTGTTCCTGCAGAGATCCATCCCCTGCCCCTCCCCCCACCCCGCTGTACACTCAAACTGCGTATTAACATTAATTTTCATCATTACTGAGAAAAAATCCAGTTATGATTTTGGTGCACGAACAGTTATCGAACATAACCTCGAACAGCCGAATTTTTCTCAAATTGTTCGTGTTCGCCGAACGGCTCGAACACCGCCCAAAACAGCTCTAATTTGAGATTGGCGAACAGTTCGAGTAGAACAACGCTCATCTCTAGTCAGAAGGAGAGCAGCAGCCGGTGGATGAAGACGTGGGAGAGGGAGCAGAGGAAGCGGAGGTCGGGGTGCAGGTATGAAAGTGGAGGGGTTGTCGGGGGTGGAAGGGGGGGCAGGGTGGAGTGGAGGGGGGGTCGGGGGGGAGCGGGGGCAATACTACCTGATGCAGATCAGCGGCAGCAGGCGATCAGCGGCGGCAGCAGGCGATCAGCGGCAGAAGCGATCCACGGGGGGGCAGCTGCAGAGGGTCCACGGGGGGGGCAGCAGCAGAGGGTCCACAGGAGGCAGCAGCAGAGGGTCCACAACGGCCGGCACCTCATCCATGGACGGGCAGTTGCGGCCATCATTAAAAACTCCCTCCACATCTGATTGGGGCTAGTATCCATGTAACGCTAGCCCCCCAATCAGATCTGGGGGGAGGGGGGGGACAGAGGTGACACTCCCCCCAGCCAATGGCTGATGCTGTAAGCATCAGGCCATGCCCAGATTTAAATATTACACCAATTTTCATTGGTGAAATATTTAATTCATACCGATTGGCAGTTTCATTAAAAGTGAAAATGAAACAGCCAATCGGAGGGGTCCCAGGCACGGGGGGGTTAATCCACCCCCCGGGGGGTCGACTTCAGGATGTCCAGTTGCAGTAGCAACTGTGACACCTGAGCGACCCCACTCGCAGGCGCTGCAGGGGCTCTTTCCCTCCATGTCACAGACGCTGTGACATGGGTCGGGAACGAACTGTTTTCCATGTCACAAACGGTGTGACACGGGTCGGGAAGGGGTTAAGCTAGGCCACAGTAATGACATGTTCCCATTAGAAAGGAGAGTGTCTGCTACACAGTTATAGGGTATACAGTGAGTCCAACGGCTGCCAAAATTTAGGAAAAACACCAATAACAATTTAAAGACACACAGAGCTGGGGTACAGTAATGAGTTCGACATGTTCCCATCAAAAAGGAGTGGGTCTCCCATACTGTTTGCCTATGCAGCGAATGTAACGGCTGCCAAAATTTGGAGGAACTTCAATGTCCTTTGCAAGAGACGTAGAGGTCGGAAGGCCTCCTGAAAACAATGTTCTAATTATTAGGAAGTGGGTCTCCCATACTGTTTGCTTATGCAGTGAATGTAATGGCTGCCAAAAATTTGGAGAAACTCCAATGTCCCTTGCAAGAGACGTAGATATGGTGATATGGTAGATTTGGTGGTGGAGGATGAGGATGTGGAGAAGGAGGAGGACAAGAGCAAATAGACAAAATCAGGAAGCATATACCCATGTCTTGGTGTGAAGACCGAGGTGCATGGGAATAGAGTTAGACCTCCCAAAAAAAAAGACACTGTATTTGAGTTTATGTTACGCTGCTATCATTCAGTGGTGATAAGAAGTTTGGCCCAATCCAGCCCTTGTTCATTTTTATAAGAGTCAGCCCGTCAGCATTTTCAGTTGACACGTAGATGCGCCTATCGGTTATAATTCCATCGGTGGCACTAAAAACCCGCTCTGACAAAACGCTAGCGGCAGGGCCGGCCAAGAACTCCAAGGCATAGAGAGCCAGTTCATGCCACGTGTCCAGCTTGGATACCCAATAATTATAAGGCACAGAGGAATCACAGAGGATGTTAGAACGACCGTCAAGGTACTCCCTCACCATCTTCCAAAAACTTTTCCCTCCTTGTGAGATTACCCCGGCCTCAGGGTCTGTGCGATGGTAGGGTCTGAGAAAACTGTCCCAGAACTTTGACAGTGTACCCCTGCCTCTGCTGGATTGCATTTGTGTCTCTCTCGCCTGTACTTCTTGGTTGTCCAACGAACTGTGACCTCTGCTGCCTGCATTTTCAGATGGGAATTTTTTTAATAGTTCCGCAACAAGGGCCTTCTGGTACTGCCCCATTTTTGTATACCTGTCCGCCTCAGGAATAAGAGATATAAAGTTCTCCTTGTAGCGTGGGTCTAGCAGTGTCACCAACCAGTAATGACTGTCACCAAAAATTTGGACAACGCCAGGGTCACGGGAAAGGCAGCGTAACATAAACTCAGCCATGTGTGCCAGACTGCAAAGAGGCAAGACTTCCATGTCCTCACCAAGAGGATGACTGACCATGCTCTCCTCCTCATCCTCCTCCTCCCTGTCCTCAGCCAATTCACGCTGAACAGACCGTTTGACAGTTGTGCAGGTAGTACCATGTATAGCGCAGGAAACTAGCTCCTGTTCTTCCTCCTCCTCTTCCTCATTGTCACCTAATCCACATTGGGATGAGGTGAGGCTGGGATGTGTGGAATCATCTTGTATGTTTCCTTGCTCCATCTCATCATGCTCCGTCTGCAATCCATCATCTTTAATTGTGAGCAGAGAGCATTTCAGAAGACAGAGAAGCGGGATGGTGATGCTAATTATGACGTCATCGCCACTCACCACCTTGGTGGAGTCCTGAAAGTTTTGGAGGATGGTACAGATGTCTGACATCCATGTCTACTCCTGAGGTCTTATGTGTAGAGTCTGACCCGAATACTGATGGCCTTGTTGATGCTGGTAGTCAACAAATGCCCACTTTTGCTCACAAATCTTTCCCAACATCTGCAATGTAGAGTTCCAATGCGTGGGGACATCGCAGATCAGTCAGTGACCTGGAATCTGAAAATGCTGCTGTAGCACAGCAAGTGCGGCAGAAGCTGTTGCTGACTTTCTAAAATGGGCACACACACGGCGTTCTTTGACAAGCAGATCCGGCAGTTCCGGGTAGGTTTTGAGAAACCGCTGAACCATGAGGTTAAGCACATGGGCCAGGCAGGGCACGTGTGTGAGCTCGCCTCGCCTCAGAGTCTCTTCCAGGTTTCGGCCATTGTCACACACGACCATAACTGGCTGTAGTGTCAGAGGTGACAGCCACAGATCTGCCTGCTCTTTTAGAGCTGTCCACAACTCTTCAGCATTGTGCGGTTTGTCACCTAAGCATATTAGCTTTAGCACAGGCTGTTGCCGCTAGGCCGAGGCAGTGCTGCAGTGCTTCCAGTTTGCGACTGATGTGGTAATTTCAGAGATGGAGTCTGAAGAGAAGGAGGACTAGGTGCAGGTGCTGTATAATGTGAGGGCAACCCTGATTGACCTAGGGCACGCAATCCTCGGCGATGGGAAGACGTGTGCAGTCTCAAGGAAAGACTGGGTCCAGGCTTCCACTTATTTACCTAGCGTGCCGTCAGTGAGATGTACTGTCCCTGACAACAAGCACTTGTCCACGTGTCCGTAGTTAGGTGGACTTTCCCAGTAACTGTGTTGTTGAGGGCACGGCTAATGTTGTGGGACACGTGCTCTTTTAATGCGGGGACGGCACACAGGGAGAAATAGTGGCGGCTGGGGACTGAGTACTGAGGGACGGCAACCGCCATCAGGTTGTGGAAAGCTTCTATCGTCATGAGCCTAAAAGGCAACATTTCGAGCTCAAGCATTTGTGAAATATATGGTGAATTTAGTAGTGTGGCCTGTGGAGCGTTGGCTGCGTATTTGCGCTTGCAATCCAAGGACTGGGGTAGGGACAACTGACGGCTGCACCGGGACAAGGACGTGCTTGCTGATGGTGCTAGTTGAGAGTGTGCAACAACACGTGCGGGGCGGGAGGCATCTTGGCATGTGCCTTAGACAGGGGATTGGCGTGCACGTACAACAGTGAAAGAAGCAGTGGTGTCACCCGCAGACACTGTTTCTGGACCCTGGGGTTTGGCCTACTTAGTAGGTTGCTTTGCTGCCATGTGACTGATCATGCTGGTGGTGGTCAGGCTGCTAGTTTTGCTACCCCTGCTGATGCTGGCCTGGCAGGTAGTGCAAATGGCCCTTTTGGGGTTATTTGCAGAGTTTTTAAAAAATAACCAGACTTGGGTAGACCTAACAGTTGTACAGGCAACTTTCGTCATGTTGGCATTACGGGGAAGGCTTTCCCGCCTTCTGTCTGCGGCCACCACACTGCTTCTTCCTTCCTGTTGTGGTGCTATGCCTCCCTCCCCCTGTGTGCTGCTGTCCTCGCTCTGTATGTCCCCCTGCCTGGTTGGGTCAGCTACTATATCATCCATCATCTCGTCTTCCACTTCCGCACCTTGGTCCTCCTCCTGACCTCCTGGCAATTGTGTCTCATCATCATCCACCTCTTGCGACAGTAATTGCACTTTCCCACTGTTGACTTTGTGTGACTGTGGGTGCTCCAATATTTGGGCATCGCTACACACGTTCTCCTCGTGACTCGCTTGAAGCTGACCGGATGAGAGACCCAAATCTGCACATGGAATAGTGAACAGCTCTTCTGAATGTCCAAGTGTGGGATCAGTTGTCTCTGGGCACTTGGCATGGTGGGAGGAAGGAGGATCAGGGTGAGGAATATCCGGTCGAGACTCACGGCTACTGTGACTTGAAATTGTGGAAGACAGGGTGGTGGTGATGGTGGAAAATTGACTGAAAGCATTATCTACTATTCAACCAACAATCTTTTGACACTGCTGTGGGTTCAATAGAGGTGTACTCTGGTCCCCTAGTAATTGGGACATGAAGGTCGAGCAACAAGATGTGGATGTTTGTTATGGCACAATTTCAGCTTGCCCATGGCCACTTCCTCGGTCTCTGCATGCACCATCACCATAATGTCCACTTCCCCGTCCCTTGTCATGCACCTCGCCCATTTTAAATGGAGAACAATATTTTCCACGTTCACGAGAAATGGCTGATTTTTGAATGTTGTTATATGTGATATATCTGACACAGAACCACAGTTTTAAATAGCAGGCCTGTAATTTACTAATATTATTCTTCACAGAGACTTAGTGTGAATAGCTTTACCCAAACACTGCAACGAAATGGAAGGAAGAAATGGCTGATTTTGGAACACTGTTATATGTGATATGTCTGACAGAGAACCACGGTTTTAAATAGCAGGCCTGTAATTTACAAATATTATTCTTCACAGAGACCTAGTGTGAATAGCTTGACCAACACACTGCACCAGAATGGAAAAGGAGGCCAATATTTTCCAGATATCGTTAAAATTTCTGGATTTTTATTGCTGAAATATAAAACAGATCTGGCTGTATTCTGCCTTGCTAACAATCAAATGGAGCAGAAAAATGGAGTACTCTGGATTGCTTTTTAAGCAAATAACCAGGATTAAGATAAAAAAAAATTTGGGGCTATATATATATGATATATGGGGCTATGTCTACAAATATCTGTAATTACAGCAGCAGCAGACATGACATTCAATGGACCCTCTTGCACTATATGCACTGTTCAGATGAATATATATGTATACAGTTGGTACGGAAAGTTTTCAGACCCCTTTATATTTTTCACTCTTTGTTTCAATGCAGCAATTTGGTAAATTTTAAAAATTTCATTTTTTTTCCTCATTAAAGTACACTCTGCACTCCACCTTAAATGAAAAAAAAAACAGAAATATAGAAATGTTTGCAATTTTATTAAAAAAGAAAAACTGAAATATCACATGGTCATAAGTATTCAGACCCTTTGCTCAGACACTCATATTTAAGTCACATGCTGTCCATTTCCTTGTGATTCTCCAGTAACCTCCATAATCCTTAAATGGAAGAAGTTTGGGACCACCTGAAGTCTTCCTAGACCTGGCCGTTCAGCCAAACTGAGCAATTGTGGGAGAAGAGCCTTGGTGAGAGAGGTAAAGAAGAACCCCAAGATCACTGTGGCTGAGCTCCAGAGATGCAGTAGGGAGATAGTTGACTTTGTGGAACTTTCTCCTATCATTGCAGCCCTCCACTAGAGATGAGCGGTGTTCGACTCGAACTGTTCGCCAATCTCAAATTCGAGCTGTTTGGGCGGTGTTCGAGCCGTTCAGCGAACACGAACAATTTGAAAAAAATTCGGCTGTTCGAGGTTATGTTCGATAACTGTTCGTGCACCAAAATCATAGCTGGACTTTTTCTCAGAAATGCTGAAAATTAATGTTAATACGCAGTTTGAGTGTACAGCGGGGCGGGGGGAGGGGCAGGGGATGGATCTCTGCATAAATAATGAAGATCTCCATTTTTTTTTCTCTTTCCCACATTTACAGTGTGGAGGTGCAATCTGTCAGCCTATCAGCAGCGCACACACGGAGCGAACTGCTTTTTTTCACACAAGCAAGGGCATGTGTCATTGGCAGTGTATGTCACATGTCCTTGCCCTATAAGACCCAGCCATTTTCCACGTTGCCACCATTTTCTCACTGCTGCAGCTGCATGTTAGACGGCACCGCTGTTGCTGTGTGCGCTATACTTTGAGTGTTAATTTCAAGCCAATTATCGCACAAATCTACAGATAGCTTGGCAGTAGGGAATAGTTGTGATTGCAGTCCTTTTGAGGACTAGGTTACATCATTTCCTACGACTTTTATCAGGCAGTTCTGTGCTCTTAAATAGATAGGTTGGGAGTAAAGACTAATTGTAATTGCAGTCCTTTTGAGGGCAAGGTTACATCAGTTCCTATCACTTTTATCAGGCAGGTCTGTGCTCTTAAATAGATAGGTTGGGAGTAAACACTAATTGTAATTGCAGTCCTTTTGAGGTCTAGGTTACATCAGTTCCTATCATTTTTTGCCTGGCAGGTCGGTGCCAGTGTTGTGCAAGTTTTTTTCACAGCATTTGGCTAAATCTAGCTAAGCAAATCCTTTTTGGCCTCTTGCAGTGTGTGTTAGTCAGTGGAGTAGCCTGTGTTGCAAGCTACACCACCTGTGTATAGAATACAATTTTTTTTACTGCACCTAGCCAAGTAAAACCTTTTGGGCATAGCATCATTCTATTAGTCCATCTATACTAACCTCCACCATGTTGCAAATTCAAAATAATTTTTATCTGCATCTAGCTCTGAAAAAATATTTGGGCTTGGACTTTTGGCAGTGTGTGGGACTTGTTCTATTAGTCCATCTATACTGACCTACACCAGGTTGCAAATTCAAAATAATTTTTATCTGCATCTAGCTCTGAAAAAATATTTGGGCCTGGGCTTGTAGCAGTGTGTGGGACTTGTTCTATTAGTCCATCTATACTAACCTCCACCAGGTTGCAAATTCAAAATAATTTTTATCTGCATCTAGCTCTGAAAAAATATTTGGCTTGGGCTTGTAGCAGTGTGTGGGACTTGTTCTACACTGTGTTCCAAATTATTATGCAAATAATATTTTCTCAGATTTTCCCAAATTACCTTTATGAATTGCAGTCATTGTAATTTTCCAATCAAATAACTATTAGAGTACAATTGAAAGGTTTTTGTACAAACTGCCTATGATAACAGTATATTTAAAAAAAAATAAAAAACTCAAACTGCACTTAAAATGCATGTTCCAAATTATTATGTACAGCAGAGTTTTCAACCTTTTCATTTTAATAAAGAACAAAAAAATGGTCATTTTTGAAATTATAAGCATTAGCAGGTTATTACAAACTGAAATCAAACAGTTTTCAACTCAAAACTTTATTCTAGGTGATGATACATTTGCACATAGGACCCCTTGTTCGAAAGGAGCTTCTGAACTCTCTCGTCCATTGAATTTGTCAGGTTTTGGATGGTTTCTGCTTTAATTGTTTTGCATGAGGACAGAATACCCTCCCAGAGCTGTTGCTTAGATGTGAACTCCCTCCCGCCATCATAGACACTCCTTTTGATGATGCTCCAGAGGTTCTCAATGGGGTTGAGGTCAGGGGAGCATGGGGGCCACACCATAAGTTTGTCCACTTTTATGCCCATAGCAGCCAGAGATGCAGATGTGTTATGTGCAGCATGAGACGGGGCATTATCATGCTTGAAATGATCTCGATGGTCCAGATGGATGGAGTGGAGGATGGCTGGTTGATGGACACCCCATGCAAACACGGCTACGGCGCTAACAAGGAGGAGGTGGAGTAATGTTTTGGGCAGGAATCATTGGGAGAGAAATTGTCGACCCTTTTAGGATCCCTGAAGGGGTAAAGATGAACTCCATAATGTATGTTGAGTTTCTCAAACAGCACTTCCTTCCATGTTTCAAGAAGAAGAACCGTGCATTCCGCAGCAAGATCATTTTCATGCATGATAATGCCCCGTCTCATGCTGCACATAACACATCTGCATCACTGGCTGCTATGGGCATAAAAGGGGACAAACTTATGGTGTGGCACCCATGCTCCCCTGACCTCAACCCCATTGAGAACCTCTGGAGCATCATAAAAAAGAGTGTCTATGAAGGCGGGAGGCAGTTCACATCTAAGCAACAGCTCTGGGAGGGTATTCTGTCCTCATGCAAAACAATTGAAGCAGAAACCATCCAAAACCTGACAAATTCAATGGACGAGAGAGTTCAGAAGCTCCTTTCGAACAAGTGGTCCTATGTGCAAATGTAACATCACCTAGAATAAAGTTTTGAGTTGAAAACTGTTTGATTTCAGTTTGTAATAACCTGCTAATGCTTATAATTTCAAAAATGACCATTTTTTTGTTCTTTATTAAAATGGAAAGGTTGAAATCTCTGCTGTGCATAATAATTTGGAACATGCATTTTGAGTGCAGTTTGAGTTTTTTATTTTAAAAAAATATAATGTTATCATAGGCAGTTTGTACAAAAACCTTTCAATTGTACTCCAATAGTTATTTGACTGGAAAATTACAATGACTGCAATTCATGTAGGTAATTTGGGAAAATCTGAGAAAATATTATTTGCATAATAATTTGGAACACAGTGTATTAGTCCATCTATACTAACCTCCACCAGGTTGCAAATTCAAAATAATTTTTATCTGCATCCAGCTCTGAAAAAATATTTGGGCTTGGGCTTGTAGCAGTGTGTGAGACTTGTTCTATTAGTCCATCTATACTAACCTCCACCACCTGTGTATGTAATAAAATTGTTTTATTGCATCTAACCCAGCCAATACTTTTGGGCTAATACCACAGTTTGGCCACTCAGCTCTGCTCAGTTCCCATCCATTGTTTTTTGTGCAAACAACTCCAGAGTTGTCAATTAGTTAACCACCAAAATGAGTGGAAAAAGGCCTGCTGCTGGTGGAAAGGGGAATAGGCATGTTGGGAAGGGATAAAAAGTTTGTGTCCATGGGGTAGGTGTTAAAGCAACAGTAACATCTGCAGAAGAAAGACCATCTTCCAGCCAAACTAAGATGTCTATTTCTTTTAGCGGACAATGTGATAAGATCCCTTTCTTACGGCCACGCCAATCGCTACAAATTCCAGATGAGGCACAAAAACAGCAGGTGCTTCAACAGATATCAAGTGATCCTTTAAGTAGGCTCTCCTCCACCTCAACTTCAACATCACAAATACTCCAGTCCTCAGAGATGTCAACCCAATTGCATTTTCTTCCTCACAGCTCCCAAGTCTCCAGCTGCCTATCTGAGTATGGGGTAGAACAGATGGTTGAGTCTGCAAAGCTGTTTACTCATACTATAGCCTGGGAATCAGAGGTTGGATCCAGAGCTTCTGTGAACCAGACGAGGAAATGATCTGCACTGATGCCCAGAATCTTTATGAGTCGGATCCAGGACCAGACGCAGAAGTTTCTGACCATAATGTAGACCCTCGTTCGCAAACTGTAACTCCTGTTGGTGGAGACAATGAGGAAGACGATGATGAGACTCAAATACCTGATTGGAGCGACAACTTGAGTTTTTTGACAGGGCAGGAACAGGTTGGCTCTGAGGACGACGGGTGTGATAACACACAGGGTGATGATGACGAGGTTGGAGATCCCACTTACTGTCAACCCACAGTCAGCCAGTCGATGAGGTCAGCAGAGGAGGTGGAGGAGGATGCTAGTGACGACGAGGTCAGGTTGCGCCTTTCTGGACAGAGACGTAGTACTGGAAGCACGTCAATAACTGCATCCTCAAACACAACTCTGCCTCTGACCACAAGTCGTGGTGGCACTTCAGGTCACATGGGTGCTAAGCCTTGCATAGCCTGGGCATTTTTTCAGATCGATAAGGATGACCCAACTCGTGTTATTTGTAACATTTGTCAGCAAAAGCTAAGTAGAGGCAAAGAAATACATAGTTTGAGTACTTCATGCATGAACCGGCACATGGATATGAAGTTGCAGTGGGAAGCTCACTGTGCTACAATGCGGCCTAGCCGGCCGGGCCAACCGCCGTCTGCCACATCTTGTGCATCCGCGGCCTCTTTATCCTCTGTGACTGGGGGGACAGCAGTCACACCTGTTTTGGGACGCAGACCTTCCACCTCTTTACCCCCAACAGCCAGCGTGATTGGCAGGTCATCATTTTCTTTGGAGGTGGAAACACCAGCTGGTGTTCAGCACTGTCCGACATCGATAGCACCACCTTTGGATCAAGGCAACCTAACATGTCCGCCTGCATCTTCCTCACAGACCGGCAGCTTGCCGGGGACACCCTTCTCAACCCCGTCAAGGCACAAGAGCCAGCCCACGGTCCCTCAGATGTATACAAGTAAAAGACCATTTCCTCCTAGCCATGAGAAAGCTAAGAGGTTGAATTTCACCATCTGCAAGCTCTTGGCTACAGAAATGCTGCCTTTCCGCCTGGTGGACACAGAGGATTTTCGAGACCTTATGTCCGTCGCAGTGCCCCAGTACCAGATGCCCAGTCGGCACTACATCTCAAAGAAAGGTGTGCCTGCGCTCCACCAGCATGTCGCACACAACATCACCGCTTCTTTGAGAAACTCTGTGTTTGACAGGGTGCATTTTACCACAGACACTTGGACGAGTAGGCATGGACAGGGGCGTTACATGTCGGTGACTGGGCACTGGGTAACTATGGCGACAGCTGTCCAAGTCTTGCTATCCCCACGAGTTGTGCGTCAATCCTCTTTATCTCGAAGTTCCTCCACTGCTTCTGCCTCCTCAACCTCCCCTCAGTCCTCCACCTGCACCCAAAGCCTGTCTGGTCATGCCACAAGCTTTCTAACTGCGCAGAAGGGATCCTGCACACCTCCTTACTATGCTGGCAGCAGGGCTCAACGTCATCAGGTGGTTTTTACTTTGAAATGTCTGGGAAATGTGAGTCACACAGCTGAGGAGTTGTGGTCAGCTCTGGAGAACCAGTTTCATGAATGGTTGTCTCCACTGGACCTGAAACCAGGGAAGGCCGTGTGCGATAATGCTGCAAACCTGGGTGCGGCTCTTCGCCGGGGCAATGTCACACACTTGCCTTGCATGGCTCATGTGTTGAACCTGGTTGTCCAGCAATTTTTAGCCCACTATCCCAGACTAGATGGCCTTCTGCAGAGGGCACGGTCGTTGTGTGCTCACTTCCGCCGTTCGCATCACGCAGCTCAGCCCCTTACATCTCTACAGAAGTCGTTGGGCCTGCCACTTCACCGGCTAAAATGCGATGTGCCTAACCAGTGGAATTCAACTCTGCACATGTTGCAGCGACTGTGGCAGCACCGACAAGCCATGGTGCAATACGTTCTGATGTATAGCCTGGGCCAATGAGATCCAGAGGTGGGGCAAATCACGCTGGAGGAGTGGTCTCAGATCAGGGACCTATGCACCCTTCTGCACAGTTTTGAAATGGCGACGAAGATGTTTAGTGCTGACAATGCCATTATCAGCATGACTATTCCGGTGATTTATATGCTGGAGCGCATGTTAAACAGAATTCGGAGTCAGGTGGTGGCACAAGAGGAGGTGGAGGAAGTAGAGGAGGATGAGTTGTATGCGGAAGGGCTAACATCTGCAAGGTCCAGACGATCGGCAGCACCAAGGCGGCAGGCATGTGAGGTTGTAGGAGATGGTTTTACCAGGGCGCATGGTAGCAACCAAACTAGTGAGAAAGTTGCAGGAGCCCAGGAAAAAGTGTGAGGATGAACTGATGTAAGACTCATCAGATGAGGGAGACGTTGATCACATTTCTGTTGTGCGAGGTTGGGGGGAGAGGGCAGAGGAAGGAAGCATGATTGTTACCTCGCCACCAACACAACAGGGACTTGGTGCTCCTGGATGCGCAAGACACATGAGTGACTTCTTGCTGCACTACCTGCAACATGACCCTCGAATTGTGAGAATTAGAAATAATCCTGACTACTGGGTTGCCACACTGTTAGATCCCCGGTACAAAAGTAAATTTGCAGAAATTATTCCTGCCATAGAAAGAGATGCACGCTTGCAGGAGTATCAGCAGAGACTGTTGCAGAATCTTACATGTGCTTTTCCCCAAAACACTAGTGGTGCACGTAGTGAATCTCACAGTTCCAACTTGCCAACCGTGGGACCGTCGAGTGTTCAGCACTCAAAACGTAACAGAAACACAGTAACTGCTGGTAACATCATTTTTGCGGAATCATTTCACCACTTTTTTAGCCCATCCTTTGCAAGGCAACAGGAGACAAGAAGTCTGACACATAGTCAACGCCTAGAGACGATGGTACAGGAGTTTCTCCAAGTAAACATTGAAGCCATGACTGTGTCACTGGACCCTTGCTCTTTTTGGGCTTCCAATCTGGATAAATGGCCGGAGCTAGCCACTTACGCCTTGGAGATGTTGTCATGCCCCGCAGCCAGCGTTCTGTCTGAACGTGTGTTCAGTGCTGCTGGTGGTGTGCTGACAGATAAGCGCACGCGTCTCTCCACTGATAATGTAGACAGACTCACGTTCATAAAGATGAGCAAATCATGGATCCGATATTACTTTTCTATTCCTGTGTCATCCTGGGGAGAGAAAAAGCTTGATGATTTGTAAAAATCACCTCACCAACCGTTTTAAGCTTTCAAATCACTAATCATGTTTATCTGTATCTTGGCTGGAAAATAATTTGGGCCTTGTAGCAGTGTGCAGTACTGATTCTATTAGACCATCTATACTAAACTCCTCCAGATTTAAAATTACTTATCATGTTTATATGTATCTTGGCAGGAAAATAATTTGGGCCTTGTAGAAGTTTGCAGTACTGATTATATTAGGCCATCTATACTAAACTCCTCCAGATTTAAAATTACTAATCATGTTTATCTGTATCTTGGCTGTAAAATAATTTGGGCCTTGTAGCAGTTTGCAGTACTGATTCTATTAGGCCATCTATACTAAACTCCATCAGACTTAAAATTACTAATCATGTTTATCTATATCTTGGCTGGAAAATAATTTGGGCCTTGTAGCAGTTTGCAGTACTGATTCTATTAGGCCATCTATACTAAGCTCCACCAGCTTTCAAATTAATAATAATTTTTAGCTGCATCTAGCCCGGAAAATAATTTTTGGGATCATAGATGCGCATGACACATGAGTGCGTTCTTGCTGCGCTATCTGCAACATGACACTCAGATTGTCAGAATTCAAAATAATCCTGACTACTGGGTTGCCACACTCTTAGATCCCCCACACTCTTCGATCAACCTTTCCATTTTAATAAAGAACAAAAAAATGGTCATTTTTGAAATTATAAGCATTAGCAGGTTATTACAAACTGAAATCAATCAGTTTTCAACTCAAAACTTTATTCTAGGTGATGTTACATTTGCACATAGGACCCCTTGTTCGAAAGGAGCTTCTGAACTCTCTCGTCCATTGAATTTGTCAGGTTTTGGATGGTTTCTGCTTCAATTGTTTTGCATGAGGACAGAATACCCTCCCAGAGCTGTTGCTTAGATGTGAACTGCCTCCCGCCATCATAGACACTCCTTTTGATGATGCTCCAGAGGTTCTCAATGGGGTTGAGGTCAGGGGAGCATGGGGGTCACACCATAAGTTTGTCCGCTTTTATGCCCATATCAGCCAGAGATGCAGATCTGTTATGTGCAGCATGAGACGATGCATTATCATGCATGAAAATGATCTTGCTGCGGAATACACGGTTCGTCTTCTTGAACCATGGCAGGAAGTGCTGTTTGAGAAACTCCACATACATTATGGAGTTCATCTTTACCCCTTCAGGGATCCTAAAGGGGCTGACAATCTCTCTCCCCGTGATTCCAGCCCAAAATATTACTCCACCTCCTCCTTGTTGGCGCCGTAGCTGTATTTGCATGGGGTGTCCATCAACCAACCATCCTCCACTCCATCCATCTAGACCATCGAGCGTTGCACGGCACTCATCGGTGAACAAAACAGTTTTGAAGTCAGTCTTCATGTATTGTTTGGCCCACTGGAGCCGTTTCTGCTTGTGTACAGTGGATAGAGGAGGTCGACAGGATGGCTTACACACAGCTGCAAACCTCTGAAGGACCCTGCATCTTGTTGTTCGGGGGATGTTGGAGGCACCAGCAGCTTCAAAAACTTGTCTGCTGCTAATACAAGGCTTTTTTGCTGCTTCTCTTTTAACCTGACGTAATTGCCTGTAGGAAAGAGTCCTCAATTTTCCCTTATCAGCACGCACACGTGTGTACTGTGAATCAACTATATACTTCTTGATTGTGCGATGATCAGGATAATGTGTCTTGGCAATGTGGATTGTAGTCATGCCTTGACGTAAACACTCCACAATTTGTTGCTTCTGAAGCAGCCGACACATCCTTTTTCTTTCCCATTTTGGCAGAAAATGTAGGCTGCTTAATAATGTGGGACAGCCTTCTTAAGTAGTCTTGCCTTTCATTGGACACACCTGCCAAACTAATTAGCACAGGTGTCTGCAATTGCTTACAGTGATATAAAGAGCCCTGACACCCATCACCATCAATGAGTTTAACTGACAAACAAAAAAATTCTTACCTTATCACTCCTAAACACTTTTTGCATAATAATTTGGAACACAGTGTACATGTGCTTTTCCACAAAACACCAGTGGTTCATGTAGTGAATCTTACAGTTCTAACTTTCCAACCGTGGTCTGTATGGAGTTGTTCAATAAAGGGCCCAAAATTAAGATAACATAGACGGGAGAGGTCTCTATGAATACGAATTCCTAAGTATTTGATACTCTGTGAGGGCCAAGCAAAGAGAAAGTTGGACTGGATGGAATCCTGTATGAATTTGGGGAGGGAGACATCGAGGGCCTCAGACTTCACTGCATTGATTTTAAAATTTGACCATGTAACAAATAGTGTTGAGCCATCCCCGTAGTGTTGGGGTTTGGTTCGGTTCGTCGAACACCGGGATATTCGAGGAACTGTTCGTCGAACACCTTAGAACACCGTCGAACAACATTGAACTCCGTTAAAACCAATGGCAGGCAAACAAAAACACATAGAAACACATAGAAAACACCTTCAAAGGTGTCCAAAAGCTGACAAACTGCTCAGAAGACACTCTCTTTAAAAAAGCCGGCCGGCAATTCAGCAGCGGCATACACCGGTACCCGACAATTTAGACAAGAAGGAATACAGCATCACACATAGATTAGATAGATAGAAATATGTCAGTCACATATATAAGAAGTACAGTGATAGTGTTGGTTACTGTACTTCTCATTTAGTGTTAAAGGATTTATTAAAAAAATAATTGTGTTTTCATGCACCGTCTCTTTAAAAAAGCCGGCCGGCAATTCAGCATCGGTACCCGATAATTTATAACAGAAAGAATAGAGCATCACACATATATTAGATAGATAGAAACATGTCAGTCACATTTATAAGAAGTAAAGTGACAGTCTTGATTACTGTACTTGTCATTTAGTGTTAAAATAAAGGATTTATTAAAAAAAAAAATTGGCGTGGGGCTCCCTGTAATTTTAGTCTCTAGCGGAGGTTAAGCAGACGGCTGGGGCAGATGTTTGAAGCCTGGGAAGGGGGTCATACCCACGGAGCTTTACAGGCTACTAATATCAGCCCCCAGCTGAATACCTAGCCTTTACTAGCTATTAAAATGGGGGACCCCCAAAAAAAATGACGCGGGGTCCCCCCTATTTTAATAGCTAGCAAATGCTAGGCAGACAGCTGGGGGCTGATATTAATAGCCCAGGAAGGGTGCCATGAATATTGGCCCCCTACCAGGCTAGAAACACCAGCCGTCAGCAACCCCAGAAATGGCGCATCCATAGGATGTGCCAATTCTGGCACTTAGCCTCGCTCTTCCCACTGCCCTATAGCGGTGGCAGTGGGGTTATAGGGTTGGGGTTGATGTCAGCTTATAATGCCCGCTGACATCAAGCCCAGGTTAGTAATGGAGAGGCATCTATAAGACACCCCCATTACTAACCCCATAGTCAAAGTTACAAAAAAACACAAACACCCAGAATACACTGTGTTCCAAATTATTATGCAAATAATATTTTCTCAGATTTTCCCAAATTACCTATATGAATTGAAGTCATTGTAATTTTCCAGTCAAAAAACTATTAGAGTACAATTGAAAGGTTTTTGTACAAACTGCCTATGATAACAGTTTATTTTTAAAAAAATAAAACACTCAAACTGCACTCAAAATGCAAGTTCCAAATTATTATGCGCAGCAGAGTTTTCAACCTTTTCATTTTAATAAAGAACAAAAAATGGTCATTTTTGAAATTATAAACATTAGCAGGTTATTACAAACTGAAATCAAACAGTTTTCAACTCAAAACTTTATTCTAGGTGATGTAACATTTGCACATAGGACCCCTTGTTCGAAAGGAGCTTCTGAACTCTCTCATTCATTGAATTTGTCAGGTTTTGGATGGTTTCTGCTTCAATTGTTTTGCATGAGGACAGAATACCCTCCCAGAGCTGTTGCTTAGATGTGAACTCCCTCCCGCCATCATAGACACTCCTTTTGATGATGCTCCAGAGGTTCTCAATGGGGTTAAGGTCAGGGGAGCATGGGGGCCACACGATAAGTTTGTCCACTTTCATGCCCACAGCAGCCAGAGATGCAGATGTGTGATGTGCAGCATGAGACGGGGCATTATCATGCAAGTATGCCTGTGCTCTGCAGTGTCTATGAATGATGGCATGCTGGATGGCAGCGCTCAGCTGTGATCCAGCCTGTCATCTCAATGCCATCCCAGTGTGGGAGAATTCTCCTGCTCAAGCACTGAGCGCTGAGAATTTTCCCACGCTGTCAGTGACGTGCATGAGGTGAGCTGAGTTCATTGGACATGAGCTCACCTCATGCACATCACTGACAGCTTGGGAAAATTCTCCTGCATTCACTGCATGCGCAGGAGAATTTTCCCACGCTGTCAGTGACGTGTATGAGGTGAGCTGAGTTCATTGGACATGACCTCGGCTCATCTGGATGCCGTCACAGCCAGACACTGAGGAGCGGAAGCATGCCTGCGCTTCTCAGTGTCTGCCGCATGGCAAGCTGGATGGCAGCATTCTGCTGCAGTCCAGCCTGTCATGTGAATGTAGCAGAGCTGGAGCCGTCCTGGGAACCATGGAAAGGTAAGGATGATGTTGGTTTATTATTTTACTTTTATTGCAGGAGATCGTTGGCTTCAGCTGGAATGGGTGTGATGGTAAGTATGGCTTAATTTAGAACAATAAAGAATTGTGTCTTTATTTCAATTAAAGGACTTTATTCTGGGTGTTTGTGTTTTTTTGTAACTTTGACTATGGGGTTAGTAATGGGGGTGTCTTATAGACGCCTCTCCATTACTAACCTGGGCTTGATGTCAGCTGGCATTATAAGCTGACATCAACCCCAACTCTATTACCCCACTGCCACCGCTACAGGGCAGTGGGAAGAGCAAGGCTAAGTGCCAGAATTGGATGCGCCATTTCTGGGGCGGCTGACGACTGGTGTTTCTAGCATGGGAGGAGGCCAATATTCATTGCACCCTTCCTGGGATATTAATATCAGCCCCCAGCTGTCTGCCTAGCCTTTGCTAGCTATTAAAATAGGGGGGACCCCGCGTCATTTTTTTGGGGGTCCCCCATTTTAATAGCTAGTAAAGGCTAGGTATTCAGCTGGGGGCTGATATTAGTAGCCTGGGAAGCTCCGTGGGTATTACCCCCTTCCCAGGCTTCAAACATCTGCCCCAGCCGTCTGCTTAACCTCCGCTAGAGACTAAAATTACGGGGAACACCACGCCAATTTTTTTTTTCAATAAATCCTTTATTTTAACACTAAATGACAAGTACAGTAATTAACACTATCACTGTACTTCTTATATATGTGACTGACATGTTTCTATCTATCTAATCTATGTGTGATGCTCTATTCTTTCTATTCTAAATTATCGGGTACCGATGCTGAATTGCCGGCCGGCTTTTTTAAAAACATGAAAACACTAATATTTTTTTTAATAAATCCTTTGCACTAAATGACAAGTTAAGTAAGCAAAACGGTCACTGTACTTCTTATATATGTGACTGACATGTTTCTATCTAATCTATGTGTGATAATCTATTCTTTCGGTTCGAAATTGTCGGGTACCGGTGTATGCCGCTGCTGAATTGCCGGCTTTTCATGTTTCACTGTGAGCACTGTTCCCATCGATTTGGGCAACCACTGTAATGCCACAACCACCATGACTGTGGCATTACAGTGAGTGGCAGACAATCCCTGCATGATTGGTGCTCTAAATAGCGCCAAACTGGCAGGACACGATTTTGGTGCACGAACAGTTATCGAACATAACCTCGAATAGCCGAATTTTTTTCAAATCGTTCGCGTTCGTCGAATGACTCGAACACCGCCCAAAACAGCTCGAGTTTGAGATTGGCGAACTGTTCTAGTCGAACACCGCTCATCTCTAGTAACAAAGTGATCTATTTCAGCCATAACAGCAGGGATGGATATATGTGATTGAGTGATATATACTAGGACATCATCAGCAAATGCAGTGCACTTGTATTCGGTGCCTCCCACCTCAATCTACCTAATATTGGGGTTATGGCGAATTGATGAGAGCAGGTGCTCCATCACTAGGATGTATAGGAGAGGGGACAGAGGACATCCCTGCCTTGTCCCATTGGTGATTATGAAAGGTGATGAAAATGTTCCATCTTTCTTCAGCCTAGGTGACGTATTGCGATACAGGGCCGTGATTTTGCCTATAAAAGGGACCCCTAGTCCCCTACCCCAAGCTTTTTAAGAGAATAATATATGGCGTGCCAGGAGACTCTATGGAATGCTTTCTCAGCATCCAACGAGAGTATCTAATTACAAATTTTTAACTGCATCTAGCCCAGGAAATACTTTGTGCCTAGTAGCAGTGTCTGCTAGTCAGCGGATTATCCCAGCTGTTAAGCAAGCTACACCACCTGTAGTTTGGACACTTAATTTTTTCAAAGGAAATGGTTCGGGTCCCCGGAACACTCAGTGAAGAGCATCGGGGAGGCACCCCAAGGCACAGGGGCTGGGACTGGCGGTAGGACGCCTTGCCGTGGACCCCAAGCTCGATCCTTATAAAAGCTTTTTAACTGCAGCAGCTTTAGTGGACGCTACTGGAGCTGGAACTCTATTTTATTATAAATGTAAAAACACAAACTAGTACAAGTAACGAAAACAATTTCCAGCAATATAACCGATACATAAACAATGTATATACAAGGGACCCCACCTGCCTGACAACCACCATACAACCACAGCCTATCCAAACATACCTCAAACTTCCTCCAGACTTACACCTGATTCTGCCGTAACAAAAACCAGAGATGCAGAAGCAAAATACATATAACAAAATATAAACCACATAAACCATATGAAATAACACACAACACTTAAATCATGAGTAACACATAATAACACATACACTACCCAAACTCTCACTATACCCCCAACCCGAACCGGCCTCTAAGTTCCGAAAAAGTCCTTCCGGACTTAGGGCGAACCCCGACAGTTTTGGGCCTGGCCAGTCCAAGTTCATGCTTAACCCCCCTCAAAACCCCCACCCCACCTAACTAACACCCAAAGTAAAAGAACAATAAGACAACAATAATAATAACAACAACAAGAACAAGAACAAAAATACCATCCGCACCGTTTCGGTGCTTGTAAACCCTTTTCATGATACCATTTTCAAAACAAAAAGCTACGGTGAGAACTTAGCCCACCACCAGGAGGCTTGGAGCAATCCAGAACTAAGGCACCTGGAAGGAGAAAACCCTTACAGAGACGGGAGGCCCCCGATGCACCCAGCCTTTCATACTCCAAGGAGCGCACATTCACCAGGTCACCAAGGATGTTGCTACATACCTCACCCACTGGGAGGATTTTACTGCCCGTCGACACTAAACACCGTGCATTCCATGTGAAAAACCTAACCACTAGGCTAACTAGAAAAAGAGTGCACTGGTCCCATCCACCAAGGTCTCCGAATGCTCCATAGGCCCACTCAGGGTAGGAGTGGCCCACCAGCCTATGCCAGCCAATGGAAGCGCCCACCCTGTTGCATACCTCTGCATTAAAGGGACACTGAAGCAGGAAGTGCTCCATGCTCTCAAGCGTGTCAGCACAACTCTCAAGAGGTCAATTCCTATCCTCGGAATTCCTGTACTTCAAGTTGTCCCTCACATACAGCTTACCCTGAAAGCAGCGCCAAGTCAAGTCCCAATACTTCGCGGGGATCCATTTTGAATTTAAAAGACGCAACCCCACCTCCAGATCCCAACTTGGGCAGTCCCTGAGGGCCAGTGGCTTTTGAAAATGGGTCGATAAGATCCTCTCCTCGAGAAGTTTCACCGTGAGAGTTCTCACCTCCCACACTCCCAAACCCCACAGGCGTATTACTTTCAAAACCGGGGTAACATAAGCCGGCAGATGCCCGTGCGTGTGCGAAGATCCTTCACACGCCCTCCTGTCTCCCAATGCTGGAAGAAGGACTGCAACCATCCCCTACAGGAGAATACCCACAGAGGAGCCCTCTCTTTCCAGAGGTTTCATACATTTAGCTTAAGAAAGGTGCAAACCAAGAACACCACGGGGTTGACCATATTCAACCCCTCTAGTCTCCTCGTACGGTAAGTAACCTCCGGCTTGACTAGGTTCAGCCTGTTTCCCCATAACAGTTGGATAAACAGCCTGTAGACCCGCGTCCAGAGAGGCTCTGGAAAAATACAAACGCTGCCTAGATACATTAACAATGGGAGCAGGAAACCTTTGCACAAGCTCACCCTTTCCCTCAGGGTCAAAGACCAACCCATCCACTGGTCCACTCTCTGGATGGCAATTTTAAGTCTACCTTCCCAGTTTTTGGTTGGGTAATCATCCTGGCCAAATTCAATGCCTAGGATCTTGGCATACTCTGGAGGCTCTGGGAGGGTGTCCGGGAGATCAAACCTGGGATCTCCTCCCCCCAGCCAAAGACTCCCACACTTGCTCCGATTGACAATGGAACAAGAGGCCCTGGAGTAGCCCTCCACCTCAGACATCACTGCCCGCACCTCCTCTTCCGAGGAGACAAAAACAGAGACATCATCAGCTTAGGCCACTACCTTCAGGGCGGCCTCCCATTCTCCCGCCTGGTCCATCCTCACCCCAGCTATTGGTCCACGATCCACCCTCCTTAAGAAGGGATCAATCGCGAACACATACAGCAGGGGACTGAGAGGACATCCCTGACGAACGCCGGAGCCCACCGCAAAGGCCTGTCCAATCCAACCGTTCACAAGTGGGAAACTCTCCGCCGCTCTGTACAATGTCTTCAGCCAGTCCACGAACCTACCTGGCAGACCATACCTCAGAAGAGCGGACCACAGGTACTCATGATCAACCCGGTCAAAGGCTTTGGCCTGATCCAAGGACAGCAGATACCCCTTCCAGAGGCCAGCCCTACCCTGCTCCACAGCCTCCCAGACACCGAGAACAGCACTAAAAGTGCTACGGCCAGGAACACAGCAGTGCTGGGACTCCGAAAGGAGCCATGGCGCAAACTTCTCCCACCTGTTAAAGAGTACTTTAGCTAAAACCTTCCTGTCCACATTGAGAAATGCTATGGGCCTCCAGTTCTCAATGTGCGACGGATCCTTTCCCTTAGAAAGAAGGATCAAAGCTGACCTCCTCATTAATCTCGTAAGAGTGCCCGAGGAGAGACACTCATTAAAAACCTGAGTCATTAAGGGGACCAAAAGGTCCTTAAAGGTCTTGTAGAACTCTGACGTTAAGCCGTCCGGACCTGGTGATTTTTTGAGCTGGAGCCCGTCAATCGCCAGTCTAACTTCCTCTTCTTTGATCTCATCCACCAAGACATCGAGCGAGGGGTCTACCCCTAATTCAAGAATGGCCTCAGCCAGGAAAGCTGACGTCTCATCTCGATCCAGCTCCTTCCTCCCGAAGAGATGTGAGTGAAAGGATCTGACGACCTCCAAGATCCCTGACATGGACCTGGTCAGGGATCCTGTACTGTCCCTCAGACCGGCCATTATCTTACTACTCACTGACATCTTGCAGTTTCTGTAAGGGTCGGTTGAGCTATATTTCCCGAAGTCCCTCTCAAAAACAAAAGATGTGTGCCTATCATACTGACATCTCTTGAGTAAGGCTTTCACCCTGGTAATGTCCTCATGGCCACCCCCAGTCGAGACAAGTTCCTCGAGTTTCTTCCTCAGGCCCCGATAGAGGAGATCCCTGTTCAGGCTTCTGAGGTTAGAAAGCTGGCGGAAGAATCTCACCACCCGATGTTTGAAGATCTCTCACCACTCTGACTTAGTGTTACCAAGGCCCAGTAGCGGTACCTGACTTTGAAAGAAATCCTCAAAGGACCGTCTTACAGCTGCTTCCTTCAGGAGTGACGAATTCAGCTTCCAAAAACCTCTTCCCATCCGAGGAGTCTCTGTAACATTCAGAGAAAACATAATCAGGCAGTGGTCGGAGAATTCAACCTCTACCACCGATAAAGGTGAAGAGGCTGCCTCCTCCTTCAAATAAAACCTGTCTATTCTAGACCTACTCTGACTACCTCTGAAATAAGTGTAACCCGCGTGGCCCGTGGTATTCCGGATGTGGACATCCACTAGGCGAGCCTCACTAACTATGCTATTCAAGGCGATGCTGTCATAGGCCAACCGGTCTCTGGAACCTCCTCTGTCTTGGGGCCTCGAGACATTGTTGAAGTCCCCTCCAAAGACCACCTGTCGGCTACAAAACAAAAAGGGTTAAATACTCATAAAGAGACACTTGCGGTCCAACTTAGTCTGGGGACCATAGATGTTTATGAGCCGAAGCTCTTGTCCCCTTATGAACACATCCAAGATCAAGCACCTCCCCATTTCCAACTCAATAACCCATCGGCATACTACATCTGCGGTCTTAAAAAGGACCGCCACCCTGCTATATGGCTCAGCCGCAAGAGTCCAAAAGGAAGGCCCATGTACTCACTCCCTCTTAGCTTTTTTAAGGGACGTGAGATCGGCCCACCTGGTCTCCTGCAAAAACAAAATGTCGGCGTCAAGCTGGCCGAGAAAATGGAAGGCCGTGAACCTAGCCGCATCAGACTTTATGCTGGCAACATTAATGGTCGCCAGCGTCAACGGGGTGAGTGCCGCCATCATGAGTGATCAGGTTGGACAGCGACCTTCTTCCCACCCCCCTTACCCTTTACATGTGCTCCATTTTCCTCCTCAGAGGACGATATAGCACATTTCAGGCACATTGACACATCCATACCTGCTGTTCCAGGGACAACTTTAATGGGCACAAATGTTTCAGGTGCACCCTTGCCCTTGTCAGGAGGCCCTGGGTTGACCCCCCCACCAGAGGCCCGGTTTCCCCGACCCCCGATGTTGAGGGCCTGGCACCCCCTTTAGTCCCTACATCCTTGTCCGCAACCCCCAGCACCAGACCCCCCTCCTCCCCCCCATCTGAAGACAAGGGAGACTCGCTTAGGGCCTGGTACTGGTTGGAGAGCTCCACCGGAGGAAGGGAGGAAGAGCCTTCCTTTGGCACCTGGCCCCGGGTGGCCTTCTCCTTCGAGTTACCCTTCTTCCTCACCCTTTTCATCTCCCTCTTCTTTTGCTGTTGCCACTCTTCATTCCCCCCCTCATCCACACCTTCGCTGGATGAGGATAAGGGAGAGGCGGCCCCATCCTCCCTGACCATCCTCCTGACCTCTTCATCTATCTCACTGTCTGGGACCTCAGCTGCAAGCTCCCCCGAACTAGGGACCAGAGGCAGGGAAATAACCCCCTGGTCCCTCTCCACCACTCTCCTCAGACGCTGCTCTTTCCCTCCCGCCTCAGGGGGAGTTCTGCTCCTCACCGGTCCCTTACTTCCTACGCCGCCGCTAGTCCCTTCACCGGCTGGACTGGTCCTCGCCTCCTCCCTACCAGCACCCCCCGGATTCAGGCCAACATTGGCATAGGAGCGCAGACAACGACTAAACTTGTGTCCCAAGACACCACACAGGTTACACCGAATGTCCCTACAGGTTGCGGCCAGATGACCCACCCCTCCACACATCGCGCACTTCTCCACCTTGGACCCCGCGCTGAAGTGAGAGGGGCTGCCGCATCTGTGGCACAACTTCGGCTGCCCCTGGTAAAAGATCAGGATTCGGTCCCTTCCCAAGAATGTTGAAGTGGGAATGTGGGTACCCGAGTAACCCGAGACCTTCAGTTTTACCATAAAGGTCCAGGCCCCTGACCAGATGCCATGCTTGTCCAGATTCTTTTTGGGAATCAGGACCACCTCCCCATACCTGCTCAGCCAGGTCATGATGTCCATCTCAGAAAGTGACTCGTTACTGGTGAGCACGGTCAGTTTCTTCACTGAGTTTTGGCGAGAGATAGCCTGGACTATAAACCCTCGCCATTCAGGGCAAATCCGAGCCAGCTCATACTGAAACCAGAAGAGCTCTAGGCCCTCCGATCTCACAAAGCTGACATCGAAAAAGGTGACACCATAGGGATGAATCAGGGCATAGATGTCATCAGACCTGAAGCCCATCCCCAGGAAAAGCTCCACCACCTTGTCCCTAGAGAGGCACGCTTCATTGCCTTCCCACCGGAGACGGACCACATTCCTACGGACGCCACCCTCCACTGCTGTCGGCAGAGACCACATAACGTTCTCTGCCCCTAACTCTCGGAAGGCGGACAGACCATATCGGTCTATCCAGAATGATAAATCTACCTCCCTACCCTCCACTGTAATGGACTGCTCTCCCCTCTTCAGGGCGTCCAGGAGACGCCATTGCAAGTAACCCTGCCCAGCGTCCCCTGACAAGGACCCTCCACTACCAAGCAAAGGTGCGGACATGTGAACTGCCCTCTAATGAGGCCGCCAACGAACCGGGATTCCTTGGCCTCACACTTGGCCACTAATTCACACTCACACTCTGCCTCACAGCCTCACCTACCACCCCTGCACTACTACCATCACCACCAGCCGCACCACTCACCACTTCCAAACCTGTATCCTCACCTTCTTCATGTACCCCATTCATCCCCACCTCATGCACCCCATGCATGCCAGCCAGAACAGGTGGGGTACCAACCGCTTTACCAAAGGACCCGGCATCACTGGGGGGGTTTCAGGACACTCACCACATCCGCAGCATTGTCGTTACTCCCCTTCTCCCCCTCTGCCACCTTGGACCTTCCAATATTCATGCGCTGGTTATCACAGGGGCCGGGATTTTGGGCGCCGGGTTTTACCAACCTCACAGGTGCAGACACCCCGGCCGGTTTACCCCCGGCAGCCTTGTCCCCAGCATGCGGCCCCTCAACCCTCTGGCCAGATATGGAAGCAGTGGCTCTCTCCTCCCCCACCATCCTCCGGACCTCAGCCAAGATCTCTGAAAAAGCTGCTCCGGCTCCACCGCCCTCAACCCCCACCTCCCTCTGTCCGAGACCCAGAGGCCATGGGAGACAGAGACGGGAACTCCACCACACTGAATATGTCTGGAGCTACCGCCAGCGATGACCCTTTGCCATCCCTACTGTCCTCCGTAGGGATCGCCACACCATCACCACTCGCCTTACATTTGCCTTTACTCTCCCCACCGGACCTGCGCCGAGGACCAACTTCATGATCCGGGCGCTCTTGACAGGCGGGGGTTACACAGGAGACAGCAGCAGCATCAGTATCATCATTAAACATGTAACTCATATTCACCGTCTCCTGTGCCTTCTTCTTGCGCCCCTTCTTCTCCATTCCGGGTCCCGGATCTTCGTCCCCGAAACAAAAATGCTGGAGGTTCACCGGGGACTCCAGCAAACGGATGGCCGCCATGAGCCCCCCGGACCCTGAAGATGCCTCCATGTCCTCCTCCTCTGATGTGCTGGAGGCAGGCAGCGCCACCTGCTCAGGACGCAGACCGGAAGATTTAGGAGGCTCCCCAGTAACGCTGGCTGGCTTCTCGACCGGGGTTACTACCACTTCCTGGGACACTGTTCCTGGATCCGCCTCTGTCTTCCCTGCTGTTTTTCCTGCTGTCTTCCCTGCTGCCTCCCTCCCAGCTGCAGGTTTCTTCTGGGCAACTCCAGGTGCTGCGGTGGGCAGGACGAGGGGCGGGGCACCAGCGCAAGGCTTGCTGAGCCTTGTGGTACTATAAGGATTCATGTCCCTTCTGCCTCCCTCCTTCCCTCCACCCACAGACTGTACAGAGGCAGTGGCGAGAGCTGCGGTGGGTGCGACTAGAGGCGGACCGGCAGACCGAGAACTGCTGGGCTCTGCAGTTCCACTCGCGGCTCTCATGGTGGCCGCGCCGAGCACCGAGGTGGGCGGGGCAAGGGGTGGGCCTACAGACCGGGGACCGCTGGGCTCTGCAGTTCCATGTGTGTCTCTCAGGGTGGCCATGCCGAGCACTGAGGTGGGCAGGGCTTAGGGCGGGCCAGCAGAATGGGGGCCGCTGGGCTCAGTAGTTCCACGTGTGTCTCTCATGGTGGCCACGCCGAGCGCCGAGGTGGGCGGGGCTTGGGGCGGGACGGCAGACCAGGTGCCGCTGGGCTCTGCAGTTCCACGTGTGTCTCTCATGGTGGACACGCCGAGCGCCGAGGTGGGTGGGGCAAGGGGCTGGTCGCCGGACCGGGGACCGCTGGGCTCTGCAGTTCCTTCTGCGGCTCTCACAGCCACCACGCTGAGCTCTGAGGTGGGTGGGGCAAGGGGCGAAGCCCCGGACTGCAATCCCCCGGCCTTTGTGCCCTCACCCACACTAACCTCTGCTCTCACTAACAGCACGCCTCTTCCTCCACCCCCCACCTTCTCCTCCTCCATGGCTGGGGTAACCCCTGGGGCAGCACGCAGCGCTGTGGTGGGCGGGACAGGTGGCGGGGCTCCAGATAAACGTTCCTTTCCAGGCTCCTGGCTGCCATGCAAAGTCCTGGGAGTGCCTTCACTGGCCGGCAGGCCCCCTTCATATGCCCCCCTTCCTTGCTGCGAGGTTAACCCCTCCTGGTACGAGAACCACCGATCTTTAGAGAATTTCTCCAGAAAGGGACCCGCAGCCCTCTCTATTTCCGCCTGCCTCTGCTCCACCTCGGCAATCCTATGCTTGACCCTCTGGATTTGCGTGGCAATAGCTTCCTCTGGGCTGCTGCATTATATAGCGCCTTGGCCTGCCGCAACTCCAGCAGGAGTTTCGCCAGAACCACCTTCCCCTTTTTGTGGCACCGCAACAACTCCACCACCCGCTGAGAGAAAGCCTCCGCCGACTCATCTTGGCCCCTCTCAGCCCGTGGGGCACTCCCTTGGGCTTGCCAGTCACCTTGTTAGCTGATGCCGGCATGCTCACCGTAGCCGCTTCACGCTGGGACAGCCTCCCAGACCTCCTCACAGAGTCCTCCGATGGATCCATATTCAGTCCTCCGACCCCACCCGGCCCAGACCGGGAGGGCCGGAGCCCAGGGATGCCCCCCGACACCCCTGCCTCGGTCCTGGGAAAACGAAGAGGCAAAGGTCGGGCTTAGAAAAAAAAAGTCCTAGTTGGAGCTTCCCAGGAGCTCCTCCACACAGCTCTCACTCAGCTAGGAACACAGGCCACACCTCCTCCACTTCCTGCTACCGTGACTACTGGCATGAGACTTGCCCTCCAATAGATCCTTGTAAAAGGATTTAAAGTGTACTCATTCAAATTAGAGAGACAATTTAAATTAAAAAGATTAGACCTGCCTCCACCGCAGGGGGGCTCGCTCGACTCACCAGCGGACAGGCACCAGAATTGGGAGAGGGGGGCTGGCCGTCAGGGTCCACCACGGCTCTGGCACAAACCCGGCGACACGGAGGTCGCACAAGCAGGAACGGACTGGCCATGTCGGCTTCGCACTTTTTTGGTTTTAGAAGGGTATGACATGGCTATATCTGTGTCTCCCCCTCCTTTTACTCCTCCACCTCTTTTCTTTTCGCATGACTATATGTACTTGTCACTTTTCCATGTGTTAGTTGTGTCTTCTGAGCAGTTTGTCAGCTTTTGGACACCTTTGAAGTGTTTTCTGTGTGTTTTCTATGTGTTTCTATGTGTTTTTGTTTGCCTGCCATTAGTTTTAACGGTGTTCGAAGGTGTTCGACGAACAGTTCGACGAACAGTTCGGCGAACATACGGGTGTTCGACGAACCGAACCGAACTCGAACACTACGGGGGTGGCTCAACACTACCCTCCACCAGTCGGGCCTTTATGGCAGAGTGGCCCAACGGAAGCCTCTCCTCAGTGCAAGACATATGAAAGCCCGCATACAGTTTGCTCAAATACATATTTTTCAGCTGTAGGGACAGGACAACTAATTGCAATTGAAGTAAACATGAATGTGGCCAAGTACAGAGATATCCTTGATGAAATCCTCTTCCAGAGTGCTCTGGACCTCAGACTTGGCCGAAGGTTCACCTTCCAACAAGACAATGACCCTAAGCACACAGCTAAAATAACAAAGTAGTGGTTTCCGAACAACTCTGTGACCAGTCTTGATTGGCCCAGCCAGAACCCTGACCTAAACCCAATTGAGCATCTCTGGAGGGACCTGAAAATGGCTTTCCACCAATGTTCACCATCCAACCTGATGGAACTGGAGGGGATCTGCAAGGAAGAATGGCAGAGGATCCCCAAATCCAGGTGTGAAAAACTTGTTGCATCATTCCCAAGAAGACTCATGGCTGTACTAGCTCAAAATTGTGCTTCTACTCAGTACTGAGCAACGGGGTCTGAATAATTATGACCATTTGATATTTCAGTTTTTCTATTTTAATAAATTGGCAAAAGTTTCTACATTTCTGTTTTTTTTTCATTCAAGATGGGGTGCAGAGTGTACTTTAATGAGAAAAAAATGAAGCTTTTAGAATTTACCAAATGGCTGCAATGAAACAAAGAGTGAAAAATGTAAAGGGGTCTGAATACTTTCCGTACCTTATGTTTTTATTGTGGAATACCTATACCAACTATAAACAAGCATATCTCTCCCCGACTCAGCAGCAGCCTGTTTTCAGAGTAGACTGTGACGAGCATAGCGGCGCCACGTCTTATAAAGAACTGATGCTGTTCAGCCAGCCAAACACTGCAATGCCCACAACCAACATAGCTATGGCATTTCAGTGCGTGGCAAGCAATTCCTGCTTGATCATTGGCTCTCTAAAGAGCGCCAAGCATGCAGGGTCGGGGACCCGAGTTCCCGCCCGAGCAACTCGGAAATACTTACCGAGCGCCAAGCTTGTCAAGCACCGTGATGCTCGAGCGAGTACCGGGCGGTGGTAAGCACGTTCGCTCATCACTAATCATTTAATCTACATTTAGCTTAACTGTTCACATTACCAGTCATTTTGATCAGGAGTGCCCAAACTTTTAGGCTATGTGCGCACATTCAGGATTTGAATGTAGAAAATTCTTTAAATTTTCTGCATCTCTTAGCAGGAAAAAACATTGCAGAAAAAATGCGTGTTTTGACGCGATTTTGATGCATTTTTTATTCTTTTTTAGCTAGTAGACGTTATCCCATATGACTGCCCCAATAATCCAGCAATTATTGTGAGTGTGTCAAATATTACACTTCATTTAAAGTATTGCAGTTGAGGATTCAAACCTATTCTCAGTTGTCAGAGTATTAAGTCACTTTTGCGGACTGACAAAAAAACATACAAAAAACAAGCTAAAATGGAAAAAAATGTTAAGAAACATTCTTTCCAGGGTAATGACTTGTATATAAAGCCAAAGAAATAAAAAAAATAAAGTTATGGACTGGGGAAGCCATTTATGTTACCAGAATGAATACTCATGTGTAGCTAACAGCAGCACCTGTTCCTATTGTAAATACTGTACATCTGACAGCGTTATCGATAGGGAATAGAATAGATTTTAATTTTTTTTGGGGCAGCACCAGCAGCACGCAGCATAAGGCAATAATACCTGGCTGGATCACTGTAATACGCTATCCATACTGCGATACCTAACCAATAAAAGAATTTCAGATAAGACAGTTAATATTGTAGAACATAGAATCTATTTGAATTGTACTTCCCATTATTAAGGAGTCTGTCTCCTATAATGTTATTGCACATGCAACAATTTCAAGGGCTGCCAAAAATTAGGATGCACTCCAATACACATTTGAAGAGACGTACATAAAAAACCAAAACACAGTAGGATCTTTCTTTAGTATAAAAGCCAGACTGTAACCTCAATGTAATCACATTGTTCAGCTCCTGCACCTCCTCCTCCAGTTCGGCCTCCATCTCCAAAATGACCACATCAGTCACAAGCTGGAAGCACTGCAGCACTGCCTTGGCCAAGCGGCAAAAGGCAGTGCTGAAGATAATATGCTTAATGCTTAGGTGACAATCCGCCCACCACTACAGAGTTGTTGAAAGGTGTAACACAGCAGCCTGATCTGTGGCTCTCACCGCTGAAAATACAGCCAGGCATAGTCGTGTGTGACAATGGGGGGAACCTAGTGGCGGAGAAATGACAGCCGGAGAAGATACGGTTTCCCTCTATAACAGTCCTTTCACCAAGCTAAAGAATATGGCTGTGGTGAAATACAACTCTCACCGAGAAGCAGTGTCAGACTGAGAAACATTAAGCCCACAAGAGGATTTGATTCTGAGGGCACACATTTCTCAAGAGCCCCATAGCAGCTGCAAAGGTTGCGCTATCATGAACTCTCCTGATGGAGAAGCCAGGGTCCACCCGAGGATTCTCTGGTGGGCCAATAAAACCCTGCCGAGAAGCAGCTCTGGCTAAGAAAAGTGTGTGGGAAGGTTCCTGGACACTCTATGGCTGCATTTTTACTGAGGGGAAAACCCAAGCAAACATGGGGAGAACATACAAAATCCTTGCAGATGTTGTCCTTGGTGGGATTTTCCTGAACTGTAACCTACTATAGTGCAATATGAAGCCCCGGAACATAAAGTATTTCTATAGTACCATTAAATGTAGCCCATAAAACCATGAGTTAACCAAAAAGTATATACAAAGTTTATTGGGTAAACATATGGACACCATTAAAAACCAATTAAGAACAAACAACAACCTCAATGAGGAAGTGTGAGTACATGTGAAGTTTCCACCTCTGTGTAAGCCACTAATCCATGATTGCAAGTACAAATAACAAGTTGGTTGTGCACACAGGTTTTTTGCAACAAATTCCTCCTGCATGCAAGTATAACAAACATGCATATTAAGGTACATATAACATGTTAAAAAGGGCATGTAAGTATAACTGTCATACATTCAAAATACATATCACATGTGCAACCCTAATGCAGGACTATACAGCATATATATTATAGCTATAAATTTATCAATATACCCCTAGACCAGTAGTGTACCCCTTGGTCCGTTTCTAGATTAATAATCAGATCCTATCTACCACCCATGACTATTGAGTGTCTAGAGATATATGGAATAAACCAGCATTGTAGCAACCTGCGAATAGAAAAGAGTGGAAACCTGAAGATACAAAAGGGAAACCCACGCATTATGCCTTTTCAGGCTTCCTCAGGGGTACGAGCCCCACATTATACCAGTCATAGTATTTATACCATATGTGATTAAATAATAAATGAAAATTTCAGATCAAATGGTGTGTTAATCAACACACAACTCACCCCCTATGGGCAATCACTGTCACTGCATCCTGACTAGTGTCACCACCATAGTGTTCGAGTTCGGTTCGGTTCGTCGAACACCCGTGTGTTCGCCGAACTGTTCGTCGAACTGTTCGTCGAACACCTTCGAACACCGTTAAACCAATGGCAGGCAAACAAAAACACATAGAAACACATAGAAAACACCTTCAAAGGTGTCCAAAAGCTGACAAACTGGTCAGAAGACATAACTAACAAATGGAAAAGTGACAAGTACATATAGTCATGCGAAAAGAAAAGAGGTGGAGGAGTAAAAGGAGGGGGAGACACAGATATAGGCATGTCATGCCCTTCTAAAATACAAAAAGTGAGAAGCCGACACGGCCAGTTCGTTCCTGCCCGTGCCACCTCCGTGTCGCTGGGTTTGTGCCAGAGCCGCGGTGGACCCTGACGGCCAGCCCCCCTCTCCCAATACTGGTGCCTGTCCGCTGGTGGGTCGAGCCCCCCCGCGGTGGTGGGGGGTAACATCTATAGAAGAAAGACCATCTTCCAGCCAAACTAAGATGTCGACTTCTTTTCGTGGACAATGTGATACGATCCCTTTCTTAAGGACATGCCCATCGCTACAAATTCCAGATGAGGCACAAAAACAGCAGGTGCTTCAGCGGATATCAAGTGCTCCTTCAAGTGGGCTCTCCTCCACCTCAATTTCAACATCACAAATACTCCAGTCCTCAGAGGTGTCACCCCAATCGCACTTGCTTCCTCACAGCTCCCAAGTCTCCAGCTGCCCGTCTGAGTATGGGGTAACACAGATGGTTGAGTCTGCAGAGCTGTTTACTCATACTATAGCCTGGGAAACGGAGGTCTGCTCCAGAGCTTCTGTTAATCCAGACGAGGAAATGATCTGCACTGATGCCCAGAATCTTTATAAGTCGGATCCAGGACCAGATGAAGAAGGTTCTGAGCATAATGTAGACCCTCGTTCCCAAACTGTCACTCCTGTTGGTGGAGATAATGATGAAGATGATGATGAGACTCAAATACCTGATTGGAGCGACAACTTGACTTTTCGGTCAGGGCAGGAAGAGGTTGGCTTTGAGGACGATGGGTGTGATAACACACAGGGTGATGATGACGAGGTTGGAGATCCTACTTACTGTCAACCCACAGTCAGCCAGTCGATGAGGTCAACGGAGGAGGTGGAGGAGAATATGACTAGCCCAGGGAATGGGGATGACTCAGTACCCGGTGCCTTTGCCTGGCCTTGGGGATGTCGCGGTGGTCGGCTCCCTGGCCCTTACCCTGGGGTCACTCTTTAAAAGAGCGGATAATTGTTAATTTTAAAAGAGTTCGTGACGCCACATGTGGTATCTGGTGAGAAGCACCAGCACTGCAGCAGTCCACTGAGACCCGTGATAAGGCAGCTCGATGGTATAGCTCCCCACAGGTGGAGCTAAGTCTCAGGGCAGCGTATGCTGGGAGAATGCAGGACAGCTGGGTCAGAGCAAGAACGGGAACGGACACGGTAGTCACTTCAGTACCTTTTACTGGAGGAAATTCAGGCACATCCCGGAGCACTGTAGGGTGAAGGGTGAATATCAGGATCCTCCCCAATGAGCGGGTGTAGGGCCTCCTGTTTCTTGCCTCTGCATAGTTAGTTTCTGACCTGCCTGGAGCTAGGCCTAACTTTGTCTCTGTCCAGCGCTGGCTGACCTTGTGGTAGGGCCTTCTCTTGGAGTTCACGCTCCCACTATGCGGGGCCTAAGCATCTCCTGGCTCTGTTACGTATCAGCACCTAACTTGTAGTTCTCCAGGGATTCCGGTTATGCCTTACTGAATCTAGCTAGCAGGCGCCTCGTGCTCCACTGCTGAACTATTAACTGAGTTCTCTAGACTAGACTGAGCTCCACTGCAGACTGACCTCTCTTAGGCTTCTCTACTGCAGGAACTCTTCAGAGGAACTGAACTGCCTAGCTCCACCTTCCCTATTTATATCCCTAATGGGCTCCATCTGCTGGTCTGAGGTGGAAGGTGGAGATGTGTCAATGTTTATGGGGGCCTCTTGTGGAGGATTCCATCAATACACTCTTCTAGGATCTGTGATACCAAGCACAGCGGGGCGTCACAGATGCTATTGACAACGAGGTAAGGTTACGCCTTCCTGGACAGAGACGGAGTACTGGAAGCAAGTCAGCAACTGCATCCTCAACCACAACTCTGCCTCTGACCACAAGTCGTAGTGGCTCTTCAGGTCGCATGGGCTCAAAGCCTTGCATAGCCTGGGCATTTATTCAGAATGATAAGGATGACCCAACTCGTGTTATCTGTAATATTTGTCACCAAAAGCTAAGTAGAGGCCAAAAAATCCATAGTTTGAGTACTTCATGCATGTACCGCCACATGGATATGAAGCATAAGTTGCAGTGGGAAGCTCACTGTGCTACAATGCGGCCTAGCAGGCTGGGCCAACCACCGTCTGCCCCATCTTGTGCATCCGCGGCCTCTTCATCCTCTGTGACTGGGGGGACAGCAGACACACATGTTTTTGGACGCAGACCTGCCACCTCTTTACCTGCAACAGCCAGTGTGATTGGGTAGTCATCAGTTCATTGGGAAGTGGAAACACCTGCTGGTGTTGAGCGCTCTCTGACATTGAGAGCACCACCTTTGGATCAAGGCAACCTAACATGTCCGCCTGCATCTTCCTCCCAGACCGGCAGTTTGCCGGGGACACCCTACTCAACCCCGTCTAAGCACAACAGCCAGCCCTCAGTCCCTCAGATGTGGAAAATTAAAAGACCATTTTCTCCTAGCCATGAGAAAGCGAAGAGGTTGAATTTCACCATCTGCAAGCTCTTGGCTACAGAAATGCTGCCTTTCCGCCTGGAGGACACAGTGGATTTTCGAGACCTTATGTCCGTCGCAGTGCCCCAGTACCAGATGCCCAGTCGGCACTACTTCTCAAGGAACGGTGTCCCTGCGCTCCAGCAGCATGTCGCACACAACATCACCGCTTCTTTGAGAAACTCTGTGTGTGACAGGGTGCATTTCACCACAGACACTTGGACGAGTAGGCATGGACAGGGGCGTTAAATGTCGCTGACTGGGCACTGGGTAACTATGGTGACAGCAGGACAAGGGGCTGCTGTACAAGTCTTACCATCCCCACAAGTTGTGCGTCAATACTCTTTATCTCGAAGTTCCTCCACTGCTTCTGCCTCCTCAACCTCCTCTCGGTCCTCCACCTGCACCCAAAGCCTGTCTGGTAATGCCAACTGCTTTCTAACTGCGCAGAAGGAATCCTGCACACCTCCTTACTATGCTGGCAGCAGGGCTCAAATCATCAGTGTTTACTTTGAAATGTCTGGGAAATGTGAGTCACACAGCTGAGGAGTTGTGGTCAGCTCTGGAGACCCAGTTTCATGAATGGTTGTCTCCACTGGACCTGCAACCAGGGAAGGCCGTGTCCGACAATGCTGCAAACCTGGGTGCGGCCCTTCGCCGGGGCAATGTCACACACGTGCCTTGTATGGCTCACGTGTTGAACCTGGTTGTCCATAAATTGTTAGCCCACTATCCCGGACTAGATGGCCTTCTGCAGAGGGCACGGTCGCTGTGTGCTCACTTTCGCCGTTCGCATCCCGCAGCTCAACGACTTATATCTCTACAGAAGTCGTTGGGCCTGCCAGTACACCGGCTGAAATGCGATGTGCCGACACGGTGGAATTCAACTCTGACCATGTTGCAGCGACTGTGGCAGCACCGACAAGCCCTGGTGCAATATGTTCTGACGTATAGCCTGGGCCAACGAGATCCAGAGGTGGGGCAAATCACGCTGGAGGAGTGGTCTCAGATCAGGGAACTATGAATTTGACGCGCCCCCAGGGCCGTGGGGTACCCTGAGCCGGGCCGGTAGACGCTGGGGGTTGTAGTCACTGTGGCGGTGACCCGGTCCGTGATCCAGGGCGGTCAATCCAAGGGTAATTTGTATATATGGGTTTTATAATGTCCGACTACGCCACCTCTGGAGTGGGGCAAAAGGGGCCGCCGCTGCGGAACAGTCCTCTGAAGCTGGTGGTTTTGCAGCAATGGTATTATTACTCACCACAGGAAGAGTGTAGCTTCAGGGCAGTGTGGGTGGATGATGGTGGTTGTAGTGCAGGGAGTCAGTAATGAACACAGAGTCCGTGTGATGCAGTCCCAAGATCTTTACTCACAGTTGTTGCAGTCCAGATTACAGGTACCAGAGCAATCTTACCCGTCGTGCTGTGCGTACTCAGTGAGGGGCTCAGTCCACCCCCAGATAGCTCCGGAGTACTTAGCAGGACCCCCTTCTGTGTGTCCTTTCTCTTGCCTTCTCCCTGCACCTCACACCCAGTGACACTTCTATCCGGTATCCTCGGGCCTTGGCGGTCGACTTGTGTTCCGTCCCCTGGGTCCTATGTGGCTACCTTCTTAGTGAGACTGGTGTGGACTTTTACCTGCAGTACATGAAATGCTGCAGCCTCCGGTTTCTAGTTGAGCCTTGCTGTTTCTCCGCTAGTTGAGGGACCGGTTCCCCTTATCTGGCCTGACCCCTCTACCTCCTGGTAGCAGCAGGAGTACGGGTGACCTTCTGCACGGCCCGTAGCCCTAGGGTCCCTTCGGTTCCTGGAGCCTTCCTGCTCCCACTCCTCTCTTCTCTCCTTCAGTCCTGGGCCTCCCAGGCTAGGCCCGCCTCTGGAGCAGAGCTCATGCCGAGCCTCTGCTCCTGTCACTTTTCCTCCTCTGACTGGCTTGCTCTTTCTAAGATGGCTTCCTATTTATACTCTCCCTGTCATGTGCTCCGCTATGCTGCTCCCCTAAGCACCCACTACATAGGACCCTCCCACCAGCTAGGGACCTGGGACTGTGCTCTCCCTTTGGAGCAAGCTCGCCCTACCCCCACTGCGGGTATGTGTTGGATGCAGGTGTTAGGGTCCCGAGCCATATGCCTTCCTTACCTGAGGGTGAGATACCACACCTCTGGGTGAGATGCAGTAACTCTGTGGCGACTGAACCCTCAGGGGCGCCACACACCCTTCTGCACAGTTTTGAAATGGCGACGAAGATGTTTAGTGCTGACGACGATGCCATTATCAGCATGACTATTCCGGTGATTTACATGCTGGAGCACACATTAAACAGAATTCAGAGTCAGGTGGTGGGACAAGAGGAGGTGGAGGAAGTAGAGGAGGAGTCGTATGCGGAAGGGATAACATGTCCAAGGTCCAGACGGTTGGCAGCACCAAGGCGGCAGGCATGGAAGGTGGGGGAGAGGGTTTAACCAGGGCGCATGGTAGCAGCCAAACTGTTGAGGAAGGTGCCGGAGCCGAGGAAGAAGTGGAGGACGAACTGGCGATGGCCATGGAAGACTCATCAGATGAGGGAGACCTTGATCACATTTCTGTTGTGCAAGGTTGGGGGGAGAGGGCAGAGGAAGGAAGCATGATTCTTACCTCGCTACCAACACAACAAGGACTTGGTCCTCCTGGATGCGCAAGACACATGAGTGCCTTCTTGCTGCATTACCTGCAACATGACCCTCAGATTGTCAGAATTCGAAGTAATCCTGACTACTGGGTTGCCACACTCTTAGATCCCCGGTACAAAAGTAAATTTGCCGAAATAATTCCTGCCATAAAAAGGGATTGACGCATGCAGGAGTATCTGCAGATGCTGTTGCAGAATCTTACATGTGCTTTTCCACAAAACACCAGTGGTTCACGTAGTGAATCTCACAGTTCTAACTTGCCAACCGTGGGACTGTCGAGTCTTCATCACTCAAACCGTAACAGTAACACAGTATCTGCTGGTAACAGCAATTTTGTGGAATCGTTTCACCACTTTTTTAGACCATCCTTTGCAAGGCCACAGGAGACAAGAAGTCTGACACATAGTCAATGCCTAGAGAGGATGGTGCAGGAGTATCTCCAAGTGAACATCGAAGCCATGACTGTGTCACTGGACCCTTGCTCATTTTGGTATTCCAATCTGGAAAAATGGCCGGAGCTCGCCACTCACGCCTTGGAGATCTTGTCATGCCCTGCAACCAGTGTTCTCTCTGAACGTGTGTTCAGCGCTGCTGGTGGTGTGCTGACAGATAAGCGCACGCGTCTGTCCACTGAGAATGTAGACACACTCAAGTTCATAAAGATGAACAAATCATGGATTCGCAAGGACTTTTCTACCCCTGTGTTATCCTTGGGAGACTAAAACCTTGAGGATTTTGTAAAATCACCTCACCAACCGTTTTAAGCAACTGTGGGGCAATTGATGCCACTTAACCCTAGAACGCATGACCATAAAAATCCACACTTTCATATACCTGGGGCCTTTTAGGCCCGTGTGCAAATAACATGGAATAACTCAAACTCAAATGACAAACACCTATATACATGAAGAATACCTAGAGTTTCAAAATTCTAACTAAAGTAATCTTGCAGAAAATAGAAAACAATTAACAGGGCGGGCCTGCGAGGCCCCAGGTATGCGTTCTAGGGTTAAGTGGTGTCTGTGCCACAATTTTGGGAAAAAATGGAGGCTCTTTTTGGAGTCCCCTTGCTGTGTCTTACGTGACGTTGGCATCGTCAATTCCAGGTGGGTTGGGTCGCTCCCCCCCCCCCTTTTAACTGTAAGAAACTACATACACTATGGCTTGGGGTAACACAGATGGTTGAGTCTGAAGAGCTGTTTACTCAGAGGTCTGCTCCAAATCTTCAGTGTCTGCTAGTCAGCGTAGAATTTTTAACTGCATCTAGCCTAGGCAATACTTTTGGTGTAGTAGCCCAGCTGTGAAGCAAGCTGCACCGCCTGTGTATCTAATAAGAATTTTTAAATGCATCTAGCCTAGGCAGACTGTGGGGACCCCCAACCAAACCCAGACGCTCAGCCCCCCTACCGCCCCCCTTTCCTTGACAATACAATAATGTAACTCTTACAACTGGATGGGTGAGGATCGGTCACAGCTTTATTAACTCTTTATACTCATTCCATTAGAAAGGTATTTTATTTCTAAAATAATTCAGCTTGTTGCAGCATGCCCTGGGTCTCCACTCTGGCAAGTTGGCCAACAATTGTAACTCTCCAACATGTCCTTTCTATTTCCAGGCCACGGAGGATCCTGCGTACTCGTATGCAGGACTCTGACCCCCACCCATCACTCTTAACGCTTCTTCCACTCCGTCCTGGAGTCCTGACAGGAATATGTCCAGTACAATATCCATTAAGTGAACAACGTCGGGCTGTATGAGGCCTGCTTTATCTCCTTCCAGTTGTCGGTGTCGTACCACTACACCGCCTCTGTCTCTTCTAAATTTTGCCATCCGAATATTTATTACCCGCCTTGTCCGTTCGATGGCCGTGATGTCTCGCGCACCTTGCCATACCGCTATCGGCACAATCTCTGACCATACTATAGCTAGTTTTGTGAAAAATTCTCTGAAGCGCTCAGTGTCTAGTTTCATTATTGCCATTAGTTATGCGCTGTTGTGATGACCTAGGTTGTTTCCCCCGGCCTGTATAACTAAGATGACCGGACATATTGCCTCTCTCCCTACCTTGATTACCTCCATTAGTACCTCTGGCCATAGCAGGCCTCTAATACCTCTCTAGTTGAAATATGTGTTATGAAACTCTAATTTCCTCCCGCCTGGGCAGACTTTCGCCCTTTTTTCTGCCCAATACATATACGAGTGGCCTATCACCCACACTGTTGGCTTAGCGTCACCTGTAAAAGAAACAAACCACGTTAGGATAACAAGTCCGGTCTTATGTATCTTGCCAAACACGTGGATCGCCATCTCCCTATCCTCTGAACTTCCATTTCTGACAGTCCTGCTCTTGCTGCTTCCGTGGCCGCGCCTATGCGGAATGAGTGTGTCCCGTAATCTTTGGGGTGATTCCCTGCCAATGTTATGCATTTATTAAATATAGCTTGGAACTGGTATCTTGATAATGGCATTCCATCAATGTGTGATAGGAAGAAATTACTTTGTGATCTGATGGTTAGATATGTTTTTACTATTGTTACCCGACTCAGTGTACCGTTTGTGGGTTGTAGAAGTACCCAAGTGCCCCTGCCCGCTGGAATCGTTTTCGTTTTGTGTATGCGTAGACGTATTGCATTATTGGCTATGACTACGTCCTGGTGTAATAAGCCTCCACTGGTGGTAATTTTGGATTGAGGGACTAATTCGCTTATGCATAGCGCCCCAAAGAAGGCGATCACAAATGCAGTAGACAGTAGTGTTGCTTCAAATTGTTAATGGTGTTAGGGATATGATGTGAGAAATCAGTTTTAGTGACACGGGACGGGAAGTCTACACTCCTGACTTGGCTGACCCCTTTTCCACCCTTTTATGGATTGTCTGATGATGAACCTTTGTCACATCTCCCCAATTCAGTAGTTGGAAGTGAAATGCTACTCCGGTCAGACACCGCTGCGCTGACGCCCCTGATATGCCCCTCATAATTAGCTGGTGGAGAAATTCTATGGTGACTTGTGATCTGGCTTGTTCACATTGGTCAACCTGTCTGCATGCTACTAGTCGTGTCCACTCTTCCCATGCCTTACCGTATGCTTGCCACCTCGACGGGGCAGCTGACGCTCTGATTAATGGCATCAACTATTTGCCACTAGATCCCATAGGGAAGGTGGGCAACTGTTGCCCGATGGGTGGGCATTGTGTAAGAGCTCTGTGAAAATCTGCCAATTGAATTGTTATAAAGCTTTAGCAGCAGCTTTAGACCCCTCAGCATAGTGGCTAGCGCGGACCCATACATTGTGTTTTAGGCACAGGAATGCTAGCCTGGGTAGTAGGCCTAGCACTTGGAGAGACGATGATGCCATCTTATTAATGCAGTGCGCTAGGCTGGTGTATTTTGTTATGAAGCATATATTTTTCTAAGCCAGGCGCGCGCCCCATATTTCTATTGCTACCACTATTGGGAAGAAAAATTATTTTCAGGGCTAGATGCAGCTAAAAATTATTATTAATTTAAAAGCTGGTGGAGCTTGGTATAGATGGCCTAATACAATGAGTCCCACACACTGCTAGAAGCCCAAATATTTTTTCAGAGCTAGATGCAGATAAAAATTATTTTTAATTTGCAACCTGATGGAGGTCAGTATGTATGGACTAATAGAGAAAGTCCCACACACTGCTAGAAGGCAAAATATTTTTTCAGAGCTAGATGCAGATAAAAATTATTTTTCATTTGCAACCTGATGGAGGTCAGTATAGATGGACTAATAGAGAAAGTCCCACACACTGCTAGAAGGCCAAATATTTTTTCAGAGCAAGATGCAGAAAAAAATTATATTCAATTTGCAACCTGATGGAGGTCAGTATAGATGGACTAATAGAACAAGTCCGACACACTGCTAGAAGGCCAAATATTTTTTCAGAGCTAGATGCAGATAAAAAATATTTTTAATTTGCAACCTGATGGAGGTCAGTATAGATGGAATAATAGAGAAAGTCCCACACTCTGCTAGAAGGAAAAATATTTTTTCAGAGCTAGATGGAGATAAAATTTATTTTTCATTTGCAACCTGATGGAGGTCAGTATAGATGGACTAATAGAGAAAGTCCCACACACTGCTAGAAGGCCTAATATTTTTTCAGAGCTAGATGCAGACAAAAAATTATTTTGAATTTGCAACCTGATGGAGGTCAGTATAGATGGACTAATAGAGAAAGTCCCACACACTGCTAGAAGGCCAAATATTTTTTCAGAGCTAGATGCAGATAAAAATTATTTTTCATTTGCAACCTGATGGAGGTCAGTATAGATGGACTAATAGAGAAAGTCCCACACACTGCTAGAAGGCCAAATATTTTATCAGAGCTAGATGCAGACAAAAAATTATTTTGAATTTGCAACCTGATGGAGGTCAGTATAGATGGACTAATAGAGAAAGTCCCACACACTGCTAGAAGGCCAAATATTTTTTCAGAGCTAGATGCAGACAAAAAATTATTTTGAATTTACAACCTGATGGAGGTCAGTATAGATGGACTAATAAAGAAAGTCCCATACACTGCTAGAAGGCCAAATATTTTTTCAGAGCTAGATGCAGAAAAAAATTATATTCAATTTGCAACCTGATGAAGGTCAGTATAGATGGTCTAATAGAACAAGTTTCTCACACTGCTAGAAAGCCAAATATTTTTTAAGAGCTAGATGCAGATAAAAATTATTTTTAATTTGCAACCTGATGGAGGTCAGTATAGATAGACTAATAGAGAAAGTCCCACACACTGCTAGAAGGCCAAATATTTTTTCAGAGCTAGATGTAGATAACAATTATTTTTCATTTGCAACCTGATGGAGGTCAGTATAGATGGACTAATAGAGAAAGTCCCACACACTGCTAGAAGGCCAAATATTTTTTCAGAGCTAGATGCAGATAAAAAATATTTTTAATTTGTAACCTGATGGAGGTCAGTATAGATGGACTAATAGAGAAAGTCCCACACACTGCTAGAAGGCCAAATATTTTTTCAGAGCTAGATGCAGCTAAAAATTATTTTTAATTTGCAACCTGATGGAGGTCAGTATAGATGGAGTAATAGAGAAAGTCCCACACACTGCTAGAAGGCCAAATATTTTTTCAGAGCTAGATGCAGATAAAAATTATTTTTCATTTGCAACCTGATGGAGGTCAGTATAGATGGACTAATAGAGAAAGTCCCACACACTGCTAGAAGGCCAAATATTTTTTCAGAGCTAGATGCGGACAAAAAATTATTTTGAATTTGCAACCTGATGGAGGTCAGTATAGATGGACTAATAGAGAAAGTCCCACACACTGCTAGAAGGCCAAATATTTTTTCAGAGCTAGATGGAGATAAAAATTATTTTTCATTTGCAACCTGATGGAGGTCAGTATAGATGGACTAATAGAGAAAGTCCCACACACTACTAGAAGGCCAAATATTTTTTCAGAGCTAGATGCAGACAAAAAATTATTTTGAATTTGCAACCTGATGGAGGTCAGTATAGATGGACTAAAAGAGAAAGTCCCACACACTGCTAGAAGGCCAAATATTTTTTCAGAGCTAGATGCAGAAAAAAATTATATTCAATTTGCAACCTGATGGAGGTCAGTATAGATGGACTAATAGAACAAGTCCCACACACTGCTAGAAGGCCAAATATTTTTTCAGAGCTAGATGCAGATAAAAATTATTTTTAATTTGCAACCTGATGGAGGTCAGTATAGATGGACTAATAGAGAAAGTCCCACACACTGCTAGAAGGCCAAATATTTTTTCAGAGCTAGATGCAGACAAAAAATTATTTTGAATTTGCAACCTGATGGAGGTCAGTATAGATGGACTAAAAGAGAAAGTCCCACACACTGCTAGAAGGCCAAATATTTTTTCAGAGCTAGATGCAGAAAAAAATTATATTCAATTTGCAACCTGATGGAGGTCAGTATAGATGGACTAATAGAACAAGTCCCACACACTGCTAGAAGGCCAAATATTTTTTCAGAGCTAGATGCAGATAAAAATTATTTTTAATTTGCAACCTGATGGAGGTCAGTATAGATGGACTAATAGAGAAAGTCCCACACACTGCTAGAAGGCCAAATATTTTTTCAGAGCTAGATGCAGATAAAAATTATTTTTAATTTGCAACCGGATGGAGGTCAGTATAGATGGATTAATAGAGAAAGTCCCACACACTGCTAGAAGGCCAAATATTTTTTCAGAGCTAGATGCAGAAAAAAATTATATTCAATTTGCAACCTGATGGAGGTCAGTATAGATGGACTAATAGAACAAGTTTCACACACTGCTAGAAAGCCAAATAATTTTTCAGAGCTAGATGCAGATAAAAATTATTTTTAATTTGCAACCTGATGGAGGTCAGAATAGATAGACTAATAGAGAAAGTCCCACACACTGCTAGAAGGTCAAATATTTTTTCAGAGCTAGATGTAGATAACAATTATTTTTCATTTGCAACCTGATGGAGGTCAGTATAGATGGACTAATAGAGAAAGTCCCACACACTGCTAGAAGGCCAAATATTTTTTCAGAGCTAGATGCAGATAAAAATTATTTTTAATTTGCAACCTGATGGAGGTCAGTATAGATGGACTAATAGAGAAAGTCCCACACACTGCTAGAAGGCCAAATATTTTTTCAGAGCTAGATGCAGCTAAAAATTATTTTTAATTTGCAACCTGATGGAGGTCAGTATAGATGGAGTAATAGAGAAAGTCCCACACACTGCTAGAAGGCCAAATATTTTTTCAGAGCTAGATGCAGAAAAAAATTATATTCAATTTGCAACCTGATGGAGGTCAGTATAGATGGACTAATAGAACAAGTCCCACACACTGCTAGAAGGCCAAATATTTTTTCAGAGCAAGATGCAGAAAAAAATTATATTCAATTTGCAACCTGATGGAGGTCAGTATAGATGGACTAATAGAACAAGTCCCACACACAGCTAGAAGCCCAAATATTTTTTCAGAGGTAGATGCAGAAAAAAATTATATTCAGTTTGCAACCTGATGGAGGTCAGTATGGATGGACTAATAGAACAAGTCCCACACACTGCTAGATGGCCAAATATTTTTTCAGAGCTAGATGCAGAAAAAAATTATATTCAATTTGCAACCTTATGGAGGTCAGTATAGATGGACTAATAGAATGATGCTATGCCCAAAAGGTTTTACTTCACTAGGTGCAGTAAAAAAATTGGTATTCTATACACAGGTGGTGTATCTTGCAACACAGATAGGCTGCTCCACTGACTAACACACTCTGCAATAGGCCAAAAAGGATTAGCTTTGCTAGATTCAGCCAAATGCTGTGAAAAAAACTTGCACAGCACTGGAACAGACCTGCCTGGCAAAAAGTGATAGGAACTGATGTAACCTAGCCCTGAAAAGGACTGCAATTACAATTAGTCTTTACTCCCAACCTATCTATTTAAGAGCACAGACCTGCCTGATAAAAGTCGTATGAAATGATGTGACGTAGTCCTTAAAAGCACTGCAATAACAACTATTCCCTACTCCCAAGCTATCTGTAGATTTGTGCGAAAATTGGCTTGAAATTAACAAGGTATAGCGCACACAGCAACAGCGGTGCCGTCTAACACGCAGCTGCAGCAGTGAGAAAATGGTGGCGACGGGGAAAATGGCTGGGTCTTACAGGGCAAGGACATGTGACATACACTGCCAATGACACATGCCCTTGCTTGTGTGAAAAAAAGCACTTCGCTCCGTGTGTGCACTGCTGATAGGCTGACAGATTGCACCTCCCCACTGTAAATGCGGGAAAGAGAAAAAAAAATGGAGATCTTCATTATTCGCGCAGAGATCCATCACCTGCCCCGCTGTACACTCAAACTGCGTATTAACATTAATTTTCATCATTACTGAGAAAAAATCCAGTTATGATTTTGGTGCACGAACAGTTATCGAACATAGGAAATGCTGTAACCTAGTCCTCAAAAGGACTGCAATCACAACTATTCCCTATTCCCAAGCTATCTGTAGATTTGTGCGAAAATTGGCTTGAAATTAAAAAAGTATAGCGCACACAGCAACAGCGGTGCCGTCTAACACGCAGCTTTAGCAGTGAGAAAATGGTGGAGACGGGGAAAATGGCTGGGTCTTATAGGGCAAGAACATGTGACATGCACTGCCATTGACACATGCCCTTGCTTGTGTGAAAAAAAGCCGTTCGCTCCTTGTGTGCGCTGCTGATAGGCTGCCAGATTGCACCTCCCCACTGTAAATGCGGGAAAGAGAAAAAAAATTGGAGATCTTCATTGTTTCTGCAGAGATCCATCCCCTGCCCCTCCCCCCACCCTGCTGTACACTCAAACTGCGTATTAACATTAATTTTCAGCATTACTGAGAAAAAATCCAGTTATGATTTTGGTGCACGAACAGTTATCGAACATAACCTCGAACAGCCGAATTTTTCTCAAATCGTTCGTGTTCGCCGAACGGCTTGAACACCGCCCAAAACAGCTCGAATTTGTGATTGGCGAACAGTTCGAGTCGAACAACGCTCATCTCTAATCCTGACTGCTGCCGCAATTGTTACTTCATCATTTTCTCTGAGCTCAGAGACCAGAAGTGTGCGAGTGTGGGCACACCCTCAGGAATCAAGACACATCCAGGGAATATTTGTTCCCACAACTTTTGTCTCTGAGCTCAGAAACCAGAAGCGTGTAGTACACATAAACACACCCCTGGGAACCAAGACACATAAAAAGTGTCCAAGGAATATTTGTTCCTGGTTAAATAAATGCCTATTATGTTTGGATAACGGCGCGATTCAGTAGAAATCCACTGGTCACAGTGATATTTTTTGATCTGAAAACACTTTAGCCAACTCAAGGTAAAAAATAGGGCAACTTAAATCATATAGATTTGTACTATACTATCCCTTCTTTCGGCATTTTTCTGCCAAAACAATATCTGAAAAATGGTGATGTATAATTTTGCGTAGTTCATGCGACGTTTGTCCCACGTAGTTCTTTCCAAAAGGGCATGTAAGGATATATATCACGTTGCTTGTACAGCAATTGATGTCGTTCTTTAAGACATATTCTTTATTTGTGGCCTGTTCGACAAAGATACTTGTTACTGGCATGAACTGGCAGATTGAACAGTTTCCACAAGGAAAGGATCCATGAAGAGACGAACCTGTTCCTGTTCTCGTTGAAGGTCTTGTGTAGTGACTTCTTGCAAGATTGTCGCGTAGATTTCTGTCTCTTCTCGCAGTTAGTAGCTGTCTGTGGGGAACAATGCATTGGAGCTTAGGATCAGAAGATAGTATGCTCCAATTCTTATTTAATAAAAACCTAATGTCATGCCACTGATTATTATACGTTGTAATGGCCCGAATTTTATCCTTATTACCATTTTGTTTGTTTTTTGGCTTCAGTAGGTCCCTCCTGTCCTGTTCATTTGCTTTGTTGAATGCTTTGCTGATGACTCTCTTAGGATAACACGGGTGTGAAAACGTTCCGTCAAATCTCCTGCCTGGAGATAAAATCCAAATTCAAACTACAATTTCGCTTAACCCTCAGAAACTGTCCCACCGGGATACTTTCCTTAAGTTGTTGTGGGTGGAAACTAAAACTATTAAAATGCAACAGACTGTTCGTGGCAGTCATCTTTTGATGCAGATTTGTGTGGATCTGATCCCCACTTCGAGTCAATTTGACATCTAATAATTCCATCAAATTTCTGGAAATCTGACAGGTGAGATGTATATTAAACAATTAGTATTCAATTCACTGATAAATTCCTGACAGGTCTCTTCTGACCTAGTCCACAGAAACAGAATATCGTCTATGTACCGGACCAGCCACAGACAGACTCACGGAACCGACAAGTCGGGTACACGTGTTATTCCTCCCACCACTTTAGAAAGAGGTTGGCAAAGGAGGGCGCACAATGTGCACCCATCGCCGCTCCGGAGATCTGCCTGTAGAAGGTCCGGTCAAAGACAAAATAATTCTGTCTAAGTGTAAAGGCCAGTAGGTGGGATTTTAACCCAGGACCCTAGCACTGCAAGGCTTCAGTGCTAACCATTGAGCCAATGTGCTGCCCTCTCTGTTATCCCTCTGATATCTAACATGGTGGAGAAACTTGCACCTACTGCCACTCAGTATCGTCAGCTCCTTTGTGAGAAAATTAATGTATTTGGGCAGCCACTCAGTCTACCAAATAAAATTCCTGAGACGGAAATTGTGGATGGCTTCGCTTCTGGTACTGGGTACCAATACCAAATCACTGGAAATATTCCAGGCTGGTTGGAACCAAGCTGATTCCCACAGAAAAGTACCAGTAGCAAGCTAAAGAGATGGTGGCCTCTATCATCATCACGACTTCACCTAGGCACTATGAACTCTCCTGATGGAGGAGTCTCTCTCTGGGCCCGTCCAACCCTGCCGAGAAGCAGCTCTGGCTAAGAAAAGTGTGTGGGAGGGTTCCTGGAAAGTCTATGGCTGTTTTTTTCTTTTTACTTAGGACTGGATCCGAATAGTCCGTGGCCACATTCACCTGTCCACGTGTTTGTGGTTAGGCTGTCCTTCCCAGTAAGTGCACTGGGGAGGGCACGGGTAATTTTCTGGGACCGTGCTAATGGAAGGCGGTGATGATGCCGGGAGAAAGAGTGGCAGCTGTGGACCGAGTATAGACACCCGGCCGCCAACGGCATGAGGTTGTGAAAAGCTTCAGCTTCCACGAGCCTAAAAGGCAACTGTTATGATAGGCTACAAGCACTAAGGAAAGACAGGAGATCTGTCCCTACAATAGAACTAAGCTAGATCCCTACGATGTAACGGGGAACCTGATCCTGCGATTAGACCCGCTAAAGTCCTCAGCTAGTCTGAACGAAGACCTATAGATGTGACGGAGGGATCCCTACAAGAACTAGGGACTGGGAGAAAGAAGGACACCTCCTAGCAGAAATTGTAGCAGTAAAAAGACTAACACACAACATAGAACATAAAGGTCAAAAGACCTAGCTAAACTGACTGAGAAAGGTTACAAAGCACCTGGCTAGCTTAAGAGTAGAAATTATAATGAAGTCCAGCATGGCCAGAAGGGCAGAGCAGGATTAAATAGGCAAAAAGGTCATGTGACCAGCAAAATAGAAAAAACCTAACAGGAGAGTTCTAACAGTACCCCCTCTTCTAAGAGGATCCTCCGGATCCCCTAGGCCCAGGCTTATCCGGAAACCTCTTGTGAAATGCTCTGACAAGTCTGGAAGCAGAAACATCATCCGCCCTCACCCATGAGTTATCCTCGGGACTGAAACCCTTCCAAGCGACGAGATACTGCAAACTCCCCCTATACCGTCTAGAATTAAGGATGAGGGAAATTTCATATTCCCCGTCCTCCACCACCGGAGGAACAGTGGCAGTGGCATCTCTATCTGATACATCAGCTTTTTTCAATAGAGAAACATGAAACACTGGATTAATCTTCCAGGAGATTGGAACCTCCAACCTAACAGCAGATTGGTTAACTACCTGAAGCACCTTAAAGGGCCCTACAAACTTGGGACCCAATTTTTTAAAAGGAATCCTCAACCGCAGATTCTAAGAGGACAACCAAACCATGTCACCAACCGTAAACAAACCTCTTGACGTTTCCTGTCAAAGTACCTCTTAGATTTTTTGTTAGCCTCCTGAAGATTACCATGCACATCCGTCCAAACTCTCTCCAAATCACCGGAAAAACTCTCCTCCTCAGGCACAGCCGATACCAATTTGGAGAATGACCCAAAAGACGGATGTCTTCCAGAACAACAAAAAAAGGCGAACACCCAGCAGAAGAGGATGTATGGTTGTTAAGAGCAAATTCAGCAAGCGGCAGAAACTCAGACCACCCCTCTTGATTTTCTGCCACAAAACAATGCAAGAACTGCTCAACATCCTGATTCTTCCTTTCTGTCTGGCCATTAGACTCAGGATGATATCCAGATGAAAACGACAAATGAACTCCCAACCTGTCACAAAAGGCACGCCAAAAACGAGCCACGAACTGAGGTCCCCTATCAGAAACAATGTCAGTAGGAACACCATGGAGTCTGACAATTTCCTTGACAAAGGCCTTAGCGAGTGTCTTAGCGCAGGGCAGTTTGATGAAGGGAACCAAGTGACACATCTTGCTAAAACGGTCCACGACCACTCAGATGACCGTGAAACCCTCAGAGGAGGGAAGGTCAGTAATAAAGTCCATAGCCAGATGTGTCCAAGGTGCACTAGGAACCTCCAGAGGGCAAAGCAACCCTGCAGCAGGAGTATGAGAAGACTTAGATCTAGCACACACAGTACATTGACGCACCCACTTAATGACTTCCTTCTGCCATCCAGGCCACCAAAAACTGTGACCCACAAGTCTCTTGGTCTCAGAAATTCCTGGATGACCTGCCAACTGAGACTCATGACACTCAACAAACAAATCTCTCCTAAAGGTCCTAGGCACAAACAACCTCCCATGGGGAGTGTTAGATGGGGCATTCTCCTGTGCTTTAAGAATCTCATCTTCCAAAACGGAGTCCAATGCAGCAATCACAACACCTTCTTGTAAAATGCTCTCCTCCTCCTCAGCACCGACCATGGGAGAAAAGCTGCGAGACAACGCATCAGCTTTAACATTCTTGGTACCAAGGATGTAAGTAACGGAAAAATTAAACCGCAAAAAAAAAAGTGCCCACCTAGCCTGACGGCATTCAAGCGCTTGGCAGCATCAAGATAGATCAGATTTTTATGATCAGTGAAAACCTGAATGGGAAATTCAGCACCTTCCAAGAGATGACGCCAGTGTTCAAATGCGAGCTTAATAGCCAGCAATTCCCGACTACCAATATGGTAATTAAGTTCAGTCTCAGAAAATTTTTTTGAAAAAAAGGCACAGGGATGTACTCCATCCTTGTTTTCCTGAGACAACACCGCACCGACCCCCACAGAAGAAGCATCAACCTCAACCAAAAACGGCTTAGTCACATCAGGCTGCATAAGGATGGGAGCAGAGCTGAACCTCTCCTTTAGAAACACAAACGCTTCAATGGCCTCAGTAGTCCACTGAACCGTATTAGCACCTTTCCTGGTGAGATCGGTCAGTGGTTTAACAATAATAGAAAAATTTTAATGAATTTTCTGAAATAATTGGCGAAACCCAAAAACCTCTGTATCGATTTCAAACCTATAGGCCTAGGCCATTCCTGCACAGCTTGAACTTTCACCGGGTCCATCTCAAAGCCCTCGCTTGTGATAATGTAACCCAAAAAACGAATTCTCTGTACAGCGAACTCACATTTCTCCAGTTTAGCAAAAAGCGAATTGTCAATTAATAACTGTAATACCTCACGTACGCTCCGCCAATGAGACTCCAGACCAGGCGAATAAATCAAAATGTCATCCAAATACACAACCACATTTTTGCCGATCAAAGGTCTAAAGATGTCATTAATAAGATTCTGAAAAAATGCTGGTGCATTGGTAAGACCAAAAGGCATAACCAGATTCTCAAAATGACCCACAGGAGTGTTAAAAGCAGTCTTCCATTCATTACCCTCCTTCATGCGCAACAAATTGTATGCCCCCCGGAGATCAATTTTAGAGAACCACTTGGCCCCCACTAACTGGTTAAACAAATCAGGAATCAATGGCAGTGGGTAGGGATTACATACAGTAATTTTATTAATCTCGCGAAAGTCCAGACAAGGACGTAAACCGCCGTCATTTTTTTTAACAAAAAAAAATCCAACAGCAACATGTGACTTAGAGGGTCTGATATGACCGGCGGCCAAGCTCGTCTGTATGTATTCCTCCAAAGCCTTTCTCTCAGGAATAGTAAGATTAAATAAACGACTTTTAGGAAGAGTCGCTCCAGGGACAAATTCAATGGTACAATCATAGTCTCTATGGGGAGGCAAAATTTGCGACTCCTCCTTAGAAAAAACTTTCCAAAAATCCTGAATAGGTACAGGTAATTCCACTTTATCAACAGCAGCAATGCACCCGTTACAACACTTGTCATAACACTTCGGGCTCCAGGACTTAATTTCATTAGTAGACCAATACAGTACAGGATTGTGCAATTTTAACCAGGGTAACCCCAAAATTACTGGAGAAGGCAAATTATTTAATATCACCAAATCCAAATTTTCTTGGCGAATACCATTAATAGTGAGGGGAAATTCATAAACCTTGTGAGTAACACATTTCAAGGGAGAGCCATCGACAGAAACCTCGGCAATAGGGGAAGACAAAGGTTTGGGTTTTAATTTAAGTTTTTCCAAGAATCCCCCATCAATCACATTCAGAGTAGAACCGCAATCCACAAATACCCAAAATTCAATTAATTCTTCCTGAGCTGCAGTAGTAGCAGAAAGAAATACCCCCTTATTGTTTAAACAGGCTATACGGGCGTAACTGACTTTTTTTTTTTTTCTTTGTTCATACGAAGCACACAGTTCTTAATGAAATGGTCAGATGTTTTGCAATAAAAGCACAAACCTTCAGAAAACCTGCGGTCTTTTTCCTGAGAGCGGGGTGACATCGCCCCAATCTTCATCGGCTCTCCGATGTCAGTACAGACCCTCTCAAGACTAGGAGCTGACATGGCAAAGGATTTACTCTCATTAACCCTTGCACGCAGTCTCCTGTCCACCCGTATAGCAAATTGCATTGCCTCCTGCAAGTTTCCAGGTGTAGGATAAGCAATAAGCAGATCCTTAACCCTTTCACCTAGACCAGCAAGAAACTTTTCAGAGCTGAATCGTTCCACCCCACCTGAGCAGACCACCGACGGAAGTGAGTACAATAATTTTCCACATTACCTGATCCCTGTCTCAAAAGTCTCAATTCCGTCTCAGCTGATGAGACACGATCAGGATCATCATACAACAACCCCAAAGCAGAAAAAAAACTATCCACTGATCTAAAGCACGGATCACTAGGTTGGAGAGAAAAGGTCCATCCCTGAGGTTCTTTGCGCAAGAGTGACATTATGAACCCTATGCGCTGTGATTCAACACCAGAGGATCTGGGTCTCAAACGAAAATACAATAAACAAGCATTTTTAAAGGAAAAAAAATCTTGTTGTTCACCAAAAAATAAATCAGGCAATTGTACCTTTCGCTCCACAAAATGCGCTCCATAACAGCTACTCACGTGTTGTTGGAGCTCGGCCACCTCCAGAGAGAGTCCCTGCAGGCGTTGAGCCAAATCCTGAACCGACACCATGATGAAAACTGGAGGTCTTTCCTTAGAGATATTTTTGGGCTGGACTTACTGTTATGATAGGCTACAAGCACTAAGGAAAAACAGGAGATCTGTCCCTACAAAAGAACTAAGCTAGATCCCTACGATGTAACGGGGAACCTGATCCTGCGATCAGACCCGCTAAAGTCCTCAGCTAGTCTGAACGAAGACCTATAGATGTGAGAGAGGGATCCCTACAAGAACTAGGGACTGGGAGAAAGATGGACACCTCCTAGCAGAAATTGTAGCAGCAAAAAGACTAACACACAACATAGAACATAAAGGTCAAAAGACCTAGCTAAACTGTCTGAGAAATGTTGCAAAGCACCTGGCTAGCTTAAGAGTAGAAATTACAATGAAGTCCAGCATGGCCAGAAGGGCGGAGCAGGATTAAATAGGCAAAAAGGTCATGTGACCAGCAAAATAGAAAAAACCTAACAGGAGAGTTCTAACAGCAACATTTCAAGTGCAAGCAAGCACTAAATATGGCAGAAATATGGCAGTTTAGTATTGTGGCCTGTGGGTGGGTGGGTGGCTGGCTGCATACTTGCACTTGAATTCCAAGTAACACAAAGCTAAGGAGATGGATAATCCAACCATCATGAAAAATTTGGTTGTTGTCTATGAGACCGAGCACAATATTAACCCAGTGACATGCGTCAGTGAGATGTACCGTCCATGGCCACATTCACTTGTCCACGTTTTTGTGGTTAGGCAGTCCTTCCCAATTAAGTGCACTGGGAAGGGCACGGGTAATGTTCTGGGACTCGCTCTTGTGGAAGGCGGAGATGATACCGGGAGAAATACTAGCGGCTGGGGACCGAGTATGGACACCCGGCCGCCGCCACCATGAGGTTGTGGAAAAATTTTGCCTCCACAAGTCTAAAAGGCAACATTTCAAGTGCAAGCAGTCCAGAAATGTGGCAGTTTAGTATTGCGGCCTGTGGGTGGGTGGCTGGCTGCATTACTCAGGCTGGTAGTTTTGGTGCTCTTGCTGATGCTGGCCTGGCAGATGTTTCAAATGGCATTTTTGGGGTTATCTAAACAGTCTTTAAAAAAGAACCAGACTCGGGAAGACCTTGCAGTTATACTGGCAACTTAGGTCGTGTTGGTGTTCAGGGGAGCAGACCTTGTGTCTGTGGCCACCCCACTGCTTGTTCATGCCTGTTGTGATGGTACGCCTCCCTCCCCCTGTGTGGTGCTGTCCTCGCTCTACATGTCCCCTTGCCAGGTTGAGTTAGTGACTTCATCATCCACCGCTTCGTTTTCCACTTCCGCACACTGGTCCTCCTCCTGACTTTCTGTCCATTGTGTCTCATCATTATCCACTTCCTGCGATAGTGTTTGCACTTTCCCACCTTCGGGTGACCATGGCTGCTCAAATCGCTACATGTGATTTTCTGTTGCCCTTCTCGAATCTGGCCGGTTGAGAGACCCAAATTTATCGATGGAAAAGTGAACAACTCTTGGAGTAACCCTGGACTCTAATCTCTCCTTCAAACCAAATATCCAAGCTTTTTCCACTTCCAAGCGGACTGATCAAGAGGCCAGAATCAATAAATGGAAAGATGAACCAAACAGCTCTTCGAAGTGTCCAAGTGTGGCATCAGTTGTCCCAGGGCACTCGGAATGGTGGGAGGAAGGAGGAACAGGGTGAGGAAGATGCCGCACATTTCTCAACCACAAATCTACAAAAACACTAGTGCACGCGCTCATCATCTCCCTTCTTGACGACTGCAACCTTCTGCTCTGTGGCCTACTTTTTAACACACTCACATTCCTCCAGTCTATCCTAAACTCTGTTGCCTGACCAATTCACCTGTCCCCTCGCTATTCTCTGGCCTCTCCTCTCTGTCAATCCCTTCACTGGCTCCCCATTACCATGAGACTCCATTTCAAAATCCTAACCTTGGAATGCAAAGGTATCCACAACCAGTCTCCTCCATACATCGGTGTCTCCTGGTGCTTACCTGCAAGCAACCTCCAATCCTCACATGATCTTCTTCTCTACTCCCCTCTTATCTCCTCTTCCCACAATCGCATACAAGATTTCTCCCGTGCATCCTCCCTTCTCTGGAACTCTCTTCCCCACCATTTCTGACTCTTGCCTACTGTTGAAACCTTTAAAAGGAGCTGAAGACCCACTTCTTGCGTACAACCTGCAGTAACCCTCGCTCCACCATACCGCTGCAAGACCAGCTCTAACCGCACCTACTGTATCCTCACCCATGCCTTGTAGACTGAGCCCTCACGGGCAGAGTCCTCTCCTCTCCTGTACCAGTCATTGTCACATTTTTGTTCAAGATTATTGTAATTGTTTTTGCGATGTATACCCCTTTTTCACATGTAAAGTGCCATGGAATAAATGGCGATAAAGTAATAATAATAATGTGATCCAGACTCACATCTACTGAGACTGGACCATGTGGAACACAGGGTGGTGGTGGTGGCAAACCGACTGGAACCTTTATCTGCTACCAGCCAACTACCTTTTCACACTGGTTTCAATAGTGGTGTTCTGCGGCCCCCTAGAAATTGGGACAGGAAGGTAGTTCGACATGACGTGGGTGTTTGTTGTGCTCCCTCAGCAAGCACAGTTTCATCTTGCCCAATGTCTCTGCATGGACTATCACCATCACCATAACGTCCACTTCCCCATCCCTTGACACTCACCTTGCCCATTTTAAATGGAGTTTAAGATTTGTCACATTGCCAAAAATGTCTGTATTATTACCAAAGTAATATAGGATCACGTCTGATGAGACCACAGTTTTAAGTATTGCCCTGAGAGTCAGAGATGCTTCCACGGGTCTTCCCCATGCTGTTCCCATGTCACACACCACATGGCCAGAAAAGGTTGTAAAATGTTAAAATTACATTTCCCGGTGAATGCTATTGTCTTGGTTGAAAGCAATGCAAAAGTGCATAAACGCATCAAAAACGCTACGTGTGAACATAGCCAAAAGTGTGAAGGAGCATTTTTGTTTTTGTATATTTATTTTGCCTTATATACAAGTCAGTACCCTGGAAAGGATGTTTCATAACATATTTCCCAGGAAAATCCATTTTGGTTTCGTTTTTGTATGTTTTATTGTGAGTCCATAAAAGTGGAGTAATACCTCTGACAAGATTGTTGACAGCAGTGACCTGGGAGTCTGAAATGCTTCCAGGTTTCTTCCCAATGCTGTTCCCATGCCATTTGAGCAATATTTCCATCGATTTGGGCTTTTTTTAGGCCCTCTGCAAACCCCCGGGGGGACCGCCAGAAAAATGCTCTAGTTTCCCATAGACTTACATTGGTTTCGTTACTTGGACCGAGCACTCGAGCTTTCCAATTTGCTCGACCCAAGCAATGAGTACCCGATCATTTGAGTGCTCGCTCATCACTAAAGATTACCTTAGGTACTTATTGATATAAGGGCACATGAAACAATGAGTACATAAAGATATGGGACAAAAGAGAACCAATATGAGATCAACTGTACCCCATCTAGGTAGCAAGAATGAAAATGTAGGAAGGGCTCTTAGGTCATCTAGTAAAGGAAAAAGATGTGGCTAGATAAACATTAAACCCCAGATAAAATGAAAATTACAAAAGGAGAGGCAAAATGTATCACGTCACAAGTAATGCAAAATGAAGACTTTATCAAATAAAGATGGTGTTATAATAAAGATGTCATACATAGGATAAGCTATGAAGAGATGGTCAAATATACAGTAACAGTGTAAGCTTGGATATCACTTTCAAAATCCCTAAAAGAACAGTTCTTATTCATCAAATTGAGATATGTCCAGAAGATATAGATGCTGAGGGCAAGTGGTGTAGAAACCATCCTGGAAATACAGCGTACAATATGAACAATGCTGGTAGATCAATCCGAAGAAAGGATTGTAGTAGAATGTGTTTTTTCCAAGAGTACGGCATCCTTTCCAAGCAGTACTTGCATATCCAGGCGCGAGATGTCAAGATCTTAAGTGTGAAAATGGATCCAGACATTTTATACTAGAAAAGATGGAAAATTCAAATCAGCCAGGTGATAAAATGAAATGGAGCAATTGCTCATTCCCCCAAAAAGCCCGTAAAAAGAAGTTCTTCATTCAGTCAGAATAGTGCCACCGAGTGGAGTTCAAAAGTCCACCAGGACTCAACTTGGAATAGTTTTTTGTTCAAACTACTGCCTCGACCACAATTGCCGCCATGATGAGCTTAAAAAAAAGTGAGGCTACGGAAGTAAGGGACTTACCCTTATCGGTATACGAGGCGGCCAGGTTAATTGTGGAAAGATGTTTCTGGATACGCTTTCTCAGTTCCTGAGATGTTTGGCCAACGTATACCTGAAATGATAGCATAAATTACTGATTTGGTCTTGTAGTTGATGTATGATCTGAGGGCAAACTGCTTAGAATCATTGGGGTTGATAAAGTGATCTCATGTGGAGTGTATATGTTGACAAATATTGCACTTGCCACAGGGAAAAGAACCTTTGAGACTTATGCCTCTGTTTAATTTATGGGTAGGTCTCTGAAAATGACTCTGCGTAAGGATATCCCCTAAATCAGGGGCCTTCTGTGCCGTCACCAGTGGGCGATCCTCAATAACAATTGTTTATCGGTGGTCAGGATGCCCCAGTGCTTCTGTAAGATACTGCTTACCTGACCCTACTGATCCACACAATTAGTGATGAAGCGGAGTTTGGTGTCCTGGTGTCGGAGTCACAGAATGAGAAGAGAATCTTGAGTATGAACTTTGGATCTCTGAAAAGTCATAGAGATGAGCTTTTTTGGATAATCCCTTGCTTTAAGCTGATCCGTGAGATTACTGGCTTGCCTTCTGAAGTCCAAGTATCGGGTACAGTTCTGTCTGGTTCTGAGGAAATGACCTGTGGGGACTCCTTTTCTAGGATTGAAGGGGATGAAAACTCCGAAATTGGAGGAGACCATTTGTGGCTGTCGGCTTCCTATACAAATCCATAACCAGACTTCCTTCCTCTATGGAGATGGTAAGATCAAGGAAAGTGGCAGAGGTAGTGGACATAAGAATGTAAAAAAAATGTTTAAAGTATTGGAATTCAAAAAATTAAAAAGTACCTAGCCACATGAAGAAAACATCGTCGATGTAACAATGCCAAGATAGAACCTTTTTGTTGAATCAAGGAGATGGAAAAGCCATGGTTGTCTCCCACCACCCGAGGAAGAGGTTTGCGAAGGCAGGGGCACATCATGCCCCCATGACCACACCGGGTATCAGCCGGTAGTTAGTCCTGTCAAAAAGAAAATAATTGAGTTACAGGACAAAATCAAGAAGGCCAATAATAAAAGAATCGTGCATATACATTCAGATGTTTTCTGTAGGTCTAGAAAAAAAGTTACCACTTTCATACCGTCAGCATGATTGATATTAGAGTACAACGACTCAACATCACAGGTGACAAGATGTGCTTGCGGGGGAACGAAAATATCCTTGCTTATGCCGACAAAATGCAAGGTGTCCTGAACATAGGATAGTAGTCTGGAAAAAATAGGTTAAAGGAAAAAATCGATGTAACTCCCGGCCTTTTCACATAAGCTACCAATACTAAAAACTATTGGCTGGCCCGGTGGTATTGCGATATTTTTGTGGACTTTGGGCAGCATGCAAAAAGTAGAGACAACCGGTATGTCCACCCACATGTATTTCTTTTCTTTAGTCGTATTGATTCAAAGATTGCATGCCAACGTTAAGAGATTCTGGAACTTCGAGGTAAAAATCAGAGTAGGATCCAAGGGTAACTGTTGATAGAACCTACGGTCCCCCAATTGGCGGTGTCCCTCCTCAAGGTACATGTGGACCGGCCAAAGAACCAAATTGCCCCCCTTTTCCGCCTCTTTTATTAAAAATGAGTTGTTGTTCTTAAGACCAGAAAGGGCCCGCCTTTCAGATGTAACCAAATTGTCATTCCTCCCAACAAGGGGAGGCAAATTAATGATGCTGGTTTTAACCATTTTGAAAAAAATTCAGATAGCTGGAACCAAAGAGAAAGGGGGGCAAGCCACAGATTTATTTTTAAACAGAAAAGGTCTCCTACCTGCACCTGACTCATTTTCAAAAAGAAGGTATACAAGGTCGTGGAATGCCTGGCGTTCATCTTCAGCAAGGGTGCTAATCATGTTCGGCTTATTGTACATGGATCTGAAAAGATCTTTTACCAGCAGAAATTTATCCATAGTCTGTACGGGGGAGAATGTCAAGCCCCTCTGAAGTACCGAAATCTCAGTAGCTGAAGGAGTAAAATTGGGCAAGTTAATTATTTGTAGGCCATTAGGTGATGTGGATTCATACCTGGTAGTGGGGGACAGGAGGGGTAGATGGTCAGCTACCGATGATGTCATTGATTGGACTGATGTGGCGGTCTCTTCCCCTTTTTATGGGTAATGCGTGTGAACACGTTTCCTAATACCCTGGTCTCTTCTGGTCTGGTGTCAATGTCTCTCTCGGTTGAACAATCCGCAGCAAATCTGCAAATATATTTATACCTTCGTTTTTGCTGCGGATTTGACTCAATACAAATCTATGGGTGAAAAACGCTGCAGAAGCACACAAAGAATTGACATGCTGCAGATTTAAACACAATGACAATCCTGACAATCCTGACAGGAAAATTCCTTATCATGTGCACAGCACTTCAGGATTGTCATTGCACTAGCTGGCACATGAATTACCTAGCAGTTTGGGTCCATTTCAATGTGGAAAAAATGCCGCAAAAATGAATCAAAGACACACAGTGTGCACATAGCCTTACATGACACTGTAGGTACACACTTCAGAGATATAACTGATGTCTTTCCGATATGTATGACATATTGTGTGGATATGTCATACATTTTAGATGAGACTCTTTTAGAATGAAGAAGAATCCAGGCAAAATCTCTAACCAACTACATTTGATTAGTTTGCCACTGCGTTTAATACATGAATTGACATTAGCACACTGTATTCTCAAAGATTTAATTTTTAAATAATTTTGTACAGCTAATACATCTCTTAAGCTTTTTGTACACTCTCATCCACACATAAACTATTGACGAGTTAGAGAATATGCACCCTAGTTTAGTAAATCAACTTTTCATCCACCTATTTTATTGTTTTTTTTTTGGCTATTTTTATTTATTTATTTAATTATTTTTTTGAGGAAGGGGGATTATTGAGGTGTAATATCAGTTATGTATACCAATAAAAAAAAATAAAATATGAGGTGCTAAGGACATGCAGATATGCAACAAAAATATCTAAGCATGTTAACCTTTGTATTAGAGTAGATATACTGTACCCTTCATTGAAGTTATAACAAACATTTTTGTGTTAATAAAACTGGTAATACAATGTAACGCCTATCTATTGAACACTTAATCAGTTAAAGGGAATCTGTCAGCAGGTTTTTGCTACCTCATCTGAGAGCAGCATGATGTAGGCAGAGAAAGTCTGAATCCAATGTTTCCAATGTTGTATCACTTAGATTACTGTATGCAACCATTCTGACACAATCATAGTTTTTAGATTTAGCAATGCAGCAGAGCTAAAAAATCGAACCCGCCCATACCAGGCTTCTGTAGTAATGTTTCCCATCCTGTAATAATGTCCCCCATTCTGTAATAATGTCCTTTATCTTGGCCCTCATCCTGTAATAATGTGCCCCATCCTGTAATAATGTCCCCCATCCTCGCCTCTTTCTGTAATAATGTGCCCCATCCTGGGCCCATCCTGTAATAATGTCCCCCATCTTAAGCCACTTCCTTTCATAATGTCCTCCATGCTGGCCTGTTCTGTTATAATATCCCCATCCTGGCCCCTTCCCTTAATAATGTCTCCCTTACTGGGCACTTCCTTTTATAATGTCATCTATCCTGGCCCCATTCTGTAATAATATACTCCATCCTGTAGTAACGGGCCCCATCCTGTAATAATGTTCCCCAACAAAGGTCCATTTCCTGTAATAATGCCCTCCATCCTGTAATAATGTTTCCCATACTGACCCCTTCTTGTAATAATGTTCCATTATGGTCGCTTTATTTAATAATGTTCTCCATCGTGGCCTCTTTATTTAAAAATGTCCACCTTTCTGGTACCTTGCTGTAATAATGTCTCCCACCCTTCCTTTAATAATGTTCCCTGTCCTGGTGATCAAATAAAGAACATTTAACCATAAAAAAATAAACAAGTCTCTTACTTTTCATTGCTCCTGCCAAAAGCAGTAAACTCTTCCTCATCCATAGCTGGAGCAAGAGGCAGTGCATGGCAGTGACGAAGGTCTCTGATAGGCAGGCGGCATTTATTGCTATTGCAGTGCAGGGAGCTGGTGGATCATTGCGCCACCATACAAATCAGCTGAATTTTTGTCCAAACAAGCACTTTTAGCTGAAAATGGAGCTGGCATTGGTGAGCCCCTTGACGGCACAGACCTTGTCGTGGTTGCTCTTCTGTGGCCACGATGTTTACGTCCTTGGTTGGAACCCCAAAACATATATATTTTTATAAAGCTATTGTAGAAGGATTTAAAACACTTAGACTGATATGAAAGCCTTAGTAGCTTCATGTACAGTATTATAGTTTATTTGCTTCCTAAATCCAAAAATAACCAAAAAAAAATAAAAATGGAACAAAAATGTGCCAGCATTGAAAGAGAGTGAAAGAGAGAGAGATTTGATGAAGACATCAGCAACCAGCATCATGGTTTCAAAGAATTCATGTCCAACATGTCTTATCAGGCTGGACATGTCCTTATGAGATCAGTTGTAACATATCTAGAAATTATTGTTATATTATCAAAGTGTCCAAAGTATTTAACATTTTAGTGGCATGCTCCATGCATTTGAGGCACAGAAATTTTGATTTTCACCCCTTGGCACATATTGTCATAAATGTACACTGTACAGTATATCTATCCCGAGGTCCGCATGTGTGGAGCAGGCTCAGGAGCTTAGTCCACTCCACGCGTGGCAGATGCTGGCTGTGTTACACAACTGGCACCTGGTTGTAACATTAGTGCTCTTTAACCATATAGATGCTGCTGTCAATCACTGACAGTGGCATTTAAATTGAGCATTTGGATGGAGTGATTACAGTGTGTTGTTTTCCATGGACTTCTGAATGTCCCTATGGCTTCCATCTTGGTACTCATGTGAAGCTCAACCACGTGCTGGGCTTCATAAGAGACCATCATTTACACTATATATTGGAATAAATTAGTAAAAGCAAATTGCAAAGAGAAACCATGCCAGAATGGCAGTTTTTATTACATAATTTCATCCTACTTCAATTTTTTTCTGTACATTACATGGTAAAGGGAATGGTATCATTCAAAACTAAAACTCATTCCGCAAAAAACAAGTCTTCATATGGTTACTACAATGGAAGAATAAAGTTATGACTCTTGGAAGGAAGGGGGGGGGAGTGAAATTGTGAAAATAAACAATCGACAATGAAGAGTGAAGTGGTTAGGAACCAGTGCCATAAAGAATAACAGTGATTGAAAGCTATGCCCACCCATGAGAATACTATTGTGATTAAAAGCCAATGTCCTGCAGCAATAGCAAATATCAGAAATAACTCTTATCTTTGCTGTTTAATTGCGTTGATGCCAAGTTTACTAAATAAGTATCTAATTTATTAAAATAAAGGGCAAGAATGACACATTTAAATCAGTAAAGAGCAATACTATCTACAGGCTCTACAGCATTAATAAGCAAAGGTTAAGGACATTAACCCAAAGATCATGGAAATGTTATGTGGCAAACACCAAGTCTAGCAGAGCCATGGAATCAGGAGTATGCTATTTTTAACCAGCAGCAACAGAAGTTACATTTTTGTTTTAAGACCCTCACCTCAATGTATGTCTATATTGTTTATCTCTTATGAGGTGAAAATTAGAACAAAAGTTTTGAAAATACAAATCAGAATTTTTTCGGAATTTTTTTATTTTATGGAATTAACTGAAGTTAAGACAAGATAGTAAAGAAGTTTCAACTGCAATTAAGTTTCATTCTTAAATGATTTAACTGTGGCAGTGTACCATAAATAAATTATATATGAAGATTATAAAATAAGTCAGCATTAAAACTTGAATTGCATCTGATTTTACGACATCAAGTCAAGGATACTTCAATGATTCAGTAACTGTCTTCCAACACTGTCAAAGTTATGCTACAAAGAGATAGATCTATGGCTCAAAAACATCTGCTGAGGCTTTTTTTTCAAGCATTTTTGCACTAAAAGCTGAATGTTAACCATATTGTATTTACTCAAAAGACCATATGTCAGAACTCCCAAGTGATACTTTTTAGGTGGGTCAGCACAGCAATAGCATTATGCCATGTGGGTGATTCAGGTACAACGACTAATTCTACATGCAAGTTGTTGTTTTTTTTTAAATATACTATCAAAGACATATTTGTATTTATACATCCTAACTTCCTTAAAATAAATTTGAAATGTATTAATTTCAGATTTTATAACTCAGTAGTTATTGCAGGCTAAAATCTGGTATGTGTCATTGCATCGAGATGTTGACAATGTAAGAAGAAAGGTAAATATTCTTTCAACTAAATCTCACTGAGCAAAGCAATAAGTCAACATCAGTCAACAAACAAAAAGTCATTGCACAGCAATACAATCAAATCAAAGAAAAAAATTGTTATGGTTCACAACACAATACAAGTTAAAAAGTGTAGACTACATATTGTACAGTCATCTATTTATCTATCTATCTATCTTTCTATCTATCTATCTTCAATCTACACTAAGTTAATATTTATAGTCTTTTTTTATTATTTTCTAAATCTTAAACTTTTCTGTGTGAAGACATGATACTTTAAATTGATATCTAAGTGATATACACTATCAAAACCAAATGTACGTAAGTGTTATAAGTTGACCAAATGACCTTCTTTTCTCATATTTTAGATAAATTCTGAATACTATATTTCATGTAAGACCTTTCTCATAAGACTACACATTTTTTCCAAAAAGGAAAAGGAGAAAAGAAATCAAAAATACATTAAAGCATATCAAGGTCATAAATATCTCTCATCTTTTTTTAGCATACAGCATGAATGCACTTTTGAATGCTATTTTATAGTTTATGTACGTAGAGTTGAATAGCTTTGCAAATATATTTCATTACAAATATTGAACTTTTCATATTCATTACGTACTCCTCTGCCTGTAACATATATCAGAGCTGTATTTATAATTCTGGTTTCTTCAGAGCTGAAATCTCCCTGCATTTCTTACTAGTTCAATGTTTGAAATTGTTTGTTTTGGAGATTTGTAGTTTAGGGTTGAACCAGGTAGGGGAATTTCAGAGATTGTGGGTGTTTCATCCTGAAGTAGTTGTCTAAGGCCACGGCCCCACTATCAGTATTTGGTCAGTATTCGGACAGTATTTTTTCTCAGGCGTGGGAGACAAAACCAGGAATGGGTGATAAATGCAGAATTGGTGCACTGCTTCTATTATACCTTTTCTCTGATTGTTCCTCACCTGGTTTTGGTTCCCACTCCTGTGAAAAAATACTGACCAAATACTGATAGTGGGGCGGTGGCCTTACTGTATAAAAAGTAAATAAAATAACTTATTTTTGTTTTTGATTTCTTTTAAAGATGTGTAGATCATCCTAAAACATCTTGTGGTCTGGTTCCCACACAGGAAATACTTTCTCTCCCCTTTCTGTGTATCAGTAATGTCTATTAATTTATAGGGAAGGCTGTGTGGCTCAGTTCATTGGCTATAACATTCCTTTTTTTATCATGGTGGTGGTCTTGTTAGTTAATAACTTTCATTCATTTTTTAGTATGACAACTCTGTTAAAACACTCTGTATATCAGACTGTTAGGGCACTCTGCACCAGGCTGTTAGGACAATGTGCACCAGGCTGTTAGGGCACTCTACACCAGGCTGTAAGACCACTCAGCACCAGGCTACTAGGGCAATGTGCACCAGGCTGATAGAGCACTATGCATGAGGCTAATAGGGCACTCAGCACCAGGCTTTTAGGGCACTCTGAAGCAGGCTTTTAGGGCAATGTGCACCAGGTTGTTAGGGCACTTTACACCAGGATTTTAGGGCACTCTGCACCAGGCTGTTAGGGCACTGTACACTAGACTGTTAAAGCACTCTACATCAGGCTGTTAGGACATGCTGCACCAGGCTGTTAAAGCCCTCTACACTAGGCTGTTAGGGCAATCTGCACCAGGATGTTAGGTCAATGTGCCCCAGGCTGATAGGGCACTCTGCACCAGACTGTTAGGTCAATGTGCACCAGGCTGTTAGGGCACTCTACACGAGGCTATTAGGGCAATGTGCACCGGGCTGTTAGGGCAATGTGCTCCAGGCTGTTAGGCCAAGGTGCACCAGGCTGTTAGGGCAAAGTGCACCAGGCTGTTCGGGCAATCTACATCAGGCTGTTAAAGCACTCTACATTAGACTGTTAGGGCACTCTGCACCAGGCTGTTAAAGAATTAAACACCTGAGTGTTAGGGCACTCTGCACCAGGCTGTTAGAACAATGTGCATCAGGCTGATAGGGCACCCTGTACCAGGCTGTTAGGACAATCTGCACCAGGCTGTTAGGCCAAGGTGCACTAGACTGTTAGGGCACTCTACACCAGGCTGTTAAAGCATTTTACATCAGACTGTTATGCCACTCTGCACCAGGCTGTTAAAGAACTATACACCAGGCTGTTAGGGCACTCTGCACCAGGCTGTTAGAGCAATGTGCATCAGGCTGTTGGAGCAATGTGCACCAGGCTGCTAGGGCACCCTGCACCAGGCTGTTATGGCACTCTGCACCTGGCTGTTAGGACAATCTGCACCAGGCTGTTAAAGAACTCTACACCAGGCTGTAAGGGCACTATGCACCAGGCCGTAAGGGCACTATGCACCAGGATATTAGGGCATTCAGCACTAGCAGGTAGGGCACTATGCACCAGGTTGTTAGGACAATTTGCACTAGGCTGTTAGGAAACTCTACACCAGGCTATTAGGGCATTGTGCACCAGGCTGTTAGGGCAATGTGTACTGGGCTGTTAGGGCACTTAGCACCAGGCTATTAGGGCACTTTACACCAGTCTGTTAGGGCACTCGCCACCAGGCTGTTAGGGCACTCGACACCAGGCTGTTAAGGCAATGTGCACCAGACTGTTAGGGCAATGTGAACCTGGCTGTTAGGTCAATGTACACCAGGCTGTTAGGGTACTCTGCGCCAGGCTGTTATGGCAATGTGCACCAGGTTGCTAGGGCATTGTGCACCAGGTTGTTAAGGCACTATGCACCAGGCTGTTAAGGCACTCTGCAACAGACTGTTATGCAATCTACACCAGAATGTTAAAGCACTCTACATTAGGTTGTTAGGGCAGTCTATACCAGACTGGTAAAGCACTGTACATCAGTCTGTTAGGACACTTGCACCAGGCTGTTAAAGCACTCTGCACCAGGCTGTTAAAGCACTCTGCACCAGGCTGTTAGGGTACTCTGCACCAGACTGTTAAGGCACTCTGCATCAGAATGTTAGGGAAATGTGCAGCATGCTGTTAGGGAACTCTACACCTGGCTACTAGGGCACTCTGCACCAAGCTTTTAGTGCACTCTGCACCAGGCTGTTAGGGCAATGTGCATCATGCTGGTAGGGGACTCTGCACCAGGCTGTTAGAGTACACTGCACCAGGCTGTTAGGGAGAAGTGCACCAGGCTGTTAGGGCACTATGCACCAGGCTGTTAGGGCACTATGCACCAGGCTGATAGGGCACTCAGCACCTGGCTGATAGGGCACTCAGCACCTGGCTGATAGGGCAATGTGCACCAGGATGTTAAGGCAATGTGCACCACACTAATAGGACAATGTGAACCAGCCTGTTAGGGCACGCTACACCAGGCTGTGAGGGCACTCTACACCTGGCTATTAGGGCACTCAGCATCAGCCTGTTCGGGCACTCTACACCAGCCTGTTAGGGCATTGTGCACTGGGCTGTTAGAGCAATGTGCACTGGGCTGTTATTGCACTATGCATCACGCTATTAGGACACTCTACACCAGTCTGTTAGGGCACTCGGCACCAGGCTGTTAGGGCACTCTGCACCATGCTGTTATGACAATGTGCACCAGGTTGTTAGGGCAATGTGCACCAGGTTGTTAAGGCACTATGCACCAGGCTGTTAAGGCATTCTGCACCAGACTGTAAGGGCACTCTATACCAGAATGTTAAACAGGAGAGTGACCCGAAGGTCAAAAATTGAACGATACTAGTTCATCAATCTGTGAAAAAATATAAATAACTTTATTAAAGTCAATAATTAGGGACAGGTGGAATAAGGTGCGTAGGACAAATCAATTAAAAGCAACACCTAAGGTGCTCATAGTGGCAGGTACTGGATTAATATATTAAATATAAGGATATGCAAAGAGTATACACAATACACAGTACACACTGTAGTAAATCACATGCTATCCATAGGTTATGTTGCTTAATTTGCATACATTGTATTGTCCACATAAGCATAGCATTATATTACCTCAATCACTTAGAGTCTAGACCAGCCACGTAGGGCACCTCCCCCATAAAAATAACACCTAAAGTGCTCATGGTGGCAGGAACTGGATTAATATATTAGGTTGCTAAATATAGGGACATGCAATGAGTATACACAGTATACAGTGCAAAATGTGAGAAGTCACATGCAATTCATAGGCCATGTGGCTATATATCATCGATTTACATAAATTATGTTATCTCACATAACCATAGCAGTATAACCATTGCATTATATTACCTCAATCTCTTAGGATCCAGACCCGCCAAACAGTGCACCTCCCCCAACTTGTGTTTTGGCTTGAGCCTTTCTCAAGGGGTGTGAGAATGTTAAAGCACTCTACATTAGGCTGTTAGGGCAGTCTACAACAGACTGTTAAAGCACTATACATCTGTCCATTAGGACATTTGCACTAGGCTGTTAAAGTACTCTGCACGAGGCTGTTAGGGCACTCTGCACCAGGCTATTAGGTCAATGTGCCCCAGACTGTTAAGGCACTCTGCACCAGACTGTTAGGGCAATGTGCACTAGGCTCTTAGGGCAATCTGCACCAGGCAATTACGGCTATGTGCACCATGCTGTTAGGGCAATGTGCACCATGCTGTTAGGGCACTCTACACCAGGCTTCTAGGGCACTCTGCACCAAGCTGTTAGTGCACTCTGCACCAGGCTGTTACGGCAATGTGCACCATGCTGTTAGGGCACTCTGCACAAGGCTGTTAGAGTACACTGCACCAGGCTGCTAGGGAGAAGTGCACCAGGCTGTTAGGGCACTATGCACCAGGCTGTTAGGGCACTCAGCACCAGGCTGATAAGGCACTCTACACCAGGTTGTTAGGGCAATGTGCACCAGGATTTTAAGGTAATGTGCACCAGGCTGATAGGACAATGTGAACCAGCCTGTTTGGTCACTCTGCACCAGGTTTTTAGGGCACTCTGCAACAGGTTATTAGGCAATGTGCACCAGCCTTTTAGAGCACTCTGAATCAGTTTATAAGGGCACTCTAAACCAGGCTGTTAGGGCTCTATACACCAAGCTATTAAAGCACTCGGCACCAGGCTGTTAGGGCACTCTACACCACACTGTTGGGGCAACGTGCACCAGGCAGTGAGGGCAATGTGCACCAGGCTGCTAGGGCACTCTGAATCAGTTTGTTAGGGCACTCTGAACCAGGCTGTAAGGGCAAAGTGCACCAGGCTGTTATCGCTCTATACACCAAGCTATTAAAGAATTTGGCACCTGGTTGTTAGGGCACTCTACAGCTGACTGTTAGGGCACTCTGCACCAGGCTGTTAGGGCACTCTGCACCAGATTGTTAGGGCACTCTGCACCAGGCTGTTAGGGCACTCTGCACCAGGCTTAAGGCACTCTGCACCAGGCTGTTAGGGCAATGTGCACCTGACTGTTAGGTCACTGCAGCAGGCTGTTAGGCCACTTTGCACCAGGCTGTTTGGGCAAAGTGCACCAGGCTGTTAGAACACTATGCACTAGGTTGTTAGGTCAATGTGCACCAGGCTGTTAGGTAAATGTGAACCAGGGTGTTAAGGCACTCTGCACCAGGCTGTTAAAGCACTCTTCATCAGGCTGTTAGGACACTCTGCACCAAGCTGTTAGGGAAATGTGCACCAGGCTGTTAGGGCACTGCACCAGGCTGTTAGGTCAATGTGCACCAAGCTGTTATGTCACTCTACACCAGGCTGTTAGGGTACTCTGTACCAGGCTTTAAGGCCACTCTGCACCAGGCTGTTAGGGCAATATGCACGAGACTCTGAATCAGTTTATTAGGGCATTCTGAACCAGGCTGTTACGGCAAAGTGCACCAGGCTGTTAGGGCTCTATACACCAAGCTATTAAAGAACTTGGCACCTGGTTGTTAGGGCACTCTACACCACACTGTTGGGGCAACGTGCACCAGGCAGTGAGGGCAATGTGCACCAGGCTGCTAGGGCACTCTGAATCAGTTTGTTAGGGCACTCTGAACCAGGCTGTTATGGCAAAGTGCACCAGGCTGTTAGGGCTCTATACACCAAGCTATTAAAGAACTTGGCACCTGGTTGTTAGGGCACTCTACACCAGACTGTTAGGGCAAAGTGCACCAGATTGTTAGGGCACTCTGCACCAGGCTGTTAGGGCACTCTTCACCAGACTGTTAGGGCACTCTGCACAAGGCTGTTAGGGAACACTGCACCAGGCTGTTAGGGCACTCTGCACCAGGCTTAAGGCCACTCTGCACCAGGCTGTAAGGGCAATGTGCACCAGACTGTTAGGTCACTGCAGCAGGCTGTTAGGCCACTCTCCACCAGGCTGTTTGGGCAAAGTGCACCAGGCTGTTAGAACACTATGCACTAGGTTGTTAGGTCAATGTGCACCAGGCTGTTAGGTAAATGTGCACCAGGGTGTTAGGACACTCTGCACCAGGCTGTTAATGCACTCTTCATCAGGCTGTTAGGGCACTCTGCACCAAGCTGTTAGGGAAATGTGCACCAGGCTGTTAGGGCAATGCACCAGGCTGTTAGGCCAATGTGCACCAAGCTGTTATGTAACACTACACCAGGCTGTTAGGGAACTCTGTACCAGGCTTTAAGGCCACTCTGCACCAGGCTGTTAGGGCAATATGCACGAGACTGTTAGGACAATGCACCAAGCTGTAACGCCACTCTGCACCAGGCTGTTTGGGCAAAGTGCATCAAACTGTTAGGGCACTATGCACAAGGCTTTTAGGGCACTCAGCACTAGGCTGTTAGGTCAAGGTGCACCAGGTTGTTAGGGTAATGTGCACCAGGCTGTGAGAGCAATGTTCACCAGGCTGTTAGGACACTCTGCAACAGGCTGTTAAAGCACTCTTCATCAAGCTGTTAGGGCACTCTGCACCAGGCTGTTAGGTCAATGTGCACCAGGTTGAGAATAGAATGGCGGCACAACCGATGATATGATTTTTATACAGGCTGGGTCACAATATTTGGCATGGCTGTGATGACTCTGGAAGTGCCCATAGCCTTAAAGTTTATTGATTTGCTGTTCTGCAGTTATTCAACAAATTTTATTCGGAAATCATATCCAAACAGTACAACAGACTTCCAGGAGAAGTCCGTGTTCAGAGTTCAGCACTAGACACTAGGTGTCCGGTACGAACCCCAAACTTTACAGTCCAGATTCACTCATCTCTACTAATAATTTATGATCTTCATACAGTAATTATGTCACCCCTGTTATAATTATGGTTATAATTATGCCCCCCCAACCTGGCCCCCTTCCTTTAATAATGTCTCCATGCTGTAATAGTCCCCCATCCTTTAACAATGTCCCCATATCCTTTAACAATGTCCCCATACTGTCACCATTCATTAATAATGATTCCCATCCTGTAATAGTATCTCTATCCATTTATAATATCTCCCATCCTGTCCTCATTATTTAATAACTAGATGGTGGCCCGATTCTAACGCATCGGGTATTCTAGAATAGGTATGCGGCCGACCGGGCGCAAGCAGCAAAGCGGTGTTTACATTTGGCGCAAAAATCGCTGATTGGTCGAGGCTGGCAACCGCGACCAATCAGCAAAGCGGTGTTAAAATTTGGCGCCTATATCGCAGATTGGTCGCGGCCGGCAGTCGCGACTAATCAGAAGAGCGGGGTTTAAATTTGGCGCCAATAATGCTGATTGGTCACAGCCAGCGAACGCAACCCATCAGCAGAGCGGGGTTTAAATTTGGCGCTAATAATGGTGATTGGTCATGGCCGTGACCAATCAGCAGAGCGGTGTTTAAATTTGTCGCCAATAATGCTGGTTATTCATGACCGGTAACCGCGACCAATGAGCAGAGCGGTGTTTAAATATGGCGCCAATATCGCTGATTGGTCGCGGCCGGCCACCGCGACCAATCAGCGAAGCGGTGTTTAAATTTGGTGCCAATATCGCTGATTGGTCACGGCCGGTGGTTGCGACTAATCAGCAGAGTGAGGTTTAAATTTGGCGCCAATACTGCTGATTGGTCGCGGCCGGCCACCGCGACCAATCAGCAGAGTGGGGTTTACATTTGGCACCAAAATCGCTGATTGGTCACGCCCTGCGGGAGCGACCAATCAGCAGAGCGGGGTTTAAATTTTGCGCCAATACTGCTGATTGTTCGCGGCCGGCGACCGCGACCAATTAGCAGAGCATTGTTTAAATTTGGCGCCAATCTCACTGATTGGTCGCGTCTGCCGTCCACGACCAATCAGCAGAGCGTTGTTTAAATTTGGCGCCAATCTCGCTGATTGGTCGCGGCTGGCGTCCGCGACCAATCAGCAGAATGTTGTTTAAATTTGGCGCCAAGCTCGCTGATTGGTCGCCGCTGGCGTCCGCGACCAATCAGCACAGCAGTGTTTAAATGTGGCGGCAAGATTGGTGATTGGTCGCGGCCGCTTTTTAAATGTGGCGCCCAAATCGGTGATTGGTCGCGGGCAGCGGCCGCGACCAATCAGCAGAGCGGTATTTAACTTTAGCACCAAGATCACTGATTGGTCGCGGGCGGAGAGCGCGACCAATCAGCGAATCGTATTGATGAGGACCGGGGAGCGCCGCTGCCTGTGCGGATACTTCCGCTGCGAGAAGCCGCGACATGAGCGACTGCTCGCAGCAGAAGTATCCCGACCCGCAGAGCCGCTCCCTGGTCCTCCCTTGACACCCTAGCCGCTGATCTCCCGACAGTAGCCGCATGGTGGCACTAAGGTCCGGACATTTGTGTTAAAAATCGCTGATTGGTCGCGGGCGCGGCCCGCGACCAATCACCAATTTTGGCGCCAAATTTAAATATCGGCCATGACCAATCACCGATTTTGGTGCCACATTTAAATAGTGTCCGCGACCAATCAGTAGAGCGGTGCTTAAATGTGGAGCCAAGATCAGTGATTGGTCATGGCCGATATTTAAATTTGGCGCCCAAATCGGTGATTGGTCGCGGGCAGCGTCCGCGATCAATCAGCACAGTAGTGTTTAACTTTTGCGGCAAGATCAGTGATTGGTTGCGGGCCAAGACCGCGACCAATCACCGATTTGGGCGCAACATTTAAATAGCGTCCGCGACCAATCAGCACAGCTGTGTTTAAATGTGGCGCCAAGATCGGTGATTGGTCGCGGCCGATATTTAAATGAGGCGGCAAAATCGGTGATTGGTCGCGGGCAGCGCCGGCGACCAATCAGCGATTTTTAACACAAATGTCCGGACCTTTGTAACACCATGCGGATACTGTGGGGACATCAGCGGCTAGGGTGTCAAGGGAGGACCGGGGAGTGGCGCTGCGGGTTGGGATACTTCTGCTGCGAGCAGTCGCTCATGTCCTGGGTTCTCACAGCGGAAGTATCCGCACAGGCAGCGCCGCAGACATCCATGCACCTAGGGTGTGAAGGGAGGATCGGGGAGCGGTGGTGACATCCAATTGGTCGCGGACGCTATTTAAATGTGCCATACAAATCGGTGATTGGTCGCGGTCTTCGGACCCGAGCAATCACTGATCTTGCCGCAAAAGTTAAACACTACTGTGTTGATTGGTCACGGACGCTGCCCGCGACCAATCACCGATTTGGGCGCCAAATTTAAATGTCGGCCGCGACCAATCACCGATCTTGGCTCCACATTTAAACACCGCTGTGCTGATTGGTCGCGGACGCTATTTAAATATGGCGCCAAAATCGGTGATTGGTCGCGCCCGGCGTCGGTGACCAATCATCACAGCGGTGTTTAAATGTGGAGCAAAGATCAGTGATTGGTCGCGGACGATATTTAAATTTGGCGCCCAAATCGGTGATTGGTCGCGGGCAGCGTCCGCGACCAATCAGCACAGTAGTGTTTAACTTTTGCGGCAAGATCAGTGATTGGTCGGGTCCGAAGACCGCGACCAATCATCGAATCGCCTTGGTGAGGACTGGGTAGCGGCGCTGCCTGTGCGGGTACTTCCGCTGCGAGAACCCGGGACATGAGCGGGTGCTCGCAGCAGAAGTATCCCGACCCGCAGCGCTGCTCCCCGGTCCTCCCTTCCGCATGGAGGTCAGCGGCGCTGGCGGTCGGGGTCCTTCTGATGCTACCGGCCGGGAGATGAGCGCCTCGCGCCGGTCATCTTCCGGCTGCATCTCCGTCCCGCAGATGGGTCCGGCGGTCGGGGTCCTTCTGCTGCTAGTGGCCGGGAGATGAGCGCCTCGCGCCGGTCATCTCCCGGCTGCATCGCTGCTGAGCTCTGTCCCGCAGATGAGCCGCTAACGGCCGCCATCTTTTTTTCTGAAAACCCCGCGTCGCTGATTGGCCGCTGCCGGACCAATGAGCGACGCGGGATTTCCAAGACAGACAGAAAGACGGGATAAGACAATTATATAGTAGATATGTCCCATCCTGTAATAGTTTCCCCCCAATCTAGCCCCTTTCTTTAATAATGTCCCCTATTCTGGACCCTTTCTTTTATAATATTTCTCATTATTGCCTCTTCCTGTAATAAATCACCCCATCCTGTTATAGTGTCTCCCATCATTTAATAATATCCTTCATCCTGGCCTCTTTCTATAATAATGTTCCCTCTCCTGGCCTCTTTCTTTTATTATATCCTTTATTCTGCCCTCTTCCTGTAAATACTGTCCCCAATATTTAATAATGTCTCCCATCCTGGCCCTATGTTTTAATAATATTTCCCACCCTGTAATAGGTTCCCTCATCCTCATCCTTTTCTTTAATAATGTTTTCTTTCTCTGTCCTGGGTCTCATCCTGTAATAGATGTAATAGAAAAAAGTGCTGGCGTTGGTGGGCCCTCTTAACCATGAGCCCAATCATGGTTGTACCCTCTGCCACTACAATTCTTTATGCACCTAAGTGGATGATACAAATATTGAGAGACTTAACTCTTCTGACTCCTGGCTTGGGTACAATTGCTTCTTATGCACTCCCAAAAATTAAATAATTAAACTTCTGCATTTGTTGGTTCTTCTGTGTGTTGGAGACATTCGCTAAAGTAAATATAACTGCTTAATGCAAATAAATAGGGGTTAAAAGATATAGGAAACTCTGGAAGCAGTTGTTTTTACCTAAATGCATGTATATTGGGCTAAAAAATATTTTTTAAAAGTATTACATTACATGTTTTGGACTTTTTGGCTCTGCTGCCTCTATGTATCACTGTATATAGCAGGAAAACCTTATCTCTTTTCACTTAAATTTCATCTACATCAATGATGTCAATCTCAAATACACAGTGGACCAAAATTAAATTTGTCTACAATTTAGAAAGTTTTTCCTTCTCATCATACAAAACAATGAAATTGAATAATCCTTAATAATGATAAACCCTATAATCTAATCTATTTATGGCAAACTAGGATTGTTATTTTAATTCATTGCAACATAAAATAATTATTTTAAGTAGTAGAATAAAAGGTAAGTTTTATTGACCTGCTGTAGAGGTGTGATTTCTAGCGGGGCTTTGCTCCCTTAGGCCTTTTTGAATTAGACAACATACCCTTTCCAGGTCATTCATCTCCATTTATGGTTATTGAAAATTGTATTAAATCATGCCATGAACGCACTGGCTAAGTAAAATGCCTGTTCCCATTTCGTGGAGGAGATAGAGGGTAGTAGGCACTATGCACACATATCACTGCTCGTCACAGCAGCTGGGTTCCCGTGTAGCACAGTTTGAGAACCGGCACTGGCTACTGCTCCAGTGTATAAAGTTTAGTTCTGTAAATGGGGCTCCATACATTAGGCGAAGAAGATGGGGATCATCGTGGGACCTCCATTTTCTGGATTACAGTGAACCGATGTGGATTATTTTTTTTTTTAATGAATGGGTGAAAGAGGGAAATTGTCAGGGATTGATTGAAATAAAGGACTTTGTGTGTGTGTGTGTGTGTGTTTGTTTCTTTTAATTACATGGTTAGTAATGGGGGTGTCTGACAGACACCTCTCCATTTCTACCCCAGGGCTTGATATCAGCAACAGCTGCTGACATCAACCCCAGAAGCCCTTTACCCTGATTGCCAATGCATCAGGGCAATAGGGAATACCTGAGGATAAGCGCAAGAATTGGTGCATCTAATGGATGTGCCATTTCTTTGGTGGCTAAGGGCTGGTCTTATTAGACTGGGAAGGGGCCAATAATCATGAACCTTCCCAGCCTATTAATATCAGCCTGCAGCTGTCTGCTTAGCCTTTGCTGGTTATTAAAAATAGGGGGGACCCCACTTCATTTTTTTGTTAGGGTCCCCCATTTTTAATAGCCAGTAAAGGCTAAGTAGACACCTGTGAGAAAAGATGAGCGGTGTTCGACTTGAACTGTTCGCCGATCTCAAATTCGAGCTGTTTTGGGCGGTGTTCGAGCCGTTCGGCGAACACGAACGATTTGAAAAAAATTCGGCTGTTCGAGGTTATGTTCGATAACTGTTCGTGCACCAAAATCATAACTGGATTTTTTCTCAGTAATGCTGAAAATTAATGTTAATACACAGTTTGAATGTACAGCGGGGCGGGAGGAGGGGCAGGGGATGGATCTCTGCAGAAACAATGAAGATCTCCATTTTTTTTTCTCTTTCCCGCATTTACAGTGGGGAGGTGCAATCTGGCAGCCTATCAGCAGCGCACACACGGAGCGAACTGCTTTTTTTCACACAAGCAAGGGCATGTGTCAATGGCAGTGCATGTCACATGTCCTTGCCCTATAAGACCCAGCCATTTTCCCCGTCTCCACCATTTTCTCACTGCTGCAGCTGCATGTTAGACAGCACCGCTGTTGCTGTGTGCGCTATACTTTTTTAATTTCAAGCCAATTTTCGCACAAATCTACAGATAGCTTGGGAGTAGGGAATAGTTGTGATTGCAGTCCTTTTGAGGACTAGGTTACATCATTTCCTACGACTTTTATCAGACAGGTCTGTGCCAGTGCTGTGAAAGTTTTTTTCACAGCATTTGGCTAAATCTAGCAAAGCAAATTCTTTTTGTCCTCTTGCACTGTGTGTTAGTCAGTGGAGCAGCCTATCTGTGTTGCAAGCTACACCACCTGTGTATAGAATACAAATTTTTTTACTGAACCTAGTGAAGTAAAACCTTTTGGGCATAGCATCATTCTATTAGTCCATCTATACTAACCTCCATCAGGTTGCAAATTCAATATAATTTTTTTCTGCATCTAGCTCTGAAAAAATATTTCGGCTTCTAGCAGTGTGTGGGACTTGTTCTATTAGTCCATCTATATTAACCTCCATCAGGTTGCAAATTCAATATAATTTTTTTATGCATCTAGCTCTGAAAAAATATTTCAGCTTCTAGCAGTGTGTGGGACTTGTTCTATTCGTCCATCTATACTAACCTCCATCAGGTTGCAAATTTAATATAATTTTTTTCTGCATCTAGCTCTGAAAAAATATTTCAGCTTCTAGCAGTGTGTGGGACATGTTCTATTAGTCCATCTATACTAACCTCCATCAGGTTGCAAATTCAATATAATTTTTTTCTGCATCTAGCTCTGAAAAAATATTTCGGCTTCTAGCAGTGTGTGGGACTTGTTCTATTAGTCCATCTATACTAACCTCCATCAGGTTGCAAATTCAATATAATTTTTTTCTGCATCAAGCTCTGAAAAACTATTTTGGCTTCTAGAAGTGTGTGGGACTTGTTCTATTAGTCCATCTATACTAACCTCCATCAGGTTGCAAATTTAATATAATTTTTTTCTGCACCTAGCTCTGAAAAACTATTTCAGCTTGTAGCAGTGTGTGGGACTTGTTCTATTAGTCCATCTATACTAACCTCCATCAGGTTGCAAATTCAATATAATTTTTATCTGCATCTAGCTCTGAAAAACTATTTAAGCTTGTAGCAGTGTGTGGGACTTGTTCTATTAGTCCATCTATACTAACCTCCATCAGGTTGCAAATTCAATATAATTTTTTTCTGCATCTAGCTCTGAAAAACTATTTCGGCTTCTAGCAGTGTGTGGGACTTGTTCTATTAGTCCATCTATACTAACCTCCATCAGGTTGCAAATTTAATATAATTTTTTTCTGTATCTAGCTCTGAAAAACTATTTCGGCTTGTAGCAGTGTGTGGGACTTGTTCTATTAGTCCATCTATACTAACCTCCATCAGGTTGCAAATTCAATATAATTTTTCTCTGCATCTAGCTCTGAAAAACTATTTCAGCTTGTAGCAGTGTGTGGGACTTGTTCTATTAGTCCATCTATACTAACCTCCATCAGGTTGCAAATTCCATATAATTTTTTTCTGCATCTAGCTCGGAAAAAATATTTTGGCGTCTAGCAGTGTGTGGAACTTGTTCTATTAGTCCATCTATACTAACCTCCATCAGGTTGCAAATTCAATATAATTTTTTTCTTCATCTAGCTCTGAAAAACTATTTCGGCTTGTAGCAGTGTGTGGGACTTGTTCTATTAGTCCATCTATACTAACCTCCATCAGGTTGCAAATTCAATATAATTTTTTTCTGTATCTAGCTCTGAAAAAATATTTTGGCTTGTAGCAGTGTGTGGGACTTGTACTATTAGTCTATCTATACTAACCTCCAGCAGGTTGCAAATTCAAAATAATTTTTATCTGCATCTAACCCAGCCAATACTTTTGGGCTAATACCACAGCTTGGCCACTCAGCTCTGCTCGGTTCCCTCCATTGTTTTTTGTGCAAACAACTCCAGAGTTGTGAATTAGTTAACCACCAAAATGAGTGGAAAATGGCCTGCTGCTGGCGGAAAGGGGAATAGGCGTGTTGTGAAGGGAAAAAAAGGTTGTGTCTGTGGGGTAGGTGTTAAAGCAACAGTAACATTTGCAGAAGAAAGACCATCTTCCAGCCAAACTAAGATGTCTACTTCTTTTAGCGGACAATGTGATAAGATCCCTTTCTTACGGCCACGCCAATCGCTACAAATTCCAGATGAGGCACAAAAACAGCAGGTGCTTCAACGAATATCAAGTGCTCCTTTAAGTGGGCTCTCCTCCACCTCAACTTCAACAGCACAAATACTCCAGTCCTCAGAGGTGTCACCCCAATCGCACTTGCTTCCTCACAGCTCCCAAGTCTCCAGCTGCCCGTCTGAGTATGGGGTAGAACAGATGGTTGAGTCTGCAGAGCTGTTTACTCATACTATTGCCTGGGAATCAGAGGTCTGCTCCAGATCTTCTGTGAATCCAGATGAGGAAATGATCTGCACTGATGCCCAGAATCTTTATGAGTCGGATCCAGGACCAGACGCAGAAGGTTCTGACCATAATGTGGACCCTCGTTCCCAAACTGTAACTCCTGTTGGTGGAGACAATGAGGAAGACGATGATGAGACTCAATTACCTTATTGGAGCGACAACTTTCGGTTTTTGTCAGGGCAGGAAGAGGATGGCTCTGAGGACGACGCGTGTGATAACACACAGGGTGATGATGACGAGGTTGGAGATCCCACTTACTGTCAACCCACAGTCAGCCATGAGATGAGGGTAGCAGAGGAGGTGGAGGAGGATGCTAGTGACGACTAGGTCAGGTTGTGCCTTCCTGGACAAAGACGTAGTACTGGAAGCACGTCAACAACTGCATCCTCAAACACAACTCTGCCTCTGACCACAAGTCGTGGTGGCTTTTCAGGTCGCATGGGTGCTAAGCCTTGCATAGCCTGGGCACTTTTTCAGATCGATAAAGATGACCCAACTCGTGTTATCTGTAACATTTGTCAGCAAAAGCTAAGGAGAGGCCAAAAAATACATAGTTTGAGTACTTCATGCATGAACCGGCACATGGATATGAAGCATAAGTTGCAGTGGGAAGCTCACTGTGCTACAATGCGGCATAGCCGTCCCGGCCAACCACCGTCTGCCACATCTTGTGCATCCACGGCCTCTTCATCCTCTGTGACTGGGGGGACAGCAGTCACACCTGTTTTGGGACGCAGACCTGCCACCTCTTTACCCGCAACAGCCAGTGTGATTGGCAGGTCATCATTTTCTTTGGAGGTGGAAACACCAGCTGGTGTTCAGCGCTGTCCGACATCGATAGCACCACCTTTGGATCAAGGCAACCTAACATGTCCGCCTGCATCTTCCTCACAGACTGGCAGTTTGCCGGGGACACCCTTCTCAACCCCGTCAAAGCACAATAGCCAGCCCTCGGTCCCTCAGATGTGGACAAGTAAAAGACCATTTCCTCCTAGCCATGAGAAAGCTAAGAGGTTGAATTTCACCATCTGCAAGCACTTGGCTACAGAAATACTTCCTTTCCGCCTGGTGGACACAGACGATTTTCGAGACCTTATGTCTGTCGCAATGCCCCAGTACCAGATGCCCAGTCGGCACTACTTCTCAAAGAAAGGTGTCCCTGTGCTCCACCAGCATGTCACACACAACATTACCGCTTCTTTGAGAAACTCTGTGTGTGACAGGGTGCATTTCACCACAGACACTTGGACAAGTAGGCATGAACAGGGGCGTTACATGTCGCTGACTGGGCACTGGGTAACTATGGTGACAGCAGGACAAGGGGCTGCTGTCCAAGTCTTGCCATCACCACGAGATGTGCATCAATCCTCTTTATCTCAAAGTTCCTCCACTGCTTCTGCCTCCTCAACCTCCTCTCGGTCCTCCACCTGCACCCAAAGCCTGTCTGGTCATGCCACAAGTAGTGTTGAGCCACCCCCCGTAGTGTTCGAGTTCGGTTCGGTTCGTCGAACACCCGTGTGTTCGCCGAACTGTTCGTCGAACTGTTCATCGAACACCTTCGAACACCGTTAAAACCAATGGCAGGCAAACAAAAACACATAGAAACACCTAGAAAACACCTTCAAAGGTGTCCAAAAGCTGACAAACTGCTCTGAAGACACAACTTACACATGGAAAAGTGACAAGTACATATAGTCATGCGAAAAGAAAAGAGGTGGAGGAGTAAAAGGAGGGGGAGACACAGATATAGGCATGTCATGCCCTTCTAAAATCCAAAAAGTGAGAAGCCGACACGTTCAGTCCGCTCCTGCCCGTGCCACCTCCGTGTCGCCGGGTTTGTGCCAGAGCCGCGGTGAACCCTGACGGCCAGCCCCCCTCTCCCAATACTGGTGCCTGTCCACTGGTGGGTCGAGCGAGCCCCCCTGTGGTGGAGGCAGCTCTAAGCTTTTTAATTTAAATTGTCTCTCTAATTTGAATGAATACACTTTAAATCCATTTACAAGGATCTATTGGAGGGCAAGTCTCATGCCAGCAGCCGTGTAATTCCAGCTCCAGTAGCGTCCACTAAAGCTGCTGCAGTTAAAAAGCTTTTATAAGGATCGAGCTCGGCTGTCCACCGCAAGGCATCCTACTGCCAGTCCCAGCCCCTATGCCTTGGGGTGCCTCCTGATGCTCTTCACTGAGTATCCCGTGGTCCCGAAGCATTTCCTTGGAAAAAATTAAGTGTCCAAACTACAGGTGGTGTAGCTTGCTTAACAGCCGGGATAATCCACTGACTAGCAGACCCTGCTACTAGGCACAAAGTATTTCCTGGGCTAGATGCAGTTAAAAATTTGTAATTAGATACTCTCGTTGGATGCTGAGAAAGCATTCCATAGAGTCTCCTGGCACGCCATATATGATTCTCTTAAAAAGCTTGGGGTAGGGGTCTAGGGGACCCTTTTATAGCCAAAATCACGGCCCTGTATCGCAATACGTCACCTAGGCTGAAGATAAATGGAACTGTAGCACCCTGAGGGCTCGGTTGCTACAGAGGTATTGCACCTCACCCAGAGGTGTGATATCTCACTCTCAGGTAAGGATGTAGTGTGGATCAGGGCCCGACACCTGCATGCATTACACCACATTGCCGTGGGGCAGGGCGACCAATATGCCCCTGAGATGGGCACGACAGTCCCTGTCCCTGGCTGGAGTGGGGGGAGGGAACACTGAGGAAGGGGAACCCTGTAGTGCAGGAGCAGGGAGGAAGCAGTTCCTGGGTGCATTGAGAAGGGAGTATAAAAGGTGGGCACCATCTTAGTTCAGTGCAGAGAAGTCTGAGCAGAAGTGGCAGGGAGCAGGGGCTCTGCATGAGCTCTGCTCCGGAGGCGGGCCTAGTAACAGAGGCCCAGGCCTGGAAGAGGGAGAAGGAAGGAAGAGGAGCGGAGAAGGCTCCAGGAACGAGGAATGAAGGGATCCCAGGGGTGCGAACGGGCGAGTCGCCACCGCATGCCCGAATCCACCTGCGTGGAGGGGTCAGGCCAAAGGGGGAGACCGGTCCCTGAAACTAGTGGAGGCAGGAAACGACCCTCAGCTAGAAACCGGAGGCTGTGACATTTTATGTGGCGCAGCCCCTCGCTACACCCGCTAGGAAGGCACCACATAGGGTCAGGGAAACTGGCGCCAAGTTTACCAAGAAGAGGCCCGAGGCAGCGGGACAGAAGGGTTGGTAAGAAAGGCCAGACAAAGGACACACAAAGGGGGTCCTGTGAAGCGCTCCAAAGTTATCTGGGAGTTGACTGAGCCCCTCACGTGGTGAGCACAGTACGACGTGGGCAGCCGTTACCTGCAGACGTGGTCTGGATAATAAGAACTGTGAGTAAAGGCCCTGGACTGCATCACTGACTCCGTGTCGTTACTGCTGCTGCCCTGCACCATCAACCCCATCCTCCGCATATACTGCCCTGAGGCTATACTCCTCCCGTGGGGAGTTATGCAACGCTCTGCTGCACCCACAACACCAGCCTCAGCGGTCTGCCCTGGAGCGGCGGTTCACTCTAACCGCAATCGACGGGTGGCGTAGTCGGACATTTAAACATCAAAACCACATAAATAGTTCCGCCACTGGTTTGACCGCCCTGAGCCACGGAACCGGGTCGCCGCCACGGAGACTACAACCACCAGCATCCACCAAAAAGGGTCCGGCTCCGGGTGTCCCAAGGCCCAGGGGGCGCGTCAGAACATTTTCATCACCTTTCACAATCACCAATGGGACAAGGCAGGGATGTTCTCTGTCCCCTCTCTTATACATCCTAGTGACGGAGCACCTGCTCTCATCAATTCACCATAACCCCAATATAAGGTGGATTGAGGTGGGAGGCACCGAGTACAAGTGCTCTCTATTTGCTGATGATGTCCTAGTATATATCACTCAATCACCTATATCCATCCATGTTGTTATGGCTGAAATAGATCACTTTGTTACATGGTCAAATTTTAAAATCAATGCAGCGAAGTCTGAGGCCCTCGATGTCTCCCTCCCCAAATCCATATAGGATTCCATCCAGTCCAACTTTCCCTTTGCCTGGCCCTCACAGGGTATCAAATACTTAGGAATTCCTATTCATAGAGACCTCTCCCATCTATGTTATCTTAATTTTGGGCCCTTTATTGAACAACTTCATACAGACCACGGTTGGCAAGTTAGAACTGTAAGATTCACTACGTGAACCACTGGTGTTTTGTGGAAAAGCACATGTACACTGTGTTCCAAATTATTATGCAAAAAGTGTTTAGGAGTGATAAGGGAAGAATTTGTTTGTTTGTCAGTTAAACTCATTGATGGTGATGTGTGTCAGGGCTCTTTATATCACTGTAAGCAATTGCAGACACCTGTGCTATTTAGTTTGGCAGGTGTGTCCAATGAAAGGCAAGACTACTTAAGAAGGCTGTCTCACATTATTAAGCAGCCTACATTTTCTGCCAAAATGGGAAAGAAAAAGGATGTGTCGGCTGCTGAGAAGCAACAAATTGTGGAGTGTTTAGGTCAAGGCATGACTACAATCAACATTGTGCGATGATCAGGATGAAGTGTCTTGGCAATCAAGAAGTATGTAGCTGATTCACAGTACACACGTGTGCGTGCTGGTAAGGGCAAATTGAGGACTCTTTCCTACAAGCAATTACGTCAGGTTAAAAGAGCAGCGGCAAAAAAGCCTTGTCATAGCAGCAGACAAGTTTTTGAAGCTGCTGGTGCCTCCAACGTCCCCCGAACAACAAGATGCAGGGTCCTTCAGAGGTTTGCAGCTGTGCATGCGCCATCCTGTCGACCTCCTCTATCCACTGCACACAAGCAGAAACAGCTCCAGTGGGCCAAACATTACATGAAGACTGATTTCAAAACTGTTTTGTTCACGGATGAGTGCCGTGCAGCGCTCGATGGTCCAGATGGATGGAGTGGAGGATGGCTGGTTGATGGACACCCCACACAAGCACGGCTACAGCGCCAACAAGGAGGAGGTGGAGTAATGTTTTGGGCTGGAATCATGGGGAGAGAGATTGTCGGCCCCTTTAGGATCCCTGAAGGCGCTAAAGATGAACTCCATAATGTATGTGGATTTTCTCAAACAGCACTTCCTGCCATGGTTCAAGAAGAAGAACCGTGTATTTCACAGCAAGATCATTTTTTTGCATGATAATACACCATCTCATGCTGCACATAAAACATCTGCATCTCTGGCTGATATGGGCATAAAAGGGGACAAACTTATGGTGTGACCCCCATGCTCCCCTGACCTCTACCCCATTCAGAACCTCTGGAGCATCATCAAAAGGAGTGTCTATGATGGCGGGAGGCAGTTCACATCTAAGCAACAGCTCTGGGAGGGTATTCTGTCCTCATGCAAAACAATTGAAGCAGAAACCATCCAAAACCTGACAAATTCAATGGACGAGAGAGTTCAGAAGCTCCTTTCGAACAAGGGGTCCTATGTGAAAATGTAGAATCACCTAGAATAAAGTTTTGAGTTGAAAACTGTTTGATTTCAGTTTCTAATAACCTGCTAATGCTTGTAATTTCAAAAATGACCATTTTTTTGGTCTTTATTAAAATGAAAAGGTTGATCGAAAAGTTTGGCGGATCTAAGAGTGTGGCAACCCAGTAGTCATGATTACTTCGAATTCTGACAATATGAGGGTCGTGTTGCAGGTAGTGCAGCAAGAAGGCACTTATGTGTCTTGCGCATCTCGGAGCCCCAAAATTATTTTCCGGGCTAGATGCAGCTAAAAATTATTATTAATTTTAAATCTGGTGGAGCTTAGTATAGATGGCCTAATAGGATCAGTGCTGCACACTGCTACAAAGCCCAAATTATTTTCCAGCCAAGATACAGATAAACATGATTAGTAATTTTAAATCTGGTGGAGCTTATTATAGATGGCCTAATAGAATCAGTGCTGCACACTGCTACAAAGCCCAAATTATTTTCCAGCCAAGATACAGATAAACATGATTAGTAATTTGAAAGCTTAAAACGGTTGGTAGGGTGATTTTAACCAATCATCCATCTTTTACTCTCCCCAGGATGACACAGGGGTAGAAAAGTCGTTTCGGATCCATGATTTGTTCATCTTTATGAACGTGAGTCTGTCTACATTATCAGTGGAGAGCCGCGTGCGCTTATCTGTCAGCACACCACCAGCAGCGCTGAACACACGTTCAGACAGAACGCTGGCTGCAGGGCATGACAAGGTCTCCAAGGCGTAAGTGGCTAGCTCCGGCCATTTATCCAGATTGGAAGCCCAAAAAGAGCAAGGGTCCAGTGACACAGTCATGGCTTCAATATTTACTTGGAGAAACTCCTGTACCATCGTCTCTAGGCGTTGACTATGTGTCAGACTTCTTGTCTCCTGTGGCCTTGCAAAGGATGGGCTAAAAAAGTGGTGAAATGATTGCGCAAAATTGATGTTACCAGCAGATACTGTGGTTCTGTTATGGTTTGAGTGCTGAACACTTGACGGTCCCACGTTTGGCAAGTTGGAACTGTGAGATTCAATACGTGCACCACTGGTGTTTTGTGGAAAAGCACATGTAAGATTCTGCAACAGTCTCTGCTGATACTCCTGCATGCGTGCATCCCTTTCTATGGCAGGAATAATTTCTGCAAATTTACTTTTGTACCGGGGATCTAACAGTGTGGCAACCCAGTAGTCAGGATTATTTCTAATTCTCCCAATTCGAGGGTCATGTTGCAGGTAGTACAGCAAGAAGGCACTCATGTGTGTTGCGCATCCAGGAGCACCAAGTACCTGTTGTGTTGGTGGCGAGGTAACAATCATGCTTCCTTCCTCTGTCCTCTCCCCCCAACCTTGCACAACAGAAATGTGATCAAGGTCTCCCTCATCTGATGAGTCTTCCATCAGTTCGTCCTCCACTTCTTCCTGGGCTCCTGCACCTTCCTCACTAGTTTGGCTGCTACCATGCGCCCTGGTAAAACCATCTCCCCCACCCTCACATGCCTGCCGCCTTGGTGCTGCCGACCGTCTGGACCTTGCAGATGTTAGCCCTTCCACATACAACTCCTCCTCCTCTACTTCCTCCACCTCCTCTTGTGCCACCACCTGACTCCGAATTCTGTTTAACATGTGCTCCAGCATGTAAATCACCGGAATAATCATGCTGATAATGGCATCGTCAGCACTAAACATCTTCGTCGTCATTTCAAAACTGTGCAGAAGGGTGCATAGGTCCCTGATCTGAGACCACTCCTCCAGCGTGATTTGCCCCACGTCTGGATCTCGTTGGCCCAGGCTATACGTCAGAATGTATTGCACCAGGGCTTGTCGGTGCTGCCACAGTCGCTGCAACATGTGCAGAGTTGAATTCCACCGGGTAGGCACATCGCATTTTAGCCTGTGAAGTGGCAGGCCCAACGACTTCTGTAGAGATGTAAGTCGCTGAGCTGCGGGATGCGAACGGCGGAAGTGAGCACACAGCGACCGTGCCCTCTGCAGAAGGCCATCTAGTCTGGGCTAGTGGGCTAAAAATTGCTGGACAACCAGGTTCAACACGTGAGCCATACAAGGCACGTGTGTGACATTGCCCCGGCGAAGGGCCGCACCCAGGTTTGCAGCATTGTCGCACATGGCCTTCCCTGGTTTCAGGTCCAGTGGAGACAACCATTCATGAAATTGGTTCTCCAGAGCTGACCACAACTCCTCAGCTGTGTGACTCACATTTCCCAGACATTTCAAAGTAAAAACTGCCTGATGACGTTGAGCCCTACTGCCAGCATAGTAAGGAGGTGTGCAGGATCCCTTCTGCGCAGTTAGAAAGCTTGTGGCAAGACCAGACAGGCTTTGGGTGCAGGTGGAAGACCGAGAGGAGGTTGAGGAGGCAGAAGCAGTGGAGGAACTTTGACATAAAGAGGATTGACGCACAACTCGTGGGGATGGCAAGACTTGGACAGAAGCCCCTTGTCCTGCTGTCACCATAGTTACCCAGTGCCCAGTCAGCGACATGTAACGCCCCTGTCCATGCCTACTCGTCCAAGTGTCTGTGGTGAAATGCACCCTGTCACACACAGAGTTTCTCAAAGAAGCGGTGATGTTGTGTGCGACATGCTGGTGGAGTGCAGGCACACCTTTCTTTGAGAAGTAGTGCCGACTGGGCATCTGGTACTGGGGCACTGCGACGGACATAAGGTCTCGAAAATCCTCTGTGTCCACCAGGCGGAAAGGCAGTATTTCTGTAGCCAAGAGCTTGCAGATGGTGAAATTCAACCTCTTAGCTTTCTCATGGCTAGGAGGAAATGGTCTTTTACTTGTCCACATCTGAGGGACCGAGGGCTGGCTATTGTGCTTAGACGGGGTTGATAAGGGTGTCCCCGGCAAACTGTCGGTCTGTGAGGAAGATGCAGGCAGACATGTTAGGTTGCCTTGATCCAAAGGTGGTGCTATTGATGTCGGACAGCGCTCAACACCAGCTGGTGTTACCACCTCCAAAGAAAATGATGACCTGCCAATCACGCTGGCTGTTGCGGGTAAAGAGGTGGCAGGTCTGCGCCCCAAAACAGGTGTGACTGCTGTCCCCCCAGTCACAGAGGATGAAGAGGCCACGGATGCACAAGATATGGCAGACGGTATTTGGCCCGGCTGGCTAGGCCGCATTGTAGCACACTGAGCTTCCCGCTGCAACTTATGCTTCATGTCCATGTGCCGGTTCATGCATGAAGTACTCAAACTATGTATTTTTTGGCCTCTACTTAGCTTTTGCTGACAAATGTTACAGATAACACGAGTTGGGTCATCTTTATCGATCTGAAAAAATGCCCAGGCTATGCAAGGCTTAGCACCCATGCGACCTGAAGAGCCACCATGACTTGTGGTCTGAGGCAGAGTTGTGTTTGAGGATGCAGTTGTTGACGTGCTTCCAGTACTACGTCTCTGTCCAGGAAGGCGCAACCTGACCTCGTCGTCACTAGCATCTTCCTCCACCTCCTCTGCTGACCTCATCTCTTGGCTGACTGTGGGTTGACAGTAAGTGGGATCTCCAACCTCATCATCATCACCCTGTGCGTTATCCCACCCGTCGTCCTCAGAGCCAATCTGTTGCTGCCCTGACAAAATACTAAAGTTGTCGCTCCAATCAGGTATTTGAGTCTCATCATCGTCTTCCTCATTGTCTCCACCAACAGGAGTTACAGTTTGGGAATGAGGGTCTACATTATGGTCAGAACCTTCTGCGTCTGGTCCTGGATCCGACTCATAAAGATTCTGGGCATCAGTGCAGATCATTTCCTCGTCTGGATTCACAGAAGCGCTGGAGTCGACCTCTGATTCCCAGGCTATAGTATGAGTAAACAGCTCTGCAGACTCAACCATCTGTTCTACCTCATACTCAGAAGGGCAGCTGGAGATTTGGGAGCTGTGAGGAAGCAAGTGCGATTGGGGTGACACCTTTGAGGACTGGAGTATTTGTGATGTTGAAGTTGATGTGGAGGAGAGCCCACTTAAAGGAGCACTTGATATACGTTGAAGCACCTGCTGTTTTTGTGCCTCATCTGGAATTTGTAGCGATTGGCGTGGCCGTAAGAAAGGGATCTTATCACATTGTCCGCTAAAAGAAGTAGACATTTTAGTTTGGCTGGAAGATGGTCTTTCTTCTGCAGATGTTACTGTTGCTTTAACACCTACCCCACGGACACAACCTTTTTTCCCCTTCCCAACATGCCTATTCCCCTTTCCACCAGCAGCAGGCCTTTTTCCACTCATTTTGGTGGTTAACTAATTCGCAACTCTGGAGTTGTTTGCACAAAAAAACAATGGATGGGAACCGAGCAGAGCTGAGTGGCCAAACTGTGGTATTAGGTCAAAACTATTGGCTGGGTTAGATGCAGAAAAAAATTATATTCAATTTGTAACCTGATGGAGGTCAGTATAGATGGACTAATAGAACAAGTCCCACACAGAGCTAGAAGCCCAAATATTTTTTCAGAGGTAGATGCAGAAAAAAAAATATTGAGTTTGCAACCTGATGGAGGTCAGTATAGATGGACTAATAGAGAAAGTCCCACACACTGCTAGAAGGCCAAATATTTTTTCAGAGGTAGATGCAGAAAAAAATATATTCAGTTTGCAACCTGATGGAGGTCAGTATAGATGGACTAATACAACAAGTCCCACACACAGCTAGAAGCCCAATATTTTTTCAGAGCTAGATGCAGAAAAAAATTATATTCAATTTGCAACCTGATGGAGGTCAGTATAGATGGAGTAATAGTACAAGTCCCACACACAGCTAGAAGCCCAAATATTTTTTCAGAGCTAGATGCAGATAAAAATTATTTTTAATTTGCAACCTGATGGAGGTCAGTATAGATGGATTAATAGAACAAGTCCCACACACAGCTAGAAGCCCAATATTTTTTCAGAGGTAGATGCAGAAAAAATATATTCAGTTTGCAACCTGATGGAGGTCAGTATAGATGAACTAATACAACAAGTCCCACACACAGCTAGAAGCCCAATATTTTTTCAGAGCTAGATGCAGAAAAAAATTATATTCAATTTGCAACCTGATGGAGGTCAGTATAGATGGAGTAATAGAACAAGTCCCACACACAGCTAGAAACCAAATATTTTTTCAGAGGTAGATGCAGATAAAAATTATTTTTAATTTGCAACCTGATGGAGGTCAGTATAGATGAACTAATAGAGAAAGTCCCACACACTGCTGGAAGGCCAAATATTTTTTCAGAGCTAGATGCAGAAAAAAATTATATTCAGTTTGCAACCTGATGGAGGTCTGTATAGATGGATTAATAGAACAAGTCCCACACACAGCTAGAAGCCCAATATTTTTTCAGAGGTAGATGCAGAAAAAAATATATTCAATTTGCAACCTGATGGAGGTCAGTATAGATGGACTAATAAAACAAGTTCCACACACAGCTAGAAGCCCAATATTTTTTCTGAGCTAAATGCAGAAAAAAATTATATTCAATTTGCAACCTGATGGAGGTCAGTATAGATGGAGTAATAGAACAAGTCCCACACACAGCTAGAAGCCCATATATTTTTTCAGAGCTAGATGCAGATAAAAATTATTTTTAATTTGCAACCTGATGGAGGTCAGTATAGATGGACTAATAGAGAAAGTCCCACACACTGCTAGAAGGCCAAATATTTTTTCAGAGCTAGATGCAGAAAAAAATTATATTCAGTTTGCAACCTGATGGAGGTCAGTATAGATGGACTAATAGATAAAGTCCCACACACTGCTAGAAGGCCAAATATTTTTTCAGAGCTAGATGCAGAAAAAAATTATATTCAGTTTGCAACCTGATGGAGGTCAGTATAGATGGACTAATAGAGAAAGTCCCACACACTGCTAGAAGGCCAAATATTTTTTCAGAGCTAGATGCAGAAAAAAATTATATTCAGTTTGCAACCTGATGGAGGTCTGTATAGATGGATTAATAGAACAAGTCCCACACACAGCTAGAAGCCCAATATTTTTTCAGAGGTAGATGCAGAAAAAAATATATTCAGTTTGCAACCTGATGGTGGTCAATATAGGTGGACTAATACAACAAGTCCCACACACAGCTAGAAGCCCAATATTTTTTCAGAGCTAGATGCAGAAAAAAATTATATTCAATTTGCAACCTGATGGAGGTCAGTATAGATGGAGTAATAGAACAAGTCCCACACACAGCTAGAAGCCCAAATATTTTTTCAGAGCTAGATGCAGATAAAAATTATTTTTAATTTGCAACCTGATGGAGGTCAGTATAGATGGACTAATAGAGAAAGTCCCACACACTGCTAGAAGGCCAAATATTTTTTCAGAGCTAGATGCAGAAAAAAATTATATTCAGTTTGCAACCTGATGGAGGCCAGTATAGATGGAATAATAGATAAAGTCCCACACACTGCTAGAAGGCCAAATATTTTTTCAGAGCTAGATGCAGAAAAAAATTATATTCAGTTTGCAACCTGATGGAGGTCAGTATAGATGGACTAATAGAGAAAGGCCCACACACTGCTAGAAGGCCAAATATTTTTTCAGAGCTAGATGCAGAAAAAAATTATATTCAGTTTGCAACCTGATGAAGGTCTGTATAGATGGATTAATAGAACAAGTCCCACACACAGCTAGAAGCCCAATATTTTTTCAGAGGTAGATGCAGAAAAAAAAATATTCAGTTTGCAACCTGATGGAGGTCAGTATAGATGGACTAATACAACAAGTCCCACACAGAGCTAGAAGCCCAATATTTTTTCAGAGCTAGATGCAGAAAAAAATTATATTCAATTTGCAACCTGATGGAGGTCAGTATAGATGGAGTAATAGAACAAGTCCCACACACAGCTAGAAGCCCAAATATTTTTTCAGAGCTAGATGCAGATGAAAATTATTTTTAATTTGCAACCTGATGGAGGTCAGTATGGATGGACTAATAGAGAAAGTCCCACACACTGCTAGAAGGCCAAATATTTTGTCAGAGCTAGATGCAGAAAAAAATTATATTCAGTTTGCAACCTGATGGAGGTCTGTATAGATGGATTAATAGAACAAGTCCCACACACAGCTAGAAGCCCAATATTTTTTCAGAGGTAGATGCAGAAAAAAATATATTCAGTTTGCAACCTGATGGAGGTCAGTATAGATCGACTAATACAACAAGTCCCACACACAGCTAGAAGCCCAATATTTTTTCAGACCTAGATGCAGAAAAAAATTATATTCAAATTGCAACCTGATGGAGGTCAGTATAGATGGAGTAATAGAACAAGTCCCACACACAGCTAGAAGCCCAAATATTTTTTCAGAGGTAGATGCAGAAAAAAATTAAATTCAGTTTGCAACCTGATGGAGGTCTGTTTAGATGGATTAATAGAACAAGTCCCACACACAGCTACAAGCCCAATATTTTTTCAGAGGTAGATGCAGAAAAAAATATATTCAGCTTGCAACCTGATGGAGGTCAGTATAGATGGACTAATAGAGAAAGTCCCACACACTGCTAGAAGGCCAAATATTTTTTCAGAGCTAGATGCAGAAAAAAATTATATTCAATTTGCAACCTGATGGAGGTCAGTATAGAGGGACTAACAGAATGATGCTATGCCCAAAAGATTTTACTTCACTAGGTGCAGTAAAAAAATTGGTATTCTATACACATGTGGTATATCTTGCAACACAGATAGGCTACTCCACTGAGTAACACACTCTGCAATAGGCCAAAAAGGATTAGCTTTGCTAGATTCAGCCAAATGCTGTGAAAAAAACTTGCACAGCACTGGCACAGACCTGCCTGGCAAAAACTGATAGGAACTGATGTAACCTAGTCCTGAAAAGGACTCCAATTACAATTAGTCTTTACTTCCACAACCTATCTATTTAAGAGCACAGACCTGCCTGATAAAAGTCGTAGGAAATGCTGTAACCTAGTCCTTAAAAGGACTGCAATCACAACTATTCCCTACTCCCAAGCTATCTGTAGATTTGTGCGAAAATTGGCTTGAAATTAACAAGGTATAGCGCACACAGCAACAGCGGTGCCGTCTAACACGCAGCTGCAGCAGTGAGAAAATGGTGGCGACGGGGAAAATGGCTTGGTCTTATAGGGCAAGGACATGTGACATACACTGCCAATGACACATGCCCTTGCTTGTGTGAAAAAAAGCACTTCGCTCCGTGTGTGCGCTGCTGATAGGCTGACAGATTGCACTTCTCCCCACTGTAAATGCGGGAAAGAGAAAAAAAAATGGAGATCTTCATTATTCCTGCAGAGATCCATCCCCTGCCCCTCTCCCCACCCCGCTGTACACTCAAACTGCGTATTAACATTAATTTTCATCATTACTGAGAAAAAATCCAGTTATGATTTTGGTGCACGAACAGTTATCGAACATAACCTCGAACAGCCGAATTTTTCTCAAATCGTTCGTGTTCGCCGAACGGCTCGAACACCGCCCAAAACAGCTCGAATTTGAGATTGGCGAACAGTTCGAGTAGAACAACGCTCATCTCTAGCCACAAGCTTTCTAACTGCGCAGAAAGGATCCTGTACACTTCCTTACTATGCTGGCAGTAGGGCTCAACGTCATCAGGCGGTTTTTACTTTGAAATGTTTGAGAAATGTGAGTCACACAGCTGAGGAGTTGTGGTCAGCTCTGGAGAACCAGTTTCATGAATGGTTGTCTCAACTGGACCTGAAACCAGGGAAGGCCGTGTGCGACAATGCTGCAAACCTGGGTGTTGCCCTTCGCCGGGGCAATGTCACTCATTTGCCTTGTATGGATCACGTGTTGAACCTTGTTGTCCAGCAATTTTCAGCCCACTATTACGGACTAGATGGCCTTCTGCAGAGGGCACGGTCGTTGTGTGCTCACTTCCGCCGTTCGCATCCCGCAGCTTAGCGACTTACATGTCTACAGAAGTCGTTGGGCCTGCCACTTCACCGGCTAAAATGCGATGTGCCTTCCCGGTGGAATTCAACTCAGCACATTTTGCAGCGACTGTGGCTGCATCGAAAAGCCCTGGTGCAATACGTTGTGATGTATAGCTTGGGCCAACGAGATCCAGAGGTGGGGCAAATCACGCTGGAGGAGTGGTCTAAGATCAGGGACCTATGCACCCTTCTGCACAGTTTTGAAATGGCGACGAAGATGTTTAGTGCTGACGATGACATTATCAGCATGACTATTCCGGTGATTTACATGCTGGAGCACATGTTAAACAGAATTCGGAGTCAGGTGGTGGCACAAGAGGAGGTGGAGGAAGTAGAGGAGGAGAAGTTGTAAGCGGAAGTACTAACATCTGCAAGGTCCATACGGTCGGCAGCACAAAGGCGGCAGGCATGTGAGGGTGGGGGAGATGGTTTTACCAGGGCGCATGGTAGCAGCCAAACTAGTGAGGAAGGTGCAGGAGCCCAGGAATAAGTGGAGGACGTACAGATGGAAGACTCATCAGATGAGGGAGACCTTGATCACATTTCTGTTGTGCGAGGTTGGGGGGAGAGGGCAGAGGAAGGAGGCATGATTGTTACCTCGCCACCAACACAACAGGAACTTGGTGCTCCTGGATGCGCAAGACACATGAGTGCCTTCTTGCTGCACTACCTGCAACATGAGCCTCGAATTGAGAGAATTAGAAATAATCCTGACTACTGGGTTGCCACACTGTTGGATCCCAGGTACAAAAGTAAATTTGCAGAAATTATTCCTGTCATAGAAAGAGATGCACGCATGCTGGAGTATCAGCAGAGACTGTTGCAGAATCTTCCATGTGTTTTTCCCCAAAACACTAGTGGTGCACGTAGTGAATCTCACAGTTCCAACTTGCCAACCGTGGGACCGTCGAGTGTTCAGCACTCAAAACGTAACAGAAACACAGTATCTGCTGGTAACATCAATTTTGCAGAATCATTTCACCACTTTTTTAGCCCATCCTTTGCTAGGCCACAGGAGACAAGAAGTCTGACACATAGTCAACGCCTACAGACAATGGTACAGGAGTATCTCCAAGTAAACATTGAAGTCACGCCTTGCTCTTTTTGGGCTTCCAATCTGGATAAATGGCCAAAGCTCGCCACTTACGCCTTGGAGATCTTGTCATGCCCCGCAGCCAGCGTTCTGTCTGAACGTGTGTTCAGCGCTGCTGGTGGTGTGCTGACAGATAAGCGCACGCGGCTCTCCACTGATAATGTAGACAGACTCACGTTCATAAAGATGAACAAATCTTGGATCCGAAACGACTTTTCTACCCCTTTGTCATTCTGGGGAGAGTAAAAGCTTGATGATTTGTTAAAATCACCTCACCAACCATTTTAAGCTTTCAAATTACTAATCATGTTTGGCTGGAAAATAATTTGGGCATTGTAGCAGTGTGCAGTGCTGATTCTATTAGGCCATCTATACTAAGCTCCACCAGATTTAAAATTACTAATCATGTTTATCTGTAACTTGGCTGGAAAATAATTTGGGCCTTGTAGCAGTGTGCAGTACTGATTCTATTAGGCCATCTATACTAAACTCCACCAGATTTAAAATTACTAATTATGTTTATCTGTATCTTGGCTGGAAAATAATTTGGGCTTTGTAGCAGTTTGCAGTACTGATTCTATTAGGCCATCTATACTAAGCTCCACCAGCTTTCAAATTAATAAAAATTTTTAGCTGCATCTAGCCCGGAAAATAATTTTGGGGCTCCTAGATGCGCAAGACACATGAGTGCCTTCTTGCTGCCCTACCTTCAACATGACCCACAGATTGTCAGAATTCGAAGTAATCCTGAATACTGGGTTGCCACAATCTTAGATCCCCCACACTCTTCGATCAACCTTTTCATTTTAATAAAGAAGAAAAAAAATGGTCATTTTTGAAATTATAAGTATTAGCAGGTAATTAGAAACTGAAATCAAACAGTTTTCAACTCAAAACTTTATTCTAGGTGATGTTACATTTGCAAATAGGACCCCTTGTTCGAAAGGAGCTTCTGAGCTCTCTCGTCCATTGAATTTGTCAGGTTTTGGATGGTTTCTGCTTCAATTGTTTTGCATGAGGACAGAATACCCTCCCAGAGCTGTTGCTTAGATGTGAACTGCCTCCCGCCATCATAGACACTCCTTTTGATGATGCTCCAGAGGTTCTGAATGGGGTTGAGGTCAGGGGAGAATGGGGGGTCACACAATAAGTTTGTCCCCTTTTATGCCCATATCAGCCAGAGATGCAGATGTGTTATGTGCAGCATGAGACGGTGCATTATCATGCATGAAAATGATCTTGCTGCGGAATACATGGTTCTTCTTCTTGAACTATTGCAGGAAGTGCTGTTTGAGAAGCTCCACATACATTATGGAGTTCATCTTTACCCCTTCATAGATCCTTAAGGGGCTGACAATCTCTCTCCCCATGATTCCAGCCCAAAACATTACTCCACCTCCTCCTTGTTGGCGCTGTAGCCGTGTTTGCGTGGGGTGTCCATAAACCCGCCATCCTCCACTCCATTCATCTGGACCATCGAGCGTTGCACGGCACTCATCGGTGAACAAAACAGTTTTTAAGTCAGTCTTCATGTATTGTTTGGCCCACTGGAGCCATCTCTGCTTGTATGCAGTGGATAGAGGAGGTCGACAGGATGGCGCATGCACAGCTGCAAACCTCTGAAGGACTCTGCATCATGTTGTTCGGGGGACGTTGGAGGCACCAGCAGCTTCAAAAACTTGTCTGCTGCTATGACAAGGCTTTTTTGCCGCTGCTTCTTTAACCTGACGTAATTGCCTGTAGGAAAAAGTCCTCAATTTTCCCTTATCAGCACTCACACATGTGCACTGTGAATCAGCTACATACTTCTTGATTGTGCGATGATCAGGTTGAAGTGTCTTGGCAATGTTGATTGTAGTTATGCCTTGACCTAAACACTCCACAATTTGTTGCTTCTCAGCAACCGACACATCGTTTTTCTTTCCCATTTTGGCAGAAAATGTAGGCTGCTTAATAATGTGGGACAGCCTTCTTAAGTAGCCTTGCCTTTCATTGGACACACCTGCCAAACTAATTAGCACAGGTGTCTGCAATTGCTTACAGTGATATAAAGAGCCCTGACACACATCACCATCAATGAGTTTAACTGACAAACCAAAAAATTTTTACCTTATCACTCCTAAACACTTTTTGCATAATAATTTGGAACACAGTGTACATGTGCTTTTCCAAAAAACACCAGTGGTTCACGTAGTGAATCTTACAGTTCTAACTTGCCAACCGTGGTCTGTATGGAGTTGTTCAATAAAGGGCCCAAAATTAAGATAACATAGACGGGAGAGGTCTCTATGAATAGGAATTCCAAAGCTTTTGATACCCTGTGAGGGCTAGGCAAAGGGAAAGTTGGACTGGATGGAATCCCGTATGGATTTGGGGAGTGAGACATTGAGGGCCTCAGACTTCGCTGCATTGATTTTAAAATTTGACCATGTAACAAAGTGATCTATTTCAGCCATAACAGCAGGGCTGGATATATGTGATTGAGTGATATATACTAGGACATCATCAGCAAATGCAGAGCACTTGTACTCGGTGCCTCCCACCTCAATCCACCTAATATTGGGGTTATAGTGAATTGATGAGAGCAGGTGCTCCATCACTAGGATGTATAAGAGAGGGGACAGAGGACATCCCTGCCTTGTCCCATTGGTGATTATGAAAGGTGATGAAAATGTTCCATTTATCTTCAGGCTAGGTGACGCATTGCGATACAGGGCCGTGATTTTGCCTATAAAAGGGTCCCCTAGACCCCTACCCCACGCTTTTTAAGGGAATAATATATGGCGTGCCAGGAGAATCTATGGAGTGCTTTCTCAGCATCCAAAGAGAGTATCTAATTACAAATTTTTAACTGCATCTAGCCCAGGAAATACTTTGGGCCTAGTAGCAGTGCCTGCTAGTCTGCGGATTATCCCAGCTGTTAAGCAAGCTACACCACCTATAGTTTGGACACTTAATTTTTTCAAAGGAAATGGTTCGGGCCCCCGGGACACTCAGTGAAGAGCATCGGGGAGGCACTCCAAGGCATAGGGGCTGGGACTGGCGGTAGGACGCCTTGCGGTTGACCGCCGAGCTTGATCCTTATAAAAGCTTTTTAACTGCAGCAGCTTTAGTGGACGCTACTGGAGATGGAATTACGCGGCTGCTGGCATGAGACTTTCCCTCCAATAGATCATTGTAAAAGGATTTAAAGTGTATTCATTCAAATTAGAAAGACAATTTAAATTAAAAAGCTTAGACTTGCCTCCACCGCAGGGGGCCTCACTCGATCCACCAGCGGACAGGCACCAGTATTGGGAGAGGGGGGCTGGCCATCAGGGTCCACCGCAGCTCTGGCACAAACCCAGCGACACGGAGGTCGCACGGGCAGCAACGGACTGGCCGTGTTGGCTTCGCACTTTTTTGGTTTTAGAAGGGCATGACATGCCTATATCTGTGTCTCCCCCTCCTTTTACTCCTCCACCTCTTTTCTTTTCGCATGACTATATGTACTTTTCACTTTTCCATGTGTTAGTTGTGTCTTCTGAGCAGTTTGTCAGCTTTTGGACACCTTTGAAGGTGTTTTCTATGTGTTTCTATGTGTTTTTGTTTGCCTGCCATTGGTTTTAATGGTGTTCGACGGTGTTTGACGAACAGTTCGACGAACAGTTCGGCAAACATACGGGTGTTCGACGAACCGAATTCGAACACTATGGGGGTGGCTCAACACTAGCTGTGAGCTGATATTGATAGGCTGGGAAGCTCCATGGTTATCAGGTCCTTCCCTGTCTGATAATATAAGCCCGCAGCGGTCTGCTCTCCCTTAAATGGTTATTAAAAATAGGGGTGATTTCACATAGTTTTTTATAAATAATGTATTTATTTAATAGGTTAAATAAAGCTAAACACGCTTTAGTTCCACATGAAAGACACTAAAGGGTTCAAGTTTATTATATGTAGGAGGCTTGTGACATTACATTTCTGCATGAAATCTAGTTAGCTAGTGAAGATAAAGAAAGCACTCCACGTTTTTCAACAGAAATTCTGTGGTTTATTGACACAAAGTCATAGTGGAGACGTTTCGTTTCAAGTGTGGAACTTTCTCAAGTCACACTTGAAACTAAACGACACCACTATGACTTTGTGTTAATATAGCACAGAATTTCTATTGAAAAATGTGGAGTGCTGCCTTTATGTTCACTGAATATACCTGAGGTTTGGTTGTTCCTGTTAGGCTCTGCACCCTCTATCTCTTTTAAGCTTGCTTGTGCTGCACCATATATATTTTTTGCATATTTTATCTATCTATATATCTATCTGTAGTATCTATGTATTCTATATCTCTATTCTATCTATCTATCTATTCTTTTCTAATGGATTGGGATGTGAATTTACAGTACTTGTCTGATGAAATGTCAGGGTTTCTTTGAGATGTGTGCATAAAAATTGGACAGCACACGCATGATCCAGGTGCCGTTCAATTTTTTTCTCACACCCATTGACTTGCATTTGCAAGTGCGATCCGATTCTCACATTGGCAACATGCTGCGATTTGTTTCTCTATCCAATCCGAGCTGAGAAAAAACTCGCAGATGAGCACTGCCTCCTTTAATAACATTGGTCAAAGTGTAATGCAATGTGTTCTCACATTGCACTCCTCCGCAAGGTACACTAGTGTGAGCGATCCCTAAAAAAAGAGGTTTCAGATTTATTTTTTTGGGAAACACAAGTATTGACTAAAACAGTTAAGTCATTAAAACCTTATATTTACCTATGAAGCAGTGATTCCAATGTAGGGAATATGTTAACAGAAATATGTATTGAAATGTATGTTAATATCGGTTCTTAAAGAGTTGTTCTTACAGTTAAATGTCTCCTGTGGCTGCAGTTGCTATTAAAAAACAAAAACTGCTCCTTCCCCTTCCCCAAACTGCCGCAATACCCAGTGTCTGGTATTACCTGCAGTGCTGATCTCACCTTGACAGCATGACAGCCAATCTGTGAATTAAGCGGCTTTAGCAGGGTGCACCTCTTTAGGCTGAACTCCCCATCCAGAGCTGATGAGCTTCCTGATTGGCTGCAGTGCTGTAGACATGATGTTAGCACCTCAGTAAAATTACGCACACAGGAAGCAACAACGGAGACTTGCCTGTGGATCCAGGAAAGGTGAGTGCAGTGCAGTTTGTTGTGTTATTGTAAGGGGACAACACATTCAGCACAGAACTAGATTTTTCTGTATTTTCTTCAATTTGGATCGGTTGTAAGGGAAAAAAGTGAAAATATACAGAAAAACATGCCTTAGATGTACCTTTATTAATGTTTTAGTTTACTTTTGTATGTATCTCATTTTGCACTTGGATACAAACATAGATTTTCAAATCTATTACACTTCAATAATATATTGATTATTTGATCTCATTTCCATATCAACTCCAGCGAGGCTGCTTTAGTCATTCAGATAATGTCTGAACAAATAATTTGAAGTTGATTTGTCTGCATAATTAGAAACTGAAAATAGTCGTTTAATCACTGTGCTTAATCTCAACCTACAATGGCTGCACCTTTCAATAAGCCCACCAATATGTCACGCATCTTTCACAGGTCAGAGGAAATTGGAAATAAATAGCAGATGCTAAATAATAGAATAGAACCATGATACCATGATATCTTAAAGGAGCTAAAAATGTTTGTTGTTGTAAAATGCTTGATGTATTGAATATTAATCTGAATATTACATTGTTGTAGTTATTTATTATTATTACTATTTGAATTATGGGTGCGGGTCTAGGAACAAAAAAGTTAAAAACTGATCCAATCTATATTATAATTATTATTGTCATGATTAAAGAAGATGCTGCTTTTGTCCTCTCTTGTCTTTGGTTACTAATACATAGCCTTATTTAAATCAATATTTTGTGTCAGTTTTTGTATTCCAAAATCAGGATTATAATCCAAAAACAGAGAACTCTATAGTACAAAGGTTTATACCTCTACTGTACTGATCTAAGTACCCTTTCTCTTACATTTCACATAAGAATTAAAAAGGTCCTGAATAAGCATATCCACATACTCTCTTTAAAAATAAAGAAATCCTTCTGTGCAATACTAGCGTGAGTAAAATGAAGTTATATATACTAGTGTGCATGGGTGTACTTACAAAGCATAGTGCCCCATGTAAGCATTGTCAAGGCACATAGATGCAGTCACAGAATGGCATACCTACTAAAATTAAAGGTAGGGAGACAGACATGTATTGTACACAGTAATTACACAGTAATTTTGCCCCTACTGAAGCCCCTTAGTGTTCTCACCCATGATGCTCCCAAACAAGCCATTCTCACACAGTATTATACACCATAGTGAATTCCCCAACATAATTTGCCCCCACAATACCTTCCACACACAGTATGAAGACTCCACATTGACCCCAGCAAAGAATAATGCCTTCACAGTGCCCCCAACAAAGTAAAAAACGTCCACAGCGCCACAAACAAGGTAGGATGCCTCCAGAGTGCCCCAACATAGTATGATGATATCACAGTGCCCCTGACATCATTTGGATAATTTAAAGATGACACATTTACTTTCTATTTTAGATTATATATATATTCAGTATATATATACATTTTCATCTTTTACATTTTAAAAATTACAAAATACATGGTTAGTACCTAGAAGCACTCCCTTTTGAAAGTATCATAAATTGTAAATGCTTTTTGTAGATAGCCAAGAGTCTTTAAATTCTTGTTTGAGGGATTTTCATCCATTCTTCCATGGAAAATTCTTCCAGTTTTGTGAGATTCTTTGGTCATCTTGCATGCACTGCTATTTAGAGGTCTAGCCATAGATTATTAATGATGTTCAGATCAGGGTACTGTGAGGGCCATTGCAAATCCTTCAGCTTGCGCCTTTTGAGATAGTCTATTGTGATTTTGATGTGTATTTAAGATCATTATACACTTGTAAAAGCCATCCTCTTTTTAACTTCCGCTTTTTTACAGATGTTTTTATGTTTGCATCAAGAATTTGTTGAAAATTCATTGAATCCATTCTTCCCTCTACCCGTGAAATGTTCCCCGTGCCATTGGCTGCAATACAAGCTAAAATCATGATTGATCCACCCCCATGCTTAATTGTTGGTGAGATGTTCTTTTCTTGAAATTCTGTGCCCTTTTTTTTCCACACATACAGGTGCTTCTCACAAAATTAGAATATTATCAAAAAGTTAATTTATTTCAGTTCTTCAATTCAAAAAGTGAAACTCCTATATTATATAGAGTTATTACAAACAGAATGATCTATTTCAAGCGTTTATTTCTGTTAATGGTGATGATTATGGCTTACAGCAAATGAAAACACAAAAGTCATTATCTCAGTAAATTAGAATAATTATCAAAAAACACCTGCAAAGGCTTCCGAAGTGTTTAAAATGGTCCCTTAGTCTGTTTCAGTAGGCTCCACAATCATGGGGAAGACAGCTAACTTGACAGATTTCCCGAACGCAGTCATTGACACACTCCACAAGGAAAGTAAGCCACAAAAGGTCATTGCTAAAGAAGCTGGATCTTCACAGAGTGCTGTGTCCAAGCATATTAATGGAAAGTTGAGTGGAAGGAAAAAGTGTGGTAGGAAAAGGTGCACAAGCAACAGGGATAACTGCAGCCTTGAAAGGATTGTTAAGAGAAGGCCATTCAAAAATTTTGGGGAGATTCACAAGGAGTGGACTGCTCCTGAAGTCATTGCTTCAAGAGCTACCACACACAGATGTATCCAGGACATGGGCTACAAGTGTCACAATCCTTGTGTCAAGCCACTCATAATCAACAGACAACGCCAGAAGCGTCTAACCTGGGCCAAGGAGAAAAAGACCAGGACTGTTGCTCAGTGGTCAAACTGTTGTTTTCAGATTAAAGTAAATTTTGCATTTCATTTGGAAATCAAGGTCCCAAAGTCTGGAGGAATAGTTGGGAGGCACACAATCCAAGCTGCTTGGGGTCTAATGTGAAGCTTCCACAATCGGTGATGGTTTGGGGAGCCATGTCATCTGCTGGTGTAGGTCCACTGTGTTTTATCAAGACCAAAGTCAGCGCAGCTGTCTACAAGGAAATTTTAGAGCACTTCATGCTTCCCTCTGCCGACAAGCTTTTTGGATATGGAAATTTCATTCTCCAGCAGGACTTAGCACCTGTCCACACTGCCAAAACTACAAATACCTAGTTTAAAAACAACAGCATCACTGTGCTTAATTGGCCTGCAAACTCGCCTGACCTTAACGCCATAGAGAATCTATGGGGTATTGTCAAGAGGAAGATGAGAGACATCAGACCCAACAATGCAGACGAGCTGAAGGCAAAGCAACCTGGGCTTCCATTGCACCTCAGCAGTTCCACTGGCTGATCGCATCCATGCCACGCCGCATTGATGCAGTAATTGATGCAAAAGGAGCCCCAACCAAGTATTGAGTCCATTTACTGAACATGAATTTCGGAAGGCCAACATTTCAGATTTTAAAAACAATTTTCAAGCTGTTGTTATAAAGTATTATAATTTACTGAGATAACGACTTTTGTGTTTTCATTGGCTGTAAGCCATAATTGTAACGGGTCTGGGAGGTGGAACCTCTGAGCAATGATACAAAGGGGCAGTCCTTGTAAGGAAGCGGGTGGCTCCCAGGGTGGGCGGGCAGGTAGTCACGGCAAGTGACGGGGACAGTCTCTGGGTAGAAGGGCAGGAGGTCAAGCCAAGTGACGGGGGCAGTCTCTGGGTAGAAGGGCAGGAGGTCACGGCAAGTGACGGGGACAGTCTCTGGGTAGAAGGGCAGGAGGTCACGGCAAGTGACGGGGACAGTCTCTTGGCAGGCGGGTGGTCACGGCAAGTGACGGCTAGGCCTCCAGATAGGCTAGCAGGCGGGTAGCAGGTGGACCCTTCCAGGTGAGCGGGCAAGAGTCTCTGGACAGGCAGGTGGTCACAGCAAGTGATGGCTAAGACTCCAGGTAGACTAGCAGGCAGGTAGCAGGTGGACGCTCCCAGGTGAGAGGGCAAGAGTCTCTGGACAGGCAGATGGTCACAGCAGGTGACGGCAGAGCCTCCAAGTAGGCTAGCAGGCAGGTAGCAGGCGGACGCTCCCAGGTGAGCGGGTAAGAGTCTCTGGACAGGCAGGTGGTCACAGCACGTGACGGCAGAGCCTCCAGGTAGTCTAGCAGGCAGGTAGCAGGCGGACGCTCCCAGGTGAGCGGGTAAGAGTCTCTGGACAGGCAGGTGGTCACAGCACGTGACGGCAGAGCCTCCAGGTAGGCTAGCAGGCAGGTAGCAGATGAGCACTCCCAGGTGAGCGGGCAATCAGATCCATAGACAGACTGGCAGGGCTGGTAGGCAGACTGTCGGACCACAGGAATGCAAGTAGATAGACAAGTAACAGGCAGGTATCAAGCAGGATTCTGGCAGGTAACTGGCAGGTAACTGGCAGGTATCTGGTAACAGGACCTGAGGGCTGAAGCAGAGTGATAGGCTATGCAACAACATTGCTCGGGCACCTCCATTTTGGAGGATGTGCCATATATATGGTGAAGTCCTCCGGCCATTGGCCGGGGACTCCTTAGGACGGCGCGCGCGGCCCCTTTAAGAGAGGGGGAGCGCGCGAGCGCGCCCCCTAAGCACAGTGGCCGGGAAGCAGCGCGCGCTGCCAGCAGAGCGGGAGGAAGACGCCGGGCACGGAGCGGAGAGGTGAGGGGAACAGCGTCCCTGCCTAGCAGATTGGCAGGGACGCCGAAGCTACAGTACCCCCCCTTTAGGCCCCCCCATGGATGTTCTCTCGGGGCTCATACGTTCTCTCCTCAGGACCAAACCCCTTCCAATCCACTAGAAAAAAGGTCTTTCCTCTTACCCTTTTGGTGGCCAGAATGTTTTCTACCTCAAACTCGTTTTCAGTGGAAACCGGAGCAGGAGGCGTACCTGTAGACTTGGAAAAAGAGTTAAGTACCACGGGTTTGAGGAGAGATACATGGAAGGAGTTAGGGATCCGCAAGTTGGCCGGGAGTTTCAATTTATAGGCCACTGGGTTGATTTGTTTGATAACTTCCAGTGGGCCGATGAACCGAGGCCCTAACTTGTAGGAAGGAATCTTGAGCCGGACATACTTGGACGAGAGCCAGACTTTATCTCCAGGACGGAACTGTGGAGGATCCAGGCCTTTTTTGTCAGCGTGTCTTTTCATCTGCTCGGACGACTGAAGGAGTGCATATTGGGTACTCTCCCAAATGGAGGAGAATTCGCTAACGAGAGATTCCGCAGCCGGATTGTCCACCGAGGTGGAGACGGGAAATGGGATCCGAGGATGCTGACCGAAGACTACAAAAAACGGGGATTTGGAGGAAGATTCGCTCTCGTGATTATTGTAAGAGAACTCGGCCCATGGTAGGAGATCCACCCTGTCCGAATGGTGGGCATTAACGAAGTGCCGGAGGTAACTGGTCAGGATCTGATTGATCCGCTCCACTTGACCATTGGACTGTGGGTGGTAGGCGGAGGAGAAGTCCAGGGTGACGTCTAGCAGCTTACATGTGGCTCTCCAGAAGCGTGAGGTGAACTGAACCCCACGATCCGACACAATGTGGAGGGGCAGGCCATGGAGACGGAAGATGTGGCGGATAAAGTCTTTAGCCAGCTCGGGTGCAGACGGGAGGTCCGGCAGGGGAATGAAGTGAGCCATCTTGGAAAAGTGGTCAGCGACCACCCAAATAACCATACAACTGGCAGAGACAGGGAGATCCGTTATAAAGTCCATAGCTATATGCTGCCACGGGGCAGCAGGTGCTGGAAGAGGAAGGAGGCGACCGGCTGGCAGATGTCTCGGAACCTTGTTGCGGGCGCAGGACACACAGGTTGAAACAAAGTCTATTACATCCTTGTGCAGGGTAGGCCACCAGTAATGCCGGGTAATAAGCTGGAGGGTCTTTTTCTGACCGGCGTGGCCAGCTAGCTTAGACGAGTGACCCCAGTGTAGGATCTTCTTCCGATCAGGTACTGTTACGAACGTCTTACCGGGAGGGAGACGATTTAGATTCACGGGGGCCACCTGCATTACTCTGGTGGGATCAATGATGTGCTTAGGCTCCTCCTCTAGATCAGACACCAGGAAGGATCAGGACAAGGCGTCAGCTTTGATGTTTTTGTCTGCCGGCCGAAAATGAAGAACGAAATCAAAGCGGGCAAAAAACAAGGACCACCGGGCTTGGCGCGGGTTAAGTCTCTGGGCGCTCTGGAGGTAAGCCAAGTTCTTGTGGTCCATGTAAATAATTACTGGGTGAAGAGCCCCCTCGAGCAGGTAACGCCACTCCTCCAGTGCCAGCTTAATGGCCAATAACTCTCGGTCTCCTATAGAATAATTGCGCTCAGAAGGGGAGAAGAGTTTGGAGAAGAAGCCGCAAGTTACCTTTCTTCCGGAAGAAGACTTTTGGGTAAGTACTGCTCCGGCTCCAGAGGAGGAGGTGTCCACTTCCAGGAAGAATTGTTTGTTGCCGTCCGGACGATGCAGCACCGGGGCGGAAGAGAAAGCCTGTTTTAAGGAAAGAAAGGCTTCCTCTGCTTCGGGCGGCCATTCTCTGGGATTAGTGCCCTTACGGGTGAGCGCAGAGATTGGGGCAGTCCGGAAGAGAAGTGCGATATGAAGAGGCGGTAGTAGTTGGCGAAGCCCAGGAACCGCTGAATAGCCTTCAACCCCTCTGGTCGGGGCCACTTCTGGATGGCAGACAGTTTCTCAGGATCCATTCGTAGGCCGGTCTGAGAGATTATGTAGCCCAGAAACAGAAGCGAGGTCTGCTCAAAGAGGCTCTTCTCATATTTAGCATAGAGGTGGTTCTGCCTGAGCCTGAGCAGGACCTGACGAACGTCCCTCCGGTGAGTGAGAAGATCCAGAGAGAAGACCAAGATGTCGTCCAGGTACACCACCACGCAGGAGTAGAGAAGGTCACGGAAGATGTCATTGACCAACTCTTGAAAGACGGCGGGAGCATTACAGAGACCGAAGGACATTACCAAGTATTCATAGTGGCCGTCCCGGGTGTTGAATGCCGTCTTCCATTCATCCCCCTGACGGATACGGACCAGGTCATACGCCCCACGGAGGTCCAGCTTGGTGAAGATTTTAGCCCCCCTCAGATGGTCAAATAATTCTGGGATGAGCGGAAGGGGGTATTTATTCTTCACCGTGATCTGGTTAAGGCCTCTATAGTCTATACAGGGATGGAGTGAGCCGTCCTTCTCTTTGATGAAGAAGAAGCCTGCTCCCGCCGGGGAGGTCGATTTCCGGATAAATCCCCGGGCCAGATTCTCCTCAATATATTCAGACATGGACCGGGTCTCAGCAGCGGACAAAGGATAAATACGCCCATGGGGAGGAGTAGCACCGGCATCAGGTCGATTTGGCAGTCGTATGGTCTATGAGGGGGTAATGTCTCTGCCTCCTTTTTATTAAAGACGTCCGAATAAGACCAATAGGGAACTGGAAGACCAGGTAGATTGGCTGGGGTAGGAGAAGGACGGACAGGATGGACGGGAACTAAACTAGTCTTATGGCAGTCCTGTCCCCAGCGAAGGACTTCTCCTGTCTGCCAATCAAGCACGGGTGCATGTTTCTGAAGCCAAGGTTGGCCTAGCAAGAGGGCGTGAGAGAGTCCAGGCATAACATGAAAGAAGATGCTCTCTGAGTGCAGCATTCCCACCTGCAGGGTTATGGATTCGGTGATGAGTTGGATGGGATGTGGTAAGAGGCCCCCATCTACGGCAGCGACAGACAAGGGTACAGCTAGAGGTTTGGTGGGAATGCGGTATTTCTCTACCAGGGACTGAGAAATGAGATTTCCGGCAGCTCCAGAGTCAAGTTGGGCTAGTTCAAAATAACGGTTCTCCCCGCAGATGATAGAGACCGACAGCAACAGAGATGGAGAGGGTTTACTCTTTTCTAGGACGACCTCTCTGAGCGATCCTAGACACAGGCGTTTCCCGACCTCTCCGGGTAGGAACGGATCCGGTGCTCATTACTGCCATAGTAGAAGCAGCTCCCATCGGCTCGGCGTAACTCTTGACGGGTCTTGACCATCTTGGTTTGGTCGACCTGCATAGGCTCGGGTGAGTGCGCCTGGGGAGTAACGGGAGAAGTGACGGGTTTCTGGAAGGTAGGGGCTAGACGTGGAAACCTCCTCTCACGGGTGACCTCTTTGGCGCGCTCCTGGAACCGGATGTCTATCCGGGTGGCAAGAGTTATTAAGTCGTCGAGAGTGGTAGGAATGTCCCGACCGGCGAGTTCATCTTTAATACGGCCGGACAGACCCTCCCAAAAGACAGACACCAGGGCGTCGTTATCCCAGGCCAGCTCCGAAGCAAGGGTACTGAACCGTATGGCATAATGGCCCACGGTGAAATTTCTTTGACGGAGGCGTAGCAGAGATGATGCGGATGAGGTCTTCCAACCTGGTTCGTCGAAGACTTTCCGGAAAGCCGTGAGAAAGGCTGGCAGGCTGGACACCAGGGGGTCTCCTCTCTCCCATAGAGGATTTAGCCAATCCAGTGCCTCTCCCGTGAGATGGGACATGATGAAGGCTACTTTGGCTCGGTCGGTGGAAAACTGGTGTGCCAACAGTTCGAAGTGCAGAGTGCACTGGTTAATGAAGCCCCGTGCCTGGCTGGGATCTCCGCCAAAATGAGGAGGAGCGGAGAGGTGGGGCCCGGGAAGAGATGCCATGGTGTTGATGGGCTGCGGCAGTGCCGGGGTAGTAAGTGTGCGTGTGGAGGCAGCTCCCGAAGAGGTAGACAATGTGTCCAAGCGGGAGTTAACACTACACAGATGACTCAGGATGGACTCCTGTTGGGGCCTCTGATGGGAAAGTTCATGACACAAGTCCGAGAGCGAGGGAGCTTGGGTGCCACCGGGTTCCATGGCCCGAGCAAACTGTAACGGGTCTGGGAGGTGGAACCTCTGAGCAACGATACAAAGGGGCAGTCCTTGTAAGGAAGCGGGTGGCTCCCAGGGTAGGCGGGCAGGTAGCAATGGCAAGTGACGGGGACAGTCTCTGGGTAGAAGGGCAGGAGGTCACGGCAAGTGACGGGGGCAGTCTCTGGGTAGAAGGGCAGGAGGTCACGGCAAGTGACGGGGACAGTCTCTGGGTAGAAGGGCAGGAGGTCACGGCAAGTGACGGGGACAGTCTCTTGGCAGGCGGGTGGTCACAGCAAGTGATGGCTAAGCCTCCAGGTAGACTAGCAGGCAGGTAGCAGGTGGACGCTCCCAGGTGAGCGGGCAAGAGTCTCTGGACAGGCAGGTGGTCACAGCAGGTGACGGCAGAGCCTCCAGGTAGGCTAGCAGGCAGGTAGCAGGCGGACGCTCCCAGGTGAGCGGGTAAGAGTCTCTGGACAGGCAGGTGGTCACAGCACGTGACGGCAGAGCCTCCAGGTAGTCTAGCAGGCAGGTAACAGGCGGACGCTCCCAGGTGAGCGGGTAAGAGTCTCTGGACAGGCAGGTGGTCACAGCACGTGACGGCAGAGCCTCCAGGTAGGCTAGCAGGCAGGTAGCAGATGAGCGCTCCCAGGTGAGCGGGCAATCAGATCCATAGACAGACTGGCAGGGCTGGTAGGCAGACTGTCGGACCGCAGGAATGCAAGTAGATAGACAAGTAACAGGCAGGTATCAAGCAGGATTCTGGCAGGTAACTGGCAGGTAACTGGCAGGTATCTGGTAACGGGACCTGAGGGCTGAAGCAGAGTGATAGGCTATGCAACAACATTGCTCGGGCACCTCCATTTTGGAGGAGGTGCCTTATATATGGTGAGGTCCTCCGGCCATTGGTCGGGGACTCCTTGGGACGGCGCGCGCGGCCCCTTGAATAGAGCAGAGCGGGAGGAAGATGCCGGGCACGGAGCGGAGAGGTGAGGGGAACAGCGTCCCTGCCTAGCAGGAGGCAGGGAGGCCGACGCTACAATAATCATCAACATTAACAGAAATAAACACTTGAAATAGATCATTCTGTTTGTGATGACTCTATATTATATATGAGTTTCACTTTTTGTATTGAAGAACTGAAATAAATTAACTTTTTGATGATATTCTAATTTTGTGAGAAGCACCTGTACCTTTGATCATTGTGGCCAAAGAGTTCTATTTTAACTTCATCGGTCCACAGGACTTGTTTCCAAAATGCATTAGGCTAGATTAGATGTTCTTTTGCATACCTCTGACGCTGAATTTTATGGTAAGGGTGCAGGAGAGATTTTCTTCTGATGACTCTTCCATGAAGACCATATTTGTGCTGGTGTCTATGAACAGTAGAACAGTATACCACAACTCCAGAGTCTGCTAAATTTTTCTGAAGTTCTATTTCGGTCAAGCGGGCAGCTCACTGAAATTTTGCTTGGTCTTCCTGACCTTATCTTAACCTCCTTTGCTCCTTTTAAATGCCATCATAATTATATTTTGAACTGAGGAAAAGGTAACTTGAAAATGCTTTATCTTCTTATAGCCTTCTCCTGCTTTGTGGGCCTCCACCATTTTCATTTTCAGAGCGCTAGGCAGTAGTGTTGAGCCACCCCCGTAGTGTTCGAGTTCAGTTCGGTTCGTCGAACACCCGTATGTTCGCCGAACTGTTCGTCGAACACCGTCGCACACTGTGAAAACCAATGGCAGGCAAACAAAAACACATAGAAACACATAGAAAACACCTTCAAAGGTGTCCAAAAGCTGACAAACTGCTCAGAAGACACAACTATCACATGGAAAAGTGACAAGTACATATAGTCATGCAAAAAGAAAAGAGGTGGAGGAGTAAAAGGAGGGGGAGACACAGATATAGGCAAGTCATGCCCATCTAAAACCAAAAAAGTGCGAAGCCGACACGGCCAGTCCGTTCCTGCCTGTGCGATCTCCGTGTTGCCGGGTTTGTGCCAGAGCTGCGGTGGACCCTGACGGCCAGCCCCCCTCTCCCAATACTGGTGCCTGTTCTCTGGTGGGTCGAGCGAGCCCCCCTGCGGTGGAGGCAGGTCTAAGCTTTTTAATTTAAATTGTCTCTCTAATTTGAATGAATACACTTTAAATCCTTTTACAAGGATCTATTGGAGGGCAAGTCTCATGCCAGCAGCCACGTAATTGCAGCTCCAGTAGCGTCCACTAAAGCTGCTGCAGTTAAAAGGCTTTTATAAGGATCGAGCTCGGCGGTCCACCGCAAGGCGTCCAACCGCCAGTCCCAGCCCCTATGCCTTGGGGTGCCTCCCCGATGCTCTTCACTTAGTGTCCCGGGAGCCCGAACCATTTCCTTTGAAAAAATTAAGTGTCCAAACTATAGGTGGTGTAGCTTGCTTAACAGCTGGGATAATCCGCTGACTAGAACACACTGCTACTAGGCACAAAGTATTTCCTGGGCTAGATGCAGCTAAAAATTTGTAATTAGATACTCTCGTTGGATGCTGAGAAAGCACTCCATAGAGTTTCCTGGCGTGCCATATATTATTTCCTTTTAAAGCTTGGGGTAGGCATCTAGGGGACCCTTTTATAGGCAAAATCACTGCCCTGTATCGCATTACGTCACCTAGGCTGAAGATAAATGGAACATTTTCATCACCTTTCATAATCACCAATGGGACAAGGCAGGGATGTCCTCTGTCCCCTCTCTTATACATGCTAGTGACGGAGCACCTGCTCTCATCAATTCGCCATAACCCCAATATTAGGTGGATTGAGGTGGGAGGCACCGAGTACAAATGCTCTGCATTTGCTGATGATGTCCTTGTATATATCACTCAATCATATATATCCATCCCTGCTGTTATGGCTGAAATAGATCACTTTGTTACATGGTCAAATTTTAAAATCAACGCAGCGAAGTCTGAGGTCCTGGATCTCTCCCTCCCCAAATCCATACAGGATTCCATCCAGCCCAACTTTTCCTTTGCCTGGCCGTCACAGGGTATCAAATACTTAGGAATTCGTATTCATAGAGACCTCTCCCGTCTATGTTATCTTAATTTTGGGCCCTTTATTGAACAACTCCATACAGACCACGGTTGGCAAGTTAGAACTGTAAGATTCACTACGTGAACCACTGGTGTTTTGTGGAAAAGCACATGTACACTGTGTTCCAAATTATTATGCAAAAAGTGTTTAGGAGTGATAAGGGAAGAATTTTTTTGTTTGTCAGTTAAACTCATTGATGGTGATGTGTGTCAGGGCTCTTTATATCACTGTAAGCAATTGCAGACACCTGTGCTAATTAGTTTGGCAGGTGTGTCCAATGAAAGGCAAGACTACTTAAGAAGGCTGTCCCACATTATTAAACAGCCTACATTTTCTGCCAAAATGGGAAAGAAAAAGGATGTGTCGGCTGCTGAGAAGCAACAAATTGTGGAGTGTTTAGGTCAAGGCATGACTACAATCAAGATTGCCAAGACACTTCATCCTGATCATCGCACAATCAAGAAGTATGTAGCTGATTCACAGTACACACGTGTGCGTGCTGATAAGGGAAAATTGAGGACTCTTTCCTACAGGCAATTACGTCAGGTTAATAGAGCAGCGGCAAAAAAGCCTTGTCATCGCAGCAGACAAGTTTTTGAAGCTGCTGGTGCCTCAAACATCCCCCGAATAACAAGATGCAGAGTCCTTCAGAAGTTTGCAGCTGTGCGTAAGCCATCCTGTCGACCTCCTCTATCCACTGCACACAAGCAGAAATGGCTCCAGTTGGCCAAGCAATACATGAAGACTGACTTCAAAACTGGCGATGAGTGCCGTGCAACGCTCGATGGTCCAGATGGATGGAGTGGAGGATGGCTGGTTGATGGACACCCCATGCAAACACGGCTACAGCGCCAACAAGGAGGAGGTGAAGTAATGTTTTGGGATGGAATCATGGGGAGAGAGATTGTCGGCCCCTTTAGGAACCCTGAAGCGGTAAAGATGAACTCCATAATGATTGTGGAGTTTCTCAAACAGCACTTCCTGCCATGGTTCAAGAAGAAGAACCGTGTATTCCACAGCAAGATCATTTTCATGCATTATAATGCACCGTCTCATGCTGCACATAACACATCTGCATCTCTGGCTGATATGGGCATAAAAGGGGACAAACTTATGGTGTGACCCCCCATGCTCCCCTGACCTCAACCCCTTTGAGAACCTTTGGAGCATCATCAAAAGGAGTGTCTATGATGGCAGGAGGCAGTTCACATCTAAGCAACAGCTCTGGGAGGGTATTCTGTCCTCATGCAAAACAATTGAAGCAGAAACCATCCAAAACCTGACAAATTCAATGGATGAGAGAGTTGAGAAGCTCCTTTCGAACAAGGGGTCCTATGTGCAAATGTAACATCACCTAGAATGAAGTTTTGAGTTGAAAACTGTTTGATTTCTGTTTCTAATAACTTGCTAATGCTTATAATTTAAAAAATGACCATTTTTTTGTTCTTTATTAAAATGAAAAGGTTGATCGAAGAGTGTGGGGGATCTAAGAGTGTGGCAACCCAGTAGTCAGGATTACATCGAATTCTGACAATCTGAGGGTCATGTTGCAGGTAGTGCAGCAAGAAGGCACTCATGTGTCTTGCGCATCTAGGAGCCCCAAAATTATTTTCCGGGTTAGATGCAGCTAAAAAGTATTATTAATTTGAAAGCTGGTGGAGCTTAGTATAGATGGCCTAATAGAATCAGTACTGCAAACTGCTACAAAGCCCAAATTATTTTCCAGCCAAGATACAGATAAACATGATTAGTAATTTTAAATCTGGTGGAGTTTAGTATAGATGGCCTAATAGAATCAGTACTGCACACTGCTACAAGGCCCAAATTATTTTCCAGCCAAGATACAGATAAACATGATTAGTAATTTTAAATCTGGTGGAGTTTTGTATAGATGGCCTAATATAATCAGTACTGCACACTGCTACAAGGCCCAAATTATTTTCCAGCCAAGATACAGATAAACATGATTAGTAATTTTAAATCTGGTGGAGCTTAGTATAGATGGCCTAATAGAATCAGTACTGCACACTACTACAGGGCCCAAATTATTTTCCAGCGAAGATACAGATAAACATGATTAGTAATTTTAAAGCTAAAAACGGTTGGTGACGTGATTTTAACAAATCATCAAGCTTTTACTCTCCCTAGGATGACTCAGGGGTAGAAAAGTCATTTCGGATCCATGATTTGTTCATCTTTATGAACGTGAATCTGTCTACATTATCAGTATAGAGCCGCGTGCGCTTATCTGTCAGCACACCACCAGCAGCGATGAAAACACGTTCAGACAGAACGCTGGCTGCGGGGCATGACAAGATCTCCAAGGCGTAAGTGGCGAGCTCTGTCCATTTATCCAGATTGGAAGCCCAAAAAGAGCAAGGGTCCAGTGACACTGTCATGGCTTCAATGTTTACTTGGAGATACTCCTGTACCATCATCTCTAGGCATTGACTATGTGTCAGACTTCTTGTCTCATGTGGCCTTGCGAAGAATGGGCTAAAAAAGTGGTGAAATGATTGCGCAAAATTGATGTTACCAGCAGATACTGTGTTTCTGTTACGTTTTGAGAGCTGAACACTCGACGGTCCCACGGTTTTCAAGTTGGAACTGTGAGATTCACTACGTGCACCACTAGTGTTTTGGGGAAAAGCACATGTAAGATTCTGCAGCAGTCTCTGCTGATACTCCTGCATGCGTGCATCTCTTTCTATGGCAGGAATAATTTCTGCAAATTTTCTTTTGTACCGGTGATCTAACAGTGTGGCAACCCAGTAGTCAGGATTATTTCTAATTCTCACAATTCGAGGGTCAAGTTGCAGGTAGTGCAGCAAGAAGGCACTCATGTGTCTTGCGCATCCAGGAGCACCAAGTCCCTGTTGTGTTGGTGGCAAGGTAACAATCATGCTTCCTTCCTCTGTCCTCTCTTCCCAACCTTGCACAACAGAAATGTGATCAAGGTCTCCCTCATCTGATGAGTCTTCCATCAGTTCGTCCTCCACTTCTTCCTGGGCTCCTGCACCTTCCTCACTAGTTTTAACTTATCATATAGTTTGGTCAAAATCAGATTAAGACACCGAAGACCAAAACAAACTCAGCAAACACAAAATTTTATTAATGTAAAATGTACATACACATGACAATTATTCAAAAAGCACCTCCGCACTGTGAGGGACTATAATGGCTAAAGATCTGGAAATATATGTGCCTATTTAAGATATGCTGTTGTTACAAAATGTGTACAATAGTGCAGACAGAGACTCGTATGTTAATCCATAATGACATGTAGTACAAGTAGAAGTAATCATAAGAGTAAGTAGAAATAACATACCAAAGAGTCACTGTAAGCAGGCACCAGTTCGATGCGAAGTCCCTCAGTCCCCTACGCACGTTTCATCAATATGACTTCCTCAGGGGCAACCAGGTTCAACACGTGAGCCATACAAGGCACATGTGTGACATTGCCCTGGCGAAGGGCCGCACCATGGTTTGCAGCATTGTTGCACACGGCCTTCCCTGATTTCAGGTCCAGTGGAGACAACCATTCATGAAACTGGTTCTCCAGAGCTGACCACAACTCCTCAGCTGTGTGACTCACATTTCCCAGACATTTCAAAGTAAAAACCGCCTGATGACGTTGAGCCCTGCAGCCAGCATAGTAAGGAGGTGTGCAGGATCCCTTCTACACAGTTAGAAAGCTTGTGGCATGACCAGACAGGCTTTGGGTGCAGGTGGAGGAAAGAGAGGAGGTTGAGGAGGCAGAAGCAGTGGAGGAACTTTGAGATAAAGAGGATTGACGCACAACTCGTGGGGATGGCAAGACTTGGACAGCAGCCCCTTGTCCTGCTGTCACCATAGTTACCCAGTGCTCAGTCAGCGACATGTAACGCCCCTGTCCATGCCTACTCATCCAAGTGTCTGTGGTGAAATGCACCCTGTCACACACAGAGTTTCTCAAAGAAGCGGTGATGTTGTGTGCGACATGCTGGTGGAGCGCAGGCACACCTTTCTTTGAGAAGTAGTGCCGACTGGGCATCTGGTACTGGGGCACTGGGACAGACATAAGGTCTCGAAAATCCTCTGTGTCCACCAGGCGGAAAGGAAGCATTTCTGTAGCCAATAGCTTTCAGATGGTGAAATTCAACCTCTTAGGTTTCTCATTGCTAGGAGGAAATGGTCTTTTTCTTGTCCACATCTGAGGGACCGAGGGTTGGCTGTTGTGCTTAGACGGGGTTGAGAAGGGTGTCCCCGGCAAACTGCCGGTCTGTGAGGAAGATGCAGGCGGACATGTTAGGTTGCCTTGATAAAAAAGGGTGCTATCGATGTCGGACAGCGCTGAACACCAGCTGGTGTTTCACCTCCAAAGAAAATGATGACCTGAAAATCACGCTGGCTGTTGCGGGTAAAGAGGTGGCATTTCTGCATCCCAAAACAGGTGTGACTGCTGTCCCCCCAGTCACAGAGGATGAAGAGGCCGCGGATGCACAAGATGTGGCAGACGGTGGCTGGCCCGGCCGGCTAGGCCGCATTGTAGCACAGTGAGCTCCCCACTGCAACTTATGCTTCATATCCATGTGCCGATTCATGCATGCAGTACTCAAACTATGTATTTTTTGGCCTCTACTTAGCTTTTGCTGACAAATGTTACAGATAACACGAGTTGGGTCATCTTTATCGATCTGAAAAATTGCCCAGGCTGTGCAAGTCTTAGCCCCCAAGCGACCTGAAGAGCCACCAAAATTTGTGGTCAGAGGCAGAGTTGTGTTTGAGGATGCAGTTGTTGACGTGCTTCCAGTACTACGTCTCTGTCCAGGAAGGCGCAACCTGACGTCGTCGTCACTAGCATCTTCCTCCACCTCTTCTGCTGACCTCATCTCTTGGCTGACTGGGGGTTGACAGTAAGTGGGATCTCCAACCTCGTCATCATCACCCTGTGCGTTATCACACCCGTCGTCCTCAGAGCTAACCTCTTCCTGCCCTGACAAAAAACTAAAGTTGTCGCTCCAATCAGGTATTTGAGTCTCATCATCGTCTTCCTCATTGTCTCCACCAACAGGAGTTACTGTTTGGGAATGAGGGTCTACATTATTGTCAGAACCTTCTGCATCTGGTCCAGGATCCGACTCATAAAGATTCTGGGCATCAGTGCAGATCATTTCCTCGTCTGGATTCACAGACGCTCTGGAGCCGACCTCTGATTCCCAGGCTATAGTATGAGTAAACAGCTCTGCAGACTCAACCATCTGTTCTACCCCATACTCAGATGGGCAGCTGGAGACTTGGGAACTGTGAGGAAGCAAGTGCGATTCGGGTGACACCTCTGAGGACTGGAATATTTGTGATGTTGAAGTTGAGGTGGAGGAGAGCCCACTTAAAGGAACATTTGATATCTGTTGAAGCACCTGCTGTTTTTGTGCCTCATGTGGAATTTGTAGCGATTGGCTAGGCCGTAAGAAAGGGATCTTAGCACATTGTCCGCTAAAAGAAGTAGACATCTTAGTTTGGCTGGAAGATGGTCTTTCTTCTGCAGATGTTACTGTTGCTTTAACACCTACCCTATGGACACAACCTTTTTTTCCCTTCCTAACACGCCTATTCCCCTTTCCACCAGCAGCAGGCATTTTCCACTCATTTTGGTGGTTAACTAATTCACAACTCTGGAGTTGATTGCACAAAAAACAATGGATGGGAACCGAGCAGAGCTGAGTGGTCAAACTGTGGTATTAGCCCAAAAGTATTGGCTGGGTTAGATGCAGATAAAAATTATTTGGAATTTGCAACCTGCTGGAGGTTAGTATAGATGGACTAATAGAACAAGTCCCACACACTGCTACAAGCCGAAATAATTTTTCAGAGCTAGATGCAGAAAAAAATTATATTGAATTTGCAACCTGATGGAGGTTAGTATAGATGGACTAATAGAACAAGTCCCACACACTGCTACAAGCCGAAATAGTTTTTCAGAGCTAGATGCAGAAAAAAATTATATTGAATTTGCAACCTGATGGAGGTTAGTATAGATGGACTAATAGAATGATACTATGGCCAAAAGGTTTTAGTTCACTAGGTGCAGTAAAAAAATGTGTATTCTATACACATGTGGTGTAGCTTGTAACACAGATAGGCTTCTCCACTGACTAAAACACACTGCAAGAGGACAAAAAGGATTTGCTTTGCTAGATTTAGCCAAATGCTGTGAAAAAAACTTGCACAGCACTGGCACAGACCTGCCTGGCAAAAAGTGATAGAAACTGATGTAACCTAGCCCTGAAAAGGACTGCAATTACAATTAGTCTTTACTCCCAACCTATCTATTTAAGAGCACAGACCTGCCTGATAAAAGTGATAGGAACTGATGTAACCTAGCCCTGAAAAGGACTGCAATTACAATTAGTCTTTACTCCCAACCTATCTGTTTAAGAGCACAGACCTGCCTGATTAAAGTCGTAGGAAATTATGTAACCTAGTCCTTAAAAGGACTGCAATCACAACTATTCCCTACTCCCAAGCTATCTGTAGATTTGTGCGAAAATTGGCTTGAAATTAACAAAGTATAGCGCACACAGCAACAGCGGTGCCGTCTAACACGCAGCTGCAGCAGTGAGAAAATGGTGGCGACGGGGAAAATTGATGTGTCTTATAGGGCAAGGACATGTGACATACACTGCCAATGACACATGCCCTTGCTTGTGTGAAAAAAAGCAGTTCGCTCCATGTGTGCGCTGCTGGTAGGCTGCCAGATTGCACCTCCCCACTGTAAATGCGGGAAAGAGAAAAAAAAATGGAGATCTTCATTATTTCTGCAGAGATCCATCCCCTGCCCCTCCCCCCACCCCGCTGTACACTCAAACTGCATATTAACATTAATTTTCAGCTTTACAGATAAAAAATCCAGTTATGATTTTGGTGCACGAACAGTTATCGAACATAACCTCGAACAGCCAAATTTTTTTCAAATCGTTCGTGTTCGCCGAACGGCTCGAACACCGCCCAAAACAGCTCGAATTTGAGATTGGCGAACAGATCGAGTCGAACACCGCTCATCTCTACTAGGTAGCTGCTTATAGTAACCCATGGCTTCTGTTTTTTGGCTCAAGGTTAGAGGAGGCTGGGTTTTTATACAACTGGGAGATTTTCATCACCTGGTCTTTCCTAACGATGATAGTGAACAAGCCGTAACCCTAACAGGCTAATTAAGGTCTGAAACCTTGGTCAAAGTTATTTAAGAACACAAATCTCCAAGGTGCCCAACTTTTGCATCAGCCCATTTCCCTTTTTGTAATTTTTAAAATATAAAAAATGAAAATATATCTATATATTTTTACCTAAAATATAAAAGAAATATGTCATCTTTAATTTTGGGCCTTGTAGAGATAATTTCATCTTAAACTTGCTTAACTATTTACAATAACAGTAATTTTGACCAGGGATGCCCAAACTTTTACATGCCGCTGTAATGCCCTAACAGTGCTCCTTAAACTGTATGATAATCCATTATTTCATCACACACACAATATGAGATCCCCACAGTAACCCGCAAAACAGTATATTGCTCCCATAGTGACCACCCTCCCACACAGTATGATGTCGTCACACTTTCTTCACACACCATAATCCATTGAGTTGCATTAGGCTAAAAAAACAGAGCCTTATAAAACTGACACTTATGAACCCAGCCTTAGTAAATCTCCCTGTATGTGTCAAACTACACTAACTGTGGTAAAATTTTCTTTGTGAAAGGCTTCTTTTACACTGCAGAGCCTTATACAAGTGATATTTTTGAATCCAGCCTTAATAAATCTTCCCCTATTTGTCAAATTACCCTAATACTGTTACTATTTTCTATGTGTAAGGCCTCATTCACACTGCAGTATTCAGCTGATTACATTTGCATCAGCACAATATGTGTAAGCCAAAACTATGTAGGGATCCAAAACCCAGTAAAGTGCTACCAATTTTTCAATAACACTTTTTCTCTTAGGTTCAACTCCTGGTTGTGCTTACAAACACTAAGTACCTCTTAAAAAATGTATGCATGAGATGGTCTGTTTTCACTATTCGTGTGATTTTCTGTTGGCCATTCGTGTGTACGTGTCTGCCATCCATGTGTACCATCTGTTTGACATCAATTTGCTGTCCGTATGCCATCCGTGGGACACGTACTGGAATAAAATGCCGTCAAGAAATACTTGTTTTTTATGTGTTAAAGATGTGCAAAGATATTAGATAGATAGATAGATTGATAAATAGATAGAAATTAGAAAAATAGGTATCCATCAGATATATAATTTCACATCCCCATCTTGCACTCAAGGGACATTCATTTGGTAAAACTTTATTTTATTACAAGCGACTGGCTGGACTTATAGGGACATCTGGACGCAGGTGTCTACATCTGATGGGTCTGTATTAATTCTGGCTCCATCTGTGATCTGAGTTTGGACATTTGAGCTATTATGGTCTGGGGTATGTGCAATATATAGTGATGAGCAAATGTGCTTAGTTCTTGACCGAGCATCTCAGTGCTCAAGATTAGTGTTGAGCCACCCCCGTAGTGTTCGGGTTCGGTTCGGTTCGTCGAACACCGGGATGTTCGAGGAACTGTTCGTCGAACTGTTCGTCGAACACCTTAGAACACCGTCGAACACCGTTAAAACCAATGGCAGGCAAACAAAAACACATAGAAACACATAGAAAACACCTGCAAAGGTGTCCAAAAGCTGACAAACTGCTCAGAAGACACTCTCTTTAAAAAAGCCGGCCGGCAAATTCAGTAGCGGCATACACCGGTACCCGACAATTTAGACAAGAAGGAATAGAGCATCACACATAGATTAGATAGATAGAAACATGTCAGTCACACATATAAGAAGCACAGTGACAGTGTTGGTTACTGCACTTGTCATTTAGTGTAAAGGATTTATTAAAAAAAATATTAGTGTTTTCATGCACCGTCTCTTTAAAAAAGCCGGCCGGCAATTCAGCATCTGTACCCGACAATTTAGAACAGAAAGAATAGAGCTTCACACATAGATTAGATAGATAGAAACATGTCAGTCACATATATAATAAGTACAGTGACAGTGTTGCTTACTGTACTTGTCATTTAGTGTAAAGGATTTATTTAAAAAAATAATAGTGTTTTCATGCACTGTCTCTTTAAAAAAGCCGGCCGGCAATTCAGCATCTGTACCCGACAATTTAGAACAGAAAGATAGAGCATCACACATAGGTTAGATAGATAGAAACATGTCAGTCACATATATATGAAGTACAGTGGTAGTGTTGGTTACTGTACTTGTCATTTAGTATTAAAATAAAGGATTTATTATTAAAAAAATTGGCGTGGGGTTCCCCTTAATTTTAGGCTCTAGCGGAGGTTAAGCAGACGGCTGGGGCAGATGTTTGAAGCCTGGGAAGGGGGTAATACCCACGGAGCTTCCCAGGCTACTAATATCAGCCCCCAGCTGAATACATAGCCTTTACTAGCTATTAAAATGGGGGACCCCCCAAAAAAAATGACGTGGGGTCCCCCCTAATTTAATAGCTAGCAAAGGCTAGGCAGACAGCTGGGGGCTGATATTAATAGCCCAGGAAGGGAGCCATGAATATTGGCCCCCTCTCAGGCTAGAAACACCAGCCGTCAGCCGCCCCAGAAATGGCGCATTCATAGGATGCGTCAATTCTGGCACTTAGCCTCGCTCTTCCACGCTGCCCTGGTGCGGTGGCAGGGGGTAATAGGGTTGGGGTTGATGTCAGCTTATAATGCCAGCTGACATCAAGCCCAGGTTAGTAATGGAGAGGCGTCTATAAGACACCCCCATTACTAACCCCATAGTCAAAGTTAAAAAAAACACAAACACCCAGAATAAAGTCCTTTAATTGAAATAAAGACACAATCCTTTATTGTTCTAAATTAAACCATACTTACCATCACGCCCATTCCAGCTGAAGCCAACGATCTCCTGCAATAAAAGAAAAATAATAAAGCAACCTCATCCTTACCTTTCCATGGTTCCCACGACAGCTTCAGCTCTGCTACATCGAGATGACAGGCTGGACCGCAGCAGAACGCTGCCATCCAGCCTGTCATCCCGCAGACACTGAGAAGCGCAGGCTTGCTTGCGCTGCTCAGCGTCTCTCTGTGACGACATCCAGATGAGCCGAGTTCATGTCCAATGAACTCAGCTCACCTCATGCACGTCACTGACAGCGTGGGAAAATTCTCACGCTGAAGCGCTGATTGCAGGAGAATTTTCCCACGCTGTCAGTGACGTGTAGGAGGTGAGCTGAGTTCATTGGACATGAGCTCACCTCATGCACATCACTGACAGCGTGGGAGAATTCTCCTGCACTCAGCACTTCAGCGTGAGAATTTTCCCACTCTGTCAGTGACGTGCATGAGGTGAGCCGAGTTCATTGGACATGACCTCGGCTCATCTGGATGCCGTCACAGCGAGACAGTGAGGAGCGCAAGCATGCCTGCGCTTCTCAGTGTCTGCGGGATGACAGACTGGATGGCAGCGTTCTGCTGCGGTCCAGCCAGTCATCTCGATGTAGCAGAGCTGAAGCTGTCCTGGGAACCATGGAAAGGTAAGGATGAGGTTGGTTTATTATTTTTCTTTTATTGCAGGAGATCGTTGGCTTCAGCTGGAATGGGTGTGATGGTAAGTATGGTTTAATTTAGAACAATAAAGAATTGTGTCTTTATTTCAATTAAAGGACTTTATTCTGGGTGTTGTGTTTTTTTTAAATACTTTACTAGAAATTCATGGCGGTCATGTCTAATACTGGCGTGACCCCATGAATTTTGGGCTTGGGGCCAGCTGATAATACCAAGCTGGCCCTAACCCCTTTATTACCCAGTGAGCCACCGCACCAGGGCCCTGGATGAGTTGGGTACAGCGCCAGAAGATGGCGCTTCTATGAACGCGCCATTTTCCGGGGTGGCTGCGGACTGCAATTTGTAGCGGGGGGGGGGCCCAGAAAGCTTGGGCCTCCCTGCGCTGCAGATTCCAGCCCCCAGCTGCCTAGTTGTACCTGGCTGGACACAAAAATAGGGCGAAGCCCCACGTACTTTTTTTTTAATTATTTCATGAAATTCATGAAATAATTAAGAAAAAAAGGCCTTCCCTATATTGTTGTGTCCGGCCAGGTACAAATAGGCAGCTGGTGGATGGGGGCAGCCCGTTCCTGCCTGCTGTACCTGGCTGGATACAAATATAGTGCGAAGCCCCACTTCAATTTTTTTAAATTATTTCAGGAAATTCATGAAATAATTTAAAAAAAATTGACGTGGGGCTTCGCACTATATTTGTGTCCAGCCAGGTACAGCAGGCAGGAACGGGCTGCCCCCAACCACCAGCTGCCTATTTGTACCTGGCCGGACACAACAATATAGGGAAGCCCTTTTTTTCTTAATTATTTCATGAAATAATTTAAAGAAAATTGACGTGGGGCTTCGCCCTGTTTTTGTGTCCCGCCAGGTACAACTAGGCAGCTGGGGGCTGGAATCCGCAGCGCAGGGAGGCCCAAGCTTTCTGGGCCACCCCCGCTGCAAATTGCAGTCCGCAGCCACCCCGGAAAATGGCGCGTTCATAGAAGCGCCATCTTCTGGCGCTGTACCCAACTCATCCAGGGCCCTGATGCGGTGGCTCACTGGGTAATAAAGGGGTTAGGGCCAGCTTGGCATTATCAGCTGGCCCTAAGCCCGAAATTCATGGGGTCACGCCCATATTAGACATGACCGCCATGAATTTCTAGTAAAGTATTTAAAAAAAACACAACACCCAGAAAAAAGTCCTTTAATTGAAATAAACACACAATTCTTTATTGTTCTAAATTAAACCATACTTACCATCACGCCCATTCCAGCTGAAGCCAACGATCTCCTGAAATAAAAGAAAAATAATAAATCAACATCATCCTTACCTTTCCATGGTTCCCATGACAGCTTCAGCTCTGCTACATCGAGATGACAGGCTGGACCGCAGCAGAACGCTGCCATCCAGCCTGTCATCCCGCAGACACTGAGAAGCGCAGGCTTGCTTGCGCTCCACAGTGTCTCTCTGTGAGGGCATCCAGATGAGCCGAGTTAATGTCCAATGAACTCGGCTCACCTCATGCACGTCACTGACAGCGTGGGAAAATTCTCCTGCACTCAGCGCTTCAGCGTGGGAGAATTCTCACACTGAAGCGCTGAGTGCAGGAGAATTCTCCCACGCTGTCAGTGACGTGCAGGAGGTGAGCTGAGTTCATTGGACATGAGCTCACCTTATGCACGTCACTGACAGCGTGGGAAAATTCTCCTGCACTGAGCGCTTCAGCGTGGGAGAATTCTCACGCTGAAGCGCTGAGTGCAGGAGAATTCTCCCACGCTGTCAGTGACGTGCAGGAGGTGAGCTGAGTTCATTGGACACGAGCTCACCTTATGCACGTCACTGACAGCGTGGGAGAATTCTCCTGCACTCACCGCTTCAGCGTGAGAATTTTCCCACGCTGTCAGTGACGTGCATGAGGTGAGCCGAGTTCATTGGACATGAACTCGGCTCATCTGGATGTCGTCACAGAGAGACGCTGAGCAGCGCAAGCAAGCCTGCGCTTTTCAGTGTCTGCGGGATGAGAGGCTGGATGGCAGCGTTCTGCTGCGGTCCAGCCTGTCATCTCGATGTAGCAGAGCTGAAGCTGTCGTGGGAACCATGGAAAGGTAAGGATGAGGTTGCTTTATTATTTTTCTTTTCTTGCAGGAGATCGTTGGCTTCAGCTGGAATGGGCGTGACGGTAAGTATGGTTTAATTTAGAACAATAAAGGATTTTGTCTTTATTTCAATTAAAGGACTTTATTCTGGGTGTTTGTGTTTTTTTTAACTTTGACTATGGGGTTAGTAATGGGGGTGTCTTATAGACGCCTCTCCATTACTAACCTGGGCTTGATGTCAGCTGGCATTATAAGCTGACATCAACCCCAACCCTATTACCCCCTGCCACCGCACCAGGGCAGCGTGGAAGAGCGAGGCTACGTGCCAGAATTGGCGCATCCTATGAATGCGCCATTTCTGGGGCGGCTGACGGCTGGTGTTTCTAGCCTGGGAGGGGGCCAATATTCATGGCTCCCTTCCTGGGCTATTAATATCAGCCCCCAGCTGTCTGCCTAGCCTTTGCTAGCTATTAAATTAGGGGGGACCCCACATCATTTTTTTTGGGGGGTCCCCCATTTTAATAGCTAGTAAAGGCTATGTATTCAGCTGGGGGCTGATATTAGTAGCCTGGGAAGCTCCGTGGGTATTACCCCCTTCCCAGGCTTCAAACATCTGCCCCAGCCGTCTGCTTAACCTCCGCTAGAGCCTAAAATTAAGGGGAACCCCACGCCAATTTTTTTAATAATAAATCCTTTATTTTAATACTAAATGACAAGTACAGTAACCAACACTATCACTGTACTTCATATATATGTGACTGACATGTTTCTATCTATCTAATCTATGTGTGAAGCTCTATTCTGTCTGTTATAAATTGTCGGGTACAGATGCTGAATTGCCGGCCGGCTTTTTTAAAGAGACGGTGCATGAAAACACTATTATTTTTTTTGATAAATCCTTTACGCTAAATGACAAGTACAGTAAGCAACACTGTCACTGTACTTCATATATATGTAACTGACATGTTTCTATCTATCTAATCTATGTGTGAAGCTCTATTCTGTCTGTTATAAATTGTCGGGTACCGCTGCTGAATTGCCGGCCGGCTTTTTTAAAGAGACGGTGCATGAAAACACTATTATTTTTTTTGATAAATCCTTTACGCTAAATGACAAGTACAGTAAGCAGCACTTTCACTGTACTTCGTATATATGTGGCTGACATGTTTATATCTATCTAATCTATGTGTGAAGCTCTATTTTTTCGGTTCTAAATTGTCGGGTACCGGTGTATGCCGCTGATGAATTGCCGGCTTTTCATGTTTCACTGTTGGCACTGTTCCCATCGATTTGGGCAATCACTGTAATGCCACAACCACCATGGCTGTGGCATTACAGTGAGTGGCAGACAATCCCTGCATGATTGGTGCTCTAAATAGCGCCAGACATGCAGGACACGCTTTTGGTGCACGAACAGTTATCGAACATAACCTCGAACAGCCGAATTTTTTGCAAATCGTTCGGGTTCGTCGAACAACTCGAACACCGCCCAAAACAGCTCGAATTTGAGATTGGCGAACAGTTCTAGTCGAACACCGCTCATCTCTACTCAAGATGCTCGGCGCTCGACGAGTATTTCCGGGTTGCTCGGGCGGGAGCTTGGGTCTCTTCCCTGCATGTTTGGCGCTCTTTAGAGAGCCAATGAACATGCAGGGATTGCCTGCCATGCACTGTAAATGCCATAGCCATGTTGGTTGTGGCCATTACAGTGATTGGCTGCCCGCACAGCATCATCAGGTGTATATAAGACCGGGTGCTGCCATGCTCATCACAGTCTATCCCAGAATCAGGCAGAGTAGGGAGAGGTGCTGCTGCCTTAGGGAGAGATTTGCTTGTTTAGAGCTCGTATAGGTATTCCACAACATATATCTATAATATCCATCTGAAAAAACAGTCCTTCTGGGGACTAATCCAGCTGCATATAATCCATGCTAGGAAAGCAAGCAGTGTATGTTGCAGACTGCAGTGCATGATAGAGCACAAGAAATTCCATTTAACGTCCTGTTAATATAGGTATTACACAACTTACTGTATATCTATATCCATATCCATCTGAACTAACAGTCCATCTGAGGACTAATCCAGCTGCATATAATCAGTGCTAGGCAGTCAGGCAGTGTATATGGCAGACTGCAGTGCATATAGTGCAAGAGGTTCCTACTGCTGCTGTTCTTACAGATATTTGTAGACATAGCCCCAGTTATCAGGGGCCAGGGAAAACCTTTTTTGATCTTAATCCTGGTTATTTGCTTAAAAAGCAATCCAGAGTACACCATTTTTCTGCTCCATTTGCTTGTTGGCACTGCAGAATACAGCCAGATCCTTTCCATATTACAACGATAAAATCCAGAAATTTGTAGTGAACGTGGAAAATATTGGCCTCCACTCACATATAAGTGTGCTCCAAGTTCAGCCATTTCTGGCCTCCATTTAAATTTTGTTGCAATGTGTCAGTGAACTTATTGACATGAGGTTGCTGTGAAAAATAGTAACCTACAGGCAAGCTATTTAAAACTGTGTTTTTCCATCACACGTATCAAATATAAGTGTGCTCCAAATTCAGCAGTTTCTGGCCTCCATTTAAATTTTGTTGCAATGTGTCAGTGAACTTAATGACATGAGGTTGCTGTGAAAAATAGTAACCTACAGGCCAGCAATTTAAAACTGTTTTTCCGTCACACGTATCACATATGAGTGTGCTCCAAATTCAGCCATTTCTGGCCTCCATTTAAATTTTGTTGCAGTGTGTCAGTGAAGCTATTGACAATAGGTGGCTGGGAAAAAGTAACCTACAGGCCAGCTATTTCAAACTGTGGTTTTCCGTCACGCGTATCACATATCACTGCGGTTCAAATCCAGCCATTTGTAGTGAACATGGAAAATATTGTCCTCGATTTAAAATGGGCAAGGCGTGTGGAAAGGGACGAGGAAGTTGACGTGATGGTGATGGTGTATGCAGAGGAGGAGGCCGAGGCCGCGGGCAAGCTGAAATTGTGCCACAACAAACATCCACATCTTGTCGCTTGACCTTCCTGTCCCAATTAATAGGGGACCGCAGAACACCACTATTGAACACAGAGGAGTGTCGAAAGGTTATTGGTTGGATAGCAGATAATGCTTCCAGTCACTTTGACACCACCATCACAACCCTGTCTTCCACACGGTCAAGTCTCAGTAGCCATGAGTCTGAACTGCATATTCCTCACCCTGATCCTCCTTCCTCCCACCATGCCGAGTGCCCAGAGACAACTGATCCCACACTTGGACACTCTGAAGAGCTGTTCACTTTTCCATTTATAGATTAAGGCTTCTTGCTCTGTCCACCTGAAGTGGGTCAAGAGGAGATTGCATGTGGCGATGCCCAAATATTTGAGAGGAAATGGTCTCACGAAGGCGACGGTGGGAAACTGTCACAAGAGGTGGATGATGTTGAGACACAATTGCCAGAAAGTCAGGAGGAGGACCAAGGTGCAGAAGTGGAAGATGAGGTGGATGATGAAGTCACTGATCCAACCTGGCAAGGTGACATGCAGAGCGAGGACTGCAGCACACAGTGGGAGGGAGGCGGACCAAGGTGCAGAAGTGGAAGATGAGGTGGATGATGAAGTCACTGATCCAACCTGGCAAGGTGACATGCAGAGCGAGGACTGCAGCACACAGTGGGAGGGAGGCATAGCGCCACAACAGGCAAGAACAAGCAGTTTGGTGGCCGCAGACAGATGGCGGGCAACATCAAAACGACGGAAGTTGCCAGTACAACTGTTAGGTCTTCCCGAGTCTGTTTGTTTTTTAAAGACTTTTTCTCCCCTGCTCAAGAGCCCCATAGCTGCTGCAAAGTTTGCGCTATCATGAACTCTCCTGATGGAGAAGTCAGGGCCCACCCGAGGATTCTCTGTTGGGACCGTCCAACCCTGTCGAGAAGCATTCCTTGCTAAGCAAAGTGTGTGGGAAGGTTCCCAGACACTCTATGGCTGCTTTGTGTTTATGTGGATTTGACGTGCTTAATTTCATGTTATTTCTGAAATGGCATTGCAGATAAGGTCTTTGCCCCATTCTGTTATTGCTTATGCGACAAGCTGTATTAGAGGACTTCCTGGGAGAAATGACAGCTGGAGTAGATACGGTTTCCCAAGTCAGTCCTTTCACCATGCTAAAAAATATGGCTGTAGTGAAATATAACTCTCACAAAAAGCTGTGGACTTGCTCCGTTCCGCCCTTGGCCCCATTCACTTGTCCACGTGTTTGTGGTTATACGGAGGGCACGGGTATTGTTGTCGGACCCGTGCTTGTGGAAGGTGGAGATGACACCGGGACAAATAGTGGTGGCTGGGGACCAAGAATGGACACCCGGACGCCGCCGCCATAAGGTTGTGGACAGCTTCTGCCTCCACAAGCCTAAAAGGCCACATTTCAAGTGCAAGCAGCAGTCAAAAATTTGGCAGTACAGTATTGCAGCCTGTGGGTGGGTGGGTGGCTGGCTGCATACTTGCACTTGCATTCCAAAGAATGGGGTAGGGACAACTGAACGCTGCACTGGGACAAGAATGTGGACGATGATTGTTGCAAGTCTGCAATGACAGGTGCATGGCGGGAGGCGTCTTCGCACGCGCCAAGAGTCACTTATGATGGGCACACTTTTAGGTAGTGACCTGCGAGTCAGAAATGCTTCCAGAGGTCTTCCCCATGCTGTTACCATGTCTTTCCAGCACTGTATGCATTTGTCTGATGATGTATCACAAACCCCATGGCCAGATAAGGTTGTAAAATGTTAAAATGACATTTCCCAGTGAATGCCTTTGTCACAGTTGAAAGCAATGCAAAAGTGCAAAAACACATAAAAAACGCTACGTGTGAACATAGTCCAAGGTGTGGAGTAGCATTTTTGCTTTTGGTTATTTATTTTGTCTTATTTACAAATCATTACCCTGGAAAGGATGTTTCTTAACATATTGCCCAGGAAAATCCATTTTGGTTTAGTTTTTGTATGTTTTATTGGAGTCCGTAAAAGTGGCGTAATACCTCTGACAACGTTGTTCACAGAAGTGACCTGGGAGTCAGAAATGCTTCCAAGCGTCTTTCCTATGCTTTTCCCATGTCATTTGAGCACTTTTCCCATCGATTTGGGCAATTTTTAGGCCCTCTGCAGACCACCGGGGGGAACCGCTGGAAAAATGCTCGAGTTTCCCATAGACTTAAATTGGGCTTATTACTCGGACCGGGCACTCGAGCATTCCAATTTGCTCGACTCGAACAACGAGCACCCGAGAATTTTAGTGCTCGCTCATCACTAGCAATATATTTATTTGTTTGGAATCTTGATACATCACAGAGAGTCGCATACACATTTATGGTTACCAGTTCACATTTTGTGTATGACAGCAAATTAATGCATGGGCTAATTTTCAGCTGCATAATCTGTACAGGGACTCCATATGTGTGCTGACCATTCATTATATCATGTTCCATTACATGCATAGGGATACTGGGTCCATTTTGGGACTGACTTGTTTTGGGTCGGGCTTGCACTCAACAGCTACTGTTTGCGTTTTTAAATGTTTTTTATCCTACTGTGTGCTGTGCACGTGTACTTATATGTTTCTTTGATTAATAAAAATCTTTTGTATTCATTTTGGTGATGACTGCTTGTCTCTTCTCTTTTTGGTTTGTTGCGTTATTTCATGACATGCTGCAGGGAGATCCCATGTAGTTGTTTTGAGTGTATGTGTCACGCACGGTGTGGGAAAGACTAAGTGCAACACTAAGGGAAGAGGGAAAGAGAGCCCAGACTCTAAGGAAAGGGGGCAGTTGAGACCTCCTAGGCTGATCTAGTGTCACCCTGTCTCCACTAACGCACCTATATTGTTTATTCACTCATATCTCACCCTGTCTTTCCCTGGCATTAGGCTCAGGCTAGGGAAGGGAGGGGATGAGAACTAGTCGATCCCCACTGAACACTAAAGACAACAAGGGGGGGCAAACAAGGGAAAATTGCTTAGCTTTGGTCAACTCCAGACAAATGCGCACACGTCCTCTAGCACTAGAGAGGAAGAAGTACTGCTCTTGGTCAAGCCTTCACAAGGAGTAATGAATATCACTGGATCCTCCCTCTGGCAAACAGCAGGTATTTATACACCCAAGCCAGGGTGTTAATTAGCCAGAGGAAAGTAGCTGCTGGGTCCTAGAGATACAGCTTCTAAAAAGTTGTCTGTAATGCCAAAAGAAGAGATCTCCTGCAACCAACTGCAGGGTGACTGTCTGTCACTTGTGACACACCCATGATAGTATGTTCTTTTCAGGTTTCCATTCAAGGAATATGTCAGATTCAGTGGAATACGTTGGACCTGAGTGGGAATTTTTTTTAATAAAGTGCTGAACAAGGTAAAGTGTCGAGGAGTGTTTATTTCTATAAAGTATTTGTTTGAGTGTTATTCTTTTTTATCCTTGGGTTAGTAATGAGGTGTCTGATAGACACCTTTTCATTACTAAAATCAGGGCTTGATGTTAGCTGTGTTTTTGGACAATTCACAACTAACATTAACTCCAAGGACCATTACCCTGATTGCCAACACACCAGGCCATTGGGAGGAACCAAGGCAAAGCACCAGAATTGGAGCATATCATGTGATGCTCCACTTCTGGGGCAGCTGCAGGCTGGTATTTTTAGGCTTGGAAAGTCCCATTAACTAGGGACTCCTATCATCTATCTATTTATACCTATGCATATCTTTAACACATAAAAATCTGTAATTTTTCTTTTGCATTCTATTCCGGTATGTGTCACACACAGCACAAAGATATCACATGGATTTCAACCGTGTGCTGTATGTGTTTTACACAGACCCATAGTCTTGTATTGGCCCTTGTCATCCATGCTGCCTGAAAAAAATGGACATGTCTCCGTGTTGTTAACATGGACACATAGTTTGTGTGAAAACATGGACATATGAAGATCACCATATTATTTAAGAGATACGTGTGGATACGTGTCTCCGGTACATGTGATAATGGATGCTACACATACCTGAAACAGGTACATGTGAAGGGGGCCCTATGCAAACTATTGAACAGTGTGCTGCCATGTAAATGAGGCTTCAAAGTAAGTCAATATAATTGACCTTCATAAATAAAATTTCAAAAGTTTAAAGGAACATTTTGGAAGATAAGTTTGAAACTCATATATTTAAAAGTTAAAAAGAAATGAAAGAATTGTAAAAAAAACATTTACAAAGCCCTGCAGTAACAATTGCTTAACCCGAAGGCACAGGAAAGTAGCAGAATACAATTCAGGTATTGATATAAGTCCAAAGCATATAATATACACTCTCATTTCACCCTGCAGCCATTCAACTCCTGCTGACCTGTGTCCATAAATTACTGCCAAAAGACATCAGATGCTGGGCTTGTACTTTCATCAAGATCAACAAGATGCAATCTTGAAAAGTGTTTGCATGATTTGAGGACGAATTGATGCCCTTGTCCTCCCTGACTGTAAGATGTGATGCTAAAGTGCCTGACTACTTTTGTGTCTCTGAGAAGCAGTGCAGGGCCATTGTAAATAATTAAGTAGAAATTTGTTACCCTTTTGTCAAATGTATTTCTGATGTTGCTTTTCCTCAGCCTCCATTAAGAAGTCCCTTGATTAAATTTTAAAGTCTTAAACAATCTGAAGGGCTGAAAGCACAGGACACAAACTACAATTTAAATGTTTCTACACAGCAAAGTCATATTCTCTTTGGGAGGTTGGAAAATAATTTGAGGCATTTAGTATGCAATCCTGTGATTCCTTTTCAAGATTTGATGTTACAGATCCGATTACGAGCCCGGCAGTGGTATTTTGTAGGTCATTTATTTTATAAACTGTGTAAATCTTGGAGGCAAGGAATTTCTCTGTTTATGTACATTTACAAATATTTCAATTAAATAGAATACTGTTAGGGAGTATTTAAAGCAACTTGGGTTATTTAATGAACAGATTAATACAAAACAGGCAAAATAAAACCTTCAATCCACAAATTAAAATGCGTATTGCAATATTTTTACTATTCCAAACTATTTAACTCTTGTAGTAAACATTGTAAAAGAGCCCACAAACATGGCAAAAACTATGTTTTTGCTTCATACTGCTAAAAAAAATTAAATATGTGAATAAGAATGGTATCCCTGAAAATATCATCTTGTCATGGAAAAAAACAAGCACCTATTCACGGGTCACGTGACGCTGACGTCGGCAGGTGTTTCAATTCACCACTGCCGGCAGCTGGGACCGAGCGAAACGAGCCAGTGCGGGCCATCGGAGGGTAAGTATATATTTATTTTTTTATTTTTAACCACTCTCTCGGTCACACTATATAAATCCATGCCGTTTGCATGGATTTATATAGTGTGACCTAGTTGTCACAAGCACTTTCCAAGTCATGCTAATCGCTTGGAAAGGGCTGGTCAATCCGCATGTGGAAATGTCAGTGAATAACGCTCCATTTCCGCATGTCCCCGGCAGGAAAAAAGCATGTACAATCCGCATGCGTTTTTTTCTGTCAGGGAGATGCAGAAATGCTCAGGAAAAAATCCTGAGCATTTCTGCATCGTGGGCACATAGCCTAAGGCTCGTCTAACATTTATCCTGTTCTCTATGTGGAGCACTTACATCGGGGTTTACATGTAAATTTATGAAATATATGATTTAGATGACACCCCTAATGGAACATTCCTTATAATGAGGCAGATAGAGACACTTAAGCCAATGATAAAGTGGTGTCTGTCTTTTTATGCATGGTTGGTCACAGTTTTGTGCACCACTGAAAAACTGACAACGCTGAACAGAGGCCACATAGAGTCCCGAGTAGGCTGTGTGCCCACTATGCATTTTTTAAGCGCTTCCGCAGTGACAATTCCGCCGCAGAAACGCTTTAAAAATGCTTGTTAGTAGGTCTGCTATGTTCCCCAATGATAATCCGCATGTGCTGTGCACATGCTGCGGAAATTTCCGCTGCGCATTATCATTGCGGAAAAATCCACAGCAATAACAATTATTTTGTGGACATGCAGCGTAATTGCTGCCATGGACTTGCATTGAATTGCTTAATATCTGCATGACTACATGTGCACATGCGATATTAAGCAATTCAATGTGCGGATGGTACCTGGGTCTGGAGAAGAGGAGACTCTCCTCCAGACCCGGGTGCCATAATACCTGTAAAAAAAAGAATTTAAAATAAAAAAACACATTATACTCACCTTCTTATGCCCTACAGTCTTCTATCTGGTACGTCTTGGCTCCCCGGTGGCTCTCGATGTAGTAAAAGGACCTTCCATGATGTCATTCAGTCATGTGACATGTCACGCGACCGCTGACGTTGGCGGTCGCGTGACCTGTCACATGGCTAAATGATGTCATGGAAGGTCCTTTTACACCACCGAGAGACACTGGGGAGACCGGACGCATCAGAGAAGGAGACTGGGGGCCATCAGAAGGTGAGTATATGTTTTTTTTTTTTAACATTTTTATTCTTTTTTTTAACTAACTTGATCCCATTATATAAAATCCATGCCGGTTGCATGTGACTAAGTTGTCAAGCACTTTTCTAAGTGATACTTTTATCGCTTGTAAAACGTTTTACAACCCACATGCGAAATCACATGTGCAAAATGCTTGACAAACACTTGTCCCTGGCTGAAAAAACGCATGTAAAATCTGCTTGCATTTTTTCTGCCAGGGAGATGCAGAAACGCTCAGGAAAAATCCGGATCATTTCTGCATCGTGGGCACATTGCCTAACTCTGTTGGCTCATTACTGAATGAATCCATCATGGGTTTCATCTAAATCACAAATTTTGTAGATTTAGATGAAAACTCAGCGTAGAGCACAGGATAAATGTGAACTTTTCCAAAATGTTATGTCTTGTAGAGAAAAATTGTAAAATCCATAAAGACACCCTCACTTTGAACATATGGGATTAATTATAACTGGGGAAGTGAGAAAGAGCTGACACCTCCAATGAAGTAGGACTTCATGCAGTGAACAGGTAATTACCACAGGGGATTTGATGAGAAGCAGTCAACAAGTGTAGGATTCGAATACTCAGAGGCGGAAAAGTACAGGGGCTTACTCTGTTTAAAGGAATTAGCTCCTCTGTTCAAGGGAATTATCTAAGATGCTGTAGAGCCAGTCTTCAGTGATGAATATGGGGGTTTGCATTAAACCAATATTTATGGGAGATATACTCTATTTTTGGCATCATAGCAAAGGGCCGAACATAAAACATTCATTCACATCACCCTAGGGCCAGCCGAAGAACTCCAACTTAATATCGGGAAGATGGATGATGCTATTCTTACGATGTTTCATCTATAGAAAGGAAAAATTGTGATAGGAACCATGACAATGATATCACCAACCTGGGACCGCCATGCACAAAGATATCCTAAATTTGGAAATCTCATAAACTTCTATAAGACCTAGCCCACCCCACAACCAGCCCCCATATGAACTCACCAAGGGAGGTATGTGGGCGTAACTTTAATCTAATAAAAATCAGAGTTTGGGTTGCTGTGATTTGTCAGTCCTGAAAGGTACAGCTTGCTGGGTTTTTGTCCATTTTCCTGTGAAGTACCTCCATCTGCTAAGCTTTGAGCCATTTGCGCGACATAGGTTTAGTACTTTTCTTTTGTTTTCCCTTTTATTTTATGTAATTGTATATACCGTATTGTTTTGTTCCGATATTGTAACATGTTTGTATATTTTTTTGTAAACACTGCCTACTTTCCTCGATTAAATATATCAACTTTAATAGCTCTGTTCCTCTTGCATTGTAAATTGCACCCCTGACGTCTGGGGCGCCATCAGTCAAAAAAGAATGGCTGTGCAGCTCCAGAGGAGCTCCCTCCATCTCTTCTGTGATGTGCTGGTGTCAGGTAGAAGCTCTCTAGACACTGTAAGTGGAGCTGCAGGGGATCGTATGGATGGTATGTATGAAAAACTTTATTTATTTTTTAATAAAATGAATTAAATGGGTGTGGGGGGAGCAAATAATGATGTATTTAGGGTGGAGGTGGGGGACAGTAAATGATGTTGTATTGATTGTGAGGGACGGGGACAGTAAATTTTGCTGTTTTGAGGATGGGGACAGGGGACAGTAAATTATGCTGTATGGAGGGTGGAGGAGGGCAAATAATGATGCATTGGGGGAGCGGAGAGAAAATGATGAATTGAAGGTGGGGAGTGTAAATGATGATGAATTGAGGGTGGGGGGAGAGTAAAGGATTATGTATTGAATGTGAGGGACGGGTGGGTGAGAGCAAATTATGATGAATTGATACTGGGGGATGGAGTACTGCAAATGATTATGAATTGAGACAGGGGGAGAGCAAATGATGATGATGAATTGAGACTGGGGGGTGGGGCACAGAAAATGATGATGAATTGAGACTGGGGATAGGATACAGTAAACTATTATGAATTGAGTCTGGGATGTGGGGAGAGCAAATAATTATGAATTGAGACTTGGGGATGGAGTACAGCAAATGAATATGAATTGAGATGGGGATGGGGATGGTAAATGATTATGAATAGAGACTGAGGGATGGGGAAAGTAAATGATTATGAATATAGACTGGGGGGTGGAAGAGAGTCAATGACAATGAATTGAGACTGGGATGGGGTACAGCAAATGATTATGAATTGAGACTGGGGGATGGGATAAAGCAAATGATGAATGAATTGAGGCTGGGAAGTGGGGGAGAGTAAACGATTATGAATTGAGGCTGGGTGATGGGGGAGAGTAAATGATTATGAATTGATACTGGGGGATGGGGTACAGCAAATGATTATGAATTAAGACTGGGGGTGGGATACAGCAAATGATGAATGAATTGAGGCTGGGAATTGGGGGAGAGTAAATGATTATGAATTGAGACAGGGTTATGGGGTACAGTAAATGATTATGAATTGAGACTGGGTGATGGAGAGGGCAAATGATTATGAATTGAGACAGGGGTGGGGAACAGCAAATGATTTTGAATTGAGACTGGGGGTGGGAGAGAGTAAATAATGATGAATTGTGACTGGGGTGGGGAACAGCAAATGATTATAAATTGAGACAGAAGGGGTGAGAGAGATTAAATAATTATGAATTGAAAGAGACTTGGGCATGGGGTACAGTACATCATTATGATTTGAGACTCCGGGGGTGGGGAACAGCAAATGATGAAAAATTGAGACTGGTGGTTGGGAGAGAGTAAATAATTATGAATTGAGACTAGATGGTGGGGAACAGCAATTGATGATGACTAGAGGGTGGTAGGGAGAAAATGATGATAAATATAGATGAGCGAATATATTCAAAAAATGATCGTCAATTTCAAATTCGGCACGAATCTGGGACATTCAGGCTTGTGTTTGGATTCCTGACCTTTTTGCACAAAAACAGGCAAAAGTTGGACCCGAACACTAACATATCTGGCTTCCCGCGCTATCACACAGATGAAAGAGTGGGAAACAGGGGCTGTGATAGGCCATAAAAACGTGACTGCTGGTCACAGTGCTGCAGGATCATGCTGTCATGTTTGACAGTGACCCGCAGTAAAATGCTTACCGCGGGTCATAGGTGTTGGCTGATGGGACTACTACCCCAATCATCTGGCGCCTTCTGTCACTGTACACAAGCAGTGCAAGTGCTGCTGATGTGAGGAGTAAGCTCTCATCAGCAGCGCTTGCGCAGTCAACGTGAAAAAAAAAGTTAAAATAAATTATCATTTAAATAAAAAAATTAAACACATTATACTCATCTACACCTTGTCCTCGATATTCTCATCACCTGTAAAAAATAAAAAACACCATATACTCACCTTACGCCTATTCCCTGAAGCCCATCTCACCTGTAATAAAGATCAAATAATAAATCACCATAATCCCCACCTGTCCGCCGCAGTCGATATAATATCAAGTGTCCCACATCGATGTCACTGATAGCACAGCTACATCCGGAGATGGTACCGTGCTATCTGGAAGCTGGTCATACACTGACAGGAGCGCAATTGCACCCGCAGTGTATCGCGATGAGCTGCAAGCACTAAGGTCACTGGAGTTCATCAGCTGAATATCAGCTGAGAGCTCCGTTGCCCTCACTTACGGCACTGGTGCTGAATGAGAATTTTCCTACGCAACATTGATGCTGTAAGTATGGTCACCGGAGCTCTCAGCTAATATTCAGTAATTTGAACTCCAGTGATCTCACTCCTGCAGCACAGCACTATGCACAGACAGGAGTGATTACACTGCTGTCAGTGTATAGAGTGCTGTCTTCTACAGCAGTCTCACCAGTGACTGCTGATGTGGCTGCTGTAGAAGTGACCTGGATCACCGTTGGACATTGGCATTACATCATGACAGTGGACAGTATTGTTGTTTTTTATTTTTGGTTTCTTACAGGAGACGAGAGTTTCGGGGATTGGGCATTAGGTAAGTATACAGTGTTTTTTATCATTAAATAAATTATTACAACCGTATGGAATTTTATTTAAATAAAAAACTTTATTCTGACCTTTTTTTATTGAAAATATGTAAAAAAAAATTAATACGGGGTTAGTAATGTGGGCGTCTTATAGATGCCTCTCCATTACTAACCTAGGCTTCATGTCAGCCACCAATACAAGACTGACATGAACCCCACCCACACGCCAACTCTACATGGCACTGGGAAGAGCGGAGGCTAAGCGACAGAATTGGCGCATCTTATTGATGCGCCATTTCTGAGGTGGCTGAGAGCTGATATCATTAGCCTTGTAGGGGGACAGGATCCATGGCCCTTTCCCTGGCTATTAATATCAGCTCAAAGCTATCTGTTTAGCCGTTGCTGGTCAGATTTTATAAGGAAGCCCTACATCAAATTTTTTCTGGGGTCCCCCTGTAATCTAGCCAATAAATACTAAGCAAACAGCTGTTGGCTGTTGTTAGTAGCCAGGGAACATATTTGGCTAATGGCCCCTTCCCCGGCTAGTAATATCAGCCCCCAATGGTCAACTTTCCCTCTGCTGGTTATGAAAATGATGTGTGAGTTCATGCCATTTTTTTATTTAGTTCTTCATTTTATTTCATTTATAAGAAATCCCATGCCACTGTGCTTATTTTTGACACTGCGGAAACTCACCCGCAGCATGTAAATTTTTGTAGCTGAGACGCAAGTCTCCGATGCAGATTTTGACCAATTGAAATGTCATTATGTGCGGTGGGTTAGCATATACTAACAAAACAAGTCTGACTCTAGAACGCAGAATTTTGGATGCAGCGAAAATACTCACCCCTGGTCCGACGGTGATCCAAGGGTTAGAGTATGTGCACACGATTGGGACAAGCAGCGCTTTGGATACAACATACTTTGCATTTTATTGAATGTAGGTGAATCTGCATGTGCTCATTGAACCATACAGATTCACCTCATTCAATACATTGTACTGATCAGATTTCTCTTGCGGAGACTAGCGACTCCACAAGAGAAATTGACATGGTGCGGACTTAAAAGACGCACAGCATGTCCGTGTCCGCTGGTGATCTGCAGGTGCATGGAGACGCATAATAGATATGGGATTTCTACAAATCCAATCCACTATGCTGCAACATCTGGCCGCTGCGGGTTTGATGCTGCTTAAGCACACAGCGTAAAACCCGCAGCGGCTCCTGATTGTGTGCACATACCCTTAAAGAGATGTCCCATATTTCTTTTTTCAAATATCTTTAGCTCCAAAAAGCATTCATTGCTGCACAAAAATGCACCAAAAACTCTGCAGCAAAGAAAATGAGAAACGTAAAGTGTCATGCACACGTTGAGTATTTTTTGACTTCCAGATTTGTTGCAGAAAATAATCATCAGCAAGTCAATTCTCTGTGCGTTTTTGCTGCATTTTTGCCTGCGCTTTTTCAGTGCATTCAATGAGTGAAAAACAGAGGCAAAAAGTGAAAATAACCTTGAGCATGTCAATTCTCTGTGCATTTTTGCCTGCGTTTTTCACCTATTGAATGCACTGAAAAAAGGCAGGCAGAATCGCGACAAAAAACACAGGCAATAAGATGCATCAAAATGACGGCAAAAACGCAGGCAATGAAACGCATCAAAATCGCGGTAAAGTTGCGGCAAAAACACAAGCAATAAAACGCATCAATATATAGGTAAAATCGCGGCAAAAACACGTGATTTTGATGGGTGTTATTGCCTGCGTTTTTGCCGCAATACAACGGCGCTTTATTGCCTGCATTTTTGCCGCAATTTTGATGTGGCAAAATCACTTTGCTGCAGAGTTTTAGTTGCGTTTTTGCATGCATTTTTTCATGCGTTTTTTGATGCGCTTTTATACAGCAATGAATGCTTTTTGGAGCTAATTAAAGATATTTGAAAAGAGAAACGTGGGACATCGCTTCAAGAGCTCAAATTCATATGCGATAAAAATGGACGAGTGCAATCCGAAAAAAAATCGGATTGCACTCTGACCAATGTTATTTTAATGAAGTACCGTATTTTTCGGACTATAAGACGCAGCGGACCATAAGATGCACCTAGGTTTCAGAGGAGAAAAATAGAAAAAAAAATTAAGCCAAAAATGTGGTCATGATTCATTGTTAAGGGGGAGCGGGTCTACTGCTGACACTGGTATAAGGGTAATGTTCCCCAATTCTGATAATATCCCCCATCCTGGTAGATATGCCCCCCCTTCCTATTATACGTAGCCCCCATCCCCATCCTGGTATGCATGGCACCCCTCCATACTGATATGCATGGCACCCCTCATTCTTATTCTGGTATGCATGGCACCCCTCATCCTTATCCTAGTATGCATGGCACCCCCCATCCCTATCCTTGTATGCATGGCAACCCTCTTCCCTATCCTGGTATGCATGGCACCCCTCATCCCTATCCTGGTATGCATGGCACCCCTCATCCCTATCCTGGTATGCATGGCACCCCTCATCCCTATCCTGGTATGCATGGCACCCCTCATCCTTATCGTGGTATGCATGGCCCCCTCATCCTTATCCTGGTATGAATGGCCCCCTCATCCTTATCCTGATATGCATGGCCCCCTCATCCTTATACTTGTATGTATGATCCCCCTCACCCTTATACTGGTATGTATAATCCCCCTCATTCTTATCCTGGTATGTATGGCCCCATCATCCTTATCCTGGTATGTATGGCCCCCTCATCCTTATCCTGGTATATATGGCCCCCTCATCCTTATCCTGGTATGTATGGCCCCCTCATCCTTATCCTGGTATGTATGTCCCCCTCATCCTTACCCTGGTATGTATGGCCCCCTCATCCTTATCTTGGTTTGTTTGGGCCCCCTCATCCTTATTCTGGTATTTTTCACCCCCCTCATCCTTATACTCGTATGTATAGCCCCCTCATCCTTACCCTGGTATGTATGATCCCCCTCTGCCTTATCCTGGTATGTATGGCCCCCTCATCCTTATCTTAGTAAGCATGGTCCCCCTAATCCCCATCATCCTGCGCATAAAAAAATAAACAGTCCTACTCACCTCTCTTCTCTCTCATCCAGCGCTGCGACCTGTCTGCCCGCACAGATCTCTCCATGAGAGCTCACAAGGAGAGATCAGCTGCTGGAAGTCACTGCTCCCCACGCTGGGACTGTGTGTGCGAGGAGCAGTGACTTCATGCTGCTTAATAGCCGGCACACAGCGTAGCCGCAGCACGGCTCCTGCTGCTGCCGGGCGATCGTGTGTGCCCGCTATTAAAAGGCATGAATATTCACCCCCTCCCCAAGCCCATGGGCGTGGAGAAGGGGTGAATATTCATGCCTTTTAATAGCAGGCACACGCGATCGGGAGCCGCGCTGTTGATACACTGTGTGACGCTATTAAGGAGCATGAATATTCAGTGCTCCCCACGCCTATGGCAGTGGGGAGCAGTGAATATTCATTTTCTTTAGCAGCTGGGACAGTGTAGGCTGCAGCAGGTGGCTGCTGCCTCCTGTGCCCTGCTCCTCCGCCGCCACCACTCCCCCCACACAGTATATATATATATATATGTATATATATATATATACACCCCCAGCAACATTCAGACTATAAGACGCACCTCCCATTTTCCTCCAAAATTTTGGAGGAAAAAGTGCGTCTTATAGTCCGAAAAATACAGTACATCTCATCTGCGATTTTTTTCTCAGCTGAAATTGGACTGAGAAAAAATCACAGCATGCTACATATTGCCGCATATCTCGGATGAGACTCGCGAATGCAAGTCAATGGGTGCGTGAAAAAAATTGCACTGTACTCGGACCATGCGAGTGCCGTCCAATTTTCACACACCCATCTCCTTGAAACCTGACAATTCATCAGCCGCATACTATAAAATCACAGCAGTACCTGACATTATAGAAAAGAGAGAATTGCTAGATAGAAAGATGTCAGTGACATATATAATTAGTACAGTGACTGTATTGCTTACTGTACATGTCATTTATTGCTAAATTAAAGAATTAAAAAAATGGTAAGGGGTCCCTCGCAATTTTACACACCAGCAGAGAAAAGCGGACAGCTGTGGGCAGATGTTTCTAGCCTGGGAAGGGGGTAATACCCATGGAGCTTCCCAGGCTATTAATATCAGCCACCAGCTGTATACTTAGCCTTTACTGGCTATTAAAATGTGGGACCCCCAAAAAAATGTTCTTGGGGTCCCCCTATTTTAACGGCCCGCAAAGGCTAGGCTGAAAGCTGGGGGTTGATATTAATAGCCTAGGAAGGGGCTATGAATATTGGCCCCCTTTCAAACTACAAACATCAGCTTTCAGCAGCCCCAGAAATGTCGCATCCATGCGATGCTCCAATTTTGGCACTTAGCCTCCGCTCTGACCATTGCCCTGTGGTGGTGGTAAGTAAGATTGTAGGCCTGGGGTTGATGTCAGCTTATATTGGCAGCTGATATCTAGCCCAGGTTAGTAATGGAGAGGCATCTATAAGACGCCCCCATTACTTACCCCAATGTGAAAGTTAAATAGTGAAAAAAAACACCCACACCCAGAATAAAATAATTTGAAATAACCACACAGACTCCTTTAATGGTTTTAAATGAAACCCAACTTCCCATTACGTCCATTCCACTGAATCTATTGTCATCCGCAATAAAAATAAAATAATAAACCAACCTCATCCTCGCCTCTCCAATGTGAAGAACATAACCCATTTGTCCTGTGACGGATCCAGCCCTGCTACATCTAGATGGCAGACTGCATAGTAGCTTGATGCGACCATCCAGCCTGCCATCCTGCAGAGACACTGAGGAGTGCATGATTGCTCACCTCAGTAACTCGCAGTGCCATCATCAAGTTGAGAAGGGTTCATGTCATATGGACTCCGTTCAAATCACTGACATCAGAGCGAGTATGGGAAATTTCTCACCGCGCATGTGCTGACGTCATTTTGCCAGTGTTAGAACGCAAGCGTTTTTTTTGCCAAAACCTGTTAAGATTTTTTTTCACTGAACTTTCTGTACATGAATAAAGAGACAAAAGGACAGTGAAAAACATGCAGCAAAAAAGGCTGAAAAATAAAGCAAAAAAGCACAAAAAATTCTGAACAAACCTTCCCTGCAAGACATCAGGATTTACTGCAGAAAAGGAAACTGCAGCAAAAATGCAATGTGTGAACCTAGTCCCATTATTCTGCAAAAAAACATGCAAAGCACAAAATCCTGATAAGAAAAAACAAGATGTATGCATGACATTTCTGGAATCTCATTGACTTTGCTGGTACTGTAAAACAGCAGAAAATTTGCATAAAAAAAGCATCAAAAAATGCTGAAAAATGCAATGTGTGAACATTGCCCTATTGTCTGTGTTTTTGCCGTGATTTTGCCCCGATTTTACCACGATTTTAATGCATTTTAGCAGCAATTTTACCGCACTTTTACAGTGATATTGATGCGTTTTTTCCCTGCATTTTTGCCACGATTTTAGCATGATTATAGTGCAATTTTGATGCATTTTATTGCAGTGTTTTGCAGTGATTTTACCGCGATTTTGATGCATTTTATTGCCTGAATTTTGCCGCGATTTTACCATGATTTTACCGCAATATTGATTTGTTTAATCTTCATCCAGCTGAGTAGGTGCAATTGTAACTATTCTGTTTTAAAATTGCAATAACTTTTTTTCGAAAAGCCGTAGAGGGCTGAAATTTCGTGACATCTCTGCAGTTTTGGTCCAGAATATATTGGCCAAATTTCAATAAAATATCTCCACCCCCTTTCTAGATAAGGGGTCGAGATATTTTTGCATCCATAACAAGCTGCATAGGTACAAATGTACCCTCATATATTTTGAATGAAGATAATGCAAGGAAAAAAGAATATATTTTTTTTAATGATAATGCTATTTTATTATTTTAAACAAGTAAAAAAACTGTTCATTTACATTATAAAAGAAAATGTAAGAAACTTTTTTTATAGATTTTCTTCGCAAGTAATGCATGTTGTCTTTGCTACCGAGTGTTCATCGCAAATGGGTTTCACACAAAACACAAGACTTTCTAGTCTTACGTTGTTTTCGCCTCAGGTCTCGGTAGACATAGCAACTACCAACAACAGGGGAGGGTCCACGACTACCATGAGGTATTTGAGGGCCAGCTGCTGCTTGCGATGCTACCAGAATGCATCGTCCAAGCACCATTTCTACTGCACCTCGAAGAAAATGGTTTCTCATCATCATTCGGTTTGTACTACGATCTTCAATTGCACGCATACACAGCTGATTTGCGAGATCTTTCAGGAACATTCTTCGTTGATCCTTTGTCCTGAAGCTTGGATTGTGTTCTCTGTAGATGATGTAGGATGCTAACCCAGTGACGTCAATCATATTGTAGAAAAATGCCAGAGGCCAACGTAATGTTCGTCGTTTCGCAGTGTACTCTCCCAACATTTTATCCATAACATCAACTCTGCCTTTTGTTTTGTTGTAGTATTTTATTATCTCTGGCTTGGCTGCTAGTGTCTCTTCAACTTCTCCCATCATGTGCATAGATGATAGAAGCACGACTGATTTGTTCTTCTTTGGTACATATGAACAGACTGTTGCATCATGATTGTAGGCAAAATTTGTCGAGTTTACAGGCCTTTCTTTGGCAGGCTGCATGTTGCTAGGTAGGAACCTTTTGTTTTTTCTCACTGTACCAACTAGTGTCATGTTCCAGGAGTTCAATACCTTAGCTAGTTCCATGGTTGTAAAGGAGTTATCGGTGGTGACATTTCTTCCAGAGCCTTTATACGAGCTCACAAGGTCCAATACTGTTCGTTCACCAATGTTTACTTGTGGAGGACCATCAGTTGGTTTCCCAGTGTAGAGCTGACCGTGTAATGGGTAGGCGTTTGACGAGTCACAAGCCCAGAAAATCTTTATGCCATATTTAGCTGGTTTTGAAGGTATATACTGGGTAAATTTAGTATGGCCTCTAACCTCTAAATGGAAATAATTGCTCGTCGACGGTTATACAATTATATGGCTTGTAGGCTCTCTCCAGATTTCTGTTCAGCATTGTCCAGATGTCCCGTATTGGTGCAGCTTTATCTGTTTGCACACGTTCTGCACGTGTATTTTCTTTGTCAAATCTGATAAATCTGAGCATCATCTTGAAGCGGTCATGAGACATGGCTGCACATATAAGAGGCAGAGCAGCAACATTCCACATTTCCTCCAGATTCTCTTTGTTGTCTCTGTGCACACCAGCAGCAATCAGTATGCCCAAAAATGCATGGAGTTCAGTTTCAGTAAATTGCTTGAATGTTTTTTGTGGTGGCCGTTTAGAAGAATCAGGAAAACGTTGTACCAGTTTGTTGTTGTAAGCATCATAAACTCTCTTGGCCTTTCGATTCGTTTCTCGTAATATGATGTCACACATCCCGGGAGTCATGATTGACTTGAATAGCTCTTTTGCTGTATACAGGTTGCTGATTGCTGCAGGGCCACCTCTTTGTCATAGGACATTACGAGATTTTGTTTGTGCATTTGGCAGTGGATCACTACACCATTGAGTTTTATCCTTAGCAGTCCAAATGTCGCCTGCACTTTGAGGCACAGACTCATCCTCAACACTTTAGTCTGAGTCTTATTCTTTTTCCTGCTCTATGACCATTTCTTGTTCAATGTCTGAATCTTCTTCAGTAACATCCACTTGTGGTACATAGTTTTCATCATCAGATGCAACATATCGTTCTTCCTCATGCTCAGAATCAGATTCTTCTAGCATTCGCATTATTTCGTCAGACGTAAATCTGTAAATATGAAAAAATGAAAAATAAATAATTTTCCGAAATACTACACAATACTACATTATTGGCTTTTCACAAAATGATACCAACCTGCAAACACGTTTTCTTGGATTATGGCGGAAACTAGATCCAGCATCACTATCACTCATGATGACTTGGTAGAGGAATTTTGTCTTCATAATTTAGTTCAGTAACACGTGGCAAGTAGAATGAAACTCGATTCTAAAGTGCAGATAAAAAAGTAAATTATTTCTAGTGATAATTATTTATAAATGTCATTTATATATTATGTAAACCGTATACGGTTTCAGAATTTTCATTCCATCTTCGACTGTTTTTTCGACCAATAGGAAAATTGTAACAGAGCCACCATTTTTATTTTGTGTTGAATATAAGTAAAACATCGTAAAACAATATGTAGATGCTAATTATTATCCATTTTTCATATAAAAATCATACCTATAGTGATAAGTTTCATACAAAATATATGTAAGCCAAGTCCAGGCTCAAAGACAATTTCTGACTGTTCTGTCCCCACATAAGGCGAATGAAGGTATAACTGGCTGTTAGATGCTGTGAGACTTTCCTACCTTCGTATCCAAGAAATTGAAGACTTCACAAGCCTAGAAATGTGTGTGCTCACAGCAATGAGATGAACAGCAAAATGGCTACAAAGAGGAGGGAGGCAGGAAGAGAAGTAGAAGCCACTCCCAGTTTGAATCAACTTAATTGACAGCAACATAAGTGAGCAGTAACAACACTGGCCAATAGATATCAGCATAACATTTGTAGCTGAATGAACTTTAGTTTCTGAAACCAAGTAAAGGAGAAAGTCTTCCCACAGTGGAGGTATATATGAAGGTACAATTGTACATCTGCAGCCTGTTAAAGTTGTAAAATTATGCTGCCTGACGAAGGTTAATTGACTGTGTTTTTGTCGCGATTTTACATCAATTTTGAGGTGTTTTATTGCCTGCGTTTTTGCCACGATTTTGTCGTTTTTTGCTTATGCAGAGTCAAAACCGCAGTGTCCAGATGTTACAGCATAGTGGAAATCCGATATCCACTATCTGTACATCTTCAAGACCGCAGCATGTCAAATTCTCTTGCGGAGTCGCTAGTTTCTGCGTGAGAAATCTGATCAGTACAATGTAAATAAAAAGCATTGTATACTCACCTAGCGCCCAATCCCCAAAGCCCTTGTTTCCTGTAAGAAACCAAAAATAAAAAACAACCATATCCCTCACCTGTCCGTCGTCATGATGTAATCCCATGCCACATCAGCAATCACTGGTGTGACTTCTGTAGAAGACTGCACTGTATACACTGACAGGCGTGTATAGCGCTGTGCTGCATCAGTGAGGTCACTTGAGTTCAAACAGCTGAAGATCAGCTGAGAGCTCCGGTGACCTCACTTACAGCATCAATGTTGCATGGGAAAATTCTCTCGCAGCACTGGTGCCGTAAGTGAGAGCACTGGAGCTCTCAGCTGATCTTCAGCTGAGGAACTCCAATGACCTCAGTGCTGGCAGCTCATAGCGATATACTGCAGGAGCGATCACGCTTCTGTCAGTGTATCGCTGGCTGCTGGATAGCACGGTCACATCTCCGGATGTGGCTGTGCTATCAGTGACATTGACGTGGGACATTTGATATTATATGGACTGTGGCGGACAGGTGAGGATTGAATCTAAGGAAGAAGGAAAGAAAATTCAACACAAGGCAATCCCAGAAAAATGTACAAGGCTTTGTTAACACATAGTAAGCAGCAGCAAAACATTAATGGTGAAAAACATTTAAAAACCCAGAGGGAGTACAAACTAATCAGAAACCTCATGATCAAGTTCTGACATCCCAAACCACCCTATTGCACAGGCTGATGAATCCCCCAAAAATATATATATACATTAATATAGGAAAGGCGTTAATTCCAATGCTAAAATGATTCACAATATCTGGCCAAGGCTTAAATCGCAGTAAGCAAATAATGTGTACCATGTAAATCTCCCACACATATCTACAGTGGTGGCCAAAAGTATTGGCACCCCTGAAATTCTGTCAGATAATACTCAGTTTCTTTCTGAAAATGATTGCAATCACAAATTCTTTGGTATTATTATCTTCATTTAATTTGCTTGCAAGGAAAAAACACAAAAGAGAATGAAGCAAAAATCAAATCGTTGATCATTTCACACAAAACTCCAAAAATGGGCCAGACAAAAGTATTGGCACCCTCAGCCTAATACTTGGTTGCACAACCTTTAGCCAAAATAACTAACTGCAAACAACCGCTTCCGGTAACCATCAATGAGTTTCTTACAATGCTCTGCTGGAATTGTAGACCATTCTTCTTTGGCAAACTGCTCCAGTTCCCTGATATTTGAAGGGTGCCTTCTCCAAACTGCCATTTTGAGATCTCTCCACAGGTGTTCTATGGGATTCAGGTCTGGACTCATTGCTGGCCACCTTAGAAGTCTCCAGTGCTTTCTCTCAAACCATTTTATAGTGCTTTTCGAAGTGTGTTTTGGGTCATTGTCATGCTGGAAGACCCATGACCTCTGAGGGAGAACCAGCTTTCTCACACTGGGCCCTACATTATGCTGCAAAATTTGTTGGTAGTCTTCATACTTTATAATGCCATGCACACGGTCAAGCAGTCCAGTTCCAGAGGCTGCAAAGAAACCCCAAACATCAGGGAACTTCCGCCATGTTTGACTGTAGGGACCGTGTTCTTTTCTTTGAATGACTCTTTTTTTTTCCTGTACACTCTATGTTGATGCTTTTTCTCAAAAAGCTCTACTTTTGTCTCATCTGACCAGAGAACATTCTTCCAAAATGTTTTAGGCTTTCTCAGGTAAGTTTTGGCAAACTCCAGCCTGGCTTTTTTATGTCTCGGGGTAAGAAGTGGGGTCTTCCTGGGTATCCTACCATACAGTCCCTTTTCATTCAGACGCCGACAGATAGTACGGGTTGACACTGTTGTACCCTCGGACTGCAGGGCAGCTTGAACTTGTTTGGATGTTAGTCGAGGTTCTTTATCCAACATCCGCACAATCTTGCGTTGAAATCTCTGGTCAATTTTTATTTTCCGTCCACATCTAGGGAGGTTAGCCACAGTGCCATGGGCTTTAAACTTCTTGATGACACTGAGCACGGAAGACACAGGAACTTTCAGGTCTTTGGAGATGGCCTTGTAGCCTTGAGATTGCTCATGCTTCCTCACAATTTGGTTTCTCAAGTCCTCAGACAGTTCTTTGGTCTTCTTTCTTTTCTCCATGCTCAATGTGGTACACACAAGGACACAGGACAGAGGTTGAGTCAACTTTAATCCATGTTAACTGGCTGCAAGTGTGATTTAGTTATTGCCAACACCTGTTAGGTGCCACAGGTAAGTTATAGGTGCTGTTAATTACACGAATTAGAGAAGCATCACATGATTTTTCAAACAGTGGCAATACTTTAGTCCACCCCCTTTTTTAGGTTTGGTGTGGAATTGTATCCAATTTGGCTTTAGGATAATTCTTTTTTGTGTTTTTTCATTGAAGACAAATTAAATGAAGATAATAATACCAAAGACTTTGTGATTGCAATCATTTTCAGGAAGAAACTGAGTATTATCTGACAGAATTTCCGGGGTGCCAATACGTTTGGCCACCACTGTATGCAGGTATAACCAAATAAGTCAATCATGCACAAAATACAGATATAAATAGCGAGGGAGAAACTGGTTCAAAGTGCTAATGCATAGCAGAAAAAAAGCCCTGGTCAGTGAGGTAATGCTACCAAGATGAAATAATGGTAGAGACAGAGTGGAGAATAATAGTCCAACATAGTATATAGCGATACCCAGCCTGTGCCCGCAGTGAAGATCATAGGTGGGTGAAAGGAAGAAGCTCCACGCATATCGCCATACCAAATGGCTTCCTCAGGGGAAAGAATAATGCTGTATATGCTGGAAAAATACCTCTATATACTGTATATACAAGTAATAAGTGTGCTGTTAATTACCAGCTGGTGATCCGGAGGGTAGTGGTGGCGCCCCCGCCGAGGGATAGCGCATGCGCCGATGTGGCTTCTGGACAGGTGAGGATTATGGTTGTTTATTATTTTATCTATATTACAGGTGATATGGGCTGTGGGGATTAGGTTAGTATATGTTTTTTTTTATTTTTTACAGGGGACGAGGGCATCGGGGACAAGGTGTAGGTGAATATAATGTGTTTTTTATTTTTATTTAAATAATTATTTATTTATTTTAACTTCTTTTTAACTTTCACTGTGCAAGCGCCGCTGATGAGAGATTACTCCTCTTATCAACGCTGCTTGTGTGCTGTGACAGAAGGCACCGGATAATAGGGGTAGTAGTCCCATCAGCCGGCGTCTATGACCCAAAGTAAGAATTTTACCATGAGTAACTGTCACAGCTGCGGGATCATGCTGACACCTGACAGCATGATCCCGTAGTGCTGTGACTGGTGTTAGTGTTCTTACCACGGATTACAGCCCCCATGTGACAGAGCGGGAAACCAGATATGTTTGGGGCCCCTTTCGGGTTCGTGTTCAGGATCTGGTGCCAAACACGAAGATTTTTTTGATGTTGGGGTTTAATCGACGAACTTGAACATCAAAATCTTCGCTGATCTCTAATGATGAATTGAGGATGGGGGAGAGCAAATGATGAATTGAGAGGGAGGTCCTGTTACTGTGCAGGGATGCACTATGTTGCTTTTTTCTTCTTCTGGCATAGTATAGAAGTTGGGGAAAAAGTTGAGAATATGCTCTAGAAGTGGTGCTCTAGATAACTGTGTGTTATTTTCTGAAGAGACGAGTCCTTGCTAGAATAAGTGGTAGTGGTCTGTAATGGATAAAGAAGAGAAGCGAAGTTAGAGGACTTCAACTACAGACACTCTACGCTGTATATTATGTACAGAGCTCCTTTGTATAATGTCACTGGTGATCCCTGTATTACCTGTACACTGACAATATATAGAGAGCACCTGTGTATAATGTCACTGGTGATCACTATATTATCTTTATATTGTACTTTATATACAGAGCTCCTGTGTATAATGTCACCGGTGATCACTGTATTACCTGTATACTATACACTATATAAAATTCTCCTGTGTATAATGTCACTGGTGATCACTGTATTACCTGTACATTATACACTTCATACAGAGCTCATGTGTATAAAGTCACTGTTGATCAATGTATGACTTGTACACTATATTCTATATACAGAGCTCCTATGTATAATGTCACCGGTCATCACTGTATACCTGAACACTGACAGTATATACAGAGCTACTGTGTATAATGTCACTGGTAATCACTGCTCTACCTGTACACTGACACTACATACAGAGCTTCTGTATATAATGTTACTGGTGATCCCCATATAACCTGTACACTATACACTATATACAGTGCTCCTGTGTATAATGTCACCGGTGATCACTGTAATACCTTTACACGATATACTATATACAGAGCTCCTGAGCATGTCAATGGTGATCACTGTATTTTCTATACACTGACACTATATACAGAGTCCCTGTGTATAATGTCACTATTCATCACTGTATTACCTGCAAACTGACACTATATCCAGACCTCCTGTGTATAATGTCACTGGTGATCCCAGTATTACCTGTACACAAACACTAGATACAGAGTTCCTGTGAATAATCTCACTGGTGATCCCTGTATTAGCTGTATGCTATACCCTATATAAATATCTCCTGTGTATAATGTCACTAGTGATCATTGTATTACCTGTACATTGTCACTATACAGTGGGTATGGAAAGTATTCAGACCCCTTTAAATTTTTCACTCTTTGTTTCATTACAGCCATTTGGTAAATTCTAAAAAGTTCATTTTTTTCTCATTAACGTACACTCTGCACCCCATCTTGACTGAAAAAAAACAGAAGTGTAGAAATTTTTGCAAATTTATTAAAAAAGAAAAACTGAAATATCACATGGTCATAAGTATTCAGACCCTTTGCTCAGTATTACGCAGAAGCACCCTTTTAAACTAGTACAGCCATGAGTCTTCTTGGGAATGATCCAACAAGTTTTTCACACGTGGTTTTGGGGATCCTCTGCCATTCTTCCTTGCAGATCCTCTCCAGTTTGGTCAGGTTGGATGGTGAATGTTGGTGGACAGTCATTTTCAGGTCTCGCCAGGGATGCTCAATTGGGGTTAGTTTGTTCTGAAGCCACTACTTTGCTATTTTAGCTGTGTGCTTAAGGTCATTGTCTTGTTGGAAGGTGATCCTTCAGCCAAATCAGAGGTCCAGTGCACTTTGAAAGAGGTTTTCATCCATAATATCTCTGTACTTAGCCGCATTCATGTTTCCTTCAATTGCAAGCAGTAGTCCTTTCCCTGCAGCTGAAAAACACCCTCATAGCATGTTGCTGCCACCACTATGTTTACTTTTGGGATTTGTGTTGGGCAGGTGATGAGCAGTGCCTGGTTTTCTCTACACATACCACTTAGAATTATCACCAAAAAGTTCTATCTTCGTCTCATCAGACCAGAGAATCTTATTTCTCATAGTCTGGGAGTCCTTCATTTGTTTTTGAGCAAAGTCTATGCGGGCTTTCATATGTCTTACACTGAGGAGAGGCTTCTGTTGCGTCACTCCGCCATAAAGGCCTGACTGGTGGAGGGCTGCAGTGATAGTTGACTTTGTGGAATTTTCTCCCATCTCCCTACTGTATCTTTGGAGCTCAGCCACAGTGATCTTGGGGTTCTTCTTTACCTCTCGCACCAAGGCTCTTCTCCCACAGTTGCTCAGTTTGGCTGGACGGCCAGGTCTAGGAAGACTTCTGATGGTCCCAAACTTCTTCCATTTAAGGATTATGGAGTCCACTGTGCTTTTAGGAACCTTGAGTAATGCAGAAATTCTTTTGTAACTTTGGCCAGATCTGTGCCTTGCCATAATTCTGTCTCTGAGCTCCTTGGGCAGTTCCTTTGAGCTCATGATTCTCATTTGGTCTGACATGCACTGTGAGCTGTGAGGTCTTATATAGACAGGTGTGTGCCTTTCCAAATCAAGTCCTATCAGTTTAATGTAGCATTGGCATCTCTGCCTCCTGCCGGGCAGAGATGCCGTTCCCCTCACCGCCGCGGTCCCGGTCCGGCGTCTTCCTGCTCCCCTCCTGCTACTGCTGTGGCGCGCACTGCGAGCAGCTTCCCGGGCACTGTGCTTAGGATGCACACGTGCGCACTCCCTCCCTCTTAAAGGGACCGTGTGTGCCGTCCTAAAGAGTCCCCAGCCAATGGTTGGAGGACTTCCCCTTTATAAGGCACCTCCTCCAAAATGGAGGTGCCTGTGCAAGGTTGTTGCCTTGTGTGCTAACACTTTCTTCAGCCCTCAGGTACAGTAGGTCCCGCTGCCTGTCAGCCTTGCCCGCCAGTCTGTCTAACAGTCCTGCCCGCCATTCAGTCTAACAGTCCTGCCCACCAGTCTGTCTATCAGCCGTGCTCGCCAGTCTGCCTACCTTGAGCACGTGCCAGTTACCTGCCATGCCCACCAGCCTGCCTACCCAGAGCACCTGGCAGTTACCTGCTGTGCCCGCCAGCTTGCCTACCCGGAGCTCCTGTCTGGCTATCAGCCATAACTGCCTGCTTATCAACCCGAATCACCCACCAGCCTTCCTGCCATGCTCATCTGCTGTACCGGTCAGCTCCTGTCATCTGACCCGTGGGAGTCACCTGCTCTCACACAAGGTCGGTCCCAGAGTGGCACCTGGTTCACCTGCCCAGTCCCTCCCTGGTTCACGGAGTTGACTAAGCCGCCGTGTGACCTGGGTCGGTCCGAGTAGGCACTTTGCTACGCCCCTCTGGTTCCTCCTTGCACCTAAGCACAAATGTTCCACCAACCGGACCCCTAACATTTAATTAAACACAGCTGGACTCCAATGAAGGAGTAGAACCATCTCAAGGAGGATCACAAGGAAATAGACAGCATGTGACTTAAATATGAGTGTCTGAGCAAAGGGTCTGAATACTTATGACCATGAGATATTTCAGTTTTTCTTTTTTAATAAATTTGCAAAAATTTCTACATTTCTGTTTTTTTTCAGTCAAGATTGGGTGCAGAGTGTACTTTAATGAGAAAAAAAATGAACTTTTAAGAATTTACCAAATGGCTGCAATGAAACAAAGAGTGAAACATTTAAAGGGGTCTCAATATTTTCCATACCCACTGTATACAGAGCTCCTATGTATAATGTCACTGGTGATCACTGTATTACCTTTACACAATATACTATATACAGAGTTCCTATCACTGTATTTTTTGCACACTGCCACTATATACAGAGCTCCTGTGTATAATCTCATTGAAGATCCCTGTATTACCTGTACACTGACACTATATACAGAGATCTTGTGTATAATGTCACTAGTGATCACTGTATTACCTGTACACTGTACACTATATACAGAGCTCTTGCACATAATAACACTAGTGATCATCCTTTTATTACCTGTACACTGACACTATATACAGAGCTCATGTGTATAATTTCACAGGTGATCACTCTATTATCTGTACATTATGCACTATATACAGAGCATATGTGTATAATGTCACTGGTGATCAATGTATCACCTGTACACTATACATTATATACAGAACTCTTGTGTATAACTGTGTGGAACCATCTAATCCTACTAAGGTGTAAGAAGGAACGATACAGGAAATTGTCTGTGCTATGGGAATGTAGATGAACTACCTAAGTGGGAAATTCTGCAAGTGACTGGTGTATTGTTGGTGTTCTAAATGTATATCGTACTGACCGGTCATGAATAGAAATATATGAGATTATACCTGCAAAATTCTACTGTTATGTTGCAATTCATGTCTATGTTCTACAGCTGTGATACTGTAATTTCTCTTGGGATCAATAAAGTGTGTTGTATCGTATTGTATAATGTCACTACTAATCACTGTACACTATACTCAGAGCTCCTGTGTATGTCACTGGTGATCACTGCATTACCTTTACACTGATGCTATATATAGAGCTCCTGTGTATAATGTCATAAATGATCACTGTATTTCCTGTACACTGACACTATACACTATATACTATATACAGAGCTTCTGTGTATAATGGCACTTATGGTAATTTTATTATTGTGTTTTTTTATTAATGTTCAGTATTCTAGTATTCAGTCACTATGAGGTGGTGATGTGTGATCTGGTCATGGTATGGCAGTATTTGTTAATGCTATGTGGTGTTATTCAGTCACTATGTGGTGTAATATGTGGTCTGGTCATCATGTGGTGGTATTTGTTCCTTAAATGTGGTATGATTCTGTTACTATGTGGTAGTAATATGTGGTGTTGCTAAGGTGTAATGGTATTTGTCCCTTGTATGTGGTATTATTCAGTCACTATGTGGTGGTAATATGTGATTTGGCCATGCTGTGGCATATTTGTTACCTGCATGTGGTATTATTCGATCACTATGGGGTGGTAATATGTGGTCTGGTCATGATGTGACAGTATTTGTCCCTTGTATGTGGTATTATTTCGTCACTATGTGGTGGTAATATGTGGTCTGGTCATGGAGTGGTGGTATTTGTTTCTTGTATGTGGTTTTATTCAGTCACTATGTTGTGGTAATATGTGGCCTGGTCATGGTGGTATTTGTCCCTCATATGTGGTATTAATATTTGGTCACTATGCGGTGGTATTATGTGGTCCGGCAATGGTGTCATGGTATGGGGTATTATTGATCGTTTTAAAAAATATATGTGACACATTCCCGTAAAGAAAAATAAATAAAAATATACCTAAAAAGAGTATTTTATATTTTAAGAAATTTTTAAAAGGTTAGAGTTGAGTAGGGCCCTGCCAAAAGAGTCTACCTTGTTGTGGTGGCAGGCTTAAAAAAATATTTTGGCCAAAGCAAAAGATGAAGGTTATATATGTGATATGATGTTCGCTGGGAACTGTTAATGTGTTATCGGTGAGGACATGGTGCAGAAGTCGCAGAGGGACTGTGGGACGTTAGAGGAGTGGAGGTGGATCTGGGTGGAGGTGAAGCTGGGGTGGAGCCTAGATAGAGTCCTAAGGGCGATCGGATATTTTGCCAGTATGAGGTCCTGAAGTTCCCGAAGCCATACACAACCTGAAATTGGTGTACAATAGGCCTGTGTAAATGATTGGTGGTGGTAGCTAGTAGTTCCTTTTGTTATTGTGAAGTTGACAGTGATCACATTGGGATATACACTGCTCAAAAAAATAAAGGGAACACTTAAACAACAGAATATAACTCCAAGTAAGTCAAACTTCTGTGAAATCAAACTGTCCACTTAGGAAGCAACACTGATTGACAATCAATTACACATGCTGTTGTGCAAATGGAATAGACAATAGATGGAAATTATTGGCAATTATCAAGACACACTCAATAAAGGAGTGATTATGCAGGTGGGGACCACAGACCACATCTCAGTACCAATGCTTTCTGGCTGTTTTGGTCAATTTTGAATGTTGATTGTGCTTTCACACTCGTGGTAGCATGAGACAGACTCTACAACCCACAGAAGTTGCAGCTCATCCAGGATGGCACATCAATGCGTGCAGTGGCAAGACGGTTGGCTCTGTCTGTCAGCGTAGTGTCCAGAGGCTGGAGGTGCTACCAGGAGGCAGGCCAGTACACCAGGAGATATGGAGGGGGCGGTAGGAGAGCAACCACCCAGCAGCAGGACCGCTACCTCCCTTTGTGCAAGGAGGAACAAGAGGTGCACTGCCAGAGCCCTGCAAAATGACCTCCAGCAGGCCACAAATGTGCATGTGTCTGCACAAACAGTTAGAAACCGACTCCATGAGGGCCCGACGTCCACAGATGGGGGTTGTGCTTACAGCCCAACAAAGTGCAGGACGCTTGCCATTTGCCACAGAACACCAGGATTGGCAAAGTCGCCACTGGTTCCCTGTGCTCTTCACAGATGAAAGCAGGTTCACACTGAGCACATGTGACAGACGTGACAGAGTCTGGAGACGCTGTGGAGAGCGATCTGCTGACTGCAACATCCTTCAGCATGACCGGTTTGGCAGTGAGTCAGTAATGGTATGGGGTGGCATTTCTTTGGAGGGCCGCACAGCCCTCTATGTTCGTGCCAGAGGTAGCCTGACTGCCATTAGGTACCGAGATGAGATCCTCAGACCCCTTGTGAGACCATATGCTGGTGCAGTTGGCCATGGGTTACTCCTAATGCAGGACAATGCCAAACTTCATGTGGCTGGAGTGTGTCAGCAGTTCCTGCATGATGAAGGCATTGAAGCTATGGACTGGCCTGCCCGTTCCCCAGACCTGAATCCGATTGAGAACATCTGGCACATCATGTCTCGCTCCATCCACCAACGTCACTTTGCACCACAGACTGTCCAGGAGTTGGCGGATTCTTTAGTCCAGGTCTGGGAGGAGATCCCACAGGAGACCATCCGCAACCTCATCAGAAGCATGCCCAAGCATTGTAGGGAGGTCATACAGGCACGTGGAGGCCACACACAATACTGAGCCTCATTATGACTTGTTTTAAGGACGTTACATCAACGTTGGATCAGCCTGTATTGTGTTTTTCCACTTGAATTTTGGGGGTGACTCCAAATCCAGGCCTCCAATGGTTAATAAATTTGATTTCCAGTGATGATTTTTGTGTGATTTTGTTGTCAGCACATTCAACTTTGCACAGAACAAAGTATTCAATGAGAATATTTCATTCATTCAGATCTAGGATGTGTTATTTGAGTGTTCCCTTTATTTGTTTGAGTGGTATATATATATATATATATATATATATATATATATATATATATATGTATATACATATATACACACTGGATATATATATATATATATATAAATATTGAGACAGAGTTACTAGTATAATATATGAGGGGAGGTATGTGTCACGCAGGTTGATAGCCTGTGTGAACTAAAACCAATAAACTTTCTGCCAGCATGTTATATGCTGAGGGTTAACTCTTTTAAAGGGTGTGGTCTTATGGGAATGAGGTAGAGATGGGAGGGAAGTCATTCCCCTACCTTCCCTTAGAGTGTGGCTGAGCAGGGTTAAATTGTCAGTCAGCTTTGTTTCTCTGGAGTGTGTGGTCTGAAGAGTGAAGTCTTCAGGCTGTGTGGGTGAAACCAGAGAGCAACACCGGAGGACTGGTGTTGCTGAAGACTTCACTGCACTACCTGCAGCAGGCAGAGCCTCGTTTACTATTGGACCCTGTCATACCTTATCTTTTTGTTTTCCCGTTAACCCCATGAGGGTCAGTTATTTTTATGGGACACTGCTGCAGTTTATGCCACAGAATAAACCAGCAGGAAGATAACCCAAACTGTGTGTCCTGTGTCTGCCTCTGGAGAGCCGAGCAAGTCTCTGTACTACAATATATACAGTGGGTACGGAAAGTATTCAGACCCCTTTAAATTTTTCACTCTTTGTTTCATTGCAGCAATTTGGAAAATTCTAAAAAGTTCATTTTTTTTTCTCATTAAAGTACACGCTGCACCCCATCTTGAATAAAAAAAAAATGTAGAATTTTTTGTACATTTATTAAAAAATAAAAATTGAAATATCACATGGTCATAAGTATTCAGACACTTTGCTCAGACACTCATATTTAAGTCACATGCTGTCCATTTCCTTGTGATCCTCCTTGAGATGGTTCTACTCCTTCATTGGAGTCCAGGTGTGTTTAATTAAACTGATAGGACTTGATTTGGAAAGGCACACACCTGTCTATATAAGACCTCACAGCTCACAGTGCATGTCAGACCAAATGAGAATCATGAGCTCAAAGGAACTGCCCAAGGAGCTCAGAGACAGAATTGTAGCAAGGCGGCATGATCTGGCCAAGGTTACAAAAGAATTTCTGCATTACTCAAGGTTCCTAAGATCACAGTGTCCTCCATAATCCTTAAATGGAAGAAGTTTGGGACCACTCGAAGTCTTCCTAGACCTGGCCATCCAGCCAAACTGAGCAATCGTGGGAGAAGAGCCTTGGTGAGAGAGGTAAAGAAGAACCCCAAGATCATTGTAGCTGAGCTCCAGAGATACAGTAGGGAGATGGGAGAAAATTCCACAAAGTCAACTATCACTGCAGCCCTCCACCAGTCAGGCCTTTATGGCGGAGTGACCCAACAGAAGCCTCTCCTCAGTGTAAGACATATGAAAGCCCGCATAGACTTTGCTCAAAAACAAATGAAGGACTCCCAGACTATGAGAAATAAGATTCTATGGTCTGATGAGACGAAGATAGAACTTTTTGGTGATAATTCTAAGTGGTTTGTGTAGAGAAAACCAGGCACTGCTCATCACCTTCCAAATACAATCCCAACAGTGAAACATTGTGATGGCAGCATCATGCTAAGGGGGTGTTTTTCATCTGCAGGGACAGGGCGACTGGTTGCAATTGAATGAAACATGAATGCAGCCAAGTACAGAGATATCCTGTATGAAAACCTCTTCCAGAGTGCTCTGGACCTCAGACTTGGCCGAAGGTTCACCTTCCAACAAGACAATGACCCTAAGCACACAGCTAAAATAACAAAGTACTGTCTTCAAAACAACTCTGTGACCATTCTTGACTGGCCCAGCCAGTGGTCTGACCTAAACCCAATTGAGCATCTCTGGAGAGACCTGAAAATGACTGTCCACCAACGGTCACCATCCAACCTGATGCAACTGGAGAGGATCTGCAAGGAAGAATGGCAGAGGATCTCCAAATCCAGGTGTTAAAAACTTGTTGCATCATTCCCAAGAAGACTCATGGTTGTACTAGCTTAAAAGAGTGCTTTTACTCAATATCGAGCAAAGGGTCTGAATACTTATGACCATATGATATTTCAGTTTTCCTTTTTTAATAAGTTTTTAAAAATTTCAACATTTTTTTTTCAGTCAAGATGGGGTGCAGAGTGTACTTTAATGAGAAAAAAAATGAACTTTTTAGAATATACCAAATGGTTGCAATAAAACAAAGTTTGAAAAATTTAGAGGGGTCTGAATACTTTCCAAACCCACTGTATATATATTTCATGCGATGAAATCAGAGGGTTATATACCAAACACTCACTTTGAGTTCCTCAATAACCAGCCTAGTAGTGGAAGCAGCCGCGGCCTTCCATCGCTCATAAGTCAATTACATAATTGTCCTAATGATTTGAGGCAGTGGAGTGGCGTCCCTGGACAAATTGGTGGCAGTGGTGGGCTCTGCGTGATCTCTGCAGTATTATCCCTGACATTATCTACCGCAAAATGCCACCAATTAAAGCTTAAACTCAACCCGCAAAAAACAAGCCCACACTTAGGTTCGTCAACTGTTAACAGAAATATAGAGGGTTTCACCATTTCTGGTAGGAGAAAGGCTCTGGAAAAATGTCATGGCTCCCTCACGCTCTCAATAGAAATTTAGCACAATCTGTGCTTCCACATCCAAATCCTTCCCTCCCTTTTGAGCCCCACAATGTGCTTAAAAAAATTAGCTTCCACATGTTTGGCATCATTTTAGCGAGAAAAGCCCACTTAATTTATAGAGTGCATGTCTCCAGAAGCACAAGCCGGGCAGAATATATTGAGCAGTACAATGCATTGAGTACCATTCTTGGCATATTTGCAAATTTCAATCTGCATTGTGCTTGTTTCTGGAAAACACTTATGGAATCAAAATTGTCACTACACCCGTAGATTAATTCCCAGAGGGGTGTAATTTCTAAATTGAGGTCACCTTAGAGTGTTTCTGCAGTTCTGTCACTTTGGGGCTCCGCAAAAAGTGTCTGCAACCTTCTAGGAAAATCTGTGCTCTAAAAGTCAAATAGCTCTCCTTCCCTCCTAAGTACTGTACATGTGGGTTATTGCCATGATCAGTAAAAATTGTGAAACAATTTTCTGGGTAATTCTTAACTTTATCCCTTTGTGAAAATGTAATATCTGCTGCTAACACATTTTAGTGGTAAAAATTCAATTATTTCTTCACTGTCCAATGCTATAAAATTTTGTGAAACACATGTGGTGTCAATATATTCACTGCACACCTAAATAAATTAATTGAGGAGTGTAGTTTGTAAAATGGGGTTACTTATGTGGGATTATGTTTTCTTGGAGCCTCAGAGGATCTGTCAATGTGACATGGAAACTGCAACGCATTCCAGCGAAATCAGCATTTCAATATGGTGCTCCTTCCATTCTGAGCTTTGCACTGTGCCTGAAAAGTAGTTTCTGAACACATATGAGGTACTGATGAACTCATGGTAAATTATATTGCCTAACAAATTATGTGGTTCATTTTCTCCTATTAGCCCTTATGAAAATTAAAAACTTGAGGCTAAAAAAACAGTTTAGGTGAAAAAATGTATTTTTCATTTTCACAGCCCAATGCTAAACAATTCTGTGAAGTAACTGTGGGTTTAAAATGCTTACTGCACCCCTTGAAGAATTTTTTGAGATGTGAAGTTTTCAAAAGGGGGTCACTAGTGGGGGTTTCTCCAGTTTTGACATCTTAGGGGCTCTGCCAATGTGGCGATCTGTTCTAGCAAAAATTGTCATCCAAAAGTCAAATGGTGCTTCTTCCCTCCTATGCCCAAATAAAAGAAAGTTTCTGACCATTTATGGGGTATCAGTGTACTCAGGAGAAATTGCATAATACATTAAGTGGTCTATTTTCTCCTGGTACAATTGTGAAAATTAAAAATGTAAGTCTTCAGCAGCATTTTTCTTGAAAAAAACGAAATATTTCATTTTTAACGGCCTAATACTATATAATTCTGTGAAGCACCAATGTGTTCAAGATATTTACCATACAGATAAATTCCTTATGAGCTGTAGTTTTCAAAATATGGTCAATTTTGGTGTTTTCTGCTGTTTTGGCACCTCAGTAGCTCTCCAAATGCGACAGGGTGTCCTCAATCTATTCCAGACAAATTTGAACTCCAAAAATCAAATTGCACTCCTTCTCTTCCCAGCTGTGCTGTATTCCCAAACACTAGATTCTGACCACAAATGAAGTATCTTTGCAATCAGGAGAAATTACACAACAAACGGTAAATCTTTCTCTGCTACCCTTGTCAATATGAGAAAGGGGCTAACGAAACATTTTTGTGGAAAAAAAAGCAATTTTTAAATCAAATCATCCGTTGGTTTAAAATGCTCATTATGCACCTATCTAAATTCCTCGAGGCGTGCAGTTTCCGAAATGTGGTCATTTGTGGGGGTCTTTGCTGCTTTTGGTTAACTTTAAATGCATCTACAATCTGTCCCAGCAAAAATTGCACTCCAAAAGTTAAATGGTGCTTTCCTTCTAGGCCTGTAGTTTCCAACAGCAGTGTGAGTATTCATCTTTCTACCCTTGTGAAAATGTGAAATTTGGTGGGAAAAAAAATTATATTTAATTTTTATTACGCAGTATAATAAAATTTAAACCCCTTTTCATTTAAAATAAGCTCCCAAGGCAGATTCTCATGCAGATCAGTGTCCAGCCCATAGTCTCGAACAGCTCATATACATACAGGTGCTTCTCAAACAATTAGAATATCGTCAAAAAGTTAATTTATTTCAGTTCTTCAATTCAAAAAGTAAAACTCATATATTATATAGAGTCATTGCAAACAGAGTGATCTATTTCAAGTGTTTATTTCTGTTAATGTTAATGACTATGGCTTACAGCCAATGAAAACACAAAAGTCATTATTTCAGTAAATTAGAATACGTTATAACAACAGCTTTAAAAATGTTTTTAATATCCGAAATGTTGGCCTACTGAAATGTATGTTCAGTAAATGCACTCAATACTTGGTCGGGGCTCCTTTTGCATCAATTACAGCATCAATGTAGTGTGGCATGGAGGCGATGAGCCTGTGGCACTGCTGAGGTGCTATGGAAGCCCAGGTTGCTTTGATAGCAGCCTTCAGCTCCTCTGCATTGTTGGGTCTGGTGTCTCTCATCTTCCTCTTGACAATACCCCATAGGCGATCAGCACGAGCAAGGGACAATGATGAGAGTAGTATTCTGCCCTGGCTGTCTCCAACAAGAGTAAAAATAATAATAAAATAAAAACACATTATACTCACCTTTACACCTAATTCTCTGAATCCATTTTTCCCTGTAAACAAGCCAAAAATAAAAAATAACAATATACATCATCTGTCTGAAGATGAAATAATCCAGTGTCCTAGTGTCCCATCTATCTTTGTGACATTTCTTCATGAGGCAACTGCACATGCTGAGGAGCAAATGAGAATGACTGGCAGCAGAGAGCAAGCCCCTGAACTGCGATGAGCTCACTGAGTGACAGGACAGCACTCAGTGAGCTCAGTGCAGGCCAGGGGCCCGCTCACTACAGTGAGTCATTCACCTCTGCTCCTCAGCGTGTGCAGTTGCCTCAAGCCACCGCAAACATTGATGAAGAAATGTTGGTCAGATGGATTACTGCGTGGGAGAGTACACTCCCTGACAGAAGTTTTGTCGCTTATCCATGTTATGTAAATAAAAGCTTATAACCTGACGTTCATCCATTGGTTTTATAAATTACTCTTTTTAAAGCTGAAACCCTCCCAAATTTGGTTTAGGTTAAGAAAATAAATTGGCATTAATGCTGAAATATTGATCATTTAATGAACACAGAATGGTCAGATTTTGGCAAGACAAAAGTTTTGTTGCCCACAGAAAGTAATGTGATATTCAAACAAATAATTATCTTAAAATACAAATATATGTTGCATAACATTGGTGAATGAAGTTGTGGTACAATTAGAGTCATATTTAATATTTTGTGTGACTTCCATAAGCTGAAGGACTGCGTCCATGCGGTTCAATAATGATTCATACAATTTATTAATGAAGTCATCAGTGATAGCAAAGAATGCAGTCTTACATGCCTCCCAGAGTTCATCGAGTTCATCTAGATTATTTGGTTTTGTCTTCCAAGCTTCCTCTTTCATCCTACCCCAAACATGCTCAATGATGTTCATGTCTGGTGACTGGGCTGGGCAGTATTTGAGCACCTTGATCTTTTTTGCCTGGAGGAACTTTGTTGTAGAGATGGATGTATGAGATGGAGCACCATCCTGCTGCAGAATTTGACCCCTTTTATGATTTGGAATGTAAGCGGTAGCTAATACTTCTTGATATTTTAGGCTATTGATATTGCCTTCCACCTTTCAAATGTTTCGCACACCCCCATACTGAAAGTAACCCCAGACCATGATCTTTTCACCACCAAATTTAACTGTTTTCTGGGTGTATTTTGGATCCATACGGGCTCCAGTAGGTCTCCTGCAGTATTTGCTGCGGCTGTGGTGTAATTCTACTGAATATTCATCAGAGAAATCCACCTTCTGCCACTTTTCCAGCGTCCATCTGTTTAGCAGGCTGTGGGACTTTGCAAATGCCACACGTTTTTTTATTTGCCTTTTGTTTAGTGCTGTCTTCTGGGCACTGATTCGACCATGGAGGCCATTTCGAGACAGAATCCTACAAACTGTTCTAGTTGACACAGGGACTTGAGGTCACCAGGCCTGTTGGAGCTCTGCTGCAGTGGAAGAGGAGCTTGCTTTGCATTTTCTAACAAACAAACGTTCCTCCTGAGCAGTTGTCATGCGGGGTCTGCCGGACCAGGGCTTGTCAAACACATCTCCAGTCTCTTTAAATCTCTTTTTAATTCTTTGTACTTGACGCTGAGACACATTAAAGGTGCCAGCCACATCTGCAGTGGATCTGGTCTTCAGCCTCTTGATAATCAAGGGTTTGGTCGCAGGGTAGATTTTTGGCATGTTGTCAGAGCTCAAGTTGCAGTTCAAGTGAAGGTCTGGGGTGCTGGGTTTCTTTTTATATATACCCACAAATTAACTGATCATTTACTGAGCACTGGTGAGGATGTAAACTAGGATTGGGTGCATTATATGACCAGGCGACAAAACTTTTATCTTGCAAAAATCTGAGCATTCTGTGTTCATTAAATGATCAATATTTCAGCATTGATGCCAATTTATTTTCTTAACCTAAACCAAATTTGGGAGGGTTTCAGCTTTCAAAAGAGTAATTTATAAAACTAATGGATGAATTTAACGTCAGGTTATAAGCTTTTATTTACATAACATGGATAAGCAACATAACTTCTGTCAGGGAGTGTATGTCGGACAGGTGAGGGATGTTGTTTATTATTTTTGGCTTCAGGGAATTAGGTGTAAAGGTGAGTATAATGTGTTTTTTATTTTATTCCTATTTTTAGAAGACAGAGGGGGCAAAATATTACTCTCAACATTGTCCCTTGCTCTCACTGATCGAAGCGCAAGCAGAGGAAATGACTTGCCTTCAGCTCCCACGGTTAGAAAATAGCGCGAATTGTACTGCTGATCCAGGGCGCCGGTACGTGTCACATTAATGACATATGGATGTCATCCGTGTGTCATAAGTGTGCACGTGTGTGAGACATTTTGTTGCTCTTTGAAAAAACGTACAATACAGACAAAAACTTTGGACACACCTTCTCATTTAAAGATTTTTCTGTATTTTCATGACTATAAAAATTGTACATTCACACTGAAGGCATCAAAACTATGAATTAACACATGTGGAATTATATACTTAACAAAAAAGTGTGAAACGACTGAAAATATGTCTTATATTCTATGTTCTTCAAATTAGCCACCTTTTGCTTTATTGACCGTTTTGCACACTCTTGGCATTCTCTTGATGAGCTTCACGAGGTAGTCACCGGAAATGGTTTTCACTTCACAGGTGTGCCCTGTCAGGTTTAATAAGTGGGATTTCTTGCCTTATAAATGGGGTTGGGACCATCAGTTGTGTTGTGCAGAAGTCTGGTGGATACGCAGCTGATAGTCCTACTGAATAGACTGTTAGAATTTGTATAATGGCAATAAAAAAGCAGCTAAGTAAAGATAAATGAGTGGCCATCATTACTTTAAGAAATGAAGGTCAGTCAGTCTGAAAAATTGGGAAAACTTTGGAAGTGTCCCCAAGTGCAATTGCAAAAACCATCAAGCGCTACAAAGAAACTGGCTCAAATGAGGACAGCCCCAGGAAAGGAAGACCAAGAGTCACCTTTGCTTCTGAGGATAAGTTTATCCGAGTCACCAGCCTCAGAAATCGCAGGTTAACAACAGCTCAGATTAGAGACCAGGTCAATGCCACATAGAGTTCTAGCAGCAGACACATCTCTACAACAACTGTTAAGAGGAGACTTTGTGCAGCAGGCCTTCATGGTAAAATAGCTGCTAGGAAACCACTGCTAAGGACAGGCAACAAGCAGAAGAGACTTTTTTGGGCTTAAGAACACAAGGAATGGACATTAGACCAGTGGAAATCTGTGCTTTGGTCTGATGAGTCCAAATTTGAGATCTTTGGTTCCAACCACCGTGTCTTTGTGCGACGCAGAAAAGGTGAACGGATGGACTCTACATGCCTGGTTCCCACCATGAAGCATGGAGGAGGAGGTGTGATGGTGTGGGGGTGCTTTGCTGGTGACACTGTTGGGGATTTGTTCTAAATTGAAGGCATACTGAACCAGCATGGCTACCACAGCATCTTGCAGTGGCATGCTATTCCATCCGGTTTGCGTTTAGTTGGACCATCATTTATTTTTCAACAGGACAATGACCCAAAACACACCTCCAGGCTGTGTAAGCGCTATTTGACCAAGTAGGAGAGTGATGGGGTGCTACGCCAGATGACCTGGCCTCCATAGTCACCAGACCTGAAGCCAATCGAGAAGGTTTGGGGTGAGCTGGACTGCAGAGTGAAGGCAAAAGGGCCAACAAGTGCTAAGCATCTCTGGGTACTCCTTCAAGAATGTTGGAATACCATTTCCGGTGACTACCTCTTGAAGCTCATCAAGAGAATGCCAAGAGTGTACAAAGCAGTCATCAAAGCAAAAGGTGGCTACTTTAAAGAACCTAGAATATAAGACATATTTTCAGTTATTTCACACTTTTTTGTTAAGTATATAATTCCACATGTGTTAATTCATAGTTTTGATGGCTTCAGTGTGAATGTACAATTTTCATAGTCGTGAAAATGCAGAAAAATCTTTAAATGAGAAGGTGTGTCCAAACTTTTGGTCTGTACTGTACATGTTAGCGTGTTTTGTCCACAGACACATGGTCCATGGAAACACATTGACATGTGCGCAGACCCATTCATTCTGACCCATTCATATGTGTGTGTCTCCAGTATGTGTGAAAACTGTCACCACACTTCCTTAAAATGTGGCAGGCACTTTCTTTGAGGTGTAGGGGTGATTCCTGTGAAACAAGTCACACCTTATATGAATTGGCCTGGACCTGCGAAGTTCATAAAATCATACCCTCATTTGATTCCCATCTAATCAATTTGCTTAATTCTCATAACAACATATTTATGTTTGATATGAAATTCCAAATTTTGAAAGACCTGTTTTTAATTACAGCTAGAAATAATTAGATATTGATTTGCAGGTGTCTGGTGTGGACTGCTCTATAGAAATAACACTTATGTTTATCATCTGTAATAAGAAGGTAACACTGAATTAAGCACAGTATGAAAATCTCATTCTGCAATTTTGTTTAAATGTTAAGTAGGAAAAAACAACCTCATACTTGTTAGCCGTGTCTATTTAGGAAGAAAAATTCAATTTTGATTTGGTTTGTTTAATTCAAAATGCTTTATGTTAAATTTGCACATACAGTGTCACTGAAACCAGTAGAATAATCTTAAACATATATTTGCATTGAATACATGGAGGAAAATTCCTACTGGTTTATATTCTAATATGTAATATCAGCACATGAAATCCGTGCATTTTACTTCTCCTCTCTCTGTGCAAGTCTAAATGATTTGTGTTCAACATTATATTTAATTTAAAATGTGGATGTCAGTCTAATTTTGATTACATGCTTCTTCAACATCACTCACATCTTATCTTGTTGGTTTGCCTTGAATATAAAATTTAATGCATGCTTATTTCCATCAAATAGGTTTCTTTACTGTAGCTCTCTTGCATTTCAATGTAATATCATTTCAGACACCAGTAAAGTGATATATATTACTTTTCCTGCACATGTTTTGTTCCATTCAATGCTTTTTACCTGCACTTTTATAGTAAAATAAACCAAGAAAAAAAAATCTTATTTGTTTATCCGTTCCTTCTAATGTGTGAAAGAAACTGAATTTTAAATATGTTCTCTTTTAACTGAAAATCTTTTGTACTCGAAACTGGTGGATGATAGAAGTGAGGGAGATGTAATTTAGAGGTTTAAGTTTTTGGTGAATAAAGTTGATTTGCTCTCTTAGCAATTCAAATGAATGGCACTAGCTTTGTTATATGGCTTATACATTGCCAACAGAGTGCATTTGTATGATAGATTGTGCTGGTCACTTTTATGTCGAAATAGAAAAGAATTAGAATAAATCAGAAGCCAAAGTTATGCTAAAGGAAAAAGACATTAATGGCTGAAGTGCAGTCAATGCCAACAGTATTTTAGGGCTCTCTAATTCATTTGTGATGTGTTTTTATGTTGTAAAGGTTAAACTCATAAGGCACTATGTATAAGTGTCATAAGCCAAAAAAACTGAGTAAATATATCAGAAATAATATGCCGTATTTAGCCATATTAAAGAGGACCTGTCACCAGCTAAAAAGTTGTAATATTTTCCTCTAATTTAACTTCCGCTGCTCCTTTGAGTAATCAGCTTTCTTTAAAAAACATGCTCCATCCAGTTGCAGAGATATTGGCCTTTTATTTAGGGCTAATCTTTAAGATTTTTACCAAGGAAGCAATTCTCTGGAGGACTTATAATTGGGCTGCCTGCATTATTGTCTTGTGAACAATGCCCTCTTAATAAACAACATACCTCTGGAGCCATATGGTGGATTTAAAGATTTGTCTACTTTTTTTAAAAAAAAAGGCAGCACCACTCTTGTCCTTAGACGATATCTGGTTTTGCAAATCATCCCAATTAATTTGCATTGTATAATAGGACCCCAACTACTTTAGTCTCAGCAATTGTTTTGAGAATGCTTATTATAAGAAGTTTTGTTTGCTCCCAATGTTCAAGAAAATCCATTTTCTCTACACACTACTCTAAAGTAAAGACAGTAAGCAGGCATAGTGAATACCTCTTCATGGTTATGCCCATGTGGTCGCTAAACCAATCTTCAGCTATCATTGCGTCCAAGACAAAAGCTGGACTCATCATAGAAAAGGTCAGACTCCCTTTCCAACATCCAGGTCCCACAAAGAGATCACGTGTGAAATGCCAAGAAAGAGGTCTTCACCAGAGAACACCACACTGGCCCTATTCTCAGGGGTTTTGGGTCGGGTGGCATAATGTGCAGTAGTCTAAACTTTCTAATCCTCATTCCAGGTATACTAACAGCTCAGCGTTACATTGATTTAATGGTGTATAGTGATGAGCGAGCGCTAAAATGATCGGGTACTCCTTGCTCGGGTCGAGCAAATTGGAATACTCGGGTGCTCGACCCGAGCAACAAGCCCAATGTAAGTCTATGGGAAACTCGAGCATTTTTCAGGCGGCTCCCCCCGGCAGTCTGCAGAGGGCCTAAAAATTGCCCAAATCGATGGGAACAGTGCTCAAATGACATGGGAACAGCATGGGGAAGACCCCTGGAAGCATCTCTGACTCCCAGATCACTGCTGTCAACAACGTGGTCAGAGTATTAAGCCACTTTTACAGACTCACAATAAAACATACAAAAACGAAACCAAAATGGATTTTCCTGGGACATCCTTTCCATGGTAATGAATTGTATATAGGGCAAAATAAATAACCCCCCAAAAAATACTCCTCCACAACTTAGGCTATGTGCACACATAGCGTTTTTGATGCATTTTTGTACTTTTGCATTGCTTTCAACCAAGACAAATGCATTCACCAGGAAATGTCATTTTAACATTTTACAACCTTATCTGGCCATGTGGTGTGTGACATATCATCAGACACATGCATACAGTGCTGAAAAGACATGGGAACAGCATGGGGAAGACCTCTGAAAGCATCTCTGACTCTCAGGTCACTGCCTAAAAGTGTGCCCATCATAAGTGATCCTTGGTGCATGCGAAGATGCCTCCCGCCATGCACCTGTCGTTGCAGACTTACAACAATCACCGTCCACGTCCTTGTCCCTTTGCAGCGTTCAGTTGTCCCTACCCCATTCCTTGGAATGCATGCGCAAGTATGCAGGCAGCCACCCACCCACAGGCTGCAATACTAAACTGCCCACAACATTACCCATGCCCTCTCCTGTGCACTTACTGGGAAGGACCACCTAACCACAAACACGTGGACAGGTGAATGTGGCCAGGGACTGCACGGAGCTAGTCCACAACTTTTTTTGCTGAGAGTTGTATTTAGCTCGGTGAAATGACTGGCATAAAGGGAAACTGTATCTACCCTGTGTGTCATTTCTCCCAAGAAGTCCTGTAATTGAGATTGTTGCAGAAGCAATGGCAGCCCATCCAACATCAACCCGCACTTGTCGGTGGTGCTTTGACACACACATCTTTCTTTGCGCATTTAATTTCTTGAATACAGAGTTGGACAATGGCCTGATCTGTAATGTGTTTTGAGAAATAACATGCATAAGCATGGCCGATCCACATTAAAAAAGCAGCCATAGAGTGTCCGGGAACCTTCCCCCACACTTTTCTTAGCCAGGGCTGCTTTTCGGCAGGGTTGGACAAGCCCACCAGAGAACCGGAGACTCCTCCGGCTGACCCTGGCTTCTTTTTCAGGAGAGTTCATAGTGCCGAGGTGAGGCCATGATGATGGTAGAGGCCACCATCTGCTTAGTTTTCTGTCACTTGGAATGCAAGTGCAAGTATGCAACCAGCCACCCACCCACCCACAGGCCGCAACACTAAACTGCCAGATTTCTGGGCAGCTCTTTGCACTTAAAATATTGCCTTTTAAGCTCGTGAAAGCAGAAGCTTTTCATAACCTCATGCCAGCGGCGGCCGGGTGTCCATACATTTCCCGGTATCGCCTCCGCCTTCCACAAGCACGGGTCCCACAACATTACCCGTGCGCTCCCCAGTGCACTTACTGGGAAGGACCGCCTAACCACAAACACCTGGACAGGTGAATGTGGCCAGGGATGGTACGGAGCCAGTCCACAACTTTTTTTGCTGAGAGTTGTATTTAGCTCGGTGAAATGACTGGCATAGAGGGAAACCGTATCTACCCTGTGTGTCATTTCTCCCAGTAAGTCCTCTAAAGCTGCTTGCACTTGAAATGTGGCCTGAACATTACTGCTGGGACTTTTCTGTGGGAATTTGCTTGCCTCCTACCAGCCTGGAATATTTCCATTAAACTATGGTACGACACCATGGTATTAGCACTGCCCCCAGTACCAGTAGCGAAGCCATCCCCAATTTCCATCTCAGGAATTTTATTTGGTAGACTGATTGGCTGCCCAAATACATTTTCTCACAAAGGAGCTGAAGATAGAGTGGCAGTAGGTGTAAGTTTCTCCAGCCTGTTAGATATTAGAGGGTGAACGGCAGCACATTGGATCAGTGGTTAGCACTGAAGCCTTGCAGCGCTGGGATCCTGGGATCAAGTCCCAGAAAGGACAACATCTGCAAGGACTTTGTATGTTCTCCCCGTTTTTGCGTGTGTTTCCTCCTCACTAAAAATAGTTTCCGGGAACCTTCCCACACACTTTTCTTAGCAAGGACTGCTTCTCGGCAGGGTTGAATGGTCCCACCAGAGAATCCTCTGGTGTGCCTTGGCTTCTACCTCAGGAGAGTTCATGATAGCGCTAACGTTGAATCTGCTATGGGGCTCTTGAGCGGATGAGAAAGGTTATCCCTCAGAATCAAATCTTCTTGTGGGCACAATGTTTTTCAATCTGAAACAGCTTCTCAGTGGGAGTTGTACTTCACCACAGCCATATTCTTTAGCTCAGTGAAAGGACTGGCATAGAGGGAAACCGTATCTACCCCGGCTGTCATTTCTCCATCAGCAGGTTCCGCCCATTGTCACACACGATCATGCCTGGCTGTATGTTCAGCAGTGAGCCACAGATCAGGCTGCTGTGTTACCGCTTTCAACAACTCTGCAGCGCTGGGTGGTTTTTCAATTAAGCATTAAGCATGTTATCTTCAGCACAGCCTGTTGCAGCTTGGCCAAGGCAGTACTGCAGTGCTGTCAGCTTGTGACTGATGTGGTCATTTCGGAGATGGAGGAGGAGGTGCATGAACTGAACAATGTGATTACATTGAGGTTAAATTGGTGACGCTGTTTTTTATACTAAAGAAAGATCCCATTGTTTTGTTTTTTTTTACGTTATTTTTTAAGACAAATGCATTCAACCTTATCTGGCAATGTGGTGTGTGACACATCATCTGACACATCCTGTTTTATTTATAATGGAGGGACTCTGATAGTCATAAAGCCTATTTTTATAGGGCCATCAGACGGCCCTTAATATTCTTAAAAGGCCAGCAGTCAGCCCTAGCTATTGTTAGAGAGAGCCATTAGCTGGCTATGCTTTGTTGTTCTTATTATTAACAAGTGGGTCTCCTATACTGTTATTGCGTATCCAGTGACTGCAAGGGCCGCCAAAAATTTGGATGCAACCCAAGACCCCTTTGAAGAGACATAGAGGAGAGTCTCAGTAAAAAAAAATTTTCCCATTATAAAGGAGCGGGTGTCCTATAGTGGTAATGCCCATGCTGTGACTGCAAGGGATGCCAAAGTTTGGGAAAAACCCCACTAAGAATTTAAAGACACATAGAGCAGTGCCACAGTAACGACAAATTCCATTTAGAAAGGAGAGAGTCTGCTATACAGTTATAGGGTATGCAGTGAGTCCAACGGCTGACCAAATTTAGAAAAAAAAACACTAAGAAATTAAAGACACACGGAGCAGGGCCATAGTAACAAGGTACGACATGTTCCCATTAGAAAGGAGAGAGTCTGCTTTACAGTTATAGGGTATGCAGTGAGTCCAATGGCTGACCAATTTTAGGAAAAACCCCACTAAGAACTTAAAGACACATAAAGCAGAGCCACAGTAACGACAAATTCCCATTAGAAAGGAGAGAGTCTCCCTTAGTGTTGGCCTATGCAGTGAATGCAAGGGCTGCCAAAAATTTGGAGGCACTTCAATGACCCTTGGAAGAGACATGGAGGAGGGCCTCATAAAAAAGTGTTCCCATTAGAAAGGCCTCCTCTACTTGTAATGCCCATGCACTAAGTGTATGGGCTGACAAACATTTACATGGGGGGTATACATGAACATACTGTATAAAAAAATTTTTTACGGACATCATAAACACCCTTTAAAAAAATTATGTGGGTGTTGCATCACGGACCAAGGTCACCCTGGTGATATGGTGGGGGAGGATGAGGAGAAGTAGGAGGAAAAGAGCAAATATTCAAAATCAGGAAGCATATACCCATGTGTGGGTGTGAAAAGGTGCATGAGAATACACCTCCCAAGAAAAGACACTGGATTTGAGTTTATGTTAAGCTGCTATCATTCAGTGATATTGAGAAGTCTGGCCCAATCCAGCCCTTGTTCATTTTTATAAGAGTCAGCCAGTCAGCATTTTCAGTTGACAGGCGGATGCGCTTATCAGTTATAATTCCACCAGCGGCAGTAAAAACCCGCTCTCATAAAAAGCTGGCGGCAGGGCAGGCCAGGACCTCCAAGGCATAGAGAGCCAGTTCATTCCACGTATCCAGCTTGGATACCCAATAATTATAAGGCACAGAGGAATCACGGAGGACTTTGGTATGGTCGGCAAGGTGCTCCCTCAGCATCTTCCCAAACTTTGCACTTCTTGTGAGAGTACCCCACGCCTCAGGGCCTGTGCGATGGGAGGGTCTGAGAATACTCTCCCAGAACTTTGACAGTGTTCCCCTGCCTCTGCTGGATTGAAGTTGTGTCTCTCTCGCCTGTACTCCTTGGTTGTCCAACAAAGTGTGCCCTCTGCAGCCAGTGTTTTCAGATGGGAATTTTTTTAATAGTTCCGCAACAAGGGCCTTCTGGTACATCCCCATTTTTGTAGACCTGTCCGCCTCAGGAATAAGAGATATAAAGTTCTCCTTGCAGCATGGGTCTAGGAGTGTCACCAACCAGTAATGACTGTCACCCAAAATTTTGAGAACGCGAGGGTCATGGGAAAGGCAGCGTAACATAAACTCAGCCATGCGTGCCAGACTACTAACAGACAAGACTTCCATGTCCTCACCAAGAGGATGACTGACCATGCTCTCCTCCTCCTCCTCCTCTCTGTTCTCTGGCCACCCACACTGAAAAGATGGTATGACAGCTGAGCAGGTAGTACCGTCTATAGTGCATGAAACTAGCTCCTGTCCTTCCTCCTCTTCCTCCTCTTCCTCATTGTCACCCAATCCACATTGGGATGAGATGAGGCTTGGCTGAGTGTAATCACCCTGTATGGTTCCTTGCTCCATCTCATCGTGCTCTGTCTGCAATGCAGCCTCTTTGATTGTGAGCAGAGAGCATTTCAGAAGACAGAGAAGTGGGATGGTGATGCTTATTATGGCGTCTTCGCCGCTCACAATCTTGGTGGAGTCCTCAAAGTTTTGGAGGATGGTACATATGTCTGACATCCATGTCCACTCCTGAGGTTTATTTGTGGAGTCTGAACTGAATACCGACGGCCTTGTTGATGCTGGTATTCAACAACTGCCCTTTTCTGCTCAGAAATCCTTCCCAACATCTGCATCATAGAGTTCCAACGCGTGGTGACATCATACACAAGTCTGTGAGCCAGAAGCTGCAAACGCTGATGAAACACTGCAAGGGCGGCGGAAGCTGTAGCTGACTTTCTAAAATGGGCACACAGGTGGCGTAATTTAACAAGCAGATCCAGCCACTCCGGGTAGGATTTAAGAAACCGCTGGGCCAGGCATGGTACGTGTGTGAGCTCGCCTCCCCTCAGAGCTGCCACCAGATTCCGGCCATTGTCACACACGACCATGCCTTGCTGTTGGTTCAGGGATGTGAGCCACAGATCTACCTGCTCTTTCAGAGCTGTCCACAACTCTTCAACATTGTGCGTTTTTTCACCTAAGCATATTAGCTTCAGCACAGCCTGTTGCCGCTTGGCAGTGCTGCAATGCTTCCAGCTTGTGACTGATGTGGTCATTTTGGAGATGGAGGCTGAAGAGGAGGAGGAGGCTGAGAAGGTTGAGGTGCAGGAGCTGAAGACCGTGGGGGCAACCCTGAATGACCTAGGGCCTGCAATCCTTTTTCCTTCCCAATGTCCGACTGGGTCTGGCTTCCACTATGTTAACCCAGTGTGCCATCAGCGAGATGTACTGTCCCTGCCCACAAGCACTTGTCCACATGTCCGTGGTTAGGTGGACTTTACCGGTAACTACGTTGTTGAGAGCACTGCTAATGTTTTGGGACATGTGCTTTTGTAGTGCGGGGACTGCACACCAGGAGAAATAGGGGCGGCTGGGGACCAAGTACGGAGGGACGGCCGTCGCCATCAGGTTGCGGAATGCTTCCGTCTCCATGAGCCTAAAAGGCAACATTTCGAGCGCAAGCAGTCGTGAAATGTGAGAATTTAGTAGAGTGGCCTGTGGGGCGTTGGCTGCATATTTGCGCTTGCGTTCGAAGGACTGGGGTATGGACAACTGAACGCTGCGCTGGGAAAAGGACATGGACGTGCTTCCTTTTGCTACTTGAGAGTGTGCAATGACAGGTGCAGGGCAGGAGGTGTCTTCGCATGCACCATGGACAGGGTATTGGCATACATGCACAGCAGCAGAAGAAGCAATCGTGCCACCCACAGACACTGTTCCTGGACCCTGGAGTTCGGCCCACAAAGTCGGATGCTTTGCTGCCATGTGCCTGATCATGATGGTGGTGGTCAGGCTGGTCGTTTTGCCACCCCTGCTGATGGTGGCCTGGCAGGTGGTGCAAATGGCCTTTTTGGAGTTAACGGCAGAGTCTTTAATAAAGAAGACTCGGGAAGACCTAACAGTTGTACTGGCAACTTCCTTCATGTTGGTGTTACGGGGAATGGTTGCCTACCTTCTGTCTGCGGCTACCACACTGCTTCTTCCTGTCTGTTGGGGTGCTCTGTCTCCCACCCCCTGTGTGCTGCTGTCCTCGCTCTGCATGTCCTCCTGCCAGGTTGAGTCAGTTACTACATCATCCACCACCTCGTCTTCCACTTCCGCACCCTAGTCCTCCTCCTGACTTTCTGGCAATTGAGTCTCATCATCGTCCACCTTTTGTGACACTTTACCAACGTCACCTTCATGTGAACGTGGCTGCTCAAATATTTGGGCATCGCTACACGCGATCTCCTCTTGCCCCACTTCAAGTGGACCGGGCAAGAGGCCCGGATCTATAAACGGAAAAGTGAGCAGCTCTTCAGAGTGTCCAAGTGTGGGATCAGTTGTCTCTGGGTACTCTGCATGGTGGGAGGAAGGAGGATCAGGGTGAGGAATATGCGGTCCAGACTCACGGCTACTGAGACTTGACCATGTGGAAGACAGGGTGGTGGAGGTGGTGGCTAAGTGACTGGAAGCATTATCCTCTATCCAACCAACAACCTTTTGACACTGCTCTGGGTTCAATAGTGGTGTGCTGCGGTCCCCTAGAAATTGGGACAGGAAGGTCAGGCGTGAAGATGTGGGTGTTGGTTGTTGCACCATTTTGGCTTTCCCACGGCCTTGTCCTCAGCTTCTGCATGCACCATTACCATCACTTCCAATTCCCTGTCTCTTGCCACGTGCCTTGCCCATTTTAAATGGAGGACTGTATCTTCCAAGCTCATTACAAAAGACTGTGTTTGGAGCGAACTTATATGTGATCTGTGTGATGGGGAAAGCAGAGTTTTAAATACCTGGCCTGTAGGTAAGTAGTTTGAACAGTAAACTGCTGTGAATTGCTTCACTGACACACTGAAAGAAATTTTTAATGGAGGCCAGAAATGGCAGTATTTTCTGACAATGTATATGTGATCCGTGTGATGGAGAAAACAGAGTTTTAAATACCTGTCCTGTAGGTAAGTAGTTTGAACAGCAAACTGCGGTGAATTGCTTCACTGACACACTAAAGGGAGAAAACACAGTTTGAAATAGCTGGATTTCTAGTGCTCTAATATGGAAAGGACCTGGCTGTATTCTTCAGTGCCAACAAGAAAATGGTGTTCTCTGGATTGCTTTTTAAGCAAATAATGAGGATTAAGATCCAAAGAAAAGTATTTCTGGCCCCTGAGACCTGGGCCTTTGTATAGAAATATCTAATAGCAGCAGAAGGCAGAATTGGAATGGAGCCTCTTGCGCTATATGCACTGCAGTCTTCTATATACACTGCCTGCCTATGCCCTCTGCCTGCCTGATATCTCTGCAGATGGATTAGTCGTCAGAAGGACTGTTTGTTAAGCTGGATATGTGTATTGTACGTTTTTTTCCCTACACTACCTAATACTCAAACAAATCTCTCCCTAACGCAGAAGCAGGTCTCCCTACACTGTCTGATCCAGAGTGACTGTTACAAGCATGGCGGCGCCAGGTCTGATATAGACCTGATGACGCTGTGCGGCCAGCGCTAAAGAGCGCCAAACATGCAGGGAGGGGACCCGAGCACCCGCCCGCCAACCCGGAAATACTCGGCGAGCGCCGAGCATCTCGAGCAGTGAGATGCTCGGGCGATCACCGAGCAGTAGCGAGCATGCTCGCTCATCACTAGTGGTGTAACCAATGGTACTACCATTTCTCCAAAGTGTCTCAGGAGCTGTTTTCTACATGACAATATGAGGCCTGATATTTCTCAAGCTACTGTGATCAGCCTATGTGACCTAAATATGCTATTTTGGCTTGCATTGTCTCCGCACTGGCATGCCATTGAGCACTTCTGGGACATCATTGGTCGACAATTGCTGCAACAGATCTTGATGATTTTTGTGGCCAAGTAAATTTGGCATGGCAGTAAATACCTCAGACAATCATTAATATTCTTAGCAATAGCATACCAATGTTTGTAAGGCTATGTGCACACGTAGCGCTTTTGATGCATTTTCGTGCACATGATGTGGAAATTTCCGCTCAGGATTACCATTACGGAAAAAAACACAGCATGTCAGTACTACTCCCTCATCCGACCACTACTCCCACTGATAACAGCCAGTGCGGCGTTGCTGAGGGGAGTAGTGCTATCCTCAGCAGAGCCGGGAACCACTGTCAGTAAAAAAAGGATAAAAAAAAATAAGAAACCTTATTCTCACGTGTCTGGCGATGTCCCCCTGCGATGTCGCCCTCCCAGCAGCCGGCAGTACACTACAGGGAGTGTGCTCACTCCCAGCAGTGTACTGCATTGCCAGGACCTGCGGTCATATGAGCGATCACGTGAACTCTCAGCTGAAGATCATCTGAGAGCTCACGTGACCTCACTGTGGGAACATTCTCAAGAATGGTCCCACCAGTGCTTGTTGTGACCTCATCGGAGTTGGTCAGCTGATCTTCAGCTGATGAACCCCAGTGACCTCACTCCTGAAGCAGCAATGTATACTGACAGGAGTGAGTTTACACTCCTGTCAGTATACATTGCTGTCTTCTACAGCTGTGACTTCAGTGATTGCTGATGTCACTGATGTAGAAGTGACACGGATCGCCGAGGGACAATTGTGATGGAATCGTGGACTACGTCATGATGGTGGACAGGTGAGGGATATAGTTGTTTTTTATTTTAAGTTTGTTTCAGAAGATCAAGCGATTCGGGGACTGAGAGCGCAATAAAAAAATTATTAAAACTGTGTATTTTTATTTCATTAAAATACTTTATTCTGGCCGTGTATTTATTCAAAAAGCGGCAACCACTTTACTACGCGGTTAGTAATGGAGGGCGTCTTATGGATGCCCTCCATTACTAACCTGGGCTTCACGTCAGCCCCCAATACAAGGCTGACGTGAACCCCAACCCCATTATCCCACTCGCCACCACTACAGGGCAGTGGGAAGAGTGGAGGCTAAGTGCCACATTTGGCTCATCTTATAGATGTGCCATTTCTGGGACTGATGAGGGGTGATATTATTAGCCGCGGAGGGGACTAGTATCCATGGCCCCTTCCCTGGCTATTAGTATCAGCCCGTAGTGGTCTGTTTATCCTTTTCTGGTTAGATTTTATAGGGGGACCCTACTTCAATTTTTTTCTTGGGTCCCAATGTAATCTAGCCAGTAAAGGCTAAACGAACAGCTGTGGGCTGATATTCATAGCCAGGGAAAATTGTTGGCTAATGGCCCCTTCCCTGTTTACTAATATCAGCCTCCAGCGGTCGGCTTTCCCTCTGCTGGTTATAAAAGTGACGCGGGAGCCCAGGCAATTTTTTAAAAATTTTATTCTTTGTGCCAATGATCCGGATATAGCAGCTCTTTGGACGCATATTTTGAATGCAGGTAAATCCACGTGTTCACTGAACCATTCAAAACCATTCAATACTTTCTAGTGGTCAAATTTCTGTTGCAGAGACTAGCGACTCCGCAAGAGAATTTGACATGCTGCGGTCCTGAAAGACATGCCACATGTCAGTGTCCACTGGTGTTTCACAGCCTCTAATGCACACATAGTGGACATGGAATTTCTAGAGATCCCATCCACTATGCTTCAACATCTGGACGCTGCTCGTTTGACGTTGTATAAACACGCAGCGTCAAACCTACAACTGATCATGGGGTCAAACCTGCAACTGATCATGGCAACGTACCCAAACTCACCTGCAGCATGTCAAGGGGAGGAGTCCTGAGGAGACAATTTGCATATTCCCACTGCATTTTGGGGTAAGTGAAGAGTCTCCGCGAGCTCAAAGAACACTGGATTTTGGCTGTTGGAGCTGAAAAGAGGACATCAGTAAACCAGGGGAGGAGTCCTGAGGAGATAATTTGCATATTCCCACTGCATTTTGGGGTAAGTGAAGAGTCTCCGCGAGCTCAAAGAACACTGGATTTTGGCTGTTGGAGCTGAAAGGAGGACATCGGTAAACCGCGCGCCAGTTTTTCACTGTTTTCAGAACATTAACAGTAAGAACATGGAAGAGTCCAGGAGCCATTTGGTGAGCTGCATATCCTGCTACATGTTCACAGACTTGCCAGTGGAAAAGCCAAACTTCACATGCCAGAAATGCAAGCTTGTGTCCCTGTTGGAGGAAAAGTTGCGAAATCTAGAAGAGAGGTTAACTACCTTGAAAATCATTAAGGAAGGTGAAGAGTTCTTAGACAGAGCAGAATTATCTCTTCATGATTCAGAAAGAGAAGAAATTCGAACTGCACCTGATGAAACAGAGGAATGGAAGCATGTGACCCACAGAAGCAGGAGGATCGAGAGGCAGTCAGCACCCATACTGCTCAGGAACCAGTACCAGGCTCTCACGCAGGAGAACCATGAAGAAATACAGCAAAATAAGACTTTGCCAGCAATGAATAACCTTGTAAGCCCTCAGAATCCTCCTGGATGGAAAAAGAAGAATGTTGTGAAGAAAAAACGGAGAGTGGTGGTCATGGGGGATTCCCTGTTAAGAGGAACAGAGGCCGCTATCTGCAGACCAGACATAACCTCCAGAGAAATGTGCTGTCTTCCAGGAACAAAAATTAAAGATGTGTCTGACAGGATATCAAGACTCTTCAGACTTACAGATCTCTACCCATTCCTGCTAATACATGTGGGGACAAATGAGACCGCAAGAAAGGACCTGGAAACCATCAGCAGTGACTTTGAAGACTTAGGCAAGAAAGTGAAAGAATTGGGAGCGCAGGTGGTCTTCTCATCCATCCTCCCAGTGGATGGCCATGGAACAATGAGGTGGAATAATATTCTACAGGTGAACAACTGGCTACGTCAATGGTGCCGTCAACAAGGATTTGGATTTCTGGATCACGGAATGAATTACCTATACGATGGACTACTTGCTAGAGATGGGGAGCACCTTGCGAAGACTGGAAAACAAGTATTTGGAAGTCGCCTTGCTACACTCATCAGGAGAGCTTTAAACTAGAACAATGTGGGAAGGGAAGCAAAAGGCCAGAAAAAGCCATACAGCTGACAAATACTATTGGGATCTCTGCTACTGGAAGTGGAAAGGAAGAACAAAGACAAAACAATTTAAATAATAAAAATCTGGGAGGAAGAGAAACCAATCACAAACTAAAATGTTTTTATACAAAAGCACAAAGCATGGGCAACAAACATGGAGAATTGGAACTACTAATGCAGGAAAAGAAATATGATGTCATTGGAATCACTGAAACTTGGTGGGACGATACACATGATTGGAATAAAAGGCTAAAAGGATACAACTTATTTGCAAGAAACAGACTTGATAAACGAGGAGGAGGTGTCGCATTGTATGTTAGAAAAGCGTATATCTGCACAGAGATTGAAGCTTCAGAGACTTGGAGTTCTGTGGAAACTGTTTGGGTAAGAATACAAGGAGAGAACAACGGAAAGGACACCATTGTAGGCATTTACTACAGGCCACCTGGGCAAGCTGAAGATATGGATGAACTCTTTATGTATCAAATGACCAAGTTCTCCAAAAAATATGACGTAGTGGTCATGGGAGATTTCAACTATTCAGACATTTGTTGGGAATCTCTCTCAAGTAAAACTAACAGGTCAAGCAAATTCTTATCCTCTCTTGCTGACAACTTTATCTTCCAAAAGGTAGGGGAGAAAACAAGGGGATCTGCTACTTTGGATCTAATCCTTATAAACAGGGAGGAAATGGTTGAGGAGGTAAAGGTGGCTGGGACCCTAGGAGGCAGCGATCATGCTATTATAGAATTTTGGATAACTAGAGGAGGAAGACATGTGAAGACTCAAACTTCAAGGTTAGATTTTAGAAAGGCAGATTTTAAGAGACTCAGAAAGAGAATAGGAGGGATCCAATGGCTGGATGTCCTTAAGGACAAAAATGTCCAGGAAGGATGGGAAATTTTTAAAAATGAGATTCTCAAAGCACAATCGTTAACAATCCCGAAAAGTAGGAAGAATGGGAAGCATTTAAGGAAACCAGGATGGGTGAACACAGAACTTAAACACATGCTAAAAAGAAAGAAAGAAATGTTTATTAAATGGAAAGAGGGAGGCATATCTAAAGAAGATTATAATGCAGTCTGCAGATCCTGAAGGGCACGTATCAGGTTAGCTAAAGCTGACAATGAATTAAGGCTTGCAAGAGATGTCAAAAGCAATAAAAAAGGATTTTGTGGGTATGTCAAAAGTAAAAGAAAAGTCAAAGATGCTATAGGATTTTTACAGGATGAAAATGGAGAAATGGTAAGAGAGGATGTTGAGAAGGCCGAACTTTTTAACTCCTATTCTGCATCTGTTTTCTCTCAGAAAGAAAATGTAACATCAACTGATCTTCACTGTCCTTTTAAAGGAATAGAGGAATCCAAGTTATCTGTAAACAGAAAGATTGTGAGGGAATATTTAGCTAACATAAATGAGTTCAAGTCTCCAGGTCCAGATGAATTACACCCCAGAGTACTGAAGGGGATCGTAGAAGAAATTTTAGAACCACTCTCCATAATCTTTGAAAATTCTTGGAGAACAGGAGAAGTCCCAGAAGACTGGAGAAGAGCAAATGTTGTTCCTATCTTCAAAAAGGGGAAGAAGGTGGACCCAAGGAACTATAGGCCGGTGAGTCTGACTTCTATACCAGGAAAGGTCTTTGAACAAATTATTAGACAACATGTATGTAAGTACATGGAAAAGAATGAAGTGATTAACAAGAGTCAGCATGGGTTTGTAACTAACAAGTCATGTCAGACTAACTTAATTTCCTTCTATGACAGAATCACTGACTGGGTGGATCAGGGAAATGCTGTAGATATAGTATATCTTGACTTCAGGAAAGCATTTGACAAAGTATCAAACACCATCCTTATTGAAAAAATGACCAAGTATGCAATGGACCAGGCAACTGTTAGGTGGATTCAAAACTGGCTTAGTGATCGGACTCAAAGGTGGTTGTAAATGGCTTCACATCCAGCTGGATGAATGTCTCAAGTGGGGTACCACAGGGCTCTGTCCTGGGACCTGTATTGTTCAACATCTTTATCAATGATTTAGATGAAGGAATTGAGGGTAAACTGATTAAATTTGCTGATGACACAAAGCTAGGAGGGATAGCTAATACTAGAGAAGAGAGAGAGAGGATTCAAAAAGACCTAAATAAACTGGAGCAGTGGGCAGCAACCAACAGAATGGTTTTTAACAGGGAAAAATGCAAAGTACTACATCTGGGCAATAAAAATGAAAAAAGCATATACAGAATGGGAGGAATAGAGCTAAGCAACAGTACATGTGAAAAAGACTTAGGTATACTAATAGATCATAGACTTAACATGAGTCAACAGTGTGATGCAGCAGCAAAAAAGGCAAATACAATTCTGGGATGTATTAACAGAAGCATACAGTCTAGATCACGTGAAGTCATTATCGGTCTTTACTCCTCTTTGGTCAGACCTCATCTGGAATACTGTGTACAGTTTTGGGCACCACATTTTAAAAAAGACATAGACAAACTGGAGCAAGTTCAGAGAAGAGCGACCAGAATGGTGACTGGTCTGCAAACCATGTCCTATGAGGAACGTTTGCAGGATTTGAGAATGTTTAGCTTGCAAGAAAGAAGACTGAGAGGAGACTTAATAGCTGTCTACAAATATGTCAAGGGCTGTAACATTGTAGAAGGATCATCTTTATTCTCATTTGCACAAGGAACGACTAGAAGCAATGGGATGAAACTAAATGGGAGGAGACACAGATTAGATATTAGAAAAAACTTTTTGACAGTTAGGGTGATTAATGAGTGGAACAGGCTGCCACGAGAGGTGGTGAGTTCCCCTTCAATGGACGTCTTCAAACAGAGGCTGGACAGACATTTGTCTGAGATGATTTAGTGAATCCTGCTTTGAGCAGGGGGTTGGACCAGATGACCCAGGAGGTCCCTTCCAACTCTACCATTGTATGATTAATTTCTGCAGCGGACACGCTAGTCTCAGCTGCAGTCTTTAACCAATTGAAGTGTCATTATATGCGGTGGATTCACATGTACCGACAACAAAATTGCGGCATTAGAACACAGCATTTTGGATGCAGCAAAAATACGCTGCATCCAAAGCGCTACTGAGTGCTGATTGGGGAGACATAGTGGCTAACGAAACAGCTGTGAGCTGTTAACAATATCCAAGGACCATGTTTGCCTAATGGCACCTTCCTAGACTAAAAATAGCAGCTCATAGCTGCCCCAGAAATTACATGAATGGAAATGCTAATGACATTGGGCGAATGGGATTAGCTGACACCTAGCTCTTTTGTTTGGTGATGACAAGGTGTCAATCAGACCCTTTCATCACCAACCTAATTAAAATGAAGTAAAGAGGTAAATAAACACACAGACACAAAGTAAACACTTTATTTGAAATACAATAGACACATTCTTTAATTATTTAAATTAACCAAGATACTCACCCCAGTTCTGATGGTAATCCAAGGGTTTATGCAATTTCCCGCCGAATAACTTTATTTAGCTCCAAAAAGTATTCATTGATGGACAAAAACGCATCAAAAACTGCATCAAAAATGTGTCAAGTAATACATTAAAGATGTGGCAAAACCACGCGATTTTTCTGTAGCATTTTTCCTGCTAAGGAGATGCAAAAATGCTGCAGAAATTTCTGCTTCAAATCCTGAACGTGCACACATAGCCTAAGTGTGTGTATTTCTGCGCCTGGTGCTCATACTTCATACTGAACAAATTGAGATGTTTAAAATGTTTTTGGTTTCCAGAATTTCACTACTTTTTCTTCTTAGTGACAATCTCAATTTGAGGATGAGGCATATATATATCAGGCCCATAATGTGACAATGTATTATATAGTAGGAAATATTGGAAAGCACTCATCTAGAGATGAAACAAATAACTTGTATTCAATAATGTTAAAAGTATCTTTACAAGCTTAGATTATTTAGACAAACCATATTTTCAATACTCATCTTTTCCATAAAAACACAGTTTAAAAATAAATCTGGTTCTGCAGGTGTCATTCTCAGTTTTTAGAAATGTTACCCAGATCACAAGTTGCTCTGTTTAATATAAATGACTATTACATAATCTACACCGTATTCTAAATTATTATGCAAATTGGAATTAGGTGTCATAAAGATGGAATTTTTTTTTCAAATAAACTCATGGATGGTATTTTAGCTCAGGGCTTTTTGGATCACAGAAATTAGTCTCAAACACCTGTGATTTGCCAGGTGAGCCCAGTTAAAGGAAAACTGCTTAAGAAGGATGTTCCCCAATTTTAAGCAGTCCACAGGTTTCAAGAAAAAGGATCTCTCTGCTGCCGAAAAGCGTCAAATAGTGCAATGCCTTGGACAATGTATGAAAACATTAAATATTTCACAAAAACTTTGTCGTGATTATCGTACTGTAAAGAGATTTGTGGCTGATAGAGAGCACAGATGGATATGTGCTGATAAAAACAAAATGAGAAAGGTTTCTGCCAGACATTGGATTAAGAAAGCAGCTGTTAAAATACCATTGCTAAGCAGCAAACAGGTATTTGAAGCAGCTGGTGCCTCTGGAGCCCCGTGAACCTTAAGGTGTAGGATCCTCCAGAGGTATGCTGTTGTGCATAAGCCTACATTTCAGCCACCCCTAAACAGTGCTCATAAGCAGAAATGGTTGCAGTGGTCCAGATTTACATGAAGCCTATTTTAAAACAGTCATGTTTACTGATGAGTGCTGTGCAGCCCTGGATAGTCTAGATGGATGGAGTAGTGGATGGTTGGTGGATGGTCACCATGTCCCAATAAGGCTGCAACATCAGCAAGAAGGTGGCAGAGTCATGTTTTGGGCCGGAATCCTGGAGAGAGAGCGAGTAGGCCCCTTTAGGATACATGAAGGTGTTAAGATGACTTCAGCAAAGTATATAAAATTTCTGACTGGTCACTTTCTTCCATGATACAAAATGAATAACTGTGCCAACCGTTTCAAAGTCATCTTCATGCATAACAATGCACCATCGTATAATGCAAAGAATAACTCTGAGTCATTGGCTGCTATGGGCATAAAAGGAGAGAAACTCATGGTGTGGCCACCATCCTCCTCAGATCACAAGCCTATTGAGAACCTTTTGGAGTATCATCAGGCAAAAGATCTATGAGGGTGGGAGGCAGTTCACATCAAAACAGAAGCTCTAGGGGGCTATTCTGACATCCTGCAAAGAAATTCAAGCAGAAACTATCCAAAAACTCACAAGTTCAATGGATGCAAGAATTGTGAAGGTGATCTCAAAGAAAGGGTCCTATGTTAACATGTAATTTTGCCTGTCAAGATGTTTTTGATTGAAAAAGTTTTTGATTTCTGTTAAAGTGACCTCTTAATGCTGTGAATTCAACAAATTAACATTTTCAATTCTTCACAACCTATAAAAAGTTTGAAACATCAGCTGTGCATAATATTTTGGAACAGTGCATTTTGAGCTCTTTTAGTTTTGAAAAAAATACTGTTATCATTGGAAGGTTTGTTCAATAACTCATTTGCATCAACCATTTAGGAAAATCAGAGAATAATAATATTTGCATAATAATTTGTAATGCGTTGTACATAACAAAAGTTACCAAACATTTTCATAGGGGATGGTCATAAAGAAAAATGATAAAACACAACAATATTAAGAAGTTTATTATTATCTAGTATTACGGATATTACAATATTACAATAATGCCAAAGAGTACCATTACAGTAAAATACTATGAATACTTTAGTAGATTCAACCTACTTGGATATTTTGGCTTCAATTCCTTAAGACTGGCATTTTGCATGCAAGTCTTAATGAAGGGATGTCTGGAATAAGATTTGTCCAATTCATCAAGAGAGCGCTTAAATAATAAGTTGCATCTTATAACTGGCATGCGCATCCACCAGAAATGTTACTCCAGTCACAGACTTGGGTACATTTCTGTGGTAATTAAATCACTAAAGTAGTGTAAATTTTGTTGAATCTGTCCGGCGGTCTTTACTACGCCCTGTTTAGCCCCTACTTTGCCCACTTTGGCGAAGCTAGCGGTTACTGGCATAAAAATGATAAAAGTCACAACATTTGTGTACAACTTTGAAAAATTTTGAATCCATTCAAGGTGTTTTACTCTTGAATTCTGGTGCAAACACTAAAGATGAATGGATCGTTTTGTGCAACCTCGGTACATAGTACAGGTCAGTAGTGTCTGTCAGTGGACAGGATCTGCATGCATTTGCTTCCCCTCCAAGATTCCAGCAGTACCTCTGCTATAAAATTATTTTGCAGGACAGAAAGGGATTACACATCAGATAATAGCAGATTCATCCCATTACTATAAACTGTGCATTTCTGTGCACTCTGTACAAGCATAAAGGGCACTAAAACATCCCATGTCCTCAACATAGAAATTGATTTACAATTTAGCTGCTATTTCTAACTTTTATCTGTAAAAACCAGCTTAATTAATTTATGTGCTTATTTTTCCTGCATCTTTTTCTTGTTTTAGGGGTTCTTTAATCAATAAACATATGATCTCAAGCTACGATATTTTCTAGTTACATTGATGGGCCCAGTACAAAGTATATTGAAACATAATAGACCACTGTATATACAGTTTTGAAATGATTAACCAATCAAAGCTCTAAATACATAAAACAGTATCTAGACAATTAGATTTATTGATTATGTTCATGGCCAATACATGTATAGATTTTTTCAGAATAATTTTGCTGGTAGAACAAAAAGTATACGAACAGCAGTTTTTTTCAATAACTGGCACAGTATGAGATTTTCCTAAGGTGAATCTTTTGAAATAATCACTTGTGACAGATAATACATGATTGACATTTAATGTAATGTTTCATTTTTATTAGTACATTCAAAATCATTTTACAGTTTCCATCATTAAAAAAAATATTATTAAATTAACCCCTTAGTGATGGAGCCAATTTTGACTTTAATGACAAAGCCCCATTTTTAGTTTCTGTCATTACAAATAAATATTATAAAATTAACCCCGTAGTGACAGAATCAAATTTGACTTTAATGACAGAGCCCTACTTTTCAAACCTGATGTGTCACTTTACGAAATAACTCACATGCTTCAGCCTATCTTAGTGATTCTGAGTATTGTTTTTTCATGATATATTGTACTTTGTTAGCAGTAGTGTTGAGCCACCCCCGTAGTGTTCGAGTTCGGTTCGGTTCGTCGAACACCCGTGTGTTCGTCGAACTGTTCGTCGAACACCTTCGAACACCGTTAAAACCAATGGCAGGCAAACAAAAACACATAGAAACACATAGAAAACACCTTCAAAGGTGTCCAAAAGCTGACAAACTGCTCAGAAGACATAACTAACACATGGAAAAGTGACAAGTACATATAGTCATGCGAAAATAAAAGAGGTGGAGGAGTAAAAGGAGGGGGAGACACAGATATAGGCATGTCATGCCCTTCTAAAATCCAAAAAGTGAGAAGCCGACACGGCCAGTCCGCTCCTGCCCGTGCCACCTCCGTGTCGCCGGGTTTGTGCCAGAGCCGCGGTGAACCCTGACGGCCAGCCCCCCTCTCCCAATACTGGTGCCTGTCCGCAGGTGGGTCGAGCGAGCCCCCCTGTGGTGGAGGCAGCTCTAAGCTTTTTAATTTAAATTGTCTCTCTAATTTGAATGAATACACTTTAAATCCATTTACAAGGATCTATTGGAGGGCAAGTCTCATGCCAGCAGCCGCGGTAATTCCAGCTCCAGTAGCGTCCACTAAAGCTGCTGCAGTTAAAAAGCTTTTATAAGGATCAATCTCGGCTGTCCACCGCAAGGCATCCTACTGCCAGTCCCAGCCCCTATGCCTTGGGGTGCCTCCTGATGCTCTTCACTAAGTATCCCATGGTCCCGAAGCATTTCCTTTGAAAAAATTAAGTGTCTAAACTACAGGTGGTGTAGCTTGCTTAACAGCCGGGATAATCCGCTGACTAGCAGACACTGCTACTAGGCACAAAGTATTTCCTGGGCTAGATGCAGTTAAAATTTTGTAATTAGATACTCTCGTTGGATGCTGAGAAAGCATTCCATAGAGTCTCCTGGCACGCCATATATGATTCTCTTAAAGAGCTTGGGGTAGGGGTCTAGGGGACCCTTTTATAGCCAAAATCACGGCCCTGTATCGCAATACGTCACCTGAAGATAAATGGAACTGTAGCACCCTGAGGGCTCGGTTGCTACAGACGTATTGCACCTCACCCAGAGGTGTGATATCTCACTCTCAGGTAAGGATGGAGTGTGGATCAGGACCCGACACCTGCATGCATTACACCACATTGCCGTGGGGCAGGGCGACCAATATGCCCCTGAGATGGGCACGACAGTCCCTGTCCCTGGCTGGAGTGGGGGGAGGGAACACTGAGGAAGGGGAACCCTGTAGTGCAGGAGCAGGGAGGAAGCAGTTCCTGGGTGCATTGAGAAGGGAGTATAAAAGGTGGGCACCATCTTAGTTCAGTGCAGAGAAGTCTGAGCAGAAGTGGCAGGGAGCAGGGGCTCTGCATGAGCTCTGCTCCGGAGGCGGGCCTAGTAACAGAGGCCCAGGCCTGCAAGAGGGAGAAGGAAGGAAGAGGAGCGGAGAAGGCTCCAGGAACGAGGAATGAAGGGATCCCAGGGGTGCGGACGGGCGAGTCGCCACCGCACGCCCGAATCCACCTGCGTGGAGGGGTCAGGCCAAAGGGGGAGACCGGTCCCCGAACTAGTGGAGGCAGGAAACGACCCTCAGCTAGAAACCGGAGGCTCTGACATTTTATGTGGCGCAGCCCCTTGCTCCACCCGCTAGGAAGGCACCACATAGGGTCAGGGAAACTGGCGCCAAGTTTACCAAGAGGAGGCCCGAGGCAGCCGGACAGAAGTGTTGGTAAGAAAGGCCAGACAAAGGACACACAAAGGGGGTCCTGTGAAGCGCTCCAAAGTTATCTGGGAGTTGTCTGAGCCCCTCACCTGGTGAGCACAGTACGACGTGGGCAGCCGTTACCTGCAGACGTGGTCTGGATAATAAGAACTGTGAGTAAAGGCCCTGAACTGCATCACTGACTCCGTGTCGTTACTGCTGCTGCCCTGCACCATCACCCCCATCCTCCGCATACACTGCCCTGAGGCTATACTCCTCCCGTGGGGAGTTATGCTACGCTCTGCTGCACCCACCACACCAGCCTTAGCGGTCTGCCCTGTAGCGGCGGTTCACTCTGACCGCAATCCACGGGTGGCGTAGTCGGACATTTAAACATCAAAACCACATAAATAGTTCCGCCACTGGTTTGACCGCCCTGAGCCACGGAACCGGATCGCCGCCACGAAGACTACAACCACCAGCATCCACCAAAAAGGGTCCGGCTCCGGGTGTCCCAAGGCCCAGGGGGTGCGTCAGAACATTTTCATCACCTTTCACAATCACCAATGGGACAAGGCAGGGATGTCCTCTGTCCCCTCTCTTATACATCCTAGTGACGGAGCACCTGCTCTCATCAATTCGCCATAACCCCAATATTAGGTGGATTGAGGTGGGAGGCACCGAGTACAAGTGCTCTCTATTTGCTGATGATGTCCTAGTATATATCACTCAATCACATATATCCATCCCTGCTGTTATGGCTGAAATAGATCACTTTGTTACATGGTAAAATTTTAAAATCAATGCAGCGAAGTCTGAGGCCCTCGATGTCTCCCTCCCTAAATCCATATAGGATTCCATCCAGTCCAACTTTCCCTTTGCCTGGCCCTCACAGGGTATCAAATACTTAGGAATTCCTATTCATAGAGACCTCTCCCATCTATGTTATCTTAATTTTGGGCCCTTTATTGAACAATTCCATACAGACCACGGTTGGCAAGTTAGAACTGTAAGATTCACTACGTGAACCACTGGTGTTTTGTGGAAAAGCACATGTACACCGCGTTCCAAATTATTATGCAAAAAGTGTTTAGGAGTGATAAGGGAAGAATTTGTTTGTTTGTCAGTTAAACTCATTGATGGTGATGTGTGTAAGGGCTCTTTATATCACTGTAAGCAATTGCAGACACCTGTGCTAATTAGTTTGGCAGGTGTGTCCAATGAAAGGCAAGACTACTTAAGAAGGCTCTCTCACATTATTAAGCAGCCTACATTTTCTGCCAAAATGGGAAAGAAAAAGGATGTGTCGGCTGCTGAGAAGCAACAAATTGTGGAGTGTTTAGGTCAAGGCATGACTACAATCAACATTGTGCGATGATCAGGATGAAGTGTCTTGGCAATCAAGAAGTATATAGCTGATTCACAGTACACACGTGTGCGTGCTGATAAGGGCAAATTGAGGACTCTTTCCTACAGGCAATTACGTCAGGTTGAAAGAGCAGCGGCAAAAAAGCCTTGTCATAGCAGCAGACAAGTTTTTGAAGCTGCTTGTGCCTCCAACGTCCCCCGAACAACAAGATGCAGGGTCCTTCAGAGGTTTGCAGCTGTGCATACGCCATCCTGTCGACCTCCTCTATCCACTTCACACAAGCAGAAACGGCTCCAGTGGGCCAAACATTACATGAAGACTGATTTCAAAACTGTTTTGTTCACGGATGAGTGCCGTGCAACGCTCGATGGTCCAGATGAATGGAGTGGAGGATGGCTGGTTGATGGACACCCCACGCAAACACGGCTACAGCGCCAACAAGGAGGAGGTGGAGTAATGTTTTGGGCTGGAATCATGGGGAGAGAGATTGTCGGCCCCTTTAGGATCCCTGAAGGCGCTAAAGATGAACTCCATAATGTATGTGGATTTTCTCAAACAGCACTTCCTGCCATGGTTCAAGAAGAAGAACCGTGTATTTCACAGCAAGATCATTTTTCTGCATGATAATGCACCATCTCATGCTGCACATAAAACATCTGCATCTCTGGCTGATATGGGCATAAAAGTGGACAAACTTATGGTGTGACCCCCATGCTCCCCTGACCTCTACCCCATTCAGAACCTTTGGAGCATCATTAAAAGGAGTGTCTATGATGGCGGGAGGCAGTTCACATCTAAGCAACAGCTCTGGGAGGGTATTCTGTCCTCATGCAAAACAATTGAAGCAGAAACCATCCAAAACCTGAAAAATTCAATGGACGAGAGAGTTCAGAAGCTCCTTTCGAACAAGGGGTCCTATGTGAAAATGTAACATCACCTAGAATAAAGTTTTGAGTTGAAAACTGTTTGATTTCAGTTTCTAACAACCTGCTAATGCTTATAATTTCAAAAATGACCATTTTTTTGGTCTTTATTAAAATGAAAAGGTTGATCGAAAAGTTTGGGGGATCTAAGAGTGTGGCAACCCAGTAGTCATGATTACTTCGAATTCTGACAATATGAGGGTCATGCTGCAGGTAGTGCAGCAAGAAGGCACTTATGTGTCTTGCGCATCTCGGAGCCCCAAAATTATTTTCCGGGCTAGATGCAGCTAAAAATTATTTTTAATTTTAAATCTGGTGAAGCTTATTATAGATGGCCTAATAGGATCAGTGCTGCACACTGCTACAAAGCCCAAATTATTTTCCAGTCAAGATACAGATAAACATGATTAGTAATTTGAAAGCTTAAAACGGTTGGTAGGGTGATTTTAACCAATCATCAAGCTTTTACTCTCCCCAGGATGACACAGGGGTAGAAAAGTCGTTTCGGATCCATGATTTGTTCATCTTTATGAACGTGAGTCTGTCTACATTATCAGTGGAGAGCCGCGTGCGCTTATCTGTCAGCACACCACCAGCAGCGCTGAACACACGTTCAGACAGAACGCTGGCTGCGGGGCATGACAAGATCTCCAAGGCGTAAGTGGCTAGCTCCGGCCATTTATCCAGATTGGAAGCCCAAAAAGAGCAAGGGTCCAGTGACACAGTCGTGGCTTCAATGTTTACTTGGAGATACTCCTGTACCATCGTCTCTAGGCGTTGACTATGTGTCAGACTTCTTGTCTCCTGTGGCCTTGCAAAGGATGGGCTAAAAAAGTGGTGAAATGATTCCGCAAAATTGATGTTACCAGCAGATACTGTGGTTCTGTTACGGTTTGAGTGCTGAACACTTGACGGTCCCACGGTTGGCAAGTTGGAACTGTGAGATTCACTACGTGCACCACTGGTATTTTGTGGAAAAGCACATGTAAGATTCTGCAACAGTCTCTGCTGATACTCCTGCATGCGTGCATCCCTTTCTATGGCAGGAATAATTTCTGCAAATTTACTTTTGTACCGGGGATCTAAAAGTGTGGCAACCCAGTAGTCAGGATTATTTCTAATTCTCACAATTCGAGGGTCATGTTGCAGGTAGTGCAGCAAGAAGGCACTCATGTGTGTTGCGCATCCAGGAGCACCAAGTCCCTGTTGTGTTGGTGGCGAGGTAACAATCATGCTTCCTTCCTCTGTCCTCTCCCCCCAACCTCGCACAACAGAAATGTGATCAAGGTCTCCCTCATCTAATGAGTCTTCCATCAGTTCGTCCTCCACTTCTTCCTGGGCTCCTGCACCTTCCTCACTAGTTTGGCTGCTACCATGCACCCTGGTAAAATCATCTCCCCCACCCTCACATGCCTGCCGCCTTGGTGCTGCCGACCGTCTGGACCTTGCAGATGTTAGCCCTTCCGCATACAACTCCTCCTCCTCTACTTCCTCCACCTCCTCTTGTGCCACCACCTGACTCCGAATTCTGTTTAACATGTGCTCCAGCATGTAATTCACCGGAATAGTCATGCTGATAATGGCATCGTCAGCACTAAACATCTTCGTCGCCATTTCAAAACTGTGCAGAAGGGTGCATAGGTCCCTGATCTGAGACCACTCCTCCAGCGTGATTTGCCCCACCTCTGAATCTCGTTGGCCCAGGCTATACGTCAGAACGTATTGCACCAGGGCTTGTCGGTGCTGCCACAGTCGCTGCAACATGTGCAGAGTTGAATTCCACCGGGTAGGCACATCGCATTTTAGCCGGTGAAGTGGCAGGCCCAACGACTTCTGTAGAGATGTAAGTCGCTGAGCTGCGGGATGCGAACGGCGGAAGTGAGCACACAGCGACCGTGCCCTCTGCAAAAGGCCATCTAGTCTGGGATAGTGGGCTAAAAATTGCTGGACAACCAGGTTCAACACGTGAGCCATACAAGGCACGTGTGTGACATTGCCCCGGCGAAGGGCCGCACCCAGGTTTGCAGCATTGTCGCACACGGCCTTCCCTGGTTTCAGGTCCAGTGGAGACAACCATTCATGAAATTGGTTCTCCAGAGCTGACCACAACTCCTCAGCTGTGTCACTCACATTTCCCAGACATTTCAATGTAAAAACCGCCTGATGACGTTGAGCCCTACTGCCAGCATAGTAAGGAGGTGTGCAGGATCCCTTCTGCGCAGTTAGAAAGCTTGTGGCATGACCAGACAGGCTTTGGGTGCAGGTGGAAGACCGAGAGGAGGTTGAGGAGGCAGAAGCAGTGGAGGAACTTTGACATAAAGAGGATTGACGCACAACTCGTGGGGACGGCAAGACTTGGACAGCAGCCCCTTGTCCTGCTGTCACCATAGTTACAAAGTGCCCAGTCAGTTACATGTAACGCCCCTGTCCATGCCTACTCGTCCAAGTGTCTGTGGTGAAATGCACCCTGTCACACACAGAGTTTCTCAAAGAAGCGGTGATGTTGTGTGCGACATGCTGGTGGAGCGCAGGCACACCTTTCTTTGAGAAGTAGTGCCGACTGGGCATCTGGTACTGGGGCACTGCGACGGACATAAGGTCTCGAAAATCCTCTGTGTCCACCAGGCGGAAAGGCAGCATTTCTGTAGCCAAGAGCTTGCAGATGGTGAAATTCAACCTCTTAGCTTTCTCATGGCTAGGAGGAAATGGTCTTTTACTTGTCCACATCTGAGTGACTGAGGGCTGGCTATTGTGCTTAGACGGGGTTGATAAGGGTGTCCCCGGCAAACTGCCGGTCTGTGAGGAAGATGCAGGCGGACATGTTAGGTTGCCTTGATCCAAAGGTGGTGCTATCGATGTCGGACAGCGCTCAAGACCAGCTGGTGTTACCACCTCCAAAGAAAATGATGACCTGCCAATCACGCTGGCTGTTGCGGGTAAAGAGGTGGCAGGTCTGCGCCCCAAAACAGGTGTGACTGCTGTACCCCCAGTCACAGAGGATGAAGAGGACGCGGATGCACAAGATATGGCAGACGGTGGTTGGCCCGGCCGGCTAGGCCGCATTGTAGCACACTGAGCTTCCCACTGCAACTTATGCTTCATGTCCATGTGCCGGTTCATGCATGAAGTACTCAAACTATGTATTTTTTGGCCTCTACTTAGCTTTTGCTGACAAATGTTACAGATAACACAAGTTGGGTCATCTTTATCGATCTGAAAAAATGCCCAGGCTATGCAAGGCTTAGCACCCATGCGACCTGAAGAGCCACCACGACTTGTGGTGAGAGGCAGAGTTGTGTTTGAGGATGCAGTTGTTGACGTGCTTCCAGTACTACGTCTCTGTCCAGGAAGGTGCAACCTGACCTCGTCGTCACTAGCATCTTCCTCCACCTCCTCTGCTGACCTCATCTCTTGGCTGACTGTGGGTTGACAGTAAGTGGGATCTCCGACCTCATCATCATCACCCTGTGCGTTATCACACCCGTCGTCCTCAGAGCCAACCTGTTCCTGCCCTGACAAAAAACTAAAGTTGTCGCTCCAATCAGGTATTTGAGTCTTATCATCGTCTTCCTCATTGTCTCCACCAACAGGAGTTACAGTTTGGGAATGAGGGTCTACATTATGGTCAGAACCTTCTGCGTCTGGTCCTGGATCCGACTCATAAAGATTCTGGGCATCAGTGCAGATCATTTCCTCGTCTGGATTCACAGAAGCGCTGGAGTCGACCTCTGATTCCCAGGCTATAGTATGAGTAAACAGCTCTGCAGACTCAACCATCTGTTCTACCTCATACTCAGACGGGCAGCTGGAGATTTGGGAGCTGTGAGGAAGCAAGTGCGATTTGGGTGACACCTTTGAGGACTGGAGTATTTGTGATGTTGAAGTTGATGTGGAGGAGAGCCCACTTAAAGGAGCACTTGATATCCGTTGAAGCACCTGCTGTTTTTGTGCCTCATCTGGAATTTGTAGCGATTGGCGTGGCCGTAAGAAAGGGATCTTATCACATTGTCCGCTAAAAGAAGTAGACATTTTAGTTTGGCTGGAAGATGGTCTTTCTTCTGCACCTACCCCACGGACACAACCTTTTTTCCCCTTCCCAACACGCCTATTCCCCTTTCCACCAGCAGCAGGCCTTTTTCCACTCATTTTGGTGGTTAACTAATTCACAACTCTGGAGTTGTTTGCACAAAAAAACAATGGATGGTAACCGAGCAGAGCTGAGTGGCCAAACTGTGGTATTAGGCCAAAACTATTGGCTGGGTTAGATGCAGAAAAAAATTATTTTTAATTTGCAACCTGATGGAGGTCAGTATAGATGGACTAATAGACCAAGTCCCACACACCGCTAGAAGCCCAAATATTTTTTCAGAGCTAGATGCAGAAATTTTTTTTATTCAATTTGCAACCTGATGGAGGTCAGTATAGATGGACTAATAGACCAAGTCCCACACACTGCTAGAAGTCCAAATATTTTTTCAGAGCTAGATGCAGAAAAAAAATATTTTTAATTTGCAACCTGATGGAGGTCAGTATAGATGGACTAATAGACCAAGTCCCACACACCGCTAGAAGCCCAAATATTTTTTCAGAGCTAGATGCAGAAAAAAATTATTTTTAATTTGCAACCTGATGGAGGTCAGTATAGATGGACTAATAGACCAAGTCCCACACACTGCTAGAAGCCCAAATATTTTTTCAGAGCTAGAGGCAGAAAAAAATTATTTTTAATTTGCAACCTGATGGAGGTCAGTATAGATGGACTAATAGACCAAGTCCCACACACCGCTAGAAGCCCAAATATTTTTTCAGAGCTAGATGCAGAAAAAAATTATATTCAATTTGCAACCTGCTGGAGGTCAGTATAGAAGGACTAATAGAACAAGTCCCACACACTGCTAGAAGCCCAAATATTTTTTCAGAGCTAAATGAAGAAAAAAATTATTTTTAATTTGCAACCTGATGGAGGTCAGTATAGATGGACTAATAGACCAAGTCCCACACATTGCTAGAAGCCCAAATATTTTTTCAGAGCTAGATGCAGAAAAAAATTATTTTTAATTTGCAACCTGATGGAGGTCAGTATAGATGGACTAATAGACCAAGTCCCACACACCGCTAGAAGCCCAAATATTTTTTCAGAGCTAGATGCAGAAAAAAATTATATTCAATTTGCAACCTGCTGGAGGTCAGTATAGAAGGACTAATAGAACAAGTCCCACACACTGCTAGAAGCCCAAATATTTTTTCAGAGCTAAATGAAGAAAAAAATTATTTTTAATTTGCAACCTGATGGAGGTCAGTATAGATGGACTAATAGACCAAGTCCCACACACTGCTAGAAGCCCAAATATTTTTTCAGAGCTAGATGCAGAAAAAAATTATATTCAGTTTGCAACCTGATGGAGGTCAGTATAGATGGACTAATAGAATGATGCTATGCCCAAAAGATTTTACTTCACTAGGTGCAGTAAAAAAATTGGTATTCTATACACATGTGGTATATCTTGCAACACAGATAGGCTACTCCACTGACTAACACACTCTGCAATAGGCCAAAAAGGATTAACTTTGCTAGATTCAGCCAAATGCTGTGAAAAAAACTTGCACAGCACTGGCACAGACCTGCCTGGCAAAAACTGATAGGAACTGATGTAACCTAGTCCTGAAAAGGACTCCAATTACAATTAGTCTTTACTCCCACAATCTATCTATTTAAGAGCACAGACCTGCTTGATAAAAGTCGTAGGAAATGCTATAACCTAGTCCTTAAAAGGACTGCAATCACAACTATTCCCTACTCCCAAGCTATCTGTATATTTGTGCGAAAATTGGCTTGAAATTAACAAGGTATAGCGCACACAGCAACAGCGGTGCCGTCTAACACGCAGCTGCAGCAGTGAGAAAATGGTGGCGACGGGGAAAATGGCTTGGTCTTATAGGGCAAGGACATGTGACATACATTGCCAATCACACATGCCCTTGCTTGTGTGAAAAAAAGCACTTCGCTCCGTGTGTGCGCTGCTGATAGGCTGACAGATTGCACCTCCCCACTGCAAATGCGGGAAAGAGAAAAAAAATGGAGATCTTCATTGTTCCTGCAGAGATCCATCCCCTGCCCCTCCCCCCGCCCCGCTGTACACTCAAACTGCGTATTAACATTAATTTTCATTATTACTGAGAAAAAATCCAGTTATGATTTTGGTGCACGAACAGTTATCGAACATAACCTCGAACAGCCGAATTTTTCTCAAATTGTTCGTGTTCGCCGACCGGCTCGAACACCGCCCAAAACAGCTCGAATTTGAGATTGGCGAACAGTTCGAGTAGAACAACGCTCATCTCTAGTTAGCAGTAAATTTAGATCAATATTTTGTTTTCTTTATGAAAATATGTGTAAAGTGATTAAAATGTAGAACAATTAGCAATTTTCAAACTTTGAATGCTTATATCCTTTAACAAAATAGTCATACTGCGCAAAATAGCTAATAAATAACATTTCCTATGTGTCTACTTAATGTCAGCATAATTTTTGAAACATTCTTTCATTTTGTTAACATGTTTGAAACTTTAAAATTTAGTAGAAATTATAATGCTTTTTCATGGGAAATTGCAAATTCTATTTTTTATGGACCTATTCAGTTTTGAAGTGATTTTGAGGAGCCTATATATTGAAAGTGACAGAAGTGAAACTAGTTTTAATACTGCACCCTTCAATTTACTCCAAACTACTATCAGAAAATTTGTGAATCCTTCAAGTGCTTTAGAAAAGATCCAAAAAAAACCTTCAGAAATGAATGCAAAGTGGAATGAAAAAAAGAAAAAAGATACATTTTACACACTAAATTATTTCTTTAGCTGCATATTTTTTCATTTTCACAAAGGGTAATAGCCCTCTCCCAAATGTAGCAATTTCTCAAATGTGGTCAAAAACTGCGGTTTGGGCAATGACAGGGCTTGGAATGGAAGAAGTGCTATTTGGTTTTAGAAGTGTATATTTGGCTGGAATTGATTGCGGACTTCATATCTTATTTACAGAGCCCCTGAACACTAAAACAACAGAAACCCTATTTTGGACACTAAACTCCTAATGGACTACATCTTGGGGTATGTTGAGAATTTTTTCATAGCTGCTTCACAGAACTTTATAACATTTGTATGTGAAAAAGATAAAAAAAATGTTTACAGTAAAATGTTGTTTTAGCCATAAGTTTGTAATTTTAAATAGGGGAAAATGGACTGTATAGTTTGTTTCACAATTTCTCCCAAACGTCGTCAAAAACTAATGTTTGGGCACATGCAGGGCCCAATGTTTAACAGTCTGACACTGCTTCTTGGTGAGAGTTGTATTTCACCACAGCCATATTCTTTAGTTCGGTGAAAGGACTGGCATAGAGGGAAAATGTATCTACTCCGGCTGTCATTTCTCCGCCACCAGGTTCTGCACCTTGTCACACACGACCATGCCTGGCTATATGTTCAGCAGTGAGAGCCACAGATCAGGCTGCTATGTTAAAGCTTTCAACAACTCTGTAGTGGTGGGCGGTTTGTCACCTAAGCATTAAGCATATTATCTTCAGCACATCCTGTTGCCGCCTTGCCAAGGCAGTGCCGCAGTGCTTCCAGCTTGTGACTGATGTGGTCATTTTGGAGATGAGATGCAGGCCAAACTGAAAGAGGAGGTGCAGGAGCTAAACAATGTGATTACATTGAGGTTACATTGGCGAGTCTGGTTTTTATACTAAAGAAAGATCCTACTTTGTTTTTTTTTTTTTTACGTCTCTTCAAATGTGTATTGGAGTGCGTCCTAATTTTTGGCAGCCCTTGAAATTGTTGCATATGAAATAACAGGATAGGAAACACACGCCTTAATAATGGGAAGGACAATTCAAATAGATTCTATGTTCTTGAATATTAACTGTCTTGTCTGAAATTCTTTTACGGGTGAGGTATTGCAGTATGGATAGTGTATTACATTGATCCAGCCAGGTATTATTGCCTTATACTGTGTGCTGCTGGTGCTGCACAAAAATTTTTTAAATCTATTCTATTCCCTTTTGGTAACGCTGTTAGATGCATTTACAATAGGAAAAGGTGCTGCTGCTAGGTGGTATCACCAGCTACACATGAGTGTTCATTCTGGTCGCATAAATGTCTTCCACAGTCCATAACTTTATTTTTTTTTTATTTCTTTGGCCTTATATACAAGTCATTACCCTGGAAAGAATGTTTCTTAACATTTTTTCCATTTTAGCTTATTTTTTGCATCTTTTTTCTTTTGTCAGTCCGCAAAAGTGGCGTAATACTCTGTCAACATTGTTCACAGATATGCTATTTGTCAGAGGTCAACTTAGAATAGGTTTGAACCCTCAACTGCAATAATTTAAATGGAGTGTAATATTTAACACGCTTACAATAATTGATGGATTATTAGGGCAGTCATATGGGATAGCGTTTGATGGCTAAAGTTTCAGGTAGTCACCTAATAGTATAGTATTTGTCAGCGACCTAGTGTCAATTGGTTCAACAAGTTGCTGACTTTAATAGAAGTGGAATATTTGGCATGCTCCAAAAAATTTCTGTATTATTACGACAGTCATATGGATCACGTGCGTCTGATCAATGAAAAAAGTTTCTCTGCTTCCACAATACAGTAATATGAATAAAATGAAAAAATATGGCTGTATTCTGCAAACAAGCAAATGGAGCTATAAAATGGTGTACACTGACACATTGTTACTATCTGTAAATGAAGGACAATATTTTCCACGTTCACTACAAACGGATGAATTTGAACCGCAGTTATATGTGATGCGTCTGACAGAGAACCACGGTTTTAAATAGCAAGCCTGTAATTTACTAATATTATTCTACACAGATACCTAGTGTGAATAGCTTAACCAACACATTGCAACAAAATGAAAATGGAAGAAATGGCTGATTTTGGAACACTCTTATAGGTGATATGTCTGACAGAGAACCACAGTTTTAAATAGCAGGCCTGTAATTTACTAATACTATTCTTCACAGACACCTAGTGTGAATATCTTGACCGAGACACTGCAACAGAATGAAAAAGGAGGCCAATATTTTCCAGGTTCAGTTCAAATTTCTGAATTTTTATCGCTGAAATATGGAAGAGATCTGGCTGTATTCTGCAGTGCTAACAAGCAAGTGGAGCAGAAAAATGGTGTACTCTGGATTGCTTAATAAGCAAATAACCAGGATTAAGATTAAAAAAAAAATTTTCCCTCATATCTGGGGCTATGTCTACAAATAACTGTAATTATTACAGCAGCAGCCAGGACGTTCAATGGACCCTTTTGCGCTATATGCACTGCAGTCTGCCACATACACTGCCTGCCGCTGATTATATGCAGTTGGACTAGTCCTCAGAAGGACTGTTAGTTCATATGGATATATATATATATATATGTATATATATATATATGTTGTGGAATACCAATACTAGGACGTTCAATGGACCCTCTTGCACTATATGCACTGCGGTCTGCCACATACCCTGCCTGCCTGCCTAACTCCTGCTATCACCACTGAATATATAAAGCTGGATTAGTCCGCTGAAGGACCGTTAGTTCAGCTGTATCTATATATATATGTTGTGGAATACCTATGCTAACTTTAAACAAGCAAATCTCTCCCTGACGCAGCAGCACCTCTCCCAACTCTGCCTGATTTCGGAGTAGACTATGACGAGCACAATGGTGCCAGATCTTATTTATACCTGATGACGCTGTGCGGCCAGCCAATCACTGTAATGCCAACAGCCAACATGGTGCATGGCAGGCAATCCCTGCATGTCCATTGGCTCTCTAAAGAGCACCAAACAAGCAGGGAGGGGACCCGAGTTTCCGCCTGAGGAACCCGGAAATACTCGACGAGCGCCGAACTTGTCAAGCACCGTGATGCTCGGACGAGTACCGAGCAGTGGCGAGCACGTTCGCTCATCACTACTGTTAACCAGTTAAATTCCGGTGTCAATCTCTGACAGCGGGATTTAACATGCGTCAGCTGAAAGTGCATCAAAAATCCCATTCATTAGCACCTTTGTCACGTGACTTGGGGTGCCAATGGGTTGTCATGACAGCCGGGGGTCTGCTGAAAACCCCTGTGCCTGTCATTATGATAGTCCTGTGAATTCCGGCCACAAGCCGGCTAAAACACTGCTATGTAGGGGACCATTAAATAAAGCAAAAAGTAAAATAAAAGTTTTTAAAAATATGAAAAAAATAAAAAAGCACAATAGTTCAAATTACCCCCTTTTGCCCCATTGAAAAGAAAACAATAAAAAATACACGTATTTGGTATCGCTGTTTTCAGAAATGTCCGATCTATCAAAATATAAAGTAAATTAATCATATCGGTAAATAGTGTAATGAGAAAAAATCAAAACCCCATAATTATGTTTTTTTGAACGCAACCAAAAAATAAGAGGCGATCAAAACATCTACCCCATAATGGTATCAATAAAAAAATCAGCTCAGGGCACAAAAAATAAGACATCATGCTACCGGTCTCGAAACATTTTACATTTATAGTAATCATGGTAAACAAGAAACCCAAAAAACAATTGTGAATTGAACTATTTTTGCAATTTCATCGGAATTTTCACTTGGAATATTTTCCCCATTTTCCAGTACACCATATTGTAAAATCAATGATGCCATTCAAAAGTACAACTGATTTTTCAAAAAATAAGCCCTCATATGGCTATATTGACAGAAAAATAAAAAAAAGTTATGGCTCTTGGAAGAAGGGGAGGAAAAATGAAAACAAGGGAAAATGGCCATGGCATGGATGGGTTAAGACATGGCGCTCAGTATGAAAAAGTACTAAGATACTGTGCACTGCATTGCAAATTGAAGTGTATACTGTGGTCTACATATGGCTATTGTCTACTTTTCACATTTCAGCCTGGAAATTCAGCTGTTGTGTGCACACTGACATACCTACATCTTTTCTCTTAATAAATAATACTTGTCTTCCATTATGTTCTCAGTTCTTGTATTTAACACATTTTAAGGGAGATAATATTAATTGAGTCACATATATGAAGAATGGTTAATGGGTCTTATGCTGACACATCAGACTTGTTATTGATCATTGAATTTATGGGCAGCAGTTCATAGTGGTGTATAAGCTATAATTTAAACATAATTTAATTTATATTCTCTTTATGCATTCCCACAGAGGTTTTAAAGTTGACACATATGACACTGACAAGTGTGCTTTATTCTACAAGGATTCATGAAATACTTTTGACATTTACCTTGATTCCCCTGTCAGTCACTAGCATTCCAAATCTCAAAAGTAATTTAGAAGAGAACATTTCTCTAGATAGTGGGCAACTGAGAAGCAAGTGAAGCAATTCAGCCTTTATGACAGGATAAATTTATCTGTTTAGGAATAAAATTTGAGTCATGAGAAATGTGTACAAAATATCCTGCACAGTTAACAACAAATCTTTAAGACACAAGATAATCTTTTTTTTTTAGTTTTTTTTATTAACAATTATCGTAATTAGTACAGACAGTGACAGATAAATCAGATTTGAACATTTATAAAATACTAAATGGTGGCCCGATTCTAATGCATCGGGTATTCTAGAATATGTATGTAGTTTATTTATGAAGATTTAAGAATAATGTAATGAATACACAGGATTTTCCGGGTAAAATATATATATTATCATTAAATTTTATTGCTCATAGAACTTAATACAACTGAACGAAATTATTAAACAGATCATCAAAATATATAAACCATTACATGAATATCTAACTGTATTAAAATAAATCATCGGACGAAAGAAGTACATTGACACTATAATATATTTGTTAACAATATCAACCCAAAATATTTTTGTACACCACATTTCTTGTGAATACGTTTTGACTATCCATAAGCAACTTTCCTTGTAAAGGGGCATGAAGAACTTGCACCTTGATGTTGGATCTCATTTTAACTCGAGAAAATGTAACGTAGAGTTGTCATTGACCAAAATCGGGCTCCGGTAGATTTATGCCAACACGGTGTAGAGTTTGACCTTGTGACTTGTTTATTGTCATGGCAAAAGCTGGTTTTACTGGAAACTGTCGATGCCAAAGCCTAAATGGAAGACCGGTGTCCGAAGGACATAAATCAATGCGTGGAATGAACACTTCTTCTCCTTTTGCTGATCCAGTGATCACTCTTGCTTGAATTACGTGGGAATGGAGTCCAGTAACAATAAGGCGAGTTCCATTACATAGACCATTTTTTGTATTTAGATTCCGCTGAAACATTACGATTGTTCTAACTTTGAGTTGCAGTCTGTGGGATGGCATTCCTGATGGTGCAAGACTATTTAAAACTTCAACTGGATAATGCTCTCGTTCATCTTAATTGTCTACATCCACTGAATCATCACTTTTGTACAACTTATACTCTCCAGGCATTCTATCCATCACACGGGAATTTAGCAGAGCCACGTCATCTTTCTTGGGACAGAGAATTGCATGGGAAGAGTCCCTCTCAACACTGCTTTGGTCGTTCACATCAATTTCAACGCATTGTCCAAAAACATCACTTACGATGCAGTCAGTGCACAACATGTCTTCTGCTATTTCAATAATGTCTTCTCCAAGATTGTATTCATTGCTAAGTACACCATTACCCAGTTTAAGAAGCCACTTGCTGTACTCTGGGTCAGAAGATCACATGTTGTTAATTAGTTGAAGTTTATTAAACTGTTTCCAAAGGTCAGCCATTTTTAAGCTGGACTCGATAACATCTGTTCTTGTTCCATTTGGTATGACTGGAAGGCATTGCCTAAAATCTCCTCCAATGACAAAAACTTTACCTCCAAACGGAATTTCATTTTTTTCAGCAACATTTATAGTCATTACTTCAGGCAGAAGTCTGTCAATTAAGCTCCAAGCGTATTTGGGTGCCATGGTGCACTCGTCAAGTATCAAAAGATTTGCTTTGTTTAACTGTCTTCCTGCAAATGTGTCTTGTTTTATTCTGGAAATGGAGATTTCGTTGCCTTCAACTGGTATCCCAAAGACTGAATGGATAGTGCGACCTCCTCGTAAAAGGTTTGCTACAATACCTATTGTAGCCGATGGCAATACAACTTTTCCCAACCCTCTAATGTGATGCATTAAAACTTCATAGAGGTATGTTTTACCGCTCCCTCCTGGACCGTCAATAAAGAAATATTTTGGCCTTGCATCTGCTTGGTTTTCTATAGCGCTCACAAGAGTGTCATATGCAATCCGTTGTTGTTCATTTAAGGAGTTTCTCTTCTCTGTTGCCAACAATAATTCGTAAGTCATATTCTGGAACTTGTGGAACTTGAATTGCAGGCTGTGGCAAATTAAAGTCTGAAAACGCTTTTCCATGCAGTAGTAAGACATTTTGGACATCTTGCATGGCATAAGATTCACAATTTTGACAATTTCCACTTCTGTTGTGAAGACGTAAGCAGTAATCCTCGATTATACAGTATGTTCTTTGAAATTTGTCCAAAGTTGAGCCGGATTTGTAGGCGGTCCAAATACGCTGAAGTTGCTTAGGCATATGTAGGGTTACTGCGTCTTCTAAAGTAAGTCTCCACACAGTATCATCCAATAGAAGTCCTAAAGCCAAAGCTGCAGCTTTAAATGTATCGTGCAATACTCCGTTAACTGTTTTCAAATCCTCATAACTTGTAGCTCCTTTCACATGCAGTAGTAACAGCTGAAGGCAATATCTTTCTTGATCCTTGACACTAACAGTATACATGTGTCCAATTATTCATCTAAGTCCTCGTTGTCTTGGATTCCAAGTTTTATTCCAAACGTAATGCTCTAGAATCTCTCGATACAAATACTGCCTTGCATTTTCATCTTGTTGGTTCAGCAAAAACCATTCCATTAATATTGACGTCATGCTTAAAGTTTTTGAGACATCTTTGACTTGAGCATCTTCAAAGAAATAAAGCTGCTGTTGGTTTGGTAAATGAATAGCTAAGCATATAATGGCATGGGATTGTGAATGCATTGGAAACGCAAATATCCTCTAAGCAGCTTCTGGAGCACTCACATATCTTGAGTCAACAAAAGTTGATGATTCATCGTGATTGACTGTTTTCTGTTGTATTTCGATGTTAGCTTTGTCATGCCCCTTGTAGATGTACTTGAAAAGATATTTTACACTTTTTATTGAAGCACAGATTTCTACTTTGATGTGACAGTTGTAGCTTTTTGATAAGTACGGGTTGTATGGAACTATCCATGAGTTATTTATAATTTTTTTGTTGCGAACAATGTTATCAATGTGTTGTCGCTGGTAGGATGGGCAGCCATCCAAGTCTTTAACAGTGTGCTGTTTGAACTCCTTTGCAAATCCTTTTGTACACTTTCCGTTTTCCATGCATGGACTTTTTGGATTTGCTACACCGCATTGGCCATGAACCATATGAGAGACTACAATATTATACAGTTCAGGATACTTTTCTTGGGTAGGAATTGGGTAGGGTGCGAAACTAGAAATCCGCGTCTAAGATAATTAATATATGCGCATGTGGGAGACCTCGTTTCTGAAACTCTATGACGTGTACCATTGCTATGACTGTTCCAAAAAGCCCATTTTTGATGTCTTTCAAAAGGCTGCTGAGTTTCAGTGAAAATACGTGTGCGACTAAGTCCGGCCTGTGTTCAACTTGTTGCCAGGGTTCTAGATTTTTGGTAATTTCCGGCCATTTAGGATTACAGGTCATTGTCACAAAAATGTCAGGTCTTCCATACTTTGTTACTATTGCCATTGCATCATGATAACTCTGTTGCATGTTGCGGGGGCTACCTTCAAACAACGATGGGAGAATTACTGTTTTTCCAATTGGAATTCCCTTTTGAATTGATTGTTTTTGCAAATGTTCTTGAAGAACGCAGTAGTCTTCAACTTTAAGTTGTTTTTGGTTCAATCGTATGAAATTTAGAGGATTAGCTTCAATTTTAAAGTATGCATCTACTAAGTACTGTTGTGCTAGTTTCCCACCGTTTAAAATAGAATTGAAGTAATTTCGGACATACAGAAGAAAACTGTAGTACTGCAGTTGAGTAATTCTTCTTGAAGTTCCTTGCTGGTGTAGGTTTTCATGCCACCCTTGGTCACCTCTTGGAAAGAATAGCGGATACAGAAGAGCATCAAGGTTGCTGTGCAAAATACTAATTCGTTGTGTCTTAGCAACCAAAGGGTTGCTTTAGTCTGGATTAAGATGGACTAATATATCCCTTTGAAAAGGAGGCTCTCCGTCATCATTTTGAAAAACAACTGCGACCTCACTTACATGTGGTTTGTTGTAAAGTCGGGGATCCTGTTTACATTCTTGTTTAATGGCCATGACAATAGAAGGCATTTCAGTCCCATTTTGTATAGCCCTCTGTTCCTCCACAGCTTCGATGTCTTTTAGCATGTGATATGCGGCAGAAAATGGGGTTATTTTTTATAAATGTACAGCAATTTGGTTCATCAGTTCAGTATCACACTTTTCGTTTTCTTTCAGGTTCATCCTTTGTTCTGTAGCCACATTTGTATCAAGGCTGTATAATTGTGCAAATTTTGGTGGTTTTCCTTTTTCTGGGTGAAGTGTTCCAGTGCGGTGGTAGATCTGGCCGTGAATTTTAAAACAATACAGTCTGTATCCATGGGGCGGTGCAATGTTGGCACCAAATGAAGCAAACGCATGAGAACTGTTGATGCTTCAGATATTTTCCTTAAAATTTCTACTGTGTTGATGCATTCCTTTCATCAACTGCTCAAACAGATCTCAGTAGTGAGGTCTCAGTAGCATAAGTTTTCCATTTTGGCAGCATTGAGTAAACTGATTGTCAGAGGGTTTTTCATCAATAAAATTCAGAGAGTCGCATTTAGAGCAAACTGCATTCATATTCCCACAGTAGTGTTCAATAATTGTAGTTTCATTGTCTGTTACGTAACATGCAAGTTGTTGAATATTCTGCTGGGCTTGCCTTAGTTAGTAGAGCATTTGTATTTTATGAATTTGGCGATCGTGTTGTTGTCTGTTTGCCCTGAATTGTGGAGATTCATTCACCCAACGTTGTCTGTGGGATTTTGCATCGTGTTTCTGCCTAGCGGCAGTGTGTTGTGATGTCTCCTGTTCCCGACGTTGTCTCTGAGAATCAGCTACTTGTACATGTCGTGTGGCAGTTTGTTGTGGTGTTTCCTGTTGTCGACGTTGTCTGTGAGATTCCGCATCCTGGGCTTGTCTGGTGGCAGTTTGTTGAAGTGTCTCTTGCTCTCGACGTTGTCGTTGCCTTGCTACCGCTGCTGCTTTTCTGTCATCCTCATTGGCGTATTTTCGCTTATGACCCATTGAAAGACAGGAAGTGTAAATCATGATAGCGTACAATAAAGAAGTATCTTTTCAGTGACAGAACATCACTGACAGAACGTGTTCAGTAAACGTGAGTGAACCATGGTGCACTGTGACTGACAGAACATGTTCAGTAAACGTGACTGAACTACGTGGCACTGTGACTGACAGAACTTGTTCAGTAAACGTGAGTGAACAACGTGGCACTGTGACTGACAGAACTTGTTCAGTAAACGTGAGTGAACTACGTGGCACTGTAACTGACAGAACATGTTCAGTAAATGTGACTAGAGATGAGCGGTGTTTGACTAGAACTGTTCGCCTATCTCAAATTCGAGCTGTTTTGGGCGGTGTTCGAGTTGTTCGACAAACGCGAACGATTTGCAAAAAATTCGGCTCTTCGAGGATATGTTCCTTAACTGTTCGTGCACCAAACGCATGTCCTGCATGTCTGGCGCTATTTAGAGCACCAATCATGCAGGGATTGTCTGCCACTCACTGTAATGCCACAGCCATGGTGGTTGTGGCATTACAGTGGTTGCCCAAATCGATGGGAACAGTGCTCACAGTGAAACATGAAAAGCCAGCAATTCAGCAGCGGCATACACCGGTACCCGATAATTTAGAACTGAAAGAATGGAGTATCACACATAGATTAGATAGATAGAAACATGTCAGTCACATATATAAGAAGTACAGTGACAGTGTTGGTTACTGTACTTGTCATTTAGTGTAAAAGATTTATTAAAAAAAATAATAGTGTTTTTATGCACCATCTCTTTAAAAAAGCCGGCCGGCAATTCAGCATCGGTACGCGACAATTTATAACAGAAAGAATAGAGCATCACACATAGATTAGATAGATAGAAACATGTCAGTCACATATATAAGAAGTACAGTGATAGTGTTGATTACTGTACTTGTCATTTAGTGTTAAAATAAAGGATTTATTTAAAAAAAAAATTGGCGTGATGTTCCCCGTAATTTTAGTCTCTAGAGGAGGTTAAGCAGACGGCTGGGGCAGATGTTTGAAGCCTGGGAAGGGGGTAATACCCAGGGAGCTTCCCAGGCTTCTAATATCAGCCCCCAGCTGAATACCTAGTCTTTACTAGATATTAAAATGTCGGACCCAAAAAAATAAAGACTTGGGGTCCCCCCTGTTTTAATAGTTAGCAAAGGCTAGGCAGACAGCTGGGGCTGATATAAATAGCCCAGGAAGGGTGCCATGAATATTGGCCCCCTCCCAGGCTAGAAACACCAGCCGTCAGCCGCCCCAGATGCGCCAATTCTGGCACTTAGCCTCGCTCTTCCCACTGCCCTGTAACGGTGGCAGTGGGGTAATAGGGTTGGGGTTGATGTCAGCTTATAATGCCAGCTGACATCAAGCCCAGGTTAGTAATGTAGAGGCGTCTATAAGACACCCCCAATACTAACCTCATAGTCAAAGTTACAAAAAAACACAAACACCCAGAATAAAGTTCTTTAATTGAAATAAAGACACAATTCTTTATTGTTCTAAATTAAACCATACTTACCATCACGCCCATTCCAGCTGAAGCCAACGATCTCCTGCAATAAAAGTAAAATAATAAAGCAACATCATCCTTACCTTTCCATGGTTCCCACAACAGCTTCAGCTCTGCTACATTCACATGACAGGCTGGACCGCAGCAGAACGCTGCCATTTAGCTTGCCATGCCACATAGACTGAGAAGCGCAGGCATGTTTGCGCTCCTCAGTGTCTGGCTGTGACGGCATCCAGATGAGCCGAGTTCATGTCCAATGAACTCAGCTCACCTCAGGGTATTACTCCCTTCCCAGGCTTCAAACATCTGCCCCAGCTGCCTGCTTAACCTCCGCTAGAGACTAAAATTACGGGGAACCCCACGCCAATTTTTTTTTAAAAAAATCCTTTATTTTAACACTAAATGACAAGTACAGTAATCAACACTATCACTGTACTTCTTATAAATGTGACTGACATGTTTCTATCTATCTAATCTATGTGTGATGCTCTATTCTTTCTGTTATAAATTGTCGGGTACCGATGCTCAATTGCCGGCCGGCTTTTTTAAACAGACGGTGCATGAAAACACTAATATTTGTTTTAATAAATCCTTTAACACTAAATGACAAGTACAGTAACCAACACTGTCACTGTACTTCTTATATATGTGACTGACATGTTTCTATCTATCTAATGTATGTGTGATGCTCTATTCCTTCTTACCTAAATTGTCGGGTACCGGTGTATGCCGCTGCTTAATTGCCGGCCGGCTTTTTTAAAGACACCTTTTGGACACCTTTGAATGTGTTTTCTATGTGTTTCTATGTGTTTTTGTTTGCCTGCCATTGGTTTTAACGGTGTTCAACGGTGTTTGACGGTGTTCTAAGGTGTTCGATGAACAGTTCCTCGAACATCCCAGTGTTCGACGAACCGAACCCGAACACTATGGGGGTGGCTCAACACTAAATGTGACTGAACTACGTGGCACTGTGACTGACCGAACTTGCTCAGTAAACGTGACTAAACTACGTGGCACTGTGACTGACAGTACTTGCTCACTAAATGTGAGTGAACTATGTGGCACTGTGACTGACAGAACTTGTCCAGTATACGTGACTGAACTACATCACACTGTGACTGACAGAACTTGTTCAGTAAACGTGAGTGAACTATGTCGCACTGTGTCTGACAGAACTTGTTCAGTAAACATAGGTGAACTATGTGGCACTGTGACTGACAGAACTTGTTAAGTAAACGTGACTGAACTATGTGGTACTGTGACTGAAAGAACTTATTCAGTAAACGTTTCTGAAGTTCGTGGCACTGTGACTGACAGAACTTGTTCAGTAAACGTGACTGAACTACGTGGCACTGTGACTGACAGAACTTGTAAACCTGACAGAACTACATCACACTGTGACTGACAGAACTTGTTCTGTAAATGTGAGTGAACTGGGGGTTATTTTCCGCGCCAATACCTCTGATTGTTCGCAGCCGGCTGGGCACGACCAATCCGTGAAGCATGGTTTAAAGGGGTTGTCCACTACTTTAAATTAACCCCCCAATGTAACCCCCCGGGGCCCCTAATGAATTTCATAATTACCTCATGTTGCCAATACTGCCTGTGCGCAGCGCTATCACTGATCGCGCACAGGCAGCACGTGACCCCCGGCTGCAGTCGGCTCTTGCTTCCGCTTACATCACTACTATTTGCGGCTGCAGACAGGGGTCTCCTGTTTCCCGTTCCACGGTGAGTGACAGGTTGTGAGCGGGGCTATCCCCCATCGCGTCACACCCGGCATCCACCGCGCGCCCATTCATTGAGAGAGCATGTGGTGGATGCCGGGTGTGACGCGATGGGGGATAACCCTGCCCACAACCCATCACTCACCATGGAACACGGAACTGGAGACCCCTGGCTGCAGCCGCAAATAGTCATGATGTAAGCGGAAGCAAGATCCGACTGGAGCCGGGGGTCACGTGCGGCCTGTGCGCGGTCAGCGATAGCGCTGCGCACAGGCAGTATTGGCAACATGAGGTATTTATGAAATACATTAGGGGCCCCGGGGGGATACGTTGGGGGTTAATTTAAAGTAGCCGCGCCAATATCATTGATTGGTTTTGCCAGGCGTGACCAATTAGCGAAGCGTGGCACAAATCCTGCGCCAATTCGCGGCCGGACTGCACCTGTCGCTGATTGGTCACGGGCGGCTGGCAGGATCAATCAGCGACGCGGCATTTCCATTACAGACAAATAGCCAGAATTAGTCGATTATATATATATATAATTCAAAAACGTCAACATTTACCATAACGTGAACATATTTGTTCATCTAAGATTAACCGCTTCTGGCATTAGATGAACCAGTATGTCTTATTTTCCAAGTAGTTCCCACAAGTGGATGCAACGATACGTCAAGTTTATTTTTTGGAAACAGAAGCTGTGTCCAAACAATCACTGTGGGAGCTCAGCTTTACTGTCAGCAGTGCTCTGCAAGAACAGCCAAGCTCCAGCAGCAACAGCCAAGGACGGTGCCCGCACTGCCCCTTGCTGTTTAACCCTCTAAATACTACAATCATTAGCAATCACAACATTTAGATTTTTGTGATAAGGAAGGGGCTCCCTTTCTCACCCCATCACCTCCTACCCTTCATCAATCCCAAATTTTTCATGGTAGACACAGTATAACAATGACAGGTGTAATAAACTGCAATACATATAGTATTGCAGGGTTTTAGACCAGTGATCCAACAATTCATGATCCAGTAGACCCCTGTGTAAGTACCATACCTCTTAGACTATACACAGTATATGTACATATTAATGAGTACTGTGTATAATTCTACACATTTTACATTTACCTATGGACTGATCCTTACATACCAGTTTTATTTTCATTACTTACATTTATTTGCATAATGACAATTAATTTATTATACCATCTTCCAGGTATACCCACTTTTATCCTTATCTGTATTGTCCCATTTTTTATCTTTAAATACATTTATGCATATGTACTTTTTAATATTTTGTTATATTAATACAGATTTTTTTAGCCATGAAGAAAAGTCTCATTTCTTAGGGATTTGGTGCTATATCTGCAAAGCATAATAATAATAATCCATTCTAAACCCTGCCTTGTTCTCAACAAATATAGTATGGCAGCATATAGGGTATTGCCACATTCTTAAGAAACTTGGCAACATATTTTGCCATCCATTTTTCCTTGCTAACCCTTGTGAAAATGAAAATTTTAGGATGAAAAAAAACTTTTATTGGAAAAAATGTAAAATTTCATTTACACAGCCAAATGTTGTAAAATTTTGAGAAGCATCTGTGATATCTGTGTTAAAATACTCATAAAACCCTTATATGAATGCCTTGATGGGTGCAGTTTCTAAAATGGCATAATTTGTGGGTATTTCTGCTTCTCTAGCTCCTCAAGGGTGCCAGACATGACACTGCAATCTATTCTAGAAAAATTGTGCTCCAAAAGTAAAATAGCACTCTTTTCCTTCCAATTCTGAACATGTTCGCGTACAGTAATCACAAAAAACGTATGGGGCATCGAAATTTCACAACAAACTGTATGGTTAATTTTTTTCAGTTAACATTTATGAAAATGAAAATTTTGGAGTTAAAGCAACATTTTTTGGGCTAAACATTTTTCATTTTCATTGCCCAATGTTATAGATTAAACTATGGGTTAAAAATGGTTAACAACTCCTTAGATGATTTTGTTACATTGGGGAGTTTCTAAAATGGGGTCAGAAGTAGAGTTGGCATTGTTTTGGCTTCTTGCAGATGGAACATGGTACTCACAGTACTCCAAATTCAAATAGTGCATGCTGAATGCAGTTTTTAATACCATGAAGTGTGCAGTTTTTAAAATGGAGTCTTGTTTGGGGATTTTCCAACATGCAGGCTCCTCAAGTCACTTCAAATGTTAAACAGTCCTTAAAAAATAGTCTTTGTAAATTTTAATGAGAAAATTAATAATTGTTGATAAACTTTTAATTCTTGTAACCTCCTTATCAAGAAAATGGAACATATAAAAAATTATGCTGACAAAGTAGTCATATGTAAATTTTATTTATTAACTATGTTATGCAGCATTTGTATTTATTTTAAAGGGAATCTGTCAGCATGATTTCTCCCCAAACTATTTAGCCTTGTCCATCACTCATCAGTCAATTGCATATCTGTCCTGATGATTGAAAGCATCAGAGTTGCGTCTACTGACACACATATAGCTCTTTCAAAGACACATACAGCAATACCTTTGTATGTCAGTCTGTTTGTCAAATAGTGAGAAATCAGTGTTTGAATTGGTACCCAAATGACTATTGTAGATTTCAATCATCTGTCACTCCAGCTCTATTCCGTGCCCATCGCTGCCTCCACCTGTTTGACTGACAGTCTCGCACTGACAGGACCATGGTCTATGTTCAAACAGGTGGATGCTGGGCAAGAAATATAACTAGAGTTACAGAGGTCTCAGAACTACAATAGTCATTTCCATATCAATTCAAGCACTGATTTATTGGTAACCTAGGAACAGACTGGCCATTTATTTTGCTGGACTTGTCTTTGAAAGAGCTAAATGTGCATATAGATAGTTTCAGGTGTGAAATCCTGATGACAGATTTTTTTTTTTAATTTTCATCAAATTTTAGATATTTTCATAAATTATTATTAATATTATTATTAATTTATATTTGATTCCATGGCGCTGTACATAAGAAGGGGATACATACCAAATACAGATATCACTTACAGTAAACAAACTAACAATGATAGAACGGTACGAAGGGAAGAGGACCCTCCTCTTGCGGGCTTACATTCTACAGGAATGGGGAAGGAGACAGTAGGTTGAGGGGTTGCAGTAGCTCCCTTTTTGTTGGGGTGGCAGCAAGCAAGGTCATGGAAGGCTGTAAGCTTGTTTGAAGAAATGGGTTTTCAGGTTCCGTCTGAAGGATCCAGATGTGGTCGATAATCGGACGTGTTGAGGCACAGAATTCCATAGGATGGGGGGTATTCGGGAGAAATCTTGGTGGCGATTGCATGAGGAACGAATAAGTGTGGAGGAAAGAAGGAGGTCTTGGTTGGAAGGACCGGAGGTTACGTGAGGGAATATATCAGGAGATTAGTTCAGAGATGTATGGAGGAGAGAGATTAAGAATGGCTTTCTAGGTCACTGTTAGTAATTTGGACTGGATACGCTGGGGAAATGGGAGTCAGTGAAAGGATTTGGAAAGGGGGGTAGCAGAGGAGTAGCGAGGCAAGAGATGAACCAGTCATGCAGCAGAGTTGAGGATGGACTGGAGGGGTGCGAGAGTGTTAGCAGGTAGGCCACAGAGGAGGATGTTGCAGTAGTCGTGGCAGGAGATGATGAGGACATGCACAAGCAGTTTAGTAGATTCAGGGTTGAGGAAAGGAGGAATTCTGGAAATATTTTTGAGCTGAAGGTGACAGGAGGTGGCGAGAGATTGGATGTGGGGTTTTTAAGGACAGGGCAGAGTCAAGGGTTACTCCGAGGTAGCAGATTGTCGGTACAGCGGAAAGAGTGATGTAATTTATTGTGATAGAAAGATCAGGTGGGAAAGATATGCGAGATGGGGGAAAGATAATGAGTTCAGTTTTGTCCACATTGAACTTGAGGTAGCGGGAGGAGAAGAAGGAGGATATGGCTGCTAGACATGCTGGGATTCTGGACAGCAGAGAGGTTACATCTGGGCCAGAAAGGTAGATCTGGGTGTCATCAGCGTACAGATGGTACTGGAAGCCATAGGATTTTATGAGCTGTCCCAGGCAAAGGGTATAGATTGAGAAGAGTAGGGGTCCTAGGACAGAGCCTTGAGGGACTCCAACAGAGAGGGGGCGGGGTGAGGAGGCAGTGTGGTAGTGGGAGACGCTAAGTGTGCAGTTAGAAATGTTTGAGGAGATCCAAGATAGGGCAAGGTCTTTGACGCCAAAGGAAGAGAGGATCTATAGTAGGAGGCAGTGGTCAACTGTATCGAAAGCAGAGGACAGGTCAAGAAGAAGGAGTACAGAGAATTGTCTGTTAGCATTGGCTCTAAGTAAGTCATTGGTGATTTTGGTAAGGGCTGTTTCGGTGGAATGGTGGGGGCGGAAGCTGGATTGGTGGTTGTCGAAGAGATAATTACATGAGAAGTGGGAGGAAAGTTCAACTTGAACGTGTTGCTCAAGGAGTTTGGAGGCAAATGGGAGCAGCGATATGGGGCAATAGCTGGACAAGGCGGTTTGGTAGAGGGATGGCTTTTTGAGGATGGGCATGATTGTGGCATGTTTCATGGGAGCGGGGAAAGTACCAGAAGATAGTGATAGGTTGAATAGTTGGGTTAGGGATGGGATGAGTGTGGGGGTGAAGTTGGGGAGGAGATGGGATGGGGTCGAGTGCACATGTGGGGAGGTGTGATTTGGAGAGGAGATGAGTAAGGTCTCTTTCCATGATGTTGGGAAGGGAGGTTATGGGGGTAGGGAAATGGTGTGGAAAAAAAAGGGGTTGTGGTGGTCGGACAGTAAAGACTTGCCATGTTTTGTCAATCTTGTTTTGGAAGTGTGTGGCAAACTCCTCATCGGAGATGACAGAGATCGGAGGGGGGAGGGGATGGCGGAGGAGAGAGTTAAAAGTGTTGAATAACTGTTTGGGGTTGTAGGATAGGAAAGATATGAGGATTGTGAAGTAATCCTGTTTAGCAGAGGTGAGTGCTGATTTGAATGTGAGTGTTGCTTGTTTGAATGCAATGAAGTCATCTTGAATATGTGTTTTCTTCCAACGCCGCTCCGCAACCCTGGACACTTTCCGAAGCTGTTTAGTGAGGTTGTTGTGCCAGGGTTACCTTTTGACTCGTCGCACTCTGCCATGCACAAGAGGGGCGACCAAGTCAATAGCTGATGCAAGAGTGGCATTGTAGAAAGCAGTGGCGCTGCCATGGAGTGAGGATATGGATGTCGGTGGTAGAACAGAGTCAGAGAGTGTGTGGGTGTTGTGCAAGGTTTCTGTGGGGGTGTGCCAGTTGCTGGACATAGGTGACAGGTGAGGAGGACAGGGATGAGAAAGTGAGTAGATGGTGGTCAGAGAGGGTTAGGGGGGAGGTTGTGAAGATAGATAGGGAGCAGAGTCGGGTGAAGATGAGATCTAGTGTGTGTTCATCTGTGTGGGTGGCTGAGAAGGACCACTGAGTAAGTCCAAAGGATGAAGTAAGCGACAGGAGTTTGAATGCTGCTAGCTGGCGAGTGTCAATGGGGATGTTGAAATCGCCTATGATGATTGTGGGAATGTCAGCAGAGAGAAACTAAAGAAGCCAGGAGGAGAATTGGTCAATAAAGGCAGTGATCGGGCCCGGAGGTCGGTATATGACAGCCACTTGGAGATTGTGAAATAAATGCGAATCATATCTACCTAAATTTACCAGAACACTGTGACACCTGGAAACTATTCAGAGATATTAACACAAAAAGTGACACGTCAGGATTGAAAAATTTGGCCTAGTCAGGAAAGTGAAAACTGGCTTTGGCAGAAATGAGTTAAAGGGGTTGTCTCACACATTTATCTTAAACATTTATCGATTGGATATGCCACAAAGGTCCGATATACTCTAATTATTATGATCAAAGTAAATCCCTGAATCAACAAACCATTGTTCTTTATTCTCGACATATAGTAGAATGTACAGTAGCCCTTTTGTTATAGATACAGTCTTGTGAATAAATAGATAATAGGATACAGCTATAATAGGATAATAGATAATAGAATAAAAATAGCTATGTTTAGGCTTAGTTAATACAACATTCCTCAGCTGTATTTTTATCTAAATAAAATAGCCTTCATTTTAATAACTGTTCAAGGTAAATGTAGTCTACCCATTTAATTAATTAATTGATTGCCCAGTTTTAAATAATTTGTATTAGTATAATTTATTGTTTGGGTTAATTATTTTAGAATGTTCAGTGTCATCTGTAAAAGTTATTGCTTTAGATTAAGTCCCCACAGTGCTGATTTTCCACCATATATTCGCTTGAAGAAAATCTGCTGATTTTTGCATTGCTGCTTCCCCTAGTCTTCGGCCCCTGCCCAGGTCAGAAAAAGAAAAATTATCAGAAAGAGTCAAATTGTTTAAGACTTTAAAAACAAAATTATTTGAATTGCATAAGTACAATTTCCTTTCACAAAATTAACACATTTACAAATATCCGAGGCTGCAGCACCAATTACAATGTACATGACATGATGAGCCCGATGGTTTATCTTCTGGTGCAAAAAGTATTTCACATCAGCAACAGCATTGCACCACCTGAACACCCAGGATCAGTCATACATAGACTGTGACCTTTCTCAAGCAGATCCCCTGAGCTCCAGTCCCATGGATTTTTAGATCAACAAATTGTATCAGTGGCAAGAACTGTCGCAGTTTCCAATGATGTACTGTCTGACCAGCTCCAGTGCAATGTCAAAGACGATGTTCAGCATGGCCAATGAAAAATCTATTATTTGTCAAAATGAATCAATTTAGACTTTCAAGCACCGTCATCTGATATCAATAATTTAATCAGCTGTACCATTTGCCTACCTGCCTGTCTGTTGACTGTCATCTACGCCATTCTGCAGCCACCAGGGAGAATGGACCATACTTTTCGAGACATCTCCTTCCAGTCCATCATGTCATGTATAATCAAGTACAGCTGCTTGAAACAACCACACATTTTCTTGCCTGCCCCGTCTTAACTTTCTACCATGCTACTCCTGCAGTAGCAACTGCACAGCCATGCCAGCCACACACTTCTTGTCTTCCTACATAATGCTAGATTGTACTGATGCTGCGGGTTCAAACATTTTATGCTTTACCTCCACTTATCTCGCTAACATGCTACTCCTGCTGCAGCCACTGCAAGCCATGCTAGACACACACATTCTCCATGCCCACTATGTTTCACAGCACTGTACCATTGATGCTGAGAAACATACTCTCATGTTTTTATCTTCAAGAAACAGCTCTCAAAAAAGGGCTATTTTTTTTAAAAGGTTTGATGACAACAAGCCAGTACTTCTTCACGTTCAAAATAATGCCTCTGTTTTGTCTTCAGAAATAAGGGAAGCTATTTTTGATGGCTTGAAAAAAGCATTTGTAATTGCCTAATAATTGTATTACCAAATCAGTTGCAGAACACAAAAGAAGGATTTTTTTCACGTCTGGTTGAGAAGCCATTACTTTTTCATATTCAAAACCATACGGTGTACCTGTTTTGTCACCCTATTAAAGGAATAATTTTTCTGTGTCTTATAAAAAAAGCTATCACTTCTTCATATAGCGCACAGTTATTTATAACCCCCAAATAGGGATAGTTGCACTTCCAACTGTGTGAAAATGCCACGGCTACTTCTGCCACCACCTGTCTATAAGCATCAGAAATGCATGCTGCTGCTAACCCTAAAAGGGACCATTTATGCAATTTAGGTGGCATTAAAAGTCTGATACTGAAGTGTGTTGCGAAATACAATGCTGGTTACCACTGTTTTTTATTAGAGAGCTCAAAACATGTTCAATTACATATAAGGGGAACTCAATGTTCTACACATATTTTATAGGCAATTAGTGACTTTTTGTTAATATTATTCATTCAAATTTGCAGCAAATCTAATTTTTTGGGGGAAATTTGTGAAGTTGGTAAATTTAAATTTCAAAAGATATGCTCGGTTCTCTACTACGAATAATGAAAACATTAACTCAAATTTTGCAATACAAATTAGAATGTAAGGTATTTAGCTAACATTTTTTGATCAAAAATTGCAAAAGCCATACAACCACATCAAAGTGTACCAGTCAGTAGAGAGTTTCTATAGATTATGTACTGGGTCAAATTAATAACTCAGCCGAGTTCCTGAAGAAGTCTTGGATGGAGTCCATCTGGGCCAGGAACCATGCTGATTTTATTTACCTTTGTTTGGACCAGATCTATGTTAAACTAACTGTACACTGTGTATTAGAAGAAGACATATTAAAGGGAATCTGTCAGTAGTGTCAACCCTCTTAAGCCATCTATATGGGCATGCAGATCATAGAATTCTGAATAAAATTATATCTTGATATCTGCGATCCGATGTCTTATTCCAGAGACATCCATATTTTTTTGTAGAATTGGCAGAAAGGAGAGCCAAAGGAGGACCAGGGAAATAAGTGGATTAATAGGGCAACAGAGCTAAGGACAGTTGGAGAGATGCAAGAGTGTTAGTTGGGAGGCCACAGAGGATTACATTGCAGCAGTCAAGGCGAGAGATGAGGAGGCCATGCACTAACTTCAATGGCAGATTTGCAATTTTCCCTCAGCAGCATACAATACTGTTTGCTTCTGGAAAACACCCACAGAGTCAAAATTGTCACTACACCTGTAGATAAATTTACAGCGGGATGTAATTTCCAGAAAGTGGTCACTTGAGGGGTGATTCTGCTCTTTTAGCACTTTGTGGCTATGTATATGGAGCCTACAAACTGCTCCACGAAAATATGTTCTCCGAGAGTCAAATAGCTCTCCTTCCCTCCCGAGTCAAAACATGAAACTAAGCAGTACTGTACACCCACATATGGGGTATTGCCACGTTCAGCAGAAATTGTGTGACAAATTTTTGTGCCATTTTCACACATTTCCCCATGTGAAAATGTAAAATTTGGGGCTAAAAAAATCTTTGTGCTAAAAATGTAATTATTGTTTCTTCACTGCCCAATGGTATAAAATTCTATGACACACCTGTAGTTTCAATATGATCACTGGACCCTTAGTTTAATTAATTGAGAGGCGTATTTTGTGCTTTCTGCTGTTCTGGCACCTCAGGGGCTCTGCTAATGTGACATGGCAGCCTCAAACCTCAACAGAAAAATCTGAACTCTAATATCACGCTCCTTCCTTTCTGATCTTTCCACTGTGCCTGAAATACAGATGACATGTAGGGTATTTTCACTCAGGAGAAATTGCACAGCAAAGTGTGGAGTCCACGTTTTCCTATTAGCCCTTATAAAAAAGCAAAACTTGGGGGTAAAATAACATTTTATTCGTAAAAATTTAATTATTCATTCTTCATGGCATAAAAATTCTGTGAGGCACAAATGGTTTCACAATGCTGACTGCACCCCTAGATGAATTCATTGAGGGTGTAGTTTGTAAAGTAGGGTCACTTATGGGGAGGTATGTTTTTCTGGCATGTCAGGGACTCTTGCCAATGTGACTTGGCACCCCAAACCATTCCAGGAAAATTTGCACTCTCGTTTTCAATATTTTCATAAATAAACGCACATCATATTGACTAAAATTTACCACTAACATGAATAACAATGTGTCACAGAAACAGTCTTAGAACTACTGGGATATGTTGAAGCATTCGAGAGTTATTACCTCATAAAGTGACACTGGGAAGAATTGTAAAATTTGGCCTTGTCAGGAAAGTGAAACAGACTTGGAGTGAAGGGATTAAATCCTAAAATTAAGCCCTCAGATTTATATATTTTAAATTCCCTCTTTGTTATTATTATCCTTTGAAATCATAAGATACATAGTTTATTTTTTGTTGTTTATACAGATCAACAGAGATGAAAAGCCCTCCCATTTATCATTTGTATTACTATCACTATCTAGCATTAGCTGCAACTATGAAGTGCAGCTTTCCACTAAAATTGGCCTGTCTGAAATATAGTATTTTTCCCCATCCTGCCAAAATAACTTTTTACAGAGAAATCAAAATTAAATTCTATTATTGTCAACAGTCGCGTAGCAACAGTCTGAGGGCCCCAGTGAAAGATTTGGAGCAGGCCCTCCCTCCATCATAATATTATATATATATATTAGTGATGAGCAAGCACTATAATGCTCGGGTACTCATTGCTCGGGTCGAGCAAATTGGAATGCTCGAGTGCTCGGTCGAAGTAACGAGACCAATGTAAGTCTATGGGAAACTCGAGCATTTTTCAGGCGGATCCCCTCTGGCGGTCTGCAGAGGGCCTAAAAATTGCCCAAATCAATGGGAACACCATTGGGAATGTTACGCACACGCCCGGACGGACTGGCATGAGTGTGGTTAGTGATCCCACTAGACCATGAACCAAGGAGTGCCTGGTGGGGCGTGACTAAGTATCAACTCAGTTCGAGCAAGGTCACACGGCGGCTCAATCGACTCCGTGAACCAGGGAGGAACCGAGCAGAGGGACCAGGTGCTACTCCAGGTCAGACCCCGGTCACAGCTGTTGACCCACACCGGGGAATGCGGGAACAGGCAGGATAGACTGGCATGCTGACAGGTGGGTACTGGCAGGCACGGCTTGTATGCAGACAGGTGGGTACTGGCAGGCACGGCTGGTATGCAGACAGGTGGATACTAGCAGACACGGCTGGTATACAGAGAGGTGAGTACTGGCAGGTAGGAAAGCAGGCAGGATAGGGACCAGTAAAGACAGGGATACAGGAACAGCGCTGCAAAAGCGGCAGACAAGCAGAACAGAGCAAAACCCGCAGGTGCGGTAGACGAGCAGAGCAGAGCAAAACCCGCAAGTGCGGTAGACAAGCAGAGCAGAGCAAAACTCGCAGGTGCAGTAAACAAGCAGAGCACAGCAAAACCCGCAGGTGCGGTAGACAAGCAGAGCAGAGCAAAACCCGCAAGTGCGGTCGACAAGCAAAACAGAGCAAAACCCGCAGGTGCAGTAAACAAGCAGAGCAGAGCAAAACCCACAGGTGCGGTAGACAAGCAGAGCAGAGGAAAACCCGCAGGTGCGGTAGACAAGCAGAGCAGAACAAAACCCGCAGGTGCGGTAGACAAGCAGAGCAGAGCCAAACCCGCAGGTGCGGTAGACAAGCAGAGCAGAGCAAAACCCACAGGTGCAGTAGACAAGCAGAGCAGAGCAAAACCCGCTGGTGCGGTAGACAAGCAGAGCAGAGGAAAACCCATCAGTGCGGTAGACAAGCAGAGCAGATGCACACAGGGTACTTACAATGAAGTAGTGAGTGGACACTAAACTCACAACAGAAGTACAGAGACAATGAGTTGGAGTTAGGTGCAGGTTCAGACATTGCAGGAAAAGGAAAGATACGAACATAGAGACAAACAAGTAACGGGCTAGGACACTGTTCAGACAGGAACAGAACGAGGATCAGATACAGGAACAAGCCTGGGAACTCAGCCCCGGGGTGGCGGAAATAGACTAGAAGTCACAGATACAGGCAACAGGCCTGGGTAATCAGCCCCCAGGGTGGCGGAAACAAACAAGATGCAGAACAGGACCTGGCAACTCAGTTGTACAGAACACACTGAAAGAAAGTGTTGCTCAGGCACGTCCTATTGGGTGGAGGGGGTTTAAGTATCCAGTGACTCAACAATAGGCTGAGGATGCATTAGGAGTGCACACATAGTAACTATAAGAATCAGGCAGTAACCGCACCACCGCCTTAAGCAATCAGACAAGAGACATGCACACAGCAGGTACTGGAGCAAAGTGTGCAGCCTGGACTGATAGGTAAGATGGCAGTCTTGCATGGTGGGAGGTGGTAAACCATGCCAGCACGCCGCCAGGGATGATACAGGGAAGACCCCTGGAAGACTTTCTGACTCCCAGGTCACTGCTGTCAACAATGCTGTCAGAGTATTATGTCACTTTTACGGACTCACAATAAAACATACAAAAAAAACAAAATGGATTTTCCTGGGAAAAAATGTTAAGGAACATCGTTTCCTGAGTATTGACTTGCATATAAGGCAAAATAAATAACCAAAAGCAAAATGCTCCTCCACACCTTGGGCTATGTTCACACGTAGTGTTTTGATGCGATTTTGCACTTTTGTCTTGCTTTCGGCGGTGAAAAATACATTCACCGGTAAATGTCATTTTAACATTTTACTACCGTATCTTGCCATGTGGTGTGAGAGATGATCAGACATATCCTGTTTCATTTATGAAGGAGGGACTCTGAAAGTCACTAAGACTATTTTTATAGGGCCAACAGGCGGCCCTTAGTATTCTTAAAGGGCCAACAGTCGGCTATGCTTTGTTGTTCCCATTATTAATGAGTGGGTCTACAATACTGTTGTTGCATATGCAGTGACTGCAAGGGCTGCCAAAAATTTGTATGCACCCCAATACCCTTTTGAAGAGAAATTGAGGAGGGCCTCAGTAAAAAAAAATGTTCCCGTTATAAAGGAGTGGGTCTCCTATAGTGGTAATGCCCATGCAGTGACTGAAAGGGCTGCCAAAATTTGGGAAAAAAAAACAATAACAATTTAAAGACACATAGAGCTGGGCCACAGTAATGACATGTTCCCATTAGAAACCAGCGGGTCTGCTATACAGTTATAGGGTGTGCAGTGAGTCCAACGGCTGCCAAAATTTAGGAAAAACCCCAATAACAATTTAAAGACACATAAAGCTGGGCAACAGTAATGACATCTTCCCATTAGAAAGGAGCGGGTCTGATATACAGTTATAGGGTATGCAATGAGCACAGTGACTGACAAAATTTTGGAAAAACCCCAATAATAATTTTTAGTCACATAGAGGTGGGCCGCAGTAATGACATGTTCCCATTAGAAAGGAGCCAGTCTGCTATACAGTTATAGGGTATGCAGTGAGTCCAACGGCTGCCAAAATTTAGGAAAAACCCCAATGACAATTTAAAGACACATAGAGGTGGAACACAGTAATGACATATTCCCATTAGAAAGGAGCGTGTATGCTATGCAGTTATAGGGTATGCAATGAGTATAGTGGCTGACAAAATTTAGGAAAAACCCCAATAACAATTTAAAAACACATAGAGGTGGGCCACAGTAATGACATGTTCCCATTAGAAAGGAGCGGATGTCCCATACTGTTCTTGCGTATGCAGTGAATGCAAAGGCTGACAAAAATTTGGAGGAACTTCAATGCCCCTTGCAAGAGATGTAGAGGAGGGCCTACTGAAAAAAATGTACCCATTATTAGGCCTGGATGCCTTTCTTGAAAAATATTACATTACAGGTTATGGGCACTTGATTCTGTGATGGGCGTTGATCCAGGAAACTCGTCTGATCATTGTATGTGGAGGCGGGAAGAAATTTTTCCCCCAATATGGAGCTATTAGTGTCTGCCACATGGGGTTTTTACCTTCCTCTGGATCAACATGTTAGCCTATAGGATGAACTTTATGGACTGAAGTCTACCTTCAACCTTAAAAACTATTCAGTGCGTCAATTTGCTCTTAGGCCAGGGTCACATGAGCAAAAAAAAAATAAAAATTGGTCCCATTCTCATCAAGGAGAGTGGGACGATTTTTTCTCAGTTGTGATCTGTGTGCTGTCTGTATACAATTCTTTTTTTTTACTCAGCAGCATTAATCTTTTACAGGAGAATTTACAGTTTCCTATGCTACAGAATTGTATCTGTAAAAATTGGATGTTATACTGGTGATCCTTATGGCATCTAATTTTTTTTCTTTCACCTATCTAATTTCGGAGTCAAATTGCAGCATGCTGCAATTTTTTCCTCACGCTGAATATAGCAGAGAGAAAAATATGCAGGTCTGCACTGCCCCATTCAACAACACTGGTCTGAGTGCAATCCTTTTTTTTCTTGGATTGCACTCATCCCATTTATACTTTAGTGTGAGAGAGTCTTTAGTAAGATGCTGTATATGAATTGAATTGCAGCGTTTATACTGCACAGCGGTAATACTTTGCTGGGGCCACTGAGCAACTTTGGTCATATTTCGACATGCGGCCAAAAATCACATTCTGCTGCTGCTACAATGAACTATAATTTAAGGGAATGTGGTTGAATTGCGTCTGGCAAGTTTTCTGGACCATGACACACAAGTGGAGAAAACCCAAATCATATTGATTTTTTTCTACCAGCAACCAGCGATCACATTTACTTATGTTGTGGTGCATTGAAGTCGGATTGTAATGTGGATCTTTGGATGTGCAATGTGAGTAGTGGGCAAATTATTGGTTTATAAATTTCTATATTCCTATGGGCACGGTAGTGCAGCAGTATTCACGCAGTTTGATAATGAGGCAGTGACCCAAGAAAGTTCAACTTAAATGTCTTTATTTTCCAATCTCACAAGTTAAAGGCAAACGGTATCCTCCGGATTGCAGCCGGGTCGTCAAAACAGTCTGTGTCCAAACCCATTACCATGGGCGACTGCACCACTATATCTCTCTGAGGTGCGCCAAAAGTTTTTCTTTCCTTGGTCTGTATTCACTTCACACAGGCCTTTATTGCACAGTGCCTCCTGCTTTGCAGCTAGCAAACAAAACACTGACACACCCAAACTTTTACTGAGGTTTAAATGAAAAACTGTGGCCTTGAGCCACTTGTAAAACCCTGGCTGGAGGAAGTGATCCGCCTCACTACCATCATGTAGATCACGCTAAAAATAAATGCAAATGTCAGGTTTTCTTAAATCAAAGAAAGTCCAAGCTTATTTTTTTTTGCACTGCAACCACAGCCATGGTTGTGATTGCAATTCACTCCAGTGGGTTCAGTATGCTTCTGTGCACATTCTAGAGGATACATAATGGCCCTCGCATATAATTCCCCTCACTGTCTCACAGCACATAATAGTAAACAATGGAAAACCTGTTTAAATTGGTAATCCCAAGTGTTCCCCTCTCTTTGGGATAGGGGATACCTTTCCAATCGCTTGGGATCTGACCCCTGTTATCCCACAATCCCGAGAACTGGAGCTCTGTAGAGCACCATGTAAATGGAACTGTGGTTGATCATATGCACTGTGGCGCCATTCACATGTGGCTCTTCAAACAACTCCTTTAAGGCTGCGTGCCCACGATGCGTTTTTTAAGCATTTCCGCAGCGGCAGAAATGCAGCAGAAACGCTTAAAGAATGCATGGTAGAAGGCCTGCCATGTTCCCCAATGATAATCCGCATGTGCTGTGCACATGCTGCGGAAATTTCCGCTTCGGGTTATCATTGCGGAGAAAAAAGCAGCACTACCAATTATTTTGCGGAAGCGCTGCGTTTTCGCCGCCATTGACTTGCATTGAAATAAATGGATTACGCAGCACTGCATCTGTAGATGCGCATTCCATGTGTTTCAATGTGCGGATGGTACCCAGGTCTGGACAAAAAGAGACTCTCCTCTGGACCCGGGTACCATAGAACATGTTAAAAAAAGAATAAAATAAAAAATAAATATGATATTTACCTTCTGATGGCTCGCGGTGTGCTTGTCTTCCCTTGCCGGCAGCTCGCGGTGGACTGAAGGACCTGAGCTGACGTCATTGTCATGTGACGGCAAGTCCTTCAGTGTAGTGTACCGCGAGCTGCCGGAAAGCCGAGACTCATCGGATAAAGACTCCAGGGGTTATCAGAAGGTAAGTATAGATTTATTTTTTAGCATTCTTTTGGTCACACTATATAAATCCATGCTGTTTGCATGGATTTATATAGTGTAACCAAGTTGTCAAGCACTTTCCAAGTGATGCTAAAATAGCTTGGAAAGCACTTGACAACCCGCATGCGGAAATGCATGTGAAGAATGCTTCACTTCCGCTTGTCCCTGGCAGGAAAAACGCATGTACAATCTGCATGCGTTTTTCTGCCAGGGAGATGAAGAAACGCTCAGGAAAAAATCCTGAGCATTTCTTCATCGTGGGCACATAGCCTTAGTGAGACAAGTTTCATGCTCTGCAGTACACGAGTACTACAATGCATGAGACCAATGATCAAAGTAAAAACTTACATGTCCCAAAGTCAGATTAAGTGAAAAAGCTAAATATGATATGTAAAAAAGGAAGAAAACACACAAAAAGCACACAAAAATCACAAAAAGCTGTTTCACCACTAAAACTCACAGCATTTGTGAGAAAATAAAAATAAATAAAAAAGTACACATAATTGGTATTGACGCGTCCTGAATGATCGGCTCTATCAAACGATCACATTATTTATTCCGTATGTCGCACACTGTAAAACAATTATTGAAAAACACGCCAAAAATGTATTTTTTTCTTCTTACTGACACGCAAAAAATTGAATAAAAAGTGATTAAAAAGTCATATGAAAAAAAAATGGTAAAAGTGAAAACACCAAACCATCCCAAAAAGAACAAGTCCTATTATGTCTTATTTGGGATTAAAAGAGTTACAGCTCTCAGAATATGGCGATGCAAAAAGAATTCAATTTTATAAACGATTGTTTTTAGTGTGAAAATAGCAAAGCATAAAAAAATATGTAAATCTTGTATTGCTATAATCATATCTGACCCGAAGAATAATTTAGCCTTATTACTATTACCTCATAGTGAATCGCAAAAAAATTAAAACAATAATAACTGAACAGCTGTATTTTGTTCATTTCTGTTTGAAAATCTGAATAAAGAGACCAAAATATATTACATACCTCAAAATGGTGCTAAAATAATCTTCAACTGCAAAAAGGAAGACCTCATACAACTCTGTTCAGCAAAAAATAAAAGTTACAGCTATGAGAATATGGCGACAAATAAGCAATTTTTTTAAAACTAAAAATAGTATTTTTACTGTGAAAATAAACCAAAATAGAGGGTAGTCCATGTGAAGCAAGTCACAGCTCATAAACGGAGGGGGAAGAGGTGTTCAACTCACCCTTAATAGTTGTGCATGCTTGGCACAAAGCTGATGTTGGGCTGTGGACTGACAAGATTTACTAACATCTGACCTGTGGTATGTCTTTCTCTGTTTACCTGTTAGAATGTGGGTGCAGTCTCCAGGTGGGACGCTTCACGCAGCAGGTTTACAGCAGAATTAACAGACACAGGCATAGCATAAAAAATGGGGTAACTAATCACAGCCTATTGAGGCATTTCCTAATGTATCACCAAAAAAGGCCTGATAATTTATTTTTGACCATTCTTGAATATATACCCGAGACCAGTCCAGATCAGATACTGAGGCTGAATAAATGGGGGGGACTTCTGGATATATAAATTGGCTACTTTGCATCCAGACGTTTTGAACCTTAGTATTGAGCACACCCATTGATTGAACATCATACAACTTAGCTAGACGAGGTTCTGATTAATAATAGTATTACACTTATGGGTTCTGTCTATTAACACAAATAAGCCCTGCTAAACAATCTTTAATCGCTTTACAACACAAGGTGCTTTGCACGTTGATGGCAAGGCCAATTTTTACAATTCTGACCACTGTCACTTTATGAAGTAATTACTAGGGAACGCTTCAACGGATCCCCCTGATTCTGAGATTGTTTTTTCATGACATATTGTACTTCATGATTGTCGTAAAATGTCTTCTATATCACTTGTGTTTATTTGTGAAAAAAATGGAAATTTGGCGAAAATGTTGAAAATTTTGCAATTTTCTAAATTTGAATTTTTATGCCCTTAAATCACAGAGATATGTCACACAAAATAGTTAATAAATAACATTTCCCACATGTCTACTTTACATAAGCACAACTTTGGAACCAAAATTTCTTTTTATTAGGGAGCTATAAGGGTTAAAAATTGACCAGCGATTTCTCATTTTTACAACAAAATTTACAAAACCATTTTTTTTAGGGACCACATCACATTTGAAGTCACTTTGAGGGGTCTATATGACATAAAATACCAAAACGTGACACCATTCTAAAATCTGCACCCCTCAAGGTACTCAAAACCACATTCAAGAAATTTATTAACCCTTCAGGTGTTTCACACCAATTTATTGAACGTGAAAGAAAAAAATGAACATTTAACTTTTTTTCACTAACATTTTATTTTAGACCCCAATTTTTTATTTTCACAAGGGTACCAGGAGAAATTGGACCCCAAAAGTTGTTGTGCAATTTCTGCTGAGTACGCAGATATCTCATATGTGGGGGAAAGCCATTGTTTGAGCGCACAGCAGGGCTCGGAAGGGAAGGAGCGCCAATTGACGTTTTCAATGTAAAACTCGCTGGAATTCACAGCGGACCCTATGTCGCGTTTGGAGAGCCCCTGATGTGCCTAAACAGTGGAAACCCCCCACAAGTGACCCCATTTTTGAAACTAGACCACTTATGGAACTTATTTAGATGTGTGGTGAGCACTTTGAACCCACAAGTGTTTTGCAAAAGTTTATGACGTAGAGCCAAAATCATTTTTTTTCCACAAAAATGATATTTTAGCCGCAATATTTTTATTTTGACAAGGGCATTAGGAGAAATTGGACACCAAAGGTTGTTCTACAATTTCTCCTGAGTACGCTGTTACCTTATATGTGAGGGAAAGCCATTGTTTGGGCACACGGCAGGGCTCGGAAGGGAAGGAGCGCCAATTGACATTTTCAATGTAAAACTCGCTGGAATTGACAGCGGACCCCATGTTGCGTTTGGAGAGCCCCTGATGTGCTTAAACAGTGGAAACCCCCCACAAGTGACCCCATTTTGGAAACTAGACCCCTCAGGGAACTTAATTAGATGTGTGGTGAGCACTTTGAACCCCCAAGTGTTTTGCAAAGGTTTTTGACGTAGAGCCATGAAAAAAAACAAAACATTTTTTTCCCACAAAAACTATCTTTTAGCCGCAATATTTTTATTTTCACGAGGGTACTAGGAGAAATTGGACTCCAAAAGTTGTTGTGCAATTTCTCCTGAGTGTGCAGATACCCCATGTGTTGGAGAAAACTACTGTTTGGGTGCATGTCAGGGCTCGGAAGGGAAGGGGTGACGCTTTTGAACGCAGACTTTGATGGAATGGTCTGCGGGCATCATGTTATGTTCTCAGAACCCCTGATGTGCCTAAACAGTGGAAATGCCCAACAATTGCCCCATTTTTGGAAACTAGACCCCTAATGAATTTATCTAGATGTGTGGTGAGCCCATTGAACCCCCAGGTGCGTCACAAAAAATTATAATGTTGACTTGTGAAAATAAAAAAAAAACATTTTTTCCACAAAAATGCAAAAAAAAGATATTTTCACAAGGGTTGCAGGAGAAATTTCACCCCATAAGTTATTGTGCGATTTCTCCTGAGTACGCAGATACCCCATGTGTTGGAGAAAACTACTATTTGGGCGCATGTCAGGGCTCGGTAGGGAAGGAGTTACGCTTTTGAATGCAGACCTTGATGGAATGGTCTGCGGGCATCATGTCATGTTCTCAGAACCCCTGATGTGCCTAAACAGTGGAAATGCCCAACAAGTGCCCACTTTTTGGTAGTGATAGTTGATTTTTGAATTTTATAATATAGTGTTATACGTCAGTTGTGTAGGACAACCTGACGAACACTACACAACTGACGTATGACAACCTGACGAACACTACGTCAGCTGTGTAGTGTTCGTCAGGTTGTCATACGTCAGAAATTAATTTAATAGTCCATCGAAGTATGGTACCTTTTGAAGCAGTCTTTCATACACAGGCCAGGTTTGTCAGGGCAGGTGTCACATTGATAAATGGTGTCCTTGCGTATTCCACTTTTATAACACACTCGACACCTCTTTTGTGACTTTCCTTTTTTTCCGCTTTGAGGGATCTGCCCTGGGAAATGCTGGCCTGGTAAAATTCTCAGTCCTTCAATTCCGGAAGTACTGGGGCCTGCTCCTTCACCGCTGCCAAAGATCAGGGCCTTGATAACTGTCTCCTGGAAATGAAGATATGACGTAGAAGTCTGGCCTGCACATTGTGACAGAAGGAAAGCGTTGTGCATTGCCATCTGCACAATGTGCACGGCCAGCTTCTTATACCATACCTTGGCCTTTCTCAAAGCACTGTATGGCTGGAGGACTTGATCAGAGAGATCAACTCCCCCCATGTACTTGTTGTACCCCACTACACAGTCTGGTTTGGCGACCTGTGTATTGGAACCTCGTACAGTGCTGAGGGTGCTGCCATCACCATGTATGGTGGTCAAGAAAGGGACATCCCTTTTGTCCTTGTACTTGACCATCAGCAGGTGGTCGCTATATTGGGCTTTGCTCTCACCCCTTCTGAGCAGCTGCCCTATTAGCATCTTTGGGAGGCCTTACTGATTTTTTCAGACTGTACTGCAGGCTGCGGTACGTTGTGCAGAGAGGGACTTGAAGAGCAGGATACTTGTATAAAAGTTATCCACGTAGAGGTGATAACCTTTATCCAGCAGTGGGTGCACCAAGTCCCACACAATTTTCCCGCTCACTCCCAGAACAGGGGGGATTCAGGGGGTTCAATCCGGGAGTCCTTCCCTTCATAAACTCTAAACTTGTGAGTGTACCCTGAGGTACTCTCACAAAGTTTATACAGCTTGATCCCGTACCTTGCCCTCTTACTCGGCAGGTACTGCCGGAATCCAAGCCGCCCCTTAAAAGAGATTAAGGACTCATCCACGCAGATGTCCCTTCTGGGCACGTACACTTCAGCAAACTTGTTGTTGAAGTGTTCGATGACCGTCCGAACTTTGAAAAGACGATCAAAGTTAGGGTTATAGCGTGCAGGACACCTTGCATTATCTTAGTAATGCAAGAACTTGCGGATGACCTGAAAGCGTCTCCGGATCATGACCATTCGGAACACTGGAGTGTTATACAAAATGTCAACACTCCAGTATTGCCGAAGCTCGGGCTTCTTCAGGATCCCCATAAGAAGGACCAGGCCCCAAAACTTCATCATTTCTACTGCGTCTACAGGAGACCAGTTAGAAAATGATGAAGAGGGGTTTTGTTCCAAAAATTGATGATCGTATAAATTAGTTTGGTCCACCATGAAGTTTACAAAATCCTCAGAGAAAAAGACTTTGAAAAAGTCTATTTCTGTGAGGCAGGTGGTGTCAAACTTGATTCCTGATTCCGCCACGAAATCAGGAATCAGTGGCTCATAATTTTCGGGGGGCGAGGTTCATATGGGATCAGTAGTGGGGAGCGCTGGATCATCGTCTCTCCTGCGACGACGGCGGGGCAGGCCAGAAGAACCTAAGGAAGAAGAGGAAGAGGAGGAAGAAGAGGTGGAGGAAGACGACGAGGAGTCGGAAAAACAAAGAAATGTGGGATCCTCGCCCTCGCTGTCAGTGTCGGAGGCAAGAATAGCGTATGCCTCCTCTGCTGAATAGTGAGTTTGGGATGAGCGGGACATTGTGTTATGAACTGCTACAAGCACTAAGGAAAGAAAGGAATACTGCCCCTACAATAGGACTAAGCTGATTCCCTACGAAGCAGCGGGGAACCTGTTCCTTGTGAACAGACCCGCCAAAGTCCTCGGCTAGTCTGAACGCAGACCTATAGATATAAAGGAGGGGTCCCTACAAGAACTAAGGACTGGGAAATAGTTGGACACCTCCTAGCAGAAATTGTAGCAGAGAAAAGACAAACAAACAAAAAGTACTAGTGGTCAAAAGACCAAGCAAACTACAGTTAGGTACAAGGCACCTGGCTAGCTTAAGAGTAAATGTAACACTGAAGTCCAGCAAGGCCAGAAGGGCAGAGCTGGATTATATAGGCAGAAAGTCATGTGACCAACACAATAGACAAAGAACTAACAGGAGGATTCTAACACATTGTTTGTTATGTATGTGGTGCGTGTGTGTCAATACTTTATTTAGAGTGTATGTGTGTGTCAGTACTTTATTTAGAGTGTGTGGAAAAAGGAAATACTGTATGTGGTGCAAACAGCGAGCACGAGTGTGGATTGGTGAACTATGCCATGGATCAATACTCGGCGGCTGCTGGATGTGCGCACGGATGTGTGGGGAGTGGGAAGAGGGGAATTGGGGTGGATGAGGGGAGATCAGAGATGACTTACCAAAGTCCTCTCTGTTCTTCTTTCAGGACTGGGAGCCCAGTGCTGGTGACCGGAAGCCCGGAGCAGGAGCCCCGGTGCTGGTGACCGGGATCCCGGAGCAGGAGACCGGGAGCCCAGAGCAGGAGATCGGGAGCCCGGAGCAGGAGACCGGGAGCCTGGAGCAGGAGACCGGGAGCCCGGCGCTGGTGACCGGGAGCTCGGAGCAGGGGACCGGTAGCCCGGAGCAGGAGATCGGGGAGCCAGGAGCAGGAGACCGGTAGCCCGGAGCAGGAGACCAGGAGCCCGGAGCAGGAGACCAGGAGCCCAGAGCAGTAGACCGGTACTGGAGCTGGAGATCAGAACCAAAAGAATTAACAGGGACACTGGGGTGAGGTGGATTGGGGTGGGAAGGGGGGTAAAAAGACAGGGGAGTGGGGAGAGGGGGATTGGAGTGAATGAGGAGAGATCAAAGATGGACTTACCAAAGGGTCAGCAGGACTGGATCAGAAGACCCAGAGCAGGAGACCGGGAGCCCGGAGCAGGAGACCGGGATCCCGACGCTGGAGACCGGGAGCCCGACGCTGGAGACCGGGAGCTGCGCTGGAGACCGGGAGCCCGGACAGGAGACCGGTACTGGAGCTGGAGACCAGAACCAAGAGAATTAACAGGGACACTGAAGTGAGGGGGATTGGGGTGGGATGGGGGAGTAGGGAGAGGGGGATTGGGGTGGATGAGGGGAGATCAGAGATGGACTCACCAAGGGGTCAGCAGGATCAGCAGCAGGACCTGAACAGGAGACGGAGCCCGGAGCAGGAGACCGGTGCTGGTGACCGGGAGCCCGGAGCAGGAGACCCGGAGCGAGAGCCCGGCGCTGGTGACCGGGAGCCCGGAGCGAGAGCCCGGTGCTGGTTAACCGGGAGCCCAACGCTGGTGACCGGGAGCCGGGAGCGAGAGTCCGGCACTGGTGACCGGGAGCCCGGAGCGAGAGCCCGGTGCTGGTGACTGGGAGCCCGGAGCAGGAGCCCGGCGCTGGTGACCGGGAGTGGAGCTGGATACTCGGACCGGAGCTGGAGACCGGGACTGGAGCTGGAGACCTCTGCAGGACGCAGAAAAAAAAATGGTGGTAAGGGGGGTAAAAAGAGGGGGGAGGTGGGATTGGGGTGGATGCGGGGAGAACAGACTTACCAAAGTCTTCTCTGCAGGATCAGCAGCAGGATCAGCAGCAGACTCTGGAGCAGGAACCACAGCAGGTCAGGAGCAGAAGATCCAGGACGCTGGAGCAGAAGATCCAGTAGCAGCAGCAGCGACTGGAACAGGTGAGAAGATGGTCTTGTGGTGTCACAGAATATTCTTTGGCACTACAAGGCCCAGCACAGACACATCAGATGTGACCGCTCTGTAGAAATCCTCACCAAGTGTGAGGGTCAGCAGGGCGGTCACAGGGTGATGATAGGGTGGTGACAGGTGGAGGTCACCTCCCGGTCAGGTAATCTGATTGGAGCAATCATTGATGACATTGATTGCTCCAATCAGAGCACCTGAATACAGGTGACTGGGCGGTCACAGGGAGGTGTCACCTCTCTGTGACACCCTGTGGTGCATGCTGTGCCCCAGCCATCTGATTGGTGACATTGATTGCACCAATCAGACATGGCTGGAGCAGAGCACGCACCACAGGGGGTCACAGAGAGGTGACACCTCCCTGTGAGAGCTCGGTCACCTGTATTCAGGAACTCAAATTGGAGCGATCGATGTCATCATCGATCGCTCCAATCACAGCAGTCTGGGGGCTTTGATTACATTACAGGGGGTCATGGGGCGGTGACAGGCAGGTCACAAGCCGGTCACCACCCCATGACCGCCCTGTCACCACGCGGTCCCGCTACGATCGGTGCGATCGATGTGATCGACGATCTCACCGATTATAGCAGTCTGGGGCCAGGGCTGGGGTGTCATAACAACAGCCTAGGATCGGTGCTCCTAGGCTGCAGATCACTGTTTCCGGCAATCACATTGCCGGAAACAGTGAGAAATACTGTGATTGGCTGTTCTGATTTGAACAGTCAATCACAGCGATCTCTGATGCGGGACACCCCCCGGGATGACGGCTCCATCTACCTAAAGGTAAGATGGCACCGGAACTTTAATGCGACCACCGCGACTTAAGTCGCGGTGCCGCATTAAAGATATGACGTACTAATGCGAGTCAGGCTCTTAAGTCCCAGGGCACAGACGCGCATTAGTACGTCATGGGCTTTAAAGGGGTTAATCCAAATATAATAGCGCGACCAGGGTGATGGGATGTTAGGAGTATATGAATTGTACTTATATACACTGCTCAAAAAAATAAAGGGAACACTCAAATAAAACATCCTAGATCTGAATGAATCAAATCTTCTCATTGAATACTTTGCTCTGAACAAAGTTGAATGTGCTGACAACAAAATCACACAAAAATCATCAATGGAAATCAAATTTAATAACCAATGGAGGCCTGGATTTGGAGTCACTCCAAAATTAAAGTGTAAAAACACACTACAGGCTGATCCAACTTTGATGTAATGTCCTTAAAACAAGTCAAAATGAGGCTCAGTATTGTGTGTGGCCTCCATGTGCCTGTATGACCTCCCTACAATACCTGGGCATGCTCGTGATGAGGTTGCGTATGGTCTCCTGTGGTATCTCCTCCCAGACCTGGACTAAAGCATCTGCCAACTTCTGGACAGTCTGTGGTGCAACGTGACGCTTGTGGATGGAGCCAGACATGATGTGCCAGATGTGCTCAATCGGATTCAGGTCTAGGGAACGGACGGGCCAGTCCATGGCTTCAATGCCTTCATCTTGCAGGAACTGCTGACACACTCCAGCCACATGAAGTCGGGCATTGTCCTGCATTAGGAGGAACCCAGGGCCAACCGCACCAGCATATTGTCTCACAAAGGGTCTGAGGATCTCATCTCGGTACCTAATGGCAGTCAGGCTACCTCTGGCGAGCACATGGTGGAATGTGCGCCCCTCCAAAGAAATGCTACCCCACACCATTACTGACCCACTGCCAAACCGGTCACACTGAAGGATGTTGCAGGCAGCAGATCGCTCTCCACGGCATCTCCAGACTCTGTCACCTTCTGTCACATGTGCTCAGTGTGAACCTGCTTTCATCTGTGAAGAGCACACGGCGCCAGTGGCGACTTTGCCAATCTTTGTGTTCTGTGGCAAATGCCAAGCTTCCTGCATGGTCTTTGGCTGTGAGCACAACCCCCATCTGTGGACGTCGAGCCCTCATACCACCGTTATGGAGTCGGTTTCTAGCCATTTGGGCAGATACATGCACATTTGTGGCCTGCTGGAGGTCATTTTGCAGGGCTCTGGCAGTGCTCCTCCTGTTCCTCCTTGCACAAAGGCAGAGGTAGCAGTCCTGCTGCTGGGTTCTTGCCCTCCTATGACCCCCTCCATGTCTCCTGGTGTACTGGCCTGTCTCCTGGTGGAGCCTCCAGCCTCTGGACACTACACTGACAGATACAGCAAACCTTCTTGCCACAGCTCACACTGATGTGCCATCCTGGAGGAGATACCACAGGAGACCATCCGCAACCTCATCAGGAGCATTGTAGGGAGGTTATACAGGCACGTGGAGGCAACACACAATACTGAGCCTCATTTTGAGTTGTTTTAAGGACATTACATCAAAGTTGGATCAGCCTGTAGTGTGTTTTTCCACTTTAATTTTTGGGGTGACTCCAAATCCAGGCCTCCATTGGTTAATAAATTTTACTTCCATTGATGATTTTTGTGAGATTTTGTTGTCAGCACATTCAACTTTGTACAGAACAAAGTATTCAATGAGAATATTTCATTCATTCAGATCTAAGATGTGTTATTTGAGTGTTCCCTTTATTTTTTTGAGCAGTGTATATTATTTTTCATATTTTTTCTCCTCTTTCTAACAATTAATTTTGTGTATTATTTCTTTTTATTATTTTTTTTGTACTATATGATTTGTAATCATGTAAGTTTTATGTATATTCATGATTTTTAAAGCCTTTATGCAAATTCAACCAATCACATCAGTTCCTGTCTCTTTAAAGCACTGAGCATGGTATACATTTTGTAACCACCTGATGAAGGGGACGGATCATCCCTGAAATGCTTTGTGTGTTGAATAAATCGACTGCTCTTATCTGACCTATGTGGATCCTGACTCAGAGCGTGTTGATCTGTGGATTTCCACTGCCCACCTTTCATCATTCTTCACAGCATTTTTACTGTGGAATAATAGCAAAACATAAAAAATACTTTGCACCGACCCGAAGAATAAAGCCGTCTTATCGCTATTGCCATGCAGTAAACCGCAGAAAAATAAAAATTACTCTTGAACTGCTGTCTATTCTTTCATTCTACTTCCCAAAACTCAGAATATAAAGATCTGTTTATATTAATCCAGCGCTTTCTGCTGAGACCAAAAAGCTCTGATGAAACCACTCACTTATGAGGAAGATGGAGTCACTTTGGACTCCATCTGGTCTCTGTTCCAGCAATGTCCCATTATCTTAGGAATCTTTTTAGTGCACAAATATGGTTGACAACAGTTCTGTGCACACCTAAAAAGATGGATACTATGGAAAAGATGTCAAATGGAGTCCAAAGTGACCCCATCTGCCTCATTATAGTGAGTGGTTTAGTCAGGGTTTCCTCTGAATTGCAATTTTGTGGGATTTACACGGAAATCCAGACTTAAGTGCTCAGCGTAGAACACAAGAAGGCGATCCAGCCTCATGCTGAAAGCAATCAAAAAATGTTATGTAACCAAAATGTTACCAATGAAAACCCTAACATATCCAACACAAAACTGGCCTCCAATCAGGTCCATCAGTTATCACTGAAAATATAGGGATTTCCCACATTACTAGTAGAACAAAGACTCTAAAAAAATGACACACTTTTAACACTACCTCAAATAAAATCCAGTGAAATCTTCACTCCCAAATCCGAATGCCCACTCCTTCTGAGCCTCACTATGCTTAAACCACAATAAGTGGCCACATGTTTGGTATTACTGTAGCAGGGAAAGTGTACTTAACAAATTACATGTGTTGAAGCACAAGCTGGACACAATGACACAATGCATGGGTACTAAGCTGGCAAATTTGCAATTCTCCAGAAAAAAGCCTGGCATAGATATTACAAAATAGTCACTGCAGCCATAGTTGAATTCATTGAGAGGTGCAATTTCTACGAAAGGGTCACTTCTCTGGTTTTTCTGCTGTTCTGGCACCTAAGGGGCTTCACAAATGTCTCCCGCAATCTATTCTAAAAAAATCTGTGCTCCAAATGCCAAATAGCGCTCCTTCCTTCTCAGCAATGATGTGTGGCCAAACATTATGTTTCTGATTACATATGGGGCATCACCGCATTTTTGAAAAATTGCACAACAAATTGTGGGGTCTAGTTTCACCTATTGAAAAAAAACTACATTTTTACCACTAAAATATTTAATTTTCATGTCTCAATGTTATCAAATACTGTGAGGTACCTGTGGGTTCAAAGTACTCACTGTACCCCTAAATTAATTCCTTAAGCAGTGAAGTTTCCAATATGTGGTCAATTGTGGTGATTTCTGTTGATCTGGCATTTCAGGGACTCTGTTAATGGAATCCACAATCTATTCAAATAGAATCTGCATTCTAAAAGCCAAGTACTGCTTCTTCCCATCTGATCCCTGCCATGTGCTCAAACAGTAATATGCAACTATACATGGGGTACTGCCACATTCGGTAAAAATTGCACAACAAATTGTCCTCTCTATTTTTTCTTATTACCTCTTGTGTGAATTAAAACTTTGAGACTAGAGTAAAATTTTAGTTTCTAGGTTTTTTGTTTTCATACCCCAAACTTATAAAATTATATTTTCTAGTTTCTGGGTTAAAAATGTTCACCCCTAGAATAATTCTTTTTGTGGGTATAGTTTGCCAAATGGCATCAATGTAGTTGTTTCTGTTTCCTTGGCACCTCAGGGGCTCAACAAATGCAACAGTGTCCAAATTTGCATTCCAGAAATTAAATAACGCTTTTTTCTTGCCGAGTTTTGTCATTTGCCCAAAAATTAGTTATTGACCACATATAAGACATCATTGTGTTTGGATGAAATTGTGTAACAAATTATAGGGTTCATTTTCTCTTATTACTCTTCCTGCAAATTATAAAATTCTTGTTAAAACAGTATTTTAGTGGGAAAAAAATGTAATTTTTTTGTTTTCACATTTAACTATTAGAAAGTTTCATGACCACCTTTAAGTTAAAAATGCTTAGTACACAACTAGAAAATTTCCTTGAGGGGTCTAGTTTCTAAAATGTGGTCATGTTTTGGCATGTCAGGGGCACTGCAAATGCGACATGGCATTTACAATCTTTTCCTAGCAACATATTTACGTTCCAAAAATCAAACAGTGCTCTTTGCTTTCCGAGCTCTGTCATGTGCCAAAGCAGCGGTTTTTGACCATATATTAAGTAGTGTCATATTCGAGAGAAATTGTGTAATACTTTATGGATTCTGTTTTATTCATTGTTGAAATTACAAATTTGGGGCTAAAACATATATTTTTTTAAAACTATTGGCTAAAACATAGTTTTAACATTCACATTTTAAAAAGTTTTGTAAAATACCAAAGGGTACACAATACATACCTAGATGAATTTCTTGATGGGTCCCATTTCCAAAATGGGGTCACTTGTGAGGGTTTCTGCTGTTTTGGTATCTCAGGGGCGCTACAAATGAGAAATGGTGTCTGCTATCTATTCCAATCAAATTTACATTCCAAATACCAAATGTCCCTTCTTTCCTTCCAAGCCCTGCTGTGTGTCCAAACAGAAATTTTGACTACATGTGGGGTATCGCCACGTTCAGAAGAAAGTTAGTATCAAACTGTGGGGTCAAATTTTTTGTGCTACCTCTTACAAAAGTGAAAAAATTGGGGGTTAAAGCAACATTTTCATAAAAAAAAATGAAAATTTTCAATATGACGACCCAATGTTATCAGATTCTGTGTAGTACCTATGGATTTAAAATGCTCACTAAACCCTTGAATAAAATCGTTTCACGGTGTAGCTTCCAAAATAGGGTGTCTTGTGGGGAGATTCTGCTGTTTAGGCACCTAAGTGGCCCTGCAAATGCGATATGGTGCCCGCAATCTATTTAAGCCAAATTTGTGTTCCAAAATTCCCTTCTGAGCCATTCCATTTGTTCAAACAGAGTACGCCTAAGAAACTGGGTAACAAATTTTGTGGTCCATTTTGTCTTGCATTCTATAGAAAATGTAACAACATTTTAGAGGAAAAATTACACTTTTTTTTTTCATTTCACTTTGCATTAATCCTTGTGTAGCACCTGAAGGGTTAAAAAAAATCCTGAAAGCAGTTTTGAAGTATTTGAGGGGTGTGGTTTTTGAAATGGAATAATTTTTGGGGGCGTTTCTAATATATAGGCCCCTCAAAGCCCATTTAAATCTGAATAGGTCCCTAAATTAACAGGTTTTGTAAATTTCTTAAAAAAAATCAAATATTGCTGCTAAACTTTTAACCCTTATAACAAGCTAACAAATTAAATGATGTTTAAAAATGATGAAGATTTAAAGTAGGCTTATGGGAAATGTTATTTTTTAATTATTTTGTACAGCATGACTGAGTGGTTTAAGGATATAAAAATGTAAAGTTTGTAAATTCTGATACCTTCAGAAGTAAAAGCAATACATATCCATCTAAACTTAACATAAAGTAAAATGTGTCATGAAAAAACAATCTCAGAATAACTGGGATACATTGAAGCATTCCAGAGAATTTAACACATAAATTGCCGAAAAATTTGGCTTGGTCATAAAGATCAAAATTGGCTTGGTCACTAAGGGGTTAATTGCATAAAATACATAATTCAACTAGCCGCCAGCGTGCCATGATCCCCAGTGGCATTTAAAGTATATTTTTCTCTGAAGGGCGGTAGCATTTTAGAGTCAAACATCCCTGGCTGAGATCATACAGTCAGAGTCTGATATATGATACCCGTGGATCAGGCAGCATGTATCTTCTTTCATATTCACTTTAGCTATCTCTCCTATGATACGCTATGCTTTTCAGTTCTCTAACTGCTAACATCTGGCAAATAGCACTGAGAACAACTGATCTATGGTGGTGTCAGGTGTTGGACCGTCACTGGTCTGATAATGATCATCTATCCCTAGGATAAGTCATCAATATAAAAATAGTGGAGCATCCCTTTAACTAAAATTTAGTGTTGAGCCACCCCCGTAGTGTTCGAGTTCGGTTCGGTTCGTTGAACACCCGTGTGTTCGCCGAACTGTTCGTCGAACTGTTCGTCGAACACCTTCGAACACCGTTAAAACCAATGGCAGGCAAACAAAAACACATAGAAACACATAGAAAACACCTTCAAAGGTGTCCAAAAGCTGACAAACTGCTCAGAAGACACAACTAACACATGGAAAAGTGACAAGTACATATAGTCATGCGAAAAGAAAAGAGGTGGAGGAGTAAAAGGAGGGGGAGACACAGATATAGGCATGTCATGCCCTTCTAAAATCCAAAAAGTGAGAAGCCGACACGTTCAGTCCGCTCCTGCCCGTGCCACCTCCGCGTCGCCGGGTTTGTGCCAGAGCCGCGGTGAACCCTGACGGCCAGCCCCCCTCTCCCAATACTGGTGCCTGTCCGCTGGTGGGTCGAGCGAGCCCCCCTGTGGTGGAGGCAGCTCTAAGCTTTTTAATTTAAATTGTCTCTCTAATTTGAATGAATACACTTTAAATCCATTTACAAGGATCTATTGGAGGGCAAGTCTCATGCCAGCAGCCGCGTAATTCCAGCTCCAGTAGCGTCCACTAAAGCTGCTGCAGTTAAAAAGCTTTTATAAGGATCGAGCTCGGCTGTCCACCGCAAGGCATCCTACTGTCAGTCCCAGCCCCTATGCCTTGGGGTGCCTCCTGATGCTCTTCACTGAGTATCCCGTGGTCCCGAAGCATTTCCTTTGAAAAAATTAAGTGTCCAAACTACAGGTGGTGTAGCTTGCTTAACAGCCGGGATAATCTGCTGACTAGCAGATACTGCTACTAGGCACAAAGTATTTCCTGGGCTAGATGCAGTTAAAAATTTGTAATTCGATACTCTCGTTGGATGCTGAGAAAGCATTCCATAGAGTCTCCTGGCACGCCATATATGATTCTCTTAAAAAGCTTGGGGTAGGGGTCTAGGGGACCCTTTTATAGCCAAAATCACGGCCCTGTATCGCAATACGTCACCTAGGCTGAAGATAAATGGAACTGTAGCACCCAGAGGGCTCGGTTGCTACAGAGGTATTGCACCTCACCGAGAGGTGTGATATCTCACTCTCAGGTAAGGATGTAGTGTGGATCAGGACCCGACACCTGCATGCATTACACCACATTGCCATGGGGCATGGCGACCAATATGCCCCTGAGATGGGCACGACAGTCCCTGTCCCTGGCTGGAGTGGGGGGAGGGAACACTGAGGAAGGGGAACCCTGTAGTGCAGGAACAGGGAGGAAGCAGTTCCTGGGTGCATTGAGAAGGGAGTATAAAAGGTGGGCACCATCTTAGTTCAGTGCAGAGAAGTCTGAGCAGAAGTGGCAGGGAGCAGGGGCTCTGCATGAGCTCTGCTCCGGAGGCGGGCCTAGTAACAGAGGCCCAGGCCTGGAAGAGGGAGAAGGAAGGAAGTGGAGCGGAGAAGGCTCCAGGAAAGAGGAACGAAGGGATCCCAGGGGTGCGGACGGGCGAGTCGCCACCGCACGCCCGAATCCACCTGCGTGGAGGGGTCAGGCCAAAGGGGGAGACCGGTCCCCGAAACTAGTGGAGGCAGGAAACGACCCTCAGCTTGAAACAGGAGGCTGTGATATTTTATGTGGTGCAGCCCCTCGCTACACCCGCTAGGAAGGCACCACATAGGGTCAGGGAAACTGGCGCCAAGTTTACGAAGAGGAGGCCCGAGGCAGCCGGACAGAAGGGTTGGTAAGAAAGGCCAGACAAAGGACACACAAAGGGGGTCCTGTGAAGCGCTCCAAAGTTATCTGGGAGTTGTCTGAGCCCCTCACCTGGTGAGCACAGTACGACGTGGGCAGCCGTTACCTGCAGACGTGGTCTGGATAATAAGAACTGTGAGCAAAGGCCCTGGACTGCATCACTGACTCCGTGTCGTTACTGCTGCTGCCCTGCACCATCACCCCCATCCTCCGCATACACTGCCCTGAGGCTATACTCCTCCCGTGGGGAGTTATGCTACGCTCTGCTGCACCCACAACACCAGCCTCAGCGGTCTGCCCTGGAGCGGCCGTTCACTCTGACCGCAATCCACGGGTGGCGTAGTCGGACATTTAAACATCAAAACCACATAAATAGTTCCGCCACTGGTTTGACCTCCCTTAGCCACGGAACCGGGTCGCCGCCACGGAGACTACAACCACCAGCATCCACCAAAAAGGGTCCGGCTCCGGGTGTCCCAAGGCCCAGGGGGCGCGTCAGAACATTTTCATCACCTTTCACAATCACCAATGGGACAAGGCAGGGATGTTCTCTGTCCCCTCTCTTATACATCCTAGTGACGGAGCACCTGCTCTCATCAATTCGCCATAACCCCAATATTAGGTGGATTGAGGTGGGAGGCACCGAGTACAAGTGCTCTCTATTTGCTGATGATGTCCTAGTATATATCACTCAATCACATATATCCATCCATGCTGTTATGGCTGAAATAGATCACTTTGTTACATGGTCAAATTTTAAAATCAATGCAGCGAAGTCTGAGGCCCTCGATGTCTCCCTCCGCAATTCCATATAGGATTCCATCCAGTCCAACTTTCCCTTTGCCTGGCCCTCACAGGGTATCAAATACTTAGGAATTCCTATTCATAGAGACCTCTCCCATCTATGTTATCTTAATTTTGGGCCCTTTATTGAACAATTCCATACAGACCACGGTTGGCAAGTTAGAACTGTAAGATTCACTACGTGAACCACTGGTGTTTTGTGGAAAAGCACATGTACACTGTGTTCCAAATTATTATGCAAAAAGTGTTTAGGAGTGATAAGGGAAGAATTTGTTTGTTTGTCAGTTAAACTCATTGATGGTGATGTGTGTCAGGGCTCTTTATATCACTGTAAGCAATTGCAGACACCTGTGCTAATTAGTTTGGCAGGTGTGTCCAATGAAAGGCAAGACTACTTAAGAAGGCTGTCTCACATTATTAAGCAGCCTACATTTTCTGCCAAAATGGGAAAGAAAAAGGATGTGTCGGCTGCTGAGAAGCAACAAATTGTGGAGTGTTTAGGTCAAGGCATGACTACAATCAACATTGTGCGATGATCAGGATGAAGTGTCTTGGCAATCAAGAAGTATGTAGCTGATTCACAGTACACACGAGTGCGTGCTGATAAGGGCATATTGAGGACTCTTTCCTACAGGCAATTACGTCAGGTTGAATGAGCAGCGGCAAAAAAGCCTTGTCATAGCAGCAGACAAGTTTTTGAAGCTGCTGGTGCCTCCAACGTCCCCCGAACAACAAGATGCAGGGTCCTTCAGAGGTTTGCAGCTGTGCATACGCCATCCTGTCGACCTCCTCTATCCACTTCACACAAGCAGAAACGGCTCCAGTGGGCCAAACATTACATGAAGACTGATTTCAAAACTGTTTTGTTCACGGATGAGTGCCATGCAGCGCTCGATGGTCCAGATGGATGGAGTGGAGGATGGCTGGTTGATGGACACCCCACGCAAACACGGCTACAGCGCCAACAAGGAGGAGGTGGAGTAATGTTTTGGGCTGGAATAATGGGGAGAGAGATTGTCGGCCCCTTTAGGATCCCTGAAGGCGCTAAAGATGAACTCCATAATGTATGTGGATTTTCTCAAACAGCACTTCCTGCCATGGTTCAAGAAGAAGAACCGTGTATTTCACAGCAAGATCATTTTTTTGCATGATAATGCACCATCTCATGCTGCACATAAAACATCTGCATCTCTGGCTGATATGGGCATAAAAGGGGACAAACTTATGGTGTGACCCCCATGCTCCCCTGACCTCTACCCCATTCAGAACCTTTGGAGCATCATTAAAAGGAGTGTCTATGATGACGGGAGGCAGTTCACATCTAAGCAACAGCTCTGGGAGGGTATTCTGTACTCATGCAAAACAATTGAAGCAGAAACCATCCAAAACCTGACAAATTCAATGGACGAGAGAGTTCAGAAGCTCCTTTCGAACAAGGGGTCCTATGTGAAAATGTAACATCACCTAGAATAAAGTTTTGAGTTGAAAACTGTTTGATTTCAGTTTCTAACAACCTGCTAATGCTTATAATTTCAAAAATGACCATTTTTTTGGTCTTTATTAAAATGAAAAGGTTGATCGAAAAGTTTGAGGGATCTAAGAGTGTGGCAACCCTGTAGTCATGATTACTTCGAATTCTGACAATATGAGGGTCATGCTGCAGGTAGTGCAGCAAGAAGGCACTTATGTGTCTTGCGCATCTCGGAGCCCCAAAATTATTTTCAGGGCTAGATGCAGCTAAAAATTATTATTAATTTTAAATCTGGTGAAGCTTTAGTATAGATGGCCTAATAGGATCAGTGCTGCACACTGCTACAAAGCCCAAATTATTTTCCAGTCAAGATACAGATAAACATGATTAGTAATTTTAAATCTGGTGGAGCTTATTATAGATGGCCTAATAGAATCAGTGCTGCACACTGCTACAAAGCCCAAATTATTTTCCAGCCAAGATACAGATAAACATGATTAGTAATTTGAAAGCTTAAAACGGTTGGTAGGGTGATTTTAAACAATCATCAAGCTTTTACTCTCCCCAGGATGACACAGGGGTAGAAAAGTCGTTTCGGATCCATGATTTGTTCATCTTTATGAACGTGAGTCTGTCTACATTATCAGTGAAGAGCCGCGTGCGCTTATCTGTCAGCACACCACCAGCAGCGCTGAACACACGTTCAGACAGAACGCTGGCTGCGGGGCATGACAAGATCTCCAAGGCGTAAGTGGCTAGCTCCGGCCATTTATCCAGATTGGAAGCCCAAAAAGAGCAAGGGTCCAGTGACACAGTCATGGCTTCAATGTTTACTTGGAGATACTCCTGTACCATCGTCTCTAGGCGTTGACTATGTGTCAGACTTTTTGTCTCCTGTGGCCTTGCAAAGGATGGGCTAAAAAAGTGGTGAAATGATTCCGCAAATTTGATGTTACCAGCAGATACTGTGGTTCTGTTACGGTTTGAGTGCTTAACACTTGACGGTCCCATGGTTGGCAAGTTGGAACTGTGAGATTCACTACGTGCACCACTGGTATTTTGTGGAAAAGCACATGTAAGATCTGCAACAGTCTCTGCTGATACTCCTGCATGCGTGCATCCCTTTCTATGGCAGGAATAATTTCTGCAAATTTACTTTTGTACCGGGGATCTAACAGTGTGGCAACCCAGTAGTCAGGATTATTTCTAATTCTCACAATTCGAGGGTCATGTTGCAGGTAGTGCAGCAAGAAGGCACTCATGTGTGTTGCGCATCCAGGAGCACCAAGTCCCTGTTGTGTTGGTGGCGAGGTAACAATCATGCTTCCTTCCTCTGTCCTCTCCCCCCAACCTCGCACAACAGAAATGTGATCAAGGTCTCCCTCATCTGATGAGTCTTCCATCAGTTCGTCCTCCACTTCTTCCTGGGCTCCTGCACCTTCCTCACTAGTTTGGCTGCTACCATGCGCCCTGGTAAAACCATCTCCCCCACCCTCACATGCCTGCCGCCTTGGTGCTGCCGACCGTCTGGGCCTTGCAGATGTTAGCCCTTCCGCATACAACTCCTCCTCCTCTACTTCCTCCACCTCCTCTTGTGCCACCACCTGACTCCGAATTCTGTTTAACATGTCCTCCAGCATGTAAACCACTGGAATAGTCATGCTGATAATGGCATCGTCAGCACTAAACATCTTCGTCGCCATTTCAAAACTGTGCAGAAGGGTGCATAGGTCCCTGATCTGAGACCACTCCTCCACCGTGATTTTCCCCACCTCTGGATCTCATTGGCCCAGGCTATACGTCAGAACGTATTGCACAAGGGCTTGTCGGTGCTGCCACAGTCGCTGCAACATGTGCAGAGTTGAATTCCACCGGGTAGGCACATCGCATTTTAGCCGGTGAAGTGGCAGGCCCAACGACTTCTGTAGAGATGTAAGTCGCTGAGCTGCGGGATGCGAACGGCGGAAGTGAGCACACAGCGACCGTGCCCTCTGCAGAAGGCCATCTAGTCTGGGATAGTGGGCTAAAAATTGCTGGACAACCAGGTTCAACACGTGAGCCATACAAGGCACGTGTGTGACATTGCCCCGGCGAAGGGCCGCACCCAGGTTTGCAGCATTGTCGCACACGGCCTTCCCTGGTTTCAGGTCCAGTGGAGACAACCATTCATGAAATTGGTTCTCCAGAGCTGACCACAACTCCTCAGCTGTGTGACTCACATTTCCCAGACATTTCAAAGTAAAAACCGCCTGATGACATTGAGCCCTACTGCCAGCATAGTAAGGAGGTGTGCAGGATCCCTTCTGCGCAGTTAGAAAGCTTGTGGCATGACCAGACAGGCTTTGGGTGCAGGTGGAAGACCGAGAGGAGGTTGAGGAGGCAGAAGCAGTGGAGGAACTTTGACATAAAGAGGATTGACGCACAACTCGTGGGGACGGCAAGACTTGGACAGCAGCCCCTTGTCCTGCTGTCACCATAGTTACCCAGTGCCCAGTCAGCGACATGTAACGCCCCTGTCCATGCCTACTCGTCCAAGTGTCTGTGGTGAAATGCACCCTGTCACACACAGAGTTTCTCAAAGAAGCGGTGATGTTGAGTGCGACATGCTGGTGGAGCGCAGGCACACCTTTCTTTGAGAAGTAGTGCCGACTGGGCATCTAGTACTGGGGCACTGCGACGGACATAAGGTCTCGAAAATCCTCTGTGTCCACCAGGCGGAAAGGCAGCATTTCTGTAGCCAAGAGCTTGCAGATGGTGAAATTCAACCTCTTAGCTTTTTCATGGCTAGGAGGAAATGGTCTTTTACTTGTACACATCTGAGGGACCGAGGGCTGGCTATTGTGCTTAGACGGGGTTGATAAGGGTGTCCCCGGCAACCTGCCGGTCTGTGAGGAAGATGCAGGCGGACATGTTAGGTTGCCTTGATCCAAAGGTGGTGCTATCGATGTCGGACAGCGCTCAACACCAGCTGGTGTTACCACCTCCAAAGAAAATGATGACCTGCCAATCACGCTGGCTGTTGCGGGTAAAGAGGTGGCAGGTCTGCGCCCCAAAACAGGTGTGACTGCTGTCCCCCCAGTCACAGAGGATGAAGAGGCCACGGATGCACAAGATATGGCAGACGGTGGTTGGCCCGGCCGGCTAGGCCGCATTGTAGCACACTGAGCTTCCCACTGCAACTTATGCTTCATGTCCATGTGCCGGTTCATGCATGAAGTACTCAAATTATGTATTTTTTGGCCTCTACTTAGCTTTTGCTGACAAATGTTACAGATAACACGAGTTGGGTCATCTTTATCGATCTGAAAAAATGCCCAGGCTATGCAAGGCTTAGCACCCATGCGACCTGAAGAGCCACCACGACTTGTGGTGAGAGGCAGAGTTGTGTTTGAGGATGCAGTTGTTGACATGCTTCCAGTATTACGTCTCTGTCCAGGAAGGCGCAACCTGACTTCGTCGTCACTAGCATCTTCCTCCACCTCCTCTGCTGACCTCATCTCTTGGCTGACTGTGGGTTGACAGTAAGTGGGATCTCCAACCTCATCATCATCACCCTGTGCGTTATCACACCCGTCGTCCTCAGAGCCAACCTGTTCCTGCCCTGACAAAAATTAAAGTTGTCGCTCCAATCAGGTATTTGAGTCTTATCATCGTCTTCCTCATTATCTCCACCAACAGGAGTTACAGTTTGGGAATGAGGGTCTACATTATGGTCAGAACCTTCTGCGTCTGGTCCTGGATCCGACTCATAAAGATTCTGGGCATCAGTGCAGATCATTTCCTCGTCTGGATTCACAGAATCGCTGGAGTCGACCTCTGATTCCCAGGCTATAGTATGAGTAAACAGCTCTGCAGACTCAACCATCTGTTCTACCTCATACTCAGATGGGCAGCTGGAGATTTGGGAGCTGTGAGGAAGCAAGAGCGATTGGGGTGACACCTTTGAGGACTGGAGTATTTGTGATGTTGAAGTTGATGTGGAGGAGAGCCCACTTAAAGGATCACTTGATATCCGTTGAAGCACCTGCTGTTTTTGTGCCTCATCTGGAATTTGTAGCGATCGGCGTGGCCGTAAGAAAGGGATCTTATCACATTGTCCGCTAAAAGAAGTAGACATTTTAGTTTGGCTGGAAGATGGTCTTTCTTCTGCAGATGTTACTGTTGCTTTAACACCTACCCCACGGACACAAACTTTTTTCCCCTTCCCAACACGCCTATTCCCCTTTCCACCAGCAGCAGGCCCCTTTCCACTCATTTTGGTGGTTAACTAATTCACAACTCTGGAGTTGTTTGCACAAAAAAACAATGGATGGGAACCGAGCAGAGCTGAGTGGCCAAACTGTGGTATTAGGCCAAAACTATTGGCTGGGTTAGATGCAGAAAAAAATTATATTCAATTTGCAACCTGATGGAGGTCAGTATAGATGGACTAATAGAACAAGTCCCACAAACAGCTAGAAGCCCAAATATTTTTTCAGAGGTAGATGCAGAAAAATTTTTTATTCAGTTTGCAACCTGATGGAGGTCAGTATAGATGGATTAATAGAACAAGTCCCACACACAGCTACAAGCCCAATATTTTTTCAGAGGTAGATGCAGAAAAAAAATATATTCAGTTTGCAACCTGATGGAGGTCAGTATAGATGGACTAATAGAGAAAGTCCCACACACTACTAGAAGGCCAAATATTTTTTCAGAGCTAGATGCAGACAAAAAATTATTTTGAATTTGCAACCTGATGGAGGTCAGTATAGGTGGACTAATAGAACAAGTCCCACACACTGCTAGAAGGCCAAATATTTTTTCAGAGCTAGATGCAGAAAAAAATTATATTCAGTTTGCAACCTGATGGAGGTCTGCATAGATGGATTAATAGAACAAGTCCCACACACAGCTAGAAGCCCAAATATTTTTTCAGAGGTAGATGCAGATAAAAATTATTCTTAATTTGCAACCTGATGGAGGTCAGTATAGATGGACTAATAGAGAAAGTCCCACACACTGCTAGAAGGCCAAATATTTTTTCAGAGCTAGATGCAGATAAAAATTATTTTTAATTTGCAACCTGATGGAGGTCAGAATAGATGGACTAATAGAGAAAGTCCCACACACTGCTAGAAGGCCAAATATTTTTTCAGAGCTAGATGCAGATAAAAATTATATTCAATTTGCAACCTGATGGAGGTCAGTATAGATGGACTAATAGAACAAGTCCCACACACAGCTAGAAGCCCAAATATTTTTTCAGATTTACTGTAGATGCAGATAAAAATTATTTTTAATTTGCAACCTAATGGAGGTCAGTATAGATGGACTAATACAACAAGTCCCACACACAGCTAGAAGCCCAATATTTTTTCAGAGGTAGATGCAGAAAAAAATATATTCAGTTTGCAACCTGATGGAGGTCAGTATAGATGGACTAATAGAACAAGTCCCACACACAGCTAGAAGCCCAATATTTTTTCAGAGGTAGATGCAGAAAAAAATATATTCAGTTTGCAACCTGATGGAGGTCAGTATAGGTGGACTAATACAACAAGTCCCACACACAGCTAGAAGCCCAATATTTTTTCAGAGGTAGATGCAGAAAAAAATATATTCAGTTTGCAACCTGATGGAGGTCTGTATAGATGGATTAATAGAACAAGTCCCACACACAGCTAGAAGCCCAATATTTTTTCAGAGGTAGATGTAGAAAAAAATATATTCAGTTTGCAACCTGATGGAGGTCTGTATAGATGGATTAATAGAACAAGTCCCACACACAGCTAGAAGCCAAATATTTTTTCAGAGGTAGATGCAGAAAAAAATATATTCAGTTTGCAACCTGATGGAGGTCAGTATAGATGGACTAATACAACAAGTCCCACACACAGCTAGAAGCCCAATATTTTTTCAGAGCTAGATGCAGAAAAAAATTATATTCAATTTGCAACCTGATGGAGGTCAGTATAGATGGACTAATAGAATGATGCTATGCCCAAAAGATTTTACTTCACTAGGTGCAGTAAAAAAATTGGTATTCTATACACAGGTGGTATATCTTGCAACACAGATAGGCTACTCCACTGACTAACACACTCTCCAATAGGCCAAAAAGGATTAGCTTTGCTAGATTCAGCCAAATGCTGTGAAAAAAACTTGCACAGCACTGGCACAGACCTGCCTGGCAAAAACTGATAGGAACTGATGTAACCTAGTCCTGAAAAGGACTCCAATTATAATTAGTCTTTACTCCCACAATCTATCTATTTAAGAGCACAGACCTGCCTGATAAAAGTCGTAGGAAATGCTGTAACCTAGTCCTTAAAAGGACTGCAATCACAACTATTCCCTACTTCCAAGCTATCTGTAGATTTGTGCGAAAATTGGCTTGAAATTAACAAGGTATAGCGCACACAGCAACAGCGGTGCCGTCTAACACGCAGCTGCAGCAGTGAGAAAATGGTGGCGACGGGGAAAATGGCTTGGTCTTATAGGGCAAAGACATGTGACATACACTGCCAATGACACATGCCCTTGCTTGTGTGAAAAAAAGCACTTCTCTCCGTGTGTGCGCTGCTGATAGGCTGACAGATTGCACCTCCCCACTGTAAATGCGGGAAAGAGAAAAAAAAAATGGAGATCTTCATTGTTCCTGCAGAGATCCATCCCCTGCCCCTCCCCCCACCCCGCTGTACACTCAAACTGCGTATTAACATTAATTTTCATCATTACTGAGAAAAAATCCAGTTATGATTTTGGTGCACGAACAGTTATCGAACATAACCTCGAACAGCCGAATTTTTCTCAAATTGTTCGTGTTCGCCGAACGGCTCGAACACCGCCCAGAACAGCTCGAATTTGAGATTGGCGAACAGTTCGAGTAGAACAACGCTCATCTCTACTAAAATTGTGAAAAAGTAAGGTTGAACACATTTATAACTTATATGTTTATAACAATTTCGTCTGCATTTCTAATCAAAACAATATTGAAAAGAAATACTAAGCATTATCAAGATACCTTAATAAATTTCCCCTAGTACTTTATGTCCTAGTTTGTTTCATTCTATGTATATTTGTACGTATATTGTAATGTTAAAAGCAATATTTCAACTACAAGTTATTGAAATGACTGAATATCTTACTATTATGATGATTATTATTAATATGATAGCCTTCACAATAATAAGATATTTAGTCATTTCAATAGCCTGTAGTTGAAATATTGCTTTCAACATTACAATATACACTTCTCAAAAAAATAAAGGGAACACTTACACAACAGAATATAACTCCAAGTAAATCAAACTTCTGTGAAATCAAACTGTCCACTTAGGAAGCAACACTGATTGACAATCAATTTCACATGCTGTTGTGCAAATGGAATAGACAATAGATGGAAATTATTGGCAATTATCAAAACAAACTCAATAAAGGAGTGGTTCTGCAGGTGGTGACCACAGACCACATCTCAGTACCAATGCTTTCTGGCTGATGTTTTGGTCACTTTTGAATGTTGGTTGTGCTTTCACACTCGTGGTAGCATGAGACGGACTCTACAACCCACATAAGTTGCTCAGGTAGTGCAGCTCATCCAGGATGGCACATCAATTCGAGCTGTGGCAAGAAGGTTTGTTGTGTCTGTCAGCGTAGTGTCCATAGGCTGGAGGCGCTACCAGGAGACAGGCCAGTACATCAGGAGACTTGGAGGGGGCCATAGGAGTGCAACAACCCAGCAGCAGGACCCCTACCTCCTCCTTTGTGCAAGGAGGAATAGTAGGAGCACTGCCAGAGCCCTGCAAAATGACCTCCAGCAGGCAACAAATGTGCATATGTCTGCACAAATGGTTAGAAACCGACTCCATGAGGGTGGTATGAGGGCTCGACGTCCACAGATGGGGGTCGTGCTCACAGCCCAACACCATGCAGGTCGCTTGGCACTTGCCACAGAACACCAGGATTGGCAAAGTCGCCACTGTCGCCATGTGCTCTTTACAGATGAAAGCAGGTTCACACTGAGCACATGTCACAGATGTGACAGAGCCTGGAGACGCCATGGAGAGAGATCTGCTGCCTGCAACATCCTTCAGCATGACCGGTTTGGCAGTGGGTCAGTAATGGTGTGGGGTAGCATTTCTTTGGAGGGCCGCACAGCCCTCCATGTGCTCGCCAGAGGTAGCCTGACAGCCATTAGGTACCGAGATGAGATCCTCAGACCCCTTGTGAGACCATATGCTGGTGCGGTTGGCCCTGGGTTCCTCCTAATGCAGGACAATGCCAGACTTCATGTGGCTGGAGTGTGTCAGCAGTTCCTGCAAGTTGAAGTCATTGAAGCTATGGACTGGCCTGCCCGTTCCCCAGACCTCAGTCTGATTGAGCACATCTGGGACATCATGTCTCGCTCCATCCACCAACGTCACGTTGCACAACAAACTGTCCAGGAGTTGGTGGATGCTTTAGTCCAGGTCTGGGAGGAGATCCCACAGGAGACCATCCGCAATCTCATCAGGAGCATGCACAGGCATTGTAGGGAGGTCATACAGGCACGTGGAGGCAACACACAATACTGAGCCTCATTTTGACTTGTTTAAAGGACATTACATCAAAGTTGGATCAGCCTGTAGTGTGTTTTTCCACTTTAATTTTGGGGGTGACCCCAAATCTCGGCCTCCATTGGTTAATAAATTTGATTTCCATTGATGATTTTTGTGTGATTTTGTTGTCAGCACATTCAACTTTGTACAGAACAAAGTATTCAATGAGAATATTTCATAAGATGTGTTATTTGAGTGTTCCCTTTATTTTTTTGAGCAGTATACATACAAATATACATAGAATAAGTCAGATTATTCCTACCCTAACCCATATTAGAAAGTAGTATTTTTTGCCTAAAATTTGGAAAATGCAAAGTTTTGCTCCAGTTTTTATTTTATTTGCCTGCAATATTTGTATAATAACCCTAAGTATCATGGTTACTCATTCCTCAAGTTCCCTTTGGTAAACTCATTTGAATATTCTTCATTCTTGTTGTTATGCTAACCGTAATCCACAAAATTGTCATATCAGCACTTTGCTGAGCTTGTTCATAAAGCTTATTACAATGATGCACTAAAGTTAAACAGCTCTAATATAATGAAGTAGCCTAGTTATAATTAAATTTATGCAAAATCATATTAATAATTGGACTTTTGTATTGTTAGTGGATTTAGTAGATGGATTATTATATCTTTGGAGGAAAAGAAGAGCAGGTGGGCTGATAACAGGAAAAAAATAATTGACTTTAAAAGTACAGCAACTCTTTGTTCAGACATAACATTGGTTAAACCAGTTACAAGATTATGCGTGTCCTAAAGTAATGAATAAAACAAAATGTCAACTATTCTGGATACTTCAGATATATAGATGTATATTAAGGTTTTAATATATTTACACTTATATGTATCACTTGCAAATTAAATTAATTGATTTCTTATGGAGTGGCAGTAGCACTGCCGGAGCAGGTACAGACAAAAGGACAATTTATATTTTTTGAGGATTTAATACTAATAGTTAAAAAGCATCAAAATATTGGGCTTCATTTATTAAAACTGTCTAACAGATAAAATGGCTGAATGCTGATAGCAATCACTTACAATTAGCAGTTTTAGAAAATATTGATTGCACTTCACAGCAAAGTGAGTTTTCCTTTTTGAACTCTACTTATTGATATATTCGATGGCATTTGACAGAATTCTGATGAAAAAGCCACACATTTTGGAGCATGTCAGACATTTACTCCATCAGCTGTAGCCACTTTTTAATAAATAGGTGGGGATGTGTGGGAGGGGATATATAAGTCAGAACCTAATGTGAATTATAACTCAAATATTCACCTTAATTTGGAGGAACTTGTTTTTTCAGTGCCTATATTTAAGCAAAGGAGACATTTGAAATGGGAAAAGGTTAAATGTCACTTTTATGTGATTGATATATATGTAAAGTCATGGGCAAAAGTGTTAGCACCCTTGAAATTGATCCAGAAAATGAAATATTTCTTCCAGAAAAATATTGCAATTACACATATTTTGTTATACACATATTAATTTCCTCTGTGTGTATTGAAACAACACAAACAAACAGAAAAAAGCAAATTAGACATAATTTTACTCAAAACTCCAAAAACGGACAGTTCAAAATTGTTGGCACTCTCAACTTAATATTTGGTTGCACTGCTTTTGGAATAAATAACTGCAATCAAATGCTTCCTATAAGCATCAACCAGCTCACTACTTAATTAAATAAAATCTATACATGTTTGGTATCTGCATACACGTACGGACCTGGAGAATCATATTGCCAGGTCAGTTTTACCATATAGTGAACATTATAAATAAAAAAAACAAAAAAAATTGTAAAATTGCACTTTATTGCAATGTCACTGCACTTGGATTTTTCTTACGTTTTCTAGTACACTATATGGCAAAATAAATGATGTCATTCAAAAGTACAACTCTTCTCGCAAAAAAACAAGCCCTCATATGTCTATATTGACAAAAAAAATGAAAATATAAATATAGCCAACTAGCTCTTCCTTTTAAGCAATTGCTCTATACAGTCCTGCTCATCGTTATTGGCACCCATGAAGTGTAAGTACATAAGGTGGAATATCTCCTGAAAAAAATGAATCAAATGAAACAGTTGTTTGCATAGGGCACTCATGTTAAATATAAGATAGCAAATGATAAGCAATAATTGAAAACAGAAAACAGTGGAAGGGCTGAATAGAAAAATGGCCAGGATCCACAGTCAGCAGTCATCCATCTCCAACTAAACAAATGCCACCATCACCAAAAGTGGCATCACACCAGCTACCACCAACAGGCCAGTCAGGGCTGTCAAAACACATGCAGAGAGAACTGTACCTGGGATGTCAAGCCATGCATATAATGTGAGCCAGATGCAGCACCCTGGGGACAATCATCACCAGCAGGAGGCTTCATATTATGGACAAGGAGTCCTATACCATGTGGCTACACAGGACCAGCCAGAGTACCCTTCATTTAATCTTCTTCTATCAACCTCATCTACCACCTCAGCCCAACCACCTCAGCCACCACTTCAGCCACATGCTTCCCCCAATGTCGTCCTTCAGCCCAGATCCCCTTCCACACATTATAATTTGTAAGTTTTTTTGTGTTTAATATTTTCCCTATTTCTGTAAGTTTGTTAGTTATTTTTTAGGTAAATTTAAAATATAACACTATATGACTTAAATATAGGGCTGATTGCCTTATTGACTCTTTAGTTTTCATTAAATACGAGCAAAATACCCGTGGCTTTGCTTGCAGAAAATTATATGTTAAATTGTTGGTTACACTTGCTAAGGTTAACCCCTTTACAACCCAAGGTGGTTTGCACGTTAATGGCAAGGCCAATTTTTACAATTCTGACCACTGTCATTTTATGAGGTAATTACTCTGGAATGCTTCAATGGATCCCCCTGATTCTGAGATTGTTTTTTCCTGACATACTGTACTTCATGATTGTGGAAAAATTTATTCAATATCAATTGCGTTTATTTGTGAAAAAAATGGAAATTTGGAAAAAACTTAGAAAATTTAGCAATTTTCAAAATTTTAATTTTTATGCCCTTAAATCAAAGAGATATGTCACACAAAATAGTTAATAAATAAAATTTCCCACATGTCTACTTTATATCACCACAATTGTGGAACCAAATTTTTTTTTTTATTAGGGAGCTATAAGGGTTAAAAGATGAAAAGTTGACCAGCGATTTCTCATTTTTCCAACAAAATTTACAAAACCATTTTTTAGGGACCACATCACATTTGAAGTCACTTTGAGGGGTCTTTATGGCAGAAAATACCAAAAAGTGACACCATTCTAAAAACTGCACCGGAAAAGGTGCTTAAAACCACATTCAAGAACTTTATTAATCCTTCAGGTGCTTCACAGGAATTTTTGGAATGTGGAAGAAAAAAATTAACATTTAACTTTTTTCACAAAAATGTTATTTTAGACCCAATTTTTTTTCTTTTTGTAGGGGTAACAGGAAAAAATGGACCCCAAAATTTGTTGTGAAATTTCCCATGAGCATGCAGATATGCCATATGTGGGGAAAAACACTCTTTGGGTGCACGGCAGAGTTCGGAAGGGAAGGAGCGCCATTTGACTTTCTGATTGTAAAATTTGCTTGAATAATTAGCGGATGTGCCCCTGATGTGCCTAAAAAGTGGAAACCCCCCCACAAGTTACACCATTTTAAAAAATAGACCCCTCAGGGAACTTATATAGATGTGTGGTGAGCACCTTGAACCCCCAAGTCCTTTACAGAAGTTTATAACATGGAGCCGTGAAAATAAAAAAATCAAACTTTTTCCATAAAAATGATGTTTTAGCCCCAATTTTTTTATTTTCACAAGGGTAACAGGAGAAAATGGACGCCAAAAACTTTTCTGCAATTACTCCTGAGTATGCCAATACCCCATATGTGGGGAAAATACAGTGTTTGGGCGCACGACAGAGTTCAGAAGGATAAGAGCGCCATTTGACTTGTTAATTGTAAAATTTGATTTAATAATTAGCGGACGCCATGTTGCGTTTGGAGAGACCCTTATTTGCCTTAACAGTTGAAACCCCCCACAAGTGACACCATTTTGGAAACTAGATCCCTCAGGGAACTTATATAGATGTGCTGTGAGCACCTTGAACCCCCAGGTGCTTCACAGAAGTTTATAACTAAAGATGAGCGGTGTTCGACTCGAACTGTTCGCCAATCTCAAATTCGAGCTGTTTTGGGCGGTGTTCGAGCCGTTCGGCGAACACGAACAATTTGAAAAAAATTTGGCTGTTCTAGGTTATGTTCCATTACTGTTCGTGCACCAAAATCATAACTGGATTTTTTCTCAGTAATGCTGAAAATGATTGTTAATACGCTGTTTGAGTGTACAGTGGGGCTGGGGGAGGGGCAGGGGATGTATCTCTGCAGAAATAATGAAGATATTCATTTTTTTTTCTCTTTCCAGCATTTACAGTGGGGAGGGGCAATCTGTCAGCCTATCAGCAGCGCACACACGGAGCGAAGTGTTTTTTTTCACACAAGCAAGGGCATGTGTCATTGGCAGTGTATGTCACATGTCCTTGCCCTATAAGACTCAGCCATTTTCCCCGTCGCCACAATTTTCTCACTGCTGCAGCTGCGTGTTAGACGGCACCGCTGTTGCTGTGTGCGCTATATTTTGTTAATTTCAATCCAATTTTCGCACAAATCTACAGATAGCTTGGGAGTAGGGAATAGTTGTGATTGCAGTCCTTTTGAGGACTAGGTTACATCATTTCCTACGACTTATATCAGGCAGGTCTGTGCTCTTAAATAAATAGGTTGGGAGTAAAGACTAATTGTAATTGCAGTCCTTTTGAGGGCTAGGTTACATCAATTCCTATCACTTTTTGCCAGGCAGGTCTGTTTTAGTGCTGTGCAAGTTTTTTTCACAGCATTTGGCTGAATCTAGCAAAGCAAATCCTTTTTGGCCTCTTGCAGTGTGTGTTAGTCAGTGGAGCAGCCTATATGTGTTGCAAGCTACACGACCTGTGTATAGAATACAAATTTTTTACTGCACCTAGTGAAGTAAAACCCTTTGGGCATAGCATCATTCTATTAGTCCATCTATACTAACCTCCACCAGGTTGCAAATTCAATATAATTATTTTCTGCATCTAGCTCTGAAAAAATATTTTGGCTTGTAGCAGTGTGTGGGACTTGTTCTATTAGTCCATCTATACTAACCTCCACCAGGTTGCAAATTCAATATAATTTTTATCTGCATCTAGCTCTGAAAAAATATTTAGGCTTGTATTAGTGTGTGGGACTTGTTCTATTAGTCCATCTATACTAACCTCCACCAGGTTGCAAATTCAATATAATTTTTATCTGTATCTAGCTCTGAAAAAATATTTTGGCTTGTAGCAGTGTGTGTGACTTGTTCTATTTGTCCATCTATACTAACCTCCACCAGGTTGCAAATTCAATATAATTTTTATCTGCATCTAGCTCTGAAAAAATATTTAAGCTTATAGCAGTGTGTGGGACTTGTTCTATTAGTCCATCTATACTTACCGCCACCAGGTTGCAAATTCAATATAATTTTTATCTGCATCTAGCTCTGAAAAAATATTTAGGCTTGTATTAGTGTGTGGGACTTGTTCTATTAGTCCATCTATACTAACCTCCACCAGGTTGCAAATTCAATATAATTTTTATCTGTATCTAGCTCTGAAAAAATATTTTGGCTTGTAGCAGTGTGTGTGACTTGTTCTATTTGTCCATCTATACTAACCTCCACCAGGTTGCAAATTCAATATAATTTTTATCTGCATCTAGCTCTGAAAAAATATTTAAGCTTATAGCAGTGTGTGGGACTTGTTCTATTAGTCCATCTATACTTACCGCCACCAGGTTGCAAATTCAATATAATTTTTATCTGCATCTAGCTCTGAAAAAATATTTAGGCTTGTATTAGTGTGTGGGACTTGTTCTATTAGTCCATCTATACTAACCTCCACCAGGTTGCAAATTCAATATAATTTTTATCTGTATCTAGCTCTGAAAAAATATTTTGGCTTGTAGCAGTGTGTGTGACTTGTTCTATTTGTCCATCTATACTAACCTCCACCAGGTTGCAAATTCAATATAATTTTTATCTGCATCTAGCTCTGAAAAAATATTTAAGCTTATAGCAGTGTGTGGGACTTGTTCTATTAGTCCATCTATACTTACCGCCACCAGGTTGCAAATTCAATATAATTTTTATCTGCATCTAGCTCTGAAAAAATATTTTGGCTTGTAGCAGTGTGTGGGACTTGTTCTATTAGTCCATCTATGCTAACCTCCACAAGGTTGCAAATTCAATATAATTTTTATCTTCATCTAGCTCTGAAAAATATTTTGGCTTGTAGCAGTGTGTGGGACTTGTTCTATTAGTCCATCTATACTAACCTCCACCAGGTTGCAAATTCAATATAATTTTTATCTGCATCTAGCTCTGAAAAAATATTTCGGCTTATAGCAGTTTGTGTGACTTGTTCTATTAGTCCATCTATACTAACCTCCACCAGATTGCAAATTCAATATAATTTTTATCTGCATCTAGCTCTGAAAAAATATTTAAGCTTGTAGCAGTGTGTGGGACTTGTTCTATTAGTCCATCTATACTTACCGCCACCAGGTTGCAAATTCAATATAATTTTTATCTGCATGTAACTCTGAAAAAATATTTCGGCTTGTAGCAGTGTGTGGGACTTGTTCTATTAGTCCATCTATGCTAACCTCCACAAGGTTGCAAATTCAATATAATTTTTATCTTCATCTAGCTCTGAAAAATATTTTGGCTTGTAGCAGTGTGTGGGACTTGTTCTATTAGTCCATCTATACTAACCTCCACCAGGTTGCAAATTCAATATAATTTTTATCTGCATCTAGCTCTGAAAAAATATTTCGGCTTATAGCAGTGTGTGGGCCTTTTTCTATTAGTCCATCTATACTAACCTCCACCAGGTTGCAAATTCAATATAATTTTTATCTGCATCTAGCTCTGAAAAAATATTTCGGCTTGTGGCAGTGTGTGACCCTTGTTCTATTAGTCCATCTATACTAACATCCACCAGGTTGCAAATTCAATATAATTTTTTTCTGCATCTAGCTCTGAAAAAATATTTTGGCTTGTAGCAGTGTGTGGGACTTGTTCTGTTAGTCCATCTATACTTACCGCCACCAGGTTGCAAATTCAATATAATTTTTATCTGCATCTAGCTCTGAAAAAATATTTCGGCTTGTAGCAGTGTGTGGGACTTGTTCTATTAGTCCATCTATACTAACCTCCATCAGGTTGCAAATTCAATATAATTTTTATCTGCATCTAACTCTGAAAAAATATTTCGGCTTGTAGCAATGTGTGGGACTTGTTTTATTTGTCCATCTATACTTAACTCCACCAGGTTGCAAATTCAATATAATTTTTATCTGCATCTAGCTCTGATAAAATATTTCGGCTTGTAGCAGGGTGTGGGACTTGTTCTATTAGTCCATCTATACTAAACTCCACTAGATTGTAAATTCAATATAATTTTTATCTGCATCTAGCTCTGAAAAAAATATTTTGGCTTGTAGCAGTGTGTGGGACTTGTTCTATTAGTCCATCTATACTATCCTCCACCAGGTTGCAAATTCAATATAATTTTTATCTGCATCTAGCTCTGAAAAAATATTTCGGCTTGTAGCAGTGTGTGGGACTTGTTCTATTAGTCCATCTATACTATCCTCCATCAGGTTGCAAATTCAATATAATTTTTATCTGCATCTAGCTCTGAAAAAATATTTCGGCTTGTAGCAGTGTGTGGGACTTGTTCTATTAGTCCATCTATACCAACCTCCACCAGGTTGCAAATTCAAAATAATTTTTATCTGCATCTAACCCAGCCAATATTTTTGGGCTAATACCACAGTTTGGCCACTCAGCTCTGCTCGGTTCCCATCCATTGTTTTTTGTGCAAACAACTCCAGAGTTGTCAATTAGTTAACCAACAAAACGAGTGGAAAAAGGCCTGCTTCTGGTGGAAAGGGGAATAGGCATGTTGGGAAGGGAAAAAAAGGTTGTGTCCATGGGGTAGGTGTTAAAGCAACAGTAACATCTGCAGAAGAAAGACCATCTTCCAGCCAAACTAAGATGTCTACTTCTTTAAGCGAACAATGTATTAAGATCCCTTTCTTACGGCCACGCCAATCGCTACAAATTCCAGATGAGGCACAAAAACAGCAGGTGCTTCAACGGATATCAAATGCTCCTTTAAGTGGGCCCTCCTCCACCTCAACTTCAACATCACAAATACTCCAGTCCTCAGAGGTGTCACCCCAATCGCTTTTACTTCCTCACAGCTCCCAAGTCTCCAGCTGCCCGTCTGAGTATGGGGTAGAACTGATGGTTGAGTCTGCAGAGCTGTTTACTCATACTATAGCCTGGGAGTCAGAGGTCGGCTCCAGAGCTTCTGTGAATCCAGACGAGGAAATGATCTGCTCTGATGCCCAGAATCTTTATAAGTTGGATCCAGGTTCAGACGCAGAAGGTTCTGACCATAATGTAGACCTTCATTCCCAAACTGTAACTACTGTTGGTGGAGACAATGAGGAAGACGATGATGAGACTCAAATACCTGATTGGAGCGACAACTTGAGTTTTTTGTCAGGGCAGGAAGAGGTTGGCTCGGAGGACGACGGGTGTGATAACACACAGGGTGATGATGACGAGGTTGGAAATCCCACTTACTGTCAACCCACAGTCAGCCAGTCGATGAGGTCAGCAGAGGAGGTGGAGTAGGATGCTAGTGACAACGAGGTCAGGTTGCGCCTTCCTTGACAAAGACTTAGTACTGGAAGCACGTCAACAACTGCATCCTCAAACACAACTCTGCCTCTGACCACAAGTCGTGGTGGCTCTTCAGGTCGCATGGGTGCTAAGCCTTGCATAGCCTGGGCATTTTTTCAGATCGATAAGGATGACCCAACTCGTGTTATCTGTAACATTTGTCAGCAAAAGCTAAGAAGAGGCCAAAAAATACATAGTTTGAGTATTTCACGCATGAACTGGCACAAGGATATGTAGCATAAGTTGCAGTGGCAAGCTCACTGTGCTACAATGTGGACTAGCCGGCGGGGCCAACCACCGTCTGCCACATCTTGTGCATCCATGGCCTCTTCATCCTCTGTGACTGGGGGCACAGCAGTCACACCTGTTTTGTGATGCAGACCTGCCACCTCTTTACCTGCAACAGCCAGCGTGATTGGCAGGTCATCATTTTCTTTGGAGGTGGAAGCACCAGTTGGTGTTCAGCGCTGTCCGACATCCATAGCATCACCTTTGGATCAAGGCAACCTAACATGTCCGCCTGCATCTTCCTCACAGACAGGCAGTTTGTGGGGACACCCTTCTCAATCCCGTCTAAGCACATCAGCCAGCCCTCGGTCCCTCAGATGTGGACAAGTAAAAGACAATTTCCTCCTAGCCATGAGAAAGCTAAGAGGTTGAATTTCACCATCTGCAAGCTCTTGGCCACAGAAATGCTGCCTTTCCGCCTGGTGGACACAGAGGATTTTCGAGACCTTATGTCCATCGCAGTGCCCCAGTACCAGATGCCCAGTCGGCACTACTTCTCAAAGAAAGGTGTGCCTGCGCTCCACCAGCATGTCGCACAAGCCGACAAGCCCTGGTGCAATAAGTTCTGATGTATAGCCTGGGCCAACGAGATCCAGAGGTGGGGCAAATCACGCTGGAGGAGAGGTCTCAGATCAGGGACCTATGCACCCTTCTGCACAGCTTTGAAATGGTGACGAAGATGTTTAGTGCTGACGATGCCATTATCAGCATGACTATTCCGGTGATTTACATGCTGGAGCACAAGTTAAACAGAATTCGGAGTCAGGTGGTGGCACAAGAGGAGGTGGAGGAAGTAGAGGAGGAGGAGTTGTATGCATCAGGGCTAACAACTGCAAGGTCCAGACGGTCGGCAGCACCAAGGCTGCAGGCATGTGAGGGTGGGGGAGATGGATTTACCAGAGCACATGGTAGCAGCAAAACTAGTGAGGAAGGTGGAGGAGCCCAGGATGAAGTGGATGACGAACTGATGGAAGACTCATCAGAAGAGGGAGACCTTGATCACATTTCTGTTGTGCGAGGTTGGGGGGAGAGGGAAGAGGAAGGAAGCATGATTGTTACCTCGCCACCAACACAACAGGGACTTGGTGCTCCTGGATGCGCAAGACACATGAGTGCCTTCTTGCTGCACTACCTGCAACATGACCCTCGAATTGTGAGAATTAGAAATAATCCTGACTACTGGGTTGTCACACTGTTAGATCCCCGGTACAAAAGTAAATTTGCAGAAATTATTCCTGCCATAGAAAGAGATGCACGCATGCAGGAGTATCAGCAGAGACTGTTGCAGAATCTTACATGTGCTTTTCCACAAAACACTAGTGGTGCACATAGTGAAATTCACAGTTCCAACTTGCCAACCATGGGACCGTCGAGTGTTCAGCACTCAAAACGTAACAGAAACACAGTATCTGCTGGTAAAATCAATTTTGCGGAATCATTTCACCACTATTTTAGCCCATCCTTTGCAAGGACACAGGAGACAAGAAGTCTGACACATAGTCAACGCCTAGAGACGATGGTACAGGAGTATCTCCAAGCAAACATTGAAGACATGACTGTGTCACTGGACCCTTGCTTTTTTTGGACTTCCAATCTGGATAAATGGCCGGAGCTCGCCACTTACGCCTTGGAGATCTTGTCATGCCCAGCAGCCAGCGTTCTGTCAGAACGTGTGTTCAGCACTGCTGGTGGTGTGCTGACAGATAAGCGCACGCGGCTCTCCACTGATAATGTAGACAGACTCACGTTTATAAAGATGAACAAATCATGGATCTGAAACGACTTTTCTACCCCTGTGTCATCCTGGGGAGAGTAAAAGCTTGATGATTTGTTGAAAACACCTCACCAACCATTTTAAGCTTTCAAATTACTAATTATTTTTATCTGTATCTTGGCTGGAAAATAATTTGGGCCTTGTAGCAGTGTGCAGTACTGATTCTATTAGGCCATCTATACTAAACTCCACAAGATTTAAAATTACTAATCATGTTTATCTGTATCTTGGCTGGAAAATAATTTGTGCTTTGTAGCAGTTTGCAGTACTGATTCTATTAGGCCATCTATACTAAGCTCCACCAGCTTTCAAATTAATAATAATTTTCAGCAGCATCTAGCCCGGAAAATAATTTTGGGGCTCCTAGATGCGCAAGACACATGAGTGCCTTCTTGCTGTACTACCTGCAACATGACCCTCAGACTGTCAGAATTCGAAATAATCCTGACTACTGGGTTGCCACACTCTTAGATCCCTCACACTCTTCGATCAACCTTTTCATTTTAATAAAGAACAAAAAAATGGTCATTTTTGAAATTATAAGCATTAGCAGGTTATTAGAAACTGAAATCAAACAGTTTTCAACTCAAAACTTCTAGGTGAAGTCACATTTGCACATAGGACCCTTTGTTCGAAAGGAGCTTCTGAACTCTCACGTCCATTGAATTTGTCAGGTTTTGGATGGTTTCTGCTTCAATTGTTTTGCATTAGGACAGAATACCCTCCCAGAGCTGTTGCTTAGATGTGAACTGCCTCCCGTCATCATAGACACTACTTTTGATGAAGCTCCAGAGGTTCTCAATGGGGTTGAGGTCAAGGGAGCATTGGGGTCACACCATAAGTTTGTCCCCTTTTATGCCCATATCAGCCAGAGATGCAGATGTGTTATGTGCAGCATGAGACGGTGCATTATCATGCATGAAAATGAACTTGCTGCGGAATGCACGGTTCTTCTTCTTGAACCATGGCAGGAAGTGCTGTTTGAGAAACTCCACATACATTATGGAGTTCATTTTAACCCATTCAGGGATCCTAAAGGGGTCGACAATCTCTCTCCCTATGATTCCAGCCCAAAACATTACTCCACCTCTTCCTTGTTGGCGCCATAGCCGTGTTTGCAAGGGGTGTCAATCAACCAGCCATCCTCCGCTCCATCCATCTGGACCATCGAGCGTTGCACGGCACTCATCGGTGAACAAAACAGTTTTGAAGTCAGTCTTCATGTATTGTTTGGCCCACTGAAGCCGTTTCTGCTTGTGTACAGTGGATAGAGGAGGTCGACAGGATGGTTTACGCACAGCTGCAAACCTCTGAAGGACCCTGCATCTTGTTGTTCCGGGGACGTTGGAGGCACCAGCAGCTTCAAAAACTTGTCTGCTGCTATGATAAGGCTTTTTTGCCTCTGCTCTTTTAAACTGACGTAATTGCCTGTAGGAAAGAGTCCTCAATTTTCCCTTATCAGCACGCACACGTGTGTACTGTGAAAAAGCTACATACTTCTTGATTGTGCGATGATCAGGATGAAGTGTCTTGGCAATGTTGATTGTAGTCATGCCTTGACCTAAACACTCTTCAATTTGTTGCTTCTCAGCAGCCGACACATCCTTTTTCTTTCCCATTTTGGCAGAAAATGTAGGCTGCTTAATAATGTGGGACAGCCTTCATAAGTAGTCTTGCCTTTCATTGGACACACCTGCCAAACTAATTAGCATAGGTGTCAGCAATTCCTTACAGTGATATAAAGAGCCCTGACACACATCACCATCAATGAGTTTAACTGACAAACAAAAAAATTCATCCCTTATCACTCCTAAACACTTTTTGCATAATAATTTGGAACACAGTGTGCATGTGCTTTTCCACAAAACACCAGTGGTTCAAGTAGTGAATCTTACATTTCTAACTTGCCAACCATGGTCTGTATGGAGTTGTTCAATAAAGGGCCCAAAATTAAGATAACATAGATGGGAGAGGTCTCTATGAATATGAATTCCTAAGTATTAGAAACCCTGTGAGGGCCGGGCAAAGGGAAAGTTGGACTGGATGGAATCCTGTATGGATTTGGGGAGGGAGACATCGAGGGCCTCAGACTTCGCTGCATTGATTTTAAAATTTGACCATGTAACAAAGTGATCTATTTCAGCCATAACAGCAGGGATGGATATATGTGATTGAGTGATATATACTAGGACATCATCAGCAAATGCAGAGCTCTTGTACTTGGTCCCTCCCACCTCAATCCGCCTAATATTGGGGTTATGGCGAATTGATGAGAGCAGGTGCTACGTCACTAGGATGTATAAGAGAGGGGAGAGAGCACATCCCTGCCTTGTCCCATTGGTGATCATGAAAGGTGATGAAAATGTTCCATTTATCTTCAGCCTAGGTGACGTATTGCGATTCAGGTCCGTGATTTTGCCTATAAAAGGGTCCCCTAGACCCGTACCCCAAGCTTTTTAAGAGAATAATATATGGCATGCTAGGAGACTCTTTGGAATGCTTTCTCAGCATTCAATGAGAGTATCTAATTACAAATTTTTAACTGCATCTAGCCCAGGAAATACTTTGTGCCTAGTAGCAGTGTCTGCTAGTCAGCGGATTATCCGAGCTGTTAAGCAAGCTACACCACCTGTAGTTTGGACACTTAATTTTTTCAAAGGAAATGGTTCGGGCCCCCGGGACGCTCAGTGAAGAGCATCGGGCAGGCACCCCAAGGCACAGGGCCTGGGACTGGCGGTAGGACGCCTTGCAGTGGACCGCCAAGCTCGATCCTTATAAAAGCTTTTTAACTGCAGCAGCTTTATTGGACGCTACTGGAGCTGGAATTACATGGCTGCTGGCATGAGACTTCCCCTCCAATAGATCCTTTAAAGTGTACTCATTCAAATTAGAGAGACAATTTAAATTAAAAAGATTAGACCTGCTTCCACCGCAGGGGGGCTCGCTCGACCCACCAGCGGACAGGCACCAGTATTGGGAGAGGGGGGCTGGCCCTCAGGGTCCACTGTGCCTCTGGCACAAACCCGGCGACACGGAGGTCGCACGGGCAGGTACGGATTGGCCGTGTCGGATTCGCACTTTTTTGGTTTTAGAAGGGCATGACATGCCTATATCTGTGTCTCCCCCTCCTTTTACTCCTCCACCTCTTTTCTTTTCACATGACTATATGTACTTGTCACTTTTCCATGTGTTAGTTGTGTCTTCTGAGCAGTTTGTCAGCTTTTGGACACCTTTGAAGGTGTTTTCTATGTGTTTCTATGTGTTTTTGTTTGCCTGGCATTGGTTTTAACGGTGTTCGAAGGTGTTCGACGAACAGTTCCACAAATAGTTCGGCAAGCATACGGGTGTTCGACGTACCGAACCGAACTCGAACACTACGGGGGTGGCTCAACACTATTTATAACATTGAGCCGTAAAAATAAAATTTTCACATTTTTCCCAGAAAAATGTTTTTCAGCCCCTAATTTTGCATTTTCATAAGGGTAACAGGAGAAATTGCACCATGCAGTTTGTTACACAGTTTCTCCTGAGTAAGCAGATACCCCATATGTGGGGGAAAACCATTGTTTGGGGCGCACAGCCGGGTTCGAAACGGATGGAGAGCCATTTGACTTTCTGATTGTAAAATTTGCTTGAATAATTAGCGGATGTGCCCCTGATGTGCCTAAACAGTGGAAACCCCCAACAAGTGACACCATTTTGGAAAATAGACCCCTCAGGGAACTTATCTAGATGTGTGGTGAGCACCCTGAACCCCCAAGTATGTATATCATAGGGATGGAGCACCATCCCTGTGCTATACAGGCTGTCAGCACTGCAGATGCAGAAGATACTTTGGTCATGCATTGAAAAGCATTGTGGGGTTTAAGGTGCCGGGAGAGGTGCAGGACCACTCCCAGCACATAGCACCGGGTGTCAGCTGTGACAATCAGCTGACACCCGGTGGCTATCGCGCCCGCTCAGCCTGTGTGCAGGCACAATTGCAAAGACGTACTAATACGTATCAGGCTCTTAAAACCCAGGCGCAGATAAATATTAGGGCTTTAAAGGGCTTACATTTTCAGTTTCTCCCTGAAGTTGACATCTTCAGCGTTAAAATTAGTTTTTTAGGCTCTTCTCTTTTGTTAGTTTGGCATTAACAATTGTTTACTTTTACAAATTTGTTGTAACACTGAGGCAAACAACATCTGCTTTTTGAACATATTTTTATTGAATATTAAAATTTACTCTCCTTGTCACGATGGTGTTGGAACTATGGGCAATTACTAGGTTCCTAGAACTAGGGGTGCCCTAGTCTTTCACTGTCCCCCGGATAACTCCTGAAGGTGGAGACTCCGGATTCACGTGCCTTGCTATGCTCCTATATTAACCCTTATCTGACCCCTCCTTCATCAAGGGTAATGCAAAGCTGAAGTGTATAGGGACACACTATCCAGACAAACGAGGGAAGACAGACAGAAATAAATGAAAATGCCAACCATACAAAATTCACTCACCAAACAACAGAGTGGGACACAGGAAGTTTAAGGAAGAACAAATCAAATAGGTGAAGATGAGGATGTTCACACAGACAAAACTCCAAGCAACAATCTCCTGACAAATCTCCAAAATGCCACCTCCAACCATGAACTTCAACTCCAACTCCAGAACTAGGCAGTAAGATATAACACTGGCATTCCCTAAGTGCCAGAGGCAAGTATATATAGCAAAGGGGAGCGGCCAACATTGAATAGCTGAGACAATCCAGGTAGGAAAGCTCTAGGAGCTTCAACTGAAGAGATAAACCCTTACATTGCTAGCAAGGAGTAAACCTGCACTGTTTAATACGATGGTACCGCTTTTTTCCACGCCCCTTTTGAAAAAGCCAGGGCGAAACAGCGTCATCGGGGTGGTGGCCGGATAGCAAGGCTCTCCAATTACAACATGTAAGTGGCATTATGCCTAACTTCTGATGAACTTTTGATAAACTTACCTTCGTTCTCCCTATGTGCAATATTTTGATCAGCTGATAGTATTTATTCAATACAAATACAAAATAGGCACTTGCATCTTATTTATTTATTAATACATTGAAACACTACAGCACTTTGCATTTGATTAAATTTGCTGCTATTATATTTGTAAAAATGGATATTTAGGCACAAGAACTTTGCAAAAAAAATTTGACTCTTTTCCTATTTATTCCTATCTATTGGCACTTTAATTTATTTAGGGATGACTAGAAAATACTTCATACTAGAAAATTATTTGATTACATGCCTTGTTATCTGATTGCTACTTTTGGATACCTTTGTTTAATTTTATGTATATTTTATATTTATCTTTAATAAAATTGTAATTTTAACCATTTATTTATGCCTCATTTTAATGGAGACACCATTGGGAGCTCTATTGTTGTGTTGATTGACTATTGCTATAGAGGCTATCCTGTTTGATGACACTGTGTACTAATTAAATATCAAGGAAAGCTTGGTCAATAACCTCCAGTACAGAGGACGTCGTTTTGCAAAAATCTCCCAGGAAGGAAATTAGGCCAGTAGTGGAATATGTAGTAGTGAAATAACTTGTCGTTTCCGAGGCATACTAAGTGATATGTAAATTTGTCCGCAGTAGTGTTTCCCATCAAGTTAACCCACATATTAGTAGTTAGAGTTAGCTTCTGAATATCTCTCCATAGATATGAAGATTTTAAACAGGCATTCACCCCGTTTGCTGGTGTTGCTCCCTTAAGAACAGATAACATTTGGCAGAAGTCATGTGCAAAAAGTACAACAATTCTCCCCATTAAGCGATTGGATCCCCACAGATCTTTCAAAGGGCCTCGACCGCTTTCTCGTGTGCCATGGTACATTCATCCCAAACATTTAATTTGCAGGTCTGTAATACTTTAGCTTTCCGTTAGCCCTCAGTGATTTTATACGAGAGTTTTGAAGAGCGCTAGATTCAAGGGCAATCCTAGAGCTGAATGAGCTATGCGCCCTCCATTTAAATGAGTAGCCACAATCCCAGATGATGCAATGGTCAGAGGAAAGTTATTGTTTGGGAAAATTTATGCGAGCAGCAAAATGTTTTACTGGTACCTCCTGGTGCATCAAGAAAAAATGGTCTCCCTTTTCAACTTGAAATCTGAGCCATAACTGGCAAATATACCGATCTTTGGACATCAACCAAAAGAACCTCATTTATTGTGACAATTTCTTTCAACTTTTCCAAATCATAGCTTTTTTCTCGCAGACTATCTCTGTCTGCAAAAGGCTGGTCGAACTGGTGCTGGTTAACCTAATTCTATTACAGTTTTACTATTAATAGATATGCACCTTTATTCGAGTGTCAGGAGGACTTTGTTGAATATTTCGGGATGGTTGTATATTTGAATATATATTATGACGTCCTAAGTAGAGATGAGCGTTGTTCTACTCGAACTGTTCGCCAATCTCAAATTCGAGCTGTTTTGGGCGGTGTTCGAGCCGTTCGGCGAACACGAACGATTTGAGAAAAATTCGGCTGTTCGAGGTTATGTTCGATAACTGTTCGTGCACCAAAATCATAACTGGATTTTTTCTCAGTAATGATGAAAATTAATGTTAATACGCAGTTTGAGTGTACAGCGGGGTGGGGGGAGGGGCAGGGGATGGATCTCTGCAGAAATAATGAAGATCTCCATTTTTTTTTCTCTTTCCCACATTTACAGTGGGGAGGTGCAATCTGTCAGCCTATCAGCAGCGCACACACGGAGCGAAGTGCTTTTTTCACACAAGCAAGGGCATGTGTCATTGGCAGTGTATGTCACATGTCCTTGCCCTATAAGACCAAGCCATTTTCCCTGTCACCACCATTTTCTCACTGCTGCAGCTGCGTGTTAGACGGCACTGCTGTTGCTGTGTGCACTATACCTTGTTAATGTCAAGCCAATTTTCGCACAAATCTACAGATAGCTTGGGAGTAGGGAATAGTTGTGATTGCAGTCCTTTTAAGGACTAGGTTACAGCATTTCCTACGACTTTTATCAGGCAGGTCTGTGCTCTTAAATAGATAGATTGTGGGAGTAAAGACTAATTGTAATTGCAGTCCTTTTGAGGACTAGGTTACATCAGGTCCTATCAGTTTTTGCCAGGCAGGTCTGTGCCAGTGCTGTGCAAGTATTTTTCACAGCATTTGGCTGAATCTAGCAAAGCTAATCCTTTTTGGCCTATTGCAGAGTGTGTTAGTCAGTGGAGTAGCCTATCTGTGTTGCAAGATATACCACCTGTGTATAGAATACCAATTTTTTTACTGCACCTAGTGAAGTAAAATCTTTTGGGCATAGCATAATTCTATTAGTCCATCTATACTGACCTCCATCAGGTTGCAAATTGAATATAATTTTTTTCTGCATCTAGCTCTGAAAAAATATTTGGGCTTCTAGCAGTGTGTGGGACTTGTTCTATTAGTCCATCTATACTGACCTCCATCAGGTTGCAAACTGAATATATTTTTTTTCTGCATCTACCTCTGAAAAAATATTGGGCTTCTAGCTGTGTGTGGGACTTGTTCTATTAATCCATCTATACAGACCTCCATCAGGTTGCAAACTGAATATAATTTTTTTTCTGCATCTACCTCTGAAAAAATATTTGGGCTTCTAGCTGTGTGTGGGACTTGTTCTATTAGTCCATCTATACTGACCTCCATCAGGTTGCAAATTAAAAATAATTTTTATCTGCATCCAGCTCTGAAAAAATATTTGGCCTTCTCGCAGTGTGTGGGACTTTCTCTATTAGTCAATCTATACTGACCTCCATCAGGTTGCAAATTAAAAATAATTTTTATCTGCATCTACCTCTGAAAAAATATTTGGGCTTCTAGCTGTGTGTGGGACTTGTTCTATTAGTCCATCTATACTGACCTCCATCAGGTTGCAAACTGAATATAATTTTTTTCTGCATCTAGCTCTGAAAAAATATTTGGCCTTCTAGCAGTGTGTGGGACTTTCTCTATTAGTCCATCTATACTGACCTCCATCAGGTTGCAAATTAAAAATTAATTTTATCTGCATCCAGCTCTGAAAAAATATTTGGCCTTCTAGCAGTGTGTGGGACTTTCTCTATTAGTCCATCTATACTGACCTCCATCAGGTTGCAAATTAAAAAAAAATTTTTGTCTGCATCTAGCTCTGAAAAAATATTTGGCCTTCTAGCAGTGTGTGGGACTTTCTCTATTAGTCCATCTATACTGACCTCCATCAGGTTGCAAACTGAATATATTTTTTTTCTGCATCTACCTCTGAAAAAATATTTGGGCTTCTAGCTGTGTGTGGGACTTTCTCTATTAGTCCATCTATACTGACCTCCATCAGGTTGCAAAATGAATATAATTTTTTTCTGCATCTAACCCAGCCAATAGTTTTGGCCTAATACCACAGTTTGGCCACTCAGCTCTGCTCGGTTCCCATCCATTGTTTTTTTTGTGCAAACAACTCCAGAGTTGTGAATTAGTTAACCACCAAAATGAGTGGAAAAAGGCCTGCTGCTGGTGGAAAGGGGAATAGGCGTGTTGGGAAGGGGAAAAAAGGTTGTGTCCGTGGGGTAGGTGTTAAAGCAACAGTAACATCTGCAGAAGAAAGACCATCTTCCAGCCAAACTAAAATGTCTACTTCTTTTAGCGGACAATGTGATAAGATCGCTTTCTTACGGCCACGCCAATCGCTACAAATTCCAGATGAGGCACAAAAACAGCAGGTGCTTCAACGGATATCAAGTGCTCCTTTAAGTGGGCTCTCCTCCACATCAACTTCAACATCACAAATACTGCAGTCCTCAAAGGTGTCACCCCAATCGCACTTGCTTCCTCACAGCTCCCAAATCTCCAGCTGCCCGTCTGAGTTTGAGGTAGAACAGATGGTTGAGTCTGCAGAGCTGTTTACTCATACTATAGCCTGGGAATCAGAGGTCGACTCCAGCGCTTCTGTGAATCCAGACGAGGAAATGATCTGCACTGATGCCCAGAATCTTTATGAATCGGATCCAGGACCAGACGCAGAAGGTTCTGACCATAATGTAGACCCTCATTCCCAAACTGTAACTCCTGTTGGTGGAGACAATGAGGAAGACGATGATGAGACTCAAATACCTGATTGGAGCGACAACTTTAGTTTTTTGTCAGGGCAGGAACAGGTTGGATCTGAGGACGACGGGTGTGATAACGCACAGGGTGATGATGATGAGGTTGGAGATCCCACTTACTGTCAACCCACAGTCAGCCAAGAGATGAGGTCAGCAGAGGAGGTGGAGGAAGATGCTAGTGACGACGAGATCAGGTTGCGCCTTCCTGGACAGAGACGTAGTACTGGAAGCACGTCAACAACTGCATCCTCAAACACAACTCTGCCTCTCACCACAAGTCGTGGTGGCTCTTCAGGTCGCATGGGTGGTAAGCCTTGCATAGCCTGGGCATTTTTTCAGATCGATAAAGATGACCCAACTCGTGTTATCTGTAACAGTTGTCAGCAAAAGCTAAGTAGAGGCCAAAAAATACATAGTTTGAGTACTTCATGCATGAACCGGCACATGGACATGAAGCATAAGTTGCAGTGGGAAGCTCAGTGTGCTACAATGCGGCCTAGCCGGCCGGGCCAACCACCGTCTGCCATATCTTGTGCATCCGTGGCATCTTCATCCTCTGTGACTGGGGGGACAGCAGTCACACCTGTTTTGGGGCGCAGACCTGCCACCTCTTTACCCGCAACAGCGAGCGTGATTGGCAGGTCATCATTTTCTTTGGAGGTGGTAACACCAGCTGGTGTTGAGCGCTGTCCGACATCGATAGCACCACTTTTGGATCAAGGCAACCTAACATATCCGCCTGCATCTTCCTCACAGACCGGCAGTTTGCCGGGGACACACTTATCAGCCCCGTCTAAGCACAATAGCCAGCCCTTGGTCCCTCAGATGTGGACAAGTAAAAGACCATTTCCTCCTAGCCATGAGAAAGCTAAGAGGTTGAATTTCACCATCTGCAAGCTCTTGGCTACAGAAATGCTGCCTTTCCGCCTGGTGGACACAGAGGATTTTCGAGACCTTATGTCCGTCGCAGTGCCCCAGTACCAGATGCCCAGTCGGCACTACTTCTCAAAGAAAGGTGTGCCTGTGCTCCACCAGCATGTCGCACACAACATCACTGCTTCTTTGAGAAACTCTGTGTGTGACAGGGTGCATTTCACCACAGACACTTGGACGAGTAGGCATGGACAGGGGAGTTACATGTCGCTGACTGGGCACTGGGTAACTATGGTGACAGCAGAAAAAGGGGCTGCTGTCCAAGTCTTGCCCTCCCCACGAGTTGTGCGTCAATCGTTTTTATGTCAAAGTTTCTCCACTGCTTCTGCCTCCTCAACCTCCTCTCGGTCTTCCACCTGCACCCAAAGCCTGTCTGGTCATGCCACAAGCTTTCTAACTGCGCAGAAGGGATCCTGCACACCTCCTTACTATGCTGGCAGTAGGGCTCAACGTCATCAGGCGGTTTTTACTTTGAAATGTCTGGGAAATGTGAGTCACACAGCTCAGGAGTTGTGGTCATCTCTGGAGAACCAATTTCATGAATGGTTGTCTCCAGTGGACCTGAAACCAGGGAAGGCCGTGTGCGACAATGCTGCAAACCTGGGTGCGGCCCTTCGCAAGGGCAATGTCACACACGTGCCTTGTATAGCTCACGTGTTGAACCTGGTTGTCCAGCAATTTTTAGCCCATTATCCCAGACTAGATGGCCTTCTGCAGAGGGCACGGTCGCTGTGTGCTCACTTCCGCCGTTCGCATCCCACAGCTCAGCGACTTACATCTCTACAGAAGTCGTTGGGCCTGCCACTTCACCGGCTAAAATGCGATGTGCCTACCCGGTGGAATTCAACTCTGCACATGTTGCAGCGACTGTGGCAGCACCGACAAGCCCTGGTGCAATACGTTCTGACGTATAGCCTGGGCCAACGAGAACCGGAGGTGGGGCAAATCACTCTGGAGGAGTGGTCTCAGATCAGGGACCTATGCACCCTTCTGCACAGTTTTGAAATGGCGACGAAGATGTTTAGTGCTGACGATGCCATTATCAGCATGACTATTCCGGTGATTTACATGCTGGAGCACATGTTAAACAGAATTTGGAGTCAGGTGGTGGCACAAGAGGAGGTGGAGGAAGTAGAGGAGGAGGAGTTGTATGCGGAAGGGCTAACATCTGCAAGGTCCAGACGGTCGGCAGCACCAAGGCGGCAGGCATGTGATTGTGGGGGAGATGGTTTTACCAGGGCGCATGGTAGCAGCCAAACTAGTGAAGAAGGTGCAGGAGCCCAGGAAGAAGTGGAGGACGAACTGATGGAAGACTCATCAGATGAGGGAGACCTTGATCACATTTCTGTTGTGCGAGGTTGGGGGGAGAGGACAGAGGAAGGAAGCATGATTGTTACCTCGCCACCAACACAACAGGGACTTGGTGCTCCTGGATGCGCAACACACATGAGTGCCTTCTTGCTGCACTACCTGCAACATGACCCTCGAATTGTGATAATTAGAAATAATCCTGACTACTGGGTTGCCACACTGTTAGATCCCCGGTACAAAAGTAAATTTGCAGAAATTTTTCCTGCCATAGAAAGGGATGCACGCATGCAGGAGTATCAGCAGAGACTGTTGCAGAATCTTACATGTGCTTTTCCACAAACCACCAGTGGTGCACGTAGTGAATCTCACAGTTCCAACTTGCCAACCGTGGGACCGTCAAGTGTTCAACACTCAAACCGTAACAGAACCACTGTATCTGCTGGTAACATCAATTTTGCGGAATCATTTCACCACTTTTTTTGCCCATCCTTTGCAAGGCCACAGGAGACAAGAAGTCTGACACATAGTCAACGCCTAGAGACGATGGTACAGGAGTATCTCCAAGTAAACATTGAAGCCATGACTGTGTCACTGGACCCTTGCTCTTTTTGGGCTTCCAATCTGGATAAATGGCCGGAGCTAGCCACTTACGCCTTGGAGATCTTGTCATGCCCCGCAGCCAGCGTTCTGTCTGAACGTGTGTTCAGCGCTGCTGGTGGTGTGCTGACAGATAAGCGCACGCGGCTCTCCACTGATAATGTAGACAGACTCACGTTCATAAAGATGAACAAATCATGGATCCGAAACGACTTTTCTACCACTGTGTCATCCTGGGGAGAGTAAAAGCTTGATGATTGGTTAAAATCACTGTAACGGGTCTGGGAGTCGGAACCTCTGAGCTACTATACAAGGGGGCGATCCTTGTAAGGGAGCGGGTGGCGACCAGGCAGGCAGTCACAACAGGTGACCGGGACAGTCTCTGGAAGAACGGGCAGGAGGTCACGGCAAGTGACCGGGGCAGTCTCTGGATGAACGGGCAGATGGTCACGGCATGTGACCGGGGCAGTCTCTGGGTAAAGGGTTGGTACGACCTGTGGCGGCTGATGGTAGACGTGAGCTCCCAGGTGAGCAGGCGAGAGTCTCTGGATAAACGGGTGGTCACAGCATGTGACGGCGGAGCCTCCAGGAAGACCAACAGACAGGCGGCAGATGAGCGCTCCCAGGTGAGCGGGCAGAAGTCTATGGACAGGCGGGTGGTCACAGCACGTGACGGCAGAGCCTCCAGGTAGGCTAGCAGACAGGCAGCAGATGAGCGCTCCCAGGTGAGCGGGCAGGAGTCACTGGACAGGCAGGTGGTCACAGCACGTGACGGCGGAGCCTCCAGGTAGGCTAGCAGGCAGGTAGCAGATGTGCGCTCCCAGGTGAGCGGGCAAGCTGGTCCATAGACAGACTGACAGGAGTTGGAAGGCAGACCGTCGGACCTCAGGCAAGCAGGCAGGTAGCTGATGTGCGCTCCCAGGTGAGAGGGCAAGCTGGTCCTTAGACAGACTGACAGGAGTTGTAAGGCAGACCGTCGGACCTCAGTCTAGCAGGCAGGTAGCAGAATATCAGGCAGGAATAACACAGCAAGCTGGCAGGAATCTGGCAGGTATCTGGCAGGTAACTGGCAACGGGACCTGAGGGCTGAAGCAGAGTAGTGAACAGTGCAACAACATTGCTCGGGCACCTCCATTTTGGAGGAGGTGCCTTATATATGGTGAAGTCCTCTGGCCATTGGCCGGGGACTCCTTAGGACGGCGCGCGCGGCCCCTTTAAGAGGGAGGGAGAGCGCGCGCGCCCTAAGCACAGTGGCCGGGAAGGAGCGCGCGCTGCCAGCAGAGCGGGAGGAGGACGCCGGGCACGGAGCAGAGAGGTGAGGGGAACAGCATCCCTGCCTAGCAGAGGGCAGGGACGCCGGCGCTACAGTACCCCCCCCTTTAGGCCCCCCCTTTTTTAGGCCAGACAGAAATTTAGGAAGGATAAGAGGGGCATGGATGTTCTCCCGGGGCTCCCACGTTCTCTCCTCAGGACCAAACCCCTTCCAATCTACTAGAAAAAAGGTCTTTACTCTTACCCTTTTGGTGGCAAGAATGTTCTCTACCTCAAACTCGTCCTCAGCAGAAACCGGAGCAGGAGGCGTACCTGTAGACTTGGAAAAAGAGTTAAGTACCACAGGTTTGAGGAGAGATACATGGAAGGAGTTAGGGATCCGTAAGTTGGCCAGGAGTTTCAATTTATAGGCCACCGGGTTGATCTGACTGATGACCTCCAGAGGACCGATGAACCGAGGCCCTAACTTGTAAGAAGGTATCTTGAGTCGGACATATTTAGATGAGAGCCAGACTTTATCTCCAGGACGAAATTGTGGAGGATCCAGGCGTTTTTTGTCAGCATGTCTTTTCATCCGTTCGGACGACTGAAGGAGTGCGGATCGGGTACTCTCCCAAATGGAGGAAAATTTGCTAACGAGAGATTCCGCAGCCGGGTTGTCCACAGAGGTGGAGACAGGAAAAGGAATCCGAGGATGCTGACCGAAGACTACAAAAAACGGGGATTTGGAGGAGGATTCGCTCTCGTGATTGTTATAAGAGAACTCGGCCCATGGTAGGAGATCCACCCAGTCTGAATGATGGGCATTAACGAAGTGCCGGAGGTAACTGGTCAGGTTCTGATTGATCCGCTCCACTTGACCATTGGACTGTGGGTGGTAGGCGGAAGAGAAGTCCAGGGTGACGTCTAGCAGTTTACAAGTGGCTCTCCAGAAGCGTGAGGTGAACTGTACCCCACGATCCGACATGATGTGGAGGGGCAGGCCATGAAGACGAAAGATGTGACGAATAAAGTCTTTAGCTAGCTCGGGTGCAGACGGGAGGCCTGGCAGGGGAACGAAATGAGCCATCTTGGAGAAGCGGTCAGCGACCACCCAAATGACCGTACAACCGGCAGAGACTGGGAGGTCAGTTATAAAGTCCATTGCTATATGCTGCCAGGGGGCAGCAGGTACAGAAAGCGGAAGGAGGCGACCGGCTGGCAGATGTCTCGGAACCTTGTTGCGGGCGCAGGACACACAGGCAGAAACAAAGACTATTACGTCCTTGTGCAGGGTAGGCCACCAGTAGTGCCGGGTAATAAGCTGGAGGGTCTTTTTCTGACCGGCGTGGCCAGCCAGTTTAGACGAGTGACCCCAGTGAAGGATCTTCTCCCGTTCAGGTACTGATACGAACGTCTTTCCGGGAGGGAGAAGATTTAGACTCACGGGAGCCACCTGCATTACTCTGGCGGGATCGATGATGTGTTTCGGATCTTCCTCGAGATCAGACACCACAAAGGATCGAGACAAGGCGTCCACCTTGACGTTTTTGTCAGCCGGGCGAAAATGAAGAACAAAATCAAAGCGAGCAAAAAACAAGGACCACCGGGCTTGGCGCGGGTTAAGTCTCTGGGCATGCTGGAGGTAAGCCAAGTTCTTGTGGTCAGTGTAAATTATTACCGGGTGAAGAGCCCCGTCGAGCAGGTAACGCCACTCCTCCAATGCCAGTTTGATGGCCAATAACTCTCGGTCTCCTATGGAATAATTGCGCTCTGAGGAGGAGAAGAGTTTAGAGAAGAAGCCGCAAGTTACCATCCTCCCGGAAGATGATTTTTGAGTAAGTACCGCTCCGGCTCCAGAGGAGGAGGCGTCAACTTCCAGGAAGAACTGCTTGTTGCCGTCCGGGCGATGCAGCACCGGGGCGGAAGAGAAGGCCTGTTTTAAGGAAAGAAAGGCCTCCTCTGCTTCGGGCGGCCACTCTTTGGGATTAGTACCCTTACGGGTGAGCGCGGAAATTGGGGCAGTCCGGGAAGAGAAGTGTGGTATGAAGAGGCGGTAGTAGTTGGCGAAGCCCAGGAACCGCTGAATGGCCTTCAACCCCTCCGGTCGAGGCCAATTCTCGATGGCAGACAGTTTCTCTGGATCCATTCGTAGGCCGGTCTGAGAAATAATGTAGCCCAAAAATGGAAGCGAGGTCTGCTCAAAGAGGCACTTCTCGTATTTAGCGAAGAGGTGATTCTGCCTGAGCCTGAGCAGGACCTGACGAACGTCCCTCCGGTGAGTCTGGAGATCCGGAGAGAAGACCAAGATGTCGTCCAGGTACACCACTACGCAGGAGTAGAGAAGGTCCCGGAAGATGTCATTGACCAACTCTTGAAAGACGGCAGGAGCGTTACAGAGACCAAAGGGCATTACCAGATATTCATAGTGGCCGTCCCGGGTGTTGAATGCCGTCTTCCATTCATCCCCCTGACGGATACGAACCAGGTTGTACGCCCCACGGAGGTCCAGTTTGGTGAAGATTCTAGCCCCCCTCAGACGATCAAATAACTCCGGAATGAGCGGAAGGGGGTACTTATTCTTCACCGTGATCTGGTTAAGGCCTCTATAGTCTATACAGGGACGGAGAGAGCCGTCCTTCTTTTTGACGAAAAAGAAGCCTGCTCCCGCCGGGGAGCTAGATTTCCGGATGAATCCCCTGGCCAGATTCTCCTCAATATATTCGGACATCGACCGGGTCTCAGCAGCGGATAATGGATAAATACGCCCACGGGGAGGAGTAGTACCGGGTAACAGGTCGATAGGGCAGTCGTATGGTCTATGAGGGGGTAGTGTCTCTGCCTCCTTTTTATTAAAGACATCAGCATAAGACCAATAAGGAATCGGAAGTCCAGGTAGATTAGCTGGGGTAGGAGAAGGACGGACGGGATGGACGGGAACCAGACAGGTCTTATGGCAGTCCTGTCCCCAGCGAAGGACTTCTCCGGTCTGCCAGTCAAGCACGGGTGCATGTCTCTGGAGCCAAGGTAGACCTAGCAAGAGGGCGTGAGAGAGTCCAGGCAGAACATGAAAGGAGATACTCTCAGAATGCAGCATTCCCACCTGCAGAGTAATGGATTCGGTGATGAGTTGGATGGGGCGTGGTAAGAGACCCCCATCCACGGCAGCAACAGACAAGGGTACAGCCAGAGGTTTGGTGGGGATGCGGTATTTCTCTACCAGGGACTGTGAAATAAGATTCCCGGCTGCTCCAGAGTCAAGTTGGGCTAGTTCGAAATAACGGTTCTCCCCGCAGACGATTGAGACTGACAGCAGCAGAGATGGAGAGGATTTATTCTTGTCTAGGTCGACCTCTCTGAGCGAACCTAGACACAGGCGTTTCCCGACCTCTCCAGGCAGGCATGTATCCGGTGCTCCTTACTGCCACAGTAGAAGCAGCTCCCCTCGGCACGGCGTAAGTCCTGACGGGTTTTGACCATCTTGGTCTGGTCGACCTGCATAGGCTCAGGAGAGTGTACCTGGGGAGAGACGGAGGGAGTGACGGGTTTCTGAAAAGTAGGAGCTAGACGTGGAAACCTCCTCTCACGGGTGACCTCTTTGGCACGCTCCTGGAACCGTAGGTCAATCCGGGTGGCAAGAGTTATTAGGTCATCGAGAGTGGTAGGAATGTCCCGACCGGCAAGTTCATCTTTAATACGGCCGGACAGACCCTCCCAGAAGACGGATACCAGAGCGTCGTTATCCCAGGCCAGCTCCGAGGCAAGGGTACGGAACCGTATGGCATATTGGCCCACGGTGAGACTTCCCTGACGGAGGCGTAGCAGTGATGATGCGGATGAGGTCTTCCGTCCGGGTTCGTCGAAGACTTTCCGGAAAGCCGTGAGAAAGGCAGGCAAGTCGGACACCAGGGGGTCTCCTCTCTCCCATAGAGGATTTAGCCAGGCCAGGGCCTCCCCGGTGAGATGGGACATGATGAAGGCAATTTTGGCCCGGTTGGAGTTAAACTGGTGGGACAAGAGTTCAAAGTGCAGGGTGCACTGATTTATGAAGACCCGAGCCTGGGCGGAGTCGCCTCCGAAGCGAGGAGGTGCAGAAAGCCGGGGTCCGGGGTAGGATACCATGGTATTAGTGGGCAGCGGAGCTGCCGGATTGCGAGTCATGGCACTGGCGGAGGTTGCTGGTGGAGCAGTCAGAGTGTCCAGGCGAGAATTGCCATTCCGCAGGTGACCCAGGATGGACTCCTGTTGGGACCTCTGACGGGACAGTTCATGACACAGGTCCGAGAGCGAGGGAGCTTGGGTGCCACCGGGTTCCATGGCCCGAGCAAACTGTAACGGGTCTGGGAGGCGGAACCTCTGAGCTACTATACAAGGGGGCGGTCCTTGTAAGGGAGCGGGTGGCGACCAGGCAGGCAGTCACAGCAGGTGACCGGGACAGTCTCTGGAAGAACGGGCAGGAGGTCACAGCAAGTGACCGGGGCAGTCTCTGGATGAACGGGTAGATGGTCACGGCAAGTGACCGGGGCAGTCTCTGGGTAAAGGGTTGGTACGACCTGTGGCGGCTGATGGTAGACGTGAGCTCCCAGGTGAGCAGGCGAGAGTCTCTGGATAAACGGGTGGTCACAGCATTTGACGGCGGAGCCTCCAGGAAGACCAACAGACAGGCGGCAGATGAGCGCTCCCAGGTGAGCGGGCAGAAGTCTCTGGACAGGCGGGTGGTCACAGCACGTGACGGCAGAGCCTCCAGGTAGGCTAGCAGACAGGCAGCAGATGAGCGCTCCCAGGTGAGCGGGCAGGAGTCACTGGACAGGTAGGTGGTCACAGCACGTGACGGCGGAACCTCCAGGTAGGCTAGCAGGCAGGTAGCAGATGTGCGCTCCCAGGTGAACGGGCAAGCTGGTCCATAGACAGACTGACAGGAGTTGGAAGGCAGACCGTCGGACCTCAGGCAAGCAGGCAGGTAGCTGATGTGCGCTCCCAGGTGAGCGGGCAAGCTGGTCCTTAGACAGACTGACAGGAGTTGTAAGGCAGACCGTCGGACCTCAGGCTAGCAGGCAGGTAGCAGAATATCAGGCAGGAATAAGACAGCAAGCTGGCAGGAATCTGGCAGGTATCTGGCAGGTAACTGGCAACGGGATCTGAGGGCTGAAGCAGAGTAGTGAACAGTGCAACAACATTGCTTGGGCACCTCCATTTTGGAGGAGATGCCTTATATATGGTGAAGTCCTCCGGCCATTGGCCGGGGACTCCTTAGGACGGCGCGTGCGACCCCTTTAAGAGGGAGGGAGAGCGCGCGCGCCCTAAGCACAGTGGCCGGGAAGGAGCGCGCGCTGCCAGCAGAGCGGGAGGAGGACGCCGGGCACGGAGCAGAGAGGTGAGGGGAACAGCGTCCCTGCCTAGCAGAGGGCAGGGACGCCGGCGCTACAATCACCCTACCAACCATTTTAAGCTTTCAAATTACTAATCATGTTTATCTGTATCTTGACTGGAAAATAATTTGGGCTTTGTAGCAGTGTGCAGCACTGATCCTATTAGCCCATCTATACTAAGCTCCACCAGATTTAAAATTAATAATAATTTTTAGCTGCATCTAGCCCGGAAAATAATTTTGGGGCTCCGAGATGCGCAAGACACATAAGTGCCTTCTTGCTGCACTACCTGCAACATGACCCTCATATTGTCAGAATTCGAAGTAATCATGACTACTGGGTTGCCACACTCTTAGATCCCCCAAACTTTTCGATCAACCTTTTCATTTTAATAAAGACCAAAAAAATGGTCATTTTTGAAATTATAAGCATTAGCAGGTTATTAGAAACTGAAATCAAACAGTTTTCAACTCAAAACTTTATTCTAGGTGATGTTACATTTTCACATAGGACCCCTTGTTCGAAAGGAGCTTCTGAACTCTCTCGTCCATTGAATTTGTCAGGTTTTGGATGGTTTCTGCTTCAAATGTTTTGCATGAGGACAGAATACCCTCCCAGAGCTGTTGCTTAGATGTGAACTGCCTCCCGCCATCATAGACACTCCTTTTGATGATGCTCCAGAGGTTCTGAATGGGGTAGAGGTCAGGGGAGCATGGGGGTCACACCATAAGTTTGTCCACTTTTATGCCCATATCAGCCAGAGATGCAGATGTTTTATGTGCAGCATGAGATGGTGCATTATCATGCAAAAAAATGATCTTGCTGTGAAATACATGGTTCTTCTTCTTGAACCATGGCAGGAAGTGCTGTTTGAGAAAATCCACATACATTATGGAGTTCATCTTTAGCGCCTTCAGGGATCCTAAAGGGGCCGACAATCTCTCTCCCCATGATTCCAGCCCAAAACATTACTCCACCTCCTCCTTGTTGGCGCTGTAGCCGTGTTTGCGTGGGGTGTCCATCAACCAGCCATCCTCCACTCCATCCATCTGGACCATCGAGCGCTGCAAGTTTTGAAATCAGTCTTCATGTAATGTTTGGCCCACTGGAGCCGTTTCTGCTTGTGTGAAGTGGATAGAGGAGGTCGACAGGATGGCATATGCACAGCTGCAAACCTCTGAAGGACCCTGCATCTTGTTGTTCGGGGGACGTTGGAGGCACCAGCAGCTTCAAAAACTTGTCTGCTGCTATGACAAGGCTTTTTTGCCACTGCTCTTTTAACCTGACGTAATTGCCTGTAGGAAAGAGTCCTCAATTTGCCCTTATCAGCACGCACACGTGTGTACTGTGAATCAGCTACATACTTCTTGATTGCCAAGACACTTCATCCTGATCATCGCACAATGTTGATTGTAGTCATGCCTTGACCTAAACACTCCACAATTTGTTGCTTCTCAGCAGCCGCACATCCTTTTTCTTTCCCATTTTGGCAGAAAATGTAGGCTGCTTAATAATGTGAGACAGCCTTCTTAAGTAGTCTTGCCTTTCATTGGACACACCTGTCAAACTATTTAGCACAGGTGTCTGCAATTGCTTACAGTGATATAAAGAGCCCTGACACACATCACCATCAATGAGTTTAACTGACAAACAAACAAATTCTTCCCTTATCACTCCTAAACACTTTTTGCATAATAATTTGGAACACAGTGTACATGTGCTTTTCCACAAAACATCAGTGGTTCACGTAGTGAATCTTACAGTTCTAACTTGCCAACCGTGGTCTGTATGGAGTTGTTCAATAAAGGGCCCAAAATTAAGATAACATAGATGGGAGAGGTCTCTATGAATAGGAATTCCTAAGTATTTGATACCCTGTGAGGGCCAGGCAAAGGGAAAGTTGGACTGGATGGAATCCTATATGGATTTTGGGAGGGAGACCTCGAGGGCCTCAGACTTCGCTGCATTGATTTTAAAATTTGACCATGTAACAAAGTGATCTATTTCAGCCATAACAGCATGGATGGATATGTGATTGAGTGATATATACTAGGACATCATCAGCAAATAGAGAGCACTTGTAATCGGTGCCTCCCACCTCAATCCACCTAATATTGGGGTTATGGCGAATTGATGAGAGCAGGTGCTCCATCACTAGGATGTATAAGAGAGGGGACAGAGGACATCCCTGCCTTGTCCCATTGGTGATTGTGAAAGGTGATGAAAATGTTCTGATGCACCCCCTGGGCCTTGGGACACCCGGAGCCGGACCCTTTTTGGTGGATGCTGGTGGTTGTAGTCTTCGTGGCGGCGACCCGGTTCCGTGGCTCAGCGTGGTCAAACCAGTGGCGGAACTATTTATGTGGTTTTGATGTTTAAATGTCCGACTACGCCACCCGTGGATTGCGGTCAGAGTGAACCGCCGCTGCAGGGCAGACCGCTGAGGCTGGTGTTGTGGGTGCAGCAGAGCGTAGCATAACACCCCACGGGAGGAGTATAGCCTCAGGGCAGTGTATGCGGAGGATGGGGGTGATGGTGCAGGTAACGGCTGCCCACGTCGTACTGTGCTCACCTGGTGAGGGGCTCAGACAAATCCCAGATAACTTTGGAGCGCTTCACAGGACCCCCTTTGTGTGTCCTTTGTCTGGCCTTTCTTACCAACCCTTCTGTCCGGCTGCCTCGGGCCTCCTCTTGGTAAACTTGGCGCCAGTTTCCCTGACCCTATGTGCTGCCCGCCTAGCGGGTGTAGCGAGGGGCTGCGCCACATAAAATGTCACAGCCTCCGGTTTCTAGCTGAGGGTCGTTTCCTGCCTCCACTAGTTTCGGGGACCGGTCTCCCCCTTTGGCCTGACCCCTCCATGCAGGTGGATTCGGGCGTGCGGTGGCGACTCGCCCGTCCGCATCCCTGGGATCCCTTCTTTCCTCATTCCTGGAGCCTTCTCCGCTCCTCTTCCTTCCTTCTCCCTCTTCCAGGCCTGGGCCTCTGTTACTAGGCCCGCCTCCGGAGCAGAGCTCATGCAGAGCCCGTGCTCCCTGCCACTTCTGCTCGGACTTCTCTGCACTGAACTAAGATGGTGCCCACCTTTTATACTCCCTTCTCAATGCACCCAGGAACTGCTTCCACCCTGCTCCTGCACTACAGGGTTCCCCTTCCTCAGTGTTCCCTCCCCCCACTCCAGCCAGGGACAGGGACTGTCGTGCCCATCTCAGGGGCATATTGGTCGCCCTGCCCCATGGCATTGTGGTGTAATGCATGCAGGTGTCGGGTCCTGATCCACACTCCATCCTTACCTGAGAGTGAGATATCACACCTCTGGGTGAGGTGCAATACCTCTGTAGCAACCGAGCCCTCAGGGTGCTACAGTTCCATTTATCTTCAGCCTAGGTGACGTATTGCGATACAGGGCCGTGATTTTGGCTATAAAAGGGTCCCCTAGACCCCTACCCCAAGCTTTTTAAGAGAATCATATATGGCGTGCCAGGAGACTCTATGGAATGCTTTCTCAGCATCCAACGAGAGTATCGAATTACAAATTTTTAACTGCATCTAGCCAGGAAATACTTTGTGCCTAGTAGCAGTGTCTGCTAGTCAGCGGATTATCCTGGCTGTTAAGCAAGCTACACCACCTGTAGTTTGGACACTTAATTTTTTCAAAGGAAATGCTTCGGGACCACGGGATACTCAGTGAAGAGCATCAGGAGGCACCCCAAGGCATAGGGGCTGGGACTGGCAGTAGGATGCCTTGCGGTGGACAGCCGAGCTCGATCCTTATAAAAGCTTTTTAACTGCAGCAGCTTTAGTGGACGCTACTGGAGCTGGAATTACGCGGCTGCTGGCATGAGACTTGCCCTCCAATAGATCCTTGTAAATGGATTTAAAGTGTATTCATTCAAATTAGAGAGACAATTTAAATTAAAAAGCTTAGAGCTGCCTCCACCACAGGGGGGCTCGCTCGACCCACCAGCGGACAGGCACCAGTATTGGGAGAGGGGGGCTGGCCGTCAGGGTTCACCGCGGCTCTGGCACAAACCCGGCGACACAGAGGTGGTACGGGCAGGAGCGGACTGAACGTGTCGGCTTCTCACTTTTTGGATTTTAGAAGGGCATGACATGCCTATATCTGTGTCTCCCCCTCCTTTTACTCCTCCACCTCTTTTCTTTTCTCATGACTATATGTACTTGTCACTTTTCCATGTGTTAGTTGTGTCTTCTGAGCAGTTTGTCAGCTTTTGGACACCTTTGAAGGTGTTTTCTATGTGTTTCTATGCGTTTTTGTTTGCCTGCCATTGGTTTTAACGGTGTTCGAAGGTGTTCGACGAACAGTTCGACGAACAGTTCGGCGAACACACGGGTGTTCGACGAACCGAACCGAACTCGAACACTACGGGCGTGGCTCAACACTAGTCCTAAGCATACTCGTGCATATTTCTGGGACTTCCTATAAATGTAGCCAGTAAAGAAACCATGTTGTCATTATTAGCAACAGTATCTCTTAAATGAATGTATTCATCCATTCATATGTTTCCAGCACACACAGAAGTAGCATTTTGTGCTGCCTTTTTTTTAGCCAATTTTCCCTGCTGTTTTAGGAGTCAGAGCCTGGCTTCTACTGTCCACATTAGTCCACTTAAAAAGGCATTTGTTGCCCTACGCAAAGCAGTAGTCCAAACATTTCCTACTGCCTACAACCAAGCAATGCACCAGGCCATTTTAACCACTATTTTGGGGTGTCAGCCTGCCTTCTGTCCATATTAGTCCGCTTAAAAAATCATTGAGTGCCCTGCACAAAGCAGTAGTCCAAATATTTCCTACTGCCTGATACAAATCATGCCCCAGCCCATTTTAACCATTATTTTGGGGTGTCAGCCTGCCTTCTGTCCATGTTAGTCCACTTAAAAAAGTGTTTTGTGCCCTGCACAAAGCAGTAGTCCCAACATTTGGTACTGCCTGCTACAAAGCACGCACCAGACCATTTTAACCACTATTTTGGCTGTGACAACTAGCTTGGCTTGTGCCATCAACATCTGAAAATCTGTCAACAAAACCCAAAATGCCAAAAAAGCCTGTTGTTAAGGGACGTGGACGTGGACGTGGTGTTGTCAGTGGTGAGCAAGAAGGCACTCTGTCAGGTCAGAAGAAGCTTGATGCATCCACTATGTTCCTGGAAAAATTTCCCGGTCTGGAAGGTAAACATGTGTGGAAGCCAGAAGAGCGAGAGCAGATTCTGGCTTGGATAGCAGACAAGGCCTCTACGTATTTGTCAAGCAGCAACAAATCTTCCACAACCACACAGTCTACTGTGGATACACACAAGGCTGGCCCATCCAATCCTGAAGCTGGTTCTCCTTCCTTCCACCATTATCAGTCACAGGAGACATATGACCCCAAGCTTGGCCACTCTGAAAATCTGTTTGGTACGTATCCTTTGGTTCACTCTGGGCTATCACTGTGCAGCATTTAAGAGGGACAAGAGGAGGTGGCATACGTTGATGCTCTCCAGAGGTGGAGGCTAATGATGATGAAACACAGTTGCCATCAGGTCAGCCTACAATGTCAACTGGGAAGGAGGATGAGATGGAAGACGAGGTGGTCGATGATGAGTCCATTGATCCGACCTGGACCTTTGGCATGCATAGCCATGACAGCAACACAGAGGAAGATGGATATGTAGCACCAACACAGGCACCAACGGGTCGTGGTTTGCCCAGAGTGAGAACTGGGTCAACTGTTCCCAAGAGCACCCCCGCTGTGCACCAAAAAAGGGCAAGGGGGCGTTCAGCTGCTGTGTGGAATTTTTTTTCTCAAAGTCCTTCAGAGAAAAACATTGTAATCGGTAGCATCTGACATACCAAGTTGAGCAGAGGCCAGGGCAGAGGCAACCTAAGCACTACCAGTATGCAAAACCACATGGCAGCCAAGCACCCCAGTAGGTGGGCGGAAAACCAGGGTACCAAATCCGTGTCTGCAGGTCAAACCAATGCCATGTTGCCTGGGCTATGTCCTTCAGAATCTGCTGTTCAGCAAGCAGGCGCTCATACCTTCTGCCCACAAGCTGCGGTTGATCACACACAACAAACATCAACCACATCCACTTCCTTGTCCCAGCAAAGCGTCCAATTGTCCATACCTGAGAACTTGGAAAGAAAGCTTAAATACCCAGCCACGCACCCACAGGCACAATAACTAAACTCGCAGATTGCCAAATTGCTAGCTGTGGAGATGTTGCCGTTTAGGCTTGTGGGAACACAGTCTTTCCATGATCTCTTGGCTGTGGCTGCCCCATAATACAGTGTTCCCAGCCGTCACTATTTTGCCCGGTGTGCCATCCCTGCGTTACACAAGCACGTGTTAAACAATCTGAACCGTGCTCTCACCAACGCTGTAACCGGGAAGGTCCACCTAACAACAGACATCTGGACAAGTTGTTGTGGACAGGGACGATACATTTCTGTCACTGCACACTGGATGAACCTGGTGGAGGGTGGGACAAAGGCGCAAACGGGAACATCACACATCCTACCCAAGCCAAGAATAGCAGGCCCAACTTCAGTCAGGGTTTCCGCCTCTTCATATTCCACTTCCTTTCTCCCCTCCTCCTGCTCCTCATCCTCTGCTGAATTACCCTCCCCATCACTGCCAAGCTGGGACCTGTGCAGCAGTTCATCGACAAAGTGGCAACATGCTTTGCTGAAGCTGTTCTGATCAAGCTTTAAAACAACAGACCGATCAGTTGCTCTCCCCGCTGCACCTCCAACCCGGTCTGGTCATCTGCGATAATGAGCGTAACCTGGTGGCAGCTTTAAAGGTCGGCAAGCTGGAACACGTGCCATGCATGGCTCATGTGCTGAACTTAGTTGTTCCAAAATTTCTGAAAACTTACCATGACTTGCCGTACCTACTTGAGAAGGGGCATCGTATTAGTGCCCATTTCTGCCATTCCTATACTGCAAAAGTGCTTGAATTTGCCAAGTCACCAACTCATTTGCGACCTGCCCACGAGGTGGAACTCCACCTGTCATATGTTGACGAAGATTAGTGAACAGCAAAGGGCAGTAGCTGAATATCAGCTTCAGCATGCCCGTCAGACTTAGAGTCAGCAACCACACATAACAAATATCAAGTGGGTGTGGATCGCTGACATTTGTAGGGTTCTTGAGAGCTTTGAGTACTGCACCAACCTCGTGAGCGGTGATCAGGCTATTATCAGTGTAACCATCCCGCTGCTGCGTCACTGCATAATCTCAAAGAGGAAGCTTTGAGTGCCCAGCATGTTGGTATGGAGCCCGATTTCCCAATGGGTGTTACTACCCAGCCCAGCCAATATTCTGAGGCAACAATGGGTGATGAGAAGAATATGAGGGAGAGGACTTGTTTTTCTGTGCTACTGATGTGACTCGTAATGCTACAGAGGGGACACCCAACCCAAGCTTCATGTCTGTCCAGGCTGGATGGGCTGGAGAGGAGGATGAGGAGGTGAAGTAGGAGGAGGAGGTGAGTCAGCATGAGGAGAGGATGGGTACTTTTTCTTCTGTTGGGCACACAGAACATTTGCTATTTTGCAGCTTGGCCCACATGGCACAGTTCATGTGTAAGTGTCTGGGGCAAGATCCTCGCGTGATACACATTTTATCCAACAACCTATACTGGTTGGCCATCTTTCTTTATCCACGGTACAAGGAGAAATTTCCTTCTCTCCTTTTGGAGTCACCAAAGAGTTTTTCAATGTAATCATTCAAGAAGGCCGTTGTAGATCAGTTGCTGAAAACATCACCATCAGACAATTCTGGTGGCAGGTGTACCGACTCTTTTCAACACCAAAGGATAATGGGGAGAGATATGAACACCAGCTGCAGCAGAGGTGGGGGGAAAATGTGCACAAATTGGGCAATTTTCAATAAGCCAGCACAACAGCAAGGGCTATCTGTGCCTATAACAATGCCAAGGAGGGATAACTTGCAGAACATGGTCAAGGGGTACTTAAGTGACCATACGTGAGTCCTTTCTGACATTTCAGTTCCCTTTAATTCTTGGATGTCTAAGCTGAATACTTGGCACGACCTCTCCTTATATGCCTTGGAGGTGCTGGCCTGCCCGGCTGTTAGTGTAGTGTCTGAGCGCTTTTTCCATTCCGCTCCAGGGAAAATGCAGACAGACTTACTCTAATGAAATTCAACAAGGATTGGATTTCTCCATAGTTTGTAATCCCGTCAGATGACAGCAGCCAACCAAAATTCACCAAAAATGCAGTTTTATGCTACTGCTGTTAACGTCTCCCCTTTCCCATAAAAACCCGTTTCCTTCCTTCGTCAACCGTGACTCAGCCCATAGGGATAATTTTTTACAAACCCTATGCACATTGTGCAGTGGACAAACCAGGACAGTATTCCTACTCCTGCCTAGCTACTATTTGTGATTGGAGGCCCTTGGGATGGTGGCTACCTACATCAACCATGACTCAGCACATAGGGCTTATTTTTACAAACCCTATGCACATTGTACAGTGGACAAATCTGGAATGTATAGTGGTTCTACCAAACTTATATTTGTCATTGGAGGCCCTTGTCACAGGTTGTGCCACATTGTGATTGAGATAGGGGATACATATTCAATAGAAATTTACACTGACTTTTGATGACCGACTGATGGACCTCTGAAAACTTGAATTGAGGGCCACAACTACTACAGTACTCCAACGTAGATAATGTTTGACAAGGGAGGCCCTTGTCATGGAATCTCCCTGCACTTATGACACAGCCCCCAGGAGTGAATTTTTTAAATACGATGCACATTCTGCACTGGACCAAGTAGTACAGTATCAAGAAGTCTTCTCTTCCTATATAATTTGGGGAATATTGACAATCAAAATCTCTGAGCCATTTGGAGAAGCTTCTCCAACTTATCCTGGAGGGGGGCACCATATTTCCTTTGTCCTTTGACTTGCACAAGGGATATATTTGAACTCGTCAACCGGTTGACTAGTGCAGCTTTATTTTTCCGGTTCACAGAGTTCAGCCATACCTGAGGATCGGAGGCCGCACTCACTGCTACCTTCTAGCTCTCCATGTCTTTTGGCCTTTTTCTCTGTAGTCTCTGCCCTTAAATGATTTAAATAATAGAGTGAGGGCACTACAATATGAATAAGTGAGGGCACTGTCAAATGTATTGCACACAAGAGGGATCTCCAAAATCTCTAGAGGAGGGCACTTCAAAATGTATGTTACAGGGCCACACGAGGACTCTCACAAAACTCAGCTTTCCTGCCTACTGCATGGGCCTCTGTACATTTGAATTTAGGGCCGCAGTATCACATGGTGGTGGAGGAGGAGGAGGAGGAGGGTTAAGCCCAACGCTACAATGGGCGCATTGTAAACTGCTATTGAATATGTATTCCACTAGCTGAGTGTCAATGATGGAGGGACCGCCCAAATGTCTAAGTAACAGCTGTCCCTCCAAAACTCATGTTACAGAGCCATCTGAGGCCTCTCAGGTCAAAGATCAACATACCTAGTGATACATTCTAGCTGTGATTGTAAAGTGCTGTGGAAAAAAAAAAGATGAATGACAGAGGGAACAAAAAAATGTATAGGTCAGGGCCCTCCCAATTGTAAAAGACGAAAAGAAGCCACAACAGTATGTGTGAACAAAGGCTTAAAGGGATATTTTTTTGGTTTCTCTCGTTTATTTGTGCAGGAAAACCTGTTTCTTAACTTTTTTGGACTGTTAAATGCAATTTAGGTTAGGTTAGGTTTGGTAGTTGTTCTTGTGTGTCTGTGAAAGTGATGTAATACTGCGACAAACTTATTCCCAGAAACCATATGTGAGTCAATGCATGCAGGAAGATTCTCCAGGCTCTTCCCATTCTGTTTCATCACTTTCCAATCCATTTCAGTCATTTCCTCAGGCCCCCAGATCCCTTTGTAGGGTCCAGCAGAAAATTACTCGCATTTCCCGTTGACTTACATTGTTCTCGCTATTCGGAACCAATACACGTTTATTACAAAGTACTCGTTACGAGCATAGCGATTACGAATATTACGGTACTCGCTCATCACTAGTTAGAATCTAACAGGCCCTTAAGTTTAATACTGTGCAGGATTGAATTCTTGTCCAGTATACAGTACATTAGGGACCAAGAAGAACCAATGGATTTTTTTAGTCTAAAAAAAATTCCTATTTTTGGGAGCAATTACTGGTTTGTTGTTATAATTACTTTGTGCAGGGAACAGTTTGTTCCTAGTAGGAGTACAAAATGCAATATGATGAACAGGTAGGAGATGTGCAGCTGTGTAGTTGCACTAATAGTGACAGAAATACAGGGTTGAACATTAGGGCTGCAGAACTCATATGCAAATCAGGTTACATGTGCCCTGAGGGCGTGTCCTGGGGTCAAGCTGAAATTGTGCCCCAACAAACACCCACATCTTGTCACTCGACCTTCCTGTCCAAATTACTAGGGGACCGCAGTTCACTATTGAACCCACAGCAGTGTCAAAAGGTCGTTGGTTGGATAGCAGATAATGCTTCCAGTCACTTAGCCACCACCACCAGCCTGAGTCTGGACTGCATATTACTCCCCCTGATTCCTCCTTCCTCCCTCCATGTCAAGTGCCCAGAGATCCTACACTTGGACACTCAGAAGAGCTGTTCACTTTTCCATTTGTAAACTCGGGGGTCTCACCCGGCCAGCTTCAAGCGAGTCAAGAGGAGAATACGTGTAGCGATGCCCAAATATTGGAGCAGCCACGGTCACACAAAGGCAATGGTGGGAAAGTGCAATTACTATAGCAAGAGGTGGATGATGATCATTAGACACAATTGCCAAAAAGTCAGGAGGAGGACCAGAGAGCGGAAGTGGAAGACGAGGTGGTGGATGATATAGTAACTGAATCAGGGAGAGGTGCTGCTGAGCTAGGGAGAGATTTGCTTGTTTCCAGTTAGTGTAGGTGTACCAAACTATATTAGAGACACATATCCATCTCAACAAACAATCCTTCTGAGGACTAATCCAGCTGCAGAGATATCAGTCAGGCAGTGTATATAGGCAGGCAGGGTATATAGCAGACTGCACTGCACATAGCACAAGAGGCTTTTGTCTGCTGCTGCTGTTAGATATTTCTAGAAATAAGCCAAGGTCTCAGGGGCCAGGAGTAACTTTTTTTGGATCTTAATCCTCATTATTAACTTAAAAAGCAATCCAGAGAACACCGTTGTACTGCTCCATTTGCTTGTTGACACAGAAGAATACAGCCAGGTACTTTCCATATTACAGTGCTAAAAATCCAACTATTTGGAGTGTGGTTTGTCCGTCACATGGATCACATATAATTGCGCTGAAAATACTACTATTTCTGGTATCCATTCAAAATTTGTTTCAGTGTGTCAGTGAAGCAATTGACACCAGTTTGCTGTTCAATATAGTTAACTACAGGCCAGATATTTAAAATTGTGGTTTGTCCATCACACGGATCACATATAACTTCGCTCCAAATTCAGCCATTTGTAGTGAGAGTAAAAGATATTGTCCTCCATTTAAAATGGGCAAGGCTCGTGGCAAGACACGGGGAACTGGATGTGATGGTGATGGTGTATGTAGAGGCCGAGGCCGTGGGCAAGCTGAAATTGTGCCACAACACACACCCACATCTTCTCACCTGACCTTCCTGTCCCAATTCCTAGGGGACTGCAGCACACCACTATTGAACCCAGAGCAGTGTCAAAAGGTTGTTGGTTGGATAGCAGATAATGTTTCCAGTCACTTTGCCACCACCACCACCAGCCTGTCTACCACACGGTCAAGTTTCAGTAGCCGTGAGTCTGGACTGCATATTCCTCACCATCTCCTTCCCCCCCACCTTTCCGAGTGCACGGAGAAAACTGATCCCACACTTGGACACTCCGAAGAGCTGTTCACTTTTCCATTTATATATTCAGGCCTCTCGCCCAGTCCACTTGAAGCGGGGCAAGAGGAGATCACATGTATCGATGCCCAAATATTTGAGCACCCATGGTCACACAAAGGCGACGGTGGTAAAGTGTCACAAGAGGTGAACGATGAGGAGACACAATTGCCAGAAAGTCAGGAGGAGGACCAGGGTGGTGGATGATATAGTAACTGACCCAACCTGGCAAGAGGACATGCAGAGTGAGGACAGCAGCACACAGGGGGAGGGAAGCAGAGCTCCCCAACAGGCAGGAAGAAGCAGTGTGGTGTTCCCCGTAAGTGTGGATACATATCCTCTGGACGCACCCTGAAGAAGGCAATGCCAAAACGCGCGTTGGGGAGGACGCGGGGTCCATGTGTGGAAGTCCATAGAGTACAGTCCTCTGTCCAGGTATATACTCTTGCTTAGATATGTATCCACACTTATTCTGTGTTACTATTAGGTGATCTCTTCATGTTGTGTTCATCCACATATATACACAATGACCTAATATTCCCAAGTGCCTTAAGTAATATAGACCTTACCTTTGGAGCTTATGGGATTTCAGCATGATGGCACTGGATAATAGACACTGAGCTACGGGACATTAGTTAAATATATTTTTGTGGGCTTCTTTTCATTATGGACCGTGTTGATCCTACTTATGATGGATTTTTAACAATATATGTATCTGCACCTCTCATACTAGATGTCTATTTCTGATTTTAATGAAATTATAAATAAAGGTTAATTTTTATTATGAACACTTTTTGGGCTGTGTTTGATCGCATGTTTTTTCTTCAATTGAATCCTTATGTATAGCGTTCTTCCCGTACATACATCATTGGGTGCAAGCTAGTTAGCTTTAAGTCTAGAACATTATGCACCTGTTGAGAAATTTATCTTGTTTTATGTCCATGTGAATAATGATTTGCTATATATGCCATTTGTTACTGTAGGTACCTTCATTGGTTTACTTCTCCTTTATGTTTTTTAAAAAGAAATGTTAAATAATTTAATAAAATTTAGAATTTTGTATAAAATGTGCATTTATACTTCCTTGAGTTGATTGGATGTGTTCTGAAACAGAAGTATTGCACCTAATAGGCCCCCTCGTATTTGGATGACCACTGAATGAAAGCAGCGTAACATAAACTTAAATCCAGTGTCTTTTTTTGTGAGGTGTATTCCCAAGCACCTTTTCACACCCACACATGGGTATACACTTCCTGATTTTGGCTATTTGCTCTTGTCCTCCTCCTTCTCCTCATCCTCATCCTCCACCACCATCATAAGGGTAACCGTGGTCCATGATGCAACACCCACATAATTTTTTTAAAGGGTGTTTATGATGCCAGTAAAAAAAATGTTTTATACAGTATGTTCATGTATACCCCCCAGGGGTAAATGTTTATCAGCCCATACAGTTAGTGCATGGGCATTACAAGTATGGGAGACCTTTCTAATGGGAACATTTTTTTATGAGGCCCTTCTCCACTTCTCTTCCAAGGGGCATTGGAGTGCCTACCAATTTTTGGCAGCCCTTGCATTCACTGCATAGGCCAACACTATGGGAGACCCACTTCCTAATAGTGGGAACATTTTTTCATGAGGCCCCCTACGTCTCTTCCAAGGGGCATTGGGGTGACTCCAAATTATTCGCAACTCTTGCATTCACTGCATAGGCCAACACATTGGGAAACTCACTTCCTAATAATGGGAACATTGTTTTCAGGAGGTCCTCTGACCTTCACGTCTCTTCCAAGGGGTATTGGAGTGCCTCCAAATTATTGGCAACTCTTGCATTCACTGCATAGGCCAACACTATGGGAGACCCACTTCCTAATAATGGGAACATTGTTTTCAGGAGGCCCTCCTCTAAGTCTCTTCAAAGGGGTATTGGGGTACATCCAAATTTTCAATGTGGTAATGGGGTGCATCCCACTCACTGCATACACAATAACAGTATAGGAGACCTACTCTTTAGTAATGGGAGCAACAAAGCATAGCTGGCTGATGGCTCTCTAAGAATAGTGAAGGCTGACTGCTGGCCCTTTAAGAATAGTAAAGGCCGCCTGGTGACCCTATAAAAATATGCTTTGTGACTTTCAGAGTCCCTCCTTCATAAATGAGGTTGTAAAATGTTAAAATGACATCTCCCGGTGAATGCATTTGTCACGGTTGAAAGCAATGCAAAAGTGCAAAAACGCATCAAAAACGCTACGTGTCAACATAGCCCAGGTGTGTATGAGTATTTTTTGTTTTGGTTGTTTATTTTGCCTTACATACAAGTCATTACCCTGGAAAGGATGTTCGTTATTATATTTCCCAGAAAAATCCATTTTTGTTTAGTTTTTTGCATGTTTTATTCTGAGTCCGTAAATGTGGCGTAATATCTCTGACAACGTTGTTGACAGCAGTGATCTGGGAGTCATAAATGCTTCCAGGGGTCTTCCCCATGCTGTTCCAATGCCATTTGAGCGTTGTTCCCATCGACATGGCAACTTTTAAGCCCTCCGTAGAGCCGCCTAAAAAATGCTTGAGTTTCCCATAGACTTACATTGGGCTCATTGCTCTGGTCGAGCACCCGAGTTTTCCAATGTGCTTGACCCGAGCAATGATCACCAGAGCATTTTAGTGCTTGCCCATCACTATTAACTGTTCATAATTCTCCCCAACTTCACTGAAGCTTAATGCTACCTCTACCATGCTTCGCTGAGTGTATGAGTTCTTTTGGTGTTGCGCAGTCTTGATTTGTACCAAAAATATCTTTTGTTCCAAATGTTTAACCTTGGAGTCATCAGAACATAACACATTTCCCCATGTGCTTTTGTCTGACTTAATATAGGCTTTGGCAAAACATAGCCAGATTAAAATATATATTTTTTTTTTTAAGAAAAGACTTTAATCTTGTCATTCAATCCCACAGTCCAAACATCTGAAGAATATGAGAGATTATTGTCACATGCAGTTTGCAACCGGTATTTGCAGAGATTCTTGCAGCTTCTTCAATGTTTCCCTATATGTTTGATAAATTTTCTTTTTGTTTTTTTCATCAATTTTTGTGGGACATCCAGTTCTAGGTAATGTCACCTAGAAGTTCCAAATTTAAGATACTTCTTGATGGCATCTTTTCAGTGTTCCATGGTATGTTTAGTACCTTAGACTTGTTTACCCTTCTCCTGACTGATCTTTAAACAATAAGATCCCTTTGTTGTGTTGCAAGCTGTTTAAGGATCATAGATTTTGATGTAAAATTTTCATGTTATACATCAAAATGATTTATCATTTCTGTCCAAGCCTATTTCATGAGTTTAATTTTTTTTTAAATTCTGTGGAAGCAGGGTTGAAAAGCAATGTCGGACTTTCATTTGTTCATTTTCATAGACTTTTAATTTATCATTACTCTTGTCAGATTCAAGTTATTTCTGTGACCATTGTGTTTTTTTTTTCCATTAAACAAGGAGTACCAACAATTTTGACCATGTGTATATATATATATTGAGAGATAGAATATCCATTGAAGATAGGTCGCAGCTGGGTCTTCCAGCAAGACAATGACCCAAAACATACAGCCATGGCAACAAAGGAGTGGTTCAAAAAGAGGCACTGTAAGGTCATGGAGTGTCCTTAATCCCATAGAAAATGTAAAAGAGGGAGTTGAAGCACCGAATTGCCAAGCAAAAGCCTCAAAATCTTAATGATTTAGAGTTGATCTGCAAAAAGGAGTGGACATAAATTCCTTCAAACATGTGCGCAAACCTCACCATCAACTACAAAAAACGTCTGACTGCCGTGCTTGCCAACAAGGGTTTTGCCACCAAGTATTAAGTGTTGTTTGCCGGAAGGATCAAATACTTATTTTTCACTGCAAAATGCAAAAAAATTTATCTAATTTATACAATGTGATTTTCTTGATTTTCTTAAAATTATAGACTGTTCATGTCTTTGTCAGTGGGCACACTTACAAAAACAGCAAGGGATCAAATACTTATTTCCCCCACTGTATATATATATATATATATATATACACACATATAATTATGCTACAGTAAAATTATAACATGTTTATTTGCACTATATTAAGCAACATTGCCCTCATATATATTATTTAAATTCAAAATATTGCATTTGCTATAATAAACATGGCATTTAAGGGTTTTAACTATGGATTGCGCTGTGTCAATGTTTTTCTTGCATACAGAAAAAATATATGCCTATAAAAACAGTTAAATTGGAAAATATCAAAGATATATTTATATTGGTGAAATCAACAAGATACATTCTTGTATGTGAGTACAACTAGACATAAATAAATGGCTCAGGTCAACAGAATAAGTAATACTTTGTATGCATACTGTAGTAGAGTGTGCACAGACTGGATCTATCTTTCATTGCCGTAGTCAATATCTTATCTAAAGTGATTAATTGATGTTTTCTGCTTTCACGTTGTTTCATGGTTTTAATTAATATACATACTGTTTTCATTTATATTTGCTTTTTTGGTAAATCATAACTTTACTTCAGTTTCTTTAGTTTTACTAAATTTTAAGAGATTGTGTAGATAAAAATTATACTCTCAATTCCAAAAAGTTGGTACGTGGTGTAAAATATAAAGAAAACAAGAATGTAGTAATTTGGAAATCTCTAAAAGCCATATATTATTCATAACAGACTATTAGAACACATATTAGAAGTTAAAAGTTAAACATTTTTTCATTTTATTTAAAAAATGAACTCATTTTAGAAACTGATGGCAGAAATATATTTGAAAAAGTTGGAACAGGATTAAAAAAAGATTGGGAAAGTAAGTGGTACTTAAAAAAACAGATGGAGGGTCGAGTCACATGACAGAGTCGAAAAAGAATATATTAGAGGGGTATTGTATTTCAAAAACAAAAATGTTCAGAGGTTCTTCAATAGAGATGAGCAGTGTTCGACTAGAACTGTTCGCCAATCTCAAATTCGAGCTGTTTTGGGTGGTGTTCGAGTCGTTTGACGAACGCAAACGATTTGCAAAAAATTCGGCTGTTCAAGATTATGTTCGATAACTGTTCTTGCACGAAAAGCGTAACTGGATTTTTTCACATCATGCAGGGATTGTCTGCCACTCACTGTAATGCCACTGCCATGGTGGTTGCGGCATTACAGTGGTTGCCCAAATCAATGGGAACAGTGCTCACAGTGAAAGACGAAAAGCCGGCAATTCAGCAGCACCCAGGTACCGACAATTTAGAACAGAAAGAATAGAGCATCACACATAGATTAGATAGATAGAAACATGTCAGTCACATATATAAGAAGTACAGTGACAGTGTTGGTTACTGTACTTGTCATTTAGTGTTAAAGGATTTATTTAAAAAAATAATAGTGTTTTCATGCACCGTCTCTTTATAAAAGCCGGCTGGCAATTCAGCATCAGTACCCGACAATTTAAAATAGAAAGAATAGAGCATTACACATAGGTTAGATAGATAGAAACATGTCAGTCACACATATAAGAAGTGCAGTGATAGTGTTGATTACTGTACTTGTCATTTAGTGTTAAAATAAAGGATTTATTAAAAAAAAAATTGGCGTGGGGTTCCCCGTAATTTTAGTCTCTAGTGGAGGTTAAGCAGACGGTTGGGGCAGATGTTTGAAGCCTGGGAAGGGGGTAATACCCACGGAGCTTCCCAGGCTACTAATATCAGCCCCCAGCTCAATACCTAGCCTTTACTAGCTATTAAAATGGGTGACCCCCAAAAAAATGACGTGGGGTCCCCCCTATTTTAATAGCTAGCACAGGCTAGGCAGACAGATGGGGGCTGATTTTAATAGCCCAGGAAGGGTGCCATGAATATTGGCCCCCTCCCAGGCTAGAAACACCAGCCGTCTGCCGCCCCAGAAATGGCGCATCCATAGGATGCGCCAGTTCTGGCACTTAGCCTCTCTCTGCCCACTGCCCTGTAGCGGTGGCAGTGGGGTAATAGGGCTGGGGTTGATGTCAGCTTATAATTCCAGCTGACATCAAGCCCAGGTTAGTAATGTAGAGGCGTCTATAAGACACCCCCATTACTAACCCCATAGTCAAAGTTAAGAAAAAACCACAAACACCCAGAATAAAGTCCTTTAATTGAAATAAACACACAATTCTTTATGGTTCTAAATTAAACCATACTTACCATCACGCCCATTCCAGCTGAATCCAATGTGTTCTGCAATAAAAGTAAAATAATAAACCACCATCATCCTTACCTTTCCATGGTTCCCACGATGGCTCCAGCTCTGCTACATTCACATGACAGGCTGGAATGCAGCTGAAAGCTGCCATCCAGCATGCCATGCAGGCAGACACTGAGAAGCGCAGGCATGCTTGCGCTCCTCAGTGTCTGGCTGTGACGGCATCCAGATGAGCCGAGGTCATGTCCAATGAACTCAGCTCACCTCATGTACGTCACTGACAGCGTGGGAAAATTCTCCTGCGCTTACAGTGAGCGTGAGAGAATTCTCCTGCTGAAGCGCTGAGTGCAGGAGAATTTTCTCACGCTATCAGTTACGTGCATGAGGTGAGCTCATGTCCAATGAACTCAGCTCACCTCATGCACGTCACTGACAACGTGGGAAAATTCTCCTGTGCTCAGCGCTTCAGCAGGAGAATTCTCCCATGCTGGGATGGCATTGAGATGACAGGCTGGATGGCAGCTGAACGCTGCCATCCAGCTTGTCATCCATCAGAGACACTGCAGAGCGCAAGCATGCCAAAGTCCAACCCTTCCACTGGTCCACCTTTTAAGCGGCAATCTTCAGCCTGCCCTCCCAATTTAGCTGGGGGTAATCACCCGGGCCGAAATTGATGCCTAAGATCTTAGCTGTTGGTTGAGGTTCTGGGAGGGTGTCCGGGAGACCAAAACTACGGTCTCCCCCTCCCAGCCAGAGACTTTCACACTTCCCCTGGTTGATCTTAGACCCAGATGCCTCCGAGTAGCGGTCAACCTCAGACATCACCCAGTCCGCCTCCTCTTTTGAGGATGCAAACAAGGAGACATCATCGGCATATGCCACTGCCCTCAAGGTGGCCTCCGGAGCCGCCTGGTCCATCCGGACTCCTGCCAACGGTCCACCCTCGATCCTCCTTAAAAAGGGGTCGATGGCGAACACGTATAACAGCGGGTTCAACGGACAGCCCTGGCGAACCCCAGATTGCACCTCAAAAGGGCGGCCAGACCAACCATTCACCAGCGGGAAAGTCTCAGCCCCTGCATTCAATGCCTTTAACCAATTTACGAACCCCCCGGGCAGACCGTACCTCAAAAGGACAGACCAGAGGTAGTCGTGGTTCACCTGATCAAAAGCCTTTGCCTGATCTAGGGACAGCAGAAACCCCTTCCAGAGTCCAGCCCTACCCTGCTCCACTGCCTCCTGGACACCGAGTACAGCACTAAATGTGCTGCGGCCTGGAACAGAGCAATGCTGGGACCCGGAAAGGAGCCGGGGTGCAAATTTCACCAACCGATTAAAGAGCACCCTTGCCAGAACCTTCCGGTCCGTATTGAGAAGCGCTATGGGACGCCAGTTCTCAATACGGGACGAGTCCTTACCCTTTGACAGGATAATCAGGGCAGACCTCCTCATTGAACGGGGAAGAGCACCCGAGGAAAGGCACTCGTTGAACACCTCCGTCAAGAGGGGGACCAAGGAGTCCCTAAAGGTCTTCTAAAATTCAGACGTTAAGCCGTCTGGACCTGGCGATTTCTTGAGCCGAAGCCCATCAATGGCCAGTCTCACTTCCTCTCCCCTGATTGCCTCAGTCAAAGCGCTGAGAGAGGGGTCATCCCCTGGCTCAGGAACGTCTTCGGCCAGGAAAGTCGACGTCACGTCTCGATCTAGTTCCGTCTTTCCCAAGAGGCGTGAGTAGAACGACCTGACGACTTCCAGGATCCCTGATTTGGATCTGTTCAGGGAACCTGTACTATTGATCAGGCCAGTCACTACTTTACGATTCACTGACATCTTACAGTTTCTGTAGGGGTCAGGCGAGCGGTACTTCCCGAAATCCCTCTCAAAAACCAAAGATGTGTGTCTATCATACTGACTCCTCCTAAGCAAAGACTTCACTCTGGAGATCTCCTCACGGTCACCTCCAGTCGAGACGAGCTGTTTGAGTTTCCTCCTCACGCTCTGGTACAGGCGGTACCTGCTCAGGCTCCTGAGGCTAGAGAGCTGGCGGAAGAAACTCGCAACCCGATCTTTGAACATCTCCCACCACTCAGACTTAGTGCTACACAGATCCAACAGCGGTACCTGGCTCTTAAGAAAATCCTCAAAGGATTGTCTCACCTCCGCTTCTTCCAGCAGTGATGAATTCAGCTTCCATAGTCCTCTCCCCATCCGGGGGGTTTCTGAAACATTCAAGGAAAAGAAAATTTGACAGTGATCGGAGAATTCCACCTCCACAGCGGACACTGCTGAAGAGACGGCCTCCTCCTTTAAAAAAAACCTGTCTATTCTAGACCTACAACTACCCCTATAATAGGTGAAACCACTGTGACCTGGGGAGTGCCGGATGTGGACATCCACCAGGCGAGCATCACTAGCTATGCTATTCAGAGTCACGCTTTCATAAGCCAGCCGGCCATTGGAGCCTCCCCGGTCACGTAATCTTGTGACGGTGTTGAAGTCCCCTCCAAAGACCACCTGCCGACTCGTAAAAAGATAGGGCTTGATCTTCAGGAGGAGACATTTGCGGTCCCACTTTGATTGGGGACCGTAGATGTTTATGAGCCGAAGCTCCTGTCCCCCCATGAAGACGTCTAAAGCCAAGCACCTTCCCATTTCTACTTCGATAACCCTCCGGCATTCTACCGCTGTGGTCTTAAAAAGGACCGCCACCCCGCTATACGGCTCGGCCGCAAGAGACCAGTATGAGGGCCCACACCTCCACTCACTCCTTGCCTTGTGAATGGCCCCCATGTCCGTTAGTCTGGTCTCCTGCAAAAATAAAATTTCAGCCTCAAACCGGGTGAGAAAATCAAAGGCCGTAAATCTAGCCGCATCTGATTTTATGCTGGCAACATTAATGGACGCCAGCGTCAACGGGGTGGGTGCAGCCATTGGGTGATCGAATTAGATGGCTTTCTTCTTCCCTCCACCCCCCCTCACCGTCCGACAAAGACCCCTTGCTGTCACGCTCACGGCGTTTGAGGGACACTGTCATATCCATAGAACCCCCCTCCCCTTTCTACCTCACCCCCAGGTTCAGGGACAGTCCCTCCCCCAGTGGAAGATGGTATACCCCCTGAGGGAAGGATTTCGCCGTCCCCCACAGGCCCCTCAGGTGGCTCCCCCAGCTCTTTGCCCTCGACCCCCGCCACATCAGGGTCCTCGAGGACTCCAAACCGGTTGGAGACAGAGATCAGAGGGGAGATCGTGGAGCCTTCCGCCGGCACCTTGCTGGTCAGGGGGGGGTCAAATTTTTTAACCCCCTTCCCATTGATCTTCCTCTTCCTCCTTCGCCGTTTTTTTGGGGTTTCACTGTCACCCTTTGCTGTAGGCTGCGCAACCTCGTCCTCCTCAACACTTTCATATTGGGAGGAATCTGAGAGCGCAGCCGCCTCCTCCCTCTCCATCCTCCTGGTCTCTTCGCTCAGCGCCTCCTCCCCCAGGGCCTCAGTGGCACCGGTCGAGACCCCTGGAGGGGGGACAGTCATCACCCCAGTTGCCTGGGGATCCCCCTGCCCTTCTCCAACCAGGCGCCTCTCCTGCCTCCGATGATAAGAGGGGCCCCGAACCTTCCTGTTCTTCACTGGCCCCTCAGCCCCCTCGCTTCCACCAGCCCCAGGCTCAGCAGAGGGAGCACTGCCAGGATCCACCCCAACACGGCCACCCTCCGCCTGACCAAAGACGGCGTTGGTGAAAGAACGAGGGCAGCGACTGAACGGATGCCCGACAACATCACACAGGTGGCACCGAACCGTACCACAGGAGGCGGCGAGATGGCCTATCCCACCACACAGGGTGCATTTCTGCACCCTGCATGCTGCACTAAAGTGCGTGGGATCACCGCACCTGTGGCACACTTTCGGCTGCCCCTGGTAGAAAACCAGGATCCTGTCCCTCCCAAGGAAAGCCGAGGAAGGGATGTGGGTGACAGTGCCGCCGGACCTCTTCAACCTCATCATGAAGGTCCAGCCCCCTGACCAAATGCCCTCATCCATTATTTTTTTTGGAACCTCCACCACTTCTCCATGCCTACTGAGCCAGGTCATAATGTCGACTCCTGAAAGTGACTCATTGCTTGTCAGCACGGTCACCTTCTTGGGCCCATTCTGGCGGGATATCGCCTCCGCGACGAGACCCCGCCAGCCGGGCGTCTCCTTTGCCAGCTCGTAGTTCGACCAAAAAAAGCTCCATGCCCTCCGGCCGAACAAAGCTAACATCAAAGATGGGGGTGCCAAAAGGATGTATCAGGGCAAAGATGTCATTCGCCCTGAAACCCATCTCCAGGAGGAGCTTCACCACCCTTGATCTTGATGGGCACGCATCATCACCCCTCCACCGGAGACGGACCACATTCCCCCTGGACACCACCCGCCCGGCTGTAGGGAGAGACCATACAGTCTCTCCCCCCCTTTTCTCTTGGAAGTCGGCCTGTCCGAATTTGTCCAACCAAAAGGACAGGTCCACATCCCTCCCCTCTACTGAGATCGTCCGATCCCCACGCCTCAGGGCCTGCACGAGACAGCGATGGAAATCTCCGTCTCCTGAGCCTGAAGGTGAGGAAGACCCCACCACAGCCCCAGAAAAATTCAAAACATTGCCTGCAGGGGGCGATGGACCGGCCCCCCCACTGTCACCACTCACCCCTCTTGTATCACCTCTCACATTGCCCCCCCCTGGCAGGGCTGGCCATTCCTCCATTTCTATACACTCCCCATTCTCTCCAATCACACTTCCACCTAAACCCTCACTCACACCATGCGCTTTTTTCCCTCCCACCCCATCATTCACACCATGCGTTTTTTCCCCTCCCCCCATATTATTCACACCCTGCGTTCTCCCTGTTTCACTTACAGGTGCAGCCCCTTTCTCTGCTCTTCCCTTGCCGGTGTTGTTACTTCCTGGACTTTTGCTTGGGAGATTCTGGCTGGTTGCCGCTTTAAGATTTTTCTCGCGTACTGCCACTTTAAGGGATTCACAGCCACTGCTGGAAATAGGTACACCCAGCTTTCCAGCAGAGCATGCAGCAGCAACAGCCAGCTCAGCAGCAGAACATTCCTCCTGCACTCCATACTGCAGGACATCGCGCCCTGAGGGAGCAGCCACTGCCGAGGACCCTGCCGACCCAGGTGACAAAATGCCAACAAGGGACCCCGACGGTGCGACCCCCCCCCCCGTGGCTGGGGGCGGGGCTTCCATGTTTACTACTTTGGATGTTTTTTGGGATGTTTTTGATGTTATTTTCACCTCATTTGCACTGCACGTGTCCTTTACTTTACAGGTGATACAAGGCTGGCAGGAGACCCCGGCAGCACCGCACCCCCTCCCGGGGTTGCAATCAGGGACGCGGCCAGCTGTGTTGCCACAGTTTTAACTCTTAAGCTCCCGCCCTTACATATTGTCGGCGCTGAGGCCCCTGCGGCCCCAGATGGTGGCAGGCACACAGGGGACCCCAGAAACACCGCCCCCGGTGGTGCGGTCCGGGACACGGCCGGCTGTACCTCAGCCACGACACTCCTTTCGCCCTTTGATGTTACCGGCGCCGAGGCCCCCGCAGCCCCAGGTGGAAGCGGGCTCACAGGAGGCCCAGGCTGGCCCCCCCCCGCCGATGGTGCTGGCGGGGGTAGGATGGCGGCGGCTATCACGGCCGACCCCTTGCTCTTACTAGTTGGCCCCAGGGCCCCCGCAGACCCAGTAGATGACACACTTGCCAGGGACCCCGGCAGCATAACCTCCCCCACCAAGGTGGGGTCGCGGGTCAGCCGGACCTCCGGCACCATCCTCATGTTAGGTCCCTTTCCCTCATCCATGCTACGAACAGCATGGATGGTAGCCTTCACCGTGATTACATTTCTCTTCCCACCCCCTTGCACTGGGCCCACACCAGAACCCAGGCCGGGGTGGGAAGCGGGCACATAGTGGGACCGGGGGGGTCCCAGGAAGGGGGACATAGACAAGTTTTTCCTCCATTCTGATCTTATTCTTCCCTTTTTTATTCCTCCCCTTCCCAGTTGCCTCTTCCAGGCAGCCCTCGTCCCCAAATGTAAGCTGGGAGAAATCCACTCCCGGGGACTCGAGCTGCCGGATCTGGCGCATGAGGCAACCCCCCTCGCTACCACTGTCACTACTCCCATCATCATCCTCCACACTGCTGGCGTCCGATGGGAGCGCGACTTGGTGATGATCTAATTGCCCAATATGTGTGACCTGGTGATCACTTACCAGGTCCCCAGGCAGGCTGTCCGGCTTCTCCTCCTCCTCCTCCTCCATAGCAGTTTCCCCAGCCTCCTCCTCCTCTGCCTGGGTCGAGCGGCCAGACCCGTCTAGCGCCCCTCTGGCAGCGGTGGTGGTGGTAGTGGTTATTCCCAAGAACCTCTCATCGTTGTCAAGTTTCTCTTGGAAGGGACCGGCATTAGCCAGAATCTCTTGCTTCCTCTTCTCCAAGGCCTTTATTGAGCTTTTCAGCTCCTTTACTTTAGCTGACAGGGCCAACCTAGGGCCACGAGATGCGCTGTTTGCGGCTAGCTGAGCACACCGCAGCTCCTCCCGAAGCCGCCTCAAGGTCTTTATGGCTTCCCCGTGTTCACTGAGGTACATGCCCAGGCGAGAGCCGAAGGTGGAAGCTGGCTCCCCCTCAGCCTGGACACCCCAGTCCTTATGGACGGCCATTGTACCCCGGCAAGCACCAGACTCTTCCCCAGGAGGAGAGATCTGTCCCACTTGCGGCCCGGCTACGGCCCCGGCTGGTACCCTGCCGCTCCTCTTTGCCTGTTTAGCCTCCTTGGCCTTAGCCTCCATCGCTCTCACATCTTTGGCTTTTCCATCCTTGGCCTTTTTGGCCTTAGAGGTGCTGCCTTTCATTGTAGGGGCTCAGTACAAAATAAAGTCACCATAAAGTTCAAAAATAAAGTCCAAAAACAGGACTCCCACCCCCGGTATCAACCGAGGGGTGGGAGACGGGGACAAGCCCCACTGCTGTCCTCAACCACCCTCCCTCTCCTGGATCCAAGAGGGGGGGTCCTTTCAGGTGAAAAACAAGCCTCACGGCCCAGGAGCTCCTCAGTCCACCACCACTCTCCTCAGCTGTAGTCCACACACTGACACACCCAGGAATTCCCACAGCTGCTGGCATGAGACTTGCCCTTCAATAGATCCTTATAAAAGGACACGGAGGTCGCACGGGCAGGAGCGGACTGGCCGTGTCGGCTTCGCACTTTTTTGGTTTTAGAAGGTCATGACATGCCTATATCTGTGTCTCCCCCTCATTTTACTCCTCCACCTCTTTTCTTTTCGCATGACTATATGTACTTGTCACTTTTCCATGTGTTAGTTGTGTCTTCCGAGCAGTTTGTCAGCTTTTGGACACCTTTGAAGGTGTTTTCTATGTGTTTCTATGTGTTTTTGTTTGCCTGCCATTGGTTTTAACGGTGTTCGACGAACAGTTCGACGAACAGTTCGGTGAACATATGGGTGTTCGACGAACCGAACCGAACTCGAACACTACGGGGGTGGCTCAACACTACTCCTGACTTTCTGGAATTGTGTCTCATCATCATCCACCTCTTGTGACACTTTCCCACCATCGCCTTTGTGTGAAAGTGGCTGCTCAAATATTTGGGCATCGCTACACGCGATCTCCTCATGCCCTGCTTCAAGTGGACCGGGCGAGAGGCCCGAATCTATAAGTGGAATAGTGAACAGTTCTTCAAAGTATCCAAGTGTGGGATCAATTGTCTCCTGGCACTCTGCATGGTGGGAGGAAGGAGGATCAGATTGAGGAATATGCAGTCCAGACTCACGGCTACTGAGACTTGACCGTGTGGAAGACAGGGTGGTGGTAGTGGTGGTGGCTAAGTGACTGGAAGCATTATGCGGTATCCAACCAACAACCTTTTGACACTGCTCTGGGCTCAATAGTGGTGTGCTGCGGTCCCCTAGGAATTGGGACAGGAAGGTCACCATCACGTCCAGTTCCCCGTCCCTTACCACGTGCCTTGCCCATTTTAAATGGAGAACAATATCTTCCACGCTCACTACAAATGACTGAATTTGGAGCGAACTTATATGTGATCCGTGTGACGGAGAAACCACAGTTTTAAATACCTGGCCTGTAGGTAACTATTTTGAACAGCAAACTGGTGTCAATTTGTTCACTGGAAAACTGGAACAAATTTTTAATGGAGGCCAGAAATGGCAGTTTTTTCTGAAAACGTATATGTGTTACGTGTGACAGAGAAAACACAGTTTTGAATACCTGGCCTGAAGGTACCTAGTTTGAAAAGCAAACTGGTGTCAATTGCTTCACTGTCACACTGAAGCAAATTTTTAATGGAGGTCTATGTATATGTGATCCGTGTGACGGAGAAAACACAGTTTTGAATAGCTGGATTTTTAGCGCTGTAATATGGAAAGGACCTGGCTGTATTCTGGACTGCCATCAAGCAAATGGGGCAGAAAAACGGTGTTCTCTGGATTGCTTTTTAAGCAAATAATGAGGATTAAGATCCAACAAAAAGTATTCCTGGCCCCTGAGACCTGGGCCTTTGTCTAGAAATATCTAACGACAGCAGAAGGCAGAATTGGAATGGAGCCTCTACTGCTATATGCACTGCAGTCTGCTATATACCCTGCCTTCCTGATATCTCTGCAGATGGATTAGTCCTCAGAAGGACTGTTTGCTATGATGGTTATGTGTAATGTACGGTTTTTCTCCCCACACTACCTAATACACAAGCAAATCTCTCCCTAGCTCAGCAGCACCTCTCCCTACTGTGCCTGATTCCGGAGTGACTGTGATGAGCACAGCAGCGCCAGGTCTCATATAGACCTGATGACGCTGTGCGGCCAACCAATCACTGTAATGCCACAAACACCAAGGCTGCGGCATTACAATGAGTGGTAGGCTATCCCTGCATGTTGATTGGCGCTATAAAGAGTGTCAAACATGCAGGGAACAGACCCGAGCATCTGACCAAGCATCTCGCAAGTACTCGGCGAGCTCCGAGCATCTCGAGTACTGATATGCTCGAGTGAGTACGGAGTACTTGCAAGCATGCTCGGTCATCACTTGCTAGAACTTTAGTGATCTGCCTATACTGTTGCATCAATGCCAGCGTAATAAAAGGTTATACTGTGAACTGCAGCTCTTATATAGCCTAAGGAATAGAAAGACATTTAATAACCCTTCACGACCTTAGACATATGTTTACGTCAAAGGTAGTGTCCCTGCCTTTGATGCAGGCTCACACGCCAAGACCACATCTTCCTCCGCACATGATGACTGATTTAATCAGCCATCTTGTGCCTTTAACAGCCATGGGGAGGAGGGGGGCAGTGGTACTCCCCCTGCAGCTGTTAACTAGTTACATCCTGCTGTTCATCACAGACAGCTTGATTTAACATGTGACGGTTGGAAGTGCACAATTTTTTTTCTTACAAATTTTTGAATTTTTTTCACCATTTAAATTAAAAAACTTTACATGTTTGATATCTGCTTAATTTTACTCACCTGAATAATCATATTGCAATGTAAATTTTACCATATAGTGATTATGGTAAATAAAAACCCCAAAAAACTATTGTGGAATTACACTTTTTTGCAATTTCAACACACTTGGAATTTTTCCTCCTTTCTACTGCATCAAATGATAAAATGAATGATGTCTTTCAAAAGTACAACCGGTCCAATAAAAAATAAGTGCTCATACAGCTATGGGGATGGAAAAATAAAAAGTTATGGCTCTTGGAATAAGGGGAGGAAAAAACATAAAGAACAAAAACAGATAATTGCAAAGTCATGAAGAAGTTAAATATTTGTAGAAAAGATTATAAGGAACCCAAGTACAGCATTTGGTTTATAAATAAAACAGAGATGTGCAGATTTATTACCAATTTAATATCTAATAAAATTAAAAAATACACAAAGTTGCTAGTAACTGATTCAGAAACGCATAATTCAGTGATTTTTTTCTCTGATAGTTTTATATATGGCCGGGGGGGATTACATTTTTTAACAATTGGTTCGCTGTTTGTGTTAGGAAACCACACTTATTTAAAAAAGCCATGCCCATTAATAAGACACACCCAATTTTCACACACATTTTCATCAACCACAAAGTGCAAATAACGGTAACTAAAAGTAATGGCCCTTTACCCTTCTTACCCCAACTGCACTAACCCCAACTGTATTTAGAGTCTCACTGCCCCCTGTCCAGCACTCATTGTCCCAGTCAATGTCAGTCACTTCTTAATATGGCGGATAGTTTTAAAGGTTTTCTACAAGTTTTAAAAATTAGTACCAAAGAAACCCTGTTCAAATTGGAAAGGATGACCTCCTGTCCACCTGTCACCTCAACTCTCTAATGCAACTAATCTCTGGCCTTAGCAGCAAATATGTGCAAAATAACATCCCACCATGACTAGACTACATATTATCTCCACATAGTGACCAAATAATACCACATAAAGGGGACAAATAATGCCACACTAGTTATTAGAGATCCTGCATGTCACTACTCCATATTTGATTGAGTATCGGTATTCTCAAGCACGCTCATTATTCAAGGCTTGCGTCTCCGCCCCACATGTTTTGCGGCTGTTTTAAGCCACTAAACATGAGAGGGATTGCCTGCCACTCACGGTAATACCATAGCCATGTTGGCTACTGAGGAAGAAGCAGTGGTGGTACCTGCAGACACTGTTTCTGGACCCTGGGATTCGGCCCACAAAGTCGGGTGCTTTGCTGCCATGTGCCTGATCATGCTGGTGGTGGTCAGGCTGCTAGTTTTGCCACACCTGCTGATGCTGGCCTGGCAGGTGATGAAAATGGTCTTTTTGGGGTTATCGGCAGAGTCTTTAAAAAACAACCAGACTCAGGAAGACCTAACAGTTGTACTGACAAATTCTTCTCTGTTGGTGTTACAGGGAACAGTGCCTGCCTTCTGTGTGTGGCCACCACGCTGCTTCTTCCTGCCTCCCTCCCTCCCCCTGTGTGATGCTGTCCTCGCTCTGCATGTTCTCCTGCCAGGTTGGGTCAGTTACTATTTCATCCACCTCCTCGTCTTCCACTTCCGCACCCTGGTCCTCCTCCAGACTTTATGGCAATTGTGTCTCATCATTGTCCACCTCTCGTGACAATTTCCCACAGTCGCCTTCGTGTGATCGTGGCTGCTCAAATATTTGGGCATTGCTACATGCGAGCTCCTCTTGACCCACTTCAAGTGGACCGGGTGAGAGGCCCGAATCTATAAATGGAAAAGTGAACAGCTCTTCGGAGTGTCCAAGTGTGGGATCAGTTTTCTCCGGGCACTCGGCATGGTGGGAGGAAGGAGGATCAGGGTGAGGAATATGCAGTCCAGACTCATGGCTACTGAGACTTGAGTGTGTGGAAGACAGGCTGGTGGTGGTGTACCACAGGAACTTTAGATGCAGTGACATAGAAAGATAGAGCAGCCAGTACAGGGTTAATAAACAGGGGGGATTTATTGTAACAGGGTCAATCTCCACGCAGGGAGTAACAGGGGAAATATGGGGACAACAAGGTGAGTAGAAGGTTACAGGCTATAACCGACAATCCACAGTTTGGTTAGATGTAGCAGAGTCAAAACGGTTGTAATCGGCAGTTTTATACTTAGCTGACTCTTGTTCCCCGCAAGGCAGTTGCCGGCTGATGACGGTGTTGTTTTCTTCTGGCTTCCCCGCCTAAACAATGCTTCGTCCTCTGGCGGCAGCGAGCGGTTTCCGGTTTGACCCACTGAGCCCCTAGTCCATAACACTGCTCCTCACTTGCTGGGCTCCACGTCTTCTGGCAGCAGCGGGCGGTCTCCGGTTTGACCTGCTGAGCCCCTAGTCCATTACACTGCACCTCACTTGCTCGGCTCCATGGACCCTGAGTCTCTTCTCCCTCTAGTTGGGCTTGACCCCAACTCACAACTCCCTGCTTTCCCGCGCAAACCTCCTTTTTCTCCCTCTTCCTAGACATGCCCCCAGCTCCCCGGTCACCTGACCCCTGAGCTCTGGCTCTGGACACGCCCCCAGATTCCCAGTCACCTGACTCCTGTGCTCGCAGTCTGTCTCCCCCCTGCAACCAGAGGCACGGCCCCGGCAGTTCCGGATCCCTTGTTCTGAAAGTTCTTACACTCTGGTCTTCCCCTTACACTCCCGCTCTCCTTTAACTCGCTATTCCACGAGCAAGAGTTCCTTCACCTAACATTCACATTCTTGGACTTCCTGGATGATACGTTGCCATATAAATTGATCTTGTTCGTAACGGTGAGGAGGCACTCCTGCTGTTGTCCGTTCTGACCGGCATAACTCAGTTTGACCGATGGGGGTGCAGGATCATTCGGATTCCCACTCTCCACCTGCCCGGTGGCTTTAACTGATGGTGTTCCCTCATCGCCTGCACTGGGGACTGCAGGTAATTGAGTGCTGGGGCTCGGAGGTAGAATCAACAATTCTTCTTCATCCACATCGTGGCTTGGGGCAACTGTGACAGGACCCACTCTAGAAGCAGGTGATCCTTCTTCATCCTCGTCATCTTTAGACAGACAGGGCCGCAGCATACTACGATGAACCACTCTGGTATTGGCTTCTTCAGCCCCCTTGGGTTGAACTTCATACACAAGTCCGTTCCCACCGCGTACTCAATTTGCCCCGGGGCCTCCTGTATCTAACCAACACCCGCTCCCTGGGCCTCAGAGCTGTCCCTCGGAGAGGCAATGTCTCATGATGTTTGAGCTCCTGAAACTCTTGTTGTACCAACCGTTGTAGGGTCTGCAGTCGATGCCGGTGTTCCCGGACCAAGGAAGACTGTGTCTAGTCCTCCTCGGGGTCCAGCTCTAATCTCTCACCCCTTTCGCATGAACAGTAAGGTATAAGGAGTGAACCCCGTCGTACTATTCACTCAGTTGTTGTAGACCCACACCAGCTCGGCCACAAACTCAGGCCATCATACCTTCCGATCTTCCTCCAACGTGCGGAGCATTTGGATCAGTGTCTGATTAAAGCGTTCACAGGCCCCATTTCCTTGAGGGTGGTAAGGAGTAGTCCCTGACTTCTCATTCATGTACTACCAGTGCAGCTCTTCCATCACCCGGCCCCGGAAGCAGGCGCCTTAATCGGAATGGATCCTCTTTGGTAGCCGTACACCTGAATGAAGTCTCGGCAGATGGTCTGTGCAGCTGATTCGGTGGTCGGGTCTCTGGTCGGGGTAACCACCGCAAACTTTGTGAAGTGGTCTGTCATTACCAGGCAATGTTCATACCCGAGATGCGCCAGTCCAACAGTCAAATAGTCGATCATCAGCACCTCCAAGGGGGCAGAAGTCACAATGGTTTGTATGGGGACCCGCTGATCCGGGGGCTTAACCAGCTCACAGCTCCGACATCTTCGACAAATGTCTTCTATTGTTACTCGCAGTCGGGGGTGATACACCAGCCTCTGCAACCACTGAAATGTCTTCTCTGGTCCGAAGTGAGCCCCTCGTTCATGAGCCTCCTTAGCCACTACTCCGACCAACTTCTCTGGGATCACCATTTGCCAAGTGATCCCGAACTCTCACAGTAGCTGTACCCGTCGGTACAGCAGTCCGTCTCGCAAACAAAGTCTCTCCCATTGTCCCAGCATTTTCAGTGCCCCTGGGGACAGGGTACTCCTCTACTCTCGACTGGGGACCTGTCTCAAAACCACCCATTGACATAATTGGGCAACTTCTCTGTCAGTCTGTTGAAGTCGTCTCTTGGCTTCTCTAGCATTTGTTCTTCCGATGTCTCTCCGATCTTTCCCTGTGCCGCGACCAGCAGTCCCACGAATCATCGGAAGCTAGGGACCTCATCCACCTGCAAATCTTCATCGCAGTCATGATCAGGCCATTCATAAGTCACTCTGGAGAGGACGTCGGCATGAGTATTCTCTGCCTTAGACCGGTAGGCGATCTTATATCGGTACCTGGCCATGCGGGCCACCCATTGCTGCTCCAGGGCCCCCAATTTTGCTTTCTCCAGGTGAACCAGCGGGTTGTTATCTGTTCTCACCAGTACTTCGGCCCTGGACAAATACTCTGCGAACTTTTCGGTCATTGCCCAAACTAGAGCAAGCAACTCTAATTTGAAAGAGCTATAGTTGTCTGGGTTCCTCTCATAGTCATGAAGGGATCGACTGGCATATGCAATCACGTGCTCTTTCTCCTCCTGTACTTAGGATAACACGGCTCCCAGACGATCTAGGCTCCCATCAGTGTGGAGTATGAATGGTTGGGAGAAATCCGCATAGGCAAGTATTGGGGCCTCGGTCAGGGCCACTTTTAGGGCACAGAAGGCCTCTTCCTGGCTGCTTCCCCATCGAAACACCTGATTCTTGTAGCCCGCTGGCACTCCATTAAGTAGCTCCAGCAATAGGCTGGCTATGTGGGTGAAGTTCTTCACGAATCTTCAGTAGTACCAGGCAAGACCCAGGTAGGCCTGAACGTCCTTCACTGTCTTCAGGGTAGGCCACTCCTGTACGGCGGCCACCTTTTTCGGGGTGGGCCTGACTCTTTCACCGGACACAGTATGACCGAGATATTCGATCTGTTTGCGGAACAGGTGGTACTTATAGGGCTTCACCTTTAGACCATGACTCTGTAGGCGACTCAGTACTTGCTCCAGTCGCTGGAGGTGCTCCTCGAAGGTGGCGGCATAGACAATTATGTCGTCAAGGTAAATCAGTGTCGTCTCAAAGTTCAAATCGCCCAGACACCTCTCCATCAGACGCTGGAACGTCACAGGGGCATTAGTCAGGCCAAAGGGAATCCGATTGAACTTGAACAGTCCCATGAGTAATATGAACGCCGTCTTCGCACGGTCATGTTCGGCCACGGGCACTTGCCAATACCCGCTGGCCAGATCTAAGGAGGTTAAGTATCTTGCCTTCCCTAAGGCTGACAGGGAGTCTTCGATTTGGGATAGTGGTTAAGAGTCTCATACTGTACAGGCATTCAGTCGTCTATAGTCCACACAGAACCGCAGGGTCCCATCTTTCTTCTAGACCAGGACAATTGGGGCTTCCCATGGACTCTGACACTGCAGACACTGTTTCTGGACCCTGGGATTCGGCCCACAAAGTCGGGTGCTTTGCTGCCATGTGCCTGATCATGCTGGTGGTGGTCAGGCTGCTAGTTTTGCCACACCTGCTGATGCTGGCCTGGCAGGTGATGAAAATGGTCTTTTTGGGGTTATCGGCAGAGTCTTTAAAAAACAACCAGACTCAGGAAGACCTAACAGTTGTACTGACAAATTCTTCTCTGTTGGTGTTACAGGGAACAGTGCCTGCCTTCTGTCTGTGGCCACCACGCTGCTTCTTCCTGCCTCCCTCCCTCCCCCTGTGTGATGCTGTCCTCGCTCTGCATGTTCTCCTGCCAGGTTGGGTCAGTTACTATTTCATCCACCTCCTCGTCTTCCACTTCCGCACCCTGGTCCTCCTCCAGACTTTATGGCAATTGTGTCTCATCATTGTCCACCTCTCGTGACAATTTCCCACAGTCGCCTTCGTGTGATCGTGGCTGCTCAAATATTTGGGCATTGCTACATGCGAGCTCCTCTTGACCCACTTCAAGTGGACCGGGTGAGAGGCCCGAATCTATAAATGGAAAAGTGAACAGCTCTTCGGAGTGTCCAAGTGTGGGATCAGTTTTCTCCGGGCACTCGGCATGGTGGGAGGAAGGAGGATCAGGGTGAGGAATATGCAGTCCAGACTCATGGCTACTGAGACTTGAGTGTGTGGAAGACAGGCTGGTGGTGGTGTACCACAGGAACTTTAGATGCAGTGACATAGAAAGATAGAGCAGCCAGTACAGGGTTAATAAACAGGGGGGATTTATTGTAACAGGGTCAATCTCCACGCAGGGAGTAACAGGGGAAATATGGGGACAACAAGGTGAGTAGAAGGTTACAGGCTATAACCGACAATCCACAGTTTGGTTAGATGTAGCAGAGTCAAAACGGTTGTAATCGGCAGTTTTAAACTTAGCTGACTCTTGTTCCCCGCAAGGCAGTTGCCGGCTGATGACGGTGTTGTTTTCTTCTGGCTTCCCCGCCTAAACAATGCTTCGTCCTCTGGCGGCAGCGAGCGGTTTCCGGTTTGACCCACTGAGCCCCTAGTCCATAACACTGCTCCTCACTTGCTGGGCTCCACGTCTTCTGGCAGCAGCGGGCGGTCTCCGGTTTGACCTGCTGAGCCCCTAGTCCATTACACTGCACCTCACTTGCTCGGCTCCATGGACCCTGAGTCTCTTCTCCCTCTAGTTGGGCTTGACCCCAACTCACAACTCCCTGCTTTCCCGCGCAAACCTCCTTTTTCTCCCTCTTCCTAGACATGCCCCCAGCTCCCCGGTCACCTGACCCCTGAGCTCTGGCTCTGGACACGCCCCCAGATTCCCAGTCACCTGACTCCTGTGCTCGCAGTCTGTCTCCCCCCTGCAACCAGAGGCACGGCCCCGGCAGTTCCGGATCCCTTGTTCTGAAAGTTCTTACACTCTGGTCTTCCCCCTTACACTCCCGCTCTCCTTTAACTCGCTATTCCACGAGCAAGAGTTCCTTCACCTAACATTCACATTCTTGGACTTCCTGGATGATACGTTGCCATATAAATTGATCTTGTTCGTAACGGTGAGGAGGCACTCCTGCTGTTGTCCGTTCTGACCGGCATAACTCAGTTTGACCGATGGGGGTGCAGGATCATTCGGATTCCCACTCTCCACCTGCCCGGTGGCTTTAACTGATGGTGTTCCCTCATCGCCTGCACTGGGGACTGCAGGTAATTGAGTGCTGGGGCTCGGAGGTAGAATCAACAATTCTTCTTCATCCACATCGTGGCTTGGGGCAACTGTGACAGGACCCACTCTAGAAGCAGGTGATCCTTCTTCATCCTCGTCATCTTTAGACAGACAGGGCCGCAGCATACTACGATGAACCACTCTGGTATTGGCTTCTTCAGCCCCCTTGGGTTGAACTTCATACACAAGTCCGTTCCCACCGCGTACTCAATTTGCCCCGGGGCCTCCTGTATCTAACCAACAACCGCTCCCTGGGCCTCAGAGCTGTCCCTCGGAGAGGCAATGTCTCATGATGTTTGAGCTCCTGAAACTCTTGTTGTACCAACCGTTGTAGGGTCTGCAGTCGATGCCGGTGTTCCCGGACCAAGGAAGACTGTGTCTAGTCCTCCTCGGGGTCCAGCTCTAATCTCTCACCCCTTTCGCATGAACAGTAAGGTATAAGGAGTGAACCCCGTCGTACTATTCACTCAGTTGTTGTAGACCCACACCAGCTCGGCCACAAACTCAGGCCATCATACCTTCCGATCTTCCTCCAACGTGCGGAGCATTTGGATCAGTGTCTGATTAAAGCGTTCACAGGCCCCATTTCCTTGAGGGTGGTAAGGAGTAGTCCCTGACTTCTCATTCCTGTACTACCAGTGCAGCTCTTCCATCACCCGGCCCCGGAAGCAGGCGCCTTAATCGGAATGGATCCTCTTTGGTAGCCGTACACCTGAATGAAGTCTCGGCAGATGGCCTGTGCAGCTGATTCGGTGGTCGGGTCTCTGGTCGGGGTAACCACCGCAAACTTTGTGAAGTGGTCTGTCATTACCAGGCAATGTTCATACCCGAGATGCGCCAGTCCAACAGTCAAATAGTCGATCATCAGCACCTCCAAGGGGGCAGAAGTCACAATGGTTTGTATGGGGACCCGCTGATCCGGGGGCTTAACCAGCTCACAGCTCCGACATCTTCGACAAATGTCTTCTATTGTTACTCGCAGTCGGGGGTGATACACCAGCCTCTGCAACCACTGAAATGTCTTCTCTGGTCCGAAGTGAGCCCCTCGTTCATGAGCCTCCTTAGCCACTACTCCGACCAACTTCTCTGGGATCACCATTTGCCAAGTGATCCCGAACTCTCACAGTAGCTGTACCTGTCGGTACAGCAGTCCGTCTCGCAAACAAAGTCGCTCCCATTGTCCCAGCATTTTCAGTGCCCCTGGGGACAGGGTACTCCTCTACTCTCGACTGGGGACCTGTCTCAAAACCACCCATTGACATAATTGGGCAACTTCTCTGTCAGTCTGTTGAAGTCGTCTCTTGGCTTCTCTAGCATTTGTTCTTCCGATGTCTCTCCGATCTTTCCCTGTGCCGCGACCAGCAGTCCCACGAATCATCGGAAGCTAGGGACCTCATCCACCTGCAAATCTTCATCGCAGTCATGATCAGGCCATTCATAAGTCACTCTGGAGAGGACGTCGGCATGAGTATTCTCTGCCTTAGACCGGTAGGCGATCTTATATCGGTACCTGGCCATGCGGGCCACCCATTGCTGCTCCAGGGCCCCCAATTTTGCTTTCTCCAGGTGAACCAGCGGGTTGTTATCTGTTCTCACCAGTACTTCGGACCTGGACAAATACTCTGCGAACTTTTCGGTCATTGCCCAAACTAGAGCAAGCAACTCTAATTTGAAAGAGCTATAGTTGTCTGGGTTCCTCTCATAGTCATGAAGGGATCGACTGGCATATGCAATCACGTGCTCTTTCTCCTCCTGTACTTAGGATAACACGGCTCCCAGACGATCTAGGCTCCCATCAGTGTGGAGTATGAATGGTTGGGAGAAATCCGCATAGGCAAGTATTGGGGCCTCGGTCAGGGCCACTTTTAGGGCACAGAAGGCCTCTTCCTGGCTGCTTCCCCATCGAAACACCTGATTCTTGTAGCCCGCTGGCACTCCATTAAGTAGCTCCAGCAATAGGCTGGCTATGTGGGTGAAGTTCTTCACGAATCTTCAGTAGTACCAGGCAAGTCCCAGGTAGGCCTGAACGTCCTTCACTGTCTTCAGGGTAGGCCACTCCTGTACGGCGGCCACCTTTTTCGGGGTGGGCCTGACTCCTTCACCGGACACAGTATGACCGAGATATTCGATCTGTTTGCGGAACAGGTGGTACTTCTAGGGCTTCACCTTTAGACCATGACTCTGTAGGCGACTCAGTACTTGCTCCAGTCGCTGGAGGTGCTCCTCGAAGGTGGCGGCATAGACAATTATGTCGTCAAGATAAATCAGTGTCGTCTCAAAGTTCAAATCGCCCAGACACCTCTCCATCAGACGCTGGAACGTCACAGGGGCATTAGTCAGGCCAAAGGGAATCCGATTGAACTTGAACAGTCCCATGAGTAATATGAACGCCGTCTTCGCACGGTCATGTTCGGCCACGGGCACTTGCCAATACCCGCTGGCCAGATCTAAGGAGGTTAAGTATCTTGCCTTCCCTAAGGCTGACAGGGAGTCTTCGATTTGGGATAGTGGTTAAGAGTCTCATACTGTACAGGCATTCAGTCGTCTATAGTCCACACAGAACCGCAGGGTCCCATCTTTCTTCTAGACCAGGACAATTGGGGCTTCCCATGGACTCTGACTCTCCCGCATCACACCATTCTGTAACATATGGGCTAGCATCTCCTTAACCTCTTTATACATCTGGGGCGGTATCTGCCGGTATCTCTCCCGCACTGGGGCAGTGCTCCCAGTGGGAATCTCGTGGGTAATGGCTTCGGTGCAACCAAAATCATCCTCATGGCGAGAAAAGACTTCCTGGTACAGCTCCAGTACCTCCTAAATCTGCTGCACCTGTCGAGGTGAAAGTCCCGTCAATTCAGCCCGCATTTGTTCTAGGATTCTTCGTCCCCCCTTCACACTAGCATGGTGGGATTCCAGCGGCAAGGTGACCGCCAGAGTCCAGGGGTCTCCTCGTACAGCGGACAGCTGTACCACATCAGGTCGCACCAATTTCTCTGGCATTCCCAGAATCTGGGCTATTTCCACCCTGGGAGGGAGTGTGAGAACACCTTTGCCCAGATTAACACACCGCACTATAACATTGCCACCTTGGACGGTGGCCAGTCTCTAAGCCACCAGGAGTCCGGAGGGTAGTTTGTCCATCAATGTTGGTTCTATCTGAACTTCGACCCCCTCAAGAGGTGTGCAGGCCCGAGCGGGTAACGTGAGTACAGTTTGTCCTGGTGGTAAGGTGAGAGCCGTAGCTGCTGGTACTATTATTTTCCCCAGGACCTTCCCTTCACTCTACATCTCCTGAGCATGGGTGGCTCGGATTAATTGTTGAAAAACCCTCCTTTGGGGGGCTCGTGGGTCCCACCGGTCTGGAGGAATCTCCTTCGGCTCACTAATCAGGATTTGCCCTATCTCTTTCAGCACATTCATTCCGAGGGTCACCGGGGGTCCACTTCCGGTTCCCCCTGCGACCAAAACGACCCCTTTTTTTTCCCACAACTTTTCCACACACTCGGATATTTATCCATACCACCCCTGCGGCCGGGATGGGTAATTGATTAGCTGCCATGAGTTAAATTACTGGTCCCCATTCAGGCCGCGCTATCTCTGGAAATCGCTGTTGAAAGTAGGCTTCTGTCATCGTAGTCACCTGGGATCCCATGTCAATCAGGCAGTGAACAGCCCGACCGCTTATTTCGGCCCAGACAGTTTGGCTGGTGGAAAGTAGGTCCTTGGTACTTCCTCTTTTTCTTTCCCCTTCCTTAGGCTCCGGGTTGTGTCCCCCAAACATGGAGCCCATTAGTTTAACGGCTCCTGCAACAGGGGCCGCCCTCGGCTAGCACAGCCCCTGGTGTAATATCCTGCACCTCCACAATTCCAGCAGGTTGTGTCTCTGTCTGTGTAGGGCTGCCCCACTCCTCTACGGAATTATCCTGCAGGGTGGGGCCTGAATTGAATTCTGTCCCTAACTGTGGCAATCGATCCGGTTATCTCTGGTGTCGGTGCAGGGGTCTTCTTCAGGCTGGACCATTCACACCACATCTCCTGTATCTCCTTTTGCATCTCTCGAGCCCATTCCGGTTCAGCTGCAGGCGGGGTGGGTACCTCTTTACTCCGGACCATCCCTGCGAAGTCACCCACATCTCCTGCTCTCTCACACGTGCCTCCACCTCCACTTCTAGGAAAGTCATATGTGGGTTAGCGCGCAAGCGCTCCCGCAAGACCTGCTTCAGTTGCACAGCCCTGAGTCCTGCCACAAATTGATCCCTTAATTTCATGTCAGGGGGGCCCATTCCCAAATTCCCCATGTTATCTTTTCTAGTGATATAGGCATGCACCCTCTGTAATGCATTAACATACTGCATCACAGTCTCCCTCTCCTGCTGCACTTGGTGAAACAGCCGTATCCTCAGCTCTCCTACATTGGTGGGATCCCCATGCATCTCCTCAAATATCCACACCACTTTTTCTACAGTATCCCGGTCAAGAGGGCAGTACATCACAGAGTGCCGGGCCTCGCCGTCCAGGGCCAGTAAGGCTATTTTGGCTTGCATTGCTGGAGTCATCGGATGCATACGTAACATACTCCTAACTCTCTCAACCCAGTCCCACAGCATGATATTGTCCCTGGTGAACTTTGGGAGATTGCTGAGCATGGCCCCCAGAGGCAAGCAAGATCTAGGGGCTCCCAGGATGGACTGATCTGCAGTGTCTGTGTCTAAAGACTGCATACTGCTGACTACGCCAAATGTAACACAGGTACTTTAGATGCAGTGACACAGAAACACAAAACAGCCAGTACAGGGTTAATAAACAGTGGGGGATTTACTGTAACAGGGTCAATCTCCATGCAGGGAGGGGATAACAAGGGGAGTAGAAGGTTACAGGCAATAACCAACAATCCACAGTTTGGCTAGATGTCTGTTACGCTCACGAACGGACTGACTGGCGTGAGCTTGATTAGTGATCCCACTGGACCATGAACCGAGGAGTGCCTGGAGGGCATAACTAAGTATCAACCTGGTCCAACCAAGGTCACACAGCAGCTCAGTCGACTCCGTGAAACAGGGAAAAACCGAGCAGAGAGACCAGGTGCTGGCGTGCAAACAGGTGGGCACAGGCAGGCACGGCTGACATGCAGAGAGGCGGGTACTGGCAGGTAGGATCATAGGCAGGATAGGGACCAGCACAGACTGGGACACAGGAACGGAGCCTCAGGTGCGGTAGACAAGCAGAGCGGAGCAAAACCCGCAGGCGCGGTAGGCAAGCAGGGCGGAGCAAAATCCGCAGGTGCGGTAGACAAGCAGAGCAAGGTAAAACCCGCAAGTGCGGTAGACAAGCGGAGCAGAGCAAAAACCCGCAAGTGCGGTAGATAAGCGGAGCAGAGCAAAACCCGCAGGTGCGGTGAATAAGAAGAGAAGAGCAAAGCCGCATTTGCGGTAAACAAGCAGAGCAAAGCAAAACCCACAGTTGCGGTGAACAAGCAGAGCAGAGCACAACCGCAGGTGCGGTAAACAAGCAGAGCGGGGCAAAACCCGCAGATGCGATGAACAAGCAGAGCAGAGCAAAACCTCAGGTGCGGTGAACAAGCAGAGCAGAGCAAAACTGCAGGTGTGGTAGACAAGCAGAGCAGAGCAAAACCCGCAGATGCGGTGAACAAGCAAAGCAGAGCAAAACCCGCAGATGCAATGAACAAGCAGAGCAGAGCAAAACCACAGGTGCGGTGAACAAGCAGAGCAAAGCAAAACCCGCAGATGCAGTGAACAAGCAGAGAAGAGTAAAACCGCAGGTGCGGTGAACAAGCAGAGCAGAGCAAAACCGCAGGTGCGGTAGACAAGCAGAGCAGAGCAAAACCCGCAGATGCGGTGAACAAGCAGAGAAAAGCAAAACCCGCAGATCCGGTGAACAAGCAGAGCAAAGCAAAACCCGCAGATGCAGTGAACAAGCAGAGCAGAGCAAAACCACAGGTGCGGTGAACAAGCAGAGCAAAGCAAAACCCGCAGATGCGGTGAACAAGCAGAGCAAAGCAAAACCGCAGGTGAGGTAAACAAGCAGAGCAAAGCAAAACCCACAGATACGGTAGACAGGACAGGGCTCTGTTCACATGGAACAGACTGGAAAACACAAGATGATAGCTGGAACACAGGAGTTAGATAAGGATGCAGGGAAGCAGAATGAGCAGAACCAGATGCACACAAGGTACTTGCAGTAGCGAGAGGACACAAAACTCACAAACAGGAGTACAGAGACAACGAGTTGGAGTTAGGTGCAGGTTCAGATACTGCAGGAAAAGGGGAAGGTACAGACATAGAGACAAACAGGTAACGGACTAGGACACTGTTCAGACAGGATCTGAACCAGGAACAAGATACAGGAATGAGCCTGGGAACTCAGCTCCATGGGTGGCGGAAACTGACTAGAAGTCACATGTACAGGTAACAGGCCTGGGTATACAGCCCCCAGGGTGGCAGAAACAGACTAGATACAGGACAGGACCTGGCAACTAAGTTGCAAGAAACACACAGATGGAAAGTGTTGCTCAGGCACCTCCTACTGGGTGGAGGGGGTTTAAGTATCCAGTGACTCAGAGCAATAGGCTGGGGACGCATTAGGACTGCGCACAATGTAGCTTTAAGAATCAAGAAGTAACAGTGCCGCCGCCCTAAGCCAGCAGACAAGAGACATACAAACAGCAGGTAGTGGAGCAAAGTGTGCAGCCTGGCCTGATAGGTAAGATTGCAGTCTTGCATGGTGAGAGGTGGTAAGCCATTCAAGCACGCCGCCATGGATGTTACAATGTAGCAAACGGTTGTAATCGGCAGTTTTACACTTAGCTGACTCTTGTTTCCCACAAGGCAGTTGCCGGCTGATTCCGGTGTAGTTTTCTTCTGGCTTCCCCGCCTAAACAATGCTCTGTCTTCTGGGCGGTCTCCGGTTTGACCAACTGAGCCCCTAGTCCATAACACTGCACCTCACTTGCCCGGCTCCACTGACCCTGCGTCTCTTCTCCCTCTAGTTGGGCTTGACCCCAACTCACAACTCCCTGCTTTCCAGCGCAAACCTCCTTTTTCTCCCTCTTCCTATACAAGCCCCCAGCTCCCCGGTCACCTGACCCCTGAGCTCTGGCTCTGGACACGCCCCCAGCTTCCCGGACACCTGACTCCTGTTCTTGCAATCTGTATTCCTGCTGCAACCAGAGGCACGGCCCCGGCAGTTCCGGATCCCTTATTCTGAAAGTACTTACACCCCGGTATTCCCCCTTACAGTGGTGGTAGCAAAGTGCCTGAAAGCATTATCCGCTATCCAACAAACAACCTTTTGACGCTGCTCTGGGTTCAATAGTGGTGTGCTGCGGTCCCCTAGGAATTGGGACAGAAAGGTTGAGCGAGAAAATATGGGTGTTTATTGTGGCACAATTTCAGCTTGCCCACAGCCTCTGCCTCTGCATACACCATCACCATCACGTCCAGTTCCCCGTCCCTTGCCATGAGCGCAATTATATGTGATCCATGCGACGGACAAACAACAATTTTAAATAGCTGGATTTTTAGCGCTGTAATGTGGAAAGTACCTGGCTGTATTCTGCAGTGCCAACAAGCAAATGGCACAGAACAACGGTGTTCTCTGGATTGCTTTTTAAGAAAATAATGAGGATTAAGATCCAAAAAAAATTATTCCTGGCCCCTGAGACCTTGGCCTATTTCTAGAAATATCTAACAGCAGCAGCAGACAAAACTGGAATGGAGACTCTTGTGCTATGTGCACTGCAGTCTGCTATATAACCTGCCTGCCTGCCTGCCTATATACACTGCCTGCCTGATATCTCTGCAGATGGAGTAGTCCACAGAAGGACTGTTTGTTGAGATGAATATATGCCTCTAATATAGTTTGATACACCTACACTAACTAGAAACAAGCAAATCTCTCCCTAGCTAAGCAGCACCTCTCCCTACACTGTCTGATTCCGGAGTGACTGTGACGAGCATGGCGGCGCCAGGACTGATATAGACCTGATGATGCTGTGCAGCCAGCCAATCATTGTAATGCCACAACTAACATGGCTAAGTAATTACAGTGAGGGGTAGTGAGGGGTAGGCAATTCCTGCATGTTCATTGGCTCTGTAAAGAGCGCCAAACATGCAGGGAGGGGACCTGAGCTCCTGCCGAGCAACCCCGAAAATACTCGGCGAATGCCGATAATATCGAGAGTTCAGTTGTCCATACCCCAGTCATTGGAACGCAAGCGCAAATACGCAGCCAACACCCACAGGCCACACTACTAAATTCCCACATTTTATGACTGCTTGCACTGAAAATGTTGCCTTTTAGACTCGTGAAGACGGATTTAATCCGCAACCTGATGGCGGCGGCAGTCCCTCGGTACTCGGTCCCTACCACTAGTTCTCCTGGTGTGCCGTCCCCGCATTACACAAGCACATGTCCCAAAACATTAGCCATGCCCTCAACAATGCGGTTACCAGGAAAGTCCACCTAAGCACGGACACGTGGACAAGTGCTTGTGGGCAAGGATGGTACATCTCACTGAGGGCACACTGGGTTAACATAGTGGAAGCCGGAACCCAGTCAGATCTTGGGATGGAACACGTCCTCCCGATGCCAAGGATTGCGGGCCCTAGGTCAATTAGGGTTGCCCCCATAGTCTACAGCTCCTGCACTTTATCCTCCTCAGCCTCCTCTTCCTCTTCAGCCTCCATCTCCAAAATGACCACATCAGTCACAAGCTGGAAGCACTGCAGCACTACCTTGGCCATGCGGCAACAGACTGTGCTGAAACTAATATGCTTAGGTGACAAATCGCACATTGCTGAAAAGTTGTGGACAGCTCTGAAAGAGCAGGCAGATCTGCGGCTCACACTGCTGAAGCTACAGTCAGGCATGGTCATGTTTGACAATGGCCGGAACCTTGTGGTGGCTCTGAGATGAGGCGAACACACACAGGTACCATGCCTTGCCCATGTGCTTAACCTCGTGGTTCAGCTGTTTCTCAAATCCTACCTGGAGCTGCCGAATCTGCTTGTTAAAGTACGCCGCCTGTGTGCCCATTTTAGAAAGTCAGCTACAGCTTCTGCCGCCCTTGCCATGTTTCAGCAGCGTTTGCAGCTTTCGGCTCACAGACTGGTGTGTGATGTCCCCATGCGTTGTAACTCTACACTGCAGATGTTGAGAAGTATTTGTTAGTAGAAGAGGGTAGTTGTTGGGTACCAGCATCAACAAGTCCGTCGATATTCAGTTCAGACTCCACACTTAAGACCTCAGGAGTGGACATGGATGTCAGAGATATGTACCATCCTCCACAACTTTGAGGACTTCACCAAGATGATGAGCAGCAATGACACCATAATCAGCGTCACTATCCGGCTTCTCTGTCTTCTGAAATTCTCTCTGCTCACAATCAAAAGGATGCATTGCAGGCGGAGCACGATGAGATGGAGCAAGGAACCATACAGAGTGAATTTTCTCAGCCCATCCCATCACACAAGCCATGAGGCGTGGGGTACTCTCACAAGGAGTGCAAAGTCTGGGAAGATGCTGAGGGAGTACCTTGCCGACCGTGCCAACATACTTCGTGATTCCTGTGTGCCTTATGATTATTGGGTATCCAAGCTGGATACTTGGAATGAACTGGCTCTCTAAGCCTTGAAGGTCCAGGCCTGCCCTGCCGCCACCATTTTATCAGAGCGGGTTTTTAGTGCCGCTGGTGGAATTATAACTGATGAGCGCATCCGCCTGTCAACTGAAAATGCTGACAGGCTAACTCTTATAAAAATGAACAAAGGATGAATTGGGCCAGACATCTCAACACCACCAAATGATAGCAGCGTATCATAAACTCAAATCCAGTGCCTTGTTTTGTGAGGTGTATTCCTGTGCACCTCTTCAAACTCACACATGGGCATATGCTTCCTGATTTTGGCTATTTGCTCTTGTCTTCCTCCTTCTCCTTATCCTCATCCTCCACCACCATATCACCAGGGTGACCGTGGTCCGTGATGCAACTCCCACATAATTTTTTTAAAGGGTGTTTATGATGGCTGTAAAATAATTTTTTATACCGATTGTTCATGTATACCCACCAGGGGGAAATGTTTGTCAGCCCATACACTTATTACATGGGCAATACAAGTATAAAAAAAGTTGATTAAAATGGCGGTGGATGAGGGACTTGTGAATTGGATAATTGACTACCTGTCGGATAGGCCACAGTTTGTTAGGTGGGGGACGGCTACATCAGATAGTGTACTGAGCAGTGTCGGAGCCCCGCAGGGAACAGTGCTGTCGCCATTCCTCTTTACATTGTACACAGCTGACTTTCAGTATAAATCAGACCGTTGTCACCTCCAGAAGTACTCGGATGACTCTGTGATAGTTGGCGGTATTGGGAAGGACCGGGATGAAGAGGAATATAGAAGGGTGGTTGCGGACTTTGTAGTATGGTGCCAGGCTAACCATCTAGAACTAAATGTTAAGAAAACCAGGGAGTTGGTGATGAGCTATGGAAGGTGCAAGAAGGTATGCCTACCTGTTACCATTGACGGTCAGGATGTGGAGATGGTGGACAGTTTCAAATATTTGGGGGTTTACCTGGATAGCAAGCTAGACTGGAAATGCCACATGGAGAAGGTCTACAAGAAGGGGATGAGTAGATTGTACTTCCTAAGGAAGTTAAGGTCTTTTAATGTGTGTGGCAAAATGCTTGAGGTGTTCTACCAATCCATTGTGGCTAGTGCCACCTTTGCGGCAATAATTTGCTGGGGTAACAGTGTGCGTGTTGCTGACGCCAACAAGCTCAACAAACTTATAAAGAAGGCTAGCGCGACGGTGGGCCTACAGCTTGGGACCTTTGAAGAGGTGGTAGAGGATAGGATTAAGAAGAAGTGCAGAGCTATAATGGGCAACAACACACACCCGCTTTATGAACTGTTTGCGGAACAGAAGAGCACATTCAGCAATCGCCTAATACAACTAAGGTGTAAAAAGGAAAAATACAGGAGATCGTTTGTTCCAACAGCTATGGGGGTGTTTAACAAATCATTCCAAATGTTATGTTATCATATATGTCATGTTCGAGATCTGTGTTCTGCTGCTGTGATACCGCAGTTTCCTCCGGGATAAATAAAGTATATCTTATCTTATCTTATCTTATAAGAGACCCGCTCCTTTCTAATGGGAACATTTTTTATGATGCCCTCCTCCATGTCTATTCCAAGGGGCATTGGAGTGCCTCCCAATTTTTGTCAGCCCTTGCATCCACTGCATAGGCAAACACAATGGGAGACCCACTTCCAAATAATGGGAACATTTTTTTTCAGGAGGCCCTCCTCTACGTCTCTTCCAAGGGGCATCGGAGTGCCTCTGAATTTTTGGCAACCCTTGCATTCATGGCATGAGGAAACATAATGTGAGATCCACTTCCTAATAATGGGAACATTGTTTTCAGGAGGCCCCCTGACCTCCCTGTCTCTTCCAAGGGGCATTGGAGTACCTCCAAATTTTTGGTATCATTTGCATTCACTGCATAGGCAAACACAATGGAATACCCACTTCCTAATAATGGAAACATTGTTTTCAGGAGGCCCTTTGATCTACCCATCTGTTCCAAGGGGCATTGGAGTACCTCCAAATTTTTGTCAACCCTTGCATTCACTGCATAGGCAAACAAATTGGGAGACCCACTTCCTAATAATGGGAACATTCTTTTCAGGAGGCCCTCCTCTAAGTCTCTTCAAAGGGGTTTTGGGGAGCGTCCAAATTTTGAGCAGCCCTGCCACTCACTGCATACACAATAACAGTATAGGAGATAAACTCTTAAGTAATGGGAACAATAAAACATAGCCGGCTGATGGCTCTCTAAGAATAGTGAGGGCCGACGACTGGCCCTTTAAGAATAGTAAAAGCCGCCTGATGGCCCTATAAAAATAGGCTTTGTGACTTTCAGAGTGGCTCCTTCATAAATGAAACACGATGTGATATCTCACACACCACATGGCCAGGTAAGGTTGTAAAATGTTAGAATCATAGAATCATAGAATGGTAGAGTTGGAAGGGACCTCCTGGGTCATCTGGTCCAACCCCCTGCTCAAAGCAGGATTCACTAGATCATCTCAGACAGATGTCTGTCCAGCCTCTGTTTGAAGAGGTTGGACAGACTGTTAAAATGACATTTCCCGGTGAATGCATTTGTCACGGTTGAAAGCAATGCAAAAGTGCAAAAAAGCATCAAAAGCGCTAAATGTGAACATAGCCCAAGGTGTGGAGGAGTATTTTTTGGGAGGTTATTTATTTTGCTTTATATACAAGTCATTACCCTAGAAAGGATTTTCCTTAACATATTTCCCAGGAAAATCGATTTTGGTTTTGTTTTTGTATGTTTTATTTTGAGTCCATAAAAGTGGTGTAATACCTCTGACAACGTTGTTGACAGAAGTGACCTGGGTGTCAGAAATGCTTCAAGGGGTCTGCCCTATGCTTTTCCCATGTCATTTGAGCACTTTTCCCATCCATTTGGGCAATTTTAGGCCCTCTGCAGACCACCGGGGGGGGCCGCCCGAAAAAAGCGTGAGTTTCCCATAGACTTAAATTGGACTCGATGCTCGGATGGAGCACCCAAGTATTCCAATGTGCTTGAATTGAACATCGAGCACCCGAGCATTTTAGTGCTCGCCCATCACTAATAATAGTGCATTAGAAGCCTATAGACAGGGGTTTTAGCCTTACAATCCTTGCTGCAGAAACCTAAAACAAGCAGTCCTTAAAAAGGCTACATCTATTCTGTTCTATTACCTATTAATACTGCTCTTAGCTGCATTTAGTGTAGGGATAATTGCTAGAAAAGGGCTAGTTTTGCATTAGAGATATCTGGTCAAGGGTTATTGCCTTGCTGCTGCAACCTAAAACCAAAACATCTTATCAGGCCCTATTATCTATTCTATTCTAGTACTTACTATCACCACTCTTAGCTGCAAACCTAATATAATATGCGCAAGGTGTGCACTAAGGGAAGAGGAAGTGGACATGTTGCTGCACACAGTCCGAAGCTGAGGCCCAGGTGAAACTGTGCCTGCTACGGAAGCACAAGAAACATACTCATCCATGAGATCTAGCTTCCTGCCCCACTTTGCAAGAGGGTGCGGGACAGCCACTCTTGAAACAGTGTGAACAGGTGGTCAGTTGGATGGCAGAAAATGCTTTCATTCTGTTTCTCAGCACCACCCTGTCTTCCACATGGTCCACCCTGACTAGCCAAGAGTCTGGACTACATAATCCTCTCCCTGATCCTCCTTCCTCCCACCATGGCGAGTTCCATGAGACGAGTGATCCCACACTTGGAAAGTCCGATGAGCTCTTCACATTTCCATTTATTGCTTCTTCTGGCCTCTCACTCTGCACAATTCAAGAGGGAAATGAGTAGCTTGCGCATAGTGATGCCCAAATATTTGCTCACCCACTGTAAAAGACGTTGGCAGGGAACTGCAATTACTGTCTCGAGATGTGGATGATGATGAGACACAGTTGCCAACAAGTCATGTTGTTAAGTCAACAAGTCAGGAGGAGGACCAGAGTGCAGAAATGAAAGACGAGGTGGTTGATGCTGAAGTTCCTGACCCAACCTGGGGAGGTGCCATGCAGAATAAGGCCAGCAGTGTAGAGGGGGGTGGATCTTCAGAACCGCAATAGGCAGGCAGAGACAGATGGGTGACTAGAGGGAAAAGGCGGCAATAATTCCCCAGAGCACTCACACATGGCAAGGTCCTAGGCTGAGGAAGAGAAGGAGGAATATGAGATGGTTGCCTGCACTACAGAGGGTACTAGTGACACCAGCTTCATCCCATTCTGGGGAAATCTTGCCTGTTGGGAGTCTGCACACATGACTGACTTTATGTTCTGCTGCCTTTTCCGTGACCCTCACATTATTCGCATTTTGGCCAACACTGATTATTGGTTGTTCCCCATTCTCAGCCCATGTTAATCTCATCTTCCTGCTGCAGAGAGGATGAGTAAAATGGTGCAATATCAGAAAGCCCTAGTTGAACAATTAATACAAAAATTCACAACTGACAACACTGGTGGCAGAGGTCATAGTTCCTTGGACAACCAAGGAGGAGAGACAAGAGAGACACATACCAGGTCCAACAGAGTCAGGGGAAGACTATCAAAGGTCTGGGACAGTTTCATTTGTTTTTCCCATCACCCAGGCCCTAATGCGAGGGGTACTCTTACAAGGAGGGAAACATTTGGGAAGATGGTGAAAGAGTACCTAGCTGACTGTACCAGACTGCTCAGTGATTCCTCTGCACCGTATAACTATTGGGTAGCCAAGCTGGACCCCAGGCATGAACTGTCCCTCTATACCTTGGAGGTGCTGGCCTGCCCTGCTGCTATCGTTTTTTCAACTGAAAATGCTGACAGGCTGACTCCTCAAAATGGCCTGGATTTTACCAGACTTCTCAACCCCATCGGATGACAGCTGCAGAATATAAAGCCAATTCTATTGTTCCTTATTTATTTACTTTATATCCATGCACCCCTTCTGACCCAAACAAGGGTACATGGTTCTTGTTTTCTTCTTTTTTGTGTCCTCCTCCACCATATCTTTAGGTTAATGATGTCACCCTCGCTCTTCATTTTTGCAAGGTGTGTATGATGCACTACTACATAATTTTTGCAGAATGTGTATGAGGCCTACCTCTACAATTCTCTTACATATAAGGTGGGGAAAATAAGTATATCATGCACTGCCAATTTTGCAAGCTTTCGCACCTACAAAGAATTGAGAGGTCTGTAATTTTTATGGTAGGTACATTTTAACTGTGAGAGACGGAATCTAAAATTGAAGCCAGAAAATCACATTGTATGATTTTAAATAATTTAATAGCATTTTATTGCATGGAATAAGAATTTGATCACCTACCAACCTGCAAGAATTCTCGCTTTCACAGACCTGCATATTGCATCATTCCCAAGAAGACTCATGGTTGTACTAGCTCAAAAGGGTGCTTTTACTCAATACTGAACAAAGGGTCTGAATACATATGACCATGTGATATTTCAGTTTTTCTTTTTTAATAAATTTGCAAAAATGTCTACATTTCATGTTTTTTTCAGTCAAGATGGGGAGCAGAGTGTACTTTAATGAGAAAAAAATTAACTTTTTAGAATTTACCAAATGGCTGCAATGAAACAAAGAGTGAAAATTTTAAAGGGGTCTGAATACTTTCCGTACCCACTGTATGCGCTGCAGTCTGCCACATACCCTGCCTGCCTGCCTAACTCCTGCTATCACCACTGAATATATGCAGCTGTATTAGTCCTCAGAAGGACTGTAAGTTCCGATGGATATGTAGATATGCTGTAGAATACCTATACTAACTATAAACAAGCAAATCTCTCCCTGACTCAGCAGCAGTTCTCCCTACTCTGCCTGTTTCTGGGGTAGACTGTGACGAGCCTAGCATCACCAGGTCTTAAATAGACCAGATGATGCTGTGCGGCCAGCCAATCACTGTAATGCCCTCAATCAGCATGGCTACGGTATTACAGTGCATGGCACGCAATCCCCCCATGTTCATTGGTTCTCTAAATGGCGCCAAATATGCATCGTGGGGACCCGAGCTCCAGGGTCTCCTTCGTGTGTGTCTAGCACTAGGGCTCCCAGACCAGCAGGCCTGCACATACTTTCAGTCAATTACATGTGTTACTATCCTAAATTTTTATAGCAATAGTAGTCTATGAAACTTATATTTGTGCCACCTGAGTGTGGCTGATTGGAAAAGCAGTTTGTGCTGTTACATGCGGTATCAAGGCTCCCAACACAGCAGGCCTTCACTGATCCCTCACCCACCTCATCTTAATTTGAAGTTAAATTCAAAGCTGTAAATGCTGGCCAAGACCCTAATACCTTATGCGTGGCCCATGACTGACTGCTGCTGAGCCATTATAAAATGTGTACTGTAAGTCAATTTATGTCTCTTTTCCTGGTGTCTGCCTCTAATTTGAGCTGCTTTGGCACCTTTTGGGACCCTTTGAAGATGTTGTTTATGCGTTTTGTTTTGCCTCTCATTGAATCCAATGGGGTTCGGATATGTTCGAAGAACTGTTCGACGAACTGTTCAGCGAACACCGGAAAGTTCGATGACCTGAAACAAATCGGTTCATTCATCTCTACTTATGAGATCATCAAGGTAAGGAGATAATAATTAACCCTGCAGCTTTTCACCTGAAACTTCCTCCATCTTTTAAGATACCCAATGTGTTTCATAAGTCTCTCCTCAAGTCATAAAATTTCCCTGTTTAACTCCTCCTCCTGTTGTAGTTAAAGGAAATTTGGAGTATGTGGTGCAGAGAATCTTGGATTCTCACATGGTGAGGGGGTCTGTGCAATATCTGGTGCACTGGAGGGGTTATGATCAAGAAGAGAGATACTGAGTTCTGGCGGGTAATGTAAATGCCAAAAATATTATCACAAAGTTTCATCTTCTGTAACTGAATAAACCTTATTCTATGGGATCAAAGGCCCCTCTTAAAAGGGGGGGTACTGTCACATCTTCACCAGGACCTGCTCTTGTGATGACTGCTTCTGTTACCAGGCGCGCCATATTCATTCTGCGGTTGACTCTGGAACCAGGAGCTCTGGATGTCACAGGCTCTGTCCAGGCACATAGAGTACAGACCAAAAGTTTGGACACATATTCTCATTTAAAGATTTTTCTGTATTTTCATGACTTTGAATATTGTACATTCAGATTGTAGGCATCAAAACTATGAATTAACACATGTGGAATTATATACTTAACAAAAAAAGTGTGAAACAACTGAAAATATGTCTTATATTCTAGGTTCTTCAAAGTAGACACCTTTTGCTTTGATGACTGCTTTGCACACTCTTGGCATTCTCTTGATGAGCTTGCCAAGATATTTGCTAGATATGTTAAATACCATTGTAGAGTGTTTGCCTGTCAACATTGGGGGATGAGCTATGGATACTCGAGCCCTGTGGATGAATGTCATCATCCCTTATCTTTGACCTGTGGATGCGTTCGTGAAAGGACAATTATGCACTACTTAAGTGGCATATGCTTCTATATCAGAGAGATTTTACAAATAGACAGCAAAGATAGATTCTTCAAGACAGCAACCAGGACACATGGCTCCATCAAGAGGAATACAGATCTGCTCCATTGTCTATCACTGAACTCTCAGAGACATTATGAAGAAATCCAGATAGGGACAATCAGTTCACTTGGCCACATACCTCACTGCTCTATTTCCAGCAGGCCAGTGGAAGGGTGAGACTCAGTAACTTGCACCATTTTGTGTATTTGCTTGGACTGTTCTATATGTTTATTGTCGGTATGGTAGTTCAATAAAGTATTGCCACATTGTTTTACCCTCACCCTGTATTGTCTGAGTAGTATTACACCCATGGAAGACCCCATATCCACAGTATGTTAGTATGCTTGAACTTATGGCCAGATTCAGACAGCAGTACTAAAACTTGGTCCATTCCCATCTGCAAATTGCGCACGTGACTGGCTCCATGTGAAGCTCTATGTGTATGTCCACAGGAGCTGTCTGTGATTGACAGACACACTGGTTACTATTCGGATCGGGATGTTGTTGAGAATGAGGCAGCAAACTTACCAAAAATACTGCCATCTGAATTGAACCTAAGCCATTTCATCAGACTTTGGTAGCTATGAATGCAGAGTTAGAATCCTGAAAGTTGTCATAGAATTAGTGAAAGATTTCCACTCAAAGTGTGAATTCAATTAGTTAGTGTAGATATTCAGTTCAAAATAACCATCAAAAATAGGCAAAACATGTGTTATGCTATCTATTTACAGTAGAGTACAATAAGAAAACCAGCAGAATGAATAGCACACTGCATGCAAAGTAGACAAGACCCTAATATACAAGTAGGTTGAACTACAATATAGTTAACAATTTAATACGAGAATGATGACCATCTGTGAAAAAAATGAACACCAACTTTTCCATGTCTTCTCCTGACGCTTGAGGAAATTATTAAATGGTGCTATTACTTTAAATCCATTTTTGTGCATTTACAGTACAGACCAAAAGTTTGGACACACCTCATTTAAAGATTTTTCTGTATTTTCATTACTATGAAAATTATACATTCACACTGAAGGTATCAAAACTATGAATTAACACACGTGGAATTATATACTTAACAAAAAAGTGTGAAACAACTGAAAATATGTCTTATATTATAGGTTCTTCAAAGTAGCCACCTTTTGCTTTGATGACTGCTTTGCACACTCTTGGCATTCTCTTGATGAGCTCATAGTTTTGATGCCTTGAGTGTGAATGTACAATTTTCAAAGTCCTGAAAATACAGAAAAATCTTTAAATGAGAAGGTGTGTCCAAACTTTTGGTCTGTACTGTATATATCAACAGTATCTATTTAGTGGTGATATTATAGTCATACAATCTCAGCATTAAAGCTTGAATTTCTATGAGGGTTTTGTCTGACCATGTAATAAAGTTAACAACAATTTGGGAAGGTACTGTATATGCAAATGAATTGACTTAATGAATACATAATGTAATCTTGTTGCAGGTTGAAAATAGACAGGAATACAAAGATTCATCCTTTAGGTTAGTATGCTAAGTTATGGAACGTCAATCAACCATTTCTTTCACAGGAAGGAATATATTTCAATTAAAAGGTCTTTAGTGTCAGTTTTGTAAATGAGATATTAAATTGAGGTTTTAATTTTAGCTATTTACATTTCCTATTCGACAGACTGGTTTTCGAAGGGATTAACTATTATGGAGAGACATTAAAAAGTAAGTATGAAAGTATAGAAAAGATAAATTACCTACTATGCTAGTAAAAATTCAAAATCTGATTGTTTTTGACATGCTGCTATTTAATGGTAAAATGTAACAAAATCAGATGTAAAAGAAGTGGTGCACTTTGGTGTTCCAATAATTGTGACATACCACATGACCACTATGACGTGCATGAGTTGTGTGGACTTAGTGCCTGATGGTACTCCCCACCTAGTATCTCAATTTCAATGGTGTCTGTATCCTCGGGATGCAAATACATTTGTATAAAAGGACGTAAAAGGGAGGCGTCAGCTTGTAAGCACTGCACGCGTTCTGTTGTCAAAGCTACTGTGGTCGATCTTAAAGGAAAACAAGCTGAAAACAAAAGAAATGTTTTAACATCTCAAGAATGGCTGAAAATTGTAAAAAGCAGTAAATTGCAGAACTACTTTTATTTACAAGCAATATCCAATTTTACTTATTTGTAAGGATGGGAATAACTTTTTAAATAAACATTTTTGGCATTCTAAAGTAAAAAGAATCTGTCACCCCCTGAGACCTATGAGACCTCTTGCTTTGTAATAGTTTTTTATTAAATTAGATTTGGCAAGCTTTGTGTCCAGGGGACGTGAAGAAATCCCTGCCTGTAACATGTAGTTTCCTGCCTGATCCCGCTCCTGTGCAACTTACCCTGTTGAGAAGGCGCAGGCCGTCTGTGTAGCCTTGTGGAGGAAGAAACTTGTGCGCAGGCGTTGGTTAGTACCTCTGCTTTTCCGGCGCCTGCACACAAGTTTCCTGCTGCACAAGTCTTCCACAGGAAGAAGAGCGCCTTCCGTACAGGGTAAATTGCGCAGGCGCAGGATCTGGCCGGGAATTGCATATCACAGGGCCCAGTGACGTGCAGGGGAGGGGGGGGATATGAAAAGTAAGCTAATAGGTGGGGATTTCTTCGCGTCCCCTGGACACGAAGCTTGCCAAAACTAATTTCATATAAAGCTATTACAAAGCAAGCAAACCTCTAATATGGGGCATACAGGTAAATATAAATTCACATTTCTATCACCTATATGCCCATATTAGAGGTCTGATAGGTCCCAGGGGGGTGACAGATTCACTTTAATAATTTACCATGGCTAGACTATTACAGGTGCATCTCACCAAATTAGTATGTCATCAAGAAGTTAATTTATTTCAGTTCTTCAATACAAAAAGTGAAAATTATATATTATATAAAGTCATTACAAACAGAGTGATCTATTTCAAGTGTTTATTTCTATTAATGTTGATGATTATGGCTTACAGCCAATGAAAACACAAAAGTCTTATCTTAGTAAATTAGAATACTTTATAACAACAGCTTGAAAAATGTTTTTAATATCCCAAATGTTGGCCTACTGTTCAGTATGTTCAGTAAATGCACTCAATACTTGGTCGGGGCTCCTTTTGCATCAATTACTGCATCAATGCAGCGTGTCATTGAGGTGATCAGCCTGTGGCACTGCTGAGGTGTTATGGAAGCCCAGGTTGCTTTGATAGCAGCCTTCAGCTCCTCTGCATTGTTGGGTCTGGTGTCTCTCATCTTCCTCTTGACAATACCCCATAGATTCTCTATGGGGTTAAGGTCAGGTGAGTTTGCTGGCCAATCAAGCACAGTGATACTGTTGTTTTTAAACCAGGTATTGGTACTTTTAGCAGTGTGGACAGGTGCCAAGTCCTGCTGGAGAATGAAATTTCCATCTCCAAAAAGCTTGTTAGTAGAGGGAAGCATGAAGTGCTCTAAAATTTCCTGGGAGATGGCTGCGCTGACTTTGGTCTTGATAAAACACAGTGAACCTACTCCAGCAGATGACATGGCTCCCCAAACCATCACTGATCGTGGAAACTTCACAATAGACCTCATGCAGCTTGGATTGTGTGCCTCTCCACTCTTCCTCCAGACTCTGGGACCTTGATTTCCAAAAGAAAATTGGAACTCTGGGACCTTGTGGAGTGTGTCAATGACTGCCTTCTGGACATCTGTCAAGTCAGCAGTCTTCCCCATGATTGTGGAGCCAACTGAAACAGACTAAGGGACCTTTTTAAATGCTTAGGAAGCCTTTACAGGTGTTTTTTGTTAAATATTTAAATTTACTGAGATAATGACATTTGTGTTTTCATTGGCTGTAAGCCATAATCATCAACATTAACAGAAATAAACACGTGAAATAGATCACTCTGTTTGTAATGACAGTATATAATATGAGTTTCACTTTTTGTATTGAACTGAAATACATTAACTTTTTGATGATATTCTAATTTAGTGAAATGCACCTGTATGTAACATTTTGTTCATATACTTTATTATACTGATGATGCAATATTAATTGCATAGAGTACTGAATGTTGTTAGGCACTAACTACATCTGTGCATGCAGCCAAGATGCACAAGAGTTTTTAAAAACATTTAATTGTGGACTTAACAAACTTTATGTGGTTGCCTATGTCTATTCTTCTAGAAAAAATATTGAGTCCGTTAATCAAAAACATCAAATCATTTTAGATTATCAATTTAAGTAAAAAAATGTATTATGTTTGATGCAAACAGTTTATAAATGTTGAAAAAATGGATCTAAGATTTTGATAAACAATTGTTGCATTTTGTATGCAATTAGTACTTTAATCACGGCTGTTCATACACAGTGGATATAAAGAGTCTACACACTCCTGTTGAGATGGCAGGTTTTCGTCATTTAACAAAATCATGCCAAAAAGAATACTTTCAGATCTTTCCCCCCTTTAATGATAATCATAATCTTTACAATTCAATTGCATCGACTTACTCAAATCCTTCTCTTTATGTAGTGCCAGACAGACCCAATGTGTCACGGGTGTGTCAGGTGTGACAAAAAGTCACTCTGGAGCCGGCTGTAGAAAATCACTGCGCTTGGCATTGCAGACACCTTCTTCATTCCCTTATCTCTGTAGTATAGTTATATCTTCTTCCTTTAGGACCCAGTAGCGACCTCCACCTTCTGCTGCTGATTGACACATCCTTGCTGCATAGATAAATAGTGTCAGTTTCTCCAGATAATCGCCGGTGATAGTTCTATATTCCTCTGTGTAGGCTTGGAGCACTAGCAGTCGACTAGTTTCTTCTCTGGTGCCCTTGGAGGACAGTTGGCTTTATTTCTCTGGTGCCTGCTCAAGCTAAGTGTATGCCCTTTGTTTATCTACCTTGTTGTCTTTAGTTTGTAGTGGGGCTTGACTAATGCTCACCCTGTCCCCTCCTTATCTAGGGTCTAGCTCTAGGGACATTCAAGGCTTAGGTTCCTGCTCAGCGATAGGTTTGGAACCTATATAGGAATGATAGGGTAGGCAGGGTGATATTAGATCTTCCTAAGATTCTCCACTCCACTTTTCCCTAGTGTTTGGGCTTCTTCCCCTCTTCCATTTGTGCTGCAATTAGTCTTTCCCTCACTCCGTGTGACACAATGATGTTGAGATTAGGGCTCTCTGGGGGGCCATAGAATTATTTCCAGAACTCCTTTTTCTTTTTCATGCTGAAGACATTTATTACTTACATTGTTTGTACGTTTTGGGTCATTGTCTTGGTGCAGGCAGGGCAGGCATTAGCGGGTGATAACTGGGCAATTGGGTCCCCGAGCATCTACAGCAGGAGTTACACTGATAATTATATTATCAGTGTAACTTTTAATGTGAAGACTGCTTCAGGACCTTTGGTGACATCACGATCATGTGACTGGTCATGTGACTATGATGTCACCACAGGTCCTGTTCTCTGCGGGAGTCGGCAAAATTGAAGAGGAAATGGACTGGTGGTAAGTAGAGATGAGCAAACTTGTTTGAAAAATGTTCACCAATTTCAAATTTGACAAGAACATTGCACATTCGGATTCGTGATCGAACACACGAGCATTTTTACTTAAAATCGGCAACATTTGGTAAAAGTGCGGAAAATGATTGTGTTTCCACTACAGTATTATTATCACATTGGCTATAATGATGAGCGAGCACTAAAATGCCCGGGCACTCGTTGCTCGGGTTGAGCAAATTGGAATGCTCGGGTGCTCGACCCAAGCAACAAGCCCAATGTAAGACTATAGGAAAGACGAGCATTTTTCCGGTGGCCCTCCTGGAGATCAGCAGGGGGCCTAAAAATTGCCCAAATCGATGGGAACAGTGCTGAAATGACATGAGAACAGCATGGGGAAGACCCCTGGAAGCACCTCTGACTCACAAGTCACTGCTGTGAACAATGTCAGAGTATTACGACACTTTTACGGGCTCACAATAAAACATACAAAAACAAAACCAAAATGTTTTTTTCTGGGAAAAATGTTAAGGAACATTCTTTCCAGGTTAATGACTTGTATATAAGGCAAAATAAATGAGCAAGATAGAAATGCTCCTACACACCTTGGGCTATGTTCACACATAGCGTTTTTGATGCGTTTTTGCATTGTTTTCAATGGTGAAAAATACATTTACCACTAAATGTCATTTTAACATTTTACTACCTTATCTGGCCATGTGGTGTGTGAGACATGATCAGACACATTCTGTTTCATTTATGAAGGAGGGACTCTGAAAGTCACAAAGCCTATTTTTATAGGGCCATCAGGCGACCCTTACTATTGTTATGGGCCAGCAGTCGGCATTCACTATTATTAGAGGGCTATCAGCTGGTTATGCATTGTTGTTCCCATTATTAAGGAGCAGGTCTCCTATACTGTTATAGCATATGCAGTGACTTCAAGGCCTGCCCAAAATTTTGAGAAAAAAACAATACCCCTTTGAAGAGATATAGAGGGCATGATTTTTAAAAAATGATTTCCCATTATTAAGGAGCGGGTCTCCAATAGTGTTATAGTTTATGCAGTAACTTTAAGGTCTGTCCAAAATTGGAAAAACCCCTATACACCTTTGAAGACACATAGAGGGTCTGATTTAAAAATAATAATTTCCCATTATTAACCCCTTAAGGACAGAGCAAATTATGTCCTTAATGACCAGGCCAATTTTTTACAATTCTGACCACTGTCACTTTATGAGGTAATAGCTCTGGAATGCTTCAACGGATTCCACTGATTCTGAGATTGTGTTTTCGTGACATTTTGTATTTCATTATAGTTGTAAAATTTCTTTGATCAGACTTGCGTTTACTTGTGAAAAAAATGAATATAAAATAAGAAAAGTGGAGAGAGGGGAGAGAGAGCAGAATCTAAGTGCAGTAGCAGGATTCAAATATACACTGCTCAGAAAAATAAAGGGAAAACTTAAACAACAGAATATAACTCCAAGTAAATCAAACTTCTGTGAAATCAAACTGTCCACTTAGGAAGCAACACTGTTTGACAATCAGTTTCACATGCTGTTTTGCAAATGGAATAGACAAAAGATGCAAATTATTGGCAATTATCAAGACACCCTCAATAAAGGAGTGGTTCTGCAGGTGGGCACCACAGACCCCATCTCAGTACCAATGCTTTCTGGCTGATGTTTTGGTCACTTTTGAATGTTGGTTGTGCTTTCACACTCGTGGTAGCATGAGACGGACTCTACAACCCACAGAAGTTACTCAAGTAGTGCAGCTCATCCAGGATGGCACATCAATGCGAGCTGTGGCAAGAAGGTTGGCTGTGTCTGTCAGCGTAGTGTCCAGAGGCTGAAGGCGCTTCCAGGAGACAGACCAGTACATCAGAAGACTTGGAGGGGGCTGTAGGAGGGCAACAACCCAGCAGCAGGACCGCTACCTCCACCATTGTGCAAGGAGGAACAGGAGGAGCACTGCCAGAGCCCTGCAAAATGACCTCCAGCAGGCCACAAATATGCATGTGTCTGCACAAACGGTTAGAAACCGACTCTATGAGGGTGGTATAAGGGCCCGCCGTCCACAGATGGGGGTTGTGCTCACAGCTCAACACCGTGCAGGATGCTTGGCATTTGCCACAGAAAATGAGGATTGGCAAATTCGCCACTGGCGCCCTGTGCTCTTCAAAGATGAAAGCAGGTTCACACTGAGCACATGTGACAGATGTGACAGAGTCTGGAGACGCTGTAGAGAGTGATCTGCTGCCTGCAACATCCTTCAGCATGACCGCTTTGGCAGTGGGTCAGTAATGGTGTGGGGTGGCATTTCTTTGGGGGGCCGCACAGCCCTCCATGTGCTCACCAGAGGTAGCCTGACTGCCATTAGGTACCGAGGTGAGATCATCAGACCCCTTGTGAGACCATATGCTGGTGCGGCTGGCCCTGGATTCCTCCAAATGCAGGACAATGCCAGACCTCATGTGGCTGGAGTGTGTCAGCGGTTCCTGCAAGATGAAGGCATTGAAGCTATGGACTGGCCCACCCGTTCTCCAGACCCGAATCCGATTGAGCACATCTGGGACATCATGTCTCGCTCCATCCACCAATGTCACGGTGCACCACAGACTGTCCAGGAGTTTGTGGAAGCTTTAGTCCAGGTCTGGGAGAAGATCCCACAGGAGACCATCCGCAACCTCATCAGGAGCATGCCCAGGCATTGTAGGGAGGTCATACAGGCACGTAGAGGCCACACACAATACTGAGCCTCATTTTGACTTGTTTTAAGGACATTACATCAAAGTTGGATCAGCCGGTTGTGTGTTTTTCTACTTTAATTTTGGTCGTGACTCCAAATGCAGGCCTCCATTGGTTAATAAATTGGATTTCCATTGATGATTTTTGTGTGATTTTGTTGTCAGCACATTGAACTTTGTAAAGAACAAAGTATTCAATGAAAATATTTCATTCATTCAGATCTAGGATGTGTTATATGAGTGTTCCATTTATTTTTTGAGCAGTGTATATTAACTAAGTGCTGATTGCACTCACCTTTTTGATGTCATTATAAACTTGTCTGTAGTTCCACTGGGTGGGTTAGTAGTGAATTCCCAGAACACAGTAGGCAGGATGCAAAGATATATTAAATAGCCAAATTTTATTAGCATACAACGCGTTTCGACTCTATATGAGCCTTCTTCACGTATTACATCTAAGCTACTATTGCTTTGTGCATTTTATATATAACGGAAGTCAGACTTCCTTTTTATATAAAATGCACAAAGCAATAGTAGCTTAGATGTAATACCTGAAGAAGGCTCATATAGAGTCGAAACGCGTTGTGAAATAAATGGAAATTTGGCAAAAATGTTAAAAATATTGCAGTTTTCAAACTTTTAATTTTCATGCCCTTAAATCAGAGAGAGATGTCACACAAAATAGTTAATAAATAACATTTCACACATGTCTACTTTACATCAGAACAATTTTTGAGCCAAATTTTTTTTTTGCTAGGAAGTTATAAGGGTTTAAAAAGGACGCTGGGATTTTCTCTTTTTGTATTTTCGTTTTTTGCTCCCCTTGTTCCCAAAGCCATAGCGTTTTTATTTTTTGGTCAATATGGCCATGTGAGGGCTTATTTTTTGCAGGACGAGTTGTACTTTTGAAAGATATTACTGGTTTTACCATATCATGTATGAAAAAGTGGGAAAAAAATTCCAAGTGCGGTGAAATTGCAAAAAAGTGCAATACCACAGATGGTTTTTTTTTATTTTTTTATCACGTTCACTGAATTCTAAAACTGAGCGGCCATTATTATTCTCCAGGTCATTACGAGTTCGTAGATACCAAACATGTATAGGTTCTTTTTTATTGAAGTGGTGAAAAAAAATTCCAAAGTTTGCTAAATAATAAAAAAAAAAACTGGTGCCATTTTTCAAGACCCATAGCGTCTCCATTTTTTGGGATCTGGGTCCGGGTGAGGGCTTATTTTTTGCCTGCCGATCTGAAGTTTTTATTGATAGCAGATATGGGTAGATCCGATGTTTTGATCGCCCGTTATTGCATTTTATTCCAATGTTGGGGCGACCAAAAAACGTAATTCTGGCGCTTAGAATTTTTTTCTCGATACGTTGTTTACCGATCGGATTTATTTCTTTTTTTATATTGATAGATCGGGCGATTCTGAACACGGTGGTATCAAATATATGTATGTGTTTTTTTGTTTTATTTTTATTTTGAATTGGGCGAAAGGGGTGTGATTTAAACTTTTAAATTTTTTACATTTTTTAAATATTTTTAAAATCATTTTATTTTACAATTTTTGCTTGCTTCTATAGTCTCCATAGGAGACTGGAAGCAGCAACCATCCGATCGCCTCTGCTTCATAGAGTTGATGAGTAGATCACCTCTATGTAGCAGAAATGCTCCTGTGCTATTTGCGCTGACCACTAGGTGGCGCTCATAGCGATTACTACATGACAACCACTGAAGTCTGCTGCAGACCCAGGGTTGTCATGCCCAACCATCAGTGACCCGTGATCATGTGACGCACTTACGGCATGGTGCTGTTAAATGCCGCTGTCAGAGATTGACAGAGGCATTTGACAAGTTAACAGCCGCGGGTGGATTGAGATTCCACCCGCAGCTGTTGTGGGCACATGTCAGCTGTATAAATCAGCTGACATGTGCCTGGTTCAGTGTGGGCTCAGCCCCAGGCTGTAAAGGGGTTAAAGTTGACCAACGATTTCTCATTTTTCCATCAAAATTTACAAAACCATTTTTTAGGGACCACATCAAATTTGAAGTGACTTTGAAGGATCTATATGACAGAAAATACCAAAAAGTGACAGCATTCCAAAAACTGCACTCCTCAAGGTGGTCTAAACCACATTCAAGAAGTTTATTAACCTTTCACGTGCTTCACAGAAACTGAAGCAACATGGAAGGAAAAAATGAACATTTAACATTTTTTAAAAATGTTTACTTCAGACCCAATTTTTTTATTTTCACAATGGTAATGAGAAAAAATGGATCATACAATTTGTTGTGCAGTTCCTCCTGAGTAAGTCGATACCCCATATGTGGGGAAAAACCACTGTTTGGGTGCACGGCAGGGTTCGGAAGGGAAAAAGTGCCATTTGACTTTTTGAATGTAAAATTTGCTTGAATAATTAGCGGACACCATGTCCCGTTTGGGGAGCCCCTGATGTGCTTAAACAGTAAAAAAAACCACACAATTGACACCATTTTGGAAACTAGACCCCTCAGGAAACTTATCTAGATGTGTGATGAACACCTTGAACGCGCAGGTGCTTCACATAAGTTTATATTATTGAGTGGTAAAAATAAAATGTTCACATTTTTCCCATAAAAATGTTTTTCAGCCCCCAATTTTTGCATTTACATAAGGGTACCAGGAGAAGTTGCCCATATAATTTATTGTGCAATTTCTCCTGGGTAAGCAGATGCCCCATATGTGGGGAAAAAACACTGTTTTCGCGCACAGCATGGTTCGGAAGGGAAGGAGCGCCATTTGACTTTTTGAATATAAAATTTGCTTGAATAATTAGCAGACGCCATGTCTTGTTTGGGGAGCCCCTGACATGCCACAAGTTACCCCATGTTGAAAATTAGACTCCTCAGGGAACTTACAGTACAGACCAAAAGTTTGGACACACCTTCTCATTTAAAGATTTTTCTGTATTTTCATAACTTTGAAAATTGTACATTCACACTGAAGGCATTAAAACTATGAAATAACACATGTGGAATTATATACTTAACAAAAAAGTGTGAAACAACTGAAAATATGTCTTATATTCAATTTTCTTCAAAGTAGCCACCTTTTGCTTTGATGACTGCTTCGCATACTCTTGGCATTCTCTTGATGAACTTCAAGAGGTAGTCACCGGAAATGGTCTTCCAACAATCTTGAAGGAGTTCCCAGAGATGCTTAGCACTTGTTGGCCCTTTTGCCTTCCCTCTGCGGTCAAGCTCACCCCAAACCATTTTGATTAGGTTCAGGTCTGGTGACTGTGGGGGCCAGGTCATCTGGCATAGCACCCCATCACTCTCCTTCTTGGTCAAATTGACCTTACACAGCCTGGAGGTGTGTTTGGGGTCATTGTCCTGTTGAAAAATAAATGGTGGTCCAACTAAACGCAAACCGGATGGAATAGCATGCCGCTGCAAGATGCTGTGTTAGCCATGCTGGTTCAGTATGCCTTCAATTTTGAATAAATCCCCAACAGTGTCACCAGCAAAGCACCCCCACACCATCACACCTCCTCCTCCATGCTTCATGGTGGGAACCAGGCAGGTAGAGTCCATCCGTTCATCTTTTCTGCGTCGCACAAGGACATGGTGGTTGGAACCAAAGATCTCAAATTTGGACTCATCAGACCAAAGCACAGATTTCCACTGGTCTAATGTCCATTCCCTGTGTTCTTTAGCCCAAACAAGTCTCTTCTGCTTGTTGCCTGTCCTTAGCAGTGGTTTCCTAGCAGCTATTTTACCATGAAGGCCTGCTGCACAAAGTCTCCTCTTAACAGATGTTGTAGAGATGTGTCTGCTGCTTGAACTCTGTGTGGCATTGACCTGGTCTCTAATCTGAGCTGCTGTTAACCTGTGATTTCTGAGGCTGGTGACTCGGAGAAACTTATCCTCAGAAGCAGAGGTGACTCTTGGTCTTCCTTTCCTGGGGCGGTCCTCATGTGAGCCAGTTTCTTTGTAGCGCTTGATGGTTTTTGCAACTGCACTTGGGGACACATTCTAAATTTTCCCAATTTTTCGGACTGACTGACCTTAATTTCTTAAAGTAATGATGGCCACTCGTTTTTCTTTACTTGGCTGATTTTTTCTTGCCATAATGCAAATTCTAACAGTCTATTCAGTAGGACTATCAGCTGCATATCCACTTGACTTCTGCACAACACAACTGATGGTCCCAACCCCATTTATAAGGCAAGAAATCCCATTTATTAAACCTGATAGGGCACACCTGTGAAGTGAAAACCATTTCCGGTGACTACCTCTTGAAGCTCATCAAGAGAATGCCAAGAGTGTGCAAAGCAGTCATCAAAGCAAAAGGTGGCTACTTGGAAGAACCTAGAATGTAAGACATATTTTCAGTTGTTTCACACTTTTTTGTTAAGTATATAATTCCACATGTGTTAATTAACAGTTTTGAAGCCTTCAGTGTGAATGTACAATTTTCAAAGTCATGAAAATACAGAAAAATCTTTAAATGAGAAGGTGTGTCCAAACTTTTGGTCTGTACTGTATATATATATATATATGTGTGGTGAACACCTTGAACTTCCCGGTGATTCACAGAAGTTTATAACATTCTGATGTGAAATTAAGAAATAATTTTTTTTCCACAAAAATGTACTTTTAGCTCCAATTTTTTTATTTTCTCAAGGTAACAGGAGAAAATGGACTCCAAAATTTGTTGTGCAATTGCTCCTAAGTACGGACATACCCTATATGTAGGGGAAAACTATTGTTTGGGCACATGGCGGGGCTTAGAAAGGAAGGAGTGATGTTTGGATCGAAGACTTTGCTGGAATGGTCTGCGGGTGTCATGTCACGTTTGGAGAGCCCCTGATGTGCCTGAACAGATGAAAATCCCGACAAGTTTTGGAAACTGCACCCCTCAAGGAGTTTATCCAGGGGCATTTTGAACCCACAGGTACAACACAGAAATTGTTATCATTAAGTCATCATACTGAAAAGTTTCATTTTTTTCACGAAAATGTAGTTTTAGCCCCAAATTTGTAATTTTTGCAATGGATAATAGAAGAAAACGTACCACATAATTTGTTATGCCATTTCTACCGAACACGATGATGCCCCACATGTCATCAGAAATTACTGTTAGGCCACACATCTTTGGCTTTTGGAGTATAGATTTTGGTAGAATAGTTTTTGGGCGACATTTGCGGAGACCCTAAGGTGCTAGAACAGCAGAAAAATCCCAAAAGTGTCCCCATTGTATAATTTTCACATCTCAATGAATTCATCTACTGCTGCAGGGACTATTATGTAACATCCACACCAGGCTTTATTCTGGAAAATTGCAAATATGCCAGTTTAGTGCCCATACATTGTGCCCCCATAAAGTGTAATGCCCCCATATATTGTAGCGCCCCCATACATTTTTCCCGGCGACAGACCCCGTAAATTAAGGCTCTCTCCCCGCTACAAAAATGCCAAACATGTGGCCGCTTACTGCGGTTTAGGCACAATGGGCTCAGAAAGAGGGGGCATTTGGATTTGGGAGCGCAAAATTCACTGGATTTTATTTGAGGGGGCCATATCGCTTTTCCAGAGTCTTTGTTCTACCAGTAACGTGGGAACCACTATAGTCCCAGTGACAGGTGACGAACCTAAGAGCGTGGGGTGGTTTTATGTGGGATAAATTAAGGGTTTTATTACATTTTGGTAAAATTTTGGGGCACATAATTTTCGATTGCTTCCAGAATAAGACTGGATCGCCAGTCTACGCCAAGCACTTACGACGGTATTTCCGTGTAAATCCCACAAAAATGCGATTCAGATGAAACCCCAAACAGAACCACCCACCATAATTAGGCAGATGGAGATACTTTGGAGTCCGTTTGACATCTGCTCTGGTGGTCTCCATCTTTTTAGGCATGCACAGATCTGTGGTCATCCACACTTGTGCGCTGATAAAAAGTCTAAAATGATGGTACGCCGCCGGAACAGAGACCAGTGCAAATGGACTCCATCGGACTCCTAAATGAGTGACTCCATCTGTTTTTTTTTTTGTCTGAATTGCGGTTTTGGTGAATTTACACAGAAACCCCAACGAAAGCGCTCAGTGGAGAGTGCAGGATGTGAGCTGAGCCTTATTCCAATTTTTTTAGAGGCAGAATGAAAAAATAGAAAGCAGTACCAGAATAGTTCTTATTTTTATTGTTTTGCGGTTCACCGTGCGGTATAAGTAACATAGTAACATAGTTTTTAAGGTTGAAGGAAGACTAAGTCCATCTAGTTCAACCCATAGCCTAACATGTTGATCCAGAGGAAGGCAAAAAAAAACACGTGACAAACACTAAGCTCCACATTAGGGAAAAAATTCCTTCCCGACTCCATACGACAATCAGACTAGTTCCCTGGATCAACGCCCTATCAAGGAATCTAGTATACTGTATATAACCTGTAATATTATACTTTTCACGAAAGGCATCCATGCCCTTCTTAAATTTTAAAAGTGAATCACTCATTACAACATCATGCGGCAGAGAGTTCCATAGTCTCACTGCTCTTACAGTAAAGAATCCCGTCTGTGATCATGATTAAACCTTCTTTCCCCCAGACGTAGAAGATGCCCACTTGTCCCCGTCTCTGGCCTCAGTGTAAAAAGATCAGTAGAAAGGTCTTTGTACTGTCCCCTCATATACTTGTACATAGTAATAAGATCACCCCTAAGCCTTCTTGTTTCCACAGTAAATAACCCCAAGTGTAATAACCTGTCTTGGTATTGCAGACCCCCCAGTCCTCTAATAACCTTGGTCGCTCTTCTCTGCACCCTCTCTAGTTCAGCTATGTCTTTCTTATACACCGGAGACCAAAACTGTACACAGTATTCTAAGTGTGGTCGCACTAATGACTTGTATAGAGGTAAAATTATGTTCTCCTCATGAGCATCTATGCCTCTTTTAATGCATCCCATTATTTTATTCGCCTTTGCAGCAGCTGCCTGACACTGGCCACTAAACGTAAGCTTGTCGTCCACCAATACACCCAGGTCTTTTTCAGTTACAGTTTTGCCCAGTGTTTTACAATTAAGCATATAATTATACATTTTATTTCCTCTGCCCAAGTGCATTACCTTACATTCATCCCCATTAAAGCTCATTTGCCATTCATCAGCCCAAGCTTCTAGTTTACATAGATCCTCCTGTAATAGAAAATTGTCCTCCTCTGTATTGATTACCCTGCAGAGTGTAGTGTCATCTGCAAATATTGAAATATTACTCTGTATGCCCCCTACAAGGTCATTAATAAATATGTTAAAAAGAAGGGGGCCCAATATTGACCCCTGTGGTACCCCACTGTTAACTGAGACCCAGTCTGAGTGTTTTCCATTAATAACCACCCTTTGTTTCCTATCACTGAGCCAATTCTTAACCCACATACATATATTTTCCTCCATCCCCATTGTTCTCATTTTATGTATCAACCTTTTGTGTGGAACCATATCAAAAGCTTTTGAAAAGTCCATATACACAACATCCACTGCATTTCCTTGGTCCAGTCCAGAACTTGCCTCCTCATAAAAACTGATCAGATTAGTTTGACAGGAATGGTCTCTCGTAAACCCATGTTGATATTGGGTCATGAGGTTATTCTTTTTCAGATACTCTATTATAGCATCTCTTAGGAAACCCTCCAGGATTTTACCCACAGTAGAGGTTAAGCTTACTGGCCTATAATTTCCAAGTTCAGTTTTTGTCCCCTTTTTGAATATTGACACCACATTTGCTATACGCCAGTCGTGTGGTACAGACCCTGTTATTATGGAATCTTTAAAGATTAAAAATAATGGTCTATCTTTGACGTTACTGAATTCCTGCAGTACTCACGGGTGTATCCCATCCGGGCCCGGGGATTTGTCAACTTTAGTGATTTTTAGACGCCGCCGTACTTCCTGCTGGGTTAAGCAAGTGACATTTAATGGAGAATTTTTGTTATCACTAATCATGTTTTCTGTCATGCGATTTTCTTGTGTAAATACGATTGAAAATAAATCATTTAGCATATTGGCTTTTTCCTCATCCACCATTTCACCCAGACTATTTTTAAGGGGGCCAACATTATCATTTTTTAGTTTTTTACTATTTATGTAGTTAAAGATTATTTTCGGGTTATTTTTACTTTTTCTGGCAATGATTCTCTCTGCCTCAATCTTTGCTGCCTTGATTTGTTTTTTACATAATTTATTTAATTCTCTATATTTATTTAATGCCTCATCACTACCTACTTGCTTTAGCTCTCTAAATTCTTTCTTTTTGTCACTTATTGCGCCCCTTACAGCTCTATTTAGCTATAGTGGTTTCCTCCTATTTCTAGCATGTTTATTCCCAAAGGGTATATATTGTACACAGGTCCTATTCAGGTTGTTAATAAATGTCTCCCATTTGCTTTGTGTAGCTTTATGTCTCAGGATATCATCCCAGTTTATTGCACTAAGATCATCGCTCATCCGTTGGAAATTTGCCTTCCTGAAGTTTAGTGTCCTTGTAACCCCTCTACTACACATCTTATTAAAGGTTACATGAAAACGTATTATTTTGTGATCACTATTATCCAAGTGACCCCCAACTCGTATATTTGATATGCGGTCTGGCCTATTGGTTAATATTAGGTCTAGCAGTGCCCCCCTTCTTGTTGGGTACTGAACCAGCTGTGAAAGGTAATTGTCTCTCATAGTTGTCAAAAACCTATTACCTTTGCTTGAACTACATGTTTCTGTCCCCCAATGTATTTCAGGGTAGTTGAAGTCTCCCATAATAATGACTTCTCCTTGAGTCACTGCTTCATCTATTTGCTTTATGAGGATATGGCGGATTTAACATCAACTGATCTTCACTGTCCTATTAAAGGAATAGAAGAATCCAAGTTATCTGTAAACAAACAGATTGTGAGGGAATATTTAGCTAACATAAATGAGTTCAATTCTCCAGGTCCAGATGAATTACACCCCAGAGTACTGAAGGAGATCATAGAAGAAATTTTAGAACCACTCTCCATAATCTTTGAAAATTCTTGGAGAACAGGAGAAGTCCCTGAAGACTGGAGAAGAGCAAATGTTGTTCCTATCTTCAAAAAGGGGAAGAAAGTGGACCCAGGGGACTATAGGCCGGTGAGTCTGACTTCTATACCTGGAAAGATCTTTGAACAAATTATTAAACAACATGTATGTAAGTACCTGGATAAGAACTAAGTGATTAACCAGAGTCAGCATGGGTTTGTAACTAACAAGTCATGTCAGACTAACTTAACTTCCTTCTATGACAGAATCACTGACTGAGTGGATCATGGAAATGCTGTAGATATAGTATATCTTGACTTTAGCAAAGCATTTGACAAAGTATCTTACACCATCCTTATTGAAAAAATGACCTAGTATGGAATGGACAAGGCAACTGTTAGGTGGATTCATAACTGGCTTAGTGATCGGACTTAAAGAGTGGTCGTAAATGGCTTCACATCCAGTTGGATGAATGTCTCAAGTGGGGAACCACAGGGCTCTGTCCTGGGACCTGTATTGTTCAACATCTTTATCAATGATTTAGATGAAGGAATTGAGGGTAAACTGTTTAAATTTGCTGATGACACAAAGCTAGGAGGGATAGCTAACACTAGAGAAGAGAGAGAGAAGATTCAAAAAGGCCTAAATAAACTGAAGCAGTGGGCAGTAACTAACAGAATGGTTTTTGACGGGGAAAAATGCAAAATACTACATCTGGGCAATAAAAATGAAAAAAGCATATACAGAATGGGAGGAATAGAGCTAAGCAACAGTACATGTGAAAAAGACTTAGGTATACTAATAGATCATAGACTGAACATGAGTCAACAGTGTGATGCAGCAGCAAAAAGGGCAAATACAATTCTGGGATGTATTAACAGAAGCATACAGTCTAGATCATGTGAAGTCATTATCAGACTTTACTCCTCTTTGGTCAGACCTCATCTGGAATACTGCGTCCAGTTTTGGGCACCACATTTTAAAAAAGACATCGACAAACTGGAGCAAGTTCAGAGAAGAGAGACCAGAATTGTGACCGGTCTGCAAACCATGTCCTATGAGGAACGGTTACAGGATTTGGGAATGTTTAGCTTGCAAAAAAGAAGACTGAGAGGAGACTTAATAGCTGTCTACAAATATCTCAAGGGCTGTCACATTGCAGAAGGATCATCTTTATTCTCATTTGCACAAGGAAAGACTAGAAGCAATGGGATGAACCTGAATGGGAGGAGACACAGATTAGATATTAGAAAAAACTTTTTGACAGTTAGGGTGATCAATGAGTGGAACAGGCTGCCAAGAGGTGGTGAGTTCCCCTTCAATGGACGTCTTCAAACAGAGGCTGGACAGACATCTGTCTGAGATAATTTAGTGAATCCTGCTTTGAGCAGGAGGTTGGACCAGATGACCCAGGAGGTCCCCTCCAACTCTATGATTCTATGATTCTATCCTTTGGGTTGGTGCGATTACATCGATAATAGATTTATATGTGTTTTTTAGGTTTTGCTGCTCCCACAGTAAAAATGCATTTTTTTATAAAAAGTAGTTATTTTCGTTGCCATATTCTGAGAGCTGTAAATTTTTTATTTTTTTGGCAAAGAGAGCTGTATGAGGGCTTATTTTTTGGGGGACAAGTTGCAGATTATTTTGGTACTATTTTGGGGCACATAGTAATTTTTGATTGCTTTCTATTCCGATTTTTCAGACACTGAAGGATTGAAAACCAGCAATTCAGTTATTGTTTTTATTTTTTATTTTTTGCGTCGTTTGCCATGCGGTAAAAGTGATAAGACCAATTTGTTCGTTGGGTCGTTACGATTACAGTGATACCTGATTTATATATTTTTTTTAAAGCTTTGCTATTTTTACAAGCTAAAAACAGTATTATACAAAAGAGAATTTGATTTTGCATTGTCACATTCTGAGAGGTGTAACTTTTATATTTTTTTGCCGAATGTGTTATATTATGGCATGTTTTTTGCATGATGGTTTGGCAGTTTTATTAAAATAATTGTTTTTTTTACGTAAGACTTTTTGATTGCTTTTATTCACTTTTTGGTGAGTCAGTATGATGAAAAAGCGTCACTTTTAGCGTGTTTTTATTTTTTTACAGCATTCACCAAACAGATGAAATAACGCGATAGTTTTATAGAGCGGGTCATTCCAGAAGCGGCAACACCAATTATGTGTATGTTTTTTGTTTACTTTTATTTCATCACAAACGCTGGGTTTTGAGCTGAAAAAAGGATTTTAGTGATTTTCTGCACTTTTGCATTTTTTTTTTCACTGTGGTACATGTGTGATTTTCACTTTTATTGCTGATCTCAAACACTGCAGTACTCCTGTACTTCAGTGCATGAAACCTGTCAGTGAGTCACTGAACTCAATGACTCTGCCTGTGAAATCCAGCTTATTGTTGGATCTCAGACAAAATAACGTGACGGTAAGAATGCATTACGGCTTATGCAGTGACTGAAATAGCAGCCCAATTTTTGGAAATACCCTAATACCAATTTGAAGACACATAGAGGAGGGCCTCAGTAAAAAATGTTCCCATTGTAAAGGAGTGGTTCTGCGATAAAGTTATGGCGTATGCAGAGAATGCAACGGCTGCCTAAATTTTGGAAAAACCCCAATACCAATTTGAAGGCACATAAAGGAGGGCCTCAGTAAAAAAAATATTCGAATTATATAGGAGAGGGTCTGCTATACAGTTTTTGTATATGCGGTGATTGCAACGGCTGCCTGAATTTTGGAAAACTCCAATATCACTTCAAAGAGACATAGAGGATGTCCTCAGTAAAAAAAATGTTCCTATTAATAAAGAGCAGTTCTGCTATACAGTTATTGCATATGCAATGACTGTCACAGCTGCCTAAATTTTGGAAAACCCCAATACCAATTTGAAGACACATAGAGGAGGGCCTCAGTAAAAAAATATTCCCATTATATAGGAGAGGGTCTGCTATACAGTTTTTGTGTATGCAGTGATTGCAACGGCTGCCTGAATTTTGGAAAACTCCAATACCACTTCAAAGAGACATAGAGGATGTACTCAGTAAAAAAAATGTTCCTATTAATAAAGAGCAGTTCTGCTATACAGTTATTGCATATGCAATGACTGCCACAGCTGCCTAAATTTTGGAAAACCCCAATAACAATTTGAAGACACATAGAGGAGGGCCTCAGTAAAAAAAATGTTCCCATTATAAAGGAGCGGGTCTCCTATACTGTTATTGCATATGCAGTGACTGCAAGGGCTGCCAAAAATTAGAATGCATTCCAATGCCCCTTTGAAGAGACATAGAGGAGGGCCTCAGTAAAAAAACAAATTCCCTTTATAAAGGAGGGGGTCTCCTATACTGCTACTGCATATGCAGTGACTGCAAGGCCTGACAAAAATTAAGATGCACTCCAATACCCCTTTAAAGACACATAGAGGAGGGCCTCAGTAAAAAAATGTTCCCATTATAAAGGAGTGGTTCTGCTATACAGTTATTGCGTATGCAGAGAATGCAACGGCTGCCTAAATTTTGGAAAAACCCAAATACCAATTTGAAGACACATAGAGGAGGGCCTCAGTTAAAAAAAAATTCCTCTTATAAAGGAGCGGGTCTCCTATACTGTTATTGCGTATGCAGCGACTGCAAGGGCTTCCAAAATTAGGACGCACTCCAGTACCCCTTTTAAAAACATAGAGGAGGATCTCGGTAAAAAAAAATGTTCCCATTATAAAAGAGTTGGTCTCCTATACTGCTACTGCATATACAGTGACTGCAAGGGCTGCCAAAAATTAGGATGCACTCCAATACCCCTTTAAAGAGACATAGAGGATGGCCTCAGTAAAAAAATGTTCCCATAATAAAGGAGAGGCTCTGCTATACAGTTATTGCGTATGCAGTGACTGCAACGGCTGCTTAAACTCTGGAAAACCCCAATACCAATTTGAAGAAACATGGATGAGGGCCTCAGTTAAAAAAATGTTATTGCCTATGACTGAAAAGGCTGCCCAAGTTTTGGAAAAACCCGAATACCAATTTGAACACACATAGAGAAGGGCCTCAGTAAAAAAATTTCCAATTGTAAAGGAGAGGGTCTGCTATACAGTTATTGTGTATGCAGTGACTGCAATGGCTGCCTAAATTTTGGAAAAAACTCAATACCAATTTGAAACACATAGAGGAGGGCCTCAGTAAAAAAAATGTTCCCATTATAAAGGAGCAAGTCACCTATACTGTTATTGTGTATGCAGTGACAGCAAGGGCTTTCAAAAATTAGGACGCACTCCAATACCACTTCAAAGAAACATAGAGGATGGCCTCAGTAAAAAAATATTTTCCCATTAATAAAGAACAGTTCTTCTATACAGCTATTGCATATGCAGTGACTGCAACGGCTGCCTAAATTTTGGAAAACCCCAATATCAATTTGAAGACACATAGAGGAGGGCCTCAGTAAAAAAAATGTTCCCATTTTAAAGGAGTAGTTCTGCTATACAGTTATTGCATATGCAGTGACTGAAAAGGCTGCCCAATTTTTGGAAAAACCCCAATACCAATTTGAAGACACATAGAGGAGGGCCTCAGTAATAAATGTTCCCATTATAAAGGAGCGGTTCAGCTATACTGTTATTGCGTATGCAGTGACTGCAAGGGCTTTCAAAAATTAGGACGCACTCCAGTACCACTTCAAAGAGACATAGAGGATGGCCTCAGTAAAAAAAAAATTCCCATTAATAAAGAGAAGTTCTGCTATACAGCTATTGCATATGCAGTGACTGCAACGGCTGCCTAAATTTTGGAAAACCCCAATACCAATTTGAAGACACAAAGAGGAGGGCCTCAGTAATAAATCTTCCCATTATAAAGGAGCGGTTCTGCTATACAGTTATTGCGTGTACAGAGACTGCAATGGCTGCCTAAATTTTGGAAAAACCCCAATACCAATTTAAAGACACATAGAGGCAGGAATCAGTAAAAAAAAGTTTCCATTGTAAAAAAGAGGGTCTGCTATACTGTTATTGCGTGTACAGTGACTGCATTGGCTTCCAAAAATTAGGACCCACTCGAAAACCCCTTTGAAGAGATATAGAGGAGGGCCTCAGTAAAAAAAAAATTCCCTTTATAAAGGAACGGGTCTCCTATACTGTTATTGCGTATGCAGTGACTGCAAGGTGTTAGAACCCTCCTGTTTGTTTTTTCCATCTTGTGTTTTGCGGTCACGTGACCATCTGTCTATATATTCCAGCTCCGCCCTTTTGGCTGTGCTGGACTTCATTGTTGTGTGAATGTTTTGCTAGCCAGGTGCTTCTGTGCCTTTCTCTGTCAGTTTGCTTGGTCCTTTTGGGACCTCTAGTACCTTTTTGTCAGTTTATCCTTTTGTGTTCTGCAACAACCTTCTCTGTTCAGGAGGTGTCCTATTTTTGTTCCAATCCTTATTTCTTTTAGGGACCCCTTCCATTATGCTATAGGTCTTCATTCAGACTAGCCTAGGACTTAGTCGGGTCTGTTCGCAAGGAACAGGCAGCTCGCTACATCGTAGGGATTCAGCTTAGCCTTACTGTAGGGATAGCTTATCCTTTCTTTTCTTAGTGCTTGATGCAGATCATAGCAGTAAGTCCAGCCCAAAAAAACTAAAAGGAAATAAATTCGGGGATCAGTATAGCTTCCGTCCAGGATTTGGCTCAATGCTTGCAGGGATTGTCTCTGGAGGTGTCTGAGCTCCAGCAACACATGAGTAGCTGTACTGGAGCGCACTTGGTGGAACCCAAGGTAGGACTGCCTGATGTTTTTTATGGTAAACAGCAAGACTTTTTTCCTGAAAAAATGCTTGTTTGTTATATTTTCGTTTGAGACCAAGGTCCTCTGGGAATGAATCACATTGGATTTATTGTGTCACTTCTGCGCAATGAACCACAAGGGTGGGCCTTTTCTCTCCAACCTAAGGATCCATGCTTAAAGTCGGTAGAAGAATTTTTTTCTGCCATAGGTCTATTATTTGACCATCATGATCGAATCTCATCTGCTGAGGCAGAACTCAGGCATTTGAATCAATGGTCAGGTGATGTTGAAAATTATTGCACACACTTTAGAAGATGGCCTCAGAAGTCAAATGGAATGATCCTGCTCTGAAATGTCTATTTCTTGCTGGTCTGAGTGAAAGGGTTAAGGATTTGCTAATTGCATTCCCCGCATCTGAGACTCTGCAGGATGCCATGCAATTAGCTGTTCGTGTGGATAGGAGGCTGAGATCTAGACAAAATAGGGTAAAGATTCCTGTAATGCCAGGTCCTAGTCCCCAGAAAATCTGCTCAGATGGGGGAGAACCGATGGAGGTTGGGGCAAGTTCGCTCCACTCTCAGGAAAGAGACCAGAGGGATTGCTTCTTTATTGTGGTAAAGCTGACTGTAGCGTCGGCGTCCCTGCCTCCTGCTAGGCAGGGACGCTGTTCCCCTCACCTCTCCACTCTGTGCCCGGCGTCTTCCTCCCGCTCTGCTGGCAGCACGCGCTGCTTCCCGGCCACGGTGCTTAGGGCGCGCGCGCTCCCCCTCTCTTAAAGGGGCCGCGCGCGCCGTCCTAAGGAGTCCCCGGCCAATGGCCGGAGGACTTCACCATATATAAGGCACCTCCTCCAAAATGGAGGTGCCCGAGCAATGTTGTTGCAAAGCCTTCACTCTGCTTCAGCCCTCAGGTCCTGTTTCCAGTTACCTGCCAGTCACCTGCCAGATTCCTGCCTGTTACCTGCCAGTCACCTGACAGATTCCTGCCTGTTACCTGCCAGTCACCTGCCAGATTCCTGCCTGTTACCTGCCAGTCACCTGCCAGATTCCTGCTTGATACCTGCCAGATATCCGTTTACCTGCTTGCAAGCCTGCGGTCCGACGGTCTGCCTTCCGACACCTGTCAGTCTGTCTATGGACCAGCCTGCCAGCTCACCTGGGAGCGCTCGTCTGCTACCTGCCTGCTAGCCTACCTGGAGGCTCCGCCGTCACTTGCCGTGACCACCTGCCTGTCCAGAGACTCTTGTCTGCTCACCTGGGAGCGCTCATCTGCTACCTGCCTGCTAGCCTACCTGGAGGCTCCGCCGTCACTTGCCGTGACCACCTGCCTGTCCAGAGACTCCTGTCTGATCACCTGGGAGCGCTCATCTGCTACCTGCCTGCTAGCCTACCTGGAGGCTCCGCCGTCACTTGCCGTGACCACCTGCCTGTCCAGTGACCCTCGCCTGCTAACCTAGGATAGCTCACCTGCTACCTGCCTGCTAGCCTACCTGGAGGCTCTGCCGTCACTAGCCGTGACCACCTGCCTGTCCAGAGACTGTCCCTGTCACTTGCCGTGAGTACCCGTCCTTCTACCCAGAGACTGTCCCTGTCACTTGCCGTGACTACCTGCCCTTCTACCCAGAGACTGTCCCTGTCACTTGCCGTGACTACCTGCCCTTCTACCCAGAGACTGTCCCTGTCACTTGCCGTGATTACCTGCCCGTCTTCCCTGGGAGCCACCCGCTTCCTTACAAGGACCGCCCACTTGTATAGTTGCTCAGAGGTTCCGCCTCCCAGACCCGTTACATTGACCATTTGATTAAGCATTGTGAGTACAGAAAAAAAGTACAGAAAAAAAAATGTCAGGTATGCCCGTATAGCTTGGTTCAACACTTAATGTGATTGATAAAGGGGTTTTGGAAAAACTTAAATTGACATCCAAACCTTTGTCATCACCTATTTCTGTGATTGCAATTGATAACACTCCCTTGAAATGTATTACTCACAAGGTTGCTGCATTTCCCCTCACTATCAACGGACTTCACCAAGAAATTTTGGACTTGGTTGTATTAAATAATTTACCCTCTCCGGTCGTTCTAGGATTACCTTAGTTAAAACTGCACATTTATTTGCTGGACTGGTCTACTAATATGATAAAGTCTTGGAGTCTGAAGTGCTATGATAAATGTTGTAATGTTTGCATTGCGGCTGTGGAAAAAGGGGAATTACCTGTACCTATTCAAGATTTTTGGAGGGTTTTTTCAGAGGAGGAGTCACAAGTTTTACCTCCTCATAGGGATTATGATTGCGCCATTGAGTTTGTTCCGGGAGCTACTCTTCCCAAGAGTTGCTTGTTTAATCTGACTATCCCTGAAAGAAAGGCCTTGGAGGAGTACATACAGACTAGCCTGGCTGCTGGTCACATTAGACCTTCTAAGTCGCCTGTGGCAGTTGGATTTTTCTTTGTTAAAAAAAAGGATGGGGGTTTACGTCGATCTCTGAATTTTCGTGAAATTAATAAGATTACCGAATGCAATTCCTACCCATTGCCGTTAGTTCCTGGCTTGTTTAACCAGTTAGTGGGGGCCAAGTGGTTCTCTAAGATTGATCTCCGGGGGGCATACAATTTGCTATGAGTGAAGGAGGGTGATGAATGGAAAACTGCTTTTAACACTCCGGTAGGTCATTTTGAGTATCTGGTGATGCCTTTTGGTCTTACCAATGCACCTGCATTTTTTCAGAACCTTATTAATGACATTCTGAGACCTTTGATTGGTAAGAATGTAGTGGTGTATTTAGATGACATTTTGATTTATTCGCCAGATCTGGAGTCCCATTGGCAGAGTGTATGTGAAGTCTTGTAGTTATTGAGTGATAATTCACTCTTTGCTAAGCAGAAGAAATGTGAGTTTGCTGTGCAGAAAATTAGTTTTTTGGGCTACATTGTCTCCAGCGAGGGCTTTGAGATGGACCCGGTGAAGGTTCAGGCAGTGCAGGAATGGCCTAGGCCTATTAGTTTGAAATTTATACAGAGATTTTTGGGTTTTTCCAATTATTACAGGAAATTCATTAAGAATTTTTCTGTAATTGTTAAGCCTCTAACCGATCTCACCAGGAAAGGTGTGAATACGGTCCTGTGGACTACTGAGGCCATTGAAGCATTTAAGTATCTCAAAGAGAGGTTCAGTTCTGCCCCTATCCTTATGCAGCCCGATGAGACCAAGCCTTTTTTGGTCCAGGTCGATATTTCAACGGTGGGGGTCGGAGCAGTTTTGTCTCAGGAGAACAGGGATGGAGTACATTCTTGTGCCTTCATTTCGAAAAAATTTCGGAAACTGAACTGAATTATGATGTTGGAAATCGGGAGTTGCTGGCTATTAAACTCGCGTTTGAACATTGGCGTCATTTTTGGAAGGCGCTAGATTTCCTATTCAGGTGTTCACAGATCATAAGAATTTGATCTATCTGGATGCTGCCAAGCACTTGAATGCCCATCAGGCTAGGTGGGCACATTTTTTTTCTTGGTTTCATTTTCCTGTTACCTATATCCCTGGTACTAAGAATGTTAAAGCCGTTGCTTTATCTCACAGCTTCTCTCCTACGGTCGGTGCAGAGGAGAAAGAGAGCTTTCACAGAAAGGAGTTGTGGTGGCGGCATTGGACTCTGTTTTGGAGAATGGGATTCTGAAAGCTCAAGATGATGCTCCATCTAACACTCCCCATGGGAGATTGTTCGGGCCTAGAACCTTTAGGGGAAATTTGTTTTTGGAGTGTCTTGAGTCTCGGTTGGCAGGTCATCCATGAATTTCTGAGACTAAGAGACTTATCAGTCGCAGTTTTTGGTTGCCTGGATGGCAGAAAGAAGTCATCAATTGGGTGCGTCAATGTACTGTGTGTGCTAGGTTAAAGGCTTCACATACTCCTGCTTAGCCCTCTGGAGGTTCCTAGTGCACCTTGGACGCATCTCACAATGGATTTTATTACTGAACTGCCTGTGTCCGAGGGTTTTACTGTCATGTGGGTGGTCGTGGACCGTTTTAGCAAGATGTGTCATTTGGTTCCATTCATTAAGTTGCCCTCCGCCAAGATACTCGCTAAGGCATTTGTTAAAGAGATTGTCAAGCTTCATGGTGTTCCCACGGATATTGTTTCTGATAGAGGACCTCAGTTTGTGGCTCTCTTTTGGCATACTTTTTGTGACAGATTGGGAGTCCATTTGTCATTTTCGTTTGGGTATCATCCTGAGTCTAATGGACAGACTGAAAGAAAGAACCAGGATGTAGAACAGTTTTTGCGTTGTTTTGTGGAGACAATCAAGAGGTTTGGTCTGAGTTTCTGCCTCTCGCAGATTTTGCTCTTAACAATCATGCATTCTCCTCAGCTGGGTGTTCTCCTTTTTTTTGTTGTATTGGGAGACATTTGTCTTTTGGTTTGTTCTCCAAATTGGGGTCGGCGGTGCCAGAGGAGGAGAATTTTTCAGGTAATTTGGAGAGAGTTTGGACTAATGTATGTTGCAACCTTCAAGAGGCTAACAAGAAGTCCAAGAAGTATTTTGACAGGAAACGTAAGGAGGTTTTGTTTACTGTGGGTGACATGGTTTGGTTGTCCCCAAGGAACTTGCGGTTGAGGATTTCCTCTAAATATCTGGGTCCTAAGTTTGTGGGTCCATTTAAAGTGCTTTTTCAGGTTGTTAACCCGTCTGCGGTTAGGTTGGATGTCCCTACTTCCTGGAAGATTAATCCTGTGTTCCATGTTTCCTTGTTGAAAAAGCCTGATGTATCAGATAGGGATGCCACTGTCACAGTTCCTCCTGAGGTGGAAGACGGCAAATATGAAATTTCTCGTATCTTGAATTCTAGATGGCATAGAGGGAGATTACAGTATCTCATCTCCTGGAAGGGTTTCGGTCCCAAAGATAACTCCTGGGTAAGGACGGATGATGTCTCTGCTCCTTGGCTTGTTAAAGCTTTCCACAAGAGGTTTCCGGATAGGCCTGGGCCTGGAGGATCCAGGGGAACCTCATAAAAGAGGGGGTACTGTTAGAACCCTCCTGTTTGTTTTTTCCATCTTGTATTTTGCGTTCACGTGACCATCTGCCTCTATATTCCAGCTCCGCCCTTTTGGCTTTGCTGGACTTGCAGATCATAACACAGGGGCTGCCAAAAATTAGGATGCACTCCAATACCCTTTTATAGAGACATAGAGGATGGCCTCAGTAAAAAAAAATATTCCCATTATCAAGGAGAGGTTCTGCTATACAGTTATTGTATTTGCAGTGACTGCAACGGCTGGCTACATTTTGGAAAAACCTCAATGCCAATTTGAAGACACATAGAGGAGGGCCTCAGTAAAAAAAATGGTCCCATTATAAAGGAGCAGGTCTCCTATACTGTTATTGCATATGCAGTGACAAAAAAGGTTGTCAATAATTAGGATGTACTCCAATACCCCATTAAAGAGACATAAAGGAGGGCCTCAGTAAAAAAAATGTTCCCAATATAAAGGAGCAGGTCTCCTATAGTGCTATTGCATATGCAGCGACTGCCAGGGCTGCCAAAATTTAGCATGCACTCCATTACCCCTTTAAAGAGATATTTAGGATGGCTTCAGTAAAAAAATGTTTCCATTATAAAGGAGTGGGTCTCCTATACTGCTATTGCGTATGTAGTGACTTCAAGGGCAGGCAAAAAATTGAACCCTCTCCAACACCCCTTTGAAGAGACGTAAAGGAGGTCCTCATTAAAAAATTGTTATCATTGTTAAGGAATGGGTCTCCTTTACTGGTAATGCCCATGCACTTAGTGCATGGGCTTAAAAACATTTACCCCTAGGGGGTAAAAATGAACAGAACATACTGCATAACATACAGAATGTTAGAGGTAGGCCTCTAAAAAAAATTCCTACGTGCATCATAAACATCATTACAAAAAAAAGATGTGGGTGTTGCATTACGGTCACCCTGGTGATATGATTGTGGAGAAGGAGGAGGACAACAGAAAATAGCCAAAATCAGGAAGTGTATACCAATGTCTGGGTGTGAAGAGATGCATGAGAATAGACTTCAAAAAAAAATTCACTGGATTTGACTTTATGTTCTGTTGCTATCATCCGGTGGTGTTGATAAGTCTGGCCCAATTCAGCCCTTGCTCATTTTTATAAGAGTCAGCCTGTCAGCATTTTCAGTTGACAGGCTGGTGCACCTATCAGTTATAATGCCCCCGGCGGCAGTTAAAACCCTCTCTGACAAAACGCTAGTTGCAGGGCAGGCCAGGAATTCCAAGTCGTAGAGAGTCAGTTTTTGCCACGTGTCCAGCTTGGATACCCAATAATTATAAGGCACAGAGGAATCACGGAGGATGTTGGTACAGTCAGCAAGGTAGTCCTTCAACATCTTCCAAAATGTTTCCCTCCCTGTTAGAGTACCCCGCGCATCAGAGCCTGGGCGCTGGGAGGGTCTGAGGAAACTGTCCCACACCTTTGACAGTGTTTCCCTGCCTCTGATGCATAGTATTTGTGTCTCCCTTACCTGTACTCCTTGGTTGTTCAAGGAACTGTGACCTCTGTCGCCAGCGTTTTCAGATGGGAATTTTTTTAATAATTCTGCAACAAGGGCCTTCTCGTACTGCAACATTTTACTAGACCTCTCCACTACTGGAATGAGAGATATAAAGTTCTCCTTGTAGCGTGGGTCTAGAAGTGTGACAAACCTGTAATTACTGTTGGCCAAAATGCGTACAATGCAAGAGTCACGGGAAAGACAGCGGAACATAAAGTCAGCCATGTGTGCCAGATTTCCACTAGCCAAGTCTTCTCTGTCCTGAACAAGAGGACAAATGTCCATGCTCTCCTCCTCCTCCTACTCATTCTCCCTTCCCTCAAGCCATCCACGCTGAACAGATGGTATGAACGTGGTGTGGGTAGTACCGTCTGTAGTGCCGGAAACCAACTCCTGTTCCTCCTCATCATCTTCCTCCTCCCCATTAGCACCCAATCTGCGTTGAAATGAGATGAGGCTGGGCTGTGTGGCATCACCCTGTATAGCTCCATGCTTCATCTCATCATGCTGCGCCTGCAATGCCTTCTCTTTAATTGTGAGAAGCAAGCATTTCAGAAGACAGTGAAGCAGGATGGTGATGCTAACTATGGCGTCATTGCCGCTCACCATCTTAGTGGAGTCCTCAAAGTTTTAGAGGATGACACAGATGTCTGACATTTATGCCCATTCCTCAGTTCTTATGTGGGTGGCTGACCTGAATGCCGATGGGTGTGTTGAAGCTTGTACTCAACAACTGCCCTCTGCTGCTCACAAATCCTTCCCAACATCTGCAAGGTTAAATTCCAACGCGTGGTGACATTAAATACCAGTCAGTGAGCTGGAAGCTGCAAGTGCTGCTGAAGCACGGCGAGGGCGGCAGAAGCTGTAGGTGACTTTCTAAAATGGACACATGCGGCATATTTTGACAAGCAGATTAAGCAGATCGGGGTAGGTTTTGAGAAATCGCTGAACCACTAGTTTGAGCACATGGGCCAGGTATTGCACGTGTGTGAGGTTGCCTAGCTTCAGAGATGCCACCAGGTTCCGGCCATTTTTACAAACAACCATGCCTGGCTGTAGGTTCAGCAGTGACAGCCACAGATCTTCCTGCTCTGCTAGAGCTGTCAACATCTCTTCAGAGGTGTGCAGTTTGTCCCCTAAGCATATTAGCTTCAGCAGTGCTTGTTGCCACTTGGCCGAGGCAGTGCTGCAGTGCTTCCAGCTTCTGACTGATGTGGTCATTTCGGAGATGGAATTTGAAGAGGCTGACAAGGAGTAGGAGGAGGTGCAGGAGCTGTAGAATTTGGGGGCAACCCTGATTGACCCAGGACCCGCAATCCTCGGCGTCGGGAGGAGGTGTTCCGTCCCAAGGTCCGACTGGGTCCCGGCTTCCACTATACTAACCCAGTGTGCCTTCAGTGAGATGTACCGTCCCTGCCCACAAGCACTTGTCAATGTGTCCGTGGTTAGGTGGACCTTCCCCGTAACTGCCATGATGTGGCAGAAAGTTTCCATCTCCACGAGCCTAAAAGGCAACATTTCAAATGCAAGCATTCGAGAAATGTGTGAGTTTAGTAGTGTGAACAGTGTGCAAATTGAAGTGGTCAGTGGGGCGCTAGAAATTGGATAAGGCGCTTAAGCCAATGTTTGTATGAATGAAAGCATGGTAAACACCCACCGCTCCGACGATCGTTTCGACACCTTTTTCAAGGAGCAAAGGTGTCAAAAAGGTGTCAAAACGATCGTCGGAGCGGTGGGTGTTTACCATGCTTTCATTCATACAAAAATTGGCTTAAGCGCCTTATCCAGTTTCTAGCGCCCCACTGACCACTTCAATTTGCACACTGTTCACTTTTCCCTTGGGAGTTGTGGCTGGAGGCTGCAGAGAACTGAATACAATTTCAGCTGCAGGACCTGTAGGACCTGCGATGATGTCATCACCCATGTGACCCCTCCCGGAATCACATGATTGGAAGCTCCATCTGCTAATCCAGAGGAGACACTGAAGGCATTGTGGCAGCGCTATCAGAGCCAGTAGCTGTTTAACCTGGGTTGTGCGGTCTGCACAACCCACTCAGGTGAGCAGACCACTGTATCTGCACGTATATTCTATTTCCATACAGGTTCACACAAGCACTGCGCTTTTCCACCCCACCCCCTTTTTTTGTCTTTCATGAGTTTAGTAGTGTGGCCTGTGGGGTGTTAGCTGCATATTTGCACCTGTGTTCCATTTACTGGGTAGGGACAATGGAACACTGCCATGGGAAAAGGACATGGACATGCTTGCTAATGGTGGCAGATGCAGGGCGGGAGGCATCTTCGCATGAGCCATGGACATGGGATTGGCGTGCACGCACGACATCAGAACTAGCAGCGGTGTCATCAGCAGACACTGTTTCTGGACCCTGGCCTTTAGCCCACCTAGTCGGCTGCTTTTCTGTTGTCTGCCTGAGCATGTTGGTAGTGGTCAGGCTGCTAGTTTTGCTACCCCTGCTGAAGCTGGCCTGGCAGATTGTTCAAATAACCTTTTTAGGGTTATCAGGACAGTTTATTAAAAAGAACCAGACATAGGAAGACCTCACAGTTGTACTGGCAACTTCATTCGTGTTGGTGTTTCAGGGAACAGTTGCCCACCTTGTGTCTGTGGCCATCACACTGCTTGTGCCTGCCTGTTGTGGTGCTACTTCTCCCTCCCCCTGTGTGCTGCTGTCCTCGCTCTACATGTCACCTTGCCAGGTTGGGTTAATGACTTCGTTGTCCACCACATCGTCTTCCACTTCCGCACCATGGTCCTCATCTTGACTTTTTGGCGATTATATCTCATCATCATCCACCTCTTGTGACAGTAATTGCACTTTCCCATCGTCACCTTCGTGTGACCGTGGCTGCTCAAATATTAGGGCATTGCTATGTGCGATGTTCTCTTACCCCACTTGAAGCTGGCCGGGCGAGAGGCCAGAATGGAAAAGTGAACAGCTCTTCAGAGTGTCCAAGTGTGGAATCAGTTGTCTCCGGGCACTTGGCATGATTGGAGAAAGGAGGATCAGGATGAGGAATATGTGGTTCTGGATCACGGCTACTGAGACTTGACCATGTGGAAGACAAAGTGCTGGTGGTGGCTAACTGACTGGAAGCATTATCTGCTATCCAAGCAACAACCTTTTCCCACTGCTCTGGCTTCAAGAATGGTGCTCCATGGCCCCCTCGTAATTGGGACAGGAAGGTAGTTTGACATGATGTGGGTGTTTCTTGAGGTCTCTCAGCAGGCACAGTTTCATCTTGCCCACGGCCTCGGCCTCTGCGTGCACCATCAGCATTACGTAAACTCCCCTGTCCCTTGGCACACGCCTTTACCATTTTAAATGGAGTTTAATTTTGGCACGCTCCACAAAATGTCTGAAGTATTACCGCAGTAATATGCAATGACGTGTGATGACCATGGTTTTAGGCTGTGGCCTTGTAGTATAGTATTGGTCAGCGACCAAGTGTGAATAGGTTCAATAAAACCCAGATGACAGACTTTAAATGCAGTGAAATATTTGGCACGCTCTAAAAAATGTCATGATTATTACGACAGTTATATCCGCGAAGTGTGACGACCACAGTTTTAGGTTGTGGCCTTGCAGTATAGTATTGGTCAGCAACCAAGTGTGAATAGGTTCAATAAATCACAGATGGCTAACTTTAAATGGAGTGGAATATTTGGCACGCTCAAAAAAATGTCACGATTATTACAACAGTAATATGCGATCACGTGTGATGTGATGTAAAAGTTTCTCTGCTTACACAGTACAGCAGTGTGAATAGAATAAAAAAAATCTTTCTGTATTCTGCTAGCAAGTAAATGGAGTACTGTATTGCTTTTTAAGCAAATAATCAGGATTAAGAGCAAAAAAAAAATAGCCCTGATATGCAGGGCTATGTAGATATATATTTTAACAAGAGGGAAACAGAGTCATCATGGTTTAAAAAGAAATGCATATTTTATTAAGACATTGATTAAAAAATATAACCCAAAAACAAAGTGAGGAGAAAGGTGGACAACGAAATATCCGATTTAGCCAAGCAAAGCCTGCCTCAGTGCTAGATACTCAATCAAATTGACATAACTTTACAGATAGAAAATAAATTTACCATGAAAGTAGAGAAACGCTGCACCCCAAATTCTTGACCAATAGAATAAAGATTATAAAAATATAGGTAATAGACCTAAAATTTTATAAGGTACAACATGATGTCAAGGTTGACAAGCTATTATTGAACCAACCATGTGGTGGCGCACTCTATAGTGCACTGCTAAAAAGCAGCCAGACCAGACTTGTCAAATAAGGTGCAGCGTGCATATTTACACTGGTATAAAGTTATGCAGGTAGGAGAACATCTACACACAACCCCCCCCCATTGTTGCCCCGCGGACTAAATGAGTCCCTTTCCTTCTTCTCTTTCTTATGACATTAAGATATCTATAGTTGATCCTATATCATACAATGACCCCCTCCTCTCTACCCTCACTGTGCCCGAGGGACATATATGTTTAGTTTGGGGTTTATTTTTGTTTTTAAATAATTTTTTATTTCTAATCTGTTTATATTTTTTTCAGTTTTCCTCTAGATAATGTACTAACTTCTCTCTTTGCACCTTACTGGATCAACTCTTATCCATTCAAAATGACTATGTGATGCAGATATCCCATATGAAATGAAGGATGGGATGATAAAACGATGGGAAAAAGATAAAGAAAAGGACCACTGATGGATAAATTGTCATGGATATTATACTAAATATGTACTCCCCTGTTAATCCCTTGTTGTGTTCTCTCCTTCTTTTTTATATGAAATCTGTAGGCGAGTACTGCTGCCCCGTGACGTGGCGCGCATGCGCCGGCCCTCCTGTTGTTGGGCGCGCCCCCAGCTGTCTATATGACGTCCGCGCACGATCGGGCACTTCCGCATTTTGTGCGGCGTGCTCGCGCGTGCGCGGTGGTTCCTGACGGCTTGGGGGCGTTGCCTGACGCGGGACTCGGTGGGAGCATGCGCCATCCTGGCGTCGCTGGGACACCTGTGCATGCCCCTATTACACGTGCGACCGGTCATGTGAGCGCTCACGTGACCGTCGCGAACAGTTTAAAAGGTCTCCTTTCCCCACCATTACTACCGCCCCTTGAGAAAGCGGCCCCAGTTGCCGCGAAACGCGCGTCGGGAGACGCACGTGGTTTTCTATCTGAAAAGCCTACTGACAGCCTGTTATCTTTGGTAAGACAACTATCTCCCTTATGCTAATCTAAGTGGTTTACTTCCCCTGGCATTAAGCCTAAGAGTAAGAAGAGGTTATTTTCCTCTCTTTTTTGGGGGGGGGGGTTGTGTGTAGATGTTCTCCTACCTGCATAACTTTATACCAGTGTAAATATGCACGCTGCACCTTATTTGACAAGTCTGGTCTGGCTGCTTTTTAGCAGTGCACTATAGAGTGCGCCACCACATGGTTGGTTCAATAATAGCTTGTCAACCTTGACATCATGTTGTACCTTATTAAATTTTAGGTCTATTACCTATATTTTTATAATCTTTTTTGTATTGGTCAAGAATTTGGGGTGCAGCTTTTCTCTACTTTCATGGTAAATTTCTTTTCTATCTGTAAAGTTATGTCAATTTGATTTAGTATCTAGCACTGAGGCAGGCTTTGCTTGGCTAAATCGGATATTTCGTTGTCCACCTTGCTCCTCACTTTGTTTTTGGGTTATATTTTTTAATCAATGTCTTAATATAATATGCATTCCTTTTTAAACCATGATGACTCTGTTTCCCTCTTGTTAAAATATGTTGCTTTTGAGTCGGTATAGGAGGGTGTTGGGGGTGACTCTGTTCCCCCACTTTCACCCACTTTCTAATATTTGGGCTATTTTGCAAATTATATTTATCTCTGTGGTACACACAGTCTATTTCAGGCCCGCCATGGACTTTCGAGCCCGGGATGGAACCTGGCTCCTACAACTTAATGATGCATGCAAGGAGGACAATGATAGTATTGCGGGGGGGGGGGGGGTTTCTGTGTGAATGAACATACCAATAAATTTAAGGATCTTATTAGGAAGAGAACACGGCTGTGGTGGAATGTGGCTTTCCTAAAAAAATATATTGAAAGGGGTCTTATACCCCGGGGCTTGAGAGTCCAGATCTTCCCATCCTTTAGTGTGGAGGATGACTCTATCAAGACCAGATGGGAGCAACATTCCAACACATGCTCAATTGGATATATGCATCTACTCATTGAGATGAATCAAAAATCTCTTACATTGATCGAGACAGAAATTGAGCAACTACAGATCATATTGAAGAAGGAGATGTCCAATGAGTCTTTAAAAAAATTCAACGAAGACATCAAAATTTTATCTCAGGAACTGGCTAACGAGGTCCAGTCATTTAAATCAAGGAAATTTTTGCGTGATTTACAAGACAAGCAATTACAGCGTATGTACAAATGGGGACACTCAAACAAACGGTCTCGTCCTCAACAGAGAGGAGGCTCTTTTTCTAGATCAAGATCAAAGTCTATGTCATCCACCGCATCTGTGGAGGACCCCCATGAAAAAACGCAACTTGTGGATGGTCAGAGTGTCCTGGGGCAAATCCCTAAAATGGTCCAGACTCGACAGACTAGCAAGAATAAAGGTCCATCACAACAATGGGTGAGTGGGTCCCAGGGGGATTTACAGGCTGTCAATCTGTCCTCCCACGTTCTCTCTGTAGAGCAGTTGGAGGTTCTGAGCAAGAAATTGTCTTTTTCTCCCACTAATGGTTTTAATTATTTCACAGCATTAAAGGACCTCCAACTCTTTGCACGTAAACTCATCCTCCACAAACTACACTCTAGGAGCACGGCGCCCTGTGAATCCTGGAGTGCGGCGGAGCAGGAGGCAATTTCAAATTTGGAGGAACTGTTACAGGAGCAAGGTTCTCCCCAACAAGGTGGGTTACCCCCATGTGCAAGACCTAAGTCTACGCGCTTTTCCCCCTTGTCCCTGTGTCCTGCTGTGGAATTCTTTTCTAAGCTTGTGTCTGAGGACTTTGGAAGGCTATCTACTTCTAGGAGATTTGATAATCTCACAGTATCACAACGGAAAGCAATTAGTACACTACAGTCCTATAGTGACATTGTAATTAAAGCAGCAGACAAGGGGGGAAATATCGTGATTTGGCCTTGCACAAAATATGAAAGGGAAGCATTCCAACAACTAAAGGATGCTAATACCTATTCTAAACTTCATTATAATCCCACCACCTCCTTCTCCGCCGCACTCCAGATGATTTTGGCCCATGCCTGTGAGGGTGGGGTTATAGACAAGAAAACTGTGGAGGCCCTGACTGTCCGGTTTCCAAAAACACCCACTTTCTACCTCTTACCAAAGATCCACAAGGACCCCACCGACCCGCCCGGACGTCCGATCGTGTCGGGTTTGGGTGGCTTATGCGAACCCATATGCAGATTTATTGACTTCTATTTGAAACCAATTGTCGAGACCTTAACCTCTTATATCAGGGACACGGCGGACGTCCTTACGCGAGTCGATGGTGTCTTTCTGGATGAAGGGGTACTGCTCGTCACAGCAGATGTAGAAAGCCTGTTCACCTGTATTGAGCACACCACTGGTCTGGAGGCGATCCGCCTTTTCCTCGGGGCGTCCGACCTGGTCGGCCTTTTGTGTGGACTGATCGTCGAGCTCCTGCAATTCGTCCTTACCCACAATTATTTTTTGTTTAAGGATGCAGTATATCTGCAGAAACGTGGCACAGCCATGGGGGCGGCCTGCGCGCCCTCGTACGCCAACCTTTTCCTAGGAGCATGGGAGAGGCATGTTTTTGGCGATGAGGGCACAGGGGCCACGGACCAAATTCTATGCTGGCTCCGTTACATTGATGATATTATGTTTTTTTGGTGAGGGACGGTGCAGCAGCTCGACGAATTTATGGTCCAATTAAACCAGAATACATGGGGCATTAGGCTGACATATAAATTTAACACCACAAAAATTGATTTCCTTGATGTTGAGCTGGAGGTTGATGATGGGAGGTGCCTCCAAACCGACATCTTTAGGAAATCTGTGTCGGTCAATGCCCTAATACATGCTGATACGGCACACCATCCCACAACCATAAGGGCCGTCCCTGTCGGGCAGTTCCTGAGGGCAAGGTGGATCTGTTCCTCTGACCTCAAATTTGAACGTCAGGCCGTGGATTTGAGGCACAGGTTCAGACAACGTGGGTACAGTAACAGGTGTATAAGGCATGGATATGATAGGGCTAGGCGAACTCCACGTAACAACTTATTATATTCTAACACCATTAAAGGTTTGGAAACCAGACAAGCAAAAATTCGGTATATCTCTAATTATAACCACGAGTGGGAGAATATGAGGAAGATCATGACCAAGCATTGGGACATCTTGGCAACCGATACCTCCCTGGGACCAATTCTTGGGGATTGTCCCCTTATGACCCCGAGACGGGCCAAAAATCTTAAAGACCTCCTAGTCTCGAGTCATTATGTTCCGATACGACCGAATCCTTTTGGTTCTCTTGGACCGACCCTCGGGACTTTTCCTTGCGGTCGTTGTCTTGCCTGCACCAATGTCGCGCGCTGCAACACGTTCACGTCCTCAGATGGCAATAAACATTTTAAAATAAGACACTATATTTCGTGTGGCACTAATAACGTCATCTATTATGCCATGTGCGATTGCCCTTTAATCTATATTGGACTTACAGCTAGGGAACTGAGAATACGTGTGTGTGAGCACGTGCGCGACATTGGTGCGGCCAGGACGGCGACCGATGTCAATGAACTCAAAAGCATTCCCAGGCACTTCAGGGCTGTTCATAATTGCGACCCTCGCTGTTTCAAAGTGCGGGGGATAGACGTGATACATTTGGGTGCGCGGGGTGGCAACGTCAGAAAGGTTTTGGCGCAGGTGGAAGCTAAGTGGATAGTGACACTTGGGACATTGTCATCCCGTGGACTAAATGAGTCCCTTTCCTTCTCCTCTTTCTTATGACATTAAGATATCTATAGTTGATCCTATATCATACAATGACCCCCTCCTCTCTACCCTCACTGTGCCCGAGGGACATATATGTTTAGTTTGGGGTTTATTTTTGTTTTTAAATAATTTTTTATTTTTAATCTGTTTATATTTTTTTCAGTTTTCCTCTAGATAATGTAATAACTTCTCTCTTTGCACCTTACTGGATCAACTCTTATCCATTCAAGATGACTATGTGATGCAGATGTCCCATATGAAATGAAGGATGGGATGATAAAACGATGGGAAAAATATAAAGAAAAGGACCACTGATGGATAAATTGTCATGGATATTATACTAAATATGTACTCCCCTGTTAATCCCTTGTTGTGTTCTCTCCTTCTTTTTATATGCAATCTGTAGGCGAGTACTGCTGCCCCGTGATGTGGCGCGCATGCGCCGGCCCTCCTGTTGTTGGGCGCGCCCCCAGCTGTCTATATGACGTCCGCGCACGATCGGGCACTTCCGCATTTTGTGCGGCGTGCCTGCGCGTGCGCGGTGGTTCCTGACGGCTTGGGGGCGTTGCCTGACGCGGGACTCGGTGGGCGCATGCGCCATCCTGGCGTCGCTGGGACACCAGTGCACGCCCCTATTACACGTGTGACCGGTCACGTGAGCGCTCACGTGACCATCGCGAACAGTTTAAAAGGTCTCCTTTCCCCACCATTACTACCGCCCCTTGAGAAAGCGGCCCCAGTTGCCGCGAAACGCGCGTCGGGGGACGTACGTGGTTTTCTATCTGAAAAGCCTACTGACAGCCTGTTATCTTTGGTAAGACAATTATCTCCCTTATGCTAATCTAAGTAGTTTACTTCCCCTGGCACTAAGCCTCAGAGTAAGAAGAGGTTATTTTCCTCTCTTTTTTTTGGGGGGGGGTTGTGTGTAGATGTTCTCCTACCTGCATAACTTTATACCAGTGTAACTATGCACGCTGCTCCTTATTTGACAAGTCTGGTCTGGCTGCTTTTTAGCAGTGCACTATAGAGTGCACCACCACATGGTTGGTTCAATAATAGCTTGTCAACCTTGACATCATGTTGTACCTTATTAAATTTTAGGTCTATCACCTATATTTTTATAATCTTTATTCCATTGGTCAAGAATTTGGGGTGCAGCGTTTCTCTACTTTCATGGTAAATTTCTTTTCTATCTGTAAAGTTATGTCAATTTGATTGAGTATCTAGCACTGAGGCAGGCTTTGCTTGGCTAAATCGGATATTTCATTGTCCACCTTGCTCCTCACTTTGTTTTTGGGTTATATTTTTTAATCAATGTCTTAATAAAATATGCATTCCTTTTTAAACAATGATGACTCTGTTTCCCTCTTGTTAAAATATGTTGCTTTTGAGTCGGTATAGGAGGGTGTTGGGGGGTGACTTTGTTCCCCCACTTACACCCACTTTCTAATATTTGGGCTATTTTGCTAAGTTGATATATACTGTAACAGCAGCAGCAGACAGAACGTGCACAGAACATGTAATGGACCCTATTGTGCTGTATACACTGCCACAAACCCTGCCTAACTCCAGTAATATATGAAGATGGATTAGTCCTCAGAAGAAATGTTAGTTCAGATGGATATATGTATTTATGTTGTGGAATACCTATACTAACTAATAAGCAAGCCAATCTCTCTCTCACTCAGCAGCAGCTCTCCCTACTCTGCCTGTTTCCGGGGTACTCTGTGATGAGTATAGGGTCACCAGGTCTTATATAGACCTGATGACGCTATGCGGCCAGCCAATCATTGTAATGCCACAACCAACATGGCTACGGCATTACAGTGAGTGGCAGGCAATCCCTCCATGTTCATTGGCTTTCTAAAGAGCGCCAAACATGTGTGGTGGGGACCCGAGCTTCTGCCCGAGCATCCCGGAAATACTTGAGGAGTGCCAAGCATCTCTGGCAGTGAGATGCTCAAGTGAGTACCGAGCATAGACCAGCATGCTCACTCGTTGCTAATGATATGTTTTATTATATTAATACTTTAGAATAGACACATAGGACATGTAAGGATAATATAAGCTGTAGATGCTTATTGTTACAGAGTTTTTTTTATATAATGCATTAGAGTGAATTCTGTATCATTTTGACTAGGATAGATATTGCTTGAGTACGGTTTCAAGTAGTCTGGCATTGGCCAGCTTTCAGTCACTAGTCATCATGCAATAATTCTGATTTATACATATCTTTATAACTATTTGATACCTTCAATGTTTAGTATTTATTATATTTTATACTGTATTTCTGGAATTCCAAGTGTTTGGAAAAAAAGTAAAACAGAATTCCAGTTTAATAACTTCTAGTTTAACTCTCTTAATTGTTTTTTTCTCTAAACTATTATTCATCATCACTAATTGCAGAGTTTCTTTATGAAAATTTCAGTATTTTTTTAAATGCTCCCAGAATGTGGCATTTTAAAAGAAAAAACTTATTTCTGAAACTGAAAATGTTACACATGGAAGAAATATTTCATGCAAATAACTGCTGAATGTCAATTAAATATACCTACATAGGAAGATGCCTTTTATAATATGAATCTTTTTTTTTTCTCTTGTAAAGTAAAATCTACTGAAAGCAGCATTTAGCACTAAGGTCATGAGTTTATAAGAATGACAAATTGCTATTCTGAAATACTTTATAAGGTCATGACCACTTTGAATTAAAAGCTTGTTCCATTTTTCACAACCATACCTCTAGGAAAGAAGTATTGAAATGATATGGTTTGGCCAGCATGTGATTATGCAGAAACAGTTTATATGGTGTTTACCTAATATTTCAGAAATTTCCTTTTGATAAGGCTTTTTTCAAATACTAGCTTCAGTGTCCATATTTGAAAAAAAAAGATAAGTACAGAGAGTAAAAAAAAAATGCTTTGGGCTTATGCTTTGACAGACAAATTTTATGCAGATATTCATAAAAAATAAGTTAAATGTACTATTTATGTTATGGAAATATTAAAAAAATCTGGCAATTATTGTAAATCGAAAATTATAAAACTGCTGCACAGTTTATTTAAGACTTTGTTTTTATAGATAATGCATAAAACTCACAAATAGTGTTGAGCCACCCCCGTAGTGTTCGAGTTCGGTTCGGTTCGTCGAACACCCGTGTGTTCGCCGAACTGTTCGTCGAACTGTTCGTCGAACACCTTCGAACACCGTTAAAACCAATGGCAGGCAAACAAAAACACATAGAAACACATAGAAAACACCTTCAAAGGTGTCCAAAAGCTGACAAACTGCTCAGAAGAAATAACTAACACATGGAAAAGTGACAAGTACATATAGTCATGCGAAAATAAAAGAGGTGGAGGAGTAAAAGGAGGGGGAGACACAGATATAGGCATGTCATGCCCTTCTAAAATCCAAAAAGTGAGAAGCCGACACGGCCAGTCCGTTCCTGCCCGTGCCACCTCAGTGTCGCCGGGTTTGTGCCAGAGCCGCGGTGGACCCTGACGGCCAGCCCCCCTCTCCTAATACTGGTGCCTGTCCGCTGGTGGGTCGAGCCCCCCGCGGTGGGGGGGGGAGTAACATCTGCAGAAGAAAGACCATCTTCCAGCCAAACTAACATGTCGACTTCTTTTCGTGGACTATGTGATACGATCCCTTTGTTACGGACACGCCCATCGCTGCAAATTCCAGATGAGGCACAAAAACAGCAGGTGCTTCAGCGGATATCAAGTGCTCCTTCAAGTGGGCTCTCCTCCACCTCAACTTCAACATCACAAATACTCCAGTCCTCAGAGGTGTCACCCCAATCGCACTTGCTTCCTCACAGCTCCCAAGTCTCCAGCTGCCCGTCTGAGTATGGGGTAACACAGATGGTTGAGTCTGCACAGCTGTTTACTCATACTATAGCCTGGGAAACGGAGGTCTGCTCCAGAGCTTCTGTTAATCCAGACGAGGAAATCATCTGCACTGATGCCCAGAATCTTTATAAGTCGGATCCAGGACCAGATGAAGAAGGTTCTGAGCATAATGTAGACCCTCGTTCCCAAACTGTAACTCCTGTTGGTGGAGACAATGATGAAGACGATGATGAGACTCAAATACCTGATTGGAGCGACAACTTGACTTTTCGGTCAGGGCAGGAATAGGTTGGCTTTGAGGACGACGGGTGTGATAACACACAGGGTGATGATGACAAGGTTGGAGATCCCACTTACTGTCAACCCACAGTCAGCCAGTCGATGAGGTCACCCGGGCCTTTGCCTGGCCTTTGGGATGTCGCGGTGGTCGGCTCCCTGGCCCGTACCCTGGGGTCACTCTTTAAAAGGGTGGATAATTGTTAATTTTATAAGAGTTTGTGACACCACCTGTGGTATCTGGTGAGAAGCACCAGCGCTGCAGCAGTCCACTGAGGCCCGTGATAAGGCAGCTCGATGGTATAGCTCCCCACAGGTGGAGCTAGGTCTCAGGGCAGCGTATGCAGGGGGAATGCAGGACAGGCGAGACCCAGCTGGGTCAGAGCAAGAACGGAAACGGACACGGTAGTCACTTCAGTACCTTTTACTGGAGGAAATTCAGGCACATCCTGGAGCACTGTAGGGTGAAGGGTGCATATCAGGATCCTCCCCAATGAGCGGGTGTAGGGCCTCCTGTTTCTTGCCTCTGCGCAGTAAGTTTCTGACCTGCCTGGAGCTAGGCCTAACTTTGTCTCTGTCCTGCGCTGGCTGACCTTGTGGTAGGGCCTTCTCTTGAAGTTCACGCTCCCAGTATGCGGGGCCTAAGCGTCTCCTGGCTCTGTTACGTATCAGCACCTTAGCGATCCTGGGACTTGTAGTTCTCCAGGGATTCCGGTTATGCCTTACAGGGTCATAGAGATCCCGGTAAGCTCGGATCCGGTGTCCGGTAAATGCTTCGGGGTGAGCTGGTTAAGCTCCTCTGCCCCTTATGTACTAACTCGCCACTCGCCTTCGGCCTACTCGGGCCCTCAATAGGCTATACACACTAACGGCAGCTTGCCGCGCTTCACCGATCTTATGACGCCGGCACACCTTAAGCTCTATCTGGGCTCCCTGAATCTAGCTAGCAGGAGCCTCGTGCTCCACTGCTGAACTATTAACTGAGTTCTCTAGACTAGACTGAGCTCCACTGCAGACTGACCTCTCTTAGGCTTCTCTACTGCAGGAACTCTTCAGAGGAACTGAACTGCCTAACTCCACCTTCCCTATTTATATCCCTAACGGGCTCCCTCTGCTGGTCTGAGGTGGAAGGTGGAGATGTGTGAATGTTTATGGGGGCCTCTTGTGGAGGATTCCATCAATACACTCATCTAGGATCTGTGATACCAAGTGCAGCGGGGCGTCACAGATGCTATTGACGACGAGGTTAGGTCGCGCCTTCCTGGACAGAGACGGAGTACTGGAAGCACGTCAACAACTGCATCCTCAACCACAACTCCGCCTCTGACCACAAGTCGTAGTGGCTCTTCAGGTCGCATGGGCTCTAAGCTTTGCATAGCCTGGGCATTTATTCAGATCGATAAGGATGACCCAACTCGTGTTATCTGTAATATTTGTCACCAAAAGCTAAGTAGAGGCCAAAAAATCCATAGTTTGAGTACTTCATGCATGTACCGTCACATGGATATGAAGCATAAGTTGCAGTGGGAAGCTCACTGTGCTACAATGCGGCCTAGCAGGCTGGGCCAACCACCGTCTGCCCCATCTTGTGCATCCGCGGCCTCTTCATCCTCTGTGACTGGGGGGACAGCAGTCACACATGTTTTTGGACGCAGACCTCCCCACCTCTTTACCTGCAACAGCCAGTGTGATTGGCAGGTCGTCAGTTCATTGGGAAGTGGAAACACCTGCTGGTGTTGAGAGCTCTCTGACATCGAGAGCACCACCTTTGGATCAAGGCAACCTAACATGTCCGCCTGCATCTTCCTCACAGACCGGCAGTTTGCCAGGGACACCCTACTCAACCCCGTCAAAGCACAACAGCCAGCCCTCGGTCCCTCAGATGTGGACAAGTAAAAGACCATTTCCTCCTAGCCATGAGAAAGCTAAGAGGTTGAATTTCACCATCTGCAAGCTGTTGGCTACAGAAATGCTGCCTTTCCGCCTGGAGGACACAGTGGATTTTTGAGACCTTATGTCCGTCGCAGTGCCCCAGTACCAGATGCCCAGTCGGCACTACTTCTCAAAGAAAGGTGTGCCTGCGCTCCACCAGCATGTCGCACACAACATCACCGCTTCTTTGAGAAACTCTGTGTGTGACAGGGTGCATTTCACCACAGACACTTGGACGCGTAGGCATGCACAGGGGCGTTACATGTCGCTGACAGGGCACTGGGTAACTATGGTGACAGCAGGACAAGGGGCTGCTGTACAAGTCTTGCCGTCCCCGCGAGTTGTACGTCAATCCTCTTTATCTAGAAGTTCCTCCACTGCTTCTGCCTCCTCAACCTCCTCTCGGTCCTCCACCTGCACCCAAAGCCTGTCTGGTAATGCCACCTGCTTTCTAACTGCGCACCTCCTTACTATGCTGGCAGCAGGGCTCAACGGCATCAGTGTTTACTTTGAAATGTCTGGGAAATGTGAGTCACACAGCTGAGGACTTGTGGTCAGCTCTGGAGACCCAGTTTCATGAATGGTTGTCTCCACTGGACCTGCAACCAGGGAAGGCCGTGTGCGACAATGCTGCAAACCTGGGTGCGGCCCTTCGCTGGGGCAATGTTACACACGTGCCTTGTATGTCTCACGTTTTGAACCTGGTTGTCCATAAATTTTTAGCCCACTATCCCGGACTAGATGGCCTTCTGCAGAGGGCACGGTCGCTGTGTGCTCACTTCCGCCGTTCGCATCCCGCAGCTCAACGACTTACATCTCTACAGAAGTCGTTGGGCCTGCCAGTTCACCGGCTGAAATACGATGTGCCGACACGGTGGAATTCAGCTCTGCACATGTTGCAGCGACTGTGGCAGCACCGACAAGCCCTGGTGCAATAGTTTCTGACGTATAGCCTGGGCCAACGAGATCCAGAGGTGGGGCAAATCACACAGCAGGAGTGGTCTCAGATCAGGGACCTATGAAGTTGATGCGCCCCCTGGGCCGTGGGGTACCCGGAGCCGGGCCTGTAGACGCTGGGGGTTGTAGTCACTGTGGCGGTGACCCGGTCCGTGACCCAGGGCGGTCAATCCAACGGTAATTTGTATGTATGGATTTTATAATGTCCGACTACGCCACCTGTGGAGTGCGGCCAAAGGGGCCGCCGCTGCGGAACAGTCCTCTGAAGCTGGTGGTTTTGCTGCAATGGTATTATTACTCACCACAGGAAGAGTGTAGCTTCAGGGCAGTGTGGGTGGATGATGGTGGTTGTAGTGCAGGGAGTCAGTAATGAACACAGAGTCTGTGTGATGCAGTCCCAAGATCTTTACTCACAGTTGTTGCAGTCCAGATTACAGGTACCAGAGCTATCTCACCCGTCGTGCTGTGCGTACTCAGTGAGGGGCTCAGTCCACCCCCAGATAGCTCCGGAGTACTTAGCAGGACCCCCTTCTGTGTGTCCTTTCTCTGGCCTTCTCCCTGCACCTCACACCCAGTGACACTTCTATCCGGTATCCTCGGTCCTTGGCGGGCGACTTGTGTTCCGTCCCCTGGGTCCTATGTGGCTACCTTCTTAGTGAGACTGGTGTGGACTTTTGCCTGCAGTACATGAAATGCTGCAGCCTCCGGTTTCTAGTTGAGCCTTGCTGTTTCTCCTCTAGTTGAGGGACCGGTTCCCCTTATCTGGCCTGACCCCTCTACCTCCTGGTAGCAGCAGGAGTACAGGTGGCCTTCTGCACGGCCCGTAGCCCTAGGGTCCCTTCGGTTCCTGGAGCCTTCCTGCTCCCACTCCTCTCTTCTCTCCTTCAGTCCTGGGCCTCCCAGGCTAGGCCCGCCTCCGGAGCAGAGCTCATGCCGAGCCTCTGCTCCTGTCACTTTTCCTCCTCTGACTGGCTTGCTCTTTCTAAGATGGCTTCCTATTTATACTCTCCCTGTCATGTGCTCCCCTAAGCTGCTCCCCTAAGCACCCACTACATAGGATCCTCCCACCATCTAGGGACCTGGGACTGTGCTCTCCCTTAGGAGCAATCTCGCCCTAACCCCACTGCGGGTATGTGTTGGATGCAGGTGTTAGGGTCCCGAGCCATACGCCTTCCTTACCTGAGGGTGAGATACCACACCTCTGGGTGAGATGCAGTAACTCTGTGGTGACTGCACCCTCAGGGGCGCCACACACCTTTCTGCACAGTTTTGAAATGGCGACGAAGATGTTTAGTGCTGACGACGATGCCATTATCAGCATAACTATTCCGGTGATTTACATGCTGGAGCACACATTAAACAGAATTCAGAGTCAGGTGGTCAGACAAGAGGAGGTGGAGGAAGTAGAGGAGGAGTCGTATGCGGAAGGGATAACATCTCCAAGGTCCAGACGGTTGGCAGCACCAAGGAGGCAGGCATGGGAGGGTGGGGGAGAGGGATTAAACAGGGCGCATGATAGCAGCCAAACTGTTGAGGAAGGTGCAGGAGCCGAGGAAGAAGTGGAGGATGAACTGGCGATGGGCATGGAAGACTCATCAGATGAGGGAGACCTTGATCACATTTCTGTTGTGAGAGGTTGGGGGGAGAGGGCAGAGGAAAGAAGCATGATTCTTACCTCGCTACCAACACAACAAGGACTTGGTCCTCCTGGATGCGCAAGACACATGAGTGCCTTCTTGCTGCACTACCTGCAACATGACCCTCAGATTGCAGAATTCGAAGTAATCTCGACTACTGGGTTGCCACACTCTTAGATCCCCGGTACAAAAGTAAATTTGCCGAAATAATTCCTGCCATAAAAAGGGATTGACGCATGCAGGAGTATCTGCAGACGCTGTTGCAGAATCTTACATGTGCTTTTCCACAAAACACCAGTGGTGCACGAAGTGAATCTCACAGTTCTAACTTGCCAACCGCGGGACTGTCGAGTCTTCATCACTCAAACTGTAACAGTAACACAGTATCTGCTCGTAACAGCAATTTTGTGAAATCGTTTCACCACTTTTTTAGACTATCCTTTGCAAGGCCACAGGAGACAAGAAGTCTGACACATAGTCAATGCCTAGAGGGGATGGTGCAGGAGTATCTCCAAGTGAACATCGAAGCCATGACTGTGTCACTGGACCCTTGCTCATTTTGGTATTCCAATCTGGAAAAATGGCCGGAGCTCGCCACTCACGCCTTGGAGATCTTGTCATGCCCTGCAGCCAGTGTTCTCTCTGAACGTGTGTTCAGCGCTGCTGATGGTGTGCTGACAGATAAGCGCACGCGGCTGTCCACTGAGAATGTAGACAGACTCACGTTCATAAAGATGAACAAATCATGGATTCGCAAGGACTTTTCTAATCCTGTGTTATCCTTGGGAGGCTAAAAGCTTGAGGATTTGGTAATATCACCTAAACCAACCGTTTTAAGCAACTGTGGGGCAATTGATGCCACTTAACCCTAGAACGCATGACCATAAAAATCTACACTTTCATATACCTGGGGCCTTTTAGGCCCGTGTGCAAATAACATTGAATAACTCAAACTCAAATGACAAACAACTATATACATGAAGAATACCTAGAGTTTCAAAATTCTAACTAAAGTAATCTTGCAGAAAATAGAAAACAATTAACAGGGCGGGCCTGCGAGGCCCCAGGTATGCGTTCTAGGGTTAAGTGGTGTCTGTGCCACAATTTTGGGAAAAAATGGAAACTATTTTTGGAGTCCCCTTGCTGTGTCTTACGTGACGTTGGCATCGTCAATTCCAGGTGGGTTGGGTCGCTCCCCCCCCCTTTTAACTGCAAGAAACTAAATACACTATGGCTTGGGGTAACACAGATGATTGAGTCTGAAGAGCTGTTTACTCAGAGGTCTGCTCCAAATCTTCAGTGTCTGCTAGTCAGCGTAGAATTTTTAACTGCATCTATCCTAGGCAATACTTTGGGCGTAGTAGCCCAGCTGCGAAGCAAGCTGCACCGCCTGTGTATCTAATAAGAATTTTTAAATGCATCTAGCCTAGGCAGACTGTGGGGACCCTCAACCAAACCCAGACGCTCAGCCCCCCTACCGCCCCCCTTTCCTTGACAATACAATAATGTAACTCTTACAACTGGATGGGTGAGGATCGGTCACAGCTTTATTAACTCTTTATACTCATTCCATTAGAAAGACATTTTATTTCTAAAATAATTCAGCTTGTTGCAGCATGCCCTGGGTCTCCACTCCGGCAACTTGGCCAACAAGTGTAACTCTCCAACATGTCCTTTCTATTTCCAGGCCATGGAGGATCCTGCGTACTCGTATGCAGGACTCTGACCCCCACCCATCACTCTTAACGCTTGTTCCACTCCGTCCTGGAGTCCTGACATGAATATGTCCAGTCCAATATCCATTAAGTGAACACCGTCGGGCCGTATGAGGCCTGCTTTATCTCCTTCCAGTTGTCGGTGTCGTACCACTACACCGTCTCTGTCTCTTCTAAATTTTGCCATCCGAATATTTATTACCCGCCTTGTCTGTTTGATGGCCGTGATGTCTCGCGCACCTTGCCATACCGCTATCGGCACAATCTCTGACCATACTATAGCTAGTTTTGTGAAAAATTCTCTGAAGTGCTCAGTGTCTAGTTTCATTATTGCCATTAGTTATGCGCTCTTGTGATGACCTAGGTTGTTTCCCCCGGCCTGTATAACTAAGATGACCAGACATCTTGCCTCTCTCCCTACCTTGATTACCTCCATTAGTACCTGTGGCCATAGCAGACCTCTAATATCTCTCCAGTTGAAATATGTGTTATGAAACTCTAATTTCCTCCCGCCTGGGCGGACTTTCGCCCTTTAATCTGCCCAATATATATACGAGTGGCCTGTCACCCACACTGTTGGCTTAGCGTCACCTGTAAAAGAAACAAACCACGTTAGGATAACAAGTCCGGTCTTATGTATCTTGCCAAACACATGGATCACCATCTCTCTATCCTCTGAACTTCCGTTTCTGACAGTCCTGCTCTTGCTGCTTCTGTGGCCGCGCCTATGCGGAATGAGTGTGTCCCGTAATCTTTGGGGTGGTTCCCTGCCGATGTTATGCATTTATTAAATATAGCTTGGAACTGGTATCTTGATAATGGCGTCCCATCAATGTGTGATAGGAACAAATTACTTTGTGATCTGATGGTTAGATATGGTTTTACTATTGTTACCCGACTCAGTGTACCGTTTGTGGGTTGTAGAAGTACCCAAGTGCCCCTGCCCGCTGGAACCATTTTCGATTTGTGTATGCGTAGACGTATTGCATTATTGCCTATGACTACGTCCTGGTGTAATAAGCCTCCACTGGTGCTAATTTTGGATTGAGGGACTAATTCTCTTATGCATAGCGCCCCGAAGAAGGCGATCACAAATGCAGTAGACAGTAGTGTTGCTTCAAATTGTGAGTGTCATGTTAATGGTGTTAGGGATATGATGTGAGAAATCAGTTTTAGTGACACGGGACGGGACGTCTACATTCCTGACTTGGCTGACCCCTTTTCCACCCTTTTATGGATTGTCTGATGATGAATCTTTGTCACATCTCCCCAATTCAGTAGTTGGAAGTGAAATGCTACTCCGGTCAGACACCGCTGCGCTGACGCCCCTGATATGCCCCTCATCATTAGCTGGTGGAGAAATTCTATGGTGACTTGTGATCTGGCTTGTTCTCATTGGTCAACCCGTCTGCCTGCTACTAGTCGTGTCCACTCTTCCCATGCCTTACCGTATGCTTGCCACGTCGACGGGGCAACTGACGCTCTGATTAATGGCATCAACTATTCGCCACTAGATCCCATAGGGAAGGTGGGCAACTGTTGTCCCGATGGGTGGGCATTGTGGAAGAGCTCTGTGAAAATCTGCCAATTGAATTGTTATAAAGCGTTAGCAGCAGCTTTAGACCCCTCAGCATAGTGGCTAGCGCGGACCCATACATTGTGTTTTAGGCACAGGAATACTAGCCTGCGTAGTAGGCCTAGCACTGGGAGAGACGATGATGCCATCTTATTAATGCAGTGCGCTAAGCTGGTGTTTTTTGTTATGAAGTGTATATTTTTGTAAGCCAGGAGCGCGCCCCATATTTCTATTGCTACCACTATTGGGAAGAAAAATTATTTAAAGGGCTAGATGCAGCGAAAAATTATTATTAATTGAAAAGCTGGTGGAGCTTGGTATAGATGGCCTAATACAATGAGACCCACACACTGCTAGAAGGCCAAATATTTTTTCAGAGTTAGATGCAGAAAAAAATTATATTCAGTTTGCAACCTGATGGAGGTCAATATAGATGGACTAATAGAACAAGTCCCACACACTGCTAGAAGGACAAATATTTTTTCAGAGGTAGATGCAGACAAAAAATTATTTTGAATTTGCAACCTGATGGAGGTCAGTAAAGATGACTAATAGAACAAGTCCACACACTGCCAGAAGGCCAAATATTTTTTCAGAGGTAGATGCAGAAAAAAATTATATTCAGTTTGCAACCTGATGGAGGTCTGTATAGATGGATTAATAGAACAAGTCCCACACACAGCTAGAAGCCCAATATTTTTTCAGAGGTAGATGCAGAAAAAAATATATTCAGTTTGCAACCTGATGGAGGTCTGTATAGATGGATTAATAGAACAAGTCCCACACACAGCTAGAAGCCCAAATATTTTTTCAGAGGTAGATGCAGAAAAAAATTATATTCAGTTTGCAACCTTATGGAGGTCAGTATAGATGGACTAATAGAACAAGTCCCACACACAGCTAGAAGCCCAAATATTTTTTCAGAGGTAGATGCAGAAAAAAATTATATTCAGTTTGCAACCTGATGGAGGTCTGTATAGATGGATTAATAGAACAAGTCCCACACACAGCTAGAAGCCCAATATTTTTTCAGAGGTAGATGCAGAAAAAAATATATTCAGTTTGCAACCTGATGGAGGTCTGTATAGATGGATTAATAGAACAAGTCCCACACACAGCTAGAAGCCCAAATATTTTTTCAGAGGTAGATGCAGAAAAAAATTATATTCAGTTTGCAACCTTATGGAGGTCAGTATAGATGGACTAATAGAACAAGTCCCACACACAGCTAGAAGCCCAAATATTTTTTCAGAGGTAGATGCAGAAAAAAATTATATTCAGTTTGCAACCTGATGGAGGTCTGTATAGATGGATTAATAGAACAAGTCCCACACACAGCTAGAAGCCCAATATTTTTTCAGAGGTAGATGCAGAAAAAAATATATTCAGTTTGCAACCTGAGGTTATGTTCGATAACTGTTCGTGCACCAAAATCATAACTGGATTTTTTCTCAGTAATGATGAAAATTAATGTTAATACGCAGTTTGAGTGTACAGCGGGGTGGGGATGGATCTCTGCAGGAATAATGAAGATCTCCATTTTTTTTTCTCTTTCCCGCATTTACAGTGGGGAGGTGCAATCTGTCAGCCTATCAGCAGCGCACACACGGAGCGAAGTGCTTTTTTTCACACAAGCAAGGGCATGTATCATTGGCAGTGTATGTCACATGTCCTTGCCCTATAAGACCAAGCCATTTTCCCCGTCGCCACCATTTTCTCACTGCTGCAGCTGCGTGTTAGACGGCACCGCTGTTGCTGTGTGTGCTATACCTTGTTAATTTCAAGCCAATTTTCGCACAAATCTACAGATAACTTGGGAGTAGGGAATAGTTGTGATTGCAGTCCTTTTAAGGACTAGGTTACAGCATTTCCTACGACTTTTATCAGGCAGGTCTGTGCTCTTAAATAGATAGATTGTGGGAGTAAAGACTAATTGTAATTGGAGTCCTTTTCAGGACTAGGTTACATCAGTTCCTATCAGTTTTTGCCAGGCAGGTCTGTGCCAGTGCTGTGCAAGTTTTTTTCACAGCATTTGGCTGAATCTAGCGAAGCTAATCCTTTTTGGCCTATTGCAGAGTGTGTTAGTCAGTGGAGTAGCCTATCTGTGTTGCAAGATATACCACCTGTGTATAGAATACCAATTTTTTTACTGCACCTAGTGAAGTAAAATCTTTTGGGCATAGCATCATTCTATTAGTCCATCTATACTGACCTCCATCAGGTTGCAAATTGAATATAATTTTTTTCTGCATCTAGCTCTGAAAAAATATTGGGCTTCTAGCTGTGTGTGGGACTTGTTCTATTAATCCATCTATACAGACCTCCATCAGGTTGCAAACTGAATATAATTTTTTGTCTGCATCTACCTCTGAAAAAATATTTGGGCTTCTAGCTTTGTGTGGGACTTGTTCTATTACTCCATCTATACTGACCTCCATCAGGTTGCAAATTGAATAAAAAATTTTTCTGCATCTAGCTCTGAAAAAATATTGGGCTTCTAGCGGTGTGTGGGACTTGTTGTATTAGTCCATCTATACTGACCTCCATCAGGTTGCAAACTGAATATATTTTTTTCTGCATCTACCTCTGAAAAAATATTGGGCTTCTAGCTGTGTGTGGCACTTGTTCTATTAATCCATCTATACAGACCACCATCAGGTTGCAAACTGAATATAATTTTTTTCTGCATCTAGCTCTGAAAAAATATTTGGTCTTCTAGCAGTGTGTGGGACTTTCTCTATTAGTCCATCTATACTGACCTCCATCAGGTTGCAAATTAAAAATAATTTTTATCTGCATCTAGCTCTGAAAAAATATTTGGGCTTCTAGCTGTGTGTGGGACTTGTTCTATTACTCCATCTATACTGACCTCCATCAGGTTTCAAATTGAATATAATTTTTTTCTGCATCTAGCTCTGAAAAAATATTGGGCTTCTAGCTGTGTGTGGGACTTGTTGTATTAGTCCATCTATACTGACCTCCATCAGGTTGCAAACTGAATATAATTTTTTTCTGCATCTAGCTCTGAAAAAATATTTGGCCTTCTAGCAGTGTGTGGGACTTTCTCTATTAGTCCATCTATACTGACCTCCATCAGGTTGCAAACTGAATATCATATTGTTCTGCATCTAGCTCTGAAAAAATATTTGGTCTTCTAGCAGTGTGTGGGACTTTCTCTATTAGTCCATCTATACTGACCTCCATCAGGTTGCAAACTGAATATAATTTTTTTCTGCATCTAGCTCTGAAAAAATATTTGGCCTTCTAGCAGTGTATGGGACTTTCTCTATTAGTCCATCTATACTGACCTCCATCAGGTTGCAAATTAAAAATAATTTTTATCTGCATCTAGCTCTGAAAAAATATTTGGGCTTCTAGCTGTGTGTGGGACTTGTTCTATTACTCCATCTATACTGACCTCCATCAGGTTGCAAATTGAATATAATTTTTTTCTGCATCTAGCTCTGAAAAAATATTGGGCTTCTAGCTGTGTGTGAGACTTGTTGTATTAATCCATCTATACTGACCTCCATCAGGTTGCAAACTGAACATATTTTTTTCTGCATATACCTCTGAAAAAATATTGGGCTTCTAGCTGTGTGTGGGACTTGTTCTATTAATCCATCTATACAGACCTCCATCAGGTTGCAAACTGAATATAATTTTTTTCTGCATCTAGCTCTGAAAAAATATTTGGCCTTCTAGCAGTGTGTGGGACTTTCTCTATTAGTCCATCTATACTGACCTCCATCAGTTTGCAAATTAAAAATAATTTTTATCTGCATCTACCTCTGAAAAAATATTTGGGCTTCTAGCTGTGTGTGGGACTTGTTCTATTAATCCATCTATACTGACCTCCATCAGGTTGCAAATTGAATATAATTTTTTTCTGCATCTAGCTCTGAAAAAATATTGGGCTTCTAGCTGTGTGTGGGACTTGTTGCATTAGTCCATCTATACTGACCTCCATCAGGTTGCAAACTGAATATATTTTTTTCTGCATCTACCTCTGAAAAAATATTGGGCTTCTAGCTGTGTGTGGGACTTGTTCTATTAATCCATCTATACAGGTCTCCATCAGGTTACAACCTGAATATAATTTTTTTCTGCATCTAGCTCTGAAAAAATATTTGGCCTTCTAGCAGTGTGTGGGACTTTCTCTATTAGTCCATCTATACTGACCTCCATCAGGTTGCAAATTAAAAATAATTTTTATCTGCATCTACCTCTGAAAAAATATTTGGGCTTCTAGATGTGTGTGGGACTTGTTCTATTACTCCATCTACACTGACCTCCATCAGGTTGCAAATTGAATATAATTTTTTTTCTGCATCTAGCTCTGAAAAAATATTGGGCTTCTAGCTGTGTGTGGGACTTGTTGTATTAGTCCATCTATACTGACCTCCATCAGGTTGCAAACTGAATATATTTTTTTCTGCATCTACCTCTGAAAAAATATTGGGCTTCTAGCTGTGTGTGGGACTTGTTCTATTAATCCATCTCTACAGACCTCCATCAGGTTGCAAACTGAAAATAATTTTTTTCTGCATCTAGCTCTGAAAAAATATTTGGAATTCTAGCAGTGTGTGGGACTTTCTCTATTAGTCCATCTATACTGACCTCCATCAGGTTGCAAATTAAAAATAATTTTTATCTGCATCTACCTCTGAAAAAATATTTGGGCTTCTAGCTGTGTGTGGGACTTGTTCTATTACTCCATCTATACTGACCTCCATCAGGTTGCAAATTGAATATAATTTTTTTCTGCATCTAACTCTGAAAAAATATTTGGCCTTCTAGTAGTGTGTGGGACTTTATCTTTTAGTCCATCTATACTGACCTCCATCAGGTTGCAAACTGAATATAATTTTTTTCTGCATCTAGCTCTGAAAAAATATTTGGCCTTCTAGCAGTGTGTGGGACTTGTTCTATTAGTCCACCTATAATGACCTCCATCAGGTTGCAAATTCAAAATAATTTTTTGTCTGCATCTAGCTCTGAAAAAATATTTGGCCTTCTAGCAGTGTGTGGGACTTTCTCTATTAGTCCATCTATACTGACCTCCATCAGGTTGCAAATTGAATATAATTTTTTTCTGCATCTAACCCAGCCAATAGTTTTGGCCTAATACCACAGTTTGGCCACTCAGCTCTGCTCGGTTCCCATCCATTGTTTTTTTGTGCAAACAACTCCAGAGTTGTGAATTAGTTAACCACCAAAATGAGTGGAAAAAGGCCTGCTGCTGGTGGAAAGGGGAATAGGCGTGTTGGGAAGGGGAAAAAAGATTGTGTCCGTGGGGTAGGTGTTAAAGCAACAGTAACATCTGCAGAAGAAAGACCATCTTCCAGCCAAACTAAAATGTCTACTTCTTTTAGCGGACAATGTGATAAGATCCCTTTCTTACGGCCACGCCAATCGCTACAAGTTCCAGATGAGGCACAAAAACAGCAGGTGCTTCAACGGATATCAAGTGCTCCTTTAAGTGGGCTCTCCTCCACATCAACTTCAACATCACAAATACTCCAGTCCTCAAAGGTGTCACCCCAATCGCACTTGCTTCCTCACAGCTCCCAAATCTCCAGCTGCCCATCTGAGTATGAGGTAGAACAGATGGTTGAGTCTGCAGAGCTGTTTACTCATACTATAGCCTGGGAATCAGAGGTCGACTCCAGCGCTTCTGTGAATCCAGACGAGGAAATGATCTGCACTGATGCCCAGAATCTTTATGAGTTGGATCCAGGACCAGACGCAGAAGGTTCTGACCATAATGTAGACCCTCATTCCCAAACTGTAACTCCTGTTGGTGGAGACAATGAGGAAGACAATGATAAGACTCAAATACCTGATTGGAGCGACAACTTTAGCTTTTTGTCAGGGCAGGAACAGGTTGGCTCTGAGGACGACGGGTGTGATAACGCACAGGGTGATGATGATGAGGTTGGAGATCCCACTTACTGTCAACCCACAGTCAGCCAAGAGATGAGGTCAGCAGAGGAGGTGGAGGAAGATGCTAGTGACGAAGAGGTCAGGTTGCGCCTTCCTGGACAGAGACGTAGTACTGGAAGCACGTCAACAACTGCATCCTCAAACACAACTCTGCCTCTCACCACAAGTCGTGGTGGCTCTTCAGGTCGCATGGGTGCTAAGCCTTGCATAGCCTGGGCATTTTTTCAGATTGATAAAGATGACCCAACTCGTGTTATCTGTAACATTTGTCAGCAAAAGCTAAGTAGAGGCCAAAAAATACATAGTTTGAGTACATCATGCATGAATCGGCACATGGACATGAAGCATAAGTTGCAGTGGGAAGCTCAGTGTGCTACAATGCGGCCTAGCCGGCCGGGCCAACCACCGTCTGCCATATTTTGTGCATCCGCGGCCTCTTCATCCTCTGTGACTGGAGGGACAGCAGTCACACCTGTTTTGGGGCGCAGACCTGCCACCTCTTTACCCGCAACAGCCAGCGTGATTGGCAGGTCATCATTTTCTTTGGAGGTGGTAACACCAGCTGGTGTTGAGCGCTGTCCGACATCGATAGCACCACCTTTGGATCAAGGCAACCTAACATGTCCGCCTGCATCTTCCTCACAGACCGGCAGTTTGCCGTGGACACCCTTATCAACCCCGTCTAAGCACAATAGCCAGCCCTCGGTCCCTCAGATGTGGACAAGTAAAAGACCATTTCCTCCTAGCCATGAGAAAGCTAAGAGGTTGAATTTCACCATCTGCAAGCTCTTGGCTACAGAAATGCTGCCTTTCCGCCTGGTGGACACAGAGGATTTTCGAGACCTTATGTCCGTCGCAGTGCCCCAGTACCAGATGCCCAGTCGGCACTACTTCTCAAAGAAAGGTGTGCCTGCGCTCCACCAGCATGTCGCACACAACATCACCGCTTCTTTGAGAAACTCTGTGTGTGACAGGGTGCATTTCACCACAGACACTTGGACGAGTAGGCATGGACATGGGCGTTACATGTCGCTGACTGGGCACTGGGTAACTATGGTGACAGCAGGACAAGGGGCTGCTGTCCAAGTCTTGCCGTCCCCACGAGTTGTGCGTCAATCCTCTTTATGTCAAAGTTCCTGCACTGCTTCTGCCTCCTCAACCTTCTCTCGGTCTTCCACCTGCACCCAAAGCCTGTCTGGTCATGCCACAAGCTTTCTAACTGCGCAGAAGGGATCCTGCACACCTCCTTACTATGCTGTCAGTAGGGCTCAACGTCATCAGGTGGTTTTTACTTTGAAATGTCTGGGAAATGTGAGTCACACAGCTGAGGAGTTGTGGTCAACTCTGCAGAACCAATTTCATGAATGGTTGTCTCCACTGGACCTGAAACCAAGGAAGGCCGTGTGCGACAATGCTGCAAACCTGAGTGAGGCCCTTCGCCGGGGCAATGTCACACACGTGCCTTGTATGGCTCACGTGTTGAACTTGGTTGTCCAGCAATTTTTAGCCCACTATCCCAGACTAGATGGCCTTCTGCAGAGGGCACGGTCGCTGTGTGCTCACTTCCGCCGTTCGCATCCCGCAGCTCAGCGACTTACATCTCTACAGAAGTCGTTGGGCCTGCCACTTCACCGGCTAAAATGCGATGTGCCTACCCAGTGGAATTCAACTCTGCACATGTTGCAGCGACTGTGGCAGCACCGACAAGCCCTGGTGCAATACGTTCTGATGTATAGCCTGGGACAACGAGATCCAGACGTGGGGCAAATCACGCTGGAGGAGTGTTCTCAGATCAGGGACCTATGCACCCTTCTGCACAGTCTTGAAATGGCGACGAAGATGTTTAGTGCTGACGATGCCATTATCAGCATGACTATTCCGGTGATTTACATGCTGGAGCACATTTTAAACAGAATTCGGAGTCAGGTGGTGGCACAAGAGGAGGTGGAGGAAGTAGAGGAGGAGGAGTTATATGAGGAAGAGCTAACATCTGCAAGGTCCAGACGGTCGGCAGCACCAAGGCGGCAGGCATGTGAGGGTGGGGGAGATGGTTTTACCAGGGCGCATGGTAGCAGCCAAACTAGTGAGGAAGGTGCAGGAGCCCAGGAAGAAGTGGAGGACGAACTGATGGAAGACTCATCAGATGAGGGAGACCTTGATCACATTTCTGTTGTGCGAGGTTGGGGGGAGAGGACAGAGGATGGAAGCATGATTTTTACCTCGCCACCAACACAACAGGGACTTGGTGCTCCTGGATGCGCAACACACATGAGTGCCTTCTTGCTGCACTACCTACAACATGACCCTCGAATTGTGAGAATTAGAAATAATCCTGACTACTGGGTTGCCACACTGTTAGATCCCCGGTACAAAAGTAAATTTGCAGAAATTATTCCTGCCATAGAAAGGGATGCACGCATGCAGGAGTATCAGCAGAGACTGTTGGAGAATCTTACATGTGCTTTTCCACAAAACACCAGTGGTGCACGTAGTGAATCTCACAGTTTCAACTTGCCAACAGTGAGACCGTCAAGTGTTCAGCACTCAATCCATAACAGAACCACAGTATCTGCTGGTAACATCAATTTTGCGCAATCATTTCACCACTTTTTTAGCCCATCCTTTGCAAGGCCACAGGAGACAAGAAGTCTGACACATAGTCAACGCCTAGAGACGATGGTACAGGAGTATCTCCAAGTAAACATTGAAGCCATGACTGTGTCACTGGACCCTTGCTCTTTTTGGGCTTCCAATCTAGATAAATGGCCGGAGCTAGCCACTTACGCCTTGGAGATCTTGTCATGCCCCGCAGCCAGCGTTCTGTCTGAACGTGTGTTCAGCGCTGCTGGTGGTGTGCTGACAGATAAGCGCACGCGGCTCTCCACTGATAATGTAGACAGACTCACGTTCATAAAGATGAACAAATCATGGATCCGAAACGACTTTTCTACCCCAGTGTCATCCTGGGGAGAGTAAAAGATGGATGAGTGGTTAAAATCACCCTACCAACCGTTTTAAGCTTTCAAATTACTAATCATGTTTATCTGTATCTTGGCTGGAAAATAATTTGAACTTTGTAGCAGTGTGCAGCACTGATTCTATTAGGCCATCTATAATAAGCTCTACCAGATTTAAAATTACTAATCATGTTTATCTGTATCTTGGCTGGAAAATAATTTGGGCTTTGTAGCAGTGTGCAGCACTGATCCTATTAGGCCATCTATACTAAGCTCCACCAGATTTAAAATTAATAATAATTTTTAGCAGCATCTAGCCCGGAAAATAATTTTGGGGCTCCGAGATGCGCAAGACACATAAGTGCCTTCTTGCTGCACTACCTGCAACATGACCCTCATATTGTCAGAATTCGAAGTAATCACGACTACTGGGTTGCCACACTCTTAGATCCGCCAAACTTTTCGATCAACCTTTTCATTTTAATAAAGACCAAAAAAATGGTCATTTTTGAATTTATAAGCATTAGCAGGTTATTAGAAACTGAAATCAAACAGTTTTCAACTCAAAACTTTATTCTAGGTTATGTTACATTTTCACATAGGACCCCTTGTTCGAAAGGAGCTTCTGAACTCTCTCGTCCATCGAATTTGTCAGGTTTTGGATGGTTTCTGCTTCAATTGTTTTGCATGAGGACAGAATACCCTCCCAGAGCTGTTGCTTAGATGTGAACTGCCTCCCGCCATCATAGACACTCCTTTTGATGATGCTCCAGAGGTTCTGAATGGGGTAGAGGTCAGGGGAGCATGGGGGTCACACCATAAGTTTGTCCCCTTTTATGCCCATATCAGCCAGAGATGCAGATGTTTTATGTGCAGCATGAGATGGTGCATTATCATGCAAAAAAATGATCTTGCTGTGAAATACACGGTTCTTCTTCTTGAACCATGGCAGGAAGTGCTGTTTGAGAAACTCCACATACATTATGGAGTTCATCTTTACCCCTTCAGGGATCCTAAAGGGGCTGACAATCTCTCTCCCCATGATTCCAGCCCAAAACATTACTCCACCTCCTCCTTGTTGGCGCTGTAGCCGTGTTTGCGTGGGGTGTCCATCAACCAGCCATCCTCCACTCCATCCATCTGGACCATCGAGCGCTGCACGGCACTCATCCGTGAACAAAACAGTTTTGAAATCAGTCTTCATGTAATGTTTGGCCCACTGGAGCCATTTCTTCTTGTGTGAAGTGGATAGCGGAGGTCGACAGGATGGCGTATGCACAGCTGCAAACCTCTGAAGGACCCTGCATCTTGTTGTTCGGGGGACGTTGGAGGCACCAGCAGCTTCAAAAACTTGTCTGCTGCTATGACAAGGCTTTTTTGCCGCTGCTCTTTTAACCTGACGTAATTGCTTGTAGGAAAGAGTCCTCAATTTGCCCTTATTTACGCACACGTGTGTACTGTGAATCAGCTACATACTTCTTGATTGCCAAGACACTTCATCCTGATCATCGCACAATGTTGATTGTAGTCATGCCTTGACCTAAACACTCCACAATTTGTTGCTTCTCAGCAGCCGACACATCCTTTTTCTTTCCCATTTTGGCAGAAAATGTAGGCTGCTTAATAATGTGAGACAGCCTTCTTAAGTAGTTTTGCCTTTCATTGGACACACCTGCCAAACTAATTAGCACAGGTGTCTGCAATTGCTTACAGTGATATAAAGAGCCCTGACACACATCACCATCAATGAGTTCAACTGACAAACAAACAAATTCTTCACTTATCACTCCTAAACACTTTTTGCATAATAATTTGGAACACAGTGTACATGTGCTTTTCCACAAAACACCAGTGGTTCACGTAGTGAATCTTACAGTTCTAACTTGCCAACCGTGGTCTGTATGGAGTTGTTCAATAAAGGGCCCAAAATTAAGATAACATAGATGGGAGAGGTCTCTATGAATAGGAATTCCTAAGTATTTGATACCCTGTGAGGGCCAGGCAAAGGGAAAGTTGGACTGGATGGAATCCTATATGGATTTGGGGAGGGAGACATCGAGGACCTCAGACTTCGCTGCATTGATTTTAAAATTTGACCATGTAACAAAGTGATCTATTTCAGCCATAACAGCATGGATGGATATATGTGATTGAGTGATATATACTAGGACATCATCAGCAAATAGAGAGCACTTGAACTCGGTGCCTCCCACCTCAATCCACCTAATATTGGGGTTATGGCGAATTGATGAGAGCAGGTGCTCCGTCACTAGGATGTATAAGAGAGGGGACAGAGAACATCCCTGCCTTGTCCCATTGGTGATTGTGAAAGGTGATGAAAATGTTCTGACGTGCCCCCTGGGGCTTGGGACACCCGGAGCCGGACCCTTTTTGGTGGATGCTGGTGGTTGTAGTCTCCGTGGCGGCGACCCGGTTCCGTGGCTCAGGGCGGTCAAACCAGTGGCGGAACTATTTGTGGTTTTGATGTTTAAATGTCCGACTACGCCACCCGTGGATTGCGGTCAGAGTGAACCGCCGCTCCAGGGCAGACCGCTGAGGCTGGTGTTGTGGGTGCAGCAGAGCGTAGCATAACTCCCCACGGGAGGAGTATAGCCTCAGGGCAGTGTTTGCGGAGGATGGGGGTGATGGTGCAGGGCAGCAGCAGTAACGACACGGAGTCAGTGATGCAGTCCAGGGCCTTTACTCACAGTTCTTATTATCCAGACCACGTCTGCAGGTAACGGCTGCCCACATCGTACTGTGCTCACCAGGTGAGGGGCTCAGACAACTCCCAGATAACTTTGGAGCGCTTCACAGGACCCCCTTTGTGTGTCCTTTGTCTGGCCTTTCTTACCAACCCTTCTGTCCGGCTGCCTCGGGCCTCCTCTTGGTAAACTTGGCGCCAGTTTCCCTGACCCTATGTGGTGCCTTCCTAGCGGGTGTAGCGAGGGGCTGCGCCACATAAAATGTCACAGCCTCCGGTTTCTAGCTGAGGGTCGTTTCCTGCCTCCACTAGTTTCGGGGACCGGTCTCCCCCTTTGGCCTGACCCCTCCACGCAGGTGGATTCGGGCGTGCGGTGGCGACTCGCCCGTCCGCACCCCTGGGATTCCTTCATTCCTCGTTCCTGGAGCCTTCTCCGCTCCTCTTCCTTCCTTCTCCCTCTTCCAGGCCTGGGACTCTGTTACTAGGCCCGCCTCCGGAGCAGAGCTCATGCAGAGCCCCTGCTCCCTGCCACTTCTGCTCAGACTTCTCTGCACTGAACTAAGATGGTGCCCACCTTTTATACTCCCTTCTCAATGCACCCAGGAATTGCTTCCTCTCTGCTCCTGCACTACAGGGTTCCCCTTCCTCATTGTTCCCTCCCCCCACTCCAGCCAGGGACAGGGACTGTTGTGCCCATCTCAGGGGCATATTGGTCGCCCTGCCCCACGGCAATGTGGTGTAATGCATGCAGGTGTCGGGTCCTGATCCACACTCCATCCTTACCTGAGAGTGAGATATCACACCTCTGAGTGAGGTGCAATACCTCTGTAGCAACCGAGCCCTCAGGGTAATACAGTTCCATTTATCTTCAGCCTAGGTGACGTATTGCGATACAGGGCCGTGATTTTGGCTATAAAAGGGTCCCCTAGACCCCTACCCCAAGCTTTTTAAGAGAATCATATATGGCGTGCCAGGAGACTCTATGGAATGCTTTCTCAGCATCCAACGAGAGTATCTAATTACAAATTTTTAACTGCATCTAGCCCAGGAAATACTTTGTGCCTAGTAGTAGTGTCTGCTAGTCAGCGGATTATCCCGGCTGTTAAGCAAGCTACACCACCTGTAGTTTTGACACTTAATTTTTTCAAAGGAAATGCTTCGGGACCACGGGATACTCAGTGAAGAGCATCAGGAGGCACCCCAAGGCATAGGGGCTGGGACTGGCAGTAGGATGCCTTGCGGTGGACAGCCGAGCTCGATCCTTATAAAGGCTTTTTAACTGCAGCAGCTTTAGTGGACGCTACTGGAGCTGGAATTACGCGGCTGCTGGCATGAGACTTGCCCTCCAATAAATCCTTGTAAATGGATTTAAAGTGTATTCATTCAAATTAGAGAGACAATTTAAATTAAAAAGCTTAGAGCTGCCTCCACCACAGGGGGGCTTGCTCGACCCACCAGCGGACAGGCACCAGTATTGGGAGAGGGGAGCTGGCCGTCTGGGTTCACCGCGGCTCTGGCACAAACCCGGCGACACGGAGGTGGCACGGGCAGGAGCGGACTGAACGTGTCGGCTTCTCACTTTTTGGATTTTAGAAGGGCATGACATGCCTATATCTGTGTCTCCCCCTCCTTTTACTCCTCCACCTCTTTTCTTTTCGCATGACTATATGCACTTGTCACTTTTCCATGTGTTAGTTGTGTCTTCAGAGCAGTTTGTTAGCTTTTGGACACCTTTGAAGGTGTTTTCTATGTGTTTCTATGTGTTTTTGTTTGCCTACCATTGGTTTTAACGGTGTTCGAAGGTGTTCGACGAACAGTTCGACGAACAGTTCGGCGAAAACACGGGTGTTCGACGAACCGAACCGAACTCGAACACTACGGGGGTGGCTCAACACTAACACTGACTACTTTACAATGTATCAAAGGGTCATACCTTCAGTGTTGTCCCATGAAAAGATATAATAAAACATTTACAAAAATATGAGGAGTGTACTCACTTTTATGATCTTCTCTATATTCACAATAGAAAACAAAAATGTAAATTTTCATACTATGCTCAACATTGACATTGCACCAACACCAACACACTGGAAAAGTGGAATTAATAAAATCACAGAATTGATAGATATGTTAATGATATGCAAATGATGAAAAATGGAAACAACATTTTCAAAAAACTTTGATTTATCCAGTGTTGAGCATAAGCACCAAGTACAGAAATACACATACTTACAAGCCTGGGTATGTTATAATTGAGGTTATTAATAGTGTTGAGCCACCCCCGTAGTGTTCGAGTTCGGTTCGGTTCGTCGAACACCCGTGTGTTCGCCGAATTGTTCATCGAACTGTTCGTCGAACACCTTCGAACACCGTTAAAACCAATGGCAGGCAAACAAAAACACATAGAAACACATAGAAAACACCTTCAAAGGTGTCCAAAAGCTGACAAACTGCTCAGAAGACACAACTAACACATGGAAAAGTGACAAGTACATATAGTCATGCGAAAAGAAAAGAGGTGGAGGAGCAAAAGGAGGGGGAGACACAGATATAGGCATGTCATGCCCTTCTAAAATCCAAAAAGTGAGAAGCCGACACGGCCAGTCCGTTCCTGCCTGTGCCGGGTTTGTGCCAGAGCCGCGGTGGACCCTGACGGCCAGCCACCCTATCCCAATACTGGTGCCTGTCCTCCGGTGGGTCGAGGCCCCCCACGGTGGGGGGGGGTAACATCTGCGGAAGAAAGACCATCTTCCAGCCAAACTAAGATGTCGACTTCTTTTCGTGGACAATGTGATACGATCCCATTCTTATGGACATGCCCATCGCTACAAATTCTAGATGAGACACAAAAACAGCAGGTGCTTCAACGGATATCAAGTGCTCCTTCAAGTGGGCTCTCCATCACCTCAATTTCAACATCACAAATACTCCAGTCCTCAGAGGTGTCACCCCAATCGCACTTGATTCCTCACAGCTCCCAAGTCTCCAGCTGCCCGTCTGAGTATGGGGTAACACAGATGGCTGAGTCTGCCCAGCTGTTTACTCATACTATAGCCTGGAAAACGGAGGTCTGCTCCAGAGCTTCTGTTAATCCAGATGAGGAAATGATCTGATCCGATGCCCAGAATCTTTATAAGTTGGATCCAGGACCAGATGAAGAAGGTTCTGAGCATAATGTAGACCCTTGTTCCCAAACTGTAACTCCTGTTGGTGGAGACAATGATGAAGACGATGATGAGACTCAAATACCTGATTGGAGCGACAACTTGACTTTTCGGTCAGGGCAGGTAGAGGTTGGCTCTGAGGGCGACGGGTGTGATAACACACAGGGTGATGATGACGAGGTTGGAGATCTCACTTACTGTCAACCCACAGTCAGACAGTCGATGAGGTCAGCAGAGGAGGTGGAGGAGGATGTGACTAGCCCTCGGGATGGGGATGACTCGGTACCCGGGCATTTGCCTGGCCTTGGGGATGTCGCGGTGGTCGGCTCCCTGGCCCGTACCCTGGGGTCTCTCTTTAAAAGGGTGGATAATTGTTAATTTTATAAGAGTTCATGACGACACCTGTGGTATCTGGTGACAAGCACCAGCGCTGCAGCAGTCCACTGAGGCCCGTGATAAGGCAGCTCGATGGTATAGCTCCCCACAGGTGGAGCTAGGTCTCAGGGCAGCGTATGCAGGGGGAATGCAGGACAGGCGAGACCCAGCTGGGTCAGAGCAAGAACGGGAACGGACACGGTAGTCACTTCAGTACCTTTTACTGGTGGAAATTCAGGCACATCCCGGAGCACTGTAGGGTGAAGGGTGCATATCTGGATCCTCCCCAATGAGCGGGTGTAGGGCCTCCTGTTTCTTGCCTCTGCGTAGTAAGTTTCTCACCTGCCTGGAGCTAGGCCTAACTTTGTCTCTGTCCTGCGCTGGCTGACCTTGTGGTAGGGCCTTCTCTTGGAGTTCACGCTCCCAGTATGCGGGGCCTAAGCGTCTCCTGGCTCTGTTACATATCAGCACCTTAGCGATCCTGGGACTTGTAGTTCTCCAGGGATTCCGGTTATGCCTTACTGGGTCATAGAGATACCGGTAAGCTCGGATCCTGTGTCCGGTAAATGCTTCGGGGTGAGCTGGTTAAGCTCCTCTGCCCCTTATGTACTAACTCGCCACTCGCCTTCGGCCTACTCGGGCCCTCACTAGGCTATACACACTAACGGCAGCTTGCCGCGCTTCACTGATCTTACGGCACCGGCACACCTTAAGCTCTATCTGGGCTCCCTGAATCTAGCAAGCAGGAGCCTCGTGCTCCACTGCTGAACTATTAACTGCGTTCTCTAGACTAGACTGAGCTCTACTGCAGACTGACCTCTCTTAGGCTTCTCTACTGCAGGAACTCTTCAGAGGAACTGAACTGCCTAGCTCCACCTTCCCTATATATATCCCTAACGGGCTCCCTCTGCTGGTCTGAGGTGGAAGGTGGAGATGTGTGAATGTTTATGGGGGCCTCTTGTGGAGGATTCCATCAATGCACTCTTGTAGGATCTGTGATACCAAGCGCAGCGGGGCATCACAGATGCTATTGACGACGAGGTTAGGTTGCGCCTTCCTGAACAGAGACGGAGTACTGGAAGCACGTCAACAACTGCATCCTCAACCACAACTCTGCCTCTGGCCACAAGTCGTAGTGGCTCTTCAGGTCACATGGGCTCTAAGCCTTGCATAGCCTGGGCATTTATTCAGATCGATAAGGATGACCCAACTCGTGTTATCTGTAATATTTGTCAGCAAATGCTAAGTAGAGGCCAAAAAATACATAGTTTGAGTACTTCATGCATGTACCGTCACATGGATATGAAGCATAAGTTGCAGTGGGAAGCTCACTGTGCTACAATGCGGTCTAGCCGGCTGGGCCAACCACCGTCTGCCCCATCTTGTGCATCCGCAGCCTCTCCATCCTCTGTGACTGGGGGGACAGCAGTCACACATGTTTTTGGACGCAGACCTGCCACCTCTTTACCCGCAACAGCCAGTGTGATTGGCAGGTCGTCAGTTCATTGGGAAGTGGAAACACCTGCTAGTGTTGAGCGCTCTCCGACATCGAGAGCACCACCTTTGGATCAAGGCAACCTAACATGTCCGCCTGCATCTTCCTCACAGACCGGCAGTTGCCGGGGACACCATACTCAACACCGTCTAAGCACAACAGCCAGCCCTCGGTCCCTCAGATGTGGAAAAGTAAAAGACCATTTCCTCCTAGCCATGAGAAAGCTAAGAGGTTGAATTTCACCATTTGCAAGCTGTTGGCTACAGAAATGCTGCCTTTCCACCTGGAGGACACAGAGGATTTTCAAGACCTTATGTCCGTCACAGTGCCCCAGTACCAGATGCCCAGTCGGCACTACTTCTCAAAGAAAGGTGTGCCTGCGCTCCACTAGCATGTCGCACACAACATCACCGCTTCTTTGAGAAACTCTGTGTGTGACAGGGTGCACTTCACCACAGACACTTGGACGAGAAGGCATGGACAGGGGCGTTACATGTCGCTGACTGGGCACTGGGTAACTATGGTAACAGCAGGACAAGGCGCTGCTGTCCATGTCTTACCGTCCCCACGAGTTGTGTGTTAATCCTCTTTATCTCGAACTTCCTCCACTGCTTCAAACTCCTCAACCTCCTCTCGGTCCTCCACCTGCACCCAAAGCCTGTCTGGTAATGCCACCTGCTTTCTAACTGCGCAGAAGGAATCCTGCACACCTCCTTACTATGCTGGCAGCAGGGCTCAACGCATCAGTGTTTACTTTGAAATGTCTGGGAAATGTGAGTCACACAGCTGAGGAGTTTTGGTCAGCTCTGGAGACCCAGTTTCATGAAAGGTTGTCTCCACTGGACCTGCAACCAGGGAAGGCCATGTGCGACAATGCTGCAAACCTGGGTGCGGCCCTTCGCCGGGGCAATATCACACACGTGCCTTGTATGGCTCACGTGTTGAACCTGGTTGTCCAGCAATTTTTAGCCCACTATCCCGGACTAGATGGCCTTCTGCAGAGTGCACGGTCGCTGTGTGCTCACTTCCGCCGTTCGCATCCCGCAGTTCAACGACTTACATCTCTACAGAAGTCGTTGGGCCTGCCAGTTCACCGGCTGAAATGCGATGTGCCGACACGGTGGAATTCAACTCTGCACATGTTGCAGCGACTGTGGCAGCACCGACAAGCCCTGGTGCAATTCGTTCTGACGTATAGCCTGGGCCAACGAGATCCAGAGGTGGGGCAAATCAAGCTGGAGGAGTGGTCTCAGATCAGGGACCTATGCACCCTTCTGCACAGTCTTTAAATGGCGACGAAGATGTTTAGTGCTGACGATGCCATTATCAGCATGACTATTCCGGTGATTTACATGCTGGAGCACATGTTAAACAGAATTCGGAGTCAGGTGGTGGGACAAGAGGAGGTGGAGGAAGTAGAGGAGGAGTCGTATGCGGAAGGGATAACATTTCCAAGGTCCAGACGGTTGTCAGCACCAAGGCGGCAGGCATGGGAGGGTGGGGGAGAGGGATTAACCAGGGCACATGGTAGCAGCCAAACTGTTGAGAAAGGTGCAGGAGCCGAGGAAGAAGTGGAGGACGAACTGGCAATGGGCATGGAAGACTCATCAGATGAGGGAGACCTTGATCACATTTCTGTTGTGCGAGGTTGGAGGGAGAGGGCAGAGGAAGGAAGCATGATTCTTACCTCGCTACCAACACAACAAGGACTTGGTCCTTCTGGATGCGCAAGACACATGAGTGCCTTCTTGCTGCACTACCTGCAACATGACCCCTGGATTGTCAGAATTCGAAGTAATCCCGACTACTGGGTTGCCACACTCTTAGATCCCCGGTACAAAAGTATATTTGCAGAAATAATTCCTGCCATAAAAAGGTATGGACGAATGCAGGAGTATCTGTTGCAGAATCTTACATGTGCTTTTCCACAAAACACCAGTGGTGCACGTAGTGAATCTCACAGTTCTAACTTGCCAACGGTGGGACTGTCGAGTCTTCATCACTCAAACAGTAACAGTAACACAGTATCTGCTGGTAACAGCAATTTTGTGGAATCGTTTCACCACTTTTTTAGACCATCCTTTGCAAGGCCACAGGAGACAAAAAGTCTGACACATAGTCAATGCCTAGAGAGGATGGTACAGGAGAATCTCCAAGTGAACATCGAAGCCATGACTGTGTCACTGGACCCTTGCTCATTTTGGTATTCCAATCTTGAAAAATCGCCGGAGCTCGCCACTCACGCCTTGGAGATCTTGTCATGCCATGCAGCCAGCGTTCTCTCTGAACGTGTGTTCAGCGCTGCTGGTGGTGTGCTGACAGATAAGCGCACGCGGCTGTCCACTGAGAATGTAGACAGACTCACGTTCATAAATATGATCAAATCATGGATTCGCAAGGACATTTCTACCCCTGTGTCATCCTTGGGAGACTAAAAGCTTGGGGATTTGGTAAAATCACCTCACCAACCGTTTTAGGCAACAGTGGGGCAATTGCTGCCACTTAACCCTAGAACGCATGACCATAAAAATCTACACTTTCACATACCTGGGGCCCTTTAGGCCCGTGTGCAAATAACATGGAATAACTCAAACTCAAATGACAAACAACTATATACATGAAGAATACCTAGAGTTTCAAAATTCTAACTAAAGCAATCTTGCAGAAAATAGAAAACCATTAACTGGGCGGGCCTGCAAGGCCACAGGTATGCGTTCTAGGGTTAAGTGGTGTCTGTGTCACAATTTTGGGAGTCCCCTTGCTGTGTCTTACGTGACGTTGGCATCGTCATTTCCAGGTGGGTTGGGTCGCACCCCCCCTTTTAACTGTAAGAAACTACATACACTATGGCTTGGGGTAACACAGATGGTTGAGTCTGAAGAGCTGTTTACTCAGAGGTCTGCTCCAAATCTTTAGTGTCTGCTAGTCAGCGTAGAATTTTTAACTGCATCTAGCCTAGGCAATACTTTGGGCGTAGTAGCCCAGCTGCGATGCAAGCTGCACCGCCTGTGTATCTAATAAGAATTTTTAAATTAATCTAGCCTAGGCAGACTGTGATGACCCCCAACCAAACCCAGATGCTCAGCCCCCCTACCGCCCCCCTTTCATGGACAACCCAATAATGTAACTCTTACAACTGGATGGGTGAGGATCGGTCACAGCTTTATTAACTCTTTATACTCATTCCATTAGAAAAGCATTTTATTTCTAAAATAATTCAGCTTGTTGCAGCATGCCCTGGGTCCCCACTCCGGCAAGTTGGCCAACAAGTGTAACTCTCCAACATGTCCTTTCTATTTCCAGGCCACGGAGGATCCTGCGTACTCGTATGCAGGACTCTGACCCCCACCCATCACTCTTAACGCTTGTTCCACTCCGTCCTGGAGTCCTGACAGGAATATGTCCAGTCCAATATCTATTAAGTGAACACCGTCGGGCCGTATGAGGCCTGCTTTATCTCCTTCCAGTTGTCGGTGTCGTATCACTACACCGCCTCTGTCTCTTCTAAATTTTGCCATCCGAATATTTATTACCCGCCTTGTCCATTCGATGGCCGTGATGTCTCGCGCACCTTGCCATACCGCTATCGGCACAATCTCTGACCATACTATAGCTAATTTTGTGAAAAATTCTCTGAAGCGCTCAGTGTCTAGTTTCATTATTGCCATTAGTTATGCGCCCTTGTGATGACCTAGGTTGTTTCCCCCGGCCTGTATAACTAAGATGACCGGACCTCTTGCCTCTCTCCCTACCTTGATTACCTCCATTAGTACCTGTGGCCATAGCAGGCCTCTAATACCTCTCCAGTTGAAATATGTGTTATGAAACTCTAATTTCCTCCCGCCTGGGCGGACTTTCGCCCTTTTTTGTGCCCAATATATATACAAGTGGCCTATCACTCACACTGTTGGCTTAGCGTCACCTGTAAAAGAAACAAACCACGTTAGGATAACAAGTCCGGTCTTATGTATCTCGCCAAACACGTGGATCGCCATCTCCCTATCCTCTGAACTTCCGTTTCTGACAGTCCTGCTCTTGCTGCTTCCGTGGCCGCACCTATGCGGAATGAGTGTGTCCCGTAATCTTTGGGGTGGTTCCCTGCCGATGTTATGCATTTATTAAATATAGCTTGGAACAGGTATCTTGATAATGGCGTTCCATCAATGTGTGATACGAAGAAATTACTTTTTGATCTGATGGTTAGATATGTTTTTACTATTGTTACCCGACTCAGTGTACCGTTTGTGGGTTGTAGAAGTACCCAAGTACCCCTGCCCGCTGGAACCGTTTTCGATTGGTGTATGCGTACACGTATTGCATTATTGGCTATGATTACTTCCTGGTGTAATAAGCGTCCACTGGTGGTAATTTTGGATTGAGGGACTAATTTGCTTATACATAGCGCCCCGAAGAAGGCGATCACAAATGCAGTAGACATTAGTGTTGCTTCAAATTGTGAGTGTCATGTTAATGGTGTTAGGGATAAGATGTGAGAAATCAGTTTTAGTGACACGGGACGGGACGTCTACATTCCTGACTTGGCTGACCCCTTTTCCACCCTTATATGGATTGTCTGATGATGAATCTCTGTCACATCTCCCCAATTCAGTAGTTGGAAGTGAAATGCTACTCCGGTCAGACACCGCTGCGCTGACGCCCCTCATATGCCCCTCATCATTAGCTGGTGGAGAAATTCTATGGTGACTTGTGATCTGGCTTGTTCACATTTGTCAACCCGTCTGCCTACTACTAGTCGTGTCGACTCTTCCCATGCCTTACCGTATGCTTGCCACGTTGACGGGGCAACTGACGCTCTGATTAATGGCATCAACTATTCGCCACTAGATCCCATAGGGTGGGTGCGCAACTGTTGCCCGATGGGTGGGCGTTGTGGAAGAGCTCTGTGAAAATCTGCCAATTGAATTGTTATAAAGCGTTAGCAGCAGCTTTATACCCCTCAGCATAATGGCTAGCGCGGACCCATAAATTGTGTTTTAGGCACAGGAATACTAGCCTGCGTAGTAGGCCTAGCACTGGGAGAGACGATGATGCCATCTTATTAATGCAGTGCGCTAGGCTGGTGTTTTGTTTTATGAAGCGTATATTTTTGTTAGCCAGGCGCGCGCCCCATATTTCTATTGCTACCACTATTGGGAAAAATTATTTTCAGGGCTAGATGCAGCTAAAAATTATTATTAATTTCAAAGCTGGTGGAGCTTGGTATAGATGGCCTAATACAATGAGTCCCACACACTGCTAGAAGCCCAAATATTTTTTCAGAGGTAGATGCAGATAAAAATTATTTTTAATTTGCAACCTAATGGAGGTCAGTATAGATGGACTAATAGAGAAAGTCCCACACACTGCTAGAAGGCCAAATATTTTTTCAGAGCTAGATGCAGATAAAAATTATATTCCATTTGCAACCTGATGGAGGTCAGTATAGATGGACTAATAGAACAAGTCCCACACACAGCTAGAAGCCCAAATATTTTTTCAGAGGTACTGTAGATGCAGATAAAAATTATTTTTAATTTGCAACCTGATGGAGGTCAGTATAGATGGACTAAAACAACAAGTCCCACACACAGCTAGAAGCCCAATATTTTTTCAGAGCTAGATGCAGACAAATAATTATTTTGAATTTGCAACCTGATGGAGGTCAGTATAGATGGACTAATAGAGAAAGTCTCACACACTGCTAGAAGGCCAAATATTTTTTCAGAGCTAGATGCAGAAAAAAATTATATTCAGTTTGCAACCTGATGGAGGTCAGTATAGATGGACTAATAGAGAAAGTCCCACACACTGCTAGAAGGCCACATATTTTTTCAGAGGTAGATGCAGAAAAAAATATACTCAGTTTGCAACCTGATGGAGGTCTGTATAGATGGATTAATAGAACAAGTCCCACACACAGCTAGAAGCCCAATATTTTTTCAGAGGTAGATGCAGAAAAAAATATATTCAGTTTGCAACCTGATGGAGGTCAGTATAGATGGACTAATACAACAAGTCCCACACACAGCTAGAAGCCCAATATTTTTCCAGAGGTAGATGCAGAAAAAAATATATTCAGTTTGCAACCTGATGGAGGTCTGTATAGATGGATTAATAGAACAAGTCCCACACACAGCTAGAAGCCCAAATATTTTTTCAGAGGTAGATGCAGATAAAAATTATTTTTAATTTGCAACCTGATGGAGGTCAGTATAGATGGACTAATAGAGAAAGTCCAACACACTGCTAGAAGGCCAAATATTTTTTCAGAGCTAGATGCAGATAAAAATTATATTCAATTTGCAACCTGATGGAGGTCAGTATAGATGGACTAATAGAACAAGTCCCACACACAGCTAGAAGCCCAAATATTTTTTCAGAGGTACTGTAGATGCAGATAAAAATTATTTTTAATTTGCAACCTGATGGAGGTCAGTATAGATGGACTAATACAACAAGTCCCACACACAGCTAGAAGCCCAATATTTTTTTCAGAGGTAGATGCAGAAAAAAATATATTCAGTTTGCAACCTGATGGAGGTCAGTATAGATGGACTAATACAACAAGTCCCACACACAGCTAGAAGCTCAATATTTTTTCAGAGCTAGATGCAGAAAAAAATGATATTCAATTTGCAACCTGATGGAGGTCAGTATAGATGGACTAATAGAATGATGCTATGCATAAAAGATTTTACTTCACTAGGTGCAGTAAAAAAATTGGTATTCTATACACAGGTGGTATATCTTGCAACACAGATAGGCTACTCCACTGACTAACACACTCTGCAATAGGCCAAAAGGTATTAGCTTTGCTAGATTCAGCCAAATGCTGTGAAAAAAACTTGCACAGCACTGGCACAGACCTGCCTGGCAAAAACTGATAGGAACTGATGTAACCTAGTCCTGAAAAGGACTCCAATTACAATTAGTCTTTACGCCCACAACCTATCTATTTAAGAGCACAGACCTGCCTGATAAAAGTCATAGGAAATGCTGTAACCTAGTCCTTAAAAGGACTGCAATCACAACTATTCCCTACTCCCAAGCTATCTGTAGATTTGTGCGAAAATTGGCTTGAAATTAACAAGGTATAGCGCACACAGCAACAGCGGTGCCGTCTAACACGCAGCTGCAGCAGTGAGAAAACGGTGGCGATGGGGAAAATGGCTTGGTCTTATAGGGCAAGGACATGTGACATACACTGCCAATGACACATGCCCTTGCTTGTGTGAAAAAAGCACTTCTCTCCGTGTGTGCGCTGCTGATAGGCTGACAGATTGCACCTCCCCACTGTAAATGCGGGAAAGAGAAAAAAAAAATGGAGATCTTCATTGTTCCTGCAGAGATCCATCCCCTGCCCCTCCCCCCACCCCGCTGTACACTCAAACTGCGTATTAACATTAATTTTCATCATTACTGAGAAAAAATCCAGTTATGATTTTGGTGCACGAACAGTTATCGAACATAACCTCGAACAGCCGAATTTTTCTCAAATTGTTCGTGTTCGCCGAACGGCTCGAACACCGCCCAAAACAGCTCGAATTTGAGATTGGCGAACAGTTCGAGTAGAACAATGCTCATCTCTAGTTATTAATGGTTTTCTGCAGAATGTTCTGCCACACTAAATACACTTGGGTACACAGTTCATCAAGATCCACTGCTGGCTGCTCTTTTTGCATATGCTGACAAATGACTTTCCAGATATGCTCAATGGAAGACAAGTCAGGAGATGCAGCAGTCCACACAAGCTGTTCACATTAGCAAGAGCAACGTGCAGCTTGTGTTGAAAAATGACTCCTTGGACACTTTAGAAAAATAACTGTATTACTGCTTCCATGACCAAATCAATGTAATGCTGGCTATTAGTGTATCTGGAATGAAGATTACAGAGGTCCGGCAACCATACATTTTGCTGTCCCACACCATAATCCTGGGAGCTAGACCAGTGTGACAATGACACTCTATCAGGAGGCATTACTCACCTATTCTTGTCAGATTTGAAGAATAGCACATAATGATTTATCCTATACTGCAAGTGAAATTAGATGTGACATACCAAGCCTAAGGTATTTGCAAGTAACTAGTAGTAGAAGGCAAAGAAACATCAGGAGAACTCTTGCAGGATGTGCCATTAGTGAGGAAGGATTGCCATTTGCTGGCCAGGCAAAATCAAGCGGAACCAAGTTATGCTGGAAGATTTGAAGGGGGAGTAGATTCAGATACCGGACCTGATCAGGTGACCTCCATGAAAGATTTCTTGGATATAAAAGCCCTGCGGCCAAACCGCAGGCAGATTTGCCGCCAAGCTGCAGCGCAGAGCAGACGGGCTTTAGAGGTGATGGAGAGCCTAGCGTGACAGGCCTCAGCCGGAGGCTTGCATCACCCAAATGCCGGAAGCCGTCTGAAAAGGTTTGGACCCGTCACAGAAGTGCCTCAAGTTCTGTGCATGTTGGCCAGAGCCAGTACCCGCACTCTGCACTGATTAAGTTCCCAGAATTGAATGTCACCTGTCAAGAGCCGAGGTCTGGATCACCTTGCCTCAAGCCTGAGAGACTACCATCGATAGTCAAGCCAGCAAGAGCTAAGAGTAGACTGAAACAGGAGAGGCGCGCCAGTGATAGCAGAGGAACAGCATGAGTGAACAGGGCCGTCACTTCCAGCTTTCACTTATGGTACCGGGGACACTTGGGATGAGGACTTCAGGTTGGGAGAGGGCCGGTTGGTGCATGGGAGGCTAAATGGGATATGATTGACTATATCTGGAAGAGACTTGCGGCCTAGCAGGAAGAACCAGTGACCCCCGCTAGGGCCATATATATACAAAGAAAACTTGAGTGGTGACTCCCACGACTGGGTGCATCACATTTTTGCAAACAACTTTACTGTTTTTTTTACTGGAAAGACTTCTTATTGTTATTCCAAGTTATTGTTGATTCCCATTCTTACTAACCCCTTTAAAATAATTGTTATACATATAAAGTGGTTATTAGTGATGAGCGAGCACTAAAATGCTCGGGTACTCGTTGTTCGGGTCGAACAAATAGAAATGCATGAGTTCTCGGTCTGTGCAACGAGCCCAATGTAAGTCTATGGGAAACGCGAGCATTTTTCCAGCGCGGTCTGCAGAGGGCCTAAAAATTTCCCCAAACTATGGGAACAGTGCTCAAATGTCATGAAAACAGCATGGGGGAGACCCCTGGAAGCATCTCTGACTCCAGGTCACTGCTGTCAACAATGTTGTCAGAGGTCTTACACAACTTTTACTGACTCACATTAAAATATACAAAAACGAAACCAAAATGGATTTTCCTGGGAAAAATGTTAAGGAACATCCTTTCCAGGGTAGTGACTTGTATATAATGCAAAATAAATATACAAAAACAAAAATGCTCCTCCACACCTTGGGCTATGTTCACACGTAGCGTTTTTTATGCGTTTTTGCATTGCTTTCAAAGATGAAAAATGCATTAACCGGGAAATGTCATTTTAACATTTTACTACCTTATCTAGCCATGTGGTGTCTGAGACATGATCAGACACATTCAGACACATTCATACAGTTCTGAAAAGACATGGGAACAGCATGGGGAAGACCCCTGGAAGCATCTCTGTCTCCCAGGGCACTGCCTAAAACTGTGGTCATCTCATCAGACGTGATCCTATATTACAGCGGCAATGATACAGACATTATTGGCAACGTCACAAATCTTAAACTCGATTTAAAATGGTCAAGGTATGTGTCAAGTGATGAGGAAGTGGACGTTATGGTGATGGTGATAGTGCATGCAGAGGCTGTGGACAAGGTCAAACTGTGCCTGCTGAGGGCGCACAACAAACACCCACGTCATGTCGAATTACCTTCCTGTCCCAATTTCTAGGGGGCGATGGAACACCACTATTGAAGCCAGAGCAGTGTGAAAAGGTTGTTGGTTGGATAGCAGATAAAGCTTTCAGTCAGTTTGCCTCCATCACCACCACCCTGTGTTCCACATGGTCCAGTCTCAGTAGATGTGAGTCTGGACCACATTATTATTATTACTTTATCGCCATTTATTCCATGGCGCTTTACATGTGAAAAAGGGGTATACATCGCAAAAACAATTACAATAATCTTGAACAAAAATGTGACAACAACTGGTACAGGAGAGAAGAGGACCCTTCCCACGAGGGCTCACAGTCTACAAGGGATGGGTGAGGATACAGTAGGTGAGGATAGTGCTAGTCTTGCAGCGGTATGGTGGAGCGAGGGTTACTGCAGGTTGTACGTATGTCACAAGAGGTGGGTTTTTAGGTGCTTTTTGAAAGTTTCAACAGTAGGCGAGAGTCAGAAATGGTGGGGTAGCGAGTTCCAGAGAAGGGGGGGATGCATGGGAAAAATCTTGCATGCGATTGTGGGAAGAGGAGATAAGAGAGGATTAGAGAAGGAGATCTTGTGAGGATCGGAAGTTGCATACAGGTATGTATTGGGAGACTAGGTCACAGATATATGGAGGAGACAGGTTGTGGATGGCTTTGTAAGCTATGGTTAGGGTTTTGAACTGGAGTCTCTGAGCAATGGGGAGCCAGTGAAAGGATTGACAGAGAGGAGAGACCAGGGAATAGAGGGGTGACAAGTGAATTAGTCGGGCAGAGTTTAGGATAGATTGGAGGATTGCGAGAGTGTTAGAAGGGAGGCCACAGAGCAGCAGGTTGCAGTCGTCGAGAAGGGAGATGATGAGGGCATGCACTAGTGTTTTTGTAGATTCGTGGTTGAGGAATGTGCGGATCCGGGAGATTAATTTTTACCTGGAGTCGGCATCTTCCTCAACCTTATTCTCCTTCCTCCCACCATTCAGAGTGCCCTGAGACAACTGATCCCACACTTGGACTCTCCGAAGAGCTGTTTTGTTCATCTTTCCATTTATAGATTCTGGCTTCTCGCTTGGTCCTCTTGGAAGTGGAAAGAGCTTGGATATGTGGTTTGAAGGAGAGATTAGAGTCCATTGTTGCCCCAAGAGCTGTTCACTTTTCCATCGATAGATTCGGGCCTCTCGACCACCCAGCTTCGAGCAGGGCAACAGAAGATCGCATGTAGAAAATTGAGCAGCCATGGTGATGGTGGGAAAGTGCAATTACTGTCGCAAGAGGTGGATAATGATGAGACACAATGGACAGAAAGTCAGGAGGAGGGCCACAGTGCAGGTTTGGAAAACGAAGCGGTGGACGATGAAGTCACAGACCCAACCTGGCAAGGGGACATGTAGATCGAAGACAGCAGCACACAGCGGGAGGGAGGCATAGCACCACATCAGGCAGGAACAAGCAGTGTGGTGGCCACAGACACAAGGCAGGCAACAAGCCGGAAGTTACCAGTACAACTGCTAGGTCTTCCTGAGTCTGGTTCTTTTTTAAAGACTGTTCATATAACCCCAAACAGGCCATTTGCAACATCTGCCAGGCCAGCATCAGCAAGAGCACCAAAACTACCAGCCTTACCACCAACAGCATGCTCAGGTACGTGACAGCAAAGCACCCTACTAGCTGGGCTGAAAACCAATGTCCAGAAACAGTGTTTGTGGGTGACACCACTACCTCTTCCGCTGTTGTGCATGCACGCCAATCCCCTTTCCTTGGCGCATGCGAAGATGCCTCCCACCCTGCACCTGTCATTGCAGACTTGCAACCATCAACGTCCATATCCTTGTCCCTTTGCAGCATTCAGTTGTCCCTACCACAGTCCTTGGAATGCAAATGCAAGTATACAGCCAACCACCCAGCCACCCACATACTCAGTTCCCAGCAGCCACTATTTCTCACGGTATCCCCTCCACCTTCCACAAGCGCGGGTCCCAGAACATTACCCGTGCCCTCCACAGTGCATTTACTGGGAAGGACCACCTAACCACAAACACGTGGACAAGTGAATGTGGTCTGGGATGGTACGGAGCCAGTCCACATTAAAAATGTAGCCATAGAGTGTCCAGGAATGTTCCCACACACTTTTCTTTGCCAGGGCTGCTTCTCGGCAGGGTTGGACTGGCCCACCAGAGAACCGGAGAATCCCCCGATGGGCCCGGCTTCTCCATAATGAGAGTTCATAGCACAAACCTTGCAGGTTGTGATGATGATGAGGCCATCCATCTCCTTCCACAGGCCGCAATATTAAACTGCCATAGTTCTGGACTGCTTGCACTTGAAATGTTGCCTTTTAGGTTCGTGGAGGTGGAAGCTTTCCATAACCTCATGGTGGCCGGGTGTCCATACTCGGTCCCGAGCCGCCACTATTTCTCCTGTTATCGTCTCCACCTTCCACAAGCGTGGGTCCCAGAACCTTATCCGTGCCCTCCCCAGTACACTTTAGTGGGAAGAACCGCCTAACCACATACATGTGGACAAGTGAATGTGGCCAGGGACGGTTCATCTCACTGACGCATTCCACTGGGTTAATATTGTGGAAGCTGGGACCCAGTGGTACCCTGAGACAGAACACATCCTCCCGACACAGAGGATTGTGGGCCCTGGGTCAATCAGGGTTGCCCTTACATTCTACAGCTCCTGCACCACCACCTTCTCCTCCTCTTCAGCCTCCATCTATAACACTTGATTCATTGTTTCAGAACATATTCCAGATTATTTGTTTAAACTTTGTGTGTGCCAATAACAATAAGCAGAACTGTATGCTTAGGCGACAAACCGCAAACGGTTGCAGAGTTATTGAAAGCTGTATCAGAGACCCTGGTTGCGGCTCTGAAGATAGGCAAGCTCACATATATACCATGCCTGGCCCATGTGCTCAACTTAGTGGTTCTGCAATTTCTCAAAATCTACACAGATCTGCCAGAGCGGCTTTTGAAAGTAAGCCTCATGTGTTCCCATTTCAGAAAATCAGCTACAGCTTCCGCCGCCCTTGCAGGGCTTCAGCAGCGTTTGCAGCTTCCAGCTCACCAACTGGTGTGCGATGTAACTATGCATTGGAAATCAATGTTGCAGATGTTTAGAATGATTTTGTGTAGCAGAGAGCAATTGTTGAGTACCAGCTTCAACACATCCGTTGGCATTAAGGTCAGTCTCCGCACATAAGAGCTGATGGGTGTGCATGGATGTCTGACATCTGTGCCCTCCTCCAAAATTTTGAGGAGTCCACCAAGATGGCGAGTGGCGATGATGCCATAATTAGCATGCGTGGCTGGGTACTTATGCTTTCGTTCCAAGCTTTCAAGCATGGACAATTGGACGCTTCCCTGGGACAAGGAAGTGGATGTGGTTGATGTTTGTTGTGTGTGAACAACCGCATCTTGTGGGCAGTAGGTATGAGTGCCTGCTTCTTGAACAACAGATTCTGAAGAACATAGCCCATGCAAAATGGCATTGGTTTGACCAGCAGACGCAGTTTTGGTACACTGGTATTCCGCCCACCTACTGGGGTGCTTGGCTGCCATGTGGTTTCGCATATTGGTAGTGCTTAGGTTGCCTTTGCCCTGGCCTCTGCTCAGCTTGGTATGTCAGATGCTACCGATTACAATGTTTTTCTCTGAAGGACTTAGAGAAAAAAAATTCCACACAGCAGCCGAACGCCCCCCTTGCCCTGATTTGGTGCACAGCGGGGGTGCTCTTGGGAACAGTTGACCCAGTTCTCACTCTGGGCAAACCACGACCCGTTGGTGCCTGTGTTGGTGCTACATATCCATCTTCCTCTGTGTTGATGTCATAGCTATGCATGCTAACGGTCCAGGTCGGATCAGTGGACTCATCATCGACCACCTCGTCTTCCATCTCATCCTCCCATTTGACATTGTAGGCTGACCTGATGGCAACTGTGTCTCTTCATCATCAGCCTCCATCTCTGAAGACAGTAAATTACGCTCCTCCAAGAGGCTTTCTTCTGGACGTAGATCCTCAAAAACTTGTCCAACTTCAATAATGCACGGTGATAGGCCAGAGCCAACCAAAGGATACATACAAAACACATCCTCAGAGTGGCCAAGCTTGGGGTTAAATGTCTCTTGTGACTGATAATGGTGCGAGGAAGGAAAGCCAGCTTTAGGATTGGATGGGCCAGCCTTCTGTGTATCGACAGTGACTGCATGATCATGGAAGATTTTTTGCTGCTTGGCAAATGCATAGAGGCCTTGACTGCTATCCAAAACAGAATCTGCTCTCGCTCTTCTGGATTCCACACATGTTTACATTCCAGACCGGGAAATTTTTCCAGGAGCATAGTGGATGCATCAAGCTTCTTCTGACCTGACACAGACTGAGTGCCTTCTCACGCACCACTGACAACACCACGTCCACATCCCTTAATAACAGGCTTTTTTGGCATTTTGGGTTTTGTTGACAGATTTTCAGATGTTGATGACAAGCCAAGCTAGCTGTCTAAGACAAAATAGTGGGTAAAATGGCCTTGTGCATGCTTGGTAGCAGGCAGTAGGAAATGTTTGGACTACTGCTTTGCGTAGGGCACTAGACGCCTTTTTAAGTGAACTAATGTAGACAGAACGCAGGCTTTCACCCCAAAGATAGCGGGGAAAATGGGCTGGTGGGTGCTGTTTTGTGTAGTGCACTAAATGCCTTTTTTAGTGGACTAATGTGGACATAAGGCAGACTGTCACCCCAAAAACAGTGGGGAAAATGGCCTGGTGCATGCTTGGCAGCAGACAGTAGGAAATGTTTGGACTACTGCTTTGAGTAGGGCACTAAACGCCTTTTTAAGTGGACTAATGTGGACAGAAGGCAGGCTGTCACCCCAAAAATAGTGGGGAAAAAGGACTGGTGCATGCATGGTAGCAGGCAGTAAGAAATGTTTGGACTACTGCTTTGCGTTGGGCACTAACTGCTTTTTTAAGTGGACCAATGTGGACTGCAGAAGACAGGCTCTGACACCGAAAACAGCGGGGAAAATAGACCGATGCTTTTAAAAAAAAGGCAGCACAAAATGCTACTACTCTGAGTGCTGGAAAAATATTGCATTGCCTCTGACAAGAGCTATTTTAAGATGGACACTGGAAGAACACTTTAACCTCTCCCTACCTAATGCACAATCTCTCCCTCCCTGTACTCTTACTTTGTTGTGTGTCTTCAGCTCTGAAAAGAGCTATTTTTTGGTGGTATTAAGGAGATAGTGAGTGGCTCCTTTGAACTGTCCCTGCTTGAGAAGCTCTCCCTCCCTACTCTACACTGAATTAGTATACACTGCAGGTAGCCCTTAAAAGGGCTTTTGTTTTATCAAGAGGCCTAAACACTCTCCCTAGCAGCTCAGTGATCTCTCCCTATGCTTGTAGAATGCAGGCTCCGGACGTAATGTGCACAAAATATCAGTGGCAGGGCTTAAATAAACCCTATGATGCTGGGTGGCCAGCCACTCACAGTAATGCCACAACCAAGATGTCTGCGGCATTAGTGTGATTGGTTAAGAAGCTCAGAATGTTTAGTGCCTGCAAAGGAGGCACCAAAACTGCAGGGCGGGACATACAAATATAACGAGGCGAGAACACAAATACTCGCAATATAACAAGTAACCCGAATACCATACTATCCGTGCGAATAGTAACGAATACACTCGCTCAACACTAGTGATACACAGAAATAAGGGATGAGATATTGGCTGATGCAGAACTGTGGACAGCTTGGTGGATGAGAGAGATGAGCTTGTATTATGTTCTGTAGTGATTATTTAATCTAACCCGTGCAATGACTGGCACAGGGTAGAGGCGTCGGTGAAGCGGCTTGATAGAAATACGACCCTGGCTGCTGCATTCAGAAGGGAATCGGGAGGAGACAGTTTGTTTAGAGGAAGACTGATTAAAAGAGAGTTGCAATAGTGAATAAGAGCGACAGTAAGAGTTTTTTCAATATCAAGATGAGAAAAGGTCGACTTCTGGAGAAGTTTTTAAGGTGCAGGTGACATGAGCGAGTGAGTGATTTTCCACATTGAATAAAGGAAAGTTGTGTGTCAAATATGACTCCAAGATAGCAGGTGTGTTGAGTGGGAGTTATGGTGTCACCTCCTAAAGTAAATTGCAGAGTCATGGGTAGGTAGTAGTGTTGAGCCACCCCCGTAGTGTTCGAGTTCGGTTCGGTTCGTCGAACACCCGTGTGTTCGCCGAACTGTTCGTCGAACTGTTCGTCGAACACCTTCGAACACCGTTAAAACCAATGGCAGGCAAACAAAACACATAGAAACACATAGAAAACACCTTCAAAGGTGTCCAAAAGCTGACAAACTGCTCAGAAGACATAACTAACACATGGAAAAGTGACAAGTACATATAGTCATGCGAAAATAAAAGAGGTGCAGGAGTAAAAGGAGGGGGAGACACAGATATAGGCATGTCATGCCCTTCTAAAATCCAAAAAGTGAGAAGCCGACACGGCCAGTCCGCTCCTGCCGGTGCCACCTCCGTGTCGCCGGGTTTGTGCCAGAGCCGCGGTGAACCCTGATGGCCAGCCCCCCTCTCCCAATACTGGTGCCTGTCCGCTGGTGGGTCGAGCGAGCCCCCCTGTGGTGGAGGCAGCTCTAAGCTTTTTAATTTAAATTGTCTCTCTAATTTGAATGAATACACTTTAAATCCATTTACAAGGATCTATTGGAGGGCAAGTCTCATGCCAGCAGCCGCGTAATTCCAGCTCCAGTAGCGTCCACTAAAGCTGCTGCAGTTAAAAAGCTTTTATAAGGATCGAGCTCGGCTGTCCACCGCAAGGCATCCTACTGCCAGTCCCAGCCCCTATGCCTTGGGGTGCCTCCTGATGCTCTTCACTGAGTATCCCATGGTCCCGAAGCATTTCCTTTGAAAAAATTAAGTGTCTAAACTACAGGTGGTGTAGCTTGCTTAACAGCCGGGATAATCCGCTGACTAGCAGACACTGCTACTAGGCACAAAGTATTTCCTGGGCTAGATGCAGTTAAAAATTTGTAATTAGATACTCTCGTTGGATGCTGAGAAAGCATTCCATAGAGTCTCCTGGCACGCCATATATGATTCTCTTAAAAAGCTTGGGGTAGGGGTCTAGGGGACCCTTTTATAGCCAAAATCACGGCCCTGTATCACAATACGTCACCTAGGCTGAAGATAAATGGAACTGTAGCAACCTGAGGGCTCGGTTGCTACAGAGGTATTGCACCTCACCCAGAGGTGTGATATCTCACTCTCAGGTAAGGATGGAGTGTGGATCAGGACCCGACACCTGCATGCATTACACCACATTGCCGTGGGGCAGGGCGACCAATATGCCTCTGAGATGGGCACGACAGTCCCTGTCCCTGGCTGGAGTGGGGGGAGGGAACACTGGGGAAGGGGAACCCTGTAGTGCAGGAGCAGGGAGGAAGCAGTTCCTGGGTGTATTGAGAAGGGAGTATAAAAGGTGGGCACCATCTTTGTTCAGTGCAGAGAAGTCTGAGCAGAAGTGGCAGGGAGCAGGGGCTCTGCATGAGCTCTGCTCCGGAGGCGGGCCTAGTAACAGAGGCCCAGGCCTGGAAGAGGGAGAAGGAAGGAAGAGGAGCGGAGAAGGCTCCAGGAACGAGGAATGAAGGGATCCCAGGGGTGCGGACGGGCGAGTCGCCACCTCACGCCCGAATCCACCTGCGTGGAGGGGTCAGGCCAAAGGGGGAGACCGGTCCCCGAAACTAGTGGAGGCAGGAAATGACCCTCAGCTAGAAACCGGAGGCTGTGACATTTTATGTGGCGCAGCCCCTTGCTACACCCGCTAGGAAGGCACCACATAGGGTCAGGGAAACTGGCGCCAAGTTTACCAAGAGGAGGCCCGAGGCAGCCGGACAGAAGGGTTGGTAAGAAAGGCCAGACAAAGGACACACAAAGGGGGTCCTGTGAAGCGCTCCAAAGTTATCTGGGAGTTGTCTGAGCCCCTCACCTGGTGAGCACAGTATGACGTGGGCAGCCGTTACCTGCAGACGTGGTCTGGATAATAAGAACTGTGAGTAAAGGCCCTGGACTGCATCACTGACTCCGTGTCGTTATTGCTGCTGCCCTGCACCATCACCCCCATCCTCCGCATACACTGCCCTGAGGCTATACTCCTCCCGTGGGAAGTTATGCTACGCTCTGCTGCACCCACAACACCAGCCTCAGCGGTCTGCCCTGCAGCGGCGGTTCACTCTGACCGCAATCCACGGGTGGCGTAGTCGGACATTTAAACATCAAAACCACATAAATAGTTCCGCCACTGGTTTGACCACCCTGAGCCACGGAACCGGGTCGCCGCCACGAAGACTACAACTACCAGCATCCACCAAAAAGGGTCCGGCTCCGGGTGTCCCAAGGCCCAGGGGGTGCATCAGAACATTTTCATCACCTTTCACAATCACCAATGGGACAAGGCAGGGATGTCCTCTGTCCCCTCTCTTATACATCCTGGTGACGGAGCACCTGCTCTCATCAATTCGCCATAACCCCAATATTAGGTGGATTGAGGTGGGAGGCACCGAGTACAAGTGCTCTCTATTTGCTGATGATGTCCTAGTATATATCACTCAATCACATATATCCATCCATGCTGTTATGGCTGAAATAGATCACTTTGTTACATGGTCAAATTTTAAAATCAATGCAGCGAAGTCTGAGGCCCTCGATGTCTCCCTCCCCAAATCCATATAGGATTCCATCCAGTCCAACTTTCCCTTTGCCTGGCCCTCACAGGGTATCAAATACTTAGGAATTCCTATTCATAGAGACCTCTCCCATCTATGTTATCTTAATTTTGGGCCCTTTATTGAACAACTCCATACAGACCACGGTTGGCAAGTTAGAACTGTAAGATTCACTACGTGAATCACTGGTGTTTTGTGGAAAAGCACATGTACACTGCGTTCCAAATTATTATGCAAAAAGTGTTTAGGAGTGATAAGGGAAGAATTTGTTTGTTTGTCAGTTAAACTCATTGATGGTGATGTGTGTCAGGGCTCTTTATATCACTGTAAGCAATTGCAGACACCTGTGCTAATTAGTTTGGCAGGTGTGTCCAATGAAAGGCAAGACTACTTAAGAAGGCTGTCTCACATTATTAAGCAGCCTCCATTTTCTGCCAAAATGGGAAAGAAAAAGAATGTGTCGGCTGCTGAGAAGCAACAAATTGTGGAGTGTTTAGGTCAAGGCATGAATACAATCAACATTGTGCGATGATCAGGATGAAGTGTCTTGGCAATCAAGAAGTATGTAGCTGATTCACAGTACACACGTGTGCGTGCTGATAAGGGCAAATTGAGGACTCTTTCCTACAGGCAATTACGTCAGGTTGAAAGAGCAGCGGCAAAAAAGCCTTGTCATAGCAGCAGACAAGTTTTTGAAGCTGCTTGTGCCTCCAATGTCCCCCGAACAACAAGATGCAGGGTCCTTCAGAGGTTTGCAGCTGTGCATACGCCATCCTGTCGACCTCCTCTATCCACTTCACACAAGCAGAAACGGCTCCAGTGGGCCAAACATTACATGAAGACTGATTTCAAAACTGTTTTGTTCAAGGATGAGTGCCGTGCAGCGCTCGATGGTCCAGATGGATGGAGAGGAGGTGGAGTAATGTTTTGGCCTGGAATCATGGGGAGAGAGATTGTCGGCCCCTTTAGGATCCCTGAAGACGCTAAAGATGAACTCCATAATGTATGTGGATTTTCTCAAACAGCACTTCCTGCCATGGTTCAAGAAGAAGAACCGTGTATTTCACAGCAAGATCATTTTTCTGCATGATAATGCACCATCTCATGCTGCACATAAAACATCTGCATCTCTGGCTGATATGGGCATAAAAGGGGACAAACTTATGGTGTGACCCCCAATCTCCCCTGACCTGTACCCCATTCAGAACCTTTGGAGCATCATTAAAAGGAGTGTCTATGATGGCGGGAGGCAGTTCACATCAAAGCAACAGCTCTGGGAGGGTATTCTGTCCTCATGCAAAACAATTGAAGCAGAAACCATCCAATACCTGACAAATTCAATGGACGAGAGAGTTCAGAAGCTCCTTTCGAACAAGGGGTCCTATGTGAAAATGTAACATCACCTAGAATAAAGTTTTGAGTTGAAAACTGTTTGATTTCAGTTTCTAACAACCTGCTAATGCTTATAATTTCAAAAATGACCATTTTTTTGGTCTTTATTAAAATGAAAAGGTTGATCGAAAAGTTTGGGGGATCTAAGAGTGTGGCAACCCAGTAGTCATGATTACTTCGAATTCTGACAATATGAGGGTCATGCTGCAGGTAGTGCAGAAAGAAGGCACTTATGTGTCTTGCGCATCTCGGAGCCCCAAAATTATTTTCCGGGCTAGATGCAGCTAAAAATTATTATTAATTTTAAATCTGTTGAAGCTTTAGTATAGATGGCCTAATAGGATCAGTGCTGCACACTGCTACAAAGCCCAAATTATTTTCCAGTCAAGATACAGATAAACATGATTAGTAATTTTGAATCTGGTGGAGCTTATTATAGATGGCCTAATAGAATCAGTGCTGCACACTGCTACAAAGCCCAAATTATTTTCCAGCCAAGATACAGATAAACATGATTAGTAATTTGAAAGCTTAAAACGGTTGGTAGGGTGATTTTAACCATTCATCAAGCTTTTACTCTCCCCAGGATGACACAGGGGTAGAAAAGTCGTTTCGGATCCATGATTTGTTCATCTTTATGAACGTGAGTCTGTCTACATTATCAGTGGAGAGCCGCGTGCGCTTATCTGTCAGCACACCACCAGCAGCGCTGAACACACGTTCAGACAGAACGCTGGCTACGGGGCATGACAAGATCTCCAAGGCGTAAGTGGCTAGCTCTGGCCATTTATCCAGATTGGAAGCCCAAAAAGAGCAAGGGTCCAGTGACACAGTCGTGGCTTCAATGTTTACTTGGAGATACTCCTGTACCATCGTCTCTAGGCGTTGACTATGTGTCAGACTTCTTGTCTCCTGTGGCCTTGCAAAGGATGGGCTAAAAAAGTGGTGAAATGATTCCGCAAAATTGATGTTACCAGCAGATACTGTGGTTCTGTTACGGTTTGAGTGCTGAACACTTGACGGTCCCACGGTTGGCAAGTTGGAACTGTGAGATTCACTACGTGCACCACTGGTATTTTGTGGAAAAGCACATGTAAGATTCTGCAACAGTCTCTGCTGATACTCCTGCATGCGTGCATCCCTTTCAATTGCAGGAATAATTTCTGCAAATTTACTTTTGTACCGGGGATCTAACAGTGTGGCAACCCAGTAGTCAGGATTATTTCTAATTCTCACAATTCGAGGGTCATGTTGCAGGTAGTGCAGCAAGAAGGCACTCAAGTGTGTTGCGCATCCAGGAGCACCAAGTCCCTGTTGTGTGGGTGGCGAGGTAACAATCATGCTTCCTTCCTCTGTCCTCTCCCCCCAACCTCGCACAACAGAAATGTGATCAAGGTCTCCCTCATCTGATGAGTCTTCCATCAGTTCGTCCTCCACTTCTTCCTGGGCTCCTGCACCTTCCTCACTAGTTTGGCTGCTACCATGCGCCCTGGTAAAACCATCTCCCCCACCCTCACATGCCTGCCGCCTTGGTGCTGCCGACCGTCTGGACCTTGCAGATGTTAGCCCTTCCGCATACAACTCCTCCTCCTCTACTTCCTCCACCTCCTCTTGTGCCACCACCTGACTCCGAATTCTGTTTAACATGTGCTCCAGCATGTAAATCACCGGAATAGTCATGCTGATAATGGCATCGTCAGCACTAAACATCTTCGTCGCCATTTCAAAACTGTGCAGAAGGGTGCATAGGTCCCTGATCTGAGACCACTCCTCCAGCGTGATTTGCCCCACGTCTGAATCTCGTTGGCCCAGGCTATACGTCAGAACGTATTGCACCAGGGCTTGTCGGTGCTGCCACAGTCGCTGCAACATGTGCAGAGTTGAATTCCACCGGGTAGGCACATCGCATTTTAGCCGGTGAAGTGGCAGGCCCAACGACTTCTGTAGAGATGTAAGACGCTGAGCTGCGGGATGCGAACGGCGGAAGTGAGCACACAGCGACCGTGCCCTCTGCAGAAGGCCATCTAGTCTGGGATAGTGGGCTAAAAATTGCTGGACAACCAGGTTCAACACGTGAGTAGAGATGAGCGGTGTTCGACTAGAACTGTTCGCCAATCTCAAATTCGAGCTGTTTTGGGCGGTGTTCGAGTTGTTCCACGAACCCGAACGATTTGCAAAAAATTCTGCTGTTCGAGGTTATGTTCGATAACTGTTCGTGCACCAAAAGCGTGTCCTGCATGTCTGGCGCTATTTAGAGCACCAATCATGCAGGGATTGTCTGCCACTCACTGTAATGCCACAGCCATGGTGGTTGTGGCATTACAGTGGTTGCCCAAATCGATGGGAACTGTGCTCACAGTGAAACATGAAAAGCCGGCAATTCAGCAGCGGCATACACCTGTACCCGACAATTTAGAACAGAAAGAATAGAGCTTCACACATAGATTAGATAGATATAAACATGTCAGCCACATATATACGAAGTACAGTGACAGTGTTGCTTACTGTACTTGTCATTTAGCGTAAAGGATTTATCAAAAAAAATAATAGTGTTTTCATGCACCGTCTCTTTAAAAAAGCCGGCCGGCAATTCAGCAGCGGTACCCGACAATTTATAACAGACAGAATAGAGCTTCACACATAGATTAGATAGATAGAAACATGTCAGTCACATATATATGAAGTACAGTGATAGTGTTGCTTACTGTACTTGTCATTTAGCGTAAAGGATTTATCAAAAAAAATAATAGTGTTTTCATGCACTGTCTCTTTAAAAAAGCCGGCCGGCAATTCAGCAGCGGTACCCGACAATTTATAACAGACAGAATAGAGCTTCACACATAGATTAGATAGATAGAAACATGTCAGTCACATATATATGAAGTACAGTGATAGTGTTGCTTACTGTACTTGTCATTTAGCGTAAAGGATTTATCAAAAAAAATAATAGTGTTTTCATGCACTGTCTCTTTAAAAAAGCCGGCGGGCAATTCAGCATCTGTACCCGACAATTTATAACAGACAGAATAGAGCTTCACACATAGATTAGATAGATAGAAACATGTCAGTCACATATATACGAAGTACAGTGACAGTGTTGCTTACTGTACTTGTCATTTAGCGTAAAGGATTTATCAAAAAAAATAATAGTGTTTTCATGCACTGTCTCTTTAAAAAAGCCGGCCGGCAATTCAGCAGCGGTACCCGACAATTTATAACAGACAGAATAGAGCTTCACACATAGATTAGATAGATAGAAACATGTCAGTCACATATATATGAAGTACAGTGATAGTGTTGGTTACTGTACTTGTCATTTAGTATTAAAATAAAGGATTTATTATTAAAAAAATTGGCGTGGGGTTCCCCTTAATTTTAGGCTCTAGCGGAGGTTAAGCAGACGGCTGGGGCAGATGTTTGAAGCCTGGGAAGGGGGTAATACCCACGGAGCTTCCCAGGCTACTAATATCAGCCCCCAGCTGAATACATAGCCTTTACTAGCTATTAAAATGGGGGACCCCCCAAAAAAAATGACGTGGGGTCCCCCCTAATTTAATAGCTAGCAAAGGCTAGCCAGACAGCTGGGGGCTGATATTAATAGCCCAGGAAGGGAGCCATGAATATTGGCCCCCTCCCAGGCTAGAAACACCAGCCGTCAGCCGCCCCAGAAATGGCGCATTCATAGGATGCGCCAATTCTGGCACTTAGCCTCGCTCTTCCACGCTGCCCTGGTGCGGTGGCAGGGGGTAATAGGGTTGGGGTTGATGTCAGCTTATAATGCCAGCTGACATCAAGCCCAGGTTAGTAATGGAGAGGCGTCTATAAGACACCCCCATTACTAACCCCATAGTCAAAGTTAAAAAAAACACAAACACCCAGAATAAAGTCCTTTAATTGAAATAAAGACACAATCCTTTATTGTTCTAAATTAAACCATACTTACTGTCACGCCCATTCCAGCTGAAGCCAACGATCTCCTGCAATAAAAGAAAAATAATAAAGCAACCTCATCCTTACCTTTCCATGGTTCCCACGACAGCTTCAGCTCTGCTACATCGAGATGACAGGCTGGACCGCAGCAGAACGCTGCCATCCAGCCTGTCATCCCGCAGACATTGAGAAGCGCAGGCTTGCTTGCGCTGATCAGCGTCTCTCTGTGACGACATCCAGATGAGCCGAGTTCATGTCCAATGAACTCGGCTCACCTCATGCACGTCACTGACAGCGTGGGAAAATTCTCACGCTGAAGCGGTGAGTGCAGGAGAATTCTCCCACGCTGTCAGTGACGTGCATAAGGTGAGCTCATGTCCAATGAACTCAGCTCACCTCCTGCACGTCACTGACAGCGTGGGAGAATTCTCCTGCACTCAGCGCTTCAGTGTGAGAATTCTCCCACGCTGAAGCGCTGAGTGCAGGAGAATTTTCCCACGCTGTCAGTGACGTGCATGAGGTGAGCCGAGTTCATTGGACATTAACTCGGCTCATCTGGATGACGTCACAGAGAGACACTCTTGAGCGCAAGCAAGCCTGCGCTTCTCAGTGTCTGCGGGATGAGAGGCTGGATGGCAGCGTTCTGCTGCGGTCCAGCCTGTCATCTCGATGTAGCAGAGCTGAAGCTGTCGTGGGAACCATGGAAAGGTAAGGATGAGGTTGCTTTATTATTTTTCTTTTATTTCAGGAGATCGTTGGCTTCAGCTGGAATGGGCGTGATAGTAAGTATGGTTTAATTTAGAACAATAAAGAATTGTGTGTTTATTTCAATTAAAGGACTTTTTTCTGGGTGTTGTGTTTTTTTTAAATACTTTACTAGAAATTCATGGTGGTCATGTCTAATATTGGCGTGACCCCATGAATTTCGGGCTTAGGGCCAGCTGATAATGCCAAGCTGGCCCTAACCCCTTTATTACCCAGTGAGCCACCGCACCAGGGCCCTGGATGAGTTGGGTACAGCGCCAGAAGATGGCGCTTCTATGAACGCGCCATTTTCCGGGGTGGCTGCGGACTGCAATTTGTAGCGGGGGGGGGCCCAGAAAGCTTGGGCCTCCCTGCGCTGCAGATTCCAGCCCCCAGCTGCCTAGTTGTACCTGGCTGGACACAAAAATAGGGCGAAGCCCCACGTACTTTTTTTTTAATTATTTCATGAATTTCATGAAATAATTAAGAAAAAAAGGCCTTCCCTATATTGTTGTGTCCGGCCAGGTACAAATAGGCAGCTGGTGGTTGGGGGCAGCCCGTTCCTGCCTGCTGTACCTGGCTGGACACAAATATAGTGCGAAGCCCCACGTCAATTTTTTTTAAATTATTTCATGAATTTCCTGAAATAATTAAAAAAAATTGACGTGGGGCTTCGCACTATATTTGTGTCCAGCCAGGTACAGCAGGCAGGAACGGGCTGCCCCCAACCACCAGCTGCCTATTTGTACCTGGCCGGACACAACAATATAGGGAAGGCCTTTTTTTCTTAATTATTTCATGAAATTCATGAAATAATTAAAAAAAAAGTACGTGGGGCTTCGCCCTATTTTTGTGTCCAGCCAGGTACAACTAGGCAGCTGGGGGCTGGAATCTGCAGCGCAGGGAGGCCCAAGCTTTCTGGGCCCCCCCCCGCTACAAATTGCAGTCCGCAGCCACCCCGGAAAATGGCGCGTTCATAGAAGCGCCATCTTCTGGCGCTGTACCCAACTCATCCAGGGCCCTGGTGCGGTGGCTCACTGGGTAATAAAGGGGTTAGGGCCAGCTTGGTATTATCAGCTGGCCCCAAGCCCAAAATTCATGGGGTCACGCCAGTATTAGACATGACCGCCATGAATTTCTAGTAAAGTATTTAAAAAAAACACAACACCCAGAATAAAGTCCTTTAATTGAAATAAAGACACAATTCTTTATTGTTCTAAATTAAACCATACTTACCATCACACCCATTCCAGCTGAAGCCAACGATCTCCTGCAATAAAAGAAAAATAATAAACCAACCTCATCCTTACCTTTCCATGGTTCCCACGACAGCTTCAGCTCTGCTACATCGAGATGACTGGCTGGACCGCAGCAGAACGCTGCCATACAGTCTGTCATCCCGCAGACACTGAGAAGCGCAGGCATGCTTGCGCTCCTCACTGTCTCGCTGTGACGGCATCCAGATGAGCCGAGGTCATGTCCAATGAACTCGGCTCACCTCATGCACGTCACTGACAGCGTGGGAAAATTCTCACGCTGAAGGGCTGAGTGCAGGAGAATTCTCCCACGCTGTCAGTGATGTGCATGAGGTGAGCTCATGTCCAATGAACTCAGCTCACCTCCTGCACGTCACTGACAGCGTGGGAAAATTCTCCTGCAATCAGCGCTTCAGCGTGAGAATTTTCCCACGCTGTCAGTGACGTGCATGAGGTGAGCCGAGTTCATTGGACATGAACTCGGCTCATCTGGATGTCGTCACAGAGAGACGCTGAGCAGCGCAAGCAAGCCTGCGCTTCTCAGTGTCTGCGGGATGACAGGCTGGATGGCAGCGTTCTGCTGCGGTCCAGCCTGTCATCTCGATGTAGCAGAGCTGAAGCTGTCGTGGGAACCATGGAAAGGTAAGGATGAGGTTGCTTTATTATTTTTCTTTTATTGCAGGAGATCGTTGGCTTCAGCTGGAATGGGCGTGATGGTAGGTATGGTTTAATTTAGAACAATAAAGAATTGTGTCTTTATTTCAATTAAAGGACTTTATTCTGGGTGTTTGTGTTTTTTTTAACTTTGACTATGGGGTTAGTAATGGGGGTGTCTTATAGACGCCTCTCCATTACTAACCTGGGCTTGATGTCAGCTGGCATTATAAGCTGACATCAACCCCAACCCTATTACCCCCTGCCACCGCACCAGGGCAGCGTGGAAGAGCGAGGCTAAGTGCCAGAATTGGCGCATCCTATGAATGCGCCATTTCTGGGGCGGCTGACGGCTGGTGTTTCTAGCCTGGGAGGGGGCCAATATTCATGGCTCCCTTCCTGGGCTATTAATATCGGCCCCCAGCTGTCTGCCTAGCCTTTGCTAGCTATTAAATTAGGGGGGACCCCACGTCATTTTTTTTTGGGGGGTCCCCCATTTTAATAGCTAGTAAAGGCTATGTATTCAGCTGGGGGCTGATATTAGTAGCCTGGGAAGCTCCGTGGGTATTACCCCCTTCCCAGGCTTCAAACATCTGCCCCAGCCGTCTGCTTAACCTCCGCTAGAGCCTAAAATTAAGGGGAACCCCACGCCAATTTTTTTAATAATAAATCCTTTATTTTAATACTAAATGACAAGTACAGTAACCAACACTATCACTGTACTTCATATATATGTGACTGACATGTTTCTATCTATCTAATCTATGTGTGATGCTCTATCTTTCTGTTCTAAATTGTCGGGTACCGCTGCTGAATTGCCGGCCGGCTTTTTTAAAGAGACAGTGCATGAAAACACTATTATTTTTTTAAATAAATCCTTTACACTAAATGACAAGTACAGTAAGCAACACTATCACTGTACTTATTATATATGTGACTGACATGTTTCTATCTATCTAATCTATGTGTGAAGCTCTATTCTTTCTGTTCTAAATTGTCGGGTACAGATGCTGAATTGCCGGCCGGCTTTTTTAAAGAGACGGTGCATGAAAACACTAATATTTTTTTTAATAAATCCTTTACACTAAATGACAAATGCAGTAACCAACACTGTCACTGTGCTTCTTATATGTGTGACTGACATGTTTCTATCTATCTAATCTATGTGTGATGCTCTATTCCTTCTTGTCTAAATTGTCGGGTACCGGTGTATGCCGCTGCTGAATTTGCCGGCCGGCTTTTTTAAACAGAGTGTCTTCTGAGCAGTTTCTCAGCTTTTGGACACCTTTGCAGGTGTTTTCTATGTGTTTCTATGTGTTTTTGTTTGCCTGCCATTGGTTTTAACGGTGTTCGACGGTGTTCTAAGGTGTTCGACGAACAGTTCGACGAACAGTTCCTCGAACATCCCGGTGTTCGACGAACCGAACCGAACCCGAACACTACGGGGGTGGCTCAACACTACACGTGAGCCATACAAGGCACGTGTGTGACATTGCCCCGGCGAAGGGCCGCACCCAGGTTTGCAGTATTGTCGCACACGGCCTTCCCTGGTTTCACGTCCAGTGGAGACAACCATTCAAGAAATTGGTTCTCCAGAGCTGACCACAACTCCTCAGCTGTGTGACTCACATTTCCCAGACATTTCAATGTAAAAACCGCCTGATGACGTTGAGCCCTACTGCCAGCATAGTAAGGAGGTGTGCAGGATCCCTTCTGCGCAGTTAGAAAGCTTGTGGCATGACCAGACAGGCTTTGGGTGCAGGTGGAAGACCGAGAGGAGGTTGAGGAGGCAGAAGCAGTGGAGGAACTTTGACATAAAGAGGATTGACGCACAACTCGTGGGGACGGCAAGACTTGGACAGCAGCCCCTTGTCCTGCTGTCACCATAGTTACCCAGTGCCCAGTCAGCGACATGTAACGCCCCTGTCCATGCCTACTCGTCCAAGTGTCTGTGGTGAAATACACCCTGTCACACACAGAGTTTCTCAAAGAAGCGGTGATGTTGTGTGCGACATGCTGGTGGAGAGCAGGCACACCTTTCTTTGAGAAGTAGTGCCGACTGGGCATCTGGTACTGGGGCACTGCGACGGACATAAGGTCTCGAAAATCCTCTGTGTCCACCAGGCGGAAAGGCAGCATTTCTGTAGCCAAGAGCTTGCAGATGGTGAAATTCAACCTCTTAGCTTTCTCATGGCTAGGAGGAAATGGTCTTTTACTTGTCCACATCTGAGGGACCGAGGGCTGGCTATTGTGCTTAGACGGGGTTGATAAGGGTGTCCCCGGCAAACTGCCGGTCTGTGAGGAAGATGCAGGCGGACATGTTAGGTTGCCTTGAGCCAAAGGTGGTGCTATCGATGTCGGACAGCGCTCAACACCAGCTGGTGTTACCACCTCCAAAGAAAATGATGACCTGCCAATCACGCTGGCTATTGTGGGTAAAGAGGTGGCAGGTCTGCGCCCCAAAACAGGTGTGACTGCTGTCCCCTCAGTCACAGAGGATGAAGAGGCCGCGGATGCACAAGATATGGCAGACGGTGGTTGGCCCGGCCGGCTAGGCCGCATTGTAGCACACTGAGCTTCCCACTGCAACTTATGCTTCATGTCCATGTGCCGGTTCATGCATGAAGTACTCAAACGATGTATTTTTTGGCCTCTACTTAGCTTTTGCTGACAAATGTTACAGATAACACGAGTTGGGTCATCTTTATCGATCTGAAAAAATGCCCAGGCTATGCAAGGCTTAGCACCCATGCGACCTGAAGAGCCACCACGACTTGTGGTGAGAGGCAGAGTTGTGTTTGAGGATGCAGTTGTTGACGTGCTTCCAGTACTACGTCTCTGTATAGGAAGGCGCAACCTGACCTCGTCGTCACTAGCATCTTCCTCCACCTCCTCTGCTGACCTCATCTCTTGGCTGACTGTGGGTTGACAGTAAGTGGGATCTCCAACCTCATCATCATCACCCTGTGCGCTATCACACCCGTCGTCCTCAGAGCCAACCTGTTCCTGCCCTGAAAAAAAACTAAAGTTGTCGCTCCAATCAGGTATTTGAGTCTTATCATCATCTTCCTCATTGTCTCCACCAACAGGAGTTACAGTTTGGGAATGAGGGTCTACATTATGGTCAGAACCTTCTGCGTCTGGTCCTGGATCCGACTCATAAAGATTCTGGGCATCAGTGCAGATCATTTCCTCGTCTGGATTCACAGAAGCGCTGGAGTCGACCTCTGATTCCCAGGCTATAGTATGAGTAAACAGCTCTGCAGACTCAACCATCTGTTCTACCTCATACTCAGACGGGCAGCTGGAGATTTGGGAGCTGTGAGGAAGCAAGTGCGATTGAGGTGACACCTTTGAGGACTGGAGTATTTGTGATGTTGAAGTTGATGTGGAGGAGAGCCCACTTAAAGGAGCACTTGATATCCGTTGAAGCACCTGCTGTTTTTGTGCCTCATCTGGAATTTGTAGCGATTGGCGTGGCCGTAAGAAAGGGATCTTATCACATTGTCCGCTAAAAGAAGTAGACATTTTAGTTTGGCTGGAAGATGGTCTTTCTTCTGCAGATGTTACTGTTGCTTTAACACCTACCCCACGGACACAACCTTTTTTCCCCTTCCCAACACACCTATTCCCCTTTCCACCAGCAGCAAGCCTTTTTCCACTCATTTTGGTGGTTAACTAATTCACAACTCTGGAGTTGTTTGCACAAAAAAACAATCAATGGGAACCGAGCAGAGCTGAGTGGCCAAACTGTGGTATTAGGCCAAAACTATTGGCTGGGTTAGATGCAGAAAAAAATTATATTCAATTTGCAACCTGATGGAGGTCTGTATAGATGGATTAATAGAACAAGTCCCACACACAGCTAGAAGCCCAATATTTTTTCAGAGCTAGATGCAGAAAAAAATATATTCAGTTTGCAACCTGATGGAGGTCTGTATAGATGGATTAATAGAACAAGTCCCACACACAGCTAGAAGCCCAATATTTTTTCAGAGGTAGATGCAGAAAAAAATATATTCAGTTTGCAACCTGATGGAGGTCAGTATAGATGGACTAATACAGCAAGTCCCACACACAGCTAGAAGCCCAATATTTTTTCAGAGGTAGATGCAGAAAAAAATATATTCAGTTTGCAACCTGATGGAGGTCTGTATAGATGGATTAATAGAACAAGTCCCACACACAGCTAGAAGCCCAATATTTTTTCAGAGCTAGATGCAGAAAAAAATATATTCAGTTTGCAACCTGATGGAGGTCTGTATAGATGGATTAATAGAACAAGTCCCACACACAGCTAGAAGCCCAATATTTTTTCAGAGGTAGATGCAGAAAAAAATATATTCAGTTTGCAACCTGATGGAAGTCAGTATAGATGGACTAATACAACAAGTCCCACACAAAGCTAGAAGCCCAATATTTTTTCAGAGGTAGATGCAGAAAAAAATATATTCAGTTTGCAACCTGATGGAGGTCAGTATAGATGGACGAATACAACAAGTCCCACACACAGCTAGAAGCCCAATATTTTTTCAGAGGTAGATGCAGAAAAAAATATATTCAGTTTGCAACCTGATGGAGGTCTGTATAGATGGATTAATAGAACAAGTCCCACACACAGCTAGAAGCCCAATATTTTTTCAGAGGTAGATGCAGAAAAAAATACATTCAGTTTGCAACCTGATGGAGGTCTGTATAGATGGATTAATAGAACAAGTCCCACACACAGATAGAAGCCCAATATTTTTTCAGAGGTAGATGCAGAAAAAAATATATTCAGTTTGCAACCTGATGGAGGTCTGTATAGATGGATTAATAGAACAAGTCCCACACACAGCTAGAAGCCCAATATTTTTTCAGAGGTAGATGCAGAAAAAAATATATTCAGTTTGCAACCTGATGGAGGTCAGTATAGATGGACTAATACAACAAGTCCCACACACAGCTAGAAGCCCAATATTTTTTCAGAGGTAGATGCAGAAAAAAATATATTCAGTTTGCAACCTGATGGAGGTCTGTATAGATGGATTAATAGAACAAGTCCCACACACAGCTAGAAGCCCAATATTTTTTCAGAGGTAGATGCAGAAAAAAATATATTCAGTATGCAACCTGATGGATGTCAGTATAGATGGACTAATACAACAAGTCCCACACACAGCTAGAAGCCCAATATTTTTTCAGAGGTAGATGCAGAAAAAAATATATTCAGTTTGCAAACTGATGGAGGTCAGTATAGATGGATTAATAGAACAAGTCCCACACACAGCTAGAAGCCCAATATTTTTTCAGAGCTAGATGCAGAAAAAAATATATTCAGTTTGCAACCTGATGGAGGTCTGTATAGATGGATTAATAGAACAAGTCCCAGACACAGCTAGAAGCCCAATATTTTTTCAGAGGTAGATGCAGAAAAAAATATATTCAGTTTGCAACCTGATGGAGGTCAGTATAGATGGACTAATACAACAAGTCCCACACACAGCTAGAAGCCCAATATTTTTTCAGAGGTAGATGCAGAAAAAAATATATTCAGTTTGCAACCTGATGGAGGTCTGTATAGATGGATTAATAGAACAAGTCCCACACACAGCTAGAAGCCCAATATTTTTTCAGAGGTAGATGCAGAAAAAAATATATTCAGTTTGCAACCTGATGGAGGTCAGTATAGATGGACTAATTCAACAAGTCCCACACACAGCTAGAAGCCCAATATTTTTTCAGAGGTAGATGCAGAAAAAAATATATTCAGTTTGCAACCTGATGGAGGTCAGTATAGATGGACTAATACAACAAGTCCCACACACAGCTAGAAGCCCAATATTTTTTCAGAGGTAGATGCAGAAAAAAATATATTCAGTTTGCAACCTGATGGAGGTCTGTATAGATGGATTAATAGAACAAGTCCCACACACGGCTAGAAGCCCAATATTTTTTCAGAGGTAGATGCAGAAAAAAATATATTCAGTTTGCAACCTGATGGAGGTCTGTATAGATGGATTAATAGAACAAGTCCCACACACAGCTAGAAGCCCAATATTTTTTCAGAGGTAGATGCAGAAAAAAATATATTCAGTTTGCAACCTGATGGAGGTCAGTATAGATGGACTAATACAACAAGTCCCACACACAGCTAGAAGCCCAATATTTTTTCAGAACTAGATGCAGAAAAAAATATATTCAGTTTGCAACCTGATGGAGGTCAGTATAGATGGACTAATACAACAAGTCCCACACACAGCTAGAAGCCCAATATTTTTTCAGAGGTAGATGCAGAAAAAAATATATTCAGTTTGCAACCTACTGGAGGTCTGTATAGATGGATTAATAGAACAAGTCCCACACACAGCTAGTAGCCCAATATTTTTACAGAGGTAGATGCAGAAAAAATATATTCAGTTTGCAACCTGATGGAGGTCTGTATAGATGGATTAATAGAACAAGTCCCACACACAGCTAGAAGCCCAATATTTTTTCAGAGCTAGATGCAGAAAAAAATTATATTCAATTTGCAACCTGATGGAGGTCAGTATAGATGGACTAATAGAATGATTCTATGCCCAAAAGATTTTACTTCACTAGGTGCAGTAAAAAAATTGGTATTCTATACACAGGTGGTATATCTTGCAACACAGAAAGGCTACTTCACTGACTAACACTCTCTGCAATAGGCCAAAAAGGATTAGCTTTGCTAGATTCAGCCAAATGCTGTGAAAAAAACTTGCACAGCACTGGCACAGACCTGCCTGGCAAAAACTGATAGGAACTGATGTAACCTAGTCCTGAAAAGGACTCCAATTACAATTAGTCTTTACTCCCACAATCTATCTATTTAAGAGCACAGACCTGCCTGATAAAAGTCGTAGGAAATGCTGTAACCTAGTCCTTAAAAGGACTGCAATCACAACTATTCCCTACTCCCAAGCTATCTGTAGATTTGTGCGAAAATTGGCTTGAAATTAACAAGGTATAGCGCACACAGCAACAGCGGTGCCGTCTAACACGCAGCTGCAGCAGTGAGAAAATGGTGGCGACGGGGAAATTGGCTTGGTCTTATAGGGCAAGGACATGTGACATACACTGCCAATGACACATGCCCTTGCTTGTGTGAAAAAAAGCACTTCGCTCCGTGTGTGCGCTGCTGATAGGCTGACAGATTGCACCTCCCCACTGCAAATGCGGGAAAGAGAAAAAAAAAATGGAGATCTTCATTGTTCCTGCAGAGATCCATCCCCTGCCCCTCCCCCCACCCCGCTGTACACTCAAACTGCGTATTAACATTAATTTTCATCATTACTGAGAAAAAATCCAGTTATGATTTTGGTGCACGAACAGTTATCGAACATAACCTCGAACAGCCGAATTTTTCTCAAATTGTTCGTGTTCGCCGAACGGCTCGAACACCGCCCAAAACAGCTCGAATTTGAGATTGGCGAACAGTTCGAGAAGAACAACGCTCATCTCTAGTAGGTAGGTTAGTTGAGGGAGGAAACCGAAGGAGTTCATTTTTGGAGATATTAAGTTCAGGCTCTTGTTGAAGAATCATAACAAAAAAAAATTCCCATCTAATAACGCTGGCAGCAGAGGTCACAGTCAGACAGTTCATTGGACAACCAAGGAGTACAAGTGATGGAGACACAAACCAGATGCAGCAGAGGCAGGAGAATGCTATTAAAGGTCTGGGACAGTTTTCTCAGACCCTCACAGCACCCAGGCCCTGATATACGGGGCACACGGACAAGGAGGGAACATTTTTGGAAGATGCAAGATGGACACGTGACTGTCTTTCTATGCTTTGGAGGTCCTGGCCGCTAGAATTTTGTCAGAGATAGTTTTTAGTGCCACCAGGGGCATTATAACCAATAAAACTGATAGGTGCATCCGGCTGTCAACTGAAAATGCTGACTGGCTGACCAGTAATGTACCGCCAATGGCAGCAAGCAATGCCACTGCTATGGGGCCCATGAGCCGGGGGCCCCGAAGCAGTGGGGGAATGAGGAGGATAGGTGAGTATTGTATCTCCAGGGGGCAGGTTTCGGCGGCGGAGGAGCGGGGCACACACAGTAGCCACTGCTGCAGCTACCATGTGTGCCCGCTGCTAAAGGGAAATGAATATTCCCTCTTCTCCACTCCCATCAATGTGGAGAAGAATGAATATTCATTCTCTTTAGTAGCGGGCACAGAGGAGCGCTGAGCCGCAGCTCCTGCTGACAGTGCCCGCTACTAAAAAGAATGCACATTCATTCTTCTCCATGCCCAGAGTCTTGGCGTGGAGAGGAGTGAATATGCCGGCAGCTCACTTCAGTGTCTGAGTGCGTGCACTGCTCAGATGCTGACATTAGCTGCTGGCAGACAGGACGCAGCACTGGAGCAGAGGTGAGGAAGGAAGGTGAGTATAAGTGTTTATCTGTTTTATGTGTGCATGTGCAGTGATTAGTTAATCAAATAGGTGTGTTCTGGTTAAAGCATTGCGGCACTTCCAGATAAGATCCAGTAGGTTTTTTCATCCAGAATTTATTTTTCAAAAGAATATATAAAATATAGAAAAGCAAGATACAATGCGTTTTGACTCATTGCAGAGTCTTCCTCAGGTATAATTTTATAATCATATATCTAGAACTACCCTTTCTTAAATACCCCTCTAGACTGAAAAGGTGAAATAGTGACCCGCCTGGTTCCTTAATCACGTTAATTGAACAAGTTTGTGTGAATAATTGGTGTGGCAGTCTGAATTTGTATCTGCTCTAGTAAAAACAGTTAAAAAGTGCCAACATATTTAAAAATGTAAATACTATATATAAAATTAAAATAATAAAGAAAAAATCATACATATTCTATTCTATCATTTGAACCATCTGCATGTAAACACCTCATACGATAAATCCAGAAGGATTCTTTTCTATTTAATATTTGAGTTCTATTCTGAGTAGAGGCTGGTATATTTTCTACAGGAGTTTTTTGTACTTCAAATTTCTCTCCATGGGTATGCAATAAATTACGTGATAGGCTGTGTGTTAAAAGTCCTATTTTAGCGTTATAGCGACGTCCACTAAGGCGGTTTTGAAGTTTTCTAGTAGTATGACCTACATATTGTAGGCCGCATTTGCAGGTGATCAGTGGCGTAAAGCCAATGGAGGCAGACCACGCCACTGCTATGGGGCCCGTGGCCGGAGGGGGCCCGTGAGGGCCCCAAGCAGCGTGGGAACGAGGAGGATAGGTGAGTAGGAGGTTGCGGCGGCAGAGGAGCGGGTTGCGCAGTGGAGGAGCGGTGCACATGCAGTAGCCGGCAGCTGCAGCCACCACGTGTCCCCGCTGCTAAAAGGGTATGAATATTCCCTCTTCTCCACTCCCATGGGCATGGAGAAGACGGAATATTCATTCTCTTTAGTAGCGGGCACGGAGGAGCGCTGAGCCGCATCTCCTGCTGTCAGTGCAGAGGAGAGAATGTGCCGGCAGCCACTCACCTCAGCTTCTGAGAGCGCGCACTGCTCAGATGCCGACATGAGCTGCAGCAGACAGGACCCAGCGCTGGAGCAGAGGTGAGGAAGGAAGGTGAGTATAAGTGTTTATTGTTTTATGTGCAGTGATTGGGGGATTGAGGAGGCCACACATACCAGGATACTTGGATTGAGGAGGCCACACATACCAGGAATGGGGGATTGAGGAGGCCACACATACCAGGATACTTGGATTGAGGAGGCCACACATACCAGGAATGGGGGATTGAGGAGGCCACACATACCAGGAATGGGGGATTGAGGAGGCCACACTTACCAGGATTTGGGGATTGAGGAGGCCACACATACCAGGGATTAGGGTATTGAGGAGGCCACACATACCAGGATACTTGGATTGAGGAGGCCACACATACCAGGAATGGGGGATTGAGGAGGCCACACATACCAGGAATGGGGGATTGAGGAGGCCACACATACCAGGATACTTGGATTGAGGAGGCCACACATACCAGGAATGGGGGATTGAGGAGGCCACACATACCAGGAATGGGGAATTGAGGAGGCCACACTTACCAGGATTTGGGGATTGAGGAGGCCACACATACCAGGGATTAGGGTATTGAGGAGGCCACACATACCAGGATGCTTGGATTGAGGAGGCCACACATACCAGGAATGGGGGATTGAGGAGGCCACACATACCAGGAATGGGGGATTGAGGAGGCCACACATACCAGGATTGGGGGGTTGAGGAGGCCACACATACCAGGAATGGGGGATTGAGGAAGCCACACATACCAGGAATGGGGGATTGAGGAGGCCACACATACCAGGATTTGGGGATTGAGGAGGCCACACATACCAGGATTGGGGGATTGAGGAGGCCACACATACCAGGAATGGGGGATTGAGGAGGCCACACATACCAGGATTTGGGGATTGAGGAGGCCACACATACCAGGATTTGGGGATTGAGGAGGCCACACATACCAGGATTTGGGGATTAAGGAGGCCACACATACCAGGAATGGGGGATTGAGGAGGCCACACATACCAGGAATGGGGGATTGATGAGGCCGCACATACCAGGATTGGGGGATTGAGGAGGCAACACATACCAGGAATGGGGGATTGAGGAGGCCACACATACCAGGATTGGGGGGTTGAGGAGGCCACACATACCAGGAATGGGGGATTGAGGAGGCCACACATACCAGGAATGGGGGATTGAGGAGGCCACACATACCAGGATTTGGGGATGGAGGAGGCCACACATACCAGGATTGGGGGATTGAGGAGGCCACACATACCAGGAATGTGGGATTGAGGAGGCCACACATACCAGGATTTGGGGATTGAGGAGGCCACACATACCAGGATTTGGGGATTGAGGAGGCCACACATACCAGGAATGGGGGATTGAGGAGGCCACACATACCAGGAATGGGGGATTGATGAGGCCGCACATACCAGGATTGGGGGATTGAGGAGGCCACACATACCAGGAATGGGGAATTGAGGAGGCCACACATACCAGGATTTGGGGATTGAGGAGGTCACACATACCAGGATTTGGGGATTTAGGAGGCCACACATATCAGGAATGGGGGATTGAGGAGGCCACACATACCAGGATACTTGGATTGATGAAGCCACACATACCAGGAATGGGGAATTGAGGAGGCCACACATACCAGGATTGGGAAATTGAGGAGGCTACACATACCAGAATTGGGGGATTGAGGAGGCCACACATACCACGATTTGGGGATTGAGGAGGCTGCACATACCAGGGATTGTGGGGGCCACACATACCAGGGATTGTGGGAGCCACACATACCAGGAATTGTGGGGGCCACACATACCAGGGATTGTGGGATTGAGGGGGCCACACAAATTTACCAGTAGCTGCTGCATTTCCACCCTAGGCTTATACTCAAGTCAATAGGTTTTCCCATTGTTATGTGGTAAAATTCGGGGCCTCGACTTATATTCGGATTGGCTTATTTAAAATATACGGTATTTTAAAATCAGTGAGTACGTGGTGCCCATAATATTGCAGGACTGTGGCGTGCATTATACTATATGGGGGCTGCATTTTACCCTATGGGGTGTGTAATATACTGTATGGAGGACTATGAGGAGTGCATTATATTCTATGGAGGACCATGGGAAGTTCATTATACTATATGGAGGATTATGGGGGGCGCATTATACTATATAGAGGTTTATGGGGGGAGCATTATACTATATGGGGGCGCATTATACTATATGGAAGATTATTGGTGGTGCATTATACTATATGGAAGGCTATGTGGGGCCATTATAATATTTTGAGGGCTATGTGGGGGGCCATTATACTGTATGAAAGCAATTATACAGTGTGAATGTTTGTGTGGGGTCATTATACTGTTTGGAGGGCTGTGTGGGGGCCATTATACTGTTTGGGGGCTGTGTGGGGGCCATTATACTGTTTATAGGGCTGTGTGGGGCCATTAGAGTGTATGGAGGGCTCTGTGGGGTTCACAGTTGGGGGATTATACTGTGGTAGGGTCACCATACTTTGCCGTGGGAGTTGAAGTGGGGTACAATAGTGTCATTATACTGTGCATGTGGAGGAATGCACCATAGGGGTATCATACTGTTTGGGGGGCACTTTTGTTGGCATCATACTTTATGGAGGCAATGAAGGAGGAATCTTCGACTTCAGAAGGAGGTAAATTACTATGTAAAGGCTGGAAAGTTATGTGATCTGCTCTTCTGTGACACTGACAAATATTTATTTTTTTGTTTGGGGGGCCCAATTTGAGCTTTTGCTATTGGGCCCCATGACTTCTATATACGCCCCTGCAGGTGATAATGTATATAACATAATCTGTTTGACAAGAAAGATGTTGTTTAATTAAAGACTTTTCACCTGTACTGTAAGATATAATCTCCTTACAGCAATGTGTAATACATCTTCAGCAACAGCAGAGTTTCCTTCTTCATTTAAATACTCCCACTGTTTTAGCTGTATTAGTTCCTCTTTGTTCAAATTGAATAGGAGTATTTTTAAGTCGGCAAGGACTTATCAGATTCCGAATGGTTTTACCCTTTCGAAAGGTAATCCCCGTATGGTCAGGTAGGGATTCTCTTAGAAGAGGATCTTGTAGCAGAATATGCCAATGTTTGCCAAGTATTTTTCTAATACTGGCATTTTCCTTAATAAAAGCTGTAATAAAATTAAATTTATATTTATTCTCTTGTGAGGAGATATCTATTTCTGGTTTTACCTTATTACTCATAGCCAAGAGGCAATCTTTCTGTGTTCTCTTCCTATTGATTTCATATGCTGCAGAAATTAGTTTAGTTTATTCGGGTATTTTTTTATTTTAAACCTGTCTATGAGGATTTTTGCATGTGTATTATAATCCTCTAATAGTGTATTATTTTTCCTTATTCGTAGAAATTGGCTATAGGGAATATTTTTTTTACATTTGTGAATATGTGCACTGTTGAATTCCAAATATCCATTTGAATCTACTGGCTTAAAAAATGTTTTTTTTATTATTGAGTTTTTTTTAAAACTGATTTCTAAGGCTAAAAAATTAATTTTGTTTGTACTCATACTACATGAAAAGTTAATACCCCATGTGTTATAATTCAGTTCATGAACAAGTTGTTCTTCCGTTTTCTGATCACCCTTCCACAAGATGACTAAATCATCAATATACAGTACAGACCAAAAGTTTGAACACACCTTCTCATTTAAAGATTTTTCTGTATTTTCTTGACTATGAAAATTGTACATTCACACTGAAGGCATCAAAACTATGAATTAACACATGTGGAATTATATACTTAACAAAAAAGTGTGAAACAACTGAAAATATGTCTTATATTCTAGGTTCTTCAAAGCAGCCACCTTTTGCTTTGATGACTGCTTTGCACACTCTTGGCATTCTCTTGATGAGCTTCAAGAGGTAGTCACTGGAAATGGTCTTCCAACAATCTTGAAGGAGTTCCCAGAGTTGCTTAGCACTTTTTGGCCCTTTTGCCTTCACTCTGCGGTCCAGCTCACCCCAAGCAATCTCGATTGGGTTCAGGTCTGGTGACTGTGGAGGCCAGGTCATCTGGCGTAGCACCCCATCACTCTCTTTCTTGGTCAAATAGCCCTTACAAAGCACCCCCAGACCATCACACCTCCTCCTCCATGCATCACGGTGGGAACCAGGCATGTAGAGTCCATTTGTTCATCTTTTCTGCGTCGCACAAAGACACGGTGGTTGGAACCAAAGATCTCAAATTTGGACACATCAGACCAATGCACAGATTTCCACTGGTCTAATGTCCATTCCTTGTGTTCTTTAGCCCAAACAAGTCTCTTCTGCTTGTTGCCTGTCCTTAGCAGTGGTTTCCTAGCAGCTATTTTACCAAGAAGGCCTGCTGCACAAACTCTCCTCTTAACAGTTGTTGAAGAGATGTGTCTGCTGCTAGAACTCTGTGTGGCATTGACCTGGTCTCTAATCTGAGCTGCTGTTAACCTGCGATTTCTGAGGCTGGTAACTCGGATAAAATTATCCTCAGAAGCAGAGGTGACTCTTGGTCTTCCTTTCCTGGGGCGGTCCTCATGTGAGCCAGTTTCTTTGAAGCACTTGATGGCTCTTGCAACTGCACTTGGGGACACTTTCAAAGTTTTCCCAATTTTTTGGACTGACTGACCTTCATTTCTTAAAGTAATGATGGAGACTCGTTTTTCTTTACTTAGCTGCTCGTTTCTTGTCATAATATAAATTCTAACAGTCTATTCACTAGGACTAACAGCTGGGTATCCACCTGATTTCTGCACAACACAACTGATGGTCCCAGCCCATTTATAAGGCAAGAAATCACACTTATTAAATCTGACAGGGCACACCTGTGAAGTGAAAAACATTTTCGGTGACTACCTCTTGAAGCTCATCAAGAGAATGCCAAGAGTGTGCAAAGCAGTCATCAAAGCAAAAGGTGGCTACTTTGAAGAACCTAGAATATAAGACACATTTTCATTTGTTTCACACTTTTTTGTTAAGTATATAATTCCACATGTGTTAATTCATAGTTTTGATGCCTTCAGTGTGAATGTACAATTTTGATAGTCATGAAAATACAGAAAAATCTTTAAATGAGAAGGTGTGTCCAAACTTTTGGTCTGTACTGTACCTACGGTACAAAATGATGTTTTTTATATAAGTAGCTTTTTGTCAGAGCTGATAGGGACTCGAATCGCCCCATAAATAAATTTGCAAAACTGGGCACGACCCGAGTCCCCATCGCGGTACCGAGTCTCTGAAATTCAAATATATTTCTCTTTAGAATGAATTAAGACCTAGCACAATGAATTGTATCTGTCCTTGTGGCATATTAGTGTGTGTTTCCAAGTAATATCTGGTTGCCGATGTACTCAATTGATGATCTATATTTGAGTATAGTGCTGTTACATCGAGAGATATAAACCAATACCCTTCTTCCCAATATATATTCTGTAATTCTTCTATTAATTGGGTAGAATCACGTAGATATGATGGAAGTTCTTTCACTAAATTTTGTAGATTGAGATCAATATAATGGGACAAAAAACTGGTAAGCGAATTAATACCCGCCATAATGGGGCGACCCGTTGGATTAATAGGGTCTTTATGCATTTTGGGCAAATGATAAAAAAAAGCTTGGGAAAATTCTTTATTTGTAAGAAACTGCTTTTCTCTTTTATCAATAATTCCCTTTTCATAGGCGGTATTTATGATTAGATGGTATTCTTTAGAAATATCTTTTGAGGGATCTGTATATAATTTATTATAATATTTTGTATCTGACAGTATTCTATATGCTTCTTTTAGATACACCCCTCGATCTTGGACTACTATTCCCCCCACTTTATCAGCTTCTCTGATTACGATAGAATTGTTATTTTTTAGAGTTTTTAAAGCACATTTTTCTTTTTGTGAAATATTAGATCTTACTTTCAGATTTTTTGCAGAAGGATATTTTTTATTTTGCAGCTGTTTTTTCTTATTATTATTTATTTTACGGCATTCATCGCCTAGTAGTGAAAGGAAGGTCTCAATATAACTTCATCTATGATGGATTGGATCTACTTTTAACCATAAGATGTATATTTCCGTCATATTTTTTTTCCAACTTAGAATCATTTAGAAAATTTTGGGATATTTTTGTTGGTTTAGAATTTTTTTCTTTTATGTTTTTCTTAATCGCAAAATGTCTATGTAAAGTAAGACGTCTTATAAATTTGTTAAGATCAATGTATAGATCAAAATTATTTGCTTGCTGATCCGGACAGAAACTCAGTCCTTTTTCAAGAAGGGTTTTTTAATTTTCATTTAATTTGTATTCCGATAAGTTGAAGATTTTTATTTTTTCATTGTTAACTCTTCTATCGGATTTTGGGAAGAGTGAGTTATTAATAAATTTTTTTAAAAATTTCCTGCCTGCCCTTGAACCTCTGGACCTCCTTTTCATTTTTTGTTGTTGTTTTGGGGTGTAATTGATGGAAAAAATTGGGTTATCTGCTGTTGTGAGGAGGGTAGCATGATAGGGGCTACAGATGTGAAACTGATTAGGGGAGGAATCAGTGTCTATAGTAATGGTGGAGGTTGGAGAGGTCCAATCTCTGAAAAAGAAATGTGAGAAGCTGTAGAGGAGGGGGAAAGTGTGGGGGCTTGGATCACAGTTACAAAGGGTTGAGAAGTATCTTCTACGCTATGTGTTGTTATATTTGCCAAATCTGAATTGTTAAAAGAAACTACACATTCAATAATTTCTTGATTATGACTATTTTCTAACACACAAGGATTGGTCTGTGTTTAAGCTTTTTTGGTCACTATAATTGTAGGTATTTTAAAGGGTGAAAGCAATTGTGCTTTGGTTGCTTTTTCCATTTTCTCTTTCTGGAAGCTGAGACTCAGCTATATCAAAATTGGTTTTCAGCTCCTGGAACATACCCTGGGAGCTTAGGAGTGTGCAGTGATTAGGCCATGCATGCCAGGATTGGGGGATGAGGGGGCCACACATACCAGGATTAGGGGATGAGGGGTGCCATGAATACCAGGATTGGGGGATGAGGGGTGCCATACATACCAGGATTGTGGGATGAGGAGTGCCATGCATACCAGGATTCGGGAAAGAGGGGTTCCATGCATACCAGGATTGGAGGATGAGGGAGTCTACACATACCAGGATTGGGGAATGAAGGGGCCACGCATACCAGGATTGGGGGATGAGGGAGCAATGCATAAAAGTATTGGGGGATGAGGAGTGCCATGCATACCAGGATTGAGGGATAAGGGGGCCATGCATACCAGGATTGAGGGATGAGAGGGCCACACATTCCAGGATTGGGGGATAAAGGGTGCCATGCATACGAGGATTGGGGGATGAGGGGTGCCATGCATACCAGGATTGGAGGATGAGGGGGGTACACATACCAGGATTGGGGGATGAGGGGGCCATACTTACAAGGATTGGGGGATGAGGGGTGCCATATATACAAGGTTTGGAGATGAGGGAGCCATGCGTACCAGGATGGGGAAATTTAACAGTAGGTGCTGCATTTCCTACTCGAGTCAATACGTTTTCCCAGTTTTTTGTGGTAAAATTAGGAGCCACGGCTTATACTTGGGTCGGCTTATTTAAAATATACAGTATTTTAAAATCAGTAAGTACGTGGTGCCCATAATATTGCAGGACTGTGGGGTGCATTATACTACATGGGGGCTGCATTTTACCTTATGGGGTGTGTAATATATTGTATGAAGGACTTTGGGGAGTGCATTATATTCTATGGAGGACCATGGGCAGTTCATTATACCATTTGAAGGATTATAGGGGGGCATTATACTATATGGAGGATTATGGTTGGCGTATTATACTATATGGAAGGCTATGTGGGGCCATTATAATATTTTGAGGGCTATGTGGGCATTATACTGTATGAAAGCAATTATACGGTGTGAAGGTTTGTGTGGGGTCCATCATACTGTTTGGAGGGCTGTGTGGGGCCATTATACTGTTTGCAGGGCTAGTGCTGGCCATTATACTTTATGTAGGCCCATTATGCTATATGGAGGGCTGTCTGGGAGTCACAGTTGGGGGATCATACTGTGTTGGAGTCACCATACTTTGCCTTGGGAGTTGAGGTGGGGCACAGTAGGGTCACTATACTGTGCATGTGGAGGTATGCACCATGGGGGTATCATACTGTGTTTGGGGGGCACTTTTATTGGCATCATACTTTATGGGAGCAATGAAAGAAGAATCTAGGACTTCAGCAGGAGGAAAATTACTATGTAAAGGCTGGAAAATTGTGAGATCTGCTCTTTTGTGACACAGACAAATATTTTTTTTTCTGGGGGGGTCAATTAGAGCTTCTGCTATGGGCCCCATGATTTCTATGTACCCCCCTGAGGCTCAAACATAAATTCAAATCCATTGGTTATTTTTTGGGGGGTCTATTCCCATGCACCCCTTCACACCCATACATGGGTATACCCTTCAGGAATTGTTCTATTTTATGTCACCCTCCACCTTCTCCTCATTCTCCACCACCATATCACAATGGTGACCGTGATGCAACACCCACATAAATTTTTTAAAGGTATTTCTGATTAGAGACAAGCGAATATTTCAAATTTTCTTTTTGGATTACAATCACCGTTTTTGCAATATTCGACAATGTAATTGTCGAATATTTGCCAAACATTGCCGAACACCATTGGATTCAATTGGTTACAAAACCAAATGTATACACAACACCTTCAAATGGAACCAAAAGCTGCCAAAACACATCAATATAGGGGCAGTCACTAGGAAAGTGCCATCAATTGATCCAGAGTACAAGTATTATAATTATTATCATTTATTATTATAGCGCCATTTATTCCATTGAGCTTTTTTCATTTACATGTGTAAAGAGGGCACTGACTGGTACAAGAGCAGAGAGGACCCTGCCAATCAGGGCGCACAAAGAGTCTATAAGGGATGGCTGAGGATACAGTAGGTGAGGGTACAGCTGGTCATGCAGCGGTATGGTGGAGTGAGGGTTACTGCAGGTTGTAGGCTTGTCGGAAGAGGTGGATCTTCTGCTTTCTTTTAAAGGTTTCCACGGTAGGCGAGAGTCTGATATGTTGGGGTACAGAGTTCAAGAGTAGAAGGGATGCACAGGAAAAATCTTGTATGCAATTGTGGGAAGAGGAGAGAAGACGGGAGAAGAGAAGGAGGTCTTGTGAGGATCGGAGGTTGGGTGCAGGTATGTACCGGGAGACTAGGTCACATATATGGAGCAGATAGGTTGTGGATGGCTTTGCATGTCATGGTTACAGTTTTGAACTGAAGTCTCTGGCCACTGGGGACCCAGTGAAGGGATCATAGATTGCAATCTTATAGATTGTTGGAGCTAGTCCACAGTAAAAAAGCAGCCATAGAGTGTCCGGGAACCTTCCCACTGACTTTTCTTAGCCAGGGCTTCTTCTCAACAGGGTTGGACGGGCCCACCAGAGAACTGGAGACTCCTCCGGTGGGCCCTGGCTTCTCCATCAGGAGAGTTTATAGTGCCGAGGTAAGGTCATGATGAAGATAGAGACCACTATCTCCTTAGCTTGCTGCTGGTACTTTTCTATGGGAATCAGCTTGGCTCCAACCAGCCTCGAATATTTCCAGTGATCTATGGCACGACGCCATGGTATTAGCAGTGCCCGAAGTACCAGTAGCCATCTACAATTTCCTTTTCTTCTGCCCAAATACATTAGTTTCTCACACAGAAGATGAAGATACTGACTGGCAGTAGGTGCAAGTTTCTCCGGCATGTTAGATATCAGAGGAAAAACAGAGAGGGCAGCACAGTGGCTCAGTGGTAAGCACTGAAGCCTTGCAGTGCTGGGGTCCTGGGTTCAAATCCCCACAAGGACAACATCTGCAAGAATTTTGTATGTTCTCCCCATGTTTGCGAGTGTTTCCCCCTCAGTAAAAAAAAAGCAGTCATAGTGTGTCCAGAAATCTTCTCACAGATTTTTCTTAGCCAGGGCTGCTTCTCGGCAGGGTTGGACGGCCCCATCTGAGAATCCTCGGGTGGGCCCTGGCTTTTCCATCAGGAGAGTTCATGCTAGCGCAAACTTTACAGCTGCTATGGGGCTCTTGAAGGGGGAAGAAAGGTGAGCCCTCAGAATCAAATCCTCTGGTGGGCCCAATGTTTTTCAATCTGACACTGCTTCTCGGAGAGAGTTGCATTTCACCAAAGCCATATTTTTTTGGCTTGGTGAAAGTACTGGCATAGAGAGAAACTGTATCTACTCCGGCTGTCATTTCTCTGCCACGAGGTTCTGCCCATTGTCACACATGAGCATGCCTGGCTGTATATTCAGTGGTGAGGGCCACAGATCAGGCTGCTGTGTTACAGCTTTCAACAACTCGGCAGTAGTGAGCAGTTTGTCACCTATGCATTAAGCATATAATCTTCAGCACAGCCTGCTGCCGCTTGGCCAAGGCAGTGCTACAGTGCTTCCAGCTTTTGACTGATGTGGTCATTTCGGAGATGGAGGCAAGCCAAACAGGAGGAGGAGGAGGAGGTGCAGGAGCTGAACAATGTGTCTTTATTTATTTATTTATTTATTTTTTATGTCTCTTCAAATGTGTATTTGAGTTCGTCCTAATTTTGGGCAGCCCTTGAAATTGCAATAACAGTATAGAAGACACACTCCTTAATAATGGGAAGGTCAATTCAAATAGATTCTATATTCTAGAATATTAACTGTTTTATCTGAAATTCTTTTACTGGTGAGCTATCACAGCATGGATAGCGTATTACTTCGATCCAGTCAGGTATTATTGCCTTACACTCTGTGCTGCTGGTGCTGCCCAAAAAAATGTAAAATCTATTCTATTCCCTATCGATAACACTGTTAGATGCATTTACAATAGAGACAGGTGCTGCTAGGTGATATCATCACCAGCTACAGATGAGTGATCATTCTAGTAGCATAAATGTCTTCCTCAGTCCATAACTTTATTTTTTTTTTAATTCCTTGAAGAAATACTACTTTGAAGAAACTAGAATATAAGAAATACTTTAAGTTGTTTCACACTTTTTTGTTAAGTATATAATTCCACATGTGTTAATTCATAGTTTTGATGCCTTCAGTGTGAATGTACAATTTTCAAAGTCATGAAAATACAGAAAAATCTTTAAATGAGAAGGAGTGTCCAAACTTTTGGTCTGTACTGTGTATATATATATGTATACTGTATATACAGTACAGACCAAAAGTTTGGACACACCTTCTCATTTAAAGATTTTTCTGTATTTTCATGACTATGAAAATTGTACATTCACACTGAAGGCATCAAAACTATGAATTAACACATGTGCAATTATATACTTAACAAAAAAGTGTGAAACAACTGAAAATATGTCTTATATTCTAGGTTCTTCAAAGTAGCCACCTTTTGCTTTGATGACTGCTTTGCACACTCTTGTCATTCTCTTGATGAGCTTCAAGAGGTAGTCACCGGAAATGGTCTTCCAACAATCTTGAAGGAGTTCCCAGAGATGCTTAGCACTTGTTGGCCCTTTTACCTTCTCTCTGCGGTCCAGCTCACCCCAAACCATCTCGATATGGTTCAGGTCTGGTGACTGTGGAGGCCAGGTCATCTGGCATAGCACCCCATCACTCTCCTTCTTGGTCAAATAGCCCTTACACAGCCTGGAGGTGTGTTTGGGGTCATTGTCCTGTTGAAAAATAAATGATGATCCAACTAAACGCAAACCGGATGGAATAGCATGCCGCTGCAAGATGCTGTGGTAGCCATGCTAGTTCAGTATGTCTTCAATTTTGAATAAATCCCCAACAGTGTCACCAGCAAAGCACCCCCACACCATCACACCTCCTCCTCCATGCTTCACGGTGGGAACCAGGCATGTAGAGTCCATCCGTTCACCTTTTCTGCGTCGCACAAAGACACAGTGGTTGGAACCAAAGATCTCAAATTTGGACTCATCAGACCAAAGCACAGATTTCCACTGGTCTAATGTCCATTCCTTGTGTTCTGTAGCCCAAATAAGTCTCTTCTGCTTGTTGCTTGTCCTTAGCAGTGGTTTCCTAGCAGCTATTTTACCATGAAGGACTGCTGCACAAAGTCTCCTCTTAACAGTTGTTGAAGAGATGTGTCTGCTGCTAGAACTCTGTGTGGCATTGACCTGGTCTCTAATCTGAGCTGCTGTTAACCTGCGATTTCTGAGGCTGGTGACTCGGATAAACTTATCCTCAGAAGCAGAGGTGACTCTTGGTCTTCCTTTCCTGGGGCGGTCCTCATGTGAGCCAGTTTCTTTGTAGTGCTTGATGGTTTTTGCAACTGCACTTGGGGACACTTTCAAAGTTTCCCAATTTTTCACACTGACTGACCTTCATTTCTTAAAGTAATGATGGCCACTCGTTTTTCTTTACCTAGCTGCTTTTTTCTTGCCATAATACAAATTCTAACAGTCTATTCAGTAGGACTATCAGCTGTGTATCCACCAGACTTCTGCACAACACAACTGATGGTCCCAACCCCATTTATAAGGCAAGAAATCCCACTTATTAAACCTGACAGGGCACACCTGTGAAGTGAAGACCATTTCCGGTGACTACCTCTTGAAGCTCATCAAGAGAATGCCAAGAGTGTGCAAAGCAGTCATCAAAGCAAAAGGTGGCTACTTTGAAGAACCTAGAATATAAGACATATTTTCTGTTGTTTCACACTTTTTTGTTAAGTATATAATTCCACATGTGTAATTCGTACTTTTGATGCCTTCAGTGTGAATGTACAATTTTCATAGTCATGAAAATACAGAAAAATCTTTAAATGAGAAGGTGTGTCCAAACTTTTGGTCTGTACTGTATATACTGTATATATGTTGTGGAATACCTATACTAACTATAAACAAGCAAATATCTCCCTGACTCACCAGCAGATATCACTACTCTGCCTGGTTCCGGGGTAGACTGTGATGAGCATAGCGGCGCCAGGTCTTATATGGACTAGTGTTGAGCCACCCCCGTAGTGTTCGGGTTCGGTTCGGTTCGTCGAACACCGGGATGTTCGAGGAACTGTTCGTCGAACTGTTCGTCGAACACCTTAGAACACCGTCGAACACCGTTAAAACCAATGGCAGGCAAACAAAAACACATAGAAACACATAGAAAACACCTTCAAAGGTGTCCAAAAGCTGACAAACTGCTCAGAAGACGCTCTCTTTAAAAAAGCCGGCCGGCAATTCAGCAGCGGCATACACCGGTACCCGACAATTTAGACAAGAAGGAATAGAGCATCACACATAGATTAGATAGATAGAAACATGTCAGTCACACATATAAGAAGCACAGTGACAGTGTTGCTTACTGTACTTGTCATTTAGTGTAAAGGATTTATTTAAAAAAATAATAGTGTTTTCATGCACCGTCTCTTTAAAAAAGCCGGCCGGCAATTCAGCAGCGGTACCCGACAATTTATAACAGAAAGAATAGAGCTTCACACATAGATAGATATAAACATGTCAATCACATATATAATAAGTACAGTGACAGTGTTGGTTACTGTACTTGTCATTTAGTGTACAGGATTTATTTAAAAAAATATTAGTGTTTTCATGCACCGTCTCTTTAAAAAAGCCGGCCGGCAATTCAGCATCTGTACCCGACAATTTAGAACAGAAAGATAGAGCATCACACATAGATTAGATAGATAGAAACATGTCAGTCACATATATATGAAGTACAGTGACAGTGTTGATTACTGTACTTGTCATTTAGTGTTAAAATAAAGGATTTATTAAAAAAAAAATTGGCGTGGGGTTCCCCTTAATTTTAGTCTCTAGCGGAGGTTAAGCAGCCGGCTGGGGCAGATGTTTGAAGCCTGGGAAGGGGGTAATACCCACGGAGCTTCCCAGGCTACTAATATCAGCCCCCAGCTGAATACCTAGCCTTTACTAGCTATTAAAATGGGGGACCCCCCCAAAAAAATGACGTGGGGTCCCCCCTATTTTAATAGCTAGCAAAGGCTAGGCAGACAGCTAGGGGCTGATATTAATAGCCCAGGAAGGGAGCCATGAATATTGGTCCCCTCCCAGGCTAGAAACACTAGCCGTCAGCCGCCCCAGAAATGGCGCATCCATAGGATGCGCCAATTCTGGCACTTAGCCTCACTCTTCCCACTGCCCTGTAGCGGTGGCAGTGGGGTAATAGGGTTGGGGTTGATGTCAGCTTATAATGCCAGCTGACATCAAGCCCAGGTTAGTAATGGAGAGGCGTCTATAAGACACCCCCATTACTAACCCCATAGTCAAAGTTAAAAAAAAAACACAAACACCCAGAATAAAGTCCTTTAATTGAAATAAGCACACAATTCTTTATTGTTCTAAATTAAACTATACTTACCGTCACGCCCATTCCAGCTGAAGCCAACGATCTCCTGCAATAAAAGAAAAGTAATAAAGCAACCTCATCCTTACCTTTCCATGGTTCCCAGGACAGCTTCAGCTCTGCTACATCGAGATGACAGGCTGGACCGCAGCAGAACGCTGCCATCCAGCCTGTCATCCCGCAGACACTGAGAAGCGCAGGCATGCTTGCGCTCCTCAGTGTCTCTCTGTGACGGCATCCAGATGAGCCGACAATGAACTCGGCTCACCTCATGCGCGTCACTGACAGCGTGGGAGAATTCTCACGCTGAAGCGCTGAGTGCAGGAGAATTTTCTCACGCTGTCAGTGACGTGCATGAGGCTGATATTTAAATTTGGCGCACAAATCGGTGATTGGTCGCGGGCAGCGTCCGCGACCAATCAGCACGGTAGTGTTTAACTTTGGCGGCAAGATCAGTGATTGGTCACGCGCCAAGACCGCGACCAATCACCGATTTGTGCGGCACATTTAAATAGCGGCCGCGACCAATTGGATGTCAGCGCCGCTCCCCGGTCCTCCCTTCACACCCTAGCCGCTGATGTCCCCACAGTATCCGCATGGTGTTACAAAGGTCCGGACATTTGTGTTAAAAATCGCTGATTGGTCGCTGGCGCTGCCCGTGACCAATCACCGATTTGGGCACCAAATTTAAATATCAGCCGCGACCAATCACCTATTTGGGCGCTAAATTTAAATATCCTCCTCGACCAATCACCCATCTTGGCTCCACATTTAAACACCGCTGTACTGATTGGTCGCGGAAGCTATTTAAATGTGGCGCCAAAATCGGTGATTGGTCTCTCCCAGTGTCGGCGACCAATCAGCACAGCGGTGTTTAAATGTGGAGCCAAGATCGGTGATTGGTTGCGGCCGATATTTAAATTTGGCGCCCAAATCGGTGATTGGTCGCGGGCAGCGCCAGCGACCAATCAGCGATTTTTAAAACAAATGTCCGGATCTTTGTAACACCATGCGGATACTGTGGGGACATCAGCGGCTAGGGTGTGAAGGGAGGACCGGGGAGCAGCGCTGCGGGTCGGGATACTTCTGCTGCGAGCAGTCGCTCATCTCCCGGCTTCTCGCAACGGAAGTATCCGACCAGGCAGCGGCGCTCCCCGGTCCTCACCAATACGATTAGCTGATTGGTCGCACTCTCCGCACGCGACCAATCAGTGATCTTGGCGCTAAAGTTAAACACCGCTCTGCTGATTGGTCGCGGACGCTGCCCGCGACCAATCACCGATTTGGGCGCCACATTTAAATAGCGGCCGCGACCAATCAGCGAGCTTGGCGCCAAATTTAAACCCCGCTCTGCTAATTGGTCGCGGATGCCGGCCGCGACTAATCAGCATTATTGGCGCCAAATTTAAACACCGCTCTGCTGATTGATCGCGGTCGCCATCCGCGACCAATCAGTAGTATTGGCGCCAAATTTAAACTCTGCTCGGCTGATTGGTCACGGTTGCCGGCCGCGACCAATCAGCAGTATTGGCGCCAAATTTAAACCCCGCTCTGCTGATTGGTCACAGTTGCCTTCCGCGACCAATCAGCGATTTTGACGCCAAATTTAAACACCGCTCTGCTGATTGGTCGCGGCCGGCGATTGCGACCAATCAGCATTATTGGCGCCAAATTTAAACCCCGCTCTGCTGATTGGTCGCGACCGCCGGCCGCGACTAATCAACATTGTTGCCGCCAAATTTAAACACCGCTCTGCTGAATGGTCGAGGTCGTAACCAATCACCATTATTGGCGCCAAATTTAAACACCGCTTTGCTGATTGGTCGCGACCACAACCTATCAGCATTATTGGCGCAAAATTTAAACCCCGCTCTGCTGATTATTCGCGACCGCCGGCCGTGACCAATCAGTGATATAGTCGCCAAATTTAATCACCGCTTTGCTGATTGGTCGCGGTTGCTGGCTGCGACCAGTCAGCGATTTTGGCGCCAAATTTAAACACCGCTCTGCTGATTGCGCCGGGTCTGCCGCATACATATTCTAGAATACCCGATGCGTTAGAATCAGGCCACCATCTAGTTTCATGAAATAATTTTAAAAAAAATTGACGTAGGGCTTCGCACTGTATTTGTGTCCAGCCAGGTACAGCAGGCAGGAACGGACTGCCCCCAACCACCAGCTGCCTATTTGTACCTGGCCGGACACAACAATGTAGGGAAGCCCTTTTTTTCTTAATTATTTCATGAATTTCATGAAATAATTTTAAAAAAAAATACGTGGGGCTTCGCCCTATTTTTGTGTCCAGCCAGGTACAACTAGGCAGCTGGGGGCTGGAATCTGCAGCGCAGGGAGGCCCAAGTTTTCTGGGCCCCACCCGCTGCAAGTTGCAGTCCGCAGCCACCCCGGAAAATGGCACATTCATAGAAGCGCCATCTTCTGGCGCTGTACCCAACTCATCCAGGGCCCTGGTGCGTTGGCTCACTGGGTAATAAAGGGGTTAGGGCCAGCTTGGCATTATCAGCTGGCCCTAAGCCCGAAATTCATGGGGTCACGCCAATATTAGACATGACCACTATGAATTTCTAGTAAAGTATTTAAAAAAAACACAACACCCAGAAAAAAGTCCTTTAATTGAAATAAACACACAATTCTTTATTGTTCTAAATTAAACCATACTTACCGTCATGCCCATTCCAGCTGAAGCCAACGATCTCCTGCAATAAAAGTAAAATAATAAAGCAACCTCATCCTTACCTTTCCATGGTTCCCACGATGGCTCCAGCTCTGCTACATCGAGATGACAGGCTGGACCGCAGCAGAACGCTGCCATCCAGCCTGTCATCCCGCAGACACTGAGAAGCGCAGGCTTGCTTGCGCTCCTCGGTGTCTGGCTGTGACGGCATCCAGATGAGCCGAGGTCATGTCCAATGAACTCAGCTCACCTCATGTACGTCACTGACAGCGTGGAAGAATTCTCCTGCACTCAGCGCTTCAGCGTGAGAATTCTCCCACGCTGTCAGTGACGTACATGAGGTCAGCTGAGTTCAATGGACATGAATGAGCTCACCTCATGCACGTCACTGACAGCGTGGGAAAATTCTCCTGCACTCAGCGCTTCAGCGTGAGCATTTTCCCACGCTGTCAGTGACGTGCATGAGGTGAGCTCATTCATGTCCAATGAACTCGGCTCACCTCATGCACGTCACTGACAGCGTGGGAAAATTCTCACGCTGAAGCGCTGAGTGCAGGAGAATTTTCCCACCCTGTCAGTGATGTACATGAGGTGAGCTGAGTTCATTGGACATGAACTCGGCTCATCTGGATGCCGTCACAGCGAGACACTGAGGAGCGCAAGCATGCCTGCGCTTCTCAGTGTCTGCGGGATGACAGGCTGGATGGCAGCGTTCTGCTGCGGTCCAGCCTGTCATCTCGATGTAGCAGAGCTGAAGCCATCGTGGGAACCATGGAAAGGTAAGGATGAGGTTGCTTTATTATTTTACTTTTATTGCAGGAGATCGTTGGCTTCAGCTGGAATGGGCATGGTGGTAAGTATGGTTTAATTTAGAACAATAAAGGATTGTGTCTTTATTTCAATTAAAGGACTTTATTCTGGGTGTTTGTGTTTTCTTTTAACTTTGACTATGGGGTTAGTAATGGTGGTGTCTTATAGACGCCTCTCCATTACTAACCTGGGCTTGATGTCAGCTGGCATTATAAGCTGACATCAACCCCAGCCCTATTACCCCACTGCCACCGCTACAGGGCAGTGGGAAGAGCGAGGCTAAGTGCCAGAATTGTCGCATTCTATGGATGCGCCATTTCTGGGGCGGCTGACGGCTGTGGTGTTTCTAGCCTGGGAGGGGGCCAATATTCATGGTACCCTTCCTGGGCTATTAATATCAGCCCCTAGCTGTCTGCCTAGCATTTGCTAGCTATTAAAATAGGGGGGACCCCACGTCATTTTTTTTGGGGGGGTCCCCCATTTTAATAGCTAGTAAAGGCTAGGTATTCCGCTGGGGGCTGATATTAGTAGCCTGGGAAGCTCCGTGGGTATTACCCCCTTCCCAGGCTTCAAACATCTGCCCCAGCCGTCTGCTTAACCTCCGCTAGAGCCTAAAATTAAGGGTAATCCCACGCCAATTTTTTTTTAAATAAATCCTTTATTTTAACACTAAATGACAAGTACAGTAATCAACACTGTCACTGTACTTCTTATATATGTGACTGACATGTTTCTATCTATCTAATCTATGTGTGATGCTCTGTTCCTTCTATTCTAAATTGTCGGGTACAGATGCTGAAATGGCGGCCGGCTTTTTTAAAGAGACAGTGCATGAAAACACTATTATTTTTTTTAATAAATCCTTTACACTAAATGACAAGTACAGTAAGCAACTGTCACTGTACTTCATATATATGTGACTGACATGTTTCTATCTATCTAATCTATGTGTGATTCTCTATTCCTTCTATTCCAAATTGTCGGTTACCGCTGCTGAATTGCCGGCCGGCTTTTTTAAAGAGACGGTGCATGAAAACACTTTTATTTCTTTTGATAAATCCTTTACACTAAATGACAAGTACAGTAAGCAACACTGTCACTGTACTTCATATATATGTGGCTGACATGTTTCTATCTATCTAATCTATGTGTGAAGCTCTATTCTTTCGGTTCTAAATTGTCGGGTACCGGTGTACGCCACTGCTGAATTGCCGGCTTTTCATGTTTCACTGTGAGTACTGTTCCCATCGATTTGGGCAATCACTGTAATGCCACAACCACCATGGCTGTGGCATTACAGTTAGTGGCAGACAATCCCTGCATGATTGGTGCTCGAAATAGCGCCAGACATGCAGGACACGCTTTTGGTGCACGAACAGTTATCGAACATAACCTCGAACAGCCAAATTTTTTACAAATCGTTCGGGTTCGTCGAACAACTCGAACACCGCCCAAAACAGCTCGAATTTGAGATTGGCGAACAGTTCTAGTCGAACACCGCTCATCTCTAATATAGACCTGATAACGCTGTGCGGCCAGCCAGTCACTGTAATGCCCACAACCGACATGGACCCGGCATTACAGTGCGTGGCAAGCAATCACTGCATGTTCATTGGCTCTCTAAAGAGCGCCAAACATGCAGGACGGGGACCTAATTTCCCACCCCAGCAACCAGGAAATACTCTCCGAGCGCCGAGCTTGTTGAGCACCGTGATGCTCAGGCGAGTACCGAGCAGTGGTGAGCACGCACGCTCATCACTAGTGGCTCTATCAACCCTTGACTGTTCCTGCCTTGTGGTCTCTGTGCGTTGTATTCCGGCACCTGTGTTACAGCTACATAAACCAATAGGAGCTATTTGCATAGATAGATGTCCAGGTACAGCCATTCCATTGAATTCACACCAACACTCTCAAAGACTGTAATGGTGTTGAGCAAGATGTTAATGGAGGCTAAAAAGGATGTCTGTCTTCTTCAGCAATAATACCTGTTTCTATCTTGATCGGAGTGATAGCTGAAGATTGACCTTGGGGCCACATGGGTGATGCCATGGAGAACCCTTCACAAGGAAATGTGAAAGTGTCCTAGGAGATGTTTTTCAACGTGACAACATCAGGCCACATGCTGCATGTACTACTTTGAGTAGCCTATATGGCCTACATGTGCTAGCATGGCATGCAGTATCTCTGAACTTGTCTCCCATCACATCTGGAAGGTCATTGGTCAACAATTGCAAAGGGTACTGCTACAAGTCGATCTTGAGAATTTACAAGCCCAAATGCAATCAGCATGGCAGAGGATTCCTCAGACAACCATTAATATCCTCATCCAAAACATGCCAAGATATGTAAGCATGTGTATTTTTGCACGTTAATCTCATATTTGATGCAGATTAAATAAAAATGTTTTCAAAACTTTGCTTGCAATGTTTTCATGATTTGCATATCATTAAGATAAGTGATGAGCAAGCATGCTCGCCACTATTCGTTACTTGCCCCAGCATCACAGTGCTCGAGATGCTCATTACCCGGAGAGATTGCGTGACAGTCACTGTAATGCCGTAGCCGTATTGGTTGTGGCATTACAGTGATTTGGTGACCACATAGCCTCATCCTGTCTATAGAAGACCCGGGACCCAATGCTCGTCACAGTCTACCCGTCAAATGCACAAGATTATACTCCATTTAAAATCTGCTACTTGTGTGTCCAAAATATATTCACACTTGTTCTCTGACCAATAACATCGGTATACCGTCACTGGGCAAAAGAATTGGTCATCAGACCTGATCATATACTGCAGTATTAATCCTGATTTTTTTTGCAAGATGCTAAAGATTATACTCCATTTAAAATGGGCAAGGCACTTGGTAAGGGATGGGGAAGTGGACGTGATGCCGATGGCGCAGGCCGAGGCCGTGGGCAAGATGAAACTAAGCCTGCTGAGGGAGCACAACAAACACCTACATCATGTCAACTAGTGTTGAGCGAATTTGTTCGGCAAAGGTTCGAAAGTTTCAAATTCGGCACGAATATGGTGCATTGGGATTTGTGATCACAAAGGTGAGCAAATTTTTTTAAAATCGCAAAAGTTCTACGAATTTGCTCGGGACCGCGAATACAGGGCAACTACAGCGTTTTGAACAGTTTTGTTAGCATAGTGCAAGTGTATGATGAGCGTTGACATGTGCCAGGTGAGTGTGGGGGCTGTGGAGAGCTTAGAACAGGTCAGATCAGCGGTGCACTGTTTTTTTATTTTTCCTGTGGGCGGTAACTTTAACTGAGGAAAGCGTGGTCAACCCATCATAGTGCAGGAAGTATCTACACTGTCCAGACATAAGGGCTTCTGTAATTGGCTGCAAAAATCACATGTCCTCTCAATATAAAAAGCAGCCATGTCACTGCTGGAGACAGACGCAGCTCAGTGTTCTCCTGTTTAATGAGAGATATAGGCTAGATAGAGGGGCGCTTGAGTGGTAGTCAGATAGTGTAGATAATTTCTGACCTGTGTACCTCTGCAACCACTGGTGCAGCACATTTTTGGTGTTCTTATACAAGTACTGAGATTCTGACAGAAACAGAGGGCCCATGCCATACAGTAGTGCTGTGCACCGCTGGTATAGAGCTCCATGTCTCAGTATACCTTGAATCTTTTTTTGCACTTGCTAATGTGATCAAGCAAGCGCAGTGCACCTTTTCATTTTGTGGGGTTGAAATTGTGCTCTGCACAGTCTGCAGAGCTTCTAATTGTAGAGCACAAAATCTTTTTTTTTTTCTGTTGCTATTGTGATATTGAAAGCTGTGTGCACTAAAGTTTTTTTTAGCATCAGATACTATTTTAGTGGAATTGAACTTCAGGTGGTTTCAGAGTAAAAAAATACATTTTTCTCTTGCTACGACCAGTCCAAAAAATATTTTTTCCTATGTCAAACGTCATACAGTGCTATAAGCCAGCTACTACGTCAGTGGCGGTCAAATTCAGCTTGTATGCACAGTCAAACCTATATATATTTTTGGTTGGCAGGCAGAGTCCACCAAAGGTTTTTTACTGTGGCAAAGTTGATTGAGTCTGCTAAAAGGCAAATCCTATTTTAGTGGTGTTGAACTTGTCCTGGTTTCACAGTAAAAAAAAACAACTTCGCTTACTAGGCCCAGTCAAAAAAATATTTTTTCCTATGCCAAAAGTCATACAGTGATATAAGCCAACTACTACGTCAGTGGCGGTCAAAGTCAGCTGGACGCAGAGCTTATGCAGAGTAACCCTAAAATATTTTTTGCTCTGAGTAAAGTGATACAGCTGGCTAGATATGAGTTTGAAATATTTTGAAGCATATATTCTATGTCAAACTGGCCTCATCCACATTAAAAAAAAATTCTTCTGTTCCTAAAGTAATACAGCAGTGGACATCTCAATTTGAAATTATTTGGAGAATATTTATCGGCTTCATGCACACTAACAAATTTCTTTTGTCTGTTAGTAACGTTATATGGCAGGCCATATCTTACCTTGTCATTTAGTGTCACTGAAATTCAGGTGTGTACTGAGCTAATGCACAGGAAAAAAAAATATTTTTCTTTAATTAATTGCATGCTCCTACCACTGTATTTGACCAACATGAGTAAGAAAAAGAGAGGGCGTGGTGGAAGGGGGAATAGGCTTGGTGTTCAAAGTGTACATGGGGTACGTGGTAATGTTAGTGAAAGCACTAGTGAACCAACACAAACAGGTCCAAACCAAAGATAACTGACAACTTACGTTAGTGGACAGCCTACTGCACTCTCTTCCTTTGGCAGCCGCACAGCGATACGCCTTGTTGGTAAGGCCCAGAAAGAGCAGGTACTCCAGTGGATGGCAAGCTCTGCTTCCAGTGGCCTCTCCTCTTCTTCCTCCACCTCAACATCACACGCAGTACAGTCCACAAAAGTGGCACCCCAATTACCCATGCTTCCCCCTGCGTCACAACTGGCCAACTGCCCAACTGACTGTAGTGAACCACAGATGGGAAAGTCTGTAGAACTCTTCACCCATTCTACACCATGGGCATCAGAAGGGTACTCCAAACAGTCACATAGTCAAGGGGAGGAAAGCATCTGCACTGATGCCCAAAATTTTTTTAGCTTTGATTCATGGCAGGATGAAGTAGGGTCTGAGCAGGTTCCTGACTCTCATCACCAGACGTTAACCGCAGGGGAGGGAAGTGATCCCGATGAGACTCAGATACCTGAGGCTCATGCGGACTGTACTGTGCTGTCAGGGCAACAAGAGGAGATGGGTCACTTTGAGGATGAGAAATGGGATAACACATTGGATGATGACGAGGTTGAAAATCCTACTTGATGTGAACCCAGAGTCACGCAGCAGAGAAGCTCATCTGAGGAGGTGGAGGAGGAAGACATGGAGGTTACATTTCACCCTATGGCACAGACATGGGGTGATGCAAGCATGAGGAGCACTGCATCCTTAGCCACAACTGGCTGTGGCCGTCAACGGTCATGGGTCTGGAGCTTTCAGGGGCAGCAAGGATTGCCTAGCATGTGCCTTTTTTGTCACTGCAAAGGGTGAGCCAACTCACGTTATCTGCAAACTTTGCGATATAAAACTCAGTAGAGGGAAAAAGTGCAATAATTTGACTACTACATGCATGAACGTTCACATGCTCAAACAACATTCTTTACGCTGGGAATCTTACCGCGCTGAAATGCGGACCAGCGCACCTCAACAAACATCAGCTGCCCCATCAAACGCATCTGATGCTTCTTCCTCCTCCTCTGTTACCGTGCCAAGTATTTTCCCACAGGTCTCCCATTGCAGAAACTCCGGTTCTTTACTCGCTCCAGTCAGGCTGAGTGACAGCCCGTTTGCTGTAAGTGAAGCGGACACCCCTGCTGTGTTTGTTTTACCGAGCACAACGCATGTTTCTCAATCCACCTTAACATCGGAACCTCAGTCACGCTCCACTATTTTTTCCCGTACAACATACTCTGCCCTATCTCAGTACCTTAGCCAGCCCTCGGCCCCCCAGTTGTGGTCACGTAAAAGATTGTTTCATCCTATGCATGACAAAGCTAAGAGGTTGAACTCAACCCTCTCCAATCTGTTGGCCATGGAAATGCTGCCTTTCCGCCTGGTAGATACAGATGGTTTCTGAAAACTGATGGCCATCGCAGTCCCCCAGAACCAGTTGCCCTGTCACCATTACTTCTCTAAGAAAGCTGTACCTTCGCTACACCAGCATGTCGCAGACAACATCACCCATTCCTTGTCTAAATCCTTGCATTTTACCACCGACACCTGGACGAGTAAGTATGGTCAAGGGCGTTACATCTCGCTGACTGGGCACTGGGTGACTGGTGGCTGTGGGGGCAGGCGGGGAAGGGGCTGCTCCACAAATTTTGGAATCTCCGAGGCTTGCAGAAGAAACCTTAATATTTCTCACTTCCTCCGCTGCTTCTACATCCTCCACCTCCTCTAGGGCCTCCACCTGTGCACTCAACCTCTGCCTTAACGAGACATGCATTCCAACGGTGCGGAGTGAATACACACCACCTCCATACTGTGCAGCCAGGGCTCACTGTAATCTGGCAGTCTTCAAATTAATATGCCTTTGAGATCGCAGTCTTACAGGTGAAGACTTGTTGGCAGCTCTACACGCTCAGTTTGAGCAATGGCTGTAACGAGATTTGACACAGTATGTCATGACGTATAGCTTGGAGCAAAGCAGTATGGACTTGGGGCATATCACGTTTGCGGAGTGGGAACAGATTAAGGACCTCTGCACCCTTCTGCATGGTTTTGAAATGGCTACTAAACTGGTTAGCGCTAACGATGCCATCATCAGCATCACTATTCCGGTCATATACATGCTGGAGCAAACTTTGAATAACCTGTGGCAGGAGGTAGTGGCCCCAGAAGAAGAGGAGGATGCGGAAGGGATACGAATGTCTCAAATTTCCAGACTGTCGTCACACAGGTGGATGCCAAGTGACGGTGGATTACAGTGATCGAGGGGGTTTGGTGATACCAGGCAAACTGTTAGTGAAGGTGCAAGAGCCGAGGAACTAATGGAGGAGGAAGAGGTGATGGGCGAGCAGCTGTCAGAGGATGAAGTGGATAATCATCCCTTCTCGTTTGAACATGGTTTGCAGGAGGGGACGGAGGAAACAAGCATCAGTGTTATGCAGCCCATAATACAGCATGGCTTTGCATCTCCTGGAAGAGAACGACATATGAGTGCCTTCTTGTTGCACTATCTGCAACATGATCCCCATATAATTAGGATTCAAAATAATGCTGACTACTTGGTTGCCAATCTGTTAGATCCATGTTATAAGAGTCAATTTTTACAGATGCTTCCCACCCTGGAAAGGGACCCGCTTATGTTGGAGTATCGACACAAGCTTTTAAGAAACTTAATAGAGGTTTTCCCCAAGATAACAGTGAGGCACACAGTGTGCATCGCAGCTGTAGTCTTTCAACCTCCGGCATGTCAGTTCATCAAAGCCAAAACATTAGCAGCAGCAGCAGAATAAGTGGCAGAAGCAATTTCTGGGAATCCTTTCACACATTTTTTGCACCAGCTTGTGCACCAGCACAACAGAGAACAAGTCTGACACGTGGTGAACGACTGGAGAGGATGGTGCAGGAGTATATAGAGTTCAATATCAATACCATCGGGGAGGGTTTTACATTTTGGTCTTCAAAAATGGATGAATGGCCTGAGCTTGCTTCTCACGCCTTGGAGGTTTTATCATGCCTGGCAGCCAGCGTTCAGTCTTCAGCATTGCTGGTAGTGTCTTGACAGATAAGCGCATCCGACTGTCCCCTGAAAGTGTAGACCGCCTAACTTTCATCAAGATGAACAAGTCATAGATCTCCAAGGACTTTTGCACCCCAATTGCATTCTGTACAGAGTAGTCGATGTTGTCGTTTTGAGTGTGCTGCATTGATCTTTGAAATTGCAGTCTGTGATATGGCTTCTGTGCCTGCTCTTGCTGCTGCTGCAGGTTTTAGGACCTAATTTTGTGAAATGTGGAGAATTCTGATTGTGTCTCCATCCATTGGGTTGGCTGTAATGGGACAGGTTTGGGTCTGCGTTAAACTACTTGTAGTCTGATGACATTGATGCCATTTCAGTGGTGTTAGGCCCTCATTTAAGGCAATGTGAACACTCCTGGTTAGGTCTCCATCTCCTGGGTTAGCTGTACTGGAAGAGGTGTAAGTCTTATTTACACTATTTGTACAGTAGTGAAATTGATGCAACTTTGCTTCCGTCTCCCACTAATTTTTTTAAATGTGGGGAATCCTGATTGGGTCTCCATCTATTGGGTTGGCTGTAGTGGAACTGGATAAGGCCTCCTTTGCATTACTTATACTCTAGTGAAATTGATGCCACTTCGGTGTTGATAGGCCCTCATGTGTAGTGAAATTGATTACACTTTGCTGGCGTCTGCCGCTAATTTTTGGAAATGTGAAAAATCGTGAATGGGTCTCCATCCATTGGGTTGACTGTAGTGAAAGAGGTTTTGGTCTCCATGCATACTGTAGTGAAATTGAGCATTTGGTGCAAATATTATTCTCCCCAAATGGGTAAACAAACATGATAAACTCTAAATTGCTTTTCAATAAACAACCATTAGCCGCCCCATCAAACACCTCTGCTGCTCCTTCCTCCTCCTTTACCGTGCCAAGTTGTGTCACGCAGGTGTCCGACAGAACCAGATGTATACCCGCTGCAGTAAGGCTGAGTGACAGCCCGTCAGCTGTAAGTGAAGCGAACATGCCTGCTGTGTTTGTTTCTCTGAGCACACCACATGTTTCTCAATCCACAGTAACATCTCCACCTGCACCTCACTCACAGTCTATCGGTTTGTCCGTTTCAATGTACTCTGCACTCTCTCAGCACTGCAGCCAGCCCTCAATCCCTCTGTTGTGGTCACGTAAAAGATTGTTTCATCCTACACATGACAAAGCTAAGAGGTTGACTCCACAATCTCCAATCTGTTGGCCACGGAAATGGTGGTCTTCGTCCCTATTTTTTTAAATGTAAACACTTCCGATTGAGTCTGCATCTCCTGGGTTGCCTGTAGTGGGAAAGGTATGGGTCTGCATTATACTACTTGTAGTCTGATGACATTGATGCCACTTCGGTGGTGTTAGGCCCTCATTTCGGGCAATGTGAACACTCCTGGTTATGTCTCCATCTCCTGAGTTGGCTGTACTGGAAGAGGTGTGTGTCTTATATACACTATTTGTACAGTAGTGAAATTGATGCCACTTTGCTGGTGTCTGCCACTAATTTTTTTAAATGTGGGGAATCCTGATTGGGTCTTCATCTATTGGGTTGGCTGTAGTGGAACCTTCCTGTTCTGCAGTATAAGCATTGTAAGGTTGCGTACCAGTACTTGCTGCACACCTGATAAAACTCTGCCTGCGGCACTCTTGATACTGACTCTGCCTGCTGCACTCCTGATTAGAGATGAGCGGTGTTCGACTAGAACTGTTCGCCAATCTCAAATTCGAGCTGTTTTGGGCGGTGTTCGAGTTGTTTGATGAACCCGAACGATATGCAAAAAATTCGGCTGTTCGAGGTTATGTTCGATAACTGTTCGTGCACCAAAAGCGTGTCCTGCATGTCTGGCGCTATTTAGAGCACCAATCATGCAGGGATTGTCTGCCACTCACTGTAATGCACAGCCATGGTGGTTGTGGCATTACAGTGATTGCCCAAATCGATGTGAACAGTGCTCACAGTGAAACATGAAAAGCCGGCAATTCAGCAGCGGCATACACCGGTACCCGACAATTTAGAACCGAAAGAATAGAGCTTCAAACATAGATTAGATAGATGGAAACATGTCAGTCACATATATAAGAAGTACAGTGACAGTGTTGGTTACTGTACTTGTCATTTAGTGCAAAGGATTTATTTAAAAAAATATTAGTGTTTTCATGCACCGTCTCTTTAAAAAAGCCGGCCGGCAATTCTGCAGCGGTACCCAACAATTTATAACAGTAAGAATAGAGCATCACACATAGATTAGATAGATAGAAACATGTCAGTCACATATATAAGAAGTACAGTGACAGTGTTGATTACTGTACTTGTCATTTAGTGTTAAAATAAAGGATTTATTAAAAAAAAAATTGGCATGGGGTTTCCCGTAATTTTAGGCTCTAGCGGAGGTTAAGCAGATGGCTGGGGCAGATGTTTGAAGCCTGGGAAGTGGGTAATACCCACGGAGCTTCCCAGGCTACTAATATCAGCCCCCAGCTGAATACCTAGCCTTTACTAGCTATTAAAATCGGGGACCCCCCAAAAAATGACGTGGGGTTCCCCCTATTTTAATAGCTAGCAAAGGCTAGGCAGACAGCTGAGGGCTGATATTAATAGCCCAGGAAGGGTGCCATGAATATTGGCCCCCTCCCAGGCTAGAAACACCAGCCGTCAGCCGCCCCAGAAATGGCGCATCCATAGGATGCGCCAATTCTGGCACTTAGCCTCGCTCTTCACACTGCCCTGTAGCGGTGGCAGTGGGGTAATAGGGTTGGGGTTGATGTCAGCTTATAATGCCAGCTGACATCAAGCCCAGGGTAGTAATGGAGAGGCGTCTATAAGACACCCCCATTACTAACCCCATAGTCAATGTTACAAAAAAACACAAACACCCAGAATAAAGTCCTTTAATTGAAATAAACAGACAATTCTTTATTGTTCTAAATTAAACCAAACTTACCATCACGCCCATTCCAGCTGAAGCAAATGATCTCCTGAAATAAAAGTAAAATAATAAAGCAAAATCATCCTTACCTTTCCATGGTTCCCATGACAGCTTCAGCTCTGCTACATTCACATGACAGGCTGGACCGCAGCAGAACGCTGCCATCCAGCTTGCCATGTGGCAGACACTGAGAAGCGCAGGCATGCTTGCGCTCCTCAGTGTCTGGCTGTGACTTCATCCAGATGAGCCGAGTTCATGTCCAATGAACTCAGCTCACCTCATGCACATCAGTGACAGCGTGGGAAAACTCTCCTGTGCATGCGGTGAGTGCAGGAGATTTTTCCCACGCTGTCAGTGACGTGCATGAGGTGAGCTCATGTCCAATGAACTCAGCTCACTTCATGCACGTCACTGACAGTGTGGGAAAATTCTCAGCGCTCAGCGCTTGAGCAGGAGAATTCTCCAGCATGCCATCATTAATAGACACTGCAGAGCGCTGCCATCCAGCATGCCATCATTCATAGACACTGCAGAGCGCAGCGCTCTGCATTGTCTCTGAAGGATGACAAGCTGGATGGCAGCACTCGGCTGTGATCCAGCCTGTCATCTCAATGCCATCCAAGCGTGGGAGAATTCTCCTGCTCAAACGCTGAGCGCTGAGAATTTTCCCGCGCTGTCAGTGACGTGCATGAGGTGAGCTGAGTTCATTGGACATGAGCTCACCTCATGCACGTCACTGACAGCGTGGGAAAATTCTCTTGCACTCACCGCATGCGCAGGAGAATTTTCCCACGCTGTCAGTGACGTGCATGAGGTGAGCCGAGTTCATTGGACATGAGCTCACCTCATGCACGTCACTGACAGCGTGGGAAAATTCTCCTGTGCTCAGCGCTTCAGCAGGAGGATTCTCTCACGCTCACTGCATGCGCAGGAGAATTTTCCCACGCTGTCAGTGACGTGAATGAGGTGAGCCGAGTTCATTGGACATGAGCTCACCTCATGCACATCACTGACAGTGTGGGAAAATTCTCCTGCGCTCAGCGCTTCAGCAGGAGGATTCTCTCACGCTCACTGCATGCGCAGGAGAATTTTACCACACGGTCAGTGAGGTGCATGAGGTGAGCTGATTTCATTGGACATGAACTCGGCTCATCTGGATGACGTCACAGCCAGACACTGAGGAGCGCAAGCATGCCTGTGCTTCTCAGTGTCAGCGGCATGGCAAGCTGGATGGCAGCTTTCGTTTGTGTTCCAGCCTGTCATGTGAATGTAGCAGAGCTGAAGCTGTCGTGGGAACCATGGAAAGGTAAGGATGAGGTTGCTTTATTATTTTACTTTTATTGCAGTAGATCGTTGGCTTCAGCTGGAATGGGCGTAATTGTCAGTATGGTTTAATTTAGAACAATAAAGAATTGTGTGTTTATTTCAATTAAAGGACTTTATTCTGGGTGTTTGTGGGGTTTTTTTTGAACTTTGACTATGGGGTTAGTAATGGGGGTGTATTATAGATGCCTCTCCATTACTAACCTGGGCTTGATGTCAGCTGACATTATAAGCTGACATCAACCCCAACCCTATTACCCCACTGCCACCGCTACAGGGCAGTGGGAAGAGCGAGGCTAAGTGCCAGAATTGGCGCATCCTATGGATGCGCCATTTCTGGGGCGGCTGATGGCTGGTGTTTCTAGCCTGGGAGGGGGCCAATATTCATGGCACCCTTCCTGGGCTATTAATATCAGCCCTCAGCTGTCTGCCTAGCCTTTGCTAGCTATTAAAATAGGAGGGATCCCACGTCACTTTTTTGGGGGTCACCCATTTTAATAGCTAGTAAAGGCTAGTTATTCAGCTGGGGGCTGATATTACTAGCCTGGGAAGCTCCGTGGGTATTACCCCCTTCCCAGGCTTCAAACATCTGCCCCAGCCGTCTGCTTAACCTCCGCAAGAGACTAAAATTACGGGGAACCCCACGCCAATTTTTTTTTTTAATAAATTCTTTATTTTAACACTAAATGACAAGTACAGTAATCAACACTGTCACTGTACTTCTTATATATGTGACTTACATGTTTCTATCTATCTAATCTATGTGTGATGCTCTATTCCTTCTTGTCTAAATTGTCCGGTACCGGTGTATGCCGCTGCTGAACTGCCGGCCGGCTTTTTTAAAGAGAGTGTCTTCTGAGCAGTTTGTCAGCTTTTGGACACCTTTGAAGGTGTTTTCTATGTGTTTCTATGTGTTTTTGTTTGCCTGCCATTGGTTTTAACGGTGTTCGACGGTGTTCTAAGGTGTTCGACGAACAGTTCCTCAAACATCCCAGTGTTCGACGAACCGAACCGAACCCGAACACTACGGGGGTGGCTCAACACTACTCCTGATACAGACTCTGCCTGATGCACTCCTGATACAGATTCTGCCTGCTGCACTCCTGATACAGACTCTGCCTGCTCCACTCCTGATACAGACTCTGCCTGCTGCACTCCTGATACAGACTCTGCCTGCTGCACTCCTGATGCAGACTCTTCCTGCTGCACTCCTGATACAGACTTTGCCTGCTACACCATCTAGTCTATCCTACTGGGTCCAACTGCTGCGCGCCTGTTGGTCTGGAGTGGCACCTGGCGTTCATCGGGAGCCAAGTCTAACCTCACCATCAGAGGCTCTAGTGAACAGTCCGGTGCTTGCTTAGTCACGCCCCTCCAGGCTCTCCGGGGCCCATGGCACAGTGGTTCTACAAGCCACGTCCGTTACAGTGCGCCCTCGCAGGCAGTGTTCTCTCTCCTATTGTACCAGTTGGTGACCCCTTTTGACATGTAAACCGCAACTGAATAAATGTCACTGTCACAGTAATAATAATTATGGTACTTGTACTCTGGGTCAATTGACTGCACTTGCCTGGTGTCTACTAGAGTTGAGCGGTGTTCGACTCGAACTATTCGCCAATCTCAAATTCGAGCTGTTTTAGGTGGTGTTCGATCCGTTCGGCGAACCCGAACGATTTGAAAAAAATTTGGCTGTTCGAGATTATGTTCGATAACTGTTCGTGCACCAAAATCATAACTGGATTTTTTCTCAGTAAAGCTGAAAATTAATGTTAATACACAGTTTGAGTGTACAGCGGGGCGGGGGGAGGGGCAGGGGATGGATCTCTGCCGAAATAATGAAGATCTTCATTTTTTTTTCTCTGTACCGCATTTACAGTGGGGAGGTGCAATCTGTCAGCCTATCATCAGTGCACATACGGAGCGAACTGCTTTTTATCACACAAGCAAGGGCATGTGTCATTGGTAGTGTATGTCACATTTCCTTGCCCTATAAGACCCAGCCATTTTCCCCGTCGCCACCATTTTCTCACTGCTTCAGCTGCGTGTTAGACGGCACCGCTGTTGCTGTGTGCGCTACACTTTGCTAATTTGAAGCCAATTTTCGCACAAATCTACAGATAGCTTGGGAGTAGGGAATAGTTGTGATTGCAGTCTTTTTAAGGACTAGGTTACATCATTTCCTACGACTTTTATCAGGCAGGTCTGTGCTCCTAAATAGATAGGTTGGGAGTAAAGACTAATTGTAATTGCAGTCCTTTTCAGGGCTAGGTTACATAAGTTCCTATCACTTTTATCAGGCAGGTCTGTGCTCTTAAATAGATAGGTTGGAAGTAAAGACTAATTGTAATTGCAGTCGTTTGATGGCTAGGTTACATCAGTTCCTATCACTTTTTGCCAGGCAGGTCTGTGCCAGTGCTGTGCAAGTTTTTTTCACAGCATTTGGCTAAATCTAGCAAAGCAAATCCTTTTTGTCCTCTTGCAGTGTGTGTTAGTCAGTGAAGAAGCCTATCTGTGATGCAAGCTACAACACCTGTGTATAGAATACAATTTTTTTTACTGCATCTAGTGAAGTAAAATCTTTTGGGCATATCATCATTTTATTACTCCATCTATACTAACCTCCACCAGGTTGCAAATTCAAAATAATTTTTATCTGCAAATAGCTCTGAAAAAATATTTGGGCTTCGGCTTGCAGCAGTGTGTGAGACTTGTTCTATTACTCCATCTATACTAACCTCTAGCAGGTTGCAAATTTAATATCATTTTTTTCTGCATCTAGCTCTGAAATAATATTTCGGCCTTTAGCCGTGTGTGGGACTTGTTCTATTAGTCCATCTATACTAACCTCCAGCAGGTTGCAAATTCAAAATAATTTTTATCTGCATCTAGCTCTGAAAAAATATTTGGGCTTCGGCTTGAAGCAGTGTGTGGGACTTGTTCTACTAGTCCATCTATACTAACCTCCAGCAGGTTGCAAATTCAATATAATTTTTTTCTGCATCTAGCTCTGAAAAAATATTTCGGCTTGTAGCAGTGTGTGGGACTTGTTCTATTAGTCCATCTACACTAACCTCCAGCAGGTTGAAAATTCTAAATAATTTTTATCTGTATCAAGCTTTGAAAAAATATTTGGGCTTCGGCTTGTAGCAGTGTGTGGGACTTGTTCTATTAGTCCATCTATACTAACCTCCAGCAGGTTGCAAATTCAATATCATTTTTTTCTGCATCTAGCTCTGAAAAAATATTTCGGCTTGTAGCAGTGTGTGGGGCTTGCTCTATTAGTCCATCTATACTAACCTCCATCAGGTTGCAAATTCAATATAATTTTTTTCTGCATCTAGCTCTGAAAAAGTATTTAGGATTGTAGCAGTGTGTGAGATTTGTTTTATTTGTCCATCTATACTAACCTCCAGCAGGTTGCAAATTCAATATAATTTTTTTCTGCATCTAGCTCTGAAAAAATATTTCGGCTTGTAGCAGGATGTGGGACTTGTTCTATTAGTCCATCTATACTAACCTCTAGCAGGTTGCAAATTCAAAATAATTTTTATCTGCATCTAGCTTTGAAAAAATATTTGGGCTTTGGCTTATAGCAGTGTGTGGGATTGTTCTATTAGTCCATCTATACTAACCTCCATGAGGTTGCAAATTCAATATAATTTTTTTCTGCATCTAGCTCTGAAAAAAATATTTCGGCTTGTAGCAGTGTGTGGGACTTGTTATATTAGTCCATCTATACTATCCTCCAGCAGGTAGCAAATTCAAAATAATTTTTATCTGCATCTAGCTCTGAAAAAATATTTGGGCTTCGGCTTGTAGCAGTGTGTGGGACATGTTCTATTAGTCCATCTATACTAACCTCCAGCAGGTTGCAAATTCAATATAATTTTTTTTCTGCATCTAGCTCTGAAAAAATATTTCAGCTTGTAGCAGTGTGTGGGACTTGTTCTATTAGTCCATCTATACTAACCTCCAGCAGGTTGCAAATTCGAAATAACTTTTATCTGCATCTAGCTCTGAAAAATATTTGGGCTTCGGCTTGTAGCAGTGTGTGGGACTTGTTCTATTTGTCCATCTATACTAACCTCCATCAGGTTGCAAATTCAATATAATTTTTTTCTGCATCTAGCTCTGAAAAAATATTTCGGCTTGTAGCAGTGTGTGGGACTTGTTCTATTAGTCCATCTATACTAAACTCCAGCAGGTTGCAAATTCAAAATAATGTTTATCTGCGTCTAGCTCTGAAAAAATATTTGGGCTTCGGCTTGTAGCAGTGTGTGGAGCTTGTTCTATTAGTACATCTATACTAACCACTAGCAGGTTGCAAATTCAATAAAAAAAATTTCTGCATCTAGCGCTGAAATAATAGTTCGGCTTGTAGCAGTGTGTGGGACTTGTTCTAATATTCCATCTATACTAACTTCCAGTGGGTTGCAAATTCAAAATAATTTTTATCTGCATCTAGCTATGAAAAAATATATGGGCTTTGGCTTGTAGCAGTGTTTGGGACTTTTTTCTATTAGTCCATCTATACTATCCTCCATCAGGATGCAAATTCAATATAATTTTTTTCTGCATCTAGCTCTGAAAAAATATTTCGGCTTCTAGCAGTGTGTGGGACTTGTTCTATTAGTCCATCTATACTAACCTCCATCAGGTTGCAAATTCAATATAATTTTTTTCTGCATCCAGCTCTGAAAAAATATTTCGGCTTGTAGCAGTGTGTGGGACTTGTTCTATTAGTCAATCTATACTAACCTCCATCAGGTTGCAAATTCAATATAATTGTTTTCTTCATCTAGCTCTGAAAAAATATTTTGGCTTGTAGCAGTGTGTGGGACTTGTTCTATTAGTCCATCTACAATAACCTCCAGCAGGTTGGAAATTCAAAATAATTTTGATCTGCATCTAGCTCTGAAAAAATATTTGGGATTCGGCTTGTAGCAGTGTGTGGGACTTGTTCTATTAGTCCATCTATACTAACCTCCATCAGGTTGCAAATTCAATATATTTTTTTTCTGCATCTAGCTCTGAAAAAATATTTCGGCTTGTAGCAGTGTGTGGGACTTGTTCTATTAGTCCATCTATACTAACCTCCACCTGGTTGCAAATTCAATCTAATTTTTTTCTGCATCTAGCTCTGAAAAAATATTTCGGCTTGTAGCAGTGTGTGGGACTTGTTCTATTAGTCCATCTATACTAACCTCCAGCAGGTTGCAAATTCAAAATAATTTTTATCTGCATCTAGGTCTGAAAATATATATGGTCTTTGGCTTCTAGCAGTGTGTGGTACTTTTTTCTGTTAGTCCATATATACTAACCTCCATCAGGTTGCAAATTCAATCTAATTATTTCCTGCATCTAGCTCTCAAAAAATATTTCGGCTTGTAGCAGTGTGTGGGACTTGTTCTATTAATCCATCTATACTAACCTCCATCAGGTTGCAAATTCAAATTCATTTTTATCTGCATCTAGCTCTGGAGAAATATTTGGGCTTCTGCTTGTAGCAGTATGTGGGACTTGTTCTATTAGTCCATCTATACTAACCTCCATCAGGTTGCAAATTCAATATAATTTTTTTCTGCATCTAGCTCTGAAAAAGTATTTAGGATTGTAGCAGTGTGTGAGATTTGTTTTATTTGTCCATCTATACTAAACTCCAGCAGGTTGCAAATTCAATATAATTTTTTTCTGCATCTAGCTCTGAAAAAATATTTCGGCTTGTAGCATGATGTGGGACTTGTTCTATTAGTCCATCTATACTAACCTCTAGAAGGTTGCAAATTCAAAATAATTTTTATCTGCATCTAGCTTTGAAAAAATATTTGGGCTTTGGCTTATAGCAGTGTGTGGGATTGTTCTATTAGTCCATCTATACTAACCTCCATGAGGTTGCAAATTCAATATAATTTTTTTCTGCATCTAGCTCTGAAAAAAATATTTCGGCTTGTAGCAGTGTGTGGGACTTGTTATATTAGTCCATCTATACTATCCTCCAGCAGGTAGCAAATTCAAAATAATTTTTATCTGCATCTAGCTCTGAAAAAATATTTGGGCTTCGGCTTGTAGCAGTGTGTGGAACATGTTCTATTAGTCCATCTATACTAACCTCCAGCAGGTTGCAAATTCAATATAATTTTTTTCTGCATCTAGCTCTGAAAAAATATTTCAGCTTGTAGCAGTGTGTGGGACTTGTTCTATTAGTCCATCTATACTAACCTCCAGCAGGTTGCAAATTCGAAATAATTTTTATCTGCATCTAGCTCTGAAAAAATATTTGGGCTTCGGCTTGTAGCAGTGTGTGGGACTTGTTCTATTTGTCCATCTATACTAACCTCCATCAGGTTGCAAATTCAATATAATTTTTTTCTGCATCTAGCTCTGAAAAAATATTTCGGCTTGTAGCAGTGTGTGGGACTTTTTCTATTAGTCCATCTATACTAAACTCCAGCAGGTTGCAAATTCAAAATAATGTTTATCTGCGTCTAGCTCTGAAAAAATATTTGGGCTTCGGCTTGTAGCAGTGTGTGGAACTTGTTCTATTAGTACATCTATACTAACCACTAGCAGGTTGCAAATTCAATAAAAAAAATTTCTGCATCTAGCGCTGAAATAATAGTTCGGCTTGAAGCAGTGTGTGGGACTTGTTCTATTATTCCATCTATACTAACCTCCAGTGGGTTGCAAATTCAAAATAATTTTTATCTGCATCTAGCTATGAAAAAATATATGGGCTTTGGCTTGTAGCAGTGTTTGGGACTTTTTTCTATTAGTCCATCTATACTATCCTCCATCAGGATGCAAATTCAAAATAATTTTTTTCTGCATCTAGCTCTGAAAAAATATTTCGGCTTCTAGCAGTGTGTGGGACTTGTTCTATTAGTCCATCTATACTAACCTCCATCAGGTTGCAAATTCAATATAATTTTTTTCTGCATCCAGCTCTGAAAAAATATTTCGGCTTGTAGCAGTGTGTGGGACTTGTTCTATTAGTCAATCTATACTAACCTCCATCAGGTTGCAAATTCAATATAATTGTTTTCTTCATCTAGCTCTGAAAAAATATTTTGGCTTGTAGCAGTGTGTGGGACTTGTTCTATTAGTCCATCTATAATAACCTCCAGCAGGTTGGAAATTCAAAATAATTTTGATCTGCATCTAGCTCTGAAAAAATATTTGGGATTCGGCTTGTAGCAGTGTGTGGGACTTGTTCTATTAGTCCATCTATACTAACCTCCATCAGGTTGCAAATTCAATATATTTTTTTTCTGCATCTAGCTCTGAAAAAATATTTCGGCTTGTAGCAGTGTGTGGGACTTGTTCTATTAGTCCATCTATACTAACCTCCACCTGGTTGCAAATTCAATCTAATTTTTTTCTGCATCTAGCTCTGAAAAAATATTTCGGCTTGTAGCAGTGTGTGGGACTTGTTCTATTAGTCCATCTATACTAACCTCCAGCAGGTTGCAAATTCAAAATAATTTTTATCTGCATCTAGCTATGAAAAAATATATGGTCTTTGGCTTCTAGCAGTGTGTGGTACTTTTTTCTGTTAGTCCATATATACTAACCTCCATCAGGTTGCAAATTCAATCTAATTTTTTTCTGCATCTAGCTCTCAAAAAATATTTCGGCTTGTAGCAGTGTGTGGGACTTGTTCTATTAGTCCATCTATACTAACCTCCATCAGGTTGCAAATTCAAATTCATTTTTATCTGCATCTAGCTCTGGAAAAATATTTGGGCTTCTGCTTGTAGCAGTATGTGGGACTTGTTTTATTAGTCCATCTATACTAACCTCCATCAGGTTGCAAATTCAATATAATTTTTTTCTGCATCTAGCTCTGAAAAAATATTTCGGCTTGTAGCAGTGTGTGGAACTTGTTCTATTAGTCCATCTATACTAACGTCCATCAGGTTGCAAATTCAAAATAATTTTTATCTGCATCTAGATTTGAAAAAATATTTGGGCTTCGGCTTGTAGCAGTGTGTGGGACTTGTTCTATTATTACATCTATACTAACCACTAGCAGGTTGCAAATTCAATATCATTTTTTTCTGAATCTAGCTCTGAAAATATATTTCGGCTTGTAGCAGTGTGTGGGACTTGTTCTCTTAGTCCATCTATACTAACCTCCAGCAGGTTGCAAATTCAAAATAATTTTTATCCGCATCTAGCTCTGAAAAAATATATGGACTTCAGCTTGTTGCAGTGTGTGGGACTGTTTTCTATTAGTCCATCTATACTAACCTCCATCAGGTTGCAAATTCAATATATTTTTTTTCTGCATCTAGCGCTGAAAAAATAGTTCGGCTTGTAGCAGTGTGTGGGACTTGTTCTATTATTCCGACTATACTAACATCCAGCAGGTTGCAAATTCAAAATAATTTTTATCTGCATCTAGCTATGAAAAAAGATATGGGCTTTCGCTTGTAGCAGTGTGTGGGACTTGTTCTATTAGTCCATCTATACTATCCTCCATCAGGTTGAAAATTCAATATAATTTTTTTCAGCACCTAGCTCTGAAAAATTATTTTGGCTTGTAGCAGTGTGTGGGACTTGTTCTATTAGTCCATCTATACTAACTTCCAGCAGGTTTCAAATTCAAAATAATTTTTATCTGCATCTAGCTCTGAAAAAATATTTTTGCTTCGGCTTGTAGCAGTGTGTGGGACTTGTTCTATTAGTACATTTATACTAACCAGTAGCAGGTTGCAAATTCAATATAATTTTTTTCTGCATCTAGCTCTGAAAAAATATTTGGGCTTCGGCTTGTAGTCGGGTGTGGGACTGGTTCTATTAGTCCATCTATACTAACCTCCATCAGGTTTCAAATTCAATATAATTTTTTTCTGCATCTAGCTCTGAAAAAATATTTCGGCTTGTAGCAGTGTGTGGGACTTGTTCTATTAGTCCATCTATACTAACCTCCATCAGGTTGCAAATTCAATATAATTTTTTTCTGCATCTAGCTCTGAAAAAATATTTCGGCTTGTAGCAGTGTGTGGGACTTCTTCTATTAGTCCATCTATACTAACCTCCAGCAGGTTGCAAATTTGAATTAATTTTTATCTGCATCTAGCTCTGAAAAAATATTTGGGCTTTGACTTGTAGCAGTGTGTGGGACTTGTTCTATTAGTCCATCTATACTAACCACCATCAGGTTGAAAATTCAATATAATTTTCTTCAGCATCTAGCTCTGAAAAATTATTTCGGCTTGTAGCAGTGTGTGAGACTTGTTCTATTAGTCCATCTATACTAACTTCCAGCAGGTTGCAAATTCAAAATAATTTTTATCTGCATCTAGCTCTGAAAAAATATTTGGGCTTCGGCTTGTAGCAGTGTGTGGGACTTGTTCTATTAGTACATTTATACTAACCAGTAGCAGGTTGCAAATTCAATATAATTTTTTTCTGCATCTAGCTCTGAAAAAAATATTTGGGCTACGGCTTGTAGCAGTGTGTGGGACTTGTTCTATTAGTCCATCTATACTAACCTCCATCAGGTTGCAAATTCAATATATTTTTTTTCTGCATCTACCTCTGAAAAAATATTTCAGCTTGTAGCAGTGTGTGGGAATTTTTCTATTCGTCCATATATACTAACCTCCACCTGGTTGCAAATTCAATCTAATTTTTTTCTGCATCTAGCTCTGAAAAAATATTTTGGCTTGTAGCAGTGTGTGGGACTTGTTCTATTAGTCCATCTATACTAACCTCCAGCAGGTTGCAAATTCAAAATAATTTTTATCTGCATCTAGGTCTGAAAAAATATATGGGCTTTGGCTTGTAGCAGTGGGTGGTACTTTTTTCTGTTAGTCCATCTATACTAACCTCCATCAGGTTGCAAATTCAATATAATTTTTTTCTGCATCTAGCTCTGAAAAAATATTTCGGCTTGTAGCAGTGTGTGGGACTTGTTCTATTAGTCCATCTATACTAACCTCCATCAGGTTGCAAATTCAAATTAATTTTTATCTGCATCTAGCTCTGGAAAAATATTTGGGCTTCTGCTTGTAGCAGTATGTGGGACTTGTTCTATTAGTCCATCTATACTAACCTCCATCAGGTTGCAAATTCAATATAATTTTTTTCTGCATCTAGCTCTGAAAAAATATTTCGGCTTGTAGCAGTGTGTGGAACTTGTTCTATTAGTCCATCTATACTAACCTCCATCAGGTTGCAAATTCAAAATAATTTTTATCTGCATCTAGATTTGAAAAAATATTTGGGCTTCGGCTTGTAGCAGTGTGTGGAACTTGTTCTGTTATTACATATATACTAACCACTAGCAGGTTGCAATTTCAATATCATTTTTTTCTGCATCTAGCTCTGAGAAAATATTTTGGCTTGAAGCAGTGTGTGGGACTTGTTCTATTAGTCCATCTATACTAACCTCCAGCAGGTTGCTAATTCAAAATAATTTTTATCTGCATCTAGCTCTGAAAAAATATATGGACTTTGGCTTGTTGCAGTGTGTGGGACTGTTTTCTATTAGTCCGTCTATACTAACCTCCATCAGGTTGCAAATTCAAAATAATTTTTTTCTGCATCTAGCTCTGAAAAAATATTTTGGCTTGTAGCAGTGTGTGGGACTTGTTCTATCAGTCCATCTATACTAACCTCCAGCAGGTTGCAAATTCAAAATAATTTTTATCTGCATCTAGCTCTGAAAAAATATTTGGGCTTCGGCTTGTAGCAGTGTGTGGGACTTGTTGTATTAGTACATTTATACTAACCAGTAGCAGGTTGCAAATTCAATATAATTTTTTTCTGCATCTAGCTCTGAAAAAATATTTCGGCTTCTAGCAGTGTGTTGGACTTGTTCTATTAGTCCATCTATACTAACCTCCATCAGGTTGCAAATTCAATATAATTTTTTTCTGCATCTAGCTCTGAAAAAATATTTGGGCTTCGGCTTGTAGTCGGGTGTGGGACTAGTTCTATTAGTCCATCTATACTAACCTCCATCAGGTTTCAAATTCAATATAATTTTTTTCTGCATCTAGCTCTGAAAAAATATTTCGGCTTGTAGCAGTGTGTGGGACTTGTTCTATTAGTCCATCTATACTAACCTCCATCAGGTTGCAAATTCAATATAATTTTTTTCTGCATCTAGCTCTGAAAAAATATTTCGGCTTGTAGCAGTGTGTGGGACTTCTTCTATTAGTCCATCTATACTAACCTCCAGCAGGTTGCAAATTTAAATTAATTTTTATCTGCATCTAGCTCTGAAAAAATATTTGGGCTTTGACTTGTAGCAGTGTGTGGGACTTGTTCTATTAGTCCATCTATACTAACCACCATCAGGTTGAAAATTCAATATAATTTTCTTCAGCATCTAGCTCTGAAAAATTATTTCGGCTTGTAGCAGTGTGTGAGACTTGTTCTATTAGTCCATCTATACTAACTTCCAGCAGGTTGCAAATTCAAAATAATTTTTATCTGCATCTAGCTCTGAAAAAATATTTGGGCTTCGGCTTGTAGCAGTGTGTGGGACTTGTTCTATTAGTACATTTATACTAACCAGTAGCAGGTTGCAAATTCAATATAATTTTTTTCTGCATCTAGCTCTGAAAAAAATATTTGGGCTACGGCTTGTAGCAGTGTGTGGGACTTGTTCTATTAGTCCATCTATACTAACCTCCATCAGGTTGCAAATTCAATATATTTTTTTTCTGCATCTACCTCTGAAAAAATATTTCAGCTTGTAGCAGTGTGTGGGAATTTTTCTATTCGTCCATATATACTAACCTCCACCTGGTTGCAAATTCAATCTAATTTTTTTCTGCATCTAGCTCTGAAAAAATATTTTGGCTTGTAGCAGTGTGTGGGACTTGTTCTATTAGTCCATCTATACTAACCTCCAGCAGGTTGCAAATTCAAAATAATTTTTATCTGCATCTAGGTCTGAAAAAATATATGGGCTTTGGCTTGTAGCAGTGTGTGGTACTTTTTTCTGTTAGTCCATCTATACTAACCTCCATCAGGTTGCAAATTCAATATAATTTTTTTCTGCATCTAGCTCTGAAAAAATATTTCGGCTTGTAGCAGTGTGTGGGACTTGTTCTATTAGTCCATCTATACTAACCTCCATCAGGTTGCAAATTCAAATTAATTTTTATCTGCATCTAGCTCTGGAAAAATATTTGGGCTTCTGCTTGTAGCAGTATGTGGGACTTGTTCTATTAGTCCATCTATACTAACCTCCATCAGGTTGCAAATTCAATATAATTTTTTTCGGCATCTAGCTCTGAAAAAATATTTCGGCTTGTAGCAGTGTGTGGAACTTGTTCTATTAGTCCATCTATACTAACCTCCATCAGGTTGCAAATTCAAAATAATTTTTATCTGCATCTAGATTTGAAAAAATATTTGGGCTTCGGCTTGTAGCAGTGTGTGGAACTTGTTCTATTATTACATATATACTAACCACTAGCAGGTTGCAATTTCAATATCATTTTTTTCTGCATCTAGCTCTGAGAAAATATTTTGGCTTGAAGCAGTGTGTGGGACTTGTTCTATTAGTCCATCTATACTAACCTCCAGCAGGTTGCTAATTCAAAATAATTTTTATCTGCATCTAGCTCTGAAAAAATATATGGACTTTGGCTTGTTGCAGTGTGTGGGACTGTTTTCTATTAGTCCGTCTATACTAACCTCCATCAGGTTGCAAATTCAAAATAATTTTTTTCTGCATCTAGCTCTGAAAAAATATTTTGGCTTGTAGCAGTGTATGGGACTTGTTCTATCAGTCCATCTATACTAACCTCCAGCAGGTTGCAAATTCAAAATAATTTTTATCTGCATCTAGCTCTGAAAAAATATTTGGGCTTCGGCTTGTAGCAGTGTGTGGGACTTGTTGTATTAGTACATTTATACTAACCAGTAGCAGGTTGCAAATTCAATATAATTTTTTTCTGCATCTAGCTCTGAAAAAATATTTCGGCTTCTAGCAGTGTGTTGGACTTGTTCTATTAGTCCATCTATACTAACCTCCATCAGGTTGCAAATTCAATATAATTTTTTTCTGCATCTAGCTCTGAAAAAATATTTGGGCTTCGGCTTGTAGTCGGGTGTGGGACTAGTTCTATTAGTCCATCTATACTAACCTCCATCAGGTTTCAAATTCAATATAATTTTTTTCTGCATCTAGCTCTGAAAAAATATTTCGGCTTGTAGCAGTGTGTGGGACTTGTTCTATTAGTCCATCTATACTAACCTCCATCAGGTTGCAAATTCAATATAATTTTTTTCTGCATCTAGCTCTGAAAAAATATTTCGGCTTGTAGCAGTGTGTGGGACTTCTTCTATTAGTCCATCTATACTAACCTCCAGCAGGTTGCAAATTTAAATTAATTTTTATCTGCATCTAGCTCTGAAAAAATATTTGGGCTTTGACTTGTAGCAGTGTGTGGGACTTGTTCTATTAGTCCATCTATACTAACCACCATCAGGTTGAAAATTCAATATAATTTTCTTCAGCATCTAGCTCTGAAAAATTATTTCGGCTTGTAGCAGTGTGTGAGACTTGTTCTATTAGTCCATCTATACTAACTTCCAGCAGGTTGCAAATTCAAAATAATTTTTATCTGCATCTAGCTCTGAAAAAATATTTGGGCTTCGGCTTGTAGCAGTGTGTGGGACTTGTTCTATTAGTACATTTATACTAACCAGTAGCAGGTTGCAAATTCAATATAATTTTTTTCTGCATCTAGCTCTGAAAAAAATATTTGGGCTACGGCTTGTAGCAGTGTGTGGGACTTGTTCTATTAGTCCATCTATACTAACCTCCATCAGGTTGCAAATTCAATATATTTTTTTTCTGCATCTACCTCTGAAAAAATATTTCAGCTTGTAGCAGTGTGTGGGAATTTTTCTATTCGTCCATATATACTAACCTCCACCTGGTTGCAAATTCAATCTAATTTTTTTCTGCATCTAGCTCTGAAAAAATATTTTGGCTTGTAGCAGTGTGTGGGACTTGTTCTATTAGTCCATCTATACTAACCTCCAGCAGGTTGCAAATTCAAAATAATTTTTATCTGCATCTAGGTCTGAAAAAATATATGGGCTTTGGCTTGTAGCAGTGTGTGGTACTTTTTTCTGTTAGTCCATCTATACTAACCTCCATCAGGTTGCAAATTCAATATAATTTTTTTCTGCATCTAGCTCTGAAAAAATATTTCGGCTTGTAGCAGTGTGTGGGACTTGTTCTATTAGTCCATCTATACTAACCTCCATCAGGTTGCAAATTCAAATTAATTTTTATCTGCATCTAGCTCTGGAAAAATATTTGGGCTTCTGCTTGTAGCAGTATGTGGGACTTGTTCTATTAGTCCATCTATACTAACCTCCATCAGGTTGCAAATTCAATATAATTTTTTTCTGCATCTAGCTCTGAAAAAATATTTCGGCTTGTAGCAGTGTGTGGAACTTGTTCTATTAGTCCATCTATACTAACCTCCATCAGGTTGCAAATTCAAAATAATTTTTATCTGCATCTAGATTTGAAAAAATATTTGGGCTTCGGCTTGTAGCAGTGTGTGGAACTTGTTCTATTATTACATATATACTAACCACTAGCAGGTTGCAATTTCAATATCATTTTTTTCTGCATCTAGCTCTGAGAAAATATTTTGGCTTGAAGCAGTGTGTGGGACTTGTTCTATTAGTCCATCTATACTAACCTCCAGCAGGTTGCTAATTCAAAATAATTTTTATCTGCATCTAGCTCTGAAAAAATATATGGACTTTGGCTTGTTGCAGTGTGTGGGACTGTTTTCTATTAGTCCGTCTATACTAACCTCCATCAGGTTGCAAATTCAAAATAATTTTTTTCTGCATCTAGCTCTGAAAAAATATTTTGGCTTGTAGCAGTGTGTGGGACTTGTTCTATCAGTCCATCTATACTAACCTCCAGCAGGTTGCAAATTCAAAATAATTTTTATCTGCATCTAGCTCTGAAAAAATATTTGGGCTTCGGCTTGTAGCAGTGTGTGGGACTTGTTGTATTAGTACATTTATACTAACCAGTAGCAGGTTGCAAATTCAATATAATTTTTTTCTGCATCTAGCTCTGAAAAAATATTTCGGCTTCTAGCAGTGTGTTGGACTTGTTCTATTAGTCCATCTATACTAACCTCCATCAGGTTGCAAATTCAATATAATTTTTTTCTGCATCTAGCTCTGAAAAAATATTTCGGCTTGTAGCAGTGTGTGGGACTTGTTCTATTAGTCCATCTATACTAACCTCCAGCAGGTTGCAAATTCAAAATAATTTTTATCTGCATCTAGCTCTGAAAAAATATATGGACTTTGGCTTGTTGCAGTGTGTCGGACTGTTTTCTATTAGTCCATCTATACTAACCTCCATCAGGTTGCAAATTCAAAATAATTTTTTTCTGCATCTAGCTCTGAAAAAATATTTTGGCTTGTAGCAGTGTGTGGGACTTGTTCTATTAGTCCATCTATACTAACCTCCAGCAGGTTGCAAATTCAAAATAATTTTTATCTGCATCTAGCTCTGAAAAAATATTTGGGCTTCGGCTTGTAGCAGTGTGTGGGACTTGTTCTATTAGTACATTTATACTAACCAGTAGCAGGTTGCAATTTCAATATAATTTTTTTCTGCATCTAGCTCTGAAAAAATATTTCGGCTTGTAGCAGTGTGTGGAACTTTTTCTATTAGTCCATCTATACTAACCTCCACCAGGTTGCAAATTCAATCTAATTTTTTTCTGCATCTAGCTCTGAAAAAATATTTCGGCTTGTAGCAGTGTGTGGGACTTTTTCAATTTGTACATCTATACTAACCACTAGCAGATTGCAAATTCAGTATAATTTTGGCTTGTTGCAGTGTGTCGGACTGTTTTCTATTAGTCCATCTATACTAACCTCCATCAGGTTGCAAATTTAAAATAATTTTTTTCTGCATCTAGCTCTGAAAAAATATTTTGGCTTGTAGCAGTGTGTGGGATTTGTTCTATTAGTCCATCTATACTAACCTCCAGCAGGTTGCAAATTCAAAATAATTTTTATCTGCATCTAGCTCTGAAAAAATATTTGGGCTTCGGCTTGTAGCAGTGTGTGGGACTTGTTCTATTAGTACATTTATACTAACCAGTAGCAGGTTGCAATTTCAATATAATTTTTTTCTGCATCTAGCTCTGAAAAAATATTTCGGCTTGTAGCAGTGTGTGGAACTTTTTCTATTAGTCCATCTATACTAACCTCCACCAGGTTGCAAATTCAATCTAATTTTTTTCTGCATCTAGCTCTGAAAAAATATTTCGGCTTGTAGCAGTGTGTGGGACTTTTTCAATTTGTACATCTATACTAACCACTAGCAGATTGCAAATTCAGTATAATTTTTTTCTGCATCTAGCTCTGAAAAAGTATTTAGGCTTGTAGCAGTGTGTGAGATTTGTTCTATTTGTCCATCTATACTAATCTCCAGCAGGTTGCAAATTCAATAAATTTTTTTTCTGCATCTAGCGCTGAAAAAATAGTTCGGCTTGTAGCAGTGTGTGGGACATGTTCTATTATTCCATCTATACTAACCTCCAGCAGGTTGCAAATTCAAAATAATTTTTATCTGCATCTAGCTATGAAAAAATATATGGGCTTTGGCTTGTAGCAGTGTTTGGGACTTTTTTCTATTAGTCCATCTATACTAACCTCCATCAGGTTGCAAATTCAATATAATTGTTTTCTTCATCTAGCTCTGAAAAAATATTTCGGCTTGTAGCAGTGTGTGGGACTTGTTCTATTAGTCCATCTATACTAACATCCAGCAGGTTGCAAATTTAAATTAGTTTTTATCTGCCTCTAGCTCTTAAAAAATATTTTGGCTTTGGCTTGTAGCAGTGTGTGGGACTTTTTCTATTAGTCCATCTATACTAACCACCATCAGGTTGAAAATTCAATATAATTTTTTTCAGCATCTAGCTCTGAAAAAATATTTCGGCTTGTAGCAGTGTGTGGGACTTGTTCTATTAGTCCATCTATACTAACCTCCATCAGGTTGCAAATTCAAAATAATTTTTATCTGCATCTAGCTTTGAAAAAATATTTCGGCTTGTAGCAGTGTGTGGGACTTGTTCTATTAGTCCATCTATAATAACCTCCAGCAGGTTGCAAATTCAAAATAACTTTTATCTGCATCTAGCTCTGAAAAAATATTTGGGATTCGGCTTGTAGCAGTGTGTGGGACTTGTTCTATTAGTCCATCTATTCTAACCTCCATCAGGTTGCAAATTCAATATATTTTTTTTCTGCATCTAGCTCTGAAAAAATAATTCGGCTTGTAGCAGTGTGTGGGAATTTTTCTATTCATCCATATAAACTAATCTCCACCAGGTTGCAAATTCAATCTAATTTTTTTCTGCATCTAGCTCTGAAAAAATATTTTGGCTTGTAGCAGTGTGTGGGACTTGTTCTATTAGTCCATCTATACTAACCTCCAGCAGGTTGCAAATTCAAAATAATTTTTATCTGCATCTAGGTCTGAAAAAATATATGGGCTTTGGCTTGTAGCAGTGTGTGGTACTTTTTTCTGTTAGTCCATCTATACTAACCTCCATCAGGTTGCAAATTCAATATAATTTTTTTCTGCATCTAGCTCTGAAAAAATATTTCGGCTTGTAGCAGTGTGTGGGACTTGTTCTATTAGTCCATCTATACTAACCTCCAGCAGGTTGCAAATTTAAATTAGTTTTTATCTGCATCTAGCTCTGAAAAAATATTTTGGCTTTGGCTTGTAGCAGTGTGTGGGACTTGTTCTATTAGTCCATCTATACTAACCACCATCAGGTTGAAAATTCAATATAATTTTTTTCAGCATCTAGCTCTGAAAAAATATTTCGGCTTGTAGCAGTGCGTGGGACTTGTTCTATTAGTCCATCTATACTAACCTCCAGCAGGTTGCAAATTCAAAATAATTTTTTTCTGCATCTAGCTCTGAAAAAATATTTGGGCTTCGGCTTGTAGCAGTGTGTGGGCCTTGTTCTATTAGTACATTTATACTAACCAGTAGCAGGTTGCAAATTCAATATAATTTTTTTCTGCATCTAGCTCTGAAAAAATATTTGGGCTTCGGCTTGTAGTAGGGTGTGGGACTTGTTCTATTAGTCCATCTATACTAACCTCCATCAGGTTGCAAATTCAATATAATTTTTTTCTGCATCTAGCTCTGAAAAAATATTTCGGCTTGTAGAAGTGTGTGGGACTTGTTCCATTAGTCCATCTATACTAACCTCCATCAGGTTGCAAATTCAATATAATTTTTTTCTGCATCTAGCTCTGAAAAAATATTTCAGCTTGTAGCAGTATGTGGGACTTGTTCTATGAGTCCATCTATAATAACCTCCAGCAGGTTGCAAATTCAAAATAATTTTTATCTGCATCTAGCTCTGTAAAAATATTTGGGATTCAGCTTGTAGCAGTATGTGGGACTTGTTCTATTAGTCCATCTATACTAACCTCCGTCAGGTTGCAAATTCAATATATTTTTTTTCTGCATCTAGCTCAGAAAAAATAATTCGGCTTGTAGCAGTGTGTGGAAATTTTTCTATTAGTCCATCTATACTAACCTCCACCAGGTAGCAAATTCAATCTCATTTTTTTCTGCATCTAGCTCTTAAAGAATATTTCGGCTTGTAGCATAGTGTGGGACTTGTTCTATTAGTCCATCTATACTAACCTCCACCTGGTTGCAAATTCAATCTAATTTTTTTCTGCATCTAGCTCTGAAAAAATATTTTGGCTTGTAGCAGTGTGTGGGACTTGTTCTATTAGTCCATCTATACTAACCTCCATCAGGTTGCAAATTCAAAATAATTTTTATCTGCATCTAGGTCTGAAAAAATATATGGGCTTTGGCTTGTAGCAGTGTGTGGCACTTTTTTCTGTTAGTCCATCTATACTAACCTCCATCAGATTGCAAATTCATTATAATTTTTTACTGCATCTAGCTCTGAAAAAATATTTCGGCTTGTAGCAGTGTGTGGGACTTGTTCTATTAGTCCATCTATACTAACCTCGATCAGGTTGCAAATTCAAATTAATTTTTATCTGCATCTAGCTCTGGAAAAATATTTGGGCTTCTGCTTATAGCAGTATGTGGGACTTGTTCTATTAGTCCATCTATACTAACCTCCATCAGTTTGCAAATTCAATATAATTTTTTTCTGCAACTAGCTCTGAAAAAGTATTTCGGCTTGTAGCAGTGTGTGGAACTTGTTCTATTAGTCCATCTATACTAACCACTAGCAGGTCGCAAATTCAATATCATTTTTTTCTGCATCTAGCTCTGAAAAAATATTTCGGCTTGTAGCAGTGTGTGGGACTTGTTCTATTAGTCCATCTATACTAACCTCCAGCAGGTTGCAAATTCAAAATAATTTTTATCTGCATCTAGCTCCTAAAAAATATATGGACTTTGGCTTGTTGCAGTGTGTGGGACTGTTTTCTATTAGTCGATCTATACTAACCTCCATCAGGTTGCAAATTCAATATAATGTTTTTCTGCATCTAGCTCTGAAAAAAATATTTCGGCTTGTAGCAGTGTGTGGGACTTGTTCTATTAGTCTATCTATACTAACCTCCATCAGGTTGCAAATTCAATATAATTTTTTTCTGCATCTAGCTCTGAAAAAATATTTGGGCTTCGGCTTGTAGCAGTATGTGGTACTTGTTCTATTAGTCCATCTATACTAACCTACATCAGGTTGCAAATTCAATATAATTTTTTTCTGCATCTAGCTCTGAAAAAATATTTCGGCTTGTAGCAGTGTGTGGAACTTTTTCTATTAGTCCATCTATACTAACTTCCACCAGGTTGCAAATTCAATCTAATTTTTTTCTGCATCTAGCTCTGAAAAAATATTTCGGCTTGTAGCAGTGTGTGGGACTTGTACTATTAGTCCATCTATACTGACCTCCACCTGGTTGCAAATTCAATCTAATTTTTTTCTGCATCTAGCTCTGAAAAAATATTTCGGCTTGTAGCAGTGTGTGGGACTTGTTTTATTAGTCCATCTATACTAACCTCCAGCAGGTTGCAAATTCAAAATAATTTTTATCTGCATCTAGGTCTGAAAAAATATATGTGCTTTGGCTTGTAGCAGTGTGTGGTACTTTTTTCTGTTAGTCCATCTATACTAACCTCCATCAGGTTGCAAATTCAATATAATTTTTTTCTGCATCTAGCTCTGAAAAAATATTTCGGCTTGTAGCAGTGTGTGGGACTTGGTCTATTAGTCCATCTATACTAACCTCTATCAGGTTGCAAATTCAATATAATTGTTTCATCTTCTAGCTCTGAAAAAATATTTGGGCTTTGGCTTGTAGCAGTGTGTGGGACTTGTTCTATTAGTCCATCTATACTAAACACCATCAGGTTGAAAATTCAATGTAATTTTTTTCAGCATCTAGCTCTGAAAAAATATTTCGGCTTGTAGCAGTGTGTGGGACTTGTTCTATTAGTCCATCTATACTAACCTCCAGCAGGTTGAAAATTCAAAATAATTTTTATCTGCATCTAGCTCTGAAAAAATATTTGGCCTTCGGCTTGTAGCAGTATGTTGTACTTGTTCTATTAGTACATTTATACTAACCAGTAGCAGGTTGCAAATTCAATATAATTTTTTCTGCATCTAGCTCTGAAAAAAATTTGGGCTTTGGATTGTAGTAGGGTGTGGGACTTGTTCTATTAGTCCATCTATAATAACCTCCAGCAGGTTGCAAATTCAAAATAATTTTTATCTGCATCTAGCTCTGAAAAATTATTTGGGCTTCGGCTTGTAGCAGTGTGTGGGACTTGTTCTATTAGTCCATCTATACCAACTTCCATCAGGTTGCAAATTCAATATATTTTTTTTCTGCATCTAGCTCTTAAAAAATATTTCGGCTTGTAGCAGAGTATGGGACTTGTTCTATTAGTCCATCTATACTAACCTCCACGTGGTTGCAAATTCAATCTAATTTTTTTCTGCATCTAGCTCTGAAAAAATATTTTGGCTTGTAGCAGTGTGTGGGACTTGTTCTATTAGTCCATCTATACTAACCTCGATCAGGTTGCAAATTCAAAATAATTTTTATCTGCATCTAGGTCTGAAAAAATATATGGGCTTTGGTTTGTAGCAGTGTGTGGTACTTTTTTCTGTTAGTCCATCTATACTAACCTCCATCAGGTTGCAAATTCAATATAATTTTTTTCTGCATCTAGCTCTGAAAAAATATTTTGGCTTGTAGCAGTGTGTGGGACTTGTTCTATTAGTCCATCTTTACTAACCTCCAGCAGGTTGCAAATTCAAAATAATTTTTATCTGCATCTAGCTATGAAAAAATATATGGGCTTTGGCTTGTAGCAGTGTTTGGGACTTTTTTCTATTAGTCCATCTATACTAACCTCCATCAGGTTGCAAATTCAATATAATTTTTTTCTGCATCTAGCTCTGAAAAAATATTTCGGCTTGTAGCAGTGTGTGGGACTTGTTCTATTAGTCCATCTATACTAACCTCCATCAGGTTGCAAATTCAATATAATTTTTTTCTGCATCTAGCTCTGAAAAAATATTTTGGCTTGTAGCAGTGTGTGAGACTTATTCTCTTAGTCCATCTATACTAACCTCCATCAGGTAGCAAATTCAATATAATTGTTTTCTTCATCTAGCTCTGAAAAAATATTTTGGCTTGTAGCAGTGTGGGAGACTTGTTCTATTATTCCATCAATACTAACCTCCAGCAGGTTGCAGATTTAAATTAATTTTTATTTGCATCTAGCTCTGAAAAAATATTTGGGCTTTGGCTTGTAGCAGTGTGTGGGACTTGTTCTATTAGTCCATCTATACTAACCACCATCAGGTTGAAAATTCAATATAATTTTTTTCTGCATCTAGCTCTGAAAAAATATTTCGGCTTGTAGCAGTGTGTGGGACTTGTTCTATTAGTCCATCTATACTAACCTCCAGCAGGTTGAAAATTCAAAATAATTTTTATCTGCATCTAGCTCTGAAAAAATATTTGGGCTTCGGCTTGTAGCAGTGTGTGGGACTTGTTCTATTAGTACATTTATACTAACCAGTAGCAGGTTGCAAATTCAATATAATTTTTTCTGCATCTAGCTCTGAAAAAATATTTGGGCTTCGGCTTGTAGTAGGGTGTTGGACTTGTTCTATTAGTCCATCTATAATAACCTCCAGCAGGTTGCAAATTCAAAATAATTTTTATCTGCATCTAGCTCTGAAAAAATATTTGGGCTTCGGCTTGTAGCAGTGTGTGGGACTTGTTCTATTAGTCCATCTATACTAACCTCCATCAGGTTGAAAATTCAATATATTTTTTTTCTGCATCTAGCTCTGAAAAAATATTTCGGCTTGTAGCAGTGTGTGGGACTTTTTCTATTAGTCCATCTATACTAACCTCCACCAGGTTGCAATTTTAATCTAATTTTTTTCTGCATCTAGCTCTTAAAAAATATTTCGGCTTGTAGCAGAGTGTGGGACTTGTTCTATTAGTCCATCTATACTAACCTCCACCTGGTTGCAAATTCAATCTAATTTTTTTCTGCATCTAGCTCTGAAAAAATGTTTTGGCTTGTAGCAGTGTGTGAGACTTGTTCTATTAGTCCATCTATACTAACCTCCAGCAGGTTGCAAATTCAAAATAATTTTTATCTGCATCTAGATCTGAAAAAATATATGGGCTTTGGCTTGTAGCAGTGTGTGGGACTGTTTTCTATTAGTCGATCTATACTAACCTCCATCAGGTTGCAAATTCAATATAATGTTTTTCTGCATCTAGCTCTGAAAAAAATATTTTGGCTTGTAGCAGTGTGTGGGACTTGTTCTATTAGTCTATCTATACTAACCTCCATCAGGTTGCAAATTCAAATTAATTTTTATCTGCATCTAGCTCTGAAAAAATATTTCGGCTTGTAGCATTGTGTGGAACTTTTTCTATTAGTCCATCTATACTAACCTCCACCAGGTTGCAAATTCAATCAAATTTTTTTCTGCATCTAGCTCTTAAAAAATATTTCGGCTTGTAGCAGTGTGTGGGACTTGTTCTATTAGTCCATCTATACTGACCTCCACCTTGTTGCAAAGTCAATCTAATTTTTTTCTGCATCTAGCTCTGAAAAAATATTTTGGCTTGGAGCAGTGTGTGGGACTTGTTCTATTAGTCCATCTATACTAACCTCCAGCAGGTTGCAAATTCAAAATAATGTTTATCTGCATCTAGCTCTGAAAAATATTTGGGCTTCGGCTTGTAGCAGTGTGTGGGACTTGTTCAATTTGTACATCTATACTAACCACTAGCAGGTTGCAAATTCAATATAATTTTTTTCTGCATCTAGCTCTGAAAAAGTATTTAGGCTTGTAGCAGTGTGTGAAATTTGTTCTATTTGTCCATCTATACTAACCTCCAGCAGGTTGCAAATTCAATATAATTTTTTTCTGCATCTAGCTCTGAAAAAATATTTCGGCTTGTAGCAGTGTGTGGAACTTGTTCTATTAGTCCATCTGTACTAACCTCCATCAGGATGCAAATTCAATATAATTTTTTTCTGCATCTAGCTCTGAAAAAATATTTCGGCTTGTAACAGTGTGTGGGACTTGTTCTATTAGTCCATCTATACTAACCTCCATCAGGTTGCAAATTCAATATAATTTTTTTCTTCATCTGGCTCTGAAAAAATATTTCGGCTTGTAGCAGTGTGTGGGACTAGTTCTATTAGTCCATTTATACTAACCTCCAGCAGGTTGCAAATTTAAATTAATTTTTATCTGCATCTAGCTCTGAAAAAATATTTGGGCTACGGCTTGTAGCAGTGTGTGGGACTTGTTCTATTAGTCCATATATACTAACCTCCTTCAGGTTGAAAATTCAATATAATTTTTCTGCATCTAGCTCTGAAAAAATATTTGGGCTTCCGCTTGTAGCAGTGTGTGGGACTTGTTCTATTAGTACCTTTATACTAACCACTAGCAGGTTGCAAATTCAATATAATTTTTTTCTGCATCTAGCTCTGAAAAAATATTTGGGCTTCGGCTTGTAGTAGTGTGTGGGACTTGTTCTATTAGTCCATCTATACTAACCTCCATCAGGTTGCAAATTCAATATAATTTTTTTCTGCATCTAGCTCTGAAAAAATAATTGGGCTTCGGCTTGTAGCAGTGTGTGGGACTTGTTCTATTAGTCCATCTATACTAACCTCCATCAGGTTGAAAATTCAATATATTTTTTTCTGCATCTAGCTCTGAAAAAATATTTCGGCTTGTAGCAGTGTGTGGGACTTTTTCTATTAGTCCATCTATACTAACCTCCACCAGGTTGCAAATTTAATCTAATTTTTTTCTGCATCTAGCTCTTAAAAAATATTTCGGCTTGTAGCAGAGTGTGGGACTTGTTCTATTAGTCCATCTATACTAACCTCCACCTGGTTGCAAATTCAATCTAATTTTTTTCTGCATCTAGCTCTGAAAAAATGTTTTGGCTTGTAGCAGTGTGTGAGACTTGTTCTATTAGTCCATCTATACTAACCTCCAGCAGGTTGCAAATTCAAAATAATTTTTATCTGCATCTAGATCTGAAAAAATATATGGGCTTTGGCTTGTAGCAGTGTGTGGTACTTTTTTCTGTTAGTCCATCTATACTAACCTCCATCAGGTTGCAAATTCAATATAATTTTTTTCTGCATCTAGCTCTGAAAAAATATTTCGGCTTGTAGCAGTGTGTGGGACTTGTTCTATTAGTCCATCTATACTAACCTCCATCAGGTTGCAAATTCAAATTAATTTTTATCTGCATCTAGCTCTGAAAAAATATTTCGGCTTGTAGCATTGTGTGGAACTTTTTCTATTAGTCCATCTATACTAACCTCCACCAGGTTGCAAATTCAATCAAATTTTTTTCTGCATCTAGCTCTTAAAAAATATTTCGGCTTGTAGCAGTGTGTGGGACTTGTTCTATTAGTCCATCTATACTGACCTCCACCTTGTTGCAAAGTCAATCTAATTTTTTTCTGCATCTAGCTCTGAAAAAATATTTTGGCTTGGAGCAGTGTGTGGGACTTGTTCTATTAGTCCATCTATACTAACCTCCAGCAGGTTGCAAATTCAAAATAATGTTTATCTGCGTCTAGCTCTGAAAAAATATTTGGGCTTCGGCTTGTAGCAGTGTGTGGGACTTGTTCTATTAGTACATCTATACTAACCACTAGCAGGTTGCAAAGTCAATATAATTTTTTCTGCATCTAGCGCTGAAAAAATAGTTCGGCTTGTAGCAGTGTGTGGGACTTGTTCTATTAGTCCATCTATACTAACCTCCAGCAGGTTGCAAATTCAAAATAATGTTTATCTGCATCTAGCTCTGAAAAATATTTGGGCTTCGGCTTGTAGCAGTGTGTGGGACTTGTTCAATTTGTACATCTATACTAACCACTAGCAGGTTGCAAATTCAATATAATTTTTTTCTGCATCTAGCTCTGAAAAAGTATTTAGCCTTGTAGCAGTGTGTGAAATTTGTTCTATTTGTCCATCTATACTAACCTCCAGCAGGTTGCAAATTCAATATAATTTTTTTCTGCATCTAGCTCTGAAAAAATATTTCGGCTTGTAGCAGTGTGTGGAACTTGTTCTATTAGTCCATCTGTACTAACCTCCATCAGGATGCAAATTCAATATAATTTTTTTCTGCATCTAGCTCTGAAAAAATATTTCAGCTTGTAACAGTGTGGTGGACTTGTTCTATTAGTCCATCTATACTAACCTCCATCAGGTTGCAAATTCAATATAATTTTTTTCTTCATCTGGCTCTGAAAAAATATTTCGGCTTGTAGCAGTGTGTGGGACTAGTTCTATTAGTCCATTTATACTAACCTCCAGCAGGTTGCAAATTTAAATTAATTTTTATCTGCATATAGCTCTGAAAAAATATTTGGGCTACGGCTTGTAGCAGTGTGTGGGACTTGTTCTATTAGTCCATATATACTAACCTCCTTCAGGTTGAAAATTCAATATAATTTTTTTCTGCATCTAGCTCTGAAAAAATATTTGGGCTTCCGCTTGTAGCAGTGTGTGGGACTTGTTCTATTAGTACCTTTATACTAACCAGTAGCAGGTTGCAAATTCAATATAATTTTTTTCTGCATCTAGCTCTGAAAATATATTTGGGCTTCGGCTTGTAGTAGTGTGTGGGACTTGTTCTATTAGTCCATCTATACTAACCTCCATCAGGTTGCAAATTCAATATAATTTTTTTCTGCATCTAGCTCTGAAAAAATATTTCGGCTTCTAGCAGGGTGTGGGACTTGTTCTATTAGTCGATCTATTATAACCTCCAGCAGGTTGCAAATTCAAAATAATTTTTATCTGCATCTAGCTCTGAAAAAATATTTGGGCTTCGGCTTGTAGCAGTGTGTGGGACTTGCTCTATTAGTCCATCTATACTAACTTAAATCAGGTTATGAATTCAATATATTTTTTTTCTGCATCTAGCTCTGAAAAAATATTTTGGCTTGTAGCAGTGTATGGGACTTGTTCTATTAGTCCATCTATACTAACCTCCACCAGGTTGCAAATTCAATCTAAATTTTTTCTGCATCTAGTTCTTAAAAATTTTTTCGGCTTGTAGCAGAGTGTGGGACTTGTTCTATTAGTCCATCTATTCTAACCTCCACCTGGTTGCAAATTCAATCTAATTTTTTTCTGCATCTAGCTCTGAAAAAATATTTCGGCTTGTAGCAGTGTGTGGGACTTGTTCTATTAGTCCATCTATACTAATCTCCAGCAGGTTGCAAATTCAAAATAATTTTTATCTGCATCTAGGTCTGAAAAAATATATGGGCTTTGGCTTGTAGCAGTGTGTGGTACATTTTTCTATTAGTCCATCTATACTAACCTCCATCAGGTTGCAAATTCAATATAATTTTTTTCTGCATCTAGCTCTGCAAAAAATATTTCGGCTTGTAGCAGTGTGTGGGACTTGTTCTATTAGTCCATCTATACTAACCTCCATCAGGTTGCAAATTCAAATTAATTTTTATCTGCATCTAGCTCTGAAAAAATATTTGGGCTTCTGCTGGTAGCAGTATGTGGGACTTGTTCTATTAGTCCATCTATACTAACCTCCATCAGGTTGCAAATTCAATATATTTTTTTTCCGCATCTAGCTCTGAAAAAATATTTCGGCTTGTAGCAGTGTTTGGGACTTGTTCTATTAGTCCATCTATACTAACCTCCAGCATGTTGCAAATTCAAAATAATTTTTATCTGCATCTAGGTCTGAAAAAATATATGGCTTCTGCTTGTAGCAGGATGTGGGACTTGTTCTATTAGTCCGTCTATACTAACCTCCATCAGGTTGCAAATTCAATATATTTTTTTTCCGCTTCTAACTCTGAAAAAGTATTTCGGCTAGTAGCAGTGTGTGGAAGTTGTTCTATTAGTCCATCTATACTAACCTCCATCAGGTTGCAAATTCAAAATAATTTTTATCTGCATCTAGATCTGAAAAAATATTTGGGCTTCGGCCTGTAGCAGTGTGTGGGACTTGTTCTATTAGTTCATCTATACTAACCACTAGCAGGTTGCAAATTCAATATCATTTTTTTCTGCATCTAGCTCTGAAAAAATATTTTGGCTTGTAGCAGTGTGTGGGACTTGTTCTATTATTCCATCTATACTAACCTCCAGCAGGTTGCAAATTCAAAATAATTTTTATCTGCATCTAGCTCTGAAGAAATATATGGGCTTTGGCTTGTTGCAGTGTGTGGGACTGTTTTCTATTAGTCCATCTATACTAACCTCCATCAGGTTGCAAATTCAATATAATTTTTTTCTGCATCTAGCTCTGAAAAAATATTTCGGCTTGTAGCAGTGTGTGGGACTTGTTCTATTAGTCTATCTATACTAACCTCCATCAGGTTGCAAATTCAATATAATTTTTTTCTGCATCTAGCTCTGAAAAAATATTTCGGCTTGTAGCAGTGTGTGGAACTTTTTCTATTAGTCCATCTATACTAACCTCCACCAGGTTGCAAATTCAATCCAATTTTTTTCTGCATCTAGCTCTGAAAAAATATTTCGGATTGAAGCAGTGTGTGGGACTTGTTCTATTAGTCCATCTATACTAACCTCCAGCAGGTTGCAAATTCAAAATAATTTTTATCTGCATCTAGGTCTGAAAAAATATATGGGCTTTGGCTTGTAGCAGTGTGTGGTACATTTTTCTATTAGTCCATCTATACTAACCTCCATCAGGTTGCAAATTCAATATAATTTTTTTCTGCATCTAGCTCTGCAAAAAATATTTCGGCTTGTAGCAGTGTGTGGGACTTGTTCTATTAGTCCATCTATACTAACCTCCATCAGGTTGCAAATTCAAATTAATTTTTATCTGCATCTAGCTCTGAAAAAATATTTGGGCTTCTGCTGGTAGCAGTATGTGGGACTTGTTCTATTAGTCCATCTATACTAACCTCCATCAGGTTGCAAATTCAATATATTTTTTTTCCGCATCTAGCTCTGAAAAAATATTTCGGCTTGTAGCAGTGTTTGGGACTTGTTCTATTAGTCCATCTATACTAACCTCCAGCAGGTTGCAAATTCAAAATAATTTTTATCTGCATCTAGGTCTGAAAAAATATATGGGCTTCTGCTTGTAGCAGGATGTGGGACTTGTTCTATTAGTCCGTCTATACTAACCTCCATCAGGTTGCAAATTCAATATATTTTTTTTCCGCTTCTAACTCTGAAAAAGTATTTCGGCTAGTAGCAGTGTGTGGAAGTTGTTCTATTAGTCCATCTATACTAACCTCCATCAGGTTGCAAATTCAAAATAATTTTTATCTGCATCTAGATCTGAAAAAATATTTGGGCTTCGGCCTGTAGCAGTGTGTGGGACTTGTTCTATTAGTTCATCTATACTAACCACTAGCAGGTTGCAAATTCAATATCATTTTTTTCTGCATCTAGCTCTGAAAAAATATTTTGGCTTGTAGCAGTGTGTGGGACTTGTTCTATTATTCCATCTATACTAACCTCCAGCAGGTTGCAAATTCAAAATAATTTTTATCTGCATCTAGCTCTGAAGAAAAATATGGGCTTTGGCTTGTTGCAGTTTGTGGGACTGTTTTCTATTAGTCCATCTATACTAACCTCCATCAGGTTGCAAATTCAATATAATTTTTTTCTGCATCTAGCTCTGAAAAAATATTTCGGCTTGTAGCAGTGTGTGGGACTTGTTCTATTAGTCTATCTATACTAACCTCCATCAGGTTGCAAATTCAATATAATTTTTTTCTGCATCTAGCTCTGAAAAAATATTTCGGCTTGTAGCAGTGTGTGGAACTTTTTCTATTAGTCCATCTATACTAACCTCCACAAGGTTGCAAATTCAATCTAATTTTTTTCTGCATCTAGCTCTGAAAAAATATTTCGGATTGAAGCAGTGTGTGGGACTTGTTCTATTAGTCCATCTATACTAACCTCCAGCAGGTTGCAAATTCAAAATAATTTTTATCTGCATCTAGGTCTGAAAAAACATATGGGCTTTGGCTTGTAGCAGTGTGTGGTACTTTTTTTTATTAGTCCATCTATACTAACCTCCATTAGGTTGCAAATTCAATAAAAAATTTTCTGCATCTAGCTCTGAAAAAATATTTTGGCTTGAGGTAGTGTGTGGGACTTGTTCTATTAGTCAATCTATACGAACCTCCATCAGGTTGCAAATTCAATATAAATTTTTTCTGCATCTAGCTCTAAAAAAATATTTTGGCTTGTAGCAGTGTGTGAGACTTGTTCTATTAGTCCATCTATACTAACCTCCAGTTGGTTGCAAATTCAAAATAATTTTTATCTGCATCTAGGTCTGAAAAAATATATGGGCTTTGGCTTGTAGCAGTGTGTGGTACTTTTTTCTGTTAGTCCATCTATACTAACCTCCATCAGGTTGCAAATTCAATATAATTTTTTTCTGCATCTAGCTCTGAAAAAATATTTTGGCTTGCAGCAGTGTGTGGGACTTGTTCTATTAGTCCATCTATACTAACCTCCATCAGGATGCAAATTCAAATTAATTTTTATCTGCATCTAGCTCTGAAAAAATATTTCGGCTTGTAGCATTGTGTGGAACTTTTTCTATTAGTCCATCTATACTAACCTCCACCAGGTTGCAAATTCAATCAAATTTTTTTCTGCATCTAGCTCTTAAAAAATATTTTGGCTTGTAGCAGTGTGTGGGACTTGTTCTATTAGTCCATCTATACTGACCTCCAAATTGTTGCAAAGTCAATCTAATTTTTTTCTGCATCTAGCTCTGAAAAAATATTTTGGCTTGGAGCAGTGTGTGGGACTTGTTCTATTATTCCACCTATACTAACCTCCAGCAGGTGGCAAATTCAAAATAATTTTTATGTGCATCTAGGTCTGAAAAATATATGGGCTTTGGCTTGTAGCAGTGTGAGGTATTTTTTTCTATTAGTCCATCTATACTAACCTCCATCAGGTTGCAAATTCAAATTCATTTTTATCTGCATCTAGCTCTGAAAAAATATTTGGGCTTCTGCTTGTAGCAGTATGTGGGACTTGTTCTATTAGTCCATCTATACTAACCTCCACCTGGTTGCAAATTCAATCTAATTTTTTTCTGCATCTAGCTCTGAAAAAATGTTTTGGCTTGTAGCAGTGTGTGAGACTTGTTCTATTAGTCCATCTATACTGACCTCCACCTTGTTGCAAAGTCAATCTAATTTTTTTCTGCATCTAGCTCTGAAAAAATATTTTGGCTTGGAGCAGTGTGTGGGACTTGTTCTATTAGTCCATCTATACTAACCTCCAGCAGGTTGCAAATTCAAAATAATGTTTATCTGCGTCTAGCTCTGAAAAAATATTTGGGCTTCGGCTTGTAGCAGTGTGTGGGACTTGTTCTATTAGTACATCTATACTAACCACTAGCAGGTTGCAAAGTCAATATAATTTTTTCTGCATCTAGCGCTGAAAAAATAGTTCGGCTTGTAGCAGTGTGTGGGACTTGTTCTATTAGTCCATCTATACTAACCTCCAGCAGGTTGCAAATTCAAAATAATGTTTATCTGCATCTAGCTCTGAAAAATATTTGGGCTTCGGCTTGTAGCAGTGTGTGGGACTTGTTCAATTTGTACATCTATACTAACCACTAGCAGGTTGCAAATTCAATATAATTTTTTTCTGCATCTAGCTCTGAAAAAGTATTTAGGCTTGTAGCAGTGTGTGAAATTTGTTCTATTTGTCCATCTATACTAACCTCCAGCAGGTTGCAAATTCAATCTAATTTTTTTCTGCATCTAGCTCTGAAAAAATATTTCGGCTTGTAGCAGTGTGTGGAACTTGTTCTATTAGTCCATCTGTACTAACCTCCATCAGGATGCAAATTCAATATAATTTTTTTCTGCATCTAGCTCTGAAAAAATATTTCGGCTTGTAACAGTGTGTGGGACTTGTTCTATTAGTCCATCTATACTAACCTCCACCAGGTTGCAAATTCAATCTAAATTTTTTCTGCATCTAGTTCTTAAAAAATTTTTCGGCTTGTAGCAGAGTGTGGGACTTGTTCTATTAGTCCATCTATTCTAACCTCCACCTGGTTGCAAATTCAATCTAATTTTTTTCTGCATCTAGCTCTGAAAAAATATTTCGGCTTGTAGCAGTGTGTGGGACTTGTTCTATTAGTCCATCTATACTAATCTCCAGCAGGTTGCAAATTCAAAATAATTTTTATCTGCATCTAGGTCTGAAAAAATATATGGGCTTTGGCTTGTAGCAGTGTGTGGTACATTTTTCTATTAGTCCATCTATACTAACCTCCATCAGGTTGCAAATTCAATATAATTTTTTTCTGCATCTAGCTCTGCAAAAAATATTTCGGCTTGTAGCAGTGTGTGGGACTTGTTCTATTAGTCCATCTATACTAACCTCCATCAGGTTGCAAATTCAAATTAATTTTTATCTGCATCTAGCTCTGAAAAAATATTTGGGCTTCTGCTGGTAGCAGTATGTGGGACTTGTTCTATTAGTCCATCTATACTAACCTCCATCAGGTTGCAAATTCAATATATTTTTTTTCCGCATCTAGCTCTGAAAAAATATTTCGGCTTGTAGCAGTGTTTGGGACTTGTTCTATTAGTCCATCTATACTAACCTCCAGCAGGTTGCAAATTCAAAATAATTTTTATCTGCATCTAGGTCTGAAAAAATATATGGGCTTCTGCTTGTAGCAGGATGTGGGACTTGTTCTATTAGTCCGTCTATACTAACCTCCATCAGGTTGCAAATTCAATATATTTTTTTTCCGCTTCTAACTCTGAAAAAGTATTTCGGCTAGTAGCAGTGTGTGGAAGTTGTTCTATTAGTCCATCTATACTAACCTCCATCAGGTTGCAAATTCAAAATAATTTTTATCTGCATCTAGATCTGAAAAAATATTTGGGCTTCGGCCTGTAGCAGTGTGTGGGACTTGTTCTATTAGTTCATCTATACTAACCACTAGCAGGTTGCAAATTCAATATCATTTTTTTCTGCATCTAGCTCTGAAAAAATATTTTGGCTTGTAGCAGTGTGTGGGACTTGTTCTATTATTCCATCTATACTAACCTCCAGCAGGTTGCAAATTCAAAATAATTTTTATCTGCATCTAGCTCTGAAGAAATATATGGGCTTTGGCTTGTTGCAGTGTGTGGGACTGTTTTCTATTAGTCCATCTATACTAACCTCCATCAGGTTGCAAATTCAATATAATTTTTTTCTGCATCTAGCTCTGAAAAAATATTTCGGCTTGTAGCAGTGTGTGGGACTTGTTCTATTAGTCTATCTATACTAACCTCCATCAGGTTGCAAATTCAATATAATTTTTTTCTGCATCTAGCTCTGAAAAAATATTTCGGCTTGTAGCAGTGTGTGGAACTTTTTCTATTAGTCCATCTATACTAACCTCCACCAGGTTGCAAATTCAATCCAATTTTTTTCTGCATCTAGCTCTGAAAAAATATTTCGGATTGAAGCAGTGTGTGGGACTTGTTCTATTAGTCCATCTATACTAACCTCCAGCAGGTTGCAAATTCAAAATAATTTTTATCTGCATCTAGGTCTGAAAAAATATATGGGCTTTGGCTTGTAGCAGTGTGTGGTACATTTTTCTATTAGTCCATCTATACTAACCTCCATCAGGTTGCAAATTCAATATAATTTTTTTCTGCATCTAGCTCTGCAAAAAATATTTCGGCTTGTAGCAGTGTGTGGGACTTGTTCTATTAGTCCATCTATACTAACCTCCATCAGGTTGCAAATTCAAATTAATTTTTATCTGCATCTAGCTCTGAAAAAATATTTGGGCTTCTGCTGGTAGCAGTATGTGGGACTTGTTCTATTAGTCCATCTATACTAACCTCCATCAGGTTGCAAATTCAATATATTTTTTTTCCGCATCTAGCTCTGAAAAAATATTTCGGCTTGTAGCAGTGTTTGGGAATTGTTCTATTAGTCCATCTATACTAACCTCCAGCAGGTTGCAAATTCAAAATAATTTTTATCTGCATCTAGGTCTGAAAAAATATATGGGCTTCTGCTTGTAGCAGGATGTGGGACTTGCTCTATTAGTCCGTCTATACTAACCTCCATCAGGTTGCAAATTCAATATATTTTTTTTCCGCTTCTAACTCTGAAAAAGTATTTCGGCTAGTAGCAGTGTGTGGAAGTTGTTCTATTAGTCCATCTATACTAACCTCCATCAGGTTGCAAATTCAAAATAATTTTTATCTGCATCTAGATCTGAAAAAATATTTGGGCTTCGGCCTGTAGCAGTGTGTGGGACTTGTTCTATTAGTTCATCTATACTAACCACTAGCAGGTTGCAAATTCAATATCATTTTTTTCTGCATCTAGCTCTGAAAAAATATTTTGGCTTGTAGCAGTGTGTGGGACTTGTTCTATTATTCAATCTATACTAACCTCCAGCAGGTTGCAAATTCAAAATAATTTTTATCTGCATCTAGCTCTGAAGAAAAATATGGGCTTTGGCTTGTTGCAGTGTGTGGGACTGTTTTCTATTAGTCCATCTATACTAACCTCCATCAGGTTGCAAATTCAATATAATTTTTTTCTGCATCTAGCTCTGAAAAAATATTTCGGCTTGTAGCAGTGTGTGGGAATTGTTCTATTAGTCTATCTATACTAACCTCCATCAGGTTGCAAATTCAATATAATTTTTTTCTGCATCTAGCTCTGAAAAAATATTTCGGCTTGTAGCAGTGTGTGGAACTTTTTCTATTAGTCCATCTATACTAACCTCCACCAGGTTGCAAATTCAATCTAATTTTTTTCTGCATCTAGCTCTGAAAAAATATTTCGGATTGAAGCAGTGTGTGGGACTTGTTCTATTAGTCCATCTATACTAACCTCCAGCAGGTTGCAAATTCAAAATAATTTTTATCTGCATCTAGGTCTGAAAAAACATATGGGCTTTGGCTTGTAGCAGTGTGTGGTACTTTTTTTTATTAGTCCATCTATACTAACCTCCATTAGGTTGCAAATTCAATAAAAAATTTTCTGCATCTAGCTCTGAAAAAATATTTTGGCTTGAGGTAGTGTGTGGGACTTGTTCTATTAGTCAATCTATACTAACCTCCATCAGGTTGCAAATTCAATATAAATTTTTTCTGCATCTAGCTCTAAAAAAATATTTTGGCTTGTAGCAGTGTGTGAGACTTGTTCTATTAGTCCATCTATACTAACCTCCAGTTGGTTGCAAATTCAAAATAATTTTTATCTGCATCTAGGTCTGAAAAAATATATGGGCTTTGGCTTGTAGCAGTGTGTGGTACTTTTTTCTGTTAGTCCATCTATACTAACCTCCATCAGGTTGCAAATTCAATATAATTTTTTTCTGCATCTAGCTCTGAAAAAATATTTTGGCTTGCAGCAGTGTGTGGGACTTGTTCTATTAGTCCATATATACTAACCTCCATCAGGATGCAAATTCAAATTAATTTTTATCTGCATCTAGCTCTGAAAAAATATTTCGGCTTGTAGCATTGTGTGGAACTTTTTCTATTAGTCCATCTATACTAACCTCCACCAGGTTGCAAATTCAATCAAATTTTTTTCTGCATCTAGCTCTTAAAAAATATTTCGGCTTGTAGCAGTGTGTGGGACTTGTTCTATTAGTCCATCTATACTGACCTCCAAATTGTTGCAAAGTCAATCTAATTTTTTTCTGCATCTAGCTCTGAAAAAATATTTTGGCTTGGAGCAGTGTGTGGGACTTGTTCTATTATTCCACCGATACTAACCTCCAGCAGGTGGCAAATTCAAAATAATTTTTATGTGCATCTAGGTCTGAAAAATATATGGGCTTTGGCTTGTAGCAGTGTGTGGTATTTTTTTCTATTAGTCCATCTATACTAACCTCCATCAGGTTGCAAATTCAAATTCATTTTTATCTGCATCTAGCTCTGAAAAAATATTTGGGCTTCTGCTTGTAGCAGTATGTGGGACTTGTTCTATTAGTCCATCTATACTAACCTCCACCTGGTTGCAAATTCAATCCAATTTTTTTCTGCATCTAGCTCTGAAAAAATGTTTTGGCTTGTAGCAGTGTGTGAGACTTGTTCTATTAGTCCATCTATACTGACCTCCACCTTGTTGCAAAGTCAATCTAATTTTTTTCTGCATCTAGCTCTGAAAAAATATTTTGGCTTGGAGCAGTGTGTGGGACTTGTTCTATTAGTCCATCTATACTAACCTCCAGCAGGTTGCAAATTCAAAATAATGTTTATCTGCGTATAGCTCTGAAAAAATATTTGGGCTTCGGCTTGTAGCAGTGTGTGGGACTTGTTCTATTAGTACATCTATACTAACCACTAGCAGGTTGCAAAGTCAATATAATTTTTTCTGCATCTAGCGCTGAAAAAATAGTTCGGCTTGTAGCAGTGTGTGGGACTTGTTCTATTAGTCCATCTATACTAACCTCCAGCAGGTTGCAAATTCAAAATAATGTTTATCTGCATCTAGCTCTGAAAAATATTTGGGCTTCGGCTTGTAGCAGTGTGTGGGACTTGTTCAATTTGTACATCTATACTAACCACTAGCAGGTTGCAAATTCAATATAATTTTTTTCTGCATCTAGCTCTGAAAAAGTATTTAGGCTTGTAGCAGTGTGTGAAATTTGTTCTATTTGTCCATCTATACTAACCTCCAGCAGGTTGCAAATTCAATCTAATTTTTTTCTGCATCTAGCTCTGAAAAAATATTTCGGCTTGTAGCAGTGTGTGGAACTTGTTCTATTAGTCCATCTGTACTAACCTCCATCAGGATGCAAATTCAATATAATTTTTTTCTGCATCTAGCTCTGAAAAAATATTTCGGCTTGTAACAGTGTGTGGGACTTGTTCTATTAGTCCATCTATACTAACCTCCATCAGGTTGCAAATTCAATATAATTTTTTTCTTCATCTGGCTCTGAAAAAATATTTCGGCTTGTAGCAGTGTGTGGGACTAGTTCTATTAGTCCATTTATACTAACCTCCAGCAGGTTGCAAATTTAAATTAATTTTTATCTGCATCTAGCTCTGAAAAAATATTTGGGCTACGGCTTGTAGCAGTGTGTGGGACTTGTTCTATTAGTCCATATATACTAACCTCCTTCAGGTTGAAAATTCAATATAATTTTTCTGCATCTAGCTCTGAAAAAATATTTGGGCTTCCGCTTGTAGCAGTGTGTGGGACTTGTTCTATTAGTACCTTTATACTAACCACTAGCAGGTTGCAAATTCAATATAATTTTTTTCAGCATCTTGCTCTGAAAAAATATTTGGGCTTCGGCTTGTAGTAGTGTGTGGGACTTGTTCTATTAGTCCATCTATACTAACCTCCATCAGGTTGCAAATTCAATATAATTTTTTTCTGCATCTAGCTCTGAAAAAATATTTGGGCTTCGGCTTGTAGCAGTGTGTGGGACTTGTTCTATTAGTCCATCTATACTAACCTCCATCAGGTTGAAAATTCAATATATTTTTTTTCTGCATCTAGCTCTGAAAAAATATTTCGGCTTGTAGCAGTGTGTGGGACTTTTTCTATTAGTCCATCTATACTAACCTCCACCAGGTTGCAAATTTAATCTATTTTTTTTCTGCATCTAGCTCTTAAAAAATATTTCGGCTTGTAGCAGAGTGTGGGACTTGTTCTATTAGTCCATCTATACTAACCTCCACCTGGTTGCAAATTCAATCTAATTTTTTTCTGCATCTAGCTCTGAAAAAATGTTTTGGCTTGTAGCAGTGTGTAAGACTTGTTCTATTAGTCCATCTATACTAACCTCCAGCAGGTTGCAAATTCAAAATAATTTTTTTCTGCATCTAGCTCTGAAAAAGTATTTAGGCTTGTAGCAGTGTGTGAAATTTGTTCTATTTGTCCATCTATACTAACCTCCATCAGGTTGCAAATTCAATATAATTTTTTTCTGCATCTAGCTCTGAAAAAATATTTCGGCTTGTAGCAGTGTGTGGGACTTGTTCTATTAGTCCATCTATACTAACCTCCATCAGGTTGCAAATTCAAATTAATTTTTATCTGCATCTAGCTCTGAAAAAATATTTCAGCTTGTAGCATTGTGTGGAACTTTTTCTATTAGTCCATCTATACTAACCTCCACCAGGTTGCAAATTCAATCAAATTTTTTTCTGCATCTAGCTCTTAAAAAATATTTCGGCTTGTAGCAGTAGGTTGGTTTATTATTTTCCTTTTATTGCAGGAGATCGTTGGCTTCAGCTGGAATGGGTGTGATGGTAAGTATGGTTTAATTTAGAACAATAAAGAATTGTGTCTTTATTTCAATTAAAGGACTTTATTCTGGGTGTTGTGTTTTTTTTAAATACTTTACTAGAAATATGTCAGTCACATATATAATAAGTACAGTGATAGTGTTGCTTACTGTACTTGTCATTTAGTGTAAAGGATTTATTTAAAAAAATAATAGTGTTTTCATGCACTGTCTCTTTAAAAAAGCCGGCCGGCAATTCAGCAGCGGTACCCGACAATTTAGAACAGAAAGATAGAGCATCACACATAGATTAGATAGATAGAAACATGTCAGTCACATATATATGAAGTACAGTGATAGTGTTGGTTACTGTACTTGTCATTTAGTATTAAAATAAAGGATTTATTATTAAAAAAATTGGCGTGGGGTTCCCCTTAATTTTAGGCTCTAGCGGAGGTTAAGCAGACGGCTGGGGCAGATGTTTGAAGCCTGGGAAGGGGGTAATACCCACGGAGCTTCCCAGGCTACTAATATCAGCCCCCAGCTGAATACATAGCCTTTACTAGCTATTAAAATGGGGGACCCCCCAAAAAAAATGACGTGGGGTCCCCCCTAATTTAATAGCTAGCAAAGCCTAGGCAGACAGCTGGGGGCTGATATTAATAGCCCAGGAATGGAGCCATGAATATTGGCCCCCTCCCAGGCTAGAAACACCAGCCGTCAGCCGCCCCAGAAATGGCGCATTCATAGGATGCGCCAATTCTGGCACTTAGCCTCGCTCTTCCACGCTGCCCTGGTGCGGTGGCAGGGGGTAATAGGGTTGGGGTTGATGTCAGCTTATAATGTCAGCTGACATCAAGCCCAGGTTAGTAATGGAGAGGCGTCTATAAGACACCCCCATTACTAACCCCATAGTCAAAGTTAAAAAAAACACAAACACCCAGAATAAAGTCCTTTAATTGAAATAAAGACACAATCCTTTATTGTTCTAAATTAAACCATACTTACCATCACGCCCATTCCAGCTGAAGCCAACGATCTCCTGCAATAAAAGAAAAATAATAAAGCAACCTCATCCTTACCTTTCCATGGTTCCCACGACAGCTTCAGCTCTGCTACATCGAGATGACAGGCTGGACCGCAGCAGAACGCTGCCATCCAGCCTGTCATCCCGCAGACACTGAGAAGCGCAGGCTTGCTTGCGCTGCTCAGCGTCTCTCTGTGACGACATCCAGAGGAGCCGAGTTTATGTCCAATGAACTCGGCTCACCTCATGCACGTCACTGACAGCGTGGGAAAATTCTCACGCTGAAGCGCTGATTGCAGGAGAATTTTCCCACGCTGTCAGTGACGTGCAGGAGGTGAGCTGAGTTCATTGGACATGAGCTCACCTCATGCACATCACTGACAGCGTGGGAGATTTCTCCTGCACTCAGCACTTCAGCGTGAGAATTTTCCCACGCTGTCAGTGACGTGCATGAGGTGAGCCGAGTTCATTCGACATGACCTCGGCTCATCTGGATGCCGTCACAGCGAGACAGTGAGGAGCGCAAGCATGCCTGCGCTTCTCAGTGTCTGCGGGATGACAGGCTGGATGGCAGCGTTCTGCTGCGGTCCAGCCAGTCATCTCGATGTAGCAGAGCTGAAGCTGTCGTGGGAACCATGGAAAGGTAAGGATGAGGTTGGTTTATTATTTTTCTTTTATTGCAGGAGATCGTTGGCTTCAGCTGGAATGGGTGTGATGGTAAGTATGGTTTAATTTAGAACAATAAAGAATTGTGTCTTTATTTCAATTAAAGGACTTTATTCTGGGTGTTGTGTTTTTTTTAAATACTTTACTAGAAATTCATGGCGGTCATGTCTAATACTGGCGTGACCCCATGAATTTTGGGCTTGGAGCCAGCTGATAATACCAAGCTGGCCCTAACCCCTTTATTACCCAGTGAGCCACCGCACCAGGGCCCTGGATGAGTTGGGTACAGCGCCAGAAGATGGCGCTTCTATGAACGCGCCATTTTCCGGGGTGGCTGCGGACTGCAATTTGTAGCGGGGGGGGCCCAGAAAGCTTGGGCCTCCCTGCACTGCAGATTCCAGCCCCCAGCTGCCTAGTTGTACCTGGCTGGACACAAAAATAGGGCGAAGCCCCACGTACTTTTTTTTTAATTATTTCATGAAATTCATGAAATAATTAAGAAAAAAAGGCCTTCCCTATATTGTTGTGTCCGGCCAGGTACAAATAGGCAGCTGGTGGATGGGGGCAGCCCGTTCCTGCCTGCTGTACCTGGCTGGACACAAATATAGTGCGAAGCCCCACTTCAATTTTTTTAAATTATTTCAGGAAATTCATGAAATAATTTAAAAAAAATTGACGTGGAGCTTCGCACTATATTTGTGTCCAGCCAGGTACAGCAGGCAGGAACGGGCTGCCCCCAACCACCAGCTGCCTATTTGTACCTGGCCGGACACAACAATATAGGGAAGCCCTTTTTTTCTTAATTATTTCATGAAATAATTTAAAGAAAATTGACGTGGGGCTTCGCCCTGTTTTTGTGTCCAGCCAGGTACAACTAGGCAGCTGGGGGCTGGAATCCGCAGCGCAGGGAGGCCCAAGCTTTCTGGGCCACCCCCGCTGCAAATTGCAGTCCGCAGCCGCCCCGGAAAATGGCGCGTTCATAGAAGCGCCATCTTCTGGCGCTGTACCCAACTCATCCAGGGCCCTGATGCGGTGGCTCACTGGGTAATAAAGGGGTTAGGGCCAGCTTGGCATTATCAGCTGGCCCTAAGCCCGAAATTCATGGGGTCACGCCAATATTAGACATGACCACCATGAATTTCTAGTAAAGTATTTAAAAAAAACACAACACCCAGAAAAAAGTCCTTTAATTGAAATAAACACACAATTCTTTATTGTTCTAAATTAAACCATACTTACCATCACGCCCATTCCAGCTGAAGCCAACGATCTCCTGAAATAAAAGAAAAATAATAAAGCAACATCATCCTTACCTTTCCATGGTTCCCACGACAGCTTCAGCTCTGCTACATCGAGATGACAGGCTGGACCGCAGCAGAACGCTGCCATCCAGCCTGTCATCCTGCAGACACTGAGAAGCGCAGGCTTGCTTGCGCTCCACAGTGTCTCTCTGTGAGGGCATCCAGATGAGCCGAGTTAATGTCCAATGAACTCGGCTCACCTCATGCACGTCACTGACAGCGTGGGAAAATTCTCCTGCACTCAGCGCTTCAGCGTGGGAGAATTCTCACGCTGAAGCGCTGAGTGCAGGAGAATTCTCCCACGCTGTCAGTGACGTGCAGGAGGTGAGCTGAGTTCATTGGACATGAGCTCACCTTATGCACGTCACTGACAGCGTGGGAAAATTCTCCTGCACTCAGCGCTTCAGCGTGGGAGAATTCTCACGCTGAAGCGCTGAGTGCAGGAGAATTCTCCCACGATGTCAGTGACGTGCAGGAGGTGAGCTGAGTTCATTGGACATGAGCTCACCTTATGCACGTCACTGACAGCGTGGGAGAATTCTCCTGCACTCACCGCTTCAGCGTGAGAATTTTCCCACGCTGTCAGTGACGTGCATGAGGTGAGCCGAGTTCATTGGACATGAACTCGGCTCATCTGGATGTCGTCACAGAGAGACGCTGAGCAGCGCAAGCAAGCCTGCGCTTCTCAGTGTCTGCGGGATGAGAGGCTGGATGGCAGCGTTCTGCTGCGGTCCAGCCTGTCATCTCGATGTAGCAGAGCTGAAGCTGTCGTGGGAACCATGGAAAGGTAAGGATGAGGTTGCTTTATTATTTTTCTTTTATTGCAGGAGATCGTTGGCTTCAGCTGGAATGGGCGTGACGGTAAGTATGGTTTAATTTAGAACAATAAAGGATTGTGTCTTTATTTCAATTAAAGGACTTTATTCTGGGTGTTTGTGTTTTTTTTAACTTTGACTATGGGGTTAGTAATGGGGGTGTCTTATAGACGCCTCTCCATTACTAACCTGGGCTTGATGTCAGCTGGCATTATAAGCTGACATCAACCCCAACCCTATTACCCCCTGCCACCGCACCAGGGCAGCGTGGAAGAGCGAGGCTAAGTGCCAGAATTGGCGCATCCTATGAATGCGCCATTTCTGGGGCGGCTGACGGCTGGTGTTTCTAGCCTGGGAGGGGGCCAATATTCATGGCTCCCTTCCTGGGCTATTAATATCAGCCCCCAGCTGTCTGCCTAGCCTTTGCTAGCTATTAAATTAGGGGGGACCCCACGTCATTTTTTTGGGGGGGTCCCCCATTTTAATAGCTAGTAAAGGCTATGTATTCAGCTGGGGGCTGATATTAGTAGCCTGGGAAGCTCCGTGGGTATTACCCCCTTCCTAGGCTTCAAACATCTGCCCCAGCCGTCTGCTTAACCTCCGCTAGAGCCTAAAATTAAGGGGAACCCCACGCCAATTTTTTTAATAATAAATCCTTTATTTTAATACTAAATGACAAGTACAGTAACCAACACTATCACTGTACTTCATATATATGTGACTGACATGTTTCTATCTATCTAATCTATGTGTGAAGCTCTATTCTGTCTGTTATAAATTGTCGGGTACCGCTGCTGAATTGCCGGCCGGCTTTTTTAAAGAGACGGTGCATGAAAACACTATTATTTTTTTTGATAAATCCTTTACGCTAAATGACAAGTACAGTAAGCAGCACTTTCACTGTACTTCGTATATATGTGGCTGACATGTTTATATCTATCTAATCTATGTGTGAAGCTCTATTCTTTCGGTTCTAAATTGTCGGGTACAGGTGTATGCCGCTGCTGAATTGCCGGCTTTTCATATTTCACTGTTGGCACTGTTCCCATCGATTTGGGCAATCACTGTAATGCCACAACCACCATGGCTGTGGCATTACAGTGAGTGGCAGACAATCCCTGCATGATTGGTGCTCTAAATAGCGCCAGACATGCAGGACACGCTTTTGGTGCATGAACAGTTATCGAACATAACCTCGAACAGCCGAATTTTTTGCAAATCGTTCGGGTTCGTCGAACAACTCGAACACCGCCCAAAACAGCTCGAACTTGAGATTGGCGAACAGTTCTAGTCGAACACCGCTCATCTCTACTAGCAGGTTGCAAATTCAATATAATTTTTTCTGTATCTAGCTCTGAAAAAATATTTCGGCTTGTAGCAGTGTGTAAGACTTGTTCTATTAGTCCATCTATACTAAACTCTAGCAGGTTGCAAATTCAAATAAATTTTTATCTGCATCTAGCTCTGAAAAAATATTTGGGTTTCGGCTTATAGCAGTGTGTGGGACTTGTTCTATTAGTCCATCTATACTAACCTCCATCAGGTTGCAAATTCAATACAATTTTTTTCTGCATCTAGCTCTGTAAAAATATTTCGGCTTGTAGCAGTGTGTGGTACTTGTTCTATTAGTCCTTCTATACTAACCTCCAGCAGGTTGCAAATTCAAAATAATGTTTATCTGAGTCTAGCTCTGAAAAAATATTTGGGCTTCGGCTTGTAGCAGTGTGTGGGACTTGTTCTATTAGTCCATCTATACTAACCTCCATCAGGTTGAAAATTCAATATAATTTTTTTCTGCATCTAGCTCTGAAAAAATATTTCGGCTTGTAGCAGTGTGTGGGACTTGTTCTATTAGTCCATCTATACTAACCTCCAGCAGGTTGCCAATTCAAAATAATTTTTATCTGCATCTAGCTCTGAAAAAATATTTGGGCTTCGGCTTGTAGTAGTGTGTGGGACTTTTTCTATTAGTCCATCTATACTAACCTCCACCAGGTTGCAAATTCAATCTAATTTTTTTCTGCATCTAGCTCTTAAAAAATATTTCGGCTTGTAGCAGAGTGTGGGACTTATTCTATTAGTCCATCTATACTAATCTCCACCTGGTTGCAAATTCAATCTAATTTTTTTCTGCATCTAGCTTGGAAAAAATATTTCGGCTTATAGTAGTGTGTGGGACTTGTTCTATTAGTCCATCTATACTAACCTCCATCAGGTTGCAAATTCAAAATAATTTTTATCTGCATCTAGATGTGAAAAAATATTTGGGCTTCGGCTTGTAGCAGTGTGTGGGACTTGTTCTATTAGTACATCTATACTAACCACTAGCAGGTTGCAAATTCAATATCATTTTTTTCTGCATCTAGCACTGAAAAAATATTTCGGCTTGTAGCAGTGTGTGGGACTTGTTCTATTAGTCCATCTATACTAACCTCCAGCAGGTTGCAAATTCAAAATAATTATCTGCATCTAGCTCTGAAAAAATATATGGGCTTTGGTTTGTAGCAGTGTGTGGTACTTTTTTCTATTAGTCCATCTATACTAACCTCCATCAGGTTGCAAATTCAATATAATTTTTTTCTGCATCTAGCTCTGAAAAAATATTTTGGCTTGTGGCAGTGTGTGGGACTTGTTCTATTAGTCCATCTATACTAACCTCCATGAGGTTGCAAATTCAATATAATTTTTATCTGCATCTAGCTATGAAAAAATATTTGGGCTTCTGCTTGTAGCAGTGTGTGGGACTTGTTATATTAGTCCATCTATACTAACCTCCATGAGGTTGCAAATTCAATATAATTTTTTTCTGCATCTAGCTCTGAAAAAATATTTCGGCTTGTAGCAGTGTGTGGAACTTGTTCTATTAGTCCATCTATACTAACCTCCATCAGGTTGCAAATTCAATATATTTTTTTTCTGCATCTAGCTCTGAAAAAATATTTCGGCTTGTAGCAGTGTGTGGGACTTGTTCTATTAGTCCATCTATAATAACCTCCAGCAGGTTGCAAATTCAAAATATTTTTATCTGCATCTAGCTCTGAAAAAATATTTGGGCTTCGGCTTGTAGCAGTGTGTGGGACTTGTTCTATTAGTCCATCTATACTAACCTCCATCAGGTTGCAAATTCAATATATTTTTTTTCTGCATCTAGCTCTGAAAAAATATTTCGGCTTGTAGCAGTGTGTGGGACTTTTTCTATTAGTCCATCTATACTAACCTCCACCAGGTTGCAAATTCAATCTAATTTTTTTCTTCATCTAGCTCTTAAAAAATATTTCTTCTTGTAGCAGAGTGTGGGACTTATTCTATTAGTCCATCTATACTAATCTCCACCTGGTTGCAAATTCAAACTAATTTTTTTCTGCATCTAGCTTGGAAAATTTTTTTCGGCTTGTAGCAGTGTGTGGGACTTGTTCTATTAGTCCATCTATACTAACCTTCAGCAGGTTGCAAATTCAAAATAATTTTTATCTGCATCTAGATCTGAAAAAATATTTGGGCTGCGGCTTGTAGCAGTGTGTGGGACTTGTTCTATTAGTACACCTATACTAACCACTAGCAGGTTGCAAATTCAATATCATTTTTTTCTGCATCTAGCTCTGAAAAAATATTTCGGCTTGTAGCAGTGTGTGGGACTTGTTCTATTAGTCTATCTATACTAACCTCCATCAGTTTGCAAATTCAATATCATTTTTTTCTGCATCTAGCTCTGAAAAAGAATTTTGGCTTGTAGCAGTGTGTGGAACTTTTTCTGATAGTCCATCTATACTAACCTCCACCAGGTTGCAAATTCAATGTAATTTTTTTCTGCATCTAGCTCTGAAAAAATAGTTTGGCTTGTAGCAGTGTGTGGGACTTGTTCTATTAGTCCATCTATACTAACCTCCAGCAGGTTGCAATTTCAAAATAATTTTTATCTGCATCTAGGTCTGAAAAAATATATGGGCTTTGGCTTGTAGCAGTGTGTGGTACTGTTTTCTATTAGTCCATCTATACTAACCTCCATCAGGTTGCAAATTCAATATAATTTTTTTCTGCATCTAGCTCTGAAAAAATATTTTGGCTTGTGGCAGTGTGTGGGACTTATTCTATTAGTCCATCTATACTAACCTCCATCAGGTTGCAAATTCAAATTAATTTTTATCTGCATCTAGCTCTGAAAAAATATTTGGGCTTCTGCTTGTAGCAGTGTGTGGGACTTGTTCTATTAGTCCATCTATACTAACCTCCATCAGGTTGCAAATTCAATATAATTTTTTTCTGCATCTAGCTCTGAAAAAATATTTCGGATTGTAGCAGTGTTTGGAACTTGTTCTATTAGTCCATCTATACTAACCTCCATCAGGTTGCAAATTCAAATTAATTTTTATCTGCATCTAGATCTGAAAAAATATTTGGGCTTCGGCTTGTAGCATTGTGTGGGACTTGTTCTATTAGTACATCTATACTAACCACTAGCAGGTTGCAAATTCAATATCATTTTTTTCTGCATCTAGCGCTGAAAAAATATTTCGGCTTTTAGCAGTGTGTGGGACATGTTCTATTAGTCCATCTATACTAACCTCCAGCAGGTTGCAAATTCAATATAATTTTTTTCTGCATCTAGCTCTGAAAAAATATTTGGGCTTCGGCTTGTAGTAGTGTGTGGGACTTGTTATATTAGTCCATCTATACTAACCTCCATCAGGTTGCAAATTCAATATAATTTTTTTCTGCATCTAGCTCTGAAAAAATATTTCGGCTTGCAGCAGTGTGTGGGACTTGTTCTATTAGTCCAGCTATACTAACCTCCATCAGGGTGCAAATTCAATTTAATTTTTTTCTGCATCTAGCTCTGAAAAAATATTTCGGCTTGTAGCAGTGTGTGGGACTTGTTCTATTAGTCCATCTATACTAACCTCCTGCAGGTTGCAAATTCAAAATAATTTTTATCTGCATCTAGCTCTGAAAAAATATTTGGGCTTCGGCTTGTAGCAGTGTGTGGGACTTGTTCTATTAGTCCATCTATACTAACCTCCATCAGGTTGCAAATTCAATATATTTTTTTCTGCATCTAGCTCTGAAAAAATATTTCGGCTTGTAGCAGTGTGTGGGACTTTTTCTATTAGTCCATCTATACTAACCTCCACCAGGTTGCAAATTCAATCTAATTTTTTTCTGCATCTAGCTCTTAAAAAATATTTCGGCTTGTAGCAGAGTGTGGGATTTGTTCTATTAGTCCATCTATACTAACCCCCAGCAGGTTGCAAATTCAAAATAATTTTTATCTGCATCTAGCTCTGAAAAAATATATGGGCTTTGGCTTCTTGCAGTGTGTGAGACTGTTTTCTATTAGTCCATCTATACTAACCTCCAGCAGGTTGCAAATTCAAAATAATTTTTATCTGCATCTAGATCTGAAAAAATATTTGGGCTTTGGCTTGTAGCAGTGTGTGGGACTTGTTCTATTAGTACATCTATACTAACCACTAGCAGGTTGCAAATTCAATATCATTTTTTTCTGCATCTAGCGCTGAAAAAATATTTCGGCTTGTAGCAGTGTGTGGGACTTGTTCTATTAGTCCATCTATACTAACCTCCATCAGGTTGCAAATTCAATATAATTTTTTTCTGCATCTAGCTCTGAAAAAATATTTCGGCTTGTAGCAGTGTGTGGGACTTGTTCTATTAGTCCAGCTATACTAACCTCCATCAGGTTGCAAATTCAATCTAATTTTTTTCTGCATCTAGCTCTGAAAAAATATTTCGGATTGTAGCAGTGTGTGGAACTTGTTCTATTAGTCCATCTATACTAACCTCCATCAGGTTGCAAATTCAAAATAATTTTTATCTGCATCTAGATCTGAAAAAATATTTGGGCTTCGGCTTGTAGCAGTGTGTGGGACTAGTTCTATTAGTACATCTATACTAACCACTAGCAGGTTGCAAATTCAATATCATTTTTTTCTGCATCTAGCGCTGAAAAAATATTTCGGCTTGCAGCAGTGTGTGGGACTTGTTCTATTAGTCTATCTATACTAACCTCCAGCAGGTTGCAAATTCAAAATAATTTTTATATGCATCTAGCTCTGAAAAAATATATGGGCTTTGGCTTCTTGCAGTGTGTGAGACTGTTTTCTATTAGTCCATCGATACTAACCTCCATCAGGTTGCAAATTCAATATAATTTTTTTCTGCATCTAGCTCTGAAAAAATATTTCGGCTTGTAGCAGTGTGTGGGACTTGTTCTATTAGTCCAGCTATACTAACCTCCATCAGGTTGCAAATTCAATCTAATTTTTTTCTGCATCTAGCTCTGAAAAAATATTTCGGCTTGTAGCAGTGTGTGTGACTTGTTCTATTATTCTATCGATACTAACCTCCATCAGGTTGCAAATTCAATATCATTTTTTTCTGCATCTAGCTCTGAAAAAATATTTCGGCTTTTAGCCGTGTGTGGGACTTTTTCTATTAGTCCATCTATACTAACCTCCATCAGGTTGCAAATTCAATATAATTTTTTTCCGCATCTAGCTCTGATAAAATATTTTGGCCTGCAGCAGTGTGTGGGACTTGTTCTATTAGTACATCTATACTAACCACTAGCAGGTTGCAAATTCAATAAAAAAATTTTCTGCATCTAGCTCTGAAAAAATATTTGGGCTTCGGCTTGCAGTAGTGTGTGGGACTTGTTCTATTAGTAAATCTATACTAACCTCCACCTGGTTGCAAATTCAATCTAATTTTTTTCTGCATCTAGCTCTGAAAAAATATTTCGGCTTGTAGCAGTGTGTGGGACTTGTTCTATTAGTCCATCTATACTAACCTTCAGCAGGTTGCAAATTCAAAATAATTTTTATCTGCATCTAGCTCTGAAAAAATATATGGGCTTTGGCTTGTTGCAGTGTGTGCGACTGTTTTCTATTAGTCCATCTATACTAACCTCCATCAGGTTGCAAATTTAATATAATTTTTTTCTGCATCTAGCTCTGAAAAAATATTTCGGCTTGTAGCAGTGTGTGGGACTTGTTCTATTTGTCTATCTATACTAACCTCCATCAGGTTGCAAATTCAATATAATTTTTTTCTGCATCTAGCTCTGAAAAAATATTTCGGCTTGTAGCAGTGTGTGGAACTTTTTCTATTAGTCCATCTATACTAACCTCCACCAGGTTGCAAATTCAAAATAATTTTTTTCTGCATCTAGCTCTGAAAAAATATTTCGGCTTGTAGCAGTGTGTGGGACTTGTTCTATTAGTCCATCTGTACTGACCTCCACCTGGTTGCAAATTCAAAATAATTTTTTTCTGCATCTAGCTGTGAAAAAATATTTCGACTTGTAGCAGTGTGTGAGACTTGTTCTATTAGTCCATCTATCCTAACCTCCAGCACGTTGCAAATTCAAAATAATTTTTATCTGCATCTAGGTCTGAAAAAATATATGGGCTTTGGCTTGTAGCATTGTGTGGTAATTTTTTCTATTAGTCCATCTATACTAACCTCCATCAGGTTGCAAATTCAATATAATTTTTTCCTGCATCTAGCTCTGAAAAAATATTTTGGCTTGTGGCAGTGTGTGGGACTTTTTCTATTAGTCCATCTATACTAACCTCCATCAGGTTGCAAATTCAAATTAATTTTTATCTGCATCTAGCTCTGAAAAAATATTTTGGTTTCTGCTTATAGCAGTGTGTGAGACTTGTTCTATTAGTCCATCTATACTAACCTCCATCAAGTTGCAAATTCAATATAATTTTTTTCTGCATCTAGCTCTGAAATATATTTCGGCTTGTAGCAGTGTGTGGAACTTGTTCTATTAGTCCATCTATACTAACCTCCATCAGGTTGCAAATTCAAAATAATTTTTATCTGCATCTAGATCTGAAAAAATATTTGGGCTTCGGCTTGTAGCAGTGTGTGGGACTTGTTCTATTAGTACATCTATACTAACCACTAGCAGGTTGCAAATTCAATATCATTTTTTTCTGCATCTAGCGCTGAAAAAATATTTCGGCTTGTAGCAGTGTGTGGGACTTGTTCTATTAGTCCATCTATACTAACCTTCAGCAGGTTGCAAATTCAAAATAATTTTTATCTGCATCTACTCTGAAAAAATATTTGGGCTTCAGCTTGTAGCAGTGTGTGGGACTTATTCTATTAGTCCATCTATACTAACCTCCATCAGGTTGCAAATTCAATATAATTTTTTTCTGCATCTAGCTCTGAAAAAATATTTCGGCTTGTAACAGTGTGTGGGACTTTTTCTATTAGTCCATCTATACTCACCTCCACCAGGTTGCAAATTCAATCAAATTTTTTTCTGCATCTAGCTCTGAAAAATTATTTCGGCTTGTAGCAGTGTGTGGGACTTGTTCTATTAGTCCATCTATACTAACCTCCACCAGGTTGCAAATTCAATCTAATTTTTTTCTGCATCTACCTCTGAAAATATTTTTCGGCTTTTAGCAGTGTGTGGGACTTGTTCTATTAGTCCATCTATACTAACCTCCACCAGCTTGCAAATTCTATATAATTTTTATCTGCATCTAACTCAGCCAATACCCTTGGGCTAATACCACAGTTTGGCCTCTCAGCTCTGCTTGGTTCCCATCCATTGATTTTTGTGCAAACAACTCCAGAGTTGTGAATTAATTAACCACCAAAATGAGTGGAAAACGGCCTGCTGCTGGTGGAAAGGGTAATAGGCATGTTGGGAAGGGAAAAAAAGGTTGTGTCCGTGGGGTAGGGGTTAAAGCAACAGTAATATCTACAGAAGAAAGACCATCTTCCAGCCAAACTAAGATGTCAACTTCTTTTAGCGGACAATGTGATAAGATCCCTTTCTTATGGCAAAGCCAATCGCTACAAATTCCAGATGAGGCACAAAAACAGCAGGTGCTTCAACGGATATCAAGTGCTCCTTTAAGTGGGCTCTCCTCCACCTCAACTTCAACATCACAAATACTCCAGTTCTCAGAGGTGTCACCCCAATCACACTTGCTTCCTCACAGCTCCCAAGTCTCCAGCTGCCCGTCTGAGTATAGGGTAGAACAGATGGTTGAGTCTGCAGAGCTGTTTACTCATACTATAGCCTGGGAATCAGAGGTCGGCTGCAGAGCTTCTGTGAATCCAGATGAGGAAATGATGTGCACTGATGCCCAGAATCTTTATCAGTCGGATCCAGGACCAGACGCAGAAGGTTCTGACCATAATGCTGTCCCTCATTCCCAAACTGTAACTCCTGTTGGTGGAGACAATGAGGAAGATGATGATGAGACTCAAATACCTGATTGGAGCGACAACTTTAGTTTTTTGTCAGGGCAGGAAGAGGTTGGCTCTGTGGACGACCGGTGTGATAACAAACAGGGTGATAATGACGAGGTTGGAGATCCCACTTACTGTCAACCCACAGTCAGCCAAGAGATGGGGTCAGCAGAGGAGGTAGAGGATAATCCTAGCAACGACGAGTTCAGGTTGTGCCTTCCTGGACAGAGACATAGCACTGGAAGCAGGTCAACAACTGCATCCTCAAACACAACTCTGCCTCTGACCACAAGTCGTGGTGGCTCTTCAGGTTTCATGGGTGCTAAGCTAAGCCTTGCATAGCCTGGGCATTTTTTCAGATCGATAAAGATGACCCAACTCGTGTTATCTGTAACATTTGTCAGCAAAAGCTGAGTAGAGGCCAAAAAATACATAGTTTGAGTACTTCATGCATGAACCGGCACATGGATATGAAGCATAAGTTGCAGTGGGAAGCTCACTGTGCTACAATGTGGCCTAGCCGGCCGAGCCAACCACCGTCTGCCACATCTTGTGCATCCGCGGCCTCTTCATACTTTGTGACTGGGGGGACAGCAGTCACACCTGTTTTGGAACGCAGACCTGCCAACTCTTTACCCGCAACAGCCAGCCTGATTGGCAGGTCATCATTTTCTTTGGAGGTGGAAACACCAGCTGGTGTTCAGCGCTGTCCGACATCGATAGCACCACCTTTGGATCAAGGCAACCTAACATGTCCGCCTGCATCTTCCTCACAGACCGGCAGTTTGCCGGGGACTCTCTTCTCAACCCCGTCTAAGCACAACAGCCAGTCCTCGGTCCCTCAGATGTGGACAAGTAAAAGACCATTTCATCCTAGCCATGAGAAAGCTAAGAGGTTGAATTTCATCATCTGCAAGCTCTTGGCTACAGAAATGCTTCCTTTCCGCCTGGTGGACACAGAGGATTTTTCGAGACCTTAAGTCCGTCGCAGTGCCCCAGTACCTGATGCCCAGTCGGCACTACTTCTCAAAGAAAGGTGTGCCTGCGCTCCAGCAGCATGTCGCACACAACATCATCGCTTCTTTGATAAACTCTGTGTGTGACAGGTCAGCTCTGGAGAACCAGTTTCATGAATGGTTGTCTCCACTGGACCTGAAACCAGGGAAGGCCGTGTGCGACAATGCTGCAAACCTCGGTGTGGCCCTTCGCCGGGGCAATGTCACACACGTGCTTTGTATGGCTCACGTGTTGAAACTGGTTGTCCAGCAATTTTTAGCCCACTATCCCGGACTAGATGGCCTTCTGCAGTGGGCACGGTCGCTGTGTGCTAACTTACGCTGTTCGCATCCCGCAGCTCAGCGACTTACATCTCTACAGAAGTCGTTGGGCCTGCCACTTCACTGACTAAAATGTGATGTGCCTACCCGGTGGAATTCAACTCTGCACATGTTGCAGCAACTGTGGCAGCACCGACAAGCCCTGGTGCAATACGTTGTGACGTATAGCCTGGGCCAACGTGATCCAGAGGTGGGGCAAATCACGCTGGAGGAGTGGTCTCAGATCAGGGACCTATGCACCCTTCTGCACAGTTTTGAAATGGCGACGAAGATGTTTAGTGCTGACGATGCCATTATCAACATGACTATTCCGGTGATTTACATGCTGGAGTACATGTTAAACAGAATTCGGAGTCAGGTGGTGGGACAAGAGGAGGTGGAGGAAGTAGAGGAGGAGGAGTTGTATGCGGAAGGGCTAACATCTGCAAGGTCCAGACGGTCGGAAGCACCAAGGCGGCAGGCATGTGAGGGTGGGGGAGATGTAGTCAGACTCACGTTCATAAAGATGAACAAATCATGGATCCGAAATGACTTTTCAACCCCTGTGTCATCCTGGGGAGATTAAAAGCTTGATGATTTGTTAAAATCACCTCACCAACTGTTTTAAGCTTTCAAATTACTAATCATGTTTATCTGTATCTTGGCTGGAAAATAATTTGGGCCTTGTAGCAGTGTGCAGTACTGATTCTATTAGGCCATCTATACTAAACTCCACCAGATTTAAAATTACTAATCATGTTTATCTGTATCTTGGATGGAAAATAATTTGGGCTTTGTAGCAGTTTGCAGTACTGATTCTATTAGGCCATCTATACTAAGCTCGACCAGCTTTCAAATTAATAATAATTTTTAGCTGCATCTAGCCCGGAAAATAGTTTTGGGGCTCCTAGATGAGCAAGACTCATGAGTGCCTTCTTGCTGCACTACCTGCAACATGACCTTCAGGTTGTCAGAATTCGAAGTAATCCTGACTACTGGGTTGCCTCACTCTTAAATTCCCCACACTCTTCGATCAACCTTTTCATTTTAATAAAGAACAAAAAAATGGTCATTTTTGCAATTATAAGCATTAGCAGGTTATTAGAAACTGAAATCAAACAGTTTTCAACTCAAAACTTTATTCTAGGTGATGTTACATTTGCACATAGGACCCCTTGTTTGAAAGGAGCTTCTGAACTCTCTCGTCCATTGAATTTGTCAGGTTTTGGATGGTTTCTGCTTCAATTGTTTTGCATGAGGTCAGAATATCCTCCCAGAGCTGTTGCTTAGATGTGAACTGCCTCCGGCCATCATAGACACACCTTTGGATGATGCTCCAGAGGTTCTGAATGGGGATGAGGTCAGGGGAGCATGGGGGTCACAACTTAAGTTTGTCCCCTTTTATGCCCATATCAGTCAGAGATGCAGATGTGTTATGTGCAGCATGAGATGGTGCATTATCATGCATGAAAATGATCTTGCTGTGGAATACACGGTTCTTCTTCTAGAACCATGGCAGGAAGTGCTGTTTGAGAAACTCCACATACATTATGGAGTTCATTTTTACCCCTTCAAGGATCCTAAAGGGGCCGACAATCTCTCTCCCCATGATTCCAGCCAAAAACATTACTCCACCTCCTCCTTGTTGGCGCCGTAGACGTGTTTGCATGGGGTGTCCATCAACCAGCCATCCTCCACTCCATCCATCTGGACCATCGAGCGTTGCGCAGCACTCATCGGTGAACAAAACAGTTTTGAAGTCAGCCTTCATGTATTGTTTGGCCCACTGGAGCCGTTTCTGCATGTGTACAGTGGATAGAGGAGGTCGACAGGATGGCTTACGCACAGCTGCAAACCTCTGAAGACTCTGCATCTTGTTGTTCGGGGGACGTTGGAGGCACCAGCAGCTTCAAAAACTTGTCTGCTGCTTTGACAAGGCTTTTTTGCCGCTGCTCTTTTAACCTGACGTAATTGCCTGTAGGAAAGAGTCCTCAATTTGCCCTTATCAGCACGCACACATGTGTACTGTGAATCAGCTACATACTTCTTGATTGTGCGATGATCAGGATGAAGTGTCTTGGCAATGTTGATGGTAGTCATGCCTTGACCTAAACACTCCACAATTTGTTGCTTCTCAGCAGCCGACACATCCTTTTTCTTTCCCATTTTAGCAGAAAATGTAGGCTGCTTAATAATGTGGGAAAGCATTCTTAAGCAGTCTTGCCTTTCATTGGACACACCTGCCAAACTAATTAGCACAGGTGTCTGCAATTGCTTACAGTGATATAAAGAGCCCTGACACACATCACCATCAATGAGTTTAACTGACAAACAAAAATATTCTTACCTTATCAATCCTAAACACTTTTTGCATAATAATTTGGAACACAGTGTACATGTGCTTTTCCACAAAACACCAGTGCTTCACGTAGTGAATCTTACAGTTCTAACTTGCCAGCCGCGGTCTGTATGGAGTTGTTCAATAAAGGACCCAAAATTAAGATAACATAGACGTGAGAGGTCTCTATGAATACGAATTCTGAAGTATTTGATACCCTGTGAGGGCCAGGTAAAGGGAAGGTTGGACTGGATGGAATCCTGTATGGATTTGGGGAGGGAGATATCGAGGGCCTCAGACTTCGCTGCATTGATTTTAAATTTTGACCATTTAACAAAGTGATCTATTTCAGCCATAACAGCAGGGATGAATATATGTGATTGAGTGATATATACTAGGACATCATCAGCAAATGCAGAGCACTTGTACTCGGTGCCTCCCACCTCAATCCACCTAATATTGGGGTGATGGCGAATTGATGAGAGCAGGTGCTCCGTCACTAGGATGTTTAAGAGAGGGGACAGAGGACATCCCTGCCTTGTCCAATTGGTGATTATGAAAGGTGATGAAATTGCTCCATTTATCTTCAGCCTAGGTGACGTATTGCGATACTTGGCCGTTATTTTGGCTGTAAAAGGGTCCCCTAGACCCCTACCCCAAGCTTTTTAAGAGAATAATATATGGCGTGCCAGGAGACTCTATGGAATGCTTTCTCAGCATCCAACGAGAGTATCTAATTACAAATTTTTAACTGCATCTAGCCCAGGAAATACTTTGTGCCTAGTAGCAGTGTCTGCTAGTCAGCGGATTATCCCAGCTGTTAAGCAAGCTACACCACCTGTAGTTTGGACACTTAATTTTTTCAAAGTAAATGGTTCGGGCCCCCGGGACACTCAGTGAAGAGCATCGAGGAGGCACCCCATGGCATAGGGGCTGGGACTGGCGGTAGGACGCCTTGCGGTGGACCATAGAGCTCGATCCATATAAAAGCTTTTTAACTGCAGCAGCTTTAGTGGACGCTACTGGAGCTGGAATTACGCGGCTGCAGGCATGAGTCTTGTCCTCCAATAGATCCTTGTAAAAGGATTTACAGTGTACTCATTCAAATTAGAGAGACAATTTAAATTAAAAAGATTAGACCTGCCTCCACCGCAGGGGGTCACGCTGGACCCACCAGCGGACAGGCACCAGTATTGGGAGAGTGGGGCTGGCCGTCAGGGTCCACCGCGGCTCTGGCACAAAGCCGGCGACACGGAGGTCGCACGGGCAGGAACGGACTGGCCGTGTCGGCTTCGCACTTTTTTGGTTTTAGAAGGGCATGACATGCCTATATCTGTGTCTCCCCCTCCTATTACTCCTCCACCTCTTTTCTTTTCGGATGACTATATGTTCTTGTCACTTTTCCATGTGTTAGTTGTGTCTTCTGAGCAGTTTGTCAGCTTTTGGACACCTTTGAAGGTGTTTTCTATGTGTTTCTATGTGTTTTTGTTTGCCTGCCATTGGTTTTAACGGTGTTCGAAGGTGTTCGGCGAACATACGGGTGTTCGACGAACCGAATTCGAACACTACAGGGGTGGCTCAACACTAGTGTCTACACCTAATTTATTGTGTTTTGGCAGCTTTTGGTCCCATTTCTAGGTGTTGTATGTGCATTGTTTTGGTCTCCCCATTGATTCCTATGGGATCCGGAAATGTTCGACGAACATTCGGCGAATATCAATTTGTTCTGTGAACTTTTCCAAACTGAACATTGAATTATTCTCTCATGCCTAATGTCAACCTACCTTCCTGTCCCACTTTCTAGGTGGCTGCAGAACACCACTATTGAAGCCAGAGCAGTGTGAAAAGGTTGTTGGCTGGATAGCAGATAATGCTTCCAGTCAGTTTGCCACCACCACCACCCTGTCTTTCACATGGTCTATTCTCAGTAGCCATGAGTCTGGACCACAAATTTAACAACCTGATCATCCTTCCTCCCATCATGCCGAGCACCTGGAGACAAGTGATTCCACACTCGAACACTCTGAAGAGCTGCTCCATTTATAGATTCCGGCCTCTCGCTCGGTCCACTTCAACCGGGGCAACAGCGATATCCAAATATTTGAGCAGCCACGGTCACACGACGGTGGGAAAGTGCAATTTCTGTTGCAAGAGGTGGATGATGATAATGAGATACAACTGACAGAAAGTTAGGAGCAGGCCCAGGGTGTGTACATGAAAGACAAGGTAATGGACAATGAAGTCACTGACCCAACCTGGGAAGGTGACATGCATAGCGAGGACAGCAGCACAGAAGGGTAGGGAGGCATAGCAACACAACAGGCAGTAAGAAGCAGTGTGGTGGTCACAGACACAAGGCGGGCAACTGTTCGCCAAACACCAATATGAGGGAAGTTGCCAGTCCAACTGCTAGGTCTTCCCGAGTGTGGCTTTTTTTAAAGTCCAGATAACTCAAAAAAGGCCATTTGCAACATATGCTGTGCCATCATCAGCAGGGGCAGCAAAACTACCAGCTTGACCACCACCAGCATACTCAGGCACATGACCTAAAAGCACCAAACTAGTTGGGCCGAACGCCAGGGTCCAGAAACGATGTCTGCAGGTGACACCACTGCACCCTCTGTTGTACATGCACGACAAGCCTCTGTCCATAATGCAGGCGAGGATGCCTCCCACCCTACACCTGTTGTTGCACACTTGCAACCATCATCGTCAGTAATCACGTCAATGTCCTTGTCCCAGCACAGCGTTCAGTTTTCCCTACCCCAGTCTTTGGAACGCAAGCGCAAATACGCAGCCACCCACTCACATGACACATTACTAATTTGCCACATTTCTCAAGTGATTGCACTAGAAATGTTGCCTTTTAGGCTCATGGAGACGGAAGCATTCAGAAACCTCATGGTGGCGGCTGTCCGTCAGTACTTGGTCCCCAGCTGCCACTATTTCTCCCCGTGTGCCGTCCTCGTCTTGCACAAGCATGTGTCCCAGAACATTATCCGTGCCCTCACCAATGCAGTCACTGGGAAGGTCTACCTAACCACGTGGACAAGTTTTTGTGGCACACAGGGTTAATATTATGGAAGCTGGGACCCAGTTGGACCCTGGGACGCCACGTGTGTGCAGATTTCAGAAATTCAGCTACAGCCCTGACAGTGTTTCAGCAGTGTTTCAAGCTTTCAGCTCACCGACTAGTGTGCGATGTCACCACGCATTGCAACTCAATATTGCATATATTGGGAAAGATTTGTGAGCAGCAGAGGGCAGTTGTTGAGTACCAGCTTCAACATGTTGTATTCAGGTTAGCCTCTGCACATAAGAGCAGAGAAGTGGGCATGGTTGTCTGACATATCTGCCATCCTCCAAAACTTTGAGGACTCAACCAAGATGGTGATCAGCGATGATGCCATAATTAACATAAACATCACGCTTCTCTGTCTACTGAATGGATCGCTGCTCACAATTAAAGAGGAGGCATTGAAGGCGGAGCACGTTGAGATGGAGCTAGGAACTTTACAGAGTGATGCTACACAGCCCAGCCTCATCTCATCTCAATGCAGATTGGGTGATTATTATCATTATAATGAGGAGGAGGATCAGAAGGAGGAGGAGGAACAGGATCTGGTTTCCTGTGCTAAAGACGGTATTACCCAAACCACATTTATACCATTTGTTCAGTGTGGATGGCATGAAGAGGGGGAGGAGGAGGACATGGACAGTTGTCCTCTTGGTGGGGACAGGGAAGTCTTGGCTGTTGGCAGTCTGGCACACATGGCCGAGTTTATGTTTCATTGCCTCTCCCATGACCCTCGCGTTGTACGCATTTTGGGCAAAAGTAATTACTGGTTGGTCACATTTCTAGACCCGCGCTACAAGGAGAACTTTCTATCTCTCCTTCAAGTGGGGAAGAGAGGTCTAATAACATGTTGCAGTACCAGAAGGCCTTTGTTGAAGAATTAATTAAAAAATTAACAGCTGACAATGCTGGTGGCAGTGGTCACAGTTCCTTGAACAACCAATTTGTACAGAGGAGTGAGACACAAACCAGATGCAGCAGAGGCAGGGGAACACTGTCAAAGGTCTGGGACAGTTTTCTCATACCCTCCCAGCACCCAGGCCCTGATGCGTGGGGTACTCTGACAAGGAGGGAAAAGATTTGGAAGATGCTGAAGGAGTACCTTGCTGACTGTACCAGCATCTTCCGTGATTCCTCTTTGCCTGACAACTTTTGGGTATCCAAGCTGGACATGTGGCATGAAATGTCTCTCTATGCCTTGAAGGTCCTGGCTTGCTCTGCTACTGGCGTTTTGTCAGAGCGGGTTTTTAGTGCCGCTGGGGGTATTATAACTGAAAATGCTGACAGGCTGATTCTTATCAAAGTGAACAAGGCCTCGATTGGGTCAGATTTCTCGACACCACCAGATGATAGCAGCGGAACATAAACTCAAATCCAGTGGTCTTTTTTGGAGGGTGTGTTCCCATTGTGACAGTGTCCTTGGTTTTTTATATGCGAGGGGAGGTATGTGTGTAACATTCCTGGTGGCATGCTGGCATGGTTCACCACCTTCCACCATGCAAGACGGCTATCTTACCTCTCAGTCCAGGCTGAACACTTTGCTCCAGTACCTGCTGTGTGCATGTCTCCTAATGCGTCCCCAGCCTATTGTTCTGAGTCACTGGATACTTAAACCCCCTCCACCAAGTAGAAGGTGCCTGAGCAACATTTTCTTTCAGTGTGTTCTGTGCAACTGAGTTACCAGGTCCTGTTCTGTATCTTGTCTGTTTCCGCCACCCTGGGGGCTGAGTACCCACGTATGTTACCTGTATTTGTGACTTCTAGTCTTTTTCTGCCACCCTGGGGGCTGTATTCCCAGGCTCGTTCCTGTATCTTGTTCCTGGGTCAGTTCCTGTCTGAACAGTGTCCTAGCCCGTTATTTGTTTGTCTCTATGTTCGTATCTTTCCTTTTTCTGCAGTGTTTGAACCTGCACCTAACTCCAAATTGTTGTCTCTATACTTCTGTTGTGAGTTTAGTGTCCACTCACTACTTCATTGTAAGTACCTTGTGTGTATCTGCTCTGCTTGTCTACCGCACTTGCGGGTTTTGCTCTGCTCTGCTTGTCTACCGCACCTGCGGGTTTTGCTCTGCTCTGCTTGTCTACCGCACCTGCGGGTTTTGCTCTGCTCTGCTTGTCTACCGCACCTGCGGGTTTTGCTCTGCTCTGCTTGTCTACCGCACCTGCGGGTTTTGCTCTGCTCATCTACCGCACCTGTGGGTTTTGCTCTGCTATGCTTGTCTACCGCACCGGCGGGTTTTGCTCTGCTCTGCTTGTCTGCCGCATCTGCTGCTCAGTTCCTGTATCCCAGTCTGTACTGGTCCCTATCCTGCCTGCGTTCCTACCTGCCAGTACCCACCTGTCTGTATACCAGCCGTGCCTGCCAGTATCCATCTGTCTGCATACCAGCCGTGCCTGCCAGTACCCACCTGTCTGCATACCAGACGTGCCTGCCATTACCCACGTGTCTGCATACCAGCCTAACCTGCCTGTTCCTGCATTCCCCTGTGTGGGTCAACAGCTGTGACCGGGGTCTGACCTGGAGTAGCACCTGTTCCATCTGCTCGGTTCCTCCCTGGTTCACAGAGTCGATTGAGCTGCCATGCAACCTTGGTTGGACCGAGTTGATACTTAGTCACACCCCTCCAGGCACTCCTCGGTTCATGGTCTAGTCCGATCACTAACCACACTCACGCCAGTTAGTCCGGGCGTGTGCATAACAATGTGTCACTCAGGATGCTCTCCTGTGTGAACTAAGACCTACTTTATTTCTGCCAGCATGTTATATGCTGGTGGGTTTACTCTGTTAAAGGGTGTGCGGTATTATGGGAATGGCAAAGAGGGTGGGACGCCATTCCCCCTACCTCTCCTCAGGGTGTGGCTGAGAAATGTGTAAAAGCTCAGTCACTTTTTTTTTCTCTGGAGAGTGAAGTCTCCAGACAGTGTTGTGGAAGCTTCACAGCTTTTTACAAGGACTTTTCCTGTGCAGTTTGTGCTACCGAGAGCGGGCGGAAAACGCTCACCTATGAACTGAGCTATATTTTGTTTTCCCGTTTAACCCAGAGGGGTCTTGTTTATTTTTCCTGTAGAACCCTGCATGAGTTTATGCCATGTAATAAACCAGCAGAAAGGTAACCTGAGAATGTGTGTCCTGAGTCTACCTCCGGGAGAGCCGAGCAAGTCATATTACCACACCATGCACCTCTTCAAACCCAAACATGGGTATACGTTTCACGATTTCATATACTTCATGTCGTCCTCCTACTTTTCCTTCTCCTCATCCTCCACCACCATATCACCAGGGTGACCATAATACAGCACCCACATCATTTTTTAAGGGTGTTTATGAAACCCGTAAGAGCTATTTTTAGAGGTCTACCTCTAACTTTAAATATTATATTATATATATATATATATATATAAATATATAGATATATACATATATATACATACATACACACCCGAGGGGTAAATATTTTCAGCTCATCTACTGCACCATTTAGTGCAGGGGCATTACCAGTCTAGGAGAACCACTCCGTAATAATGGAAAATATTATTTTTTACTGAGGCCCTCCACTACATCTCTTCAAATTGGTATTTGATTGAATCCTAATTTTTGGCACCTCTTGGACTTGCTGCATACACAATAATAGTATAGGAGACCCACTCCTTAATAATGGGACATTTTTTTTGACTGAGGCCCTTCACTATCTCTCTTCAAATTGGTATTTGAGTGAGTCCTAATTTTTGGCAGCCCTTGCACTTATTGCATACGCAATAAAAGTACAGGAGACCCAATCCTTAATAATTTTTGAAACAATTTTTGTGAAGCCCTTCACTATACATCTCTTTAAATTGATATTGGAGTGCGTCCTAATTTTCGTCAGCCCTTGAACTAGCTGCATACGCAATAACAGCACAGGAAACCCACTCCTTAATAATTTTTTTAAAAAATTTATGAGGCCGCTCTCAATTCTCTTCAAATTGGTATTGGAGTGAGTCCTAATTTTTGGCAGCCCTTGAACTTGCTGCTTATGCAATAACAGTATAGGAGACCCACTACTTGATTATGGGAAAAAAATTTTGACTGAGGCCCTCCACTACATCTCTTTAGATTGGTATTAGAGCGCGTCCTAATTTTTGTCAGCCCTTGAATTTGCTGCATACTCAATAACAGTATAGAAGACCCACTCCTTAATAATTTTAAAACAATTTTTATGAGACCCTTCATTAAATCTCTTCAAATTGATATTTGACTGCGTCCTAATTTTTGACAGCCCTTGAACTTGCTGCTTATGCAATAACAGTGTAGGAGACCCACTTCTTAATATTTTTAAAACAAATTTTATGAGACCCTTCACAACATCTCTTCAAATTGTTATTTCACTGTGTCCTAATTTTTGGCAGCCCTTGAACTTGCAGCTTACAGAATAACAGTATACGAGACCCACTCCTTAATAATTTTAAAACAATTTTTATGAGACCCTTCACAACGTCTCTTCAAATTGGTATTTGACTGTGTCCTAATTTTTGGCAGCCGTTATACTTGCTGCTTACACATTAATAGTATAGGAGTATAGGAGACCCACTCCTTAATCATGGGAAAAAAAATTTTGACTGAGGCCCTCCACTACATATCTTCAAATTGGTATTGGAGCGTGTCCTAATTTTTGGCAGCCCTTGAACTTGCTGCATAAGCAATAACCGTATAGGAGACCCACTCCATAATAATTTTAAAACTATTTTTATGAGACCCTTCATTACGTCTCTTCAAATTGGTATTTGTCTGCATCCTAATTTTTGGCAGCTTATGCACTTACTGAATATGCAGTACTCCTAAATAATGCAAAGGTCAATTCAAATCGATTCTATATTCTCCAATATTAATTCTTTTTTTATATTTGTGTAATGGTGAGCTATTGCACTATGGATAGCATATTGCACGCATCCAGACAGGGATTATTGCCTTATACTTTTGCTGCTACAAGCAAACAAAAAAATATATATCCTCTATTGATACTCTGTTAGCTGCTTTTAGAAAAGGGATAAGTGCTAGGTATCATCAGCTGGAAATAAGTATTCATATTCTGGTCACATACATATCTTCCACAGTGCATAACTTGATAGATTTTTTCCATGCACTCGTTGACCAATCCATAATTTTTAACTGTGATCTGTAGCTAGAAATTGATAAAAGCAGGCAGGGATGTTTGCATTCCTTCACAGTTTGGTGGAGCAACGTACCAAAAAAATTCTTCCAAGCCTGTTAAGTTTTATTTTTTTACTGTACTATATTACCTCTCTTATCTGTGATTTGTGTACGGGTGACCTAAAGCATTAGGGACAGCATCTTACAGGCATCTAGTCAGGGATTATTGTATTATACTCCGTGCTGAAAAAATTTTTATATTTCCTCCTGATAACGCTGTTAGCTGCTTTTAAAATAGGGACAGGTGGTAGATGGCACTATCAACTGGAAAGGAGGGTTCATTCTGGTCACATACATCCCTCGATCAATCCATAACTTGATTGATTTTTTCCATGCACTCATTGACCGATTCATAATTTTTAACGGTGATCTGTAATCAGAAATTGTTGAAAGCAGACAGGGTTGCTTGCTTTCCTTCACAGTTTGGTGATGTAAGTTGCCAAAAAACCTCTTCAGAGCCAGTTAAATTCTCTTTTCTATTGTACTATATTACCACTCTCATCTGAGATTTGTGTATAGGTGAGCTATAGCAGTATGGATAACGTCTTACAGTCATCTAGTCAGGAATTATTGTATTATACTCCGTGCTCAAAAAAAAAAAAAATTCACTATTGATAACGCTGTTAGCTGCTTTAAAAATAGAGACAGATTCTAGACAGTATTATCAGCTGGAAATGAATGTTCATTCTGGATGTGTCTGATTATGTCTCACACACCACATGGCCAGGTAAGGTTGTAAAATGTTAAAATTACATTTACTGGTGAATGTATTTTGCATCATTGAAAGAAATGCAAAATTGCAAAAAAGCATCAAAAACTCTGTGAGAACATAGCCCAAGGTGTGGAGGATCATTTTTGTTTTTGGTTATTTATTTTGCCTTATATATAAGTCATTACCCTGGAACGAATGTGTCTTAACATTCTTTCCAGGAAAATCCATTTTAGCTTCATTTTTGTATGTTTTATTGTCAGTCCGTAAAAGTAACGTACTTCTCTGACAACATTGTTGACAGCAGTAATCTGGGATTCAGAGATGTTTCCAGGGGTCTTCCCCATTCAGTTCCCATGTCATTTCAGCACTGTTTCCATCAATTTGACCTCCAGGGGGTGCTGGAAAAATGCTTGGGTTTCCTATTGACTTACAGTACATTGGGCTTGTTACTCGGGTCAAGCACCTGAGCATTACTATTTCCTTGACCCGAGTAATGAGTATCTGAGCATTTTAGTGCTCGCTTATCACTAATTAAGATGTCTATCAATCCTATAATTTTCAAAATTTCAAGTCTTATCCTTCTTGGTGTTGCAATTTCAATGTTGCAGAGTATTGTATATAAAAATAAAGAACCTAAATACTATCCAAATCAATTATTGGTTAAAAACTATAATGGAGACGGAAGCATTCAGAAACCTCATGGTGGCGGCTGTCCGTCAGTACTTGGTCCCCAGCTGCCACTATTTCTCCCGGTGTGCCGTCCTCGTCTTGCACAAGCACGTGTCCCAGAACATTATCCGTGCCCTCACCAATGCAGTCACTGGGAAGGTCTACCTAACCACGTGGACAAGTTTTTGTGGCACACAGGGTTAATATTATGGAAGCTGGGACCCAGTTGGACCCTGGGACGCCACGTGTGTGCAGATTTCAGAAATTCAGCTACAGCCCTGACAGTGTTTCAGCAGTGTTTCAAGCTTTCAGCTCACCGACTAGTGTGCGATGTCACCACGCATTGCAACTCAATATTGAATATATTGGGAAAGATTTGTGAGCAGCAGAGGGCAGTTGTTGAGTACCAGCTTCAACATGTTGTATTCAGGTTAGCCTCTGCACATAAGAGCAGAGAAGTGGGCATGGTTGTCTGACATATCTGCCATCCTCCAAAACTTTGAGGACTCAACCAAGATGGTGATCAGCGATGATGCCATAATTAACATAAACATCACGCTTCTCTGTCTACTGAAAGGATCGCTGCTCACAATTAAAGAGGAGGCATTGCAGGCAAAGCACGTTGAGATGGAGCTAGGAACTTTACAGAGTGATGCTACACAGCCCAGCCTCATCTCATCTCAATGCGGATTGGGTGAATATTATCATTATAATGAGGAGGAGGATCAGAAGGAGGAGGAGGAACAGGATCTGGTTTCCTGTGCTAAAGACGGTATTACCCAAACCACATTTATACCATTTGTTCAGTATGGATGGCATGAAGAGGGGGAGGAGGAGGACATGGACAGTTGTCCTCTTGGTGGGGACAGGGAAGTCTTGGCTGTTGGCAGTCTGGAACACATGGCCGAGTTTATGTTTCATTGCCTCTCCCATGACCCTCGCGTTGTACGCATTTTGGGCAAAAGTAATTACTGGTTGGTCACATTTCTAGACCCGCGCTACAAGGAGAACTTTCTATCTCTCCTTCAAGTGGGGAAGAGAGGTCTAATAACATGTTGCAGTACCAGAAGGCCTTTGTTGAAGAATTAATTAAAAAATTCCCAGCTGACAATGCTGGTGGCAGTGGTCACAGTTCCTTGAACAACCAATTTGTACAGAGGAGTGAGACACAAACCAGATGCAGCAGAGGCAGGGGAACACTGTCAAAGGTCTGGGACAGTTTTCTCATACCCTCCCAGCACCCAGGCCCTGATGCGCGGGGTACTCTGACAAGGAGGGAAAAGCTTTGGAAGATGCTGAAGGAGTACCTTGCTGACTGTACCAGCATCTTCTGTGATTCCTCTTTGCCTGACAACTTTTGGGTATCCAAGCTGGACATGTGGCATGAAATGTCTCTCTATGCCTTGAAGGTCCTGGCTTGCTCTGCTACTGGCGTTTTGTCAGAGCGGGTTTTTAGTGCCGCTGGGGGTATTATAACTGAAAATGCTGACAGGCTGATTCTTATCAAAGTGAACAAGGCCTCGATTGGGTCAGATTTCTCGACACCACCAGATGATAGCAGCGGAACATAAACTCAAATCCAGTGGTCTTTTTTGGAGGGTGTGTTCCCATTGTGACAGTGTCCTTGGTTTTTTATATGCGAGGGGAGGTATGTGTGTAACATTCCTGGTGGCATGCTGGCATGGTTCACCACCTTCCACCATGCAAGACGGCTATCTTACCTCTCAGTCCAGGCTGCACACTTTGCTCCAGTACCTGCTGTGTGCATGTCTCCTAATGCATCCCCAGCTTATTGTTCTGAGTCACTGGATACTTAAACCCCCTCCACCAAGTAGAAGGTGCCTGAGCAACATTTTCTTTCAGTGTGTTCTGTGCAACTGAGTTACCAGGTCCTGTTCTGTATCTTGTCTGTTTCCGCCACCCTGGGGGCTGAGTACCCACGTATGTTACCTGTATTTGTGACTTCTAGTCTTTTTCTGCCACCCTGGGGGCTGTATTCCCAGGCTCATTCCTGTATCTTGTTCCTGGGTCAGTTCCTGTCTGAACAGTGTCCTAGCCCGTTATTTGTTTGTCTCTATGTTCGTATCTTTCCTTTTTCTGCAGTGTTTGAACCTGCACCTAACTCCAACTTGTTGTCTCTATACTTCTGTTGTGAGTTTAGTGTCCACTCACTACTTCATTGTAAGTACCTTGTGTGTATCTGCTCTGCTTGTCTACCGCACTTGCGGGTTTTGCTCTGCTCTGCTTGTCTACCGCACCTGCTGGTTTTGCTCTGCTCTGCTTGTCTACCGCACCTGCGGGTTTTGCTCTGCTCTGCTTGTCTACCGCACCTGCGGGTTTTGCTCTGCTCTGCTTGTCTACCGCACCTGCGGGTTTTGCTCTGCTCATCTACCGCACCTGTGGGTTTTGCTCTGCTATGCTTGTCTACCGCACCGGCGGGTTTTGCTCTGCTCTGCTTGTCTGCCGCATCTGCTGCTCAGTTCCTGTATCCCAGTCTGTTCTGGTCCCTATCCTGCCTGCGTTCCTACCTGCCAGTACCCACCTGTCTGAATACCAGCCGTGCCTGCCAGTATCCACCTGTCTGCATACCAGCCGTGCCTGCCAGTACCCACCTGTCTGCATACCAGACGTGCCTGCCATTACCCACGTGTCTGCATACCAGCCTAACCTGCCTGTTCCTGCATTCCCCTGTGTGGGTCAACAGCTGTGACCGGGGTCTGACCTGGAGTAGCACCTGGTCCATCTGCTCGGTTCCTCCCTGGTTCACAGAGTCGATTGAGCTGCCATGCAACCTTGGTTGGACCGAGTTGATACTTAGTCACACCCCTCCAGGCACTCCTCGGTTCATGGTCTAGTGCGATCACTAACCACACTCACGCCAGTTAGTCCGGGCGTGTGCATAACAATGTGTCACTCAGGATGCTCTCCTGTGTGAACTAAGACCTACTTTATTTCTGCCAGCATGTTATATGCTGGTGGGTTTACTCTGTTAAAGGGTGTGTGGTATTATGGGAATGGCAAAGAGGGTGGGACGCCATTCCCCCTACCTCTCCTCAGGGTGTGGCTGAGAAATGTGTAAAAGCTCAGTCACTTTTTTTTTCTCTGGAGAGTGAAGTCTCCAGACAGTGTTGTGGAAGCTTCACAGCTTTTTACAAGGACTTTTCCTGTGCAGTTTGTGCTACCGAGAGCGGGCGGAACACGCTCACCTATGAACTGAGCTATATTTTGTTTTCCCGTTTAACCCAGAGGGGTCTTGTTTATTTTTCCTGTAGATCCCTGCATGAGTTTATGCCATGTAATAAACCAGCAGAAAGGCAACCTGAGAATGTGTGTCCTGAGTCTACCTCCGGGAGAGCCGAGCAAGTCATATTACCACACCATGCACCTCTTCAAACCCAAACATGGGTATACGTTTCACGATTTCATATACTTCATGTCGTCCTCCTACTTTTCCTTCTCCTCATCCTCCACCACCATATCACCAGGGTGACCATAATACAGCGCCCACATCATTTTTTAAGGGTGTTTATGAAACCCGTAAGAGCTATTTTTAGAGGTCTACCTCTAACTTTAAATATTATATTATATATATATATATATAAATATATAGATATATACATACATACACACCCGAGGGGTAAATATTTTCAGCTCATCTACTGCACCATTTAGTGCAGGGGCATTACCAGTCTAGGAGAACCACTCCGTAATAATGGAAAATATTATTTTTTACTGAGGCCCTCCACTACATCTCTTCAAATTGGTATTTGATTGAATCCTAATTTTTGGCACCTCTTGGACTTGCTGCATACACAATAATAGTATAGGAGACCCACTCCTTAATAATGGGACATTTTTTTTGACTGAGGCCCTTCACTATCTCTCTTCAAATTGATATTTGAGTGAGTCCTAATTTTTGGCAGCCCTTGCACTTATTGCATACGCAATAAAAGTACAGGAGACCCAATCCTTAATAATTTTTGAAACAATTTTTGTGAAGCCCTTCAATATACATCTCTTTAAATTGGTATTGGTGTGCGTCCTAATTTTCGTTAGCCCTTGAACTAGCTGCATACGCAATAACAGCACAGGAAACCCACTCCTTAATAATTTTTTTAAAAAATTTATGAGGCCGCTCTCAATTCTCTTCAAATTGGTATTGGAGTGATTCCTAATTTTTGGCAGCCCTTGAACTTGCTGCTTATTCAATAACAGTATAGGAGACCCACTACTTGATTATGGGAAAAAAATTTTGACTGAGGCCCTCCACTACATCTCTTTAGATTGGTATTAGAGCGCGTCCTAATTTTTGTCAGCCCTTGAATTTGCTGCATACTCAATAACAGTATAGAAGACCCACTCCTTAATAATTTTAAAACAATTTTTATGAGACCCTTCATTACATCTCTTCAAATTGATATTTGACTGCGTCCTAATTTTTGACAGCCCTTGAACTTGCTGCTTATGCAATAACAGTGTAGGAGACCCACTTCTTAATATTTTTAAAACAAATTTTATGAGACTCTTCACAACATCTCTTCAAAATTGTTATTTCACTGTGTCCTAATTTTTGGCAGCCCTTGAACTTGCAGCTTACAGAATAACAGTATACGAGACCCACTCCTTAATAATTTTAAAACAATTTTTATGAGACCCTTCACAACGTCTCTTCAAATTGGTATTTAACTGCGTCCTAATTTTTGGCAGCCGTTATACTTGCTTCTTACACATTAATAGTATAGGAGTATAGGAGACCCACTCCTTAATCATGGGAAAAAAAATTTTGACTGAGGCCCTCCACTACATATCTTCAAATTGGTATTGGAGCATGTCCTAATTTTTGGCAGCCCTTGAACTTGCTGCATAAGCAATAACCGTATAGGAGACCCACTCCATAATAATTTTAAAACTATTTTTATGAGACCCTTCATTACGTCTCTTCAAATTGGTATTTGTCTGCATCCTAATTTTTGGCAGCTTATGCACTTACTGAATATGCAGTACTCCTAAATAATGCAAAGGTTAATTCAAATCGATTCTATATTCTCCAATATTAATTCTTTTTTTATATTTGTGTAATGGTGAGCTATTGCACTATGGATAGCATATTGCACGCATCCAGACAGGGATTATTGCCTTATACTTTTGCTGCTACAAGCAAACAAAAAAATATATATCCTCTATTGATACTCTGTTAGCTGCTTTTAGAAAAGGGATAAGTGCTAGGTATCATCAGCTGGAAATAAGTATTCATATTCTGGTCACATACATATCTTCCACAGTGCATAACTTGATAGATTTTTTCCATGCACTCGTTGACCAATCCATAATTTTTAACTGTGATCTGTAGCTAGAAATTGATAAAAGCAGGCAGGGATGTTTGCATTCCTTCACAGTTTGGTGGAGCAACGTACCAAAAAAATTCTTCCAAGCCTGTTAAGTTTTATTTTTTTACTGTACTATATTACCTCTCTTATCTGTGATTTGTGTACGGGTGACCTAAAGCATTAGGGACAGCATCTTACAGGCATCTAGTCAGGGATTATTGTATTATACTCCGTGCTGAAAAAATTTTTATATTTCCTCCTGATAACGCTGTTAGCTGCTTTTAAAATAGGGACAGGTGGTAGATGGCACTATCAACTGGAAAGGAGGGTTCATTCTGGTCACATACATCCCTCGAACAATCCATAACTTGATTGATTTTTTCCATGCACTCATTGACCGATTCATAATTTTTAACGGTGATCTGTAATCAGAAATTGTTGAAAGCAGACAGGGTTGCTTGCTTTCCTTCACAGTTTGGTGATGTAAGTTGCCAAAAAACCTCTTCAGAGGCAGTTAAATTCTCTTTTCTATTGTACTATATTACCTCTCTCATCTGAGATTTGTGTACAGGTGAGCTATAGCAGTATGGATAACGTCTTACAGTCATCTAGTCAGGAATTATTGTATTATACTCCGTGCTCAAAAAAAAAAAAAATTCACTATTGATAACGCTGTTAGCTGCTTTAAAAATAGAGACAGATTCTAGACAGTATTATCAGCTGGAAATGAATGTTCATTCTGGATGTGTCTGATTATGTCTCACACACCACATGGCCAGGTACGGTTGTAAAATGTTAAAATTACATTTACTGGTGAATGTATTTTGCATCATTGAAAGAAATGCAAAATTGCAAAAAAGCATCAAAAACTCTGTGAGAACATAGCCCAAATTGTGGAGGATCATTTTTGTTTTTGGTTATTTATTTTGCCTTATATATAAGTCATTACCCTGGAACGAATGTGTCTTAACATTCTTTCCAGGAAAATCCATTTTAGCTTCATTTTTGTATGTTTTATTGTCAGTCCGTAAAAGTAACGTAGTTCTCTGACAACATTGTTGACAGCAGTAATCTGGGATTCAGAGATGCTTCCAGGGGTCTTCCCCATTCAGTTCCCATGTCATTTCAGCACTGTTTCCATCAATTTGACCTCCAGGGGGTGCTGGAAAAATGCTTGGGTTTCCTATTGACTTACAGTACATTGGGCTTGTTACTCGGGTCAAGCACCTGAGCATTACAATTTCCTTGACCCGAGTAACGAGTATCTGAGCATTTTAGTGCTCGCTTATCACTAATTAAGATGTCTATCAATCCTATAATTTTCAGAATTTCAAGTCTTATCCTTCTTGGTGTTGCAATTTCAATGTTGCAGAGTATTGTATATAAAAATAAAGAACCTAAATACTATCCAAATCAATTATTGGTTAAAAACTATAACATTTATCATTGCAATTCCAGAAAACAAACTGAAGAGTTTCCACAAGTGCATCACAAATTCTTTGACTGGTTAGAATTTAGCTCTACTTATAAGGAAGAGCTAAATTCTAGCTCTCAGCTAATTTCTGATGCCATAAAAGAACCTAGAATGTAAATTCTAAAGCTAACTACTTTGCCATCCTGTATTGTTTTATAGTGAAAAGTTTTTGAGACATGATTAACTCTCTAAAGAATAAAGTCACTTTAGAATAGTGGCAATGAGTTATTTTATTGGTCTTTCTCTGTAAAAAGGAATGAGAAATGGAACAAATAAAAAGGGAATCTGTATGCATCTGAATGCATCAGAGGAAAATATATCCATCTCTACATACTAAGTAATATCTACTTCTGTGTCTCTTTGCTTAGTATTATTTTTTCTTTTTTCATTCTGTATTTTGATATCATGTCAAATTTCCTGCTGTCCTTCTACAGTTTGACCACTAGTGGTTGCTACTGTTCAACTTAATAATTGTGCTCACCACTGGAGGCTGCTGTTGTGTTCTGCAATTGTCCTTTACTAAAATGGCAGATTCTAAACCTGTGGGATCCATCTTGTTTCCTGTTTGGGCCTACAAGCCGCATGTACCTTTCACTCATTGTTTGAGTATTGTGTCTAGCTGTTAGCCTTGTTCCAGTCTCCAGCTCCTGGACATTCTTGCCCAGACTGTTATCAAATCTCTACGAATTGTTTTCTACAACTTCTTTTGCTAACTCCAAGAACTTCTACTACCACTTGCTGCTCCTGATCATGCTCATTCGGCCACTGGTTTCCAGCAGTACTATGCCAGTATCGTAACATATCACTAGTGTGTCACATTGACTTAAAGTGATTGTCCGCTTTCAGACAACATTCTGGCCTTACTGCTATTTGTAAAAAAATAGCTAACTGTGCTGTACTCATCATTATGGTGTAATGTGTCTGGGTTCAAACCCTTGAGCCTGTGCTTTGTAATCAGCTTCTCTTCCAAGGAGCCACAGAAGATACACCTCTCCTCTGGGTGTTTAGTTTGTGTTATCCTTGGTTCAGTCTTTTTAGGGTAACAGGTGTTTTCATTTACTCATTTGTTTGCCCTATCACCTTTCAAGTGTGGTTTTATATACTTTCCCTCTGCTGGTGCTTCTGCTGAAGATAATCTCATTTGGATGTCTAGCCATACTGCTGTAGTTTATGCTAGTCAGGGAATGACCAGCTACGGCTTATCTCTCTACTGTTTATGTTCTTTACCATGCATCTATCTTCTGTTTCTTTTTAGGAAGTAGGTGGTATGTTCTTTAACAGTACATAATTAATCCTTTATTTTGTATTCTTTTGTTTGTTTTACTCACTCTGGGATCTCCTTCTATTTTAGCACACTTTCCCTTCTGTAGGTAATTTGCACTCTGCCCTCCTGTTCTTTAGGAGGAACGTGAATTGTTTGAATGTCATCTCAGCTCACACAGGAACCTCTAGGGACTGTGGAGTCAGGATCTCTAGTCCATTCAGGAACTGGCAGGGTCAGTTGCAGTTTTTAGTGTGCTACCTATTTTCCTGAGTGAGTTTCTACACTATCATAACACATGGGGTCCTCTAGTGAGTCTCCCCAACTGTTCTAAGTATATGGCATTGGCTGCACTGCTAAAATCATGTTGACAGCGCAGAAATTTAGTGATCTCTGCCTGTGTAGACATGATGCCTCTTTGAGAGATGATAAGCTCACTGATTGTCTGCCACTCTGTCGACATGAAGTCAGCGCGACTGCCTATGCCTGAGGTCAAGAGTAGTGCTGGAGACTCGCCAGTGGACTTGGAAACAGCATAAGAACTTACACTAAGCATAAGAACTTACACTCTACAGGAGAGAGATGGAGGACCCTGTTGAACATACAGTGGTGGCCAAAAGTATTGGCACCCCTGCAATTCTGTCAGATAATACTCAGTTTCTTCCTGAAAATGATTGCAATCACAAATTCTTTGGTATTATTATCTTCATTTAATTTGTCTTCAATGAAAAAACACAAAAAGAATTGTCCTAAAGCTAAATTGGATATAATTCCACACCAAACCTAAAAAGTGGGTGGACAAAAGTATTGGCACTGTTTGAAAAATCATGTGATGCTTCTCTAATTTGAAGAATTAACAGCACCTGTAACTTACCTGTGGCTCCCAACAGGTGTTGGCAATAACTAAATCACACTTGCAGCCAGTTAACATGGATTAAAGTTGACTCAACCTATGTCCTGTGTCCTTGTGTGTACCACATTGAGCATGGAGAAAAGAAGGAAGACCAAAGAACTGTCTGAGGACTTGAGAAACCAAATTGTGAGGAAGCAATCTCAAGGCTACAAGTCCATCTCCAAAGATCTGAATGTTCCTGTGCCTTCCGTGCGCAGTGTCATCAAGAAGTTTAAAGCCCATGGCACTGTGGCTAACCTCCCCAGATGTGGACGGAAAAGAAAAATTGACGAGAGATTTCAACGCAAGATTGTGCGGATGGTGGATAAAGAACCTCGACTAACATCCAATCAAGTTCAAGCTGCCCTGCAGTCCGAGGGTACAACAGTGTCAACCCATACTATCCGTCGGCGTCTGAATGAAAAGGGACTATATGGTAGGATACCCAGGATGACCCCACTTCTTACCCCGAGACATAAAAAAGCCAGGCTGGAGTTTGCCAAAACTTACCTGAGAAAGCTTAAAACTTTTTGGAAGAATGTTCTCTGGTCAGATGAGACAAAAGAAGATATTTTTGGGAAAAAGCATCAACATAGAGTGTACAGGAAAAAAAAGAGGCATTCAAAGAAAAGAACACGGTCCCTACAGTCAAACATGGCGGAGGTTCCCTGATGTTTTGGGGTTGCTTTGCTGCCTCTGGCACTGGACTGCTTGACCGTGTGCATGGCATTATGAAGTCTGAAAACTACCAACAAATTTTGCAGCATAATGTAGGGCCCAGTGTGAGAAAGGTGGGTCTCCCTCAGAGGTCATGGGTCTTCCAGGAGGACAATGACCCAAAACACACTTCCAAAAGCACTATAAAATGGTTTGAGAGAAAGCACTGGAGACTTCTAAGGTGGCCAGCAATGAGTCCAGACCTGAATCCCATAGAACACCTGTGGAGAGATCTCAAAATGGCAGTTTGGAGAAGGCACCCTTCAAATATCAGTGACCTGGAGCAGTTTGCCAAAGAAGAATGGTCTACAATTCCAGCAGAGCATTGTAAGAAACTCATTGTTGGTTACCGGAAGCGGTTGTTCGCAGTTATTTTGGCTAAAGGTTGTGCAACCAAGTATTAGGCTGAGGGTGCCAATACTTTTGTCTGGCTCATTTTTGGAGTTTTGTGTGAAATGATCAATGATTTGATTTTTGCTTCATTCTCTTTTGTGTTTTTTCCTTGCAAGCAAATTAAATGAAGATAATAATACCAAAGAATTTGTGATTGCAATCATTTTCAGGAAGAAACTGAGTATTATCTGACAGTATTGCAGGGGTGCCAATACTTTTGGCCACCATTGTAAGAGTTAACACTATACACAAGAGAGACAGAAAGAGAGGACCATGCTGACTATAAGTGCTTAAATTCTACAGGTGAGAAAGACTTATTCAGTGTCTCTGGAGATGGAAAATGACTCTGCTGTAAAACTGTGCTCCACTGGCAAACACTGATCTGTAGTAGCCCAGTTACTAACCACCACTCTATAAGGTGTGATAATCTGTAGGATTTCAGAGCTGCAGGGCATTATTAGGAAGCCAGCACAGCCACGCAAAATGACATTGGATCACTTTCTGATGTTTCAGCAGTGTGGGAAATTCTGAGGGGGAGGTTTTTTTGGGAGTGAATCAAAAATCGAATCTCAAAATGTTCGAAATTCGTGAAACCGTGAATTTCAAGAAATTCAACTCAAATTTGATATTCCGCAGAACAATTCAACTGATCATCACTAACCAGATTTTTCTCTGTTGATTCTTAATATTGACTTCAAAGGTTTAGTGACTGAGGGCTTATCAATAGAGATGAGCGAACATTTCAATGTTCGGTTCGGAAATGTTCTCCGAATATTTAGACATTCGCCGAATTTATTCATCGAATGTTCATCAAACATTACCGAACGCCAAAGGATTCAATGGGGGGGACAAAACAAAAGCATATACAAAACCTTCAAGCGGGCCCTAAAGCTGCCAAAACACATCAAATTAGGGGCAGACACCATGAAAGTGCCAGCAATTGACCGAAAGTACACGTACTATAACTATTATTATTATTATTACAGCGACATTTATTCCGTGGTGCATTATATGTGAAAAAGGGTCACCGACTGGTACAAGAGGAGAGAGGACCCTGCCCGCGAGGGCGCACAAACAATGTACAAGGGATGAGTGAGGATTAGTGATGGGCGAACACTAAAATGCTCAGGAGCTCGTTTCTCGGGTCTACCACATTTGAATACTCGGGTGCTCGACCCGCGCAACGAGCCCAATGTAAGTCAATGGGAAACTAAAGCATTTTTCAGATGGCTCCTTCCGGCGGTCTGCAGAGGGCCTAAACATTGCCCAAATCAATGGGAGCAGTGCTCAGATGGCATGGAAACAGCATGGGAAAGACGTTGTCAGAGGTATTACACCACTTTTACGGACTCACAATAAAACATGAAAAAACTAAACCAAAATGGATTTTCCTGGAAAATATGTTAAAGAACATCCTTCCCAGGGTAATGACTTGTACATAAGGCAAAATAAATAACCAAAACCAAAAGTACTCCTGCACACCTTGGGCTATGTTCACAGATAGCGTTTTTGATGAATTTTTGCACTTTTGCATTGCTTTTAACCGTGACAAATGCATTCAACGGGAGATGTCATTTTAACATTTTACAACCTCATATGGCCATGTGGTGTGTGAGATATCATCAGACACATCCTGTTTCATTTATGAAGGAGGGACTCTGAAAGTCACAAAGCCTATTTTATAGGGCCATCAGGTGGCCTTTACTATTCTTAAGGGGCTAGCAGTCGGCCCACACTATTCTTAGAGAGCCATCAGCTGGCTATGCTTTGTTGTTCCCATTACTAAAGAGTGGATCTCCTATACTGTTACTGCATATGCAGTAAGTGGCAGGGCTGCCCAAAATGTGGACGCACCCCAATACCCCTTTGAAAATTTGGATGCACCCCAATACCCCTTTGAAGAGACTTAGAAGAGGGCCTCCTGAAAACAATGTTCCCATTATTAGAAAGTGGGTTTCTCATTGTGTTTGCCTATGCAGTGAATGTAAGGTTTGCCCAAAATTTGGAGGCACTCCAATGCCCCTTGGAAGAGACGTGGAGGTCAGAGGGCCTCCTGAAAGCAATGTTCCCATTATTAGGAAGTGGGTCTCTCATAGTGTTGGCCTATGCAGTGAATGCAAGGGCTGCCAAAAATTTGGACCTACTCCAATGCCCCTTGGAAGAGACGTGGAGGAGGGCCTCATAAAAAAATGTTCCCATTAGAAAGCAGCGGGTTTCTTATACTTGTAATGCCCATGCACTAAGTGTATGGGCTGACAAACAATTACCCCTGGGTGGTATACATGAACATACTGTATAATTTTTTTTTATGGGCATCATCAACACCCTTTTAAAAAAAATTATGTGGGTATTGCATCTTGGACCATGGTCACCCTGGTGATATGGTGGTGGAGGATGTGGATGAGTAGAAGGAGGAGGACAAGAGCAAATAGCCAAAATCTCGAAGCATATACCCATGTGTGGGTGTGAAGAGGTGCATGGGAATATACCTCCCAAATAAAGACACTGGATTTGAGTTTATGTTACTCTGCTATCATTCGGTGGTGTTGAGATGTCTGGCCCAATCCAGCCCTTGTTCATTTTTGTAAATGTCAGCCTGTCAGCATTTTCAGTTGACAGGCGGATGCGCTTATCAGTCATAATTCCAACAGTGGCACTAAAAACCCGCTCTGATAAAACGCTAGTGGCAGGGCAGGCCAGGACCTCCAAGGCGTAGAGAGCCAGTTCATTCCACGTATCCAGCTTGGATACCCAATAATTATAAGGCACAGAGGAATCACAGAGGCTGTTGGTGCGGTCGGCAAGGTAATCCCTCAGCATCTTCCCAAACTTTGCACTCCTTGTGAGAGTACCTCCCACCTCAGGGCCTGCGTGATGGAAGGGGCTGAGAAAATTCTCCCAGAACTTTGACAGTGTTCCCCTGCCTCTGCTGGTTTGAAGTTGTGCCTCTCTCGCCTGTAGTCCTTTGTTGTCCAACGAACTGTGACATCTGCCTCCAGTGTTTTCAGATGGGAATTTTTTAATAGTTCTGCAAGCAAAGTCCTTCTGGTACTGCCCCATTTTTGTAGACCTGTCCGCCTCAAGAATAAGAGATATAAAGTTCTCCTTGTAATGTGGGTCTAGAAGTGTCACCAACCAGTAATGACTGTCACACAAAATTTTGAGAACGCGAGGGTCATGGGAAAGGCAGCGTAACATAAACTCAGCCATGTGTGCCATACTGCTAACAGGCAAGTCTTCCGTGTCCTCACCAAGAGGGCGAGTGACCATGCTCTCCCCTCCTCTGTCCTCTGGCCATCCATGCTGAACAGATGGTATGACAGTTGTGCAGTTAGTACCGTATATTTTACCCATGAAACTAGCTCCGGTTCTTCCTCCTCCTCCTCCTCTTACTCATTGTCACCCAATCCATGGTAGGATGACATGAGGCTGGGCGGTGTGCAATCACCCTATATGTTTCCTTGCTCCATCTCATTGTGCTCCGCCTGCAATGCATCCTCTTTGATTGTGAGCAGAGAACGTTTCAGAAGACAGAGAAGCAGGATGGTGAAGCAAATTACGCCGCTCACCATCTTGGTGGAATCCTCAAAGTTTTGGAGGATGGTACAGATGTCTGACATCCATGTCCACTCCTGAGGTTTTATGTGTGGAGTCTGACCTGAATACCAATAGCCTTGTTGATGCTGGTACTCAGCAACTGCCCTCCTCTGCTCACAATTCCTTCCCAACATCTGCAGTGCAGAGTTCCAACGCGTGGGGACATCACACACCAGTCTGTGAGCCGGTAGTTGCAAATGCTGCTGAAACACGGCAAGGGCAGCGGAAGATGTACGTGACTTTCTAAAATAGGCACACAGGCAGAGAACTTTAACAAGCAGATCCAGCAGCTCCGGGTAGGATTTGAGAAACCGATGAACCATGAGGTTAAGCACATGGGCCAGGAATGGTACGTGTGTGAGCTCGCCTCACCTTAGAGCCGCCACCATGTTCCGGCCTTTGTCACACATGACCACGCCTGGCTGTAGGTTCAGAGGTGTCAGCCACAGATCTGCCTGCTCTTTCAGAGCTGCACACAACTCTTCAGCATTGTGCGGTTTGTCACGTAAGCATATTAGCTTCAGCACAGCCTGTTGCCGTTTGGCCGAGGCAGTGCCGCAGTGCTTCCAGCTTGTGACTGATGTGGTCATTTCAGAAATGGAGGCTGAAGAGGAGGAGGTTGAGGAGGATGAGGTGCAGGAGCTGAAGACTGTGGGGGAAACCCTGATTGACCTAAGGCCCGCAATCGTTGGCGTGGGAGGACGTATTCCGTCCCAAGTTCCGTCTGGGTCCCAGCTTCCACTATGTTAGCCCAGTGTGCCGTTAGCAAGATGTACCATCCATGCCCACAAGCATTTGTCCACGTGTCCGTGGTTATAAGGACTTTCTTGATAGCTGCGTTGTTGGGGGCACGGCTAATGTTTTGGGACTCATGCTTGTGTAATGCGGCGATGGCACACCGGGAGAAACAGTGGCGGCTTGGAACTGAGTACCGTGGAATGGCCACCGCCATCAGGTTGCAGGATGCTTCTGTCTCCACGAGTCTAAAAGGCAACATTTCGAACCCAAGCAGTCGCAAAATTCGGGAATTTAGTAGTATGGCCAGAGGGGCGTTGGCTGCATATTTGCGGTTGCGTTCCAAGGACTATGGTATGGACAACTGAACACTGCACTGGGACAAGGACGTGGACGTGCTTCCTGATGCTGATACTTCATTGTGTGCAATGACAGGTGTAGGGCAGGAGGCATCTTCGCATGCACCAAGGACAGGGGATTGGCTTGCATGCACAACAGTAGAAGAAGCAGTGGTGCCACCTGCAGACACTGCTCCTGGACCCTGGGGTTCAGCCCACAAAGTCGACTGCATTGCTGCCATCTGCCTGATCATGCTGGTGGTGGTCAGGCTGGTAGTTTTGCCACCCCTGCTGATGCTGGCCTGGCAGATGGTGCAAATGGCCTTTTTGGAGTAATCGAAAGAGTCTTTTAAAAACCAACCAGACTCAGGAAGACCTAACAGTTGTACTGGCAACTTCCTTCGGGTTGGTGTTACGGGGGAACGGTTGCCTGCCTTCTGTCTACGGCCACCACACTGCTTCTTCCTGCCTGTTGGGGTGCTCTGCCTCCCTCCTCCTGTGTGCTGCTGTACTCGCTCAGCATGTCCTCCTGCCTGGTTGAGTCAGTTACTATTTCATCCATCATCTCGTCTTCCACTTCCGCACCCTGGTCCTCCTCCTGACTTTCAGGCAATTATGTCTCATCATCGTCCACCTCTTGTGACACTTTTCCACCATCGCCTTCATGTGACCATGGCTGCTCAAATATTTGGGCATCGCTACATGCGATCTCCTCTTGCCCTGCTTCAAGTTGACAGGGCGAGAGGCCCAAATCAATAAATGCAAAAATGAACAGCTCTTCGGAGTGTCCAAGTGTGAGATCAGTTGTCTCTGGGCACTCGGCATGGTGGAAGGAAGGAGGTTCATGGTGAGGAATATGCGGTCCAGACTCACGGCTACTGAGACTTGACCGTGTGGAAGACAGGGTGTTGGTGGTGTTGGCTAAGTGACTGGAAGCATTATCTGCTATCCAACCAATAACCTTTTCACACTGCTCTGTGTTCAATATTGGTGTTTTGCTGTCCCCTATTAATGGGGACAGGAAGGTCGAGCGAGAAGATGTGGGTGTTTGTTGTGGCACAATTTCACTTGCCCACGGCCTCGGCCTCTGCATGCACCAACACCATCACGTCCAGTTCCCCGTCCCTTGGCATGTGCCTTTCTAATTTTGAAGGACAATATCTTCCATGCTCACTACAAATGGCTGAATTTGGAGCGAACTTATATGTGATCCGTGTGACGGACAAACCATAGTTTTAAATAGCTTGCCTGTAGGTAACTATTTTGAACAGCAAACCAGTGTCAAAAACTTCGCTGACACAGTGAAACTAATTTTTAATGGAGATCAGAAATGGCAGTATTTTCTGAAAACATATATGTGATCCGTGTGATGGAGAAAACACAGTTTTAAATAGCTGGCCTGTAGGTAACTATTTTTAACAGCAAACTGATGTCAACTCAATAGCTTCACTGACACACTGAAACATAATTTCAATGGAGGCCAGAATTGGCAATATTTTCAGCGCAATTTTATGTGATCCTTGTGACGGACAAACCACAGTTTTAAATAGCTGACCTGTAGGTAATTGTTTTTAACAGCAAGCTGGTGTCAATAGCTTCACTGACACACTGCAAAAAAAATTTAAATGGAGTCCAGAAATGGCAATATTTTCAGCGCATTTATATGAGAACCGAATGATGGACAAACCACAGTTTTAAATAGGTGGCCTGTAGATAACTATTTTTAAAAGTGCCGACCTTGTGTCAATCAGTTCACTGACACACTGCAACAAAATTTAAGTGGAGGCGAGACATAGCAATCTTTTCAGTGCAATTATATGTGATCCCGTGTGACGGACATACCACAATTTTAAATAGCTGGATTTTTAGAGCTGTAATATGGAAAGGACCTGGCTGTATTCTGCAGTGCCAACAAGCAAATGGCACAAAAAAACTGAGTTCTCTAGATTGCTTTTTAAGATCCAAAAAAAATTATTCCTGGCCCCTGAAACCTGGGCCTATGTCTAGAAATGTCTAACAGCATCAGCAGCAGCAGAGAAAACTGGAATACAGCCTCTTGTGCTATATGCACTGCAGTCTGCTATATACCCTGCCTTCTTGCCTGCCTATGTACACTGCCTGCCTGATATCTCTGCAGATGGATTAGTCCTCAGAAGGACTGTTTGTTGAGATGGATATGTGCAATATACATCTGTTCTACCTACACTACCTAATAAACAAGTAAATCTCTCCCTAGCTCAGCAGCACCTCTCCCTACACTGTCTGGTTCAGGAGTGACGGTGAAGAGCATGGCGGCACCAGGTCTGATATAGACCTGATGACACTGTGCGGCCAGTCAATCACTGTAAAGCCACAACCAACAAGGCTGCGGCATTACAGTGAGTGGCAGGCAATCCCTGCATGTTCATTGGCTCGGTAAATAGCGCCAAACATGCAGGGAGGGGACCCAAGCTCCCGCCTAGCAACCCCGGAAATATTCGGCGAGCACCGAGCATCTTGAGCAGTGAGATGCTTGGGCAAGCACCGAGCAGTAGCGAGCATGCTCGATCATCGCTAGTGAGGATACAGTAGGTCAGGGTACAGCTTGTCGTGCAATGGTATGATGGAGCGAGGCGTACCGCAGATTGTACACTTGTCACAAAAGTGGGTCTTCAGCTTGATTTTCAAGGTTTCCACGGTAGGTGAGAGTCTGATGTGTTGGGGTACAGCGTTACATAGTAGGTGAGATGCACCGGATAAATCTTGTATTCGATTGTGACAAGAAAACAAAAGAGGAAGTAGAGAAGGAAATCTTGGAAGGATGGGAAGTTGCATACAGGTGACTAGTACAGGGAGACTAGGTCACACATGTATGGAGGAGACAGGTTTTCGGTGGCTTGCTATGTCAAAGTTAGGCTTTTCAACTGGAGTCTCTGGGCAACAGGGTGCCAGCGCAGGGATTGACATAGGGGAAAAGCCTGGGAATACCAGGGTGACAGGTGGATTAATCAGCCAGCACAGTTTAGGATAGATTAGAGGAGTTGTAGAAGGGATGCCACATAGCAGGAGCTTGTAGTAGTCGAGGCGGGAAATGATGTTGGCGTGCACTGGTGTTTTTCTAGATTCATGGTTGAGGAATGTGTTGATCTCTGAGATACTTTGGAGTTGGAGTCAGTGGCAAGTGGAAAGGGCTTGGATTTGACGTTTGAAGAACAGATCAGAGTCAAGCTTGCGGGACTGGGGAGAGTGGGCAGCCATTCAGTTTAATGGATAGGTCAGTTGGGGGATAAATGAGATGGGGGAAAGATAATGCATTTTGTTTTATCCATGTTAATTTTTACAAATCTAGGACAGAAGAAAGATAGTAAGGAGGTGATATCAGGTCCAGAGAGGTTGATCTGTGTGTCATCAGCATAGAGGTGATACTGAAAGCCCTGAGACTATGAGCGGTTCCAGGCTGAAGTTGTAGATGGAGAAGAGCCAGGGTTCTAGAACTGAACCTTGTGGGACACCGACACATAGGGGGTGAAATGAGGAGATGGTGTGTGAGTGGGAGACATTGAATGTCCTGTCGGTTAGGTATGAAAAGATCCCAGACAGGGCAAAGTCTGTGATGCCGAGAAATGAGAGTCTGTAGCAAGACAGTATGGTCTACTGTGTCGAAGGCAGAAGAAAGGTCTAGGAGGAGGAGGACAGAGTAGTCTTGCTTGGATTTGGCAGTTAGTAGGTCATTGGTGACTTTAGTCAGGGCAGTTTCAGTGGCATGGTGAGGTCGGAAGCCAAAAGCGGTCAAAGAGGAAGCAGGTCGAGAAGTGGGAGGACAGTTCAAAATAAATGTGTTGATCCAGTAGTTTTGAGGCATAGAGGAGAAGTGAGATGGAGTGATAGCTAAACATAGGATGGGTCAAGGGAGGACCTTTGGAAAATGGGTGTGATCGAGGTATGTTTGAATCATAAGGGGAAGACGCCAGTTGTTAGTGACAGGTTGAAGAGGAGGGTTAGGCTTGGGATGAAGACTGTGGTACAGTTTGGAATGAGGTGGAATGGTATTGGGTCAAGTTCATAGGTAGTAAGATGTTATTTGGAGAGTAAAGATGATCTTCTGTGATGGCGGAGATGCTGGTTTTGCAGGAGAGTTGAGTCATTATGAGAAGGGGCTGTTGGGACTTTAAGCAAAAGCTTTGCCCAATGTTGTCAATCTTCTGCTTTAAGAATGAGGCTAAGTCTTCAGCTGAGATGAGAGGAGAGGGAGGGGGAGCTGGTGGACAAAGGAGGGACTTGAAGGTACTGAACAGTTGTTTAGGGTTGTGAGACACATATGATATGAGAGATGAGAAGTAGGTTTGTATTACTGAAGTGAGCAATTGTGCAGCATTTTGAAAACTTCTGTTACTGAACTCAACTCCCATTCTTTGGCAGTCGCATTAAGGTATGCCTTGTATATGGGGGGGCAGGAAGAACATGTGCTCCAGTAGATGACAAGCACTGCATCAAATGGCCTCTGATCCTCTTTCTCCACCTTAACATCACACACAGTACAGTCTTTAGAGGTGGCACCCCAATTACCCTTGTTTTCATCCACATCACAACTCTTCAACTAATCAACTGACTGTGGGGAAGCACAGATGGGCGTGTCTGCAGAGCTGTTCACACATTCTATTCCGGGGCATAAGAGGTCTCATACAAAGCTTCACACACTCAAGAGGGGGAGAGCATGTGTAGCGATACCCAAAATTTTTTTCAGTTGATCTGGGCTCGTACAAAGTAGGGACCGAGAAGAATTCAGTACCTCTTCGCCAGATGTTAGCCCCTGGTGATGTGCATGGATGGGTTGGAGAGAGAAATAAATACACACCAGAACATAGAGAACTAAACAAATATACAACAGGGGTTGGAGAACTAAACTACTAAACAGCTAAGGTTAGAGAATGAAACAAATGCACACCAGAACTGCTATGGGGCCCGTGAACACCGGTGGGCCAGTGAGCCGGGGCCCCCAAGCAGCGAGGGGAATGAGTTGTATAGGTGAGTATTGGTGGATAGTGGTTGGGGAGGGAGGTTGTGGAGGTGGAGGAGCGGGCACACGCAGTAGCCCCTGCTGCAGCTACCGCGTGTGCCCGCTGCTAAAGGGACATGAATATTCCCTCTTCTCCACTCCCATGTGTGGCCTCTTCAATCCCCCAATCCTGGTATGTGTGGTCTCCTCAATCCCCCAATCCTGATATGTGTGGCCTCCTCAATTCCCCCATCCTGGTATGTGTGGCCTCCTCAATTCCCAAATTCTGGTATCTGTGGCCTCCTCAATCTCCCAATCCTGGTATGTGTGGCCTCCTCAATCCCTCAATCCTGGTATGTGTGGCCCCTCAATCCCCAAATCCTGGTATGTAATCCCCCAGATCCTCTCCATTTTCAGGTCTCTCCAGAGATGCTCAAATGGGTTTAGATCAGGGCTCTTGATGGGACAGTCAAGAATGGTCACAGAGTTGTTCTGAAGCAACTCCTTTGTTATTTTAGCTGTGTGCTTAGGGTCATTATCTTGTTGGAAGGTGAACCTTTGGCCAAGTCTGAGGTCCAGAGCACTCTGGAAGAGGTTTTCATCCAGGATATCTCTGTACTTGGCCGCATTCATGTTTCCTTCAATTGCAACCAGTCGTCCTGTCCCTGCAGCTGAAAAACACCCCCATAACATGATGCTGCCACCACCATGTTTCACTGTTGGGATTTTATTGGGCAGGTGATGAGCAGTGCCTGGTTTTCTCCACACATACCACTTAGAATTATCACCATAAAGTTCTATCTTCGTCTCATCAGACCAGTCTCCCATAGTCTGGGAGTGCTTTATGTGTTTTTGAGCAAATTCTATTCGGGCTCTCATATGTCCTGCACTGAGGAGAGGCTTCCGTCGGGCCACTCTGCCATAAAGGCCCAACTGGTGGAGGGCTGCAGTGATAGTTGACTTTGTGGAATTTTCTTTCATATCCCTACTGCATCTTTGGAGCTCAGCCACAGTGATCTTGGGGTTCTTCTTTAACTCTCTCACCATGGCTCTTCTCCCACGATTGCTCAGTTTGGCTCGACGGCCAGGTCTAGGAAGACTTCTGGTGGTCCCAAACTTCTTCAATTAAAGGATTATGGAGGACACTGTGCTCTTAGGAACCTTGAGTACTGCAGAAATTATTTTATAACCTTGGCCAGATCTGTGCCTTGCCACAATTCTGTCTCTGAGCTCCTTTGGCAGTTCCTTTGAGCTCATGATTCTCATTTGGTCTGACATGCACTGTGAGCTGTGAGGTCTTATATAGACAGGTGTGTGCCTTTCCAAATCAAGTCCTATCAGTTTAATTAAACACAGCTGGACTCCAATGAAGGAGTAGACCCATCTCAAGGAGGATCACAAGGAAATGGACAGTATGTGACTTAAATATGAGTGTCTGAGCAAAGGGTCTGAATACTTATGACCATGTGATATTTCAGTTTTTCTTTTTTAATAAATTTGCAACATTTCTACATTTCTGTTTTTTTCAGTAAAAATGGGGTACAGAGTCTACTTTAATGAGAAAAAAATGAACTTTTTAGAATTTACCAAATGGCTGAAATGAAACAAAGAGTGAAAAACTGAAAGGGGTCTGAATACTTTCCGTACCTACTGTATATGGAAGGCTATGTGGGGCCATTATAATATTTTGAGGGCTATGTGGGGGGGTCATTATACTGTATGAAGATAATTATACGATGTGAAGGTTTGTGTGGGGTCCATCATACTGTTTGGAGGGCTTGTGCGGGCCATTATACTGTATGTAGGCCCTTTATAGTGTTTGGAGAGCTCTGTGGGGGTCAAAGTTGGGGGATCATACTGTGTTGGGGTCAACATACCTTGCCTTGGGAGTTGAAGTGGGGTACAATAGGGTCATTATTCTATGCATGGGGAGGCTAATGTGCAAGAATGCACCATGGGAGTATCATACTGTGTTTGGGGGGCACTTTTGTTGGCATCATACTTTATGGGATTTAGGACTGCAGAAAGAGGAAAATTACTACGTAAAGGCTGGAAAGTTGTGAGATCTGCTCTTCTGTGACACAGACAAATATATATATTTTTTTGGGGGGGGCAATTAGATCTTCTACTATGGGGCCACATGATTTCTATGTACGCCCTTGACACCACAGTTTGTTATTAGAACCCAATACCAGAAGCAAAGCCATCCACAATTTCCATACCTCAGGAATTTTATTTGGTCGACTGGCTGAGCAAACATTAGTTTCTCACAAAGGAGCTGAAGACACTGAGTGGTAGTAGGTGCAAGTTTGTCCAGCATGACCTGTTTGTTATTGTTAGATATCAGAGGGAGATATAACTGTACTTTGCCAAGGTGCAATATTGCATCTTAAGTCTTATAGACCCTGCACTTGCATCCTTTCATTCTACAGGATAGTGGGGAAGGAGACAGTAGGTTGTGGAGTGGCATTAGCTCTGGTGGTGTTGAGATGGCAGCAAGGCAATGGCAGGCTGTAGGCTGTCTTGAAGAGATTGGTTTTCAGGTTGTGTCTGAAGGATCCGAATGTGGTGGCTAATCGGATGTGTTGAGGCACAGAATTCCAGAGGATGGGGGATATTTGGTAGAAGTATTTGAGGGGATTGGGTGAGGAAAAAATAAGTGTGGAGAGAAGGAGGTCTTGGGAGGACCGGAGATTAAGCAAGGTAATATATTGGGAGATTAGTTCAGAGATGTACAGAGAAGAAAGGTTATACAGTAGATAGCGTTGTACGTCAGTGTTAGTAGTTTGAACTGGATATGTTAGGCAATTGTGAGCCAGTGAAGGGATCTTATAGATTGCAATCTTATGGATTAATGAAGGCAGTCCACAGTAAAAAAAGCAGTCATAGAGTGTCCGGGAACCTTCACACAGACTATTCTTAGCCAGGGCTGCTTCTCTGCAGGGTTGGACTGGCCCACCATAGAACCGGAGAATCCGGTGGGCCCTGGCTTCTCCATCAGGAGAGTTCATAGTGCAAACCTTGCAGGTTGTGATGATGATGAGGCCATCCATCTCCTTAGTTTTCTGTTACTTGGAATGCAAGCGCAAGTATGCAGCCAGAGACCCAACCACAGGCCGCAATACTAAACTGGCTCATTTATGGACAGCTGCTTGCAAATGAAATGTTGCCTTTTAGGCTCATGGAGGCAAAAGCTTTTAACAACCTTATGATGGCGGCGACCAGTCTCCATACTCGGTCCCCAGAAGCTACTATTTCTCCGTGTGTCGTCCTCGCCTTCCACAAGCACGGGTCCAAGAACATTACTGCTGGTACTTTACTGTGGGAATCTACTTGGCTCCTACCAGCCTGGAATATTTCCAGTGAACTATGGCACGACACCATGGTATTAGCAGTGCCCCCAGTACCAGTAGCGAAGCCATCCACAATTACCTTCTCAGGAAGTTTATTTGGTAGACTGAGTGGCTGATCAAATAAAATAGTTTCTCAAAAAGGAGCTGAAGATACAGAGTCGTAGTAAGTGCAAGTTTCTCCAGCATTTTACATATCATAGAGGGAACGGCAACACAGTAGCTCATTTGTTAGCACTGTAGCCTTGCAGCACTGGGATCCTGGGTTCAAATCCCAGCAAGCACAACATCTGCAAGGATTTTGTATGTTCTCCCCGTGTTTGCGTGGGTTTCCCCCAAAGTATTAAGAGATGAAATATAACCTGCTTTATATACCACAGTACTAAGATAACCAGTTGTAAATATACATCTTGTGTACACCTGTGACAAAAATTTCTGCACCAAAGAATTAATTTCAGTAGAGTAGAATTAGTATCATGGTGACAGACAACTCTTCAACTACAGCCAACCCATCAGATGGAGACCCAATCAGGATTCTCCACATTTCCAAAAATTAGTGGCAGACACCAGCCAAGTGGCATCAATTTCATTACAGTAGAAATTGTAGAATTAGGAATGACACCTCTTCACCTACAGCCAACCCAATTGATGGAGACCCAATCAGGATTCTCCACATTTCCAAAAATTTGTGGCAGACACTAGTGATGAACAAGCACTAAAATGCTTGGGTACTCGTTGCTCGGGTCGAGCAAATTGGAATGCTCGAGTGCTCGGTCCGAGTAAAAAGCCCAATGTTAGTCTATGGGAAACTCGAACATTTTTACAGCGGCCCCCCCGGCGGTCTGCAGAGGGCCTAAAAATTGTCCAAATTGATGGGAACAGTGCTGAAATGACATGGGAACAGCATGGGGAAGACTCCTGGAAGCATCTCTGACTCCCAGGTCACTGCTGTCAACAATGTTGTCAGAGGTATTACGCCACTTTTAGGGACTCACAAAAAATCATAAAATAACGAAACCAAAATGGATTTTTCTGGGAAAAATATTAAGGAACATCCTTTCCAGGGTAATGACGTGTTTATAAGGCAAAATAAAAATACAAAAACAAAAATGATCCTCCACATCTTGGGCTATGTTCACATGTAGTATTTTTGATGCGTTTTTGCACTTTTGCATTGCTTTCAACAGTGAAAAATACATTCACCGGTAAATGTCATTTTAATATTTTACTACCTTATCTGGCCATGTGGTGTGTGAGACATGATAAGACACATCCTGTTTCATTTATGAAGGAGAGACTCTGAAATTCACAAAGACTACTTTTATAGGGCCATCAGGAGGCCCTTACTATAATTAAAGGGCCAGCAGTCGGCTATGCTTTGTTGTTCCCATTAATAAAGAGTGTGTCTCCTTTACTGTTATTGCGTATGCAGTGACTGCAAGGGCTGACAAAAATTTGGACGCAACCCAATACCCCTTTGAAGTGACATAGAGGAGGGCCCCAGTAGAAAAAAATGTTCCCATTATTAAGGAGTGGGTCTCCTATAGTGGAGTGATTACAAGAGCTGCCAAAATTTGGGAAACACCTTAATAACAATTTAAAGACACATAGAGGTGAGCATCAATAATGTCATGTTCCCATTAAAAAGGAGCTGGTCTGCTATATAGTTAAAGGGTATGCAGTGAGTCCAACAGCTGTCAAAATTTAGGAAAAATCCCATTACCAATTTAAACACACAGAGAGCTGGGCCTCAGAAATGACATGTTCCCATTAGAAAGGAGCTGGTCTGCTGTACAGTTATAGGGTATGTGTAGTGTTGGCGTCTCTGCCTCCTGTCGGGCAGAGACATCGATTCCCTCACCACCGCGGTCCTGGTTCGGCGTCCTCCGGCTCCCCTCCTGCATCTGCCCGGGGTGCATGCACCGCACGCAGTTCCCCGGGATCTGTACTTAGGGCGCGTGTACTCCCTCCTTCTTAAAGGGGCCGCGCTCGCCATCCTAAAGAGTCCCCGGCCAATGGCCGAAGGACTGCTCTTATATAAGGTACATCCTCCAAAATGGAGGTGCCTGTGCAAGATTTTTGTTTGTGTGCTAACACTCTCCTCAGTCCTCAGGTTCCAGTGCCCGCCAGCCTGTCTATCAGCTGTGCCTGCCTGCCTGTCTATCAGCCGTGCCCGCCAGCCTATTTATCAGCCTTACCCACCTGCCTGTCTATCAGCCGTGCCTGCCTGCCTATCGGCCGTGCCCGCCTGCTTGTCTACCCGCAACACCTGCTTGTCTACCTGCTGTGCTCATCTTCTGTGCCTGTTGGCCTCGGCCATCAGTACCGTGGGAGTCGCCTACTCTCACACAAGGTTGGTCCCAGAGTGGCACCTGGTTCACATTGCCGGTCCCTCCTTCGTTCATGGAGTCAACTAAGCCGCCGTGTGGCCTGGGTCGGTCCGGGAAGGCACTTAGTTACGCCCCTCTGTTCCCTCCTTGTATTACAGCACAGAGGTTCCACCCCCGCTTCCGTAACAGTATGCAGTGAGTCCAACGGCTGTCAAAATTTAGGAAAAACCCCATTACCAATTTAGACACACATAGAGTTGGGCCTCAGTAACGACATGTTCCCATTAGAAAGGAGCGGGTCTGATATACAGTTATAGGGTATGCAGTGAGTTAAACTGCTGCCAAAATTTAGGAAAAACCCCACTAACAATTTAAAGACACCTATAGCTGGGCCACAGTAAAGACATGTTTACATTAGAAAAGAGTGGGTCTACCATACTGTTATTGCTTATGCAGTTATTGCAACGTTTGCCAAAAATTTGGAGGAAATACAATGCCCCTCGCAAGAGATATAGAGATCGGAGAGCCTCCTGAAAACAATGTTCCCATTATTAGGAAGTGGGTCTCCCAAACTGTGTGCCTATGCAGTGAATGCAACTGCTGCCAAAAATTTGGAGGCACTCCAATGCCCCTTGCAAGAGACGTAGAGGTCAGAGGGCCTCCTGAAAGCAATGTTCCCATTCTTAGGAAGTGGGTCTCCCATACTGTTTGCCTATGCAGCGAAAGCAACGGCTGCCAAAAATTTGGAGAAACTCCAATACCCCTTGCAAGAGACGTAGAGGTCAGAGGGCCTTCTGAAAACAATGTTCCCATTATTATTAAGTGGGACTCCCATACTTTGTGCCTATGCAGCAAATGCAACGAATTCCAAAAATGTGGGGGAACTCTAATGCCCCTTGCAAAAGATGTATATGCCGGAGGGCCTCCTAAAAATAATTTTCCCCATTATTAGGAAGCTTTTATCCCATACTGTTTGCCTTTGCAGTGAATGCAACGGCTGCAAAAAAGTTGGTGGAACTCCAATGCCCCTTGCAATGAGACTTAGAGGTTGGAGGCCCTCCTTAAAACAATGTTCCCAATATTAGGAAGTGTGTCTCCCATATGGTTTGCCTATTCAGTGCATGCAACAGCTGCCAAAAAATTGGAGGAACTATTTGCCTATGCAGTAAAGAAATGGCTGCCAAAGATTAGGAGGAACTCCATTGCACCTTGCAAGAAACGTTTAGGTTGGAGGGCCTCCAGAAAGCAATGTTCCCATTATTAAGAAGTGTTTCTCCCATACTGCTTGCCTATGCAAAGAAGCAGCAGCTGGCAAAAATTTGGAGGAACTCCAATATCTTTTGCAAGAGATGTACAGGTCGGAGGGCCTCCTGAAATTTTTTTCCCATTAATAGAAAGTGGGTCTCCTATACTGTTTGCCCATGCAGTGTTTGGAGGAGCTCCAATTCCCCTTGCAAGAGATGTAGAGGTCAGAGGGCCTCCTAAAAACAATCTTTGCATTATTAGGAAGCTGGTCTCCTATACTGTTTGCCCATGCAGTGAATGCAACAGCTGCCAAAAATTTGGAGGAACTCCAATGTTCCTTGCAAAAGACATAGAGGTCAGAGTGCCTCCTGAAAACAATGTTCCCAATATTAGAAAGTGAGTCTCCCATACTGTTTTCCGATGCAGTGAAGCAATGGCTGCCAAAAATTTGGAGGAACTCAAATGCCCCTTGCAAGAGTTGTAGACGTGAGAGTGCCTCTTGAAAATAATGATTCCATTATTAGGAAGTGTGTTTCCCACACAGTTTGCCAATACAGTGAAGAAAGAGCTGCCAAAAATTTAGAGGAACCCAAATGCCACTTGCAAGAGATGTAGAGGTCAGAGGGCCTCCTGAAGACAATGATTTCATTATTAGCAAGAATGTCTCCCATACTGTTTGCCTGTGCAGTGAAGCAACTGCTGCCAAAAATTTAAAGGAACTCTAATGCTCCTTTCAAGAGACGTAGAGATTGGAGGGCCTCCTGAAAACAATGTTCCATTATTAGGAAGTGTGTATCCCATACTGTTTGTATATGCAGTGAAGCAATGGCTGCCATAAATTTGGAGGCACTCCAATGCCGCTTGCAATAGACGTAGAGATCGGAGGGCCTCCTGAAAACCATGTTTCCATTATTAGGAAGTGTGTCTTTCATACTGTTTGCCTTTGCATTGAAGCATCGTCTGCCAAAAATTTGGAGGAACTGCAATGCCCCTTTCAAGAGATGTAGAGGTCGGAGGGCCTTCTGAAAACAATGTTCCCATTATTAGGAAGTATGTCTCCCATACTATTTGCCTATGCAGTGAAGCAACGGCTGCCAAAAATTTTGAGGAACTCGAATGCCCGTTACAGGAGACGTAGAGTTTGGAAGCCCTCTTGAAATTAATGTTCCCATTATTAGGAAGTGGGTCTCCCATACTGTATGCCTATGCAGTGAAGCAACGGCTGCCAAAAATTTGGAGGAACTCCATTACCCCTTGCAAGAGAGTTAGAGGTTGGAGGGCCTACTGAACACAATGTTCCCATTAGTGTTGAGCCACCCCCGTAGTGTTCGCGTTCGGTTCGTCGAACACCGGGATGTTCGTGGAACTGTTCGTCGAACACCTTAGAACACTTTCGAACACCGTAGAACACCGTTAAAACCAATGGCAGGCAAATAAAAACACATAGAAAACACCTTCAAAGATGTCCAAAAGCTGACAAACTGCTCAGAAGACACGCTCTTTATAAAAGCCGGCTGGAAATTCAGCATCCATACCCGACAATTTAGAACAGAAAGAATAGAGCATCACACATAGATTAGATAGATAGAAACATGTCAGTCACATATAAAGTATAAGAAGTACAGTGACAGTGTTGAGTACTGTTCTTGTCATTTAGTGTTAAAGGATTTATTAAAAAAAATAATAGTGTTTTCATGCACCGTCTCTTTAGAAAAGCCGGCCTGCAATTCAGCATCGGTACCCGACAATTTAGAACAGAAAGAATAGATAATCACACATAGATTAGATAGATAGAAACATGTCAGTCACATATATAATAAATACAGTGATAGTGTTGATTACTGTACATGTTATTAGTGTTAAAATAAAGGATTTATAAAAAAAAAAAATTGGCGTGGGGTTCCCCGTAATTTTAGTCTCTAGCGGAGGTTAAGCAGATGGCTGGGGCAGATATTTGAAGCCTGGGAAGGGAGTAATACCCACGGAGCTTCCCAGGCTACTAATATCAACCCCCAGCTGAATATCTAGCCTTTACTAGCTTTTAAAATGGGGGACCCCCCAAAAAAATGACGTGGGGTCGCCCCTATTTTAATAGCTAGAAAAGGCTAGGTAGACAGATGGGTGCTGATATTAATAGCCCAGGAAGGTTGCCATGAATCCGCCAATTCTGGCACTTAGCCTTGCTCTTCCCTGCCCTGCAGTGGTGGCAGTGGGGTAATAGGGCTGGGGTTGATGTCAACTTATAATGCCAGCTGACATCAAGCCCACCCCCATTACTAACCCCATAGTCAAAGTAAAAAATAAACTCAGCTCACCTCATGCACGTCACTGACAGCGTGGGAAAATTCACCTGCGCTTGCCTTGAGCGCAGGAGAATTCTCTCACGCTCGCCGCAAGCACAGGAGAATTTTCCCACGCTGTCAGTGACGTGCATCAGGTCAGCCGAGTTCAATGGACATGAACTCGGCTCATCTGGATGCCGTCACAGCCAGACGCTGAGGAGCACAAGCATGCCTGCGCTTCTCAGTGTCTGGGCATGGCAAGCTGGATGGCAGCTTTCTGCTGCGATCCAGCCTGTCATGTGAATGTAGCAGAGCTGGAGCCGTCCTGGGAACCATGGAAAGGTAAGGATGAAGTTGGTTTATTATTTTACTTTTATTACAGAAGACATTGGTTTCAGCTGGAATGGTAAGTATGGTTTAATTTAGAACATTTAAAAATTGTGTGTTTATTTCAATTAAAGGACTTTATTCTGGGTGCTGTGTTTTTTTAAATACTTTACAAGAAATTCATGGCGGTCATGTCTAATATTGGCGTGACCCCATGAATTTCGGGCTTAGGGCCAGCTGATAATGCCAAGCTGGCCCTAAACCCTTTATTACCCAGTGAGCCACCGCACCAGGGCCCTGGATGAGTTGGATACAGCGCCAGAAGATGACGCTTCTATGAACGTGCCACTTTCTGGGGTGGATGCGGACTGCAATTTACAGCGGGGGGTGGGCCCAGAAAGCTTGGGCCTCCCTGCGCTGCGGATTCCAGCCCTTAGCTGCATAGTTGTACCTGGCTGGACACAAAAATAGGGCGAAGCCCCACGTATTTTTTTTTTAAATTATTTCATGAAATTTATGAAATGAATAAAGAAAAGGGCTTCCCTATATTGTTGTGTCCGGCAAGGTACAAATAGGCAGCTGGTGGTTGGGGGCAGCCCGTTCCTGCCTGCTGTACCTGGCTCGACACAAAAATAGGGCGAAGCCCCACATCAATTTTTTTTTTAATTATTTCATGAATTTCATGAAATAATAAAAAAAAAATTGACTAAGTGGATGCACCATTTCTGGGGCCACTGACGACTGGTGTTTCTAGCCTGGGAGGGGGCCAATATTCATGGCACCCTTCCTGGGCTATTAATATCAGCCCCCAGCTGTCTGCCTAGCCTTTGCTAGCTATTAAAATAAGGGGGACCCCACATCATTTTTTTGGTGGGTCCCCCATTTTAATAGCTAGTAAAGGCTAGGTATTCAGCTGGGGGCTGATATTAGTAGCCTGGGAAGCTCCGTGGGTACTACCCCCTTCCCAGGCTTCAAACATCTGCCCCAGCCGTCTGCTTAACCTTCACTAGAGGCTAAATTTACTGGGAACCCCCCGTCAATTTTTTTTTTAATAAATCCTTTATTTTAACACTAAATGACAAGTACAGTAATCAACACTATCACTGTACTTCTTATATATGTGACTGACATGTTTCTATCTATCTAATCTATGTGTGATGCTCTATTCTTTCTGTTCTAAATTGTCGGGGACCGGTGTATGCCACTGATGAATTGCCGGCTTTTCATGTTTCACTGTAAGCACTGTTCCCATCTATTTGGGCAACCACTGTAATGTCACAACCACCATGGCTGTGGCATTACAGTGAGTGGCAGGCAATCCCTGCATGATGTGAAAAAATCCAGTTACGCTTTTGGTGCACGAACAGTTATCGAACATAAACTCGAACAGCCAAAGTTTTTGCAAATCGTTAGCGTTCGTCGAACACCGCTCATCTCTAGTTCCCATTATTAGGAAGTGTGTCTTTCATACTGTTTTCCTATGCAGTGAAGCAATGGCTGCAAAAAATTTGGAGGAACTCCAATGCCACTTGCAAGAGACGTAGAGGTCGGAGGGCCTCCTGAAAACAATATTCTCATTATTAAGAAGTGTGTCTCCCATACTGTTTGCCTATGCAGTGCATGCAACAGATGGCAAAAATTTGGAGCAACTCCAATCCCCCTTGCAAGAGACACAGAAGTCAGAGGGCCTCCTGAAAACAATGTTCCCAATATTAGAAAGTGGGTCTCACATACTGTTTGCCTACGCAATGAAGCAATGGCTGCCAAAAAAGTGGAGGAACTCCAATGCCCCTTGCAAGAGAGGTAGAGGTCAGAGAGCCTCCTTAAAACAATGTTCCCAATATTAGAAAGTGGGTCTCCCATACAGTTTGCCTATGCAGTGACGCAACAGCTGCCAAAAATTTGGACGAACTCCAATGCCCCTTGAAAAAGACGTAGAGGTCGGAGAGGCTCCTCAAAACAATTTTCCCATTATTAGGAAGTGTGTCTTCCATACTGTTTGCCTATGCAGTGAAGCAACGGCTGCCAAAAATTTGGAGGCACTCCAATGCCCCTTGCAAGAGATGTAGAGATCAGAGGGCCTCCTGAAGACAATGTTCCCATTATTAGGAAGTGGGTCTCCCATACTGTTTGCTTATGCAGTGAAGCAATGGCTGCCAAAAAGTGGTAGGAGCTCCAATGCCTCTTGGAAGAGACATTGAGGTGGGAGGCCCTTCAGAAAACAATGTTCCTATTATTAGGAAGTGTTTCTCCCATACTCTTTGCCTATGCAGTGAAGCAACGGCTGCCAAAAATTCGGAGGAACTCCAATGCCCCTTGTAATAGACGTAGAGGTCGGAGGGCCTCCTGAAGACAATTTTCCCATTATTAGGAAGTGTGTCTTCCATACTGTTTGCCTTTGCATTGAAGCAATGGCTGCCAAAAATTTGGAGGATCTCCAATGCCCCTTGCAAGAGATGTAGAGGTAGGAGGGCTTACTGAAAACAATGTTCCCTTTATTAGGAAGTGTGTCTACAATACTGTTTGACTATGCAGTGAAGCAATGGCTGCCAAAAATTTGGAGGAACTCCAATGCCCCTTGCAAGAGGCGTAGAGGTCAGAGGGCCTCCTGAAGACAATGTTCCCATTATTAGGAAGTGTGTCTCCCATACTGTTTGCCTATGCAGTGAAGCAATGGCTACCAAAAATTTGGAGGAGCTCCAATGACCCTTGCAAGAGACGTAGAGGTCGGAGGGCCTCCTGAAGATGATGCTTCTATTATTAGGAAGTGTGTCTCCCATACTGTTTGCCTATGCAGTGAAGTAACAGCTGCCAAAAACTTGGAGGAACTCCAATGGCCCTTGCAAGAGAGGTAAAGGTTGGAGATCCTCCTGAAAACAATGTTTCCATTATTAGGAAGTGGGTCTTTCATACTGTTTGCCTTTGCATTGAAGCATCGGATGCCAAAAATTTAAAGGAACTCCAATGACTCTTGCAAGATATGTAGAGGTCGAAGGGCCTCCTGAAAACAAAGTTCCCATTATTAAGAAATGTGTCTCACATACTGTTTGCCTATGTAGTAAAGAAATGGCTGCCAATAATTTGGAGGAACTCCAATGCCTCTTGTAAGAGACGTAGAGATCGGAGGGCCTCCTGAAGACAATGTTCCCATTATTAGGAAGTGTGTCTTCCATACTGTTTGCCTTTCCATTGAAGCAATGGTTGCCAAAAATTTGGAGGATCTCCAATGTCCCTTGCACGAGATGTAGAGGTAGGAGGGCCTCCAGAAAACAATGTTCCCATTATTAGGAAGTGTTTCTCCCATACTGTTTGCCTATGCAGTGAAGTAATGGCTGCCAAAAATTAGGAAGAACTCCAATGCCCCTTGCAAGAGACTTAGAGGTCGGAGGGCCTCCTGAAGACAATGTTCCCATTATTAGGAAATGTGTCTCCCATACTGTTTGCCTATGCAGTGAAGCAATGGCTGCCAAAAACTTGGAGGAACTCCAATGGCCCTTGCAAGAGAGGTAAGGGTTCTAGATCCCCCTGAAAACAATGTTTCCATTATTAGGAAGTGGGTCTTTCATACTGTTTGCCTTTGCATTGAAGCATCGGTTGCCAAAAATTTGAAGGAACTCCAATGACTCTTGCAAGAGATGTAGAGGTCGAAGGGCCTCCTGAAAACAAAGTTCCCATTATTAAGAAATGTGTCTCCCATACTGTTTGCCTATGTAGTAAAGAAACAACTGCCAAAAATTTGGAGGAACTCCAATGCTGCTTGCAAGAGACATAGAGGTCGGAGGGCCTCCTGAAGATAATGTTTCTATTATTAGGAAGTGTGTCTCCCATACTGTTTGCCTATGCAGTGAAGAAACAGCTGCCAAAAATTTGGATGAATTCCAATTCCCTTTGCAAAAGACAAAGAGGTCGGAGGGCCTCCTGAAAACCATTTTCCAATTATTAGGAAGTGTGTCTCCCATACTGTTTGCCTATGCAGTGAAGCAACATCTGCCAAAAATTTGAAGGAACTCCAATGTCCCATGCAAGAGACGTAGATATGTCTATATGGTACATATGTTAGTGATATGGTGGTGGAGGAAGAGGATGCGGTGAAGGAGGAGGACAAGAGCAAATAGACAAAATCAGGAAGCGTATTCCCATGTCTGGGTGTGAAGACAGAGGTGCATGGGAATAGAGTTAGACCTCCCAAAAAAAAGACACTGGATTTGAGTTTATGTTACACTGCTATTATTCGGTTGTGCTGAAAAGTCTGGCCCAATCCACCCCCTGTTCACTTTTTTAAGTGTCAGCCTATCAGTAATTTCTGTTGACAGGCGGATGTGCTTATCGGTTATAATTCCACCGGCGGAACTAAAAACCCGCTCTGTCAAAACCCTAGCGGCAGGGCAGGCCAGGAATGCTCGGGTACTCGTTGCTCGGGTCGAGCAAATTGGAATACTCGGGTGCTCGACCCGAGCAACGAGACCAATGAAAGTCTATGGGAAACTTGAGCATTTTTCAGGCGCCCCCCCCCCCAGCGGTCTGCAGAGGGCCTAAAAATTGCCCAAATCGATGAGAACAGTGCTCAAATGACATGGGAACAGCATGGGGAAGACCACTGGAAGCATTTCTGACTCCCAGGTCACTGCTGTCAACAACGTTGTCAGAGTATTATGCCACTTTTATGGACTCACAAAAAAACTAACAAAAACAAAACCAAAATGGATTTTCCTGGGAAATATATTAAGGAACATCCTTTCCAGGGTAATGACTTGTATATAAGGCAAAATAAATAACCAAAACCAAAAATGCTCCTCCACACCTTGGGCTATGTTCACACGTAGCGTTTTTGATGCCTTTTTTCACTTTTGCATTGCTTTCAACCGTGACAAATGCATTCACTGGGAAATGTCATTTTAATATTTTACAACCTTATCTGGCCATGTGGTGTGTGACCCATCATCAGACACATGCATACAGTGCTGAAAAGACATGGTAACAGCATGGGGGAGACCTCTGGAAGCATTTCTGACACCCAGGTCACTGCCTAAAAGTGTGCCCATCATAAGTGATCCTTGGAGCATGCGAAGATGCCTCCTGCCATGCACCTGTCGTTGCAGACTTGCAACAATCACCATCCACGTCCATGTCCCACTGCAGCGTTCAGTTATCCCTACCCCATTCCTTGAAATGCAAGTGCAAGTATGCAGCCAGCCACCCACCCACCCACAGGCTGCAATGCTATACTGACAAATTTTTGACAGCTGCTTGCAGTTGAAATGTGGCCTTTTAGCCTCGTGGAGGCGGAAGCTTTTCATAACCTCATGCCGGCGGCGTCCGGGTGTCCAAACTCGGTCCCCAGCCACCATTGTTTCTCCCAGTATCGTCTCCGCCTTCCACAAGCACGGCTCCCACAACATTACCCATGCCATCACCAGTGCACATACTGGGAAGGACCGCCTAACCACAAACACATGGACAGATGAATGTGGCCGGGAATGGAACGGAGTCAGTCCACAGCTTTTTTTGCTGAGTTGTATTTCACCACAGCCATATTCTTTAGCTTGGTGAAAGGACTTGGGAAACCATATCTACCCAGCTGTCATTTCTCCCAGGAAGTCCTCTAAAGCTGCTTTCACTTGAAATGTGGCCTTTTTGGCTCGTGGAGGCGGAAGCTTTTCACAACCTACTGCTGGCGGCGGCCGGGTATCCATACTCGGTCCCCAGCTGCCATTATTTTTCCCGGTATCGTCTCCGCCTTCCACAAGCACGGATCCCACAACATTACCCGTGCCCTCCCCAGTGCACTTACTGGGAAGGACTGCCACCCACAAACACGAGAACAGGTAAAAGTGGCCAGGGACGGTACGGAGCCAGTCCACAGCTTTTTTTGATGAGAGTTGTATTTAGCTGGGTGAAAGGACTGGCACAGAGGGAAACCGTATCTACTCTGGGTGTCATTTCTCCATCACCAGGTTCCGCCCATTGTCACACATGACCATGCCTGGCTGTATTTTCAGCAGTGAGAGCTACAGATCAGTCTGCTGTGTTACAGCTTTCAACAACTCTGCAGCGCTGGGTGGTTTGTCACTTAAGCATTAAGCATGTTATCTTCAGCACAGCCTGTTGCCGCTTGGCCAAGGCAGTTCTACAGTGCTGTCAGCTTGTGACTGATGTGGTCATTTCGGAGATGGAGAAGGAGGTGCGGGAACTGAACAATGTGATTACATTGAGGTTAAATTGGTGACGCTGTTTTTTATACTAAAGAAAGATCCTATTGTTTTGTTTTTTTCACGTTATTTTTTTAAGACAAATGCATTCACCGGGAAATGTCATTTAAACATTTTACAACCTTATCTGGCAATGTGGTGTGTGACACATCATCAGACACATCCTGTTTTATTTATGATGGAGGGACTCTGAAGGTCATAAAGCCTATTTTAATAGGACCATCAGACGGCCCTTACTATTCTTAAAAGGCCAGCAGTCAGCCCTCGCTATTGTTAGAGAGCCATCAGCTGGCTATGCTTTGTTGTTCTTATTATTAACAAGTGGGTCTCCTACACTGTTATTGCGTATCCAGTGACTGCAAAGGCTGCCAAAATTTTGGACGCAACCCAATACCCCTTTGAAGAGACATAGAGGAGGGTCTCAGTAAACAAATGTTACCATTAGAAAGTAGATAGTCTGCTCTACAGTAAAAGGGTATGCAGTGAGTCCAACGACTGACCAATTTTAGGAAAAACCCCACTAAGAATTTAAAGACACATAAAGCAGGGCCACAGTAATGATAAATTCCCATTAGAAAGGAGAGAGTCTGCTATACAGTTATAGGGTATGCAGTGAGTCCAAAGGCTGACAAATTTTAGGAAAATACTGTATAATTTTTTTTATTCACGGGCATCATAAACACCCTTTAAAAAAATTATGTGGGTGTTGCATCACGGACCGCGGTCATCCTGGTGATATGGTGGTGAAGGATGAGGAGATGGAGGAGGAGAAGAGCAAATAACTAAAATCAGGAAGCGTATACCCATGTCTGGATGTGAAAAGGTGCATGGGAATACACCTCCCAAGAAAAGACACTGGATTTGAGTTTATGTCACGCTGCTATCATTCGGTGGTGTTGGTAAGTCTGGACCGATCCAGCCCTTGTTCATTTTTATGAGTCAGCCTGTCAGCATTTTCATTTATCAGTTATAATTCCACCAGCGGCACTAAAAACCCTCTCTGATAAAATGCTAGAAGCAGGGCAGGCCAGGACCTCCAAGGCATAGAGAGCCAGTTCATTCCACATATCCAGCTTGGATACCCAATAATTAAAAGACACAGAGGAATCACGGAGGACGTTTGTACGGTCGGCAAGGTATTCCCTCAGCATCTTCCAAAACTTTTCACTTCTTGTGAGAGTACCCTACGCCTCAGGGCCTGTGCCATGGGAGTGTCTGAGAAAACTCTCCCAGAACTTTGACAGTGTTCCCCTGCCTCTGCTGGATGGGAGTTGTGTCTCTCTTGCCTGTACTACTTGGTTGTCCAACGAAGTGTGCCCTCTGCCGCCGGCATTTTCAGATGGGAATTTTTTTAATAGTTCTGCAGCAAGGTCCTTCTGGTACAGCCCCATTTTTGTAGACCTGTCCGCCTCAGGAATAAGAGATATAAAGTTCTACTTGTAGTGTGGGTCTAGAAGTGTCACCAACCAGTAATGACTGTCACCCAAAATTTTTGGAATGTGATGGTCATGGGAAATGCAGTGTAACATAAACTCAGCCATGCGTGCCAGACTACTAACAGGCAAGACTTACGTGTCCTCACCAAGAGGATGACTGACCATGCTCGCCTCCTGCTCCTCCTCCTCCTCTCTGTCCTCTGGCCATCCACGCTGAACAGATGATATGACAGCTGTGCAGGTAATGCCGTCTATAGTGCATGAAACTAGCTTCTGTCCTTCCCCCTCCTCCTCCTCTTCCTCATTGTCACCCAATCCATGTTGGGATGAGATGAGGCTTGGCTGTGTGTAATCACCCTGTATGGTTCCTTGCTCCATCTCATCGTGCTCCACCTGCAATGCATCCTCTTTGATTGTGAGAAGAGAGCGTTTCAGAAGACAGGGAAGCGGGATGGTGATGCTAATTATGGCGTCATCACCGCTCACCATCTTGTTGGAGTCCTCAAAGTTTTGGAGGATGGTACATATGTCTGACATCCATGTCCACACCTGAGGTCTTATGTGTGGAGTCTGAACTGAATAGCGAAGGCCTTGTTGATGCTGGTACTCAACAACTGCCCTCTTCTACTCACAAATCCTTCCCAACAACTGCAGTGTAGAGTTCCAACGTGTGGGGACATCACACACCAGTCAGTGAGTGGGAATCTGAAAACGCTGCTGAAACGCGGCAAGGGCGCTGGAAGCTGTAGCTGTCTTTCTACAATGGGCACACAGGTGGCTTACTTTAACATGCAGATCCAGCAGCTCCGGGTAGGATTTGAGAAACCGCTGAACCACGAGGTTAAGCACATAGCACAGGCATGGTACGTGTGTGAGCTCTCCTCGCCTCAGAGGCGGTTCCGGCCATTGCTACATATGACTATGCCTGGCTGTAGGTTCAGTGGTGTGAGTCACAGATTTGCCTGCTCTTTCAGAACTGTACACAACTCTTCAGCATTGTGCGGTTTGTCACCTAAGCATATTAGCTTCAGCACAGCCTCTTGCCGCTTGGCTGAGGCAGTGCTGCAGTGCTTCCAGCTTGTGACTGATGTGGTCATTTCAGAGATGGAGGCTGAAGAGGAGAAGGAGGCTGAGGAGGATGAGGTGCAGGAGCTGTAGACCGTGGGGGCAACCCTGATTGACCTAGGGCCCGCAATCCTTGGCGTCGGTAGGATGTGTTCCGACCCAAGGTCAGACTAGGTCCCATCTTCCACTATGTTAGCCTAGTGTGCCATTAATGAAATGTACCCTCCCTGCCCATAAGCACTTGTCCACGTGTCTGTGGTTAGTGTCACGCTGTCTCTGAATACTGGAGGTAGGGGGCCTAAGCTGACCCTAAGCTGGGGCCCTGACTAATCCCTCAACCTGGAGGTACTGTTAAAGGTACAGAGGTCCAGGCCGCCAGCGTAACCCCTACCTCCTGAAGATCCCTGCACCTCAGTAATCTAGTCCTGAGAAGGACCCCGATCACAACCAAAGGGAACAAGAAATAATATGCCCAAACACAGTATTTAGACGAACGAGACAGTACAAGGGAAAAACCAAAACAACCTTGCATACAAACAACTTCTCAACTACAACAGAGGGAAAACCAACGGGAAAGGAGATAAATGATAAAGCGAGGAAAGGGAAAAAACACTTCCAAATACACTTATCTCAGCAACTCCAAACACCACGATCCGCTCTGTCAGTCTGAATGAAATGCTTTCACCGACACCTCCCAAACAGACCAGCAGGTATATGAAGGAGTCTCACTACAGAAGTATTGATTGCAGCTGGGCGAGGCTGGACCTCATCTAGCCCAGAGAGAGAGAGAGAATTAACTCCCTCACTGCCGAGAAACACAAAGCACCAACAAGTCAGCTGTGAGAAGTCAGGCTGTGTACTCGTGACGATCTTCGTGGCAACACACCCGTGACAGTACCCCCCCTTCTACGAGGGGCCTCCGGACCCTCAGGGCCAGGTTTATCCGGGTGAGTCGTGTGGAAGGCCCGAACTAATCGGTCTGAGTTAATATCCGACGCAGGAACCCACATCCTCTCCTCAGGACCATACCCCTTCCAATGAACCAGGTACTGAAGGGACCGGCAATTAAAGCGTGAATCAATGACCCTCGATACCTGGAACTCCAAGTTACCATTGACAACCACTGGAGGGGGAGGTAAAAGTGACGGTACCACCGGCGCCACATACCTCTTAAGCAATGATCTGTGAAACATGTTGTGAATTTTAAACGTAGGGGGGAGGTCAAGACGGAATGCCACCGGATTAATAATAGAACTGATTCTGTACGGCCCGATGAACCTGGGACCCAGTTTCCAGGAGGGAACCTTAAGTTTTATATTCCTGGTAGACAACCATACCCGATCGTTCACACTTAGGTCCGGACCAGACACTCTCCTCCTATCAGCCATACGTTTGTATCGGTTCCCCATAGTATTCAGATTCTTCAGCACCCCTCTCCATACTGAAGCGAGTGATGAGGAAAATCGTTCCTCCTCAGGAACCCCCGAAGAGCCCCCCCCACTGAAAGTACAAAACTGGGGGTGAAAACCATATGCCCCAAAAAACGGGGACTTACCAGTGGACTCGCTCCACCTATTATTAAGAGCAAACTCTGCCAGAGGTAAGAAAGAAGCCCAGTACTCCTGGTTCTCTGACACAAAACACCGGAGATATGTCTCCAAGCTCTGGTTCATACGTTCCGTCTGACCATTGGTCTGAGGATGAAGAGCCGATGAGAATGACAAATGCATCCCCCGCCGAGCACAAAACGCCTTCCAGAACTTGGACACAAACTGAGACCCCCGATCAGACACCACCTCGGAGGGTACCCCGTGAAGCCTCACAATCTCTCCAATGAACACCTGCGCAAGAGTTTTAGCATTAGGGAGAGCCGGAAGAGCGATAAAATGTGCCATCTTGCTGAACCTGTCCACTACAACGAGTATGACCGTTTTACCCGAAGACGGAGGGAGGTCCGTAATAAAGTCCATAGACAGATGAGTCCAAGGACGCTCCGGGATCTTCAAAGGTAAGAGGGCCCCAGACGGACGGGTATGTGAGGTCTTAGAGCGCGCACAAACCCCACAGGACGCGACAAAAGTTATCACCTCCTTATGTAAATTAGGCCACCAAAACCGACGCGAGAGGAGATCCACAGTAGCTTTACACCCCGGGTGTCCTGCAAAAACTGAGTTATGGTGTGCCTCGATCACCTTTTGTCGCAACTGATCTGGAACAAACAATCTCCCTGGAGGTCCAACAGGGGCGTCCCCCTGAGCCTCCAATACCTCCTCCTCCAGCTCAGAGCATACTGCCGAAACCACCACCCCCTCCTGAAGGATAGGAATCGGGTCGTCCGTATTCCCGGCCCCCGGGAAACTACGAGATAAGGCATCCGCCTTTACATTTTTTGACCCAGGACGATATGTAACGACAAAATTAAACCTGGTAAAAAACAATGACCACCTAGCTTGTCTGGGATTCAGACGTTTCGCGGACTCCAGATATAGCAGGTTCTTGTGATCGGTGATGACGGTGACCGGATGAACAGCCCCCTCCAGAAAATGGCGCCACTCCTCAAAAGCTAACTTAATGGCCAAGAGTTCCCTATTGCCGACATCGTAATTCCTCTCAGCGGACGACAATTTTTTAGAGAAAAAGGCGCACGGATGCCACTTACCAGGGGACGAACCCTGTGACAATACTGCTCCCACCCCTACCTCGGAAGCGTCTACCTCTACAATGAATGGCTGAGACGCATCAGGTTGAATGAGTATGGGCGCCGAGGCAAAACATTTTATCAAAGAGGAGAATGCTTGACAAGCCTTGTCAGACCACCTAGAAAAATCCGTCCCCTTTTTAGTCATGTCAGTGAGAGGCTTAACCATGGACGAGAAATTACGAATGAACTTCCGGTAATAATTAGCAAACCCCAGGAAACGTTGTAGTGCCTTAAGATTCTCTGGCCGATCCCACTCAAGAACTGCCCGCACTTTCCCAGGGTCCATACGAAAACCGGACGCTGAAACCAGGAAGCCTAAAAACTGGAGTTCCTGTACGGCGAACACACACTTTTCCCACTTGGCATACAGTTTATTATCCCGCAAGATCTGTAACACCTGCCTAACGTGCTCCTGATGAGACACCAGATCCGGCGAGTAAATTAGGATATCATCCAGATATATGACAACAAACTGTCCCACCAAGCGGCGAAAAATGTCATTAACAAAGTGTTGGAACACCGCCGGGGCATTAGTCAGACCGAATGGCATGACAAGGTTCTCATAATGCCCCTCCGGAGTGTTAAACGCCGTCTTCCACTCATCCCCCTCCTTCATCCTAATCAGATTGTACGCCCCCCTGAGATCCAACTTAGAAAACCATTTGGCGCCCACGATCTGATTAAAGAGATCGGGAATAAGTGGGAGCGGATACTGATCTCGGACCGTAATCCGATTAAGTTCACGGAAATCCAGGCAAGGGCGTAGGCCTCCATCTTTCTTCTTAACAAAGAAGAACCCCGCAGCCACCGGTGAAGATGAAGGTCTAATATGCCCCTTAGCCAGACTTTCTGAGATATAATCCTTCATGGCCTGCCTCTCAGGACCAGAAAGGTTATACAACCTAGCTTTAGGTAACTTGGCCTCAGGGAGCAGTTTTACAGAACAGTCATACACGCGATGAGGAGGTAGTTCCTGACACCCTTTCTCCGAGAATACATCCTCAAAGTCCGCCAGAAATGGAGGTAAGACCCAAGGAGTAACCGCACCAATGACCGTGTTCATGCAGTTTTTATTACAGAATTTACTCCATTGGCTTATCTCCCTGGTTTGCCAATTAATAACCGGGTTATGCTTAGCTAACCAAGGAAGGCCCAACACAATAGGAGTGGGAAGACCCTCCAACACGTAGCAAGACAACAGTTCTTTATGTATTGCCCCCACTTGAAGTTTTACGTCATGCACAACTTGCAAAAAACTTCCCTGCCCGAGAGGCCTGGCATCGATCGAGAATATGGGGATGGGTTTAGCCAACTCACTCAACCGCATACCTTGAACCCGGGCAAACCGAGCATCAACCAGATTAGCCCCGGCCCCACTATCCAGAAGAACAGATATCCTCTCAGTTCTCGTACCCACCACCACCTCCGCCGGTACGAGAAACTGAGACGAACCTAGGGACGAAATACCTACTCCCAGATTGCCGTCCACCACACAACCTGGGATCAACAGTTTTCCGACGACTCTTCACTCTGCAAGGGACGGGATGGACACCCCCCAATAAAATGTCCCTTTCTCCCGCAGAAGAAACACCTTCCTGCCTTATGGCGCACCACCGGTCCCCTCCACCGAAATGATGTCCCTCCTAATTGCATAGGCTCCTCAGGACTGACCAGGGGAACCACCATATGAGGGGACCTTGTAGGAGGTGGAGTCATCACAGGGGGTAGAGTTATCCCGCACCTCTCCTGAAGCCGTCTGTCCACGCGAATAGCGAGGGCCATAGCGGCTTCCAGAGACACGGGATAGTCATACTGTGCCAACACATCCTGTAATTTGTCGGATAAACCATGACAAAACTGGCTCCTAAGAGCCGGGTCATTCCACTGGGTGTCCGTGGCCCACCTACGGAACTCCGAACAGAATTCCTCCGCCGGATGATCTCCCTGCTGGATCCTACGTAACTTAGACTCAGCAAGGGAGATCCGATCTGGGTCATCATATACGAGTCCCAGGGCAGCGAAAAACCTATCCACTGACTGGAGAGCCGGGGAACCCGGGGGAAGAGAGAACGCCCAAGATTGTGGGTCCCCTTCTAGGAGCGAGATGACAATTCCCACCCTTTGTTCTTCACTCCCCGATGACCGAGGCCGCAGCCGAAAGTACAATTTACATGCCTCCCGGAAAACAAAAAACTTGTCCCGCCCCCCAGTGAACCTATCAGGGAGAGCTACTTTAGGTTCTGGTCCGGCTTGCTCCTGAGGATGCCAAACCTTGGACCTAACGTCCGCCAGCTCCATGGACAAACTCTGCAATTGCCGAGCTAGACCGGCTACTGGATCCATAGTAGCTGGAGAAAAACTAAGTGGGTCAGGCTGTGTACTCGTGACGATCTTCGTGGCAACACACCCGTGACAGTTAGGTGGAGTTTCCTGGTAACTGCGTTGTTGAGGGCACGGCTAATGTTTTGGGACACATGCTTGTGTAATGCAGGGATGGCACACCTGGAGAAATAGTGGATGTTGGGGGCCGAGTACCGAGGGACGGCCGCCGCCATCAGGTTGCAGAATGCTTCCGTCTCCACAAGCCTAAAAGGCAACATTTCGACTGCAAGCAGTCGTGAAATGTGAGAATTTAGTAGTGTGGCCTGTGGGGCGTTGGCTGCATATTTGCACTTGCTTTCCAAGGACTGGGGTATGGACAACTGAACACAGCGCTGAGAAAAGGACATGGACGTGCTTCCTGATGCTGCTACTTGAGAGTGCGCAACAACAGGTGCAGGGCAGGAGGCATCTTCGCATGCACCATGGACAGGGGATTGGCTTGCATTCACAACAGCGGAAGAAGCAATGGTGCCACCTGCAGACACTGTTCCTGAACCCTGGGGTTTGGCCCACAAAGTCGGGTGCTTTGCTGCCATGTGTCTGATCATGCTGGTGGTGGTCAGGCTGGTCGTTTTGCTACCCCTGCTGACGTTGGCCTGGCAGATGGTGCAAATGGCCTTTTTGGGGTTATAGACAGAGTCTTTAAAAAAAAAACAGACTCGGGAATACCTAACAGTTGTACTGGCAACTTCCTTCGTGTTGGTGTTACGGGGAACGTTTGCCTGCCTTCTGTCTGCGGCCACCACACTGCTTCTTCCTGCCTGTTGGGGTGCTCTGCCTCCCTCCCCCTGTGTGCTGCTGTCCTTGCTCTGCATGTCCAGGTTGGGTCAGTTACTATTTCATCCACCACCTCGTCTTCCACTTCCGCACCCTGGTCCTCACCAGGGCATTACTACACGCGATCTCCTCTTGCCCCACTTCAAGTGGACAAGGTGAGAGGCCCGAATCTATAAATGGAAAAGTGATCAGTGGTCTTCGGGTACTCAGCATGGTGTGAGGAAGGAGGATCAGGGTGAGGAATATGCAGTCCAGACTCACTGCTACTGATACTTGACCGTATGGAAGATAGGGTGGTGGTGGTGGTTGTGGCTAAGTGACTGGAAGCATTATCCGCTATCCAAACAACAACCTTTTGACATTATTGCTCTGGGTTCAATAATGGTGTGCTGCTGTCTCCTAGAAATAGGGACAGGAAGGTCAGGCGAGAAGATGTGGGAGTTTGTTGTAGCACAATTTCAGCTTGCCCATGGCCTTGTCCTCAGACTCTGCATGCACCATTACCATCACGTCCAGTTCCCAGTCCCTTGCCATGTGCCTTGCCCATTTTAAATGGAGGACAGTATCTTCCACGCTCACTACAAATGACTGAGTTTGGAGCGAACTTATATGTGATCCGTGAAAAACAGAGTTTTAAATACTTGGCCTGTAGGTAAGTAGTTTGAACAGCAAACTGCTTTGAATTGCTTCACTGACACACTGAAAGAAATTTTTAATGGAGGCCAGAAAGGGCAGTATTTTCTGACAACATATATGTGATCTGTGTAACGGAGAAAAAAGAGTCTTAAATACATGGCCTGTAGGTAAGTAGTTTGAACAGCAAACTGCTTTGAATTGCTTCACTGACACACTGAAAGAAATTTTTAATGGAGGCCAGAAATGGCAGTATTTTCGGACAACATAATTGTGATCCGTTTGATGAAAAAAACACAGTTTTAAATAGCTGGATTTCTAGCTCTGTAACATGGAAAGGACCTGGCTGTATTCTGCAGTGCCAACAAGCAAATGGCGCAGAAAATTGATGTTCTCTGGATTGCTTTTTAAGCAAATAATGAGGATTAAGATCCAAAGAAAATTATTCCTGGCCCCTGAGACCTGGGCCTTTGTATAGAAATATCTAATAGCAGCAGAAGGCAGAATTGGAATGGAGCCTCTTGTGCTATATGCACTGGAGTCTGCTATATACCCTGCCTGCCTACCTATATACACTGCCTGCCTGATATCTCTGCAGATGGATTAGTTAGTCCTCAATAGGACTGTTTGTTAAGATGGATATGTGTAATGTACGTTTTTTCTCCCTACACTACCTAATACACAAGCAAATCACTCCCTGACAAAGCACCTCTCCCTATACTGTCTAATTCCGGAGTGACTGTGACTAACATGGTGACGCCAGGTCTGATATAGACCTGATGACGCTGTGCGGACAGCCAGTCACTGTAATGCCACAACCAACATGGCTGCATCATTACAGTGAGAGGCAGGCATTCCCTGCATGTTGATTGGCACGCTAAAGAGCGCCAACCATGCAGGGAGGGTACCCGAGCTCCCGCCGAGCAACCTCGGAAATACTCGGCGAGCGCCAAGCATCTCGAGTAGTGAGATGCTCGGGTGAGCACCGATCAGTAGCAAGCATGCTCGCTCATCACTAGTAAAGAGCCAGTTCATGCCACGTGTCCCGCTTTGATACCCAATAATTATAAGGCACAGAGGAATCACGGAGGATGTTGGTACGGTCGGCAAGGTGCTCCCTCAGCATCTTCTGCAACATTTCCCTCATTGGGAGAGTACCCTGTGCATCTGGGCTTGTGCAATGGGGGGGTCTGAGAAAATTGTCCCAGAACTTTGACAGTGTTCCTCTGCCTCTACTCAATTGCATTTGTGTCTCTCTCATGAGTACTCCTTGTTTGTTCAATGAATTGTGACCTCTGCTGCCAGCGTTTTCAGATGGGAATTTTTTTAATAATTCCGCAACAAGGGCATTCTCGTACTGCCCCATTTTATTAGGCCTGTCCTGCGCCGGAATAAGAGACAGAAAGCTCTCTTTGTAGCATGGATCTAGAAGTGTCACCAATAGAGATGAGCGGTGTTCGACTAGAACTGTTCGCCAATCTCAAATTCGAGCTGTTTTGGGCGGTGTTCGAGTAGTTTGACGAACGCGAACGATTTGCAAAAAATTCGGCTGTTCGAGGTTATATTCGATAACTGTTCGTGCACCAAAAGCGTGTCCTGCATGTCTGGCGCTATTTAGAGCACCAATTATGCAGGGATTGGCTGCCACTCACTGTAATGACACAGCCATGGTGGTTGTGGCATTACAGCGGTTGCCCAAATCGATGGGAACAGTGCTCACAGTGAAACATGAAAAGCCGGCAATTCAGCAGCGGCATACACCGGTACCTGACAATTTAGAACCGAAAGAATAAAGCATCACACATAGATTAGATAGATAGAAACATGTCAGTCACATAAATAAGAAGTACAGTGACAGTGTTGGTTAATGTACTTGTCATTTAGTGTTAAAGGATTTATTAAAAAAAATATTAGTGTTTTCATGCACCGTCTCTTTAAAAAAGCCGGCCGGCAATTCAGCATCGGTACCCGACAATTTATAACAGAAAGAATAGAGCATCACACATAGATTAGATAGATAGAAACCTGTCAGTCACATATATAATAAGTACAGTGATAGTGTTGATTACTGTACTTGTCATTTAGTGTTAAAATAAAGGATTTATTAAAAAAAAAATTGGCGTGGGGTTCCCCGTAATTTTAGTCTCTAGCGGAGGTTAAGCAGATGGCTGGGGCAGATGTTTGAAGCCTGGGAAGGGTGTAATACCCACGGAGCTTCCCAGGCTACTAATATCAACCCCCTGCTGAATACCTAGCCTTCACTAGCTATTAAAATGGGGGACCCCCCAAAAAATGACGTGGGGTCCCCCTTATTTTAATAGCTAGCAAAGGCTAGGCAGACAGCTGGGGGCTGATATTAATAGCCCAGGAAGGGTGCATGAATATTGGCCCCCTCCCAGGCTAGAAACACCAGCTGTCAACCGCCCCAGAAATGGCGCATCCATGGGATGCGCCAATTCTGGCACTTAGCCTCGCTCTTCCCACTGCCCTGTAGCGGTGGCAGTGGGGTAATAGGGCTAGGGTTGATGTCAGCTTATAATGCCAGCTGACATCAAGCCCAGGTTAGTAATGGAGAGGCGTCCAGCCTGTCATGTGCGGTCCAGCCTGTCATCTCGATGTAGCAGAGCTGAAGCTGTCGTGAGAACCATGGAAAGGTACGGATGATGTTGCTTTATTATTTTACTTTTATTACAGGAGATCGTTGGCTGCAGCTGCAATGTGCGTGACGGTAAGTATGGTTTAATTTAGAACAATAAAGAATTGTGTGTTTATTTCAATTAAAGGACTTTATTCTGGGTGTTTGTGTTTTTTTGTAACTTTGACTATGGGGTTAGTAATGGGGGTGTCTTATAGACGCCTCTCCATTACTAACCTGTGCTTGATGTCAGTTGGCATTATAAGCTGACATCAACCCCAACCCTATTACCCCACTGCCACTGCTACAGGGCAGTGGGAAGAGCGAGGCTAAGTGCCAGAATTGGTGCATCCTATGGATGCGCCATTTCTGGTGCGGCTGACGGCTGGTGTTTCTAGCCTGGGAGGGGGCCAATATTCATGGCACCCTTCCTGGGTTATTAATATCAGCCCCCAGCTGTCTGCCTAGCCTTTGCTAGCTATTAAAATAGGGGGGACCCCACGTCATTTTTTTTGGGGGATCCCCCATTTTAATAGCTGGTAAAGGCTAGGTATTCAGCTGGGGGCTGATATTAGTAGCCTGGGAAGCTCCGTAGGTATTACACCCTTCCCAGGCTTCAAACATCTGCCTCAGCCGTCTGCTTAACCTCCGCTAGAGACTAAAATTACGGGGAACCCCACGCCAATTTTTTTTTTAATAAATCCTTTATTTTAACACTAAATGACAAGTACAGTAATCAACACTATCACTGTACTTCTTATATATGTGACTGACATGTTTCTATCTATCTAATCTATGTGTGATGCTCTATTCTTTCTGTTATAAATTGTCGGGTACCGATGCTGAATTGCCGGCCGGCTTTTTTAAAGAGACGGTGCATGAAAACACTAATATTTTTTTAAATAAATCCTAATCTATGTGTGATGCTCTATTCCTTCTTGTCTAAATTGTCCGGTACCGGTGTATGCTGCTGAATTGCCGGCCGGCTTTTTTAAAGAGAGTGTCTGCTGAGCAGTTTGTCAGCTTTTGGATACCTTTGAAGATGTTTTCTATGTGTTTCTATGTGTTTTTGTTTGCCTGCCATTGGTTTTAACGGTGTTCCACGGTGTTCGACGGTGTTCTAAGGTGTTCGTCGAACAGTTCCACGAACATCCCGGTGTTCGACGAACCGAACCGAACCCGAACACTACGGGGGTGGCTCAACACTAGTCACCAACCAATTGTGACTGTCACCCAAAATTTGGACAACGCGAGGGTCTCAGGAAAGGCAGCATAACATACACTCAGCCATGTGTGCCAGACTGCAAAGATGCAAGAGTTCCATGTCCTCACCAAGAGGACGACTGATCATGCTCTCCTCCTCATCCTCCTTCTCCTCCTCTTCCTCCTCCTCCCTGTTCTCAGGCCATCCACGCTGAACAGACGATATGACAGTTGTGCAAGTAGTACAGTCTATAGCAGAGGAAACTATCTACTGTTCTTCCTCTTACTCTTCTTCCTCATTGTCACTCAATCCACGTTGGGATGAGATGAGCCTGGGCTGTTTGAAATCCTCCTATATGATTCCCTGCTCCATCTCATCATGCTCCGCCTGCAATGCATCCTCTTTGATTGTGAGAAGAGAGAAGTGAATAGCTCTTTTGAGTGTCCAAGTGTGGGATCAGTTGACTCCGGGCACTCGGCATGGTGGAAGGAAGGAGGATCAGGGTGAGGAATATGCAGTCTAGACTCACGGCTACTGAGACTTGACCATGTGAAACACAGGGTGGTGGTGGCAATGTGACTGTAAGCATTATCTGCTATCCAACCAACAACCTTTTGACACTGCTCTGTGCTCAATAGTGATGTTCTACGGTCCCCTAATAATTGGGACAGGAAGGTCGAGCGACAAGATGTGGTTGCTTGTTGTGACACAATTTCAGCTTGCCCACGGCCACGTCCTCGGTCTCGGCCTCTACATGCACCATCACATCCACTTCCCCGTACCCTGCCACGCACCTTGCCCATTCTAAATGGATGACAATTTTTTCCACGTTCACGAGATATGGCTGATTTTGAAATGCAGTTAAATATGATACATCTGACAGAGAACCACGGTTTTAAATAGCAGGCCTGTAGTTTACTAATACTATTCTTCACAGACACCTGGTGTAAATACCTTGACCCACACACTGCAACAGAATGGAAAAGGAGGTCAATATTTTCCATGCTCAGTTTAAATTTTTGGATTTTTATCTCTGATATATGGAACTGACCTGGCTTTACTCTGCATTGAGAACAAGCAAATGGAGCAGAAAAATGGTGTACTCTGGATTTCTTTTTAAGCAAATAACCAGGATTAAGATAAAAAAATATTTGCCCTGGCCCCTGATATCTGGCTCTATGTCTACAAATATCTGTAATTATTACAGCAGCAGAAGACAGGACGTTCAATGGACCCTCTTGTGCTGTATCATACACTGCAGTCTGCCACATACACTGCCTGCCTGTGAAGCACAGATTATATGCAGCTGGATTAATCCTCAGAAGTTCAGTTGGATATATATATATGTTTTGGAATACCTATGCTAACTATAAACAAGCAAATCTGTCTCTGATGCAGCAGCACCTCTCCCTACTCTGCCTGATTTCGGGGTACACTGTGACGAGCATAGCAGCGCTAGGTCTTATATAAATCTGATTATGCCAGCCAATCACTGTAATGCCCACAACCAACATCTCTACGGTATTACAGTGCATGGCAGGCAATCCATGCATGTTTTTTGGCTGTCTAAAGAGCGCCAAACATGCATGGAGGGGACCCGAGTGCCTGCCCGAGCAACCCATAAATACTCACCGAGCTTGTCGAGCACTGTGATGCTTGGGCAAGTACTGAGCAGTGGCGAGCACGTTCGCTCATCACTAATAGAGACCCAATCAGGATTCTTCACATTTCCAAAAATTTATGGCAGACACCAGCAAAGTGTCATTAATTTCACTGCAGTAGAAATAGTTTAATTAGGACCGACACCTCTTCCAGTATAGCCAACTCAGTAGATGGAGACACAATCAGCACTGTTCACATTTAAAAAAAAATAGGGCCTAAGACCACCATTTCCGTGGCCTACAGATTGGAGATGGTGGAGTTCAACCTCTTAGCTTTGTCATGTGTTGGAGTAAATAATCTTTTATGTGACCACAACTGTGGGACTGAGGGCTGGCTCCAGTGCTAAGAGAGGGCAGAGTACGGTGAAATGGACAAACTGCTAAACCGTGAGTGAGGTGCGCTCAGTGAAATGTGGTGTGCTCAGTGAAACAAACACAGCAGGCATGTCCCTTCTGTTACAGCTGACGGGCTCTCACTCAGCCTGGCTGGAGCGAGTATACATTCGTAGGTTCTGCGGTTGGAGACCTGCGGGACAATACTTGGCATGGTAACAAAGGAGGAGGAAGAAGCAGCAGATGCATTTGATGGGGTGGCTAATTGTTGTTATTGAAAAACAATTTTGAGTTTATCATGTTTGTGTACCCCTTTGTGGAAAACAATATCTGCACCAAATAATTAATTTCACTACAGTATAACTATACTAATGGATGGAGACCAAAACCTCTTCCACTACAGCCAACCTAGGAGATGGAGACCTAACCAGGAGAGTTAATATTTCCCTAAATTAGGGCCTAACACCAACAAAGTGGCATCAATTTCACTAGATTATAAGTAGTATCATGGAGACCAAAACCTCTTCCACTACAGTCAACCCAATAGATGGAGACCCAATCAGGATTCTCCATATTTCATGAAATTAGTGACAGACACCAGCAAAGTGGCATCAATTTCAGTACAGTAGAAATTGTAGAATTAGGAACGACACCTTTTCCCTACAGCCAACCCAGTAGATGGAGACCCAATCAGGATTCTCCACATTTCAAATAATTAGTGGCAGACATCAGCAAAGTTGCATTAATTTCACTACAGTAGAAATAGTGTAATTAGGACTTACATCTCTTCCAGTACAGCCAACCCAGTAAATGGAGACTCAATCAGAAGTGTCTACATTTCCCAAAATTAGGCCCTAACACCAACAAAGTGGCATCAATTTAACCAGAGTAGAAGTAGTTTAATGGAGACACAAACCTCTTCCACTACAGCCAACACAATAGATGCAGACCCAATCAGGATTCCCCACATTTCCAAAAATTAGTGGCAGACACCAACAAAGTTGCATTAATTTCAATTCGGTATAAATAGTGTAATTAGAACTGACACCTCTTCCAGTACAGCCAATCCAGTAGATGGAGACTCAATCAGAAGTAGTTACATTTCCCAAAATTAGGCCCTAACACCACCAAAGAGTCATCAATTTCACCAGAGTAGAAGTAGTTTAATAGAAACAGAAACCTCTTCCACTGCAGCCAACACAATAGATGGAGACCCAATCAGGATTCCCTGCATTTCCAAAAATTAGTGGCAGACACCAACAAAGTTGCATTAATTTCACTACAGTAGAAATAGTGTAATTAGGAACGACACCTCTTCCCCTACAGCCAACCCAGTAGATGAAGACCCAATCAGGATTCCCCACATTTTCAAAAATTATTGGCAGACACTAGCAAAGTTGCATTCATTTCCTTACAGTAGAAATAGTGTAATTAGGACCGACACCTCTTCCAGTACAGCCAACCCAGTAGATGGAGATTCAATTAGAAATACACCATCCTCTCCAGTCGTTCACCACATGTCAGATTTGTACCCTTTTATGCAGGTGCACGTGCTGGTCTAAAAAATGTGTGAAAGGACTCACAGAAATTGCTTCTTCCACTGCCATCAGAAGTATTTACATTACCCTTAATTAGGGCCTAACTCCACCAAAGTGGCATCATTTTCACCAGAGTAGAAGTAGTTTAATGGAGCCAGAAACCTCTTTCACTACAGCCAACACAATAGATGGAGACCAAATCAGGATTCCCTACATTTCCAAAAATTAGTGGCAGACTCCAGCAAAGTGGCATCAATTCCATTACCGTAGAAATTGTAGAATTAGGAACCAAAACCTCTTCCTCTTCAGCTAACCAAGCAGATGGAGACTCAATCAGAAGTGCACCATCCTCTCCAGTCGTTCACCACATGTCAGATTTGTACTCTGTTATGCAGTTGCATGAGCTGGTCTAAAAAATGTGTGAAAGGATTCACAGAAATTGCTTCTGCCACTTACAATACTGCTGCTGCTAATATTTTGGCTTTGACGAATTGACGTGCCAGATGTTGGAAGTGTAGAGCTGCGATGAACTCTGTGTGCCTCACAGCTGGCTTGGGGAAAACCTATCTTAAGGTTGTGTAAAAGCTTGTTTCGATACTCCAGCATTTGCGAGTCCCTTTCCAGGGCAGGAAGCATCTGGCTAAATTTACTCTTATATTGTGGATCAAACAGTGACAACCCAGTAGTCAGCACTATTTCGAATCATAGCTATACAAGGATCATGTAGCAGCAAGAACGCACTCATACAGTACAGACCAAAAGTTTGGACACACCTTCTCATTTAAAGATTTTTCTGTATTTTCATGACTTTGAAAATTGTACATTCACACTGAAGGCATCAAAACTATGAATTAACACATGTGGAATTATATACTTAACAAAAAAGTGTGAAACAACTGAAAATATGTTTTATAATCTAGGTTCTTCAAAGTAGCACCTTTTGCTTTGATGACTGCTTTGCACACTCTTGGCATTCTCTTGATGAGCTTCAAGAGGTAGTCACCGTAAATGGTCTTCCAACAATCTTGAAAGAGTTTCCAGAGATGCTTAGCACTTGTTGGCCCTTTTGCCTTCACTCTGCGGTCCAGCTCACCCCAAACCATCTCGATTGGGTTCAGATTTGGTGACTCTGGAGGCCAGGTCATCTGGCGTAGCACCCCATCACTCTCCTTCTTGGTCAAATAGCCCTTAATCAGCCTGGAGGTGTGTTTGGGGTCATTGTCCTGTTGAAAAATAAATGATGGTCCAACTAAACGCAAACCGGATGGAATAGCATGCCGCTGCAAGATGCTGTGGTAGCCATGCTGGTTCAGTATGCCTTCAATTTTGAATAAATCCCCAAAAGTGTCACCAGCAAAGCACCCCCACACCATCACACCTCCTCCATGCTTCACAGTGGGAACCAGGCATGTAGAGTCCATCCGTTCACCTTTTCTGCGTCGCACAAAGACACGTTGTGTCCAAACTTTTGATCTGTACTCTATGTCGGGCTTTTTCATGACGTTCAAGCCCATGCTGTGTTTGTGGCTGGGTAATTCTGATGCTTGTTTCCTCCTTTATCCATCCTCTTCATGTTCTGACTGTTGCTCATCCATCACCTCTTCCATTTGTTGCTCGCCTTCACTAACACCTTCACTAACAGGTTTTCTGGTATCGCCAACCCCTCTCGATCACAGTGAACCACTCCTCCTTGTCCCCTAGTGTATGACGTTAGTTACAGAAGAAAGTATTTTTTTAGTATGGATGAGACCTGCATAACATAGGAGATATGCTAAAAACAATTTCAAAATGAGATGTCCCCTACTATATCATATTAGTAACAGAAAAAAGTATTTTTTATTGAGGATGAGGCCTGTTTAACATATGAGATATTTTCCAAACTAATTCAAAATGAGATATCCCCTGCTGTATAATGTTAGGAACCAAAGAAAGTATTTTTTGACTTTGGATGAGGCCTGTACAACGTACAATATATGCTTCAAGATATTTCGAAATCAGATCTAGCCTGCTATATCACGTTAGTCAAAGTAAAAAATACATTTTTTTACTCTGCATGAGCTCTGCATACAGCTGAATTTCACCGCCACTAAAATAGTAGGTGGCTTTTAGCAGAGTGTATCACGTTTGCGACACAAAAAAATCTTTTGTGGACTCTGCCTAGCAAGACAAAAAATACATTTTTTTACTTTGAAAACAGCTGAGGTTCACCACCACTAAGATAGTAGGTGGCTTTTAGCATAGTGTATTACGCTTGCGACACAAAAAAATCTTTTGTGGACTCTGCCTGCCAACAGAAAAAAATATATTTGTTTTGCTGTGCATACAGCTGGTTCACCCACCGAAAAAATGAGAAACTGGGCTAACACAGCTTGCACTATCACATTAGCTAATGAAAAAAAAGGTTTTTGTGCTCTGCACTCAGAAACTCTGCACTGACAAGCTCTGCAGATAGCTGAATTTCAACCCCACAAAATCAAAAAGTGGCCTACAAGGGCTTGCTTGCTTTATCACATTAGCAAGTGCAAAAACAGGTGGAGGTATACTTGTGCATGGAGAACAATACAACCGGTGTACAACACTGTTATATGGCATGGGCCCTGCTCTTTATGTCAGAATCTCAGTAATAGCACAAGAAAAAAAAATGTGCTGCAAGGTCGATTGAAGAAGTACACAGCAGAGGACTTATCTATCTAACTAATAGCTCTCAGTACACAGGCGCACATGCAGTAGCATTTGTCTCCAGTAGTGGCATGCATAAAATGGCACTGAGGGAATATGGCTGCTTTCTATATAGAGAGAACATGTGATTTCAGCAGCCAATTGCTGAAGCCCTTGTGTCTGGACAGTGTGGATGCTTCCTGCACTCTGATTGGCTAGCCGTGATTTCCTTACTTAAAGTTACCGCCTACAGATAGAAAAAAAATTTGTAAGTGCACTGCTGATCTCACCTGTTCTGAGCTATCACCAGCCCCCCACTCATCTACCACGTCTCCCCACTCATCATACACAAGCACTATGCTACTAAAATTGCTAAAAACACTGTACTTGCCCCGCAATCACGTTCCCACATTTATTCGCTGAACGTTGGCGATTTTCCCCTAATTTAAGAAAATTTGCTCGCCTTTTCGATCATGAATCCGAATGTGCCATATTCGCGTTGAATTTAAGTTGCAAGTTCGGATTTCGAACAAATTCGCTCATCACTACTTATTGTGATGCAGTGACGGGGATCGTATATGAGGGACGGTATATATCCCCCAGAATGTGTACAGAGACCTATTAAACCCATTGAAGTGCATTGCAGTCAGACACACCTGCGGCTGCAATTCAGGAATGAAGGTGAGCATTGACCTGGTCAGGCTATCTGGCTAAGGCAGATTAGCAAAACCCGGCAGGGCCTTCATTTCTTGGAGGAGGCTACAGGAAGGCAGTGGGGTGGCCTCCTCCCTCCAACCTGGGTTTTCCAGTGGCTTCTGCCACAGGTCCATTAAAAACCCTGCATCAAGGATTAGTGTTGTTCAGTGTTGGGTCCTGCTAGGAACATAGCAGGAAAGCTTGGTGGGCCTGTGTGTAGCTGAACCTACGCCTGGGAAGGCTCAGCACCCATCAGACTCTATGCGGCCATTTCCCATGGCAACCGTTGTTATGGACTTGTGTCAACCCGGCTGCGAACCGGAGGACTTTCTGTTTTACCCGTGAGTGCTGAATAAAAGCTGCTTATGTTGGACTTGTTTGGGTCACTGCATCAGTTACTGCACGGTGTGAACACCGCCGCCTTACATTATCTATAAAAATGAAGTAATTGTGTAATTTTCTATAAGAACATTTTATTACAGTATGTTTGTATTTTTAACAAGACAGCTCTTACAGCAGCTCTTAGAAATATATAACAACTATAGGACCTATTTTTTAAAGTCCATATTGCAGCGAAAGGATAAAAAGTAGCTAATATTTCAGAACCTGTTGTAAATCCTTCATTGAATTAGATCATTCATGTGCTGTGGTAATAAGCAGAGCCAACACGCTTCAGATGTGTCCACACTTATTCAAAGCTTAGCTGTGACTAAGGGTGGACACATCCAAAACGTATCAGAACAGATTAAGACCACAGCAGACTGATATATTCTTTAAAAATAAATTGTACCAGGTACTGGAATTGTATCTAACTTTTGGATTTACTAAAATTGCGCTTTGCTCGGGAGCTCAGTTGTACTGGACAGCAGCACTATAACTTCAGACCTTTCAACACTAGACTGCTAGACTGATGAATTTGATCTTTCTTTTTTCTTTTTTGCACAAAAAAGAACAACTTTGATTTCATTAATTACTCTGAGAATAATAAAAGCTGCACTGTCATTAGTTTCCATTAGCAACAAGACAATATTTATGCTTGGGGTACAATATTTTATCACTACAAAATTGTAATTTTGTATTAAAAATATTATAGTGAAGTGATTAGTACAATAAACATACTTCAGATACACAAAAACACAATTTTTTGTAATATCCATTTATAAAATACCGTATTTTGTGGATTGTAAGACCCACTGGACCAGAATACGCACCCCAAAATTGGGATGTAAAATAGGATTTTTTTTTTTAAATTAAATGGTGGTGCATCTTATAGTCCATTTTTACGGTAATTTACCTGTGGGGCGGCTGCGGTGCAGCAGAATCACAGTGGCCTGGTCGCTGCTTCAGGTGTCCAGCAGCAGCAGGAGCGGAGCAATGCTGCTGTGCCTTGGCTCTCAGAAGATGTCAGCACAGGTGAGCAGAGTCTCCTTTCCCATAGATTTCTCTGTGATGGGCTTCGGAAAAATGGCTGCCGGAGGTGATGCATGCTCAAATTGAGATATCTGGAGATATATCGGAATATTGCCTCTGGCGACCATTTTCCTGAAGCCCAGAACAGGGAAACCTACAGGAAAGTGGAATCTTCTCACCAGCGACAACATCTTCTGAGAGCCCAGGCACAGCAGCATCACCCCACTTCTAACGCCGTCGGCATCCTGAAGCAGCGACCCTGCCTCCTGTTACCTGGCTCCACTGCCGCAGCCCCCCGGTAAGCTCACTTCAGATTATAAGACTCACCAAGATTTTCCTCCCAAATTTGGAGGAAAAAAGTGTGTCTTATAATCCGAAAAATACAGTACTTTTCTCAAACAACCAATTTGAAATTTGAATTTGCCAGCTTCATTGAATTAAAAAATAATTAGCATAGAATACATTTACAGGTAGTCCAGTTGCCCTGAAAACATATGTATTATCCTCTGAGGTCTCATAGTACTATATTGAAACCATTTTGAGCTTTTTAATACAAGCACAGCCTTACTAATGTCCAATTTAGTATATTTAACAACATACTGCACTAATAGAATTTTTAGGCTACTTAATGGTCCAAAATGATCCATTTTGGCGGGGGGGGGGGCGGTAGCAGAGGACTGCCATGATACCACCTTGATTATAACAGGTAGTACAAACGGAATAAGCTGTTGCTCTTTCACAAAATTTATCCCCTGAAATGTTTTCCTCCTTCCAAAGGGATGCAAAATTGGTGCATTACCAGTGTGTTACCTGATTGTTGAAACTTTTTTCGAATTGGATACATGCCGAACATATGTCATATCAGGAGACCCATCACCACTCCATGCAGAGGCAATGCTTCCCAGCCTATGCCAGCTCTAGAGTTAGTACAAGTAGCCAAGGAGGCAGTAGTGATTCCAGTTTGTATGACATGATGGACCAGACATTTTATCTGCCACTGTGATAAACTAATTCACTTCAGCAAATAGAGATGTACTGGCTGAATAGCCAGGTTTAGTTGTAACTGGACTGTGCCTTTTCTCTGGCAGATACCCTGAGTCCTGACATCATGCACCTTTGGGTCAGCATATTGGACCACAGGGAAGAACTAATTGATTTTGCTGTTAGCATACTGTCATGACCAGCCTCCCTTGTACTGTCAGAGAGGGTGTTCAGCATGGCATTTGGTTTTCTCATATTCAATCAGTCCTGGTTATATTTTGAAATCATGGAAAGTAGAAAACCCTCCTTTTGACAAAAGGAATCAGGTCTGGGTCAGTGCCAATTTTACCTCACCTACTGCTGATGTCAATTATTAAATCAACTATGATAACTTCCTACCTACCTATTGTCTTCTACAATTTTGTGCTTCAGTCAGTTCTGATGTCCCTTGACCAGCTTGACATCCCATACTTCCAAAAAGAAAAAGGCTGACAGCACTTGCAGTGAGGGACGCACGTCCAAGTTCCCAAGGAACCCACTTGGAGGTAGTCACATATGAAAAAAGAAGACGGTGTCTATTCCAGGGTGTTCAGTTGCAAAAGTAGTGTTTATTCCGCCATCCCATAAACAACATTGTTTTGACCCGGTGTGGGTCTTTATCAAGTATACTTAATAAAGACCAACACCGGGTAGAAACATTGTTGTTTGTGGGATGGTGAAATGAACACTACTTTTGCAACTGAACACCCTGGAATGGATGCGGTCTTCTTTCTTCATATGTGACATCCCCTACTTGTCCATCAGTCTGTCATGTTATATGTATACTGAGTTGCAGCAGCCAGAACTGACATTGCTGACAACACACACTCAGAAAGTACTTGCCTGCTCTATACTATTCTATACTGTAAACCACTGTAATTGCCAATAGAGAGCAATGTCAGTTATACATCTCTAATCTGTACACTTTTTTTAAAGCTATACCATAGTACTGGTCCCAGAGTCGTTAATGCTGGCCCTATACTGGCAGACATTTTCTTGACAGAAATGCTCTTGCATATTCTACACTCAGTCACATCCCATGACACTGTTGATAGAAGGCTACAAACATACCCTATGTGTCCATTGTGTTTTATCACTATAGTTACTGCTGCTTGGACCCATGCCTATAGAGGCCTATACAGTACCTGAAAATGCCCCCATAAAAGAGTTTCTTTATTTAATGTTTTTTCAAGAAGCTCTTTCAAAACAGCAGCCATGTTACTGCTTTCAAAAATGATAATTTTTGAACAGCTTTTTAAAAAAACATTGTTTCTTTATTTTGCATACAGAAACTCTGCTACTAATCCCAAAATAATATAGATTATTCTTACATGGCTTGATACAAAGCCATTGCTTCTTTTCTTTCAAAATAGCAAACCTATTACTGATCCAAAAAATAGGGATTACTTTTTTGAACTTTTGTTAAAAAGCTATAGTTTCTAAGGCTGTGTGCCCGCTATGCATTTTTTAAGCATTTCCGCAGCGGCAATTTCGCTGCAAAAACGCTTAAAAAACGCTTGGTAGAAGGTCTGCCATGTTCCCCAATGATAATCCGCATGTGATGTGCACATGCTGCGGAAATTTCCGCTGCAGATTATCATTGCGAAAAAATCCGCTACACTACAAATTATTTTGCGGAATCGCGGCATTTTTGCCCCATTGACTTGCATTGAATGGCATAATATTCGCATCATCACATGTGCACATGCGGATATTAAGCGACTCAATGTGCGGATGTTACCCAGGTTTGGAGAAGAGGAGACTCTCCTCCAGACCCAGGTACCATAGTACCTGTAAAAAAAAAAAAGAATTAAAATAAAGAAAATACATTATACTTACTTTCTGATGGCCCCCGGTCTCCTCCTGGCTTCCCGGCAGCTCGCGATGGTCTAAAAGGTCCTGCCATGACATCATTTAGTCATGTGACGGGTCACGCGACCGCTGACGTTGGCGGTCGCGTGACCCGTCGCATGACTAAATGACGTCATGGCAGGTCCTTTTACACAACCACGAGACACCGGGGAGACCGGACGCATCGGATAAGGACACCGGGGGGCCATCAGAAGGTAAGTCACACTATACGGTCACACTATATAAATCTAGGCCGGTTGCATGGATTTATATGGTGTGACCAAGTTGTCAAGCACTTCCCAAGTGATGCTAAAATCGCTTGGAAAGCGCTTGACAACCCACATATGAAATTGCATGTGCAAAGCGCTTCAATTACGCTTGTCCCTGGCAGGAAAAACGCATGTAAAATCCGCATGTGTTTTTTCTGCCAGGGAGATGCAGAAACACTCAGGAAAAATCCGGAGCATTTCTACATCGTGGGCACTTAGCCTTAATTTAATAGCCAAACCTTTTGCTACACCACAAACATGAATCATTATTGGTTCCCCCCATTTTTAAAAAACTGCTAAGGGAAATCAGGCAGCTGGGGGCTGATATTATTAGGTTCGGCAAGGCCAGATAACCATGGGCCTTCCCAGCCTATTAATATCAGCTAACAGCTGTCTGCTTTGCCTTTACTGGTTATAAAAAATGGGGGGGGATGGATGTCATTTTTTTAATTTATTTAATCCTTCTGTCAGCACTGGAGAAGTGAGAGCTATGCTCTGTCCAGTTAATCAGATGTAAATTAAAAATTAATATTCACTGCTCTCCACGCCCACCTATCAGTACTGGGTCAGAGACAGTAAAAATCTTCACAGGCACAGAGAGGTGGATGTAAACTTTTTCAATTTATATCTGATTAACTGGGCAGCATGGCTGTCCATCAATTTTTGTGCTATTTCCATCCATTTCAGTTATTTCCTTTCCTACCCAGCCCTCCTGATAGGGTCTGCCAGAAAAATACCCAAGTTTCTAATTGACTTCCGCTACACTCGGTACTTGAGGCAAGCGGGTTCGAGAGTCTGACCTGCTCGATTCAAGTACAGAGCACTCAAGCATTTCAGTCCTCGCTCATCATTATGTATGAGCAAATAGTTTTGTTTTATTTTTTTTTGCAAAAAAAAAAAGCTTTACGTGCTAAAGTATTATAAACCACTGTGATCTGAAAACCAGAACATATATACTTCAGGATATTTCATATACTTTTAAATGACATCACATCTATTTTCATGCCTTTGTTTCACCGCAAAACAAAGAAACAAAGAAAGATTATTTTAAAGTTGCTTTTCAAGCCAGTCTACATTATTCTCTTGAATACACTAGCCTCATTAAAGCCAATGATGCTGGAAAGCAAATAGATGATAAACTACTATATTAAAGGTGACACAAATGGCCAAAAAATCTAATTGAATTTTTAATACACTGGGGACTGATGATGATAATCCTTAAAGTACATCTTTGTTTAAAAATTAAAAGTTATCATCGCTTTCACTTTGCCCTGTTGCTTGCTGTGCGGAGCTTGACCTACAATATGTATTTTCTGCTTGTAACTAAGTAGCTGTATTACTGTACTTTTAGAGCAGCCATAGATTCAGATAGGTTTAGCATATATATATATATATAAATATATTTGAGCTGTTATATGACCGACACCCCCACGGACTCCTGGATATAGCAAAGGAGACCTGGGAGGCAGAGTCTACACCCTACAGAATTGTAATCGAACATGTGGCTCAGATGCAGGAGAGGATTGCAGAGGTGATGCCCATTGTGAAAGAACACCTCCTCAAAGCACATGAGGCACAGTCGAGGGTGTACAATAGGTCGGTGAGGGTGAGACATTTCAACCCTGGGGATGGGGTACTGGTGCTGATACTTACGGTGGAGAGCAAATTCTTGGCTAAGTGGCAGAGCCCCTATGAAGTAGTAGAAAACGTTGGTGATGTCAACTATAAAGTTCACTAATCAGGGAGAAGGAAGCCCTATCATGTCTACCACGTCAACCTGATTAAGCCATGGCGAGATAGGGACCCTGTGGAAGCTCCATGTTTGGTGGTGAAGTCAGATGCCGATGTGGGAGAAGTTAAGGTCGCAGAGTTGCTGTCACATGCACAAAAACAACAGTGCATTGAGTTGCTACAGAGGAACAGGGACCTGTTCTCGGATCTACCAGGGTGTACTCAGATCATAGAGCATGAGGTGCTTACGGAGCCTCATGTCCGAGTAAACTTGAAGCCATACCGAATTCCTGAATCTCGCTGAAAGGTAATCTCTAAAGAGGTGAAGTACATGCTGAGTCTAGGAGTCATTGAAGAGTCCAAAAGTTTATGGTCCAGTCCCATAGTCTTGGTGCCAAAGCCAGATGGAGAATGGCGGTTCTGCAATGACTATAGGAAACACAAAGAGGCCTCGAAGTTCGACATCTACCCAATGCCTAGGGTACATGAACTAATTAAAAGGTTAGGACCGGCCAGGTACATTACCACCCTTGACCTCTCAAAAGGATATTGGCAAATATCAATGTCCCAGGAAGCCAAGGAGAAGACGGCCTTCTCAATGCCAGACGGATGTTTCCAGTACACAAGGATGCCATTTGGTTTGCACTGGCTACCTTCCAGAGAGCCACGGACAGGATATTAACTCCCCACAAGAAGTACGCAGCAGCCTACCTGGATGATATTGTGAACTACAGCCTGGATTGGGGAAGACATCTGAGTAAAGTCCAGGTGATTTTTAATGCTCCGCAGAAGATGGGGTTTTCCATCAACCAGAAGAAAGGTGCCATGGGCTTGGAGGAAACTAAATATTTGTGCTATGTCATAGGCAGAGGCATACTTAAGCCCCAAACAAATAAAGTTGAAGCAATCCAGGGTTGGCTACAACCTCTCTCGAAAAAAGCATGTCAGAGTGTTCCTGGGAATCGTGGGTTATTACCACCAGTTCATCCCTCACTTAGCTATGAAAGCAGCCTCTTTGACAGACCTCCTTAAAGGGACAAAACCGGCTATGGCTAAGTGGTCCCCTGAAGCTTAGACAGCCTTCAAGGAACTAAAGCAAGCCCTTTGTAAACAACCAGTGTTGGTGGCACCAGATTTCTCTAAAGAGTTTGCGGTCCAAAGGGACGCGTCAAATACCAGGCTGGGTGCTGTCCTATCACAAGAGAGCAACAGGGAAGAGAACCCCATAATGTATTTAAGCTGGAAGCTGACATCTTGTGAGAAGAATTACTCCATAGTGGAGAAGGAATGTTTTGCCATCAAGTGGGCGTTGGACACTTTGAGGTACTATCTCTTAGGCAGGAAGTTCAGGCTGGTATCAGACCATGCTCCACTAAGGTGGATGAGCAAGAAGAAGTGGAACAATGCCCGAGTGACCAGGTGGTTCCTAGCCCTTCAAGATTTTAGTTTCCATGTGGATCTTAGGCATGGGAATCTGCATGGCAATGCTGACACATTGTCGAGTGTCTACTGTTTGTTAGTGGAAGATGTCAAGCCCCCCCAGCTTTGGGCAGAGGAAGGGTATGTAAGATGGACACCGGACAGGTCCTTGAGGAAAGATATTTGTCACTGAGGTTAAGTAGCTTCGGTGATGTAAACCCGGGAAGCATGCTCCAGCACACATTGTGCAGAGCGAGTTAATAGGGTGTGTAAGGGCTGTTTTTTGCCAGCAGTTTTATGAGTCGGGAAGGATTGGCTTCTCACATATCCCCACCCCAAGGCCTGTAAATAAAATTGAGACCGTGTGTCTCATTCAGTGGCTGTGGCTTGAGGTGTGCAGACCTCCAGCATGTCTGTGCTAAAGGATACTGACTGTGCACGGGCAAAGCCACAGCATTGTATGGACTGTTTATGTCTCTGCTTTGTTACTTTGTGCGGGGCAAGGCTGTGTTTTGTATATTTTCACAGTGCGGTTTATGAAGTTTGAATAAAACTGCCTTGGACATTCTTAAAGAGACCGACTCCTGTACCTGCCTCTAAAGCAGCTAAGTGAGTGAAACCCTACAACATACAGTATATTAAAGATATACACACGTATATTATATATATATATATATATATATATATATATATATATATATATATGAACATACAGTACAGACCAAAAGTTTGGACATACCTTCTCACTTAAAGATTTTTCTGCATTTTCATGACTATGAAAATTGTACATTCACACTGAAGGCATCAAAAATATGAATTAATACATGTGGAATTATATACTTAACAAAAAAGTGTGAAACAACTAAAAATATGTCCTATATTCTAGGTTCTTCAAAGTAGCCACCTTTTGCTTTGATGACTGCTTTGCACACTCTGGGCATTCTCTTGATGAGTTTCAAGAGGTCGTCCCTGGAAGTGGTCTTCCAGCAATCTTGAAGGAGTTTCCAGAGATGCTTAGCACTTGTTGGCCCTTTTGCCTTCACTCTGCGGTCCAGCTCACCCCAAACCATCTCGATTGGGTTCATGTGGGGTAGCACCCCATTACTCTCCTTCTTGGTCAAATTGCCCTTACACAGCCTGGAGGTGTGTTTGGGGACATTGTCCTGTTGAAAAATAAATGATGGTCCAACTAAACGCAAACCGGATGGAATAGCATGCCGCTGCAAGATGCTGTGGTAGCCATGCTGGTTCAGTTTGCCTTCAATTTTGAATAAATCCCCAACAGTGCCACCAGCAAAGCACCCCCACACAATCACACCTCCTCCTCCATGCTTCACGGTGGGAACCAGGCATGTAGAGTCCATCTGTTCACCTTTTCTGCGTCGCACAAAGACACTGTGGTTGGAACCAAAGATCTCAAATTTGGACTCCTCAGACAAAAGCACAGAATCCACTGGTCTAATGTCCATTCCTTGTGTTCATTAGACCAAACAAGTCTCTTCTGCTTGTTGCCTGTCCTTAGCAGTGGTTTCCTAGCAGCTATTTTACCAGGAAGGCCTGCTGCACAAAGTCTCCTCTTAACAGTTGTTGAAGAGATGTGTCTACTGCTAGAACTCTGTGTGGCATTGACCTGGTCTCTAATCTGAGCTGCTGTTAACCTGCAATTTCTGAGGCTGGTGACTTGGATAAACTTATCCTCAGAAGCAGAGGTGACTCTTGGCCTTCCTTTCCCGGGGTGGTCCTCATGTGAGCTAGTTTCTTTGTAGCGCTTGATGGTTTTTGCAACTACACTTGGGGACAATTTCAAAGTTTGCCCAATTTTTCGCACTGACTGACCTTCATTTATTAAAGTAATGATGGCCACTCGTTTTTCTTTACTTAGCTGCTTTTTTCTTGCCATAATACAAAATATAACAGTCTATTCAGTAGGACTATCAGCTGTGTATCCACCTGATTTCTATACAACACAACTGATGGTCCCAACCCCATTTATAAGGTAAGAAATCCCACTTATTAAACCTGACAGGGCACACCTGTGAAGTGAAAACCATTTCCGGTGACTACCTCTTGAAGCTCATCAAGAGAATGCCAAGAGTGTGCAAAACAGTCATCAAAGCAAATGGTGGCTACTTTGAAGAACCTAGAAAATAAGACATATTTTCAGTCGTTTCACATTTTTTTGTTAAGTATATAATTCCACATGTGTTAATTCATAGTTTTGATGCCTTCACTGTGAATGTACAATTTTCATAGTCATGAAAATACAGAAAAATCTTTAAATGAGGTGTGTCCAAACTTTTGGTCTGTACTGTGTATACAGTGGGTACGGAAAGTATTCAGACCCCTTTAAATTTTTCACTCTTTCTTTCATTGCAGCCATTTGGTAAATTCTAGAAAGTTCATTTTTTGCACCCCATCTTGACTGAAAAAAAACAGAAATGTAGAAATGTTTGCAAATTTATTAAAAAAGAAAAACTGAAATATCACATGTTCATAAGTATTCAGACCCTTTGCTCAGACACACATTGTATTTAACCCTAGAACGCATACCTGGGGCCTCGCAGGCCCAACCTGTTAATTGTTTTCTATTTTCTGCAAGATTACTTTAGTTAGAATTTTGAAACTCTAGGTATTCCTCAGGTATGTAGTTGTTTGTCATTTTTGTTTGAGTTATTCCATGTTATTTGCACACGGGCGTAAAAGGCCCCAGGTATGTGAAAAAGTAGATTTTTATGGTCATGCGTTCAAGGGTTAAGTCACCTGCTGTCCATTTCCTTGTGATCCTCCTTGAGATGGTTCTTCTCCTTCATTGGAGTCCAGCTGTGTATAATAAAACTGAGAGGACTTGATTTGAAAACGCACACGCCTGTCTATATAAGACCTCACAGCTCACAGTGCATGTTAGACAAAATGATAATCATGAGCTCAAATGAACTGCTCAAGGAGCTCAGAGACAGAATTGTGGCAAGGCACAGATTTGGCCAAGGTTACAAAAGAATTTCTGCATTACTCAAGGTTCCTAAGAGCACAGTGGCCTCCATAAACCTTAAATGGAAGAAGTTTGGGACAACCAGAAGTCTACCTAGACCTGGCCATCCAGCCATACTGAGCAATCATGGGAGAAGAGCCTTGGAGAAGGTAAAGAAGAACCCCAAGATCACTGTGGCTGGGCTCCAGAGATGCAGTAGGGAGATGGGAGAAAGTTCCAGAAAGTCAACTGCAGCCCTCCACCAGTCTGGCCTTTATGGCAGAGTGGCCTGATGGAAGCTTCTCCTCAGTGCAAAACATATGAAAGCATAGAGTTTGATCAAAAACACATGAAGGACTCCCAGGCTATGAGAAATAAGATTCTCTGGTCTGATGAAACGAAGATAGAACTTTTTGGTGATAATTCTAAGTGGTATGTGTGGAGAAAACCAGGCACTGCTCATCACCTGCCCAATACAATCCCAACAGTGAAACATGGCGGTGGCAGCATCATGATATGGGGGTGTTTTTCTGCTGCAGGGACATGACAACTGGTTGCAATTGAAGGAAACATGAATGCGGCCAAGTACAGAGATTGTTAGAACCCTCCTGTTAGTTTTTTCTATCTTGTGTTTTGCGGTCACGTGACCATCTGCCTTTATATTCCAGCTCCGCCCTTCTGGCTGTGCTGGACTTCAGTGTTGTTTGACTGTTTTGCTAGCCTGGTGCTTCGGTGCCTATCTCTGTCAGTTCGCTTGGTCCTCTGGGACCTCTAGTACTTTTTGTCAGTTTGTCTTTTTGTGTTCTGCAACAACTTCTGGTTAGGAGGTGTCCCATTATTGTTCCAGTCCTTAGTTCTTTTAGGGACCCCTCCCTTAATTCTCTAGGTCTTCGTTCAGACGAGCCGAGAACTAAGGAGGGTCTGTTCACTAGAAACAGGCAGCCCGCTACATCGTAGGGATTCAGCTTCGTCTTACAGTAGGGACAGCTTTCCCCTCTTTTTCCTTAGTACATGTTGCAGATCATAACAGAGATATTTTGGGTGAAAAACTCTTCCAGAATGCCCTGGACCTCAGACTTGGCCGAAGGTTCACCTTCCAACAAGACAATGACCCTAAGCATACAGCTAAAATAACAAAGTAGTGGCTTCAGAAAAACTCTGTTACCATTCTTGACAGGCCTAGCCAGAGTCCTGACGTAAACCCCATAGGAGCATCTCTGGATAGACCTGAAAATGGCTTTCCACCAATGTTCACCATCCAACCTGACGGAACTGGAGTGGATCTGCAAGGAAGAATTGCAAAGGATCTCCAAATCCAGGTGTGAAAAACTTGTTGCATCATTCCCAAGAAGACTCATGGCTGTACTAGCTCAAAAGGGTGCTTCTGCTCAATACTGAGCAAAGGGTTTGAATACTTATGAACATGTGATATTTCAGTTTTTCTTTTTAAATAAATTTGCAAAAATTTCTACATTTCTGTTTTTTTTGCAGTCAAAATGGGGTGCAGAGTGTACTTTAATAAGAAAAAAATGAACTTTTTAGAATTTACCAAATGGCTGCAATGAAAGAAATAGTGAAAAATGTAAAGGGGTCTGAATACTTTCCGTACCCACTGTAAAAGTATGAAAAGTAAGATTTTAATCAATAACTCACTGAATGCAAGAATAATTTCCAACATTTTGACAATACTGAGTTTCATAGAACATTGTTTTAACCCATAATATGAAATTAAGGTTAATAATATAGATTTCATTACAAAATCTTCAGTGTTACTTAAATTAGTTGATGCAAAATTAAAACACACCACATCAAAAACCACTAAGTAGTATTTTGCATGACTTCCATGATTTTTAAGGACAGCATTGAGTCTTCTAGACATGAAATGAACAAGTTGGCAAAATATTGCAATGTCTATCTTTTTCCATTCTTCAACTGGAATCTCTTGCTGGATGTAGAGTGATGCTCAACTTGTCTTTTCAGAATTCCCCATAGACAGAGGTGGACACACCAATGGTGCAATTTGTGCAGCCACACAAGTGCCAAAGAAGTCGAGGGGGCAATTTAATCTTCAAAGCTGTACATAACGGGATGCATTAATATGAACCTTTGCACTGCAAAAAGCCACCCCAAGGGTGTACCCCAATATACTTGCAAATAATTTTCACAGCTCACTCAGGAATCATGAAGATTAGTGTTGAGCCACCCCCATAGTGTTCGGGTTCGGTTCGGTTCGTCGAACACCGGGATGTTCGAGGAACTGTTCGTCGAACTGTTCGTTGAACACCTTAGAACACCGTCGAACACCGTTAAAACCAATAGCAGGCAAACAAAAACACATAGAAACACATAGAAAACACGTGCAAAGGAGTCCAAAAGCTGACAAACTGCTCAGAAGACACTCTCTTTAAAAAAGCCGGCCGGCAAATTCAGCAGCGGCATACACCGGTACCCGACAATTTAGACAAGAAGGAATAGAGCATCACACATAGATTAGATAGATAGAAACATGTCAGTCACATATATAAGAAGTACAGTGACAGTGTTGGTTACTGCACTTGTCATTTAGTGTAAAAGATTTAGTAAAAAAAAATATTAGTGTTTTCATGCACCGTCTCTCTAAAAAAGCTGGCCGGCAATTCAGCAGCGGTACCCGACAATTTAGAACAGAAAGAATAGAGCTTCACACATAGATTACATAGATAGAAACATGTCAGTCACATTTATAATAAGTACAGCGACAGTGTTGGTTACTGTACTTGTCATTTAGTGTTAAAATAAAGGATTTATGAAAATAAAAATTGGCGTGGGGTTCCCCGTAATTTTAGGCTCTAGCGGAGGTTAAGCAGACGGCTGGGGCAGAGGTTTGAAGCCTGGGAAGGGGGTAATACCCACTGAGCTTCCCAGGCTACTAATATCAGCCCCCAGCTGAATACTTAGCCTTTACTAGCTATTAAAATGAGGGACCCCCCCCCAAAAAATGACGTGGGGTCCCCCCTATGTTAATAGCTAGCAAAGGCTAGGCAGACAGCTGGGGGCTGATATTAATAGCTCAGGAAGGGTGCCATGAATATTGGCCCCCTCCCAGGCTAGAAACACCAGCCGTCAGCCGCCCCAGAAATGGCGCATCCATAGGATGCGCCAATTCTGGCACTTAGCCTCGCTCTTCCCACTGCCCTGTAGCGGTGGCAGTGGGGTAATAGGGTTGGGGTTGATGTCAGCTTATAACGCCTGCTGAAATCAAGCCCAGGTTAGTAATGGAGAGGCGTCTATAAGACACGGCCATTACTAAACCCATAGTAAAAGTTAAAAAAAACACAAACACCCAGAATAAAGTCCTTTAATTGAAATAAACACACAATTCTTTATTGTTCTAAATTAAACCATACTTACCATCACGCCCATTCCAGCTGAAGCCAACGATCTCCTGTAATAAAAATAAAATAATAAACCAACATCATCCTTACCTTTCGATGGTTCCCAGGACAGCTCCAGCTCTGCTACATCGAGATGACAGGCTGGACCGCAGGAGAAAGCTGCCATCCAGCCTGTCATCCCGCGGACACTGAGAAGCGCAGGCATGATTGCGCTCCTCAGTGTCTCGCTGTGACGGTATCCAGATGAGCCGAGGTCATGTCCAATGAACTCGGCACACCTCATGCACGTCACTGACAGCGTGGGAAAATTCTCCTGCACTCAGCGCTTCAGCGTGGGAGAATTCTCACGCTGAAGTGCTGAGTGCAGGAGAATTCTCCCACGCTGTCAGTGACGTGCATGAGGTGAGCAGAGATCATTGGACATGAACTCACCTCATGCACGTCACTGACAGCGTGGGAAAATTCTCACGCTGAAGCGCTGTCAGTGACGTGCATGAGGTGAGTTCATGTCCAATGATCTCTTCTCACTTCATGCACGTCACTTACAGTGTGGGAGAATTCTCCTGCACTCAGCATTTCAGCGTGAGAATTTTCCCACGCTGTCAGTGACGTGCATGAGGTGAGCCGAGTTCATTGGACATGACCTCGGCTCATCTGGATGCCGTCACAGAGAGACGCTGAGGAGAGCAAGCATGCCTGCGCTTCTCAGTGTCCGCGGGATGACAGGCTGGATGGCAGCGTTCTGCTGCGGTCCAGCCTGTCATCTCGATGTAGCAGAGCTGAAGCTGTCGTGGGAACCATGGAAAGGTAAGGATGATGTTCCTTTATTATTTTTCTTTTATTGCAGGGGATAGTTGGCTTCAGCTGGAATGGGCGTGACGGTAAGTATGGTTTAATTTAGAACAATAAAGAATTGTGTCTTTATTTCAATTAAAGGACTTTATTCTGGGTGTTTGTGTTTTTTTTTTTAACTTTGACTATGGGGTTAGTAATGGGGGTGTCTTATAGACGCCTCTCCATTACTAACCTGGGCTTGATGTCAGCTGGCATTATAAGCTGACATCAACCCCAGCCCTATTACCCCACTGCCACCGCTACAGGGCAGTGGGAAGAGCGAGGCTAAGTGCCAGAATTGGCGCATCCTATGGATGTGCCATTTCTGGGGCAGCTGAAGGCTGGTGTTTCTAGCCTGGGAGGGGGCCAATATTCATGGCACCCTTCCTGGGCTATTAATATCAGCCCCCAGCTGTCTGCCTAGCCTTTGCTAGCTATTAAAATAGGGGGGACCCCACGTCAATTTTTTGGGGGGTCCCCCATTTTAATAGCTAGTAAAGGCTAGGCATTCAGCTGGGGGCTGATATTAGTAGCCTGGGAAGCTCCATGGGTATTACCCCCTTCCTAGGCTTCAAACATCTGCCCCAGCCGTCTGCTTAAACTCCGCTAGAGCCTAAAATTACGGGGAACCCCACGCTAATTTTTTTTTAAATAAATCCTTTATTTTAACACTAAATGACAAGTACAGTAATCAACACTGTCACTGTACTTCATATATATGTGACTGACATGTTTCTATCTATCTAATCTATGTGTGATGCTCTATTCCTTCCATTCTAAATTGTCGGGTACCGCTGCTGAATTGCCGGCCGGCTTTTTTAAAGAGACGGTGCATGAAAACACTAATATTTTTTTTAATAAATCCTTTACATTAAATGGCAAGTACAGTAATCAACACTGTCACTGTACTTCTTATATATGTGACTGACATGTTTCTATCTATCTAATTTATGTGTGATTCTCTATTCCTTCTATTCTAAATTGTCGGGTACCGCTGCTGAATTGCCGGCCGGCTTTTTTAAAGAGACGGTGCATGAAAACACTAATATTTTTTTTTATAAATCCTTTACACTAAATGACAAGTACAGTAATCAACACTGTCACTGTACTTCTTATATATGTGACTGACATGTTTCTATCTATCTAATCTATGTGTGAAGCTCTATTCTTTCGGTTCTAAATTGTCGGGTACCGGTGTATGCCGCTGCTGAATTGCCGACTTTTCATGTTTTACTGTGAGCACAGTTCCCATCGATTTGGGCAATGACTCTAATGCCACAACCACCATGACTGTGGCATTACAGTGAGTGGCATACAATCCCTGCATGATTGGTGCTCTAAATAGCGCCAGACATGCAGGACACGCTTTTGGTGCACGAACAGTTATCGAACATAACCTCGAACAGCCGAATTTTTTTCAAATCGTTCGGGTTCGTCGAACAACTCGAACACCGCCCAAAACAGCACGAATTTGAGATTGGCGAACAGTTCTAGTCGAACACCGCTCATCTCTAATGAAGATGTATAGAATTTGTTAAAGAGCTCAATGAAGATTGAATATTTACAACAGTGCATCTTGAATGTGGCCATAAATTAAGTGACACTGTAGCATCGGCGTCTCTGCCTCCTGCCGGGCAGAGATGCCGTTCCCCTCACCGCCACGGCCCTGGTCCGGCGTCTTCCGGCTCCCTTCCTGCAGCTACTGTGGTGCGCACTGCGTGCAGCTTCCTGGGCACTGTGCTTAGGGCACGTGCGCGTGCGTTCCCTCCCTCTTAAAGGGGCCGCGTGCCCTGTCCTAAAAAGTCCCTTGCCAATGGCCAGAGGACTTCCCCTATTTAAAGCACCTCCTCCAATATGGAGGTGCCTGTTCAAGGTTGTTGTTCTGTGTGCTAACACTTGCTTCAGCCCTCAGGTCCCGCTGCCTGTCAGTCCTGCCCGCCAGTCTGCCTGTCAGTCCTGCCTGCCAGTCTGCCTGCCAGTTACCTGCCGTTCTCACCAGCCTGCCTTCCTGGAAGCACCTGCCAGTTACCTGCCGTGCTCGCCAGCCTGTTTACCTGGAAGCACCTGCCTGTTGCCTGTAGTGCATGCCAGCCTGCCTACCTGGAACACCGGTCTGTTAACTGTTGTGCCCGACAGCCTGCCTACCTGGAGCACCTGTCTGTTACCTGTCGTGCCCGCCAGCTTGCCTACCCGGACCACCCGTATGCCTTCCTGCCGTGCGCATTGGCTGTACCGGTCAGTTCCTGCCATCTGACCCATGGGAGTCACCTGCTCTCACACAAGGCCGGCCCCAGAGTGGCACCTGGTCCCCCTGATCGGTCCCTCCCTGATTCACGGAGTTGATTGAGCCGTCGTGCGACCTTGGTCAGGCCGAGTAGGCAGTTAGTCACGCCTCTCTGGTCCCTCCTTGCACCGAAGTAAAGAGGTTCCACCACCTGGATCCATAACAGTTTGCACAGGCCATGGAACCCGGTGGCCCCCAGGCTCCTTTGCTCTCTGATCTGTACAAGGAGGTCTCACGTCAGAGATCCCAGCAGGAGACTATCCTGTCCTTTCTGCAGTCAGTCAACTCTCGCCTGGACACACTGTCCACCCCATCTGTGTCCATCTCCAGCCGAGCGGTACCCACTCCAGCGGCACCTCAACCTACTGGCGCTATGGCACCTGGCTCTGCACACCGGCTTTCTGCGCCTCCACGTTTTGGTGGTGACCCCGTCTTAATCGGGGCTTCCTAAATCAGTGCACACTGCACTTTGAACTCCTGGCACATCAGTTTCCTGACAAAAGGGCCAAGTTCACCTCACCGGGGAGGCATTGGCATGGCTAAACACTCTGTGGGAGAGAGGGGATCCCCTGGTGTCTGATCTTTCGGCTCTCCTCACTGCCTTCCGGAAGGTCTTCGATGAGCCCGGAAGAAAACCTTCTACTGCCTCCTCACTTCTCTGTCTCCGCCAAGGGAGTCTCACCGTGGGCCAGTATGCCATACATTTTTGAACCCTCGCAACTGAGCTTGCCTGGAACAATGAGGACCTGGTGTCCACCTTCTGGGCGGGTCTTTCCGGACGGATCAAGGATGAGCTAGCCGGTCGTGACATCCCTTCCACCCTGGATGACCTGGTGTCATTAGCTACCCGGATTGACATCCGTTTTTTGGAACGAGCTAAGGAGACTACCAGGGAGAGAAGACTTCCGCGTCTTGCTCCTGTATTCCAAAGCCCAGCCTCGCAACCAGCTATTCCTTGGACATGTTCCCCAGAGCCTATGCAAATTGACCAAACCAAGATGGTCAAGTCTCGCCTGGAGACATGCCGAGCCGAGCGGAGTTGCTTCTTCTTTGGCAGCAAAGAGCATCTGATCCATTCCTGCCCTGTGAAATCAGGAAACTCCAGTGTCTAGGACCACTTGAAGAGGTCGTCCTAGGCAAGAGTATATCCTCTCCGTCCTTGACTCTGTCTGTTTCCATTTCCAGTGGTGAGACCTGCTTCTTTGAGAGTGACCACCTGGATTCTGGAGCCGTTGGGAATCTCATTTCACAGGCTGTTGTGGAGAGGTACCAGATTCCTACCGTACGCCTGGCTGAACCATTGGCGGTCGCTTCCATGGATGGGATACTTCTTCCGGAGACCATCTTGCTCATCACAGAGCCTGTATCCCTTTGTAATGCACATGCCTGGACTGACTGGTGTGTGCGTGTTTAGTGGTTCCACTGTGCCATGAACTGGAGAGTGCCTGAAGTGGCGTCACTAAGTATCTGCCAGATCCGACCAAGGTCGCATGACGGCATACAACGCCAGTGCACCAGGGAGGAACGGAGCAGAGGGACCAGGGTCTACCCAAGGTCAGACTCCGGACACGGCTGTTGACCCACACCGTGGAATACAGGAACAGGAAGACTAGAGCGCAGGTTGGGTAGGGTCCAATACAGACTGGGAGACGAGTTCACAGACGCAGATGTGGTAAAAAAACAGAGTAAAGCGAAAGCGCAGGTGCGGTAGACAAGGCTGAGCACACCGAAACCGCAGACGCGGTAGACAAGGCTGAGCAGAGCGAAACCGCACATGCGTTTAGACAAGGCTGAGCAGAGCGAAACCACAGACGAGGTAGACAAGGCTGAGCAAAACGAAACCGCAGACGGGGTAGACAAGGCTGAGCAGAGCGAAGCCGCAGACGCGGTGGACAAGGCTGAGCAAAGCGAAACCGCAGACATGGTGGACAAGGCTGAGCAGAGCGAAACCGCAGACGAGGTGGACAAGGCTGAGCAGAGCAAAACCGCAGACGCGGTGGACAAGGCTGAGCAGAGCTAAACCGAAGATGCGGTGGACATGGCTGAGCTGAGCGAAACCACAGACGCGGTGGACAAGGCTGAGCAGAGCGAAAACGCAGACATGGTGGACAAGGCTGAGCAGAGCGAAGCCGCAGACACGGTGGACAAGGCTGAGCAGAGCGAATCCGCAGATGCGGTGGGCAAGGCTGAGCAGAGCAAAACCGCAGACGTGGTGGACAAGGCTGAGCAGAGCGAAACCGCAGACGCGGTGGACAAGGCTGAGCAGAGCGAAGCCGCAGACGTGGTGAACAAGGCTGAGCAGAGCGAAACCGCAGACGCGGTGGACAAGGCTGAGCAGAGCGAAACCGCAGATGCGGTGGACAAGGCTGAGATAAATCGCCGAAGAGGCAAACAAAGACAAAGCAAAAGGGATAGGGCTCTGTTCACACGGAACAGACTGGAAAAGAAAAGTAGAACCAGAAACACACAAGGTACTTGCAAAGAAGTAGCGAAAGGACTCCAAATCACAAACGGAAGTACAATGACAGCGAGTAGAAGTTAGGTGCAGGTTCAGACTCTACAGAAAAAGGGAGCAAACGGACATAAAGACAAAACAGGTAAGAAGCTAGGAAACAGTTCAGACAAGAACAGTTACTGCAACAAAATGCAGGAACGAGCCTAGGTAAAGCCAAGCGCTGGTTCAGACACTGCAGAAAAAGGGAACAAACGGACATAAAGACAAAACAGGTAGGAAGCTAGGAGACAGATCAGACAGGAACAGTTACTGCAACAAAATGCAGGAACGAGCCTAGGTAAAGCCAAGCACTGGTTCAGACACTGCAGAAAAAGGGAACAAACGGACATAAAGACAAAACAGGTAGGAAGCTAGGAGACAGTTCAGACAGGAACTGTACTGCAACAAATACAGGAGCGAGTCTGGGTATACGGACCCCAGAGGGCGAGACAAACAGGCTAGGAGCATGTTCAGACAAGACTGGAAATATAGCCTCCAGGAAGGCAGAGAGACTGCTGGCTATAGTGCACAGACAGGACACAGTTCAGACATGGGAACTGATACCGTAAGGCAGGAAACATAGACAGGACCTGGCATGTCAGCGACCAGAAGCCAACTGACAGAATAAGATGCTCAGGCATGGATTCCAGGGAGGAGCTGGGTTAATTACCAGGTGACAGACAGCAATAGGCTGAGGACGCATTAAGGGTGTGTCTGCAGCAGCTACAAGAATAAGGAAGTTCGGCGGGCGTCGCCCTAAACAGCAAGAGCAAAGCAAAGCAGACAACATGGAAAGAAGCCAGAGTGGCAGTCTGGACTGGAGATCAAGTGCGCACTCTTGCACAGTGGGAGATGGACCACTATGCAAGGATGCCGCCAGGTATGTTACAGTACCCCCCCTCCTTATGCCCCCTCTTCTTCAGGCCTGCCAGAATCTTCCGCAGGGAATTTGAGGGCCAATCCTTCTCTTCAAGGAGATTACTTCTACTGTCTACAGAAAAAACTGGTCTCATCTGGGTAGCTAGGGTGCTACCTCCTATCCAACCATCCTCAGCACTAGACGAAATGGATGGAATACCAGGAACAGCACACAAGGAAGTCTCTCTCACTCATTATCAAGTAGCACCACAGAGGGTTCAGGAGACAACTGAAAGTCCTCCGCCGGGTTGGAGGGGTGCAGAGACTCGGGGGTAATCTCTGCTTCGGGGTACATCTTGTCAAGCTCACAGGATGAAATAGGCGAGGTATCAGGTGCAAGGTGTTGAAAAGTCACTGTCCCTTTGTTATCTGGTGGTACCCCGGAGGATTCAGGAAACAACTGGAGGTCCTCCGCCGGGTTGGAGGAGTGCAGAGACTCGGGGGTAACATCTGCTTCGGAGTACACTCGGTCGGACTCACTGGACGAATCGGGCGAGGTATCAGGTACAGAGTATAGGAAAGTCTCTGTCCATTCGCTACCAGGTAGCACCCCGAAGGGTTCAGGAGACAACTGGAGGTCCTCCGCCAGGTCCGAGGGGTGTAGAGACCTGGGGGTAACCTCTTCTTCGGAGTACACTAGGTCGGACTCACTGGACGAAGCAGGCGAGGCATCAGGTACCGAGTATAGGAAAGTCTCTGTCCATTCGCTACCAGGTAGCACCCCGAAGGGTTCAGGAGACAACAGGAGGTCCTCCGCCTGGTCAGAAGGGTGTAGAGACTCGGGGGTAACCTCTGCTTCGGAGTACACTAGGTCGGACTCACTGGACGAAGCGGGCAAGGTATCAGGTGCAGAGTATAGGAAAGTCTCTGTCCATTCGCTACCAGGTAGCACCCCGAAGGGTTCAGGAGACAACTGGAGGTCCTCTGCCTGGTCGGAGGGGTGTAGAGACTCGGGGGTAACCTCTGCTTTGGAGTACACCAGGTCGGACTCACTGGACGAAGCAGGCGAGGTATCATGTGCAGAGTATAGGAAAGTCTCTGTCCATTTGCTACCAGGTAGCACCCCGAAGGGTTCAGGAGACAACTGGAGGTCCTCCACCTGGTCGGAGGGGTGTAGAGGCTCGGAGATAATCACTGCTTCGGAGTACCCTTGGTCTGGCTCACCGGTTAAAGTGGGTGAAGTATCAGATACCGGGTGCCGGAAGTCCTCCTGTGTGGATTCTGGGTGGGCAGCAGTCTCTTCGGGCAGGAGAACTGGTGCGCTACCCACGCACATTACCCGTCGGGGCTGCTCCGGGATACTGGGAAGTGAAGCTTCAGCAGGGACTTCAAGGTTGGGGTCAGAAGGTCTTTGGGAAGACAGACCCTGGCGTGACGGCTTGCCTCTAAGCCTAGCACGTCTGGACTGCCTCTTGAGGTTGGGAGAAGTATTCCGGAGAGCATAGTCATCCTGTGTGGATTCTAGGAGGGCAGTAGTCTCTTCGGGCAGGAGGACTAGTGCGCTACCCACACACATTACCCATCGGGGCTGCTCCGGGATATTGAGAAGTGAAGCTTCAGCAGGAGCCTCCGGGTCAGGGTCATCGAAGACCATTAGAAAGGCCACCAGGAAGGCATGAAGGTCCAGGAGGATAGGATCCTGTGTTTCCCATAGGGGGTTGATCCATTCCAAGGCATCACCCGATAGGTTAGACATCATGAATCCCACCTTAACCCGATCGGTGGGAAAACAAAGAGGGTAGAACTTGAAGTGTAGCAAGCATTGCTCCACAAATGCACGACTCAGTCTTGGATCCCCATAGTACCGTGGCGGATCTGCAGGAACGAGTGCAGATAGATCCATCTTGACGGGTGCGTAATTCGCCTGGAACTCAGCTGGTAGCAAAAAATAAATAAATAAATTTCTTCTAGATGCACGTATTTGCTGAAAAACGTCTCAGAGAGCGAAGGCCGTGGGGCTCAATGGAAACCATGGCCTGAGCATGCTGTAATGCACACGCCCGGACTGACTGGCGTGTGCGTGTTTAGTAGTTCCACTGTGCCATGAACCGGAGAGCGCCTGAAGGGGCGTAAGTAAGTATCTGCCTTATCCGACCAAGGTCACACAATGGCATACGATGCCAGTGCACCAGGGAGGAACCGAGCAGAGGGACCAGGGTCTACTCCAGGTCAGACTCCGGACACGGCTGTTGACCCACACCGGGGAATACAGGAACAGGCAGACTAGAGCGCAGGCTGGGTAGGGTCCAGTACAGACTGGGAGAAGAGTTCAGAGCCGCAGATGTGGTAAGCAAACAGAGTAAAGCGAAAACGCAGACGCAGAGACAAGGCTGAGCAGAGCGAAACCTCAGACGCGGTAGACAAGGCTGAGCAGAGCGAAACCGCACATGTGGTAGACAAGGCTGAGCAGAGCGAAACCACAGACGCGGTAGACAAGGCTGAGCAGAGCGAAACCGCAGACGCGGCAGACAATGCTGAGCAGAGCGAAACCGCAGATGCGGCAGACAAGGCTGAGCAGAGTGAAACGGCAGACGCGGTAGACAATGCTGAGCAGAGCGAAACCGCAGACGCGGTGGACAAGGCTGAGCAGAGCGAAACCGCAGACGCGGTGGACAAGGCTGAGCAGAGCGAAACCGCAGACGCGGTGGACAAGGCTGAGCAGGGCGAAACCGCAGACGCGGTGGACAAGGCTGAGCAGAGCGAAACCGCAGACGCGGTGGACAAGGCTGAGCAGAGCGAAACCGCAGACGCGGTGGACAAGGCTGAGCAGAGCGAAACTGCAGACGCGGTGGACAAGGCTGAGCAGAGCGAAACCGCAGACGCGGTGGACAAGGGTGAGCAGAGCGAAACCGCAGACGCGGTGGACAAGGCTGAGATAAATCGCCGAAGAGGCAAACAAGGACAAAGCAAAAGGGATTGGGCTCTGTTCACACGGAACAGACTGGAAAAGAAAAGCAGAACTAGATACACACAAGGTACTTGCAAAGAAGTAGCGAAAGGACTCCAACTTACAAACGGAAGTACAATGACAACAAGTAGAAGTTAGGTGCAGGTTCAGACTCTACAGAAAAAGGGAGCAAACGGACATAAAGACAAAACAGGTGAGAAGCTAGGAGACAGTTCAGACAAGAACAGTTACTGCAACAAAATGCAGGAACGAGCCTAGGTAAAGCCAAGCACTGGTTCAGACACTGCAGAAAAAGGGAACAAACGTACATAAAGACAAAACAGGTAGGAAGCTAGGAGACAGTTCAGACAGGAACAGTTACTGCAACAAAATGCAGGAACGAGCCTAGGTAAAGCCAAGCACTGGTTCAGACACTGCAGAAAAAGGGAACAAACGGACATAAAGACAAAACAGGTAGGAAGCTAGGAGACAGTTCAGACAGGAACTGTACTGCAACAAATACAGGAGCGAGTCTGGGTATACGGCCCCCAGAGGGCGAGACAAACAGGCTAGGAGCTGAAGCCAATGTCTTCTGCAATAAAAGTAAAATAATAAACCAACATCATCCTTACCTTTCCATGGTTCCCAGGATGGCTCCAGCTCTGCTACATTTACATGACAAGTAAAAAATGGTGCAGCGGTCTCAGGGAGCGCCAAAGGAATACTGGACAATTTAGTAGATGTCAACCGACTTTTATTCTTCCTCCAATACCACTGCCACAACGCGTTTCAACGGTCTAAGCCGTCTTCATCAGGTTACCCCACCTGATGAAGACGGCTTAGACCGTTGAAACGCGTTGTGGCAGTGGTATTGGAGGAAGAATAAAAGTCGGTTGACATCTACTAAATTGTCCAGTATTCCTTTGGCGCTCCCTGAGACCGCTGCACCATTTTTTACTTGTGAGATATCTCCATGCGGAGCTAAAGCGGCAGGAGCGGCCTGGTCTATTTGGATGTTTGAGGACCTGCGGTATCCAACCACCGGGTTAAACTACTGAGGACCTGCGGTGACGTGGTATCTGGTCCAGCAGGATCGTGTGACCACTTGAGGAGCACGGAGTTGCGAGGCAAACACCGACAGGACGGTACTACAAATAGAGGTGACCCGGAGCCTCATTAATTACACGCTTAATCTTGGTTGTGTAGACGTACACAACCTTCACAGGTGAGTGTACTGGCACTTTTTAAATTAAGCAAATAGCCCTGTGAGTCTACACATGCGCCCTTTCTTTTCTTTTCACATTTACATGACAGGCTGTATCGAAGCCGAAAGCTGCCATCCAGCTTGCCATGCCGCAGACACTGAGAGGCGCAGGCATGCTTGCGGTCCTCAGTGTCTGGCTGTGATGGCATCCAGATGAGCCGAGATCATGTCCAATGAACTCAGCTCTCCTCATGCACGTCACTGACAGCGTGGGAAAATTCTCCTGCGCATGCCGTGAGCATGAGAGAATTCTCTTGCGCTCACGACAAGTGCAGGAGAATTTTCCCACGCTGTCAGTGACGTGCATGAGGTGAACTGAGTTCAATGAACTCAGCTCACTCATGCACGTCACTGACAGCATGGGAAAATTCTCCTGCGCTTGCCGTGAGCGCACGCAGTCGAATTCTCTCATGCTCACTGCATGTACAGGTGAATTCTCCCACGCTGTCAGTGACGTGCAAGAGGTGAGCTGAGTTCATGAAAATATGAAAAATTTGACAAAACATTTGAAAATGTAGAATTTTTCAAACACTTTTGGAGTACAAAATTGGCTGGAATGGATAACAGATGTCATGTTGAACTTGTAGAGTCCCTGATGTACCTAAAAAAGTGTAAACCACCAACAATTGATTCCATTTTAAAAACTGTACCCCTCAATTACTTATCTAGAGCTGTGTTGGGCATCTTGAAGCAACAGGTACTTAAAATAATTTTACAATGTCGAGCAGTGAAAATGAAAAAAAAAATTTCCCTTGAAAATGTTGATTCAGACTCAACATTTTTCATTTTCACAAATTTAACAGAGAAAAATTTACCATACAATTTGTTGCTCACTTTTTCTTGAGTATACCAATATCCAATATGTGATGGAAAACCACTGTCTGAGTACACGGCAGGACGCAAAAAAGAAAAGAGTGACAATTTATTTCTGGTGGACAATTTTGGCTGGTATAGATTGTGAATGCCATGTCACATTTGAATTTTTTAAAACATTCTCTGTATATGTTCCTTCCTGTTATGATAGTTTTGCAACTCATTCAGGAAAATAAGTAACACACTTAAATCTGTAACTGACCCTGCTGGTTCCTGAACAGACTAGAGATTCTGAACCTGCAGTCCCTAGTGGATCCTACTTGAGGTGAGATAGACTAGACTATGGCAACTCAAACCTATAGTGTCTGAAAGGCCGTTGAGCGCTTCATGTTCCTCCTAAAGAACCAGAGGGCAGAGCAGAGTGCAAATTACCTTCACAGGGGAAAGTGTGCTAAAACACAAGAGATCCCAGAGTGAGTAAAACAAACCACAAAATACTAAATAAAGGATTAAATATGTACCGTTAGAGAATATGCAGCCCATTTCCTAAAAAAAAACAGATGATAGGAGCAGGGTAAAGAGCATAAACATCAAAGAGAGAAACCCTAGCTGATCTTTTACTAACAGGCCAACTACAGCAGTATGGCTAGACATCCAAATGAGACTATCACCAGCAGTAAAAAACAGCAGGGAGAAAGTATATAAAGACACACCCAAAAGGTGATACAGCAGACAAATGAGTAAATGAAAACACCTGTTACCTTAAAAAGACTGAAGTTAGGATAACAGAAACTAAACAACACAGAAAAAGGGGGTGTAAAAATTCTTCACCTATGAGTTTACCTGGCTAAATCTCACATCCCTCCAATGTCTAATTAATACATTTCTCCTCTTGCCCCTTTATTGCTTCTCTTCTATGCCAGTGTCTTCCCTGGCTACCCATTACTTAGCTAGTACATTTATAAATTCTTATAATAGCATAAAATATTGATATATATATACATGTATATGTCATGTTTTAGTTCTCATTTACAGTATTTAACATGTACAGTTATTTAGAAGTTTAGGTGATTACAATGTATAACAATGTACTAAAAATTACCCGAATAAATATTTGATTTTATGTTTTATTCAGTTATCAGAAAATCTATCATTAGCATAATATTGGCAATTATTTACAATATTGTTTAACCTAGCAAATAAGTATTGAATCCTGGGTCTCCAAAATGTAATTTTACTTTCTACTTCCTGACCGTTATCAAACTCTGTAGTAAAGCTATCACAATGAGGGCCATAACAACATTCATCTCTTAGAGGATTTTCCTTTCAATGAAGAGGAAAGACAAGGTTTGCAATTGTGCATACAGTAAAATTACCCTTGGGAGTGCTTTTACTATTGCATCAAGGGTAATTATATCATGTGATGATTATAGAGCAATAACTATAACTGAAACCATTCACAGCTCTCATTCATTCAGTAGATTAGTAATCTCGGAAGGTATAGTAGGCATATAAAGAATATAGGTTTGTTAATATGAGATAATTTCACATAATTAATTCATCTTCTGAATAAGCTTTCAAATTTATGCTTTAATTTGCCATATATTACCCTCACTTCAATACAAAAGAATACCCTGCCTCATCATTGTGTTTCTCACAAACTTTTAAATACTCTAATGTCCTGGCAGTTTGCAGCTCGAACGCTTCAAATATAAATATAAAGTTAAATGAACGCAATGTAATATGGTTTTTAGATTTTAAAATCCTGTGGTGAAAATATATTGAGGTTTTAGCCAGCTGAGAATTTTAAATGATGCAGTGACCTGAAGCACATACAATTCACTAAAAAATGATTACTTCCTATATCAAATTTATAAGAGACATCTGGGACTCATTGAAAGCCAAATAATATAACAGGCCAGAAAACAGAGCAGGCATTGATATCTAAATGGCCTCTTGTGTTCACTATGACCAGAGTGTTGATAAGATAACCTTTGATGACAATTTTGCAGCCAGATGGGCCTTCTGTAAAGTTAGTCACACTTTAGTGGATGTCGATTACTTTGATATTGCCAAGAAATCCTTCTTGCTTTGTGACATGTCTTTACCACAAAATGATTCTATGAATGACCTTCAGATGGCATGTGCAGAATGCAGAAAGCTCTGTGACTATCTGATTTGATGAAAAAATATGTAAGCTGTGTTAAAATAATCATTTATAATATGTTTTTCATAAAATTAAGAAAATTGTGACAGATACCCACCTAAGCTGACAGGGAAAATTGAAATGAAAGAGCGAATTAACTTTAAAATGTATTATGTTATTGAATCATCTTTGGCTCTGATGTGGATCATAAATGATAATTTAGTTACAGCTTGGCATAGCTGTGGCCGAATTTGAATATTGGTCCACAATGTACTAGTAATAGTCTCTTCAGCCAATGACTTTTTTTGTTAAATTTGTTGGAGTTTAATCATAAAGATTTTGCACTTTTATAATATAAATCAAATTGTTTATTTTGCTGCTTTACACTTAAAGGTATACAATTACATTTATACCTGCAACATTTTTGAGAACTCTGAAAGATCACAAATATATTAGGTAATTTATTGCATTGATTGTAATTATGATTATGTCATTTATGTTATCAAATGTTCAAAATATATGCAGTTATAGCTACAATCAATAGCATTCAACCCACATTGCACTTGTTTATTAGCAAAATTTCTAAACTTTCTACTGCTTGCTAAAAACAAAAAGAACAGCAAGAACAATAACAAGTGGTTTTACAATATTCAACACAAAACTGCAGCCTCAGAATAATTCACGTCCTTCATGACAACCATCTTTAGTACTTAGGAGTACACCCTTTGACTGTTACAGCCTGCTCCAAACATAATGCATTGTAGGACACTAGCTTCTGGTAGGGTTTCCAAACTATCTTAGCCTTATATACATCAGCAATGGCCTCCGGTTCACTAATATTCTTGGGTTGTCAAGAGTGATCCAAAAGTTAAAAGGAATCTGACACCAAGTTTTTGCTACCCCATCTGAGAGCAGCATGATGTAAAGATCCTAATTACAGTGATGTATTACTCACTTTACTGGCTGCTGCAGTTTTCAATAAAAACTGTTTTATCTGTTGCAGATCTACCAGTTTTTCTGAATGCCCTGTATAACCCTCTCCATACCGCTGAGATGCCCTAGGCCCAGGAACTGACCACCACTATACAAGGCAATAGATACAATAATCTGATAGATTTTATAGCTTCAGGGAATTTTGGGGAAGCCAGCTCAGCAATGCATAAAAACACTAGCCCGTTCCATGATCCTTCAGCAGTGTGGGAAATGGTGTCTGGAAAGTTTACCTTTTTTGAGAACCATTGATCGAATCTCAGAATGTTTAAACTCCCATGAAATAGCAAATTTCAAGAAATTCCTTTAAGACTTTGTTTCCAAAGAAGTTCTGAAGTATTCTAGAGTGGTTATGAGAGTTGAATGGCTTTAACCACGTATAATATCTTTGATAGGATTCAGAGAAGGCAGTTGCAGCATACAAGCCCAATAATACTAGTGAATTTTATATCATTGCCCAAGAAAAATAGGGTTAGATTCCTCAGGAATGATGCCAGAATCTGGTGTCAGGCAAGGTATTATCTCTGCAGCAGGTCATAACAGCCATGTGTGTGTTGAATTTGGAAAAAAACACTTGTTATATTAATTGTGTTGTGATAATTAAAATGTTTTTTTTTTCTGATTGGTTTATTTCAAACAACAGAACATTTGTAAATATTGCTAATAAACCTAACTTGCAATTGGGGCTAAATAATTTTGGATTGAATCTGTATATGTTGGAAGCACTATTTTATCCCTGAAATATGCGATCCAGAACAATTATGCAACATTGCCACTTCAACAAATATCCAAAATGCTGTTGTAATGTGGCACGGGGTGGTAGCCATGGGCGACACACTCATCACTTATGCCCCGGCAGGTTATTTGAAGACTTCGTCTATGGGGTGCTACACCCTTGCAGGCCACATATTAATGATGACGTTAGTTGGCCAGGACCAGATGTTGAGGACTTCAATGAGGGAGACCACCAGTCAAAAATAAACTTTTTACAGAATTATAAATTGCTGGGCATTATGTACAAAAGATAGCGGGTACACAGCTTAATGAATGTTTCCTTCACAATATGGAGCATTTTCACACACAGTCTCAGCTCCTTTTTCTTTCCTCATATGGTTTCTGTCTCCACTAGTTCACCTCTCTTAACTCACTTGGTTTCTGTCTCCATTAGTTCACCTGCCTTCACAACAACCCAGCTCAGTACTACAGTCTAGTTAGTGACAGTCCTACTCTCAACCCATGCGTCCGTGTCCTCTTCCCCTTAGGTAACTAGCTTGATAATATGGCTGGTACTTAGCTTCTCAGCTTGCTGATGCCTTGGAACTTCCTCCCGGGGCACTCTCTTCATCTGAGGTTCTCTGTTCTGTTCTGGCTCATTACCTCTCTTAGTTATAAACTCAGGGCCATACTGCTAAACATCCTGTCCCAGGAGCCATCTCCAGGGCATCACTCTGTCTTTCAGTCCGTTCTCTCTTTCCCGCTCTCTCTTTACTCCAGATCTCACTATCCACTGTCTCAGCCTCCACCCACGTCATGTCGCTCGGCTCACTAGTCAGACCACAGGTCAGCTTTTATTGCATGCTGGGCCCTGTCTGACTCACTACAGGGAAGTCATCTCTGATCTTGCTACATGCCCTTCTCTCTTTGGGCTTATTTTAACTCTTAACTCCATTCACATCTACTCACTAACTGTTGCTGGGCAGATTACAACACCAACACTAATAACGCATACAGAAATACACATTATGCATCATAACAGGACTCATGCCTTCAAAGGGGAACATGGGCAGTATGTCTATCTCCTTACACTGCAAAATAATTATATTTCTATATGTGCAAAGGCTATAAAAATGTTTCAAGCAAATACTATAAAAAAATAGAATTTTGGTGAGAGTTTTACATTGTAGCTTATTAAATAGAGAAGTCTATTGGATTTCTTATCTGAACACAAGAAATCTTATGCAAATGAATTTACAATGGGAAATCATATTGATTATTTTGTTGCACATTATCTCATGGTCTTGTTTTGTGATTTTATTCACTTTGTTTTATATTGTTTCAGATTTAATTCCAGTTAATAGGGTATTTTTTGGTCATGTCTGAAATTTCCACTTGTCTTTCATCATATGCAGTGGGTAAAATAAGTATTTGATACGCTTCCAATTTTGCACGTTTTCCCATCTACAAAGATTGGAGAGGTCTGTAATCTTTCTCGTAGGTACACTTGAACTGTGAGAGACAGAATCTAAAACTTAAAACCAGAAAATCACACTGTATGATTTTTAAATAATTAAATTGCTTTTTATTGCATGGAATAAGTATTTGATACTTACCAGCCAGCAAGAATACTGGCTCTTACCGACCTGTTAGTTTTTCTTTAAGAAGCTCTCCTACTCTGCACTCATTTCCTGTATTAATTGCATCTGTTTGACCTCATTACCTGTATAAAAGACCTCATTACCTGTCCACACACTCAATCAATCACACTCCAACCTCTCCACCATGACCAATACCAAAGAGCTGTTTAAGGATACCAGGGACAAAATTGTAGACCTGCACAAGGCTGGTATGGGCTACAGGACAATAGGCAAGCAGCTAGTTGAGAAGGCAACAATTGTTGACACAATTATTAGAAAATGGAAGAAACACAAGATGACTGTCAATTTTCTTCAGTCTGGGGCTCCATGCAATATCTCGCCTCGTGGGGTAAGGATGATTCTGAGAAAGGTCAGGTATCAGCACCAAACTACATGGGAGGATCTGATCAATTAGCTGAAGAGAGCTGGGACCACAGTCTCAAACAATACCATTAGTAACACACTACACTGTCATGGATTAAAATCTTGCAGGGCAAGAAAGGTCCCCCTACTCACACCAGCACATGTCCAGGCTTGTTTGAAGCTCATCAATGACTATTTGGAAAATCCAGAAGAGGCATGGGAGAAGGTCATGTGGTCAGATGAGAAAATAGAACTTTTTGATATCATCTCCACTCTCTGTGTTTGGAGGAAGAATGATGAATATAACCCCAAGAAAACATTCCCAATCATGAAGCATGGTGGGAGAAACATCATATTTTGGGGTGCTTTTTTGCAAAGGGATAGGATGATTGCATCGTATTGTAGGGAAGATGGATGAAGTCATGTGTCACGAGATTTTGGCCAACAACCTCTTTCCCTCAGTAAGAGCATTGAAGATGGGTCGTGGCTGGGTCTCCTAGCATGATAATGACCCAAAACACACAGCCAGGGCAACTAGGAATGGCTCCCTAAGAAGCATTTCAAAGTCCTGGAATGGCCTAGCCAGTCTCCAGACCTGAACCCAATAGAAAATCTTTGGAAGGAGCTAAAACATAATGTTGCCCAGTGAAAGCCCAAAAAACCTGAAAGATCTGATGAAGATTTGTATGAGGAGTGGTCAAAAATCCCTGCTGCAATAACTTCTGACCTCTGTAAACGCAAACAAGGGTTTATGTACCAAATATTGTGTTCTGTTTTTCTATTGTATGAAATACTTATTTCATGCAAAAAAATGCTAATTAATTATATAAGAATCATACATTGTGATTTTTTGGATGTTTTTTCATGATTCTGTCTCTCACAATTGAAGTGTATCTATGATAAAAATTACAGGCCTCCTCATTCTTTGTAGGTGAGAAAACTTGCAAGATCGGCAGTGTATCAAATACTTATTTTCCCCACTGTATTGGTTTCTTCTGCTCAAGTTTCCTAATGTCAATAATAAGACTCATTGTGGAAACCTTGATGGGTCTTATTGGTTCCCATGAATTAACTTGCGCTTAGCACATATATCCTGTACAACATAACTACAAGTGCAAAATAAAAAGGAAGATGAGATTGATAGGTAAGATACTATATTTATTTGCACCATCCATATAATGGAGTTGTTATATTTATATTATTGATCTATGTCTTATATTCTATTTTTCCATTATATGCATAGTAGTTACAGAGACACAATACTCTGGTACACAGAGCTTTTTGCATCAAGCTCACAAACAACCAGGAGGATGCAGGGGGACATAACATAGCAATTCCTTGTACTATAATTATTCCCAGAAAAGTGGTATATATAGGTGCTTCTCACAAAATTAGAATATGATCAAAAAGTTAATTTATTTCAGTTATTCAATGCAAAAAGTGAAACTAAATATATTATATAGAGTCATTACAAATAGAATGATCTCTTTCCAGTGTTTATTTCTGTGAATGTTGATGACTATGGCTTACAGCCAATGAAAACACAAAAGTCCTTATCTCCGTAAATTAGAATATTTAACAAAAAAACACCTGCAAAGGCTTCCTATGTTTTTAAAAATGTCCCTTAGTCTGTTTCAGTAGACTCCACAATCATGGGGAAGACTGCTGACTTGACAGATGCCCAGAAGGCAGTCATTGACACACTCCATAAGGAGGTTAAGCCACAAAAGGTCATTGCTAAAGAAGCTGGCTGTTCCCAGATTGCTGTTTCAAAGCATAATAATGGAAAGTTGAGTGGAAGGAAAAAGTGTGGTAGAAAAAGGTGCACAAGCAATCAGGATAATTGCAGCCTTGAAAAGGCCATTCAAAAGTTTGAGGGAGATTCACAAAGAGTGGACTGCTGCTGGAGTCATTGCTTCAAGAGCCACCACACACAGACATATCCAGGACATGGGCTACAAGTGTAACATTCCTTGTGGCAAGCCACTCATGACCAATGGACAACACGAGAAGCATCTTACCTGGGCCATGGAGAAAAAGACCAGGACTGACGCTCAGTGGTCCAAGGTTTTGTTTTCAGATGAAAGCAAATTTTGCATGTCATTTGAAAATCAAGGTCCCAGAGTCTGGAGGAAGAGTGGAGAGGTACACAATCCAAGATGCTTGAGGTCTAGTGTGAAGTTTCTACAATCAGTGATGGTTAGGGGAGCCATGTCATCTGCTGGTGTAGGTCCACTGTGTTTTATCAAGACCAAAATCAGCACAGCCGTCTACCAGGAAATGTTAGAGGATTTCATGCTTCCCTCTGCCAACAAGCTTTTTGGAGATGGAAATTTCATTCTCCAGCAGGACTTGGCACCTGTCCACATTGCCAAAAGTACCAATACCTTGTTTAAAAACAACAGTATCACTGTACTTGATTTACCAACATACTTGCTTGATCTTAACCCCATAGAGAATCTATGGGGTATTGCCAAGAGGAAGATGAGAGACACCAGACCGAACAATGCAGACAAGCTGAAGGCTGCTATCAAAGCAACCTGGGCTTCCATAACACCTCAGCAGTGCCACAGGCTGATCGCCTCCATGCCATGCTGCATTGATGCAGTAGTTGATGCAAAAGGAGCCCTGACCAAGTATTTAGTGCATTTACTGAACATACATTTCAGTAGGCCAACATTTCAGATTTTAAAATCATTTTTCAAACTGCTGTTATAAAGTATTCTAATTTACTGAGATAATTGGCTGTAAGCGATAATCATCAACATTAAAATAAATAAACACTTGAAATAGATCACTCTGTTTGTTATGACTATATAATACATGAATTTCAATTTTTGTATTGAAGAACTGAAATATATTAACTTGTTGATGACATTCAAATTTTGTAATAAGCACCTGTATAAAGCCATTTTATTTTGTCTGTATTTTTGAACCTAGTATTGAGACATGGTTCAGCATTACTTATCATTATTTATAAAAATAATTTATATCAATTGCCATTACAAGACTTAGCTACAAAGAGTTTTCTGACAACCCTCATTTCTGGCTGTTTTCTATGCTCATTATTGAATATCACTACTGTTTAATTTACTGTTAATCATCTCTTCTTGTCAATAATCACAGACCTGTCATTTATACATTACGCCATCTCGGGAAAATCATAGGCAGCAGATACAGAGAGGTCAGTAATATTACTTAACATTAAATGAAGCTATAAAGGTTTAGAATGTTCAAAATGACTCTTCCTGTGCAAAATATAATGTAACAAAGCCATAATCTGATAGTAGAGCTTTGCCACTCATTTTACTTTAATTACAGCAAAAAAGTGAACCAACGATGAGCAATAAACCGTAAGTGATTATTAATAATTCTAGTAATGAAGTAGTAAAACAGTTTAATTTAATTAGGATTATCAATTATTTTTTAAAGTAATTTGAGTAGTTATATGTGTAATAAAACTAGCTCCCAAGGTCAGTCTACAACAGTAAATTAATTATAAAGGTCAGTTATATAAAGTGCTATCTGTATAATCATCATGACTCACTTCAACATTTTCTTTTGTCAGAATTTATTTAATTGTTTATTTGTCAATTACTATAACTTTTCTATAAAGGGATGCTTAGGATTAAGACCCTTATACACTTTAGATGAAAGCTGGTTTAACCTAGTGACTCTGGCTGGCAATACCGGTTGACTACCTGATGTGTATGGTTGCCTTTTTACTCTCCCTCATCAAATGATGTGAGATGAAAGGGTCATTTTATTTCAATGGTTGATGCTTTTTGGTTCGGTAGAGATATCTCAAGTGTAGCCAGCTTTAGAATAACATGTATGTGATTGCTGTTGTGAAATCTTTTTGGTAGATCCTCAAATTCTTAGCATTCCAGTAAATAATGCCTGTCTCAAATATTAAAGTGTGGGATTGAAAAATCTTATGAAGTGAATGTGCTCAAACAGTAATATTAATAATATTAGTTGAGCTTGTTTTTCTGTGTATCAAGCTGGCGCATTAACTACTAAAACTACTAAAATTTTACAGTACATAATACTTTTTGATCAGTTTTTATTTTTTTTGTAAGGCGAGATGAGCAAAAGTGGTAATTACTTGGTGTTGTTTTCTTGTACAGTTTTTTGTGAATTACATGTTGTGGGATAAATAATGATATAGTATTATAGTATGTGTCATTGTAGAAGCAACAATGACAAATATTTAACATTTTTTTGCTATTTTATTTTACTATATTTGATTAGTCCCCTAAGTGGACTTCAAAATGCAATCTCGTAATCGCATTAGTAATACAGTACACTGGCAGTGCTTGACTGACAGTTAAGCTATTAGGCCATGCCCCTGGTAGAATATGATTGGCTGTTGTGTATGTGTATGGCAGATCCAGTGGCCTTTGTCAGGCTTCCTATTGCCATATCACTTCATAACACTGGCGATCGCACTGCAAGGGTGAAGATGCACAGACAGAAGGAGCACATTTACATGTGCTATTGTCACTCTTCACAGTGGCTTATGAGGGTTTAAACTGTTAGGCTTTGTGAGAACACCAGTCCTATCAGTTGCAACAGCCTGGCTGTGTGTAACAGTTGGGCTCCTGCAGTTTATCGCACCAATGTAGGAGCAGTACCATGTGATCAGCTTTATGGATGCGTCCTTCATGGAGCACTTAGTGACCTGTGATCTTGTAGGATACTATATTTACATCATATAACTTTAAAGGGAATGTGTCATGATTTTCATTTATGTATTCATAATTTTTAACTATATAATTGTTGATTTTTAATGAAATATGCTATCTTAATGTTTGTTTATGTATTATTTACTATAGCCACTTGGGGCCACCATTTTTACTTCCTGGAATGTAAGTGTTTGAGCATAACACTTACACAATTCAAGTATAGCAGTCCCAGGCCATAGGCCTAACTCTCCTGTTAGGTTTTTTCTATTTTGCTGGTCACATGACCTTTTTGCCTATTTAATCCTGCTCCGCCAGTCTGGCCATGCTGGACTTCATTGTTATTTCTACTCTTAAGCTAGCCAGGTGCTTTGTAACCTTTCTCAGTCAGTTTAGCTAGGTCTTTTGACCTTTATGTTCTATGTTGTGTGTTTGTCTTTTTTCTGCTACAATTTCTGCTAGGAGGTGTCCATCTTTCTCCCAGTCCCTAGTTCTTGTAGGGATCCCTCCCTTACATCTATAGGTCTTCGTTCAGACTAGCTGAGGACTTTAGCGGGTCTGATCGCAGGATCAGATTCCCCGTTACATCGTAGGGATCTAGCTTAGTTCTATTGTAGGGACAGATCTCATGTCTTTCCTTAGCGCTTGCAGCCTATCATAACAGTAAGTTCAGCCCAAAAATATCTCTAAGGAAAGACCTCCAGTTTCCATCATGGTGTCGGTTCAGGATTTGGCTCAATGCCTGCAGGGACTCTCTCTGGAGGTGGCCGAGCTCCAACAACACGTGAGTAGCTGTTTTGGAGCGCATTTTGTGGAGCCAAAGGTACGATTGCCTGATTTATTTTTTGATGAACAAGATTTTTTTTCCTTTAAAAATGCTCGTTTATTGTATTTTCGTTTGAGACCCAGATCCTCTGGTGATGAATCACAGCGCATAGGGTTCATAATGTCACTTTTGCACAAAGAACCTCAGGGATGGGCCTTTTCTCTCCAACCTAGTGATCCGTGCTTTAGATCGGTGGATAGTTTTTTTTCTGCTTTGGGGTTGTTGTATGATGATCCTGATCGTGTCTCATCAGCTGAGACGGAATTGAGACTTTTGAGACAGGGATCAGGTAATGTGGAAAACTATTGTACTTACTTCCGTCGGTGGTCTGCTCAGGTGGGGTGGAACGATTCAGCTCTGAAAAGTTTGTTTCTTGCTGGGCTAGGTGAAAGGGTTAAGGATCTGCTTATTGCTTATCCTACACCTGGAAATTTGCAGGAGGCAATGCAATTAGCTATACGGGTGGACAGGAGACTGCGTGCAAGGGTTAATGAGAGTAAATCCTTTGCCATGTCAGCTCCTAGTCTTGAGAGGGTCTGTACTGACATTGGAGAGCCGATGGAGATTGGGGCGATGTCACCCCGCTCTCAGGAAAAATACCACAGGTTTTCTGAAGGTTTGTGCTTTTATTGCAGAAAATCTTACCATTTCATTAAGAACTGTGTGCTTCGTATGAACAAAGAAAAAAAAAAAAATGGTCAGTTACGCCCGTATAGCCTGTTTAAACACTAAGGGGGTATTTCTTTCTGCTACTACTGCAGCTCAGGAAGAATTAATTGAATTTCGTGTATTTGTGGATTGTGGTTCTACTCTGAATGTGATTGATGGGGGATTCTTGGAAAAACTTAAATTAAAACCCAAACCTTTGTCATCCCCTATTGCCGTGGTTTCTGTCGATGGCTCTCCCTTGATATGTGTTACTCACAAGGTTTATGAATTTTCCCTCACTATTAATGGTATTCACCAAGAAAATTTGGATTTGGTAGTATTAAATAATTTGCCTTCTCCAGTAATTTTGGGGTTACCCTGTTTAAAATTGCACAATCCTGTACTGGATTGGTCTACTAATGAAATTAAGTCCTGGAGCCCGAAGTGTTATGGCAAGTGTTGTAACGGGCGCATTGCTGCTGTGGATAAAGGGGAATTACCTGTACCTATTCAGGATTTTTGGAAAGTTTTTTCTGAGGAGGAGTCGCAAATTTTGCCTCCCCATAGAGACTATGATTGTACCATTTAATTTGTCCCTGGAGCGACTCTTCCTAAAAGTCGTTTATTTAATCTTACTATTCCTGAGAGAAAGGCTTTGGAGGAATACATACAGACGAGCTTTGCCGCCGGTCATATCAGACCCTCTAAGTCACCTGTTGCTGTTGGATTTTTTTTTGTTAAAAAAAAGGACGGCGGTTTACGTCCTTGTCTGGACTTTCGCGAGATTAATAAAATTACTGTACGTAATCTCTACCCACTGCCATTGATTCCTGATTTGTTTAACCAGTTAGTGGGGGCCAAGTGGTTCTCTAAAATTGATCTCCGGGGGGCATACAATTTGTTGCGCATGAAGGAGGTTGATGAATGGAAGACTGCTTTTAACACTCCTGTGGGTCATTTTGGGAATCTGGTTATGCCTTTTGGTCTTACCAATGCACCAGCATTTTTTCAGAATCGTATTAATGACATCCTTAGACCTTTGACCGGCAAAAATGTGGTTGTGTATTTGGATGACATTTTGATTTATTCGCCTTATCTGGAGTCTCATTGGCGGAGCGTACGTGAGGTATTACAGTTATTAATTGACAATTCGCTTTTTGCTAAGCTAGAGAAATGTGAGTTCGTTGTACAGAGAATTAGTTTTTTGGGCTACATTATCTCCAGCGAGGGCTTTGAGATGGACCCGGTGAAAGTTCAAGCTGTGCAGGAATGGCCTAGGCCTATTGGTTTGAAATCGATACAGAGGTTTTTGGGTTTTGCCAATTATTACAGAAAATTCATTAAAAATGTTTCTATTATTGTTAAACCACTGACCGATCTCACCAGGAAAGGTGTTAATACGGTTCAGTGGACTACTGAGGCCATTGAAGTGTTTGTGTTTCTAAAGGAGAGGTTCAGCTCTGCCCCCATCCTTATGCAGCCTGATGTGACTAAGCCGTTTTTGGTTGAGGTTGATGCTTCTTCTGTGGGGGTCGGTGCGGTGTTGTCTCAGGAAAACAAGGATGGAGTACATCCCTGTGCCTTTTTTTCAAAAAATTTTTCTGAGACTGAACTTAATTACGATATTGGTAATTGGGAATTGCTGGCTATTAAACACTGGCGTCATCTCTTGGAAGGTGCTGAATTTCCCATTCAGGTTTTCACTGATCATAAAAATCTGATCTATCTTGATGCTGCCAAGCGCTTGAATGCCCGTCAGGCTAGGTGGGCACTTTTTTTTCGCGTTTTAATTTTTCCGTTACTTACATCCCGGGTACCAAGAATGTTAAAGCTGATGCGTTGTCTCGCAGCTTTTCTTCCATGGTCGTTGCTGAGGAGGAGGAGAGCATTTTACATGAAGGTGTTGTGATTGCTGCATTGGACTCCGTTTTGGAAGATGATATTCTTAAAGCACAGGAGAATGCCCCATCTAACACTCCCCATGGGAGATTGTTTGTGCCTATGACCTTTAGGAGAGATTTGTTTGTTGAGTGTCATGAGTCTCGGTTGGCAGGTCATCCAGGAATTTCTGAGACCAAGAGACTTGTGGGTCGCAGTTTTTGGTGGCCTGGATGGGAGAAGGAAGTCATTAAGTGGGTGCGTCAATGTACTGTGTGTGCTAGATCTAAGTCTTCTCATACTCCTGCTGCGGGGTTGCTTTGCACTCTGGAGGTTCCTAGTGCACCTTGGACACATCTGGCTATGGACTTTATTACTGACCTTCCCTCCTCTGAGGGTTTCACGGTCATCTGGGTGGTCGTGGACCGTTTTAGCAAGATGTGTCACTTGGTTCCCTTCATCAAACTGCCCTGCGCTAAGACACTCGCTAAGGCTAAGGAAATTGCCAGACTCCATGGTGTTCCTACTGACATTGTTTCTGATAGGAGACCTCAGTTCGTGGCTCGTTTTTGGCGTGCCTTTTGTGACAGGTTGGGAGTTCATTTGTCGCTTTCATCTGAATATCATCCTGAGTCTAATGGCCAGACAGAAAGGAAGAATCAGGATGTTGAGCAGTTCTTGCGTTGTTTTGTGGCAGACAATCAAGAGGGGTGGTCTGAGTTTCTGCCGCTTGCTGAATTTGCTCTTAACAACCATACATCCTCTTCTGCTGGGTGTTCGCCTTTTTTTTGTTGTTCTGGGAGACATCCGTCTTTTGGGTCATTCTCCAAATTGGTATCGGCTGTGCCGGAGGAGGAGAGTTTTTCCGGTGATTTGGAGAGAGTTTGGACGGATGTGCGTGGTAATCTTCAGAAGGCTAACAAAAAATCTAAGAGGTACTTTGACAGGAAACGTCAAGAGGTTTTGTTTACGGTTGGTGACATGGTTTGGTTGTCCTCTAAGAATCTGCGGTTGAGGATTCCTTCTAAAAAATTGGGTCCCAAGTTTGTAGGGCCCTTTAAGGTGCTTCAGGTAGTTAAGCAATCTGCTGTTAGGTTGGAGGTTCCTACCTCCTGGAAGATTAATCCGGTGTTTCATGTTTCTCTTTTGAAAAAAGCTGATGTATCAGATAGAGATGCCACTGCCACTGTTCCTCCGGTGGTGGAGGACGGGGAATATGAAATTTCCCGCATCCTTAATTCTAGACGGTTTAGGGGGAGTTTGCAGTATCTCGTCGCTTGGAAGGGTTTCGGTCCCGAGGATAACTCATGGGTGAGGGCGGATGATGTTTCTGCTTCCAGACTTGTCAGAGCGTTTCACAAGAGATTTCCGGATAAGCCTGGGCATAGGGGATCCGGAGGATCTTCTTAGAAGAGGGGGTACTGTTAGAACTCTCCTGTTAGGTTTTTTCCATTTTGCTGGTCACATGACCTTTTTGCCTATTTAATCCTGCTCCGCCCTTCTGGCCATGCTGGACTTCATTGTAATTTCTACTCTTAAGCTAGCCAGGTGCTTTGTAACCTTTCTCAGTCAGTTTAGCTAGGTCTTTTCACCTTTATGTTCTATGTTGTGTGTTTGTCTTTTTTCTGCTACAATTTCTGCTAGGAGGTGTCCATCTTTCTCCCAGTCCCTAGTTCTTGTAGGGATCCCTCCCTCACATCTATAGGTCTTCGTTCAGACTAGCTGAGGACTTTAGCTGGTCTGATCGCAGGATCAGGTTCCCCGTTACATTGTAGGGATCTAGCTTAGTTCTATTGTAGGGACAGATCTCTTGTCTTTCCTTAGTGCTTGTAGCCTATCATAACAATAGGAGACTGTAGTCGGTGTAAACTGTGAACTGGGCATGCCCCCTGGGTTGTCAAGTTCACAGCCATGGAGGGAGCCAAGTAGCATTTTCCGGAAGCTCAGAGCTACACTTTCCCCCATGTCAATACTCTGCAGTGTTTAGTGGTGAGCGATGAAAGGAGATCTGAGCAATGGCAGTGAGAAAAATACCAGGGCAGTGATAATGAACACAAGTCGGGCATCCTGTCATTGTATCGCTATTGTCAGGCTACCGAGCTGTCCTCATTGTTGGAAAAACTTACCTCTTCTGTCCTGCTAGGAATGGCAAGGGTAGGACTGAAGAAGTAACTTCTATCAGTGGTGATAACAACTATGTTGTACTACTAATGTCAGGCTGCGTGACCTGTGCTTACCGTTGCAGTATTCAGAGCTCAGTTGTGTAGTCATGCTGCTTCTGTGCGCTGAGCAATGACTCAGTTCTGCTATTTCATTGTAAAGCCTTATTCAGATGTCAGTAATGCATTAATGTCAGACAGGCTTTTCTGATGCATTTGCACAGTGCATCAGAAAAGATGACTTTTTCACAAAGTTATCTAATCCTATCATGTGGGATACAGTCCACTGAGCCACATATTCAGTCTTATTATGTGTGATACAGTCCGCTGAACCATGTGTCAAACCCTGTCACTAGTCATACAGTCTGTTAAGCCATGTATCCAATGCTATCATATGTGCAGTTGTAATGTGAGCTAGCAGTACACTAGGTTCTCCTGGCAAATTTAAGCAGATGCTTCCCATGTTTAAAAGTTGAAAATATCAATACTTTAATTATTTTTCATATTTTACTCCATTAAAAAGTAATATTAAAAAAAATGTAAACATTAATACTTTACATTTTTTCAATTGTTGAAAAACAAAATGTGATGTTAAGATGTTAATATATGGATAGTAGAAAAATAATTTAAAAACAAAAAAACAAGGCCAAAAATGAAAAAGTTTGAATTCAAAACCTGATTTTCAAAATATGTAATTTTTTTTATGTTCTTTTTAACAATCAAATGTTATTTAACAATTGTCTTTCATACCAGTCCCGGTTGCATAACAAAATAGCCATGATAGAGAGCTGTTATAGACAGTGCTCCCACACTGGATACCCCCAGTAACCAGCCACACGAATTTCCAATACTGCAGGAAGCGGATTCTTTGCTGAAGTAGCAAACATAGCAATGTTTGACAAAGACTCAGGATTGGGTCAAAACATCATGGTGTATCGCTTCTCTCATCGCTTCAAATATAATTCCACGGTGTGGTAAACATTAGTTATTTAATAAACTGTATACTATTTGCAGCAATATGAGAGTTTGGCAGTTTTTAATACTAGGATCTTTGGAATTCTCTAGTCCAGCCTGCACCCCCTAAAATTGCTGAGTGCTCATATATTTTGCTATAGACTCTTCTGACATTTGTCAAGCAATCCCATGATTGTTGGGACTAATAGATACAATGGCACTAAACCATCACACATTAAATGATGTGGATATACAGTATATATTGAGGAGACAGAAATATGGAAGATCAAAAAATATATATTTCTGTTTTCTCATATGGATGTCAAAAAGAGGTAGTCATTTGACCTCCGGCTGTAAAATTTTCCAGATTCCACAATTTAGAAGTACCATGTCTATATATCACTGCAGATTAAAATTCATTAACTGCTACAAAAAAACATGCTGTAGGAGTCCCTAAATATTTTTAGATTTTTTCAACAAAATTTTACTGTATTGAATTTACGTGTAAGCAAACAAGCAAGCAAGCAGGACTGTTTCAAGATTCAACTAGAGGGGTCTATATATTTATTTTCTTAAAAAAATGAATTCTAAGTAAGATATGTCTTAACTTTATGATCAGTAGGGATTCAAACTCTGATACACCCATCAGTCCTTGGAATAAGGGAATGCTGGACAGCAGCATTTCCAGTCATACAACTTTGCAGCGAAATGCAATCAGCCTGATCATTAAAATGGGTAGCATAGCAGTTCCTTACACATTTCTCTCATCTCTTGGCATCAAAGACTTGGCCCTATCTTGGATATTCTCATATTTAACAGACAGGACATTAATGTCTCCCACTCACACACCACCTCCTCATCTCACCCCCTAACTGTCGCTGTCCCCCAAGGTTCAGTCCTAGGACCCCTGCTCTTCTACATCTACATCTTTGGCCTAGGACAGCTCATAGAGTCTGTAACATACCTGGCGGCGTCCTTGCATAGTGGTCCATCTCCCACTGTGCAGGAGCGCGCACTTGATCTCCTGTCCAGAATGTCTCTCTGGCTTCCCTCCATGCTGTCTGTTTGTGTCTGTCTCTGCTGCCTAAGGGCGGCGCCCGATCACTTCCTGCTTTTTGTACCTGCTGTGGGTCACACCCCTTGTGCGTCCTCAGCCTATTGCTGTCTGACACTTTGTATATAGCTCAGCAGCTCCCTTCTATCCCTGCCTGAGCATAGTGTTTCCTTCAGTGTGTGCTTGCACTCTGAAGGTGCCAGGTCCCGTTCTTTGTTTCCTTGTCTGCCTTTCCTGGAGGCTGTATTTCCAGGCCTGTCTGAACTGAGTCCTGTATGTCTCCTGCTTTGCGGTATCAGCTCCCGTGTCTGAACTGAGTCCTGTATGTCTCCTGCTTTGCGGTATCAGCTCCCGTGTCTGAACTGAGTCCTGTATGTCTCCTGCTTTTCGGTATTAGTTCCCGTGTCTGAACTGAGTCCTTTCTGTGTTCTCTTGTCTGTCCTGTCTGAACACGCTCCTAGCCTGTTCCTCCTGCCTTCTAGGGGCCGATTACCTAGACCCGCTCCTGTATCTTGTCTGTCCTGTCTGAACACGCTCCTTGCCTGTTCGTCCCGTCTCTTTGGGGGCAGTTTTCCCAGACCCGCTCCTGTATCCCGCTGCAGTGTCGGTCTCCTCCGTACACTCAGTTCCAGTCTGAACTCTCTCCTATCCTTTACCTGTTTTTGCCTCTATGTCCGTTCCCTTCCTTTTTCTGCAGAGTCTGAACTCGTACCTAACTCCTGCCAGTTGTCTCTGTACTCCCGTTTGTGAGTTTGTGGTCCACTCGCTACTTCACTGCAAGTACCCTGTGGGTGTCTGGCTCTGTCTTTCCCTTCCTGTCTGTTCCGTGTGAACAGAGCCCTGTCCTCCCTGCTCAGCCTTGTCTGCACTCTAGCCGTGCTTGCCTGTACCCCTTTGCCTGTATTGTTCCTGTGTCCCGGTGTGTACTGGGTCCTATCCCGCCTGTGTTCCTACCTGCTAGTGCCTCCCTGTCTGCACTCTAGCTGTGCTTGCCTTTACCCCCCTGCCTGCATACCCGCCTGCCTGCATACCAGTCGTGCCTGCCTATACCCACCAGTCTGTGTGCCAGCCTACCAGCCTGTTCCTGTATTCCCCTGTGTGGGTCAACAGCCGTGTCCGGGGTCTGTCCTGGAGTAGCACCTGGTCCCTCTGCTCGGTTCCTCCTTGGTGCACTGGCGTCGTATGCCGTCGTGCGACCCTGGTCGGATCGGGTGAATACCTAGTCACGCCCCTCCAGGCATTCACTCTCCGGCACGGTCCAGTGGAATCACTACCAATCACACGCACACGCCGCTTAGCCCGGGCGTGTGCATAACAGCATGCTCAGGCCATGGTTCCCGTTGAGCCCCACGGCCTTCGCTCTTTGAGAAGTTTTTCCAGCGAATACATGCATTAAAATAAATAAATAAATTTTTTTCCCTTAGCTGAGTTCCAGGCGAATTAAGCACCGTCCAGATGGATCTATCAGCTCTCGTTCCTGCGGATCCGCCACGTTACTATGGGGATCCAAGACAGTGTCGTGCATTTGTGGAGCAATGCATGCTACACTTTAAGGCCTACCCTCTCTATTTTCCTTCCGATTGGGCTAAAGTGGCCTTTATTATGTCTTACCTGGCGGGTGATGCCTTGGAATGGATCAACCCCCTATATGAAACACAGGATCCGATCCTCCTGGACCTAATGGCCTTCCTGGTGGCCTTTCTAATGGTCTTCGATGATCCTAACCCGGAGGCTCCTGCTGAAGCTTCACCTCCCAATATCCCGGAGCAGCCCCGATGGGTAATGTGTGTGGGTAGCGCAATAGTCCTCCAGCCCAATGAGACTACTGCCCACCCAGAATCCTCACAGGGTGACTACGCTTTCCGGAATACTTCTCTCAACCTCAAGAGGCAGTCCAGACGTGCTAGACTTAGAGGCAAGCCGTCACGCCAGGGTCTGTCCTCCCTGAGACCTCCTGACCCCAACCTTGAAGTCCCTACTGAAGCTTCATCTCCCTGTATCCCGGAGAAACCCCAATGGGTAATGTGCGTGGGTAGTGCACCAGTTCTCCTGCCCGAAGAGACTTCTGCCCATCCAGACTCCACACAGGAGAACTTCCTGCACCCGGCATCAGATGCTTCTCTCTCTTTAACCGGTGTGCATGTCCAAGGATGCTCCAAAGCTGTGGTTACCTCTGAGTCTGTGCACCTCTACTACCTGGCGGAGGATCCCCTGTTGCCTCCTGAATCCTCCGGGATACCACTCGATGACAAATGGAGAGAGACTTCTCTACACCCGGTACTCAATACCTTGTCCGCTTCGTCCTGTGAGCCTGACAATGGGTACCCCAAAGTGGTAGTTACCTCCGAGTCTCTACACCTCTCCGACCAGGCGGAGGATCTCCAATTGTCTCCTGAACCCTTCGGGGTGCTACCTGGTAGCGAAAGGACAGAGACTCTCCTATACTCTGTACCTGATACCTCGCTCGCTTCGTCCAGTGAGCCCAACCTAGTGTACTCCGAAGCAGAGGTTACTCCTGAGTCTCTACACCCCTCCGACCAGGCGGAGGACCTCCAGTTGTGTTCAGAACCCTTCGGGGTGCCACCTGGTGGTGAATGGACAGAGACTTTCCTATACTCTGTACCTGATACCTCGCTCGCTTCGTCCAGTGAGTCCAACCTAGTGTACTCCGAAGCAGAGGTTACTCCTGAGTCTCTACACCCCTCCGACCAGGCGGAGGACCTCCAGTTGTGTTCAGAATCCTTCGGGGTGCCACCTGGTGGTGAATGGACAGAGACTTTCCTATATCCTGGATCTGATACCTCGCCTGCTTCCTCCAGTGAGTCCGACCTAGTGTACTCTGAAGCAGTTGTTTTCTCTGAGCCTCTGCACTCTTCTGACCCGGCGGAGGACCTCCAGTTGTTTCCTGAATCCTCCGGGATACCACCAGATAACAAAGAGACAGTGACTTTTCCTCATTATGTACCTGATAACCCGTCTATTTTTTCCTGTGAGCTTGACAAGATGTACCTCGAAGCAGAGATTACCCTCAAGTCTCTGTCCCCCTCCAACCCAGTGAACGACTGGTCCTCGAATTCCCTGCGGAAGATTCTGGCAGGCCTGAAGAAGAGGGGGCGTAAGGGGGGAGGTACTGTAACATACCTGGCGGCGTCCTTGCATAGTGGTCCATCTCCCACTGTGCAGGAGCGCGCACTTGATCTCCTGTCCAGAATGTCTCTCTGGCTTCCCTCCATGCTGTCTGTTTGTGTCTGTCTCTGCTGCCTAAGGGCGGCGCCCGATCACTTCCTGCTTTTTGTACCTGCTGTGGGTCACACCCCTTGTGCGTCCTCAGCCTATTGCTGTCTGACACTTGGTATATAGCTCAGCAGCTCCCTTCTATCCCTGCCTGAGCATAGTGTTTCCTTCAGTGTGTGCTTGCACTCTGAAGGTGCCAGGTCCCGTTCTTTGTTTCCTTGTCTGCCTTTCCTGGAGGCTGTATTTCCAGGCCTGTCTGAACTGAGTCCTGTATGTCTCCTGCTTTGCGGTATCAGCTCCCGTGTCTGAACTGAGTCCTGTATGTCTCCTGCTTTGCGGTATCAGCTCCCGTGTCTGAACTGAGTCCTGTATTTCTCCTGCTTTGCGGTTTCAGCTCCCGTGTCTGAACTGAGTCCTGTATGTCTCCTGCTTTTCGGTATTAGTTCCCGTGTCTGAACTGAGTCCTTTCTGTGTTCTCTTGTCTGTCCTGTCTGAACACGCTCCTAGCCTGTTCCTCCTGCCTTCTAGGGGCCGATTACCTAGACCCGCTCCTGTATCTTGTCTGTCCTGTCTGAACACGCTCCTTGCCTGTTCGTCCCGTCTCTTTGGGGGCAGTTTTCCCAGACCCGCTCCTGTATCCCGCTGCAGTGTCGGTCTCCTCCGTACACTCAGTTCCAGTCTGAACTCTCTCCTATCCTTTACCTGTTTTTGCCTCTATGTCCGTTCCCTTCCTTTTTCTGCAGAGTCTGAACTCGTACCTAACTCCTGCCAGTTGTCTCTGTACTCCCGTTTGTGAGTTTGTGGTCCACTCGCTACTTCACTGCAAGTACCCTGTGGGTGTCTGGCTCTGTCTTTCCCTTCCTGTCTGTTCCGTGTGAACAGAGCCCTGTCCTCCCTGCTCAGCCTTGTCTGCACTCTAGCCGTGCTTGCCTGTACCCCTTTGCCTGTATTGTTCCTGTGTCCCGGTGTGTACTGGGTCCTATCCCGCCTGTGTTCCTACCTGCTAGTGCCTCCCTGTCTGCACTCTAGCTGTGCTTGCCTTTACCCCCCTGCCTGCATACCCGCCTGCCTGCATACCAGTCGTGCCTGCCTATACCCACCAGTCTGTGTGCCAGCCTACCAGCCTGTTCCTGTATTCCCCTGTGTGGGTCAACAGCCGTGTCCGGGGTCTGTCCTGGAGTAGCACCTGGTCCCTCTGCTCGGTTCCTCCTTGGTGCACTGGCGTCGTATGCCGTCGTGCGACCCTGGTCGGATCGGGTGAATACCTAGTCACGCCCCTCCAGGCATTCACTCTCCGGCACGGTCCAGTGGAATCACTACCAATCACACGCACACGCCGCTTAGCCCGGGCGTGTGCATAACAGAGTCCCATGGCTTTCAGTATCACCTCTATGCTGATGACACACAGATCTACCTCTCTGGACCTGATATCTCCTCCCTACTAACCAGAATCCCACAATGTTTGTCTGCTATTGAATTTTTTTTCTATGACAGATTTCTTAAACTTAACATGGATAAAACTGAATTCATCATTTTTCCACCATCTCATTCAACCCCCCCATCTGACCTATCAATCATAGCTAATGGCTGCTCACTCTACCCAGTCCTGCAAGCTTGCTGCCTCGGGGTAACCCTGGACTCTAATCTCTCTTTCAAACCACATATCCAAGCCCTTTTCACTTCCTGCCGACTCCAACTCATAAACAACTCCCGATTCCACACATTCCTCAACCACGAATCTTCAAAAACAGTAGTGCATGCCCTCATCATCTCCCACCTCAACTACTGCAACCTCCTGCTCTGTGGCCTCCCTTCTAACACTCTCATACTCCTCCAATCTATCCTAAACTCTGCTGCCCAACTTATCCACCTGTTCCCCCCGCTATTCCCCGACCTCTCCCCTCTGTCAATCCCTTCACTGGCTCCCCATTGTCCATAGACTCCAGTTCAAAACCCTAACCATGGCATACAAAGCCATCCACAACCTGTCTCCTCCTTATATCTGTGACCTATTCTACCGATACTTACCTACACCCAGCCTCCAATCCTCACAAGATCTCCTTCTCTACTCCCCTCTTATCTCCTCTTCCCACAAACATATACAAGATTTCTCCCGTGCATCCCCCCTACTCAGGAACTCTCTACCCCAACACATCAGACTCTCACCTACCATGGAAACCTTCGAAAGGAACCTGAAGACCCATCTCTTCAGACAAGCCTACAACCTGCAGTAAACCCTCACTCCACCATACTGCTGCATGACTAGCTCTACCCTCACCTACTGTATTCTCACTCATCCCTTGTAGATTGTGAGCCATTGCAGGCAGGGTCCTCACTCCTCCTGTGCCAGTTGCCGACTTGTATTGTTCAAAATTTATTGTAATTGTTTGTGCTATGTATACCCCTTTCACATGTAAAGAGCCATGGAATAAATGGCGCTATAATAATAAATAATATTAATTAGTGAGAGTTCAAAGGTTGTTTCATGGCAAGTTACTATATCTACTGATTAGACACTTAATTTGAATATATATGTATATGTATTTTTTTACTTACTTATATAGCATCATTAACTCAATAGTGCTTACAAACATTACCATTACTGTTCCCCTGGGGCTCACAATCTAAATTCCCTATCAGTAAGTCTTTGGAGAGGGAAGGAAATTAGAGTTCTCTTAATAAACCCATTCAAACATGGGGAGAAAATAAAAACTCCTTGCAGATAGTTTCCTTGGTCGGAACTAAGTGTTGCAGCCGCGCGTTTCAGATGTAACCACTGAGCCACCATGGTGCTATACATATATAAGTATATATATATATATATATATTAACAAACACCGCCTACTTACTACATTTGTGATTCAATGAGACTGTAAAGGTGAATTCTGCTTCTTGCAGTCACTTGTGCACTCGCCTATAGCAATAGGCTGACAATGAGCTAAGTACACCCCACATCCTGTCCAGGCTTCCACACCCTACGTTTCACTGCACCACTCACCATTTTACAAGGCCAGTAACCTATGCTGAGTACTACATTAGCACATATACCAGCCAGCTATCCAAAGCACCTGGTACTCTTCTTGCAATCCTTGATCCAAAGGGTAACTTGACCAGGCTATACTTTCCCTCTTCAGGTTGTAGATACATTGAAAACAGCAAGGAACAAACTTATTACATTTTAGATCAATATATGAAAATATACAGTGCGTACAAAAATGATATAAAGATGAAACAATAAAACTGCATACATAAAAGTCAAAAACAGTATAAAACCAAATAGCATAAATGAAGAAAGCCCTTACGTAATAGATCTGTGAAAGTTTCTTTAAAGAGGAGATCAAGCAGAAATTAGGATAGATCTACTATTCATGTTGTCCATCCTGAATTATACACTCAGTTTTTCTGGAGGAGATATTATAAAGGGTCTCATCCACACCCCTCATGCCTCCTCCTAGTTATATGAGAGGAGGCTAGTTGTATGCATGGAAAGATGGTGCAAGGAAATGATTCAAATTCATGTCTTATTTTCGCTCAGGAACCTACTAATGTAATATGACCACCATATTTCCGAGCATACTTTTATCATCTTAGACACATCAAACATTACTATGATATACTCAGAATTCTGGGTGATGTACATTTCTGTGGTTTACCAATGTCTAAATACATTACGTTTGCAGCCACAAACCCAAATGGTTCCCCAAACACAGATATATCCATGGATACTTTTGATATTGTATATTATAGATGTGACTTGGAAAGTATTGCATTTCCACTTCTGCGTTACGGGTTCTGAATGGAAATGTTCGGTCTAGCTTAGGAAAAATTATCTCTCCTTGCATATATTCACATCACTCTGCTAACGAGGATGTACAAAGTCCAGCTTTGCCTTTCCAGAAAATGTCAGTGTCAGCTACTTGCTAATTCATTTATCTACACACAGAAAATGCTGCCAGATTTTCAGTGATATTAGATTTATTTATCTAAACCGTAACATATGATGTCTATACGTATATTTTAAAAAATAGTGGAAAAGACGTGTATTATTTACAGAAAAATTGCACTATACTTTCGTTAAAAGTTATGGAATGGCAGATTAAAACCCATTGAAGGCTCTGAATCTAAATTCTGACATTTTCATTCATTTTTACAGAAAAATGAAACACATCATCATCTTTCCTCATTGTCAAGATTTACTGATGCTATTATAAAAATGATTCAGACTTTGGTACAGAACATGACCATCAAGCATGCTATAGAACAACCTTAAGACTCCTGACTCTATATTGTCTAGAATACATTTTTTTTTACTTTATATTGAGAGTAAAGGTATTTAAAATTAGGTGTCTTAAGCATACAGGCAAACAAATGGTATTTTTACAAGAATCATCAACGCTGAGATATAAAAAGAGACAGGTGATTTTACTTGTCCAAGGAACACTTTCTTTATATCTAAAATGTTGATCCTATATCATTATTTGACCTGAACAGAGATCTTGTGAAGTTCAGTTGTCAAATATTGATCATTGCAGATGAATGTTTGTTCATTGCAGTGTAGCTAATAAGCTCATTTTATTTGTCTTCATGACTCTGAATTCTTAACATGGTCTTTTTGGTTTCTCTGGGACCGGTTATATTATTTTTCCTCACCACAAATTGTACATGGATATTAATCTTTCACAAAAGCTCTTTTGGTCAAACATTCCTCTGTTAGCAATTATCTCCTGTCAGATGGCAAGCATTTTTATTCAGCACATTTGGAAGCAATGGTAGATAGCTTCAGTTTTTCATGACTTTCTGAATTTCTTGTAGCATTACTTAATTCCTAGATTACATTGTTCCACATATTACTAGCTACAACAAAATGCATTTGTGTAGGTATGGTTAGTGTAGCAACTTAATTTAGAGGCTAGATGTTACATTATTATTATTACTACAATGTTTCCATCATTGCCTCTGTTTAATTCCAATAAGCAGCGCATCATTGAGAAGATAGTAATCTTGAAACTGGAATTCTAAAGAAAATTTGCTGTTTAAACATAAAGCAAAAATCAAGACTTGCTCATAGTGATGAGCGAGCACTAAAATGCTCGGGTGCTCAATGCTCGGGTCGAGCACATTGGAATACTCGGGTGCTCGACCAGAGCAACGAGCCCAATGTAAGTCTATGGGAAACTCAAGCATTTTTCAGGCTACCCCATGCGGTCTGCAGAGGGCCTAATAATTGGCCAAATCGATGGGAACAGTGCTCAAATGACATGGGGACAGCATGGGGAAGACCACTGGAAGCATTTCTGACTCCCAGGTCACTTCTGTCAACAACGTTTTCAGAGTTATGTCACTTTTACTGACTCACAATAAAACATACCAAAACTAAACCAAAATGGATTTTCCTGGGAAATATGTTAAGGAATATCCTTTCCAGGGTAATGACTTGTATATAAAGCAAAATAAATAACCAAAAACAAAAATGCTCCTCTACAACTTGGGCTATGTTCACACGTAGTGTTTTTGATGAGTTTTTTCACTTTTGCATTGTTTTCAACCGTGACGAATGCATTCACCAGGAAATCTCATTTTAACATTTTAAACCTTATCTGGCCATATGGTGTGTGAGATATAATCAGACACATCGTGTTTCATTTATGAAGGAGGGACTCTGAGAGTCACAATGCCTATTTTTTTAGGGCCATCAGGCGGCCTTTACCATTCTTAAAGGGCCAGCAGTCGGCCCTCACTTTTCTTAGAGAACAATCAGCCGGCTATGTTTTATTGTTCCCATTACTAAAGAGTGGGTCCCTATACTGTTATTGCTTACATAGTGAGTGCCAGGGCTGCCCAAAATTTGGATGCACCCCAATACCACTTTGAAAATTTGGATGCACCCCAATACCCCTTTGAAGAGACTTAGAGGAGGGCCTCCAGAAAACAATATTCCCAATATTCGGAAGTAGATCTCCCATTGTGTTTTCCTATGCAGTGAATGCAAGGGTAGGCAAAAATTTGGAGGCACTCCAATGCCCCTTGGAAGACATTTGGAGCTCAGAGGGCCTCCTGAAAACAATGTTCCCATTATTAGGAAGTGGGTCTCCCATTGTGTTTGCCTATGCAGTGAATGCAAGGGTTTCCAAAAATTTGGAGGCACTCCAATGCCCCTTGGAAGAGACGTAGAGGGACTCATAAAAAAATATTCCCATTATTAGGAAGTGGGTCTCCCATAGTGTTGGCCTATGCAGTGAATGCAAGGGCTGCCAAAAATTGGGAGGCACTCCAATGCCCGTTGGAAGAGACGTGGAGGAGGGCCTCATAAAAAATGTTCCCATTAGAAAGGAGCGGGCTTCCTATACTTGTAATGCCCATGCACTAAGTGTATGGGCTGACAAACATTTACCCCTGGGGGGTATACATGAACATACTGTATAAAAATTTTTTTTACGGGCATCATAAACACTAGTGTTGAGCGAGCACTAAAATGCTCAGGTGCTCGAAGCTCAGGCCAAGCTCACTGTGATACTGGGGTGCTCGATCCGAGCAAGGAGCCCAATGTTAGTCTATGGGAGACCCGAGCATTTTTGCGGTGGCACCCCCGGCAGTCTGTAGAAAGCCTAAAAAGTGCCCAAAACGATTGTGACAGTACTCAAATGACATGGGGACAGCATGGGGATCACCCCAGGAAGCATTTATGACCCCCAGGTCACTGCTGTCCACAACATGGTCAGAGGTATTAAGCCACTTTTACGGGCTCACAATAAAATGTTCAAAAATGAAACTGAAACTGTTTTCCTGTGAAATATGTTAAGGAACATCCTTTCCAGGGTAAAGACTTGTGTATAAGGTAAAATAAATAACCAAAAACAAAAAATACTCCTCCACACCTTTGGCTATGTTCACAAGTAGCATTTTTTATGCATTTTTGCACTTTTGTATTGCTTTCAACCGTGACAAATGTTCAGTGCTGAAAAGACATGGGAACAGTATGGGGAAGATCCCTGGAAGTATCTCTGACACCCAGGTCACTGCCTAAAAGTGTGCTCAACAGAAGTGATCCTTGTTGCATCAGAAGATGCAGACTTGCAACTATCCCTGTGCAAGTACTTGTCCCAGGGCATTGTTCAATTGTTCCTCCCCCATTCCTTGCAATGCAAGTGCAAGTATGCAGCCTGCCACCCACCCACCCCCAGGCTGCAATACCATAATGCTTGCTTGCACTTGAAATTGGGCCTTTTAGGCATGTGGAGTCAGAATTTGGCCACCACATCATGGCTGCGTCGGCGGCCTGGTACCATACTCATTCGCCAGCCGCCAGGCGGCCGGGTGTCCACACTTGGTCCGCAGCTGACAGGGGGCAGCCAGATGTCCATACTCGGTCCCCAGCTGCCCCGCGGCCGGGTGCCCACACACAATTCCCAGCTGCCAGGGGGCTTCCGGGTGTCCATAAATGGTCCCCAGCCGCCACTATTTGTCCCGGTGCGCCTTATACACATACGCGCATACCAAAACATTACCTGTGCCCTCCCCAGTGCATTTAGTAGGAAGGACAGCCTAACCACAAACACGTGGACAAGTGAATGTTGCCAGGGATGGTCCATCTCACTGACGCCTTCACACTGGGTTAATATTGTGGTAGCCAGGACACAGTTGGACACTGGGATGCAACACGTCCTCCAGACATAGAGGATTGCGGGTCCGGGGTCAATCAGGCTTCAACACAAAGTTCAGAAGGTAGACTGCAGCAGTGGTCAGCCTTCTACACAACGAGTAAAGTATTCATGATCATGAGGCCATCCATCTACTTAGCTTTCTGTTCCTTTGAATGCAAGCGCATGTATGTAGTAGCGGCTAGGCCTGAGGTGGTCAGCGTTTTGGCGCACATTCTATCTCCTCCAGGATTGCTGGATGTTTTCCTGCTACTATCCCAGTTCTATGACTCCCGTTAAAACAAAGCTTCAGGTGATGAATAATGGATGAGGTGGTGGCAAAGGAGAAAGAGCAGGAGGAACAGGGACCATTCAATATCAGGCCAGTCAACCACACATGTCTTGTAGGATATGTTTCTGTACCAAAAGGAGCGGTTCAGCTACACAGTTATAGGGCAATGCCTACCAAAAACTTCGAGGCACCCCAATGCCCCTTGAAAGTGACATGGAGGTCAGAGGGCCTTAACTAAACCGTTTTTTCCATTTATAGCAACTGGGTCTCCTGTACACTGTTTGCCTAAGAAGTGAATGGAAGGCTTTTCAAATATTATGAATAACTGCAATGCCCCTTTAAACAGACGTGGATTATATCATACTATAAACCTTCTACCCATTATTGGGGAGTGCATCTCCCTTTGTGTTCGCCTATGCATTTAAAAGCAAAAGCTGACTAAAATTAGGAAGAAAAGCAATGCCCGTTGGAAAAGTCATGGAGGGAGATTAGAGGTAATTAAAAACAACATTTCAATGCCCCTTGGAAGAGCTATGGTGTTCAGATTGGTTTAACAAGACGGTTTTAATGCCCCTTGGAAGAGACGTGGAGGTCACAGTAGCTTAACAAGACGGTTTTAATGCCCCTTGGAAGAGACGTGGAATTCAGAGTGGTTTAACAAGACGGTTTTAATGCCCCTTGGAAGAGACATGGAGGTCCAAGTGGAATAAAAAGACAATATCAATGCCCCTTGGAACAGTGGTGGAGGTCCCAGTGGAATAAAAATACAATATCAGTGCCCCTTGGAAGAGTGGTGGAGGTTACAGTGGAATAAAAAGACAATATCAATGCCCCTTGGAAGAGTGGTGGAGGTCCCAGTGGAATAAAAAGACAATATCAATGCCCCTTGGAAGAGATGTGGACGTCACAGTAGCTTAACAAGACAGTTTCAATGCCCCTTGGAAGAGACGTGGAGGTCCCAGTGGAATAAAAAGACAATATCAATGACCCTTGGAAGAGACGTGGTGGTCACAGTAGCTTAACAAGACGATTTTAATGCCCCTTAAAAGAGCCATGCAGTACAGAATATTAAAAACATTATTCCCATTATTGGGGAGTGGGTCTTCCATAGTCTTTGCCAATGCCTTCCAAGCAAAAGCTGCCAAAAATTAGGACGGAGGAACTTGCAATGTCCCTTACAAGAGCCATGCAGTACACCATATTAAAAACATTATTACCATTATTGGGGAGTGGGTCTTCCATAGTCTTTGCCTATGCCTTCCAAACAAAAGCTGCCAAAAATTAGGACGGAGGAACGTGCAATGCTGGCAACACGGACCACGGTCACCCCGGTGGTATAGTGGTTGTGGAGGCTGAGGATAAGGAGAAGAGAAAAAAACTGCCGAAATGAAGAATGCTTATACCCATGTGTGGGTGTGAAGCGGTGCACAAGTGTTCAGTTTGGATACCCAATAATTAAAAGGCACAGAGGAATCACGGAGGATGCTGGTACGGTCGGCAAGGAACTCCCCCACCTCTTTTGAAACTTTCCACTCCTTGTGAGAGTCCCCCACGCCTCAGGGCCTGTAAGCTGGGCGGGTCTCAGAAAACTGTCCCAGAAAGTTGACAGTGTTCCGCTGCCTCTGCTGGATTGGAGTTGCGTCACTCTCGCCTGTACACCTTGATTGCGCAATGAACTGTGACCTCTGCCGCTTGCGTGTTCAGATGGGAATTTTTTTACCAGTTCTGCAGCAAGGGCCTTCTGGTACTGCCCCATTTTTGTAGACCTCTCCACCTCTGGAGTAAGAGAGTGAAAGTTCTCCTTGTAGTGGGGGTGGTCTAAAAGTGTCACCAACCAGTAATGACTGTCACCCAACATTTTGACAACGCGAGGGTCACGGTTAAGGCAGCGTAACATAAAGTCAGCCATGTGTGCCAGACTGGTAACGGGCAAGACTTCCGGGTCCTCACCAAGATGACGACTGACCATGCTCTCCTCCTCCTCCTCCTCCCCCCTGTCCTCAGGCCATCCACACTGAACTGACGATATGACAGTTGTACAGGTACTACCGTCTACAGCGCATGATACCAGCTCCTGTTCTTCCTCCTCCTCCTCCTCCCCCTCATTGTCCCCCAATGCATGTTGGGATGAGATGAGGCTCAGCTGTGTGTAATCGCCCACTACAGATTCTTGATCCATCTCATCATATTCTGGCTGCAATGCCTCCTCTTTAATTCTCTGCAGAGAGTGTTGCAAAAGACAGACAAGTGGGATGCTGATGCTAATGATAACGTCATCGCCACTGACCATCTTGGTGGACTCCTCAAAGTTTGTCAGGATGGTACATATTACAGACATCCAGGTCCACTCCTGAGGTCTTATGTGTGGAGTCTGATCTGAATATCGACGGCCTTGTTGCAGCTGGTACTCCAAAACTACTCTCTTCTGCTCACAAATCCTTTGCAACATGTGGATGGTAGAGTTACAAGGTGTGGGAACATCACACACCAGTCGATGTGCTGGAAGCTGCAAACACTGCTGCAACACAGCAAGGGCTGCGGAAGCTGAAGCCGACTTGCAAAAATTAGCTGACAGGCGGCGTGCTTTGATGAGCAGTTCTGGCAACTCGGGGTATGATGTAAGAAACCGCTGTACCACGACGTTAAGCACATGAACCAGGCATGGTACGTGTGTTATCTCGCCTCGCCTCAGAGCCGCCACCAGGTTACGGCCATTGTCATACACGACCATGCCTGGATGTAGGTTCAGCGGTCTCAGCCACAGATCTGCCTGCTCTTTCACAGCTGTCCACAACTCACAAGCAGTGTGAGGTTTAATACCTAAGCTTATAAGTTTCAGCACAGCCTGTTGCCGCTTGGCTGAGGCAGTACTGCAGTGCTTCCAGCTTGTAACTGATGTGGTGATATCTGAGATGGAGGCTGAACATGAGGAGGATGGGGAGGATGATGCTCAGGAGCTGTACACTGTTGGGGCATCTCTGACTGACATAGGGCCCACAATCCTCGGTGTGGGGAGGATGTGTTCTGTCCCAAGGTCCGACTGGGTCCCGGCTTCCACTATGTTTACCCACCCGGTGTGCCGTCAGTGAGATGTACCGTCCCTGGCCGCAAGCACTTGTCCACGTGTCCGTTGTCAGGTGGACTCTCCCAGTAACTGCGTTGTTGAGGGCACGGCAGATGTTTTGGGACACGTTCTTGTGTAGTGCGGGGATGGCACACCGGGCAAAATAGTGTCGGCTGGGGACCGAGTACAGAGGGACGGCCACTGCCATAAGGTTGTGGAAGGTTTCTGTCTCCACAAGCCTAAAAAGCAGCATTTCCAATGCAAGCAGTCACAAAATGTGCGAATTTAGGACTGTGGCCTGTGGGTCATTGGCTGCAAATTTGCGCTTTCATTCAAAGGTCTGGGATATGGACAATTGAACGCTGTGGTGGGACGTGGACGTTGATGCTGTTTCTTGAGAAACTTCCATAACAAGTGAAGACTGAGAGGAGGGGACATCTTTGCATGCAGTATGGACAGGGGATTGCCTTGCATGCACAACAGGGGGTTCTCTTACATGCACAACAGCGGAAGAAGCAGTGGTGATACCCGATGACTCTGGTCGTGGACCCTGGGGTTTGTCCCACAAAGTCTGGTGCTTTGCTGACATGAGCCTGATCATGCTGGTGATGGTCAGGCTAGTAGTTTTGTCTTCCCTGTTGATGCTGGCCTGGCAGGTGGTACAAATGGCCTTTTTGGGGTTATCAGCAGAGTCTTTAAAAACATTCCAGACTCTGGAAGACCTACCGGTTGTACTGGCAACGTCCCTCATGTTGGTGTTACAGGGAATGATTGCCCGCCTTCTGTCTGCGGCCACCACACTGCTTCTTCCTGTCTGCTGGGGTACTCTGCCTCCCTCCCCCTGTGTGCTGCTGACCTCGCTCTGCGTGTCATCCTGCCACCTTGGGTCAGTTACTAGATCATCCACTACGTCCTCCTCTTCCACTTCCGCACCACATTCCCCCTCCTCACTTCGTGGCAATTGTGTCTCGTCATCGTCCACCTCTTGTGACAAATTGCCAGCGTCGCCTCCCTGTGGCTGTGGCTATTCATATATTTGGCCATCGTTACATGGGATCTCCTCTTCCACCACATCAAGCGAAGCAGATGAGGGGCCCAAATATGGAAATGGACCAGTGAACAGCTCTTCAGAGTGTCCAACTGTGGGATCAGTTGCTGTCTGATGATAATCGGCATGGTGGGAGGAAGGAGCATCAAGGTGAGGAGGAGTATGCGGTCGAGACTCATGGCTACTAAGACTTGATAGTGTGGAAGACAGACCGGAGGTGTTGGTGCCCTGGTGACTGGAAGTATTATCTGCTATCCAATTAATAACCTGTTCACACTGATCAGTTTGCAATAGTGGTGTTGTTGTGTGCTTCCATAGTAATTCGGTCAAGAACTTGGAGCGAGAAGATGTGGCTGTTGGTTGTGGCACATTTTCACCTTGGCCACGGCCCCGTCCTCCGCACGAACCATCACCAGAATGTCCAGTTTCACGTCCCTTTCCACGCGCCTTGCCCATTGTAAATGAAGTAAAATAGCTTACACTCACACTATCAATGGCAAAAGGGTAATAAAAAGGAGATTTGAACCGTGGAAGAGGAAAACAACAGTTCTCGTTCTTTGGCCTACAACAGTATCTTTTAAATAGATATATTTGTGTCTGAAGAGTCATCGAGATACTCAAACTGTTTTTTTTATGTAAAAGAAAGGCAAAAAGGTGGATAACACCCAGATTTGAACCGTGGAAGAGGAAAACCACAGTTCTATTTCTCTGGCCTACACCAGAATCTTTTAAGCAGATATATTTGTGTTTGAACAGTTAGCAAGACACTCAAATTGTTTTTTTTTATGTAAAAAAGGCAAAAAGGTGGATAACACCCAGATTTGAACTGTGAAGAGGAAAACCACAGTTCTATTTCTCTGGCCTACATCAGAATCTTTTAAGCAGTCAGCGAGACACTCAAACAGTTTTTTTATGTAAAAAAGGCAAAAGATGGATTAGACCCAGATTTGAACCGTGGAAGAGGAAACCACAGTTCTATTTCTCTGGCCTACATTATGTAACGGGTCTGGGAGGTGGAAACTCTGAGCAACTATACAAAGGGGCAGTCCTTGTAAGGAAGCGGGTGGCTCCCAGGGAAGGCGGGCAGGTAGTCACGGCAAGTGACAGGGACAGTCTCTAGGTAGAAGGGCAGGAGGTCACGGCAAGTGACGGGGACAGTCTCTGGGTAGAAGGGCAGGAGGTCACGGCAAGTGACGGGGACAGTCTCTTGACAGGCGGATGGTCACGACAAGTGACAGCAGGATAAGAGTCTCTAGACCGGCAGGTGGTCACGGCAAGTGACAGCAGGGAAAGAGTCTCTAGATAGGCTAGCAGGCAGGTAGCAGGTGAGCGCTCCCAGGTGAGCGGGCAAGAGTCTCTAGACAGGCAGGTGGTCACGGCAAGTGACGGCAGAGCCTCCAGGTAGGCTAGCACGCAGGTAGCAGGTGAGCGCTCCCAGGTGAGCGGGCGAGAGTCTCTGGACAGGCAGGTGGTCACGTCAAGAGACGGCAGAGCCTCCAGGTAGGCTAGCAGGCAGGTAGCAGGTGAGCGCTCCCAGGTAAGCCGGCAAGAGTCTCTGGACAGGCAGGTGGTCACGGCAAGTGACGGCAGAGCCTCCAGGTAGGCTAGCAGGCAGGTAGCAGGTGAGCGCTCCCAGGTGAGCAGGCAAGAGTCTCTGGACAGGAAGGTGGTCACGGCAAGTGACGGCAGAGCCTCCAGGTAGGCTAGCAGGCAGGTAGCAGGTGAGCGCTCCCAGGTGAGCGGGCGGGCAGATCCATAGATAGACTGACAGGTGTTGGAAGGCAGACTGTCGGACCGCAGGAATGCAAGCAGATTGACAGGAATCAGGTAGGTATCAAGCAGAGAACTGGCAGGTATCTGGTAACGGGACCTGAGGGCTGAAGCAGAGTTGAAAGGCTTTGCAACAACATTGCTCGGGGACCTCCATTTTGGAGGAGGTGCCTTATATATGGTGAGATCCTCCGGCCATTGGCCGGGGACTCCTTAGGACGGCGCGCGAGGCCCCTTTAAGAGAGGGGGAGCGCGCGCGCCCTAAGCACAGTGGCCCGGAAGCAGCGCGCGCTGCCAGCAGAGCGGGAAGAAGACGCCGGGCACGGAGCGGAGAGGTGAGGGGAACGGTGTCCCTGCCTAGCTGGATAACACCCAGATTTGAACTGTGAAGAGGAAAACCACGGTTCTATTTCTCTGGCCTACATCAGAATCTTTTAAACTTATATATTTGTGTCTGAACAGTCAGCGAGACACTCAAACTGTTTTTTTATGTAAAAAAGGCAAAAGATGGATTAGACCCAGATTTGAACCGTGGAAGAGGAAACCACAGTTCTATTTCTCTGGCCTACATTATGTAACGGGTCTGGGAGGTGGAACCTCTGAGCAACTATACAAAGGGGCAGTCCTTGTAAGGAAGCGGGTGGCTCCCAGGGAAGGCGAGCAGGTAGTCACGGCAAGTGACAGGGACAGTCTCTAGGTAGAAGGGCAGGAGGTCACGGCAAGTGACGGGGACAGTCTCTGGGTAGAAGGGCAGGAACGTCACGGCAAGTGACGGGGACAGTCTCTTGACAGGTGGATGGTCACTGCAAGTGACAGCAGGATAAGAGTGTCTAGACCGGCAGGTGGTCACGGCAAGTGACAGCAGGGAAAGAGTCTCTAGATAGGCTAACAGGCAGGTAGCAGGTGAGCGCTCCCAGGTGAGCGGGCAAGAGTCTCTGGACAGGCAGGTGGTCACGGCAAGTGACGGCAGAGCCTCCAGGTAGGCTAGCACGCAGGTAGCAGGTGAGCGCTCCCAGGTGAGCGGGCGAGAGTCTCTGGACAGGCAGGTGGTCACGTCAAGAGACGGCAGAGCCTCCAGGTAGGCTAGCAGGCAGGTAGCAGGTGAGCGCTCCCAGGTGAGCGGGCAAGAGTCTCTGGACAGGCAGGTGGTCACGGCAAGTGACGGCAGAGCCTCCAGGTAGGCTAGCAGGCAGGTAGCAGGTGAGCGCTCCCAGGTGAGCAGGCAAGAGTCTCTGGACAGGCAGGTGGTCACGGCAAGTGACGGCAGAGCCTCCAGGTAGGCTAACAGGCAGGTAGCATGTGAGCGCTCCCAGGTGAGCGGGCGGGCAGATCCATAGACAGACTGACAGGTGTTGGAAGGCAGACTGTTGGACCGCAGTAATGCAAGCAGATAGACAGGAATCAGGTAGGTATCAAGTAGTGTTGAGCCACCCCCGTAGTGTTCGAGTTCGGTTCGGTTCGTCGAACACCCGTGTGTTCGCCGAACTGTTCGTTGAACTGTTCGTCGAACACCTTCGAACACCGTTAAAACCAATGGCAGGCAAACAAAAACACATAGAAACACATAGAAAACACCTTCAAAGGTGTCCAAAAGCTGACAAACTGCTCAGAAGACATAACTAACACATGGAAAAGTGACAAGTACATATAGTCATGCGAAAATAAAAGAGGTGGAGAAGTAAAAGGAGGGGGAGACACAGATATAGGCATGTCATGCCCTTCTAAAATCCAAAAAGTGAGAAGCCGACACGGCCAGTCCGCTCCTGCCCGTGCAACCTCCGTGTCGCCGGGTTTGTGCCAGAGCCGCGGTGAACCCTGATGGCCAGCCCCCCTCTCCCAATACTGGTGCCTGTCCGCTGGTGGGTCGAGCGAGCACCCCTGTGGTCGAGGCAGCTCTAAGCTTTTTAATTTAAATTGTCTCTCTAATTTGAATGAATACACTTTAAATCCATTTACAAGGATCTATTGAAGGGCAAGTCTTATGCCAGCAGCCGCGTAATTCCAGCTCCAGTAGCGTCCACTAAAGCTGCTGCAGTTAAAAAGCTATTATAAGGATCGAGCTCGGATGTCCACCGCAAGGCATCCTACTGCCAGTCCCAGCCCCTATGCCTTGGGGTGCCTCCTGATGCTCTTCACTGAGTATACCATGGTCCCGAAGCATTTCCTTTGAAAAAATTAAGTGTCTAAACTACAGGTGGTGTAGCTTGCTTAACAGCCGGGATAATCCGCTGACTAGCAGACACTGCTGCTAGGCACAAAGTATTTCCTGGGCTAGATGCAGTTAAAAATTTGTAATTAGATACTCTCGTTGGATGCTGAGAAAGCATTCCATAGAGTCTCCTGGCACGCCATATATGATTCTCTTAAAAAGCTTGGGGTAGGGGTCTAGGGGACCCTTTTATAGCCAAAATCACGGCCCTGTATCACAATACGTCACCTAGGCTGAAGATAAATGGAACTGTAGCACCCTGAGGGCTCGGTTGCTACAGAGGTATTGCACCTCACCCAGAGGTGTGATATCTCACTCTCAGGTAAGGATGGAGTGTGGATCAGGACCCGACACCTGCATGCATTACACCACATTGCCGTGGGGCAGGGCGACCAATATGCCTCTGAGATGGGCACGACAGTCCCTGTCCCTGGCTGGAGTGGGGGAGGGAACACTGAGGAAGGGGAACCCTGTAGTGCAGGAGCAGGGAGGAAGCAGTTCCTGGGTGCATTGAGAAGGGAGTATAAAAGGTGGGCACCATCTTAGTTTAGTGCAGAGAAGTCTGAGCAGAAGTGGCAGGGAGCAGGGGCTCTGCATGAGCTCTGCTCCGGAGGCGGGCCTAGTAACAGAGGCCCAGGCCTGGAAGAGGGAGATGGAAGGAAGAGAAGTGGAGAAGGCTCCAGGAACGAGGAATGAAGGGATCCCAGGGGTGCGGACGGGCAAGTCGCCACCGCACGCCCGAATCCACCTGCGTGGAGGGGTCAGGCCAAAGGGGGAGACCGGTCCCCGAAACTAGTGGAGGCAGGAAACGACCCTCAGCTAGAAACCGGAGGCTGTGATATTTTATGTGGCGCAGCCCCTCGTTACACCCGCTAGGAAGGCACCACATAAGGTCAGGGAAACTGGCGCCAAGTTTACCAAGAGGAGGCCCGAGGCAGCCGGACAGAAGTGTTGGTAAGAAAGGCCAGACAAAGGACACACAAAGGGGGTCCTGTGAAGCGCTCCAAAGTTATCTGGGAGTTGTCTGAGCCCCTCACCTGGTGAGCACAGTACGACGTGGGCAGCCGTTACCTGCAGACGTGGTCTGAATAGTAAGAACTGTGAGTAAAGGCCCTGGACTGCATCACTGACTCCAAGTCGTTACTGCTGCTGCCCTGCACCATCACCCCCATCCTCCGCATACACTGCCCTGAGGCTATACTCCTCCCGTGGGGAGTTATGCTACGCTCTGCTGCACCCACAACACCAGCCTCAGCGGTCTGCCCTGCAGCGGCGGTTCACTCTGACCGCAATCCACGGGTGGCGTAGTCGGACATTTAAACATCAAAACCACATAAATAGTTCCGCCACTGGTTTGACCACCCTGAGCCACGGAACCGGGTCGCCGCCACGAAGACTACAACCACCAGCATCCACCAAAAAGGGTCCGGCTCCGGGTGTCCCAAGTAGTGTTGAGCCACCCCCGTAGTGTTCGAGTTCGGTTCGGTTCGTCGAACACCCGTGTGTTCGCCGAACTGTTCGTCGAACTGTTCGTCGAACACCTTCGAACACCGTTAAAACCAATGGCAGGCAAACAAAAACACATAGAAACACATAGAAAACACCTTCAAAGGTGTCCAAAAGCTGACAAACTGCTCAGAAGACATAACTAACACATGGAAAAGTGACAAGTACATATAGTCATGCGAAAATAAAAGAGGTGGAGGAGTAAAAGGAGGGGGAGACACAGATATAGGCATGTCATGCCCTTCTAAAATCCAAAAAGTGAGAAGCCGACACGGCCAGTCCGCTCCTGCCCGTGCCACCTCCGTGTCGCCGGGTTTGTGCCAGAGCCGCGGTGAACCCTGACGGCCAGCCCCCCTCTCCCAATACTGGTGCCTGTCCGCTGGTGGGTCGAGCGAGCCCCCCTGTGGTGGAGGCAGCTCTAAGCTTTTTAATTTAAATTGTCTCTCTAATTTGAATGAATACACTTTAAATCCATTTACAAGGATCTATTGGAGGGCAAGTCTCATGCCAGCAGCCGCGGTAATTCCAGCTCCAGTAGCGTCCACTAAAGCTGCTGCAGTTAAAAAGCTTTTATAAGGATCGAGCTCGGCTGTCCACCGCAAGGCATCCTACTGCCAGTCCCAGCCCCTATGCCTTGGGGTGCCTCCTGATGCTCTTCACTAAGTATCCCATGGTCCCGAAGCATTTCCTTTGAAAAAATTAAGTGTCTAAACTACAGGTGGTGCAGCTTGCTTAACAGCCGGGATAATCCGCTCACTAGCATACACTGCTACTAGGCACAAAATATTTCCTGGGCTAGATGCAGTTAAAAATTTGTAATTAGATACTCTCGTTGGATGATGAGAAAGCATTCCATAGAGTCTCCTGGCACGCCATATATGATTCTCTTAAAAAGCTTGGGGTAGGGTTCTAGGGGACACTTTTATAGCCAAAATCACGGCCCTGTATCGCAATACGTCACCTAGGCTGAAGATAAATGGAACTGTAGCACCCTGAGGGCTCGGTTGCTACAGACGTATTGCACCTCACCCAGAGGTGTGATATCTCACTCTCAGGTAAGGATGAAGTGTGGATCAGGACCCGACACCTGCATGCATTACACCACATTGCCGTGGGGCAGGGCGACCAATATGCCCCTGAGATGGGCACGACAGTCCCTGTCCCTGGCTGGAGTGGGGGGAGGGAACACTGAGGAAGGGGAACCCTGTAGTGCAGGAGCAGGGAGGAAGCAGTTCCTGGGTGCATTGAGAAGGGAGTATAAAAGGTGGGCACCATCTTAGTTCAGTGCAGAGAAGTCTGAGCAGAAGTGGCAGGGAGCAGGGGCTCTGCATGAGCTCTGCTCCGGAGGCGGGCCTAGTAACAGAGGCCCAGGCCTGGAAGAGGGAGAAGGAAGGAAGAGGAGCGGAGAAGGCTCCAGGAACGAGGAATGAAGGGATCCCAGGGGTGCGGACGGGCGAGTCGCCACCGCACGCCCGAATCCACCTGCGTGGAGGGGTCAGGCCAAAGGGGGAGACCGGTCCCCGAACTAGTGGAGGCAGGAAACGACCCTCAGCTAGAAACCGGAGGCTCTGACATTTTATGTGGCGCAGCCCCTCGCTACACCCGCTAGGAAGGCACCACATAGGGTCAGGGAAACTGGCGCCAAGTTTACCAAGAGGAGGCCCGAGGCAGCCGGACAGAAGTGTTGGTAAGAAAGGCCAGACAAAGGACACACAAAGGGGGTCCTGTGAAGAGCTCCAAAGTTATCTGGGAGTTGTCTGAGCCCCTCACCTGGTGAGCACAGTACGACGTGGGCAGCCGTTACCTGCAGACGTGGTCTGGATAATAAGAACTGTGAGTAAAGGCCCTGAACTGCATCACTGACTCCGTGTCGTTACTGCTGCTGCCCTGCACCATCACCCCCATCCTCCGCATACACTGCCCTGAGGCTATACTCCTCCCGTGGGGAGTTATGCTACGCTCTGCTGCACCCACAACACCAGCCTCAGTGGTCTGCCCTGTAGCGGCGGTTCACTCTGACCGCAATCCACGGGTGGCGTAGTCGGACATTTAAGCATGAAAACCACATAAATAGTTCCGCCACTGGTTTGACCGCCCTGAGCAACGGAACTGGGTCGCCGCAACGAAGACTAAAACCACCAGCATCCACCAAAAAGGGTCCGGCTCCGGGTGTCCCAAGGCCCAGGGGGTGCGTCAGAACATTTTCATCACCTTTCACAATCACCAATGGGACAAGGCAGTGATGTCCTCTGTCCCCTCTCTTATACATCCTAGTGACGGAGCACCTGCTCTCATCAATTCGCCATAACCCCAATATTAGGTGGATTGAGGTGGGAGGCACCGAGTACAAGTGCTCTCTATTTGCTGATGATGTCCTAGTATATATCACTCAATCACATATATCCATCCATGCTGTTATGGCTGAAATAGATCACTTTGTTACATGGTAAAATTTTAAAATCAATGCAGCGAAGTCTGAGGAACTCGATGTCTCCCTCCCCAAATCCATATAGGATTCCATCCAGTCCAACTTTCCCTTTGCCTGGCCCTCACAGGGTATCAAATACTTAGGAATTCCTATTCATAGAGACCTCTTCCATCTATGTTATCTTAATTTTGGGCCCTTTATTGAACAACTCCATACAGACCACGGTTGGCAAGTTAGAACTGTAAGATTCACTACGTGAACCACTGGTGTTTTGTGGAAAAGCACATGTACACTGCGTTCCAAATTATTATACAAAAAGTGTTTAGGAGTGATAAGGGAAGAATTTGTTTGTTTGTCAGTTAAACTCATTGATGGTGATGTGTGTCAGGGCTCTTTATATCACTGTAAGCAATTGCAGACACCTGTGCTAATTAGTTTGGCAGGTGTGTCCAATGAAAGGCAAGACTACTTAAGAAGGCTCTCTCACATTATTAAGCAGCCTACATTTTCTGCCAAAATGGGAAAGAAAAAGGATGTGTCGGCTGCTGAGAAGCAACAAATTGTGGAGTATTTAGGTCAAGGCATGACTACAATCAACATTGTGCGATGATCAGGATGAAGTGTCTTGGCAATCAAGAAGTATGTAACTGATTCACAGTACACACGTGTGCGTGCTGATAAGGGCAAATTGAGGACTCTTTCCTACAGGCAATTACGTCAGGTTGAAAGAGCAGCGGCAAAAAAGCCTTGTCATAGCAGCAGACAAGTTTTTGAAGCTGCTTCTGCCTCCAACGTCCCCCGAACAACAAGATGCAGGGTCCTTCAGAGGTTTGCAGCTGTGCATGCGCCATCCTGTCGACCTCCTCTATCCACTTCACACAAGCAGAAACGGCTCCAGTGGGCCAAACATTACATGAAGACTGATTTCAAAACTGTTTTGTTCACGGATGAGTGCCGTGCAGCGCTCGATGGTCCAGATGGATGGAGTGGAGGATGGCTGGTTGATGGACACCCCACGCAAACACGGCTACAGCGCCAACAAGGAGGAGGTGGAGTAATGTTTTGGGCTGGAATCATGGGGAGAGAGATTGTCGGCCCCTTTAGGATCCCTGAAGGCGCTAAAGATGAACTCCATAATGTATGTGGATTTTCTCAAACAGCACTTCCTGCCATGGTTCAAGAAGAAGAACCGTGTATTTCACAGCAAGATCATTTTTCTGCATGATAATGCACCATCTCATGCTGCACATAAAACATCTGCATCTCTGGCTGATATGGGCATAAAAGGGGACAAACTTATGGTGTGACCCCCATGCTCCCCTGACCTCTACCCCATTCAGAACCTTTGGAGCATCATTAAAAGGAGTGTCTATGATGGCGGGAGGCAGTTCACATCTAAGCAACAGCTCTGGGAGGGTATTCTGTCCTCATGCAAAACAATTGAAGCAGAAACCATCCAAAACCTGACAAATTCAATGGACGAGAAAGTTCAGAAACTCCTTTCGAACAAGGGGTACTATGTGAAAATGTAACATCACCTAGAATAAAGTTTTGAGTTGAAAACTGTTTGATTTCAGTTTCTAACAACCTGCTAATGCTTATAATTAGTGTTGAGCCACCCCCGTAGTGTTCGAGTTCGGTTCGGTTCGTCGAACACCCGTGTGTTCGCCGAACTGTTCGTCGAACTGTTCGTCGAACACCTTCGAACACCGTTAAAACCAATGGCAGGCAAACAAAAACACATAGAAACACATAGAAAACACCTTCAAAGGTGTCCAAAAGCTGACAAACTGCTCAGAAGACACAACTAACACATGGAAAAGTGACAAGTACATATAGTCATGCGAAAAGAAAAGAGGTGGAGGAGTAAAAGGAGGGGGAGACACAGATATAGGCATGTCATGCCCTTCTAAAATCCAAAAAGTGAGAAGCCGAGACGGCCAGTCCTCTCCTGCCCGTGCCACCTCCGTGTCGCCGGGTTTGTGCCAGAGCCGCGGTGAACCCTGACGGCCAGCCCCCCTCTCCCAATACTGGTGCCTGTCCGCTGGTGGGTCGAGAGAGCCCCCCTGTGGTGGAGGCAGCTCTAAGCTTTTTAATTTAAATTGTCCCTCTAATTTGAATGAATACACTTTAAATCCATTTACAAGGATCTATTGGAGGGCAAGTCTCATGCCAGCAGCCGCGTAATTCCAGCTCCAGTAGCGTCCACTAAAGCTGCTGCAGTTAAAAAGCTTTTATAAGGATCGAGCTCGGCTGTCCACCGCAAGGCATCCTAGTGCCAGTCCCAGCCCCTATGCCTTGGGGTGCCTCCTGATGCTCTTCACTAAGTATCCCGTGGTCCCGAAGCATTTCCTTTGAAAAAATTAAGTGTCCAAACTACAGGTGGTGTAGCTTGCTTAACAGCCGGGATAATCCGCTGACTAGCAGACACTGCTACTAGGCACAAAGTATTTCCTGGGCTAGATGCAGTTAAAAATTTGTAAGTAGATACTCTCGTTGGATGCTGAGAAAGCATTCCATAGAGTCTCCTGGCACGCCATATATGATTCTCTTAAAAAGCTTGGGGTAGGGGTCTAGGGGACCCTTTTATAGCCAAAATCACGGCCCTGTATCACAATACGTCACCTAGGCTGAAGATAAATGGAACTGTAGCACCGAGGGCTCGGTTGCTACAGACGTATTGCACCTCACCCAGAGGTGTGATATCTCACTCTCAGATAAGGATGGAGTGTGGATCAGGACCCGACACCTGCATGCATTACACCACATTGCCGTGGGGCAGGGCGACCAATATGCCCCTGAGATGGGCACGACAGTCCCTGTCCCTGGCTGGAGTGGGGAGAGGGAACACTGAGGAAGGGGAACCCTGCAGTGCAGGAGCAGGGAGGAAGCAGTTCCTGGGTGCATTGAGAAGGGAGTATAAAAGGTGGGCACCATCTTAGTTCAGTGCAGAGAAGTCTGAGCAGAAGTGGCAGGGAGCAGGGGCTCTGCATGAGCTCTGCTCCGGAGGCAGGCCTAGTAACAGAGGCCCAGGCCTGCAAGAGGGAGAAGGAAGGAAGAGGAGCGGAGAAGGCTCCAGGAACGAGGAATGAAGGGATCCCAGGGGTGCGGACGGGCGAGTCGCCACCGCACGCCCGAATCCACCTGCGTGGAGGGGTCAGGCCAAAGGGGGAGACCGGTCCCCGAACTAGTGGAGGCAGGAAACGACCCTCAGCTAGAAACCGGAGGCTCTGACATTTTATGTGGCGCAGCCCCTTGCTCCACCCGCTAGGAAGGCACCACATAGGGTCAGGGAAACTGGCGCCAAGTTTACCAAGAGGAGGCCCGAGGCAGCCGGACAGAAGTGTTGGTAAGAAAGGCCAGACAAAGGACACACAAAGGGGGTCCTGTGAAGCGCTCCAAAGTTATCTGGGAGTTGTCTGAGCCCCTCACCTGGTGAGCACAGTACGACGTGGGCAGCCGTTACCTGCAGACGTGGTCTGGATAATAAGAACTGTGAGTAAAGGCCCTGAACTGCATCACTGACTCCGTGTCGTTACTGCTGCTGCCCTGCACCATCACCCCCATCCTCCGCATACACTGCCCTGAGGCTATACTCCTCCCGTGGGGAGTTATGCTACGCTCTGCTGCACCCACAACACCAGCCTTAGCGGTCTGCCCTGTAGCGGCGGTTCACTCTGACCGCAATCCACGGGTGGCGTAGTCGGACATTTAAACATCAAAACCACATAAATAGTTCCGCCACTGGTTTGACCGCCCTGAGCCACGGAACCGGATCGCCGCCACGAAGACTACAACCACCAGCATCCACCAAAAAGGGTCCGGCTCCGGGTGTCCCAAGGCCCAGGGGGTGCGTCAGAACATTTTCATCACCTTTCACAATCACCAATGGGACAAGGCAGGGATGTCCTCTGTCCCCTCTCTTATACATCCTAGTGACGGAGCACCTGCTCTCATCAATTCGCCATAACCCCAATATTAGGTGGATTGAGGTGGGAGGCACCGAGTACAAGTGCTCTCTATTTGCTGATGATGTCCTAGTATATATCACTCAATCACATATATCCATCCCTGCTGTTATAGCTGAAATCGATCACTTTGTTACATGGTAAAATTTTAAAATCAATGCAGCGAAGTCTGAGGCCCTCGATGTCTCCCTCCCTAAATCCATATAGGATTCCATCCAGTCCAACTTTCCCTTTGCCTGGCCCTCACAGGGTATCAAATACTTAGTAATTCCTATTCATAGAGACCTCTCCCATCTATGTTATCTTAATTTTGGGCCCTTTATTGAACAATTCCATACAGACCACGGTTGGCAAGTTAGAACTGTAAGATTCACTACGTGAACCACTGGTGTTTTGTGGAAAAGCACATGTACACCGCGTTCCAAATTATTATGCAAAAAGTGTTTAGGAGTGATAAGGGAAGAATTTGTTTGTTTGTCAGTTAAACTCATTGATGGTGATGTGTGTCAGGGCTCTTTATATCACTGTAAGCAATTGCAGACACCTGTGCTAATTAGTTTGGCAGGTGTGTCCAATGAAAGGCAAGACTACTTAAGAAGGCTCTCTCACATTATTAAGCAGCCTACATTTTCTGCCAAAATGGGAAAGAAAAAGGATGTGTCGGCTGCTGAGAAGCAACAAATTGTGGAATGTTTAGGTCAAGGCATGACTACAATCAACATTGTGCGATGATCAGGATGAAGTGTCTTGGCAATCAAGAAGTATGTAGCTGATTCACAGTACACACGTGTGCGTGCTGATAAGGGCAAATTGAGGACTCTTTCCTACAGGCAATTACGTCAGGTTGAAAGAGCAGCGGCAAAAAAGCCTTGTCATAGCAGCAGACAAGTTTTTGAAGCTGCTTGTGCCTCCAACGTCCCCCGAACAACAAGATGCAGGGTCCTTCAGAGGTTTGCAGCTGTGCATACGCCATCCTGTCGACCTCCTCTATCCACTTCACACAAGCAGAAACTGCTCCAGTGGGCCAAACATTACATGAAGACTGATTTCAAAACTGTTTTGTTCACGGATGAGTGCCGTGCAGCGCTCGATGGTCCAGATGAATGGAGTGGAGGATGGCTGGTTGATGGACACCCCACGCAAACACGGCTACAGCGCCAACAAGGAGGAGGTGGAGTAATGTTTTGGGCTGGAATCATGGGGAGAGAGATTGTCGGCCCCTTTAGGATCCCTGAAGGCGCTAAAGATGAACTCCATAATGTATGTGGATTTTCTCAAACAGCACTTCCTGCCATGGTTCAAGAAGAAGAACCGTGTATTTCACAGCAAGATCATTTTTCTGCATGATAATGCACCATCTCATGCTGCACATAAAACATCTGCATCTCTGGCTGATATGGGCATAAAAGGGGACAAACTTATGGTGTGACCCCCATGCTCCCCTGACCTCTACCCCATTCAGAACCTTTGGAGCATCATTAAAAGGAGTGTCTATGATGGCGGGAGGCAGTTCACATCTAAGCAACAGCTCTGGGAGGGTATTCTGTCCTCATGCAAAACAATTGAAGCAGAAACCATCCAAAACCTGACAAATTCAATGGACGAGAGAGTTCAGAAGCTCCTTTCGAACAAGGGGTCCTATGTGAAAATGTAACATCACCTAGAATAAAGTTTTGAGTTGAAAACTGTTTGATTTCAGTTTCTAACAACCTGCTAATTAGTGTTGAGCCACCCCCGTAGTGTTCGGGTTCGGTTCGGTTCGTCGAACACCGGGATGTTCGAGGAACTGTTCGTCGAACTGTTCGTCGAACACCTTAGAACACCGTCGAACACCGTTAAAACCAATGGCAGGCAAACAAAAACACATAGAAACACATAGAAAACACCTGCAAAGGTGTCCAAAAGCTGACAAACTGCTCAGAAGACACTCTCTTTAAAAAAGCCGGCCGGCAAATTCAGCAGCGGCATACACCGGTACCCGACAATTTAGACAAGAAGGAATAGAGCATCACACATAGATTAGATAGATAGAAACATGTCAGTCACACATATAAGAAGCGCAGTGACAGTGTTGGTTACTGCACTTGTCATTTAGTGTAAAGGATATATTAAAAAAAATATTAGTGTTTTCATGCACCGTCTCTTTAAAAAAGCCGGCCGGCAATTCAGCATCTGTACCCGACAATTTAGAACAGAAAGAATAGAGCTTCACACATAGATTAGATAGATAGAAACATGTCAGTCACATATATAATAAGTACAGTGATAGTGTTGCTTACTGTACTTGTCATTTAGTGTAAAGGATTTATTTTAAAAAATAATAGTGTTTTCATGCACTGTCTCTTTAAAAAAGCCGGCCGGCAATTCAGCAGCGGTACCCGACAATTTAGAACAGAAAGAATAGAGCTTCACACATAGATTAGATAGATAGAAACATGTCAGTCACATATATATGAAGTACAGTGATAGTGTTGGTTACTGTACTTGTCATTTAGTATTAAAATAAAGGATTTATTATTAAAAAAATTGGCGTGGGGTTCCCCTTAATTTTAGGCTCTAGCGGAGGTTAAGCAGACGGCTGGGGCAGATGTTTGAAGCCTGGGAAGGGGGTAATACCCACGGAGCTTCCCAGGCTACTAATATCAGCCCCCAGCTGAATACATAGCCTTTACTAGCTATTAAAATGGGGGACCCCCCAAAAAAAATGACGTGGGGTCCCCCCTAATTTAATAGCTAGCAAAGGCTAGGCAGACAGCTGGGGGCTGATATTAATAGCCCAGGAAGGGAGCCATGAATATTGGCCCCCTCCCAGGCTAGAAACACCAGCCGTCAGCCGCCCCAGAAATGGCGCATTCATAGGATGCGCCAATTCTGGCACTTAGCCTCGCTCTTCCACGCTGCCCTGGTGCGGTGGCAGGGGGTAATAGGGTTGGGGTTGATGTCAGCTTATAATGCCAGCTGACATCAAGCCCAGGTTAGTAATGGAGAGGCGTCTATAAGACACCCCCATTACTAACCCCATAGTCAAAGTTAAAAAAAACACAAACACCCAGAATAAAGTCCTTTAATTGAAATAAAGACACAATCCTTTATTGTTCTAAATTAAACCATACTTACCATCACGCCCATTCCAGCTGAAGCCAACGATCTCCTGCAATAAAAGAAAAATAATAAAGCAACCTCATCCTTACCTTTCCATGGTTCCCACGACAGCTTCAGCTCTGCTACATCGAGATGACAGGCTGGACCGCAGCAGAACGCTGCCATCCAGCCTGTCATCCCGCAGACACTGAGAAGCGCAGGCTTGCTTGCGCTGCTCAGCGTCTCTCTGTGACGACATCCAGATGAGCCGAGTTCATGTCCAATGAACTCGGCTCACCTCATGCACGTCACTGACAGCGTGGGAAAATTCTCACGCTGAAGCGCTGATTGCAGGAGAATTTTCCCACGCTGTCAGTGACGTGCAGGAGGTGAGCTGAGTTCATTGGACATGAGCTCACCTCATGCACATCACTGACAGCGTGGGAGAATTCTCCTGCACTCAGCACTTCAGCGTGAGAATTTTCCCACGCTGTCAGTGACGTGCATGAGGTGAGCCGAGTTCATTGGACATGACCTCGGCTCATCTGGATGCCGTCACAGCGAGACAGTGAGGAGCGCAAGCATGCCTGCGCTTCTCAGTGTCTGCGGGATGACAGACTGGATGGCAGCGTTCTGCTGCGGTCCAGCCAGTCATCTCGATGTAGCAGAGCTGAAGCTGTCGTGGGAACCATGGAAAGGTAAGGATGAGGTTGGTTTATTATTTTTCTTTTATTGCAGGAGATCGTTGGCTTCAGCTGGAATGGGTGTGATGGTAAGTATGGTTTAATTTAGAACAATAAAGAATTGTGTCTTTATTTCAATTAAAGGACTTTATTCTGGGTGTTGTGTTTTTTTTAAATACTTTACTAGAAATTCATGGCGGTCATGTCTAATACTGGCGTGACCCCATGAATTTTGGGCTTGGGGCCAGCTGATAATACCAAGCTGGCCCTAACCCCTTTATTACCCAGTGAGCCACCGCACCAGGGCCCTGGATGAGTTGGGTACAGCGCCAGAAGATGGCGCTTCTATGAACGCGCCATTTTCCGGGGTGGCTGCGGACTGCAATTTGTAGCGGGGGGGGGCCCAGAAAGCTTGGGCCTCCCTGCGCTGCAGATTCCAGCCCCCAGCTGCCTAGTTGTACCTGGCTGGACACAAAAATAGGGCGAAGCCCCACGTACTTTTTTTTTAATTATTTCATGAAATTCATGAAATAATTAAGAAAAAAAGGGCTTCCCTATATTGTTGTGTCCGGCCAGGTACAAATAGTCAGCTGGTTGTTGGGGGCAGCCCGTTCCTGCCTGCTGTACCTGGCTGGACACAAATATAGTGCGAAGCCCCACTTCAATTTTTTTAAATTATTTCAGGAAATTCATGAAATAATTTAAAAAAAATTGACGTGGGGCTTCGCACTATATTTGTGTCCAGCCAGGTACAGCAGGCAGGAACGGGCTGCCCCCAACCACCAGCTGCCTATTTGTACCTGGCCGGACACAACAATATAGGGAAGCCCTTTTTTTCTTAATTATTTCATGAAATAATTTAAAGAAAATTGACGTGGGGCTTCGCCCTGTTTTTGTGTCCAGCCAGGTACAACTAGGCAGCTGGGGGCTGGAATCCGCAGCGCAGGGAGGCCCAAGCTTTCTGGGCCACCCCCGCTGCAAATTGCAGTCCGCAGCCACCCCAGAAAATGGCGCGTTCATAGAAGCGCCATCTTCTGGCGCTGTACCCAACTCATCCAGGGCCCTGATGCGGTGGCTCACTGGGTAATAAAGGGGTTAGGGCCAGCTTGGCATTATCAGCTGGCCCTAAGCCCGAAATTCATGGGGTCACGCCAATATTAGACATGACCACCATGAATTTCTAGTAAAGTATTTAAAAAAAACACAACACCCAGAAAAAAGTCCTTTAATTGAAATAAACACACAATTCTTTATTGTTCTAAATTAAACCATACTTACCATCACGCCCATTCCAGCTGAAGCCAACGATCTCCTGAAATAAAAGAAAAATAATAAAGCAACATCATCCTTACCTTTCCATGGTTCCCATGACAGCTTCAGCTCTGCTACATCGAGATGACAGGCTGGACCGCTGCAGAACGCTGCCATCCAGCCTGTCATCCCGCAGACACTGAGAAGCGCAGGCTTGCTTGCGCTCCACAGTGTCTCTCTGTGAGGGCATCCAGATGAGCCGAGTTAATGTCCAATGAACTCGGCTCACCTCATGCACGTCACTGACAGCGTGGGAAAATTCTCCTGCACTCAGCGCTTCAGCGTGGGAGTATTCTCACACTGAAGCGCTGAGTGCAGGAGAATTCTCCCACGCTGTCAGTGACGTGCAGGAGGTGAGCTGAGTTCATTGGACATGAGCTCACCTTATGCACGTCACTGACAGCGTGGGAAAGTTCTCCTGCACTCAGCGCTTCAGCGGGAGAATTCTCACGCTGAAGCGCTGAGTGCAGGAGAATTCTCCCACGCTGTCAGTGACGTGCAGGAGGTGAGCTGAGTTCATTGGACATGAGCTCACCTTATGCACGTCACTGACAGCGTGGGAGAATTCTCCTGCACTCACCGCTTCAGCTTGAGAATTTTCCCACGCTGTCAGTGACGTGCATGAGGTGAGCCGAGTTCATTGGACATGAACTCGGCTCATCTGGATGTCGTCACAGAGAGACGCTGAGCAGCGCAAGCAAGCCTGCGCTTCTCAGGGTCTGCGGGATGAGAGGCTGGATGGCAGCGTTCTGCTGCGGTCCAGCCTGTCATCTCGATGTAGCAGAGCTGAAGCTGTCGTGGGAACCATGGAAAGGTAAGGATGAGGTTGCTTTATTATTTTTCTTTTATTGCAGGAGATCGTTGGCTTCAGCTGGAATGGGCGTGACGGTAAGTATGGTTTAATTTAGAACAATAAAGGATTGTGTCTTTATTTCAATTAAAGGACTTTATTCTGGGTGTTTGTGCTTTTTTTAACTTTGACTATGGGGTTAGTAATGGGGGTGTCTTATAGACGCCTCTCCATTACTAACCTGGGCTTGATGTCAGCTGGCATTATAAGCTGACATCAACCCCAACCCTATTACCCCCTGCCACCGCACCAGGGCAGCGTGGAAGAGCGAGGCTAAGTGCCAGAATTGGCGCATCCTATGAATGCGCCATTTCTGGGGCGGCTGACGGCTGGTGTTTCTAGCCTGGGAGGGGGCCAATATTCATGGCTCCCTTCCTGGGCTATTAATATCAGCCCCCAGCTGTCTGCCTAGCCTTTGCTAGCTATTAAATTAGGGGGGACCCCACGTCATTTTTTTTGGGGGGTCCCCCATTTTAATAGCTAGTAAAGGCTATGTATTCAGCTGGGGGCTGATATTAGTAGACTGGGAAGCTCCGTGGGTATTACCCCCTTCCCAGGCTTCAAACATCTGCCCCAGCCGTCTGCTTAACCTCCGCTAGAGCCTAAAATTAAGGGGAACCCCACGCCAATTTTTTTAATAATAAATCCTTTATTTTAATACTAAATGACAAGTACAGTAACCAACACTATCACTGTACTTCATATATATGTGACTGACATGTTTCTATCTATCTAATCTATGTGTGAAGCTCTATTCTGTCTGTTATAAATTGTCGGGTACCGCTGCTGAATTGCCGGCCGGCTTTTTTAAAGAGACGGTGCATGAAAACACTATTATTTTTTTTGATAAATCCTTTACACTAAATGACAAGTACAGTAAGCAGCACTTTCACTGTACTTCGTATATATGTGGCCGACATGTTTATATCTATCTAATCTATGTGTGAAGCTCTATTCTTTCGGTTCTAAATTGTCGGGTACAGGTGTATGCCGCTGCTGAATTGCCGGCTTTTCATGTTTCACTGTTGGCACTGTTCCCATCGATTTGGGCAATCACTGTAATGCCACAACCACCATGGCTGTGGCATTACAGTGAGTGGCAGACAATCCCTGCATGATTGGTGCTCTAAATAGCGCCAGACATGCAGGACACGCTTTTGGTGCACGAACAGTTATCGAACATAACCTCGAACAGCCGAATTTTTTGCAAATCGTTCGGGTTCGTCGAACAACTCGAACACCGCCCAAAACAGCTCGAATTTGAGATTGGCGAACAGTTCTAGTCGAACACCGCTCATCTCTACTGCTAATGCTTATAATTTCAAAAATGACCATTTTTTTGGTCTTTATTAAAATTAAAAGGTTGATCGAAAAGTTTGGGGGATCTAAGAGTGTGGCAACCCAGTAGTCATGATTACTTCGAATTCTGACAATATGAGGGTCATGCTGCAGGTAGTGCAGCAAGAAGGCACTTATGTGTCTTGCGCATCTCGGAGCCCCAAAATTATTTTCCGGGCTAGATGCAGCTAAAAATTATTTTTAATTTTAAATCTGGTGAAGCTTATTATAGATGGCCTAATAGGATCAGTGCTGCACACTGCTACAAAGCCCAAATTATTTTCCAGTCAAGATACAGATAAACATGATTAGTAATTTGAAAGCTTAAAACGGTTGGTAGGGTGATTTTAACCAATCATCAAGCTTTTACTCTCCCCAGGATGACACAGGGGTAGAAAAGTCGTTTCGGATCCATGATTTGTTCATCTTTATGAACGTGAGTCTGTCTACATTATCAGTGGAGAGCCGCGTGCGCTTATCTGTCAGCACACCACCAGCAGCGCTGAACACACGTTCAGACAGAACGCTGGCTGCGGGGCATGACAAGATCTCCAAGGCGTAAGTGGCTAGCTCCGGCCATTTATCCAGATTGGAAGCCCAAAAAGAGCAAGGGTCCAGTGACACAGTCCTGGCTTCAATGTTTACTTGGAGATACTCCTGTACCATCGTCTCTAGGCGTTGACTATGTGTCAGACTTCTTGTCTCCTGTGGCCTTGCAAAGGATGGGCTAAAAAAGTGGTGAAATGATTCCGCAAAATTGATGTTACCAGCAGATACTGTGGTTCTGTTACGGTTTGAGTGCTGAACACTTGACGGTCCCACGGTTGGCAAGTTGGAACTGTGAGATTCACTACGTGCACCACTGGTATTTTGTGGAAAAGCACATGTAAGATTCTGCAACAGTCTCTGCTGATACTCCTGCATGTGTGCATCCCTTTCTATGGCAGGAATAATTTCTGCAAATTTACTTTTGTACCGGGGATCTAACAGTGTGGCAACCCAGTAGTCAGGATTATTTCTAATTCTCACAATTCGAGGGTCATGTTGCAGGTAGTGCAGCAAGAAGGCACTCATGTGTGTTGCGCATCCAGGAGCACCAAGTCCCTGTTGTGTTGGTGGCGAGGTAACAATCATGCTTCCTTCCTCTGTCCTCTCCCCCCAACCTCGCACAACAGAAATGTGATCAAGGTCTCCCTCATCTGATGAGTCTTCCATCAGTTCGTCCTCCACTTCTTCCTGGGCTCCTGCACCTTCCTCACTAGTTTGGCTGCTACCATGCGCCCTGGTAAAATCATCTCCCCCACCCTCACATGCCTGCCGCCCTGGTGCTGCCGACCGTCTGGACCTTGCAGATGTTAGCCCTTCCGCATACAACTCCTCCTCCTCTACTTCCTCCACCTCCTCTTGTGCCACCACCTGACTCCGAATTCTGTTTAACATGTGCTCCAGCATGTAAATCACCGGAATAGTCATGCTGATAATGGCATCGTCAGCACTAAACATCTTCGTCGCCATTTCAAAACTGTGCAGAAGGGTGCATAGGTCCCTGATCTGAGACCACTCCTCCAGCGTGATTTGCCCCACCTCTGAATCTCGTTGGCCCAGGCTATACGTCAGAACGTATTGCACCAGGGCTTGTCGGTGCTGCCACAGTCGCTGCAACATGTGCAGAGTTGAATTCCACCGGGTAGGCACATCGCATTTTAGCCGGTGAAGTGGCAGGCCCAACGACTTCTGTAGAGATGTAAGTCACTGAGCTGCGGGATGCGAACGGCGGAAGTGAGCACACAGCGACCGTGCCCTCTGCAGAAGGCCATCTAGTCTGGGATAGTGGGCTAAAAATTGCTGGACAACCAGGTTCAACACGTGAGCCATACAAGGCACGTGTGTGACATTGCCCCGGCGAAGGGCCGCACCCAGGTTTGCAGCATTGTCGCACACGGCCTTCCCTGGTTTCAGGTCCAGTGGAGACAACCATTCATGAAATTGGTTCTCCAGAGCTGACCACAACTCCTCAGCTGTGTGACTCACATTTCCCAGACATTTCAATGTAAAAACCGCCTGATGACGTTGAGCCCTACTGCCAGCATAGTAAGGAGGTGTGCAGGATCCCTTCTGCGCAGTTAGAAAGCTTGTGGCATGACCAGACAGGCTTTGGGTGCAGGTGGAAGACCGAGAGGAGGTTGAGGAGGCAGAAGCAGTGGAGGAAAAATGACATAAAGAGGATTGACGCACAACTCGTGGGGAAAGCAAGACTTGGACAGCAGCCCCTTGTCCTGCTGTCACCATAGTTACCCAGTGCCCAGTCAGCGACATGTAACGCCCCTGTCCATGCCTACTCGTCCAAGTGTCTGTGGTGAAATGCACCCTGTCACACACAGAGTTTCTCAAAGAAGCGGTGATGTTGTGTGCGACATGCTGGTGGAGCGCAGGCACACCTTTCTTTGAGAAGTAGTGCCGACTGGGCATCTGGTACTGGGGCACTGCGACGGACATAAGGTCTCGAAAATCCTCTGTGTCCACCAGGCGGAAAGGCAGCATTTCTGTAGCCAAGAGCTTGCAGATGGTGAAATTCAACCTCTTAGCTTTCTCATGGCTAGGAGGAAATGGTCTTTTACTTGTCCACATCTGAGGGACCGAGGGCTGGCTATTGTGCTTAGACGGGGTTGATAAGGGTGTCCCCGGCAAACTGCCGGTCTGTGAGGAAGATGCAGGCGGACATGTTAGGTTGCCTTGATCCAAAGGTGGTGCTATCGATGTCGGACAGCGCTCAAGACCAGCTGGTGTTACCACCTCCAAAGAAAATGATGACCTGCCAATCACGCTGGCTGTTGCGGGTAAAAAGGTGGCAGGTCTGCGCCCCAAAACAGGTGTGACTGCTGTCCCCCCAGTCACAGAGGATGAAGAGGCCGCGGATGCACAAGATATGGCAGACGGTGGTTGGCCCGGCCGGCTAGACCGCATTGTAGCACACTGAGCTTCCCACTGCAACTTATGCTTCATGTCCATGTGCCGGTTCATGCATGAAGTACTCAAACTATGTATTTTTTGGCCTCTACTTAGCTTTTGCTGACAAATGTTACAGATAACACGAGTTGGGTCATCTTTATCGATCTGAAAAAATGCCCAGGCTATGCAAGGCTTAGCACCCATGCGACCTGAAGAGCCACCACGACTTGTGGTGAGAGGCAGAGTTGTGTTTGAGGATGCAGTTGTTGACGTGCTTCCAGTACTACGTCTCTGTCCAGGAAGGCGCAACTTGACCTCGTCGTCACTAGCATCTTCCTCCACCTCCTCTGCTGACCTCATCTCTTGGCTGACTGTGGGTTGACAGTAAGTGGGATCTCCGACCTCATCATCATCACCCTGTGCGTTATCACACCCGTCGTCCTCAGAGCCAACCAGTTCCTGCCCTGACAAAAAACTAAAGTTGTCGCTCCAATCAGGTATTTGAGTCTTATCATCGTCTTCCTCATTGTCTCCACCAACAGGAGTTACAGTTTGGGAATGAGGGTCTACATTATGGTCAGAACCTTCTGCGTCTGGTCCTGGATCCGACTCATAAAGATTCTGGGCATCAGTGCAGATCATTTCCTCGTCTGGATTCACAGAAGCGCTGGAGTCGACCTCTGATTCCCAGGCTATAGTATGAGTAAACAGCTCTGCAGACTCAACCATCTGTTCTACCTCATACTCAGACGGGCAGCTGGAGATTTGGGAGCTGTGAGGAAGCAAGTGCGATTTGGGTGACACCTTTGAGGACTGGAGTATTTGTGATGTTGAAGTTGATGTGGAGGAGAGCCCACTTAAAGGAGCACTTGATATCCGTTGAAGCACCTGCTGTTTTTGTGCCTCTTCTGGAATTTGTAGCGATTGGCGTGGCCGTAAGAAAGGGATCTTATCACATTGTCCGCTAAAAGAAGTAGACATTTTAGTTTGGCTGGAAGATGGTCTTTCTTCTGCACCTACCCCACGGACACAACCTTTTTTCCCCTTCCCAACACGCCTATTCCCCTTTCCACCAGCAGCAGGCCTTTTTCCACTCATTTTGGTGGTTAACTAATTCACAACTCTGGAGTTGTTTGCACAAAAAAACAATGGATGGTAACCGAGCAGAGCTGAGTGGCCAAACTGTGGTATTAGGCCAAAACTATTGGCTGGGTTAGATGCAGAAAAAAATTATTTTTAATTTGCAACCTGATGGAGGTCAGTATAGATGGACTAATAGACCAAGTCCCACACACCGCTAGAAGCCCAAATATTTTTTCAGAGCTAGATGCAGAAAATTTTTTTATTCAATTTGCAACCTGATGGAGGTCAGTATAGATGGACTAATAGACCAAGTCCCACACACTGCTAGAAGCCCAAATATTTTTTCAGAGCTAGATGCAGAAAAAAATTATTTTTAATTTGGAACCTGATGGAGGTCAGTATAGATGGACTAATAGACCAAGTCCCACACACCGCTAGAAGCCCAAATATTTTTTCAGAGCTAGATGCAGAAAAAAATTATTTTTAATTTGCAACCTGATGGAGGTCAGTATAGATGGACTAATAGAACAAGTCCCACACGCTGCTAGAAGCCCAAATATTTTTTCAGAGATAAATGAAGAAAAAAATTATTTTTAATTTGCAACCTGATGGAGGTCAGTATAGATGGACTAATAGACCAAGTCCCACACACTGCTAGAAGCCCAAATATTTTTTCAGATCTAGATGCAGAAAAAAATTATTTTTAATTTGCAACCTGATGGAGGTCAGTATAGATGGACTAATAGACCAAGTCCCACACACCGCTAGAAGCCCAAATATTTTTTCAGAGCTAGATGCAGAAAAAAATTATATTCAATTTGCAACCTGCTGGAGGTCAGTATAGAAGGACTAATAGAACAAGTCCCACACACTGCTAGAAGCCCAAATATTTTTTCAGAGCTAAATGAAGAAAAAAATTATTTTTAATTTGCAACCTGATGGAGGTCAGTATAGATGGACTAATAGACCAAGTCCCACACACTGCTAGAAGCCCAAATATTTTTTCAGAGCTAGATGCAGAAAAAAATTATATTCAGTTTGCAACCTGATGGAGGTCAGTATAGATGGACTAATAGAATGATGCTATGCCCAAAAGATTTTACTTCACTAGGTGCAGTAAAAAAATTGGTATTCTATACACAGGTGGTATATCTTGCAACACAGATAGGCTACTCCACTGACTAACACACTCTGCAATAGGCCAAAAAGGATTAGCTTTGCTAGATTCAGCCAAATGCTGTGAAAAAAACTTGCACAGCACTGGCACAGACCTGCCTGGCAAAAACTGATAGGAACTGATGTAACCTTGTCCTGAAAAGGACTCCAATTACAATTAGTCTTTACTCCCACAATCTATCTATTTAAGAGCACAGACCTGCATGATAAAAGTCGTAGGAAATGCTGTAACCTAGTCCTTAAAAGGACTGCAATCACAACTATTCCCTACTCCCAAGCTATCTGTATATTTGTGCGAAAATTGGCTTGAAATTAACAAGGTATAGCGCACACAGCAACAGCGGTGCCGTCTAACACGCAGCTGCAGCAGTGAGAAAATGGTGGCGACGGGGAAAATGGCTTGGTCTTATAGGGCAAGGACATGTGACATACACTGCCAATCACACATGCCCTTGCTTGTGTGAAAAAAAGCACTTCGCTCCGTGTGTGCGCTGCTGATAGGCTGACAGATTGCACCTCCCCACTGCAAATGCGGGAAAGAGAAAAAAAAATGTAGATCTTCATTGTTCCTGCAGAGATCCATCCCCTGCCCCTCCCCCCGCCCCGCTGTACACTCAAACTGCGTATTAACATTAATTTTCATCATTAGTGAGAAAAAATCCAGTTATGATTTTGGTGCACGAACAGTTATCGAACATAACCTCGAACAGCCAAATTTTTCTCAAATTGTTCGTGTTCGCCGACCGGCTCGAACACCGCCCAAAACAGCTCGAATTTGAGATTGGCGAACAGTTCGAGTAGAACAACGCTCATCTCTACTTATAATTTCAAAAATGACCATTTTTTTGGTCTTTATTAAAATGAAAAGGTTGATCGAAAAGTTTGGGGGATCTAAGAGTGTGGCAACCCAGTAGTCATGATTACTTCGAATTCTGACAATATGAGGGTCATGCTGCAGGTAGTGCAGCAAGAAGGCACTTATGTGCCTTGCGCATCTCGGAGCCCCAAAATTATTTTCCGGGCTAGATGCAGCTAAAAATTATTTTTAATTTTAAATCTGGTGAAGCTTTAGTATAGATGGCCTAATAGGATCAGTGCTGCACACTGCTACAAAGCCCAAATTATTTTCCAGTCAAGATACAGATAAACATGATTAGTAATTTGAAAGCTTAAAACGGTTGGTAGGGTGATTTTAACCAATCATCAAGCTTTTACTCTCCCCAGGATGACACAGGGGTAGAAAAGTCGTTTCGGATCCATGATTTGTTCATCTTTATGAACGTGAGTCTGTCTACATTATCAGTGGAGAGCCGCGTGCGCTTATCTGTCAGCACACCACCAGCAGCGCTGAACACACGTTCAGACAGAATGCTGGCTGCGGGGCATGACAAGATCTCCAAGGCGTAAGTGGCTAGCTCCGGCCATTTATCCAGATTGGAAGCCCAAAAAGAGCAAGGGTCCAGTGACACAGTCGTGGCTTCAATGTTTACTTGGAGATACTCCTGTACCATCGTCTCTAGGCGTTGACTATGTGTCAGACTTCTTGTCTCCTGTGGCCTTGCAAAGGATGGGCTAAAAAAGTGGTGAAATGATTCCGCAAAATTGATGTTACCGGCAGATACTGTGGTTCTGTTACGGTTTGAGTGCTGAACACTTGACGGTCCCACGGTTGGCAAGTTGGAACTGTGAGATTCACTACGTGCACCACTGGTATTTTGTGGAAAAGCACATGTAAGATTCTGCAACAGTCTCTGCTGATACTCCTGCATGCGTGCATCCCTTTCTATGGCAGGAATAATTTCTGCAAATTTACTTTTGTACCGGGGATCTAACAGTGTGGCAACCCAGTAGTCAGGATTATTTCTAATTCTCACAATTCGAGGGTCATGTTGCAGGTAGTGCAGCAAGAAGGCACTCATGTGTGTTGCGCATCCAGGAGCACCAAGTCCCTGTTGTGTTGGTGGCGAGGTAACAATCATGCTTCCTTCCTCTGTCCTCTCCCCCCAACCTCGCACAACAGAAATGTGATCAAGGTCTCCCTCATCTGATGAGTCTTCCATCAGTTCGTCCTCCACTTCTTCCTGGGCTCCTGCACCTTCCTCACTAGTTTGGCTGCTACCATGCGCCCTGGTAAAACCATCTCCCCCACCCTCACATGCCTGCCGCCTTGGTGCTGCCGACCGTCTGGACCTTGCAGATGTTAGCCCTTCCGCATACAACTCCTCCTCCTCTACTTCCTCCACCTCCTCTTGTGCCACCACCTGACTCCGAATTCTGTTTAACATGTGCTCCAGCATGTAAATCACCGGAATAGTCATGCTGATAATGGCATCGTCAGCACTAAACATCTTCGTCGCCATTTCAAAACTGTGCAGAAGGGTGCATAGGTCCCTGATCTGAGACCACTCCTCCAGCGTGATTTGCCCCACCTCTGAATCTCGTTGGCCCAGGCTATACGTCAGAACGTATTGCACCAGGGCTTGTCGGTGCTGCCACAGTCGCTGCAACATGTGCAGAGATGAATTCCACCGGGTAGGCACATCGCATTTTAGCCGGTGAAGTGGCAGGCCCAACGACTTCTGTAGAGATGTAAGTCGCTGAGCTGCGGGATGCGAACGGCGGAACTGAGCACACAGCGACCGTGCCCTCTGCAGAAGGCCATCTAGTCTGGGATAGTGGGCTAAAAATTGCTGGACAACCAGGTTCAACACGTGAGCCATACAAGGCACGTGTGTGACATTGCCCCGGCGAAGGGCCGCACCCAGGTTTGCAGCATTGTCGCACACGGCCTTCCCTGGTTTCAGGTCCAGTGGAGACAACCATTCATGAAATTGGTTCTCCAGAGCTGACCACAACTCCTCAGCTGTGTGACTCACATTTCCCAGACATTTCAATGTAAAAACCGCCTGATGATGTTGAGCCCTACTGCCAGCATAGTAAGGAGGTGTGCATGATCCCTTCTGCGCAGTTAGAAAGCTTGTGGCATGACCAAACAGGCTTTGGGTGCAGGTGGAAGACCGAGAGGAGGTTGAGGAGGCAGAAGCAGTGGAGAACTTTGACATAAAGAGGATTGACGCACAACTCGTGGGGACGGCAAGACTTGGACAGCAGCCCCTTGTCCTGCTGTCACCATAGTTACCCAGTGCCCAGTCAGCGACATGTAACGCCCCTGTCCATGCCTACTCGTCCAAGTGTCTGTGGTGAAATGCACCCTGTCACACACAGAGTTTCTCAAAGAAGCGGTGATGTTGTGTGCGACATGCTGGTGGAGCGCAGGCACACCTTTCTTTGAGAAGTAGTGCCGACTGGGCATCTGGTACTGGGGCACTGCGACGGACATAAGGTCTCGAAAATCCTCTGTGTCCACCAGGCGGAAAGGCAGCATTTCTGTAGCCAAGAGCTTGCAGATGGTGAAATTCAACCTCTTAGCTTTCTCATGGCTAGGAGGAAATGGTCTTTTACTTGTCCACATCTGAGGGACCGAGGGCTGGCTATTGTGCTTAGACGGGGTTGATAAGGGTGTCCCCGGCAAACTGCCGGTCTGTGAGGAAGATGCAGGTGGACATATTAGGTTGCCTTGATCCAAAGGTGGTGCTATCGATGTCGGACAGCGCTCAACACCAGCTGGTGTTACCACCTCCAAAGAAAATGATGACCTGCCAATCACGCTGGCTGTTGCGGGTAAAGAGGTGGCAGGTCTGCGCCCCAAAACAGGTGTGACTGCTGTCCCCCCAGTCACAGAGGATGAAGAGGCCGCGGATGCACAAGATATGGCAGACGGTGATTGGCCCGGCCGGCTAGGCCGCATTGTAGCACACTGAGCTTCCCACTGCAACTTATGCTTCATGTCCATGTGCCGGTTCATGCATGAAGTACTCAAACTATGTATTTTTTGGCCTCTACTTAGCTTTTGCTGACAAATGTTACAGATAACACGAGTTAGGTCATCTTTATCGATCTGAAAAAATGCCCAGGCTATGCAAGGCTTAGCACCCATGCGACCTGAAGAGCCACCACGACTTGTGGTGAGAGGCAGAGTTGTGTTTGAGGATGCAGTTGTTGACGTGCTTCCAGTACTACGTCTCTGTCCAGGAAGGCGCAACTTGACCTCGTCGTCACTAGCATCTTCCTCCACCTCCTCTGCTGACCTCATCTCTTGGCTGACTGTGGGTTGACAGTAAGTGGGATCTCCGACCTCATCATCATCACCCTGTGCGTTATCACACCCGTCGTCCTCAGAGCCAACCTGTTCCTGCCCTGACAAAAAACTAAAGTTGTCGCTCCAATCAGGTATTTGAGTCTTATCATCGTCTTCCTCATTGTCTCCACCAACAGGAGTTACAGTTTGGGAATGAGGGTCTACATTATGGTCAGAACCTTCTGCGTCTGGTCCTGGATCCGACTCATAAAGATTCTGGGCATCAGTGCAGATCATTTCCTCGTCTGGATTCACAGAAGCGCTGGAGTCGACCTCTGATTCCCAGGCTATAGTATGAGTAAACAGCTCTGCAGACTCAACCATCTGTTCTACCTCATACTCAGACGGGCAGCAGGAGATTTGGGAGCTGTGAGGAAGCAAGTGCGATTTGGGTGACACCTTTGAGGACTGGAGTATTTGTGATGTTGAAGTTGATGTGGAGGAGAGCCCACTTAAAGGAGCACTTGATATCCGTTGAAGCACCTGCTGTTTTTGTGCCTCATCTGGAATTTGTAGCGATTGGCGTGGCCGTAAGAAAGGGATCTTATCACATTGTCCGCTAAAAGAAGTAGACATTTTAGTTTGGCTGGAAGATGGTCTTTCTTCTGCAGATGTTACTGTTGCTTTAACACCTACCCCACGGACACAACCTTTTTTCCCCTTCCCAACACACCTATTCCCCTTTCCACCAGCAGCAGGCCTTTTTCCACTCATTTTGGTGGTTAACTAATTCACAACTCTGGAGTTGTTTGCACAAAAAAACAATGGATGGTAACTGAGCAGAGCTGAGTGGCCAAACTGTGGTATTAGGCCAAAACTATTGGCTGGATTAGATGCAGAAAAAAATTATTTTGAATTTGCAACCTGATGGAGGTCAGTATAGATGGACTAATACAAATAGTCCCACACACTGCTAGAAGCCCAAATATTTTTTCAGAGGTACTGTAGATGCAGATAAAAATTATTTTTAATTTGCAACCTGATGGAGGTCAGTATAGATGGACTAATAGACCAAGTCCCACACACTGCTAGAAGCCCAAATATTTTTTCAGAGCTAGATGCAGAAAAAAATTATTTTTAATTTGCAACCTGATGGAGGTCAGTATAAATGGACTAATAGACCAAGTCCCACACACCGCTAGAAGCCCAAATATTTTTTCAGAGGTAGATGCAGAAAAAAATATATTCAGTTTGCAACCTGATGGAGGTCTGTATAGATGGATTAATAGAACAAGTCCCACACACAGCTAGAAGCCCAATATTTTTTCAGAGGTAGATGCAGAAAAAAATATATTCAGTTTGCAACCTGATGGAGGTCTGTATAGATGGATTAATAGAACAAGTCCCACACACAGCTAGAAGCCCAATATTTTTTCAGAGGTAGATGCAGAAAAAAATATATTCAGTTTGCAACCTGATGGAGGTCTGTATAGATGGATTAATAGAACAAGTCCCACACACAGCTAGAAGCCCAATATTTTTTCAGAGGTAGATGCAGAAAAAAATATATTCAGTTTGCAACCTGATGGAGGTCAGTATAGATGGACTAATACAACAAGTCCCACACACAGCTAGAAGCCCAATATTTTTTCAGAGGTAGATGCAGAAAAAAAATATATTCAGTTTGCAACCTGATGGAGGTCTGTATAGATGGATTAATAGAACAAGTCCCACACACAGCTAGAAGCCCAATATTTTTTCAGAGGTAGATGCAGAAAAAAATATATTCAGTTTGCAACCTGATGGAGGTCAGTATAGATGGACTAATACAACATGTCCCACACACAGCTAGAAGCCCAATATTTTTTCAGAGGTAGATGCAGAAAAAAATATATTCAGTTTGCAACCTGATGGAGGTCTGTATAGATGGATTAATAGAGCAAGTCCCACACACAGCTAGAAGCCCAATATTTTTTCAGAGGTAGATGCAGAAAAAAATATATTCTGTTTGCAACCTGATGGAGGTCTGTATAGATGGATTAATAGAACAAGTCCCACACACAGCTAGAAGCCCAATATTTTTTCAGAGGTAGATGCAGAAAAAAATATATTCAGTTTGCAACCTGATGGAGGTCTGTATAGATGGATTAATAGAACAAGTCCCACACACAGCTAGAAGCCCAATATTTTTTCAGCGCTAGATGCAGAAAAAAATTATATTCAATTTGCAACCTGATGGAGGTCAGTATAGATGGACTAATAGAATGATGCTATGCCCAAAAGATTTTACTTCACTAGGTGCAGTAAAAAAATTGGTATTCTATACACAGGTGGTATATCTTGCAACACAGATAGGCTACTCCACTGACTAACACACTCTGCAATAGGCCAAAAAGGATTAGCTTTGCTAGATTCAGCCAAATGCTGTGAAAAAAACTTGCACAGCACTGGCACAGACCTGTCTGGCAAAAACTGATAGGAACTGATGTAACCTAGTCCTGAAAAGGACTCCAATTACAATTAGTCTTTACTCCCGCAATCTATTTAAGAGCACAGACCTGCCTGATAAAAGTCGTAGGAAATGCTGTAACCTAGTCCTTAAAAGGACTGCAATCACAACTATTCCCTACTCCCAAGCTATCTGTAGATTTGTGCGAAAATTGGCTTGAAATTAACAAGGTATAGCGCACACAGCAACAGCGGTGCCGTCTAACACGCAGCTGCAGCAGTGAGAAAATGGTGGCGACGGGGAAAATGGCTTGGTCTTATAGGGCAAGGACATGTGACATACACTGCCAATGACACATGCCCTTGCTTGTGTGAAAAAAAGCACTTCGCTCCGTGTGTGCGCTGCTGATAGGCTGACAGATTGCACCTCCCCACTGCAAATGCGGGAAAGAGAAAAAAAAATGGAGATCTTCATTGTTCCTGCAGAGATCCATCCCCTGCCCCTCCCCCCACCCCGCTGTACACTCAAACTGCGTATTAACATTAATTTTCATCATTACTGAGAAAAAATCCAGTTATGATTTTGGTGCACGAACAGTTATCGAACATAATCTCGAACAGCCGAATTTTTCTCAAATTGTTCGTGTTCGCCGAACGGCTCGAACACCGCCCAAAACAGCTCGAATTTGAGATTGGCGAACAGTTCGAGTAGAACAACGCTCATCTCTAGTATCAAGCAGAGATCTGGCAGGTAACTGGCAGGTATCTGGTAACGGGACCTGAGGGCTGAAGCAGAGTTGATAGGCTTTGCAACAACATTGCTCGGGGACCTCCATTTTGGAGGAGGTGCCTTATATATGGTGAGATCCTCCGGCCATTGGCCGGGGACTCCTTAAGACGGCGCGCGCGGCCCCTTTAAGAGAGGGGGAGCGCGCACGCCGTAAGCACAGTGGCCCGGAAGCAGCGCGCGCTGCCAGCAGAGCGGGAAGAAGACGCCGGGCACGGAGCGGAGAGGTGATGGGAACGGCGTCCCTGCCTAGCAGGAGGCAGGGACGCCGACGCTACAAATTAGAATCTTTAAAACAGATATATTTGAGTCTGAACAGTCAGCGAGACACTCAAACTGTTTTTTTTTATGTAAAAAAGGCAAAAAGGTGGATTACACCCACATTTGAACCGTGGAAGAAGAAAACCACAGTTCTAGTTCTCTGGCCTACAGCAGAATCTTTTAAACAGATACATTTGTGTCTGAACAGTCAGCGAGACACTCAAACTGTTTTTTTTTTATGGAAAAAAGGCAAAAAGCTGGATAACACCCAGATTTGAACCTTGAAGGAGGAAAACCACAGTTCTAATTTCCAGGCATATACCATACTTTTTTAAATAGATATATTTGTGTCTGAACTGTCAGTGAGACACTCAAACTGTTTTTTTTTATGGAAAATAGACAAAAAAGTGGATAATACAGAGATTTGAACTGTGGAACTGCAAAACCACAGTTCTATTTATCTGGCCGAAGCCAGACTCTTTTAAACAGATATATTTGTGTCTGAACACTCATAGACACACTCAATTTTTTTTTTTGGGGGGGGGATACCAAAAGGTTAATAAGACGGTACAGTCTGACTGAGGGAAAAAAAAAAGAGGATTTAGGTGAAATAAAAAGGATTTTTCGAGGCCCCTGAGACCTGGGGCTAAGTCTATCAATTTGAGCAGCAGCAGCACACCGGACTCTAATGCAGTGTTTGTTGATATAACCACTGTGTCTGCTATACAGCCTGCCTGCCTGCCTGATATCTGGGATGGATATTAGTCCTGAGAAGGACTGTTTGTTTGATTTGGTATGCTTTAGAGACCCTACACTACCTATTTCGCAGTATAAATCTCTCCCTAGCTCAGCAGCACTCTCTCTACACTTTCTGATCCAGAGCGACTGTGTCCAAGATGGCGGCGCCCGGTTTTAAATACTCGAGGTGACGCTGTGTGGCCAGCCAATCACTGTAATGCCCACAACCAACATGGCTGTGGCATTACAGTGACTGGCTGGCAATCCCTGCATGTTCATTGGCTCTGTAAAGAGCGCCAAACATGCAGGACGGAGACCCGAGCTCCCGCCCCAGTAACCCGAAAATGCTCGGTGCTCGCCAAACATCCTGAGCAGTGAGATGCTCAGGCAAGTATTGAGCATGCTTGCTCACCACTAATAAACACGCTCTAAAAAGTGGTGGATATGGTGGTGGAGGATGAGAAGGAGGAGGAAAAGAGCAAATAGCCAAAATCAGGAAGCTTATACCCATGTCTGGGTGTGAAAAGGTGTATGGGAATACACCTCCCAAGAAAAGACACTGGATTTGAGTTTATGTTACGCTGGTATCATTCGGTGGTGTTGAGAAGTCTAGCTCAATCCAGCCCTTGTTCATTTTTATAAGAGTCAGCCTGTCAGCATTTTCAGTCGACAGGCAGATGCGCTTACCAGTTATAATTCCACCAGTGGCAGTAAAAATCCGCTCTGATAAAACGCTAGCGGCAGGGCAGGCCAGGACCTCCAAGGCATAGAGAGCCAGTTCATTCCACGTATCCAGCTTGCATACCCAATAATTATAAGGCACAGAGGAATCACGGAGGATGTTGGTACGGTCAGCATCTTCCCAAACTTTGCACTCCTTGTGATTGTACCCCGCGCCTCAGGACCTGTGTGATGGGAGGGGCTGAGAAAACTCTCCCAGAACTTTGACAGTGTTCCCCTGCCTCTGCTGGTTTGAAGTTGTGTCTCTCTCGCCTGTACTCCTTTGTTGTCCAACAAAGTGTGCCCTCTGCCGCCAGCATTTTCAGATGGGAATTTTTTTAATAGTTATGCAACAAGGGACTTCTGGTACAGCCCCATTTTTATGGACTTGTCTGCCTCAGGAATAAGAGATATAAAGTCCTCCTTGTAGCGTGAGTCTAGAAGTGTCACTAACCAGTAAAGACTGTCACCTAAGACTTCCATGTCCTCACAAAGAGGGTGACTGACCATGCTCTCCTCCTCCTCCTCCTCTCTGTCCTCATGCCATCCACGCTGAACAGATGGTTTGACCGCTGTGCAGGTAGTACCGTCTATAGCGAATTAAACTAGCTCCTGGCTTCCTCCTCCTCTTTCTCATTGTCACACAATCCACATTGGGATGAGATGAGGCTGGGCTGTGTGTATTCACCCTGAATGGTTCCTTGCTCCATCTCATCATACTCCACCTGCATATAGTTACATAGTTACATAGTTTATAAGGCCGAAAAAAGACAAGCGTCCATCCAGTTCAGCCTATTTCTTTTGCACTGCAGCTATTCCGCAGCGTTGATCCAGGGGAAGGCAAAAAAAAAACATGCGGTATAGGCCAATTTACATCATTGAGGAAAAATTCACTTCCCGACACCAATCTGGCAGTCAGATTAAATCCCTGGATTAATTAACTATCACTATGCATAAGATGTAATTTTATTGTTCTCAAGAAAGGCGTCCAGGCCTCTCTTGAACTCATTAAGTGAGTTGGACATCACCACTTCCTCTCCCAGAGAGTTCCAGAGTCTCACGGCTCTGACCGTAAAGAATCCCCTTCTATGCTGGTGCAGGAAACTCCTTTCCTCCAGACGCATAGTGTGCCCCCTCATCTTTGTCACGATCCTTGGTATAAACAGGTCATTGGAGAGATCTCTGTACTGCCCCCTGATGTATTTATACATGTTTATGAGGTCTCCCCTAAGCCTTCTCTTTTCCAACGTAAATAGGCCTAATTTTGACAACCTCTCTGCGTATTCTAGTCCCTCCATTCCCTTTATTACCTTAGTCGCCCTCCTTTGTACCCTCTCTAGCTCCAATATGTCTTTCCTGAGCACCGGAGTACAGAACTGTGCACAATATTCTAAGTGTATTCAAAAACTAAAGAAAAGGATGCACAGCCCCTATCACAAATTTAGGGTGCGTCATGATGTACCCAAACATTTAAACCAAAACCAAGAGAAACAGGAAGGTACATATGTAGAAATGCGCACACCTCAATACATATTAAGTAAAAAAATATACAAGCTTTATTATACACTTTTAAAAACACTAAAACACAACACACATGATTAACAACACCCAAATACCACAATGCATGATTGGCAGTATACAGTCATGGCCAAAAGTTTTGAGAATGACACCAAAATTATATTTTCACATGATCTGCTGGCCTCTGGTTTTTATTAGTGTTTGTCTGATGTTTATATCACATACAGAAATATAATTGCAATCATATTATGAGTACCAATAGGTTATATGACAGTTAGAATGAGTTAATGCAGCAAGTCAATATTTGCAGTGTTGCCCCTTCTTCTTCAAGACCTCTGTAATTCTCCCTGGCATGCTCTCTATCAACTTTTGGACCAAATCCTGACTGATAGCAGTCCATTCTTGCATAATCAATGCTTGCATTTTGCCAGAATTTGTTGGTTTTTGTTTGTCCACCCGTCTCTTGATGATTGACCACAAGTTCTCAATGGGATTAAGATCTGGGGAGTTTCCAGGCCATGGACCCAAAATCTCTATGTTTTGTTACATGAGCCATTTAGTTATCACCTTTGCTTTATGGCACGGTGCTCCATCATGCTGGAAAAGGCATTGTTGGGCGCCAAACTGCTCTTGGACGGTTGGGAGAAGTTGCTCTTGGAGGACATTCTGGTACCATTCTTTATTCATGGCTGTGTTTTTAGGCAAGACTGTGAGTGAACCGATTCCCTTGGCTGAGAAGCAACCCCACACATGAATGGTTTCAGGATGATTTACAGTTGGCAGGAGACAAGACTGGTGGTAGCGCTCACCTCTTCTTCTCCGAATAAGCTGTTTTCCAGATGTCCCAAACAATCGAAAAGGGGATTCATCAGAGAAAATTACTTTGCCCCAGTCCTCAGCAGTCCACTCCCTGTACCTTTTGCAGAATATCAGTCGGTCCCTGATGTTTTTTCTGGAGAGAAGTGGCTTCTTTGCTGCCCTCCTTGAAGCCAGCCCTTGCTCAAAGAGTCTCCGCCTCACAGTGCGTGCAGAAGCACTCACACCAGCCTGCTGCCATTCCTGAGCAAGCTCGGCACTGCTGGTAGTCCGCTCCCGCAGCTGAAACAGTTTTAAGATACGGTCCTGGCACTTGCTGGTCTTTCTTTGGCGCCCTGGAGCCTTTTTGACAACAATAGAAGCTCTCTCCTTGAAGTTCTTGATGATGCGATAGATTGTTGACTGAGGTGCAATCTTTGTAGCTGCGATACTCTTCCCTGTTAGGCCATTTTTGTGCAGTGCAATGATGGCTGCACGTGTTTCTTTAGAGATAACCATGGTTAACTGAAGAGAAACAATGATACCAAGAACCAGCCTCCTTTTAAAGTGTCCAGTGAAGTCATTCTTACTTAATCATGACTGATTGATTGCCAGCCCTGTCCTCATCAACACCCACACCTGTGTTAATGGATCAATCACTAAAACGATGTTAGCTGCTCCTTTTAAGGCAGGACTGCAATGATGTTGAAATGTGTTTTGGGGGTTAAAGTTCATTTTCGGGGCAAATATTGACTTTGCAAGTACAGTAATTGCAGTTTAGCTGATCACTCTTTGACATTCAGGAGTATATGCAAATTGCCATTACAAAAAATGAAGCAGTAAACTTTGGAAAAATTACTATTTGTCTCATTCTCAATACTTTTGGCCATGACTGTACAGAATATAGATATACTAAATAGAGATGAGCGTTGTTCTATTCGAACTGTTCGCCAATCTCAAATTCGAGCTGTTTTGGGCGGTGTTCGAGCCGTTCGGCGAACACGAACAATTTGAGAAAAATTCGGCTGTTCGAGGTTATGTTCGATAACTGTTCGTGCACCAAAATCATAACTGGATTTTTTCTCAGTAATGCGAAAAATGAAAATTAATGTTAATACGCAGTTTGAGTGTACAGCGGGGTGGGGGGAGGGGCAGGGGATGGATCTCTGCAGGAACAATGAAGATCTCCATTTTTTTTTTCTCTTTCCCGCATTTACAGTGGGGAGGTGCAATCTGTCAGCCTATCAGCAGCGCACACATGGAGCGAAGTGCTTTTTTTCACACAAGCAAGGGCATATGTCATTGGCAGTGTATGTCACATGTCCTTGCCCTATAAGACCAAGCCATTTTCCCCGTCGCCACCATTTTCTCACTGCTGCAGCTGCGTGTTAGACGGCACCGCTGTTGCTGTGTGCGCTATACCTTGTTAATTTCAAGCCAATTTTCGCACAATACTACAGATAGCTTGGGAGTAGGGAATAGTTGTGATTGCAGTCCTTTTAAGGACTAGGTTACAGCATTTCCTACGACTTTTATCAGGCAGGTCTGTGCTCTTAAATAGATAGATTGTGGGAGTAAAGACTAATTGTAATTGGAGTCCTTTTCAGGACTAGGTTACATCAGTTCCTATCAGTTTTTGCCAGGCAGGTCTGTGCCAGTGCTGTGCAAGTTTTTTTCACAGCATTTGGCTGAATCTAGCAAAGCTAATCCTTTTTGGCCTATTGCAGAGTGTGTTAGTCAGTGGAGTAGCCTATCTATGTTGCAAGATATACCACCTGTGTATAGAATACCAATTTTTTTACTGCACCTAGTGAAGTAAAATCTTTTGGGCATAGCATCATTCTATTAGTCCATCTATACTGACCTCCATCAGGTTGCAAATTGAATATAATTTTTTTCTGCATCTAGCTCTGAAAAAATATTGGGCTTCTAGCTGTGTGAGGGACTTGTTGTATTAGTCCATCTATACTGACCTCCATCAGGTTGCAAACTGCATATATTTTTTTCTTCATCTACCTCTGAAAAAATATTGGGCTTCTAGCTGTGTGTGGGACTTGTTCTATTAATCCATCTATACAGACCTCCATCAGGTTGCAAACTGAATATATTTTTTTCTGCATCTACCTCTGAAAAAATATTGGGCTTCTAGCTGTGTGTGGGACTTGTTGTATTAGTCCATCTATACTGACCTCCATCAGGTTGCAAATTGAATATAATTTTTTTCTGCATCTAGCTCTGAAAAAATATTGGGCTTCTAGCTGTGTGTGGGACTTGTTGTATTAGTCCATCTATACTGACCTCCATCAGGTTGCAAACTGCATATATTTTTTTCTTCATCTACCTCTGAAAAAATATTGGGCTTCTAGCTGTGTGTGGGACTTGTTCTATTAATCCATCTATACAGACCTCCATCAGGTTGCAAACTGAATATATTTTTTTCTGCATCTACCTCTGAAAAAATATTGGGCTTCTAGCTGTGTGTGGGACTTGTTGTATTAGTCCATCTATACTGACCTCCATCAGGTTGCAAACTGAATATATTTTTTTCTGCATCTACCTCTGAAAAAATATTGGGCTTCTAGCTGTGTGTGGGACTTGTTATATTAATCCATCTATACAGACCTCCATCAGGTTGCAAACTGAATATATTTTTTTCTGCATCTACCTCTGAAAAAATATTGGGCTTCTAGCTGTGTGTGGGACTTGTTGTATTAGTCCATCTATACTGACCTCCATCAGGTTGCAAACTGAATATATTTTTTTCTGCATCTACCTCTGAAAAAATATTGGGCTTCTAGCTGTGTGTGGGACTTGTTCTATTAATCCATCTATACAGACCTCCATCAGGTTGCAAACTGAATATATTTTTTTCTGCATCTACCTGTGAAAAAATATTGGGCTTCTAGCTGTGTGTGGGACTTGTTGTATTAGTCCATCTATACTGACCTCCATCATGTTGCAAACTGAATATATTTTTTTCTGCATCTACCTCTGAAAAAATATTGGGCTTCTAGCTGTGTGTGGGACTTGTTCTATTAATCCATCTATACAGACCTCCATCAGGTTGCAAACTGAATATATTTTTTTCTGCATCTACCTCTGAAAAAATATTTGGCCTTCTAGCAGTGTGTGGGACTTTCTCTATTAGTCCATCTATACTGACCTCCATCAGGTTGCAAATTAAAAATAATTTTTATCTACATCTAGCTCTGAAAAAATATTTGGCCTTCTAGCAGTGTGTGGGACTTTCTCTATTAGTCCATCTATACTGACCTCCATCAGGTTGCAAATTAAAAATAATTTTTATCTGCATCTAGCTCTGAAAAAATATTTGGCCTTCTAGCAGTGTGTGGGACTTTCTCTATTAGTCCATCTATACTGACCTCCATCAGGTTGCAAATTGAATATAATTTTTTTCTGCATCTAACCCAGCCAATAGTTTTGGCCTAATACCACAGTTTGGCCACTCAGCTCTGCTCGGTTCCCATCCATTGTTTTATTGTGCAAACAACTCCAGAGTTGTTAATTAGTTAACCACCAAAATGAGTGGAAAAAGGCCTGCTGCTGGTGGAAAGGGGAATAGGCGTGTTGGGAAGGGGAAAAAAGGTTGTGTCCGTGGGGTAGGTGTTAAAGCAACAGTAACATCTCCAGAAGAAAGACCATCTTCCAGCCAAACTAAAATGTCTACTTCTTTTAGCGGACAATGTGATAAGATCCCTTTCTTACTGCCACGCCAATCGCTACAAATTCCAGATGAGGCACAAAAACAGCAGGTGCTTCAACGGATATCAAGTGCTCCTTTAAGTGGGCTCTCCTCCACATCAACTTCAACATCACAAATACTCCAGTCCTCAAAGGTGTCACCCCAATCGCACTTGCTTCCTCACAGCTCCCAAATCTCCAGCTGCCCGTCTGAGTATGAGGTAGAACAGATGGTTGAGTCTGCAGAGCTGTTTACTCATACTATAGCCTGGGAATCAGAGGTCGACTCCAGCGCTTCTGTGAATCCAGACGAGGAAATGATCTGCACTGATGCCCAGAATCTTTATGAGTCGGATCCAGGACCAGACGCAGAAGGTTCTGACCATAATGTAGACCCTCATTCCCAAACTGTAACTCCTGTTGGTGGAGACAATGAGGAAGACGATGATAAGACTCAAATACCTGATTGGAGCGACAACTTTAGTTTTTTGTCAGGGCAGGAACAGGTTGGCTCTGAGGACGACGGGTGTGATAACGCACAGGGTGATGATGATGAGGTTGGAGATCCCACTTACTGTCAACCCACAGTCAGCCAAGACATGAGGTCAGCAGAGGAGGTGGAGGAAGATGCTAGTGACGACGAGGTCAGGTTGCGCCTTCCTGGACAGAGACGTAGTACTGGAAGCACGTCAACAACTGCATCCTCAAACACAACTCTGCCTCTCACCACAAGTCGTGGTGGCTCTTCAGGTCGCATGGGTGCTAAGCCTTGCATAGCCTGGGCATTTTTTCAGATCGATAAAGATGACCCAACTCGTGTTATCTGTAACATTTGTCAGCAAAAGCTAAGTAGAGGCCAAAAAATACATAGTTTGAGTACTTCATGCATGAACCGGCACATGGACATGAAGCATAAGTTGCAGTGGTAAGCTCAGTGTGCTACAATGCGGCCTAGCCGGCCGGGCCAACCACCGTCTGCCATATCTTGTGCATCCGCGGCCTCTTCATCCTCTGTGACTGGGGGGACAGCAGTCACACCTGTTTTGGGGCGCAGACCTGCCACCTCTTTACCCGCAACAGCCAGCGTGATTGGCAGGTCATCATTTTCTTTGGAGGTGGTAACACCAGCTGGTGTTGAGCGCTGTCCGACATCGATAGCACCACCTTTGGATCAAGGCAACCTAACATGTCCGCCTGCATCTTCCTCACAGACCGGCAGTTTGCCGGGGACACCCTTATCAACCCCGTCTAAGCACAATAGCCAGCCCTCGGTCCCTCAGATGTGGACAAGTAAAAGACCATTTCCTCCTAGCCATGAGAAAGCTAAGAGGTTGAATTTCACCATCTGCAAGTTGTAACATTCCTGGCGGCGTCCATGCATAGTGGTCCATCTCCCACTGTGCAAGAGCGCGCACTTGATCTCCTGTCCAGAATGTCTCTCTGGCTTCCCTCCTTGCTGTCTGTTTGTCTGTTTTGGCTGCATAGGGCGACGCCCGCTGAACTTCCTGTTTCTTGTACCTGCTGCGGACACGCCCCTGTTGCACCTTCAGCCTATTGCTGTCCATCTTTGGGTATTTATACCACCTTCTTCCTCAAGATGGCGCCTGAGCATTGTGTCCTGTCAGTCGGCTTTTTGTCTCTGACATGCCAGGTCCTATCCTGTTTTCCTGTTCTGTGTCTGAACTGTGGTCTGTTCTTGTGAACACGCTTCTTGCCTGTTCTTTCGCCTTCTAAGGGCCGTATTCCTAGATCTGCCTGTCTGTGCCTTGCGGTATCTGTTCCCGTCTGAACAGAGTCCTGTTTGTGTCTCTGCCTTGCGGTTTCTGTTCCCGTCTGAACAGAGTTCTGTTTGTGTCCCTGCCTTGCGGTATCTGTTCCTGTCTGAACTGAGTCCTGTCTATGTCTCCTGCCTTGCGGTTTCAGTTCCCGTGTCTGAACTGAGTCCTGTCTGTGTACTCTTGCCTGCTGCCTTTCCTGGAGGCTGTATTTCCAGGCCTGTCTGAACACGCTCCTAGCCTGTTCCTCCCGCCTTCTAGGGGCCGATTACCTAGATCCGTTCCTGTATCTTGTCTGTCCTGTCTGAACACGCTCCTTGCCTGTTCGTCCCGCCTCTCTGGGGGCCGTATTCCCAGACCCGCTCCTGTATCCCGCTGCAGTGTCGGTCTCTTTCGTACACTCAGTTCCAGTCTGAACTCTCTCCTATCCTTTACCTGTTTTGCCTCTATGTCCGTTCCTTTCCTTTTTCTGCAGAGTCTGAACTCGTACCTAACTCCTGCTTGTTGTCTCTGTACTCCCGTTTGTGAGTTTGTGGTCCACTTGCTACTTCACTGCAAATACCCTGTGGGTATCTGGCTCTGCCTTTCCCTTCCTGTCTGTTCCGTGTGAACAGAGCCCTGTCCGTCCTGCTCTGACTCCTTGCTCACTGCTCCGGCAGCCTTGCTCCGCTCTGACCCTTTTGCTCACTGCTCCGGCAGCCTTGCTCCGCTCTGACCCTTTTGTTCACTGCTCCGGCAGTCCTGTCCTGCCCTGCTTCTGCCCGCTGCTCCGGCAGTCCTGTCCTGCCCTGCTTCTGCCCGCTGCTCCGGCAGTCCTGTCCTGCCCTGCTTCTGCCCACTGCTCCGGCAGTCCTGTCCTGCCCTGCTTCTGCCTGCTGCTCCGGCAGTCCTGTCCTGCCCTGCTTCTGCCCGCTGCTCCGGCAGTCCTGTCCTGCCCTGCTTCTGCCCGCTGCTCCGGCAGTCCTGTCCTGCCCTGCTTCTGCCCGCTGCTCCGGCAGTCCTGTCCTGCCCTGCTTCTGCCCGCTGCTCCGGCAGTCCTGTCCTGCCCTGCTTCTGCCCGCTGCTCCGGCAGTCCTGTCCTGCCCTGCTTGTGCTCGCTGCTCCTGCAGCCCCGTCCTGCTCTGTTCTTGCCCACCGCTTTGGGCGTTCCCTCTCTGCTGTGGTTGTCTACCGCATCTGCGGTTCTGTGACCCAGTCTGTACTGGGTCTTAACCTTTCTGTGCTCCAGCCCGTCCTTTCGGCCAGTACCTCCCTGCCTGCATACTCGCCTGTATCCACCCATCTGCATACCTGCCGTGTTTGCTTACATCCACCAGTCTGTGCCAGCCTAACCTGCCTGTTCCAGTAATCCCAGTGTGGGTCAACCCCCGTGTCCGGAGTTTGACCTGGAGTAGCACCTGGTCCCTCTGCCCGGTTTCTCCCTGGTGCACTGGCGTCGTATGCCGTCGTGCCACCTTGGTCGGATCGGCCAGATACTTAGTCACGCCCCTCCAGGCACTCTCCGGTCCATGGTCCAGTGGAACCACAATACCCGCACACGCCAGTCAGTCCGGGCGTGTGCATAACAGCATGCTCAGGCCATGGTTCCCGTTGAGCCCCACGGCCTTCGCTCTCTGAGAAGTTTTCCAGCGAATACATGCATTAAAATAAATAAATAAAATTTTTTTTTCCTTTAGCTGAGTTCCAGGCGAATTACGCACCCGTCCAGATGGATCTATCTGCTCTCGTTCCTGCGGATCCGCTACGTTATTATGGGGATCCAAGACAAAGTTGTGCATTTGTGGTGCAATGCATGCTACACTTCAAGTTCTACCCTCTATGTTTTCCCACCGATCGGGTTAAGGTGGCATTCATTATGTCTTACCTGGCGGGTGATGCCTTGGAATGGATCAACCCCCTATATGAAACACAGGATCCGATCCTCCTGGACCTAATGGCCTTCCTGGTGGCCTTTCTAATGGTCTTCGATGATCCTAACCCGGAGGCTCCTGCTGAAGCTTCACTTCCCAATATCCCGGAGCAGCCCCAATGGGTAATGTGTGTGGGTAACGCAATAGTCCTCCAGCCCAATGAGACTACTGCCCACCCAGAATCCTCACAGGGTGACTACGCTTTCCGGAATACTACTCCCAACCTCAAGAGGCAGTCCAGACGTGCTAGACGTAGAGGCAAGCCGTCACGCCAGGGTCTGTCCTCCCTGAGACCTCCTGACCCCAACCTTGAAGTCCCTACTGAAGCTTCATCTCCCTGTATCCCGGAGAAGCCCCAACGGGTAATGTGCGTGGGTAGTGCACCAGTTCTCCTGCCCGAAGAGACTTCTGCCCATCCAGACTCCACACAGGAGAACTTCCTGCACCCGGCATCAGATGCTTCACCCACTTTAACCGGTGTGCATGTCCAAGGATGCTCCAAAGCTGTGGTTACCTCAGAGTCTGTGCACCTCTACTACCTGGCGGAGGACCCCCTGTTGCCTCCTGAATCCTCCGGGATACCACTCGATGACAAATGGAGAGAGACTTCTCTACACCCGGTACTCGATACTTTGTCCGCTTCGTCCTGTGAGCCTGACAATGGGTACCCCAAAGTGGTAGTTACCCCCGAGTCTCTACACCCCTCCGACCAGGCGGAGGACCTCCAGTTGTCTCCTGGACCCTTCGGGGTGCTACCTGGTAGCGAAAGGACAGAGACTCTCCTATTCTCTGTACCTGATACCTCGCTCGCTTCGTCCAGTGAGTCCAACCTAGTGTACTCCGAAGCAGAGGTTACTCCTGAGTCTCTACACCCCTCCGACCAGGCGGAGGACCTCCAGTTGTCTCCAGAACCCTTCGGGGTGCTACCTGGTAGCGAAAGGACAGAGACTCTCCTATACTCTGTACCTGATACCTCGCTCGCTTCGTCCACTGAGTCCAACCTAGTGTACTCTGAAGCAGAGGTTACCCGTGAGTCTCTACACCCCTCTGACCAGGCGGAGGACCGCCAGTTGTCTCCAGAACCCTTCGGGGTGCCACCTGGTGGTGAATGGACAGAGACTTTCCTATACTCGGTACCCGATACCTCGCCTGCTTCGTCCAGTGAGTCCGACCTAGTGTACTCTGAAACAGATGTTTTCTCTGAGCCTCGGCACTCTTCTGACCCGGCGGAGGACCTCCAGTTGTTTCCTGAATCCTCCGGGGTACCACCAGATAACAAAGAGACAGTGACTTTTCCTCATTATGTACCTGATAACCCGTCTATTTCTTCCTGTGAGCTTGACAAGATGTACCTCGAAGCAGAGATTACCCCCAAGTCTCTGTCCCCCTCCAACCCGGTGGAGGACTTCCAGTTGTCTCCTGTACCCTCTGGGGTGCCACCTGAAAATATGTGGAGAGAGACTTCCTTGTGTGCTGTTCCTGGTACTCCACCTGTTTCGTCTGTTGCTAAGGGTGGCTGGATGGGAGGTAGCATCCTAGCTACCCAGAGGAGACCAGTTTTTCCGGTGGACAGTGGAAGTGATCTCTTCGAAGTGAAGAATTGGCCCTCGAATTCCCTGCGGAAGATTCTGGCAGGCCTGAAGAAGAGGGGGCGTAAGGGGGGGGGTACTGTAACATACCTGGCGGCGTCCTTGCATAGTGGTCCATCTCCCACTGTGCAAGAGCGCGCACTTGATCTCCTGTCCAGAATGTCTCTCTGGCTTCCCTCCTTGCTGTCTGTTTGACTGTTTTGGCTGCATAGGGCGACGCCCGCTGAACTTCCTGTTTCTTGTACCTGCTGCGGACACGCCCCTGTTGCACCTTCAGCCTATTGCTGTCCATCTTTGGGTATTTATACCACCTTCTTCCTCAAGATGGCGCCTGAGCATTGTGTCCTGTCAGTCGGCTTTTTGTCTCTGACATGCCAGGTCCTATCCTGTTTTCCTGTTCTGTGTCTGAACTGTGGTCTGTTCTTGTGAACACGCTTCTTGCCTGTTCTTTCTCCTTCTAAGGGCCGTATTCCTAGATCTGCCTGTCTGTGCCTTGCGGTATCTGTTCCCGTCTGAACAGAGTCCTGTTTGTGTCCCTGCCTTGCGGTATCTGTTCCTGTCTGAACTGAGTCCTGTCTATGTCTCCTGCCTTGCGGTGTCAGTTCCCGTGTCTGAACTGAGTCCTGTCTGTGTACTCTTGCCTGCTGCCTTTCCTGGAGGCTGTATTTCCAGGCCTGTCTGAACACGCTCCTAGCCTGTTCCTCCCGCCTTCTAGGGGCCGATTACCTAGATCCGTTCCTGTATCTTGTCTGTCCTGTCTGAACACGCTCCTTGAATGTTCGTCCCGCCTCTCTGGGGGCCGTATTCCCAGACCCGCTCCTGTATCCCGCTGCAGTGTCGGTCTCTTTCGTACACTCAGTTCCAGTCTGAACTCTCTCCTATCCTTTACCTGTTTTGCCTCTATGTCCGTTCCTTTCCTTTTTCTGCAGAGTCTGAACTCGTACCTAACTCCTGCTTGTTGTCTCTGTACTCCCGTTTGTGAGTTTGTGGTCCACTTGCTACTTCACTGCAAATACCCTGTGGGTATCTGGCTCTGCCTTTCCCTTCCTGTCTGTTCCGTGTGAACAGAGCCCTGTCCGTCCTGCTCTGACTCCTTGCTCACTGCTCCGGCAGCCTTGCTCCGCTCTGACCCTTTTGCTCACTGCTCCGGCAGCCTTGCTCCGCTCTGACCCTTTTGTTCACTGCTCCGGCAGTCCTGTCCTGCCCTGCTTCTGCCCGCTGCTCCGGCAGTCCTGTCCTGCCCTGCTTCTGCCCGCTGCTCCGGCAGTCCTGTCCTGCCCTGCTTCTGCCTGCTGCTCCGGCAGTCCTGTCCTGCCCTGCTTCTGCCCGCTGCTCCGGCAGTCCTGTCCTGCCCTGCTTCTGCCCGCTGCTCCGGCAGTCCTGTCCTGCCCTGCTTCTGCCCGCTGCTCCGGCAGTCCTGTCCTGCCCTGCTTCTGCCCGCTGCTCCGGCAGTCCTGTCCTGCCCTGCTTCTGCCCGCTGCTCCGGCAGTCCTGTCCTGCCCTGCTTCTGCCCGCTGCTCCGGCAGTCCTGTCCTGCTCTGCTTGTGCTCGCTGCTCCTGCAGCCCCGTCCTGCTCTGTTCTTGCCCACCGCTTTGGGCGTTCCCTCTCTGCTGTGGTTGTCTACCGCATCTGCGGTTCTGTGACCCAGTCTGTACTGGGTCTTAACCTTTCTGTGCTCCAGCCCGTCCTTTCGGCCAGTACCTCCCTGCCTGCATACTCGCCTGTATCCACCCATCTGCATACCTGCCGTGTTTGTTTACATCCACCAGTCTGTGCCAGCCTAACCTGCCTGTTCCAGTAATCCCAGTGTGGGTCAACCCCCGTGTCCGGAGTTTGACCTGGAGTAGCACCTGGTCCCTCTGCCCGGTTTCTCCCTGGTGCACTGGCGTCGTATGCCGTCGTGCCACCTTGGTCGGATCGGCCAGATACTTAGTCACACCCTTCCAGGCACTCTCCGGACCATGGTCCAGTGGAACCACAACACCCGCACATGCCAGTCAGTCCGTGCGTGTGCATAACACAAGTTCTTGGCTACAGAAATGCTGCCTTTCCGCCTGGTGGACACAGAGGATTTTCGAGACCTTATGTCCGTCGCAGTGCCCCAGTACCAGATGCCCAGTCGGCACTACTTCTCAAAGAAAGGTGTGCCTGCGCTCCACCAGCATGTCGCACACAACAACACCGCTTCTTTGAGAAACTCTGTGTGTGACAGGGTGCATTTCACCACAGACACTTGGACGAGTAGGCATGGACAGGGGCGTTACATGTCGCTGACTGGGCACTGGGTAACTATGGTGACAGCAGGACAAGGGGCTGCTGTCCAAGTCTTGCCGTCCCCACGAGTTGTGCGTCAATCCTCTTTATGTCAAAGTTCCTCCACTGCTTCTGCCTCCTCAACCTCCTCTCGGTCTTCCACCTGCACCCAAAGCCTGTCTGGTCATGCCACAAGCTTTCTAACTGCGCAGAAGGGATCCTGCACACCTCCTTTCTATGCTGGCAGTAGGGCTCAACGTCATCAGGCGGTTTTTTACATTGAAATGTCTGGGAAATGTGAGTCACACAGCTGAGGAGTTGTGGTCAGCTCTGGAGAACCAATTTCATGAATGGTTGTCTCCACTGGACCTGAAACCAGGGAAGGCCGTGTGCGACAATGCTGCAAACCTGGGTGCGGCCCTTCGCCGGGGCAATGTCACACACGTGCCTTGTATGGCTCAAGTGTTGCACCTGGTTGTCCAGCAATTTTTAGCCCACTATCCCAGACTAGATGGCCTTCTGCAGAGGGCACGGTCGCTGTGTGCTCACTTTCGCCGTTCGCATCCCGCAGCTCAGCGACTTACATCTCTACAGAAGTCGTTGGGCCTGCCACTTCACCGGCTAAAATGCGATGTGCCTACCCGGTGGAATTCAACTCTGCACATGTTGCAGCGACTGTGGCAGCACCGACAAGCCCTGGTGCAATACGTTCTGACGTATAGCCTGGGCCAACGAGATCCAGAGGTGGGGCAAATCACGCTGGAGGAGTGGTCTCAGATCAGGGACCTATGCACCCTTCTGCACAGTTTTGAAATGGCGACGAAGATGTTTAGTGCTGACGATGCCATTATCAGCATGACTATTCCGGTGATTTACATGCTGGAGCACATGTTAAACAGAATTCGGAGTCAGGTGGTGGCACAAGAGGAGGTGGAGGAAGTAGAGGAGGAGGAGTTGTATGCGGAAGGGCTAACATCTGCAAGGTCCAGACGGTCAGCAGCACCAAGGCGGCAGGTATGTGAGGGTGGGGGAGATGGTTTTACCAGGGCGCATGGTAGCAGCCAAACTAGTGAGGAAGGTGCAGGAGCCCAGGAAGAAGTGGAGGACGAACTGATGGAAGACTCATCAGATGAGGGAGACCTTGATCACATTTCTGTTGTGCGAGGTTGGGGGGAGAGGACAGAGGAAGGAAGCATGATTGTTACCTCGCCACCAACACAACAGGGACTTGGTGCTCCTGGATGCGCAACACACATGAGTGCCTTCTTGCTGCACTACTTGCAACATGACCCTCGAATTGTGAGAATTAGAAATAATCCTGACTACTGGGTTGCCACACTGTTAGATCCCCGGTACAAAAGTAAATTTGCAGAAATTATTCCTGCCATAGAAAGGGATGCACGCATGCAGGAGTATCAGCAGAGACTGTTGCAGAATCTTACATGTGCTTTTCCACAAAATACCAGTGGTGCACGTAGTGAATCTCACAGTTCCAACTTGCCAACCGTGGGACCGTCAAGTGTTCAGCACTCAAACCGTAACAGAACCACAGTATCTGCTGGTAACATCAATTTTGCGGAATCATTTCACCACTTTTTTAGCCCATCCTTTGCAAGGCCACAGGAGACAAGAAGTCTGACACATAGTCAACGCCTAGAGACGATGGTACAGGAGTATCTCCAAGTAAACATTGAAGCCACGACTGTGTCACTGGACCCTTGCTCTTTTTGGGCTTCCAGTCTGGATAAATGGCCGGAGCTAGCCACTTACGCCTTGGAGATCTTGTCATGCCCCGCAGCCAGCGTTCTGTCTGAACGTGTGTTCAGCGCTGCTGGTGGTGTGCTGACAGATAAGCGCACGCGGCTCTCCACTGATAATGTAGACAGACTCACGTTCATAAAGATGAACAAATCATGGATCCGAAATGACTTTTCTACTCCTGTGTCATCCTGGGGAGAGTAAAAGCTTGATGATTTGTTAAAATCACCCTACCAACCGTTTTAAGCTTTCAAATTACTAATCATGTTTATCTGTATCTTGGCAGGAAAATAATTTGGGCTTTGTAGCAGTGTGCAGCACTGATTCTATTAGGCCATCTATAATAAGCTCCACCAGATTTAAAATTACTAATCATGTTTATCTGTATCTTGACTGGAAAATAATTTGGGCTTTGTAGCAGTGTGCAGCACTGATCCTATTAGGCCATCTATACTAAAGCTTCACCAGATTTAAAATTAATAATAATTTTTAGCTGCATCTAGCCCGGAAAATAATTTTGGGGCTCCGAGATGCGCAAGACACATAAGTGCCTTCTTGCTGCACTACCTACAGCATGACCCTCATATTGTCAGAATTCGAAGTAATCATGACTACTGGGTTGCCACACTCTTAGATCCCAGAACTTTTCGATCAACCTTTTCATTTTAATAAAGACCAAAAAAATGGTCATTTTTTAAATTATAAGCATTAGCAGGTTGTTAGAAACTGAAATCAAACAGTTTTCAACTCAAAACTTTATTCTAGGTGATGTTACATTTTCACATAGGACCCCTTGTTCGAAAGGAGCTTCTGAACTCTCTCGTCCATTGAATTTGTCAGGTTTTGGATGGTTTCTGCTTCAATTGTTTTGCATGAGGACAGAATACCCTCCCAGAGCTGTTGCTTAGATGTGAACTGCCTCCCGCCATCATAGACACTCCTTTTAATGATGCTCCAAAGGTTCTGAATGGGGTAGAGGTCAGGGGAGCATGGGGGTCACACCATAAGTTTGTCCCCTTTTATGCCCATATCAGCCAGAGATGCAGATGTTTTATGTGCAGCATAAGATGGTGCATTATCATGCCAAAAAATGATCTTGCTGTGAAATACACGGTTCTTCTTCTTGAACCATGGCAGAAAGTGCTGTTTGAGAAAATCCACATACATTATGGAGTTCATCTTTAGCGCCTTCAGGGATCCTAAAGGGGCCGACAATCTCTCTCCCCATGATTCCAGCCCAAAACATTACTCCACCTCCTCCTTGTTGGCGCTGTAGCCGTGTTTGCGTGGGGTATCCATCAACCAGCCATCCTCCACTCCATCCATCTGGACCATCGAGCGCTGCACGGCACTCATCCGTGAACAAAACAGTTTTGAAATCAGTCTTCATGTAATGTTTGGCCCACTGGAGCAGTTTCTGCTTGTGTGAAGTGGATAGAGGAGGTCGACAGGATGGCGTATGCACAGCTGCAAACCTCTGAAGGACCCTGCATCTTGTTGTTGGGGGACGTTGGAGGCACCAGCAGCTTCAAAAACTTGTCTGCTGCTATGACAAGGCTTTTTTGCCGCTGCTCTTTCAACCTGACGTAATTGCCTGTAGGAAAGAGTCCTCAATTTGCCCTTATCAGCACGCACACGTGTGTACTGTGAATCAGCTACCTACTTCTTGATTGCCAAGACACTTCATCCTGATCATCGCACAATTTTGATTGTAGTCATGCCTTGACCTAAACACTCCACAATTTGTTGCTTCTCAGCAGCCGACACATCCTTTTTCTTTCCCATTTTGGCAGAAAATGTAGGCTGCTTAATAATGTGAGACAGCCTTCTTAAGTAGTCTTGCCTTTCATTGGACACACCTGCCAAACTAATTAGCACAGGTGTCTGCAATTGCTTACAGTGATATAAAGAGCCCTGACACACATCACCATCAATGAGTTTAACTGACAAACAAACAAATTCTTCCCTTATCACTCCTAAACACTTTTTGCATAATAATTTGGAACACAATGTACATGTGCTTTTCCACAAAACACCAGTGGTTCACGTAGTGAATCTTACAGTTCTAACTTGCCAACCGTGGTCTGTATGGAGTTGTTCAATAAAGGGCCCAAAATTAAGATAACATAGATGGGAGAGGTCTCTATGAATAGGAATTCCTAAGTATTTGATACCCTGTGAGGGCCAGGCAAAGGGAAAGTTGGACTGGATGGAATCCTATATGGATTTGGGGAGGGAGACATCGAGGGCCTCAGACTTCGCTGCATTGATTTTAAAATTTGACCATGTAACAAAGTGATCTATTTCAGCCATAACAGCATGGATGGATATATGTGATTGAGTGATATATACTAGGACATCATCAGCAAATAGAGAGCACTTGTACTCGGTGCCTCCCACCTCAATCCACCTAATATTGGGGTTATGGCGAATTGATGAGAGCAGGTGCTCCGTCACTAGGATGTATAAGAGAGGGGACCGAGAACATCCCTGCCTTGTCCCATTGGTGATTGTGAAAGGTGATGAAAATGTTCTGACGCGCCCCCTGGGCCTTGGGACACCCGGAGCCGGACCCTTTTTGGTGGATGCTGGTGGTTGTAGTCTCCGTGGCGGAAACCGGGTTCCGTGGCTCAGGGCGGTCAAACCAGTGGCGGAACTATTTATGTGGTTTTGATGTTTAAATGTCCGACTACGCCACCCGTGGATTGCGGTCAGAGTGAACCGCCGCTCCAGGGCAGACCGCTGAGGCTGGTGTTGTGGGTGCAGCAGAGCGTAGCATAACTCCGAACGGGAGGAGTATAGCCTCAGGGCAGTGTATGCGGAGGATGGGAGTGATGGTGCAGGGCAGCAGCAGTAATGACACGGAGTCAGTGATGCAGTCCAGGGCCTTTACTCACAGTTCTTATTATCCAGACCACATCTGCAGGTAACGGCTGCCCACGTCGTACTGTGCTCACCAGGTGAGGGGCTCAGACAACTCCGAGATAACTTTGGAGTGCTTCACAGGACCCCCTTTGTGTGTCCTTTGTCTGGCCTTTCTTACCAACCCTTCTGTCCGGCTGCCTCGGGCCTCCTCTTGGTAAACTTGGCGCCAGTTTCCCTGACCCTATGTGGTGCCTTCCTAGCGGGTGTAGCGAGGGGCTGCGCCACATAAAATGTCACAGCCTCCTGTTTCTAGCTGTGGGTCGTTTCCTGCCTCCACTAGTTTCGGGGACCGGTCTCCCCCTTTGGCCTGACCCCTCCACGCAGGTGGATTCGGGCGTGCGGTGGCGACTCGCCCGTCCGCACCCCTGGGATCCCTTCATTCCTCGATCCTGGAGCCTTCTCCGCTCCTCTTCCTTCCTTCTCCCTCTTCCATGCCTGGGCCTCTGTTACTAGGCCCGCCTCCGGAGCAGAGCTCATGCAGAGCCCCTGCTCCCTGCCACTTCTGTTCAGACTTCTCTGCACTGAACTAAGATGGTGCCCACCTTTAATACTCCCTTCTCAATGCACCCAGAAACTGCTTCCTCCCTGCTCCTGCACTACAGGGTTCCCCTTCCTCAGTGTTCCCTCCCCCCACTCCAGCCAGGGACAGGGACTGTCGTGCCCATCTCAATGGCATATTGGTCGCCCTGCCCCACGGCAATATGGTGTAATGCATGCAGGTGTCGGGTCCTGATCCACACTACATCCTTACCTGAGAGTGAGATATCACACCTCTGGGTGAGGTGCAATACCTCTGTAGCAACCGAGCCCTCAGGGTGCTACAGTTCCATTTATCTTCAGCCTAGGTGACGTATTGCGATACAGGGCCGTGATTTTGGCTATAAAAGGGTCACCTAGACCCCTACCCCAAGCTTTTTAAGAGAATCATATATGGCGTGCCAGGAGACTCTATGGAATGCTTTCTCAGCATCCAACGAGAGTATCTAATTACAAATTTTTAACTGCATCTAGCCCAGGAAATACTTTGTGCCTAGTAGCAGGGTCTGCTAGTCAGTGGATTATCCCGGCTGTTAAGCAAGCTACACCACCTGTAGTTTGGACACTTCATTTTTTCAAAGGAAATGCTTCGGGACCACGGGATACTCAGTGAAGAGCATCAGGAGGCACCCCAAGGCATAGGGGCTCGGACTGGCAGTAGGATGCCTTGCGGTGGACAGCCGAGCTCGATCCTTATAAAAGCTTTTTAACTGCAGCAGCTTTAGTGGACGCTACTGGAGCTGGAATTACGTGGCTGCTGGCATGAGACTTGCCCTCCAATAGATCCTTGTAAATGGATTTAAAGTGTATTTATTCAAATTAGAGAGACAATTTAAATTAAAAAGCTTAGAGCTGCCTCCACCACAGGGGGGCTCGCTCGACCCACCAGCGGACAGGCACCAGTATTGGGAGAGGGGGGCTGGCCGTCAGGGTTCACCGCGGCTCTGGCACAAACCCGGCGACACGGAGGTGGCACGGGCAGGAGCGGACTGAATGTGTCGGCTTCTCACTTTTTGGATTTTAGAAGGGCAGGACATGCCTATATCTGTGTCTCCCCCTCCTTTTACTCCTCCACCTCTTTTCTTTTCGCATGACTATATGTACTTGTCACTTTTCCATGTGTTAGTTGTGTCTTCTGAGCAGTTTGTCAGCTTTTGGACACCTTTGAAGGTGTTTTCTATGTGTTCTATGTTTTTTTGTTTGACTGCCATTGGTTTTAACGGTGTTCGAAGGTGTTCGACGAACAGTTCGACGAACAGTTCGGCGAACACACGGGTGTTCGACGAACCGAACCAAACTCGAACACTATGGGGGTGGCTCAACACTAATACTAAATAATTTAAATTCATATAATAATCACATATCACAGTACTCCAATATTACTCAATATACACTGTAAGCCCTCATTATATATCAGCCCAAACCGTGGACAAACCTTGCATATAGCAATTGCATGAATCTGTGTCCCTTAAGCATAGTCCAAATAAACAGTACCACTGTCAAATCAAATGCATATAAGTAATTATATCACTGCCCAATAACCAGATGAAGGTTGATTGGTAAAACCAATCATTGCATATACATAGCCATATCACCACTTATGGATGTGTGGATCGATTGATAAGCCCCACGCGTATCGCTGTGTAACACAGCTTCATCAGGGAGATTAAATATGTGCCACTAAATGCAGCAGTATATATAAGCCCATATAATTAGAACAATTCGTTACCTGTGATTGCACAGACATGTGGTGTGCAAAGGAGAGTCTTTTCAATAGGTGTCATGACAGACGCTCAGGCATGCCCATTCCATAGAGGAAGTAACCTCACACTGACCCTGATCATAACCAGGGAAGCTGATTCCACAGCGTCCTGTCTCCAGCAGTGAGGCACTCTTCTTACTGCCCAGATGCATGCAGGCAGCACACATCAATGTTAGATAAGGTATATATACAGAGAACATGTCCATGACCCACAGTTCCTATATCCATCATAACTTCAGATCATTATTACAGAGTGGTTACATGTTTATTTTAACAAAGTAAGTATTAAAGTTTCATCAATTGGACTTAATATTAAAGTAACCACTCAACACTGCAATAAATGTGCTGAGAAATGATATCCTCTACATTGACAAATATATACACATATCCCATAGGTCTCTACATACCTCTGCCCCATACTATCATAACACAATATTTCTGTAATGTCAGACCTCACATCTTAGAGATTTATGCATAAATCTCCAGAAAAGAGATCCACATCTCAATTCCAACATTATTTATGTTGCAACATAAATCCAGGCGCATGCGCTTTTATAATGTATGACCAATTCTCCTGCATATCCCACACACGAATCGTCGGCTTATCATTTTCCCTATAATGTCGACAAATTTATCTTGATAAAAGATTTATATCTTTTTTGCAGAAAAATGGTGCTCCAAGTGATTCATAGACGTCCGGAACTGGTGGAGGATCTGGAAGTAAATGATCGTCAGGTGTTCCATGATCTACTGGATCTGTTGAATGAGAACGAATCCACTCCAGGTAGGAATAGATTTCCTATTAGAAACAAATCCACAACATCACCACCGCTATCATTGGTTCCGTCTGTTAATATATTCTTTGAATTGGTGAAGTCAGAAATTTTGACACTGCCTATAAGAAGGAAACAAGGGCAAAATCTTAATCAGCAAGAGGTACAAGCTTTAAATCGACTCTCGGAAAATAACTCTTTTTTGATTAAACAATCAGACAAGGGTAACAATGTTGTATTATGGCCCACAGCTATGTACTTGGAGGAGGCCCACAGGCAGCTTTATAACACGTGCTTCTATCAAAGATTGCCATCAGATCCCACAGAGGTATTTTCAGCAAAATTTTATAAAATTTTAGATAGAGCCTGTGAATATGGGATTATTACAGCCAAAGAAAAGGGTTTTCTCTGGGTTGAATATCCGATTGTATCCACCTTCTATATGTTACCTAAGGTGCATAAGGATTTAATTAAGCCACCAGGACGCCCAATAGTTTCAAGTATGGGCAGTTTGTGCGAAAAAGCTAGTGCATATATTGACTTCTTCTTGCAACCGATGGTTAAAAGTCTCCCTTCTTATGTGAGAGACACTACTCACTTTATTCAACTTTTACAGAATATGACGCTCCCATCAAACTCTTTTCTGGTCACCTGTGATGTAGAGTCTTTATACTCGAATATAGCCCATGAGGATGGAATACAAGCGGTTACCTTCTGGCTGGATCAACAGGTACAGTCAGATAGAATGCATGACTCCTTTTTATTGGATCTTCTGGATTTTGTGTTAAAACACAATTATTTTGTTTTTGACAGGACTTTTTTTCGGCAGATATCGGGAGTGGCCATGGGGGCACGTTGTGTGCCAGCCCTTGCCAACCTATTCTTAGGTTGGTGGGAGAGAACTAAGGTCTACCCCCTCCGTGCCTTCCAGGAAAGTGTCACACATTGGTATCGTTATATTGATGATATTTTTTTCATATGGACAGGCATGGAGGGGGATTGCATGGATTTTATTTCATCATTAAATCAAAACAATCTGCATATTATTTTGACACACACGTTTTCGGTGACCTCTCTTCCTTTTTTGGATTTGGAAGTGTTTGTGGAGGATGGAGCAATCTGTACTAAAGTATATATTGCAAACCTACAGCAACTAACGGACTATTGCAATTTTCTAGTTTCCACCCTTTCCACACCCGTAAGGGGGTTTCTATTGGCCAGTACTTACGGATGAGACGCAATTGCACAAAAGATGAGGATTTCCATGAGCAGGCAAGGGGTCTGACGGATTGGTTGAGGCAACGAGGTTATCCAAGGAAAGTCTTATCTACTGCCTTCAATAGAGCCAAAAACAGCACACAGAGCTCACTCTTGGTGTCAAAGGAACAGATCCGAGGGGGTTCTATGCGATTTATAACGGACTACAACAATCAATGGGAGGAGGTAAGAAACATCCTTGGCAGGCATTGGGACATCCTTAGGATTGATCCCCATACAAAAACACTTATTGGCGATCGCCCGCTTATGACTGCTAAAAGGGCCCCCAATCTTAGAGATCGATTGACCAGAAGCCTTTTCATGAGGCCTACCCATAGGTTACAATGAGGAATAAGATTAAAGGGTTCGTTCCCGTGTGGTAATTGTAACGTCTGCCAATGCATGCTACCTGTGAGAGACAGCTTTATTAATCCATCAGACAATCAGCATTTTGCCCTACGCAGTTTTATCAACTGCAGATCGAGAAATGTGATATATGCTATTATTTGCAGATGTAACAAGATCTATATTGGTCAAACGTCACAGGAGCTTAGAAAACGGGTGCAAAAACATACCTCTATGATTCAATTGGCACAGACAGACCAGGAAAAGGGGAAAAACTTAACTTCAGTAGCATCGCACTTTCTAGCTCACCATCGAGGTAAGCCTGAGGGCATGAGAGTCATAGGTTTACAAATGTTGAGTACCAACATAAGGGGGGGTAACCTTCGGAGGCGTTTATTACAGACAGAGTCAAGATGGATTTTTACTCTGAAGTCAATGGCACCAGAAGGATTGAATGAGGAATTACTATATACTGGCTTCCTAGGTTGAATCATGAAATGGTTCATGGTACAATCTGTTTGGGGACTGGTACTTTGGCTTATTATGTTTGCTTTTTTCACAGGTAGGAACCATTTACTCCTGTGAGAGGATATGGAGTCATCAAGGCTCATCATCCATTATAACTCCATCTGAAGGGATTGTTCCTTGGGGAGATCTTTGAAGGAGAGAACTCTTGAATATGGATTGGGAGACTAATTGATGAACTTGGCTTACTACTAGAAAAAGGAGTAATCAAATTTTGAAAAAATATGGATGATCATGGGATTTGGATCACAATAGATGTTCCGGACCTGGTTATATGGACTTTTCATCTGCCTTTTGGGAAGTCAGGGGTCTCATGTACTATGGAATTGAATGCATCCATTGTTATCGTCCACATTATAGGGAAAATGATAAGCCGACGATTCGTGTGTGGGATATGCAGAAGAATTGGTCATACATTATAAAAGCGCATGCGTCTGGATTTATGTTGCAATATAAATAATGTTGGAATTGAGATGTGGATCTCTTATCTGGAGATTTATGCATAAATCTCTAAGATGTGAGGTCTGACATTACAGAAATATTGTGTTATGATAGTATGGGGCAGAGGTATGTAGAGACCTATGGGATATGTGTATTTATATGTCAATATAGAGGATATCATTTCTCAGCACATTTATTGCAGTGTTGAGTGGTTACTTTAATATTAAGTCCAATTGATGAAACTTTAATACTTACTTTGATAAAATAAACATGTAACCACTCTGTAATAATGATCTGAAGTTAAGATGGATATAGGAACTGTGGGTCATGGACATGTTCTCTGTATATATACCTTATCTAACATTGATGTGTGCTGCCTGCATGCATCTGCACAGTAAGAAGAGTGCCTCACTGCTGGAGACAAGACGCTGTGGAAACAGCTTCCCTGGTTACGATCAGCGTCAGTGTGAGGTTACTTCCTGTATGGAATGGGCATGCCTGAGCGTCTGTCATGACACCTATTGAAAAGACTCTCCTGTGCACACCACATGTCTGTGAAATCACAGGTAACGAATTGTTCTCATAATATGGGCTTATATATACTGCTGCATTTAGTGGCTCATATATAATCTCCCTGATGAAGCTGTGTTACACAGCGATACGCGTGGGGCTTATCAATCGATCCACACATGATCCATAAGTGGTGATATGGCTATGTATATGCAATGATTGGTTTTACCAATCAACCTTCATCTGGCTATTGGGCAGTGATATAATTACTTATATGCATTTGATTTGACTGTGGTGCTGTTTATTTGGACTATGCTTAAGGGACACAGATTCATGCAATTGCTATATGCAAGGTTTGTCCACGGTTTGGGCTGATATATAATGAGGGCTTACAGTGTATATTGAGTAATATTGGAGTACTGTGATATGTGATTATTATATGAATTTAAATTATTTATTATATCTATATTCTTTATACTGCCAATCATGCATTCTGGTATTTGGGTGTTGTTAATCATGTGTGTTGTGTTTTAGTGTTTTTAAAAGTGTATAATAAAGCTTGTATATTTTTTTACTTAATATGTATTGAGGTGTGCGCATTTCTACATATGTACCTTCCTGTTTCTCTTGGTTTTCAATATTCTAAGTGTGGCCTTACCAGCGCTTTATACAGAGGAATGCATCCTCTTTAATTGTGAGCAGAGAGCGTTTCAGAAGAGAAGCGGGACTGTGACGCTAATTATGGCGTCATCACTGCTCACCATCTTGGCGGAGTCCTCAAAGTTTTGGAGGGTGGTACATAAGTCTGACATCCTTGTCCACTTATGTGTGGAGTCTGAACTAAATACCGATGGCCTTGTTGATGCTGGTACTCAACAACTGCCCTCTTCTGCTCACAAATCCTTCCCAACAGCTGCAGTGTAGAGTTCCAACGCGTGCAGACATCACACACCAGTCTGTGAGCCGGAAGCTGCAAACACTGCTGAAACACGGGAAGGGCGGCGGAAGCTGTAGGTGACTTTCTAAAATGGGCACACAGGAGGCGTGTTACTCACATGTCCGGACTGACTGGCGTGAGTGTTTTTAGTGATCCCACTGGACCATGAACCGAGGAGTGCCTGGAGGGGCGTGACTAAGTATCAACTTGGTCTGACCAAAGTCACACGGCGGCTCAGTCGACTCCGTGAACCAGGGAGGAACCGAGCAGAGGGACCAGGTGCTACTCCAGGTAAGAACCCGGTCACAGTTGTTAACCCACACCGAGGAATGCAGGAAGAGACAGGTTATGCTGACAGGTGGGTACTGGCAGGCACGGCTTGTATTCAGACAGGTAGGTACAGGCAGGCACAGCTGGTATGCAGACAGGTGGGTACTGGCAGGTAGGAACGCAGGCAGGATATGGACCAGTTCAGACTGGGAAACAGGAACAGAGCAGCAGGTGCGGTAGACGAGCAGAGCAGAGCAAAAAATGCAGGTGCGGTATACAAGCAGAGCAGAGCAAAACCCGCAGGTGTGGTAGACAAGCAGGGGAGAGCAAAACCCGCAGGTGCAGTAGACAAGCAGAGCAGATCAAAACCGCAGGTGAAGTAAACAAGCAGAGCAGAGCAAAACCAGCAAGTGCGGTAGACAAGCAGAGCAGAGCAAAACTCACAGGTACAGTAGACAAGCAAAGCAGAGAAAAACCCGCAGGTGCTTTAGACAAGCAGAGCAGAGCAATACCCACAGGTGCAGTAGACAAGCAGAACAGAGCTAAACCCGCAAGTACGATAGACAAGCAGAGCAGAGCAAGACCCGCATGTGCAGTAGACAAGCAGTGCAGAGCAAAACTCGCAGGTGCGGTAAACAAGCAGAGCAGAGCAAAACCCGCAGGTGCGGTAGACAAGCAGAACAGAGCAAAACCCACAGGTGGGGTAGACAAGCAAAGCAAAACCCGTAGGTGCGGTAGACAAGAAGAGCAGAGCAAAACCCACAGGTACGGTAGACAAGCAGAGCAGAGCAAAACCCGCAAATGCAGTAGACAAGCAGAGCAGAGAAAAACCCACAGGTGCAGTAGACAAGCAGAGCAGAGCTAATCCCGCAAGTACAGTAGACAAGCTGAGCAGTAGTGTTGAGCCACCCCCGTAGTGTTCGAGTTCGGTTCGGTTCGTCGAACACCCGTGTGTTCGCCGAACTATTCGTCGAACTGTTCGTCGAACACCTTCGAACACCGTTAAAACCAATGGCAGGCAAACAAAAACACATAGAAACACATAGAAAACACCTTCAAAGGTGTCCAAAAGCTGACAAACTGCTCAGAAGACACAACTAACACATGGAAAAGTGACAAGTACATATAGTCATGCGAAAATGAAAGAGGTGGATGAGTAAAAGGAGGGGGAGACACAGATATAGGCATGTCATGACCTTCTAAAATCCAAAAAGTGAGAAGCCGACACGGCCAGTCCGCTCCTGCCCGTGCCACCTCCGTGTCGCCGGGTTTGTGCCAGAGCCGCGGTGAACCCTGATGGCCAGCCCCCCTCTCCCAATACTGGTGCCTGTCTGCTGGTGGGTCGAGCGAGCCCCCCTGTGGTGGAGGCAGCTCTAAGCTTTTAATTTAAATTGTCTCTCTAATTTGAATGAATACACTTTAAATCTATTTACAAGGATCTATTGGAGGGCAAGTCTCATGCCAGCAGCCGCGTAATTCCAGCTCCAGTAGCGTCCACTAAAGCTGCTGCAGTTAAAAAGCTTTTATAAGGATCGAGCTCGGCTGTCCACCGCAAGGCATCCTACTGCCAGTCCCAGCCCCTATGCCTTGGGGTGCCTCCTGATGCTCTTCACTGAGTATCCCATGGTCCCGAAGCATTTCCTTTGAAAAAATGAAGTGTCTAAACTACAGGTGGTGTAGCTTGCTTAACAGCCGGGATAATCCGCTGACTAGCAGACACTGCTACTAGGCACAAAGTATTTCCTGGGCTAGATGCAGTTAAAAATTTGTAATTAGATACTCTCGTTGGATGCTGAGAAAGCATTCCATAGAGTCTCCTGGCACGCCATATATGATTCTCTTAAAAAGCTTGGGGTAGGGGTCTAGGGGACCCTTTTATAGCCAAAATCACGGCCCTGTATCGCAATACGTCACCTAGGCTGAAGATAAATGGAACTGTAGCACCCTGAGGGCTCGGTTGCTACAGACGTATTGCACCTCACCCAGAGGTGTGATATCTCACTCTCAGTTAAGAATGGAGTGTGGATCAGGACCCGACACCTGCATGCATTACACCACATTGCCGTGGGGCAGGGCGACCAATATGCCCCTGAGATGGGCACGACAGTCCCTGTCCCTGGCTGGAGTGGGGGGAGGGAACACTGAGGAAGGGGAACCCTGTAGTGCAGGAGCAGGGAGGAAGCAGTTCCTGGGTGCATTGAGAAGGGAGTATAAAAGGTGGGCACCATCTTAGTTCAGTGCAGAGAAGTCTGAGCAGAAGTGGCAGGGAGCAGGGGCTCTGCATGAGCTCTGCTCCGGAGGCGGACCTAGTAACAGAGGCCCAGGCCTGGAAGAGGGAGAAGGAAGGAAGAGGAGCGGAGAAGGCTCCAGGATCGAGGAACGAAGGGATCCCAGGGGTGCGGACGGGCGAGTCGCCACCGCACGCCCGAATCCACCTGCGTGGAGGGGTCAGGCCAAAGGGGGAGACCGGTCCCCGAACTAGTGGAGGCAGGAAACGACCCTCAGCTAGAAACCGGAGGCTCTGACATTTTATGTGGCGCAGCCCCTCGCTACACCCGCTAGGAAGGCACCACATAGGGTCAGGGAAACTGGCGCCAAGTTTACCAAGAGGAGGCCCGAGGCAGCCGGACAGAAGTGTTGGTAAGAAAGGCCAGACAAAGGACACACAAAGGGGGTCCTGTGAAGTGCTCCAAAGTTATCTGGGAGTTGTCTGAGCCCCTCACCTGGTGAGCACAGTACGACGTGGGCAGCCGTTACCTGCAGACGTGGTCTGGATAATAAGAACTGTGAGTAAAGGCCCTGGACTGCATCACTGACTCCGTGTCATTACTGCTGCTGCCCTGCACCATCACCCCCATCCTCCGCATACACTGCCCTGAGGCTATACTCCTCCCGTGGGGAGTTATGCTACGCTCTGCTGCACCCACAACACCAGCCTCAGCGGTCTGCCCTGTAGCGGCGGTTCACTCTGACCGCAATCCACGGGTGGCGTAGTCGGACATTTAAACATCAAAACCACATAAATAGTTCCGCCACTGGTTTGACCGCCCTGAGCCACGGAACCGGGTCGCCGCCACGAAGACTACAACCACCAGCATCCACCAAAAAGGGTCGGGCTCCGGGTGTCCCAAGGCCCAGGGGGTGCGTCAGAACATTTTCATCACCTTTCACAATCACCAATGGGACAAGGCAGGGATGTCCTCTGTCCCCTCTCTTATACATCCTAGTGACGGAGCACCTGCTCTCATCAATTCGCCATAACCCCAATATTAGGTGGATTGAGGTGGGAGGCACCGAGTACAAGTGCTCTCTATTTGCTGACGATGTCCTAGTATATATCACTCAATCACATATATCCATCCATGCTGTTATGGCTGAAATAGATCACTTTGTTACATGGTAAAATTTTAAAATCAATGCAGCGAAGTCTGAGGCCCTCGATGTCTCCCTCCCCAAATCCATATAGGATTCCATCCAGTCCAACTTTCCCTTTGCCTGGCCCTCACAGGGTATGAAATACTTAGGAATTCCTATTCATAGAGACCTCTCCCATCTATGTTATCTTAATTTTGGGCCCTTTATTGAACAATTCCATACAGACCACGGTTGGCAAGTTAGAACTGTAAGATTCACTACGTGAACCGCTGGTGTTTTGTGGAAAAGCACATGTACACCGCGTTCCAAATTATTATGCAAAAAGTGTTTAGGAGTGATAAGGGAAGAATTTGTTTGTTTGTCAGTTAAACTCATTGATGGTGATGTGTGTCAGGGCTCTTTATATCACTGTAAGCAATTGCAGACACCTGTGCTAATTAGTTTGGCAGGTGTGTCCAATGAAAGGCAAGACTACTTAAGAAGGCTCTCTCACATTATTAAGCAGCCTACATTTTCTGCCAAAATGGGAAAGAAAAAGGATGTGTCGGCTGCTGAGAAGCAACAAATTGTGGAGTGTTTAGGTCAAGGCATGACTACAATCAACATTGTGCGATGATCAGGATCAAGTGTCTTGGCAATCAAGAAGTATGTAGCTGATTCACAGTACACACGTGTGCGTGCTGCTAAGGGCAAATTGAGGACTCTTTCCTACAGGCAATTACGTCAGGTTGAAAGAGCAGCGGCAAAAAAGCCTTGTCTTAGCAGCAGACAAGTTTTTGAAGCTGCTTGTGCCTCCAACGTCCCCCGAACAACAAGATGCAGGGTCCTTCAGAGGTTTGCAGCTGTGCATACGCCATCCTGTCGACCTCCTCTATCCACTTCACACAAGCAGAAACGGCTCCAGTGGGCCAAACATTACATAAAGACTGATTTCAAAACTGTTTTGTTCACGGATGAGTGCCGTGCAGCGCTCGTTGGTCCAGATGGATGGAGTGGAGGATGGCTGGTTGATGGACACCCCACGCAAACACGGCTACAGCGTCAACAAGGAGGAGGTGGAGTAATGTTTTGGGCTGGAATCATGGGGAGAGAGATTGTCGGCCCCTTTAGGATCCCTGAAGGCGCTAAAGATGAACTCCATAATGTATGTGGATTTTCTCAAACAGCACTTCCTGCCATGGTTCAAGAAGAAGAACCGTGTATTTCACAGCAAGATCATTTTTCTGCATGATAATGCACCATGTCATGCTGCACATAAAACATCTGCATCTCTGGCTGATATGGGCATAAAAGGGGACAAACTTATGGTGTGACCCCCATGCTCCCCTAACCTCTACCCCATTCAGAACCTTTGGAGCATCATTAAAAGGAGTGTCTATGATGGCGGGAGGCAGTTCACATCTAAGCAACAGCTCTGGGAGGGTATTCTGTCCTCATGCAAAACAATTGAAGCAGAAACCATCCAAAACCTGACAAATTCAATGGACGAGAGAGTTCAGAAGCTCCTTTCGAACAAGGGGTCCTATGTGAAAATGTAACATCACCTAGAATAAAGTTTTGAGTTGAAAACTGTTTGATTTCAGTTTCTAACAACCTGCTAATGCTTATAATTTCAAAAATGACCATTTTTTTGGTCTTTATTAAAATGAAAAGGTTGATCGAAAAGTTTGGGGGATCTAAGAGTGTGGCAACCCAGTAGTCATGATTACTTCGAATTCTGACAATATGAGGGTCATGCTGCAGGTAGTGCAGCAAGAAGGCACTTATGTGTCTTGCGCATCTCGGAGCCCCAAAATTATTTTCCGGGCTAGATGCAGCTAAAAATTATTTTTAATTTTCAATCTGGTGGAGCTTATTATAGATGGCCTAATAGGATCAGTGCTGCACACTGCTACAAAGCCCAAATTATTTTCCAGTCAAGATACAGATAAACATGATTAGTAATTTGAAAGCTTAAAACGTTTGGTAGGGTGATTTTAACCAATCATCAAGCTTTTACTCTCCCCAGGATGACACAGGGGTAGAAAAGTCGTTTCGGATCCATGATTTGTTCATCTTTATGAACGTGAGTCTGTCTACATTATCAGTGGAGAGCTGCGTGCGCTTATCTGTCAGCACACCACCAGCAGCGCTGAACACACGTTCAGACAGAACGCTGGCTGCGGGGCATGACAAGATCTCCAAGGCGTAAGTGGCTAGCTCCGGCCATTTATCCAGATTGGAAGCCCAAAAAGAGCAAGGGTCCAGTGACACAGTCGTGGCTTCAATGTTTACTTGGAGATACTCCTGTACCATCGTCTCTAGGCGTTGACTATGTGTCAGACTTCTTGTCTCCTGTGGCCTTGCAAAGGATGGGCTAAAAAAGTGGTGAAATGATTCCGCAAAATTGATGTTACCAGCAGATACTGTGGTTCTGTTACGGTTTGAGTGCTGAACACTTGACGGTCCCACGGTTGGCAAGTTGGAACTGTGAGATTCACTACGTGCACCACTGGTATTTTGTGGAAAAGCACATGTAAGATTCTGCAACAGTCTCTGCTGATACTCCTGCATGCGTGCATCCCTTTCTATGGCAGGAATAATTTCTGCAAATTTACTTTTGTACCGGGGATCTAACAGTGTGGCAACCCAGTAGTCAGGATTATTTCTAATTCTCACAATTCGAGGGTCATGTTGCAGGTAGTACAGCAAGAAGGCACTCATGTGTGTTGCGCATCCAGGAGCACCAAGTCCCTGTTGTGTTGGTGGCGAGGTAACAATCATGCTTCCTTCCTCTGTCCTCTCCCCCCAACCTCGCACAACAGAAATGTGATCAAGGTCTCCCTCATCTGATGAGTCTTCCATCAGTTCGTCCTCCACTTCTTCCTGGGCTCCTGCACCTTCCTCACTAGTTTGGCTGCTACCATGCGCCCTGGTAAAACCATCTCCCCCACCCTCACATGCCTGCCGCCTTGGTGCTGCCGACCTTCTGGACCTTGCAGATGTTAGCCCTTCTGCATACAACTCCTCCTCCTCTACTTCCTCCACCTCCTCTTGTGCCACCACCTGACTCCGAATTCTGTTTAAAATGTGCTCCAGCATGTAAATCACCGGAATAGTCATGCTGATAATGGCATCGTCAGCACTAAACATCTTCGTCGCCATTTCAAAACTGTGCAGAAGGGTGCATAGGTCCCTGATCTGAGACCACTCCTCCAGCGTGATTTGCCCCACCTCTGAATCTCGTTGGCCCAGGCTATACGTCAAAACGTATTGCACCAGGGCTTGTCGGTGCTGCCACAGTCGCTGCAACATGTGCAGAGTTGAATTCCACCGGGTAGGCACATCGCATTTTAGCCGGTGAAGTGGCAGGCCCAACGACTTCTGTAGAGATGTAAGTCGCTGAGCTGCGGGATGCGAACGGCGGAAGTGAGCACACAGCGACCATGCCCTCTGCAGAAGGCCATCTAGTCTGGGATAGTGGGCTAAAAATTGCTGGACAACCAGGTTCAACACGTGAGCCATACAAGGCACGTGTGTGACATTGCCCCGGCGAAGGGCCGCACCCAGGTTTGCAGCATTGTCGCACACGGCCTTCCCTGGTTTCAGGTCCAGTGGAGACAACCATTCATGAAATTGGTTCTCCAGAGCTGACCACAACTCCTCAGTTGTGTGACTCACATTTCCCAGACATTTCAATGTAAAAACCGCCTGATGACGTTGAGCCCTACTACCAGCATAGTAAGGAGGTGTGCAGGATCCCTTCTGCGCAGTTAGAAAGCTTGTGGCATGACCAGACAGGCTTTGGGTGCAGGTGGAAGACCGAGAGGAGGTTGAGGAGGCAGAAGCAGTGGAGGAACTTTGACATAAAGAGGATTGACGCACAACTCGTGGGGACGGCAAGACTTGGACAGCAGCCCCTTGTCCTGCTGTCACCATAGTTACCCAGTGCCCAGTCAGCGACATGTAACGCCCCTGTCCATGCCTACTCGTCCAAGTGTCTGTGGTGAAATGCACCCTGTCACACACAGAGTTTCTCAAAGAAGCGGTGATGTTGTGTGCGACATGCTGGTGGAGCGCAGGCACACCTTTCTTTGAGAAGTAGTGCCGACTGGGCATCTGGTACTGGGGCACTGCGACGGACATAAGGTCTCGAAAATCCTCTGTGTCCACCAGGCGGAAAGGCAGCATTTCTGTAGCCAAGAGCTTGCAGATGGTGAAATTCAACCTCTTAGCTTTCTCATGGCTAGGAGGAAATGGTCTTTTACTTGTCCACATCTGAGGGACCGAGGGCTGGCTATTGTGCTTAGACGGGGTTGATAAGGGTGTCCCCGGCAAACTGCCGGTCTGTGAGGAAGATGCAGGCGGACATGTTAGGTTGCCTTGATCTAAAGGTGATGCTATCGATGTCGGACAGCGCTCAACACCAGCTGGTGTTACCACCTCCAAAGAAAATGATGACCTGCCAATCACGCTGGCTGTTGCGGGTAAAGAGGTGGCAGGTCTGCGCCCCAAAACAGGTGTGACTGCTGTCCCCCCAGTCACAGAGGATGAAGAGGCCGCGGATGCACAAGATATGGCAGACGGTGGTTGGCCCGGCCGGCTAGGCCGCATTGTAGCACACTGAGCTTCCCACTGCAACTTATGCTTCATGTCCATGTGCCGATTCATGCATGAAGTACTCAAACTATGTATTTTTTGGCCTCTACTTAGCTTTTGCTGACAAATGTTACAGATAACACGAGTTGGGTCATCTTTATCGATCTGAAAAAATGCCCAGGCTATGCAAGGCTTAGCACCCATGCGACCTGAAGAGCCACCACGACTTGTGGTGAGAGGCAGAGTTGTGTTTGAGGATGCAGTTGTTGACGTGCTTCCAGAACTACGTCTCTGTCCAGGAAGGCGCAACCTGACCTCGTCGTCACTAGCATCTTCCTCCACCTCCTCTGCTGACCTCATCTCTTGGCTGACTGTGGGTTGACAGTAAGTGGGATCTCCGACCTCATCATCATTACCCTGTGCGTTATCACACCCGTCGTCCTCAGAGCCAACCTGTTCCTGCCCTGACAAAAAACTAAAGTTGTCGCTCCAATCAGGTATTTGAGTATTATCATCGTCTTCCTCATTGTCTCCACCAACAGGAGTTGCAGTTTGGGAATGAGGGTCTACATTATGGTCAGAACCTTCTGCGTCTGGTCCTGGATCCGACTCATAAAGATTCTGGGCATCAGTGCAGATCATTTCCTCGTCTGGATTCACAGAAGCGCTGGAGTCGACCTCTGATTCCCAGGCTATAGTATGAGTAAACAGCTCTGCAGACTCAACCATCTGTTCTACCTCATACTCAGACGGGCAGCTGGAGATTTGGGAGCTGTGAGGAAGCAAGTGCGATTTGGGTGACACCTTTGAGGACTGGAGTATTTGTGATGCTGAAGTTGATGTGGAGGAGAGCCCACTTAATGGAGCACTTGATATCCAGTGAAGCACCTGCTGTTTTTGTGCCTCATCTGGAATTTGTAGCGATTGGCGTGGCCGTAAGAAAGGGATCTTATCACATTGTCCGCTAAAAGAAGTAGACATTTTAGTTTGGCTGGAAGATGGTCTTTCTTCTGCAGATGTTACTGTTGCTTTAACACCTACCCCACGGACACAACCTTTTTTCCCCTTCCCAACACGCCTATTCCCCTTTCCACCAGCAGCAGGCCTTTTTCCACTCATTTTGGTGGTTAACTAATTCACAACTCTGGAGTTGTTTGCACAAAAAAACAATGGATGGTAACCGAGCAGAGCTGAGTGGCCAAACTGTGGTATTAGGCCAAAACTATTGGCTGGGTTAGATGCAGAAAAAAATTATTTTGAATTTGCAACCTGATGGAGGTCAGCATAGATGGACTAATAGAGAAAGTCCGACACACTACTAGAAGGCCAAATATTTTTTCAGAGGTAGATGCAGAAAAAAATATATTCATTTTGCAACCTGATGGAGGTCAGTATAGATGAACTAATACAACAAGTCCCACACACAGCTAGAAGCCCAAATATTTTTTCAGAGGTACTGTAGATGCAGATAAAAATTAGTTTTAATTTGCAACCTGATGGAGGTCAGTATAGATGGACTAATAGAGAAAGTCCGACACACTACTAGAAGGCCAAATATTTTTTCAGAGCTAGATGCAGAAAAAAATTATATTCAGTTTGGAACCTGATGGAGGTCAGTATAGATGGATTAATAGAACAAGACCCACACACAGCTAGAAGCCCAATATTTTTTCAGAGGTAGATGCAGAAAAAAATATATTCAGTTTGCAACCTGATGGAGGTCAGTATAGATGGACTAATACAACAAGTCCCGCACACAGCTAGAAGCCCAAATATTTTTTCAGAGGTACGGTAGATGCAGATAAAAATAAGTTTTAATTTGCAACCTGATGGAGGTCAGTATAGATGGACTAATAGAGAAAGTCCGACACACTACTAGAAGGCCAAATATTTTTTCAGAGCTAGATGCAGAAAAAAATTATATTCAGTTTGCAACCTGATGGAGGTCAGTATAGATGGATTAATAGAACAAGACCCACACACAGCTAGAAGCCCAATATTTTTTCAGAGGTAGATGCAGAAAAAAATATATTCAGTTTGCAACCTGATGGAGGTCAGTATAGATGGACTAATAGAACAAGTCCCACACACTGCTAGAAGCTCAAATATTTTTTCAGAGGTACTGTAGATGCAGATAAAAATTAGTTTTAATTTGCAACCTGATGGAGGTCAGTATAGATGGACTAATAGAGAAAGTCCGACACACTACTAGAAGGCCAAATATTTTTTCAGAGCTAGATGCAAAAAAAAATTATATTCAGTTTGCAACCTGATGTAGGTCAGTATAGATGGACTAATAGAGAAAGTCCGACACACTACTAGAAGGCCAAATATTTTTTCAGAGGTAGATGCAGAAAAAAATATATTCAGTTTGCAACCTGATGGAGGTCAGTATAGATGGATTAATAGAACAAGACCCACACACAGCTAGAAGCCCAATATTTTTTCAGAGGTAGATGCAGAAAAAACTATATTCAGTTTGCAACCTGATGGAGGTCAGTATAGATGGACTAATAGAACAAGTCCCACACACAGCTAGAAGCCCAAATATTTTTTCAGAGGTACTGTAGATGCAGATAAAAATTATTTTTAATTTGCAACCTGATGGAGGTCAGTATAGATGGACTAATAGAGAAAGTCCGACACACTACTAGAAGGCCAAATATTTTTTCAGAGGTAGATGCAGAAAAAAATATATTCAGTTTGCAACCTGATGGAGGTCAGTATAGATGGACTAATACAACAAGTCCCGCACACAGCTAGAAGCCCAAATATTTTTTCAGAGGTACTGTAGATGCAGATAAAAATTATTTTTAATTTGCAACCTGGTGGAGGTCAGTATAGATGGACTAATAGAGAAAGTCCGACACACTACTAGAAGGCCAAATATTTTTTCAGAGGTAGATGCAGAAAAAAATATATTCAGTTTGCAACCTGATGGAGGTCAGTATAGATGGACTAATAGAACAAGTCCCACACACAGCTAGAAGCCCAAATATTTTTTCAGAGGTACTGTAGATGCAGATAAAAATTAGTTTTAATTTGCAACCTGATGGAGGTCAGTATAGATGGACTAATAGAGAAAGTCCGACACACTACTAGAAGGCCAAATATTTTTTCAGAGCTAGATGCAGAAAAAAATTATATTCAGTTTGCAACCTGATGGAGGTCAGTATAGATGGATTAATAGAACAAGACCCAAACACAGCTAGAAGCCCAATATTTTTTCAGAGGTAGATGCAGAAAAAAATATACTCAGTTTGCAACCTGATGGAGGTCAGTATAGATGGACTAATAGAACAAGTCCCACACACTGCTAGAAGCCCAAATATTTTTTCAGAGGTACTGTAGATGCAGATAAAAATTAGTTTTAATTTGCAACCTGATGGAGGTCAGTATAGATGGACTAATAGAGAAAGTCCGACACACTACTAGAAGGCCAAATATTTTTTCAGAGCTAGATGCAGAAAAAAATTATATTCAGTTTGCAACCTGATGGAGGTCAGTATAGATGGACTAATAGAGAAAGTCCGACACACTACTAGAAGGCCAAATATTTTTTCAGAGGTAGATGCAGAAAAAAATATATTCAGTTTGCAACCTGATGGAGGTCAGTATAGATGGATTAATAGAACAAGACCCACACACAGCTAGAAGCCCAATATTTTTTCAGAGGTAGATGCAGAAAAAACTATATTCAGTTTGCAACCTGATGGAGGTCAGTATAGATGGACTAATAGAACAAGTCCCACACACTGCTAGAAGCCCAAATATTTTTTCAGAGGTACTGTAGATGCAGATAAAAATTAGTTTTAATTTGCAACCTGATGGAGGTCAGTATAGATGGACTAATAGAGAAAGTCCGACACACTACTAGAAGGCCAAATATTTTTTCAGAGGTAGATGCAGAAAAAAATATATTCAGTTTTCAACCTGATGGAGGTCAGTATAGATGGATTAATAGAACAAGACCCACACACAGCTAGAAGCCCAATATTTTTTCAGAGGTAGATGCAGAAAAAACTATATTCAGTTTGCAACCTGATGGAGGTCAGTATAGATGGACTAATAGAACAAGTCCCACACACTGCTAGAAGCCCAAATATTTTTTCAGAGGTACTGTAGATGCAGATAAAAATTAGTTTTAATTTGCAACCTGATGGAGGTCAGTATAGATGGACTAATAGAGAAAGTCCGACACACTACTAGAAGGCCAAATATTTTTTCAGAGCTAGATGCAGAAAAAAATTATATTCAGTTTGCAACCTGATGGAGGTCAGTATAGATGGATTAATAGAACAAGACCCACACACAGCTAGAAGCCCAATATTTTTTCAGAGGTAGATGCAGAAAAAACTATATTCAGTTTGCAACCTGATGGAGGTCAGTATAGATGGACTAATAGAACAAGTCCCACACACTGCTAGAAGCCCAAATATTTTTTCAGAGGTACTGTAGATGCAGATAAAAATTAGTTTTAATTTGCAACCTGATGGAGGTCAGTATAGATGGACTAATAGAGAAAGTCCGACACACTACTAGAAGGCCAAATATTTTTTCAGAGGTAGATGCAGAAAAAAATATATTCAGTTTGCAACCTGATGGAGGTCAGTATAGATGGATTAATAGAACAAGACCCACACACAGCTAGAAGCCCAATATTTTTTCAGAGGTAGATGCAGAAAAAAATATATTCAGTTTGCAACCTGATGGAGGTCAGTATAGATGGACTAATAGAACAAGTCCCACACACTGCTAGAAGCCCAAATATTTTTTCAGAGGTACTGTAGATGCAGATAAAAATTAGTTTTAATTTGCAACCTGATGGAGGTCAGTATAGATGGACTAATAGAATGATGCTATGCCCAAAAGATTTTACTTCACTAGGTGCAGTAAAAAAATTGGTATTCTATACACAGGTGGTATATCTTGCAACACAGATAGGCTACTCCACTGACTAACACACTCTGCAATAGGCCAAAAAGGATTAGCTTTGCTAGATTCAGCCAAATGCTGTGAAAAAAACTTGCACAGCACTGGCACAGACCTGCCTGGCAAAAACTGATAGGAACTCATGTAACCTAGTCCTGAAAAGGACTGCAATTACAATTAGTCTTTACTCCCACAACCGATCTATTTAAGAGCACAGACCTCCCTGATAAAAGTCGTAGGAAATGCTGTAACCTAGTCCTTAAAAGGACTGCAATCACAACTATTCCCTACTCCCAAGCTATCTGTATATTTGTGCGAAAATTGGCTTGAAATTAACAAGGTATAGCGCACACAGCAACAGCGGTGCCGTCTAACACGCAGCTGCAGCAGTGAGAAAATGGTGGCGACGGGGAAAATGGCTTGGTCTTATAGGGCAAGGACATGTGACATACACTGCCAATGACACATGCCCTTGCTTGTGTGAAAAAAAGCACTTCGCTCCGTGTGTGCGCTGCTGATAGGCTGACAGATTGCACCTCCCCACTGTAAATGCGGGAAAGGGAAAAAAAAATGGAGATCTTCATTGTTCCTGCAGAGATCCATCCCCTGCCCCTCCCCCCACCCCGCTGTACACTCAAACTGCGTATTAACATTAATTTTCATCATTACTGAGAAAAAATCCAGTTATGATTTTGGTGCACGAACAGTTATCGAACATAACCTCGAACAGCCGAATTTTTCTCAAATTGTTCGTGTTCGCCGAACGGCTCGAACACCGCCCAAAACAGCTCGAATTTGAGATTGGCGAACAGTTCGAGTAGAACAACGCTCATCTCTACTGAGCAGAGCAAAACCCGCAGGTGCAGTAGACAAGCAGAGCAGAGCAAAACCCGCAGGTGCGGTAGACAAGCAGAGCAAAACCCGCAGGTATGGTAGACAAGCAGAGCAGAGCAAAACCCGCTGGTACGGTAGACAAGCAGAGCCGATCAAAAACCCGCTGGTGCGGTAGACAAGTAGAGCAGAGCAAAACCCACAGGTGCGTTAGAATAGCAGAGCAGAGCAAAGCCCACAGGTGCAGTAGACAAGCAGAGCAAAACCCGCAGGTGCGGTAGACAAGCAGGGCAGGGCAAAACCTGCAGGTGTGGTAGACAAGCAGAGGAGAAAAAAACCCGCAGGTGCAGTAAACAAGCAGAGCAGATCAAAACCCGCAGGTGCGGTAGACAAGCAGAGCAAAACCCGCAGGTATGGTAGACAAGCAGAGCAGAGCAAAACCCGCTGGTACGGTAGATAAGCAGAGCCGATCAAAAACCCGCTGGTGCGGTAGACAAGTAGAGCAGAGCAAAACCCACAGGTGCGTTAGAATAGCAGAGCAGAGCAAAGCCCACAGGTGCAGTAGACAAGCAGAGCAAAACCCGCAGGTGCGGTAGACAAGCAGGGCAGGGCAAAACCTGCAGGTGTGGTAGACAAGCAGAGGAGAAAAAAACCCGCAGGTGCAGTAAACAAGCAGAGCAGATCAAAACCCGCAGGTGCAGTAAACAAGCACAGCAGAGCAAAACCCCGCAAGTGCGGTAGACAAGCAGAGCAGAGCAAAACTCACTGGTGCAGAAGACAAGCAGAGCAGAGCAAAACCCGCAGGTGCAGTAGACAAGCAGAGCAGAGCAAAACCCGCAGGTGCGGTAGACAAGCAGAGCAAAACCCGCAGGTATGGTAGACAAGCAGAGCAGAGCAAAACCCGCTGGTACGGTAGACAAGCAGAGCCGATCAAAAACCCGCTGGTGCGGTAGACAAGTAGAGCAGAGCAAAACCCACAGGTGCGTTAGAATAGCAGAGCAGAGCAAAGCCCACAGGTGCAGTAGACAAGCAGAGCAAAACCCGCAGGTGCGGTAGACAAGCAGGGCAGGGCAAAACCTGCAGGTGTGGTAGACAAGCAGAGGAGAAAAAAACCCGCAGGTGCAGTAAACAAGCAGAGCAGATCAAAACCCGCAGGTGCGGTAGACAAGCAGAGCAAAACCCGCAGGTATGGTAGACAAGCAGAGCAGAGCAAAACCCGCTGGTACGGTAGATAAGCAGAGCCGATCAAAAACCCGCTGGTGCGGTAGACAAGTAGAGCAGAGCAAAACCCACAGGTGCGTTAGAATAGCAGAGCAGAGCAAAGCCCACAGGTGCAGTAGACAAGCAGAGCAAAACCCGCAGGTGCGGTAGACAAGCAGGGCAGGGCAAAACCTGCAGGTGTGGTAGACAAGCAGAGGAGAAAAAAACCCGCAGGTGCAGTAAACAAGCAGAGCAGATCAAAACCCGCAGGTGCAGTAAACAAGCACAGCAGAGCAAAACCCCGCAAGTGCGGTAGACAAGCAGAGCAGAGCAAAACTCACTGGTGCAGAAGACAAGCAGAGCAGAGCAAAACCCGCAGGTGCAGTAGACAAGCAGAGCAGAGCAAAACCCGCAGGTGCAGTAGACAAGCAGAGCAGAGCTAAACCCGCAAGTGCTATAGACAAGCAGAGCAGAGCAAAACCCGCAGGTTCAGCAGACAAGCAGTGCAGAGAAAAACCCGCAGGTGCGGTAAACAAGCAGAGCAGAGCAAAACCCGCAGGAGCGGTAGACAAGCAGAGCAAAGCAAAACCCACAGGTGGGGTAGACAAGCAGAGCAAAACTCGCAGGTGCGGTAGATAAGAAGAGCAGAGCAAAACCCGCAGGTACGGTAGACAAGCAGAGCAAAACCCGCAGGTTCGGCAGACAAACAGAGCAGAGCAAAACCGCAGGTGCGGTAAGCAAGCAGAGCAGATACACACAAGGTACTTACAATGAAGTAGTGAATGGACACTAAACTCACAAACAGAAGTACAGAGGCAACGAGTTGGAGTTTGGTGCAGGTTCATACACTACAGAAAAAGGGAAGATACGAACATAGAGACAAACAAGTAACGGGCTTGGACACTGTTAAGACAGGAACTGAACCAGGAACAAGATACAGGAACAAGCCTGGGAACTCAGCCCCCAGGGTGGTGGAAAGAGACTAGAAGTCACAGATACAGATAAAGGGCCAGGGTATACAGCCCCCAGGGTGGCGGAACAGACTAGAAACAGGACAGGACCTAGCAACTCAGTTGCACCAAACACAATGAAAGAAAGTGTTGCTCTGGCCCTTCCTACTGGGTGGAGGGGCTTTACGTATCCAGAGACTCACAACAATAGGCTGGGGACGCATTAGGAGTGCGCACACAGTAACTATAAGAATCAGGCAGTAACCATGCCGCCACCCTAAGCAATCAGACAAGAGACATGCACACAACAAGGACTGGAGCAAAGCGTGCAGCCTGAACTGATAGTGAAGATGGCGGTCGTGCATGGTGAGAGGTGAACAATTATAGGATCGTTCATCGGGTATGCCATACAGCCATCTTTTCTTTTTTCTATAATGAGCCCTTCATTTCAATTTATTGATAATCCTATCTTTTTTCCTTTGATTTGAGAAACCGCTGAACCACGAGGTTAAGCACATGGGCTAGGCATGGTACGTGTGGGAGCGCACCACCCCTGCCCACAAGCACTTGTCCACGTGTCCGTGGTTAGGTGGACTTTCCCAGTAACTGTGTTGTTGAGGGCACGGCTAATGTTTTGGGGCACATGCTTGTGTAGTGCGGGGACGGCACACCTGGAGAAATAGTGGCGGCTGGGGACCGAGTACCAAGGGATGGCCACCGGCATCAGGTTGCGGAATGCTTCCATCTCCACGAGCCTAAAAGGCAACATTTCGAGCACAAGCAGTCGTGAAATGGGGGGAATTTAGTAGTGTTGCCTGTGGGGCGTTGGCTGCATATTTGCACTTGCGTTCCAAGGACTGGGGTATTTGCAATGGAAAGCTGCGCTGGGACAAGGACATGGACGTGCTTCCTGATGCTGCTACTTGAGAGTGTGCAATGACAGGTGCAGGGCAGGAGGCATCTTCGCATGCACCATGGACAGGGGATTGGGTTGCATGCACAACAGCTGAAGAAGCAATGGTGCCACCCGCAGACACTGTTCCTGGACCCTGGAGTTCGGCCCACAAAGTCGGGTGCTTTGATACCATGTGCCTGTTCATGCTGGTGGTGGTCAGGCTGGTAGTTTTGCCACCCCTGCTGATGCTGGCCTGGTAGGTGGTGCAAATGGCCTTTTTGGGATTATCGGCAAAGTCTTTTAAAAACAACCCGACTCGGGAAGACCTAATTGTTGTACTGGCAACTTCCTTGGTGTTGGTGTTACTGGGAAAGGTTGCCTGCCTTCTGTCTGTGGCCACCACACTGCTTCTTCCTGCCTGTTGGGGTGCTCTGCTTCCCTCCCCCTGTGTGCTGCTGTCCTCGCTCTGCATGTCCTTCTTCCAGGTTGGGTCAGTTGCAATATCATCCACTACCTTGTCTTCCACTTCCGCACCCTGGTCCTCCTCCTGACTTTCTGGCAATTGTGTCTCATCATCGTCCACCTCTTGTGACACTTTCCTACCGTCGCCTTCGTGTGAAAGTGGCTGTTCAAATATTTGGGCATCGCTACTTGCGATGTCCTCTTGCCTCGCTGCAAGTAGACATGGCGAGAGGCCTTAATCTATAAATGGAAAAGTGAACAGCTCTTCCGAGTGTCCAAGTGTGGGATCAGTTGTCTCCAGGGACTCGGCATGGTGGGAGGAAGGAGGATCAGGGTGAGGAATATGCGGTCCAGACCCAGGGCTACTGAGACTAGACCGTGTGAAAGACAGGGTGGTGGTCGCTAAGTGACTGGAACCATTATCCGCTATTCAACCAACAACCTTTTGACACTGCTCTGAGTTCAATAGTGGTGTGCTGCGGTCCCCTAGGAATTGGGACAGGAAAGTCGGGCGAGAAGATGTGGGTGTTTGTTGTGGCACAATTTTAGCTTGCCCACAGCCTTGTCCTTGGCCTCTGAATGCACCATCACCATCACGTCTAGTTCCCCATCCCTTGCCACGTGCCTTGCTCATTTTAAATGGAGGACAGTGTTTTTCACGCTCACTACAAATAACTGAGTTTGGAGCAAACTTATATGTTATTCGTGTGATGGAGAAAGCAGAGTTTTAAATACCTGGCCTGTAGGTAGCTAGTTTGATCAGAAAACTGGTGGGAATTGCTTCACTGACACTGAAAGAAATTTTTAATGGAGGCCAGAAATGGCAGTATTTTCTGACAACGTTTATGTGATCCGTGTGATAGAGAAAACAGAGTTTTAATTACCTGGCCTGTAGGTAACTAGTTTGAACAGCAAACAGGTGTCAAAAACTTTGCTGACACAGTGAAAAGAAATTGGAATGGAGGCCAAAAATGGCAGTATTTTCTGAAAACGTATATGTGATCCATGTGACGAAGAAAACGTGGTTTTAAATAGCTGGATTTCTAGCGCAGCAGCAGAAGGCGGAATTGGAATGGAGCCTCTTGTGCTATATGTACTGCAGTCTGCTATATACACTGCCTACCTGCCTATATACCCTGCCTGCCTGATATCTCTGCAGATGGATTAGTCCTCAGAAGGACTGTTTGTTAAGATGGATATGTGTAATGTACAGTTTTTCTCCCTACACTACCTAATACACATGCAAATCTCGTGCCTGACGCAGCAGCACCTCTCCCTACTCTGCCTGATTCCGGAGTGACTGTGACGAGCACAGCGGCGCCAGGTCTGATATAGACCTGATGACGCTGTGCGGCCAGCCAATCATTGTAATGTAATACTAAAGAGCGCCAAACATGCAGGGAGGGGACCGGAGCATCCGCCGGAGCATCTCGCAAGTACTCAGCGAGCTCCGAGCATCTCGAGTACTGAGTACTTGCGAGTATGCTCGCTCATCACTAGAGACTCGAACTGTTCGCCAATCTCAAATTCGAGCTGTTTTGGGCGGTGCTCGAGCCGTTCGGCGAACACGAACGATTTGAGAAAAATTCGGCTGTTCGAGGTTATGTTCGATAACTGTTCGTGCACCAAAATCATAACTGGATTTTTTCTCAGTAATGATGAAAAATAATGTTAATACGCAGTTTGAATGTACAGCGGGGCGGTGGGAGGGGTTGGATCTCTGCAGGAATAATGAAGATCTCCATTTTTTTTTCTCTTTCCCGCATTTACAGTGGGGAGGTGCAATCTGTCAGCCTATCAGCAGCGCACACACGGAGCGAAATGCTTTTTTCACACAAGCAAGGGCATGTGTCATTTGCAGTGTATGTCACATGTCCTTGCCCTATAAGACCAAGCCATTTTCCCCGTCGCCACCATTTTCTCACTGCTGCAGCTGCGTGTTAGACGGCACCGCTGTTGCTGTGTGCGCTATACCTTGTTAATTTCAAGCCAATTTTCGCACAAATCTACAGATAGCTTGGGAGTAGGGAATAGTTGTGATTGCAGTCCTTTTAAGGACTAGGTTACAGCATTTCCTACGACTTTTATCAGGCAGGTCGGTGCTCTTAAATAGATAGGTTGTGGGAGTAAAGACTAATTGTAATTGCAGTCCTTTTCAGGGCTAGATTACATCAGTTCCTATCAGTTTTTGCCAGGCAGGTCTGTGCCAGTGCGGTGCAAGTTATTTTCACAGCATTTGGCTGAATCTAGCAAAGCTAATCCTTTTTGGCCTATTGCAGAGTGTGTTAGTCAGTGGAGTAGCCTATCTGTGTTGCAAGATATACCACCTGTGTATAGAATACCAATTTTTTTACTGCACCTAGTGAAGTAAAATCTTTTGGGCATAGCATCATTCTATTAGTCCATCTATACTGACCTCCATCAGGTTGCAAATTGAATATAATTTTTTTATGCATCTAGCTCTGAAAAAATATTTGGGCTTCTAGCAGTGTATGGGACTTGTTCTATTAGTCCATCTATACTGACCTCCATTAGGTTGCAAATTGAATATAATTTTTTTCTGCATCTAGCTCTGAAAAAATATTTGGCCTTCTAGCAGTGTGTGGGACTTGTTCTATTAGTCCATCTATACTGACCTCCATCACGTTGCAAATTCAAAATAATTTTTTGTCTGCATCTAGCTCTGAAAAAATATTTGGCCTTCTAGCAGTGTGTGAGACTTTCTCTATTAGTCCATCTATACTGACCTCCATCAGGTTGCAAATTAAAAATAATTTTTGTCTGCATCTAGCTCTGAAAAAATATTTGGCCTTCTAGCAGTGTGTGGAACTTTCTCTATTAGTCCATCTATACTGACCTCCATCAGGTTGCAAACTGAAAATATTTTTTTTCTGCATCTACCTCTGAAAAAATATGTGGGCTTCTAGCTGTGTGTGGGACTTGTTCTATCAGTCCATCTATACTGACCTCCATCAGGTTGCAAACTGAATATAATTTTTTTCTGCATCTAGCTCTGAAAAAATATTTGGCCTTCTAGCAGTGTGTGGGACTTTCTCTATTAGTCCATCTATACTGACCTCCATCAGGTTGCAAATTAAAAATATTTTTTATCTGCATCTAGCTCTGAAAAAATATTTGGCCTTCTAGCAGTGTGTGGGAATTGTTCTATTAGTCCATCTATACTGACCTCCATCACGTTGCAAATTCAAAATAATTTTTTGTCTGCATCTAGCTCTGAAAAAATATTTGGCCTTCTAGCATTGTGTGGGACTTTCTCTATAAGTCCATCTATACTGACCTCCATCAGGTTGCAAATTAAAAATAATTTTTATCTGCATCTACCTCTGAAAAATTATTTGGGCTTCTAGCTGTGTGTGGGACTTGTTCTATTAGTCCATCTATACTGACCTCCATCAGGTTGCAAACTGAATATCATTTTTTGTCTGCATCTAGCTCTGAAAAAATATTTGGCCTTCTAGCAGTGTGTGGGACTTTCTGTATTAGTCCATCTATACTGACCTCCATCAGGTTGCAAATTAAAAATAATTTTTATCTGCATCTAGCTCTGAAAAAATATTTGGCCTTCTAGCAGTGTGTGGGACTTTCTCTATTAGTCCGTCTATACTGATCTCCATCAGGTTGCAAGTTAAAAATTTTTTTTTCTGCATCTACCTCTGAAAAAATATTTGGGCTTCTAGCTGTGTGTGGGACTTGTTCTAGTAGTCCATCTATACTGACCTCCATCAGGTTGCAAACTGAATATAATTTTTTTCTGCATCTACCTCTGAAAAAATATTTGGGCTTCTAGCTGTGTGTAGGACTTGTTCTATTAGTCCATCTATACTGACCTCCATCAGGTTGCAAACTGAATATAATTTTTTTCTGCATCTAGCTCTGAAAAAATATTTGGCCTTATAGCAGTGTGTGGGACTTTTTCTATTAGTCCATCTATACTGACCTCCATCAGGTTGCAAACTGAATATAATTTTTTTCGGCATCTAGCTCTGAAAAAATATTTGGCCTTCTAGCAGTGTGTGGGACTTGTTCTATTAGTCCATCTATACTGACCTCCATCACGTTGCAAATTCAAAATAATTTTTTGTCTGCAACTAGCTCTGAAAAAATATTTGGCCTTCTAGCAGTGTTTGGGACTTTCTCTATTAGTCCATCTATACAGACCTCCATCAGGTTGCAAATTAAAAATAATTTTTATCTGCATCTAGCTCTGAAAAAATATTTGGCCTTCTAGCAGTGTGTGGGACTTTCTCTATTAGTCCATCTATGCTGACTTCCATCAGGTTGCAAATTAAAAATAATTTTTATCTGCATCTAGCTCTGAAAAAATATTTGGCCTTTTAGCAGTGTGTGGGACTTTCCCTATTAGTCCATCTATACTGACCTCCATCAGGTTGCAAATGAAAAATATTTTTTTGTCTGCATCTAGCTCTGAAAAAATATTTGGCCTTCTAGCAGTGTGTGGGACTTTCTCTATTAGTCCATCTATACTGACCTCCATCAGGTTGCAAACTGAATATATTTTTTTTCTGCATCTACCTCTGAAAAAATATTTGGGCTTCTAGCTGTGTGTGGGACTTGTTTTATTAGTCCATCTATACTGACCTCCATCAGGTTGCAAATTTAATATAATTTTTTTCTGCATCTAACCCAGCCAATAGTTTTGCCCTAATACCACAATTTGGCCACTCAGCTCTGCTCGGTTCCCATCCATTGTTTTTTTGCGCAAACAACTCCAGAGTTGTGAATTAGTTAACCACCAAAATGAGTCAAAAAAGGCCTGCTGCTGGTGGAAAGGGGAATAGGCATGTTGGGAAGGGGAAAAAAGGTTGTGTCCGTGGGGTAGGTGTTAAAGAAACAGTAACATCTGCAGAAGAAAGACCATCTTCCAGCCAAACTAAAATGTCTACTTCTTTTAGCGGACAATGTGATAAGATCCCTTTCTTATGGCCTTGCCAATCGCTACAAATTCCAGATGAGGCACAAAAACAGCAGGTGCTTCAACGGATATCAAGTGCTCCTTTAAGTGGGCTCTCCTCCACATCAACTTCACCATCACAAATACTCCAGTCCTCAAAGGTGTCACCCCAATCGCACTTGCTTCCTCACAGCTCCCAAATCTCCAGCTGTCCGTCTGAGTATGAGGTAGAACAGATGGTTGAGTCTGCAGAGCTGTTTACTCATACTATAGCCTGGGAATCAGAGGTCGACTCCAGCACTTCTGTGAATCCAGACGAGGAAATGATCTGCACTGATGCCCAGAATCTTTATGAGTCGGATCCAGGACCATACGCAGAAGGTTCTGACCATAATGTAGACCCTCATTCCCAAACTGTAACTCCTGTTGGTGGAGACAATGAGGAAGACGATGATGAGACTCAAATACCTGATTGGAGCGACAACTTTAGTTTTTTGTCAGGGCAGGAACAGGTTGGCTCTGAGGACGACGGGTGTGATAACGCACAGGGTGATGATGATGAGGATGGAGATCCCACTTACTGTCAACCCACAGTCAGCCAAGAGATGAGGTCAGCAGAGGAGGTGGAGGAGGATGCTAGTGACGACGAGGTCAGGTTGCGCCTTCCTGGACAGAGACGTAGTACTGGAAGCACGTCAACAACTGCATCCTCAAACACAACTCTGCCTCTCACCACAAGTCGTGGTGGCTCTTCATGTCGCATGGGTGCTAAGCCTTGCATAGCCTGGGCATTTTTTCAGATCGATAAAGATGACCCAACTCATGTTATCTGTAACATTTGTCAGCAAAAGCTAAGTAGAGGCCAAAAAATACATAGTTTGAGTACTTCATGCATGAACCGGCACATGGACATGAAGCATAAGTTGCAGTGGGAAGCTCACTGTGCTACAATGCGGCCTAGCCGGCCGGGCCAACCACCGTCTGCCATATCTTGTGAATTCGCGGCCTCTTCATCCTCTGTGACTGGGGGGACAGCAGTCACACCTGTTTTGGGGCGCAGACCTGCCACCTCTTTACCCGCAACAGCCAGCGTGATTGGCAGGTCATCATTTTCTTTGGAGGTGGTAACACCAGCTGGTGTTGAGCGCTGTCCGACATCGAGAGCACCACCTTTGGATCAAGGCAACCTAACATGTCTGCCTGCATCTTCCTCACAGACCGGCAGTTTGCCGGGGACACCCTTATCAACCCCGTCTAAGCACAATAGCCAGCCCTCGGTCCCTCAGATGTGGACAAGTAAAAGACCATTTCCTCCTAGCCATGAGAAAGCTAAGAGATTGAATTTCACCATCTGCAAGCTCTTGGCTACAGAAATGCTGCCTTTCCGCCTCGTGGACACAGAGGATTTTCGAGACCTTATGTCCGTCGCAGTGCCCCAGTACCAGATGCCCAGTCGGCACTACTTCTCAAAGAAAGGTGTGCCTGCGCTCCACCAGCATGTCGCACACAACATCACCGCTTCTTTGAGAATCTCTGTGTGTGACAGAGTGCATTTCACCACAGACAATTGGACGAGTAGGCATGGACAGGGGCGTTACATGTCGCTGACTGGGCACTGGGTAACTATGGTGACAGCAGGACAAGGGGCTGCTGTCCAAGTCTTGCCGTCCCGGCGAGTTGTGCGTCAATCCTCTTTATCTCAAAGTTCCTCCATTGCTTCTGCCTCCTCAACCTCCTCTCGGTCCTCCACCTGCACCCAAAGCCTGTCTGGTAATGCCACAAGCTTTCTAACTGCGCAGAAGGGATCCTGCACACCTCCTTACTATGCTGGCATCAGGGCTCTACGTCATCAGGCGGTTTTTACTTTGAAATGTCTGGGAAATGTGAGTCACACAGCTGAGGAGTTGTGGTCAGCTCTGGAGAACCAGTTTCATGAATGGTTGTCTCCACTGGACCTGAAACCAGGGAAGGCCGTGTGCGACAATGCTGCAAACCTCGGTGCGGCCATTCGCCGAGGCTATGTCACACACGTGCCTTGTATGGCTCACGTGTTGAACCTGGTTGTCTAGCAATTTTTGCTCCACTATCCCAGACTAGATGGCCTTCTGCAGAGGGCACGGTTGCTGTGTGCACACTTCCGCCGTTCGCATCCCGCAGCTCAGCGACTTACATCTCTACAGAAGTCGTTGGGCAAGCCACTTCACCGGCTAAAATGCGATGTGCCTACTCGGTGGAATTCAACTCTGCACATGTTGCAGCGACTGTGGCAGCACCAACAAGCCCTGGTGCAATACGTTCTGACGTATAGTCTGGGCCAACGAGATCCAGAGGTGGGGCAAATCATGCTGGAGGAGTGGTCTCAGATCAGGGACCTATGCACCCTTCTGCACAGTTTTGAAATGGCGACGAAGATGTTTAGTGCTGACGATGCCATTATCAGCATGACTATTCCGGTGATTTACATGCTGGAGCACATGTTAAAAAAGAATTCGGAGTCAGGTGGTGGCACAAGAGGAGGTGGAGGAAGTAGAGGAGGAGGAGTTGTATGCGGAAGGGCTAACATCTGCAAGGTCCAGACGGTCGGCAGCACCAAGGCGGCAGGCATGTGAGGGTGGGGGAGATGGTTTTACCAGGGCATGGTAGCAGCCAAACTAGTGAGGAAGGTGCAGGAGCCCAGGAAGAAGTGGAGGACGAACTGATGGAAGACTCATCAGATGAGGGAGACCTTGATCACATTTCTGTTGTGCGAGGTTGGGGGGAGAGGACAGAGGAAGGAAGCATGATTGTTACCTCGCCACCAACACAACAGGGACTTGGTGCTCCTGGATGCGCAACACACATGAGTGCCTTCTTGCTGCACTACCTGCAACATGACCCTCGATTTGTGAGAATTAGAAATAATCCTGACTACTGGGTTGCCACACTGTTAGATCCCTGGTACAAAAGTAAATTTGCAGAAATTATTCCTGCCATAGAAAGGGATGCAGGCATGCAGGAGTATCAGCAGAGACTGTTGCAGAATCTTACATGTGCTTTTCCACAAAACACCAGTGGTGCACGTAGTGAATCTCACAGTTCCAACTTGCCAACCGTGGGACCATCGAGTGTTCAGCACTCAAACCATAACAGAACCACAGTATCTGCTGGTAGCATCAATTTTGCGGAATCATTTCATCACTTTTTTAGCCCATCCTTTGCAAGGCCACAGAAGACAAGAAGTCTGACACATAGTCAACGCCTAGAGACGATGGTACAGGAGTATCTCCTAGTAAACATTGAAGCCATGACTGTGTCACTGGACCCTTGCTCTTTTTGGGCTTCCAATCTGGATAAATGGCCGGAGCTAGCCACTTACGCCTTGGAGATCTTGTCATGCCCCGCAGCCAGCGTTCTGTCTGAACATGTGTTCAGCGCTGCTGGTGGTGTGCTGACAGATAAGCGCACGTGGCGCTCCACTGATAATGTAGACAGACTCACGTTCATAAAGATGAACAACTCTTGGATCCGAAATGACTTTTCTACCCCTGTGTCATCCTGGGGAGAGTAAAAGCTTGATGATTGGTTAAAATCACCTCACCAACCGTTTTAAGCTTTCAAATTACTAATCATGTTTATCTGTATCTTGGCTGGAAAATAATTTGGGCTTTGTAGCAGTGTGCAGCACTGATTCTATTAGGCAATCTATAATAAGCTCCACCAGATTTAAAATTACTAATCATGTTTATCTGTATCTTGGCTGAAAAATAATTTGGGCTTTGTAGCAGTGTGCAGTACTGATTCTATTAGGCCATCTATACTAAGCTCCACCAGATTTAAAATTAATAATAATTTTTAGCTGCATCTAGCCCGGAAAATAATTTTGGGGCTCCGAGATGTGCAAGACACATAAGTGCCTTCTTGCTGCACTACCTGCAACATAACCCTCATATTGTCAGAATTCGAAGTAATCCTGACTACTGGGTTGCCACACTCTTAGATCCCCCAAAGTTTTCGATCAACCTTTTCATTTTAATAAAGACCAAAAAAATGGTAATTTTTGAAATTATAAGCATTAGCAGGTTATTACAAACTGAAATCAAACAGTTTTCAACTCAAAACTTTATTCTAGGTGATGTTACATTTTCACATAGGACCCCTTGTTCGAAAGGAGCTTCTGAACTCTCGTCCATTGAATTTGTCAGGTTTTGGATGGTTTCTGCTTCAATTGTTTTGCATGAGGACAGAATACCCTCCCAGAGCTGTTGCTTAGATGTGAACTGCCTCCCGCCATCATAGACACTCCTTTTGATGATGCTCCAGAGGTTCTGAATGGGGTAGAGGTCAGGGGAGCATGGGGGTCACACCATAAGTTTGTCCCCTTTTATGCCCATATCAGCCAGAGATGCAGATGTTTTATGAGCAGCATGAGATGGTGCATTATCATGCAAAAAAATGATCTTGCTGTGAAATACACGGTTCTTCTTCTTGAACCATGGCAGGAAGTGCTGTTTGAGAAACTCCACATACATTATGGAGTTCATCTTTACCCCTTCAGGGATCGTAAAGGGGCCGACAATCTCTCTCCCCATGATTCCAGCCCAAAACATTACTCCACATCCTCCTTGTTGGCGCTGTAGCCGTGTTTGCGTGGGGTGTCCATCAACCAGCCATCCTCCACTCCATCCATCTGGACCATCGAGCGTTGCACGGCACTCATCCGTGAACAAAACAGTTTTGAAATCAGTCTTCATGTAATGTTTGGCCCACTGGAGCCGTTTCTGCTTGTGTGAAGTGGATAGAGGAGGTCGACAGGATGGCGTATGCACAGCTGCAAACCTCTGAAGGACCCTGCATCTTGTTGTTCGGGGGACGTTGGAGGCAACAGCAGCTTCAAAAACTTGTCTGCTGCTATAACAAGGCTTTTTTGCCGCTGCTTTTTTAACCTGACGTAATTGCCTGTAGGAAAGAGTCCTCAATTTTCCCTTATCAGCACGCACACATGTGTACTGTGAATCACCTACATACTTCTTGATTGCCAAGACACTTCATTCTGATCATCGCACAATGTTGATTGTAGTCATGCCTTGACCTAAACACTCCACAATTTGTTGCTTCTCAGCAGCCGACACATTCTTTTTCTTTCCCATTTTGGCAGAAAATGTAGGCTGCTTAATAATGTGGGACAGCCTTCTTAAGTAGTCTTGCCTTTCATTGGACATACCTGCCAAACTAATTAGCACAGGTGTCTGCAATTGCTTACAGTGATATAAAGAGCCCTGACACACATCACCATCAATGAGTTTAACTGACAAACAAAAAAATTCTTCCCTTATCACTCCTAAACACTTTTTGCATAATAATTTGGAACACAGTGAACATGTGCTTTTCCACAAAACACCAGTGGTTCACGTAGTGAATCTTACAGTTCTAACTTGCCAACCGTGGTCTGTATGGAGTTGTTCAATAAAGGGCCCAAAATTAAGATAACATAGATGGGAGAGGTCTCTATGAATAGGAATTCCTAAGTATTTGATACCCTGTGAGGGCCAGGCAAAGGGAAAGTTGGACTGAATGGAATCCTGTATGGATTTGGGGAGGGAGACATCGAGGGCTTCAGACTTCGCTGCATTGATTTTAAAATTTGACCATGTAACAAAGTGATCTATTTCAGCCATAACAGCATGGATGGATATATGTGATTGAGTGATATATACTAGGACATCATCAGCAAATAGAGAGCACTTGTACTCGGTGCCTCCCACCTCAATCCACCTAATATTGGGGTTATGGCGAATTGATGAGAGCAGGTGCTCCGTCACTAGGATGTATAAGAGAGGGGACAGAGGACATCCCTGCCTTGTCCCATTGGTGATTGTGAATGGTGATGAAAATGTTCTGATGCACCCCCTGGGCCTTGGGACACCCGTAGCCAGACCCTTTTGGTGGATGCTGGTGGTTATAGTCTCCGTGGCGGCGACCCGGTTCCGTGGCTCAGGGCGGTCAAACCAGTGGCGGAACTATTTATGTGGTTTTGATGTTTAAATGTCCGACTACGCAACCCGTGGATTGCGGTCAGAGTGAACCGCCGCTGCAGGGCAGACCGCTGAGGCTGGTGTTGTGGGTGCAGCAGAGCATAGCATAACTCCCCACGGGAGGAGTATAGCCTCAGGGCAGTGTATGCGGAGGATGGGGGTGATGGTGCAGGGCAGCAGCAGTAACGACACGGAGTCAGTGATGCTGTCCAGGGCCTTTACTCACAGTTCTTATTATCCAGACCACGTCTGCAGGTAACGGCTGCCCATGTCGTAATGTGCTCACCAGGTGAGGGGCTCAGACAACTCCCAGATAACTTTGGAGCGCTTCACAGGACCCCCTTTGTGTGTCCTTTGTCTGGCCTTTCATACCAACCCTTCTGTCCGGCTGCCTCGGGCCTCCTCTTGGTAAACTTGGCGCCAGTTTCCCTGACCATATGTGGTGCCTTCCTAGCGGGTGTAGCGAGGGGCTGCACCACATAAAATGTCACAGCCTCCGGTTTCTAGCTGAGGGTCGTTTCCTGCCTCCACTAGTATCGGGGGCCAGTCTCCCCCTTTGGCCTGACCCCTCCACGCAGGTGGATTCGGGCGTGCTGTGGCGACTCGTCCATCCGCACCCCTGGGATCCCTTCGTTCCTCGTTCCTGGAGCCTTCTCCTCTCCTCTTCCTTCCTTCTCCCTCTTCCAGGCCTGGACCTCTGTTACTAGGCCCACCTCCGGAGCAGAGCTCATGCAGAGCCCCTGCTCCCTGTCACTTCTGCTCAGACTTCTCTGCACTGAACTAAGATGGTGCCCACCTTTTTTACTCCCTTCTCAATGCACCCAGGAACTGCTTCCTCCCTGCTCCTGCACTACAGGGTTCCCCTTCCTCAGTGTTTCCTCCCCCCACTCCAGCCAGGGACAGGGACTGTCGTGCCCATCTCAGGGGCATATTGGTCGCCCTGCCCCACGGCAATGTGGTGTAATGCATGCAGGTGTCGGGTCCTGATCCACATTCCATCCTTACCTGAGAGTGAGATATCACACCTCTGGGTGACGTGCAATACCTCTGTAGCAACCGAGCCCTCAGGGTGCTACAGTTCCATTTATCTTCAGCCTAGGTGACGTATTGCGATACAGGGCCGTGATTTTGGCTATAAAAGGGTCCCCTAGACCCCTACCCCAAGCTTTTTAAGAGAATCATATATGGCGTGCCAGGAGACTCTATGGAATGCTTTCTCAGCATCCAACGAGAGTATCTAATTACAAATTTTTAACTGCATCTAGCCCAGGAAATACTTTGTGCCTAGTAGCAGTGTCTGCTAGTCAGCGGATTATCCCGGCTGTTAAGCAAGCTACACCACCTGTAGTTTGGACACTTAATTTTTTCAAAGGAAATGCTTCGGGACCACGGGATACTCAGTGAAGAGCATCAGGAGGCACCCCAAGGCACAGGGGCTGGGACTGGCAGTAGGATGCCTTGCGGTGGACAGCCGAGCTCGATCCTTATAAAAGGTTTTTCACTGCAGCAGCTTTAGTGGACGCTACTGGAGCTGGAATTACGCGGCTGCTGGCATGAGACTTGCCCTCCAATAGATCCTTGTAAATGGATTTAAAGTGTATTCATTCAAATTAGAGAGACAATTTAAATTAAAAAGCTTAGAGCTGCCTCCACCACAGGGGGGCTCGCTCGACCCACCAGCGGACAGGCACCAGTATTGGGAGAGGGGGGCTGGCCCTCAGGGTTCACCGCGGCTCTGGCACAAACCCGGCGACATGGAGGTGGCACGGGCATGAGCGGACTGGCCGTGTCGGCTTCTCACTTTTGGATTTTAGAAGGGCATGACATGCCTATATCTGTGTCTCCCCCTCCCTTTACTCATCCACCTCTTTTCTTTTCGCATGACTATATGTACTTGTCACTTTTCCATGTGTTAGTTGTGTTTTCTGAGCCGTTTGTCAGCTTTTGGACACCTTTGAAGGTGTTTTCTATGTGTTTCTATGTGTTTTTGTTTGCCTGCCATTGGTTTTAACGGTGTTCGAAGGTGTTCGACGAACAGTTCAACGAACAGTTTGGCGAACACACGGGTGTTCGACGAACCGAACCGAACTCGAACACTACGGGGGTGGCTCAACACTACTCATCACTACTTGCTCAAAGAAAATGCAATTCCATGGTGGAAATACATGTTTTCTTTACAAGCTCAACTACTTGCATTTATCTCTGAGAATCATCAATCTTGCACCATAGAATAAGAAAATAAAAGTAATTATTTAAAGATAATGCCCTTAGAGTTTAAGTCTGTCCCTAATAAACTGCATCTAATACTCTTATACTGTGTAAATGTAGGAGTAAATCCTAAGAAGGAGAACTACAAGTAAATAAATGTAAGCTGCTATTTAAACTATCCACATTAAAGTTTGTGAAATATTAATACTTTTATGTTTTATGGCCTTGCTTTCGTTAAAAAGACAAATAGCTTACTGTCACATTTTCAACAGGGATGGGATAAAGGGAGCATTACTGCAGGTTCTAATTACACTTGATCTAGTTCTATTTGTATTCACTAATTGATGATAATTTTTCCTGCTTTCAATGTCCAAACTTGACGTTTCAATATGTAGAAATGCCCAGTATGGCAAAATGGTATGTCACTGAAAGATATTGCAATAACAGTCATATCTGAGTGTTTTAATTAAACAGCTTACACATAGATTTAGAGTCATAGTCATAAAGTCTTTTCCCTATAAAATGAAAATTGCCTCTTCAAAGTAGATGAGGACTTGAACTCTAGTTCCATCTACTGGAAGCAGCAATTCTAAAAGTCAATATCGACCCTTTAACGAACCTTGTCATATGACTTAGGATAAAAGCCAAATTAGAATCTCAATTTGCAAACATGTTTTGGGGTGTTGCCCCTCATCAGTACAAAGCATGATGAGATCTGATTTGTCTATAAAATTGGTGACATTTTTCTCAGCACTCATGAATTTCGTAAAAAAAACTGAGAAAATGGGCATGAGTAGGAATGGTCTCAAACTTTCCAATATATTAATTAATTCTAAATTCCAAATAACACTAATTTTGGTGACAATTTGACACAAATTACTGTTAAGAAGTTTAATACAGTTTACTCCTTAGAACATTTGTTTTAGGCTGTATTCACATGTTGCATTTTTGCTGCATTTTCTTAGGCACATTTTAAGTTGCAGTTTACAGTACCAGCAAAAGCTATGAGATTTCAGAAATCTCATGCACACACATTGTTTTCTTTCCTGAATGAATTGGAAAAGTGCTGTGCTTTTGCAAACTGCAGCATGTCACTTCCTTCAGCATTTTTTCACCCATAGAAAGCAATGAGTAAGTTCAAAAACACATAAAAAATGCAGGCATCATGTTTTGCTGTGTTTTTGGTGCAAAAAAACCTAAGCAACTCGCCTCATCTTTTTCTTTAAAGCGCTAAACTTTATCAGTATGCACAAGAGACAATAAAACACAGAAAAAAATGCAGCAAAAACACAGTAAAACCTGCTTTTTGTAAGCAGCTTCTTAACTGCCAAGAGAACAGATTTTGCCTGCAGAAAAAAATGCAGCAAAAAGCAACATGTGAACATAGCCTTACACTGACATTTCATAGGCCAGTGTTAAAAATATTTTTCCCGTGTTTCTTCAAAATAGGCAACTCATAGAAAATCATTATAAATAGTAAAAACATTATTGTATTTTCAATGTTTCATTTATTTTGTCATGCAAGCTTGTTATGCAATCTGTTGTCACCTGTTTGGTCTATTTAATTGTTACTCATTGTTCAGTGGATTATGTGCCTCTGTGAATTATATCTTTTTGATATGCTGTCTCTTCCATGTATTCTTTTAAGCATAGGCTAGGCTCCAACAGAACAAACAAATGTGAAGCTGCCATTGAAAGCCTCATTTACATAAAGCAAATATGTACAGTACAGACCAAAAGTTTGGACACACCTTCTCATTTAAAGATTTTTTTTGTAATTTCATGACTATGAAAATTGTACATTCACACTGAAGGCATCAAAACTATGAATTAACACATGTGGAATTATATCCTTAACAAAAAAGTGTGAAACAACTGAAAATATGTCTTATATTCTAGGTTCTTCAAAGTAGCCACCTTTTGCTTTGATGACTGCTTTGCACACTCTTCGCATTCTCTTGATGAGCTTCAAGAGGTAGTCACCGGAAATGGTTTTCACTTCACAGGTGTGCCCTGTCAGGTTTAATAAGTGGGATTTTTTGCCTTATAACTGGGGTTGGGACCATCAGTTGTGTTGTGCAGAAGTCTGATGGATACACAATTGATAGTCCTACTGAATAGACTGTTTAAAATTTGTATTATGGCAAGAAAAAAGCAGCTAAGTAAAGAAAAATGAGTGGCCATCATTACTTTAATAAATGAAGGTCAGTCAGTGTGAAAAATTGGGAAACCTTTGAAAGTGTCTCCAAGTGCAGTTGCAAAAACCATCAAGCGCTACAAAGTAACTGGCTCACATGAGGACCGCCCCAGGAAAGGAAGACCAAGATTCACCTCTGCTTCTGAGGATGTTTATCCGAGTCAACAGCCTTAGAAATCGCAGGTTAACAGGCAACAAGCAGAAGAGACTTGTTTGGGCTAATGCACACAAGGAATGGACATTAGACCAGTGGAAATCTGTGCTTTGGTCAGATGAGTCCAAATTTGAGATCTTTGGTTCCAACCACCATGTCATTGTGCGATGCAGAAAAGGTGAACGGATGGACTCTACATGCCTGGTTCCCACCGTGATGCATGGAGGAGGAGGTGTGATGGTGTGGGGGTGCTTTGCTTGTGACACTGATGGGGATTTATTCAAAATTGAAGGCATACTGAACCAGAATGGCTACCACAGCATCTTGCAGCGGCATGCTATTCCATCCGGTTTGCGTTTAGTTATACCATCATGTATTTTTCAACAGGACAATGACCCCAAACACACCTTCAGGCTGTGTAAGGGCTATTTGACCAAGAAGGAGAATGATGGGGTACTACTCCAGATGACCTGACCTCCACAGTCTCCAGACCTGAACCCAATCGAGATGGTTTGGGGTGAGCAGGACCGCAGAGTGAAGACAAAAGGGCCAACAATAAAGAATCCGGGTCTGTAATTATGATTAAACTTTCATTCCTCCAGATGTAGAAGATGCCCCCTTGTCCCCATCTCAGTCCTCAGAGTAAAAAGATCAGTAGAAAGGTCTTTGTACTGTCCCCTCAAATATTTATACATAGTAATAAGATCACCCCTAAACTAAATAACCCCAAGCGTAATAACCTATTTTGGTATTGCAGACTCCCCAGTCTTCTAATAACCTTGGTCGCTCTTCTCTGCACCTGCTCCAGTTCAGCTAAGTATTTGTTATACACCGATGACCAGAACTGTACACAGTATTCTAAGTGTGGTCGCACTAGTGACTTGTACAGAAGTAAAATTATATTCTCCTCATGAGCATCTATGCCTCTTTTAATGCATCGCATTATTTTATTTGCCTTTTCAGCAGCTGCCTGACACTGGCCACCAAACGTGAGCTTGTCGTCCACCCAGGTCCTTTTAAGTGACAGTTTTGCCCAGTGTTTTACAATTAAGCATATAATTGACACTAAATAAATGAAGTACTCTTTAAAGGGAACCTGACAGCTTTCCCAGGTCTTATCATCTTGTATTTAGAGGCTAAGTGAATATCTTACCTAACAAGTAGGGATTGGCGAACCCGAATGGTAAAGTTCGGGGTCCGTACTGAACACCTAGTGTCCGTGCATGGACCACAAACACGGACTTCTCCAGGAAGTCTGTGTTACTGTTCAGGATCAGCAGACTGAACAAAGCTTGTTTAAAGGCTGCAGTGCAGACAAGGAACATGCTTTCCTGTGTGAGCAGTTACGGCTCAACCACAGCTATGTCACGTATTGGCATAGCTGTGACTGGCCAGTGCAGTACGCAAAAATAATAATAATAATACAAAAAGACATGTGGTCCCCTCTGTTCTTGATAACCAGAACAGGTAAAGCTGACAGCCCCCTGACATCAGCTTTATCTTGGCTGGTTATCAAAAGTAGAGGGGTCCCATGCCGCTTTTTATAATTATTTAAACAAATAATTTTAAAAACGACATGCGGTTCCTGCCATAATTGATAACCAGCTAAGCTAAATGAGACAGCTGGAGGCTGATATTCTCAGACTGGGAAGGGCCACGAATATTGGCTCTCCCAAGCCTAAAAATAGCAGCCTGCAGCCACCCCAGGAAAAGGTGCATCTGTTAGATACACAAATTCTGGTGCTTTGCCTTACTCTTTCCACTTGCCCTGGTGTGCTGGCAAGTGAGGTAATAGTTTTGAGGTTGATGTCAGCTGTTTTATGTCCACTGACATCAAGCCCAGAGGTTAGTAATGGAGAGGCGTCTATATCCATGGCCCCTTCCCAATCTGAGTATATCAGCCTTCAGATATCTGCTTTAGCTTGGCTGGTTGTCAAAAATGGGGGGATCACATGCCGTTTTTTTTTTCATTATTTATTTCAATAATTTAAAAAAACGGCGACCCCTTTATTTTTGATAACCAGCCAAGATAGAGCTGACAGCTGAGGGCTGCAGTCCACAGCTGTCAGCTTTACCTGAGCTGATTATCAAGAATAGAGGTGACCCTACCCCATTTTGTTTCTTTTACTTATTTATTGCACAGGTCCCGGCTTGTGAATACTCTCATTAGTTTATGTCTGCTCTTGCTGCTATCAGCTAGACCATGCATACGATGATGAGAGTAGTACTCTCATCAGCTGATTCCTGTGACCGGCAGTAACCTTTTTACCACCAGTCACAGTTGCTGGCTTACATGCTATCCTGTGTGTGACAGTGGAGGAACCACAGTGCTTTGACTGGCAGTAAGGAACTTACCGCTGATCTGAGCCGGTGTTTCCCACACAGGTAAATTACGTACTTTTAATTTTAATATAAAGCTCATTATTACACTGCTTTTATATCATCAAGGTTATTGACATGGTAATGTTAACATCATTTCAGTTTCTAAAGAGAATACTAATAAGTGCTTTTAACCAAACAATAGTAAAACAATGAAAATTTATAACCTAAGGTTATGTTCACACATCATGTTTTTTTGTGTCACAAATCTGCAGCAAAACCTGATCTCTGGCAGGAAAGAAGTTGTGTCAAACGCAGGTTTTGCTGCATTTTTTTATGCCGTTTTTGGTGCGTTTTTTCTGATTTTTCTTTGCAGAATTGTGCCTCTTGTTCATGCTTCACGTTCAGTAAAACACTGAGTTTAAGAGCATGTAATGTGCTCAAAATGCATCTAGTGAGCCGCGTTTTTCCTTTCCCCTCACACCTTCCTCAGTGGTTTGTACCCCGGTCGCTATTTTTAAAGGATTAAATAAAGGAAGAAGATTTCATATTGTGGAAGCTGGATGTCTATTTTTCTCTTTTATGCTTCTACAAAAAGTTCAGGAAAAAAAAAAAAATCTCATTCTAGTTTTGGCATAACAGTGGGGGGAGGTGAATTGTTCAGGAATAGTTAAATTAACAAACTCAATTACACTGCCAGTATTTTTGACACTATTTTCTTTCACACTATGGGGTCTGCCATTCAATTGCACAGGCATTGTTCAATTTCACATCTCACTGGGCCATAGGTATTGTTCAATCTCACATGTTGCTTAGCCAATGTTTACACTGTACACATCACTAATTTAATTAAATACTCCTTATACAAACTACCATCCCAGTGACCAAGACAAGATGGTAAAAATCACAAAAATAAATGTGTTTCACATACTGTTGTATTTGCTTATTTTCACAAAAAATGCAGAAAAACCTGATTGCTATGTTCACACACTGTGTTTTTTTCAGCGTTTTTCACAACCCATTACTTCCTATTGGTGAAAAAATGCTGAAAGAAGTGACATGCTCTATTTTACAAAAAAGGCTGCAAAGCACCAAATACGCAACAAAAAAAACATGATATGTGAACAGAAAATTCTGGTTTCTCATAGGCAAAAGTCAGCTGAAAATTTGCAGAAAAATCTGCAGCAAAAAACGCTGAAGAAACCGTGATGTTTGAACATAGCCTAAAAAGCAAGTATGTTCAAATGAAAAATTCTAGCAGTTCTCATTTAAAATCGATAAAGACAGAAAATAAATAATTGAATGCCAATTAGTCATCCAAGAATATGTCTTAATACATACATATTTTCACAGTTAATACATAGCATATTACTCTGATGAGCTGTAATACTTTACTATTAAAAATGTTACTGATATTTGTTTAGCTTTTTTTAAACTGTTTAGCCTTTAGTAAACAATCTACATAATTCATAATTCTGCTCAAAACAAACGTGTATGGTAGTAAAGCAAAACTACAAAGCATATATTATATAAAAACTGTTTCTATCTATTTATCTGCCTACATAGTCTCTGTAAATAGAGCAATATTCCTATAGAATTTTGCAGCAATAAAGCAATATTCAGTAACATTACTGTACATTTTTATAAGTACTGTTTAATATTTAGAAACTTAGAATAGAAATGATTCAGGTCATAGTGACTTATGCTGTTTGATAAATCTTGTACATCTTTAAACTGTTCAATCTAAGTTCACATCACCTACAAGTTGGCTTACTTTGTTCAAGAAATTTTCACCAAAATGTTAGCAAATTTTTGGGGGCAAGGTTTTGCACACCTCTTTTCAGTGAGGCCTACCCCCTTATCAGACAAAAAGTGTCTAAAGCACATGGTATATATGATGCAAAACATAAAAAACAGTTATATGTGAATTTATAGATCTTTCCCTATGTGGATGATCTATATTTGTTAGTGATGAGTGAGCATGCTCGCCACTATTCATTACTAGCCAGAACATCACAGTGCTCGAGATGCTCATTACTAGGCGATTCATTTTTGAATATTCGGGCGGGAGCTTGAGTCCCCGCCACAAATGTGTGGTGCATATTAGGCACCCAATTACTATGCAGGGATTGCGTGACAGTCACTGTAATGCCGTAGTCATGTTGGTTGAGGCATTACAGTGATTGGTGGCCGCATAGTGTCATCGAGTCTATATAAGACCCAGGACCCTATGCTCGCCACAGTTTACCGGTCAAAGAGGCAGAGTAGGGAGAGCTGCAGCTGAGCGAGGGAGAGAACTGGCAGTTATTTTAAACAGAGATTCTGTAATGCAGGTGCCGGAATGCAACTCACAGACACAGAGAAGGCAAGGACAGTCGGAGATGATTATAAACAGTTTATGTATATATATATACAACAGGTATTCTGAACAAGGGGATAACAACAAGGGTATTGAACGGTAATTTGAAATATTAGCAAAATACGAAATCTCTCAAAGAAATGTGGTGCACCTAGTCGGGGGAGTCACCACGTCAGTACTTTATCTCTGTATATGGCCCTAGCGGCGGTCACCGGTTATTCCCGCTAGGCCACAAGTCTTTTCTGGACAAATTCAATTAGAGCAAGTTTAGCTTCTTCTGCCCCAACTGTTCCCCTCCCAACCTGAGTACCTAAACCCAACTGGCCCCGATACCGTGAGTGAACAGTAGAAGTGATGGCCCTGTTCACGTATGCGGCTCCTCTGCTTTCACTGGCGTGACTTTCATGGCTCAGCAGTCTCCCAACTCCTCTCTTCCTGGCCGTTGGAGGCAGCCTCTCAAACCGTGGATAGGGGGGTCCAGACCTCGTCGGTCGGCAGGCGACGTTGGGTTCCGTGAACTCACTCAGCACAGCAAGCAGGTTCTGACTTTCTTCAGTAGGCACAGCACTCGAGTCACATCGGTGAGGGATCCGGAGCTCATTCACCGGCACCTGGCTGTGGCACCTCGTAGGCCCCCGGCTTAGACCAGCCACGCGGGGCTTCTTAACACGCATGGAGCACGTCTGCTCCTCTCTGCTGCTTGGAGCCAAAAACCCCTCAGGCTTGGCGCGCTGGCCTCTTGTACCTTGGAACTCCTTCCTGGAAGTCACCTAACTGGGTCCAGCATCTAAATGTGCTCCCCCTTCAACTTCTCTTGTACATCTCGGTTCCGCATGACTGTGCCTGACCAGCAGATGGCAATCTCTCTCTATCTTTGAAGCACCCTGTAAGAATCCTCTTAGAGGCCCTTTTGTCTCCATTACATTCCTCCCTCCTTTTTGTTCGCCAGTCCTCGGGCGAGTGGGTTTCTTGTGGATTGGATGCCTCCTTTCAGGCAGTGCAAGTTCAGACAGGAGTTGGGCACACTCCTCAGTTTTCTGTTGGATCTGAGACCAGATGAACTCTTCTTGTGCTTACTGGTTAGGAGGAATCCCGGCATTAGCTCGCTCAGTTATGCAGGGCTCCTCCTGCGGAGGTGACTCCGGGATATCCGATGATTCAACCACTGGGGATTGCAAGTCACTTCTCAACTCATTCTGGGTCCCACTCGGGGTTGACATCGATGGTTCTGATGGGCCCAACTGGATTGTGGCCCATCCTTCTTCATCCCCCAAGGTTCCTGTACGTGGCACCTCAGTCAATTCGTTTGAAGGCCCAACTTCGTTACAGGCCTCTGCTTCAGAGGAGCAAGGTCGCATCATATTGCGGTGCAACACCCTGGGTGCCGCGGCGTCATCCCCTTCGCGCTTGACCTCATAGACTGGGTTATCTGGGTGAATCTTCTTCACCACCCGATATGGTATCGCCTCCCAATGATGGTCCAGTCTACTCCCAAATCGTTTGACCCTTACCAGCATACGGTCTCCTGGCTGGAGTGATCCACCTGAGGTCGGGGGCCGATCTACATGCTCTACTTCCTTAAACTTCTGAGTAACCAATCTTCTCACTGTATGAAGCTGACGCTTGTGCTCTCGAATCCAGGTACTCGGGCTACTGCCCGGGCTAGAGTCTTCTGAGTCTAGTTCTAGTTCAGAAATTTCTCACCCACTCCTTCCAAACAGCAACTTGTAAGGGGTGTAGCCAGTAGTCACATGAACTCGATTATTGTACACCCACACCAACTCGGACACAAATTCGTGCCACTTCAGTTTTTTGTCCACTTCCAGCGTTCGCAACATTTGCAACAGGGTTCGGTTGAAGCGCTCGCATGCGCCGTTCGCATGAGGGTGGTAAGGCGTTGTTCGGGATAGGTCGATCCCATAGATACGGTATTGTTCATCCATCACTCATCCTTGGAAGCATGCCCCTTGGTCAGAATGTTTTCGCTTCGGGCACCGATAAATCCGGATGAAATGCTGGCAGACGGCCTTAGCTGTTGCTTCTGCTGTCTGGTCTTTGGTAGGCATCACTGCTGCAAACATCACTAAAAAACTAAGTATAGGGAAAAACTGCAATAATTTGACTACTACATGCATGAAAATTCACATGCGCAAACAACATGCGTTATGCTAGGAATCTCACGGTGCTGAAATGCGGACCAGCAGACCTCAACAACCATCAGCTGCCCCATCAACCGCATTCCCTGCTTCTTCCTCCTCCTCTGTTACCGTGCCAAATATTGTCACGCAGGTCTCTCACCACAGAACCTCTAGTTCTCTACTCGCTCCAGTCAGGCTGAGTGAGAGCCCTTCAGCAGTAACTGAAGTGGATATGCCTGCTGTGTTTGTTTCACCGAGCACACAACATGTTTCTCAGTCCACTGTAACATCTGCACCTGCACCTCACTCATGGTCCAGCAGTGGTGGTGTCAGGCCCTAATTTTTTGAACTGTGAACACTCCTGTATGGCTGTTTTTTTTACTGAGGAGATAACTGGAGAACCTAGGGGAAGCCACCGCAAACACGGAGAGAACATACAAACTACTTGCAGATGTTGTCCTCTATCATCATAAAGGAGTTAGCTTGTTGTCTAGGAGACCGACTGCCTTTCGCCTTCATATTAATCGGTGCAGGGGTTAATCTGCTCAGTTGATAAATCCTGGAAGCTTACCGTGATTTAGGCTCCCAGCAGATTTGTCCCCCTACTGTGATAATGCTGTTCCCCAACACATCAGACTGTCGCCAACCATGGAAACCTTGAAAAGGAAGCTGAAGATCCATTTCTTCTGACAAGCGTACAATTTGCAATAAGCCTCACTGCAGCATACTGCTGCACGACTGGCTGTACCCTGACCTACTGTATCCTCACCCATCCCTTGTAGATTGTTTGTGCGCCCTCGCAGGCAAGGTCTTCTCTCCTCTTGTACCAGTCAGTGACCCCTTTTCACATGTAAAGCGCCACAGAATAAATGTTGCTGTAATAGTAATAATAATTATAGTATTTGTACTCTGGGTCAATTGATGGCACTTTCCTGGTGTCTACCCCTAATTTGATGTGTTTTGTCCACTTTGGGCCCATTTGAAGTTGTTCTATATGCTTTGCAAGATGAAGCTGTCCGTGCTGAGGAAGCATGAAAAGCACCCACATCATGTCGACCCAGCTTCTTTTCCCACTTTCTAGGGGGCTGCGGAACACCACTATTGAAGCCAAAGCAATGTGATAAGGTTGTTGGTTGGATAGCAAATAATGCTTCCAAGTCAGTTTGCCGCCACCACCACCCTGTCTTCCACAGGGTCCAGTCTCAGCAGCCGTGAGTGTGGACTATTTATTCCTCACCCTGATTCTACTTCCTCCCACCATGCCGAGTGCCCGGAGACAAGTGATCCCACACTTGGACACTCTGAAGACCTGTTCACATTTCCATTTATAGATTCTGGCCTCTCGCTTTGTCTGCTTCAACTGAAGCAACAGGAGATCGCATGTAACGATGCCCATAAATTTGAGCAGCCATGGTCACATGGAGGCGGTGGTGGGAAATTGCAATTATTGTCACAAGAGGTGAATGATGATGATGAGACACAATTGCCAGCAAATCAGAAGGAGGCCGAGGGTGTGTACATTGAAGACGAGGTGGTGGACAATGAAGTCACTGACGCAACCTGGCAAGGTGACATGCGCAGCGAGGAAAGAAGCGCCAAGGGCGAGGAAGGCGTAGCACTACCACAGGCAGGAAGAACCAGTGGGGTGGCCACAGACATAAGTCGGGCAACTGTAACCCAAAACACCAATAGGAGTGAAGTTTCCAGTCGAACTGCTATTTCTTCCCGAGTCTGGCTCTTTTTTAAAGATTGTCCAGTTAACCCAAAAAAGGCCATTTGCAACATCTGCCTTGCCAGTATCAACAGGGGAAGCAAAACTACCAGCCTGACCACAAACAGCATACTCAGGCACATGACAGCAAAGCATCCCACAAGTTTGGTCGAACGCCAGGGTACAGAATAAGTGTCTGCGGGTGACACTACTGCTTCTTCCGCTGTTGCACGTGCACGCCAAGCCTCTGTCCATGATACAGGTGAAGATGCCTACCACAATGCACTTGTCATTGCACACTTGAAACCAATACCATCAGCAACCACATTCACGTCCTTGCCCCAGCACAGCGTTCAGTTATCCCTACCCCAGTCCTTCGAATGCAAGCACAAATACTCAGCCACCCACCCACATGCCACAATACTAAACTGTCACATTTCTCGACTGCTTGCACTAGAATTGTTGCCTTTTAGGCTCGTGGAGATGGAAGCTTTCCGAAACCTCATGGTGGCAGCCGTTCCTTGGTACTTGGTCCCCAGCCTCCACTATTTCTCCTGGTGTGCCGTCCCTGCCTTACACAAGCATGTATCCCAGAACATTACCCGTGCCCTCACCAAAGCAGTTACTGGGAAGGACCAACTAACCACGGACATGTGGACAAGTGCTTGTGGCAAGGAATTGTACATTTCACTGATGGCACACTGGGTTAATATTGTGGAAGCCGGGACCCAGTCGGAACCTGGGACGAAACATGTCCTCCCGACGCCAATGATTGCAGGCCCTGAGTCAATCAGGGTTGCCCCCACATTCTACAGCTCCTGCACCTCGTCTTCCTCATCCTCTTCAACCTTCATCTCCGAAATGACAACATCAGTCGCAAGCTGGAAGCACTACTCGCTTTGTCTGCTTCAACTGAAGCAACAGGAGATCGCATGTAACGATGCCCATAAATTTGAGCAGCCATGGTCACATGGAGGCGGTGGTGGGAAATTGCAATTATTGTAAGAGGTGAATGATGATGATGAGACACAATTGCCAGCAAATCAGAAGGAGGCCGAGGGTGTGTACATTGAAGACGAGGTGGTGGACAATGAAGTCACTGACGCAACCTGGCAAGGTGACATGCGCAGCGAGGAAAGAAGCGCCAAGGGGGAGGAAGGCGTAGCACTACCACAGGCAGGAAGAACCACTGGGGTGGCCACAGACATAAGTCGGACAACTGTAACCCAAAACACCAATAGGAGTGAAGTTTCCAGTCGAACTGCTATTTCTTCCCGAGTCTGGCTCTTTTTTAAAGATTGTCCAGTTAACCCAAAAAAGGCCATTTGCAACATCTGCCTTGCCAGTATCAACAGGGGAAGAAAAACTACCAGCCTGACCACAAACAGCATACTCAGGCACATGACAGCAAAGCATCCCACTAGTTTGGTCGAACGCCAGGGTACAGAATAAGTGTCTGCGGGTGACACCACTGCCTCTTCCGCTGTTGCACGTGCACGCCAAGCCTCTGTCCATGATACAGGTGAAGATGCCTACCACAATGCACTTGTCATTGCACACTTGAAACCAATACCATCAGCAACCACATTCACGTCCTTGCCCCAGCACAGCGTTCAGTTATCCCTACCCCAGTCCTTCGAATGCAAGCACAAATACTCAGCCACCCACCCACAGGCCACAATACTAAACTGTCACATTTCTCGACTGCTTGCACTAGAATTGTTGCCTTTTAGGCTCGTGGAGATGGAAGCTTTCCGAAACCTCATGGTGGCAGCCGTTCCTTGGTACTTGGTCCCCAGCCTCCACTATTTCTCCTGGTGTGCCGTCCCTGCCTTACACAAGCATGTATCCCAGAACATTACCCGTGCCCTCACCAAAGCAGTTACTGGGAAGGACCACCTAACCACGGACATGTGGACAAGTGCTTGTGGCAAGGAATTGTACATTTCACTGATGGCACACTGGGTTAATATTGTGGAAGCCGGGACCCAGTCGGAACCTGGGACGGAACATGTCCTCCCGACGCCAATGATTGCAGGCCCTGAGTCAATCAGGGTTGCCCCCACATTCTACAGCTCCTGCACCTCGTCTTCCTCATCCTCTTCAACCTTCATCTCCCTAATGACAACATCAGTCGCAAGCTGGAAGCACTGAAGCACTGCCTGGGCCAAGAGGCAACAGGCTCTGCTGAAGCTTAATTTCTTAGGTGACAAACCTCCTGGAAAAGGAGCTGGCTAGTACAGATGGTACTACCCACACCACATTTATACCGTTTGTTCAGTGTGGATAGCCTGAAGATAGCCTGAAGAGGGGGAGGAGGAGGAGGAGGACTGGGAGGAGGATAAGAAGAAGAACATGGACAGTTGTCATTTTGGTGGGGACAGGGAAGTCTTAGCTGTTGACAGTCTGGCACACATGGCTGAGTTTATGTCCCGCTGCCTTTCCCATTACCCTCGCATTGTAAGTATTTTGGGCAACAGTTTTTTCTAGTTGGTCACACTTCTAGACCTGCTCTACAGGGAGAACTTTGCATCTCACCTTCCCGTGGCGGACAGGACTAATAAAACATTACAGTACCAGAAGGCCCTTGCTGAAGAATTATTTAAAAAATTCCTAGCTGACAATGCTGGCGGCAGAGGTCACAGTTCCTTTGACAGCCAAGGAGCAAAGCAAGGGAGACACAAACCAAATGCAGCCGAGGCAGGGGAACACTGTCGAAGGTGTGGGACAGTTTTCGCAGACCCTTCCAGTGCCCAGGCTCTGATGCGTGGGGTACTCTGACATGGAGGGAAACATTTTGGAAGATGCTGAAGGAGATTTTTTCTGACCGTACCAGTGTCCTCCGTGATTCCTCTGTGCCTTAACTATTGGGTATCCAAGCTGGACTTGTGGCATGAACTGTCTCTCTATGCCTTGGAAGTCCTGGCCTGCCCTGCTGCTAGTGTTTTGTCAGAGGGGGTTTTTAGTGCCGCCAGGGGTGTTATAAGTGATAGGCACATCCGCTTGTCAGCTAAAAATGCTGACAGGCTGACGCTTATCAAAATGAACAAGGGCTGGATTGGGCCAGACTTCTCAACACCACTGGATTACACCAGACATGGGTATATGCTTCAGAATTTTGTCTATTCCATGTCATCCTCCCCCTTATCCTTCTCCTCCGCCTCCACCACCAACATGCACTTAGGGCATGGGCATTACCAGTCTAGGTGACCCACTCCTTAATAATGGAGAATAATTTTTTTACTGAGGCCCTCCACTATGTCTCTTCAAATTGGTATTGGAGCACGTCCTAATTTTTGGCAGCCCTTGACCTTGCTGCATACGCAATAACAGTATAGAAGATTCACTCCTTAATAATGGGAAAACATTTTTTGGCATAGGCCCTCTGCTACATCTCTTCAAATTGGTACTGGAGAATGTCCTAATTTGCAGCAGGTTTTGAACTTGCTGCATACGCAATAACAGTATAGGAGACCCACTCCTTAATAATTTTTAAAACAATTTTTATGAGGCCCTTCACTACGTCTTATCAAATTGGTATTTGACTGTGTCCTAATTTTATGCAGACCTTGAACTTGCTGAATACACAATAACAGTATTGAAGACCCATTCCTTTATAATGGGAAAGAAAATTTTTGACTGAGGCCCCTCACTACGTCTCTTCAAAATGGTATTGGAGCACATCCTACTTTTTGGCAGCCCTTGAACTTGCTGCATACACAATAATAGTATAGTAGACCCACTCCTTAATAATTTTTAATACACTTTTTCTGAGGCCCTTCGCTACATCTCTTCAAATTGGTATTGGAGTGTGTGCCTATTTTTTGGCAGCCCTTGCATTTACTACATACGCAATAATAGTATAGGAGACCCACTCCTAAATAATGGGAAGGCCAATTCAAATTGATTCTATATTCTATAATATTAACTCTTATTTGAAATTTGTGTACGGGTGAGCTATCACACTATGGATAGCGTATTACACGCATCCAGACAGGAATCATTGCCTTACACTCTTGCTGCTTCAAGCAAACACAAAAAAACGTATTCCCTATTGATAAAGCTGTTAGCTGCTTTTAAACTAGGGACAGGTGCTAGGTATCATCAGCTGGAAATGAGTGTTCATATTCTGATCACATACAGTACAGACCAAAAGTTTGGACACACCTTCTCAATTTAAGGTTTTTCTGTATTTTCATGACTATGAAAATTGTACATTCACACTGAAGGCATCAAAACTATGAATTAACACATGTGGAATTATATATTTAACAAAAAAGTGTGAAACAACTGAAAATATGTCTTTTATTCTGGGTTCTTCAAAGTAGCCACCTTTTGCTTTGATGACTGCTTTGCACACTCTTGGCATTCTCTTGACGAGTTTCTAGAGGTAGTCACCGGAAATGGTCTTCCAACAATCTTGAAGGAGTTCCCAGAGGTGCTTGGCACTTGTTGGCCCTTATGCCTTCACTATGCGGTCCAGCTCACCCCAAACCATCTCGATTGGGTTCAGGTCTGGTGACTGTGGAGGCCTGGTCATCTGGCGTAGCACCCCATCACTCTCCTACTTGGTCAAATAGCCCTTACACAGCCTGGAGGTGTGTTTGGGGTCATTGTCCTGTTGAAAAATAAATGATGGTCCAACTAAACGCAAACCGGATGGAATAGCATGCCGCTGCAAGATGCTGTGGTAGTCATGCTGGTTCAGTATGCCTTCAATTTTGAATAAATCCCCAACAGTGTTACCAGAAAAGCACCCCCACACCATCACACCTCCTCCTCCATGGTTCACAGTGGGAACCAGGCATGTAGAGTCCATCTGCTCACCTTTTCTGCATCGCACAAAGACACGTTGGTTGGAACCAATGATCTCAAATTTGGACTCATCAGACCAAAGCACAGATTTCCACTGGTCTAATGTCCATTCCTTGTGTTCTTTAGCCCAAACAAGTCTCTTCTGCTTGTTGCCTGTCCTTAGCAGTGGTTTCCTAGCAGCTATTTTACCATGAAGGCCTGCTGCACAAAGTCTCCTCTTAACAGTTGTTGAAGGGATGTGTCTGCTGCTAGAACTCTGTGTGGCATTGACCTGGTCTCTAATCTGAGCTGCTGGTAACCTGCGATTTCTGAGGCTGATGACTTGGATAAACTTATCCTTAGTAGCAGAGGTGACTCTTGGTCTTCCTTTCCTGGGGCGGTCTTCATTATCAATCCATAATTTGATTGATTTTTTCCATGCACTCATTGACCGATTCATAATTTTTAACGGAGATCTGTAAGTAGAAAGTCATGAAAGCAGGCAGGGTTCCTTGCTTTCCTTCTCAGTTTGGTGGTGCAACGTACCAAAAAAACCTCTTTGGAGCCGATTAAATTCTATTTTAAATTGTGCTATTACCTTTTTTATCTGAGATTCGTGTACGGGTGACCTCTAGCAGTTGAGATAGCGTCTTACAGGCATCCAGTCAGGGATTATTGTATTATACTCCATGCTGAAAAAAAAATTATATTTCCTATTGATAAAATTGTTAGCTTCTTTTAGAATAGGAACAGGTGCAAGATGGTACCATCAGCTGGAAAGAAGTGTTCATTCTGCTCGCAAATTGATTGATGTTTTCCAAGCACTGATTTACCGATTCACCATTTTTACAGTGATCTGTACTCAGAAATTAATTAAGGTTGACCAAAGTTCATCATAGTTGACAAAAACTCATCAAAGTTAGCAGAAATTTTTCAATTTTGACTGAAATTAATTAAACTTAAAAAAAAATCCTGATTTAACAGTTTCTTTGTAGTTTCTGTCTGTAAGAGGTAGTGGTGGGAGACTTGACGCTACTGGATCTGGAATTACCACTTCAGAACTCTCCAGTGCTTTGTTCCCATCCATTTCTGGGTGCTTTTTTAATTAGGTTTGGAAGCATTGTCCTGCTTGAAGACCCATGACCTAGGATGCAAAGCCAGCTTTATGACACTGGGCACCACATTGCAAACCAAAATCCTTTGGGAATCTTGACATTTCATGATGCCTTGCACACTGTCAAGGTACTCTGCACCAGAGTTAGCAAGACAACCCCTAAGTATATTTGAACCTCCACCAAATTTTACTAGAAGTATTTTATTCTTTTATTTGTAAAGTATTGTATTCTTTTATTTGTAAACCACATTCCATTTACAGTAAACAAATGAATGATGTGCATTACCAAAAAAACTTTATCTTGGTCTCATCTGTCCCCAAGATGCCTGCTGGCCCTCTAAAAATAATGGAGACCGCCTGTTGAAAATCCAAATTTCAAACTTTACAGAATACATATGAAAAAGAAAATTTGACCACCTCAGATGGATATGTTATATTGCAGTAGCAATATACAGCTATGCAAAGCATTGCTGGCTGATGGCCCTCTAACAATAGTGTAAAAATAGGTTTTATGACTTTCAGAATCCCTCTTTCATAAATGAAACAGGATATGCCTAATCATATCTCACACACAACATGGCCAGATAAGGTAGTAAAATGTTAGAATTACATTTCCTGGTGAGCGTGTTTCTCACCACCAAAAGCAATGCAAAAGTTCAAAAGACACATCAAAAACACTACGTTTGAACATAGCCCAAGCTGTGGAGAAGCATTTTTGCTTTTGGTTATTTATTTTGCCTTATATTCAAGTCATTATCCTGGAAAGAATGTTTCATAACATTTTTTCCAGAAAAATCAATTTTAGCTTTGTTTTTGTATGTTTTATTGTCAGTCCATTAAAGTGGCGTAATACTCTGACAACATTGTTCACAGCAGTAACCTGAGATTCAGAGATGCTTCCAGGGGTCTTCTCCATGCTGTTACCCTCTTATTTCAGCACTGTTTCCATCGATTTCACCAATTTTTAGGTCCCCTCCAGACCTCCAGTGAGGGGCCGCCGGAAAAATGCTCGGGTTTCCCTTTGATTTGAATTGGGCTTTTTACTCGGGTCGAGCACTCGAGCATTACGATTTACTCAACCCGAGTAACGAGTACCCGAGCATTTTAGTGCTCACTTATTACTAATGGTTATGTGGTTTATTGCCTGAGCAGTCATCTTATCTATTAGTCTAGTGCATAATGTACCTGAATTGCTCCATGTTGCAGAATATTACCCACTCTTAAAAGCTCAATGAATAAACCTCACTCAAAACATCTATATAAAATACTCTATACCCATAGACAATTATTTGCATCATAATGGAAAAATAGGACAAAGCACCTAACATTTTATATTAGTACAATTCCCTATACAATTTGTTTGTAACCACACATTTGCACTGTCTACCAGTCTTCTCTAATACAAAGTCGGCAATCAGTCAGTGGCAGGACAATGTTACAGCCGTCATTTAATATGCAGTGAGCAGTGACTGCAGCTGCATCAGCCCACTCCATGAGTGAAAGCCTGAGGCTTTCAGAAGGAATAAACGTCATTGCCTCCTAGCAACGGGGCTCACAGTGCGGTCACCAGGCAGCTTCAGAATAATATTAAATTTAAGATTATCCCCATATCTGCAGGTTAATAGCATTTTTTTTTAATGAGAGGTTCCCTTTACGTCTCTCAGAATATGGCGACAGAAAAACTATTTTTTTTTTAAAAGAAAAGCATTTTTACTGTGTCATAGTAGCAAAGCATAAACAAAATCTAAATAAATCTGTCATCACTGTAATCGCACTGACCTGAAGAATAAATCTGTCTCATCACTAATAGAGCAAGGTGAACCATGCAAACATAGAAATAAAAACTATTCTTGCATTGCTGTCTATTTGGTCATTCTACCTCTTAAAAATCGGAATAAGGCTAGGTTCACTTATACTGCATGAATAATGGCATGAAAATAAAAATGAATATAGTCTTGTACTGTTGTTTATTTGTTTATCCTGCCTCCCACAAGTCAGAATCAGGATCAGTTCACGTTTATCCAGTGCTCTCCACATAGTGCTTATGTCAGCTTTCCGTGTAAATCCAAAAAACTAAGATTTAGACATAACCACAGAAAAAACATTACCCCGTGGATCCCGGGCTTGTGGCGAGACTTGTTAATGGGTCAATATTGACTTTTAGGATTGCTAATTTCAACAGGTGGCACCCTAGTTCTAGTCCTTTTCCTCTCTAAAGAGACAATTTGCATATTAGACATAACTCTGACAGAAAAACTCAGTATAGTGAGGCAGATGGAGTCACTTTGGACTCCATCTAGCTTCTGTTCTGGTGGTGTCCCATAATTTTAGAAGGAATTTTTAGCACACAAGTGGTGGACCACAGGTATGTGAATGCCAAAAAAGATGGCTTCCACCCGAACAGACACCAAACGGAGTCCAATGTGTCTACATTTGCCTCATTATAGGGTGTGGTTCCATCAGAGGTTTCATCTGAATTATATTTTTATTGGATTTGCACAGAAACTGTGGCGTAAGTGATCAGCGTAGAAAGCAAAAATGTGATTGTATCTTTGTACTGCAAGAGATCAAAATTTAAATCAATAAAACAGAGCAAAGACATTGGAAAAAGTGTCATGGCTCACACCCTCTCAAATAAACTCTAGTTAAATCTGCACTCACATATCCAAATGTACCCTCATTCTGAGCCCCACTATGACTTAACCACAGTAAGAGACCATGTGTTTGGCATTAATGTAAACGGGAGAGTCCTTTTAACTATTTATGGGGTGCATGTGTCATGTGTCTGGCATTGAACCCCTGAGTCTGTGCTTTGTGGTCAGCTCCTCTGTCTGCCATGCCACAGCAGGTACACCTTTTCTCTGGGTGTTTAGTTTCTATTATCCCTGCTTCCGTCTTTTTAGGGTAACAGATGTTTTCATTTACTCATTTTTCTGCCCTATCACCATTCATTTGCAGCTTTATATTCTTTCCCCTGCTGGTATTTCCTGCTGGTGATATTATCTTTAGGATGTAGTTTAAGCTAGGCAGTGAAAGATCTCTCTGCTGTTTATGTTCTTTGCCCTACACCTACAGTGGCATGTAAAAGTTTGGCCACCCTTGGTAAAAAATACTGGTATTGTGAACAGTTAAGCAAGTTGAAAATGAAATGATCTCTAAAAGGCCTAAATTTAAAGATGATACCTTTGTATTTTAGTTAAAAAATATATTTATATATACATTTTAAGAATTACAACAAGGAAAATAGGCCGATGTACAAGTTTGTGCACCCTGTATCTTTAGTACCTGGTAGCACCCCTTTTTGAAAGTATCACAGCTTGTAAATGCTTTTTTTAAGCAGACAAGAGTCTTTCAATTCTTGTTTGAGGGATTTTCATTCATTTTTCTTTGAAAAATTCTTCCAATTCTGTGAGATTCCTGAGTTGTCTTGCATGCACTGCTATTTTGAGGTCTAGCCACATATTTTCAATGATGTTCAGATCAGAGGACTGTGAGGGCCATTGTAAAACCTTCATCTTTCACCTTTTGTGGTCGTCTATTGTGGATTTTAATGTGTGGTTAGGGGATCATTATCTATTTGTAAAAGCCATCCTTTTTTAAATTTCAGCTATTTTACAGATGGTGTTATGTTTGCATCAAGAATTTGTTGAAATTTCATTGAATCCATTCTTCTCTCTACCCATGAAATGTTCCCCATGCCTTTGGCTGCAACACAACCACAAAGCATGTTTGATCCACCCCCATGCTTAATGATTGGAGAGATGTTCTTTTCCTGAAATTCTGTGCCCTTTTTCTCCACACATACCTTTGATCATTGTAGCCAGAGAGTTCAATTTTAGCCTAATCAGTCAACAGAACTTGTTTCCAAAATGCATCAGGCTTGTTTAGGTATTCTTTTGCACACTTCTGATGCTGTATTTTATGGCAAGGATGCAGGAGAGGTTTTCTTCTGATGACTCTTTCATGAAGGCCAAATTTGTACAGGTGTCTCTGAAGAGTAGATCAATGTACCAAAACTCCAGAGTCTGCTAAATCTTTCTGAAGGTGTTTTGCAGTCAAGCTGGGGTTCTGTTTTGCCTCTTTAGCAATCCTATGAGCAGCTCTCACTGCAATTTTGCTCTGTCTTCCATACCTCATTTTGACCTCCACTGTTCCTGTCAACTACCGTTTCTTAATTACATTTCGAACTGAGGAAAGTGCAACTTGAAAACTTCTTATAACTTTCTCCTGCTTTGTTGGTCTCCACCAATTTTCATTTTCAGAGTGCTAGGGCTAGGCAGCTGCCTAAAAGAACCCATAGCTGTTGTTTTTTGGCACAAGGTTAGAGGCGGCTGAGTTTTTATAAAGCTGGGAAATTTGCATCACCTGGCCTTTCCAAGCGATGATAGTGAACAAGCCATAACCATAAAAGGCTTATTAAGGTCTGAATCATTGGTCAAAGTTATCTGAGCATACAAATCTCCAAGGGAGCCCAAACTTTTGCATCGGCCCATTTTTCTTTTTCTAATTTTTAAATTGTAAAACATGACAATAGATTTTTTCTTTGTCTAAAATACAAAGGAAATGTGTTATCTTTAGCTTCAGGCCTTTTAGAGATCATTTCATATTCAACTCATTTAACTGTTCACAGTAACAGTAATTTTTGCCAGGAGTGCCCATACTTTTACATGCCACTGTATCTTCTGTTTCTTTTTAGAGGATCCTCACTCTGGGATCTCTTCTATTTCAGCACACTACCCTTCTGTCGGTAATTTTCACTCTGCTCTGCCTCCAGTACTTTAGAAGGAACATGAAGTACTCGGCGGCCTTTCAGGCAGCATAGGTTCGAGTTGCCATCATCTTGTCTGTGGTCTTGGCTCACGCAGGATCCACTAGGGACTGCTGTGGGGTTGGGATCTCTAAGCTGTTCAGGAACCAGCAGGGCCATTTGCAGTTTTTAGTGTATTATCTATTTTCCTGAGTGAATTGCTACACAATCATAACATTATCACTAGCCCGCGCCATTTTTTGTGTGCCAAGACTCCATCATGGAAACTGTGGATGCCCTGACCATGCAATTCCAGTCCTTGTCTTTGGAGATGGCAGACATCATGCAGCAACAGCAGCGTGCACTATCCGCTGCTGCACAAGTACTACTCCACCCAAAACAGTATTCTGAGCCAAAGGTAAATGTACTGGATTGTTTTTCATCAATTCTTTCTTCATGCAAGTTGTATTTTCATCTCCATCCTGCCTCATCTGGAGGAGTCAATGCGTGGGTATTGTTTTGTTGGGGCTCCTCGGGCTTGAGCATTTTCTCTACCTGAGAATTCTCCAGTCTATTCCTCAGTTGACGCCTTTTCACTGCTCTGGGGCACATTTATAACAAGCCTGATAAAGTTGCTGTTGCTGAATAAATGATCTGCAAGTTGGTTTACTGAAATCGTAAAGTAGAGAACTACTGCTCTCAGTTTAGATGCTGAGCAGTTTAAACATCCTGGAATGACCCAGCTCTCCACAGTCAATTCTGCCAGTGTCTTTCTAACCATATATGAAATATCATGGTTTGTAGCCCTCTCTCGTTGTCCCTGGAAGAGGCCATGTCACTGGCAGTGCATTTGGACAGATGTCTTAGGGATAAGAACACATTTGAGGGTGTTTCAGTGACTTCCTCCTCTCATTCTGTTGAGGCAGGAGAACTGATGCAAATTGGGGCCTGCAGAGAGTCCAAGGAGGGTATTAAAATTGGAACTCCTGCTCATTTCTGTCTATACTGCAGTCCAGTGGGCCAGGTAATGTTTCAGTGTTTCAGATACAGCAATGAATTTCTTAAAGGTAAAAAGAAAGAAAAAAATCATTAATATGTAAGGACACTGGTTCTAAAGGTTTGAAGTTATGTCTCATGCATACCACTGGTTGTCTTTTTACAAGGGTCTTTGGTTTCCAAATCTGGGGTTATAATTACTGTACCTCTGCATTTGTTGACTCAAGTTCTGCCTTAGATCTCATGGACAGTAATTTTTCTATGGAGTGTGAGTACACAGTTTCAACTCTCGACTATCCTATTTAAGTATCCGCAATTGATAATTCTCTCCTTATTCAAAGTCATGTTACTTCTTATGTTGAGAATGAGTGCTCAAGAGTGGCAGTGTTACCCTCAGAATCTATTTGATTCCTGGTGTTTCTTTTCTTACCAACTAAAGATGGGTTGGGTATGCCCTGGTTGGTTAAACACAATCCTACCATCAATTGGGAGACTCGCGAGGCTATGTCTTGGGGGAATTATTGTTTTTCCAGTTGTTTATCTAAATTCCTGGCATCTATGAGATCTCTTCTTTCAGATTTTATTCAGGATTTTGAGGATGATTTTTTCTGAGACTGAATGGGAATTTCTTCCCCTGCATAGGTCATATGATTGTACTATTCAATTTATCCTAGGGGCAAAACTGCCTAACTCTTGTCTGTTTAATCTCTCTTTTCCTGAAAGAGCAGCCTTGAAAATGTAAATTCAAAAGAGTCTCTCCAAGGGTCACATAAGGCCTTCCACCTCACCAGTCACCATGGGATCTTTTTTTGTTAAGAAAAAGATGGAGGTTTCCAACCATATTTGGATTTTAGAGAGATGAATCAGATTATTGTACATAATCTCTACCCAATACCTCTTATTTATGATCTGTTTAATCAACTAGTGTGGGTCAAGTTGCTTTCTAAACTGGATATGAGAGGGGCAGATAACCTAACACTTGTTCGTCACTTTGAAAATTTGGCGGTGCCATTCGGCATCGACCAATCCTGCAGCAGTGTTTCAGAACTTCATAAATGATATTTTTTCTTCTTTGTTAGGTAGATTTGTGGTGACATACTTGGATGATATCTTGACTTACTCAGATTCTCGTGAGGAGCATAGGGAGCATGTTCGACAGGTGAATCAGGATCTTTGTGACAATCATTTGTTTGCCTAGCTACAGAAGTGTCAATTTGAGGAGCAGCAAATTCAGTTTTTCGGTCATTTGGTTTCTGCTAAAGGTTTCAAGATGCACTGCATTAAAGTACAGGTCTTACGGATTGAGTACACAGAGGTTTTTGCTAATTATTATCATAAGTTCATTAAGAACTTCTCAGTCATAGTCAATCCTCTTACTGATATAACCAAGAAGGGTACTGACTTTTGCTCTTGGTCTACTGAGGCTATTGATAATTTTACTGCTCTCAAGATAGCCTTTTCTAAAGCTCCTGTCCTCAGTCAATCCAATGTTGATTTGCCTTTTATGCTTGAGGTAGACACTAGTGTTGAGCCACCCCCGTAGTGTTCGAGTTCGGTTCGGTTCATCGAACACTCGTATGTTCGCCGAACTGTTCGTCGAACTGTTCGTCGAACACCTTCGAATACCGTTAAAACCAATGACAGGAAAACAAAAACACATAGAAACACATAGAAAACACATAGAAAGCACTTCAAAGGTGTCCAAAAGCTGACAAACTGCTCAGAAGACACAACTAACACATGAAAAAGTGACAAGTACATATAGTCATGCGAAAAGAAATTAGGTGGAGGAGTAAAAGGAGGGGGAGACACAGATATAGGCATGAAAAAAATTAGCACCAAGGCACACTATAAAGTTCGTGACGACAATTGAATATTTCAATAAGTGTTTATTGCCAACAACATAGGACAGATTTTCAACCAACGCCAACGTTTCGGCTCGCAGAGCCTTTCTCAAGGTTTATCTGTATATAATAAATCAACAAATAGAGTCATCATAGAGGCTACAAGCAAAATTGCTCATACATAATAGAGTTTTTTATACAATTCTATATGTCCATGGCATGGAACAAAGACCAACACAAATAGAATAGAAGTGAACATAACTTACAGCAATAAAGGTGCTAATAGTGACATAATGAAGGCCATCAGCTCCACATAGACTCCATTCTGTGAGCTCATCGGGTGTGTAACTCTGCATACAGACATAAACGTACTATTAATATTAAAAAAAACTTATAAAAGGACATAAATTCAAAAAGTTCCTCATGCAGGCCAGATGGAAGGCAGAGGGGAAAAGGGAAAAGGAGGCATAGGAAAAGGAAAATTAGTGGTGGAAAAAAAGGAAAATCCGGAGAGGAAAGAAAAGGGAGGAAAGAAAGAAAAGAAGGAGAAGAGAAGCAAGAAAAAGAAAAGAATGAAAAAATAAGAAAGAATGAAAGAGTACAAGAATCTATGGACAGAAAGCAATAGGAAATGGAAGGACAATAGATATAAACCGTATAATTACCTATCCACTGGTGCTGGAGAAAATGAATTTCTAAAGGAAGTGTAGAAATGACAAGTAAATTAATGAAGAAAGGGATAGAAATAGGTAAGAGGTGATCCAAGAGGGCATTAGAAAATACCTGGGAAATCCTGCGTGATCCACATGAGTTTGTAGCCTTGAATTGGCGGTGTGTGTGCGCTCTCAGTGAGCGCTCGTTTAAATGGGGCCGGGTTGGAAGTGCGTGTGACTCGCCCCCTGGGCCGTGGGGCACTCGGATCCGGGTAATATGGGAACGATGGGGGTAGTAGTGGCAACCCGGTTCCGTGGCTCAGGGTGGTCAGACCAGTGGCAGTCTTTTAGATGTTTTAGATAATGTCCGACTACGCCACCCGTGGATTGCGGTTATTAGGAACCGCCGCTGCAGGGGAGACCGCTGGGGCCGATGATGTATGCAGCTGGGATGGTGTGACTCCCCACGGGAAGAGTGCGGCCCCAGGGCAGTGTAGTGGATGGTGAGAGTAATGGTGGTGGGAGTCCCAGTACTGTTAGTACTGGTGGAGCGAAAGAGCACACAGACAACGTACTGCAGTCCAATGTCTTTTACTCACAGTTCAGGTACTCCGGGTCACTTCTGTACAGGTTGTGACCGCCCGAGCCGTGCTGCGTCCACCAGGTGAGGGGCTCGGTCAACTCCCAGGCAGCTCAGGAATATGGCACAGGACCACCTTCTTTCCTTTCTCTGGCCTGCCTCACCAGTGACCCACCTTTGTCCAGCTGCCGCGGACTTGTGCGGGTAAACGTGGGCCCCGTTCTCCGCTGTCCTATATGGTGCCTTCCTAGCAGGTTTGATGAGGTGTCGCACCAATAAATGATCACAACTTCCGGTCTTTGGCTGAGGGTAGTTTCTCATCCACCAACTTGGGATCCGGCACCCTTTATCTGCCTGACCCTTCACCCTGTATTCTCGTGGGTTCTTAGGGTCCCTTCCACCTTCTTGTTCCTGAGCCCTTCTGTTTCTCTGTCTCTTCTTCTCCTTTTCTGTTCCTTCCTGTTCCTTTCTCATGGAGCTGGGATGAGACTTAATCACAGCTCCCTTTCACCTCCTCTCTCTCTCTCTTCCTCGGCCTCTCTCAAGGCCCACTCTGGAATAGAGCTCCTACAGAGCCTCTACTCCCTGTCTTCTCATCAGTCTGCACAGACTGAACTTCACCCAGAGCTAAGATGGTGCCCACCTTTTATACCTCCCTCTGACCATGAGCCCAGGTGACCAGCAACCAATGGGCTCCTTCCTACGCTAAGGAACCAACCCCTATCTGCCCCTACAGCACTGGGTATTCCACCCCCCTCCCCACTCCAGCCAGGGACAAGGTCGGTCGTGCCTGCACTTCTGTCTAGTGGGAGCACCGTTGAGCTGTCCCTCGGAAATGGGGTGTGTGTGCTGTATGCAGCTAACTGAGCCCTGGTCCATACTCCATCCTTACCCGGGAGTTGAATACCACACCTCTGGCAGAGGTGCAATACAACTGTAGCGGCCGAACCCTCGGGGCACCACACGTGCCCGGCAGAAATCAGCTGTGCGATGACGTGCGATGGATAGACTGCGCATGCGCAGAAACGACGCGGTCGGGGAAAGCCGGAAAGAGCAGAAGGCAGAGAACGAATAAGGCAGGTAGGGGAACGGGAGGAAGTGAAGTGCACGCATCACAGGGCAAACCACAGAGAGAAAGATTAAGTACATAACAAATAGAGGGGGTGCATAACAGATAAAAGAGAGGAGAATGTTAGCAAAGAGAAAGGAGAAATATGAGAAACACAGAAGAAAAATAATAATATCTATAAGGGAAGCCATACCTGCGGAGCCCCTAATTGACCTATGAAACATAATAATCAAAAGAAAACCAAATAATTTGTTATAAGTATACAGACATATCAAACATGAGCAAAAAATAAAAATACAAATAAAAATAGTCATGCTACAAGGCATATGTAACACAAACAGAATAAAAATGAAAGTAGATGGCTATATAGAAAGAATGGAATCTTAGTAAAATCTCAATAGATTTCAATAAATTTCCAATAACAAGCCCATAGTCAAGGGAAACCTATAAAGCGGCATCCTCTTGAAGAGGGTAAAAGACAAAAATAAAAATATTTTCTGTCAATAAAAAAACTCGTATTTCCTATTAAGTCCACATGGTTCCAATGTATTCAGCCTATACATCCAATAAGCCTCTCTTTCTCTCAAGCTAAGGATTCTATTGCCTCCACGTCTGAAGGAAGGGACGTGCTCCAATACCTGAAAGCGAAGCTGAGAAATATATTTGGTTTTCTTTTGATTATTATGTTTTATAGGTCAATTAGGGGCTCCTCAGGTATGGCTTCCCTTATAGATATTATTATTTTTCTTCTGTTTTTCTCATATTTCTCCATTCTCTTTGTTAACATTCTCCTCTCTTTTATCTGTTATGCATCTGTTATGCATCCCCTCTATTTGTTATGTACTTAATCTTTCTCTCTGTGGTTTCCCTGTGATGCGTGCACTTCACTTCCTTCACAATATTTATATGGCTCAATTTGAACTCACCCATATTTACTCCAATGTCCTCTTCCAGAGACATGCTTTAATCTGGAAGAGGTACATTGATGATATTTTCCTTATTTGGCATGGGGATCAAATTTCTCTTAATACGTTTTTTGAAACTATTAATCGTGCAGTCCCACGGCTTACTTTCTCTCTACATTCCCACCCTCACAAGATTAGTTTTCTAGATATATACGTTATCTTGAACAAGGAGGGAACACTGTCTACAGATCTTTTCATTAAACCTACAGAGAAGAACAGTCTTTTACATTTCTCGAGTTGTCACCCTAAACACATGAAGAGGGCATTACCATACTCACAGTTTCAGAGGGTCAACCATATTGTCTCTGACAGTCACATCCGTGATATTCGACTAAAAGAAATGCAGAATAAATTTCAGAAACGGGGTTATCCCGACACCTGTCTTTCTATTGTACCCAAGACTCCCGGGCCAAGAACAGTAGGCCCTAGAGTGGCATTTGTGAATACTTACCATCCTTTTATGCATGCCATTCATACAGTTATTCATACCCACTGGGCCCTCTTAAGGAACTCTTACCCTAACATATCTGAGTTTCAAAATCCACCTTTAGTTTGTCATAAGAAATCTCAGAACCTTCGGGATATACTCGTTAGAGCCGATCTTGGCTCTAAAACGGTTAAAGATATACAGACTTTTCTATCTACGCCTAAAAGGGGAACATTCCCCTGTCTTCACTGTCCACAATGTTCGAATGTATCTAAGGGAGATTCATTCACACATCCCCGATCGGGTAAGAAATTCCCGATCCGTGGATATTTTACATGTGACTCGTCATTTGTCAAATATCATATATAAGTTGGAGAGACTACCCAACATATCCGAGACCGCATCTCTCAACATAAGTCAACAATACGGTGTAAGAGAACGTTGCTACCCATACCGGCACACTTTTTCTTGAGGAGACATGATATTTCTCAGCTTCGCTTTCAGGTATTGGAGCACGTCCCTTCCTTCAGATGTGGAGGCAATAGAATCCTTAGCTTGAGAGAAAGAGAGGCTTATTGGATCTATAGGCTGAATACATTGGAACCATACGGACTGAATAGGGAATAGAGGTTTTTTATTGGCAGAAAATATTTTTCTTTTTGTCCTTAAGCCTCTTCAAGAGGATGCCGCTCTATAGGTATCCCTCAACTATGGGCTTGTTATTGGAAATTTATTGAAATCTATTGAGATTTTACTAAGATTCCATTCTTTCTATATAGCCATCTACTTTCATTTTTATTCTGTTTGTGTTATATATGCCTTGTAGCATGACTATTTTTATTTGTATTTTTATTTTTTGCTCATGTTTGATATGTCTGTATACTTATAACAAATTATTTGGTTTTCTTTTGATTTTTATGTTTCATAGGTCAATTAGGGACTCCTCAGGTATGGCTTCCCTTATAGATATTATTTTTTTTTTTCTGTGTTTCTCATATTTCTCCTTTCTCTTTGCTAACATTCTCCTCTCTTTTATCTGTTATGCATCCCCTCTATTTGTTATGTACTTAATTTTTCTCCCTGTGGTTTGCCCTGCGATGCATGCACTTCACTTCCTCCCGTTCCCCTATCTGCCTTATTCGCTCTCTGCCTTCGGCTCTTTCCGGCTTTCCCCGGCCCCGTCGCTTCTGCGCATGCGCAGTCTGTCCGTCGCACGTCATCGCACAGCTGATTTCTGCCGGGCACGCACTTCCGCCCTGGCCCCATTTAAACGAGCGCTCACTGAGAGCGCACACACACCCCCCATTCCAGGCTACAAACTCACGTGGATCACGCAGGATTTGCCAGGTATTTTCTTATGCCCTCTTGGATCATCTCTTACCTATTTCTATCCCTTTCTTCATTAATTTACTTGTCATTTCTACACTTCCTATAGAAATTCATTTTCTCCAGCACCAGTGGATAGGTAATTATACGGTTTATTTCTATTGTCCTTCCATTTCCAATTGCTTTCTGTCCATAGATTCTTGTACTCTTTCATTCTTTCTTATTTTTTCATTATTTTCTTTTTCTTGCTTCTCTTCTCCTTCTTTTCTTTCTTTCCTCCCTTTTCTTTCCTCTCCGACTTTTCCTTTTTTTCCTCCAATAATTTTCCTTTTCCTATGCCTCCTTTTCCCTTTTCCCCTCTTCCTTCCATCTGGCCTGCATGAGGACCTTTTTGAATTGATGTCCTTTTATACGTTTTTTTTTATTATTAATAGTACGTTTATGTCTGTGTACAGAGTTACACACCCGATGTGCTCACAGAATGGAGTCTATGTGGAGCTGATGGCCTTCATTATGTCACTATTATCACCTTTATTGCTGACGTTGGTTGAAAATCTGTCCTACGTTGTTGGCAATAAACACTTATTGAAATAATCAATTGTCGTCACGAACTTTATAGTGTGCCTTGGTGCTAATTTTTTTCGTATAGTGGTTTTGCATCGTATAGGCACCACCTAAAGGAAGTTGCGCATAGCCTTTTTCGTGCTACAGATATAGGCATGTCATGCCCTTCTAAAATCTAGAAAGTCTGGAGTAAAAATCTAAAATCTGCCTACCAACACCCAGACGTCGTGACAAGAAAATTAAAAAAAGAAATATCTTTAGGTAGAATGGCAGTTCCATTCAGAACACTTTCCTTACAAGACTTAGTGGTATCCCCGTTGTGAGTTGTGCCAAAAACGGAACCCAATACATTCGGAATAATCCACCATTTGTCATATCAAAGGGACAGGTCCGTAAATGACAACATCGACGCGGAACCAAGTACAGTAGTATATACTGTACATCCTTTGACAAGGCAATCAGGCAGATGAAGAAGTTGGGAAGGGTCATCCTAATGGCCAAAACAGACACTGATGCGGCGTTCCGGTTACTTATTACCTGTGCCTCCGAATAGTGTCCACCTATTGGGCTGCTTCTGGGAAGGAGCATGCTATATAGATCACTGTTTGCCCATGGGGTGCTCCAGATCCTGCTCACTAATTGAGGCGTTTAGTTGCTTCCGCGAATGGGTTGTAATGGACGTTTCTAAGGAGGCATATATTATCCATTACCTCGACAACTTCTTATGCCTGGGCCCAAAAGATTCGCCACAGTTTGAATACACGTGGTAGTCCACCTGTGAGAAGGAGAGAGCTGGAGGTAGAGCGGATACCACAGAGCCGAGGGGTTAGATGGAGAACGGAAGAAGGAAAGAGGGCGAGGGAGGTAAGGGAGTACAGTGGAAGGCCGACCTGAGCTCCCCCACGTTCCTGCTGGGCGGGAAACAGCCCTGGGAAGAAAATCCGCTTGCGCATCCCTTTGAGGTTACGGGTGTGAGCGGGCAGAGGAACTACGCTGGAGTGTGAAGCCGACACGGCCAGTCCATTCCTGCCCGTGAGACCTCCGTGTCGCCGAGTTTGTGCCAGAGCCGCGGTGGACCCTGACGGCCAGCCTCCATCTCCCAATACTAGTGCCTGTCCGCTGGTGGGTCGAGCCCCCCCATGGAGGGGGGGAGTAACATCTGCAGAAGAAAGAATATCTTCCAGCCAAACTAAGATGTCTACTTCTTTTCATGGACAATGTGATATGATCCCTTTCTTACGGACACGCCCATCGCTACAAATTCCAGATGAGGCACAAAAACAGCAGGTGCTTCAACGGATATCAAGTGCTTCTTCAAGTGGGCTCTCCTCCACCTCAACTTCAAAATCACAAATACTCCAGTCCTCAGAGGTGTCACGACAATCGCACTTGCTTCCTCACATCTCCTAAGTCTCCAGCTGCCCGTCTGAGTATGGGGTAACACAGATGGTTGAGTCTGCAGAGCTGTTTACTCATACTATAGCCTGGGAAACGGAGGTCTGCTCCAGAGCTTCTGTTATTCCAGACGCGGAGATGATCTGCACTGATGCCCAGAATCTTTATGAGTCGGATCCAGGACCAGATGAATAAAGTTCTGAGCATAATGTAGACCCTCGTTCCCAAACTGTAACTGCTGTTGGTGGAGACAATGATGAAGATGATGATGAGACTCAAATACCTGATTGGAGCGACAACTTGACTTTTCAGTCAGGGCAAGAAGAGGTTGGCTCTGAGGACGACGGGAGTGAGAACACACAGGGTGATGATGACGAGATTGGAGATCCCACTTACTACCAACCCACAGTCAGCCAGTCGATGAGGTCAGCAGAGGAGGTGGAGGAGGATGTGACTAGCCTAGGGGATGGGGATGACTCGGCACCTGAGCCTTTGCATGGCCTTTGGGATGTCGCGGTTGTCGGCTCCCGGGCCCGTACCCTGGGGGGATAATTGTTAATTTTATAAGAGTTTGTGACGCCACCTGTGGTATCTGGTGAGAAGCACCAGTGCTGCAGCAGTCCACTGAGGCCGGTGATAAGGCAGCTCGATGGTATAGCTCCCCACAGGTGGAGCTAGGCCTCAGAAAAGCGTATGCAGGGGGAATGCAGGACAGGCGAGACACAGCTGGGTCAGAGCAAGAACGGGAACAGACACGGTAGTCACTTCAGTACTTATTACTGGTGGAAATTCAGGCACATCCCGGAGCACTGTAGGGTGAAGGGTGCATATCAGGATCCTCCCCAATGAGCGGGTGTAGGGCCTCTTGTTTCTTGCCTCTGCGTAGTAAGTTTCTGACGTGCCTGGAGCTAGGCCTAACTTTGTCTCTGTCCTGCGCTGGCTGACCTTGTGGTAGGGCCTTGTCTTGGAGTTCACGCTCCCAGTATGCGGGGCCTAAGCGTCTCCTGGCTCTGTTATGTATCAGCACCTTAGAGATCCTGGGACTTGTAGTACTCCAGGGATTCCGGTTATGCCTTACTGGGTCATAGAGATCCCGGTAAGCTCAGATCCGGTGTCCAGTAAATGCTTCGGGGTGAGCTGGTTAAGCTCCTCTGCCCCCTATGAACTAACTCTTCACTCGCCTTCGGCCTACTTGGGCCCTCACTAGGCTATACACACTAACGGCAGCTTGGCGCGCTTCCTTGATCTTATGGCACCGGCACACCTTAAGCTCTAACTGGGCTCCCTGAATCTAGCTAACAGGAGCCTCGTGCTCCACTGCTGAACTATTAACTGAGTTCTCTAGACTAGACTGAGCTTCACTTCAGACTGACCTCTCTTAGGCTTCTCTACTGCAGGAACACTTCAGAGGAAATGAACTGCCTAGCTCCACCTTCCCTATTTATATCCCTAATGGGCTCCCTCTGCTGGTCTGATGTGGAAGGTGGAGATGTGTGAATGTTTATGGGGGCCTCTTGTGGAGGATTCCATCAATGCACTCTTCTAGGATCTGTAATACCAAGCGCAGCTGGGCGTCACAGATGCTATTGATGACGAGGTTAGGTTGCGCCTTCCTGGACAGAGACGGAGTACTCGAAGCACGTCACCAACTGCATCCTTAACCACAACTCTGCCTCTGAATACAAGTCGTAGTGGCTCTTCAGGTCGCATGGACTCTAAGCCTTGCATAGCTGGGGCATTTTTTCAGATCAATAAGGATGACCCAACTCGTGTTATCTGTAATATTTGTCACCAAAAGCTAAGTAGAGGCCAAAAAATACATCGTTTGAGTACTTCATGCATGAACCGGCACATGGATATGAAGCATAAGTTGCAGTGGGAAGCTCACTGTGCTACAATGCGGCCTAGTGGTCCGGGCCAACCACCATCTGCCCCATCTTGTGCATCCGCGGCCTCTTCATACTCTGTGACTGGGGGGACAGCAGTCACACATGTTTTTGGATGCAGACCTGCCACCTCTTTACCTGCAACAGCCAGTGTGATTGGCAGGTCATCATTTCATTTGGAAGTGGAAACACCAGCTGGTGTTGAGCGCTCTCCGACATCGAGAGCACCACCTTTGGATCAAGGCAACCTAACTTTTCCGCCTGCATCTTCCTCACAGACCGGCAAGTTTGCCGGGGACACCCTACTCAACCCCGTCTAAGCACAACAGCCAGCCCTCGGTTCCTCAGATGTGGACAAGTAAAAGACCATTTCTTCCTAGCCATGACAATGCTAAGAGGTTGAATTTCACCATCTGCAAGCTGTTGGCAACAGAAATTCTGCCTTTCCTCCTGTGGACACAGAGGATTTTCGAGACCTTATGTCCGTCGCAGTGCCCAAGTAACAGATGTCCAGTCGGCACTCCTTCTCAAAGAAAGGTGTGCCTGCGCTCCACCAACATGTCGCACACAACATCACCGCTTCTTTGAGAAACTCTGTGTGTGACAGGGTGCATTTCACCACAGACACTTGGGCGAGTAGGCATGGACAGGGGCGTTACATGTCGCTGACTGGGCACTGGGTAACTATGGTGACAGCAGGACAAGGGGCTGCTGTCCAAGTCTTGCCATCCCCATGAGTTGTACGTCAATCCTCTTTATCTAGAAGCTTCTCCACTGCATCTGCCTCCTCCACCTCCTCTCGGTCCTCCACCTGCACCCAAAGCCTGTCTGGTAATGCCACCCGCTTTCTTTTTGCGCAGAAGGAATCCTGCACACCTTCGCCGGGGCAATGTCACACACATGCCTTGTATGGCTCACGTGTTGAACCTGATTGTCCAGCAATTTTTAGCCCACTATTCCGGACTAGATTGCCTTCTGCAGAGGGCACGGTCACTGTGTGCTCTCTTCCGCCATTCGCATCCCGCAGCTCAACGACTTACATCTCTACAGAAGTCATTGGGCCTGCCAGTTCACCAGCTGAAATGCGATGTGCCGACAGGGTGGAATTCAACTCTGCACATGTTGCAGCGACTGTGGCAGCACCGACAAGCCCTGGTGCAATACGTTCTGATGTATAGCCTGGGCCAAAGAGATCCAGAGGTGGGGCAAATCATGCTGCAGGAGTGGTCTCAGATCAGGGACCTATGAAGTTGACGCGCCCCCTGGGCCGTGGGGTACCCGGAGCCGGGCCGGTAGACGCTGGGGGTTGTAGTCACTGTGGCGGTGACCCGGTCCGTGACCCGGGTCGGTCAATCCAAGGGTAATTTGTATACATGGGTTTTGCAATGTCCGACTATGCCACCTGTGGAGTGCGGCCAAAGGGGCCGCCGCTGCGGAATAGTCCTCTGAAGCTGGTGGTTTTGCAGCAATGGTATTATATTACTCCCCACGGGAAGAGTGTAGCTTCAGGGCAGTGTGGGTGGATGATGGTGGTTGAAGTGCAGGGAGTCAGTATTGAACACAGAGTCCATGTGATGCAGTCCCAAGATCTTTACTCACAGTGGTTGCAGTCCAGATTACAGGTACTAGGGCAATATCCCCCGTCGTGCTGTGCGTACTCAGTGAGGGGCTCAGTCCACCCCCAGATAGCTCTGGAGTACTTAGCAGGACCCCCTTCTGTGTGTCCTTTCTCTGGCCTTCTCCCTGCACCTCACACCCAGTGACACTTCTATCCGGTATCCTCGGGCCTTGGGGTGCGACGTGTGTCCGTCTCCTGGGTCCTATGTGGCTACCTTCTTAGTAAGACTGGTGTGGACTTTGGCCTGCAGTACATGAAATGCTGCAGCCTCCGGTTTCTAGTTGAGCCTTGCTGTTTCTCCGCTAGTTGAGGGACTGGTTCCCCTTATCTGGCCTGACCCCTCTACCTCATGGTAGCAGCGGGCATACGGGTGGCCTTCAGCACGGCCCGTACCCCTAGGGTCCCTTCGGTTCCTGGAGCCTTCCTGCTCCCACTCCTCTCTTTTCTCCTTCAGTCCTGCGCCTCCCAGGCTAGGCCCGCCTCCGGAGCTGAGCTCATGAAGAGCCTCTGCTCCTGTTACTTCTCCTCCTCTGACTGGCTTGCTCTTTCTAAGATGGCTTCCTATTTATACTCTCCCTGTCATGTGCTCCCCTAAGCTGCTTTATTCACCCACACCCACTACATAGGACCCTCCCACCAGCTAGGGACCTGGGACTGTGCTCTCCCTTAGGAGCAATCTTGCCCTAGCCCCACTGCAGGTATGTGTTGGATGCAAGTGTTAGGGTCCCGAGCCATACTCCTTCCTTACCTGAGGGTGAGATACCACACCTCTGGATGAGATGCAGTACCTCTGTGGCGACTGAACCCTCAGGGGCGCCACACACCCTTCTGCACAGTTTTGAAATGGCGACGAAGATGTTTAGTGCTGACACCAATGCCATTATCACCATGACTATTCCGGTGATTTACATGCTGGAGCACACGTTAAACAGAATTCAGAGTCAGGTGGTGGGACAAGAGGAGGCGTAGGAAGTAGAGGAGGAGTCGTATGTGGAAGGGATAACATCTCCAAGGTCCAGACGGTCGGCAGCACCAAGGCAGCAGGCATGGGAGGGTGGGGGAGAGGGATTAACCAGAGCGCATGGTAGCAGCCAAACTGTTGAGGAAGGTGCAGGAGCCGAGGAAGAAGTGGAGGACGAACTGGCGATGGGCATGTAAGACTCCTTAGATGAGGGAGACCTTGATCACATTTCTGTTGTGTGAGGTTGGGGGGAGAGGGCAGAGGAAGGAAGCATGATTCTTACCTCGCTACCAACACAAGGACTTGGTCCTCCTGGATGCACAAGACACATGAGTGCCTTCTTTCTGCACTACCTGCAACATGACCCTTGGATTGTCAGAATTCGAAGTAATCCACCAGCTTTGAAATTAATAAGAATTTTTAGCTGCATCTAGCTCTGAAAAAATATTCGGGCTTGTAGCAGTGCGTGGGACTTGATCTATTAGTCCATCTATACTAACCTCCCTGACCTGGAGGGAGAGGTGTTAGAGGCTCTGGGGGACGCCCCTGCCTCCTGCCCTTCGGGGAGGTCATTTTACCATCTAATCTGCTCTGTAAAGTAATTAGTGAACATCGTAACTCTGTGCTTGCTGGTTATCCAGGTGATAAGGTAACTGCAAACCTCCTTTCTCGTCGTGTTTGGTGGCCGGAGTTGCATCAGGATGTGGTTGAACATGTGTCTGCTTGTAGTATTTGTGCACATTCTAAAGTATTGCATACCCATCCATTTGATACTCTTCTTCCACTACCTATTCCTATCAGCCCATGGACACACTTGTCCATGGATTCTATTACTGACCTACCAGTGTCTATAGGGAAGACTGCGGTTCTGGTGGTTGTAGATAGGTTCAGTAAAATGATTCACTTGGTTGCATTACTGGCACTTCCGAATGCCAATACTCTTGCTCAGGTATTTACCAATGAGATTGTGAAGCTTCACGGGGTTCCCTCGATGAAACCAATTTGTTTCTAAGTTCTGGAAAGCTTTATGTACTCAACTGGAGGTGCAGCTGTCCTCTTTCTCTGCCTTCCATCCTCAGTCAAATGGACAGACAAGTGCATTAATCAGAATTTAGAGACTTACCTCAGGTGTTTTGTCTCTGAGAACCAGGAGGATTAGGCATTTTACTTACCGTTGGCCAAGTTTGCTATTAATAGTTATCACCAAGAATCTACTGGCAGGTTACCGTTCTTTGGTGCATACGGTTTCCATCAACAGTTTGGTACTTTTAGTGGGGAAGGGGTTTTGGGAGTTCCTGAGGAAGAACATTTTGCTTTGTTGCTCTCCTCTGGGTGGCTGGGGGGTTCAGAGTAATTTTAAGATCATGAGATACAGGTACAAACTTATGGCTGACAGGAAACGCTCATCAGGTCCAGACCTATGTGTGAATAACTTTGTGTGGTTGTCTACCAGGAACATCAAGTTGAAGATTCCTCCCTGGAAGCTGGGATCTAGTGGTATTGGTCCCTATAAAATACCCGCCGTCATTAACTCTGCAGCGTTTCGGCTTGAGCTACCTTAGGCCCTTAAGATCCACAATGTGTTTCACAGGTCTTTACTCAAGAAATATGTAGAACCTCCCCTGCCACCGCCCATTCATGGTTGATGGTAATTTAGAGTTTCAAATTTCGAGTATTGCGGATTCTCATCTCCTGCATCATTCCCTACAGTACTTGGTGCACTGGAGGGGTTATGGTCAAAAGGAAAGGATGTGGGTTTCAGAATCAGAGGTGAATTCCCCTAGGCTGGTTCATTCTTTCCTCACCTCTCATCCTGAGAAACCTGGTCCTGAGTGTCCAGAGGCCACTCGTAGAAGGGGGAGTAATGTCACGGATGTAGCAAGTGTGACAGACAGTCGCTCTGGAGCTGTAGAAGGTAACTGTGCTTGGCATTGCAGATGCCTTCTTGATCCTCTCATCTCTGTAGTGTAGTGATGTCCTTCTCCCTTTAGGACCCAGCAGCGACCTCCACCTTCTGCTGCTAATTGACACACCCTTGCTTGGCAGTTCAAAACTCTCAGTGTCTCTAGAGAGTCGCCCGTGATAGTTCTATGTTCTGCTGTCCATGCCTGGAGTACTAGTAGCTGGCTAGCTTATTCTTGGACTTCCCTTGGAGGACAGTTGGTGTTATCTCTCTGGTGTCTTCTCAAGCTAACTGTATCCCCTTTGTTTGTTTACTTTGTTGTCTTTAGTTACAGTGGGGCCTGACTAGTGTTCACTCTGTCCCCTCCCTATCTAGGGTCTAGCTCTATGGACATTCAGGGATTAGATTTCCTGCTCGGCGATAGATGCGTAACCTAGTTAAGGACGATAGGGTAGTCAGGGTGATATTAGTTCTGCCTAGGGGTTTCAACTCCCCCTTTCCCTAATTGTTGGGCTCCCTTCCCCCTCTTCCCATCGTTGTACACTTGTTCCTTCCCTCACCTCGCATGACATCTAAACCATATATATATATTTTTTTTTAAATATTATTAATATAGATGAAATGTTCTTAAAAAAAATCATATAAATATTTGTTTATGGGGGGGCCACATTTGCGCCCATCACTGAGCCACGTCTTTGTTTATAGAAGGGGCTTGGAATATGAAGTAATTTTCATATAATACCAGGGGATGTACCCTATAAATTCATGTTGTAACCATTAGTACACAATTTACAAAAGCCCGGGATGGGCTGAAATGTTTTCTGTGGAACTGCATTAAGCAGCATTTACACATGATTGCCAGAATTTATTGGCTTCTGTGTACTGTACTCTGACCAAAACAGGCATTGAGGTCAATGGTGGAAGATGAGTAGCTTTTATTTTTTTTAATGTAAGTACTTCTGAGAGCATAATCTTTGTGGGGGCAACACTGTGTGGGGGGGGTAGTGCTTAAGGGCCTTATACTGTTCTGGGGCAACAGTGGTCTTTCATACTTCCCGTGTGGGAAATTATATTGTGTGTGGGAGTTGTCATATTGCCTTTGGAGTCTGTTAGGGGACATTGTATTGTGTGTGAGGGTCTTCATAATTTGTGTGTGGCCGTGCATGCTCTCATACTTCATGTTGTGGCTGTGGAGTACATCATATTGTGAGTGGGGGCACTTATGCTGCATTAAAGACTGTGATAGACCTCATACTGTCTGTGGGGGACATACTATTATGTGCTAGGGTTCTTATACTGCCTGTCTGGGCTGTGGGAAACATCATATTGTATATGGGGACTCTCATACTGTGTGGGCAGCCATGGGGGACATCATACTGTGTGAGGGGCCTCTCATACTGTGTCTGGGACTGTTGAAGTCCATTTGTTGTTTGACAGTCTGTGGGGATATCACACTGTGTGCAGGGGCTCATGCTGCTTGTGGGGGCTGTTGGGTCATCATGTTGTATAAAGTGGGCTGTGGGGCCATCATGCTGCTTGTGAGACATATTAGGAGCATCATATGTGGGAGGTCTTACACAGGGTTAAGATCACCGTGGCAGCGTCATAAGGGGAAGGGGAAGAGCGCTCAATAAGGACTTTACTATAGGGTCCCATAATTTCTATGTATGCCAATGAGTCTAATATTGGATATGGATACACATTACCTAAATACAACGAACAGCCTTTGCTATTAGGACATGATTCTAGCTAAATTTACTGGTCCTATCCTACTTGGTAGAGTCATTTGGACTTTTGATTTTTTTTATTTCATTTATTTTTTTAAAGAAAAAAAATACATAATCCCAAAACAAAGACACAAATGTTTACCTTCTTAAATATGTACGTCATTTTACATAATTTTTTGAGCCCTCTTCATTGTTCCAATTAGTCTAATATTAGATGCGTACACACAACAACTGAGAACATGGGCCAGAAGCATGTGCTTGTTTGTGTCAAGTAATTCTTCCTACATTTTCTGGTCGCATCATATTTTGTAAAGGCATGTTGCCTTTTTTTACTTCAACTTTAATATAAAAATGTTCTTTATTTATGGAATACTTGTTTAACTGCCTTTGTTGACACATATTTGTTACCATTTGTGATCCTAGGTATAATTTTTAGACCATTTATACAATTTAGGTAGCATAAAAAGACTGATACTGCAGTGTGCTGTTAAGTACGCTATTAGATACCGCTGGTCACCATCCATTCTCCTCTAGCCGGTTAAGTCATTTGGACATTACCTCCGAAGGTAGTTTGCACGTTTATGACCTGGCCAATTTTTACAATTCTGACCATTGTCACTTCATGAGGTAATAACTCTGGAACGCTTCCATGGATCCCACTGATTCTGAGATAGTTTTTTCGTGACATATTATACTCCATGATAATGGTAAAAGTCATTTGATATGACTTGTGTTTATTTATGAAAAAATCGGAAATTTGGCAAAAATTTAGAAACTTTCCCAATTTTCAAACTTTGAATTTTCCTTAAATCAGAGAGATACAGTACAGACCAAAAGTTTGGACACACCTTCTCATTTAAAGATTTTTCTGTATTTTTATGACTTGAAAATTGTACATTCACACTGAAGGCATCAAAACTATGAATTCATACATGTGGAATTATAAACTTAACAAAAAAGTGTGAAACAACTGAAAATATGTCTTATATTCTTGGTTCTTCAAAGTAGCCACCTTTTGCTTTGATGACTGCTTTGCACACTCTTGGCATTCTCTTGATGAGCTTCAAGAGGTAGTCACTGGAAATGGTTTTCACTTCACAGGTGTGCCCTGTCAGTTTTAATAAGTGAGATTTCTTGCCTTATAAATGGAGTTGGGACCATCAGTTGTGTTGTGCAGAGGTCTGGTGGATACACAGCTGATAGTCCTACTGAATAGACTGTTAGAATTTGTATTATGGCAAGAAAAAAACAGCTAAGTAAAGAAAATCAAGTGTTCATCATTACTTTAAGAAATGAAGGTCAGTCAGTCTGAAAAATTGGGCAAACTTTGAAAGTGTCCCCAAGTGCAGTTGCAAAAACCATCAAGCGCTACAAAGAAACTGGCTCACATGAGGACTGCCCCAGGAAAGGAAGACCATGAGTCACCTCTGCTTCTGAGGATAAGTTTATCCGAGTCACCAGCCTCAGAAATCGCAGGTTAACATCAGCTCAGATTAGGGACCAGGTCAATGCCACCCAGAGTTCAAGCAGCAGACACATCTCTTCAATATCTGTTAAGAGGAGACTTTGTGCCGCAGGCCTTCATGGTAAAATAGTTGCTAGGAAACAACTGCTAAGGACAGGCAACAAGCAGAAGAGACTTGTTTGGGCTAAGAACACAAGGAATGGACATTAGACCAGTGGAAATCTGTGCTTTGGTCTGATGAGTCCAAATCTGAGATCTTTATTTCCAACCACCGTGTCTTTGTGCGATGCAGAAAAGGTGAACGGATGGATTCTACATGCCTGTTTCCCACCGTGAAGCATGGGGGTGGAGGTGTGATGGTGTGGGGATGCTTTGCTGGTGACACTATTGGGGATTTATTCAAAATTGAAGGCATACTGAACCAGCATAGCTACCACAGCATCTTGCAGCGGCATTTGCGTTTAGTTGGACCATCATTTATTTTTCAACAGGACAATGACCCCAAACACACCTCCAGGCTGTGTAAGGGCTATTTGACCAAGTAGGAGAGTGATGTGGTGCTACGCCAGATGACCTGGCCTCCACATTCTCCAGACCTGAACCCAATTGCGATGGTTTGGGGTGAGCTGGACCGCAGAGTGAAGACAAAAGGGCAAACAAGAGCTAAGCATCTCTGGGAACTCCTCAAGATTGTTGGAAGACCATTTCTGGTGACTTACCTCTTGAATCTTATCAAGAGAATGCCAAGAGTGTGCAAAGCAGTCATCAAAGCAAAAGGTGGCTACTTTGAAGAACCTAGAATATAAGACATATTTTCAGTTGTTTCACACTTTTTTGTTAAGTATATAATTCCACATGTGGTAATTCATAGTTTTGATGCCTTCAGTGTGAATGTACAACTTTCAAAGTCATAAAAATACAGAAAAATCTTTAAATGAGAAGGTGTGTCCAAACTTTTGATCTGTACTGTATGTCACACAAAATAGTTAATAAATTGCATTTCCCACATGTCTACTTTACATCACCACAATTTTGAAACCAAAATTTTTTTTGTTAGGAAGTTATAAGGGTTAAAAGTTGACCAGTAATTTCTCATTTTTCCAACAAAATTTTCAAAACTATTTTTTTTTAGGTACCACATCACATTTGAAGGGACTATGAGAGGCCTTTATGACAGAAAATACCCAAAAATGACACCATTCTAAAAACTGCACCCCTCAAGTGCTCAAAACCATGTTCAAAAAGTTTATTAACCCTTCAGGTGCTTCACAGGAATTTTTGAAATGTGGAAGAAAACAATGAACATTTAAAAATTTTTCACAAAAATTTTACTTTAGACTAATTTTTTTTTTATTTTTGCAAGGGTAACAGGAAAAAATAGACCCCAAAATTTGTTGTTCAATTTCTCATGAGCTCGCCGATACCGCATATGTGGGGAAAAGCCACTGTTTGGGCACATGGCAGGGCTTGGAAGTGACCAGTGGTGAAGTCTAATGCTTTATGCTCTTCCTCCTTCTTTTAACTCATGTGGAGCAAATACACTGTTAGAATGAATGACATGCTGTTTTATTTGCTGAGTTGTAAATAATTGAAGGTTTATGGGTACTTTAGGTTCAGTTCAGTAGAACCACTTGGGGTTCCAGGTCTTATAAATGTAATATGAAGATTATATGCACTGATGTCATTGATGACTAACAGTTTTTCCTGGCTATTGATAAGTTCCAATTAGTCATGCTCACTCCCAAGAAGATTCTTCCTTGCGTCTCTCTAGAGGGAAAGCTGCTGCATGCCTGAACAAGATCAATATGCTTTGGACAAATAATGTTTTATATATTAAAAGAGCATGTTATTGATATGTGGAATTAATTTCAGCTTTCCACACAGAGCAATTTGCCGCTCATCTGATATATACTCTCATTTTCAATTTAGGGTGTCGTCTTTTTCACTATTGAGATAATATATGTTAAAATGGCATCAAAAACATAATTGATGAGTTCTCATTCTCTCTTATACACATAAAATTCTTGTGCATTGCCATTGAATAAATGATACTACGTTAACATAGAGAAGTAGCAACTTAGGATATTTTAAAGCTAGAACTTTGTCTTATACTGGAAATTATACAAATTTATAGCTGCCAGAAATAACCATTTAACTAAGAAACACATAGTGATAACAGTTAATGATTGTCTTTTTAATAGATATTGCACTCAATTAGTTTTTGGAGACTAATGCAGATTGCAAGCTGAGGGCAGCCTAGTTAGTTATGATGAAGCATGCAATTAGTTTTTATCTAACCATGCAAAAACACTTAGGCTTAGTGCACACTATGCGGTTTTAATGCAGTAACATTAATAGTAATAGGTCTGCCATGTTTAGCAATGATAATCCACATGTACTGTGCACATGATGCAAAAAACGCAGCATAACCTATTCAGGCGCGATTCCACGGTGAATTCTCACCCATTGGCTTGCATTGACTCGCAGCAAACCTGCATGTATAATATCTATACATGCGGATTTGCTGTGTTTCAATGAAAAACAATAGGCGCAGGTGGTACCCGGGTCAGGAGAGGAGGCTTCTACTCCTCTCATCTGACCGCTGCTTTGGCTGATAACAGCGAGAGCAGCGTGGATGGGAGGAGCAGCAGTCTGATCTTCCCAGCCCGCTGTAGTTAAAAAAAGAATAAAAAAATAAAAAGAAAAGAAAAAACCTTTTTACTCAACTATCCAGCGGCCCCCGGTGTCCTCCTTGTCCCCGTCGGCGATCTTCTCTTATCGGCGTCCAGCGGTACACTGGAGGGCGTGGGCTCGTGCCTTGCAGTGTACTGCCAGGATTTGTGGTGACGTCACTGATCATCTGATGGTAAAGCAACCATCAGCTGATCGGGGATGTCAGCGATCACCTGATGGACACGCGACCATCAGGTGATACGTGAAGTCAGCGGTCAGCCGATGGTCACATGACCATCAGCTGATCAATGCCGGCAGCAATCAGCTGATGGTCACATGACCATCAGCTGATTTCTCACGCCGTTAATCAGCTGATGCTCACCGTGGGGACATTCACAAGAATGTTCCCACGGTCTCTAGCTCACCGGGGCTCATCAGCTGATCTTCATATGATGAACCCCAGTGACTTCCTGCAGCATGTATACTGACATGGGGTGATTTTACACCCCTGTCAGTTTATAGTCCTGTATTCTACAGCATTGACATCAGTGATGGCTGATTTCACTGCTGTAGAATTGACCCGGAGCGTCGTGTGACACTCGTTGGCAGTACGTGGGCTGCATCATTGACAGCAGACAGGTGAGGAATGTTGTTCTTTGTTTTTTTACATTTTTTTCAGGTGATCGAGGGCTTCGCGGTGGCGTTTAATAAAAAAAATTGTAGAACCGTGTGAGTTTTTTTTCATTAAAATATTTTATTCTGGCCGTGTCTTTTATCGAAGAAGCGGCGACCATTTTACCACACGGTTAGTAATTTGCGGTGTCTTATAGACGCCCTCCATTACAAACCTGTGTTTCACGTCAGCCGCCAATACAAGGCTGACGTGAACCCTAACCCAATAGCCCCACTTGCCACAGTTAGTGGGCAGTGGAAAGAGTGAGGCTAAGCGCTAGATTTGGCACATCTTATGGATGCGCCTTTTCTGGGACTGCTGAGGGGTGATATTAATAGCTGCGGAGGGGTCTAGTATTCATGGCCCCTTCCATGGCAATTAATATCAGCCTGCAGCTGTCTAGTTTAGCCTTTGCTGGTTAGATTTCATAGGGGAACCCGATGTCAATTTTTTTCTGGGGTCCCCCTGTAATTTAGCCAGTAAAGGCTAAACAAACTGCTGTGGGCTGATATTAATAGCCATGGAACATTGTTGCCTAATGGCCCCTTCCGCAGCTACTAATATCAGCCCCCAGTGGACGGCTTTACCTCTGCTGGTTATAAAAATGACTGGGGCCACGCCATTTTTTTTTTAAATTTTAGTCTCTCTGCCCTTTATTCAGATGTAGCAGCGCTTTGAACGCAAATTTTTGCTGTGTCCAAAACGTTGCATTCTTTTGAACGCAGGTAAATCCACATGTGTTCACTGAACCATGCGTATTTATCGCATTCGATACATTCTAGTGGTCAAATTTATGTTGCGGAGACTAGCAACTCCACAAGACAAATTGACAATCTGCGGTCCTGAAAGACGTGCTGCTTGTCAGTGTCCATGGGTGGTTCACAGCCTGTGATGCACACATAGCGAACATGGGATTTCTAGAGATCCCATCCACTATGCTGTAATATCTGGACACTGCGGGTTTGACGCTGTATATACACGCAGCATCAAACCTGCAGCGGCTCCAGATCGTGGCCACATACCCAAACTCATCCGCAGCATATCAATATTTGTAGCGGACACTCAAGTCTCCGCTGCAGATTTTGACAGATTTAAGTGTCATTATATGCCCTGGATTCACATGTACCGACAAAAAAAGTGTAGCATTAGAACACCGCCTTTTGGACGCAACATAAATATGTTGTGTCCAAAGCACTGCTGAGTGCTGATCTTGGTATGTAGTGGCTAACAAACCAGCTGTGGCCAGGGACCATGTTTGCCTAATGGCACATTCCTAGGCTAAAATTAACAGCTCATAGCAGTCGCATAAATTACATGAATAGAAATGCTAATTAAGATTGGGTGAATGGGACTAGCTGACACCCAGCTCTTTTGTTTGGTGATGTCAACGTATCAATCAGACCTTTTCATGACCAAACTTTAATTAAAGAAAGAAGCACACAGACACTCTTACGGCTCCGGGTGGTGGAACCTCTGTGCTGCGGTTCAAGGAGGGACCCAGAGGAGCAATGGAGCACAGGGAAGAAAGGTGAGTATAAGTGTTTATTTTTTTGTATATGTGCAGCGTGAAAGTGATGAGGGGTGTCATACATACCAGGATTTGAGGATGAGAAGGGCCATGCATACCAGGATTGGGAGGTGAGGAGGCCACACATACCAGGATTGGGGGATGAGGGGGCCACACATACCAGGATTGGGAGATGAGGGGGCCATACATTCCAGGATTGGGGGATGAGGGGGGCCATGCATATCTGGATTGGGGGATGAGGGGGGCCATGCATACCAGGATTGGAGGATGAGGGGTCACACATACCAGGATTGGGGGATGAGGGGGCCATACATAACAGGATTGGGGGGTGAGGGGACCATGCATACCAGGATGAGGAATGGGGTGCCATGCATACCAGAATGAGGGGTACCACACATACCAGTATTGGGGGGTGATGGGACCATGCAAATTAGGATTGGGGGGTGAGGGGACCATGCATATCAGGATTGAGGGGTGAGGGGTGCATGCATACCAACAATGGTGATGAGGGGTGCCATGCATTCCAGAATAGGGATGAGGGGTACCATGCATTCCAGAATAGGAATGCGGGGTACAATGCATACCAGGATGAGGGATAGGGTGCCATGCATACCAGGATGAGGGGAGCCATGCATATCAGAATAGGGATGAGGGTTACCATGCATACTAGAATTGGGGATGAGGGGGGCCATTCATGCCAGGATTGGGAATGAGGAGTGTCATGCATACCAGGATAGGGATGAGGGGGCCATACATACCAGGATTGGGGATGAGAGAGCCATGCATACCAGGATGAGGGATTGGGTGCCATGCATACCAGGATCTGGATGAGGGGTGCCATGCATACCAGGATTGGGGATGAGGTGTGCCATGCATACCAAAATTGGGGATAATGTGTGCCATGCATACCAGGATTGGGGATAAGGGGTGCCATGCATACAAGCATGGGGATGAAGGGTGCCTTGCATACCAGGATGGGGATGAGGGAGGCCATGCATATCAGGAAAGGGATGTGGGGTGCCATGCATACCAGGATAGGGATGAGGGGTGCCATGCATACCAGAATAGGGATGAGGGGTGCCATGCATACCAGGATAGGGATGAGGGGTGCCATGCATACCAGGATGGGGATGAGGGTGCCATGCATACCAGGATAGGGATGAGGGATGCATGCATATCAGGATAGGATGAGGGGACAGGATGGGAGCAGCACAAATACCAGGAAGGGGGCAGCACAAAACATGGATCGGGAGCAGCGCATACCAACGTGGGAGACCATATACCAATAAAAATGCTCATCACCCGGGCATAGAATGGGTTCATTAGCTAGTTCTATATATTGCAGGATGCACCTGGTCCTCATAAAAAAGGCAGAGGTAGCACAAGTCAATAAAACTGATGAATAACCACGCACATACCTACCAAGCAGGTGGGGTGGTTGATTAGTATTACTAATTGCACACTTATAAGACTTTCATAAGGTACCAGTTATCCAGATAAGATTAGTGCATCATATAAAATATCATTCTCTATTAAAATGACCAAGTCTCATTTTATTTTTTCATTAGCATGTATAACAAGAATCACACTGCTACAGTTAAAAGATCTTACTCTTTAAGGATTCTACAAAATACAAATTCTGATTTTTGTGAATTCCAATGTTACCATCTTTGACAACATATATACACTGACAAGCAAAAGGGTAACAATGTTTTGAACGTTTGACTTTCAGGCTGCATATCTCACCATCCACTATTCCTTCGAATGTGAGACTATCATAATTTTATAATCAATCATCTTGGCTATCTCACACATAAATTTTACTTGCAACTTTTTGCACATGATTAGTTATGCAGATTCTTGTCATGTCACTGTGTTGTTACTGCTTTGCTCCAAAAATTTAAATTTTAATTTTTATTATTTTGTTAGTATTTTGTAAATCCACCCTTTGCTTTTTGGTTTCAATACTGCCTGAATCCTTCTGGGCATGCTCTCGATCATATTCAAGCATGTCTTGACTGAAATCTGATCTCATGTCTCTTCTACACGTTACCAAACTTGATGCATATTGGTCGACTCAATTGGGTATGTATACAGCTTTTTATTCAACTCTATCCACAAGTGTTCAATTGAGTTGTGGTCTGGGAACTGTCAGGGCCAATCCAGCACCTCTACTTCTTTGTCATTGAACCATTTCTTCACCAATCTTGATGAATGCTTTGGGTCATTGTCCTGCTGGAGCACTATTTTGTCCTTTTTAATCCCATAGTTGTCAAGTATATGAAGTGACTCGTCTTGCAGGATACTCACAAATAGCTCAGCATTGAGACCATTATCGATTCTTGTCAAGTATCCAACATATTGGTTGTGAAACAACCCCATATCATCAGGCTTTATCCACCGAACTTGACAGTTCTTTTAATTTCTAGATCCATTAGCCACTTTTTTGCTTTTTTCTTGAGACCCATTTGCACCCATCAGAGCATAGTCTATTAACTTTGGCTGCATCGCTCCAAATCACCTGTTTCCAATCTTCTACTGTCTACTTTTAGTACTTCTTTGCAAACTTGAGTCAACGCTTCATATGATGAAATTGAAGTCGAGGCTTCTTCACTTTTTTTCAGGCCACCATTGCAGACTTGTGTGACAGGCGTCACATGGTGCTTGAATGGAACTCTATGATCCCACTGTGAAGAATATTGGTGGATGTAATTTCACGATAATCGACTGTATCATATCTCTGTGAAGCTGGGACCAGAGATATGGCTTAGGAGGTGGTCTTGCTTCAACTTCTCCAAGGGAAAAAGCTCCCACCTTCAGCAGCCTAGCTGGTACCAAGACATTACTGGCAGGATGAACCCCCTGCCAGGAGTCCACACTGTGTAATTGCTTCAATCAAATTCCTCAGTCAGAGGGGAGCCGTAACTTCATAAGGAGATTATGGAGTTATCGTACGTCCTAGCTATATACCGGTTACTTTTTCAAGATCTCTGTAATGAGCCGAACGTCTGCCAGAGACTTAATCCGTTCAAGCACTCTAGGGTGGGGAGATACATAAAACAGCTTGTAAAAGCCAGGTAGCAAAGGTGTTTGGTCTCCAAGAGTAATGGGTGCACAGCCGGATTCGATGGCACCAAAACCACCGCCCTGTGACCTTTAGTGGAGAAGTTATGATCCATCATAGGTTAACTTTTGGAGTTTCAGCTACCAGAGCCTAGGGAATGGAAGCCAGGACCATCCCCGGGGCAGGAAAGGGAGTGACCGACCAAGGGGCTAAGTGCTCGTATGTGGCCATGTGACTCTTTGTTCACATCTGAGGGAGGTCACACCGTGTATCCTGTTGGAAGAAACTCGAAACAGCTAGCACCCTCACACCTCCCACGTGGTTGCCAGCACTAAGGCTGAATTTTAAGCCGGTAACTTACTTGTTTCATCTGCTTATACTTATTGTACTAATACCTGTATTAGCATATCTTACCATTTTATTTATTTATTTATATTGTACCATTGTACATGTATATCCATTGCGTATATAGTGTTTTGTCTAGTGTACTCTTAAGGTCTTTAAATATCTAATGTAACATTGGGCTGCTCTTTTATCTCGACCCACGAATCTCCATGTCAATGTTCTTGGTTTAAAGTCACATGCTACCGAGGCTGACTTCTGAGCCCATATAATCTCGTTAAGGGACCAGGCTTATATCTAATGGACAGACTGATGACAGTCCTACCAGGATGACAAGTCTCTGTTTCACAGGTGGTAGAGAAAAGGGTCTCTCCTTGTGAGCAAGTGTTGTGCCATGCTAGCGGTTGTATGGGCCATCTTCTCTCACTCCCCATGCCTCTCAGTGGCCATGTGGAAAACTGTGCCAAGCTGATCTTACATATCACCAAGTAGAGCGAAACGTGACATTGGTGAAAGTGGGGAGACCGTACCGCTTGACCCCTCGACGCATTAGTGACATCGGGTGGGTTCTTCACACATTGGTGGCAGGGGCGGAATATGTGTTATCTCTCTGGTGTCAACCTTCACACTCACTATTACAAAGCATATATGAGCCACCTCCACTGCAGTGTTTGTCGAGCCACAAGTGATAGACTTTGTCATAAGCTGACTTGTGGACTCCGAATTTTTGCCTGGATGTCCATCTCTTGACTTTTGATTGGATGGATCGACTTCATTTTGTATTCTTCCAACTGTCATGGAACTCACATGGTGCAGTTTGGCAATTTCATTGGCCGAGAGACCACTATCGATGTGCTGGATGATGCTGTTTCTTTTTTCTCTGGAAATCTTCTTCATGGCTGCTCCTCGATTCGTACCAGTGACCTTTTGCTTGGAAATAAACCTAATATCACACTAAGCTATTAGGGAAAGTTAGAACAGATTGTAATTTGTAGGATTCAGGAAGAAAAACATTTTTCCACCACCCGGAGCAAAACAGTAACAATACAGTTATATGACAAGAATCTGCATAACTAATCATATGCAAAATAGATGCAAGTCAAATTTATGTATGAGATATCCAAGACGATTGTCTATAAAATGATGGTAGTCTCATGTTCGAAGCAGTAGTGGATGGTGAGATATGGAGCCTGAAAGTAAAAAGTTCAAAACATTGTTACCCTTTTGCTTGTTAGTGCACATAAATAATAAATAATAATAAAAATAATAATAATAGTAATAATATTAACAACATAAATTGATTACCCCCACCAAAAAAAGTTAATGTGAATACATTTTTTGCCATTAGTTTAATGGGGTTTCTGGGCACAGCCTTATGAAACCAATAAGAAATTAAGAAATTTCTCAATTTCGTTTCTGTTAAAATTCTGCTATTTCTGAGCTGTCACGTGTAATTAAACTCCTCACTTCTTAGTACATTTCATTCAATGAATGAGTAAAGAAATTCCCTGTTTTTGCTCTGAAGAACTTGGTTGAGGTCGTCAGACATGCACACCTAGTTCATTCATTCCTCATGAAACTGCTGAAGCTAACTGAGTGCTGCATTTGGCTGGTTAATCTCCTAGATAGGGACAAAAGGTCCCTTTGTTCCATATGCGGAGACCAATACTATTTAAATCCTGTCATTAGTGATGAGTGAGCACTAAAATGCTTGGGTACTCGTTACTCGGGTCGAGTAAATCGTAATGCTCGCATGCTCAATCTGAGTAATGAGCCCAATGTAAGTCTATGGGAAACCCGAGCATTTCTCCGGTGGCCCCCCTCCCCGGAGGCCTGGAGGGGGCCTAAAAATTGGTCAAATCGATGGAAACAGTGGTGAAATGACATGGGAACAGAATAGGGAAGACACCTGGAAGCATCTCTGAATCCAAGGTCACGGCTGTGAAGAATGTATTCAGAGTATTATGCCAATTTTACAGACTGACAATAAAACATACAAAAACAAAGGTAAAATGGATTTTCCTGGAAAAATTGTTAGGACAGATTCTTTCCAGGGTAATGACTTGTACAGTTTATAAGGCAAAATAAATAACCAAAAACAAAAATGCTACTCTACACCTTGGACTATGTTCACACATAGTGTTTTGGATGCATTTTTGCACTTTTGCATTGCTTTCGATGGTGAAAAATACATTCACCAGTAAATGTAATTTTAACATTTTACTACCTTATCTGGCCATGTGATGTGTGAGACATGATCAGACTCATCCTGCTTCATTTATGAAAGAGGGACTCTGAAAGGCACAAAGTCTATTTTTACAGGGCCATCAAGTGGCCCTTACTATTGTTAAAGGGGCCAGCAGCCAGCCCTCACTATTGTTAAAGAGCCATTTGCCAGCTATGCTTTGCATAGCCGTATACAGTATTGCTACTGCAATATAACGTATCTATCTGAGGTGGTCAAATATTCTTTTTCATATACAGTACAGACCAAAAGTTTGGACACACCTTCTCATTTAAAGATTTTTCTGTATTTTTTAGTGTATGCTTACACTAGGGATCCAGTCTCTCTGCCCTTGACCATATGTATGTCACTTGACAAATGGTAAGGATTTTAATATTAGAGTTAGGACTGTCCCATAAGGGTTGCCGTGACGTGGCGGGATAGCTTTTACATTATTTTGAATTATGTTAACTAAATACCCTTTATTATTTATTATTATTTTTGCACTGTGCGATCTATCCATTTACTTCCATTTATTTGGGTATTTTTCTTGTTTTTGGTTTCTCTCTGCATATACCTTACCCTGATCCTCCTTCCTCTCACCATGCCGAGTGCCCAGAGCCAACTGATCCCACATTTGGACACTCCGAAGAGCTGTTCACTTTTCCATTTATAGATTCAGGCCTCTCGCCTTGTCCACTTGAAGCGGGACAAGAGGAGATTGCATGTAGCGATGCCCAAATATTTGAGCAGCCACGGTCATATGAAGGCGACTGTGGGAAAGTGTCACAAGAGATGGACAATGATGAGACACAATTGCCAGAATGTCAGGAGAAGGACCAGGGTTCGGAAGTGGAAGACGAGGTGGTGGATGATATAGTAATTGACCCAACCTGGCAGGAGGACATGCAGAGCGAGGACAGCAGCACACAGGGGTGTGCCTGCCTGGTTGAGTGCTATGCCTACCTCCCCCTGTGTGAGGTAGGCAGAGCACCCCAACAGGCAGGAAGAAGCAGTGTGGTGGCCGCAGACAAAAGACGGGCAACCATTCCCTGTAACACCAACACGACGGAAGTTGGCAGTACAATTGTTTGGTCTTCCCGAGTATGGTTGTTTTTTTAAAGACTCTGACAATAACCCCAAAAAGGCCATTTGCACCACCTGCGAGGCCAGTATCAGCAAAGGTAGCAAAACTACCAGCCTGACCACCACCTGCATGATCAGGCACATGGCAGCAAAGCACCCGAATTTGTAGGCTGAACCCCAGGGTCCAGGAACAGTGTTTGCTGGTGACACCACTGCTTCTTCCACTGTTGTGCGTGCAAGCTAATCCCCTGTCAATAGTACATGCGAAGATGCCTCCTGCCCTGCACCTGTCGTTGCACACTCTCAACTAGCACCATCAGCAAGCACGTCCTTGTCCCAGCCCAGTGTTCAGTTGTCCATACCCCAGTCCTTGGAACTCAAGCACAAATACGCAGCCAATGCCCCACAGGCCACATTACTAAATTCCCACATTTCGCGACGGCTTGCGCTCAAAATGTTGCCTTTTAGGCTCATGAAGATATGAGATTTCCGCAACCTGATGCCGGTACTCGGTCCCAAGCCGCCACTATTTCTCCCTGTGTGCTGTCCCCGCATTACTCAAGCACGTGTCCCACAACATTAGCCGTGCCCTCAACAATGCAGTTACTGGGAAAGTCCACCTAACCACGGACACGTGGACAAGTGCTTGTGGGCAGGGATGGTACATCTCGCTGATGGCACACTGGGTTAACATAGTGGAAGCCAGGACCCAGTCAGACCTTGGGACGGAACACATCCTCCCGTTGCCGAGGATTGCGGGCCCTAGGTCCTGCACCTCATCTTCCTCAGCCTCCTCCTCCTCTTCAGCCTCCATCTCCGAAATGACCACATTAGTCACAAGATGAAAGTAGTGCAGCACTGCCTCGGCTAAGCAGCAACAGGCTGTGTTGAAGCTAATATGCTTAGGTGACAAACCACACAATGCTGAAGAGTGGTGGACAGCTCTGAAAGAGCAGTGAGATCTGTGGCTGACACCGCTGAACCTACAGCCAGGCATGGTTGTGTTTAACAATGGCTTGGTGGCGGCTCTGAAGCAAGGCGAGCTCACACATGTACCATGCCTGGCCAAATGTAATTAACCTCGAGGTTCAGCGGTTTCTCAAAACCTACCCAGATCTGTCACATATGCTTGTTAAAGTACACCGCGTGTGTGCCAATTCTATAAAGTCTTGCATAGCTTTGCCACCCTTGCCTAGGTTCAGATGCATTTGCAGTGATGTCCCCACGCTTTGGAACTCTAAAGTGCAGATATTGGGAAGGATTTGTGAGCAGAAAAGGGCAATTATTGACTACCAGCATCAACAAGGCTGTCGGTATTCAGGCCAAACTCCACACATAAGACCTCAGGAGTGGACATAGATGTCAGACATCTGTACCTTACTCCAAACCTTTGAGAAGTCCACCAAGATGGTGAGTGGCGATGACTCCATAATTAGCATCACCATCCCACTTCTCTGCCTTCTGAAACGCTCTTTGCTCACAATTAAAGAGGGTGCATTGCAGGTGGAGCACGGTGAGATGGAGCAAGGAACCATACAGGGTGATTCCACACAGCCCAGCCTCATCTCATCCCAATGTGGATTGGGTGACAATGAAGAGTAGGAGGAGGAGGAAGAACAGGAGCTATATTCCTGCGCTATAGACGGTACTACCTGCACAACTGTCATACCATCTGTTCACCGTGGATGGCCTGAGGACACGGAGGAAGAGGATGAGGAGGAGAGCTGGGTCAGTCGTCCTCTAGGTGAGGACACGAAAGTCTTGCCTGTTCGTAGTCTGGCACCCATGACCCTCACGTTCTCAAAATTTTGGGTGACAGTCATTACTGGTTGGTGACACTTCTAGACCCACGGAAGTCTTGCCTGTTAGCAGTCTGGCACGCATGACTGAGTTTATGTTAGGCTGCCTTTCCCATTACCCTCACGTTGTCCAAATTTTGGGTGACAGTCATTACTGGTTGGTGACACTTCTAGACTCACGCTACAAGGAGAAATTTTTGTCTCCTATTCCTGCGCCGGACAAGCCTAATAAAATGGGACAGTACCAGAATTCTTTTGTTGCAGAATTATTAAAAAAATTCCCATCTGAAAACGCTGGCAGCAGAGGTCACTGTTCACTGGACAACCAAGGAGTACAGGCGAGAGAGACACAAATCCAATCCAGCAGAGGCAGAGGAACACTGTCAAAGTTCTGAGACAGTTTCCTTAGACCCTGCCATCGCACAAGCCCTGAGGCATGGGTTCTTTCCCAATGAGGGAAAAGTTTTGGAAAATGTTAAGAGAGTACCTTGCAGACCGTACCAACGTCCTCCGTGATTCTCCTGTGCCTTATAATTAATGGGTATCCAAGCTGAACACGTGGCATGAACTGGCTCTCTGCTATCTAATAATGGGAACATTTTTTCAGGAGGCCCTCCAACCTCTACGTCTCTAGCAAAGGATATAGGAGTTCCTCCAAATTTTTGGCAGTTGTTGCATTCACTGCATAGGCAAACAGTATGGGAGACCCACTCCTTTCTCATGGGAACATGCGGTTACCGTGGCCCAGCTCTATGTGTCTTTAAATTGGTATTGGGGTTTTTCCCAAATTTTGGCAGCCCTTGCAGTAAATGCTTTATAATGGGAACATTTTTTTTTTTACTGAGATCCTCCTCTATGTCTCTTCAAAGTGGTATTGGGTTGCATCCAAATTCTTGTCATACCTTGCAGTCAGTGCATATGCAATAACAGTATACGAGACCCACTCTTTAATAATGGGAACAACAAAGCTTAGCTGACTGCTGGCCCTTTAAGAATAGTAAGGGCCACCTGATGGCCCTGTAAAAATAGTCTTTGCGACTTTCAGAGACCCTCTTTCATAAATGAAACATAATGTGTCCGATGATTTCTCACAAACCACATGGCCAGATAAGGTAGTAAAATGTTAAAATTACATTTCCTGGTGAATGCATTTTTCACCTTTGAAATCAATGCAAAAGTGCAAAGACGCAATAACAATATATGTGAACATAGCCCAAGGTGTGAAGGAGCATTTTTGCTTTTCATTATTTATTTTGCTTTATATACAAGTCATTACCCTGGAAAGGATGTTCCTTAAAATTTTTCCCAGGAAAATCCATTTTGGTTTCGTTTATGTGTGTTTTATTGTGAGTCCGTAAAAGTGGCGTAATACCTCTGACAATGTTGTTGACAACAGTGACCTAGGAGTCAGAGATGCTTCCAGGAGTCTTCCCCAATGCTCTTCCCATGTAATTTGAGCACTATTCCTATCGATTTGGACAATTTTTAGGCCCTCTGCAGACTGTAGGGGGGGCTGCCGGAAAAATCCCATAGCCTTATATTGGGTTCATTACTTGGACCGAGCACTCGAGCATTCCAATTTGCTCGACCCGAGCAACAAGTACCCAAGCATTTTAGTGCTCTCTCACCACTAGAGGATAGCCAATGTGATACCAATATTTACGAATGGTAAGAAGGTGGATCCAGGTAACTATCGTCCAGTAAGCCTGACATCAGTAGTGTGCAAAGCTTTTGAGGGCATCATAAGAGATGACCTGCAAAGTTATATCACAGAGAATAATAAAATGAATGATAACTAGCACGGATTCATGAAAAATAGGTTGCGTCTAACCAACATGTTTGGATTCTATGAGTAAGAAAGTGCAAATCTGGATGTTGGTAATGCGGCTGATGTGATTTATCTGGACTTTGCAAGGGCATTTGATACTGTACCACATAGCAGCCTTATACTGAAGCTACAAAAGCAAGGACTTTGGGGAACTATATGTAGATGGGTAAGGAATTGGCTAAATGATAGCAAGCAAAGTGTCATCATGAATGGTACATTCTCTAAATGGGACAAAGTCAGCAGTGGGGTGCCACAGGGATCTGTACTAGGACCGATTCTTTTTAACCTCTTTATTAATGACCTTGGGGAAGGGATTGAGTATAAAGTGTCAGTTTTTGCTGATGATACCAAACTGTGTAGAATATTAAAATCTGATCTTGACATTACGATATTGCAAAATTATCTGGATAAGATGACTGAATGGGCAAACACTTGGCAGATGGGGTTTAGTATAGATAAATGTAGAGTAATGCACCTAGGACGGAGTAATCCTATTGCTACATATACATTAAATGGAAGTTTTCTTGGGACTATAGAACAGGAGAAGGACTAGGGTATTCTGATTACAAGTAAGCTGAGCAGCAATACTCAATGTCAAGCAGCAGCAAAAGCAAAGAAGATTTTAGGATGTATAAAAAGAGAAAAAAAATCCTGCGATCTCAAGGTATTGTTACCCCTTTATAAATCACTGGTGGGACCACATCTGGAATATGGGACCCAGTTTTGGGCTCCACAATTTAAAACGGATATTCAGAAGTTAGAGTCAGGTCTCAAAGGCGGGCAACCAGATTATTACAAGGGATGGAAGGCCTCTTATATGATGAGAGGTTAAAAAGTTGAGCTTGTTTAGCTTTGGAAAATGATGCAACAGAGGGGATCTCATTTACATGTATAAATATATGTGTGGTCAGTACAAAGGACTAACACATTCCTTCCAAAGACCATACTAAGGACCACGGGGCACTCATTACTGGTGGAAGAAGGGCGATTCCGGCACCTAAACAGGAAAGGCTTCTTTACAGTCAGATCAGTCGGACTATGGAATGCCCTACCACAATAACAGCTTTCAAAAAAGGGCTGGATGATTTCCTCGATACAGGTAACATTGTGGGTTACAGTTAAATTAGACAAAATGCTACACCTATACTAGTTTATTTAATATGGTAATAATAATTACATAATTAGTATAGAAGGGTTGAACTTAATGGACCTAGGTCTTTATTCAACCTATGTTACTATGTTACTATGGAAAGAGGCTTGGCGTGCATGTGCAACAGCAGAAAAGGCAATGGTGTCACCCGCAGACACTGTTTTTAGACCCTGGCGTTCAGCCCAACTAGTGGGGTGCATTGCTGTCATGTGCCTGAGCATGCTGGTTGTGGTCAGGCTGGTAGTTTTGATGCCCCTGCTGATGCTGGCATGACAGATGTTGCAAATGGCCTTTTTTAGGTTAACTGGACAGTCTTTAAAAAGAGCCAAATACGGGAAGACCTAACAGTTGGACGGGCATCTTCCCTCGTATTGGTGTTTTGGGGAACAATTGCCTGCTTTGTGTCTGTGGCCACCCACTGCTTCTCCCTGACTGTTGTGGTGCTACGCCTCCTTCCCTCTCTGCGCTGCTGTCCTTGCTATGCATATCACCTTGCCAGGTTGGATCAGTAACTTCATCGTCCACCAATTCGTCTTTCACGTACCCACCATGGGCCTCCTCCTGACTGGCTGGCAATTGTGTCTCATCATCATCATCCACCTCTTGCAACAGTAATTGCACTTTCCCTCAGTTGCCTTTGTGTGACCATGGCTGCTCAAATATTTGGGCATCACTACATCCGATCTCCTATTGCCCTGCTTGAGGCGGACCGAGCAAGAAGCCAGAATCAATAGATGGAAATTTGAACAGCTCTTCGGAGTTTCCAAGTGTGGTATCACTTGTTTCCGGACACTTTGCATGGTGGGAGGAAGGAGCATCAGGGTGAGGAATATGTGGTGCAGACTCATGGCTATTGAGACTGGACTGTATGGAAGACAGAGTGGTGGTGGCAAACTGACTGGAGGCATTATCTGTTATCCAACTAACAACATTTTCACACTGCTCTGGCTTCAAGAGTGGTGTTTTGCAACCCCCTATAAAGTGGGACAGGAAGCTAGATTGACATGATGTGGGTGCTTTTTGTGCTCCCTGAGCAGGCACAGTCTCATCTTGCCCATGACCTCGGCCTCTGCGCGCACCATCAGCATCACATCCACTTCTCTGTCCCTTACCACGTGCCATGCCCATTTTAAATGGAGCGTAATATTTTGCAGCTTGCAAAAAATGTCACGGTTATTTGATCACGCCTGATGACCAATTCTTTTGGGCAGTGCCGGTATAGCGATGCTATTGGTCAGCGAACAAGCATGGATATATTTTAGACACACAACTGTCAGACTTTAAATGGAGTATATTATTTTGCAGTTTCCAAAAAAATTCAGGAATAACCCCTTAAGGACCGAGACACTTTTTTGGTCCAGGCCAATTTTTTCAATTCTGACCACTGTCACTTTATGAGGTAATAACTCTGGAATGCTTCAACGGATCCCATCAATTCTTAGATTGTTTTTTTTGTGACATATTGTACTTCATGATACTGGTAAAATTTCTTCAACATGACTTGTGAAAAAAATGGAAATTTGGCGAAAATTTTGAAAATTCCACAATTTTCAAACTTTGAATTCTTATGCCTTTAAATCAGAGAGTTATGTCACACAAAATAGTTATTAAATAACATTTCCTATATGTCTACTTTACATCAGCACAATTTTGGATCCAATTTTTTTTTGTTAGGAAGTTATAAGGCTTAAAAGTTAACCAGCAATTTCTCATTTTTCCAACAAAATAAACAAAACCATCTTTTTAGGGACCACATCACATTTGAAGTGACTTTTAGGGTCTGTATGACAGAAAATTCCAAAAATGACACCATTCTTAAAACTACACCTCTCGTGGTGCTCAAAACCACATTCAAGAAGTTTATTAACCTTTCAGATGCTTCACGGGAACTAATGGAATGTGAATTGAAAATAATGAACATTTTACTTATTCACACAAAAATTTTACTTTAGCCGAAAATTTAGCATTTTCACAAAGATAACATGATAAGAATGACCATAAAATTTGTTTTGCGATTTCTGATGAATACGCTGACAACACATATGTGGTGGAAAACTACTGTTTGGTTGCATGGCAGGGCTCGGAAGGAAAGGAGCACCATTCGGCTTTTGCAATGCAAAATTGTCTGGAATCGGTAGCGGACGTCATGTTGCATTTGAAGAGCCCATGATGTGCCTAAACAGTGGAAATCTCCCACGAGGGACCCCATTTTGGAAACTAGGAATTTATCTAGACATGTGGTTGGCAACTTGAAGCCCCAGGTGCTTCACAGAAGTTTATGATGTTGAGCCAAGAAAATAAAATATCATATTTTTACCACAAAACTTCTGTTTTATGCCAAAATTTTGCATTTTCAGAAGAGTAAAAAGAGAAAATGCACCATACAATTTGTTGTGCAACTTCTCCTGAATATGCTGATACCCCATGTGTGGTGGAAAACTAGTGTTTGGGGGCATGATAGGGCTCGGAAGGAAAGGAGCACCATTTGACTTTTGCAAGGCAAAACTGGCTGCAATCAGTAGCAGACGCCATGTCATGTTTGAAGAGCCCCTGATGTGCCTAAACAGTGGAAATCGCCGAAAAGTGACCCCATTATGGAAACTAGACACCTCAAGGAATTTATCTAGATATGTGGTGAGCATCTTGAACTCCCAGGTGCTTCACAGAAGTTTATGAAGTTGAGCTTAGAAAATAAAAAATGATATTTTTACCACAAAAATTCTGTTTTATGCCCAAATTTTACATTTTCAGAAAAGTAAAAAGAGAAAATGCACCATACAATTTGTTGTGCAATTTCTCCTGAATATGCTGATACCCCATGTGTGGTGGAAAACTAGTGTTTGGGTCAGGACAAGGCTTGGAAGGAAAGGAGCACCATTCTACTTTTGCAACGCAAAATTGGCTGGAATCAGTAGCGGACACCATGTCATGTTTGGAGAGCTCCGATGTGCCTAAACAGTGGAAACTCCCGACAAGTGATACCATTTTGAAAACTACACCCATCGAAGATTTTATCTAGGGGTATAGTGAGGATTTTGAACCCACAGGTACTACACACAATGTGATAACATTAGATCGTCATATAGAAATATTTCAATTTTTCACAAAAATGTTGTGTTAGCCCCAAATTGTTCACTTTTTCAAGAGGTAACATGAAAAAATGGACCACTCAGTTTGTTACCCACTTTCTTCTGAGCGTGGAAATACTCCACATGTGGTCAAAAAACACTCTTTGGACAAATGACAGGGCTAGGAGCGGAAGAAGTACTATTTGAATTTTAGAAAACAAATTTGGCTGAAATAGAGTTATTAATGTGCCAAAACAGCAGAAGCTCCACAATTGACCCCATTTTCTAAACTGCACCCCCAATTGAATTCATTTATGGGTGTAATGAGTCTTTTTAAACCATGTTTTGTTAAAGGATATTCTTCAAAATGAGTCTGAAAAAAACAAATTTCTTCTTTTTTTCACAAAAGCGTAATTTTTAGGATTTCATTTTCATTTACATAGTAGTGAGAGGTGAGGAAATGGACCCCAAAATTTATAGAGCTATTCCTCTTGTGCTCAAACGTATCCCCATTAGTATAGTTTGACTGAGCGATCAGACCCAAAAGGGATGGAGCACCTTGTCTTTTTAGGTCATAAATTCATATATATGTGGAGTGCAATGTCCCGAGCATCACATTTGGCAGTGAATACGACTATTCAGTGCTCACAGAACATACCACAGTTATTTCATTAGAGCTGGAAAAAATTGCATTGAAATGAAAGGCAACATGTTTCAAAATAGAGGAGTGTAACAATGTTGCAAAGCTGAGCACGGTCACAGAATAAAACAACATCCAGGGCTACTGACACTCTTTTAAAAAAAGGTACTAGTTCTACAATGTCTCTGTTGCATAATCAATTCCTTTGTGAGGGACCGATGTGCCATGTGATGCTGGCACACTATAGTAGGTCTCTGCCCGGCAAGGTAGAAACCATCATGTGCGCAGAACTACCCCTTTAACAGAATATATAAAGAGACAGTATGCCACAGTAGACGTGGGCAGTTCTTGCAGGTATAATGAGTTTTATAATACCCAATAAAATTATAAGAAAGCCCATTATCCATTCTTTATAGATAAGGAACAGCTCGTGTAGTAGGTATTCTCCATGAAAAACCACCTTGTCTGAAACACCAATCAGTAGAAAGATGCAGAATGACTGCTTTAGATGGCATGGCATAGTCAAACTGGAGAGAAAAAAAAGTATGCTATTTCAGCAAATGCCCGTTACGGTATTCATCTAGGTGTATAGTGAGCATTAATTTTTTTTTTCCAACTTATTAATGGGCGATGAAGAAATAAAGAGTGAATAAAAAGAAAATAGCAGAAGATGCTAAGGGTAAAAATAAAAAATAAATCCACTTATTCTAGGGATGTATGGTAGCGACGGAAACATTCCCTAATGCAGAAGCCAGGCTTATCAGAACATGTGACATACTGGTGGCTGGTTTCCTTCCTAACTCCATCTTTATAACATACCCTGCATCTCTTTTGGGGTCGGCCTTTTTTGGCTGTCGGTGGCACTTGTGAGGGAAAATAATGACCGGGGACAATTCTGCTGGCCGCTCTAGATGATTCTCCCCCCACCCTCCCTTGGTCTCCAAATATTAAATGTTTTATGACTTTATCCTGGAACTCAAGGTAAGTCCCTTGTTCCCAGTTTTCTGGTATATTACAAAGGAATTATATAGGGCCACTTGGATAAGGTGTAACGCAAGTTTTTTATATCATACACGAGACTTGCGAAAGGCGCTGTAGGGCTGCAGCATCTGGTCCGCAAGGTCCACGCCACTCATGAACTTATTATAGTCCTGTATGCAGACGGGTTACCGGACAGTAGAACTTCCCCAGTGTACAGAGACTTGGCTGCTTCTGTCAGCACGTATTGATGACAGCATGAGGACGTCTTATTTTGTCACGAAATTTGACAAGCAGCATGTCCTCATTACAGAGCGCCTTAATTTCACCTGCCTTTAATTTTTGGGTGAAAAGAGTCTTGAGCAACGCTCTTTGGTTCCGGCATATGGTTCAACAGGTCACGTTTTTTTTTGGCAGACAGGTACCTGAACAGGGGTACACTCGTATAGTAGTTATCTACTTACAAGTTGTATCCCTTATTTAAAAGGGGATGGACCATGTCCCAGACAATTTTTCCAGCTATGTTTAGGGAAGGTGGGCATTCAGGAGGAACAAACTTGGTGTCTTTTCCCTCATGCACCTGGAATTTCTGTATGTAGCCACTGTCGTTTTCACACTACTTATATATTTTTTGTCCGAATCGGGACCTTTTATTTGGCAAGTACGGCTTGAAATACAGCCTGCCCTTGAAAAGGACCAGAGACTCATCCACACAGATATTTTTTGGGGGGGTATACGTCTGGGAAAATGTATTATTAAAATAATTTATTAGGGGCCTGAGTTTGTTAAGTCGGTCATTGCCGGGGTCATTGGGAGGGGTCAATTTGCGTCTTCTGCAAAATGTAGAAATTGCAGAATACTTAGAAATCGTCACTTCATGCTTCCCTCTGCCGACAAACTTTTTGGAGATGGAAATTTCATTCTCCAGCAGGACTTAGCACCTGTCCACACTGCCAAAAGTACCAATACATGGTTTAAAAACAACAGTGTCACTCTGCTTGATTGGCCAGCAAACTCACCTGACCTTAATCCGATAGAGAATCTATAGGGTATTGTCAAGAGGAAGATAAGAGACACCAGACCCAACAAAGCAGACGAGCTGAAGACTGCTATAAAAGCAACCTGGGCTTCCATAACACCTCAGAGGTGGCACAGGCTGATCGCCTCCATGCCACGCCACATTGATGCAGTAATTAATGCAAAAGGAGCCCTGAGCTCAAGCATTGAGCGCATTTACTTAACATACATTTCAGTATGGCAACATTTAGGATTTTAAAATAACTTTTCAAGCTGTTGTTATAAAGTATTCTAATGTACTTAAACACTTGAAATAGATCACTCTGTTTGTAATGAATGTATATAATATATGAGTTTCACTTTTTATATTGAAGAACTGAAACTGATGATATTCTAATTTAGTGAGATGCAACTGTATACATGTGTGTATATATATATATATATATATATATATATACAGTACAGACCAAAAGTTTGGACACACCTTCTCATTTAAAGATTTTTTTGAATTTTCATGACTATGAAAATGTACATTCACACTGAAGGCATCAAAATTATGAATTAACACATGTGGAATTATATACTTAACAAAAAAATGTGAAACAACTGAAAATATGTCCTATATTCTAGGTTCTTCAAAGTAGCCATCTTTTGCTTTGATGACTTCTTTGCACACTCTTGGCATTCTCTTGATGAGCTTCAAGAGGTAGTCACCGGAAATGGTCTTCCAATAATCTTGAAGGAGTTCCCAGAGATGCTTAGCATTTGTTGGCCCTTTTGCCTTCACTCTGTGGTCCAGCTCACCGCAAACCATCTCGATTGGGTACAGGTCTGGTGACTTTGGAGGTCAGGTCATCTGGCGTAGCACCCCATCACTGTCCTTCTTGGTCAAATAGCCCTTACAAAGCCTGGAGGTGTGTTTGGGTCATTGTCCTGTTGAAAAATAAATGATGGTCCAAATAAACGCAAACCGGATGGAATAGCATGCCGCTGCAAGATGCTGTAGTAGCCATGCTGGTTCAGTATGTCTTCAGTTTTGAATAAATACCCAACAGTGTCACCAGCAAAGCACCCCCACACCATCACACCTCCTCCTCCATGCTTCATGGTGGGAACCAGGCAGAGAGTCCATACATTCACCTTTTCTGCGTCGCACAAAGACACGGTGATTGGAATCAAAGATCTCAAATTTGGACTCATCAGACCAAAGCACAGATTTCCTCTGGTCTAATGTCCATTTCTTGTTTTCTTTAGCCCAAACAAGTCTATTCTGCTTGTTGCCTGTCCTTAGCAGTGGTTTACCATGAAGGCCTGCTGCACAAAGTCTCCTCTTAACAGTTGTTGAAGAGATGTGTCAACTGCTAGAACTCTGTGTGGCATTGACCTGGTCTCTAATCTGAGCTGCTGTTAACCTGCGATTTCTGAGGCTGGTGATTCGGATAAACTTATCCTCAGAAGCAGAGGTGACTCTTGGTCTTCCATTCCTGGGGTGGTCCTCATGTGAGCCAGTTTCTTTGTAGCGCTTGATGGTTTTTGCAACTGCACTTGGGGACACTTTCAAAGTTTTCCCAATTTTTCGGACTGATTGACCTTCATTTCTTAAAGTAATGATGGCCACTTGTTTTTCTTTACTTAGCTGCTTTTTTCTTGCCGTAATACAAATTCTAACAGTCTATTCAGTAGGACTATCAGCTGTGTATCCACCAGACTTCTGCCAACACAACTGATGGTTCCAACCCCATTTTCAAGGCAAGAAATCCCACTTATTAAACCTGACAGGGCACACCTGTGAAGTGAAAACCATTTCCGGTGACTACCTCTTGAAGCTCATCAAGAGAATGCCAAGAGTGTGCAAAGCAGTCATCAAAGCAAAAGGTGGCTACTTTGAAGAATCTAGAATATAGGACATATTTTCAGTTGTTTCACACTTTTTTGTTAAGTATATAATTCCACATGTGTTAATTCATAGTTTTGATGCCTTCAGTGTGAATGTACAATTTTCATAGTCATGAAAATACAGAAAATTCTTCCAAAAAATTCTTTGGAAGGTGTGTCCAAACTTTTGGTCTGTACTATATATATATATAAATGGCAGGAGATGGAAGGATGGACAGGGAGACTGGGGTGATACTGGGAGTGGGACATAAAATTGATTCTCACAGCAGCACAGCTCCGATCTCTAACAATGTCACAGACAAATTGACAAGATGCAGCTGTGCTGTTTCCTGCATTTGATACATTGCTGTGATTGGATAGTTACAGTTACTATCAAATCACAGTGATCAGATATGCTGTTATTGGTCACTGCATCTCTTCACTGCCTTCCAAATGATGTGATCTGAGCAATCGTGGCATCTGTAGGGTTAATTACCCAGGTTCGGTGCTCAGCACCATCCCCGGCTGTTCCAGCACTGCACCCGGCTCTTAAAACAGCAGTACTGCCACTGCCAAAGCCGAGCTCCTGCTTTGATCGGGCAGGAGATGTTGCTATTTCAGCATCTCCTGCGCGAACATGCTGTGATTGGTCAGTCAGATTGACTGACCGATCTCAGCGATCTGGGTGCAGGGACCACTGTGACAGCTGTCAGCACTAAACTGTCATTGCGTGTTTACGCAAAGTAACAGTTTAAATGCATGATGGTGATAGTCCGTCCTGGTGCGCAAACTAGCATCTGGCCATAACGAGCTATCCCCATCATTGAACCTAATGGGGTTAATACTGCAGTAATGTTTGACCACCTGAGATGATAGACAAGTTTCTCTACTACAATACAGCAATGCTATGCAATATAATACACAATTTGAACTGCTTCATTTGCTTGTTAACAGCATACAGCTAAATCTGGCTGCATGCTGCTAACAAGCAAATGGAGCAGTAAGAATGGTGTATTATATTGTTTTTCACCAAAATTAGCAGGATTAAGAGCAAAGAGAATATTATTAGCCCTGATATCTAGGGCTACTGATAGGAGTTCTAGCAGCAGAAAGAATGTGCATTGGACCCTATTATGTGCTGTACTATCTCTCTACAAACTCTGCCTAACTAGTGCTATTAGCTGGTTTAATATTCTTCAGAATTAGCCCTTACAAGGACTGTTAGAGTAGATTAATAATTGTGGTGTGAAATCTCTGTTTAAAATAACCATCAATTCTCTCCCTCGCTCAGCTGCAGCTCTCCCTACTCTGCTGTCATGCACAGTGTAGGAAAGACAAAGTGCAACACCAAGGGATGAGGGAAAGGGAGCCCAGACACTAGGGAAAGAGAGAATGGAGACCTCCTGGGCAGATCTAATATCACCCTGTCTCCCCTACTGTCCCTATATTGGTTCCTCTGAACAGAAAACCTAAGCCCTGTAAATCGCTAGAGTTAGGCCCTGGATAGGAAAGGGGGGGGTGAGCACTGGTCAGTTCCCACTATAAACTAAAGACAACAAGGGAGACAAGCACAGGGGGAAGAAACTTAGCTTGAGCTGACTTCAGAGAGATTACACCAAATGTTCTCCAAGCACCAGAGAGGAAGTAACCAGACTACAATAGCTTCAAGCCTTCCAGTGCACCAAGTCGACGTTGGAGACAAAAATTTACAATCCTCGAAATCTGAAACTCCAAATTACCATCAACCATTATTGGGGGCAACAGTAGAGGTGAGGACTCAGGAGGTTCCACATATTTCTTGAGTAGAGAACAGTGAAAGACATTGTGGCCCTTAAGGACCTGAGGTAGATCAAGACGAAATGCTGCTGGGTTAATGACAGAGGTTATTTTACAAGGACCAATAAACCTAGGTCCCAGCTTCCAATAAGGAACTTTCAACTTGATATTCCTTGTAGACAACCACACAAAGTCATTCACATTCAGGTCTGGACCTGGAAAGCATTTTCTGTCAGCCCAACGTTTGTATCTGTCTCTCCATGATCTTGAAATTACTCAAAACCCCCTCCCACACCGAGGAGAGCGACAAAGCAAAATGTTCCTCCTCGGGAACTCCCGAAGCTCTTCCCTCACTAAAAGTACCAAACTGTGGATGGAAATCATATGCACCAAAGAATGGTAACCTGCCAGTGGATTCTTGAAGATGATTCATAATGGCAAATTCTGCCAGGGGTAATTAGGATGCCCAATCCTCCTGATTTACAGAGACAAAACACCTGTGGCAGGTCTCCAAATTCTGATTGATGTGCTCAGTCTGTCCATTCAACTTGGGATGGAAGGCAGAGGAAAAGGATAGCTGCACCCCCAGTCAAGAACAGAATGTTTTCCATAACTTGGAAACAACTGGGTCCCTCGATCTGACACCACATCGGAGGGAACCTCGTGAAGCTTCACAATCTCATTTGTAAACACCTGAGCAAGAGTCTTGGCATTTGGAAGTTACGGTAATGCGACGAAGAGAACTATTTTACTAAACCTATCTACAACCACCAAAACCATCGTTTTGCTTGCAGAAACCGGTAGGTCAGTAATAAAATCCATGGACAAGTGTGTCCATGGCCTGCTAGGGATAGGTAGTAGAAGAAGAGTACCAGATGGACAGGTATGTGATACTTTAGAACACGCACAACTACTACAAGCAGATACATGTTTAACCACATCCTGATGCAACCCTGGCCACCAAAAATGATGAGAATGGAGGTCCGTAGTTGCCTTACCACCTCGATGACCAGGAAGCACAGAATTGTGATGTTACTTAATTACTTTGCGGCGCAGATTAGATGGTATAAATAACCTTCTTGAAGGGCAGGAGGCAGGAGTGAGCCCCTGGGCCTCCAACACCTCACCCTCCAGATCAGGGTACAATGCTGAAATGACTACCCCCTTCTGTAATATCGGGGCAGGGTTCTCATGGTTACCACCACCAGGGAAGCTCCGGGACAAAGCATTAGCCTGGATATTTTTAACCCCTGGACAAAAAGTGACAACAAAATTGAACCTAGTAAGAAACAGGAACCATCTAGCTTGCCTAGGGTTGAGAGGCTTAGTTGATTGAAGATAAGACAGGTTCTTATGGTCAGTAATAGCAGTAATAGGATGAACAGCCCCCTCTAACCAATTTCGCCATTCTTCGAACTCCAATTTGATCGCCAAAAGTTTCCTATTACCCACATCATAATTTCTCTCAGCTGAAGACAATTTCTCAGAAAAGTAAGCGCATGGACGCCATTTACCAGGTGATGGACCCTGAGACAACACAGCCCGAACCGCAACCCCCGACGCATCATCTTTCACAATAAATGGTTGGGAAACATCAGGTTGACAAGTATAGGTGCCATGGCAAAACAGTTCTTTAAGGAGGAAAAAGCCTGCAGGGAGGCATCCGACCATTTGGAAAAATCAGACACCTTCCTAGTCAGTAAGGGGTTTCACAATTACTGAATAATTTTGAATGAATTTCCAGTAAAAGTTAGTAAAGCCCTGAAAAAAGTTGTAGAGCCTTCAGGTTCTCAGGACGGTCCCAATTAAGGACCACGCGGATCCTCTCCGGATTCATCCGAAAACCCAAAGATGACAACAGGTACCCCAAAAACTGCATCTCCTGGATGGCAATAACACATTTTTCTACTTTAACATATAGTTTGTTATCCCTTAATATCTGGAGCACCTGTTTAACATGCCCCCGATGTGTCTGAAAATCAGGTGAGTATACTAAAATATCGTTCAGATAGACCACCACAAACTTCCCCACCAAATGAGTATACTAAAATATCGTTCAGATAGACCACCACAAACTTCCCCACCAAATGATGGAAAATATAATTTATGAAATGCTGGAACACCACAGGTGCATTGGTCAAACAGAAAGGCATAAACAGACTCTCGAAATACCCTTCAGGGGTATTGAATGCTGTTTTCCATTCATCCCCTTCTCTGATTCTAACCAGATTGTAGGCTCCCTTTAAATCCAACTTGGAGAATACCTTAGCTCACACAACCTGGCTGAACAAATCTAAAATCAGAGGAAGAAGATATGAATTATGGATGGTAATTTGATTTAATTCATTGAAATTAAAAAAGGGACATAGGCTGCCATCTTTTTTCTTCACAAAGACGAACCCTGCCACCACGGGCGAAGATGAACGTTTGATATGTCCCTTCTCCAGACTTTCCGCAATTAAATCATTCATGGCTTGTCTCTCAGAGCCAGAAAGATTATACAGTCTGGACTTTGGTAGTCTAGCTCCGGGGTCAGGTTAATAGGACAGTCATATGCACAATGGGGAGGCAAATCCTGACACCCCCTTTCAGTAAAAACGTCCTCAAAACCAGACAGAAAAGCAGGTAAGATTTCAGTAGAGACTATAGAAAGGGAAATATCTAAACAGTTCTCATGGCAGTAATTTCCCAATTCAATGATCTCCCTGGCTTGCCAATCCACCAATGCATTATGTTTCACCAACCCGGGTAGACCCAAAACAATTGGGGTGGGAAGACTGTCCAGGACATAGCAAGGGATTATCTCACATTGAACCGACCCCACCCTCAGTTTTAAAATATGTACAATCTGAGTTAGAGCTTACTGTGCAAGTGGCGCTGAGTCGATGACGAAGATGTGAATAGGCTTAGCTAAAGTACAGCAAGCAAGACCATGAGTTCTCACAATCTCGGTATAAAACCATGCTGACTCCCTCTCCGCTGTCAACAAAAACAGAGATTTTCTCAGTTTTCTCTCTAGCACCACCTCTGCTGTCAGGACAAACCAGGAACTGCAGGTTGATGATAAATGCACCCCCTGCTTATCCAACTCCAAACTACCAAGGGTAGTCTTTTTGCTTAGGAATTGAAGGACAGGCCCCAATAAAATGTCCCTTTTTGCCACAAAAATCCTGTCTCCCCTACCATTCCTATATTGGTTCCTCACCAAACGCCGAACAGGAAACCTAAGCCCTTTAAATCCCTAGAGCAAGGCCCTGGAAAGGGAAGGGGAGGGCTGAGCACTGGTCAGTCCCCACTATAAACTAAAGACAACAAGGGAGACAAACACAGGGAGAAGAAACTTAGCTTGAGCTGACTTCAGAGAGATTACACCAAACGTCCTCCAAGCACCAGTGAGGAAGTGAGCAGACTGAAATAGCTCCAAGTCTTCACAAGAGAACATGTGAATATCACTGACCCCTCCCTGCAGTAAACTGAAAGTATTTAAACACCCAGGCCAGGGTGTCAATCAGAGCAGGAGCGAGGTAGCTGCTGGGTCATAAAGTAAGCAAGATTTAAGAAGGCATCTGAAATGCCAAACAAAAGTGACCTTCTGCAACCAGCTGCAGAATGATTGTCTGCTACATCTGATACCCCCATGACATCTCCCTCTTTGATTGGAAGACTGTGACAAGCATGTAGATTAATAATTGTGGTGTGGAATCTCTATTTAAAATAGCTGCCAATTCTCTTCTTCGCTCAGCTGCAGCTCTCCCTACTCTGGCTCTTTGACCAGTAAACTCTGACGAGCATAGGGTACCGGGTCTTATATAGACCCGATGACGCTATGCAGCCAGCCAATCTCTGTAATGCCACAACCAACATGGCTATGACATTACAGTGACTATCACACAATCCCTGCATGTTAATTGGCTGCCTAATATGCACCAAACATGTGGGGTGGGGACTCGAGCTCCCACCCAATAATTCAATAAATACTCGCCTAGTAACGTTATGCTGGGGCGAGTAACGAATAGTGGCGAGCATGTTCGCTCATCACTAACTGTCATAGTTGGGGATGGAAACCCTGTTGGAGCATTTTGATTTGGGGCCAAAACTTTATGCTATGCCACTGTGCTTTTTACTTTCCCCTTCATTTTGTACTAAATTTATTATTATTTATACTATACCACACAATATTTTATATTGGGAGACAGTATGTGGTGACAATCCTTCCGCGATATACTGTTTGTGCGGATCTCTATCTGGGGGATGTTATACTTCCCCTTTTGTGGTACATGTATGGGCGTTCTTACCCTTGATTATTTGTTGGTGGTTCTAGGGGTTGATAAGCATTATGCTTGCCTTTGTCCGCTGTTGAAAATGTAGAAACGGACGTCAATAAGATGGCGCCGACAGGCGCATGCGCACTGCGACACCCTATCCACTGTCGGGCTAAGGCCTCCGTAATTTCCGGCAAGCACATATGACTTCAAACAGGGTTTTCCCTAGTGCGTGCCGGAAAGGAGAGCCTGACCCTGTACTTCCGGATTTCCTGTCACAGCGCGTGCGTGCAGCACATCGATTCGCGTATACTGGATGTGAGCATGCATAAATATGGTGAGGCATATACTTTTCTTTCACACACTCCCCTTGAGAATGCACTGGGTGTGCAAAACGCGTGTTGGGGCGTTACGGCACGGGACTAAATCCAGTGACATCCCTGATGGGTAAGTTTAATGGTCTTGGCTGGTATTTTTACTGATGCGAGCAATTTATTTATTACCCTTTCATGTGCCCGACCATTTAATTTAACCTTTGAGTCTCTCATTAATATGGTGTCCTGACCTATGACCTGATCTATATGGCCATTGCCATCAGTCAGTATGGGACACATTATTTTATTCTGTCCTCTTTTGTAGGCAGACCTACCCACAGGAACTGAAGTTTATCAAAAACTATAATTATAACTCTAATCATACTTGTCCACACGTGCCTGACTGTTTGTTGCATCCTTTTCCTCTTTCAAATAATTTCTAAACCCTGTAAATATTTAAAACAAATTTTTTAATCAATATTTATGAATGAAGATTGTTATTTTATATTTGCTAGTGGTTTTGGGAATTTTTTCCAAGTTTAGGTGTTATGATTGGGGACCGACTGCATAGTTTTGTCTATGTTAATCAAATGGGGAGATATGATGTATTTATCTCTAGCCAATATGTACTACCTATGTTTTTGGAATAGTTTTTTGCTACTGTGCGCAAGCCTATATCCACTGAAGATCTATAGTTAGTTGTTCAAGATGTTTGGAACAACTTCTCTGTCGAGTTCCCTCAAAAAATTGTGTGCATAAGTACTTAAAAGAATTTATACTTTTGTGCTGTTATTAAGACAATGTGTGATCATACCAAATGTTGCTTTGATTAGATTTTATTTTTGTTCACTCACTTTGTATTTTGTTAATTGATAAAAATAAACTATCACCACTTCAAAATTGAAATACTGGTTTTACTTGTTGTGAGCACTTTTACCCTATTTAGCTCTCTGCATCAGTCCTGTCTGTGTTTATTTAACAACATGATGCACAGCAATAGCTTATCATGTCTAGTATAAGTCTCAGGGAGAACGTTATGCTTTTTTTCATCATTTGTACCATCTCAATATAATTTGGTTTCTTTCCATTTCTCTAAAATACAAAACTTTTAACACAAAAGATTTATGTGAAATTAAGCAAATACACATTGAAACAAATCAAATGTTATTTATTTTTACAGGCAAATAAAAAACAAAGAACAGTCCTGGTGTTAGTATTCAGTGCAGGAAGGATAAAACACATATTCTGCCACCTTTCTTCTTATCTGCCTGTCTGTATTGTCTCATGCTATCTTCCTGCTCATCAATCTATTATCTGCTTTGTTTATCTTTCTCTGACTGCTTTTTTATGTTTACTTTACAGCTAATCTAAAGGGAATATTAAAAAGATAAAAAGTTATGTGTATACTGTTTGGAAATACAGGCATGGTGACTGGTTTTATAATACAATAAATTATTTTTGTAACCAAATTATTAGGTTAATATATATTTTCAGAATTATTATATACCTATATTACTAAAAATTCAATACAAAGTAAAATATGTTTCTTAGCAGATATGATCCTCTAGTGCATTACTGTGTAATTTTATAAAATAAAACATACATATGACAACTTTAACCTGCAGGTAACAATTTAGATTGATGTGTTGTCCTCGGCGTCCTGGCATTTTCATTTCTTAGTCCTCCTAAGTCCAAACAAACCCATTTTTTACGGAGTACAGGATCCTAAGAGATATATTTTAAAGGTGGTCTTCGTGCCATATTTTATGTGCATCTAGACACATTAAAATTCAGTTTTATTTTGATAAAAATTTATCACTCTGCTTGAGAAAACCATAGGATCCTAAGCAGTAAAGCCCCAAAGACTGCAAACCAAATCTTAAAGCTTTTATTTCATAAATAGATATGTAGTAATAGATACATTTTATTCTTTTTTATGTATGTCAACTAGTAATAACTGTAGTTAAAAGGAACCTAACATCAGGATTTATCCCCAAAAATTATTAGGACTGTTTTATCAGGCTCCTAATAATAGTATAACCACTAAATTCTAAATGTACAGTATGTGTTTAAAAATTATGTTACCCATCCCTGCTCTCCCTCCCCGTGGAAAGTGGACTAGTCCAAGTGAGTGATCATTCTATGTCCGAGCACACTTCACAGTTTTGCAACTAACATCCCAGCTTGTGCAGTGATGGCAGGGAAAAGGAGTAGAAGAGGTTATCTCTCTTGCCTACCTCTCTCTCTTTTCTCACTACAACAGGTGAGGAGTAAATTCTAATGAAAGGTTCTTTTTAAACGGAAATTGCAAACTAAAGTAATCACAGTAATAATAACTTACATCTCTGACACATTTGGACACACAAAAACAAAACAATTAACTGGATCTCCCCACCAACTATTATTATTATACCAGTGAAGATATCCATTGTAATGCTATGTAACACTGTTGGGTGTGGACCCACTGCGCCACAAGCTAGGCTTACCTTGGAGGGGCATAACTAAGGCTTGACCGCAGGTAGTTATCAGGTACCACTCTAGGGCTGTTTCCGGGTCAGCAGCAGCTGACCAAAGGGTCAGCGGCATGGTAGAGGAGAGAAAAGACAAAGCGTGGTGAAATGGTTCAAGGTTGGGGCAGGCAGCACAGGATCAGTATGAATAGCCAGGGTTAGGAGTGGAAAGGTCAGCCAGGATGGTAACTAGCCAGGTCAGTAACGATAATCAGAATTCAAGATAGCAGGCACAAGTAAAAACGGGGCAGGAACTAACCTTCTGCGGAGGAATGGTAGTAGGAGCTGCCTTAAATAATACCTGCTTGTATGGAATCATAGGTAGATTATAATGAGGGCAATCTGGACTACCGCCCGGGGCCCGGCCTTCCAGGGGGCACATGGTCCTAAAAGTAATTGCTATCCGCACAGGTGCCACTGCGGCTCATGTAAATAATACTGGTGCTGCCCTGCCGCATGGCATCTTGCAGGACGTACCCAGCATACAGAGCGTGGGCGCGTCTACTTAAGCCACACCTACTGTCTCTGCCAGAGAGGATCATCTTATGGAGTTACTACTGAAGACTGGAGAAGCTGTGCCTGTCTGCGTTGTCTCTCAGTCTTCTGCACATCACCATCTGCTTCCTGTGTGTTCAAGGAGTCTCCCACTCTGTGTAAAGTACGGTATGTAGTATTTGGCAGTGATAGACAGGGGGCTGGTGGCCATTGTAAATACTAAAACTTGTCGGTAAATTGTGGGGGATGGGAGTGTGATTGAACTACATGGGGCAGATGCCCCTGCACTATGTGGCCACCACTTTGGGAATTAGCTTGCATCATGTATTTATATAGCACACACAGAGATCACAGTTAAATAGATGTAATATTGTTTTCAGTCTTAGTGTGACCTCAGGATTCTCCTCTTAGCCTGGATCACCCCTTTTATTTGAGATGGGTAATAGAGGAATTTCTGCTGGCAGCCCAGTAAAATATTACATTTAATTAACTGTGATCTGTTTATGTGGTATATAAATATATGATGCAAGCAAAATGCCAAAGTGAAGGGCACAGTGTGCAGGGGCATTTGCCCCATGTAGTTCAATCACACTCCCATTACCCACATTTTATTCATAATAATAATAGCCCATTGCCTTTAGATACAGATCACTGCTGCAAAATCTTCTCCTGTGTAATTATATCAGTCACTATTCCACAGTCTGAAGTCACCTAATGAATACAGACTCATCTCAGGAAATCAAACAAACCCTTTAGGGTGCGTGCACATGGTCAGTGTTCACTGCGGATTGGACTCAGCGCACTTGGGACCAGATGTTGCAGCATAGTGGATGGGATTGGGGATCACCAGCGGAGACGGACATGCGGCTCGTCTTTCCAGACCGCAGCTTGTCAATTTCTCTTGCGGAGATGCTAGTCTCCACAAGAGAAATTCTATCAGTGCAAAGTATAGGATGCGGTGAATCTGCATGGTGCAATGAAAATATGCAGATTCACCTGCTTGCATTGCTTTGGACGCAGCATAGAGTATGCTGCGTTCAAAGTGCTGCCAATACCAACCGTCTGCACATACCCTTAAAGAAAGCCTGTCGAGTAAAAATAAACACTATCAACATGCAGATATGCCGTTAATAGCATTCTGAAGCCATGTGACCAGTGCACTGAGAGCCCCACTGCCAGCAGTAATTATACTTTATTCCTCTCGGCAGCCTCAGGCTTTCCGTCATAGATGTACGTCCAGTATGGCTTTATAGCTGTAACCACACCCTAGCACTCAGCATTAGAGCCAGCTTTCAATCAATACAGTTACAGCTGCTGCTTACTATGCACAGAGCAGTGACTGAAGCCGTACCGGCCGCGACCCTATTACTGGAAAGCTAGGGTCACACAAGCATATAAAAAAATTGGTCCCATTCTAATCAATAAAATTGTTACGATTTTTTTCTCACTTGTAATATATAGTAGGCTATGTGTGGGCTCATACTGTATATGGGGGCTCATACTGCATCTAGGGGGTTATGTGCGGGCTCATACTTGATATTGGAGGCTATTTGGGAGCTCCTTCTGTGTGTAGAGAGCTGTGTGCGAGCTCGTTCTCTATGTAAGGAGCTGTATGTGGGCTCGTTCTCTATGTAGGGAGCTGTGTGCAGGCTCATTCTCTATGTAGGGAGCTGTGTGCAGGCTCATACTGAATTTTTTTTCTGGTCAGGTTGTTGAAAGATATTGATTATATATATATATATATATATATATATATATATATATATATATATACAGTGGTGGCCAAAAGTATTGGCACCCCTGCAATTCTTTCAGATAATACTCAGTTTCTTCCTGAAAATGATTGCAATCACAAATTCTTTGGTATTATTCTCTTCATTTAATTTGTCTTCAATGAAAAAACAGAAAAAGAATTGTCCTAAAGCCAAATTGGATATAATTCCACACCAAACCTAAAAAAGGGAGTGGACAAAAGTATTGGCACTGTTTGAAAAATCATGTGATACTTCTCTAATTTGTGTAATTAACAGCACCTGTAACTTACCTGTGGCACCTAACAGGTGTTGGCAATAACTAAATCACACTTGCAGCCAGTTAACATGGATTAAAGTTGACTCAACCTCTGCCCTGTGTCCTTGTGTGTAACACATTGAGCATGGAGAAAAGAAAGAAGACAAAAGAACTGTCTGAGGACTTGAGAAACCAAATTGTGAGGAAGCATGAGCAATCTCAAGGCTACAAGTCCATCTCCAATGACCATAATGTTCCTGTGTCTTCCGTGCGCAGTGTCATCAAGAAGTTTAAAGCCCATGGCACTGTGGCTAACCACCCTAGATGTGGACGGAAAATAAAAATTGACGAGAGATTTCAACGCACGATTGAGCAGATGGTGGATAAAGAACCTTGACTAACATCCAAACAAGTTCAAGCTGCCCTGCAGTCCGAGGGTACAGCAGTGTCAACCCGTACTATCCGTCAGCGTCTGAATGAAAAGGGACTGTATGGTAGGATACCCAGGAAGACCCCACTTTTTAGCCCGAGACATAAAAAAGCCAGGCTGGAGTTTGCCAAAACTTACCTGAGAAAGCCTAAAACGTTTTGGAAGAATGTTCTCTGGTCAGATGAGTCAAAAGTAGAGCTTTTTGGGAAAAAGCATCAATATAGAGTGTACAGGAAAAAAAAAGAGGCATTCAAAGAAAAGAACACGGTCCCTACAGTCAAACATGGCGGAGGTTCCCTGATGTTTTGGGTTGCTTTGCTGCCTCTGACACTGGACTGCTTGACCGTGTGAATGGGATTATGAAGTCTGAAGACTGCCAACAAATTTTGCAGCATAATGTAGGGTCCAGTGTGAGAAAGCTGGGTCTCCCTCAGAGGTCATGGGTCTTCCAGGAGGACAATGACCCAAAACACACTTCCAAAAGCACTATAAAATGGTTTGAGAGAAAGCACTGGAGTCTTCTATGGTGGTCAGCAATGAGTCCAGACCTGAATCCCGTAGAACACCTGTGGAGAGATCTCAAAATGGCAGTTAGGAGAAGGCACCCTTCAAATATCAGGGACCTGGAGCAGTTTGCCAAAGAAGAATGGTCTACAATTCCAGCAGAGCATTGTAAGAAACTCATTGATGGTTACCGGAAGTGGTTGTTCGCAGTTATTTTGGCTAATGGTTGTGCAACCAAGTATACTTTTGTCTGGCCCATTTTTGGAGTTTTGTGTGAAATGATCAATGATTTGATTTTTGCTTCATTCTCTTTTGTGTTTTTTACTTGCAAGCAAATTAAATGAATATAATAATACCAAAGAATTTGTGATTGCAATCATTTTCAGGATGAAACTGAGTATTATCTGACAGAATTGCGGGGGTGCCAATACCTTTGGCCACCACTGTATATATATATATATATATATATATATATATATATATATATATATATATATATACTGTATATATACTAGATAGTGGCCCGATTCTAACGCATCAGGTATTCTAGAATATGTATGTAGTTTATTTATGAAGATTTAAGAATAATGCAATGAACACATAGGATTTTCCAGGTAAAATATATACATTATCATTAAATTTTATTTTTCATAGAACTTAATACAACTGTACGAAATTAAATAAACCGATCATCAAAATGTATAAACCATTACATGAATATCTAGCTGTATTTAAATAAATCATCGGACGAATGAAGTACATTGACACTATAATATATTTGTTAACAATATTAACCCAAAATATTTTTGTGCACCACATTTCTTGTGAATACGTTTTGACTATTTATAAGCAACTTTCCTTTTAAAGGGGTATGAAGTACTTGCACCTTGACATTGGATCTCATTTTAACTCTTAAAAATGCAACGTAGAGTTGTCCATGACCAAAAACAGGCTCCGGTAGATATATGCCAACACGGTGTAGAGTTTGACCTTGTGACTTGTTTATTGTCATGGCAAAAGCTGGTTTTACTGGAAACTGTCAACACCGAAGCCTAAATGGAAGACAGGTGTCCGAAAGACATAAATCAATGTGTGGAATGAACACCTTGTCTCCTTTTGCTGATCCAGTGATCACTCTTGCTTGAATTACGTGGGAATGGAGTCCAGTAACAATAAGGCGAGTTCCATTACATAGACCATTTTTGTATTTAGATTCCGCAGCAACATTACGATTGTTCCAACTTTGAGTTGTAGTCTGTGAGATGGCATTCCTGATGGCGTAAGACTATTTAAAAATTCAACTGGATAATGCTCTCGTTCATCTTCATTGTCTACATCCACTGAATCATCACTTTTGTACAACTTATACTCTCCAGGAATTCTATCCATCACACGGGAATTTTGCAGAGCCACGTCATCAATCTTGGGACAGAGAATTGCATGGGAAGAGGCACTCTCTACACTGCTTTGGTCGTTCACATCAATTTCAACGCATTGTCCAAAAACATCACTTACGATGCAGTCAGTGCACAACATGTTTTCTGGTATTTCAATAGTGTCTTCTCCAAGGTTGTATTCATTGCTAAGCTCACCGTTACCAAGTTTAAGAAGCCACTTGCTGTACTCTGGGTCAGAAGATCGCATGTTGTTAATTAGTTGGAGTTTATTAAACTGTTTCCAAAGGTCAGCCATTTTTAGGTTGGACTCGATAACATCTGTTCTTGTTCCATTTGGTATGACTGGAAGGCATTGCCTAAAATCTCCACCTATGACAAAAACTTTACCTCCAAACGGAATTTCATTTTCTTCAGAAACATTTGTAGTCATTACTTCACGCAGAAGTCTGTCAATTAAGCTCAAAGCGTATTTGGGTGCCATGGTGCTCTTATCAATTATCAAAAGGTTTGCGTTGTTTAACTGTCTTTCTGCAAATCTGTCTTGTTTTATTCTGTAAACAGAGATTTCATTGACTGGAACTGGTATGCCAAAGAGTGAATGGATAGTGCGACCTCCTCATAAAAGGTTTGCTGCAATACCTGTTGTAGCCGATGGCAATATGACTTTTCTACCCTCTAACGTGATGCATTAAAACTTCATAGAGGCATGTTTTACCACTCCCTCCTGGACCGTCAATAAAGAAACATTTTGGCATTGCATCTGCTTGGTTTTCTATAGCGCTCACAATAGTGTCATATGCAATCCGTTGTTGTTCATTTAAGGAGTTTCTCTTCTGTGTTGCCAACAATAATTCGTAAGCTTCGTCATAATCTGGAACTTGTGGAACTTGAATGGCAGGCTGTGGCAAATTAAAGTCTGAAAATGTTTTTCCATGCAGTAGTAAGACATTTTGGAAATCTTGCATGGCATAAGATTCACAATTTTGACAATTGACACAATTTTGACAACGTCTGTTGTGAAGACGTAAGCAGTAGTGTTGAGCGAGCACTAAAATGCTCGGGTGCTCGAAGCTCAGGCCGAGCTCACCGTAATACTTGGGTGCTTGACCCGAGCAACGAGCCCAATGTTAGTCTATGGGAGTCCCGAGCATTTTTGCGGCGGCGGCACCCCCGGCAGTCTGTAGAAAGCCTAAAAAGTGCCCAAAATGATAGTGACAGTGCTCAAATGACATGGGGACAGCATGGGGATCGCCCCAGGAAGCATTTATGACCCCCAGGTCACTACTGTCAACAATGTGGTCATAGGTATTAAGCCACTTTTACAGACACAATAAAAAGTTCAAAAACAAAACTGAAACTGTTTTACTGTGAAATATGTTAAGGAACACCCTCTCTAGGGTAAAGACTTATGTATAAGGTAAAATAAATAACCAAAAACAAAAATGCTCTTCCAAACCTTGGGCTATGTTCACAGGTAGCATTTTTTATGCATTTTTGCACTTTTGCATTGCTTTCTACCGTGACAAATGAATTCACCGGGAAATGTCATTTTAATATTTTACAACCTTATCTGGCCATGTGCTGTGTGACACATGCATACAGTGCTGAAAATACATGGGAACAGCATGGGGAAGACCCCTGGAAGCATCTCTGACACCCAGGTCACTGCCTAAAAGTGTGCCCATCAGAACTGATCCTTTCCGCATCATAAGATGCAGACTTGCAATTATCCCCATGCCAGTCCTTGTCCCAGGGCAGTGTTTAATTGTACCTCCCCCATTTCTTGCAATGCAAGCACAAATATGCAGCCAACCACCCACCCACCCGCAGGCTGCAATACTATACTGCTAGCTTGCACTTGAAATGGGGCCTTTTAGTTTGGAGGAGGCCAAAGCTGGCCACTACCTCATGGCTGCGTCGGCGGCGAGGTCTCCATACTCAGTCCCCAGCCGCCACTATTTGTCCCGGGAACCTTCCCCACACTTTTCTTAGCCTGTCCTGCTTTAGAGCAGCATTGGACGAGCCCAACAGACAACCAGAGACTCCTCTGGTGGGGCCTGGCTTCTCCATCAGGGGAGTTGAGAGTGCCAAGGTGAGGAGCATGATGATGATGATAGAAGTTAGCATCTGCTTTGTTTTCTTGGAATGCAAGCGTAAGTGTGCAGCCTGCCACCCACCCACCCCCAGGCTGCAATACCATACAGCTAGCTTGCACTTGAAATGGGGCCTTTTAGTTTGGAGGAGGCCAAATCTGGCCACTACCTCATGGCTGCTTTGGCAGCGAGGTCTCCATACTCAGTCCCCAGCCACCACTATTTGTCCCGGTAACCTTCCCCAGACTCTTCTTAGCCTGGCCTGCTTTAGGGCAGCATTGGATGAGCCCACTAGACAACCAGACTCCTCCGGTGGGCCCTGGCTTTTCCATCAGGGGAGTTGAGAGTGCCAAGGTGAGGAGCATGATGATGATAGAAGAAGTTAGCATCTGCTTTGTTTTCTTGGAATGCAAGTGTAAGTGTGCAGCCTGCCACGCACCCACAAACAGGCTGCAATACCATACTGTTAGCTTGCTTGCACTTGAAATGAAGCCTTTTAGGCTTGTGGAGGCAGACGCCGGCCACCATGTCATGGCTGTGTCGGCGGCCTGTTATCCATACTCAGTCCCCATCCGCCCGGCGGCTGGGTGTCCACACTAGGTCCCCAGCCTCCAGGGGCGGCCGGGTGTCCATACTCGGTCCCCAGCCGCCCCCATTTGTCCCGGTGTGCCTTATACACAAGCGTGCATACCAAAATATTACCTGTTCCCTCCCCAGTGCATTTAGTGGGAAGGACAGCCTAACCACAAACACGTGGACAAGTGAATGTGGCCATGGATGGTCCATTTCACTGATGCCTTCACACTGGGTTAATATTGTGGAAGCTGGGACACAGTTGGACTCTGGGATGCAACACGTCCTCCAGACATAGAGGATTGCGGGTCCTGGGTCAATCAGGCTTCAACACAATGTTCAGAAGGTAGAAAGCAGCAGTGGTCGGCCTCCTACACAATGAGTAAATTATTCATGATCATGAGGCCATCCATCTCCCTAGCTTTCTGTTCCTTGGAATGCAAGCGCATCTATGTAGTAGCGGCTAGGCCTGAGGTGGTCAGCGTTTTGGTGCATATCCTACCTCCTCCGAGGATTGCTGGATGTTTTCCTGCTATTATCCCAGTTCTATGACTCCCGTTAAAATAAAGCTTCAGGTGATGAATGATGGATGAGGTGGTGGCAAAGGAGAAAGAGCAGGAGGAACAGGGACCATTCACATCAATATCAGGCCAGACAACCACACATGTCTAAATGGATATGTTTCTGTACCAAAAGGAGCGGTTCGGCTACACAGTTATAGGGCATACAGTGAGTGCAATGCCTACCAAAAATTTCGAGGCACTCCAATGCCCCTTGGAAGTGACATGGAGGTCAGAGGGCCTTAACTAAACCGTTTTTTCCATCTATAGCAACTGGGTCTCCTGTACACTGTTGGCATAAGCAGTGAATGGAAGGCTTTCCAAAAATTATGAGGAATTGCAATGCCCCTTGAAACAGACGTGGATTACAGCATACTAAAAACCTTCTGCCCATTATTGGGGAGTGGGTCTCCCTTAGTGTTCGACTATGCATTGAAAAGCAAAAGCTGACTAAAATTAGGAGGAAATGCAATGCCCGTTGAAAGAGTCATGGAGGTTAGAGGTAATTAAAAACAACATTTCAATGCCCCTTGGAAGAGCTGTGGAGTTCAGAGTGGTTTAACAAGACGGTTTTAATGCCCCTTGGAATAGACGTGGAGGTCCCAGAGCAATAAAAAGACAATATCAATGCCCCTTGGAAGAGTGGTGGAGGTCCCAGTGGAATAAAAAGACAATATCAATGACCCTTGGAAGAGACGTGGAGGTCATCAGTAGCTTAACAAGACTATTTTAATTCCCCTTGGAAGAGACGTGGAGTTCAGAGTGGTTTAACAAGACAGTTTTAATGCCCCTTGGAATAGACGTGGAGGTCCCAGTGGAATAAAAAGACAATATCAATGACCCTTGGAAGAGTGGTGGAGGTCCCAGTGGAATAAAAAGACAAGATCAATGCCCCTTGGAAGAGGGGTGGAGGTCCCAGCGGAATAAAAAGACAATATCAATGCCCCTTGGAAGAGTGGTGGAGGTCGCATTGGAATAAAAAGACAATATCAATGCCCCTTGGAAGAGTGATGGAGGTCCCAGTGGAATAAAAAGACAATATCAATGACCCTTGGAAGAGACGTGGAGGTCACAGTAGCTTAACAAGACTATTTTAATGCCGCTTGGAAGAGATGTGGAATTCAGAGTGTTTAACAAGATGGTTTTAATGCCCCTTAGAGGAGACGTGGAGGTTACAGTAGCTAAACGAGATAGTTTTAATGCCCCTTGGAAAAGATGTGGAGGTCACAGTGGAATAAAAATACAATATCAATGCCCCTTGGAAGAGACGTGGAGGTCCGAGTGGAATAAAAAGACAATATCAATGACCCTTGGAAGAGACGTGGAGGTCACAATAGCTTAACAAGATGATTTTAATGCCCCTTGGAAGAGACGTGGAGTTCAGAGTGGTTTAACAAGACGGTTTTAATGCCCCTTAGAGGTGACGTGGAGGTCACAGTAGCTAAACAAGATAGCTTTAATGCCCCTTGGAAGAGACGTGGAGGTCACAGTGGAATAAAAATACAATATCCATGCCCTTTGGAAGAGACGTGGAGGTCCCAGTTGAATAAAAAGACAATATCAATGACCCTTGGAAGAGACGTGGAGGTCACAGTAGCTTCACAAGACGATTTTAATGCCCCTTACAAGAGCCATGCAGTACAGCATATTAAAAACATTATTCCCATTATTGGGGAGTGGGTCTCAAATAGTCTTTGCCTATGCCTTCCAAGCAAAAGCTGCCAAAAAATAGTACGGAGGAACTTGCAATGCCCCTTACAAGAGCCATGCAGTGCAGCATATTAAAAACATTATAACCATTATTGGGGAGTGAGTCTCCCATAGTCTTTGCCTGTGCCTTCCATGCAAAAGCTGCCAAAAATTAGGACGGAGGAATTTGCAATGCTGGCAACACGAACCACAGTCACCCTGGTGGTATAGTGATGGTGGAGGCTGCGGATAAGGAGAAGTGCAAAAAACAGCCGAAATGAGGAACCGTATACCCTTGTGTCGGTGTGAAGCGGTGCATGGGAATACACCTCCCAAAATAGCACAGTGGATTTGACTTTGTTACTCTGCTGTGATTTGGTGGTAATGAGAAGTCTGGTCCAATCCATCCCTTGTTCATTTTGATAAGGGTTAGCTTGTCAGCATTGTTAGTTGACCCGTCGAGAGCGCTTATCAGTTATAATTCCCCCAGCGGCACTAAAAACACGCTCCGATAACACGCTAGCAGCAGGGCAGGCCAGGACCTCCAAGGCGTACAGAGGGAGTTAATTCCAAGTGTCCAGCTTGGATACCCAATAATTAAAAGGCACAGAGGAATCACGGAGGACACTGGTTCGGTCGGCATGGTACTCCCTCACCATCTTTTGAAACTTTCCACTCCTAGAGAGAGTACCCCGCGCCTCAGGGCCTGTAAGCTGGGCGCGTCTCAGAAAACTGTCCCAGAACGTTGACAGTGTTCCCCTGCCTCTGCTGGATTGGAGTTGCGTCTCTCTTGCTGTACGCCTTGGTTGGGCAACGAACTGTGACCTCTGCCGCTAGCGTGTTCAGATGGGAATTTTTTTATAAGTTCTGCAGCAAGGGCCTTCTGGTACTGCCCGATTTTTGTAGACCTCTCCACCTCAGGAATAAGAGAGTGAAAGTTCTCCTTGTAGCAGAGGTCTACAAGTGTCACCAATCAGTAATGACTGTCACCCAACATTTTGACAACGCGAGGGTCACGGTTAAGGCAGCGTAACATAAAGTCAGCCATGCGTGCCATACTGGTAACATCAAGACTTCCATGTCCTCACCAAGATGACGACTGACCATGCTCTCCTCCTCCTCCTCCTCCTCCCCCTGTCCTCAGGCCACCCATGCTGAATCGACGGTATGACAGTTGTACAGGTACTACCGTCTACAGTGCATGATACCAGCTCCTATTCTTCCTCCTCCTCCTCTCCCTCATTGCCCCCAATGCACGTTGGGATGAGGTAAGGCTGGGCTGTGTGTAATCGCCTGCTATGGCTTCTTGATCCATCTAATCATACTCTGGCTGCAGTGCCTTCTCTTTAATTCTCTGCAGAGAGCGTTGCAAAAGACAAACAAGTGGGATGCTGAAGCTAATGATGGCATCATCGCCACTCACCATCTTGGTAGACTCCTCAAAGTTTATCAAGATGGTACAGATGTCAGACATCCAGGTCCACTCCTGAGGTCTTATGTGTGGAGTCTGAACTGAATATCAACAGCCTTGTTGCAGCTGGTACTCCACAAATCCTCTCTTCTGCTCACAAATCCTTTGCAACATGTGGAGGGTAGAGTTCCAACGTGTGGGGACATCAAAGACCAGTCGGTGTGCCAGAAGCTGCAAATGCTGCTGCAACACAGCAAGGGCAGCGGAAGCTGTAGCTGACTTCCGAAAATGAGCTGACAGGTGGCGTACTTTGACGAGCAGATCTTGCAACTCAGGGTACGATTTAAGAATCTCCTGAACCATGAGGTTAAGCACATGAACCAGGCATGGTACGTGTGTGATCTCGCCTCGCCTCAGAGCCGCCACCAGGTTACGGCCATTGTCACACATGACCATGCCTGGATGTAGTTTCAGCGGTCTCAGCCACAGATTTGCCTGCTCTTTCACAGCTGTCCACAACTCACAAGCAGTGTGAGGTTTATCACCTAAGCTTATGAGCTTCAGCACAGACTGTTGCTACTTGGCTGTGGCAGTACTGCAGTGCATCCAGCTTGTAACTGATGTGGTGAAATCTGAGATGGAGGCTGAACATGAGGAGGAGGAGGAGGATGATGCACAGGAGCTGTACACTGTGGGGGCAACTCTGACTGACATAGGGCCCGCAATCCGCGGTGTGGGGAGGATGTGTTCCGTCCCAAGGTCCGACTGGGTCCTGATTTCCACTATATTTACCCAGTGTGCTGTCAGGGATGTTACGCTCGTGCCCGGACAGACTGGCATGAGCGTGATTAGTGATCCCACTTCACCATGAACTGAGGAGTGCCTGGAGGGGCGTAACTAAGTATCAACCCGATCTGACTAAGGTCGCACGGCGGCTCAGTCGACTCCGTGAACCAAGGAGGAACTGAGCAGAGGGACCAGGTGCTACTACAGGTCAGAATCCGGTCACAGCTGTTGACCCACACCGGGGAATACAGGAGCAGGCAGGTTAGACTGGCATACAGACAGGAGGGTATTGGCAGGCACCGCTGGTATGCAGACAGGTGGGTACTGATAAGCACGGCTGGTATGCAGACAGGTGGTTACTGGCAAGCACGGCTGGTATGCAGACAGGTGGGTACTGGCAAGCACGGCTGGTATGCAGACAGGGAGATACTGGCAAGCATGGCTGGAGTGCCGACAGGTAGGTACTAGCAGGCTGGAGCGCAGGCTGGATAGGGTCCAGTACAGACTGGGAGACAGGAACAGAGCCTCAGATGCGATAGACAAGCAGAGTAAAGCAAAACCGCCCGTGCGGTGAGCAAGCATAGGGGAGAGAAACCGCAGGTGCGGTGGACAAGGCAGAGCAAAGCAAAACCACCGGAGTGGTGGACAAGGCAGAGAGGAACCACCGGAGTGGAGGACAAGGCAGAGCAGAGCGAAACCGCACATGCGCTGAGCAAGCAGAGCGAAACCGCAGGAGTGGTGGACAAGGCAGAGCAGAGAGGAACCGCCGGAGAAGTGGACAAGGCAGAGCAGAGCGAAACCACAGGTGCGGTGAGCAAGCATAGCAGAGCGAATCCGCAGGTGCAGTGGACAAGGCAGGGCAGAGAGGAACCACCGGAGCGGTGGGCAAGGCAGAGCAGTGAGAAACTGCTGACGCGGTGAGCAAGCAAAGCAGAGCAAAACCGCAGGTGCGGTGGACAAGGCAGAACAGAGAGGAAACGCCAGAGCAGTGGGCAAGGTGGAGCAGAGAGAAGCCGCTGGTGAGGTGAGCAAGCAGAGCAGAACAGGGCTGAAGATGCAGGCAGAGAGGACAGGGCTCTGTTCACATGGAACAGACTGGAAAATACAGGAAGATGGCTAGAACACAGGAGGAAGATACGGAGGAAGGGAAAAGGGACAAGCAGAACCAGATACACACAAGGTACTTACAATGAAGCAGCGAGTGGACACAAAACTCACAAACAGAAGTACAGAGACAACGAGTTGGAGTTAGGTGCAGGTTCAGACACTGCAGGAAAAGGGAAGGTACGGACATAGAGACAAACAGGTAACAGGCTGGGAGACAATTCAGACAGGGACTGATACTGCAATGAGATACAAGAACGAGCTTGGGCATACAGCCCCCAGAGTGGCGGAAACAGACTAGAAGTCACAGGTAACAGGCCTGGGTATACAGCCCCCAGAGTGGCAGAAACAGACTAGAAGTCAGAGATAACAGCCCTGGGTATACAGCCCCCAAAGAGGTGGAAACAGACTAGAAGTCAGAGATAACAGGCCTGGGTAAGCAGCCCCCAGGGTGGTAGAAACAGACTAGAAGTCAGAGATAACAGGCCTGTGTATGCAGCCCCCAGGGTGGCAGAAGCAGACAAGATACAGGACAAGACCTGGCAACTCAGATGCAAGGAGCACACTGAAAGAAAGTGTTGCTCAGGCACCTCCTTCTGGGTGGAGGGGGTTTAAATATCCAGTGTCTCACAGCAATAGGCTGGGGATGCATTAGGAGTGTGCCCACAGCAGCTATAAGAATCAGGAAGTAACCGGGCCGCCGCCCAAAGCAATCAGACAAGAGCCATGCACACAGCATAAACTGGAGCAAGGTTTGCAGGCTGGACTGATGAGTAAGTTTGCAATCTTGCATGGTGGGAGGTGGTGGACTATGCAAGCACGCCGCCAGGGATGTTACAGCACACCCCCTTTAGGCCCCCCTCTTCTTCAAGCCTGCAAGGGTCTTCTGCAGAGAATTTGGAGGCCATTCCTTCTCTTCAAGAGGATTACCTCTTCTGTCCACTAGAGGAAACGAATCTGGTCTCATCATCTTGGTGACTAGAATGCTTCCTCCTATCAAGCCATCCTCAGCAAAGGATGAAGTGGGTGTAGTACCAGGCAGAGCACACAGAAAAGACTTTCTCCATTTGTTATCGGGTAGCACCCCGGAGGGCTCAGGAGACAACTGGAGGTCCTCTGCCTGGTTGGAGGGGTGCAGAGACTTGGGGGTAACCACCTCCTTGACGTACACTTTGCCAAGCTTACTAGATGAAGTGGGCGGCGTACCAGATACCGGGTGTAGGAAAGTCTCTCTCCGTTTATCAGGTAGCACCCCGGGAATTCAGGAGACAACTGGAGGTCCTCCGCCTGGTTGGAGGGGTGCAGAGACTCGGGGGTAATCACTGCTTCGAAGTGCACTTTGCCAAGCTTACTGGATGAGGTGGGCTAAGTACCAGGTACAGGGTGTAGGAAAGTCTCTCTCCATTTGTTATCAGGTAGCACCCCGGAGGATCAGGAGACATCTGGAGGTCCTCTGCCTGGTTGGAGGGGTGCAGAGACTCGGGGGTAATCACTGCTTCGAAGTACACTTTGCCAAGCTTACGAGATGAAAGGGGCGGCGTACCCGGTACCGGGTATAGGAAAGTCTCTCTCCGTTTATCAGGTAGCACCCCGGGGCATTCAGGAGACAACGGGAGGTCCTTCGCCTGGTTGGAGGGATGCAGAGACTCGAGGGTAATCACTGCTTCGAAGTGCACTTTGCCAAGCTTATTGGATGAGGTGGGCAAAGTACCAGGCACAGGGTGTAGGAAAGTCTCTCTCCATTTGCTATCAGGTAGCACCCTGGAGGATTCAGGAGTCATGTGGAGGTCCTCCGCCTGGTTTGAGCGGTGCAGAGACTCGGGGGTAATCACTGCTTCGAAGTACACTTTGCCAAGCTTTCTGGATGAAGTGGGTGAAGTACCAGGTACAGGGTGTAGGAAAGTCTCTCTCCATTTATTATCAGGTAGCACCCCGGAGGATTCAGGAGACATCTGGAGGTCCTCCGCCTGGTTGGAGGGGTGCATGGACTCGGGGGTAATCACTGCTTCGAAGTACACTTTGCCAAGCTTACTGGATGAAGTGGGCAAAGTAACAGGTACAGGGTGTAGGAAAGTCTCTCTCCATTTGTTATCAGGTAGCACCCCGGAGGGTTTAGGAGTCAACTTGAGGTACTCCGCCTGGTTGGAGGGGTGCAGAGACTCGTGGGTAAACACCGCCTTGATGGACGTAAGACCAGATTTATTAGAGACGGAGGGTCCTTGCTTTAGGACCATCTTCAGTCTGGTTTCAGAGATGACATGTCTGTAAGGCGGCACGGTGCCTGAAGCCAGATCATTGGTACAATCATCGAGACTGTGTGGGGACATCGCCTCCGCTTCTCTTCCTTCGGAGACTTCAGTGCACAGCGAATCAGCGACTAGCAGATCTGGTGAAGAAGAAGACGAAACTCCTGACTGTCCTGAAGATGTGGGGACTGGACACCCCTTGCACATTAGCTGTCCCCCAGGATACACCATGCAGGATCTCCAGACCTGAGCGGGCACTAGATCTCTCGGCTCTGGACGACCTGTGGGTAAGCCAGTTAGCACCTGGAATGTGAACTTCTTCATGTGTAATGCTCCAATCGGGAGCTTAATTTGTACAGACATATTTTGACTGTTTCTGAGTAGGGCTCGTCCTTCTGCTGACAATGCCCAAACCAGCTTCAGGAGTTGTCGGAGGGAATCAGACACCGACTCTTCGAGGCTTTAAGCCCGAAACTTCTGGTTAATTCGAGGCCTTCACTTGCCACGGAGACAGTCTTGGTCATCTGTGGAGAGGAAACACTAACGCCAAGGGCAGCCTCTCCTACAGGCCTAATGTCTTGGGATTCTCCAACCTTCGCTGGAAAAAGAGCGTCAGGGGGTCCCAAACAACCGCAGTGGGACCTCAATCCAATTTTGTGACTGAGTTCTGGCCTCTGCTTTGCCTGACGATTATAGTCATCCTTCATGAATTCTGTGCGGAAAGCTGACTCTACAGGCTGGCGAACAGGACGTTTTTGGGAGGACCGAACCTGGCGTGACGGTTTAACTCTACACCTTGCACGTCTGGACTGCCTCTTGAGGTTGGGAAGAGAAGTATTCTGTGGAGCATTGTCATTCTGCGTGGGTTCTGTGGAGCCGGCAGTCTCTTCAGGCAGGAGAACTGGTAGGCTACCTACACACATTACCCATCGGGGCTGCTCCGGGATATTGGGAAGGGAAGCTTTAGCAGAGGCTTCAGGATTAGGGTCATCGAAGACCATTAGAAAGGCCACCAGGAAGGCCTGCAGGTCAAAGACGATAGGATCCCATGCTTCCCATAGGGGGGTGATCCATTTCAAGGTGTCACCCGCTAGGTAGGACATCATAAATGCCACTTTAACCCGATCGGTAGGAAAATAGTGAGCATAGAACTTGAAATGCAGCATTGATTGCTCTACATACGCATGGCTACGTTTTGGATCCCCATAGTACCGTGGCGGATCCGCAGGAAAGAGTGCTGATTGCTCCATTTGGGCTGGTGTGTAAATCGCCGGGACCTCGGATTGCGAAAAAAAAATTTCTTAGTGCACGTATTCACCAGACAAGGATTCAAATGTCTCTGAGAGCCAAGGGCTGTGGGGCTCAACGGGAACCATGGCTTGAGCAAACTGTTATGCTCGCGCCCGGACAGACTGGCGTGAGCATGATTAGTGATCCCACTGTGCCATGAACTGAGGAGTGTCTGGAGGGGCGTAACTAAGTATCAACCCGATCCCACCAAGATCGCACGGCGGCTCAGTCAACTCCGTGAACCAAGGAGGAACCTAGCAGAGGGACCATGTGCTACTCCAGGTCAGACCCCGGTCACAGCTGTTGACCCACACCGGAGAATGCAGGAACAGGCAGGTTAGACTGGCATACAGACAGGTGGGTATTGGCAGACATGGCTGGTATGCAGACAGGTGGGTACTGGTAAGCACGGCTGGTATGCAGACAGGTGGGTACTGGCAAGCAAGACTGGTATGCAGACAGGTGAGTACTGACAAGCATGGCTGGTATGCAGACAGGTGGGTACTGGCAAGTATGGCTGGAGTGCAGACAGGGAGATACTGGCAAGCACAGCTGGAGTGCAGACAGGTAGGTACTAGCAGGTTGTTGCGCAGGCTGGATAGGGTCCAGTACAGACTGGGAAACAGGAACAGTACGCAAGATGCGGTAGACAAGCAGAGTAAAGCGAAACCGCCAGTGCGGTGAGCAAGCAGAGTGTAGCGAAACCGCAGGTGCGGTGGACAAGGCAGAGCCGAGAGGAACCGCCGGAGCGGAGGACAAGGCAGAGCAGAGCGAAACCGCAGGTGCGGTGAGCAAGCAGAGCAGAGCGAAACCGCATGTGCGGTGGACAAGGCAGAGCAGAGAGAAACCACCGGAGTGATGGACAAGGCAGAGCAGAGCGAAACCGCAGGTGCAGTGAGCAAGCAGATTAGAGCGAAACCGCAGGTGCGGTGGACATGGCAGAGCAGAGAGGAACCGCCGGAGCGGTGGGCAAGGCAGAGCAGAGAAAAACCGCTGGTGGGGTGAGAAAGCAGAGCAGAGTGAAATGGCAGGTGCGGTGGACAAGGCAGAGCAGAGAGGAAACGCCAGAGCGGTGGGCAAGGCGGAGCAGAGAGAGACCGCTGGCGTGATGAGCAAGCAGAGCAGAACAGGGCTGAAGGTGCAGGCAGAGAGGACAGGGCTCTATTCACATAGAACAGACTGGAAAATACAGGAAGATGGCTAGAACACAGGAAGATTTGGAGGAAGGGAAAAGGGACAACCAGAACCAGATACACACAAGATACTTACAATGAGGTAGCGAGTGGACACAAAACTCACTAACAGAAGTACAGAGACAACGAGTTGGAGTTAGGTGCAGGTTCAGACACTGCAAGAAAAGGGAAGGTTCGGACATAGAGACAAACAGGTAACAGCCTAGGAGACAGTTCAGACAGGAACTGATACTGCAACGAGATACAAGAACGAGCCTGTGTACACAGCCCCCAGAGTGGCGGAAACAGCCTAGAAGTCACAGGTAACAGGCCTGGGTATACAGCCCCCAAAGTGGAGGAAACAGACTAGAAGTTATAGATAACAGGCCTCAGTATACAGCCCCCAGATTGGCGGAAACGGAATAGAAGTCAAAGATAACAGGCATGGGTATGCAGCTCCCAGGGTGGCAGAAACAGACAAGATACAGGACAATACCTGGCAACTCAGATGCAAGGAGCACATTGAAAGAAAGTGTTGCTCAGGCACCTCCTTCTGGGTGGAGGGGGTTTAAATATCCAGTAACTCACATCAATAGGCTGGGGACGCATTAGGAGTGCGCCCACAGCAGCTATAAGAATCAGGAAGTAACCGGGCCATCGCTCTAAGCAATCAGACAAGAGACATGCACACAGCATGAACTGGAGCAAGGTTTGCAGACTGGACTGATGGGTAAGATTGCGGTCTTGCATGGTGGGAGGTGGTGCACTATGCAAGCACGCCGCCAGGGATGTTACAGTACACCCCTTTACGCTCCCTCTTCTTCAAGCCTGCAAGGGTCTTATGCAGAGAATTTGGAGGCCATTCCTTCTCTTCAAGAGGATTACCTCTTTTGTCCACTAAAGGAAATGAAACTGGTCTCATCATCATGGTGACTAGGATGCTTCCTCCTATCAAGCCATACTCAGCAACAGATGAAGTGGGTGAAGTACCAGGAACAGCACACAGAAAAGTCTCTCTGCATTTGTTATCAGGTAGCACCCTGGTGGATTCAGGAGACAACTGGAGGTCCTCCGCCTGGTTGGAGGGGTGAAGAGACTCGGGGGTAACCACAGCCTTGACATACACTTTGCCAAGCTTACTGGATGAAGTGGGCCATGAACCAGGTACAGAGTGTAGGAAAGTCTCTCTCCGTTTATCAGTTAGCACCCCGGGGAATTCAGGAGACAACTGGAGGTCCTCCGCCTGGTTGGAGGGGTGCAGAGACTCGGGGTAATCACTGATTCGAAGTACACTTTGCCAAGCTTACTGGATGAAGTGGGCGAAGTACAAGGTACAGGTTGTAGGAAAGTCTCTCTCCATTTGTTATCAGGTAGCACCCCGGAGGATTGAGGAGACAACTGGAGGTCCTCCGCCTGGTTGAAGGGGTGCAGAGACTCGAGGGTTATCACTGCTTCAAAGTACACTTTGCCAAGTTTATTAGATGAAGTGGGCAGCGTACTAGGTACCGGGTGCAGGAAAGTCTCTCTCTGTTTACAGGTAGCACCCCGGGGCATTCAGGAGCCAACTGGAGGTCCTCCGCCTGGTTGGAGAAGTGCAGAGACTCGGGGGTATTCAGTGCTTCGAAGTACACTTTGCCCAGCTTACTGGATGAAGTGGGAGAAGTACCAGGTACAGGGTGTAGGAAAGTCTCTCTCCATTTGTTATCAGGTAGCACCCTGGAGGGTTCAGGAGGCAACTGGGGGTCCTCCGCCTGGTTGGAGGGATGAAGAGACTGGGGGGTAAACACCACCTTGATGGACGTAAGACCAGATTTATTAGAGACGGAGGGTCCTTGCTTTAGGACTATTCTTGAGCAGTGTACGACTCGAACTGTTCGCCAATCTCAATTTCGAGCTGCTTTGGGCGCTGTTCGAGCCGTTCGGCGAACACGAACAATTTGAAAAAAATTTGGCTGTTCGAGGTTATGTTCTATAACTGTTCATGCACCAAAATCATAACTGGATTTTTTCTCAGTAATGCTGAAAATTAATGTTAATATGCAGTTTGAGTGTACAGCGGGGCGAGGGGAGGGGCAGGGGATGGATCTCTGCATAAATAATGAAGAGCTCCATTTTTTTTTCTCTTTCCCGCATTTACAGTGGGGAGGTGCAATCTGTCAGCCTATCAGCAGTGCACACACGGAGCGAACTGCTTTTTTTCACACAAGCAAGGGCTTGTGTCATTGGCAGTGTATGTCACATGTCCTTGCCCTATAAGACCCAGCCATTTTCCCCGTCACCACCATTTTTTCACTGCTGCAGCTGCGTGTTAGACGGCACCACTGTTGCTGTGTGCGCTATAATTTCAGTGTTAATTTCAAGCCAATTTTCGCACAAATCTACAGATAGCTTGGGAGTAGGGAATAGTTGTGATTGCAGTCCTTTTGAGAACTAGGTTACATCATTTCCTACGACTTTTATCAGGCAGGTCTGTGCTCTTAAATAGATAGGTTGGGAGTAAAGACTAATTGTAATTTCAGTCCTTTTGAGGGCTAGGTTACATCAGTTCCTATCACTTTTATCAGGCAGGTCTGTGCTCTTAAATAGATAGGATGGGAGTAAAGACTAATTGTAATTGCAGTCCTTTTGAGGGCTAGGTTACATCAGTTCCTATCCCTTTTTGCCAGGCAGGTCTGTGCCAGTGCTGTGCAAGTTTTTTTCACAGCATTTGGCTAAATCTAGCAAAGCAATTCCTTTTTGGCCTCTTGCAGTGTGTGTTAGTCAGTGGAGTAGCCTATCTGTGTTGCAAGCTACACCTCCTTTGTATAGAATACAAATTTTTTTACTGTACCTAGTGAAGTAAAAACTTTTGGACATAGCATCATTCTATTAGTCCATATATACTAACCTCCACCAGGTGGGAAATTCAAAATAATTTTTATCTGCATCTAGCTCTGAAAAAATATTTTGGCTTCGGCTTGTAGCAGTGTGTGGGACTTGTTCTTTTAGTCCATCTATACAAACCTCCACCAGGTTGCAAATTCAAAATACTTTTTATCTGCATCTAGCTCTGTAAAAATATTTTGGCTTCGACTTGTTGCAGTGTGTGGGACTTGTGCTATTAGTCCATCTATACTAACCTCCACCAGGTTGCAAATTCAAAATAATTTTTATCTGCATCTAGCTCTGAAAAAATATTTTGTCTTCGGCTTGTAACAGTGTGTGGGACTTGTTCTATTAGTCCATCTATAGTAACCTCCACCAGGTTGCAAATTCAAAATAATTTTTATTTGCATCTAGCTCTGAAAAAATATTTTGTCTTCGGCTTGTAGCAATGTGTGGGATTTGTTCTATTAGTCCAACTATACTAACGTCCACCAGGTTGCAAATTCAAAATAATTTTTATCTGCATCTAGCTCTGAAAAAATATTTTGGCTTCAGCTTGTAGCAGTGTGTGGGACTTGTTTTATTACTCCATCTATACTAACCTCCACCAGGTTGCAAATTCAAAATAATTTTTATCTGCATCTAGCTCTGAAAAAATATTTTGTTTTCGTCTTGTAGCAGTGTGTGGGACTTGTTCTATTAGTCCATCTATACTAACCTCCACCAGGTTGAAAATTTAAAATAATTTTTATCTGTATCTAGCCCAGCCAATACTTTTGACCTAATACCACAGTTTGGCCACTCAGCTCTGCTCGGTTCCCATCCATTGTTTTTTTGAAAACAACTCCAGGGTTGCCAATTAGTTAACCACCAAAATGAGTGGAAAAAGGCCTGCTGTTGGTGGAAAGGGGAATAGTCATGTTGGGAAGGGAAAAAAAGGTTGTGTCCGTGGGGTAGGTGTTAAAGCAACAGTAACATCTGCAGAAGAAAGACCATATTTCAGCCAAACTAAGATGTCTACTTCTTTTAGCGGACAATGTGATAAGATCCCTTTCTTACGGACACACCAATCGCTACAAATTCCAGATGAGGCACAAAAACAGCAGGTGCATCAACGGATATCAAGTGCTCCATTAAGTGGGCTCTCCTCAACCTCAACTTCAACATCACAAATACTCCAGTCCTCAGAGGTGTCACTCCAATCGCACTTGCTTCCTCACAGCTCCCAAGTCTCCAGCTGCCCATCTGAGTATGGGGTAGAACAGATGGTTGACTCTGCAGAGCTGTTTACTCATGCTATAGCCTGGGAATCAGAGGTCGGCTCCAGAGCTTCTGTGAATCCAGACGAGGAAATGATCTGCACTGATGCCCAGAATCTTTATGAGTCTGATCCAGGACCAGATGCAGAAGGTTCTGACCATAATGTAGACCCTCGTTCCCAAACTGTAACTCCTGTTGGTGGAGACAATGAGGAAGACGATGATGAGACTCAAATACCTGATTGGAGCGACAACTTTAGTTTTTTGTCAGGGCAGGAAGAGGTTAGCTCTGAAGATGACGGGTGTGATAACTCACAGGGTGATGATGATGAGGTTGCAGATCCCACTTACTGTCAACCCACAGTCAGCCAGTCGATGAGGTCAGCAGAGGAGGTGGAAGAGGATGCTAGTGACGACGAGGTCAGGTTGCACCTTCCTGGACAGAGACGTAGTACTGGAAGCACGTCAACAACTGCATCCTCAAACACAACTCTGCCTCTGACCACAAGTCGTGGTGGCTCTTCAGGACGCATGGGTGCTAAGCCATGCGTAGTCTGGGCATTTTTTCAGATCGATAAGGATGACCCAACTCGTGTTATCTGTAACATTTGTCAGCAAAAGCTAAGCAGAGGCCAAAAAGTACATAGTTTGAGTACTTCATGCATGAACCGGCACATGGATATGAAGCATAAGTTGCAGTGGGAAACTCACTGTGCTACAATGCGGCCTAGCTGGCCGGGCCAGCTACTGTCTGCCACATCTTGTGCATCCACGGCCTCTTCATCCTCTGTGACTGGGGGGACAGCAGTCACACCTGTTTTGGGACGCAGACCTCTTATCTCTTTACCCGCAACAGCCAGTGTGATTGGCAGGTCATCATTTTCTTTGGAGGTGGAAACACCAGCTGGTGATCAGCGCTGTCCGACATCGATAGCACCACCTTTGGATCAAGGCAACCTAACATCTCCACCAGCATCTTCCTCACAGACCGGCAGTTTGCCGGGGACACCCTTCTCAACCCCGTCTAAGCACAACAGCCAGCCCTCGGTCCCTCAGATGTGGACAAGTAAAAGACCATTTCCTCCTAGCCATGAGAAAGCTAAGAGGTTGAATTTCACCATCTGCAAGCTCTTGGCTACAGAAATGCTGCCTTTCTGCCTGGTGGACACAGAGGATTTTCGAGACCTTATGTCCGTTGCAGTACCCCAGTACCAGATGCCCAGTCGGCACTACTTCTTAAAGAAAGGTGTGCCTGCGCTCCACCAGCATGTCGCACACAACATCACCGCTTCTTTGAGAAACTCTATGTGTGACAGGGTGCATTTCACCACAGACACTTGGACGAGTAGGCATGGACAGGGGCGTTACATGTCACTGACTGGGCACTGGGTAACTATGGTGACAGCAGGACAAGGGGCTGCTGTCCAAGTCTTGCCGTCCCCACGAGTTGTGCGTCAATCCTCGTTATCTCAAAGTTCCTCCACTGCTTCTGCCTCCTCAACCTCCTCTCAGTCCCCCACCGGCACCCAAAGCCTGTCTGGTCATGCCACAAGCTTTCTAACTGTGCAGAAGTGATCCTGCTCACCTCCATACTATGCTGGCAGCAGGGCTCAACGTCGTCAGGTGGTTTTTACTTTGAAATGTCTGGGAAATGTGAGTCACACAGCTGAGGAGTTGTGGTAAGCTCTGGAGAACCAGTTTTATGAATGGTTGTCTCCACTGGATCTGCAACCAGGGAAGGCCGTGTGCGACAATGCTGCAAACCTGGGTGTGGCCCTTCGCCGGGGCAATGTCACACACGTGCCTTGTATGGCTCACGTGTTGAACCTGGTTGTCCAGCAATTTTTAGCCCACTATCCCGGACTAGATGGCCTTCTGCAGAGGGCATGGTCGCTGTGTGCTCTCTTCCGCCATTCGCATCCCGTAGCTCAGTGACTTACATCTCTACAGAAGTCGTTGGGCCTGCCAATTCACCGGCTAAAATGCGATGTGCCTACCCAGTGGAATTCAACTCTGCACATGTTGCAGCGACTGTGGCAGCACTGACAAGCCCTGGTGCAATATGTTCTGACATATAGCCTGGGTCAGCGAGATCCAGAGGTGGGGCAAATCACGCTGGAGGAGTGGTCTCAGATTAGGGACCTATGCACCCTTCTGCACAGTTTTGAAATGGCGACGAAGATGTTTAGTGCTGACGATGCCATTATCAGCATGACTATTCCAGTGATTTACATGTTGGAGCACATGATAAACAGAATTTGGAGTCAGGTGGTGGCACAAGAGGAGGTGGAGGAAGTAGAGTAGGAGGAGTTGTATGCAGAAGGTCTAACATCTGCAAGGTCCAGACGGTCGGCAGCACCAAGGCGACAGGCATGTGAGGGTCGGGGAGATGGTTTTACCAGGGCGCATGTTAGCAGCCAAACTAGTGAGGAAGGTGCAGGAGCCCAGGAAGAAGTGGAGGACGAACTGATGGAAGACTCATCAGATGAGGGAGACCTTGATCTCATTTCTGTTGTGCGACGTTGGGGGGAGAGGGCAGAGGAAGGAAGCATGAATGTTACCTCACCAGCAACACAACAGGGATTTGGTGCTCCTGGATGTGCAAGACACATGATTGCCTTCTTGCTGCACTACCTGCAACATGACCCTCGAATTGTGAGAATTAGAAATAATCCTGACTACTGGGTTGCCACACTCTTAGATCCCCGGTACAAAAGTAAATTTGCAGAAATTATTCCTGCCATAGAAAGAGATGCATGCATGCAGGAGTGTCAGTAGAGACTGTTGCAGAATCTTACATGTGCTTTTCCACAAAACACTAGTGGAGCACGTAGTTAATCTCACAGTTCCAACTTGTCAACCGTGGGACCGTCGAGAGTTCAGCACTCAAAACGTAACAGAAACACAGTATCTGCTGGTAACATCAATTTTGAGGAATCATTTCACCACTTTTTTAGCTCATCCTTTGCAAGGCCACAGGAGACAAGAAGTCTGACACATAGTCTACGCCTAGAGACAATGGTACAGGAGTATCTCCAAGTAAACATTGAAGCCATGACTGTGTCACTGGACCCTTGCTCTTTTTGGGCTTCTAATCTGGATAAATAGCCGGAGCTCGCCACTTATGCCTTGGAGATCTTGTCATGCCCCGCAGCCAGCATTCTGTCTGAACGTGTGTTCAGCGCTGCTGGTGGTGTGCTGACAGATAAGCGCACGTGGCTCTCCACTGATAATGTAGACAGACTCACGTTCATAAAGATGAACAAATCATGGAACCGAAACGACTTTTCTACCCCTGTGTCATCCTGGGGAGAGTAAAAGCTTGATGATTTGTTAAAATCACCTCACCAACCTTTTTAAGCTTTCAAATTACTAATCATGTTTATGTGTATCTTGGCTGGAAAATAATTTGGGCCTTGTAGCAGTGTGCAGTACTGATTCTATTAGGCCATCTATACTAACCTCCACCAGATTTAAAATTACTAAACATTTTTATCTGTATCTTGGCTGGAAAATAATTTGGGCCTTGTAGCAGTTTGCAGTATTGATTCTATTAGGCCATCTATACTAAGCTCCACCAGATTTAAAATTACTAATCATGTTTTTCTGTATCTTGGCTGGAAAATAATTTGGGCCTTGTAGCAGTTTTCAGTACTGATTCTATTAGGCCATCTATACTAAACTCCACCAAATTTAAAAAATTGCTAATCATGTTTATCTGTATCTTGGCTGGAAAATAATTTGGGCCTTGTAGCAGTTTGCAGTACTGATTCTATTAGGCCATCTATACTATACTCCACCAGATTTAAAATTACTAATCATGTTTATCTGTATCTTGGCTGGAAAATAATTTGGGCCTTGCAGCAGTTTGCAGTACTGATTCTATTAGGCTATCTATACTAAGCTCCACCTGCTTTCAAATGAATAATAATTTTTAGCTGCATCTAGCCCGGAAAATAATTTTGGGGCTCCTAGATGCGCAAGACACATGAGTGCCTTCTTGCTGCACTACCTGCAACATGACCCTCAGATTGTCAGAATTCGAAATAATCCTGACTACTGGGTTGCCACACTCTTAGATCCCTCACACTCTTCGATCAACCTTTTCATTTTAATAAAGAACAAAAAATGGTTATTTTTGAAATTATAAGCATTAGCAGGTTATTAGAAACTGAAATCAAACAGTTTTCAACTCAAAACTTTATTCTAGGTTATGTTACATTTGCACACAGGACCCCTTGATCGAAAGGAGCTTCTGAACTCTCTCGTTCATTGAATTTGTCAGGTTTTGGATGGTTTCTGCTTCAATTGTTTTGCATGAGGTCAGAATACTCTCCCAGACCTGTTGCTTAGAGGTGAACTGCCTCCCGCCATCATAGACACTCCTTTTGATGATGCTCCAGAGGTACTCAATGGGGTTGAGGTCAGGGGAGCATGGGGATCACACCATAAGTTTGTCCCCTTTTATGCCCATATCAGCCAGAGATGCAGATGTGTTATGTGCAGCATGAGACTGTGGATTATCATGCATGAAAATGATCTTGCTGGGGAATACACGGTTCTTCTTCTTGAACCATGGCAGGAAGTGTTGTTTGAGAAACTCCACAAACATTATGGAGTTCATCTTTACCCCTTCAGGGATCCAAAAGGGGCCGACAATCTCTCTCCCCATGATTCCAGCCCAAAACATTACTCCACCTCCTTCTTGCTCGCGCCGTAGCCGTGTTTGCATGGGGTGTCCATCAACCAGCCATCCTCTACCCCATCCATGTGTACCATCGAGCGTTGCACGGCACTCATCGGTGATCAAAACAGTTTTGAAGTCAGTCTTCATGTATTGTTTGGCCCACTGGAGCCATTTCTGGATGTGTACAGTGGATAGAGGAGGTCGACAGGATGGCTTACGCACAGCTGCAAACCTCTGAAGGACCCTGCATCTTGTTGTTCGGGGGATGTTGGAGGCACCAGCAGCTTCAAAAACTTGTCTGATGCTATGACAAGGCTATTTTGCTGCTGCTCTTTTAATCTGACGTAATTGCCTGTAGGAAAAAGTCCTCAGTTTGCCCTTATCAGCACGCACACGTGTGTACTGTAAATCAGCTACATACTTCTTGATTGTGCGATGATCAGGATGAAGTGTCTTGGCAATGTTAATTGTAGTCATGCCTTGACCTATACACTCCACAATTTGTTGCTTCTCAGCAGCCGACACATCCTTTTTCTTTCCCATTTTGGCAGAAAATGAATGCTGCTTAATAATGTGGGAAAGCCTTCTTAAGTAGTCTTGCCTTTCATTGGACACACCTGCCAAACTAATTAGCACAGGTGTCTGCAATTGCTTACAGTGATATAAAGAGCCCTGACACACATCACCATCAATGAGTTTAACGGACAAACAAAAAAATTCTTACCTTATCACTCCTAAACACTTTTTGCATAATAATTTGGAACACAGTGTGCATGTGCTTTTCCACAAAACACCAGTGGTTCACCTATTGAATCTTACAGTTCTAACTTGCCAACTGTGGTCTGTATGGAGTTGTGCAATAAAGGGCCCAAAATTAAGATAACATAGACGGGAGAGGTCTCTATGAATACGAATTCCTAAGTATTTGATACACTGTGAGGGCCAGGCAAAGGGAAAGTTGGACTGGATGGAATCCTGTATGGATCGAGGGCCTCAGACTTCGCTGCATTGATTTTAAAATTTGACCATGTAACAAAGTGATCTATTTCAGCCATAACGGCAGGGATGGATATGTGTGATTGAGTGATATATACTAGGACATCATCAGCAAATAGAGAGCACTTGTACTCGGTGCCTCCCACCTCAATCCACCTAATATTGGGGTTATGGCGAATTGATGAGAGCAGGTGCTCCGTCACTAGGATGTATAAGAGAGGGGACAGAGGACATCCCTGCCTTGTCCCATTGGTGATTATGAAAGGTGATGAAAATGTTACATTTATTTTCAGCATAGGTGACGTATTGCGATACAGGGCCGTGATTTTGGCTATAAAAGTGTCCCCTAGACCCCTACTCCAAGCTTTTTAAGAGAATAATATATGGCGTGCCAGGAGACTCTATGGAATGCTTTCTCAGCATGCAACGAGAGTATCTAATTACAAATTTTTAACTGCATCTAGCCCAGGAAATACTTTGTGCCTAGTAGCAGTGTCTGCTAGTCAGCGGTTTATCCCAGCTGTTAAGCAAGCTACACCACCTGTAGTTTGGACACTTAATTTTTTCAAAGGAAATAGTTCGGGCCCCCGGGACACTTAGTGAATAGCATCGGGGAGGCACCCCAAGGCATAGGGGCTGGGACTGGCGGTAGGACGCCTTGCTGTGGACCGCCAAGCTCGATCCTTATAAAAGCTTTTTAGCTGCAGTAGCTTCAGTGGATACTGCTGGAGCTTGAATTACTGCTGCTGCTGGCATGAGACTTGCCCTCCAATAGATCCTTGTAAAAGGATTTAAAGTGTACTCATTCAAATTAGAGAGACAATTTAAATTTAAAAGATAAGACCTGCCTCCACCGCAGGGGGGCTCGCTCGACCCACCAGCGGACAGGCACCAGTATTGGGAGAGGGGGGCTGGCCGTCATGGTCCACCGCAGCTCAGGCACAAACCCGGCGACACGGAGCTCGCATGGGCAGGAACGGACTGCCCGTGTCGGCTTCGCACTTTTTTGGTTTTAGAAGGGCATGACATACCTATATCTGTGTCTCCCCCTCCTTTTACTCCTCCACCTCTTTTCTTTTTGCATGACTATATGTACTTGTCACTTTTCCATGCGTTAGTTGTGTCTTCTGAGCAGTTTGTCAGCTTTTGGACATCTTTGAAGGTGTTTTCTATTTGTTTCTATGTGTTTTTGTTTGCCTGCCATTGGTTTTAAGGGTGTTCGAAGGTGTTCGACGAAAAGTTCGACGAACAGTTCAGCTAACATACGGGTGTTCGACGAACCGAACCGAACTCGAACACTACGGGGGTGGCTCAACACTATTTAGGACCATCTTCAGTCTGGTTTCAGAGATGACATGTCTGTATGGCGGCACGGTACCTGAAGCCAGATCATTGGTACAATCGTTGAGACTGTGTGGGGACATCGCCTCCACTTCTATTCCTTCGGAGACTTCAGGGAACAGCGAATCAGCGACTAGCAGATCTGGTGAAGAAGAAGACGAAACTGTCGACTGTCCTGAAGATATGGGGAATGGACACCTTAGCAGTCCCCCAGGATACAGCATGCAGGATCTCTAGACCTGAGCGGGCACTAGATCTCTCGGCTCTGGATGACCTGTGGGTAAGCCAGTCAGCACCTGGAATGTGAACTTCTTCATGTGTAATGCTCCAATCTGGAGCTTAATTTGTACAGACATATTTTGACTGATTCTGAGTAGGGCTCGTCCTTCTGCTGACAATGCCCAAACCAGCTTCAGGAGTTGTCGGACGGGAATCAGACACCGACTCTTCGAGGCTTTAAGCTCGAAACTTCCGGTTAATCCGAGTCCTTCACTTGCCACGGAGACAGTCATGGCAAACTGCGGAGAGGAAACACTAACGCCAAGGGCAGCCTCTCCTACAGGCCTAATGTCTTGGGATTCTCCAACCTTCGCTGGACAAAGACCGTCAGGGGGTCTCAAACAACCGCTGCGGGACCGCAATCCAATTTTGTGACTGAGTTCTGGCCTCTGCTTTGCCTGACGATTTTAGTCATCCTTCATGGATTCTGTGAGGAAAGCTGCCTCTACAGGATGGTGAACAGGAGGTCTTTGGGAGGACAGAACCTGGCGTGTTGGTTTACCTCTACGCCTTGCACGTCTGGACTGCCTCTTGAGGTTGGGAAGAGAAATATTCTGTGGAGCATTGTCATTCTGCGTGGGTTCTGTGTGGATGGCAGTGTCTTCAGGCTGGAGAACTGGTAGGCTACCTACACACATTACCCATCGGGGCTACTCTGGGATATTGGGAAGGGAAGCTTTAGCAGAGGCTTTAGGATTAGGGTCATCGAAGACCATTAGAAAGGCCACCAGGAAGGCCTACAGGTCAAAGACAATAGGATCCCATGCTTCCCATAGGGGGGTGATCCATTTCAAGGCGTCACCCGCTAGGTAGGACATCATAAATGCCACTTTAACCTGATCGGTAGGAAAATAGTGAGCATAGAACTTTAAATGCAGCATGCATTGCTCCACAAACGCACGGCTACGTTTTGGATCCCCATAGTACCGTGGCGGATCCGCAGGAACGAGTGCTGATAGCTCCATTTAGGCTGGTGCGTAAATCGCCAGGACCTCGGTTTGCGAAAAAAAAATTTTCTTGGTGCACGTATTCACCAGACAAGGATTCAAATGTCTCTGAGAGCGAAGGGCCATGGGGCTCAACGAGAAGCATGGCCTGAGCAAACTGTTACGCTCGCGCCCGGACAGACTGGCATGAGCGTGATTAGTGATCCCACTGTACCATGAACTGAGGAGTGCCTGGAGGGGCGTAACTAAGTATCAACCCGATTCGACCTAGGTCGCACGGCGGCTCAGTCGACTCCATGAACCAAGGAGGAACCGAGCAGCGGGACCAGGTGCTACTCCAGGTCAGACCCCGGTCACAGCTGTTGACCCACAACGGGGAATTCAGGAACAGGCAGGTTAGACTGGCATACAGACAGGTAGGTATTGGCAGGCACGGCTGATATGCAGACAGGTGGGTACTGGTAAGCATGGCTGGTATGCAGACAGGTGGGTGGGTACTGGCAAGCACGGCTGGTATGCAGACAGGAGGGTACTGGCAAGCACGGCTGGAGTGCAGACAGGGAGATACTGGCAAGCACAGCTGGAGTGCAGACAGGTAGGTACTAGCAGGTTTGAAAGCAGGCTGGATAGGGGTCAGTACAAACTGGGAGACAGGAACAGAGCCGCAGATGCGGTAGACAAGCAGAGTAAAGCGAAACCGCCGGTGCGATGAGCAAGCAGAGCGGAGCGAAACCACAGGTGCGGTGGACAAGGAAGAGCAGAGCGAAACCGCCGGAGAGGTGGACAAGGCAGAGCATAGAGGAACCGCCGGAGCGGAGAAAAAGGCAGAGCAGAGCGAAACCGCAGGTGCAGTGAGCAAGCAGAGCAGAGAGAAACCGCAGGTGCGGTGGACAAAGCAGAGCAGCGCGAAACCACTGGAGAGGTGGACAAGGCAGAGCAGAGAGGAACCTCCGGAGCGGTGGACAAGGCGGAGAAGAGAGAAACCATTGGCGCGGTGAGCAAGCAGAGCAGAGCGAAACCTCAGGTTCGATGGACAAAGCAGAGCAGAGAGGAACCGCCGGAGCGGTGGGCAAGGCGGAGCCGAGGGAAACAACTGGCGCAGTGAGCAAGCAGAGCAGAACATGGCTGAAGGTGCAGGTAGAGAGGATTGGGCTCTATTCACATGGAGCAGACTGGAAAATACAGAAAGATGGCTAGAACACAGGAGGAAGATACAGAGGAAGGGAAAAGGGACAAGCAGAACCAGATACACACAATGTACTTACAATGAAGTAGCGAGTGGACACAAAACTCACAAACAGAAGTACAGAGACAAAGAGTTGGAGTTAGGTGCAGGTTCAGACACTGCAGGAAAAGGGAAGGTACGGACATAGAGACAAACAGGTAACAGGCTAGGAGACAGTTCAGACAGGAACTGATACTGCAACGAGATACAAGAACGAGCCTTGCTATACAGCCCCAAAAGTGGCGGAAACAGACTAGAAGTCAGAGATAACAGGCCTGGGTTTTAACCCCCCAGAGTGGCGGAAACGAACCAGAAGTGAGAGATAACAAGCCTGCGTATGCAGCCCCCAGGGTGGCAGAAACAGACTAGAAGTCAAAGATAACAGGCCTGGGTATGCAGCCCCCAGGGTGGCAGAAACAGACAAGATACAGGTCAAGACCTGGCAACTCAGATGCAAGGAGCACACTGAAAGAAAGTGTTGCTGAGGCACCTCCTTATGGGTGGAGGGGGTTTCAATATCCAGTGACTCACAGCAATAGGCTGGGGACGCATCACGAGCACGCCCACAGCAGCTATAAGAATCAGGAAGTAACCGGGCCGCCACCCTAAGCAATCATATGAGAGACATGCACACGGCATGAACTGGAGCAAGGTTTGCAGGCTTGACTGATGGGTAAGATTACGGTCTGGCATGGTGAGAGGTGGTGCACTATGCAAGCACGCTGCCATGGACGTTACAAGGGACATGTACCGTCGTTAGCCACTAGCACTTTTCCACGTGTCCGTTGTCAGGTGGACTCTCCCAGTAACTGCGTTTTGAGGGCACGGCAGATGTTTTGGGACACTTGCTTGTGTAGTGCGAGGATGGAACACTGGGCCAAATAGTGTCGGCTGGGGACCGAGTACTGAGGGACGGCCACTGCCATAAGGTTGCGGAAGCATTCCATCTCCACCAGCCTAAAAGGCAGCATTTCCAACGCAAGCAGTCGTGAAATGTGCGAATTTAGGACTGTGGCCTGTGGTGCGTTGGCTGCAAATTTGTGCTTTCAAAGGTCTGGGATATGGACAATTGAATGCTGTGGTGGGACGTGGACGTGGACGTTGATGCTGTTTCTTGAGAAACTGCCATAACAAGTGAAGACTGAGAAGAGGGGGCATCTTTGCATGCAGTATTGACAGGGGATTGCCTTGCATGCACAACAGGTGGTTCTCTTACACGCACAACAGCGGAAGAAGCAGTGGTGACACCCGCTGACACTGGTTGTAGACCCTGGGGTTCTTCCCACAAAGTTGGATGCTTTGATGCCATGTGCCTGATTATACTGGTGGTGGTCAGGCTGGTAGTTTTATCACCCCTGCTGATGCTGGCCTGGCAGGTGGTACAAATGGCCTCTTTGGGGTTATCAGCAGAGTCTTTAACAAAAATTCCACATTCTGGAAGACCTACCGGTTGTACTGGAAACGTCCCTCATGTTGGTATTACGGGGAATGGTTGCCGCCTTCATTCTGGGGCCACCACACTGCTTCTTACTGCCTGTTGGGGTACTCTGCCTCCCTCCCCCTGTGTGCTGCTGGCCTCGCTGTGCGTGTCCTTCTGCCATGTTGTGTCAGTTACTAGATCATCCACCACCTCCTCCTCTTCCACTTCAGCACCACGGTCCTCCTCCTCACTTCGTGGAAATTGTGTCTCATTATCATCTACCTCTTGTGACAAATTGCCAGCGTCGCCTTCCTGTGGCCGTGGCTGTTCAAATATTTGGCCATCGCTACATGGGATCTCCTCTTCCACCACTTCAAGGGGAGCAGGCGAGGGGCCCAAATATGGAAATGGACCAGTGAACAGCTCTTCAGAGCGTCCAACTGTGGGATCAGTTGCTGTCTGACGACACTTGGCATGGTGGGAGGAAGAAGCATCAGGGTGAGGAGGAGTATGTGATCGAGACTCACGGCTACTAAGACTTGACCGTGTGGAAGACAGACTGGAGGTGGTGGTGCCCAGGTGACTGGAAGTATTATCTGCTATCCAATTAATAACCTGTTCACATTGATCAGTTGGCAATTGTGGTGTCGTTGTGTGCTTCCCTAGTAATTCGGTCAAGAACTGGAAGCGAGAAGATGTGGCTGTTGGTTGTGGCACATTTTCACCTTGGCCACGTCCCCGTTCTCTGCACACACCATCACCAGAACGTCCAGATCCACGTCCCTTGTCACGCGCCTTGCCCATTGTAAATGAAGTAAAATAGTATACACTCGCACTATCAATGGCAATAGGGTAATAAAAAGGAGATTAAAACTGTGGAAGAGGAAAACCACAGTTCTATTTCTCTGGCCTACACCAGAATCTTTTAAACAGATATATTTTTTTGTCTGAACAGTCAACGAGACACTCAAACTGTTTTTTTTTAATGGAGAAAAGGCAAAAAGGTGGATTACACCCAGATTTGAACCATGGAAGAGGAAAACTACAGTTCTATTTCTCTGGCCTACACCAGAATGTTTTAAACAGATATATTTGTGTCTGAACAGTCAGCGAGACACTCAAACTGTTTTTTTATGGAAAAAAAGGCAAAAAGGTGGATAACACCCAGATTTGAACCATGGAATGAGGAAAACCACATTTCTAATTTCTTGGCAAATACCAGACTTTTTTTAAATAGATATATTTGTGTCTGATCAGTCAGCGAGACACTCAAACTTTTTTTTATGGAAAAAAGGCAAAAAAGTGGATAATACAGAGATTTGAACCGTGGAACTGAAAAACCACAGTTCTAGTTATCTGGCCGAAACCAGACTCTTTTAAACAGATATACTTGTGTCTGAACCCTCACCGACACACTCAATTTTTTTTTTTGGTGGGGGGGAATACCAAAAGGCTAATAAGACGGGTATTTATACAGTCTGAATATTAGTCCCCAGAAGGACAGTTTGTTTGATTTTGCAGGCTTTTGAGACCCTACACTACCTATTTCGCAGTATAAATCTCTCCCTAGCTCAGCAGCACTCTCCCTACACTGTCTGATCCGGAGCGACTGTGTCCAAGATGGCGGCGCCTGGTTTTAAATACTCGAGGTGACGCTGTGCGGCCAGCCAGTCACTGTAATGCCCACAACCAACATGGCTGTGGCATTACAGTGACTGGCTGGCAATCGCTACATGTTCATTGGCTCTGCGCCAAACATGCAGGGCGGAGACCCGAGCTCCCGCCCGAGTATTACGTAAATGCTCGGTGCTCGCCGAACATCCCAAGTAGTGAGATGCTCGGGCGAGTACCGAGCAGTGTCGAGCATGCTCGCTCAACACTAGTAAGCAGTAATCCTCGATTATATGTTCTTTGAAATTTGTACAAAGTTGAGGTGTATTTGTAGGCGGTCCAAATACGCAGATGTAGGCAAACTGTTAGAATCTATGTTGTTTTACTATCTGCCGTCTTGTTGTGGTTTGCTTGCTTCTATTCTTTTCCTCTGGTGCTGGGTTTCTTGGTCACGTGATCTCTGCACTCTTTATTACCTAGCACCTGGCCCCCATCACCTGCTGGACATCAGAGTTTTAACGCTTGTGGTCTGGCTAAGTAGCCTTGTTTAGTTCTTCTTGCTTTGCACTATTTTTATCCTTGGACTTTTTGTTTCACCAGTTTTGTTTCCTTTAATTTTCATTTCTGCAACTAGCATTTCTGCTAGGAGGTCTCCTGCTTTTGCTCTCAGCCTTAGATATTTTAGGGACCCCTTTTCCCATTCCAACAGGCCTTCATTTGAGTTCAGTGCAGGAGTTTCAGTGGGGCTATTCATAAGGAATAGGGCGCCCACACCAGCGTAGGGTTAAGTTGAGTCTCAGTGCAGGGACAGCTTTTCCCTCCTATTCCTTAGTTCTAAGTTACAGATCATAACAGTATGTCCAGCTGTGTTTAAAAAAGCAGCTTCCTGGATTTTCCTGGTTACCATCCAGGAGCTTGCTCAACACTTGCAAGAATTGACTTTGGAGGTTGCCGATCTTCAGCAGTACGTGAGTAAATACCCTGCAGAACGCTATGAAGAACCTAAGGTAGGATTACCTGAGTGTTTCTCGGGGAAACAACAGGATTTTTTTTCATTTAAAATGCTTGTTTGTTATATTTGCTGCTCAGACCTAGATCTTCTGGTAGTGAACGACAGCGTGTAGGAATTATTATGTCTCTATTGCGTAAGGAACCTCAAATATGGGCGTTTTCCTTGTCTCCTGATGATCATTGTCTGAGATCTGTGGAGGCATTTTTTAATGCCGTGGGTTTGCTATATGATGATCCTGATCAGGTTGCATCAGCTGAGGCAGAGCTCAGATGTCTCAAACAGGGTTCTCTTTATGCTGAGAGTTATTGCACCCTGTTCAGATGATGGTCTGCAGAGGTCAGGTGGAATGACCCTGCACTCAAGTTTCAGTTTCTGGAAGGCTTGAGTGAAAAGGTTAAAGATTTGCTCATTGCATTCCCTGCACCTGATACTCTGCAAGTTGCCATGCAGTTAGCTATCCATGTGGTAAAAGGTTGAGGGCTAGACAGAATGAGGAGAGGTTTCCCGTATTGTTGGATTCTGTTTCTCACGATATTCCTGCCGACACTGGGGAACCTATGGAGGTCAGGGCAATGTCATCCCATTCCAGGGAGAGGGTCAGGAGGTTCTCTGAGAGACTTTGCTTGTATTGCGATAAGGCTGATAATTTTTTAAAGCAATGTGAGGTTCGCTTAAGGAAAGAAAAAAAATGATCAGGAAAAATAACACTCCCATTTGCATTGCGTTTTTAGGTTCTGCTGAAAGACTGAGATGAATGGAAGACAGCTTTTAACACCCGGAAGGACATTTTGAGTGTTTGGTGATGCCTTTTGGGCTTATTAACGCCCCTGCATTTTTTCAAAATTTCATCAATGACATTCTGAGACCCTTGATCGGTAGGAGTGTTATTGTTTATCTTGATGATATTTTGATTTATTCATCGGATCTTGAGTCTCATTGGCAGAGAGTCCGCAAAGTTCTTCAGATACTGAGAGATAACACACTCTTTGCTAAATTGGAGAAGTGTCAGTTTGCTGTCCAGAAAATGAGTTTTTTGGGTTACTTTGTCTCTTGTGATGGTTTTGAGATGGACCTGGTGAAAGTTCAGGCTGTGCTGGAGTGGCCGAGGCCTGAGGGTTTGAAGTCCGTACAGTTGTCTTTGGGGATTGCCAATAATTACAGGAAATTCATAAAGAATTTCTTTTTCATCACTAAACCCATTGCTGCTCTCACCAAGAAGGGTGCTAATGCAGTCAAATGGTCCACTGAGGCTACTGAAGCTTTTGAGTATCTCAAGGAGAGGTTCAGCTCTGCTCCTGTTCTTATCCAGATGGATGAGACCAAGCCATTTTTGGTTGAGGTGGATGCCTCATCTATAGGTGTAGGGTCAGTTCTGTCCCAGGAGGGTTAGGATGGGGTGCATCCCTGTGATTTCTTTTCAAAAAAATTTTTCGAGACAGAGCTCAAATATGATGTTGGGAATCATGAGTTGTTGGCTATTAAACTCGCGTTCGAGCATTGGCAACATTTTTGGAGGGGGCTCGACATCCTATACAGGTTTTCACTGATGATAAGAATTTGATTTATCTGAACACAGCTTAACGTTTGAATGCCCATCAGGCTAGGTGGGCACTGTTTTTTGCCCGGTTCAATTTTTCCATAACCTATGTCACGGATACAAAGAATGTTAAGGCTGACGCTTTGTCTTGGAGTTTCTCTTCAGCATTGAATGCTGAGAGGCAGGAGTGTATTTTGCAGAGATGGGTGGTGGTGGCCGCATTGGATGCTGAGTTGGAGAATCGCATTCTAGGAGCTCAGAGTGCGGCACCAATTAACACTATGTGTGGTAAATTGTCTGTGCCTAGAGCCTTGAGGAGAGCGTTGTTTGTGGAATGTCATGAGTTTCGATTGGCGGGTCCACCAGGGATTTCGGAAACTAGGAAGTCTATTAGTCAGAGTTTCAGGTGGCCAGGGTGGCAAAGGGAAGTCATCAAGTGGGTGTGTCAGTGTTCTGTGTGTGCTAGGTCGAAGGCCTCTCACGCTCTGGCTGCGGGGTTGCTATGCCCCTTGGAAGTTCCTAGTTCGCCATGGATGCACCTTGTCATGGATTATAACACCGATCTGCCTTTATCGTAGCTTTTTTCTGTCATCTGGGTTGTTATGGACCGGTTTAGTAAAATGTGTCATCTGGTTCCGTTCAACAAGTTACCTTGCGCCAAGACTCTTGCTAAGGCTTTTTTGAAGGAGATTGTCAGGCTCCAGCGTGTTCCCACGGACATTTTTTCCGATAGAGGACCACAGTTTGTAGCTCACTTTTGGCATGCTTTTTGTGACAGATTGAAAATTCATTTGTCATTCTCGTCGGGGTATCATCCAGAGTCCAATGGACAGAGTGAAAGAACCAGGATGTCGAGCAGTTTTTGAGATGTTTTGAGGCAGGTCATAATTTCTACCACTTGCGGAGTTTGCCCTTCATAATCATACTTCTTCCTCAGCTGGTTGTTCTCCTTTTTTTGTTGTACTGGAAGGTATTCATCTTTTGGTCCATTTTCCAAAGTTGGGGCTGCTGTACCGGAGGAGGACAATTTTCTGGTGATTTGGAGAGGGTTTGGACCAGTGTACGCCTGAACCTTAAAGAGGCTAACAGGAGATAAAAAAGGTATTTTGACAAAAAAAGAAAGAAGTCCTTGTTTGCTGTTGGGGATATGGTTTGGTTGTCCTCTAGGAATCTTCATTTGAAAATGCCTTCTAAAAAACTGGGGCCTAAATTTGTGGGTCCTTTCAAAGTGGTTCAGATTGTCAACTTGGCAGCTGTGAGGTTGGGCATTCCCTCGTCCTGGAGGATTAATTCTGTGTATCATGTATCGTTACTTAAGAAGGCGCACTCTCCTGATAAGCAGACGAAGCCTACTGTTCCTCCTGTTGATGAGGACAGTGAATTTGAGATTTCTCGCATTGTGGATTCCAGGTGGCATAGAGGAGGATTACAGTATCTTGTGTCCTGGGGAGGTTTCGGCTCCGAGGATAATTCCAGGGTGAAGGCCGAGGACATCTCGGCCTCAAGGCCAATTAAAGCTTTAGACAGGAGATTTCCTGGTAAGGCTCGGCCTAGAGGATCCGGAGTGTCCTCGTTAAAGGGGAGGTACTGTTAGAATCTATGTTATTTATGTTGTTTTACTATCGGCCATGTTGTTGTGGTTTGCTGGCTTCTAGTCTTTTCCTCTGGTGCTGGGTTTCTTGGACACGTGATCTCTGCACCCTTTATTACCTAGCACCTGGCCCCCATTCCCTTCTGGACATAAGTGTTGTAACGCTTATGCTCTGGCTAAGTAGCTTTGTTTAGTTCTTCTTGCTTTGGACTATTGTTATCTTTGGACTTCGAGTTCCACCAGTTTTGTTTCCTTTAATTTTTGTTTCTGCAACTAGCTTTTTTGTTAGGTCTCCTGCTTTTGCTCATCGGCCTTAGATCATTTAGGGACCCCTTTTCCCCTTCCTACAGGTCTTCGTTTGAGTTCAGTGCAGGAGTTTCGGTGGGGCTATTCATAAGGAATAGGGCACCCACCCCAGCACAGGGTTAAGCTGAGTCTCAGTGCAGGGACAGCTTTTCCCTTCTATTCCTTAGTTCTAAGTTGCAGATCATAACACAAACAATTCACGAAGTTGCTTAGGCAGGTAAGTTAGGTAGGCGCTATTGCTGACCGTGCACAGGCAGCACGTGACCCCCGGCTGCAGCTGGCTCTTGCTACCGCTTATGTCACGACTATTTGCGGCTGCAGCCAGGGGTCTCCTGTTCCGCATTCCACGGTGAGTGACAGGTTGTGTGCAGGGTTATCCCCCATCGCGTCACATCCGGCATCCACCGCGCGCCCATTCATTGAGAATGAATTGATTATTCCTCATTATAGGGGAGCGTCGACTGTAAAACACAGGTGGCTCCTGCACATCTATTGTGTACATTCTATAACTGGGATGTACACGGAATTACAGCAGTTTGCATTAAAAGGTTCTTTAATGAAAACAAATCATCACCGATCCACAGGTTGGAAACCGCACAGATCGGAAGAATGGGGAATTTTTATCCCCACTTTAAAATGGTGCGGCAGGTGGGATGTCTGACTGCAGGTTCATTCATCCTCTTTGTGGTCTTCCAGAAAATGCCCAGTGCAGCCCCTTAGATAATGAATGGATCAGTGGTCGAGTCGCACATGCTGCTCCATACTAATGAAAATAAAAGCTCCACATTCTGAAGATCGGTGCAGGTCCCAGCAGTCAGACCCCCACCAATCAATATCTTGTCACTTATCCCTTGGCCTTGTTCACACGTTCAGTATTTGGTCAGTATTTTACAACAGTATTTGTAAGCCAAAACCAGGAGTGGAACAATCAGAGGAAAAGAACAATTGAAATAAGTCACCACTTCTGCATTTATCACCCACTGCTGGTTTTAGCTTACAAATACTGATGTAATATACTGACCAAAATACTGAATGTGTGAACAGTGTCTTGAGATAGGTGATTACTTGTTTTCACCATAAAACACCTATAGGTGCATATTTGCTGCTGTGTAATAGTTACAGGACTCTCTTGGAAATCAAGAATCTTCCGCTTATTGATTTCAGAGAGAACAAATGGCCGCAATACACAACTCAATCCGCTATACCAAGACCAATACCACCACATACAAGGAATAAATACTGCCAAACGGTGACCAGACTGCATATTAACACCACATTGTGCCTGAATAAAATCACAAACAAGAAACAAATACCGCCACACTATGACCATACCACATACAGGCGATTAATACAGTCACACCATGACAAGACCACATAGAGACTGAATAATACTGTCACACCATGACCAGACCAAGCATTACCACCACAGTGATCGAATGATTCCACATACAAGGAACAAATACCTCCACACCATGACCTGATCTTATATTACCACCACATAGCGACCAAATAATACAATACTGATCATTAATATAAAAACACAATACTAAGAACACTAATATTATCACTGGTGACATTATGCACAGTGATCACCAGTAGAGATGAGCGGTGTTCGACTAGAACTATTCGCCAATCTCAAATTCGAGCTGTTTTGGGCGATGTTCGAGTCTTCGACGAACGCGAACGATTTGCAAAAAATTCGGCTGTTCGAGGTTATGTTCGATAACTGTTCGTGCACCAAAAGCGTGTCCTGCATGTCTGGCGCTATTTAGAGCACCAATCATGCAGGGATTGTCTGCCACTCACTGTAATGCCACAGCCATGGTGGTTGTGGCATTACAGTGGTTGCCCAAATCGATGGGAACAGTGCTCACAGTGAAACATGAAAAGCCGGCAATTCAGCAGTGGCATACACCGGTACCCGACAATTTAGAACCGAAAAAATAGAGCATCACACATAGATTAGATAGATAGAAACATGTCAGTCACATATATAAGAAGTGCAGTGACAGTGTTGGCTACTGTACTTGTCATTTAGTGTAAAGGATTTATTAAAAAAAATATTAGTGTTTTCATGCACCGTCTCTTTAAAAAAGCCGGCCGGCAATTCAGCATCGGTACCTGACAATTTATAACAGAAAGAATAGAGCATCACACATAGATTAGATAGATAGAAACATGTCAGTCACATATATAAGAAGTACAGTGATAGTGTTGATTACTGTACTTGTCATTTAGTGTTAAAATAAAGGATTTATTTAAAAAAAAATTGGCGTGGGGTTCCCCGTAATTTTAGTCTCTAGCAGAGGTTAAGCAGACTGCTGGGGCAGATATTTGAAGCCTGGGAAGGGGGTAATACCCACGGAGCTTCCGAGGCTGCTAATATCAGCCCCCAGCTGAATACTTAAAATGGGGGACCCCCAAAAAAAAAGACGTGGGGTCCTCCCTATTTTAATAGCTAGCAAAGGCTAGGCAGACAGCTGTGGGCTGATATTAATAGCCCAGGAAGGGTGCCATGAATATTGGCCCTCTCCCAGGCTAGAAACACCAGCCGTCAGCCGCCCCAGAAATGGCGCATCCATAGGATGCGCTAATTCTGGCACTAAGCCTCACTCTTCCCACTGCCCTGTAGCGGTGGCAGTGGGGTAATAGGGTTGGGGTTGATGTCAGCTTATAATGCCAGCTGACATCAAGCCCAGGTTAGTAATGGAGAGGCGTCTATAAGACACCCCCATTACTAACCCCATAGTCAAAGTTACAAAAAAACACAAACACCCAGAATAAAGTCCTTTAATTGAAATAAGGACACAATTCTTTATTGTTCTAAATTAAACCATACTTACCATCACGCCCATTCCAGCTGAAGCCAACGATCTCCTGCACTAAAAGTAAAATAATAAAGCAACATCATCCTTACCTTTCCATGGTTCCCAGGATGGCTCCAGCTCTGCTACATTCAGATGACAGGCTGGACCGCAGCAGAACGCTGCCATCCAGCTTGCCATGCCGCAGACACTGAGAAGCACACCTCACTGACAGCGTGGGAAAATTCTCAGCGCTCAGCGCTTGAGCAGGAGAATTCTCCCACGCTGAGATGTCATTGAGATGACAGGCTGGATCACAGCTGAGCGCTGCCATCCAGCATGCCATCATTCATAGACACTGCAGAGCGCAGGCATGCTTGCACTCAGCAGTGTCTCTGAAGGATGATAAGCTCGATGGCAGCGCTCATCTGTGATCCAGCCTGTCATCTCCATGCCAACCCAGCGTGGAAGAATGAGCTAAGTTCATTGGACATGCGCTCACCTCATGCACGTCACTGACAGCGTGGGAAAATTCTCCTGCACTCACCGCATGCGCAGGAGAATTTTCCCACGCTGTGAGTGACGTGCATGAGGTGAGCTGAGTTCATTGGACATGAACTCGGCTCATCTGGATGCCGTCACAGCCAGACACTGAGGAGCGCAAGCATACCTGCGCTTCTCAGTGTCTGCGGCATGGCAAGCTGGATGGCAGCGTTCTGCTGCGGTCCAGCCTGTCATGTGAATGTAGCAGAGCTGAAGCTGTCGTGGGAACCATGGAAAGGTAAGGATGATGTTGCTTTATTATTTTACTTTTATTGCAGGAGATCGTTGGCTTCAGCTGGAATGGGCGTGATGGTAAGTATGGTTTAATTTAGAACAATAAAGAATTGTGTCTTTATTTCAATTAAAGGACTTTATTCTGGGTGTTTGTGTTTTTTTGTAACTTTGACTATGGGGTTAGTAATGGGGGTGTCTTATAGACGCCTCTCCATTACTAACCTGGGCTTTATGTCAACTGGCATTATAAGCTGACATCAACCCCAACCCTATTACCCCACTGCCAGCGCTACAGGGCAGTGGGAAGAGAGAGGCTTAGTGCCAGAATTGGCGCATCCTATGGATGCGCCATTTCTGGGGCGGCTGATGGCTCGTGTTTCTTGCCTGGGAGGGGGCCAATATTCATGGCACCCTTCCTGGGCTATTAATATCAGCCCACAGCTGTCTGCCTAGCCTTTGCTAGCTATTAAAATAGGGGGGACCCCACGTCATTTTTTTGGGGGTCCCCCATTTTAATAGCTAGTAAAGGCTAGGTATTCAGCTGGGGGCTGATATTAGTAGCCTGGGAACCTCCGTGGGTATTACCCCCTTCCCAGGCTTCAAACATCTGCCCCAGCCGTCTGCTTAACCTCCGCTAGAGACTAAAATTACGGGGAACCACACGCCAATTTTTTTTTTAATAAATCCTTTATTTTAACACTAAATGACAAGTACATTAATCAACACTATCACTGTACTTCTTATAAATGTGACTGACATGTTTCTATCTATCTAATCTATGTGTGATGCTCTATTCTTTCTGTTATAAATTGTCGGGTACCGATGCTGAATTGCCGGCCGGCTTTTTTAAAGAGAGGGTGCATGAAAACACTAATATTTTTTTTAATAAATCCTTTAACACTAAATGACAAGTACAGTAACCAACACTGTCACTGTACTTCTTATATATGTGACTGACATGTTTCTATCTATCTAATCTATGTGTGATGCTCTATTCCTTCTTATCTAAATTGTCGGGTACCGGTGTATGCCGCTGCTGAATTGCCGGCCGGCTTTTTTAAAGAGAGTGTCTTCTGAGCAGTTTGTCAGCTTTTGGACACCTTTGAAGGTATTTTCTATGTGTTTCTATGTGTTTTTGTTTGCCTACCATTGGTTTTAACGGTGTTCGAAGGTGTTCTAAGGTGTTCGACGAACAGTTCCTTGAACATCCTGGTGTTCGATGAACCGAACCGAACCCGAACACTACGGGGGTGGCTCAACACTAATCACCAGTGACATTACAGCATATACAGAGTACCCATATATGCTGTAATACTGGTATATACAGGTGATACAGTGACCATCTCCATACAGAATTATGGGTCCCATGTAATGCAACTCCATACAGTATATTGGCCCCATATGATGCTGCTCCATACAGTATATTGGCCCCATATGATACTGCTCCATACAGTATTTTGACCACATGATGCTCCATACATTATATTGGCCCCATGTAATGCTGCTTCATATGTATTTTGGCCTCATGCTGCTCCATACAGTATATTGGTCCCATGCTGCTCCATACAATGTATTGACCTCATATGATGCTGCTCCATACAGTATTTTGCCCCCTTGTAATGCTGCTCCATAGAGTATATTGACCCCATGTTGCTCCATACAGTATTTTGGCCCCATGCTGCTCCATACAGTATATGGGCCCCCAGGGTGCTGCTCCATATAGTATCTGGGGCCCCATGGTTCTGTTCCATACAGTATATGGGCCCCCATGGTGCTGCTCCACACAGTATATGGGCCCAAGGTGCTGCTCCATACAGTAAATGTGGCCCCATGGTGCTGCTCCATACAGTATATGGGCCCCATGGTGCTGCTCCACACAGTATATGGGCCCCCATGGTGCTGCTCCATACAGTATATTGGCCCCTTGTAATTCTGTAAACATAAAAAAATCAAATACTCACCTCTCCCGTTCTCTGCAGGTCTGGTGTAGTCAGCGTCTTCTGACCCTGCAGTGCTCAGAGCAGAGCACAGCAGTGACGTCACCTGCCCTCTGCCCTGAGACGTCAGAAGCAGAAGACGCTGACTACACTGGAGCTGCGAGGAATGAGGAGAGGTAGGTATTTGAGGAAGAGGGATGGGGGCTCTCCCTCCCAGATGGGGGGCTCTCCCTCCTGCCACTCATGGGCCAAATATCGTGCAGGTGTTCCTTCCCCCCGGGGCCCCAGCATGTACTTATGATTATCGTGCTGGGCAGGTGCGCGCGCATGCACTTTTAAAGGGCCCATGTCCCTAAAAAAATTTTTTTTTTCCTCTTATTCTCCGGGGCGGCTGGGGGGCCCATGAGGCATTTCACCGGTTTCCCACCAGGCCAAACCGACCCTGAAAACATGTACTAGAGTATTTACTTTTGCTGCTGTTTGGAGCATATTAGCTAAAATTAACTACTTTATAGAAGCACTCCCACTAAGTTTTTTATTTATTAAATGTATGTATATATGCATGTAATGTAGTGTGAGTGTATTAATATATATACTGTTGCTTTCTCCAGTAAAAGCATATGGAATCTTGTTCTAACACTCCATATGCTTACATTATAAAAGTCACTTCTGGATCACGCAAAGCGCAGTGTGACCTGGAGGGTCTGCAGAGTGGTGACATCACTGAGAGAAGATCAGAACAGCTCTGCATACTGGAAAGAAGAGCAGTAGGTGAGTATATTAATATATTCACACTACTTTACATGCACATATACGCATTTATGAGAGTGTTTCTTTAACCTCTAAGAGATCACCATAATTGATTGCATGGATGCACTTTCTGCTGTGAAAAAGTTAACTTCATGCTGGTAGATGAAAGAGAAAAAAAATACACTGCTCAAAAAAATAAAGGGAACACTTAAACAGCAAAATAAAACTCCAAGTAAATCAAACTTCTGTGAAATCAAACTGTCCACTTAGAAAGCAACACTGATTGACAATCAATTTCACATGCTGTTGTGCAAATGGAATAGACAATGGATGGAAATTATTGGCAATTATCAAGACACCCTCAATAAAGGAGTGGTTCTGCAGATGGGGACCACAGACCACATCTCCATACCAATACTTTATGGCAGATGTTTTGGTCACTTTTGAATGTTGGTTGTGCTTTCACACTCGTGGTAGCATGACTCTACAACCCACAGAAGTTGCAACTCATCCAGTATGGCCTATCAATCCGAGCTGTGGCTAGAAGGTTTGCTGTGCCTGTCAGCATAGTGTCCAGAGGTGGCTTTCTGCCTGCAACATCCTTCAGCATGACGGGTTTGGCAGTGGGTCAGTAATGGTGTGGGGTAGCATTTCTTTGGAGGGCCGCACAGCCCTCCATGTGCTCTTCAGAGACAGCCTGACTGCCATTAGGTACGGAGATGAGATACTCAGACCCCTTGTGAGAACATATGCTGGTGCGGTTGGCCCTGCGTTCCTCCTAATGCAGGGAATTGCCAGACCTCATGTGGCTGGAGTGTGTCAGCAGTTCCTGCAAGATGAAGGCATTGAAGCTATGGATTGGCCCTCCCATTCCCCAGACCTGAATTTGATTGAGCACATCAGGGACATCATGTCTTGCTCCATCCACCAACGTCATGTTGCACCAGACTGTCCAGGAGTTGGCGGATGCTTTAGTCCAGGTCTGGGAGGAGATCCCACAGGAGACCATCCGCAACCTCATCAGGAGCATGCCCAGGCATTGTAGGGAGGTCATACAAGCATGCACAATACTGAGCCTCATTTTGACTTGTTTTAAGGACATTACATCAAAGTTGGATCAGCCTGTAGTGTGTTTTTCCACTTTAATTTTGGGGGTGACTCCAAATCCAGGCCTAAATATGTTAATAAATTTGATTTCCATTGATAATTTTTGTGTGATTTTGTTATCAGCACATTCAACTTTGAACAGAACAAAAGTATTTTTTTCCACTTTTTCATTTTTGCAAATCAATTTGTGAAGTACCTGGGGGTTCCAAGTGCTCACTATGCAACTAGATAGGTGCCTTGGGGGGTCTAGTTTCCAAAATGGGGTCAATTGTGGGGGAGCTCCAATGTTTAGGCACACAGGGGCTCTCCAAACGCAACATGGTGTCCGCTAACAATTTGAGCCGATTTTCCAATCTATTTGGTAGCGGACACCATGTCGCGCTTGGAGAGCCCCTGTGTGCCTAAACAGTGGAAGCACCCACAAGTGACCCCATTTTGGAAACTAGACCCCTCAAGGATTTTATCAAGTGGTATAGTGAACATTTTGAACCCAGAGGTATGACACAGAATTTGATAACATTAGGTCATCTTATTGAATAAGTTGTCATTAGTCTTGAGCGCAAGTGCTCACTACTTGAGTTTGCATCGGTTACTCAGGTATGCACCATGTACTGTGTGTGTTCGAGTGACATACTCGAGTCCCTGCCCCGCATGTTTCACAGTTATTAGACACCCCCAAAAAAACATGCGGGGATCACTCATGCATGGCAGGCAATCCCCGCAAAGTTTTTTTGCCCGTGAAGCATATGGGGCGGAGACTCGAGCATGTCACTCAAATACCCACGATACTCAATGCATACCAGAGCACCCGATGCAAACTCAAGTAGCGAGCACTTGCGCTCAACACTAGTCGCCATATCGTCATCTTTTTTTCTTACTTTTGAAAAAAATCCCAACCCCATCACAACCCTAACCCCAACCTCAGCCCTAACCTTAGCCCAACACTAACCCTAGCACAACCCTAACCCTAGCACAACCCTAAACCTAGCACAACCCTAACACGAGAGTTTATTTTTTACGCCGTTCCTCGTGTGGTATAAGTGATTAGACGACTTTATTCTTCGGGTCGGTGCGATTACAGCGATACCAGAATCATATGGGGTTTTTATGACTGACAGCTGTCACACACAAAAAGACACATTTTTTGTAAAATCTAGCTTTTGCATCGCCATATTTTGAGAGCTATAATTTTTCCATATTTTGGCAGACAGAGTCATGTGATGGCTTGTTTTTTGCGAGATGAGTTGATGTTTTTATTGGTGTCATTTTCAGGCACGTGACATTTTTTGATCGCTTTCTATTCCGATTTTTGGGAGGCAGAATAAACAAAAAACACCAATTCAGGAATTGTTCTTTTTTTTTTTTTTTATTCAGTTCCGCGTGTGGTAAAAGTGATAAGGCAGCTTTATTCTTCGGGTCAGTACATTTACAGCGGTACAACATTTATATTGTTTTTCTATGTTTTGGCGCTTTTACACAATAAAAGCTATTTTATAGAAAAAATTATTTTTTTGCATCGCTTTATTCTGAGAGCTATAACTTTTTGATTTTTTGGATGATGGAGCTCTATGGTGGCTTGTTTTTTGCGGGTCAAGATGACGTTTTCAGCGGTACCATGTTTATTTATACTCGTCTTTTTGATTGCGTGTTATTCCATTTTTTGTTTGGCAGTATGATGATAAAGCATTGTTTTTTGCTTCCTTTTTTTTTTTTTTACCGTGTTCACTGAAGGGGTTAACTAGTGCGACAGTTTTATAGGTCAGGTCGTTCTGGATGTGGTGATACCAAATATGTGTACTTTTATTGTTTGTTTGCTTTTTTTCATAATAATATTTATTGATGGGTACATTATATTTTTATTTTTGGTGGATTATTTTTTTATTTTTTTTTCATATTTTTGCATTTATTTATTTATTTATTTTTTTCACTTTCTGGGAGTTTTTACACTTTTTTACTTTGTCCCAATCTGGGACTTTCTCTTTTTTTATTCTGATCGCCTGCATAGCATAGGGATGGAGCACCATCTCGGTGCCATGCAGGCAGTCAGCGCTACACAGTGAGAACATTGTTTGGTCATGCACTGCACATGACCAAACAGTGTTCCTGCTGCCTGGTGACCCGGATGTTGTCATGACGACATTGGGTCGTCATGGCAACACCCGGGAAGCCGTGGCAGACAGCGCTGGAGGCCGGAAAAGGAGGTGAGTATACCGATCACCTCCCCTTGCCACCGCAATGCTGTAATCGACTTTGATCGCAGCATTGCGGGGGTTAATGTGCCAGGAGCGGTGCGGTACCGCTCCCTGCACATAGTACCGGGGTGTAGCTGTGACAATCAGCTGACACGCGCCGGCGATCGCGCCCGCACAGCCTGTGTGCGCGCGATCGCGATGACGTACTAATACGGGTCAGGCTCTTAAGTCCCAGGGCACAGACGCGTATTAGTAAGTCATGGGCTGTAAAGGGGTTAAAAATAAAGAAATGGAAAAAATTACAGAAATAAATATATTTGGTATAAAAGTCAGATTAAAAGTTTTTAGAATTGTGTTTTTCTGGAAAAAAAAACAAAAACCTAAAAGCAATTTATGAATTACATTTTTAGTGCAATTTCACCAGACTTGGAATGTTTTTCCTTTTTTTCCAATACACTGAATAGTACAATGAATGCAATTCAAATCTAAAAAAAAAACCACCCTCAAATGTCTATGTGAGCAAAAGAATAAAAAGTTTAGACTCTTGGAAGAAGAGGAGGAAAAAAAAGAAAAAACAAAAATGGAAAATTGCCCAGACTGGAAAGGGTTGATAGTTGTCAGAGGAATATTCTATCATGCTGTATGCACTTGGGCATACAGATAATCAAAATCTTGCTGTTGGTGGGACCATTTGCCATTGCCGACCGATGACGTCCAAGATGTGTTTGATGGAAGATGAGTCCGGAGACGGTGCAGGCCTTGAAAGCATGTTTAGTCTATTCATGCTGTTTACAGTAGCACAAGCAACATGCCTGTTGTGATGAGCGAGCACTAAAATGCTCGGGTACTCGTTGCTCGGGTCGAGCACATTGGAATATTAGGGTGCTTGACCCGAGTAACAAGCCCAATGTAAGTCTATGGGAAACTCGAGCATTTTTCAGGCGGGTCCCTCCCAGTGGTCTGCAGAGGGCCTAAAAATTGCCCAAATCGATGGGAACAGTGCTCAAATGACATGGGAACAGCATGGGGAAGACACCTGGAAGCATCTCTGACTACCAGATCACTGCTGCCAACAACGTTGTCAGAGTATTACGGCACTTTTACGGACTCAGAATAAAACATACAAAAACAAAACCAAAATGGATTTTCCACGGAAATATATTAAGGAACATCCTTTCCAGGGTAATGACTTGTAGATAAGGCAAAATAAATTACCAAAAACAAAAATACTCCTACACACCTTGGGCTATGTTCACACGTAGTATTTTCGATGCGTTTTTGCATTGCTTTCAAACAAGACAAATGCATTCACCAGGAAATGTCATTTTAACATTTTACAACCATATCTGGCCATGTGGTGTGTGACACATAATCAGACACATCCTGTTTCATTGATGATGGAGGGACTCTGAAAGACACATAGAGCAGGGCCACAGTAATGAGTGCGACATGTTCCCGTTAGAACGGAGAGAGTCTGCTATACAGTTATAAGGTATGCAGTGAGTCCAAAGGCAGACCAAAGTTAGGAAAATTCCCACTAAGAATTTAAAGACACATAGAGCAGGGCCACAGTAACAAGTACGACATGTTCCCATTAGAAAGGAGATGGTATGTTATTCAGTTATAGGGTATGCAGTGAGTCCAATGGCTGACCAAATTTAGGAAAAACCCCACTAAGAAATTAAAGACACATAGAGCAGGGCCACAGTAACGACAAATTCCCATTAGAAAGGAAAGAGTCTGCTATAAAGTTATAGGGTATGCAGTGAGTCCAACGACTGACCAAATTTAGGGAAAAAACACAATAATAAATTAAAGACACATAGAGCAGGGCCACAGTAACAACAAATTCCCATTAGAAAGGAGAGAGTCTCCCATAATGTTGGCCTATGCATTGAATGCAAGGGCTGCCAAAAATTTGGAGGAACTTCAATGCCCCTTGGAAGAGACATGGAGGTCACAGGGCCTCCTCAAAACAATATTCCCATTAGTAGGAAGTAGGTCTACCATAGTGTTGGCTTACACAGTGAATGCATGAGTTGCTTAAAATTTGGAGGCACTCCAATGCCCCTTGGAAGGGACGTGGAGGAGGGCCTCATAAAAAATGTTCCCATTAGAAAGAAGCGGGCCTCCTCTACTTGTAATGCTCATGCACTAAGTGTATTGACTGGCAAACATTTACCCCTGGGGGGTATACATGAACATACTGTATTAAAAATTTTTTTTACGGGCATCATAAGCACCCTTTAAAAAAATTATGTTGGTGTTTAATCATGGACCATAGTCACCCTGGTAATATGGTGGTGGAGGATGAGGAGAAGGAGGAGGACAAGAGCAAGTAGCCAAAATTAGGAAGCATATACCGGTGTCTGGGTGTGAAAAGGTGCATGGGAATACACCTCCCAAGAAAGAATTAATCCTGGATAATATGATGCATGCAGACTGTACCTTACCTGCCGCCACCGCAGTCTAATCAGCATCTCTGTTTATTCATTCCTCTTACAGGTACGTGACTCAGCTTTCCCATCCTGACTTCCATGCAGACTTCTCTATACCTCTCTGCTCCTATTTACTAATGGTACGTGACTCAGCTTTCTCATCCTGACTTCCATTCAGACTTCTCTATACCTCTCTGCTCCTATTTAATAATGGTATGTTCTTCAAGTTACACCAGCTACGCCCCACTTTCATTTATGGTCTTGTTTACATAGCCTTTGACTATCCAGCATCTGGTTCAGCCTTAATCAGCTGATCAAGATGAGCACAGACCACTCCACTCTGGTTCTCAGCTGAATGCATTATGTTGAAAATATATTGTGGGCTAGGAGTCTGTTAGACTTTAGTCTGTGTCCATCACCTTAAGTGTCCATTGCTTAAGTGTGTGAAACATGAATTACCCCTGAATTGAACCTGAAGTGAACTGAAGGTAACTGGATACTAAGTCACAGTAAACAATGTTTGTGTTTGTTTTCACTCTCACCCCCTTAATCATTCAGCTTTTACAATCACCCCTAATCCCTACACCTAGTAATGACTAGTGTTGAGCCACCCCCGTAGTGTTCGAGTTCGGTTCGGTTCGTCGAACACCCGTGTGTTCGTCGAACTGTTCATCGAACACCTTCGAACACCGTTAAAACCAATGGCAGGCAAACAAATACACATAGAAACACATAGAAAACACCTTCAAAGGTGTCCAAAAGCTGGCAAACTGCTCAGAAGACATAACTAACACATGGAAAAGTGACAAGTACATATAGTCATGCGAAAAGAAAAGAGGTGGAGGAGTAAAAGGAGGGGGAGACACAGATATAGGCATGTCATGCCCTTCTAAAATCCAAAAAGTGAGAAGCCGACATGGCCAGTCCGTTCCTGACCGTGCCACCTCCGTGTCGCCGGGTTTGTACCAGAGCCGAGGTGGACCCTGACAGCCAGCCCCCCTCTCCCAATACTGGTGCCTGTCCGCTGTTGGGTCGAGCGAGCCCCCCTGAGGTGGAGGCAGCTCTAAGCTTTTTAATTTAAATTGTCTCTCTAATTTGAATGAATACACTTTAAATCCTTTTACAAGGATCTATTGGAGGGCAAGTCTCATGCCAGCAGCCGCGTAATTCCAGCTCCTGTAGCGTCCACTGAAGCTGCTGCAGTTAAAAAGCTTTTATAAGGATCGAGCTCGGTTGTCCACCGCAAGGCATCCTACCGCCAGTCCCAGCCCCTATGCCTTGGGGTGCCTCCTGATGCTCTTCACTGAGTATCCCGTGATCCCGAAGCATTTCCTTTGAAAAAATTAAGCGTCCAAACTACAGGTGGTGTAGCTTGCTTAACAGCCGGGATAATCTGCTGACTAGCAGACACTGCTACTAGGCACAAAGTATTTTCTGGGCTAGATGCAGTTAAAAATTTGTAATTAGATACTCTCGTTGGATGCTGAGAAAGCATTCCATAGAGTCTCCTGGCACGCCATGTATTATTCTCTTAAAAAGCTTGGGGTAGGGGTCTAGGGGACCCTTTTATAGCCAAAATCACGGCCCTGTATCGCAATGCGTCACCTAGGCTGAAGATAAATGGAACTGTAGCACCCTGAGGGCTCGGTTGCTACAGAGGTATTGCAAATCACCCAGAGGTGTGATATCTCACTCTCAGGTAAGGATGGAGTGTGGATCAGGACCCGACACCTGCATGCATTGCACCACATTGCCGTGGGGCAGGGCGACCAATATGCCCCTGAGATGGGCATGACAGTTGCTGTCCATGGCTGGAGTGGGGGGAGGGAACACTGAGGAAGGGGAACCCTGTAGTGCAGGAGCAGGGAGGAAGCAGTTCCTGGGTGCATAGAGAAGGGAGTATAAAAGGTGGGCACCATCTTAGTTCAGTGCAGAGAAGTCTGAGCAGAAGTGACAGGGAGCAGGGGCTCTGCATGAGCTCTGCTCCGGAGACGGGCCTAGTAACAGAGGCCCAGGCCTGGAAGAGGTAGAAGGAAGGAAGAGGAGCGGAGAAGGCTCCAGGAACGAGGAACGAAGGGATCCCAGGGGTGCGGACAGGCGAGTCGCCACCGCACGCCCGAATCCACCTGCGTAGAGGGGTCAGGCCAAAGGGGGAGCCTGGTCCCCAAAACTAGTGGAGGCGGGAAACGACCCTCAGCTAGAAACCAGAGGCTGTGACATTTTATGTGGCGCAGCCCCTCACTACACCCACTAGGAAGGCACCACATAGGGTCAGGGAAACTGGTGCCAAGTTTACCAAGAGGAGGCCCGAGGCAGCCGGACAGAAGGGTTGGTAAGAATGGCTAGACAAAAGACACACAAAGGGGGTCCTGTGAAGCGCTCCAAAGTTATCTGGGTGTTGTCTGAGCCCCTCACCTGGTGAGCACAGTACGACGTGGGCAGCAGTTACCTGCAGAAGTGGTCTGGATAATAAGAACTGTGAGTAAAGGCCCCAGACTGCATCACTGACTCCGTGTCGTTACTGCTGCTGCCCTGCACCATAACCCCCATCCTCCGCATACACTGCTCTGAGGCTATACTCCTCCCATGTGGAGTTATGCTACGCTCTGCTGCACCCACAACACCAGCCTCAGCGGTCTGCCCTGCAGCGGCGGTTCACTCTGACCGCAATCCACGGGTGGCGTAGTCGGACATTTAAACATCAAAACCATATAAATAGTTCCGCCACTGGTTTGACCGCCCTGAGCCATTGAACCGGGTCACCGCCACGGAGACTACAACCACCAGCATCCACCAAAAAGGGTCCGAGTCCGGGTGTCCCAAGGCCCAGGAGGCGCGTCAGAACATTTTCATCACCTTTCATAATCACCAATGGGACAAGGCAGGGATGTCCTCTGTCCACTCTCTTATAGATCCTAGTGACGGAGCACCTGCTCTCATCAATTCGCCATAACCCCAATATTAGGTGGATTGAGGTGGGAGGCACCGAGTACAAGTGCTCTCTATTTGCTGATGATGTCCTAGTATATATCACTAAATCACATATAACCATCCCTGCTGTTATGGCTGAAATAGATCACTTTGTTACATGGTCAAATTTTAAAATCAATGCAGTGAAGTCTGACGTCCTCGATGTCTCCCTCTCCAAATCCATACAGGATTCCATCCAGTCCAAATTTCCCTTTGCCTGGCCCTCACAGGGTATCAAATACTTAGGAAATCGTATTCATAGAGACCCCTCCCGTCTATGTTATCTTAATTTTGGGCCCTTTATTGAACAACTCCATACAGACCACGGTTGGCAAGTTAGAACTGTAAGATTCACTATGTGAACCACTGGTGTTTTGTGGAAAAGCACATGTACACTGTGTTCCAAATTATTATGCAAAAAGTGTTTAGGAGTGACAAGGGAAGAATTTGTTTGTTTGTCAGTTAAACTCATTGATGGTGATGTGTGTCAGGGCTCTTTATATCACTGTAAGCAATTGCAGACCCCTGTGCTAATTAGTTTTTCAGGTGTGTCCAATGAAAGGCAAGCCTACTTAAGAAGGCTGTCCCACATTATTAAGCAGCCTACATTTTCTGCCAAAATGGGAAAGAAAAAGGATGTGTCCGCTGCTGAGAAGCAACAAATTGTGGAGTGTTTAGGTCAAGGCATGACTACAATCAACATTGTGCGATGATCAGGATGAAGTGTCTTGGCAATCAAGAAGTATGTAGCTGATTCACAGTACACACTCTTTCCTACAGGCAATTACGTCAGGTTAAAAGAGCAGCGGCAAAAAAGCCTTGTCATAGCAGCAGACAAGTTTTTGAAGCTGCTGGTGCCTCCAACGTACCCCGAACAACAACATGCAGGGTCCTTCAGAGGTTTGCAGCTGTGCGTACGCCATCCTGTCGACCTCCTCTATCCACTTCACACAAGCAGAAATGGCTCCAGTGGGCCAAAAATTACATGAAGACTGATTTCAAAACTGTTTTGTTCACGGATGAGTGCCGTGCAACGCTCGATGGTCCAGATGGATGGAGTGGAGGATGGCTGGTTGATGGACACCCCACGCAAAAACGGCTACAGCGCCAACAAGGAAGAGGTGGAGTAATGTTTTGGGCTGGAATCATGGGGAGAGAGATTGTCGGCCCCTTTAGGATCCCTGAAGGGGTAAAGATGAACTCCATAATGTATGTGGAGTTTCTCAAACACCACTTCCTGCCATGGTTCAAGAAGAAGAACCGTGTATTCCACGGCAAGATCATTTTTATGCATGATAATGCACCGTCTCATGCTGCACATAACACATCTGCATCTCTGGCTGATATGGGCATAAAAGGCGACAAACTTATGGTGTGACCACCATGCTCCCCTGACCTCTACCCCATTCAGAACCTCTGGAGCATCATCAAAAGGAGTGTCTATGATGGCGGGAGGCAGTTCACATCTAAGCAACAGCTCTGTGAGGGTATTCTGTCCTCATGCAAAACAATTGAAGCAGAAACCATCCAAAACCTGACAAATTCAATGGACGAGAGAGTTCAGAAGCTCCTTTCGAACAAGGGGTCCTATGTGCAAATGTAACATCACCTAGAATAACATTTTGAGTTGAAAACTGTTTGATTTCAGCTTCAAATAACCTGCTAATGCTTATAATTTCAAAAATGACCATTTTTTTTGGTCTTTATTAAAATGAAAAGGTTGATCGAAGAGTGTGGGGGATCTAAGAGTGTGGCAACCCAGTATTCAGGATTACTTCGAATTCTGACAATCTGAGGGTCATGTTGCACCTAGTGCAGCAAGAAGGCACTTATCTGTCTTGCGCATCTCGGAGCCCCAAAATTATTTTCCGGGATGGATGCAGCTAAAGATTATTATTAATTTTAAATCTGGTGGAGCTTAGAATAGATGACCTATTAGAATCAGTACTGCACACTGCTACAAAGCCCAAATTATTTTCCAGCCAAGATACAGATAAACATGATTAGTAATTTTAAATCTGGTGGAGCTTAGTATAGATGGCCTATTAGAATCAATGCTGCACACTGCTACAAAGCCCAAATTATTTTCCAGCCAAGATACAGATAAACATGATTAGTAATTTGAAAGCTTAAAACCGTTGGTGAGGTGATTTTAACCAATCATCAAGCTTTTACTCTCCCCAGGATGACACAGGGGTAGAAAAGTCATTTCGGATCCATGATTTGTTCATCTTTATGAACGTGAGTCTGTCTACATTATCAGTGGAGAGCCGCGTGCGCTTATCTGTCAGCACACCACCAGAAGCGTTGAACACACGATCAGACAGAACGCTGGCTGCGGGGCATGACAAGATCTCCAAGGCGTAAGTGGCTAGCTCCGGCCATTTATCCAGATTGGAAGCCCAAAAAGAGCAAGGGTCCAGTGACACAGTCATGGCTTCAATGTTTACTTGGAGATACTTCTGTACCATCGTCTCTAGGCGTTGACTATGTGTCAGACTTCTTGTCTCCTGTGGCCTTTCAAAGGATGGGCTAAAAAAGTGGTGAAATGATTCCGCAAAATTGATGTTACCAGCAGATACTGTGTTTCTGTTATGGTTTGAGTGCTGAACACTCGACGGTCCCACGGTTGGCAAGTTGGAACTGTGAGATTCACTACGTGCACAACTGGTGTTTTGTGGAAAAGCACATGTAAGATTCTGCAACAGTCTCTGCTGATACTCCTGCATGCGTGCATCCCTTTCTATGGCAGGAATAATTTCTGCAAATTTACTTTTGTACCGGGGATCTAACAGTGTGGCAACCCAGTAGTCAGGATTATTTCTAATTCTCACAATTCAAGGGTCATGTTGCAGGTAGTGCAGCAAGAAGGCACTCATGTGTCTTGCGCATCCAGGAGCACCAAGTCCCTGTTGTGTTTGTGGCGAGGTAACAATCATGCTTCCTTCCTCTGTCCTCTCCCCCCAACCTCGCACAACAGAAATGTGATCAAGGTCTCCCTCATCTGATGAGTCTTCCATCAGTTCGTCCTCCACTTCTTCCTGGGCTCCTGCACCTTCCTCACTAGTTTGGCTGCTACCATGCGCCCTGGTAAAACCATCTCCCCCACCCTCACATGCCTGCCGCCTTGGTGCTCCCGACCGTCTGGACCTTGCAGATGTTAGCCCTTGCGCATACAACTCCTCCTCCTCTACTTCCTCCACCTCCTCTTCTGCCACCACCTGACTCTGAATTCTGTTTAACGTGCTCCAGCATGTACATCACCGGAATAGTCATGCTGATAATGGCATCGTCAGCACTAAACATCTTTGTCGCCATTTCAAAACTGTGCAGAAGGGTGCATAGGTCCCTGATCTGAGACCACTCCTCCAGCGTGATTTGCCCCACCTCTGGATCTCGTTGGCCCAGGCTATACGTCAGAACGTATTGCACCAGGGCTTGTTGGTGCTGCCACAGTCGCTGCAACATGTGCAGAGTTGAATTCCACCGGGTAGGCACATCGCATTTTAGCCGGTGAAGTGGCAGGCCCAACGATTTCTGTAGAGATGTAAGTCGCTGAACTGCAAGATGCAAACGGCGGATGTGAGCACACAGCGACCGTGCCCTCTGCAGAAGGCCATCTAGTCCGGGATAGTGGGCTAAAAATTGCTGGACAACCAGGTTCAATACGTGAGCCATACAAGGCACGTGTTTGACATTGCCCCGGCGAAGGGCCGCACCCAGGTTTGCAGCATTGTCGCACACGGCCTTCCCTGGTTTCAGGTCCAGTGGAGACAACCATTCATGAAATTGGTTCTCCAGAGCTGACCACAACTCCTCAGCTGTGTGACTCACATTTCCCAGACATTTCAAAGTAAAAAACGCCTGATGACGATGAGCCCTACTGCCAGCATAGTAAGGAGGTGTGCAGGATCCCTTCTGCGCAGTTAGAAAGCTTGTGGCAGCACCAGACAGGCTTTGAGTGCAGGTGGAGGACCGAGAGGAGGTTGAGGAGGCAGAAGCAGTGGAGGAACTTTGAGATAAAGAGGATTGACGCACAACTCGTGGGGACGGCAAGGCTTGGACAGCAGCCCCTTGTCCTGCTGTCACCATAGTTACCCAGTGCCCAGTCATCGACATGTAACGCCCCTGTCCATGCCTACTCGTCCAAGTGTCTGTGGTGAAATGCACCCTGTCACACACAGAGTTTCTCAAAGAAGCGGTGATGTTGTGTGCGACATGCTGGTGGAGCACAGGCACACCTTTCTTTGAGAAGTAGTGCCGACTGGGCATCTGGTACTGGGGCACTGTGACGGACATAAGGTCTCGAAAATCCTCTGTGTCCACCAGGCGGAAAGGCAGCATTTCTGTAGCCAAGAGCTTGCAGATGGTGAAATTCAACCTCTTAGCTTTCTCATGGCTAGGAGGAAATGGTCTTTTATTTGTCCACATCTGAGGGACCGAGGGCTGGCTATTGTGCTTTGACAGGGTTGATAAGGGTGTCCCCGGCAAACTGCCGGTCTGTGAGGAAGATGCAGGCGGACAAATTAGGTTGCCTTGATCCAAAGGTGGTGCTATCGATGTCGGACAGGGCTCAACACCAGCTGGTGTTACCACCTCCAAAGAAAATGATGACTTGCCAATCACGCTGGCTGTTGCAGGTAAAGAGGTGGCAGGTCTGCATCCCAAAACAGGTGTGACTGCTGTCCCCCCAGTCACAGAGGATGAAGAGGCCGCGGATGCACAAGATATGGCAGATCGTGGTTGGCCCGGCCGGATAGGCCGCATTGAAGCACAGTGAGCTTCCCACTGCAACTTATGCTTCATGTCCATGTGCCGGATCATGCATGAAGTACTCAAACTATGTATTTTTTGGCCTCTACTTAGCTTTTGCTGACAAATGTTACAGATAACACGAGTTGGGTCATCTTTATCAATCTGAAAAAATACCCAGGCTATGCAAGGCCTAGCACCCATGCGACCTGAAGAGCCACCACGACTTGTGGTGAGAGGCAGAGTTGTGTTTGAGGATGCAGTTGTTGACGTGCTTCCAGTACTACATCTCTGTCCAGGAAGGCGCAACCTGACCTCGTCGTCACTAGCATTCTCCTCCACCTCCTCTGCTGACCTGATCTCTTGGCTGAGTGTGGGTTGACAGTAAGTGGGATCTCCAACCTCATCATCATCACCGTGTGCGTTATCACACCTGTCGTCCTCAGAGCCAACCTGTTCCTGCCCTGACAAAAAACTAAAGTTGTCGCTCCAATCAGGTATTTGAGTCTCATCATCATCTTCCTCATTGTCTCCACCAACAGGAGTTACAATTTGGGATTGAGGGTCTACATTATGGTCAGAACCTTCAGCGGCTGGTCCTGGATCCGACTCATAAAGATTCTGGGCATCAGTGCAGATCATTTCCTCGTCTGGATTCACAGAAGCGCTGGAGCCGACCTCTGATTCCCCGGCTATAGTATGAGTAAACAGCTCTGCAGACTCAACCATCTGTTCTACCTCATACTCAGACGGGCAGCTGGAGATTTGGGAGCTGTGAGGAAGCAAATGCGATTGGGGTGACACGTTTGAGGACTGGAGTATTTTTTGTGATGTTGAAGTTGATGTGGAGGAGAGCCCACTTAAAGGAGCACTTGATATCCGTTGAAGCACCTGCTGTTTTTGTGCCTCATCTGAAATTTGTAGCGATTGGCGTGGCCGTAAGAAAGGGATCTTATCACATTGTCCGCTAAAAGAAGCAGACAGTTTAGTTTGGCTGGAAGATGGTCTTTCTTCTGCAGATGTTACTTTTGCTTTAACACCTACCCAACGGACACAACCTTTTTTCCCCTTCCCAACACGCCTATTCCCCTTTCCACCAGCAGCAGGCCTTTTTCCACTCATTTTGGTGGTTAACTAATTCACAACTCTGGAGTTGTTTGCACAAAAAAACAATGGATGGGAACCAAGCAGAGCTAAGTGGCCAAACTGTGGTATTAGGCCAAAACTATTGGCTGGGTTAGATGCAGAAAAAAATTATATTCAATTTGCAACCTGATGGAGGTCAGTATAGATGGACTAATAGACCAAGTCCCACACACTGCTAGAAGCCCAAATATTTTTTCAGAGCTAGATGCAGAAAAAAATTATATTCAACTTGCAACCTGATGGAGGTCAGTATAGATGGACTAATAGACCAAGTCCCACACACAGCTAGAAGCCCAAATATTTTTTCAGAGCTAGATGCAGAAAAAAAATATTTTTAATTTGCAACCTGATGGAGGTCAGTACAGATGGACTAATAGACCAAGTCCCACACACTGCTAGAAGCCCAAATATTTTTTCAGAGCTAGATGCAGAAAAAAATTATATTCAATTTGCAACCTGATGGAGGTCAGTATAGATGGACTAATAGAACAAGCCCCACACACTGCTAGAAGCCCAAATATTTTTTCAGAGCTAGATGAAGAAAAAAATTATTTTTAATTTGCAACATGATGGAGGTCAGTATAGATGGACTAATAGATCAAGTCCCACACACTGCTAGAAGCCCAAATATTTTTTCAGAGCTAGATGCAGAAAAAAATTATATTCAATTTGCAACCTGATGGAGGTCAGTATAGATGGACTAATGGAATGATGCTATGCCCAAAAGGATTTACTTCACTAGGTGCAGTAAAAAAATTGGTATTCTATACACAGGTGGTGTAGCTTGCAACACAGATAGGCTACTCCACTGACTAACACACTCTGCTATAGGCCAAAAAGGATTAGCTGTGCTAGATTTAGCCAAATGCTGTGAAAAAAACTTGCACAACACTGGCACAGACCTGCCTGGCAAAAACTGATATGAACTGATGTAACTTAGTCCTGAAAAGGACTGCAATAACTATTAGTCTTTACTCCCAACCCATCTATTTAAGAGCACAGACCAGCCTGATAAAAGTCGTAGGAAATGCTGCAACCTAGTCCTTAAAAGGACTGCAATCACAACTATTCCCTACTCCCAAGCTATCTGTAGATTTGTGCGAAAATTGGCTTGAAATTAACAAGGTATAGCGCACACAGCGACAGCAGTGAGAAAATGGTGGCGACGGGGAAAATGGCTGGGTCTTATAGGGCAAGGACATGTGACATACACTGCCAATGACACATGCCCTTGCTTGTGTGAAAAAAAGCAGTTCGCTCCGTGTGTGCGCTGCTGATAGGCTGACAGATTGCACCTCCCCACTGTAAATGCGGGAAAGAGAAAAAAAAATGGAGATCTTCATTATTCCTGCAGATATCCATCCCCTGCCCCTCCCCCCCTCCCCGCTGTACACTCAAACTGCGTATTAACATTAATTTTCATCATTACTGAGAAAAAATCCAGTTATGATTTTGGTGCACGAACAGTTATCGAACATAACCTCGAACAGCCGAATTTTTTTCAAATTGAACGGCTCGAACACCGCCCAAAACAGCTCGAATTTGAGATTGGCGAACAGTTCGAGTCGAACAACGCTCATCTCTAGTAATGACATCTCTCCACATCCCGGCCCTCCTCACCACATCCCTACAATCACTTTCACCTCCGACCCAGGATCTATCCCAAACTCTCGTAACCCTTCTATCCTTATACCCATCCACCCAGCCCCCGCTTCCTCAGTCCCTCTAACAGGAGCTCTATGGAACGCTCACTCCGACTGCAACAAACTTTCCTACTTTCATGACCTCTTCATCACTAACAAGCTTACCTTTCTCGGCATCACTGAAACCTGACTCACCCCCTCTGACACGGCGTCTCCTGCTGCATTTTCTTATGGTGGATTCCACCTCTCCCATACCCCCCGCCCCACCGGCAAGCATGGTGGATGAATAGATTCCTCCTCTTAGATAACAGCTCCTTCACCCATATCCCACTGCCGCCCTTAATTACTCTCCCCTCTTTTGAAGTGCACTGTGTGCGCATCTACTCCCCCTCCAACCTCCAACTGGCTGTCATTTATTGCCCCCAAGGATCAACCACCACTTTCTTTGACCACTTCACCACTTGGCTACATCATTTCCTCTCCATTGATATCCCCACTATCCTCATGGGCGACTATAACATCCCCATTGACACTTCCCTCTCAGCTGCCTCTAAGCTTCTATCCCTCACTTCTTCCTTCGGTCTTACTCAGTGGTCTTCCACACCCACCCACCAAGATGGCCACACACTGGACCTCATCTTCACCCGACCTCTGTTCCCTATCTAAACTCTCTAACTCACCTCTCCCTCTCTCTGACTACAACCTACTTACATTCTCTACCCTCTCCTCTCCAGGGCAACAATCCCCACTCCACAAACTTGCATACCCTCGCAGAAGTCTCAAACACCTTGACCTACACTCACTCTCTGAATCCCTTCTCCCTCTTACAGACATTGGTTCCTTACATGATGCAGATGTTGCTGCCAACAACACCACAACAGCTGCAGCTCTCGATTCAGTCGCCCCCCTCACACATACCAGAGCTCGCACAATGAACAGACAACCTTGCACACCAGCCTAACTAAAGAACTGCAACGGGCCTCCAGGGTTGCTGAGCATAGATGGAAAACGTTCCACTCCAATGAGCACTTCATCGCATTCAGACAGTCCCTCACTACCTTCAAGTCCACACTCACTGCAGCAAAACAAACATACTTCGCATCTCTCATGTCCTCCATGTCTCACAACCCCAAACAACAATGCAACACCTTCAATTCTCTCCTCCGTCCCCCAGTGCCTCCTCCCTCTCCTCTTATTTCAGCCGAAGACTTTGCCTCATTCTTAAAGCAGAAGATTGACACCATCAGACAAAGCTTTCTCCTAAAGCCCCCACAGCCCCTTCCCACACCTACTCAACCCTCCTCCTCCAAAACCACCATTAAGGAAGATCAACTTTCCTCTTTACTCTCCAAATCACACCTGACCACCTGTAAACTTGACCCAATCCCGTCCCACCTCATCCCAAACTTTACCACTATCTTCATCCCAGCCCTAACCCACCTCTTCAACCTATCATTAACAACTGGTGTCTTCCCCTCATGCTTCAAACATGACTCAATCACACCCATACTCAAAAAGCCCTCCCTTGACCCATCCTCTCTGACTAGCTATCACCCCATATCACTTCTCCCATATGCCTCAAAACTACTGGAACAGCACGTCCATTCTGAGTTGTCCTCCCACCTCTCCTCCTGCTCCCTCTTCAACCGCCTACAATCTGGTTTCCGACCGCACCATTCTACTGAAACTCCACTGACTAAAGTCACCAACGACCTACTAACCGCCAAATCTAAGTGACACTACTCTGTCCTCCTCCTCCTAGACCTGTCATCTGACATCGACACAGTGGACCATTCCTTCTTACTACAAACTCTCTCATCTCTTGGCATCACAGACTTGACCCTATCCTGGATATCCTCATACCTAACAGACAGGACAATCAGTGTCTCCCACTCACACACCACCTCCTCATCTCGTCCCCTATCTGTCGGTGTCCCCCAAGGTTCAGTTCAAGGACCCCTGCTCTTCTCTATGTACACCTTCGGCCTGGGACAGCTCATACAGTCTCATAGCTTTCATTATCACCTCTATGCTGATGACACACAGATCTACCTCTCTGGACCTGATATCACCTCCTTACTAACCAAAATCCCACAATGTCTGTCTGCTATTTCATCCTTCTTCTCTGCTAGATTTCTAAAACTTAACATCGACAAAACAGATTTCATCATCTTTCCGCCATCTCATTCACCCCCCAACTGACCTGTCTATCAATGTCAATGGCTGTCCCCTCTCCCCAATCCATCAAGCTCGCTGCCTTGGGGTAACCATGGACTCTGAACTCTCCTTCAAACCACAGATCCAAGCTCTTTTCACTTCCTGCCGACTCCAACTCAAAAATATCTCCCGGATCCGCACATTCCTCAATCACGAATCTGCAAAAACACTAGTGCATGCCCTCATCATCTCCCGCCTTGACTACTGCAACCTCCTGCTCTGTGGCCTCCCTTCCAACACTCTTGCACCCCTCCAATCCATCCTAACCTCTGCTGCCCGACTAATCCACCTGTCCCCCCCGCTATTCCCCGGCCTCTCCTCTCTGTCAATCTCTTTACTGGCTCCCCATTGCTCAGAGACTCCAGTTCAAAACCCCATCCATGACATACAAAGCCATTCACAACCTATCTCCTCCATATATCTCTGACCTAGTCTCCCGTTTCATACCCGCACGCAACCTCCGATCCTCACAAGATCTCCTTCTCTACTCCCCTCTTATCTCCTCCTACCACAATCGCATGCAAGATTTCTCCCATGCTTCCCCCTACACTGGAATTCTCTACCCCAACACGTCAGACTCTCACCTACCGTGAAAACCTTCAAAATAAGCCTGAATACCCACCGCTTCTGACAAGCCTACAACCTGCAGTAACCACTGATCCACCACACCACTGCACGACCAGCTCTACCCTCACCTACTGTATCCTCACCCATCCCTTGTAGATTGTGAGCCCTCGCAGGCAGGGACCTCGCTCCTTCTGTACCAGTCACTGTCTCATTGTGTTCTAGATTAGTGTAATTGTTCTTGTATGTATAACCCTTTTTCACAATTAAAATGCCATGGAATAAATGGCGCTATAATAATAAATAATAATAATATTAATAATTTGAGTCTATGTTACGCTGCTATCATTCGGTGTTGTTGAGAAGTCTGGCCCAATCCAGCCCTTGTTCATTTTTATAAGAGTCAGCCTGTCAGCATTCTCAGTTGACAGGCGGATGCCCTTTTCAGTTATAATTCCACCAGCGGCACTAAAAACCCGCTCTGATTAAACACTGGCGGCAGGGCAGGCCAGGACCTCCAAGGCGTAGAGAGCCAGCTCATTCCACGTATCCAGCTTGGATACCCAATAATTATAAGGCACAGAGGAATCAAGGAGAACATTGGAACGTTCGGCAAGGTACTCCCTCAGCATCTTCCCAAACTTTGCACTCCTTTGGAGAGTACCCCGTGCCTCAGGGCCTGTGCAATGTGAGGGGCTGAGAAAACTCTCCCAGAACTTTGACAGTGTTCCCCTGCCTCTGCTGGATTGAAGTTGTGTCTCTCTCGCCTGTACTCTTTGGTTGTCCAACGAAGTGTGCCCTCTGCTGCCAGTGTTTTCAGATGGGAATTTTTTTAATAGTTCCGCAACAAGGGCCTTCTGGTACAGCCCCATTTTTGTAGACCAGTCCACCTCAGGAATAAGAGATATAAAGTTCTCCTTGTAGCGTGGGTCTAGAAGTGTCACCAACCAGTAATGACTGTCACCCAAAATTTTGAGAACGTGAGGGTCATGGGTGCCAGACTACGAACAGGCAAGACTTTCGTGTCCTCACCTAGAGGATGACTGACCATGCTCTCCTCCTCATCCTCCTCCTCCACTCTGTCCTCTGGCCATTCAAGCTGAACAGACGGTATGATAGCTGTGCAGGTAGTACCGTCTATAGCGCATTAAACTAGCTCCTGTCCTTCCTCCTCCTCTTCCTCATTGGCACCCAATCCACGTTGGAATGAGATGAGGCTTGGCTGTGTGTAATCACCCTGTATGGTTCCTTGCTCCATCTCATTGTGCTCCACCTGCAATGCATCCTCTTTGATTGTGAGCAGAGAGCATTTCAGAAGACAGAGAAGCAGGATGGTAAAGCTAATTGTGGCATCATCGCCGCTCACCATCTTGGTGGAGTCCTCAAAGTTTTGGAGGATGGTACATATGTCTGACATCCAAATCCACTCTTGAGGTTTTATGTGTGGAGTCTGAACTGAATACTGATGGCCTTGTTGATGCTGGTACTCAACAACTGCCCTTTTCTGCTCACAAATCCTTTTCAACATCTGCAGTGTAAAGTTCCAACACGTGGGGACATCACACACCAGTCTGTGAGCCAGAAGCTGCAAACGCTGCTGAAACACGGCAAGTGTGGCGGAACCTGTTGCTGACTTTCTAAAATGGGCGCACAGTTGGAGTACTTTAAAAAGCAGATCCGGCAGCTCTGGGTATGATTTGAGAAACCGCTGAACCACGTGGTTAAGTACATGGGCCAGAAATGGTACGTGGGTGAGCTCACCTCACCTCAAAGCCGCCACCAGATTCCGGCCATTGTTACACACGACCATGCCTGGCTGTAGGTTCAGTGGTGTGAGCCACAGATCTGCCTGCTCTTTCAGAGCTGTCCACAACTCTTCAAAATTGTGCTGTTTGTCACCTAAGCATATTAGTTTCAGCACAGCCTGTTGCCGCTTGGCAAAGGCAGTGCTGCAGTGCTTCTAGCTTGTGACTGATGTGGTCATTACAGAAATGGAGGCTGAAGAGGAGGAGGAGGCTGAGGAAGATGAGGTGCAGGAGCTGTAGACCATGGGGGCAACCCTGATTGACCTAGGGCCCGCAATCCTTGGGGTTGGGAGGACATCTTCCATCCCAAGGTCCAACTGGGTCCCGGCTTCCAATATTTTTAACACAGTGTGTCGTCAGAAAAATGTACCGTCCCTGCCCACAAGCACTTGTGCATGTGTCCGTGGTTAGGTAGACTTTCCCGGTAACTGCATTGTTGAGGGCATGGCTAATGTTTTGGAACACATGCTTGTGTAATGCGGGGACGGCACACCGGGAGAATAGTGTTAGTTGTGGACCAAGTACCGAGGGACGGTTGCCGCCATCAGATTGCGGAATGCTTCCGTCTCCACGAGCCTAAAAGGCAACATTTTGAGCTCAAGCAGTCGTGAAATGTGAGAATTTAGTAGTGTGGCTTGTGGGGCGTTGGCTGCATATTTTCACTTGCATTTCAAGGACTGGGGTATGGACAACTGAACGCTGCATTGGGACAAGGACATGGATGTGCTTCCTGATGGTGCTACTTGAGAGTGCGCACCGACAGATGCAGGGCAGGAGGCATCTCGCATGCACCATGGACAGGGGATTTGCTTGCATGCACAACAGCGGAATAAGCAATGGTGCAACCTGCAGACACTGTTCCTGGACCCTGGGGTTCGGCCCACAAAGTCGGGTGCTTTGCTGCCATGTGCCTGATCATGCCGATGGTGGTCAGGCTGGTCGTTTTTCCACCCCTGCAGATGCTGGCCTGGCAGGTGGTGCAAATGGCTTTTTTGGGGTTATCAGCAGAATCTTTTAAAAACAACCAGACTCGGCAAGACCTAACAGTTGTACTGGCAACTTCCTTTGTGTTGGTGTTCCGGGGAACGGTTGTCTGCCTTCTGTCAGCGGCCATCACATTGCTTCTTTCTGCCTGTTGGGGTGCTCTCCCTCCCCATGTGTGCTGCTGTCCTAGCTCTGCATGTCCTCCTGCCAGTTTGGGTCAGTTACTATATCATCCACCACCTCGTCTTTCACTTCCGCACCCTGGTTCACCTCCTGACTTTCTGTCAATTGTGTCTCATCATCGTCCACCTCTTGTTATACTTTCCCACCATCGCCTTCGTGTGACCGTGGCTCCTCAAATATTTGTACATTGCTACACGCGATCTCCTCTTGCCCTGCTTCAAATGGACCGGGTGAGAGGCCCGAATCTATAAATGGAAAAGTGAACAGCTCTTCAGAGTGTCCAAGTGTGGGATCAGTTGTCTCTGGTCACTCAGCATGGTGGGAGCAAGGAGGATCAGGGTGAGGAATATGTGGTCCAGACTCACGGCTACTGAGACTTGACCGTGTGGAAGACAGGGTGGTGGCTAAGTGACTGGAAGCATTATCCGCTATCCAACCAACAACCTTTTGACACTGCTCTGGGTTCAATAGTGGTGTGCTGCGGTCCCCTAGAAATTGGGACAGGAAGGTGTGGGTGTTTGTTATGGCACAATTTCAGCTTGCCTACGGCCTTGTCCTTGGCCTCTGCATGCACCATTACCATCACGTCCAGTTCCCCGTCCCTTGCCACGTGCCTTGCCCATTTTAAATGGAGGACAGGATCTTCCACGCTCACTACAAATGACTGAGTTTGGAGCGAACTTATATGTGATCCGTGTGATAGATAAAACAGAGTTTTAATTATCTGGCATGAAGGTAACTAGTTTGAACAGCAAACTGCTGTGAATTGCTTCACTGACACACTAAAGGAAATTTTTAATGGAGGCCAGAAATGGCAGTATTTTCTGACAACATATATCTGATCCATGTGTTGGAGAAAACAGAGTTATAAATACCTGGCCTGTAGGTAACTAGTTTGAACAGCAAACTGCTGTGAATTGCTTCAATGACACTAAATGAAATTTTTAATGGAGGCCAGAAATGGCAGAATTTTCTGACAACGTATATGTGATCGGTTTGATGGTGAAAACAGTTTTAAAAAACTGGATTTCAAGCACTGTAATATGGAAAGGACCTGGCAGTATTCTGCAGTGCCAACAAGCAAATGGTGCAGAAAAACTGTGCTCTCTGGATTGCTTTTTAAGCAAATAATGAGGATTAATATCCAAAGAAAAGTATTCATGGCTCCTGAGACCTGGCCCTTTGTATAGAAATATCTAACAGCAGCAGAAGGCAAAATTGGAATTAAGCCTCTTGTGCTATATGCACTGCAGTCTGCTATATACCCTGCCTGCCTGCCTATATACACTACCTGCCTGATATCTCTGCAGATGGATTAGTTAGTCCTCAGAAGGACTGTCTGTTAAAATGGATATGTGTAATGTAGGTTTTTTATTCCTACACTACGTAATACACAAGCAAATCTCGCCCTGACGCAGCAGCACCTCTCCCTACACTGTCTGATTCCGGAGTGACTGTGACGAACATTGCGGCGCCAGGTCTGATATAGACCTGATGACGCTGTGCAGGAAGCCAATCACTGTAATGCCACAACCAACATGGCTACGGCATTATAGTGAGTGGCAGGCAATCCCTGCATGTTGATTGGTGGTCTAAAGAGCGCCAAACATGCAGGGAGGGGACCCGAGCTCCCGTCAAGCAACCGCGGAAATACTAAGCGAGTGCTGAGCATCTCGAGCAGTGAGATGCTAGGGCGAGCACCAAGCAGTAGCGAGCATGCTTGCTCATCACTACTAGCAGCCTGACCAACACCAACATGATCAGGCACATGGCAGCAAAGCTCCCGACTTTGTGGGTCAAACCCCGGGGTCCAGGTATAGTGTCTGCGGGTGGCATCATTGCTTCTTCCGCTATTGTGCATGCAAGCCAATCCCCTGTCTATGGTACATGCGAAGATGTCTCCTGCCCTGCACCTGTCATTGCACACTCTCAACTAGCACCATCAGGAAGCATGTCCATGTCCTTGTACCAGTGCAGCATTCATTTTTTCATACCCCAGTCCTTGGAATGCAAGCGCAAATACGCAGCCAAAGCCAAACGGGCCACACTACTAAATTCAACTCTTTCAAGACTGCTTGCGCTCGAAATGTTGCCTTTAAGGCTCATGGAGACAGAAGCAATCCGCAACCTGATGGCGGTGGCCGTCCCTAGGTAATCGGTCCCCAGCCACCACTATTTCTCCTCTTGTGCCATCCCCGCATTACACAAGCACATGTCCGAAAACATTAGCCATGTTCTCAACAACGCATTTACCGGGAAAGTCCACCTAACCACGGACACATGGACAAGTGCTTGTGGGCAGGGATGGTACAGCTCACTGACGGCACGGTGGATTAACATAGTGGATGCCAGGACACAGTCGGAGATTGGGACGGAACATGTCCTCCCGACGCCAAGGGTTGCGGGCCCTAGGTCAATCAGGGATGCCTCCACAATCTACAGCTCCTGCACCTCATCTTCCTCAGCCTCCTCCTCCTCTTCAGCCTCCATCTTCGAAATGACCACATCAGTCACAAGCTGGAAGCACTGCAGCACTGTCTCGACCAAGCGTCAACAGGCTTTGCTGAAGCTAATATGCTTAGTTGACAAACCACACAATGCTGCAGCTCTGAAAGAGCAGCCAGATCAGTGGCTCACACCACTGATCCTACAGCCAGGAATGGTCGTGTCTGACAATGAGCAGAACCTGGTGGCGGCTCTGAGGTGAGGCGAGCTCACACACGTTCCATGCCTGGCCCATGTGTTTAACCTCATGGTTCAGTGGTTTCTCAAATCCTACCCAGAGCTGCTGGATCTGCTTGTTAAAGTACGCTGCCTGTGTGCCCATTTTAGTAAGTCACCTACAGCTTCCACCACCCTTGAAGTGTTTCAGCAGTGTTTGCAGCTTCCGGCTCACAGACTGGTGTGTGATGTCCCCACGCTTTGGAACTCTACACTGCAGATGTTGGGAAGGATTTGTGAGCAGAAGAGGGAAGTTGTTGAGTACCAGCATCAATAAGGCCGTCGGTATTCAGTTCAGACTCCACACATAAGACCACAGGAGTGGACATGGATGTCAGACACATATACTATACTCCAAAACTTTGAGGACTCCACCAAGATGGTGAGCGGCGATGACGCCATAATTAGCATCACCATCCAGCTTCTCTGTCTTCTGAAATGCTCTCTGCTCACAATCAAAGGGGATACATTGCAGGCGGAGCACGATGAGATGGAGCAAGGAACCATACAGGGTGATTACACACAGCCCAGCCTCATCTCATCCCAACGTGGATTAGGTGACAATCAGCAAGGAGGAGAAAGAACAGGAGCTAGTTTCATGTGCTATAGACGGTACTACCTGCACAACTGTCATATTGTCTGTTCAGCGTGTATGGTCAGAGGACAGAGAGGAAGAGGAGGATAGCATGGTCAGTCATCCTCTTGGTGAGGACACGGAAGTCTTGCCTGTTAGCAGTCTTGCACACATGGCTGAGTTTATGTTATGCTGCCTTTCCCATGACCCTCGCATTCTCAAAATTTTGGATGACAGTCATTACTGTTTGTTGACACTTCTAGACGCCCGCTACAAGGAGAACTTTATATCTATTATTCCTGAGGCGGACAGGTCTACAAAAATAGGGCAGTACCAGAAAGAACGTGATTCCGAACTATTAAAAAAATTCCCATCTGAAAACACTGGCGGCAGAGATCACAGTTTGTTGGACAGCCAAGGAGAACAGGAGAGAGAGACACAACTTCAATCCAGCAGAGGCAGGGGAACACTGTCAAAGTTCTTGGAGAATTTTCTCAGCCACTCCCATCGCACAGGCCCTGAGGCACGGGGTACTCTCCAAAGGAGTGCAAAGTTTGGGAAGATGCTGATGGAGTACCTTGCCGACCGTACCAACGTTCTCTGTGATTCCTCAGTGCCTTATAATTATTGGGTATCCAAGATGGATACGTGGAATGAACTGGCTCTCTACGCCTTGGAGATCCTGGCCTGCCCTGCTGCTAGCGTTTTATCAGATCATGTTTTTAGTGCCGCTGGTGGAAGTATAACTGAAAAGCGCATCAGCCTGTCAACTGAAAATGCTGACAGGCTGACTCTTATAAAAATGAACAAGGGCTGGATTGGGCCAGACTTCTCAACACCACCGAATGATAGCAGCGTAACATAAACTCAAATCCAGTGTCTTTTTTTTGGAGGTGTATTCCCATGCACCTCTTCACACTCACACATGGGTATATGATTCCTGATTTTGGCTATTTGCTCTTGTCCTCCTCCTTCTCCTCATCCTCATCCTCCCCCACCATATCACCAGGGTTACCGTGGTCCATGATGCAACACCCACATAATTTTTTTTAAGGGAGTTTATGATGCCTGTTAAAAAACATTTTTATACAGTATGTTTATGTATACCCCCCAGGGGTAAATGTTTGTCAGCCCATACACTTAGTGCATGGGCATTACAAGTATAGGAGACACGATCCTTTCTAATGGGAACATTTTTTATGAGGCCCTCCTCCACTACTTTTCCAAGGGGCATGGGAGTGCCTCTCAATTTTTTGCAGCCCATGCATTCACTGCATAGGATAACACAATGGGAGACCCACTTCCTAATAATGGGAACTTTTTTTTCAGGGGGCCCTCCTCTCCGTTTCTTCCAAGAGGCATTTGAGTGCCTCCAATTTTTTGGCAACCCTTGCATTCACTGCATAGGCAAACACAATGGGAGACCCACTTCCTAATAATGGGAACTTTTTTATGAGGCCCTCCTCCACGTCTCTTCCAAGGGGCATTGGAGTGCCTCCAAATTTTTGGCAGCCCTTGCATTCACTGCATAGGCAAACACAATGGGAGACCCACTTTCTAATAATGTGAAAATTGTTTTCAGGAGGCCCTCAGACCTCCACGTCTCTTCGAAGGGGCATTGGAGTGCCTCCAAATTTTTGGCAACCCTTGCATTCATTTCATAGGCAAACACAATGGGAGACCTACTTCCTACTAATGGTAACATTGTTTTCAAGAGGCCCTCCTCCAAGTCTCTTCAAAGAGGTATTGGTGTGAATTCAAATTTTGGGCAGCCCTGCCACTCTCTGCATATGCAATAACAGTATAAGAGACCCACTCTTTAGTAATGGGAACAATAAAACATAGCCGGCTGACGGCTCTCTAAAAAGAGTGAGGGTCGACAGCTGGCCCTTTAAGAATAGTAAAAACCACCTGATTGCCCTATAAAAATAGGATTTGTGACTTTTAGGGTCCCTTGTTCATAAATGAAACACAATGTGTCTGATGATATCTCACACACCACATGACCAGATAAGGTTGTAAAATGTTAAAATGACATTTCCCGGTGAATGCATTTGTCTTGGTTGAAAGCAATGCAAAAGTGCAAAAAACGCCTCAAAAACGCTAAGTGAGAACATAGCCCATGGTAGGGAGGAGTATTTTTGTTTTTGGTTATTTATTTTGCTTTACATACAAGACATTACCCTAGAAAGGATGTTTCTTAACATATTTCCTAGGAAAATCCATTTTGGTTTTGTTTTTGTATGTTTTGTTGTGAGCCTGTAAAAGTGGCGTAATACCTCTGACAACGTTGTTGACAGAAGTGACCTGGGAGTCAGAAATGCTTCCTGGGGTCTTCCCCATGCTGTTCCTATGTAATTTGAGCACTGTTCCCATCAATTTTGGCAATTTTTAGGCCATCTGCAGACCGCCAGGGGAGCCTTAAGGAAAATGCTCGAGTTTCGCATAGACTTACATTGGGCTCATTGTTCGTTGCTCTGGTCGAGTACCCTAGTATTCCTATGTGCTCAACCCAAGCATCGAGCACCCAAGCATTTCAATGCTCGCCCATCACTAGTTACAAGCACTCTGCTGCTCTGAGCTCCTCTGAGCTCTCTCCAGCCCTTCCCCTCCTCAAATACGTCCCCCCGCTCTTCATACACCACTACTTTCCTAGTTAAAGTGATAAAAATACTTTAGTTGCCACACAATAATTTGTCGCACTTTTACCGAATTATACCGATTTTTGCAGATTTTAGAAAAAAATGCTTGTGTTTCCGTTCACAAATCCGAATGTGCCATATTCGAAATTGGCGATCGTTTTTCAAACATATTTTCTCATCTCTACTCCACACTTGTTTTGTCAGTACATGTGGATCCACCAAAATCTGCAGCGGATATTAGCGTCTCCGCTACAGAAATTGACATGCTGCTTGTGAGTTTATATAAAAAAAAGAAAATTAAATTAAAAAAAATGTTGTGGCCTCCCACATCATTTTCATAACCAGCACAGGGAAAGCTAACCACTGAGGGCTAATATTAGTAGCCAGAGAAGAGGCCATTAGCCAAAAATGTTCCCTGGCTATTGATAACAGCCCACAGCTGTTTGCTTAGCCTTTACTGGCTAGATTACAGAGGGACCCGTGAAAAATATTGATGTAGGGTCTTCCTATATAATTTAACCAGCAAAGGCTAAACAGACAACCGTGAACTGTTATTAATAGCGAGGGAAGGGGCCATGGGTACTGGCCCCCTCCGAGGCAAAATAATATCAGCCCTCAGCAGCCCCAGAAATGGCATATCCTTAAGATTTGTCAAATCCGGTGCTTAGCCTCGACTCTTCCCACTTGCCCTGGTGTGGAGGCAAGTGGGGTATTAGGGTTGGGATTCTATAAGACACCTCCCATTACTAACTCCATACTAAAGGTTTGGAAATAAAGACATGGCAAGAATAAAGTCTTATATTATAAATAAAATTCCACAACGTTTTTTACATATTTATTTAGAAATAAAAAGCACAGTTATACTCACCTAATGTTCAATCCACTGAAGTCATTGTCACCTTTAAAAACCTGAAAATAAAAAACAACCATATCCCTCATCTGTCCACCATGATGACATAATCCCAAGTGTCCCATGGCAATCATATCATTTGTAGAACAGTTACATCAGTAGTAACTCCTGTGTCACTGGATAGCGCTAACCTGCCCGGAGTGAGGTCACAGGAGTTCAATCAACTGATGAGACCCAGGGACCTCACTTACGGCACCACTGATGTGTGGGAATTTTCTCATGCAGCGATTGTGCCGTAAGTGAGGTCACCAAAGCTTCATCAGCTGATGAACTCCAATGACCTCACTCACGCCAGCTCAGCACTATACACTGCAGGAGCGATTGCGCTCCTATCAGTATATCGCAAGCTGCTGAATAAAGCGGTCACATCTAACGATGTGGCTGTTGTATTCATGAGATCTGCGTTGGACACTCAGAATTGCAGCATATAGATGAGCATTAAGTTGATTTATTATTTTTTCCTTATTTCAGGTGACATAAGCATTGGGGGTTAAGCATTAAGGTAAGCATATGGTATTTTTTTATTTTTTACAGAGGATGAGGGCACCGGGGACTTGGTGTAAGTGAGTATAATGTATTTTTTTTATTTCAATATTTATTAATTTAACCTTTTTTTTTTTACTTTCAGCACAGGATCCGCTAATGAGAGACTACTGCTCCCATCCAGTGGCACCTGTGCTCGCTATTTAAAATGACAGCAGGCATCGGCTGATGGGGGGGTAGTAGTCTTATCAGCTGGTGCCTTTCACCCGCTGTAAGCTGCGGGACCATGATGACATCTGACAGCTTGATCCTGCAGTGCTCTTATCAGTGATAACGATGTTACCGCTGATCAGAGTGTAACGGGTCTGGGAGGCGGAACCTCTGAGCTACTATACAAGGGGGCGGTCCTTGTAAGGGAGCGGGTGGCAATCAGGGATGACGGGCAGGCAGTCACAGCAGGTGACCGGGACAGTCTCTGAGTGGACGGGCTGGAGGTCACGGAAAGTGACCGGGGCAGTCTCTGGATAAACGGGCAGGGAGTTACGGCAAGTGACCGGGGCAGTCTCTGGATGAACGGGCAGGGAGTTACGGCAAGTGACCGGGGCAGTCTCTGGGTAAAGGGTAGGTACGACCTGTGATGGCAGAGCCTCCGGGTAGGCTAGCAGGCAGATGGTAGATGTGTGCTCCCAGGTGAGCAAGCGAGAGTCTCTGGAATGGTAGGTGGTCACAGCACGTGACGGCGAAGCCTCCAGGTAGGCTAGCAGGCAGGTAACAGGTGGGCGCTCCCAGGTGAGCGGGCAGGAGTCTCTGGAAAGGCAGATGGTCACAGCACGTGATGGCGGAGCCTCCAGGTAGGCTAGCAGGCAGGTAACAGGTGTGCGCTCCCAGGTGAGCGGGCAAGCTGGTCCATAGACAGACTGACAGGAGTTGGAAGGCAGACCGTCGGACCTCAGGCTAGCAGGCAGGTGACTGGATATCAGGCAGGACAAAGGCAGCAAGCTGGCAGGAATCTGGCAGGTAACTGGCAACGGGACCTGAGGGCTGAAGCACAGGTGAGACACAGGTGCAAACAACATTGCTCAGGCACCTCCATTTTGGAGGAGGTGCCCTTTATATGGGAGGTCCTCCGGCAATTGGCCGGGGACTCCTTAGGACGGCGCGCGCGGTCCCTTTAAGAGAGGGGGAGCGCGCGCGCGCGCCCTAAGCACACTGCCGGGGAAGGAGCGCGCGCCGGAAGCAGCGGGGAGAGCAGCGCTGGAGGACGCCGCGCCAGGAGCGGGGAGGTGAGAGGGACGGCGTCTCTGCCTAGAAGGGGGCAGAGACATCGATGCTACAGTACCCCCCCTTTAGGCCCCCTCTTTTTTAGGCCAGAAAGAAATTTTTCAAGGAGAAGCGGGGCGTTGATGTTCTCCCTGGGTTCCCAAGTTCTCTCCTCAGGACCAAACCCCTTCCAATCTACCAAAAAAAAGGTTTTTCCTCTTACCCTCTTGGAGGCCAGAATACTCTCTACCTCAAAGATGTCATCAGCGGAAACCAGAGCAGGAGGGGCACCTGGATTTTTGGAAAAAGAGTTAAAGACAACGGGTTTGAGGAGAGATACGTGGAAGGAGTTGGGGATCCGTAGGGTGGCCGGGAGTTTTAATTTGTAGGCCACAGGGTTAATTTGCCTGAGGACTTCGAAGGGGCCGATGAATCGAGGACCCAACTTGTAGGAGGGTATTTTGAGCCGCACATGTTTGGATGAGAGCCAAACCTTGTCTCCCGGACGGAATTGGGGCGGATCCAGACGTCTCTTATCAGCATATCTCTTCATCCGCTCAGAGGAGAGAAGAAGAGCGGACCTGGTGCTCTCCCAAATAGTAGAAAATTCGCTGACAAGAGACTCCGCAGCAGGGTTGTCCACAGAAACGGAGACAGGAAGTGGAATCCGGGGATGTTGGCCACCAACTATAAAGAACGGGGATTTGGAAGAGGACTCGCTCTCATGGTTGTTATAAGAGAACTCGGCCCACGGTAGAAGATCCACCCAGTCCGAGTGGTGAGCATCCACGAAGTGCCGGAGGTAGCTGGACAAGATCTGATTGATCCGCTCCACTTGACCATTGGACTGAGGGTGGTAAGCGGAGGAGAAATCCAGGGTAATGTCCAGCAGCTTACAAGTGGCTCTCCAGAAACGAGAGGTGAACTGAACCCCACGATCCGACACGATGTGGAGGGGCAGACCATGGAGACGGAAGATGTGGCGGATAAAGTCTTTAGCCAACTCGGGTGCAGACGGAAGACCAGGCAGGGGAAGTGGGCCATCTTAGAAAAACGGTCAGCGACAACCTAAATGACGGTACAACCGGCAGAAACTGGAAGGTCGGTGATAAAGTCCATAGCGATGTGTTGCCAAGGAGCAGCAGGTACGGGAAGGGGCAGGAGATGGCCGGCAGGTAGATGTCGGGGAACTTTGTTACGAGCACAGGATGAACAGGCCGCGACGAAGTCTACCACGTCCTTACGTAGGGTAGGCCACCAGTAATGCCGGGCAATAAGTTGAAAGGTCTTTTTTTGGCCAGCATGGCCAGCTAGTTTAGAAGAATGTCCCCAGCGAAGAACCCTCTCCCGATCTGGCACAGCTATGAACGTCTTACCGGGTGGAAGACGAGTTAGATCCAAGGGAGCCACATTCATCACCTTGGAGGAGTCGATGATGTGCGTAGGTTCCTCCTCTTGATCGGAGGACAGGAAAGACCGAGACAAGGCATCAGCTTTGACGTTCTTGTCCGCTGGACGGAAATGAAGAGTGAAGTCGAAGCGGGCAAAAAACAACGACCACCGGGCCTGGCGAGGATTGAGCCTCTGGGCATTTTGGAGATATGCCAGGTTTTTGTGATCCGTGTAGATAATTACCGGGTAGAGAGCCCCTTCAAGCAGATAGCGCCACTCTCCTAGTGCCAATTTGATGGCTAGCAATTCCCGGTCTCCAATGGAGTAGTTGCGCTCCGACGAGGAGAAGATTTTGGAGAAGAAGCCGCACGTTACCATTCTCCCGGTAGAAGACTTCTGGGTGAGCACCGCTCCGGCTCCGGAGGAGGAAGCATCAACCTCCAGGTAGAATTGTTTATTACAGTCCGGACGGTGCAGGACGGGAGCAGAGGCGAAGGCTTTCTTTTGGGAAAGGAAGGCCTCCTCGGCTTCAGGCGACCATATCCTGGGGTTAGCCCCCTTACGGGTAAGTGCAGATATGGGAGCAGTCCGAGACGAGAAGTGTGGGATGAAAAGACGATAATAATTAGCGAAGCCCAGGAATCGCTGTATCGCCTTCAAACCTTCAGGACGAGGCCATTTTAGAACGGAAGAGAGCTTCTCGGGATCCATTTGCAGACCTGTTTGGGAGATGACATAGCCCAAGAACGGAAGGGAGGTCTGATCGAAGAGGCACTTCTCGTATTTGGCGTAAAGGTGGTTCTGCCGAAGCCTAAGCAGGACCTGACGAACATTCCTCCGGTGTGTGGGGAGATCCGGAGAGAAGACCAAGATATCGTCCAGGTATACCACTACGCAGGAGTACAGGAGGTCACGGAAGATGTCATTGACTAGTTCCTGAAAGACCGCGGGAGCATTACAGAGACCGAAGGGCATCACAAGGTACTCGTAGTGACCGTCCCGGGTATTGAATGCCGTCTTCCACTCGTCTCCTTGACGGATACGGACCAGATTATACGCTCCTCGAAGATCCAGCTTGGAGAAGATCCTGGCGCCCTTGAGCCGGTCAAACAATTCGGAGATGAGTGGCAGGGGATATTTGTTTTTTACCGTAATGAGATTGAGTCCTCTGTAGTCAATACAGGGACGTAGCGAGCCGTCTTTCTTTTTGACAAAGAAGAATCCGGCTCCAGCCGGGGAGGTAGATTTTCGGATAAATCCCCTAGCCAGATTCTCTTCAATGTACTCAGACATGGCTCGGGTCTCGGCTGCAGATAACGGGTAGATACGCCCACGGGGAGGAGTGGTGCCAGGTACCAGGTCGATCGGGCAATCGTATGGCCTATGGGGCGGCAACGTCTCAGCTTCCTTCTTACCGAAGACGTCCGCATAGGGCCAGTAGGGAGCCGGGAGACCAGGTAAGTTAGCTGGAGTAGGCTGAGGGCAAAGTGGACGGATCGGAACCAGGCAGGTCCTATGGCAGTCAGGACCCCATCGGAGTACTTCACCGGACCGCCAGTTCAATACGGGTTCATGTGTCTGGAGCCAAGGTAGACCTAGCAACAAGGAGTGAGAAAGTCCGGACAGCACATGGAATGAGATCTCCTCAGAGTGCAGCATTCCCACCTGTAGGGTTATAGGTTCGGTGACGAGCAGGATGGTCTCCGAGAGAAGTCTTCCATCCACGGAAGCAACTGACAATGGCTCCACCAGGGACTTGGTGGGAATATGGTATCTCTCTACCAGAGACTGGGCGATGAGGTTTCCAGCAGCTCCAGAATCCAGATGGGCGAGTTCGAAGAGACGGTTTTCTCCCCAAGCAATAGAGACCGGTAAGGTCAGAGACGGAGAGGACTTACTTTTGTCTAGGACGACCTCTCCGAGTGGTCCTAGACACTGGCGTTTCCCGGCTTTTCCGGGCAGGAACGGATGAAGTGCTTCTTACTGCCACAATAGAAACAGCTTCCCTCGGCTCGGCGAGATTCTTGGCGAGAACCGACCATCTTGGTCTGGTCGACCTGCATAGGCTCAGGAGAGACGGAGGGAGTGACGGGTTGCTGAAAAGTAGGAGCTAGGCGTGGAAACCTCCTCTCACGGGTGACCTCTTTGGCACGCTCCTGGAACCGCAGGTCAATCCGGGTGGCAAGAGCTATCAGGTCATCGAGGGTGGTAGGAATGTCCCGACCGGCAAGTTCATCTTTAATACGGCCGGACAGACCCTCCCAGAAGACTGAAACCAGAGCGTCATTATCCCAGGCCAGCTCCGAGGCAAGGGTACGGAACCGTATGGCATATTGGCCCACGGTGAGGCTTCCCTGACGGAGGCCTAGCAGTGACGATGCGGATGAGGTCTTCCGTCCGGGTTCGTCGAAGACTTTCCGGAAGGCCGTGAGAAAGGCAGGCAAGTTGGACACCAGGGGGTCTCCTCTCTCCCATAGAGGATTTAGCCAGGCCAGAGCCTCTCCGGTGAGATGGGACATGATGAAGGCAATTTTGGCCCGGTCGGAGTTAAACTGGTGGGACAGGAGTTCAAAGTGCAGGGTGCACTGATTTATGAAGCCCCGAGCCTGAGCGGAGTCGCCTCCGAAGCGAGGAGGTGCAGAAAGCCGGGGTCCGGGGTAGGATACCATAGTGTTGGTGGACAGCGGAGCTGTCGGATTGTGAATCATGGCGCTGGCGGAGGTTGCTGGCGGAGCAGTCAGAGTGTCCAGGCGAGAATTGACATTCCGCAGGTGACCCAGGATGGACTCCTGTTGGGACCTCTGGCGGGACAGTTCTTGACACAGGTCCGAGAGCGAGGGAGCTTGGGTGCCACCGGGTTCCATGGCCCGAGCAAACTGTAACGGGTCTGGGAGGCGGAACCTCTGAGCTACTATACAAGGGGGCGGTCCTTGTAAGGGAGCGGGTGGCAATCAGGGATGACGGGCAGGCAGTCACAGCAGGTGACCGGGACAGTCTCTGAGTGGACGGGCTGGAGGTCACGGAAAGTGACCGGGGCAGTCTCTGGATAAACGGGCAGGGAGTTACGGCAAGTGACCGGGGCAGTCTCTGGATGAACGGGCAGGGAGTTACGGCAAGTGACCGGGGCAGTCTCTGGGTAAAGGGTAGGTACGACCTGTGATGGCAGAAGGAGCGCGCGCCGGAAGCAGCGGGGAGAGCAGCGCTGGAGGACGCCGTGCCAGGAGCGGGGAGGTGAGAGGGACGGCGTCTCTGCCTAGAACGGGGCAGAGATGTCGATGCTACACAGAGCCTGAGTTTCCTGTGCTGTGACGCAGAAGACAGTACGGGAAACATACGAACACTGACCCGAACAGTAACACGGACTTCCTGAGTAAGTCCGTGTTCATGGTCCATGCCCAAATAGTAGGTGTTCGGTACAGACATTGAACTTTACTGTTCAGGTTCGCCCATCTCTAGTTGCTTGTACTTGTGGTAATATGTCTGAAGAGTCTCAAGTCATTTTTCCAATCGTGCACATCTGGGACTTCATGGGTCAGCAATGCAGAGGGAGATGCAAGCAGTGAATTTTAATGATTTGCGTGCCCAAGTGCTTTTCTGCTTGTGGCACTCATACTTAATACTGAATAAATCAAGATGTTATGAAAATATTTTTTCATTATTTGCATTAACATGTCTATTGATCTTGTGATTTCCATAATTTTATGACTTTTCCTTCTTGGTGTTGCAATTTCTATGAATTTACATGTATAAAACATGAAGTATATATATTATTTTTTTTATGTAAATTATTTAGCACCCTAATGAGGCACTACAGCTAAAACAAATGGTTAGGTTGGAAATCTAATATACTCGTATTTGTGACTTTTTAAACATTATATTAGCTTAAAATAGAAGTAGAAGTACACTGCATATTCTGATATTTTGACAAACTTTTTTCTATTTAATCTATATGTAATCATATTCATGCAATATTACAAAAAAAAAAAACTAATTTTGTTTCAGACTTTATGCAACCTCTTGAGTACTTCTTTCATAACTAGTCTACTTGTTTAATATCGCTACTGTCAAGGCCACTAAGCCACCCACTGCTCTGGTAAATTATTTTATCTCTCAAAAAGTAAATCGTTTGGTTTTTAATTGGAAGCTACTGGTGGAAAAATTTATTCTGTTTTTTCTTGATGTCAGATCTCTATGTTGCCTTTGAGAGCATTTTACATTTGCTTCTCAATGATGTTTCACATTTCTCGTTGATGCTGGCAACAGATGGATGCACAAGATTAATTTTTATCCTTCTATCTTGGACTACATGTTTAAAACAAGGGAGGCATGTCCAATCTAGGCTCCATTTTTGGTTCTCTGATTTGATCTGGAACCTCCAGGGACTACTAGGAAATATCTTCTTTCATTACATGTAGCAGTAAATTGTTTCATGCTGTCAGAGTTAGAGCTGGAAATGTCTACTTAATAGGAAGTTTATGATTGCATATTGTAGAAGACTTCTAAATGCTTAATAATTTAACAAAATACAGTTAAATTTGCAGCGTTCTGGTTAATGCTCCACAGAAGGTTAGATAAGGTCAAGGTCGTTATTGTAGAAATTCAAATTTGTGCAGAATTCATAAAAACATATTATTACTATATATAGAGGCAACTTTTATTTCTAGATTATTTTTAAGTTAAAATAATAAGTAAATTCTATCTATCTTTCTATCTATTTATCTATCTATCTATCTATCATCTATTTATTATATTGCTACCAATCTGCTGCACTCACCATTGTTAATAAAAGAGAGATAAGCCCCCTGGATACATTAGACTAATGTAAGGCAAACCCATCAAAAGCAACAGGTTTGCCAACAGTCTAATACGTATGGGAGCCCTGGACAGATGATTGTTGGGATAGTTAAGGATCTGGCATGTCTAGTTTTGGATTGCTGATCCTTTTGCCCTGCCTGACATAACTCTCCACCAGAGATGCTTGGCAGCAGGTCAATTATATTTGACAATATCTTGCAATGCTACTGTTCGTCCTTCATAGTCAAAGATGACCATGACTTCAGGGTTTAGAGGAGGATCAGTGGGTTTGGGTACAGAGGTGACTGATGAGGCCAATCCGGGCCCTGAGGGCTCGCCAACATATGGGACATAAGTAAGCTGATGTAGTAAGGACAGTCAAAACTGTGTGTGCCTTGCATGCAGCTTGCTTTTACTATACCTCAAAGATCTCCTGTCTTCAGCTGCACGAGATCGTGAGGTGATCCTGCCTCGCCAAACTGGATGGTTCAGGGCAAGATTCTCCCATTCATTTATGTCAACTCCCAGGATTTTGAGGGATGCTTTAAGGCAGTCTTTGTAACATTTCTTCTGCCCCCCAACTGTTCCCTTTCCCTGACACAGTTCCCCATGCAGAATTTGTTTAGGAAATCTGACCACATGTCCAGCCCTACAGTATCCATTTTAGGACATGGTCAGATATCAAAATCAATTATCAGAATGATGTCAGTTTGAGGCTAAATATCCTGTCTGAGAATTGATTTTGATAATTGATTCTGACGAGTGATTCTGTCGAGTGATTTTGACGAGTGATTTTGGCAAGTGATTTTGATAAGTGATTTTAACGAGTGATTTTGATGAGTGATTCTGACAAGTGATTTTGACAAGTGATTCTGACAAGTGACTTTTACAACTGTAATAATAATAAAAAAAAAAAGTAACTTCGCTGATGGGACTTGAACCCAAAATTCTGTGTCTCAAAGCCAGTGCGCTACCCACTGAGCTATAAACTCAGTTATAAGAAACCTAGGAGTTCTATTTGGTTATATGATTTTCAGTGCAAACTTGTCTAAAACTCATTGGGACTTATGCACAGACTGCAAGCAAGCCAAACTCAAATGATGTTTGATTTTGATCTGTGATGCCTTACCACTAAGCTATCCAATCAAGTGATAATAACTGATAGCTTTTCTTGTCTTATGAGATCAACCATGAAAATACTCAGGGTGACTAAAAGTCATTGTGATTCTGATTCTTATGCTTGAAGAAAGTAACACATCAGACTCACACATCAAAATTAAACATCATTTGAATTTGACTTGCTTGCAGTCTGTGCATAAGTCCCAGTGAGTTTTAGACAAGTTTGCACTGAAAATCATAAAACCAAATATAACTCCTAGGTTTTTACAGCTGAGTTTATAGCTCAGTTGGTAGTGCACTGGCTTTAGGACAGAGAATTTTGGGTTCAAGTCCCATCAGCGAACAGTTCCTTTTTTTTTTATAATTATTACAGTTGTAAAAGTCACTTGTCAGAATCACTCATCAAAATCACTCATCAAAATCACTCATCAAAATCACTTGTCAGAATCACTTGTCAGAATCATTTGTCAAAATCATTTGTCAGAATCACTTGTCAAAATCATTTGTCACAATCACTTGTCAGAATTACTCATCAAAATCACTCGTCAGAATCACTTGTCAGAGTCACTCATCAAAATCACTTGTCAAAATCACTTGTCAGAATCACTTGTCAGAATCACTCATCAAAATCACTCGTCAAAATCACTTGTCAGAATCACTCATCAAAATCACTCGTCAAAATCACTTGTCAGAATCACTTGTCAGAATCACTCATCAAATTCACTCGTCAAAATCACTTGTGAGAATCACTTGTCAGAATCAATTATCAAAATCAGTTCTCAGACAGGGTATTTAGCCTCAAACTAACATCATTCTGATGTTTAATTTTGATATCTGATCTTGTCCTAAAATGGACACTGTACAGCCCACCTGGCTTTGGCTTTCAGCAGGAAAGTGTAAACGCTGCAGAGCCCAGCTTGTTCCAGGATTGCTTTGTTGGGGACATTGTCTTGCCACGTGATGTGGCGATGTCTGCAGAGACAGCTCAGGTGAAAGTGATTGAGCTATTTGGCATGTCGACTGTTATATTCCAGGACTCACTAGCATAGAGAAGTGTGGAAAGGACCAAAGGTAGTGCTGGCTTTGGTAATACTGCTTTTAACCTCAGCATCAATCGTTACAACACAGGAGAGTGTGCTTTTTTTTTTTCCCATTAGGTCTTTAAAATGTGCATGTTACACAAGAAATCTTAAGAAATGCATGGTCTTGCTGTCCTCATTGACAGTAACTATTGATGAGCGAATAGTGAAATATTCGGATTCGGGAAAATCGGCACAAATAATTTCTAATATCCGTGTATTCGTACTGAATAACGAATCCAATGTAAGTCAATCGGAAAGCCGAATATTTTTCTGCTGGACCCAACAAACAGGTCTGGGAGCTTGATAAAAAAAGCTGAAATGGAAGGGAAAGTGCTAAAACTAAATGGGAACAGCATGAAGAAGATGACTGCATCGCATATGGTATCTGGAAATAATGTTGTCAGGCTATTGCGCCGGTGTATAAGAAGACCAACCAAACCAAACCTAAATTTTTTTTAACCACTTCGCGCCAGAGCCTGTTTTTGTCTTCGTGACCGGGCCAATTTTTTCAATTCTGACCACTGTCACTTTATGAGGTAATTACTCTGGAACGCTTCAACGGATTCCCCTGATTCTGAGAAGGTTTTTTGTGACATATTGTACTTCATGATAGTGGTAAAATTTCTTTGATATCACTTGTGTTTATTTGCGAAAAAATCAGAAATTTGGCGAAAATTTAGAAAATTTTGCAATTTTCAAACTTTGAATTTTCATGCCCTTAAATCAGAGAGATATGTTATACAAAATAGTTAATAAATAACATTTCCCACATGTCTACTTTACATCAGCATAATTTTGGAACCAAAATTTTTTTTTGTTAGGGAGCTATGAGGGTTAAAAGTTGACCAGCGATTTCTCATTTTTCCAACAAAATTTACAAAAACATTTTTTTAGGGACCACATCATATTTGAAGTCACTTTGAGGGGTCTTTATGACAGAAAATACCAAAAAGTGACACCATTCTAAAAATTGCACCCCTCAAGGTGCTCAAAATCACATGGAAGAACTTTATTAACCCTTCAGGTGCTTCACAGGAATTTTTGGAATGTGGAAGAAAAAAATTAACATTTAACTTTTTTCACAAAAATGTTATTTTAGACCCAATTTTTTTTATTTTTGCAGGGGTAACAGGAAAATATGAACCCCAAAAGTTTTTTGTGCAATTTCTCTTGAGTGCGCTGATACCCCATATGTGAGGAAAAACCACTGTTTGGGCACACTGCAGGGTTCGGAAGGGAAGGAGCGCCATTTGACTTTTTGAATGTAAAATTTGCTTGAATAATTAGCGGACGCCATGTTGCGTTTGGGGAGCCCCTGATGCACCTAAAAAGTGGAAACCCCCCACAAGTGACACCATTTTGTAAACTAGACCCCTCAGGGAACTTATCTAGATGTGTGGTGAGCACCTTGAACCCCCAGGTGCTTCACAGAAGTATGGAACATTGAGCCGTAAAAATAGAATTTTCACATTTTTGCAACAAAAATGTTTTTCAGCCTCCAATTTTGCATTTTCATAAGGGTAACAGGAGAAATTGCACCATGTAATTTTTTGTGCAATTCCTCCTGAGCATGCTGATACCCCATATGTGGGGGAAAACCACTGTTTGGGCGCACGGCAGAGCTCGGAAGGGAAGGTGCGCCATTTGTCTTTTTGAATGTAAAATTTGCTTGAATAATTAACAGACACCATGTTGCTTTTGGAGAGCCCCTAATGCACCTAAACAGTGGAAACCCCCCACAAGTGACCCCATTTTGGAAACTAGACCCCTTAGGGAACTTATCAAGATGTGTGGTGAGCACCGTGCACCCCCAGGTGCTTCACAGAAGTTTATAATATTGAGCTGTAAAAATAAAATTTTCACATTTTTCCCACAAAAAATGTTTTTCATCCCCTAATTTTGCATTATCATAAGGGTAACAGGAGAAATTGCACCATTAAATTTGCTTTGCAATTTCTCCTGAGTAAGCCGATACCCCATATGTGGGGGAAAACCACTATTTGGGTACACTGCAGGGTTCGGAAGGGAAGGAGCGCCATTTGACTTTTTGAATGTAAAATTTGTTTGAATAATTAGCAGACGCCATGTCGCATTTGGGGAGCCCCTAATGTGCCTAAACAGTGGAAACCCCCCACAAGTGACACCATTTTGTAAAGTAAACCCCTTAGGGAACTTATCTAGATGTGTGGTGAGCACATTGGGAGACATAATAAACAAATCAGTAGCAGGTGAAGAATTGGTTTTATTTATTTATTTTTTACGCCGTTCCTCGTGTGGTATAAGTGATGAGATTAATTTATTCTTCAGGTCGGTGCGATTACAGAGATACCAGATTTAAATCGGGTTTTTATGATTGACAGCTGTCACACACTAAAAGACGCTTTTTTTTGCAAAATCTAGTTTTTGCATCGCCATATTTTGAGAGCTATAATTTTTCCATATTTCAGCCGACAGAGTCATGTCATGGCTTGTTTTTTGCGGGACGAGTTGACATTTTTATTGGTACCATTTTTGGGTATGTGACATTTTTTGATCGGTTTCTATTCCGTTTTTTGGGAGGTAAAATTAACAAAAACCAACATGTCAGGAATTGTTTTTTGAGGTTTTTTATATGCCATTCTGCGTGTGGTAAAAGTGATAAGGCAGCATTATTCTTCGGGTCAGTATGTTTACAGCGATACTACACTTGCTGTATTTTTTTTATGTTTTGGCGCTTTTACACAATAAAACAATTTTATAGAAAAAATATTTTTTTTGCATCACTTTATTCTGAGTGCTATAACTTTTTTATTTTTCATCTGATGGAGCAGTATGGCAGCTTTTTTTGTGGAACAAGATGACGTTTTCAGCGGTACCATTTTTATTTCCATTTTGCTTTTTGATCGCATTTTTTTCCACTTTTTGTTTGGCAATATGAGGAAAAAGCATAGTTTTTTGCTCCGTATTTTATTTATTTTTATTACGGTGTGCACAGAAGGAGTTAATTAGTGTGACAGTTTTATAGCTCAGGTTGTTTCGGACGCGGCGATACCAAATATGTGTACTTTTTTTGTTTTTGCATAAATATACGGATTTATTGGTTTAATATTTTATTTATTTTTATTTATTTTGTAATTTTTCTTTTAACAGTTTCAAAACATTTTTTTTTACTTTTTTTCACATTTTTACTTAGTCCCTGTATGGCACATTAATTTTTATTTTACTGATCACTGATCTCATGTAATGTAATAGACGTGTATTACATTACATGAGATCTTTGCTGACTGTTTCACAGTCAGTGTGTCCTGCCAGGCTTCAGCTGCAGGCTGACCCTGGCAGGACACCATACATGGCAGATCTGGAGGCGGTCATGTGACCTCCAGCTGCCATAGCAACGCCAGGTCCTGGAAGCTATCAGGGGTCGTCGGAGAGGTAAGTAAGACGACCCCTCTGTCTGTGAGGCCTGAAACCCATGTCAGGAACATGTACAAGCCTCATTTTACTTTCAAAGGAAAGAGACAAGAGTGCCATTGACCAATCTGCCCAAGCCTATACACGTCTTCTAGAAACTACACAACCAGGCAGAATGTATCTTTTGCATGGTTTTGAGCAAGAACTAAGTAATTACAGGATATGTCCTAGAGAGTGACAAGGTCTGTAGAGTGTATTACTCAGGTGACAGGCAGTGCTACAGAACTCAGGTAAAGCCCTTAGCACTGCAATGACTATGTCCAATATGTGTAAGACTGTGACCTGAATAAGTCTGTGGAGAGTATTAACCCAGTCTCTTAGACCTGCTTATAATGTACAGAAACTGGCCAATACTCCACCACCATTTTTTTTTTACCAAAATTTAGAAAATTTTATGGGAAACGACAGTTTAATAAAGCGACACAAGTCTCATTTGGGAGCCTGGAAAAGCTAAGAATGGCCTTTATTCTGCACCAGACTTTGTAAAGTGCTAACGAATATGTATGCCCTACCTAACTAACAATTTGGGAAGAGATATACGGTATTTTTTGGACTATAAGACACACTAGACCAGGGTTCCCCAACTCCAGTCCTCAAGGCCCACCAACAGGTCATGTTTTCAGGATTTCCTTAGTATTGCACAGGTGATAATTCCATCATCAGCACAGGCAATAGTTACATCACCTGTGCAATACTAAGGAAATCCTGAAAACATGACCTGTTGGTGGGACTTGAGGACTGGAATTGGGGAACCCTGCACTAGACCATAAGACGCACCTAGGATTTGAAGGAGGAAAATAGAAAAAAAAATGTAAGCAAAAAATGTGGTCACAATGCACTGTTAAGGGGGTGGGGGTCTGCTACTGACACTGATATAGGGGTAATGTCTCCCAATTATGATAATATCCCCCATCCTGGAATATATGCCCCCAACTTCCTATTATACGTGGCCCCATCCCCATCCTGGTATGCATGGCAACCCTCCATCCTGGTATGCATGGCAACCCTACATCCTGGTATGTATAGCACCCCTCATCCCTAACCTGGTATGCATGGCACCCCTCATCCCTATACTGGTATGCATGGCACCCCTCATCCATATCCTGGTATGTATGGCACCCCTCATCCCTATCCTGGTATGTATGGCACCCCTCATCCCTATCCTGGTATGTATGGCACCCCAATCCCTATCCTGGTATGCATGACATCCCTCATCCTAATCCTGGTATACATGCCCCCCTCATCCTTATCCTGATATACATGGCCTTCTTATCCTTTTCCTGGTATGTATGGCCCCCTTATCCTTATCCTGGTATGTATGATCCCCCTCATCCTTTTCCTGGTATATATGACCCCCTAATCCTTGTGCTGGTATGTATGCCCCCATCATTCTTATCCTGGTATGCATGGTCCCCCCTAATACCCATCACTCTGCACATCAAAAAATAAACACTCCTACTCACTTTTCTTCTTTCTCTTCCAGCGGTGCCTCCTGTCTGCCCGCACTGATCTCACCACGTGAGCCGAGCGTGGCGTCACTGTCATGCGCTGCTCACAAGGAGAGAACAGCTGCCAGAAGTCACTGCTCCCCATGCCGGGACTGTGTGCACGGGGAGCAGTGACTTCATGCTCCTTAATAGTGGCACACAGTGTATCCACATGGGCCCATGGGTGTGGAGAGGGGGTGAATATTCATGCCGTCTAACAGCGGGCACACGCGATCGCCCGGCAGCAGCAGGAGCCGCGCTGTGGATTCAATGTGTGCCGCTATTAAGGAGCATGAATATTCAGTGCTTCCCATGCCCATGGGCATCGGGAGTGGTGAATATTCATTTTCTTTAGTAGCAGGGACAGTGTAGGCTGCAGCAGGTGGCTGCTACCTCCTGTGCCCCGCTCCTCCACCGCTACCGCTCCCCCCACACCCCACATAGTGTATATATATATATATATATATACTCACCCCAACTTCCGGACTATAAGACGCACCCCCCATTTTCCTCCAAAATTTTGGAGGAAAAAAGTGCGTCTTATAGTCCGAAAAATACGGTATAGTTTGACAAGGGAAAACTGAACACTGCGCTGGGACCAAAAAGTGGACGTGGTTGCTGACTGTTCTTACTGTATGTTAAACTGCAGGTTGTGGGCAAGAGGCATTTGCGCCTGCTTCCTGGACAGCAGATTGGGAAGGCTGTAACACAGGGGAAGGGCCAGTGATTTCACCCTCAGACAAATATTTTGTACCCAGGCATTACGACCACCTACTGGGGTGCTGCGTATGTCAGCAGCATATAGAGTATGCTAACAGAGGTATTATGTCAAATTTCCATTTATAAAGGGATGTGTGGGTAAGATTTTCGAACTAGAAGCATATATATAGAGCATGTTTCATTACTCATATTATTCTTTGTAAGGCTGAAACTTGAAGAAGTGTGTGGAGCATATTAATGCACTGATGTTCCAAAATGGCCAAGTGCAGACCCAAAACTCAACATCAGGCTCCCAGATACACTCTGAAAGAGACAGTGAGAAGGTCAACACAATTAAAAAATTATAAAAATACAATATATAGAGATTGAGAGTATAAATTTCACCATTGAACAATGTGCAAACTTTTCCAAAAATTACCCAATCATACACACTGAAAGAGACCGTGATGGAGACCTCACAATACATTTTGCAGTTATTAGAATAGGTAGAGATAGGGAGTACAAGTTTCACCATTGCACAATGTACAAAGGTTTCCAAAAATTTAAAAACATTACCCACATAGGGTATACATATATGACCCACTAAGTACTTGTTGCAGAAGCAGGAGGAGTAGGACGTGATTTCCTGAACAAAATGAGTTTGGATGGTATGGCATGCATGTTAAGACAACTTCTAAAAAAGAACATTTGGACTGCATTTACGTTAGGTTGCTGTCATCTGTAGGGCTAACAAAGTTGGAGGAAATCCAGCCTTTGTTCAATTTTAGAAGAGTCAGCATGTCTGCATTTTCCGTTGAAAGACGTGTGCGCCTATCCGTTGTGATTTCACCGGTCGAACAAAAAACCTGCTCAGACAACACACTTGCTGTAGGTCATGGCAGCACCTCCAAGGCATACAAGGAGAGGTCGGCCCAAGTGTGCAGCTTGGACAACCAATATTTAAAGGGCACTAAAGAAACAGGAAGGATGCTGGTATGGTCACTTAAGTACTGCTTCACCATCTTGGTCAACTTCTCCCTCCTCGTCATAATTACACCCACAGATAGCCCTTGCTGATATGACGAATTCATGAAAATGGTCCAGTTGGTGGACCCCCCCCCCCCTTCCCCTCCGAAGTGCAACTGGTGTGTGTGTCCCTTCCCTGTAATCCTTGTGGGTGGAAAAATGGTACCTCTGCCATCAGCGTTGTCTGAGGGTAATCTTTTCAGCAATTCTTCCAAAACGACACTCTGGCATGCATTCACTGAAAATGGCACGTCTGCCTCCGACATGAGAGAAGGAAATTTCTTCTTCTTCCATGGGTCAAGAAAGGTGCACAGCCAGTATTTCATGGGGAACAAAATGTCTTTCATGGGCAGGTCTTGGAAAAGGCAACTGGACATGAACTGTGCAAAGTGTGGCAGACTACAAAGAGTCAAACGTTCAGTGTCTCCACCAGGACAAAAACTAATCATCCTCTCCTCCTCACGATGCATTGCCTCCTCCTCCTCCTCTTCAGGCCATCCATGCTGGACAGGCATGAAGCTGGGATTGGGAGTCCCCTCTGTAGAGGAGACCCAAAACTCCTGTTCCTCCTCATCCTCCTTCTCCTCCTCCTGTTCCTAGTCATCACCTGATGTGGCTTGAGAATATTGTGTGAGGTTGGGCTGTGTGGTATCAGCCACTGTAAAATCTTGCTCCATAGCCACTTGCTCGGCATTCAATCTTCCTCTTTGAGATTCTGCAGCGAACGTTTTAATAGACAGAGCAGATGGATGGTTACTCTGATAATAGCATCATCAACGCTCACCATTTTGGTGCAATACTCAAAGTTTTGAAGAACCTCACATATGTCTGTGATCCACACCCACTTGGCATTGCGTTTTGTGTGGGGGCTGAGTGTTATTCTGCATTGAGAAGCTGGAATTCAGCCACTGCCCTCTGCTGCGCACAAAGCCTTACCAACATATGAAAGGTCAAATTCCAGCATGTGTGCAGGTCACAAATCAGTCGGCGACGAGGTAAATTAAAGCGCTGCTACAGCGAAGCCAGACCGGTGAAAGCCTGAGATGACTTTCGGAAATGGGCGCTGACATGGCGTACCTTGGCAAGTACAGTCGGTCCGGCAAGTCAGTGAATGATTTTAAAAACTGCTGTATAACCAAGATCAGCAAGTGAGGCCATGCATGGAATGTGTACCAGCTTGCCGAGCTTTGAAGCCACCACCAAGTTATGCCCATTATTGCACACAACCAGACCTGGTTGGAGGTTTAGCAGGGAGAATCACTGATCAGTCTGGTCTTTTATCCCTTTCAATAGCTCTCCTGCGTTGTGAGCTTTATCACCTAAACAGATGAGCTTCAGCAGAGCGTGCTGTCACTTCACCAAGGCAGTGCTGCAGAGCACCCAGCTGAGGAGTCACGGGAAGCTAGTTCAGCTGAGGATGAGGAGGAGGAGAGACAGGAACTGGCATATGAGGAGACTGACACCCTGATGGAAGTTTGACCCGCTATTCTTGGTGTTTGTAAGATGTGTGATGTCCCAGCCACTGACTCTGTCCCAGGCTGCACCATGTTCACCCAGTGTACCATCAGAGAAATGTAGCATCCCTGTCCACAAGAACTTGTCCACCTGTCTGTGACTTCCCTGTGACTGCATTGGCCGGGGCACAGCTGATATTATGTAACACGTGCTTATGTAATGCGGAGATGGCACACTGGGAAAAATAGTGGCAGCTGGGAATCGAGTACCACCACCAAGAGGTCACGGAAAAACTCAGTTCCCACAAGTCATAATGGCAACATTTCCAGGGCTAGCGATTTGGCACGGTGGGTGTTTAGCATTTGGGCCTGTGGGTGGGTGGATATTTCTGCTTCCTGTGAAACATCTCGGGCAGAGACAACTGAACGCTGCACTGTGACAACGAACTGGATGTGGTTGCTGACTGTTGCGTCTGTGCAAACGCAGGTTATGGGCAGGAGGCATCAGTGCCTGCTTCCTGTACATCAGATTGGGTAGACCGTAACACAAGTGAAGGGATAGTGGTTTTACCCTCAGACACAGATTTTGTACCTGTAACATCCCTGGTGGCGTGCTTGCATACTGCACCACCTCCCACTATGCAAGAACGCAATCTTACCTGTCAGTCCAGCCTGCAAATCTTGCTCCAGTTCATGCTGTGTGCATGTATCTTGACTGTCTGCTTAGGGCGGCGGCCCGGTAACTTCCTCATTCTTATAGCTGCTGTGGGTGCACCCCTAATGCATCTCCAGCCTATTGCTGTGAATCTCTGGATATTTAACCCCCCTCCACCCAGTAGGAGGTTCCTGACCAACAATAACATTCAGTGTGCTCTTTGACTCTGAAGTTGCCAGGTCCAGTTCTGCTTCTTGTCTGTTTCCGCCATCTCTGGGGACTGCATACCCAGACCTGTTATCTGTGACTTCTGTCCGTTTCCGCCATCTCTGGGGGCTGTATACCCAGGCTCGTTCTTGTATCTCATAGCAGTAGCAGTTCCTGTCTGAACTGTATCTTAGCCTGTTACCGGTTTGCCTCTATGTCCATACCTTCCCTTTTCCTGCAGTATCTGAACCTTCACCTAACTCCATCTCATTGTCTCTGTACTTCTGTGAGTTTTGTGTCCACTCGCTACTTCATAGGAAGTACCTTGTGTGTATCTGGTTCTGCTAGTCCCTTTTACCTTCCTCCGTATCATCCTGTATTTTCCAGTCTGTTCCATGTGAACAGAGCCCTGTCCTCTCTGCCTTGTACACCGCACCTGCGGTTTCGCTCTGCTCTGTCTTGCCCAACGCTCCAGCGGTTTCTGTCTGCTCTGACTTGCCCACTGCTCCAGCAGTTTCCCTCTGCTCTGCCTCACCCACTGCTCTGGCGGTTTCTCTCTGCTCTGACTTGCCCACCTCTCCGGCGGCTTCTCTCTGCTCTGCCTTGCTCACTGCACCAGCGGTTTCTCTCTGCTCTGACTTGCCCACCGCTCCGGTGACTTCTCTCTGCTCTACCTTGCCCCACCGCTCCGGGGGCTTCTCTCTGCTCTGCCTTGCTCACCACACCAGTGGTTTCTCTCTGCTCTGACTTGCCCACCGCTCCGGTGGCTTCTCTCTGCTCTGCATTGCCCACCGCTCCGGCGGTTCCGCTCTGCTCTGCCTTGTCCACCGCACCTGTGGTTTCTCTCTGCTCTGCCTTGTCCACTGCTCCGGTGGTTCCACTCTGCTCTGCCTTGCCCACCGTACCTGCGGTTTTCGCTCCACTCTGCTTGCTCACCGCACCAGCAGTTCCTCTCTGCTCTGCCTTGTCCTCCGCTCCGGCGGTTTCGCTTTACTCTGCTTGTCGACCGCATCTGCGGCTCTGTACCTGTCTGCCAGTCTCTACTGGACCCTATCCAGCCTGCGCTCCAACCTGCTAGTTCCTCCTTGTCTGCACTCCAGCCGTGCTTGCCAGTATCTCCCTGTCTGCATACCAGCAGTGCTTGCCAGTGCCAATCTGTCTGAATACCAGACATGCTTGCCAGTGCCCACCTGTCTGCATACCAGCCGTGCTTGCCAGTACCCACCTGTCTGCATACCAGCAGTACTTGCCAATACCCACCTGCCTGTATGCCAGTCTAACCTGCCTGTTACTGCATTCCCCGGTGTGGGTCAACAACTGTGACCGGGGTCTGACCTGGAGCCTGGTCCCTCTGCTCGGTTCCTCCTTGGTCCACGGAGTCGACTAAGCCGCCGTGCGACCTTGGTCAGATTGGGTTGATACTTAGTTACGCCCCTCCAGGCACTCCTTGGTTCATGGTACAGTGGGATCACTAATCACTCTCATGCCAGTCAGTCCGGGCGCAAGTGTAACAGTACCCAGGCGTTCCATCCATCTACCGGGGTGCTTGGCTGCCATGTGCTTCTACATGCTGGTGGTGCTCAGGTTGGTAATGTTCTTGCCTCTTCTCAGCTTGGTCTGGCAGATGCTGCAAATTACAGTTTTTTTGTCTGAAGGACTTTCAGAAAAAATTTCCATACAGGGAAACAACGCACCCTTGGCCTGTTATGTAGCCGAGTGGAGTTTCTTTGTGAAACAGTTAACTGAGTTCTCCCTCTCGTCAAACCACTACCTCTTCTTGTCTGTTTTCGTGCTATGGATCCATCACTCTCTGCACTGCTATGCTCACTAGGCGTGCCACTATGCCAGGTTGGATCAGTGGCCTCATCATCGACCATGTCATCTTCCAATTCATCAATCTGATCTTTCTTCTCAGTTGCGATTTTAGGCTCACCTGATGACAACAGTGCATCATGATAATCCTCCACCTCTTCAGATATGAATTTACCTTCCCAACGTGGCATTTTCCTGGCCGTGAGAGCTCAATTTTTTGTGCATCACTGCACTCCACCTCCTCATGACCCTCTTTAATGATGCACATTGAGAGGCCTGGATAATTACAAGGGAACATAAACAGTTCCTCGGAGCGGCTAGCGTTGGGGTCATATATCTCCTGGAACTCTTGATATGAGCAGGAAGGAGGACCAGGTTGAGGATTGTGAGGCCCAGCATCTTGGCTATTGAGACTGGACCGTGTAGAAGACTTGATGGTGCTGCTTGTCAACACACTGGAGCCTTTGTCTGCCATCCAACCCACAACCTCCTCGCACTTGTCTTGGTGTGATAGTGGTGTAGCGCACTGACCGAATTTTGACAGGAAGCTAGAATGAGATACAGTCACCTTCTAAACTGTCACACTGCCTTGGCGGGCACCACAACATCCATGTCCACATTCCTTAATGTCACCCTTTCCCATATTGAATGCGTTATGAAAAAAAAAATTCCTGGCTTTATTTTTCACAAGTAACCTCACAGAGGTGTTATGTACAAATTCCCTGTATCTAGCAATATGTGGGTATTTTTTTCACAAATCAGCTTTATTACACTCCAACAGCAGACTCAGGGAAATTACTGGTAACTAGTGACGTTTGCTTATCTCTGCAAATGTTGCCCCAGTCGCACAACTCCTAGATAAAGAGACGGTATTTATTTAACCAATATGATTTTTTTTTGTTTTTTTTATATCGCCTTTATGACACACGCCAACAGCAGACTCAGGGAAATTACTGGTAACTAGTGAGGTTTGAGTATCTCTGCAGATTTTGCGCCAGTCGCTCAACTGCTATAGAAAGAGACGCTATTATATATATAGTTATATATATTATATAATATAACTTTTTTTTTTATATCGCCTTTATGACACACGCCAACAGCAGACTCAGGGAAATTACTGGTAAATAGTAACATTTGCGTATCTCTGCAAGCTTTGCACCAGTCGCACAGCTGCTAGATAAATATTAGCTATTTCAGCAATGTGCCAGGAATATTATTTAGCAATTAGTTTTTAAAAAATATGTTTACTATATTCTGGCACTGACGATTATTATTTAGCGTTTTTTTTTATATGTTGGTACTCAGGAATATTATGTAGCTAAAAATAATTGTTTAGTATATGCTGGTACTATTAAGATATATTATTTGCCTCTGCTTTATATATTATGCTAGTGGATGAAACCCTGCCTCTCTCCCTAATCCCACAGTCTATTCCTACACTATAGCTAGGGAGAGATTTGGTTGTGTACAGTATTAGGTAGTGTAGGGAGAAAACAAGTACATTGCACATATCCATCTCAACAAACAGTCCTTCTGAGGACTAATCCATCTGCAGGCAGGCAGTGTATATAGGCAGGCAGGCAGTGTATATAGCAGACTGCAGTGCATATAGCACAAGAGGCTCCATTCCAGTTCTACCTTCTGCTGCTGTTAGATATTTCTAGACAAAGGCCCAGGTCTCAGGAATAATTTTTTTGGATCTTAATCTTCATTATTTGCTTAAAAAGCAATCCAGAGAACACCGTTTTTTTGCCCCATTTGCTTGTTGGCACTGCAGAATACAGCCAGGTCCTTTCCATATTACAGCACTAAAATTCCATCTATTTAAAACTGTGATTTGTCCGTTACACGGAACACATATAATTGCGCTGAAAATACTGCCCTTTTTGGCCTCATTCAAATTTTTTTCACTGTGTCAGAGAAGTTTTTGACACCGGTTTGCTGATCAAAATAGTTACCTACAGGCCAGACATTTAAAACTGTGTTTTCTCCATCACACGGCTCACATTCACATATAATTGCGCTGAAAATACTGCCATTTTTGGCCTCCATTCAAATTTTTTTTCAGTGTGCCACCAAAGTTTTTGGCACCGGTTTCCTGTTCAAAATAGTTACCCACAGGCTTGGTATTTAAAACTGTGGTTTCTCCATCACACTGATTACATATAACTTCGCTTCACATTCAGCCATTTGTAGTGAGCGCGAAAGATATTGTCCTCCATTTAAAATGGGTAAGGCGAGTGGCAAGGGATGGGGAACTGGACGTGATGGTGATGGTGCATACAGAGGTTGAGGCCGTGGGCAAGCTGAAATTGTGCCACAACAAACACCCATATCTTCTCACCCGACTTTCCTGTCCCAATTCCTAGGGGACCGCAGCACACCACTATTGAACCCAGAGCAGTGTCAAAATGTTGTTGTTTGGATAGCGGATAATGCTTCCAGTCACTTAGCCACAACCACCACCACCACCACCCTGTCTTCCACACGGTCAAGTCTCAGTAGCTGTGAGTCTGGACCGCATATTTCTCACCCTGATCCTCCTTCCTCCCACCATGCCGAGTGCCCGGAAACAAATGATGTTATGGGTCCGGGTGGTGGAACCTCTGTGCTTCGGTGCAAGGAGGGACCAGAGGGGCATGACTAAGTGCCTACTCAGACCAACCCAGGTCACACGGTGGCTTAGTCGACTCCGTGATCCAGGGAGGGACTGGGCAGGTGAACCAGGTACCACTCTGGGACTGACCTTGTGTGAGAGCAGGTGACTCCCACTGGTCAGATGACAGGAGTTGACCGGTACAGTGGATAAGCACAACAGGAAGTCTGGCAGGTGGTTTTGGTAGATAAGAAGGCTGGTACAGCTGATAGCCAGAGAGGTGCTCCGGGTAGGCAAGCAGGCAGGTACGGCGGATAGCCAGACAGGTGCTCCGGGTAGGCAAGCTGGCGGGCATGGCAGATTACTTGGAAGGTGCTCCAGGTTGGCAGGCTGGTGGGCACAGCAGGTAACTGGCAGGTGCTCCAGGTAGGCAGGCGGGCGGACATGGCTGGTTACTTGGCAGGTGCTCTGGGTTGGCAGGCTGACGGGCATGGCTGTAGACAGACTGGCAGGCAGAACTGTTAGACAGACTGGCGGGCAGGACTGACAGGCAGCAGGACCTGAGGGCTGAGGAAAGTGTTAGCACACAAACTACAACATTGCAAAGGCACCTCCATTTTGGAGGAGGTGCCTTATAAGAGAGAAGTCCTCCGCCATTGGCTGGGGACTCTTTAGGATGGCACGCGCGGCCCCTTTAAGAGGGAGGGAGCGCTTGCATGCGTCCTTAGCACAGTGCCCGGGAAGCTGCGCGTGGTGCGAGCAACAGCAGCATCAGGGGAGCAGGAAGATGCCGGACCGGGACCACGGCGGTGAGGGGAGCGGTGCCTCTGCCCGGCCGGAGGCAGAGACGCCGATGCTACAGTGCCCCCCCTTTACGCCCCCTCTTCTTTAGGCCCGTGAGAAAGAAGATTAGGGGCATGAATGTTCTCCCTGGGTTCCCAAGACCTCTCCTCCGGGCCAAACCCCTTCAAATCCACAAAAAAGAAAGTCTTTCCACTTACCCTCTTGGTGGCCAAAATGTTTTCTACCTCAAAGACGTCCTGAGTGGAGACTGGAGCAGGAGTGGTACCTGGATCATCAGAAGGAACTAAGGACAACTGGTTAGAGGAAGGACACATGAAAGGAGTTGGAAATCCATAAGGTGACTGGGAGTTTTGAGTTTCAGCTTGTAAGCCACTGGATTGATTTTGTTCAGAACCTCGAAAGGGACCGATGAACTGCGGTCCCAACTTATAAGAAGGTATCTTGAGATGGACATATTTGGAGGAATGCCAGACCTTGTCTCCCAGATTGAATTGCGGCCGATCCAGAAGTCTCTTATCAGCAGGTTTTTTCATCCGCTCGGAGGACTGAAGAAGTGCAGATCTAGTGTCTTCCCAAATAGCCGAAAATTCGCTGACAAGAGATTCCGCTGCAGGATTGTCTACTGAAGAGGAGTCTGGAAATGGAATCCGGGGGTGTCGACCGTAGACCACAAAAAACGGGGATTTAGTAGAACACTCGCTCTCATGGTTGTTATAGGAGAACTCGGCCCAGGGCAGGAGCTCAACCCAATCGTTATGGTGAGAATTGACAAAGTGCTAAAGAAAGCTGATAAGGATCTGGCTGATACGTTCCACTTGACCATTGGACTGAGGATGATAAGCAGAAGAGAAATCCAAAGATACATCCAGCAGCTTGCACGTAGCTCTTTAGAAGGGCAAAGTGAACTGAACTCCGCGATCAGAGACAATGTGGAGGGGTAGGCCATGAAGACAGAAGATGTGATGGATGAAGTCCTTAGCCAGCACAGATGCAGATGGAAGACCAGGCAGAGGGATGAAGTGGGCCATTTTGGAAAAGCGGTCAGCGACCACGTAAATGACAGTACAACCGGCAGAAAGAGGGAGATCCGTGATGAAGTCCATAGTAATGTGTTGCCACAGAGCGGAAGGCACGGGAAGAGGAAGGAGACGGCCGGATGGAAGGTGCCTGGGAACCTTGTTATGGGCACAAGAGGAACAAGCCGCGACAAAGTCCGCAACATCCTTGCGCATGGAAAGCCACCAGTAATGTCGGGCGATGAGCAGAAAGGTCTTCCTCTGGCCAGCATGACAGGCTAGTTTGGATGAATGGCCCCAGAGTAGAACCTTCTTTCAATTCGGAACTGCTACAAAGGTCTTATCAGGTGGAAGATGAGACAGGTCAAACGGAGCAACAGTCATTACTTTGGGGGGGGTCAATGATATGAAGAGGCTCCTCCTCTTGGTCGGAAGACCGGAATGAGCGAGATAGAGCATCAGCTTTAATGTTCTTGTCCGACGGGTGGTAATGCAGAGTGAAACAGAATCGGGCAAGAGTAGAGACCACCTGGCCTGACGCAGATATAGTCTTTGGGCGTTCTGCAAATAAACGAGGTTCTTATGGTCAGTGTAGATGACCACCGGGTACAGAGCCCCCTCAAGCAAATAGCACCACTCCTCCAGCGCTAACTTGATGGCCAGCAGTTCTCGATCTCCTATGGAGTAGTTGCGTTCGAACAAGGAGAAGAGCTTGGAGAAGAATCCGCAGGTCACCATACGCCCTGATGAGGATTTTTGGATGAGCACTGCTCCGGCCCCGGAGAAGGACGCATCAACCTCCAGGAAGAACTGCTTGTTGAAATCCGGACGGTGTAGCATAGGAGTGGAGGAGAAGGCTTTTTTATGGAGACGAAGGCCTTCTCCCCTTTGGAAGTCCATTCCCTGGGATTTACACCTTTATGGGTGAGCACAGAGATGGGAGCCATCCGGGAGGAGAAATGAGGAATGAAGAGGCGGTAATAGTTTGCAAAGCCCAGGAATCGCTGAATCACCTTCAACCCCTCTGGTCAGGGCCACTTTAGGACAGCAGACACCTTCTCGGGATCCATCTGCAGACCAGTCTCGGAGATAATATAGCCCAGGAACGGCAGAGAGGTCTGCTCAAAGAGGCATTTCTCATATTTAGCGTATAGGCGATTCTTCCGTAGCCTCAGCATAACCTGACGAACATCCCACCGGTGTGAGGGCAGATCCGCAGTGAAAATCAAGATATCATCCAGGTACACCACCATGCAAGAATACAGGAGATCTCAGAAGATGTCGTCGACCAGCTCCTGGAAGACGGCTGGAGCATTACATAGACCAAAGTGCATTATGCTGTATTCGTAGTGACCGTCCCGGGTGTTGAATGACGTCTTCCACTCGTCTCTCTGGCGAATCCGGACCAAATTATATGCCCCACGAAGATTGAGCTTGGTGAAGATCTTTGCACCTTTAAGGTGGTCAAACACCTCCGAAATGAGAGGCAGGGGGTACTTATTTTTGATGGTGATCTGGTTTAGACCCCTGTAATCGGTACAGGGACATAGAGAGCTGTCTTTCTTCTTGATGAAGAAGAATCCTGCTCCAGCGGGAGAGGAGGATTTCTGGATAAAGCCTCTAGCAAGATTCTCCTCAATGTACTCAGACATGTCACTGGTTTCGGCCCGCGACAAAGGGTAGATTCGCCCAAGGGGAGGAGAAGCACCAGGTACCAGGTCGATGGGGCAATCATACGGCCTATGAGGTGGTAGTGTCTCAACCTCCTTTTCGTCAAAGACATCCGTATAGGACCAGTAGGGCGCCGGCAGACAAGGTAGATTAGCCGGAGTAGACGGGGGTCGAGCAGGACGAACCGGAACCAGGCAGAACTCAAGGCATTCCTGACCCCAACGGAGCACTTCACCAGATCTCCAATTCAGGATGGGCTCATGTCTTTGTAACAAGGGTAGACCAAGCAAGAGAGAGTGAGAGAGACCGGACAGCACATGAAAGGAGATCTTCTCCGAGTACAGCATTCCCACCTGAAGGGTTACAGGCTCAGTGACAAGCAAGATGGTCTCCGGGAGAAGCTTCCCATCCACAGAGGCAACCGCCAACTGTTCAGCCAGACGTACGGTAGGAATCTAGTAACGCTACACGACGGCCTGTTGAATGAGATTCTCATTGGCTCTGGAATCCAAGTGGGCTCTCTTGAAGAAGCGGGTCTCACCACTGAAAATGGAAACAGACAGAGACAAAGATGGAGAGGGTTTACTCTTGCCTAGGATGACCTCTCCGAGCGGTCCAAGAAACTGGAGTTTACTGGCCTCACCGGGCAGGAATGGATCAGATGCTTTATACTGCCACAGTAGAAGCAACTCCCCTCTGCTCGGCGTGTCTCCGGGCAAGACTTGACCATCTTGGTTTGGTAAATTTGCATAGGCTCAGGCGAAAATGCCCAAGGAATTGCTGGTTGCGAGGCTGGCCTTTGGAATTTTGGAACGAGATGCGGAAATCTTCACTCCCGGATAGTCTCCTTAGCACTTTCCAGAAAACGAATGTCAATCAGGATAGCTAATGACACCAGGTCGTCCAGGGTGGAAGGGATGTCATGACCAGCTAGCTCATCCTTGATACATCTGGAAAGACCCTCCCAAAAGGTGGACACCAGGGCCTCATTGATCCAGGCAAGTTCAGATTTGAGGGTTCGGAAACGAATGGCATACTGGCCAATAGTGAGACTCCTTTGGCAGAGACGGAGAAGTGAGGAGGCAGTAGAAAATTTTCATCCGGGCTCATCAAAGACCTTCTGGAAGGCAGCGAGGAAAGCCAGAAGATCCCCTCTTTCCCAAAGAGGGTTTAGCAATGCCAATGCCTCCTCGGTAAGGTGAGACATGATGAACGCCACCTTGGCCCGGTAGGAGGTGAACTGATGAGGCAGGAGTTCAAAGTGCAGCGTGCACTGATTTAAGAAGCCCCGACATACAGTACAGACCAAAAGTTTGGACACACCTTCTCATTTAAAGATTTTTCTGTATTTTCATGACTATGAAAATTGTACATTCACACTGAAGGCATCAAAACTATGAATTAACACATGTGGAATTATATACTTAACAAAAAAGTGTGAAACAACTGAAAATATGTCTTATATTCTAGGTTCTTCAAAGTAGCCACCTTTTGCTTTGATGACTGCTTTGCACACTCTTGGCATTCTCTTGATGAGCTTCAAGAGGTAGTCACCGGAAATGGTCTTCCAACAATCTTGAAGGAGATCCCAGAGATGCTGAGTACTTGTTGGCCCTTTTGCCTTCACTCTGCGGTCCAGCTCAACCCAAACCATCTCGATTGGCTTCAGGTCTAGTGACTGTGGAGGCCAGGTCATCTGGAGTAGCACCCAATAACTCTCCTTCTTGGTCAAATAGCCCTTACACAGCCTGGAGGTGTGTTTGGGGTCATTGTCCTGTTGAAAAATAAATGATGGTCCAACTAAACGCAAACCGGATGGAATAGCATGCTGCTGCAAGATGCTGTGGTAGCCATGCTGGTTCAGTATGCCTTCAATTTTGAATAAATCCCCAACAGTGTCACCAGCAAAGCACCCCCACACCATCACACCTCCTCCTTCATGCTTCACGGTGGGAACCAGGCATGTAGAGTCCATCCGTTCACCTTTTATGCGTCACACAAAGACACAATGGTTGGAACCAAAGATCTCAAATTTGGACTCATCAGACCAAAGCACAGATTTCCACTGGTCTAATGTCCATTGCTTGTGTTCTTTAGCCCAATCTTGTCTTTTCTGCTTGTTGCCTGTCCTTAGAAGTGGTTTCCTAGCAGCTATTTTACCATGAAGGCCTGCTGCACAAAGTCTCCTCTTAACAGTTGTTGTAGAGATGTGTCTGCTGCTAGAACTCTGTGTGGCATCGACCTGGTCTCTAATCTGAGCTGCTGTTAACCTGCAATTTCTGAGGCTGGTGACTCGAATAATCTTATCTTCAGAAGTAGAGGTGACTCTTGGTCTTCCTTTCCTGGGGCGGTCCTTATGCGAGCCAGTTTCTTTGTAGCGCTTGATGGTTTTTACAACTGCACTTGGGGACACTTTCAAAGTTTGCCCAATTTTTCGGACTGACTGACCTTAATTCTTAAAGTAATGATGGCCACTCGTTTTTCTTTTCTTAGCTGCTTTTTTCTTGCCATAATGCAAATTCTAACAGTCTATTCAGTATGACTATCAGCTGTGTATCCACCTGACTACTGCACATCACAACTGATGGTCCCAACCCCATTTATAAGGCAAGAACTCCCACTTAATAAACCTGACAGGGCACACCTGTGAAGTGAAAACCATTTCCAGTGATTACCTCTTGAAGCTCATCAAGAGAATGCCAAGAGTGTGCAAAACAGTCATCAAAGCAAAAGGTGGCTACTTTGAAGTATCTAGAATATAAGACATATTGTCAGTTGTTTCACACTTTTTTGTTAAGTATATAATTCCACATGTGTTAATTCACAGTTTTGATGCCTTCAGTGTGAATGCACAATTTTCATAGTCATGAAAATACAGAAAAATCTTTAAATGAGAAGGTGTGTCCAAACTTTTGGTCTGTACTGTAGGACGGGGTCACCACCAAAACGTGGAGGTGCAGAGAGCTGGGAACCAAAGCCGGGTGCCACAGCGCCACTGGGTTGAGGTGCCACAGGAGCGGGTGCCGCTCGGTTAGAGACGGACACAGACGGGGTGGACAGCGTGTCCAGGCGGGAGTTGACAGTCCGCAGATAGGACAGGATAGTTTCCTGTTGGGATCTCTGTCATGAGACCTCCTGGTACAGGTCAGAGAGTGAAGGAGCCTGGGAGCCACCAAATTCCATGGCCTGTGCAAACTGTTTCGGGTCCGAATTGTGGAACCTCTGTGCTTTGGTGCAAGGAGGGACCAGAGGGGCATGACGAAGTGCCTACTTGGACCGACCCAGGTCACACGGTGGCTTAATCGACTCCGTGAAGCAGGGAGGGACCAGGCAGGTGTACCAGGTGACACTCTGGGACCGATCTTGTGTGAGAGCAGGTGACTACCACGGGTCAGATGACAGGAGCTGACCTGTACAGCAGATGAGCACGGCAGGAAGGCTGGCGGGTGGTCCAGGCAGATAAGCAGGCTGGTACGGCTGATAGACAGACAGGTGCTCTGGGTAGGAAAGCTGGCGGGCACGGCAGGTTACTTGGCAGGTTCTCCGCGTTGGTAGGCTGGCGGGTATGGCAGGTAACTGGCAGGTGCTCCAGGTAGGCAGGATGGCGGGTACGGCAGGTAACTGGCAGGTGTTCCAGGTAGACAGGCTGACGGGCACGGAAGGTAACTGGTAGGTGCTCCAGGTAAGTAGGCTGGCAGGCCCGGCTATGGACAGACTGGCGGGTAGAACTTTTAGACAGACTGGCGGGCTGGACTGACAGACAGACTGGCGGGCAGGACTGACAGGCAGTGGGACCTGAGGGCTGAGGAAAGTGTTATCACACAAAAACAACCTTGCACAGGCACTTCCATTTTGGAGGAGGTGACTTATATAGGAGAAGTCCTCTGGCCATTGGCCGGGGACTATTTAGGATGGCGCGCGCAGCTCTTTTAAGAGGGAGCATGCGCCCTAAGCACAGTGCCCGGGAAGCTGCGAGCAGTGTGCGCCACAGCAGCAGCAGGGGAGCAGGAAGAAGCCGGACTGGGACCGCGTTGGTGAGGGGAACGTCATCTCTGCCCAGCAGGAGGCAGAGACGCCGATGCTACAAATGATTCCACACTTGGACACTCTGTAGAGCTGTTCACTTTTCCATTTATAGATTCGGGCCTCTCCACTTGAAGAGGAGATTGCGTGTAGCGATGCCCAAATATTTGATCAGCCATGGTCACATGAAGGCGACAATGGGAAAGTGTCACAAGAGGCGGACAATGATGAGACACAATTGCCAGAAAGTCAGGAGGTGTACCAGGGTGTGGAATTGGAAGGCGAGAGGGTGGATTAAATAGTAACTGACCCAACCTGGCTGGAGGACATGCAGAGCCGGGACAGCAGCTCACAGGGTAAGGGAGGCAGCACACTCCAACAGGCAGGAAGATGTGGTGGTGGCAGACAGAAGGCAGGCAACCGTTCCCCATAACACCAACACGAAATAAGTTGCCAGTACAACTGTTCGGTCTTACCGAGTCTGGTTGTTTTTTAAAGATTCAGCCAATAACCCCAAAAATGCCATTTGCACCACCTGCCAGGCCAGCATCAGCAGGGGTGGCAAAAGTGGAGCCTGACCACTACGAGCATGATCATGCACATGGCAACAAAGCACCCGACTTTGCGGGCCGAACAACAGGGTCCAGAAACAGTGTCTGGGGGTGGCACCATTGCTTCTTCCGCTGTTGTGCTTGCAAGCCAATCCCCTGTCCATGGTGCATGCGAAGATGTCTCCTGCCCTTCACCAGTCATTGCACTCTCATGTAGCAGCATCAAGAAGCATGTCCACGTCCTTGTCCCAGCGCAGCGTTCAGTTGTCCATACCCCAGTCCTTGGACCGCAAGCGCAAATACGCAGCCAATGCCCCACAGGCTACACTACTAAATTCTCACATTTAAGTACTGCTTAAAATGTTGCCTTTTAGGCTTGTGGAGACGGATGCATTCCACAACGTGATGGCAGCGGCTGTCCCTCAGTACTCGTTCCCCAGTCACCACTATTTCTGCCGGTGTGCCGTCCCTGCATTACACAAGCAGGTGTCCCAAAACATTAGCTGTGCCCTCAACAACACAGTTACCGGGAAAGTCCACCTAACCACGGACATGTGGACAAGTGTTTGTGGGTAGGGACGGTACATCTCGCTGACGGCACACTGGGTTAACATAGTGGAAGCCGGGACCCAGTCGGACCTTGGGACTGTACACCTCCTCCCGATGCCAAGGATTGTGAGCCCTAGGTCAATCAGGGTTGCCCCCAACGGTCTACAACTCCTGCATCTCATCCTCCTCAGCCTCCTCCTCCTCTTCAGCCTCAATCTCCAAAATGACCAGATCAGTCACAAGCTGGAAGCACTGCAGCACTGCCTTTGCCAAGTGGCTACAGACTGTGCTGAAGCTAATATGCTTAGGTGACAAACTACACAATGCTGAAGAGTTGTGGACAGCTCTGAAAGAGCAGGCAGATCTGTGGCTCCCACTGCTGAACCTACAGCCAGGCATGGTCGTGTGTGACAATTGCCGGAACCTGGTGGTGGCTCTGAGGTGAGGCGAGCTCAAATACGTACCATGCCTGGCCAATGTGTTTAACCTCGTGGTTCAGCGGTTTCTCAAATCCTACCTGGAGCTGCAGATCTGCTTGTTAAAGTACGCCGCCTGTGTGCCCATTTTAGAAAGTCACCTACAGCTTTCGCCGCCCTTGCCGTGTTTCAGCAGCGTTTGCGGCTTCTGGCTCACAGACTGGTGTGTGATATCCCCACGCATTGGAACTCTACACTGCAGATGTTGGGAAGGATTTGTGAGCAGAAGATGGCAGTTGTTGAGTACCAGCATCAACAAGACTGTCGGTATTCAGTTCAGACTTCACAAATAAGACATAAGGACTGGACATGGATGTCAGACAAATGTACCATCCTCCAAAACTATGAGGACTCCACCAAGATGGTGAGCTGCGATGACGCCATAATTAGGATCATCATCCCACTTCTCTTTCTTCTGAAATGCTCTCTGCTCACAATCAAAGAGGATGCATCGCAGGCGGAGCACGATGAAATGGAGCAAGGAACCATACAGGATGATTACACACAGCCCAGCCTCATCTCATCCCAACGTCGATTGGTTGACAATGAGGAAGAGGATAAGGGAGAACAGGAGCTAGTTTAATGCGCTATAGACGGTATTACCTGCACAGCTGTCATACCGTCTGTTCAGTGTGGATGGCCAGAGGACAGAGAGGAGGAGGAGAGCATGGTCAGTCATCCTCTTGGTGAGGACACAAAAGACTTGCCTGTTAGCAGTCTGGCACGCATGGCTGAATTCATGTTACGCTGCCTTTAGCATGACCCTCGCATTCTCGAAATTTTGGGTAACAGTCATTACTGGTTGGTGACACTTCTAGACCAACGCTACAAGGAGAACTTTATATCTCTTACTCCAGATGTAGACAGGTCTACAAAAATAGGGCTGTACCAGAAGGCCCTTGTTGCGGAACTATTAAGAAAAATCCCATCCGAAAATGCTGGCAGCAGAGGGCACACTTCGTTGGACAACCAAGGAGTACATGCGAGAGAGACGCAACTTCAATCCAGAAGAGGCAGGGGAACACTGTCAAAGTTCTGGAAGAATTTTCTCAGCCCCTCTCATCGCACAGGCCCGGAGGCGCAGGGTACTCTCACAAGGAGTGCAAAGTTTGGGGAGATGCTGAGAGAGTACCTTGCCGACCATACCAATATCCTTCTTGATTACTCTGTGCCTTTTAATTATTGGGTATTCAAGCTGGATATGTAGAGTGAACTGGCTCTCTATGCCATGGCGGTCCTGGCCTGCCCTGCCGCCAGCATTTTATCAGAGCTGGTTTTTAGTGCCACTGGTGGAATTATAACTGATAAGCGCATCTGCCTGTCAACTGAAAATGCTGACAGGCTGACTCTTATAAAAATGAACAAGAGCTGGATTGGGCCAGACTTCTCAACACCACCGAATGATAGCAGCTTAGCATAAACTCAAATCCAGTGTCTTTTTTTGGGAGGTGTATTCCCATGAACCTCCTCACACCCACACATGGGTGTACACTTCCTGATTTTGTCTATTTGCTCTTGTCCTCCTCCTTCTCCTCATACTCATCATCCACCACCATATCACCAGGGTGAAAGTGGTCCGTGATGCAACACCCACATAATTTTTTAAGTGGTGTTTATGATGCCCGTAAAAATGTTTGTCAGCCCATACATTTAGTGCATCAGCATTACAAGTATAGGAGGCCCGCTCCTTTGTAATGGGAAGATTTTTTTATGAGTCCCTCCTCCACATCTCTTCCTAGGGGCATTGGAGTGTCTCCCAATTTTTGGCAGCCCTTGCATTCACTGCATAAGCAAACACAACGGGAGACCCACTTCCTAATAGTGGAAAAAAAAATTTTCAGGAGGACCTCCTCTACTTCTCTTCCAAGGGACATTGGAGTGCCTCCAAATTTTTGGCAACACTTTCATTCACTGCGTAGGCAAACACAATGGGAGCCCTACTTCCTAATAATGGGATTATTGCTTTCAGGAGGCCCTCTGACCTCCACGTCTCTTCCAAGGGGCATTGGAGTGCCTCCAAATTTTTGGCAACACTTGTATTCACTGCATAGGAAAACACAATGGGAGACATACTTCCTAATAATGGGAACATTGTTTTCAGGAGTCCCTCCCCTAAGTCTCTTCAAAGGGGTATTGGGGTGCATCCAAATTTTGGGCAGCCCTGCCACTCACTGCATACGCAATAACAGTATAGGAGACCCACTCTTTAGTAATGGGAACAATAAAACATAGCCAGCTGATGGATCTCTAAGAATAGTGAAGGCCGACTGCTGGCCGTTTAAGAATAGTAAAGGCCGCTTGATGGCCCTATAAAAATAGACTTTGTGACTTTCAGAGTCCCTCCTTCATAAACGAAACACGATGTGTCTGATGATATCTCACAAACCACATGGCCAGATAAGGTTGTAACATGTTAAAATGACATTTCCTGGTGAATGCATTTGTCACGGGTGAAAACAATGTAAAAGTGAAGAAAATCATCAAAAACGCTACGTGTGAACATCGCCCAAGGTTTGGATTAGCATTCTTGTTTTTGGTTATTTATTTTGCATTATATACCAGTCATTACTAGAGATGAGCGTTGTTCAACTCGAACTGTTCGCCAATCTCAAATTCGAGCTGTTTTGGGCGGTGTTCGAGCCGTTCGGCGAACACGAACGATTTGAGAAAAATTCGGCTGTTCGAGGTTATGTTCGATAACTGTTCGTGCACCAAAATCATAACTGGATTTTTTCTCCGTAATGATGAAAATTAATGTTAATACGCAGTTTGAGTGTACAGCGGGGTGGGGGGAGGGGCAGGGGATGGATCTCTGCAGGAATAATGAAGATCTCCATTTTTTTTTCTCTTTCCCGCATTTACAGTGGGGAGGTGCAATCTGTCAGCCTATCAGCAGAGCACACACGGAGCGAAGTGCTTTTTTTCACACAAGCAAGGGCATGTGTCATTGGAAGTGTATGTCACATGTCCTTGCCCTATAAGACCAAGCCTTTTTCCCCGTCGCCACCATTTTCTCACTGCTGCAGCTGCATGTTAGACGGCACCGCTGTTGCTGTGTGCGCTATACCTTGTTAATTTCAAGCCAATTTTCGCACAAATCTACAGATAGCTTGGGAGTAGGGAATAGTTGTGATTGCAGTCCTTTTAAGGACTAGGTTACAGCATTTCCTACGACTTTTATCAGGCAGGTCTGTGCTCTTTAATAGATAGATTGTGGGAGTAAAGACTAATTGTAATTGCAGTCCTTTTCAGGACTAGGTTACATCAGTTCCTATCAGTTTTTGCCAGGCAGGTCTGTGCCAGTGCTGTGCAAGTTTTTTTCACAGCATTTGGCTGAATCTAGCAAAGCTAATCCTTTTTGGCCTATTGCAGAGTGTGTTAGTCAGTGGAGTAGCCTATCTGTGTTGCAAGATATACCACCTGTGTATAGAATACCAATTTTTTTACTGCACCTAGTGAAGTAAAATCTTTTGGGCATAGCATCATTCTATTAGTCCATCTATACTGACCTCCATCAGGTTGCAAATTGAATATAATTTTTTTCTGCATCTAGCTCTGAAAAAATATTTGGGCTTCTAGCAGTGTGTGGGACTTGTTCTATTAGTCCATCTATACTGATCTCCATCAGGCTGCAAACTGAATATAATTTTTTTCTGCATCTACTTCTGAAAAAATATTTGGCCTTCTAGCAGTGTGTGGGACTTGTTCTATTAGTCCATCTATACTGACCTCCATCACGCTGCAAATTCAAAATAATTTTTTGTCTTCATCTAGCTCTGAAAAAATATTTGGCCTTCTAGCAGTGTGTGGGACTTTCTCTATTAGTCCATCTATACTGACCTCCATCAGGTTGCAAATTAAAAATAGTTTTTTTCTGCATCTACCTCTGAAAAATTATTTGGGCTTCTAGCTGTGTGTGAGACTTGTTCTATTAGTCCATCTATACTGACCTCCATCAGGTTGCAAATTAAAAATAATTTTTATCTGCATTTAGCTCTGAAAAAATATTTGGCCTTCTATTAGTGTGTGGGACTTTCTCTATTAGTCCATCTATACTGACCTCCATCAGGTTGCAAATTAAAAATAATTTATATCTGCATCTAGCTCTGAAAAAATATTTGGCCTTCTAGCAGTGTGTGGGACTTTCTCTATTAGTCCATCTATACTGACCTCCATCAGGTTGCAAACTGAATATATTTTTTTTCTGCATCTACCTCTGACAAAATATTGGGCTTCTAGCTGTGTGTGGGACTTGTTCTATTAATCCATCTATACAGACCTCCATCAGGTTGCAAACTGAATATAATTTTTTTCTGCATCTACCGCTGAAAAAATATTTGGGCTTCTAGCTGTGTGTGGGACTTTCTCTATTAGTACATCTATACTGACCTCCATCAGGTTGCAAATTAAAAATATTCTATATCTGCATCTAGCTCTGAAAAAATATTTGGCCTTCTAGCAGTGTGTGGGACATTCTCTATCAGTCCATCTATACTGACCTCCATCAGGTTGCAAATTCAAAATAATTTTTTGTCTGCATCTAGCTCTGAAAAAATATTTGGCCTTCTAGCAGTGTGTGGGACTTTCTCTATTAGTCCGTCTATACTGACCTCCATCAGGCTGCAAATTAAAAATAATTTTTATCTGCATCTACCTCTGAAAAAATATTTGGCCTTCTAGCTGTGTGTGGGACTTGTTCTATTAGTCCATCTATACTGACCTCCATCAGGTTGCAAACTGAATATAATTTTTTTCTGGCATCTAGCTCTGAAAAAATATTTGGCCTTCTAGCAGTGTGTGGGACTTTCTCTATTAGTCCATCTATACTGACCTCCATCAGGTTGCAAATTAAAAATAATTTATATCTGCATCTAGCTCTGAAAAAATATTTGGCCTTCTAGCAGTGTGTGGGACTTTCTCTATTAGTCCATCTATACTGTCCTCCATCAGGTTGCAAATTAAAAATAATTTTTTGTCTGCATCTAGCTCTGAAAAAATATTTGGCCTTCTAGCAGTGTGTGGGACTTTCTCTATTAGTCCATCTATACTGACCTCCATCAGGTTGCAAACTGAATATATTTTTTTTCTGCATCTACCTCTGAAAAAATATTTGGGCTTCTAGCTGTGTGTGGGACTTGTTCTATTAGTCCATCTATACTGACCTCCATCAGGTTGCAAATTGAATATCATTTTTTTCTGCATCTAACCCAGCCAATAGTTTTGGCCTAATACCACAGTTTGGCCACTCAGCTCTGCTCTGTTCCCATCCATTGTTTTTTTGTGCAAACAACTCCAGAGTTGTGAATTAGTTAACCACCAAAATGAGTGAAAAAAGGCCTGCTGCTGGTGGAAAGGGGAATAGGCGTGTTGGGAAGGGGAAAAAAGGTTGTGTCCGTGGGGTAGGTGTTAAAGCAACAGTAACATCTGCAGAAGAAAGACCATCTTCCAGCCAAACTAAAATGTCTACTTCTTTTAGTGGACAATGTGATAAGATCCCTTTCTTACGGCCACGCCAATCGCTACAAATTCCAGATGAGGCACAAAAACAGCAGGTGCTTCAACGGATATCAAGTGCTCCTTTAAGTGGGCTCTCCTCCACATCAACTTCAACATCACAAATACTCCAGTCCTCAAAGGTGTCACCCCAATCGCACTTGCTTCCTCACAGCTCCCAAATCTCCAGCTGCCCGTCTGAGTATGAGGTAGAACAGATGGTTGAGTCTGCAGAGCTGTTTACTCATACTATAGCCTGGGAATCAGAGGTCGACTCCAGCGCTTCTGTGAATCCAGGCGAGGAAATGATCTGCACTGATGCCCAGAATCTTTATGAGTCGGATCCAGGACCAGACGCAGAAGGTTCTGACCATAATGTAGACCCTCGTTCCAAAACTGTAACTCCTGTTGGTGGAGACAATGAGGAAGACGATGATGAGACTCAAATACCTGATTGGAGCGACAACTTTAGTTTTTTGTCAGGGCAGGAACAGGTTGACTCTGAGGACGACGGGTGTGATAACCCACAGGGTGATGATGATGAGGTTGGAGATCCCACTTACTGTCAACCCACAGTCAGCCAAGAGATGAGGTCAGCAGAGGAGGTGGAGGAAGATGCTAGTGACAATGAGGTCAGGTTGCGCCTTCCTGGACAGACACGTAGTACTGGAAGCACGTCAACAACTGCATCCTCAAACACAACTCTGCCTCTCACCACAAGTCGTGGTGGCTCTTCAGGTCGCATGGGTGCTAAGCCTTGCATAGCCTGGTCATTTTTTCCGATCGATAAAGATGACCCAACTCGTGTTATCTGTAACATTTGTCAGCAAAAGCTAAGTAGAGGCCAAAAAATGCATAGTTTGAGTACTTCATGCATGAACCGGCACATGGACATGAAGCATAAGTTGCAGTGGGAAGCTCAGTGTGCTACAATGCGGCCTAGCCGGCCGGGCCAACCACCGTCTGCCATATCTTGTGCATCCGCGGCCTCTTCATCCTCTGTGACTGGGGGGACAGCAGTCACACCTGTTTTGGGGCGCAGACCTGCCACCTCTTTACGCGCAACAGCCAGCGTGATTGGCAGATCATCATTTTCTTTGGAGGTGGTAACACCAGCTGGTGTTGAGCGCTGTCCAACATCGATAGCACCACCTTTGGATCAAGGCAACCTAACATGTCCGCCTGCATCTTCCTCACAGACTGGCAGTTTGCCGGGGACACCCTTATCAACCCCGTCTAAGCACAATAGCCAGCCCTCGGTCCCTCAGATGTGGACAAGTAAAAGACCATTTCCTCCTAGCCATGAGAAAGCTAAGAGGTTGAATTTCACCATCTGCAAGCTCTTGGCTACAGAAATGCTGCCTTTCCGCCTGGTGGACACAGAGGATTTTCGAGACCTTATGTCCGTCGCAGTGCCCCAGTACCAGATGCCCAGTCGGCACTACTTCTCAAAGAAAGGTGTGCCTGCGCTCCACCAGCATGTCGCACACAACATCACCGCTTCTTTGAGAAACTCTGTGTGTGACAGGGTGCATTTCACCACAGACACTTGGACGAGTAGGCATGGACAGGGGCGTTACATGTCGCTGACTGGGCACTGGGTAACTATGGTGACAGCAGGACAAGGGGCTGCTGTCCAAGTCTTGCCGTCCCCACGAGTTGTGCGTCAATCCTCTTTATGTCAAAGTTCCTCCACTGCTTCTGCCTCCTCAACCTCCTCTCGGTCTTCCACCTGCACCCAAAGCCTGTCTGGTCATGCCACAAGCTTTCTAACTGCGCAGAAGGGATCCTGCACACCTCCTTACTATGCTGGCAGTAGGGCTCAACGTCATCAGGCGGTTTTTACTTTGAAATGTCTGGGAAATGTGAGTCACACAGCTGAGGAGTTGTGCTCAGCTCTGGAGAACCAATTTCATGAATGGTTGTATTCACTGGACCTGAAACCAGGGAAGGCCGTGTGCGACAATGCTGCAAACCTGGGTGCGGCCCTTCGCCGGGGCAATGTCACACACGTGCCTTGTATGGCTCATGTGTTGAACCTGGTTGTCCAGCAATTTTTAGCCCACTATCCAAGACTAGATGGACTTCTGCAGAGGGCACGGTCGCTGTGTGCTCACTTCCGCCGTTCGCATCCCGCAGCTCAGCGACTTACATCTCTACAGAAGTCGTTGGGCCTGCCACTTCACCGGCTAAAATGCGATGTGCCTACCCGGTGGAATTCAACTCTGCACATGTTGCAGCGACTGTGGCAGCACCAACAAGCCCTGGTGCAATACGTTCTGACATATAGCCTGGGCCAACGAGATCCAGAGGTGGGTCAAATCATGCTGGAGGAGTGGTCTCAGATCAGGGACCTATGCACCCTTCTGCACAGTTTTGAAATGGCGACGAAGATGTTTAGTGCTGACGATGCCATTATCAGCATGACTATTCCGGTGATTTACATGCTGGAGCACATGTTAAACAGAATTCGGAGTCAGGTGGTGGCACAAGAGGAGGTGGAGGAAGTAGAGGAGGAGGAGTTGTATGCGGAAGGGCTAACATCTGCAAGGTCCAGACGGTCGGCAGCACCAAGGCGGCAGGCATGTGAGGGTGGGGGAGATGGTTTTACCAGGGCGCATGGTAGCAGCAAAACTAGTGCGGAAGGTGCAGGAAGAAGTGGAGGACGAACTGATGGAAGACTCATCAGATGAGGGAGACCTTGATCACATTTCTGTTGTGCGAGGTTGGGGGGAGAGGACAGAGGAAGGAAGCATGATTGTTACCTCGCCACCAACACAACAGGGACTTGGTGCTCCTGGATGCGCAACACACATGAGTGCCTTCTTGCTGCACTACCTGCAACATGACCCTCGAATTGTGAGAATTAGAAATAATCCTGACTACTGGGTTGCCACACTGTTAGATCCCCGGTACAAAAGTAAATTTGCAGAAATTATTCCTGCCATAGAAAGGGATGCACGCATGCAGGAGTATCAGCAGAGACTGTTGCAGAATCTTACATGTGCTTTTCCACAAAACACCAGTGGTGCACGTAGTGAATCTCACAGTTCCAACTTGCAGACCGTGGGACCGTCAAGTGTTCAGCACTCAAACCGTAACAGAACCACAGTATCTGCTGGTAACATCAATTTTGCGGAATCATTTCACCACTTTTTTAGCCCATCCTTTGCAAGGCCACAGGAGACAAGAAGTCTGACACATAGTCAACGCCTAGAGACGATGGTACAGGAGTATCTCCAAGTAAACATTGAAGCCATGACTGTGTCACTGGACCCTTGCTCTTTTTGGGCTTCCAATCTGGATAAATGGCCGGAGCTAGCCACTTACGCCTTGGAGATCTTGTCATGCCCCGCAGCCAGCGTTCTGTCTGAACGTGTGTTCAGCGCTGCTGGTGGTGTGCTGACAGATAAGTGCACGCGGCTCTCCACTGATAATATAGACAGACTCACGTTCATAAAGATGAACAAATCATGGATCCGAAACGACTTTTTTACCCCTGTGTCATTATGGGGAGAGAAAAAGCTTGATGATTGGTTAAAATCACCCTACCAACCGTTTTAAGCTTTCAAATTACTAATCATGTTTATCTGTATCTTGGCTGGAAAATAATTTGGGCTTTGTAGCAGTGTGCAGCACTGATTCTATTAGGCCATCTATAATAAGCTCCACCAGATTTAAAATTACTAATCATGTTTATCTGTATCTTGACTGGAAAATAATTTGGGCTTTGTAGCAGTGTGCAGCACTGATCCTATTAGGCCATCTATACTAAGCTCCACCAGATTTAAAATTAATAATAATTTTTAGCTGCATCTAGCCCGGAAAATAATTTTGGGGCTCCGAGATGCGCAAGACACATACGTGCCTTCTTGCTGCACTACCTGCAACATGACCCTCATATTGTCAGAATTCGAAGTAATCATGACTACTGGGTTGCCACACTCTTGGTCATTTTTGAAATTATAAGCATTAGCAGGTTATTAGAAACTGAAATCAAACAGTTTTCAACTCAAAACTTTATTCTACTTTATTCTAGGTGATGTTACATTTTCACATAAGACCCCTTGTTTGAAAGGAGCTTCTGAACTCTCTCGTCCATTGAATTTGTCAGGTTTTGGATGGTTTCTGCTTCAATTGTTTTGCATGAGGACAGAATACCCTCCCAGAGCTGTTGCTTAGATGTGAACTGCCTCCCGCCATCATAGACACTCCTTTTGATGATGCTCCAGAGGTTCTGAATGGGGTAGAGGTCAGGGGAGCATGGGGGTCACACCATAAGTTTGTCCCATTTTATGCCCATATCAGCCAGAGATGCAGATGTTTTATGTGCAGCATGAGATGGTGCATTATCTTGCAAAAAACTGATCTTGCTGTGAAATACACGGTTCTTCTTATTGAACCATGGCAGAAAGTGCTGTTTGAGAAAATCCACATACATTATGGAGTTCATCTTTAGCGCCTTCAGGGATCCTAAAGGGGCCGACAATCTCTCTCCCCATGATTCCAGCCCAAAACATTACTCCACCTCCTCCTTGTTGGCGCTGTAGCCGTGTTTGCGTGGGGTGTCCATCAACCAGCCATCCTCCACTCCATCCATCTGGACCATCGAGCGCTGCACGGCACTCATCCGTGAACAAAACAGTTTTGAAATCAGTCTTCATGTAATGTTTGGCCCACTGGAGCCATTTCTGCTTGTGTGAAGTGGATAGAGGAGGTCGACAGGATAGCGTATGCACAGCTGCAAACCTCTGAAGGACCCTGCATCTTGTTGTTCGGGGTACGTTGGAGGCACCAGCAGCTTTAAAAACTTGTCTGCTGCTATGACAAGGCTTTTTTGCCGCTGCTCTTTTAACCTGATGTAATTGCCTGTAGGAAAGAGTCCTCAATTTGCCCTTATCAGCACGCACACGTGTGTACTGTGAATCAGCTACATACTTCTTGATTGTCAAGACACTTCATCCTGATCATCGCACAATGTTGATTGTAGTCATGCCTTGACCTAAAGACTCCACAATTTGTTGCTTCTCAGCAGCCGACACATCCTTTTTCTTTCCCATTTTGGCAGAAAATGTAGGCTGCTTAATAATGTGAGACAGCCTTCTTAAGTAGTCTTGCCTTTCATTGGACACACCTGCCAAACTAATTAGCACAGGTGTCTGCAATTGCTTACAGTGATATAAAGAGCCCTGACACACATCACCATCAATGAGTTTAACTGACAAACAAAGAAATTCTTCCCTTATCACTCCTAAACACTTTTTGCATAATAATTTGGAGCACAGTGTACATGTGCTTTTCCACAAAACACCAGTGGTTCACGTAGTGAATCTTACAGTTCTAACTTGCCAACCGTGGTCTGTATGGAGTTGCTCAATAAAGGGCCCAAAATTAAGATAACATAGATGGGAGAGGTCTCTATGAATAGGAATTCCTAAGTATTTGATACCCTGTGAGGGCCAGGCAAAGGGAAAGTTGGACTGGATGGAATCCTATATGGATTTGGGGAGGGAGACATCGAGGGCCTCAGACTTCGCTGCATTGATTTTAAAATTTGACCATGTAACAAAGTGATCTATTTCAGCCATAACAGCATGGATGGATATATGTGATTGAGTGATATATACTAGGACATCATCAGCAAATAGAGAGCACTTGTACTCGGTGCCTCCCACCTCAATCCACCTAATATTGGGGTTATGGCGAATTGATGAGAGCAGGTGCTCCGTCACTAGGATGTATAAGAGAGGGGACAGAGGACATCCCTGCCTTGTCCCATTGGTGATTGTGAAAGGTGAGGAAAATGTTCTGATGCACCCCCTGGGCCTTGGGACACCCAGAGCCGGACCCATTTTGGTGGATGCTGGTGGTTGTAGTCTTCGTGGCGGCGACCCGGTTCCGTGGCTCAGGGTGGTCAAACCAGTGGCGGAACTATTTATGTGGTTTTGATGTTTAAATGTCCGACTATGCCACCCGTGGATTGCGGTCAGAGTGAACCGCCGCTGCAGGGCAGACCGCTGAGGCTGGTGTTGTGGGTGCAGCAGAGCGTAGCATAACTCCCCACGGGAGGAGTATAGCCTCAGGGCAGTGTATGCGGAGGATGGGGGTGATGGTGCAGGGCAGCAGCAGTAACGACACGGAGTCAGTGATGCAGTCCAGGGCCTTTACTCACAATTCTTATTATCCAGACCACGTCTGCAGGTAACGGCTGCACAAGTCGTACTGTGCTCACCAGGTGAGGGGCTCAGACAACTCCCAGATAACTTTGGAGCACTTCACAGGACCCCCTTTGTGTGTCCTTTGTCTGGCCTTTCTTACCAACCCTTCTGTCCGGCTGCCTCGGGCCTCCTCTTAGAAAACTTGGCGCCAGTTTCCCTGACCCTATGTGGTGCCTTCCTAGTGGGTGTAGCGAGGGGCTGCGCCACATAAAATGTCACAGCCTCCGGTTTCTAGCTGAGGGTCGTTTCCTGCCTCCACTAGTTTCGTGGACCGGTCTCCCCCTTTGGCCTGACCCCTCCACGCAGGTGGATTCTGGCGTGCGGTGGCGACTCGCCCGTCCGCACCCCTGGGATCCCTTCATTCCTCGTTCCTGGAGCCTTCTCCGCTCCTCTTCCTTCCTTCTCCCTCTTCCAGGCCTGGGCCTCTGTTACTAGGCCCGCCTCCGGAGCAGAGCTCATGCAGAGCCCCTGCTCCCTGCCACTTCTGCTCAGACTTCTCTGCACTGAAAAGATGGTGCCCACCTTTTATACTCCCTTCTCAATGCACCCAGGAACTGCTTCCTCCCTGCTACTGCACTACAGGGTTCCCCTTCCTCAGTGTTCCCTCCCCCCACTCCAGCCAGGGACAGGGACTGTCGTGCCCATCTCAGAGGCATATTGGTCGCCCTGCCCCACGGCAATGTGGTGTAATGCATGCAGGTGTCGGGTCCTGATCCACACTCCATCCTTACCTGAGAGTGAGATATCACACCTCTGGGTGAGGTGCAATACCTCTGTAGCAACCGAGCCCTCAGGGTGCTACAGTTCCATTTATCTTCAGCCTAGGTGACGTATTGTGATACAGGGCCGTGATTTTGGCTATAAAAGGGTCCCCTAGACCCCTACCCCAAGCTTTTTAAGAGAATCATATATGGCGTGCCAGGAGACTCTATGGAATGCTTTCTCAGCATCCAACGAGAGTATCTAATTACAAATTTTTAACTGCATCTAGCCCAGGAAATACTTTGTGCCTAGTAGCAGTGTCTGCTAGTCAGCGGATTATCCCGGCTGTTAAGCAAGCTACACCACCTGTAGTTTGGACACTTAATTTTTTCAAAGGAAATGCTTCGGGACCACGGGATACTCAGTGAAGAGCATCAGGAGGTACCCCAAGGCATAGGGGCTGGGACTGGCAGTAGGATGCCTTGCGGTGGACAGCCGAGCTCGATCCTTATAAAAGCTTTTTAACTGCAGCAGCTTTAGTGGACGCTACTGGAGCTGGAATTACGTGGCTGCTGGCATGAGACTTGCCCTCCAATAGATCCTTGTAAATGGATTTAAAGTGTATTTATTCAAATTAGAGAGACAATTTAAATTAAAAAGCTTAGAGCTGCCTCCACCACAGGGGGGCTCGCTCGACCCACCAGCGGACAGGCACCAGTATTGGGAGAGGGGGGCTGGCCGTCAGGGTTCACCGCAGCTCTGGCACAAACCCAGCGACACGTAGGTGGCACGGGCAGGAGCGGACTGAACGTGTCGGCTTCTCACTTTTTGGATTTTAGAAGGGCATGACATGCCTATATCTGTGTCTCCCCCTCCTTTTACTCCTCCACCTCTTTTCTTTTCGCATGACTATATGTACTTGTCACTTTTCCATGTGTTAGTTGTGTCTTCTGAGCAGTTTGTCAGCTTTTGGACACCTTTGAAGGTGTTTTCTATGTGTTTCTATGTGTTTTTGTTTGCCTGCCATTGGTTTTAACGGTGTTCGAAGGTGTTCGACGAACAGTTCGGCGAACACACGGGTGTTCGACGAACCGAACCGAACTCGAACACTACGGGGGTGGCTCAACACTAGTCATTACCCTGGAATTGATGTTCCTTAACATATTTCCAAGGAAAAAACATTTTGTTTTGGTTTTGGTATGTTTTATTGTGAGTCCGGAAAAGTTGCGTAATACCTCTGACAACATTGCTCACAGCAGTGATCTGGGAGTCAGAGTTTCTTCCAGGCATCTTCCCCATGCTGACCCCATGCCATTTGAGCACTGTTCCCATCAATTTGGGCAATTTTTAGGCCCTCTGCAGACCGCCGGGGGGAGCCGCCTGAAAAATGCTCAAGTTTCCTATAGACTTACATTGGGCTCGTCGCTCGGGTCGAGCACCTGAGTATTCCAATTTGCTCGACCCGAGCATCGAGTACCCGAGAATTTTAGTGCTCGCTCACCACTAGTGAAAATATGACTCTTAATAGTAAGATCGATAAAAAAATATTCTATGCATTTTCTACTGTAAAATCTGGTGAAAGATCCTTTTCAACCCCTCCTTTGCCTTTGACTGAGAAGCACATTAGCAGTAGAGATGAGCATTGTTCTACTCGAACTGTTCGCCAATCTCAAATTCGAGCTGTTTTGGGCGGTGTTCGAGCCGTTCGGCAAACACGAACGATTTGAGAAAAATTCGGCTGTTCGAGGTTATGTTCGATAACTGTTCGTACACCAAAATCATAACTGGATTTTTTCTCAGTAATGATGAAAATTAATGTTAATACGCAGTTTGAGTGTACAGCGGGGTGGGGGGAGGGGCAGGGGATGGATCTCTGCAGGAATAATGAAGATCTCCATTTTTTTTTCTCTTTCCCGCATTTGCTGTGGGGAGGTGCAGTCTGTCAGCCTATCAGCAGCGCACACATGGAGCGAACTGCTGTTTTTCACACAAGCAAGGGCATGTGTCATTGGCAGTGTATGTCACATGTCCTTGCCCTATAAGACCAAGCCATTTTCCCCGTCGCCACCATTTTCTCACTGCTGCAGCTGCGTGTTAGACGGCACCGCTGTTGCTGTGTGCGCTATACCTTGTTAATTTCAAGCCAATTTTCGCACAAATCTACAGATAGCTTGGGAGTAGGGAATAGTTGTGATTGCAGTCCTTTAAGGACTAGGTTACAGCATTTCCTATGACTTTTATCAGGCAGGTCTGTGCTCTTAAATAGATAGATTGTGGGAGTAAAGACTAATTGTAATTGCAGTCCTTTTCAGGACTAGGTTACATCAGTTCCTATCAGTTTTTGCCAGGCAGCTCTGTGCCAGTGCTGTGCAAGTTTTTTTCACAGCATTTGGCTGAATCTAGCAAAGCTAATCCTTTTTGGCCTATTGCAGAGTGTGTTAGTCAGTGGAGTAGCCTATCTGTGTTGCAAGATATACCAGCTGTGTATAGAATACCAATTTTTTTACTGAACCTAGTGAAGTAAAATCTTTTGGGCATAGCATCATTCTATTAGTCCATCTATACTGACCTCCATCAGGTTGCAAATTGAATATAATTTTTTTCTGCATCTAGCTCTGAAAAAATATTTGGGCTTCTAGCAGTGTGTGGGACTTGTTCTATTAGTCCATCTATACTGACCTCCATCAGGTTGCAAACTGAATATAATTTTTTTCTGCATCTAGCTCTGAAAAAATATTTGGCCTTCTAGCAGTGTGTGGGACTTTCTCTATTAGTCCATCTATACTGATCTCCATCAGGTTGCAAATTAAAAATAATTTTTATCTGCATCTAGATCTGAAAAAATATTTGGCCTTCTAGCAGTGTGTGGGACTTTCTCTATTAGTCCATCTATACTGACCTCCATCAGGTTGCAAATTAAAATTTTTTTTATCTGCATCTGCCTCTGAAAAAATATTTGGCCTTATAGCAGTGTGTGGGACTTTCTCTATTAGTCCATCTATACTGACCTCCATCAGGTTGCAAACTGAATATATTTTTTTTCTGCATCTACCTCTGAAAAAATATTGGGCTTCTAGCTGTGTGTGGGACTTGTTCTATTAATCCATCTATACAGACCTCCATCAGGTTGCAAACTGAATATAATTTTTTTCTGCATCTAGCTCTGAAAAAATATTTGGCCTTCTAGCAGTGTGTGGGACTTTCTCTATTAATCCATCTATACTGACCTCCATCAGGTTGCAAATTAAAAATAATTTTTATCTGCATCTAGCTCTGAAAAAATAGTTGGTCTTCTAGCAGTGTGTGGGACTTTCTCTATTAGTCCATCTATACTGACCTCCATCAGGTTGCAAATTAAAAATAATTTTTATCTGCATCTAGATCTGAAAAAATATTTGGCCTTCTAGCAGTGTGTGGGACTTTCTCTATTAGTCCATCTATACTGACCTCCATCAGGTTGCAAATTAAAAATAATTTTTATCTGCATCTACCTCTGAAAAAATATTTGGGCTTCTAGCTGTGTGTGGGACTTGTTCTATTACTCCATCTATACTGACCTCCATCAGGTTGAAAACTGAATATAATTTTTTTCTGCATCTAGCTCTGAAAAAATATTTGGCCTTCTAGCAGTGTGTGGGACTTTCTCTATTAGTCCATGTATACTGACCTCCATCAGGTTGCAAATTAAAAATAATTTTTATCTGCATCTAGCTCTGAAAAAATATTTGGCCTTCTAGCAGTGTGTGGGACTTTCTCTATTAGTCAATCTATACTGACCTCCATCAGGTTGCAAATTAAAAATAATTTTTATCTGCATCTAGCTCTGAAAAAATATTTGGCCTTCTAGCAGTGTGTGGGACTTTCTCTATTAGTCCATCTATACTGACCTCCATCAGGTTGCAAATTAAAAATAATTTTTATCTGCATCTACCTCTGAAAAAATATTTGGGCTTCTAGCTGTGTGTGGGACTTGTTCTATTAGACCATCTATACTGACCTCCATCAGGTTGCAAACTGAATATAATTTTTTTCTACATCTAGCTCTGAAAAAATATTTGGCCTTCTAGCAGTGTGTGGGACTTTCTCTATTAGTCCATCTATACTGACCTCCATCAGGTTGCAAATTAAAAATAATTTTTTTTCTGCATCTACCTCTGAAAAAATATTGGGCTTCTAGCTTTGTGTGGGACTTGTTCTATTAATCCATCTTTACAGACCTCCATCAGGTTGCAAACTGAATATATTTTTTTTCTGCATCTACCTATGAAAAAATATTGGGCTTCTAGCTGTGTGTGGGACTTGTTCTATTAATCCATCTATACAGACCTCCAACAGGTTGCAAACTGAATATAATTTTTTTCTGCATCTAGCTCTGAAAAAATAGTTGGCCTTCTAGCAGTGTGTGGGACTTTCTCTATTAGTCCATCTATACTGACCTCCATCAGGTTGCAAATTAAAAATAATTTTTATCTGCATCCAGCTCTGAAAAAATATTTGGCCTTCTAGCAGTGTGTGGGACTTTCTCTATTAGTCCATCTATACTGACCTCCATCAGGATGCAAATTAAAAATAATTTTTATCTGCATCTAGCTCTGGAAAAATATTTGGCCTTCTAGCAGTGTGTGGGACTTTCTCTATTAGTCCATCTAAACTGACCTCCATCAGGTTGCAAATTAAAAATAATTTTTATCTGCATCTAGCTCTGAAATATTTGGCCTTCTAGCAGTGTGTGGGACTTTCTCTATTAGTCCATCTATACTGACCTCCAGCAGGTTGCAAATTAAAAATAATTTTTATCTGCATCTACCTCTGAAAAAATATTTGGGCTTCTAGCTGTGTGTGGGACTTGTTCTATTAGTCCATCTATACTGACCTCCATCAGATTGCAAACTGAATATAATTTTTTTCTGCATCTAGCTCTGAAAAAATATTTGGCCTTCTAGCAGTGTGTGGGACTTTCTCTATTAGTCCATCTATACTGACCTCCATCAGGTTGCAAATTAAAAATAATTTTTATCTGCATCTAGCTCTGAAATATTTGGCCTTCTAGCAGTGTGTGGGACTTTCTCTTTTAGTCCATCTATACTGACCTACATCAGGTTGCAAATTAAAAATAATTTTTTTTCTGCATCTACCTCTGAAAAAATATTGGGCTTCTAGCTGTGTGTGGGACTTGTTCTATTAATCCATCTATACAGACCTCCATCAGGTTGCAAACTGAATATAATTTTTTTCTGCATCTACCTCTGAAAAAATATTTGGGCTTCTAGTTGTGTGTGGGACTTGTTCTATTAGTCCATCTATACTGACCTCCATCAGGTGGCAAACTGAATATAATTTTTTTCTGCATCTAGCTCTGAAAAAATATTTGGCCTTCTAGCAGTGTGTGGGACTTTCTCTATTAGTCCATCTATACTGACCTCCATCAGGTTGCAAACTGAATATATTTTTTTTCTGCATCTACCTCTGAAAAAATATTTGGGCTTCTAGCTGTGTGTGAGATTTGTTCTATTAGTCCATCTATACTGACCTCCATCAGGTTGCAAATCGAATATAATTTTTTTCTCCATCTAACCCAGCCAATAGTTTTGGCCTAATACCACAGTTTGGCCACTCAGCTCTGCTCGGTTCCCATCCATTGTTTTTTTGTGCAAACAACTCCAGAGTTGTGAATTAGTTAACCACCAAAATGAGTGGAAAAAGGCCTGCTGCTGGTGGAAAGGGGAATAGGCGTGTTGGGAAGGGGAAAAAAGTTTGTGTCCGTGGGGTAGGTGTTAAAGCAACAGTAACATCTGCAGAAGATAGACCATCTTCCAGCCAAACTAAAATGTCTACTTCTTTTAGCGGACAATGTGATAAGATCCCTTTCTTACGGCCACGCCAATCGCTACAAATTCCAGATGAGGCACAAAAACAGCAGGTGCTTCAACGGATATCAAGTGCTCCTTTAAGTGGGCTCTCCTCCACATCAACTTCAACATCACAAATACTCCAGTCCTCAAAGGTGTCACCCCAATCGCACTTGCTTCCTCGCAGCTCCCAAATCTCCAGCTGCCCGTCTGAGTATGAGGTAGAACAGATGGTTGAGTCTGCAGAGCTGTTTACTCATACTATAGCCTGGGAATCAGAGGTCGACTCCAGCGCTTCTGTGAATCCAGACGAGGAAATGATCTGCACTGATGCCCAGAATCTTTATGAGTCGGATCCAGGACCAGACGCAGAAGGTTCTGACCATAATGTAGACCCTCATTCCCAAACTGTAACTCCTGTTGGTGGAGACAATGAGGAAGACGATGATGAGACTCAAATACCTGATTGGAGCGACAACTTTAGTTTTTTGTCAGGGCAGGAACAGGTTGGCTCTGAGGACGACGGGTGTGATAACGCACAGGGTGATGATGATGAGGTTGGAGATCCCACTTACTGTCAATCCACAGTCAGCCAAGAGATGAGGTCAGCAGAGGAGGTGGAGGAAGATGCTAGTGATGACGAGGTCAGGTTGTGCCTTCCTGGACAGAGACGTAGTACTGGAAGCATGTCAACAACTGCATCCTGAAACACAATTCTGCCTCTCACCACAAGTCGTGGTGGCTCTTCAGGTCACATGGGTGCTAAGCCTTGCATAGCCTGGGCATTTTTTCAGATCGATAAAGATGACCCAACTCGTGTTATCTGTAACATTTGTCAGCAAAAGCTAAGTAGAGGCCAAAAAATACATAGTATGAGTACTTCATGCATGAACCGGCACATGGACATGAAGCATAAGTTGCAGTGGGAAGCTCAGTGTGCTACAATGCGGCCTGGCCGGCCGGGCCAACCACCGCCTGCCATATCTTGTGCATCCGCGGCCTCTTCATCCTCTGTGACTGGGGGGACAGCAGTCACACCTGTTTTGGGGTGCAGACCTGCCACCTCTTTACCCGCAACAGCCAGCGTGATTGGCAGGTCATCATTTTCTTTGGAGGTGGTAACACCAGCTGGTGTTGAGCGCTGTCCGACATCGATAGCACCACCTTTGGATCAAGGCAACCTAACATGTCCGGCTGCATCTTCCTCACAGACCGGCAGTTTGCCGGGGACACCCTTATCAACCCCGTCTAAGCACAATAGCCAGCCCTCGGTCCCTCAGATGTGGACAAGTAAAAGACCATTTCCTCCTAGCCATGAGAAAGCTAAGAGGTTGAATTTCACCATCTGCAAGCTCTTGGCTACAGAAATGCTGCCTTTCCGCCTGGTGGACACAGAGGATTTTCGAGACCTTATGTCCGTCGCAGTGCCCCAGTACCAGATGCCCAGTCGGCACTACTTCTCAAAGAAAGGTGTGCCTGCGCTCCACCAGCATGTCGCACACAACATCACCGCTTCTTTGAGAAACTCTGTGTGTGACAGGGTGCATTTCACCACAGACACTTGGACGAGTAGGCATGGACAGGGTCGTTACATGTCGCTGACTGGGCACTGGGTAACTATGGTGACAGCAGGACAAGGGGCTGCTGTCCAAGTCTTGCCGTCCCCACGAGTTGTGCGTCAATCCTCTTTATCTCAAAGTTCCTCCACTGCTTCTGCCTCCTCAACCTCCTCTCAGTCTTCCACCTGCACCCAAAGCCTGTCTGGTCATGCCACAAGCTTTCTAACTGCGCAGAAGGGATCCTGCACACTTCCTTACTATGCTGGCAGTAGGGCTCAACGTCATCAGGCGGTTTTTACTTTGAAATGTCTGGGAAATGTGAGTCACACAGCTGAGGAGTTGTGGTCAGCTCTGGAGAACCAATTTCATGAATGGTTGTCTCCACTGGACCTGAAACCAGGGAAGGCCGTGTGCGACAATGTTGCAAACCTGGGTGCGGCCCTTCGCCGGGGCAATGTCACACAGGTGCCTTGTATGGCTCACGTGTTGAACCTGGTTGTCCAGCAATTTTTAGCCCACTATCCCAGACTAGATGGCCTTCTGCAGAGGGCTCGGTCGCTGTGTGCTCACTTCCGCCGTTCGCATCCCGCAGCTCAGCGACTTACATCTCTACAGAAGTCGTTGGGCCTGCCACTTCACCAGCTAAAATGCGATGTGCCTACCCGGTGGAATTCAACTCTGCACATGTTGCAGCGACTGTGGCAGCACCGACAAGCCCTGGTGCAATACGTTCTGACGTATAGCCTGGGCCAACGAGATCCAGAGGTGGGGCAAATCACGCTGGAGGAGTGGTCTCAGATCAGGGACCTATGTACCCTTCTGCACAGTTTTGAAATGGCGACGAAGATGTTTAGTGCTGACGATGCCATTATCAGCATGACTATTCCGGTGATTTACATGGTGGAGCACATGTTAAACAGAATTCGGAGTCAGGTGGTGGCACAAGAGGAGGTGGAGGAAGTAGAGGAGGAGGAGTTGCATGCGAAAGGGCTAACATCTGCAAGGTTCAGACGGTCGGCAGCACCAAGGCGGCAGGCATGTGAGGGTGGGGGAGATGGTTTTACCAGGGCGCATGGTAGCAGCCAAACTAGTGAGGAAGGTGCAGGAGCCCAGGAAGAAGTGGAGGACGAACTGATGTAAGACTCATCAGATGAGGGAGACCTTGATCACATTTCTGTTGTGCGAGGTTGGGGGGAGAGGACAGAGGAAGGAAGCATGATTGTTACCTCGCCACCAACACAACAGGGACTTGGTGCTCCTGGATGCGCAACACAGATGAGTGCCTTCTTGCTGCACTACCTGCAACATGACCATCGAATTGTGAGAATTAGAAATAATCCTGACTACTGGGTTGCCACACTGTTAGATCCCCGGTACAAAAGTAAATTTGCAGAAATTATTCCTGCCATAGAAAGGGATGCACGCATGCAGGAGTATCAGCAGAGACTGTTGCAGAATCTTACATGTGCTTTTCCACAAAACACCAGTGGTGCACGTACTGAATCTCACAGTTCCAACTTGCCAACCGTGGGACCGTCAAGTGTTCAGCACTCAAACCGTAACAGAACCACAGTATCTGCTGGTAACATCAATTTTGCGGAATCATTTCACCACTTTTTTAGCCCATCCTTTGCAAGGCCACAGGAGACAAGAAGTCTGACACATAGTCAACGCCTAGAGACGATGGTACAGGAGTATCTCCAAGTAAACATTGAAGCCATGACTGTGTCACTGGACCCTTGCTCTTTTTGGGCTTCCAATTTGGATAAATGGCCGGAGCTAGCCACTTACGCCTTGGAGATCTTGTCATGCCCCGCAGCCAGCGTTCTGTCTGAACGTGTGTTCAGCTCTGCTGGTGGTGTGCTGACAGATAAGCGCACGCGGCTCTCCACTGATAATGTAGACAGACTCACGTTCATAAAGATGAACAAATCATGGATCCGAAACGACTTTTCTACCCCTGTGTTATCCTGGGGAGATTAAAAGCTTGATGATTGGTTAAAATCACCCTACCAATCGTTTTAAGCTTTCAAATTACTAATCATGTTTATCTGTATCTTGGCTGGAAAATAATTTGGGCTTTGTAGCAGTGTGCAGCACTGATCCTATTAGGCTATCTATACTAAGCTCCACCAGATTTAAAATTAATAATAATTTTTAGCTGCATCTAGCCCGGAAAATAATTTTGGGGCTCCGAGATGCGCAAGACACATAAGTGCCTTCTTGCTGCACTACCTGCAACATGACCCTCATATTGTCAGAATTCGAAGTAATCATGACTACTGGGTTGCCACACTCTTAGATCCCCCAAACTTTTCGATCAACCTTTTCATTTTAATAAAGACCAAAAAAATGGTCATTTTTGAAATTATAAGCATTAGCAGGTTATTAGAAACTGAAATCAAACAGTTTTCAACTCAAAACTTTATTCTAGGTGATGTTACATTTTCACATAGGACCCCTTGTTCGAAAGGAGCTTCTGAACTCTCTCGTCCATTGAATTTGTCAGGTTTTGGATGGTTTCTGCTTCAATTGTTTTGCATGAGGACAGAATACCCTCCCAGAGGTGTTGCTTAGATGTGAACTGCCTCCCGCCATCATAGACACTCCTTTTGATGATGCTCCAGAGGTTCTGAATGGGGTAGAGGTCAGGGGAGCATGGGGGTCACACCATAAGTTTGTCCCCTTTTATGCCCATATCAGTCAGAGATGCAGATGTTTTATGTGCAGCATGAGTGTAACGGGTCCGGGATGCGGAACCTCTGAGCTACTATACAAGGGGGCGGCCCTTGTAAGGGAGCGGGTGGCAGTCTCTGGGTGAACGGACAGGGAGTTACGGCAAGTGATCAGGGCAGTCTCTGGGTAAGGGGTAGGTACGACCTGTGATGGCAGAGCCTCCGGGTAGGCTAGCAGGCAGATGGTAGATGTGTGCTCCCAGGTGAGCAAGCGAGAGTCTCTGGAATAGCAGGTGGTCACGGCACGTGACGGCGGAACCTCCGGGCTGGCAGGCAGGTAGGTAACGGAGAAGCGCTCCCAGGTGAGCGGGCAAGAGTCTCTGGAATAGCTGGTGGTCACCGCACGTGACAACGGGACCTCCGGGCTGGCAAGCAGGCAGATAACGGAGATGCGCTCCCAGGTGAGCGGGCAAGAGTCTCTGAGATAGCTGGTGGTCACAGCACGTGACAACGGAGCCTCCGGGCTGGCAAGCAGGCAGATAACGGAGAAGCGCTCCCAGGTGAGCGGGCAAGCTGGTCCATAGACAGACTGACCGGAGTAGTAAGGCAGACCGTCGGACCTCAGGCAAGCAGGCAGGTAGCTGATATGCGCTCCCAGGTGAGCGGGCAGGCTGGTCCTTTAGACAGACTGACAGGAGTAGTAAGGCAGACCGTCGGACCTCAGACTGGCAGACAGGTAACAAGTATTCAGGCAGGAATCAGGCAGGTAACTGGCAGGTAACTGGCAGGAAACTGGCAGGAAACTGGCAACGGGACCTGAGGGCTGAAGCACAGGTGAGACACAGGTGCAAACAACATTGCTCGGGCACCTCCATTTTGGAGGAGGTGCCTTATATATGATGAAGTCCTCCGGCCATTGGCCGGGGACTCTTTAGGGCGGCGCGCGCGGCCCCTTTAAGAGGAGGGGAGCGCGCGCGCGCGCGCCCTAAGCACAGGGGCCGGGAAGGAGCGCGCGCTGAGAGCAGAGCAGGAGGAGGACGCCGGGACGGAGCAGAGCGGTGAGGGGAGCAGCGTCCCTGCCTAGCAGAGGACAGGGACGCCGGCACTACAGTACCCCCCCCTTTAGGCCCCCCCTTTTTTAGGCCAGACAGAAATTTAGCTAGGATGAGAGGGGCATGGATGTTCTCCCGGGGCTCCCACGTTCTCTCCTCAGGACCAAACCCCTTCCAATCTACCAGGAAAAAGGTCTTTCCTCTTACCCTTTTGGTGGCAAGAATGTTCTCTACCTCAAACTCGTCCTCAGCAGAAACCGGAGCAGGAGGCGTACCTGTAGACTTGGAAAAAGAGTTAAGCACCACAGGTTTGAGGAGAGACACATGGAAGGAGTTAGGGATCCGTAAGTTGGCCGGGAGTTTCAATTTATAGGCCACCGGGTTGATCTGACTGATGACCTCCAGTGGGCCGATGAACCGAGGCCCTAACTTATAGGAAGGGATCTTGAGCCGGACATATTTGGACGAGAGCCAGACTTTATCCCCAGGGCGGAATTGAGGAGGGTCCAGACGTTTTTTGTCAGCGTGTCTTTTCATACGCTCGGATGACAGAAGGAGTGCGGACCGGGTACTCTCCCATATGGAGGAAAATTTGTTAACAAGAGATTCCGCAGCCGGATTGTCCGCCGAGGTGGAGACGGGAAACGGGATCCGAGGATGCTGACCGTAGACTACAAAAAACGGGGATTTGGAGGAAGACTCGCTCTCGTGATTGTTGTACGAGAATTCGGCCCATGGCAGGAGATCCACCCAGTCAGAATGGTGGGCATTAACGAAGTGCCGAAGGTAACTGGTCAGGTTCTGATTGATCCGCTCCACTTGACCATTAGACTGTGGGTGGTAAGCGGAGGAGAAGTCCAGGGTGACGTCCAGCAATTTACAAGTGGCTCTCCAGAAACGGGAAGTGAACTGTACCCCACGATCCGACACGATGTGACGGGGCAGGCCATGAAGACGGAAGATGTGGCGGATAAAGTCTTTAGCCAGCTCTGGTGCAGACGGAAGACCTGGCAGAGGAATGAAGTGAGCCATCTTGGAGAAGCGGTCAGCTACCACCCAAATGACCGTACAACCGGCAGAGACGGGCAGATCAGTAATGAAGTCCATCGCTATATGCTGCCAGGGGGCAGCAGGTACTGGCAGAGGTAGGAGGCGGCCGGCCGGCAGGTGTCTCGGAACTTTGTTGCGGGCGCAGGACACACAGGCAGAAACAAAGTCTATTACATCCTTGTGCAGGTTAGGCCACCAGTAGTGCCGGGTAATAAGCTGGAGGGTCTTTTTCTGACCGGCGTGGCCAGCTAGTTTAGACGAATGACCCCAGTGTAGGATCTTCTCCCGATCAGGTACTGGTACGAACGTCTTACCAGGAGGAAGACGATTTAGACTCACGGGAGCCACCTGCATTACTCTGGCGGGATCGATGATATGTTTCGGATCCTCCTCGAGATCAGACACCAGAAAGGATCGAGACAAGGCGTCCGCCTTGACGTTTTTGTCAGCCGGGCGAAAATGAAGGACAAAATCAAAACGAGCAAAAAACAAGGACCACCGGGCTTGGCGCGGGTTAAGTCTCTGGGCATGCTGGAGGTAAGCCAAGTTCTTGTGGTCAGTGTAAATTATTACCGGGTGAAGAGCCCCCTCGAGCAGGTAACGCCACTCCTCCAATGCCAGTTTGATGGCCAATAACTCTCGGTCTCCTATGGAATAGTTGCGCTCAGAGGAGGAGAAGAGTTTAGAGAAGAAGCCACAAGTTACCATCCTCCCGGAAGATGATTTTTGAGTAAGTACCGCTCCGGCTCCAGAGGAGGAGGCATCAACTTCCAGGAAGAACTGCTTGTTGCCATCTGGGCGATGCAGCACCGGGGCGGAAGAGAAGGCCTGTTTAAGGGAAAGAAAGGCCTCCTCTGCTTCGGGTGGCCACTCTTTGGGATTAGTACCTTTACGGGTGAGCGCAGAAATTGGGGCCGTCCGGGAAGAGAAGTGTGGTATGAAGAGGCGGTAGTAGTTGGCGAAGCCCAGGAATCGCTGAATGGCCTTCAACCCCTCCGGTCGGGGCCATTTCTCGATGGCAGACAGTTTCTCAGGATCCATTTGTAGGCCGGTCTGAGAGATAATGTAGCCCAGAAACGGAAGCGAGGTCTGCTCAAAGAGGCACTTCTCAAATTTAGCGTAGAGATGGTTCTGCCTTAGCCTGAGCAGGACCTGACGAACGTCCCTCCGGTGAGTCTGGAGATCCGGAGAGAAGACCAAGATGTCGTCCAGGTACACCACTACGCAGGAGTAGAGAAGGTCCCGGAAGATGTCATTGACCAACTCTTGAAAGACGGCAGGAGCGTTACAGAGACCAAAGGGCATTACCAGGTATTCATAGTGGCCGTCCCGGGTGTTGAATGCCGTCTTCCATTCATCCCCCTGACGAATACGAACCAGGTTGTACGCCCCACGAAGGTCCAGTTTGGTGAAGATTCTAGCCCCCCTCAGACGATCAAATAATTCTGGAATGAGCGGAAGGGGGTACTTATTCTTCACCGTGATCAGGTTTAGGCCTCTATAGTCTATACAGGGACGGAGAGAGCCGTCCTTCTTTTTGACGAAAAAGAAGCCTGCTCCCGCCGGGGAGGTAGATTTCCGGATGAATCCTCTGGCCAGATTCTCCTCAATATATTCGGACATTGACCGGGTCTCAGCAGCGGATAAAGGATAGATACGCCCACGGGGAGGAGTAGTACCGGGTAGCAGATCGATGGGACAGTCGTATGGTCTATGTGGTGGTAATGTCTCTGCCTCCTTTTTATTAAAGACATCTGCATAAGACCAATAAGGAATCGGAAGTCCAGGTAGATTAGCTGGGGTAGGAGAGGGACGGACGGGATGGACGGGAACCAGGCAGGTTTTATGACAGTCTTGTCCCCAGCGAAGGACCTCTCCGGTTTGCCAGTCTAGCACGGGTGCATGTCTCTGGAGCCAGGGCAGACCTAGCAAGAGGGCGTGAGAGAGTCCAGGCAGAACATGAAAGGAGATACTTTCAGAATGCAGCATTCCCACCTGCAGGGTAATGGATTCGGTGACGAGTTGAATGGGGCGAGGTAAGAGGCCCCCATCCACGGCAGCGACAGACAAGGGTACAGCCAGAGGTTTGGTGGGGATGCGGTATTTCTCAACCAGGGACTGTGAAATAAGGTTCCCGGCTGCTCCAGAGTCAAGTTGGGCTAGTTCGAAATAACGGTTCTCCCCGTAGATGATCGAAACTGACAACAGCAGGGATGGAGAGGATTTATTCTTGTCTAGGTGGACCTCTCTGAGCGAACCTAGACACAGGCGTTTCCCGACCTCTCCGGGCAGGCACGGATCCGGTGCTCCTTACTGCCACAGTAGAAGCAGCTCCCCTCGGCACGGCGTGAGTCCTGACGGGTTTTGACCATCTTGGTCTGGTCCACCTGCATAGGCTCAGGAGAGTGTACCTGGGGAGAGATGGAGGGAATGACGGGTTTCTGGAAAGTAGGAGCTAAACGTGGAATCCTTCTCTCACGGGTGACCTCTTTGGCACGCTCCTGGAACCGTAGATCAATCCGGGTGGCAAGGGTTATTAGATCATCGAGAGAGGTAGGAATGTCCCGACCAGCAAGTTCATCTTTAATACGACCGGACAGACCCTCCCAGAAGACGGATACCAGAGCGTCGTTATCCCAGGCCAGCTCCGAGGCAAGGGTGCGGAACCGTATGGCATATTGACCCACGGTGAGACCCTCCTGACGGAGGCGTAGCAGAGAGGATGCGGATGAGGTCTTCCGTCCGGGTTCGTCGAAGACTTTCCGGAAAGCCGAGAGAAAAGCAGGCAAGTTGGACACCAGGGGGTCTCCTCTCTCCCATAGAGGATTTAGCCAGGCCAGGGCCTCCCCGGTGAGATGGGACATGATAAAGGCAATTTTGGCCCGGTCGGAATTAAACTGATGGGACAAAAGTTCAAAGTGCAGGGTGCACTGATTTATGAAGCCCCGAGCCTGGACGGAGTCGCCTCCGAAGCGAGGAGGTGCAGACAGCCGGGGACCGGGATAGGTTACCATGGTATTAGTGGGTAGCAGAGCTGCCGGGTTGCGAGTCATGGTACTGGCAGTGGCTGCAGGTGGTGCAGTCAGAGTGTCCAGGCGAGTATTGACGTTCCGCAGGTGACCCAGGATGGACTCCTGTTGGGACCTTTGACGGGACAGTTCATGACACAGGTCCGTGAGCGAGGGAGCTTGGGTGCCACCGGGTTCCATGGCCCGAGCAAACTGTAACGGGTCCGGGAGGCGGAACCTCTGAGCTACTATACAAGGGGGCGGCCCTTGTAAGGGAGCGGGTGGCAGTCTCTGGGTGAACGGACAGGGAGTTACGGCAAGTGATCAGGGCAGTCTCTGGGTAAGGGGTAGGTACGACCTGTGATGGCATAGCCTCCGGGTAGGCTAGCAGGCAGATGGTAGATGTGTGCTCCCAGGTGAGCAAGCGAGAGTCTCTGGAATAGCAGGTGGTCACGGCACGTGACGGCGGAACCTCCGGGCTGGCAGGCAGGTAGGTAACGGAGAAGCGCTCCCAGGTGAGCGGGCAAGAGTCTCTGGAATAGTTGGTGGTCACCGCACGTGACAACGGGACCTCCGGGCTGGCAAGCAGGCAGGTAACGGAGATGCGCTCCCAGGTGAGCGGGCAAGAGTCTCTGAGATAGCTGGTGGTCACAGCACGTGACAACGGAGCCTCCGGGCTGGCAAGCAGGCAGATAACGGAGAAGCGCTCCCAGGTGAGCGGGCAAGCTGGTCCATAGACAGACTGACCGGAGTAGTAAGGCAGACCGTCGGACCTCAGGCAAGCAGGCAGGTAGCTGATATGCGCTCCCAGGTGAGCGGGCAGGCTGGTCCTTTAGACAGACTGACAGGAGTAGTAAGGCAGACCGTCGGACCTCAGACTGGCAGACAGGTAACAAGTATTCAGGCAGGAATCAGGCAGGTAACTGGCAGGTAACTGGCAGGAAACTGGCAGGAAACTGGCAACGGGACCTGAGGGCTGAAGCACAGGTGAGACACAGGTGCAAACAACATTGCTCGGGCACCTCCATTTTGGAGGAGGTGCCTTATATATGATGAAGTCCTCCGGCCATTGGCCGGGGACTCTTTAGGGCGGCGCGCGCGGCCCCTTTAAGAGGAGGGGAGCGCGCGCGCGCGCGCCCTAAGCACAGGGGCCGGGAAGGAGCGCGCGCTGAGAGCAGAGCAGGAGGAGGACGCCGGGACGGAGCAGAGCGGTGAGGGGAGCAGCGTCCCTGCCTAGCAGAGGACAGGGACGCCGGCACTACAATGAGATGGTGCATTATCATGCAAAAAAATGATCTTGCTGTGAAATACACGGTTTTTCTTCTTGAACCATGGCAGGAAGTGCTGTTTGAGAAAATCCACATACATTATGGAGTTCATCTTTAGCGCCTTCAGGGATCCTAAAGGGGCCGACAATCTCGCTCCCCATGATTCCAGCCCAAAACATTACTCCACCTCCTCCTGGTTGGCGCTGTAGCCGTGTTTGCGTGGGGTGTCCATCAACCAGCCATCCTCCACTCCATCCATCTGGACGATCGAGCACTGCACGGCACTCATCTGTGAACAAAACAGTTTTGAAATCAGTCTTCATGTAAGGTTGAGCCCACTGGAGCCATTTCTGCTTGTGTGAAGTGGATAGAGGAGGTCGACAGGATGGCGTATGGACAGCTGCAAACCTCTGAAGGACCCTGCATGTTGTTGTTCGGGGTACGTTGGAGGCACCAGCAGCTTCAAAAACTTGTCTGCTGCTATGACAAGGCTTTTTTGCCACTGCTCTTTTAACCTGACGTAATTGCCTGTAGGAAAGAGTCCTCAATTTGCCCTTATCAGCACGCACACGTGTGTACTGTGAATCAGCTACATACTTCTTGATTGCCAAGACACTTCATCTTGATCATCGCACAATGTTGATTGTAGTCATGCCTTGATCTAAACACTCCACAATTTGTTGCTTCTCAGCAGCCGACACATCCTTTTTCTTTCCCATTTTGGCAGAAAATGTAGGCTGCTTAATAATGTGAGACAGCCTTCTTAAGTAGTCTTGCCTTTCATTGGACACACCTGCCAAACTAATTAGCACAGGTGTCTGCAATTGCTTACAGTGATATAAAGAGCCCTGACACACATCACCATCAATGAGTTTAACTGACAAAAAAACAAATTCTTCCCTTATCACTCCTAAACACTTTTTGCATAATAATTTGGAACACAGTGTACATGTGCTTTTCCACAAAACACCAGTGGTTCACGTAGTGAATCTTACAGTTCTAACTTGCCAACCATGGTCTGTATGGAGTTGTTCAATAAAGGGCCCAAAATAAAGATAACATAGATGGGAGAGGTCTCTATGAATAGGAATTCCTAAGTATTTGATACCCTGTGAGGGCCAGGCAAAGGGAAAGTTAGACTGGATGGAATCCTATATGGATTTGGGGAGGGAGACATCGAGGGCCTCAGACTTCGCTGCATTGATTTTAAAATTTGACCATGTAACAAAGTGATCTATTTCAGCCATAACAGCATGGATGGATATATGTGATTGAGTGATATATACTAGGACATCATCAGCAAATAGAGAGCACTTGTACTCGGTGCCTCCCACCTCAATCCACCTAATATTGGGGTTATGGCGAATTGATGAGAGCAGGTGCTCCGTCACTAGGATGTATAAGAGAGGGGACAGAGGACATCCCTGCCTTGTCCCATTGGTGATTGTGAAAGGTGATGAAAATGTTCTGATGCACCCCCTGGGCCTTGGGACACCCGGAGCCGGACCCTTTTTGGTGGATGCTAGTGGTTGTAGTCTTCGTGGCGGCGACCCGGTTCCGTGGCTCAGGGTGGTCAAACCAGTGGCGGAACTATTTATGTGGTTTTGATGTTTAAATGTCCGACTACGCCACCCGTGGATTGCGGTCAGAGTGAACCGCCGCTGCAGGGCAGACCGCTGAGGCTGGTGTTGTGGGTGCAGCAGAGCGTAGCATAACTCCCCATGGGAGGAGTATAGCCTCAGGGCAGTGTATGCGGAGGATGGGGGTGATGGTGCAGGGCAGCAGCAGTAACGACACAGAGTCAGTAATGCAGTCCAGGGCCTTTACTCACAGTTCTTATTATCCAGACCACGTCTGCAGGTAACAGCTGCCCACGTTGTACTGTGCTCACCAGGTGAGGGGCTCAGACAACTCCCAGATAACTTTGGAGCGCTTCACAGGACCCCCTTTGTGTGTCCTTTGTCTGGCCCTTCTTACCAACCCTTCTGTCCGGCTGCCTCGGGCCTCCTCTTGGTAAACTTGGCGCCAGTTTCCCTGACCCTATGTGGTGCCTTCCTAGCGGGTGTAGCGAGGGGCTGCACCACATAAAATGTCAGAGCCTCCGGTTTCTAGCTGAGGGTCGTTTCCTGCCTCCACTAGTTTCGGGGACCGGTCTCCCCCTTTGGCCTGACCCCTCCACGCAGGTGGATTCAGGCGTGCGGTGGCGACTCGCCCGTCCGCACCCCTGGGATCCCTTCATTCCTCGTTCCTGGAGCCTTCTCCGCTCCTCTTCCTTCCTTCTCCCTCTTCCAGGCCTGGGCCTCTGTTACTAGGCCCGCCTCCGGAGCAGAGCTCATGCAGAGCCCCTGCTCCCTGCCACTTCTGCTCAGACTTCTCTGCACTGAACTAAGATGGTGCCCACCTTTTATACTCCCTTCTCAATGCACCCAGGAACTGCTTCCTCCCAGCTCCTGCACTACAGGGTTCCCCTTCCTCAGTGTTCCCTCCCCCCACTCCAGTCAGGGACAGGGACTGTCGTGCCCATCTCAGAGGCATATTGGTCGCCCTGCCCCACGGCAACGTGGTGTAATGCATGCAGGTGCCAGGTACTGATCCACACTCCATCCTTACCTGTGAGTGAGATATCACACCTCTGGGTGAGGTGCAATACCTCTGTAGCAACCGAACCCTCAGAGTGCTACAGTTCCATTTATCTTCAGCCTAGGTGACGTATTGTGATACAGGGCCGTGATTTTGGCTATAAAAGGGTCCCCTAGACCCCTACCCCAAGCTTTTTAAGAGAATCATATATGGCGTGCCAGGAGACTCTATGGAATGCTTTCTCAGCATCCAACGAGAGTATCTAATTACAAATTTTTAACTGCATCTAGCCCAGGAAATACTTTGTGCCTAGTAGCAGTGTCTGCTAGTCAGCGGATTATCCTGGCTGTTAAGCAAGCTACACCACCTGTAGTTTGGGCACTTAATTTTTTCAAAGGAAATGCTTTGGGACCACGGGATACTCAGTGAAGAGCATCAGGAGGCACCCCAAGGCATAGGGGCTGGGACTGGCAGTAGGATGCCTAGCGGTGGACAGCCGAGCTCGATCCTTATAAAAGCTTTTTAACTGCAGCAGCTTTAGTGGACGCTACTGGAGCTGTAATTACGCGGCTGCTGGCATGAGACTTGCCCTCCAATAGATCCTTGTAAATGGATTTAAAGTGTATTCATTCAAATTAGAGAGACAATTTAAATTAAAAAGCTTAGAGCTGCCTCCACCACAGGGGGGCTCGCTCGACCAACCAGCGGACAGGCACCAGTATTGGGAGAGGGGGTCTGGCCGTCAGGGTTCACCGCGGCTCTGGCACAAACCCGGCGACACGGAGGTGGCACGGGCAGGAGCGGACTGAACGTGTCGGCTTCTCACTTTTTGGATTTTAGAAGGGCATGACATGCCTATATTTGTGTCTCCCCCTCCTTTTACTCCTCCACCTCTTTTCTTTTCACATGACTATATGTACTTGTCACTTTTCCATGTGTTAGTTGTGTCTTCTGAGCAGTTTGTCAGCTTTTGGACACCTTTGAAGGTGTTTTCTATGTGTTTCTATGTGTTTTTGTTTGCCTGCCATTGGTTTTAATGGTGTTCGAAGGTGTTCGACGAACAGTTCGACGAACAGTTCGGCGAACACACGGGTGTTCGACGAACCGAACCGAACTCGAACACTACGGGGGTGGCTCAACACTAATTAGCAGTAAATAAATACCTACACTCTTGCTCTAATGATTGTATTTCAGGGAATAATCTTGCTTTTAAACAAGACCTGTAGCACAATTGTAGCCAGAGAATCAGTTAGTTGAAGTTATAATATTCATCTTTCTGCTCTTTTTACTTTAGCCAGCATGAAGAGTATGGGGTGTAGTGGGAGGTGGTAATCTTCCTTCTGTCCATGTATAACTAAAGACTCAAAAGGGTAGGATGACATGGACTACTCTTTATGTAATCACCTGCCTTACTTTTTAGAGAAGATACAGGCTCTATAATTTTTTTCATAATAACTGGCTTTATCAGAAAAAAGGCGAGAAGATAAACATTACACATGATCTAATTAATCAGTGTTATGTAAAAGTCATATGGCCAATCCCTCATGAATAATGTAAGTTCAATCAGTGATAAATGAGTGCAATTTAACTGGGAATTGTCTTCTCAGTGCCTAGGGCAGTGGTAGCGAACCAATGGCACGTATGACCGACGGGGCATTCCGAGCACTATCTATGGGCACACACGCCAGGCCCAGGAGAGCAGCTCTCTTCTTCCCATTTTCAAATGTATTCACATATTTTAAATGTGAATACATTTGAACAGTGCTGAACCGGGGCTGGAGGAGAGGAACACCTGTCAGCCCGGATCCGACATGCATCAGTGTGATGAAGTCATCACGCTACCGACCTCATCACACTGCTACCTGCGCCTGAGCCTCAGAGGAGCAGAGACAGTACGTGCACTGGAAGATTAAATAAATCATTGTGGATGATTGGGGACAATTGTGAAGGGGGGCACAGTTTTGATAGTTTTGCTAGAGGCAGTGTGTAAAGATGGGACATTGCTTTATTCAGTGGGGCAGTGTGTGTATATATATTTAGCAGAGAGGCAGTGTGTGTGTGTGTGTGTGTGTGAATACAGTGATGAGCAAAAGGGTAACAATTAGTGATGAGCGAGCACTAAAATGCTCGGGTGCTCATTGCTGGGGTCAAGCAAATCGTAATGCTCAGGCGCTCGACCCGAGCAATGAGCCCAATGTAAGTCAATGGGAAACTATTGGTCTGGAGGGGGCGTAAAAATTGGCCAAATTGATGGAAACAGTGCTCAAATGATATGGAAACACCATGGGAAAGACCCATGGAGCATCTCTGACTCCCATGTCACTGCTGTGAACAATGTTGTCAAAGTGTTACGCCACTTTTACGGACTCAAAATAAAACGTACAAAAGCAAAGCCCATAAGGATTTTCCTGTAAAAAATGTTAAGGCACATTCTTTCCAGGGTAATGACTTGTATACAGTATAAGGCAAAATATATAACCAAAAACAAAAATGCTCCTCCACACCTTGGCCTGTATTCACACGTAGCGTTTTTGATGCATTTTGCACTTTTGCATTACTTTCAACGGTGAAAAATACATTCAACAGTAAATGTAATTTTAACATTTTACTACCTTATCTGGCCATGTGGTGTGTGAGACATGATCAGACACATCCTGTTTCATTTATGAAGGAGGGACTGTGAAAGTCACGAAGCCTATTTTTACAAGGCCATCATGGGGAAGTTACTATTGTTTGAGGGCCAGCAGTCGTCCCTCACTATTGTTAGAGGGCCATCAGCTGGCTATGTTTTGTTGTTCCCAATATTAAAGAGTGGGTCTCCCATACTGTTATTGCGTATACAGTGGCTGCAAGGTCTGCTAAAAATTAGGATGCACTCCAATACTCCTTTGAAGAGATGCAGAGGAGAGCCTCATTAAAAAAATTGTTCCCATTATTAAGGAGTGGGTCTCTTATAGTGGTAATGCCCATGCAGTGACTGCAAGGGATATTGGACGCATTCCAATACCCCTTTGAAGAGACATAGAGGAGGGCCTCATTTTCCCATTGTTAAGCAGTGATTCTCCTATAGTGATAATGCCCATGCAGTGACTGCAAAGATTGCCAAAAAATTGGACGCGCTCAAAGACCCATTTGAAGAAACATAGAGGAGGTCGTCATGCAAAAATTGTTATCAATGTTAAGGAGAGGGTCTCATATACTGGTAATGCCCATGCACTAAGTGCATGGGCTGAAAAACATTTACTCCTGAGGAGTATACATGAACATACTATAAAACATACAGAATGTTAGAGGTAGGCCTCTAAAAAAATTGTTACAGACATCATGAACACCCTTAATAAAAATTATGTGGGTGTTGCATCACGTTCACCCTGGTGATATGGTGGTGGAGGATGAGGAGAAGGAGAAAGTCGAGGACAACAGCAAAGTAGACAAAATCAGAATGCGTATACTCATGTCTGGGTGTGAAGAGGTGCATGGGAATAGACCCCCAATCAAAACAGCTGGATTTAACTTTATGTTCTGCTGCTATCATCCGGTGGTGTTCAGAAGTCTGTCCCAATCCAGCCCTTGTTCATTTTGATAAGAGTCAGCCTGTCAACATTTTCAGTTGACAGGCAGATGCAACTATCAGTTATAATATCCCTGGCAGCACTAAAAACACTCTCAGACAAAATGCTAGAGGCAGGGCAGGCCAGGACCTTAAAGGCATAGAGAGCCAGTTCATGCCACGTGCCCAGCTTGGATACCCAATAGTTATAAAACACAGAGGAATCATGGAGTATGTAGGTATGGTCAGCAATGTACTCCTTCAGCATCTTTTAAAACTTTTCCCTCCTTGTCATAGTACCCCGTGCATAAGGGCCTGTGCACTGGGAGAGTCTGAGAAAACTGTCCCGCCCCTTTGACAGTGTTCCCCTGCCTCTGCTGAATATTATTTGTGTCTCCCTCTCCAGTACTTCTTAGTTGCCCAGCGAACTGTGACCTCTGCCGTCAGTGACCCACCCTCTGGATCATTGGGTACTTTGTAGGCGGTCCGGTCCTGTATCGGGGTAGTCACGGTGGCAGTGACTCGGTCTGTGACCCAGGGTGGTCAATTAAAGGGGAAAAAGTAAAAGGGGAATAAAGTTTTTATAGATAATGTTCGTGACACCACCTGTGGTATGCGGCTATATGGGGCCGGGTCATCAGCCTCGGATGGCAAGGGCATGCTCTCCTCCTCCACCACCCTGTGCACATGGAGGGCATAGCATACACATTCTCCCTTATGCCAGGTGTAGGTAACCCTGTCACCGGGGTACTTAGCTGCAGCCGGAGCAGAAGCTGCTTGCGGACGGCCATGGTTAGCGACACCAGAAGTCAGGGGCATGTCCTCCGCGCTCGCCTTCTGCACGTCAAGCGTGTACCACCCCCTCTCTCCTGAGTATTGTGGTAACCAGGCCTCTCCTGGGATGTATGGCATAGACAGTGGCATTATGAGGGCTGCGGCAGCACCCGCTGTTGGAGCTTCTCCTAAGGTGGGTATCTTTCTTCCCCCCCCTAGTTCACATTTGCCAGGGTAGGACTCACCGCTCCATATGCTTATGTTGTCGGTCCTTGCACAGCCGGTCACTGAGACTGCTCTGCTGGTCACTGTACAGCCTCACTCTTGCTGCACAGTTTCTCACACTTGTATTGTATTCACAGAGCTGCAGAAGCTGGGATCACACAGCACAGGGCTGCAGCAGCTAGATGGATGAGATCACACAGGCCTCTGCAGGGGGAGGTGACAATCTCCCCACTCAGACTGATGCAAAGGGGAAGGCTAGCACCTTTCAACCTGAGTGACAGGCAACTCTGGTACAGTCTATGCAAGTGGAAGGGGCCTATTTTGTCACCATTTGGGATCAGTCCTGCCTTAAGCTGAACCTGCCACCTTTTTCTTTCTTTGGGGTCCTTCTCCACAACTGACAATGAGGACCTTTCCTTGGGGCTACAAATTCTCTTTCTGGGCCCCTGGTCCTATACTTGGTCAAGTTTGGCAACTCTTTCCCCTTCTTCTTGAGGGGGAGTAGATCCTCATGATCTGTCCAGGTTTTCTCTGCTATTCCTGAATTAATAGCAATCTCGGACTCCGGTGTCCGGGTGAGCTAAAGGGATAATAGTTTTATCTCTTTCTTTCACCTTCTAGCCTCCGTCCCTCTCTCTAGGGTGCTTCACAACACAGACCTGTTTCCTAGTTCAGGGCTTAACTGGTCCTCAGCCAACAGCTCTCTCTGTCTATCTCCTCCTTCAACCCTCTCAAGACTAACTGCCGCTTTTGCTGTCTCCCTGGAAACTGACTCCTCCCCTCAGACCTGGGGTGGAAGGTGTTGTGTGTGCCCAAGTGTACATTGTTAGAGGAGGCCTCACAAATCTCCAGAGTGAACCTGGTTACCCTCCTGAACTGTACCTGTTACTGGACAAAAGTAAAAGAAAGGTACTGAAACAAAGACTTAATGTGTGTGTGTGCCTACTTTGACATTACTGCCTATGGCGTTCGTACAAGCCGTATGCCGATCACCTCAGCAACCATACACAACGCTGGTAACTGATTTTACCAGTTACCACAGGAGGCGTCAGGACATAATACTCCCATCATCCTGACCCCCATCCCTTTACTGACGGTCCAGGGCACGGAACCGGGAACCGACCAACTGTGATCCCCACAGAAGTATCCCATCCATCCTGGTATCCGAGTACCCCTACCCCTGTCAACCGACTCATAATTGTGGTAGTGGGCACCTGCACCTTGAAAGTACAGTAGCCTCTGGTTATCTAGCTGAGCCTGACTCTTCTCCACTTATTTAGGGGCTGGTGCCCTCTGCGGCCTGATCTCTCCACATCCGTGTAGATTCGGGCACACGGGTGGCTTCCTGCACTTCCCATGCCCCTGGGATCCCCTCTATTTCTCTGGAGCCTTCCCTCTGCTCCCGTTCTCTCTCAGTCTGTCCTCTTGGGCCTCTCAGTCCAGACCCGCTCCTTCCTCCTTTCCTCCTGAGCAGAGCTCCTCTTGAGCTCCAGCTCCCAGCTCTCTCTCTCTTCTGACTCTCTCCTCAGACTGACCTTATTCCTTCAAGATGGTTCCCTTCTTATACCCCTATTGATGGTGCTCCCCTGATTTTCACCTACACCCACTACATGGTTCCTCCTCTTTTGGTTCCCACCCTTCCAACCAGGGGGCAGGGCTCAGAATTGTACACGTGCATCTTGCCCCTGCCTGCTGGTCTGGAATGGTGTAGAATGGTGTAGTGTTGGATGCAGGTGGGTGGGTCCCGGGCAGTACTCCCTCTTTACCTGAGAGTGGGGAACCACACCTCTGGGTGAGATGCAGTACCTCTATGACGACTGAACCCGCAGGGGCGCCACACCAGCGTTTTAAGATGGGAATTTTATTAATAATTCATCAACAAGGGCCTTCTAGTACTGCAACATTTTATTAGTCCGCTCCACCATGGGAAGGAGAGATAGAAAGTTCTCCTTGTAGCGTGGGTCTAGAAATGTGACCAACCAGTACTTACTGTCATCCAAAATGCATACTGTAACATACCTGGCGGCGTCCTTGCATGGTGGTCCATCTCCCACTGTGCAAGAGGGCGCACTTGATCTCCTGTCCAGAATGTCTCTCTGGCTTCCCTCCATGCTGTCTGTTTGTGTCTGTTTCTGCTGCTTAAGGGCGGCGCCCGATCACTTCCTGCCTTTTGTACCTGCTGTGGGTCACACCCCTTGTGCGTCCTCAGCCTATTGCTGTCTGTCACTTGGTATATAGCTCAGCAGCTCCCTTCTATCCCTGCCTGAGCATAGTGTTTCCTTCAGTGTGTGCTTGCACTCTGAAGGTGCCAGGTCCCGTCTCTTGTCTCCTGCTTTTTGTATCAGTTCCCGTGTCTGAACTGTGTCCTGTATGTCTTCTGCTTTGCGGTATCAGCTCCCGTGTCTGAACTGAGTCCTGTATTTCTCCTGCTTTGCGGTATCAGCTCCCGTGTCTGAACTGAGTCCTGTATGTCTCCTGCTTTTCGGTATTAGTTCCCGTGTCTGAACTGAGTCCTTTCTGTGTTCTCTTGTCTGTCCTGTCTGAACACGCTCCTAGCCTGTTCCTCCTGCCTTCTAGGGGCCGATTACCTAGACCTGTTCCTGTATCTTGTCTGACCTGTCTGAACACGCTCCTTGCCTGTTCGTTCCGCCTCTCTGGGGGCCGTATTCCCAGACCCGCTCCGGTATCCCTCTGCAGTGTCGGTCTCCTCCGTACACTCAGTTCCAGTCTGAACTCTCTCCTGTCCTTTACCTGTTTTGCCTCTATGTCCGTTCCCTTCCTTTTTCTGCAGAGTCTGAACTCGTACCTAACTCCTGCTTGTTGTCTCTGCAAGTACTGTGTGAGTATCTGGCTCTGTCTTTCCCTTCCTGTCTGTTCCGTGTGAACAGAGCCCTGTCCTCCCTGCTCAGCCTTGTCTGCACTCTAGCTGTGCTTGCCTGTAACCCTCTGCCTGTATTGTTCCTGAGTCCCGGTGTGTACTGGGTCCTATCCCGCCTGTGTTCCTACCTGCTAGTGCCTCCCTGTCTGCACTCTAGCTGTGCTTGCCTTTACCCCCCTGCCTGCATACCCGCCTGCCTGCATACCAGTCGTGCCTGCCTATACCCACCAGTCTGTGTGCCAGCCTACCAGCCTGTTCCTGTATTCCCCTGTGTGGGTCAACAGCCGTGTCCGGGGTCTGTCCTGGAGTAGCACCTGGTCCCTCTGCTCGGTTCCTCCTTGGTGCACTGGCGTCGTATGCCGTCGTGCGACCCTGGTCGGATCGGGTGAATACTTAGTCACGCCCCTCCAGGCATTCACTCTCCGGCACGGTCCAGTGGAATCACTACCAATCCCACGCACACGCCGCTTAGCCCGGGCGTGTGCATAACACATACAATGCGAGAGTCACGGGAAAAGCAGCAGAAAATAAAGTCAGCCATGTGTGCCAGGCTGAAAACAGCCAAGACTTCTATGTCCTGACCAAGAGGACGATTGTCCATGCTCTCCTCCTCATTCTCCTCCTTGTCCTCCTCATTCTCCCTCTCCTCAGGACATTCACGCTGAACAGACAGTATGAATGTTGTGTCGGTAGTACCGTCTGTAGCACAGGAAGCCAGCTCCTGTTCCTCCCTCTCCCCATTATCACCCAATCCGTGTTCAGATGAAATGAGGCTGGGCTGTGTGGCATCACCCTGCATAGTTCCTTGCTTCATCTCATCGTGCTCCGCCTCTAATGCCTCTTCTTTAATTGCGAGCAGCAAACGTCTCAGAAGACAGAGAAGCTGGATGGTGTCACTAATTATGGCTTCCTCGCATCTCACCATCTTGGTGGAGTCCTCAAAGTTTTGGAGGATGGCACAGATGTCAGACATCCATGCCTACTCATCAGCTCTTTTATGCGGAGGCTGACCTGAATAACGACGGGAGTGTTGAAGATGGTACTCAAGAACTGCCCTCTGCTGCTCACAAATCTTTTCCAACATACAGTATGCAAGGTTGAGTTCCAACACATGGTGACATCGCACACCAGTCTGTGAGCTGAAAACTGCAAATGCTACTGAAGCACGGCGAGGGTGGCAGAAGCTGTTGCTGACTTTCTGAAATGGGCAGACACACAGCGTACTTTGAGAAGCATTTCAGACAGATATTAGTAGGTTTTGAGAAACCGCTGAACCACTAGGTTGAGCACATGGGCCAGGCTTGGTACATGTGCGAGGTTGCGAAGCTTCAGAGCTGCCACCAGGTTCCAGCCATTGTCACACATGACCATGCCAGGCTGTAGGTTAAGCAGTGACAGCCACAGATCTGCCTGCTCAATTATAGCTGTCAACAAATCCACAGTGGTTTATCCCCTAAGCATATTTGATTCAGCACAGCCTGTTACCTCTTGGCTGAGGTAGTGATGCAGTTTCCGACTGATGTGGTCATTTCGGAGATGGAGGCTGAAGAGGAGGAGGTGCAGGAGTTGTAGAATGGGGGGGCAACGCTGATTGACCAAGGGCCCACAGTCCTCTGCATCGGGAGGATGTGCTCCATCTAATGGTCCGACTGGGTATCGGCTTCCACTATATTAACCCAGTGTACCATCAGCGAGATGTACTGTCCCTGCCCACAAGCTCTTGTCCACGTGTCCGTGGTTAGGTGGCCCTTCCAAGTGGTTTATTAAGGGCATGGGTAATGTTGTGGGACACTTGTTTAAGGCAGGTACAGCACACTGGGAGAAACAGTGGTGGCTGGGGAGCTTACAAGGCAACATTTCAAGTGCAAGCATTCTAGAAATATGGCAGTTAAGTGCTGTGGCCTGTGGGTGGTTGGTTGCGTATTTGCGCTTACGTTCAAAGGACTAGGGTAGGGACAACTGAACGCTGCGCTGGGACAAGTACATGGACGTGGTTGCTGATGGTGGTGGTTGGGAGTGTGCAACGACAGGTGCAGGGCGGGAGTCATCTTTGCCTGCGCCATGGACAGGGGATGGGCAGGCACGCACAAAAGCTGTACAGATAGTGGTATCACCTGCAGAAACTGTTTCTGGATCCTGGCGTTCGACCCAACTAGTTGGCTGCTTTGCTTTCATGTGCCTGAGCATGCTGGTGGTGGCTGAGCTGGTAATTTTGCTGCCCCTGCTGATGCTGGCCTGGCATATATTGCAAATGGCATTTTTGAGGTTAACTGGACAGTTTTTAAAAAAGAGCCAGACTCTGGAAGACCGAACAGTTGGACTGGCAATTTCCCTCATGTTGGTGTTCCGAGGAACAGTTCCCCGCCTTGTCTCTTTGGCCACCCCACTGCTTGTCCCTGCCTGATGTGGTGCTATGCCTCCCTCCCTCTGTGCTGCTGTCCTCGCTATGCATGTCACCTTGCCAGGTTGGATCAGTGACTTCATTGTCCACCACCTCGTCTTCCACATAAGCACCCTGGGCCTCCTCCTGACTTTCTGGCAATTTTGTCTTATCATCATCAACCTCTTGAGATAGTAATTGCACTTTCTTACCGTCGCCTTTGCATGACAGTGGCTGCTTAAATATTTGGGCATCGCTACACGCAATCTCCTCTTGCCCCACTTGAAGCGGGCCGGGCGAGAAGCAAGAATCTATAAATGGGAAAGAGAACAGCCCTTCCGAGTGTCCAAGTGTGGGATCACTTGTCTCCGGGCACTCGGCATGGTGAGAGGAAGGAGGATCAGCATGAGGAATATGTGGTCCAGACTCTTGGCTACTGAGACTGGACCATGTGGAAAAGAGGGTGATGGTAGTGGCAAAGTGACTGGAATCATTATCTACTACCCACCCAACAACCTTTTGACACTTCTCTGGCTTCAATAGTGGTGTTCCGTGGCCCCCTACAAAGTGGGACAGGAAGGTAGGGCGACATGATGTGGGTGCTTGTTGTGCTCCCTCAGCAGGTACAATTTCAGCTTGCCCACAGCATCGGCCTCTACGTGCACCATCACCATAATGTCCACTTCCCTGTCCCTTGCCACGCACCTTGTCAATTTTAAATGGAGTGCAATATTTGGCACGCTTCAAAAAATGTCACGTTTATTACCTCAGTAATATCAGATCACGTCTGATAACCATGGTTTTCCGCAGGTGCGTTATAAATGTGGTATTTGTCAGTGACCAAGGGTGAATAGATTGAAGAACACACAACTGACAGACTTTAAATGGAGGGTAATATTTGGCACGCTCCAAAAGATGTCACGATTATTACCACAGTAATATTGGATAACATCTAGTGATGAGTGAGTACCGCAATATTCGTAATCACTATACTCGTAACGAGAATTTTGTAATAATCACGTATTCGTTACAAATAGCGAGTACAATGTGAGTCAATGGGAAATGCGAGTCATTTTCTGCTGGACCCTACAAAGGAGTCTGGGGGCTTAAGGAAAAGGCTGAAATGGATGGGAAAGCAATGAAACAGAATGGGAAGAGCCTGGAGAATGTGCCTGCATGCATTTCTGACTCACAAATGGTTCTGGGAATAAGTTTGTCGCAGTATTATGCCACTTTTAAAGACTCACAAGAACAACTTCCAAACCTAACCTAAATTGCATTTAACAGGCCAAAAAGGTTAAGGAACATTCTTTCCTGCATAATCACTTGTATATAAGGCTAAATAAACCAGAGAAAACAAAAAAATATCCCTTTTAGCCTTTGTTCACACATATTGTTGTGGCTTTTTTTTTGCCTTTTACAATTGGGAGGGCCCTGACTTATACATTTTCTAGGTACCTCTGTCATACATCATTTTTAGCTCGCTATTCCCCAGAACTTTACAAGGACAGCCAGAACGTACTAGTAGGTATGTTGATCTTTGACCTGAGAGGCCTCAGGTGGCTCTGTGACATGCGTTTTGGGGGGACAGCTGTTACTTAGACATTTGGGCGGTCCCTCCATCATTGACACTCAGATAGTGGAATACATATTCAATAGCAGTTTACAATGTGCCCATTGTAGCGTTGGGCTTGACCCTCCTCCTCCACCACCATGTGATACTGCGGCCCTAAATTCAAATGTTCAGAGGCCCTGCAGTAGGCAGGAAAGCTGAGTTTTGTGAGAGCCCTCATGTGGCCCTGTAACATACATTTTGAAGTACCCTCCTCCATATTGGAGATCCCTACATTTGAGAGTGCCCTCACTTATTCACATTGTAGGGCCCTCACTCTATTGTTTAACTCATTTAAGCGCAGAGAAACATGCCAAAAGACATAGAGAACTAGAAGGTAGCAGTGAGGGCAGCCAGCGATCCTCAGGCATGGCTGAACTCTGTGAACCGGAAAAATAAAGCTGCACTAGTCAACTGGATGACGAGCTCAAATATATCACTTGTGCATGTCAAAGGACAAAGGATATATGGTGCCCCCCTCCAGGATGGGTTGGAGAAGCATCTCCAAATGGCTCAGATATTTTGATTGTCAATATTCCCCAGATTATATAGGAAGAGAAGACTTCTTGATACTGTACTACTTGGTCAAGTGCAGAATGTGCATCTTAGTTTCAAAAATTACTCCTGGTGGCTGTGTCATAGGTGCAGGGAGATTCCATGACAAGGGCCTCCCTTGACAAACATTATCTACGATGGAGTACTGTAGTAGTTGTGGCCTTCAATTCAAGTTTTAAGAGGGCCATTAGTCGGTCATCAACAGTCAGTGTAAATTTCTATTGAATATGTATCCACTATCTTAGTCACAATGTGGCACAAGCCAGGCATGTTTTTTGCTAAATAGGGTGACTGACAGTACATTTCTATTTAATATGTATCCCCTATCTCAGTCACAATGTGGCACAACCTGTGACAAGGGCCTCCAATGACAAATATTAGTTTGGTAGGACCACTGTACATTCCAGATTTGTCCACAGGACAATGTTCATAGGGTTTGTAAAAATGAGCACAATGGGCTGAGTCATGATTGACATAGGTAGCCACCATCCCAAGGGCCTCCAATCACAAATAGTAGTTAGGTTGGAGTAGGAATACTGTCCTGGTTTGTCCACTGCACAATGTGCATAGGGTTTGTAAAAATTAGCCCTATGGGCTGAGTCATGGTTGATGCAGGAAGCCACCATCCCAAGGGCCTCCAATCACAAATAGAAGTTAGGCTGGAGTAGGAATACTGTCCTAGTTTGTCCACTGTACAATGTGCATAGGGTTAGTCATGGTTGACGAAGGAAGGAAACGGGTTTTTATGTGAAGGGGGTGACATTAACAGCAGTAGCATGAATCTGCATTTTTGGTGAATTTAGGTTGGCTTACTGTCATCTGGAGGGATTACAAACTGTGAAGATATCCAGTCCTTGTTGAATTTAATCAGAGTTAAGTCTGTCTGCATCTTCCGTGGAGAGGCGTGTGCGCCTATCAGTGATGATTGCCCCAGCGGAACTGAAAACATGCTCAGACACCACACTAGCAGCCGGGCAGGCCAACACCTCCAAGTCATATAAGGAGAGATCGGGTCAAGTGTTCAGCTTAGACACAGAAATAATTATAGGGAACTAAAGCATCAGAAAGTCACTTAAGTACCCCTTGACCATGTTCTGCAACTTATCCCTCCTTGGCATTGTTACAGGCACAGATAGCCCTTGATGTTGTGCTGGTTTCTTGAAAATTGCCCAATTTGTGCACATTTTCCCCCCACCTCTGTTGGAGCTGGTGTTCGTGTCTCTCCCGATTATACCTTGGTGTTGAAAAGAGCTGGTACCTCGGCCACCAGCATTGTCTAAGGCAGATGTTTTCAGCAACTGATCTACAATGGCCCTCTTAAACGATTCCATTGTAAAACTCTTTGGTGACTCCAAAAGGAGTGAAGGAAATTTCTCCTTGTACAGTGGATCAAGAGTCTTGCCACAGACACTTACACATGAACTGTCGTTGTGGGCCAAGCTGCAAAAAGGCAAATGTTCTGTGTCCCCAACAGTAGAAAAAGTTGGCCATTTTATTTTTCTTTCTAAGTGATTACATCTCTGTTGTGTACTCATCACTGTCAATATCAAATGGTTAAAAAAAAGGAAAATAAAGAATGTCGAAGCTAAAAAATAAAAGTACTACAGACTGTTTTTATTATGATCCTTTAGACATACTGTGGCTTTTCACACTTTTCTCTCATTATTCTTACCCTAAACTATTTTTTAGTGTAGTGCTATCAAACTTCTCAAATGAAGTGTTCCATTTCTAACATTTCTGCTCATAGATCTGTAAAATCTTCAGTACCTACAATATGTAAAGTGATATAATATTTTTCAACATAGATAGGTGACTGGTCATCAATATATTATAGCAGAGTCCATTGCATGCAACTAATGAAATCCATGTGCAACTTGTTTTGACACAGAATGACTACAAATAATACTAATCACAGTTTTTTGACATGTTTCTATTTAGTAATATGTTAGAAAAGAGCCAAGATCAACTAGGCATTGTTTCTCTATTGGAAACATTCAAAACAGCAGAGGTATGGAATTGGTAAACCAAACCTTTTTTATGCAAATTGCCTTTTCAGAGAGGAAGAGGACTAGAACTCTAGCGTCACCTATTGGAAGTTGCAATCCTAAAAGTCAGAATTGTCATAAATCATATGACAAGACTCATTAAAGGGTCCATATTGAATTTTAGTATCGCTACTTACAAAAGGTAGCACTACAGTTCTAGTCCTGTTCCTTTATAAAGAGGCAATTTGCATATTTATTTCCCAGGGGAGCATACATGGTGTATACATCTCCTCACTCTGATATGCCAGGCTTGACTTGTCAGTCTCCACAAGGAGAAATGTTACCCCTTAGATCCCAGTCTTGGCCTCGCAGGGACTAGGGGAAACTATATGCAGATGGGTAAGGAACTGGCTAAAAGACAGGAAACAAAGAGTCATCGTAAATTGTACATTCTCTAAATGGGATATAGACAGAAATGTGGTACTGTAGCTGTGTAAGGAACGATTCTTTTTAATCTATTTATTAATGGCCCTGTAGATGAGATTGAGAATAAAGTGTCAGTCTTTGATGACGACACCAAACTATGTAAGATATTAAACGCTGACCTTCATAGTACAATATTACAAAACGATCTGGATAAGATGTCTGAATGGGCAAAAACTTGGCAAATGAGATTTAATGTTGATAAACGTAGAGTAATGCACTTAGAATGGAGTAATCCTATTACTGAATATACATTAAATGGAAGTATACTTGGGACTACAGAACAGGAGAAGACTTGGTTATTCTGGTTACAAGTAAGTTTAGCAGCAGTACTCAATGTCAAGCAGCAGCTGCAAAAGCAAACAAGATTTTAGGGTATATTAAAAGAAAGATAAAGTCCTGCGATATTCAGAAGTTAGAGTCAGTTCAAAGGCAGCAACTAGATTATTACAAGGGATGGAAGGCCCCTCATATGATGAGAGGTTGGAAAAGTTGGGCTTGTTTACTTTAGAAAATAGATGTCAGAGAGGAGATATTATTTATATGTATAAATACATGTGTGGTCCATACAAAGGACTAGCACATGACCTATTCCTTCCAAAGACCATACTAAGGACCAGGGGCACTCATTATGGGTAGAAGAAAGGCGATTTCAGCAGTTAAATAAGAAAGGGTTCTTTACAGTAAGAAAAGTAAGACTGTGGCATGCCCGACCACAAGAGGTAGTAATGACAGGCTCTATAACAGCTTTTAAGCTGAATGATTTCCTCAGTAGAAATAACATTGTGTGTTATAGAATAAATGAACTTGATGGACCTAGGTCTTTTTTTAACCTGTCACCTGTCAGAGTAATTTACATATCAGAAATTTATTATATAAAAAAAAAAAAGATGGAGATGGTGATGCGAGCAGGGCGCGCCACCCCCCTGGATGACGAGGAAACATGGTGAGGATGCTCTGCTTACACACATCAGGCCAATCATAAGAGAGCCATACATATAAAACCGTGACACCACAATGGATTCAACACCTCCTGACGAAACTGCAGCAGCAGTGAAACGCGCGTCGAGGTAGCAAGTGAGCCCACCAACTAAGACTACATCCAATGTCTACAGGTAATATACCTTTCTAATTATACCTTTGAGACACCTATAGACCATATCAAATATACCCCTATCATTTACTACTTCAATAAGACCTATCAAATTGTACTATTAGGTAGCCTCTCACATTTACTTTACTGTCCACTATCTTATACCTTAGACTTAGGGGAGAAAAAATATTGTAGTCCAGCTCACTGGTCTCTTAAAAACTTTTGTACTTAGTTATGTCCTATTTCTATGTACAGAACTGGCCAAAAGTATTGGCACCCCCGCTATTCTGTCAGATAATACTCAGTTTCTTCCTGAAAATTATTGCAATCATAAATTCTTTGGTATTATTATCTTCATTTAATTTGCTTGCAAGGAAAAAACACAAAAGAGAATGAAGCAAAAATCAAATCATTGATCATTTCACACAAAACTCCAAAAAAGGGCCGGACAAAAGTATTGGCACCCTCAGCCTAATACTTGGTTGCACAACCTTTAGCCAAAATAACTGCGAACAACCGCTTCCGGTAGCCATCAATGAGTTTCTTACAATGCTCTCCTGGAATTGTAGACCATTCTTCTTTGGCAAACTGCTCCAGGTCCCTGATATTTCAAGGGTGCCTTCTCCAAACTGCCATTTTGAGATCTCTCCATAGGTGTTCTATGGGATTCACGTCTGGACTCATTGCTGGCCACCTTAGAAGTCTCCAGTGCTATCTCTAAAACCATTTTATAGTGCTTTTGGAAGTGTGTTTTGGGTCATTGTCCTGCTGGAAGACCCATGACCTCTGAGGGAGACCCAGCTTTCTCACACTTTTCACTACATTATGCTGCAAAATTTGTTGGTAGTCTTCAGAGGCAGCAAAGCAACCTTAAAACATCAGGGAACCTCTGCCATGTTCGACTGTAGGGACCGTGTTCTTTTCTTTGAATGACACTTTTTTTTTCCTGTACACTCTATGTCGATGCTTTTTCCCAAAAAGCTCTACCTTTGTCTCATCTGACCAGAGAACATTCTTCCAAAACGTTTTAGGCTTTCTCAGGTAAGTTTTGGCAAACTCCAGCCTGGCTTTTTTATGTCTCGGGGTAAGAAGTGGGGTCTTCCTGGGTATCCTACCATACAGTGCCTTTTGATTCAGACGCCGACAGATAGTATGGTTTGACAGTGTTGTACCCTCGGACTGCAGGGCAGCTTGAACTTGTTTGGAAGTTAGTCGAGGTTCTTTATCCACCATCCGCACAATCTTGCGTTGAAATCTCTCGTCAATTTTTCTTTTCCGTCCACATCTAGGGAGGTTAGCCACAGTGCCATGGGCTTTAAACTTCTTGATGATACTGCGCACGGAAGACACAGGAACATTCAGGTCTTTGGAGATGGACTTGTAGCCTTGAGATTGCTCATGCTTCCTCACAATTTGGTTTCTCAAGTCCTCAGACAATTCTTTGGTCTTCTTTCTTTTCTCCATGCTCAATGTGGTACACACAAGGACACAGGACAGAGGTTGAGTCAACTTTAATCCATGTTAACTGGCTGCAAGTGTGATTTAGTTATTGCCAACACCTGTTAGGTGCCACAGGTAAGCTACAGGTGCTGTTAATTACATGAATTAGAGAAGCATCACATGATTTTTCAAAAGGTGCCAATACTTTTGTCTACCCCCTTTTTTAGGTTTGGTGTGGAATTATATCCAATTTGGCTTTAGGACAATTCTTTTTGTGTTTTTTTCATTGAAGACAAATTAAATGAAGAGAATAATACCAAAGAATTTGTCATTGCAATCATTTTCAGGAAGACACTGAGTATTATTTGACAGAATTTCAGGGGTGCCAATACTTTTGGCCAGCACTGTATATATGAAAATCTATGTTATCATCCTTTTTAAAAAAATACTTTTTTATATAATACATTTCTGATATGTAAATTACTCTGATCCACTGCTCCTCCATTTTTATCTGCAATTGGTGATGTTTTAGTCTGGAGGGGATCTCCCCCATTATATTAGGCTGTCCTCTTAGTATATACTTTTTTTAACCTATGTAACCATGTAACTATGTATTTATGTAAAACTGGCATTAGTTATTTTTTTGTATACGTGTACATGGTTTAACAGGATTTTGTTTCTAAGTTTTGATATCTTTTGCAACAAAAATATACCACTCTATAGTAAGATTTCTTATTTATCTTTAGTTTATTCACTATTCAACAAAGGACCATTACAGTGTTTGCAATTGGCAAAATCATTATTGGACTAAAGTCAAAAGGGTCAGTTTGCCTACTGGGACATATTACAGCTTACTAATTAGGAACAGTAGAAGGAGGTATTTAGAATACATTAGTTTCTTGTTACTCTTTGTTTACCTTTCTTGCCAGAATTTGTTCTTGAAAAAGATTTATTAACCTTGGTCTTTGAAAATAGGTTGTTGTTTTTCTGGGGTAACACATGGATGCTGCTTTTAAATGTAAACGCTAAAGGAATTTGAATATTTATATAGAAGTAGCAATATAGTGATATGAATAAAACAAGGCTTTTAAAAAAAAAAAAATTATTTATAGAGAGTACCCTAAAAATAATACTGTAAATTCTTCTTATTGGAGAGTTTACTGTCTGGCGTGAATGTTGAAGGGATACCTATAAAAGATGGAAGCATCTCTTTGACCCGTGGCACAGATAATCTCTGGTCGGGTCCCATTTCCTTCCTGCATCTGCCCATGGACCCATTATGGCTATCTCCTAACATGGTCCCCTGATGAACCCCCAGACTAGTAGGGGAAGAAACTCATTGGGGCAACTGGAATCATTCTGTCTTTCATTACAGATAAGTCTTTTGGTTATTGTTAACTAAATCGCATTGATTACTCTTGGGATTAGAGTATTGGGTAAATGCTATTGTGTACTGGATCTATTGAATATTTATTTGATTATTGACCACACAGGATGATTTTTATCGGCATTCTGTCAATGTATATTGCTTGTCTCAGGCTGCTATTTGATATTTACTGAAACCCTTTGGATAGCTGACAAATTTATGTCCTTAGTTCCCATAGTGCCTGAGCTTCGGGTTGTCACTTTAAAAGGGGCGTATTGTTGTCTCCTTTCTGCCCCTAACTTTTGGCACTATTGCACTTTGCTAATGGTTTCTTTAAATAACTCTTGCATCTCATTGAGGAATACATATGTTGATACACTTAAGATCTTTGTCTATGCTATTTAAGCTACACCATGTAAATCCATGCAAATTCCCTGCCTCTACATAATTTTTATATAACATACTGTGTTTTTTTTATATTCAGCATGTCATTAATAACATGACTGTGTGTACTCATCAATATCTGATGAATTTTTTGATTTTTTATTTGTGTATGTCTGTCTATGGGTAAGAAGGGTGAGTGAGGGCGTGGCGATGTCGAGTGGAGGCACCAAGACGATTTGTTAGGGTGTCAATCTCCGCTGACAGACAGTGTATCAGCCCATTAGGGAACACTAGGGGAAGTCTCCATGTTATTTTTGCTCCATACTTATCCCACTATCCTTTCCCCACGTTATATATTTTTAACGGGTTTTGTCTCAATATACATTGATATAGGTGCTTTTATATTTATCTAATAAAAGTTATTTTTAAGGGATTTCTTGCTTTGTTTTCATTGTTAGTTGATCAGTATATTCCATTTTCTTATCGTGCCGTTGGCATATGGTCTTTTTGTATTTATGTATAAAGCTACATTGCTTATATAGAAAAATCACTTTGTAAAACAACATTTTCAGGCCTGGCATAAACAATTTATTAATGCTTTAAATGAGCGTAATCTAGGATGTAGGTAGAAATCATGGGACCCATAGTAGAAGTTCTAATTGCTCCACTGCCCCCAACAACAAAAAAATAATTATTATTTGGCGAGGTCACAGAAGAGGATAACCCACAACTTCTCAGCCTTTACAATGTATTTTTCTTCCTACTGAAGCCTTTCCTCCTACTAATTCCCCTTTCATTGCACCCATAAAGTATAATGCCCACAAAAGTGCAACATAAACACTGTATAATACCCCCACACTGAATTCCTCGACAGTAGCCTCCACATGCACAGTATAATGACCCTACTTTACCCCACCTTAACTCCCCTGGCAAAGAATGGTGACATCAACACAGTATGATCCCCCAACTGTGACCCCCACACAAGTTTCCATGAAGTATAATGGGCCAACATACAGTATAATAGCCTCACCCCTCACCACAATGGATAATGGTCCCCACTAGCCTTCCATATAGTATAATAGCCCCGACACAGTATTATGGCCAGCACTATGAACTCACTGATTTAAAAAAAATATTTAATATTCATCTCTAATCTTCACTCCCCGCTGCTACGGTCTCTTTAGCGAGTCTTCTGAAGCGCTGCACATCTCAGTGCAGCAGGAGCCATGAAGTGATGACATTGCGCCCACTGCACTGATAAATCAAACATTGAGGTAGAATGATGGAGCAGGAAGCGTCAGCTGATGTTCATTCTTTCATTAATACTTTCAACTGTATTGTCATCCAAGATGCCGATGCAGTTGAACGTGCAATAACGGGCAGGGGGCGGTGCTAGCAATGGCACTGGCACTAGGCCCCAGGCTCATGGTCCCCATAGCAGCTGTGTGGCCTGCCATCATTGATGGCATGCCACTAAGTGTAATTGTACCCTTCAGTGTCCAATATTTTACATGGTGAAATCATTGATGAGATCTTTGTGTCCACTAGGTTCCTAGTGTATGCTGATGAAAGATTTTTGGAAAAGTGTTTCATCTTGGAGCTTTAGCTTAGGTCTTGATAATGTGTGTATAACAAAGAAAACCTTAAAAATTTTTTTTATTAAATATGCATTTAAATGGAACGATAAAGAAATGAACAATATTCCCATGATGGGTAAATGAGTATTGTGATATCACCAAGCAACACTATTACACCCTGTAATATTATCCTATTTTGATATGTTTGCCTAGCCACGGAGGTTAGGTAAACATTTTTGTTTGTTTGTTAGTCCATTTTAACGCATATCTAACAAAATGTACTTTTTATGTTACACTGACTTGGATGACCTTGAGATATATACCATATTTAAAGTCTTGATGATGTGTACCTCACCATGTGTGCTTCATTACATGGATATTATCATCTCTTTATCTTATCTGTTTGGACACCATGAGCAAAAAACTGCAAATACATCCTAGTTGCTATAAAGACTGTTAAATTGCTTGACTAGAGTGAGATTAGCTGTGCTTTGACTAAGTAGATAGGGATTAATTTTTTTTTGTTACAGTTTGGACAAGGCTAAGTATTTTGTGTTTATGATTTGCTTTCTGTATCTTGCAACCTGTGAAATACTCCTAACAAGGTTAGTTTTTTTCTGTCTTATTTTTGTGCAGCAAGCAAAGTAGACCTCTTACCCCATAAAAAGGTCATCCTACAAATCTAGCTGTCAAGCATAGTGAATTGTAATTAAAACACTTCTATGTTAATACATTAATAAATAGTTTGGTTTGTATTTTAAGCAAAGGAAGTTTGAATGTCTTTATAAAGACATGAAGTCTTTATAGTTCCTGTATATTGAAGAACATTTGATAAATTTTTTAAGGTGGTATTAAAGTTCTTGTAATGTAAGAAAAACGTTTTTATGTATTTGTTCTGCTGAAACAGTGACTTCAACACTTCTAATGAGACCAGTACATTGATATTAAAGAAGGGGGGAAAGTGGCTGCAGTAACGTTCATCTGTCTTGGGTCTTATCATATGTGGAAAATGGGTGAAGGACAACAAAAGACCTTAGTGAGATTGTTATTGTTTGTTGTGTTAGATTCCAGCAAGGTTTAATTTATAGCACTGTGCAAAAGGTTCAAGTAGGTAAAGACAAAATGCTGCAAATTAAAAATACTTTCAAAATTTGAAGTCTCAATAGTTTGTTTTTATCAATTAACATAATGCAAAGTGAATAAACAAAAGAGAAATCTAATCATACACTATTAGTGATGAGCGAACGTGCTCGCCACTGCTTGGAACTCGCCCGAGCATCACGGTGCTTGACAAGCTCGGCGCTTGGCGAGTAATTCCGGGTTGCAGGTTACCGCCCTGCATTTTTGACGCTCTTTAGAGAGCCAATGAACATGCAGGGATTGCTTGCCACGCACTGTAATGCCATAGCCATGTTGGTAGTGGGCATTACAGTGATTGGCTGGCCGCACAGCGTCATCAGGTCTATATAAGACCAGGCGCCGCTATGCTCGTCACAGTCTACCCCGGAAACAGGCAGAGAAGGGAATGGTGCTGCTGAGTCAGGGAGAGATTTGCTTGTTTATAGTTAGTATAAGTATTCCACAACATATATGTATATATATATATATAGATATATTTATATATCTATATATAAATATATACAGGGTGGTCCAAAAATAGGTGGACAGAAAGTGCAATAACGTTATGAAGGGGGAGATTTATCAAACAAAATCCAGTAATTTTAGATAACATTATGTGGAGTGATGAAGCTTCTTTCAAATTATCCGGCCATATTAACAGACATAATTGTATTTACTGGTATAATGAGAACATGCATTTAACATTAGAGCAACAACTAAATGAGCCTGGTGTCAATGTTTGGGATGGTATTTCAAGTTTTGGTGTTTTAGGACCAATATTTTTTGATGGAACAGATACAGGAGATAAGTATCTCGAAATTCTGATGAATCAAGTTGTTCCCCAGTTACAGCAACAGCCTAATTCAAATGACCTTTATTCCCAACAAGATGGGGCCCCTCCACATTATTCAAGAGTAGTCCGCGAGTATCTTTATGAAACATTTCCTAATAAATGGATTGGCCGAAGAGGCCCATTTGATTGATCGGCACTAGTGTTGAGCGAGCACTAAAATGCTCGGGTGCTCGAAGCTCGGGCCGAGCTCGCCGTGATTCTTGGGTGCTCGACCCGAGCAACGAGCCCAATGTTAGTCTATGGGAGACTCGAGCATTTTTGCGGTGGCACCCCCAGCAGTCTTTTAAAAGCCTAACAAGTGCCCAAAACGATAGTGACAGTGCGCAAATGACATGGGGACAGCATGGGGATCGCCCCAGGAAGCATTTCTGACCCCCAGGTCACTGCTGTCAACAACGTGGTCAGAGGTATTAAGCCACTTTTACAGGCTCACAATAAAACGTTCAAAAACGAAAGTGAAACTTTTTTCCTGTGAAATATGTTAAGGAACATCCTTTCCAGGGTAAAGACTTGTATATAAGTTAAAATAAATGACCAAAAACAAAAATACTCCTCCACACCTTCGGCTATGTTCACAAGTAGCATTTTTTATGCGTTTTTGCACTTTTATATTGCTTTCAACTATGACAAATGCATTCACCGTGAAATGTCCTTTTAACATTTTACAACCTTATCTGGCCATGTGCTGTGTGACACATGCATAAAGTGCTGAAAAGACAAGGGAACAGCATGGGGAAGACCCCTGGAAGCATCTCTGACTCCCAGGTCACTGTCTAAAAGTGTGCCCATCATAAGTGATCCTTACCGCATCAGAAGATGCATACTTGCAACTATCCCCATGCAAGTTCTAGTCCCAGGGCAGTGTTCAATTGTACCTCCCCCATTCCTTGCAATACAAGCTCAAGTTTGCAGCCTGCCACCCACCCACCCCCAGGCTGCAATACCATACTGCTTGCTTGAACTTGAAATTGGGCCTTTTAGGCATGTGGAGGCGGAATCTGGCCACCACATCATGGCTGTGTTGGCAGCCTGGAATCCATACTTAGTCCCCAGCCGCCTGGCGGCCGGGTGCCCATACTCGGTCCCCAGCTGCCCCGCGGCCGGGTGTCCACACACGGTCCCCAGCCGCCTGGGGGCAGCCGGGTGTCCATAAACGGTCCCCAGCCGCCCCTATTTCTCCTTGGAACATCCCCCCACACACTTTTCTAGCCCCGCCTGCTTTAGGCAGAATTGGACGAGCCTACCAGAGAACCAGACTCCTCCGGTGGGCCCTGACTTCTCCATCGGTGGAGTTGAGAGTGCCAAGGTGAGGAGCATGATGATGATGACAGAAGTTAGCATCTGCTATGTTTTCTTTTAATGCAAGTGTAAGTGTGCAGCCTGCCACCCACCCACCCCCAGACTGCAATTCCATACTGCTAGCTTGCACTTGAAATGGGGCCTTTTAGTTTGGAGGAGGCCGAAGCTGGCCACTACCTCATGGCTGCTTCGGCAGCGAGGTATCCATACTCAGTCCCCAGCCGCCCATATTTGTCCTGGTGTGCCTTATGCAATAGATTAAGCGCGTATACCAAAACATTACCTGTGCCCTCCCCAGTGCATTTAGTGGGAAGGAGAGCCTATTCCGCTGTAGTGTGTGCATGCCAAACCCCTGTTCATGGTACATGCGAAGATGCCTCCCACCTTGCACCTGTCGTTGCAGACTTGCAACTATCCCCATTCAAGTCCTTATCCCAGGGCAGTGTTCAATTGTACCTCTCCCATTCCTTGCAATGCAAGAGCAAGTATGCAGCCTGCCACACACCCACCCCCAGGCTGCAATACCATACTGCTTGCTTGCCTGCACTTTAAATTGGGCCTTTTAGGCATGTGGAGGCAGAATCTGGCCACCACGCCATGGCTGTGTCGGTGGCCTGGTATCCATACTCAGTCCCCAGCCGCCTGGTGGCCGGGTGTCCCCGCTTGCTCCCCAGCCTCCAGTGGGTGGCCGGGTGTCCATACTCAGTCCCCTGCCACCCCTATTTGTCCTGGTAACCTTTCCCACACTTTTCTTAGCCTGGCCTGCTTTAGGGCAGCATTGGCCGAGCCCACCGGACTATCAGGCTCCTCCGGTGGGCCCTGGCTTCTCCATCAGGGGAGTTGAGAGTGCCAAGGTGAGTAGCATGATGAGGATGATAGAAGTTAGCATCTGCTTTGTTTTGTTGTAATGCAAGCGCATGTATGTAGTAGCGGCTAGGCCTGAGGTGGTCAGCGTTTTGGCGCATATCCTACCTCCTCCGAGGATTGCTGGATGTTTTCCTGCTACTATCCAAGTTCTATGACTCCCGTTAAAACAAAGCTTCAGGTGATAAATGATGGATGAGGTAGTGGCAAAGGAGAAAGAGCAGGAGGAACAGGGACAATTCACATCAATATCAGGCCAGTCAACCAGATATGTCTTGTAGGATATGTTTCTGTAACAAAAGGAGCGGTTCGGCTACACAGTTATAGGGCATACAGTGAGTGCAATGCCTACCAAAAATTTCGAGCCACTCCAATGCCCCTTGGAAATGACATGGAGGTCAGAGGGCGTTAACTAAACCTTTTTTTCCATTTATAGCAACTGGGTCTCCCGTGCACTGTTGGCCTAAGCAGTGAATGGAAGGCTTTCCAAAAATTATGAGGAACTGCAATGCCCCTTTCAAGAGCCATGTGTGGCACCCCAGGGGTCTGGTCACTACAGTAATAGAGATATTACGTCGGAGAGCAAGTGGGAGGTTTCCTGGTCAGGATCCCTTAAACATGCAACATCCTCCTGCCCCAATCCTGGGAGGGGAGTATTCTGCCCTTATAAACTGGATCTGGGGCGGGGTTGAGTGAGTCAGAGAACAGTCAGAGTCAGAGTGAGAGCAAGGGAAAGTAACAGCAATGAGGAGCTAGGAGCTAAAGACCAGGGGCTGGAAGCTGAGCAGAGCTCGCCCTGGCAGAAGACAATAGGAACCGGACACAGGAGTCCGAAGCTGTGAGGACTTATATATCCAGCAGCAGAAACCAGCCGGCAGGGGATTTCAGGTCCTCTGGCCATAGAAGCCCGGAGGCTCAGTCACCAGCAAGGGACCAGCACCGCCGTCGTGGAGTGGAGGCTAACAGAAGGCCCCAAGTAACCAGCCATACGGGTGAGCACTACACGGTACATTCAGGGACGTGGGCTACTTCTACCCGCTTACAGCAAGGTAGCCAGGAAGAGTGCAGACAGACGGGGAGACCTACAACTCCACCTGGCCAGGGGAACTCTTGCTTGCTCACAGACTGACCAGGCCTCTTATGCTAGCCAGTACTCCCTGGAGGGTCTACCTTATAATCATCCGTAAAGACCCTGAACTGCACTGCAAAGACTCTGAGTCATTCCTGCTGCGCTCGTGCACAATCACCCCCATCATCCACAATCACTGCCCTGAAGCTTTACTCCTCCCGAGGGGAGTTATCCCATTCTATGCTGCGCACACAACACCAGCCTCAGCGGTCTGCCTCGCAGTGGTGGTACTCCCTGACCGCAATCCACGGGTGGCGCAGTCGGACAATTATCCTCAAAACCTAAGAAAGACTGACACTGGTTGGACCAGCCTGAGCCACGGGACCGGGTCACCGCCACGGAGACTACAGACCCCAGAAACCCGGCACCAGGTATCCCACACATGTGTACACACGGCCCAGGGGGCGCGTCACATGCAGTACAGCATATTACAAACATAAGTCTCATTATTGGGGAGTGGGTGTCCCATGGTATTTGCTTATGCTTTTCAAGCAAAAGCTGCAAAAATTAGGACGGAGCAACTTGCAATGCCCCTTACAAGAGCCATGCAGTACAGCATATTACAAACAATAGTCCCATTATTGGGGAGTGGGTGTCCCATGGTATTTGCTTATGCTTTCCCAGCAAAAGCTGCCAAAAATTAGGACGGAGCAACTTGCAATGCCCCTAACAAGAGCCATGCAGTACAGCATTAGAGATGAGCGTTGTTCTACTCGAACTGTTCGCCAATCTCAAATTCGAGCTGTTTTGGCGGCGCTCGAGCCGTTCGGCGAACACGAACAATTTGAGAAAAATTCGGCTGTTCGAGGTTATGTTCGATAACTGTTCGTGCACCAAAATCATAACTGGATTTTTTCTCAGTAATGATGAAAATTAATGTTAATACGCAGTTTGAGTGTACAGCGGGGTGGGGGGAGGGGCAGGGGATGGATCTCTGCAGGAACAATGAAGATCTCCATTTTTTTTTTCTCTTTCCCGCATTTACAGTGGGGAGGTGCAATCTGTCAGCCTATCAGCAGCGCACACACGGAGCGAAGTGCTTTTTTTCACACAAGCAAGGGCATGTGTCATTGGCAGTGTATGTCACATGTCCTTGCCCTATAAGACCAAGCCATTTTCCCCGTCGCCACCATTTTCTCACTGCTGCAGCTGCGTGTTAGACGGCACCGCTTTTGCTGTGTGCGCTATACCTTGTTAATTTCAAGCCAATTTTCGCACAAATCTACAGATAGCTTGGGAGTAGGGAATAGTTGTGATTGCAGTCCTTTTAAGGACTAGGTTACAGCATTTCCTATGACTTTTATCAGGCAGGTCTGTGCTCTTAAATAGATAGGTTGTGGGAGTAAAGACTAATTTTAATTGGAGTCCTTTTCAGGACTAGGTTACATGAGTTCCTATCAGTTTTTGCCAGGCAGGTCTGTGCCAGTGCTGTGCAAGTTTTTTTCACAGCATTTGGCTGAATCTAGCAGAGCTAATCCTTTTTGGCCTATTGCAGAGTGTGTTAGTCAGTGGAGTAGCCTATCTGTGTTGCAAGATATACCACCTGTGTATAGAATACCAATTTTTTTACTGCACCTAGTGAAGTAAAATATTTTGGGCATAGCATCATTCTATTAGTCCATCTATACTGACCTCCATCAGGTTGCAAATTGAATATAATTTTTTTCTGCATCTAGCTCTGAAAAAATATTGGGCTTCTAGCTGTGTGTGGGACTTGTTGTATTAGTCCATCTATACTGACCTCCATCAGGTTGCAAAATGAATATAATTTTTTTCTGCATCTAGCTCTGAAAAAATATTTGGCCTTCTAGCAGTGTGTGGGACTTTCTCTATTAGTCCAACTATACTGACCTCCATCAGGTTGCAAATTCAAAATAATTTTTTGTCTGCATCTAGCTCTGAAAAAATATTGGGCTTCTAGCTGTGTGTGGGACTTGTTGTATTAGTCCATTTATACTGACCTCCATCAGGTTGCAAATTAAAAATAATTTTTATCTGCATCTACAGTACCTCTGAAAAAATATTTGGGCTTCTAGCTGTGTGTGGGACTTGTTCTATTAGTCCATCTATACTGACCTCCATCAGGTTGCAAATTGAATATAATTTTTATCTGCATCTAGCTCTGAAAAAATATTTGGCCTTCTAGCAGTGTGTGGGACTTTCTCTATTAGTCCATCTATACTGACCTCCATCAGGTTGCAAATTAAAAATAATTTTTATCTGCATCTACCTCTGAAAAAATATTTGGGCTTCTAGCTGTGTGTGGGACTTGTTCTATTAATCCATCTATACAGACCTCCATCAGGTTGCAAACTGAATATATTTTTTTCTGCATCTACCTCTGAAAAAATATTGGGCTTCTAGCTGTGTGTGGGACTTGTTGTATTAGTCCATCTATACTGACCTCCATCAGGTTGCAAACTGAATATATTTTTTTCTGCATCTACCTCTGAAAAATATTGGGCTTCTAGCTGTGTGTGGGACTTGTTCTATTAATCCATCTATACAGACCTCCATCAGGTTGCAAACTGAATATATTTTTTTCTGCATCTACCTCTGAAAAAATATGTGGCCTTCTAGCAGTGTGTGGGACTTTATCTATTAGTCCATCTATACTGACCTCCATCAGGTTGCAAATTCAAAATAATTTTTTGTCTGCATCTAGCGCTGAAAAAATATTGGGCTTCTAGCTGTGTGTGGGACTTGTTGTATTAGTCCATCTATACTGATCTCCATCAGGTTGCAAACTGAATATATTTTTTTCTGCATCTACCTCTGAAAAAATATTGGGCTTCTAGCTGTGTGTGGGACTTGTTCTATTAATCCATCTATACAGACCTCCATCAGGTTGCAAACTGAATATATTTTTTTCTGCATCTACCTCTGAAAATATATTGGGCTTCTAGCTGTGTGTGGGACTTGTTGTATTAGTCCATCTATACTGACCTCCATCAGGTTGCAAACTGAATATAATTTTTTTCTGCATCTAGCTCTGAAAAAATATTTGGCCTTCTAGCAGTGTGTGGGACTTTCTCTATTAGTCCATCTATACTGACCTCCATCAGGTTGCAAATTCAAAATAATTTTTTGTCTGCATCTAGCTCTGAAAAAATATTGGGCTTCTAGCTGTGTGTGGGACTTGTTGTATTAGTCCATCTATACTGACCTCCATCAGGTTGCAAATTAAAAATAATTTTTATCTGCATCTACAGTACCTCTGAAAAAATATTTGAGCGTCTAGATGTGTGTGGGACTTGTTCTATTAGTCCATCTATACTGACCTCCATCAGGTTGCAAATTGAATATAATTTTTATCTGCATCTAGCTCTGAAAAAATATTTGGCCTTCTGGCAGTGTGTGGGACTTTCTCTATTAGTCCATCTATACTGACCTCCATCAGGTTGCAAATTAAAAATAATTTTTATCTGCATCTACCTCTGAAAAAATATTTGGGCTTCTAGCTGTGTGTGGGACTTGTTCTATTAATCCATCTATACAGACCTCCATCAGGTTGCAAACTGAATATATTTTTTTCTGCATCTACCTCTGAAAAAATATTGGGCTTCTAGCTGTGTGTGGGACTTGTTGTATTAGTCCATCTATACTGACCTCCATCAGGTTGCAAACTGAATATATTTTTTTCTGCATCTACCTCTGAAAAATATTGGGCTTCTAGCTGTGTGTGGGACTTGTTCTATTAGTCCATCTATACAGACCTCCATCAGGTTGCAAACTGAATATATTTTTTTCTGCATCTACCTCTGAAAAAATATGTGGCCTTCTAGCAGTGTGTGGGACTTTCTCTATTAGTCCATCTATACTGACCTCCATCAGGTTGCAAATTCAAAATAATTTTTTGTCTGCATCTAGCGCTGAAAAAATATTGAGCTTCTAGCTGTGTGTGGGACTTGTTGTATTAGTCCATCTATACTGACCTCCATCAGGTTGCAAACTGAATATATTTTTTTCTGCATCTACCTCTGAAAAAATATTGGGCTTCTAGCTGTGTGTGGGACTTGTTCTATTAATCCATCTATACAGACCTCCATCAGGTTGCAAACTGAATATATTTTTTTCTGCATCTACCTCTGAAAAAATATTGGGCTTCTAGCTGTGTGTGGGACTTGTTGTATTAGTCCATCTATACTGACCTCCATCAGGTTGCAAACTGAATATATTTTTTTCTGCATCTACCTCTGAAAAAATATTGGGCCTTCTAGCAGTGTGTGGGACTTTTTCTATTCATCCATCTATACAGACCTCCATCAGGTTGCAAACTGAATATATTTTTTTCTGCATCTACCTCTGAAAAAATATTGGGCTTCTAGCTGTGTGTGGGACTTGTTGTATTAGTCCATCTATACTGACCTCCATCAGGTTGCAAATTCAAAATAATTTTTTGTCTGCATCTAGCTCTGAAAAAATATTGGGCTTCTAGCTGTGTGTGGGACTTGTTGTATTAGTCCATCTATACTGACCTCCATCAGGTTGCAAACTAATAATAATTTTTATCTGCATCTACAGTACCTCTGAAAAAATATTTGGGCTTCTAGCTGTGTGTGGGACTTGTTCTATTAGTCCATCTATACTGACCTCCATCAGGTTGCAAATTGAATATAATTTTTATCTGCATCTAGCTCTGAAAAAATATTTGGCCTTCTAGCAGTGTGTGGGACTTTCTCTATTAGTCCATCTATACTGACCTCCATCAGGTTGCAAATTAAAAATAATTTTTATCTGCATCTACCTCTGAAAAAATATTTGGGCTTCTAGCAGTGTGTGGGACTCATTGTATTAGGCCATCTATACCAAGCTCCACCAGCTTTGAAATTAATAATAACTTTTAGCTGCATCTAGCCCTGAAAATAATTTTTCCCAATAGTGGTAGCAATAGAAATATGGGGCACGCGCCTGGCTAACAAAGATATACGCTTCATAACACAAAACACCAGCCTAGCGCACAGCATTAATAAGATGGCATCATCGTCTCTCCCAGTGCTAGGCCTACTACGCAGGCTAGTATTCCTGTGCCTAAAACACAATGTATGGGTCCGCGCTAGCCACTATGCTGAGGGGTATAAAGCTGCTGCTAACGCTTTATAACAATTCAATTGGCAGATTTTCACAGAGCTCTTCCACAACGCCCACCCATCGGGCAACAGTTGCCCACCCTCCCTATGGGATCTAGTGGCGAATAGTTGATGCCATTAATCAGAGCGTCAGTTGCATATGGTAAGGCATGGGAAGAGTGGACACGACTAGTAGCAGGCAGACGGGTTGACCAATGTGAACAAGCCAGATCACAAGTCACCATAGAATTTCTCCACCAGCTAATGATGAGGGGCATATCAGGGGCGTCAGCGCAGCGGTGTCTGACCGGAGTAGCATTTCACTTCCAACTACTGAATTGGGGAGATGTGACAAAGATTCATCATCAGACAATCCATAAAAGGGTGGAAAAGGGGTCAGCCAAGTCAGGAATGTAGACGTCCCGTCCCGTGTCACTAAAACTGATTTCTCACATCTTATCCCTAACACCATTAACATGACACTCACAATTTGAAGCAACACTAATGTCTACTGCATTTGTGATCGCCTTCTTCGGGGCGCTATGTATAAGCGAATTAGTCCCTCAATCCAAAATTACCACCAGTGGACGCTTATTACACCAGGAAGTAGTCATAGCCAATAATGCAATACGTGTACGCATACACCAATTGAAAACGGTTCCAGCGGGCAGGGGTACTTGGGTACTTCTACAACCCACAAACGGTACACTGAGTCGGGTAACAATAGTAAAAACATATCTAACCATCAGATCACAAAGTAATTTCTTCGTATCACACATTGATGGAACGCCATTATCAAGATACCTGTTCCAAGCTATATTTAATAAATGCATAACATCGGCAGGGAACCACCCCAAAGATTACGGGACACACTCATTCCGCATAGGTGCGGCCACGGAAGCAGCAAGAGCAGGACTGTCAGAAACGGAAGTTCAGAGGATAGGGAGATGGCGATCCACGTGTTTGGCGAGATACATAAGACCGGACTTGTTATCCTAACGTGGTTTGTTTCTTTTACAGGTGACGCTAAGCCAACAATGTAAGTGATAGGCCACTCGTATATATATTGGGCACAAAAAAGGGCGAAAGTCTGCCCAGGTGGGAGGAAATTAGAGTTTCATAACACATATTTCAACTGGAGAGGTATTAGAGGCCTGCTATGGCCACAGGTACTAATGGAGGTAATCAAGGTAGGGAGAGAGGCAAGAGGTCTGGTCATCTTAGTTATACAGGCCGGGGGAAACAACCTAGGTCATCACAAGAGCGCATAACTAATGGCAATAATGAAACTAGACACTGAGCGCTTCAGAGAATTTTTCACAAAATTAGCTATAGTATGGTCAGAGATTGTGCCGATAGCGGTATGGCTAGGTGCGCGAGACATCACGGCCATCGAATGGACAAGGCGGGTAATAAATATTCGGATGGCAAAATTTAGAAGAGACAGAGGCGGTGTAGTGATACGACACCGACAACTGGAAGGAGATAAAGCAGGCCTCATACGGCCCGACGGTGTTCACTTAATAGATATTGGACTGGACATATTCCTGTCAGGACTCCAGGACGGAGTGGAACAAGCGTTAAGAGTGATGGGTGGGGGTCAGAGTCCTGCATACGAGTACGCTGGATCCTCCGTTGCCTGGAAATAGAAAGGACATGTTGGAGAGTTACACTTGTTGGCCAACTTGCCGGAGTGGGAACCCAGTGCATGCTGCAACAAGCTGAATTATTTTAGAAATAAAATGCCTTTCTAATGGAATGAGTATAAAGAGTTAATAAAGCTGTGACCTATCCTCACCCATCCAGTTGTAAGAGTTACATTATTGGGTTGTCCATGAAAGGGGGGCGGTAGGGGGGCTGAGCATCTGGGTTTGGTTGGGGGTCCCCACAGTCTGCCTAGGCTAGATTAATTTAAAAATTCTTATTAGATACACAGGCGGTGCAGCTTGCTTCGCAGCTGGGCTACTACGCCCAAAGTATTGCCTAGGCTAGATGCAGTTAAAAATTCTACGCTGACTAGCAGACACTGAAGATTTGGAGCAGACCTCTGAGTAAACAGCTCTTCAGACTCAACCATCTGTGTTACCCCAAGCCATAGTGTACGTAGTTTCTTACAGTTAAAAGGGGGGGGTGCGACCCAACCCACCTGGAATTGACGATGCCAACGTCACGTAAGACACAGCAAGGGGACTCCCAAAATTGTGGCACAGACACCACTTAACCCTAGAACGCATACCTGTGGCCTTGCAGGCCTGCCCAGTTAATTGTTTTCTATTTTCTGCAAGATTGCTTTAGTTAGAATTTTGAAACTCTAGGTATTCTTCATGTATATAGTTGTTTGTCATTTGAGTTTGAGTTATTCCATGTTATTTGCACACGGGCCTAAAGGGCCCCAGGTATGTGAAAGTGTAGATTTTTATGGTCATGCGTTCTAGGGTTAAGTGGCATCAATTGCCCCACTGTTGCTTAAAACGGTTGGTGAGGTGATTTTACCAAATCCCCAAGCTTTTAGTCTCCCAAGGATGACACAGGGGTAGAAATGTCCTTGCGAATCCATGATTTGATCATCTTTATGAACGTGAGTCTGTCTACATTCTCAGTGGAAAGCCGCGTGCGCTTATCTGTCAGCACACCACCAGCAGCGCTGAACACACGTTCAGAGAGAACGCTGGCTGCATGGCATGACAAGATCTCCAAGGCGTGAGTGGCGACCTCCGGCGATTTTTCTAGATTGGAATACCAAAATGAGCAAGGGTCCAGTGACACAGTCATGGCTTCGATGTTCACTTGGAGATTCTCCTGTACCATCCTCTCTAGGCATTGACTATGTGTCAGACTTCTTGTCTCCTGTGGCCTTGCAAAGGATGGTCTAAAAAAGTGGTGAAACGATTCCACAAAATTGCTGTTACCAGCAGATACTGTGTTACTGTTACTGTTTGAGTGATGAAGACTCGACAGTCCCACCGTTGGCAAGTTAGAACTGTGAGATTCACTACGTGCACCACTGGTGTTTTGTGGAAAAGCACATGTAAGATTCTGCAACAGATACTCCTGCATTCGTCAATACCTTTTTATGGCAGGAATTATTTCGGCAAATATACTTTTGTACCGGGGATCTAAGAGTGTGGCAACCCAGTAGTCGGGATTACTTCGAATTCTGACAATCCAGGGGGTCATGTTGCAGGTAGTGCAGCAAGAAGGCACTCATGTGTCTTGCGCATCCAGAAGGACCAAGTCCTTGTTGTGTTGGTAGCGAGGTAAGAATCATGCTTCCTTCCTCTGCCCTCTCCCTCCAACCTCGCACAACAGAAATGTGATCAAGGTCTCCCTCATCTGATGAGTCTTCCATGCTCATTGCCAGTTCGTCCTCCACTTCTTCCTCGGCTCCTGCACCTTCCTCAACAGTTTGGCTGCTACCATGCGCCCTGGTTAATCCCTCTCCCCCACCCTCCCATGCCTGCCGCCTTGGTGCTGCCAACCGTCTGGACCTTGGAGATGTTATCCCTTCCGCATACGACTCCTCCTCTACTTCCTCCACCTCCTCTTGTCCCACCACCTGACTCCGAATTCTGTTTAACATGTGCTCCAGCATGTAAATCACCGTAATAGTCATGCTGATAATGGCATCGTCAGCACTAAACATCTTCGTCGCCATTTCAAGACTGTGCAGAAGGGTGCATAGGTCCCTGATCTGAGACCAATCCTCCAGCGTGATTTGCCCCACCTCTGGATCTCGTTGGCCCAGGCTATACGTCAGAACGTATTGCACCAGGGCTTGTCGGTGCTGCCACAGTCGCTGCAACATGTGCAGAGTTGAATTCCACCGTGTCGGCACATCGCATTTCAGCCGGTGAACTGGCAGGCCCAACGACTTCTGTAGAGATGTAAGTCGTTGAACTGCGGGATGCGAACGGCGGAAGTGAGCACACAGCGACCGTGCACTCTGCAGAAGGCCATCTAGTCCGGGATAGTGGGCTAAAAATTGCTGGACAACCAGGTTCAACACGTGAGCCATACAAGGCACGTGTGTGACATTGCCCCGGCGTAGTGCCGCACCCAGGTTTGCAGCATTGTCGCACATGGCCTTCCCTGGTTGCAGGTCCAGTGGAGACAACCTTTCATGAAACTGGGTCTACAGAGCTGACCAAAACTCCTCAGCTGTGTGACTCACATTTCCCAGACATTTCAAAGTAAACACTGATGCGTTGAGCCCTGCTGCCAGCATAGTAAGGAGGTGTGCAGGATTCCTTCTGCGCAGTTAGAAAGCAGGTGGCATTACCAGACAGGCTTTGGGTGCAGGTGGAGGACCGAGAGGAGGTTGAGGAGGCAGAAGCAGTGGAGGAAGTTCGAGATAAAAAGGATTAACACACAACTCGTGGGGATGGTAAGACTTGGACAGCAGCCCCTTGTCCTGCTGTCACCATAGTTACCCAGTGCCCAGTCAGCGACATGTAACGCCCCTGTCCATGCCTTCTCGTCCAAGTGTCTGTGGTGAAGTGCACCCTGTCACACACAGAGTTTCTCAAAGAAGCGGTGATGTTGTGTGCAACATGCTAGTGGAGCACAGGCACACCTTTCTTTGAGAAGTAGTGCCGACTGGGCATCTGGTACTGGGGCACTGTGACGGACATAAGGTCTTGAAAATCCTCTGTGTCCTCCAGGTGGAAAGGCAGCATTTCTGTAGCCAACAGCTTGCAGATGGTGAAATTCAACCTCTTAGCTTTCTCATGGCTAGGAGGAAATGGTCTTTTACTTTTCCACATCTGAGGGACCGAGGGCTGGCTGTTATGCTTAGACGGTGTTGAGTAGGGTGTCCCCGGCAACTGCCGGTCTGTGAGGAAGATGCAGGCGGACATGTTAGGTTGCCTTGATCCAAAGGTGGTGCTCTCGATGTCGGAGAGCGCTCAACACTAGCAGGTGTTTCCACTTCCCAATGAACTGACGACTTGCCAATCACACTGGCTGTTGCGGGTAAAGAGGTGGCAGGTCTGCGTCCAAAAACATGTGTGACTGCTGTCCCCCCAGTCACAGAGGATGAAGAGGCTGCGGATGCACAAGATGGGGCAGACGGTGGTTGGCCCAGCCGGCTAGGCCGCATTGTAGCACAGTGAGCTTCCCACTGCAACTTATGCTTCATATCCATGTGACGGTACATGCATGAAGTACTCAAACTATGTATTTTTTGGCCTCTACTTAGCTTTTGCTGACAAATATTACAGATAACACGAGTTGGGTCATCCTTATCGATCTGAATAAATGCCCAGGCTATGCAAGGCTTAGAGCCCATGTGACCTGAAGAGCCACTACGACTTGTGGTCAGAGGCAGAGTTGTGGTTGAGGATGCAGTTGTTGACGTGCTTCCAGTACTCCGTCTCTGTTCAGGAAGGCGCAACCTAACCTCGTCGTCAATAGCATCTGTGATGCCCCGCTGCGCTTGGTATCACAGATCCTACAAGAGTGCATTGATGGAATCCTCCACAAGAGGCCCCCATAAACATTCACACATCTCCACCTTCCACCTCAGACCAGCAGAGGGAGCCCGTTAGGGATTTAAATAGGGAAGGTGGAGCTAGGCAGTTCAGTTCCTCTGAAGAGTTCCTGCAGTAGAGAAGCCTAAGAGAGGTCAGTCTGCAGTGGAGCTCAGTCTAGTCTAGAGAACGCAGTTAATATTTCAGCAGTGGAGCACGAGGCTCCTGCTTGCTAGATTCAGGGAGCCCAGATAGAGCTTAAGGTGTGCCGGTGCCGTAAGATCAGTGAAGCGCGGCAAGCTGCCGTTAGTGTGTATAGCCTAGTGAGGGCCCGAGTAGGCCGAAGGCGAGTGGCGAGTTAGTACATAAGGGGCCGAGGAGCTTAACCAGCACACCCCGAAGCATTTACCGGACACAGGATCCGAGCTTACCGGTATCTCTATGACCCAGTAAGGCATATCCGGAATCCCTGGAGAATTACAAGTCCCAGGATCGCTAAGGTGTTGATATGTAACAGAGCCAGGAGACGCTTAGGCCCCGCATACTGGGAGCGTGAACTCCAAGAGAAGGTGCTACCACAAGGTCAGCCAGCGCAGGACAGAGACAAAGTTAGGCCTAGCTCCAGGCAGGTCAGAAACTTACTACGCAGAGGTAAGAAACAGGAGGCCCTACACCCACTCATTGGGGAGGATCCTGATATGCACCCTTCACCCTACAGTGCTCTGGGATGTGCCTGAATTTCCACCAGTAAAAGGTACTGAAGTGACTACCGTGTCCGTTCCCGTTCTTGCTCTGACCCAGCTGGGTCTCGCCTGTCCTGCATTCCCCCTGCATACGCTGCCCTGAGACCTAGCTCCACCTGTGGGGAGCTATACCATCGAGCTGCCTTATCACCGGCCTCAGTGGACTGCTGCAGCGCTGGTGCTTGTCACCAGATACCACAGGTGGCGTCATGAACTCTTATAAAATTAACAATTATCCACCCTTTTAAAGAGAGACCCCAGGGTACGGGCCAGGGAGCCGACCACCGGGACATCCCCAAGGCCAGGCAAATGCCCGGGTACCGAGTCATCCCCATCCCCAGGGCTAGTCACATCCTCCTCCACCTCCTCTGCTGACCTCATCGACTGTCTGACTGTGGGTTGACAGTAAGTGGGATCTCCAACCTCGTCATCATCACCCTGTGTGTTATCACACCCGTCGCCCTCAGAGCCAACCTCTTCCTGCCCTGACCGAAAAGTCAAGTTGTCGCTCCAATCAGGTATTTGAGTCTCATCATCGTCTTCATCATTGTCTCCACCAACAGGAGTTACAGTTTGGGAACAAGAGTCTACATTATGCTCAGAACCTTCTTCATCTGGTCCTGGATCCAACTTATAAAGATTCTGGGCATCGGATCAGATCATTTCCTCATCTGGATTAACAGAAGCTCTGGAGCAGACCTCCGTTTCCCAGGCTATAGTATGAGTAAACAGCTGGGCAGACTCAGCCATCTGTGTTACCCCATACTCAGACGGGCAGCTGGAGACTTGGGAGCTGTGAGGAAGCAAGTGCGATTGGGGTGACACCTCTGAGGACTGGAGTATTTGTGATGTTGAAATTGAGGTGATGGAGAGCCCACTTGAAGGAGCACTTGATATCCGTTGAAGCACCTGCTGTTTTTGTGCCTCATCTAGAATTTGTAGCGATGGGCGTGTCCGTAAGAATGGGATCGTATCACATTGTCCACGAAAAGAAGTCGACATCTTAGTTTGGCTGGAAGATGGTCTTTCTTCTGCAGATGTTACCCCCCCCCCCACCGTGGGGGGCCTCGACCCACCGGCGGACAGGCACCAGTATTGTGATAGGGGGGCTGGCCGTCAGGGTCCACCGCGGCTCTGGCACAAACCCGGCGACACAGAGGTGGCACAGGCAGGAACGGACTGGCCGTGTCGGCTTCTCACTTTTTGGATTTTAGAAGGGCATGACATGCCTATATCTGTGTCTCCCCCTCCTTTTACTCCTCCACCTCTTTTCTTTTCGCATGACTATATGTATTTGTCACTTTTCCATGTGTTAGTTGTGTCTTCTGAGCAGTTTGTCAGCTTTTGGACACCTTTGAAGGTGTTTTCTATGTGTTTCTATGTGTTTTTGTTTGCCTGCCATTGGTTTTAACGGTGTTCGACGAAAAGTTCGACGAACAGTTCAGCGAACACACGGGTGTTTGACGAACCGAACCGAACTCGAACACTACGGGGGTGGCTCAACACTATACAGCATATTACAAACATAAGTCCCATTATTGGGGAGTGGGTGTCCCATAGTATTTGCTTATGCTTTCCCAGCAAAAGCTGCCAAAAATTAGGTCGGAGCAACTTGCAATGCTCCTTACAAGAGCCATGCATTACAGTATATTACAAACATAAGTCCCATTATTGGGAAGTGGGTGTCCCATAGTATTTGCTTATGCTTTCCCAGCAAAAGCTGCCAAAAATTAGAATGGAGCAACTTGCCATGCCCCTTACAAGAGCCATGCAGTACAGCATATTACAAACATAAGTCCCATTATTGGGGAGTGGGTGTCCTATGGTATTTGCTTATGCTTTCCCAGCAAAAGCAGTCAAAAATTAGGACGGAGCTACTTGCAATGCCCCTAACAAGAGCCATGCAGTACAGCATATTACAAACATAAGTCCCATTATTGGGGAGTGGGTGTCCCATAGTATTTGCTTATGCTTTCCCAGCAAAAGCTGCCAAAAATTAGGTCGGAGCAATTTGAAATGCCCCTTACAAGAGCCATGCAGTACAGCATATTACAAACATAAGTCCCATTATTGGGGAGTGGGTGTCCCATGGTATTTGCTTATGCTTTCATAGCAATATCTGCCAAAAATTAGGACGGAGCAACTTGCAATGCCCCTTACAAGAGCCATGCAGTACAGCATATTACAAACATAAGTCCCATTATTGGGGAGTGGGTGTCCCATTGTATTTGCTTATGCTTTCCCAGCAAAAGCTGTCAAAAATTAGGATGGAGCAACTTGCAATGCCCCTTACAAGAGCCATGCAGTACAGCATATTACAAACATAAGTCCCATTATTGGGGAGTGGGTGTCACATGGTATTTGCTTATGCTTTCCCAGCAAAAGCTGTCAAAAATTAGGATGGAGCAACTTGCAATGCCCCTTACAAGAGCCATGCAGTACAGCATATTACAAATATAAGTCCCATTATTGGGGAGTGGGTGTCCCATAATATTTGCTTATGCTTTCCCAGCAAAAGCTGCCAAAAATTAGGATGGAGCAACTTGCAATGCCTGTTACAAGAGCCATGCAGTACAGCATATTACAAACATAAGTCCCATTATTGGGGAGTGGGTGTCCCATGGTATTTGCTTATGCTTTCCCAGCAAAAGCTGCCTAAAATTAGGACGGAGCAACTTGCAATGCCCCTTACAAGAGCCATGCAGTACAGCATATTACAAACATAAGTCCCATTATTGGGGAGTGGGTGTCCCATGGTATTTGCTTATGCTTTCCCAGCAAAAGCTGCCAAAAATTAGGACGGAGCAACTTGCAATGCCCCTTACAAGAGCCATGCAGTACAGCATATTACAAACATAAGTCCCATTATTGGGGAGTGGGTGTCCCATGGTATTTGCTTATGCTTTCCCAGCAAAAGCTGCCAAAAATTAGGACGGAGCAACTTGCAATGCCCCTTACAAGAGCCATGCAGTACAGCATATTACAAACAATAATCGTCTTATTGGGGAGTGGGTGTCCCATAGTATTTGCTTATGCTTTCCCAGCAAAAGCTGCCAAAAATTAGGACGGAGCAACTTGCAATGCCCCTTACAAGAGGCATGCAGTACAGCATATTAGAAACATAAGTCCCATTATTGGGGAGTGGGTGTCCCAGAGTATTTGCTTATGCTTTCCCAGCAAAAGCTGCCAAAAATTAGGACGGAGCAACTTGCAATGCCCCTTACAAGAGCCATGCAGTACAGCATATTACAAACATAATTCCCATTATTGGGGACTGGGTGTCCCATAGTATTTGCTTATGCTTTCCCAGCAAAAGCTGCCAAAAATCAGGACGGAGCAACTTGCAATGCCCCTTACAAGAGCCATGCAGTACAGCATATTACAAACATAAGTCCCATTATTGGGGAGTGGGCGTCCCATAATATTTGCTTATGCTTTCCCAGCAAAAGCAGCCAAAAATTAGGACCGAGCAACTTGCAATTCCCCATACAAGAGCCATGCAGTACAGCATATTACAAACATAAGTCCCTTTATTGGGGAGTTTGTGTCCCATATTATTTGCTTTTGCTTTCCCAGCAAAAGCTGCCAAAAATTAGGACGGAGCAACTTGCAATGCCCCTTACAAGAGCCATGCAGTACAGCATATTACAAACATAAGTCCCATTATTGGGGAGTGGGTGTCCCATGGTATTTGCTTATGCTTTCCCAGCAAAAGCTGCCAAAAATTAGGACGGAGCAACTTGCAATGCCCCTTACAAGAGCCATGCAGTACAGCATATTACAAACATAAGTCCCATTATTGGGGAGTGGGTGTCCCATAGTATTTGCTTATGCTTTCCCAGCAAAAGCTGCCAAAAATTAGGACGGAGCAACTTGCAATGCCCGTTACAAGAGCCATACAGTACAGCATATTACAAATATAAGTCCCATTATTGGGGAGTGGGTGTCCCATAGTATTTGCTTATGCTTTCCCAACAAAGCTGCCAAAATTAGGATGGAGAAACTTGCAATGCACCTTACAAGAGCCATGCAGTACAGCATATTACAAACATAAGTCCCATTATTGGGGAGTGGGTGTCCCATGGTATTTGCTTATGCTTTCCAAGCAAAAGCTGCCAAAAATTAGGACGGAGCAACTTGCAATGCCCCTTACAAGAGCCATGCAGTACAGCATATTACAAACATAAGTCCCATTAATGGGGAGTGGGTGTCCCATAATATTTGCTTATGCTTTCCCAGCAAAAGCTGCCAAAAATTAGGACGGAGCAACTTGCAATGCCCCTTACAAGAGCCATGCAGTACAGCGTATTACAAACATAAGTCCCATTATTGGGGAGTTTGTGTCCCATAATATTTGCTTATGCTTTCCCAGCAAAAGCTGCCCAAAATTAGGACGGAGCAACTTGCAATGCCCCTTACAAGAGCCATGCAGTACAGCATATTACAAATATAAGTCCCATTATTGGGGATTGGGTGTCCCATAGTATTTGCTTATGCTTTCCCAGCAAAAGGTGCCAAAAATTAGGATGGAGCAACTTGCAATGCCCCTTACAAGAGCCATGCAGTACAGCATATTACAAACATAAGTCCCATTATTGGGGAGTGGGTGTCCCATGGTATTTACTTATGCTTTCCCAGCAAAAACTGCCAAAAATTAGGACGGAGCAACTTGCAATGCCCCTTACAAGAGCCATGTAGTACAGCATATTACAAACATAAGTCCCATTATTGGGAAGTGGGTGTCCCATAGTATTTGCTTATGCTTTCCCAGCAAAAGCTGCCAAAAATTAGGACGGAGCAACTTGCCATGCCCCTTACAAGAGCCATGCAGTACAGCATATTACAAACATAAGTCCCATTATTGGGGAGTGGGTGTCCCATGGTATTTGCTTATGCTTTCCCAGCAAAAGCTGTCAAAAATTAGGACGGAGCAACTTGCAATGCCCCTAACAAGAGCCATGCAGTACAGCATATTACATACATAAGTCCCATTATTGGGGAGTGGGTGTCCCATAGTATTTGCTTATGCTTTCCCAGCAAAAGCTGCCAAAAATTAGGTCGGAGCAATTTGAAATGCCCCTTACAAGAGCCATGCAGTACAGCATATTACAAACATAAGTCCCATTATTGGGGAGTGGGTGTCCCATGGTATTTGCTTATGCTTTCATAGCAATAGCTGCCAAAAATTAGGACGGAGCAACTTGCAATGCCCCTTACAAGAGCCATGCAGTACAGCATATTACAAACATAAGTCCCATTATTGGGGAGTGGGTGTCCCATAGTATTTGCTTATGCTTTCCCAGCAAAAGCTGTCAAAAATTAGGATGGAGCAACTTGCAATGCCCCTTACAAGAGCCATGCAGTACAGCATATTACAAACATAAGTCCCATTATTGGGGAGTGGGTGTCCCATGGTATTTGCTTATGCTTTCCCAGCAAAAGCTGTCAAAAATTAGGATGGAGCAACTTGCAATGCCCCTTACAAGAGCCATGCAGTACAGCATATTACAAACATAAGTCCCATTATTGGGGAGTGGGTGTCCCATAATATTTGCTTATGCTTTCCCAGCAAAAGCTGCCAAAAATTAGGATGGAGCAACTTGCAATGCCTCTTACAAGAGCCATGCAGTACAGCATATTACAAACATAAGTCCCATTATTGGGGAGTGGGTGTCCCATGGTATTTGCTTATGCTTTCCCAGCAAAAGCTGCCTAAAATTAGGACGGAGAAACTTGCAATGCCCCTTACAAGAGCCATGCAGTACAGCATATTACAAACATAAGTCCCATTATTGGGGAGTGGGTGTCCCATGGTATTTGCTTATGCTTTCCCAGCAAAAGCTGCCAAAAATTAGGACGGAGCAACTTGCAATGCCCCTTACAAGAGCCATGCAGTACAGCATATTACAAACATAAGTCCCATTATTGGGGAGTGGGTGTCCCATGGTATTTGCTTATGCTTTCCCAGCAAAAGCTGCCAAAAATTAGGACGGAGCAACTTGCAATGCCCCTTACAAGAGCCATGCAGTACAGCATATTACAAACAATAATCGTCTTATTGGGGATTGGGTGTCCCATAGTATTTGCTTATGCTTTCCCAGCAAAAGCTGCCAAAAATTAGGACGGAGCAACTTGCAATGCCCCTTACAAGAGGCATGCAGTACAGCATATTAGAAACATAAGTCCCATTATTGGGGAGTGGGTGTCCCATAGTATTTGCTTATGCTTTCCCAGCAAAAGCTGCCAAAAATTACGACGGAGCAACTTGCAATGCCCCTTACAAGACCCATGCAGTACAGCATATTACAAACATAATTCCCATTATTGGGGACTGGGTGTCCCATAGTATTTACTTATGCTTTCCCAGCAAAAGCTGCCAAAAATCAGGACGGAGCAACTTGCAATGCCCCTTACAAGAGCCATGCAGTACAGCATATTACAAACATAAGTCCCATTATTGGGGAGTGGGCGTCCCATAATATTTGCTTATGCTTTCCCAGCAAAAGCAGCCAAAAATTAGGACCGAGCAACTTGCAATTCCCCATACAAGAGCCATGCAGTACAGCATATTACAAACATAAGTCCCATTATTGGGGAGTTTGTGTCCCATATTATTTGCTTTTGCTTTCCCAGCAAAAGCTGCCAAAAATTAGGACGGAGCAACTTGCAATGCCCCTTACAAGAGCCATGCAGTACAGCATATTACAAACATAAGTCCCATTATTGGGGAGTGGGTGTCCCATGGTATTTACTTATGCTTTCCCAGCAAAAACTGCCAAAAATTAGGACGGAGCAACTTGCAATGCCCCTTACAAGAGCCATGTAGTACAGCATATTACAAACATAAGTCCCATTATTGGGAAGTGGGTGTCCCATAGTATTTGCTTATGCTTTCCCAGCAAAAGCTGCCAAAAATTAGGACGGAGCAACTTGCCATGCCCCTTACAAGAGCCATGCAGTACAGCATATTACAAACATAAGTCCCATTATTGGGGAGTGGGTGTCCCATGGTATTTGCTTATGCTTTCCCAGCAAAAGCTGTCAAAAATTAGGACGGAGCAACTTGCAATGCCCCTAACAAGAGCCATGCAGTACAGCATATTACATACATAAGTCCCATTATTGGGGAGTGGGTGTCCCATAGTATTTGCTTATGCTTTCCCAGCAAAAGCTGCCAAAAATTAGGTCGGAGCAATTTGAAATGCCCCTTACAAGAGCCATGCAGTACAGCATATTACAAACATAAGTCCCATTATTGGGGAGTGGGTGTCCCATGGTATTTGCTTATGCTTTCATAGCAATAGCTGCCAAAAATTAGGACGGAGCAACTTGCAATGCCCCTTACAAGAGCCATGCAGTACAGCATATTACAAACATAAGTCCCATTATTGGGGAGTGGGTGTCCCATAGTATTTGCTTATGCTTTCCCAGCAAAAGCTGTCAAAAATTAGGATGGAGCAACTTGCAATGCCCCTTACAAGAGCCATGCAGTACAGCATATTACAAACATAAGTCCCATTATTGGGGAGTGGGTGTCCCATGGTATTTGCTTATGCTTTCCCAGCAAAAGCTGTCAAAAATTAGGATGGAGCAACTTGCAATGCCCCTTACAAGAGCCATGCAGTACAGCATATTACAAACATAAGTCCCATTATTGGGGAGTGGGTGTCCCATAATATTTGCTTATGCTTTCCCAGCAAAAGCTGCCAAAAATTAGGATGGAGCAACTTGCAATGCCTCTTACAAGAGCCATGCAGTACAGCATATTACAAACATAAGTCCCATTATTGGGGAGTGGGTGTCCCATGGTATTTGCTTATGCTTTCCCAGCAAAAGCTGCCTAAAATTAGGACGGAGCAACTTGCAATGCCCCTTACAAGAGCCATGCAGTACAGCATATTACAAACATAAGTCCCATTATTGGGGAGTGGGTGTCCCATAATATTTGCTTATGCTTTCCCAGCAAAAGCTGCCAAAAATTAGGATGGAGCAACTTGCAATGCCTCTTACAAGAGCCATGCAGTACAGCATATTACAAACATAAGTCCCATTATTGGGGAGTGGGTGTCCCATGGTATTTGCTTATGCTTTCCCAGCAAAAGCTGCCTAAAATTAGGACGGAGCAACTTGCAATGCCCCTTACAAGAGCCATGCAGTACAGCATATTACAAACATAAGTCCCATTATTGGGGAGTGGGTGTCCCATGGTATTTGCTTATGCTTTCCCAGCAAAAGCTGCCAAAAATTAGGACGGAGCAACTTGCAATGCCCCTTACAAGAGCCATGCAATACAGCATATTACAAACATAAGTCCCATTATTGGGGAGTGGGTGTCCCATGGTATTTGCTTATGCTTTCCCAGCAAAAGCTGCCAAAAATTAGGACGGAGCAACTTGCAATGCCCCTTACAAGAGCCATGCAGTACAGCATATTACAAACAATAATCGTCTTATTGGGGAGTGGGAGTCCCATAGTATTTGCTTATGCTTTCCCAGCAAAAGCTGCCAAAAATTAGGACGGAGCAACTTGCAATGCCCCTTACAAGAGGCATGCAGTACAGCATATTAGAAACATAAGTCCCATTATTGGGGAGTGGGTGTCCCATAGTATTTGCTTATGCTTTCCCAGCAAAAGCTGCCAAAAATTAGGACGGAGCAACTTGCAATGCCCCTTACAAGAGCCATGCAGTACAGCATATTACAAACATAATTCCCATTATTGGGGACTGGGTGTCCCATAGTATTTGCTTATGCTTTCCCAGCAAAAGCTGCCAAAAATCAGGACTGAGCAACTTGCAATGACCCTTACAAGAGCCATGCAGTACAGCATATTACAAACATAAGTCCCATTATTGGGGAGTGGGCGTCCCATAATATTTGCTTATGCTTTCCCAGCAAAAGCAGCCAAAAATTAGGACCGAGCAACTTGCAATGCCCCATACAAGAGCCATGCAGTACAGCATATTACAAACATAAGTCCCATTATTGGGGAGTTTGTGTCCCATATTATTTGCTTTTGCTTTCCCAGCAAAAGCTGCCAAAAATTAGGATGGAGCAACTTGCAATGCCTCTTACAAGAGCCATGCAGTACAGCATATTACAAACATAAGTCCCATTATTGGGGAGTGGGTGTCCCATGGTATTTGCTTATGCTTTCCCAGCAAAAGCTGCCTAAAATTAGGACGGAGCAACTTGCAATGCCCCTTACAAGAGCCATGCAGTACAGCATATTACAAACATAAGTCCCATTATTGGGGAGTGGGTGTCCCATGGTATTTGCTTATGCTTTCCCAGCAAAAGCTGCCAAAAATTAGGACGGAGCAACTTGCAATGCCCCTTACAAGAGCCATGCAATACAGCATATTACAAACATAAGTCCCATTATTGGGGAGTGGGTGTCCCATGGTATTTGCTTATGCTTTCCCAGCAAAAGCTGCCAAAAATTAGGACGGAGCAACTTGCAATGCCCCTTACAAGAGCCATGCAGTACAGCATATTACAAACAATAATCGTCTTATTGGGGAGTGGGAGTCCCATAGTATTTGCTTATGCTTTCCCAGCAAAAGCTGCCAAAAATTAGGACGGAGCAACTTGCAATGCCCCTTACAAGAGGCATGCAGTACAGCATATTAGAAACATAAGTCCCATTATTGGGGAGTGGGTGTCCCATAGTATTTGCTTATGCTTTCCCAGCAAAAGCTGCCAAAAATTAGGACGGAGCAACTTGCAATGCCCCTTACAAGAGCCATGCAGTACAGCATATTACAAACATAATTCCCATTATTGGGGACTGGGTGTCCCACAGTATTTGCTTATGCTTTCCCAGCAAAAGCTGCCAAAAATCAGGACTGAGCAACTTGCAATGCCCCTTACAAGAGCCATGCAGTACAGCATATTACAAACATAAGTCCCATTATTGGGGAGTGGGCGTCCCATAATATTTGCTTATGCTTTCCCAGCAAAAGCAGCCAAAAATTAGGACCGAGCAACTTGCAATTCCCCATACAAGAGCCATGCAGTACAGCATATTACAAACATAAGTCCCATTATTGGGGAGTTTGTGTCCCATATTATTTGCTTTTGCTTTCCCAGCAAAAGCTGCCAAAAATTAGGACGGAGCAACTTGCAATGCCCCTTACAAGAGCCATGCAGTACAGCATATTACAAACATAAGTCCCATTATTGGGGAGTGGGTGTCCCATGGTATTTGCTTATGCTTTCCCAGCAAAAGCTGCCAAAAATTAGGACGGAGCAACTTGCAATGCCCCTTACAAGAGCCATGCAGTACAGCATATTACAAACATAAGTCCCATTATTGGGGAGTGGGTGTCCCATAGTATTTGCTTATGCTTTCCCAGCAAAAGCTGCCAAAAATTAGGACGGAGCAACTTGCAATGCCCGTTACAAGAGCCATACAGTACAGCATATTACAAATATAAGTCCCATTATTGGGGAGTGGGTGTCCCATAGTATTTGCTTATGCTTTCCCAACAAAGCTGCCAAAATTAGGATGGAGAAACTTGCAATGCACCTTACAAGAGCCATGCAGTACAGCATATTACAAACATAAGTCCCATTATTGGGGAGTGGGTGTCCCATGGTATTTGCTTATGCTTTCCAAGCAAAAGCTGCCAAAAATTAGGACGGAGCAACTTGCAATGCCCCTTACAAGAGCCATGCAGTACAGCATATTACAAACATAAGTCCCATTAATGGGGAGTGGGTGTCCCATAATATTTGCTTATGCTTTCCCAGCAAAAGCTGCCAAAAATTAGGACGGAGCAACTTGCAATGCCCCTTACAAGAGCCATGCAGTACAGCGTATTACAAACATAAGTCCCATTATTGGGGAGTTTGTGTCCCATAATATTTGCTTATGCTTTCCCAGCAAAAGCTGCCCAAAATTAGGACGGAGCAACTTGCAATGCCCCTTACAAGAGCCATGCAGTACAGCATATTACAAATATAAGTCCCATTATTGGGGATTGGGTGTCCCATAGTATTTGCTTATGCTTTCCCAGCAAAAGGTGCCAAAAATTAGGATGGAGCAACTTGCAATGCCCCTTACAAGAGCCATGCAGTACAGCATATTACAAACATAAGTCCCATTATTGGGGAGTGGGTGTCCCATGGTATTTACTTATGCTTTCCCAGCAAAAACTGCCAAAAATTAGGACGGAGCAACATGCAATGCCCCTTACAAGAGCCATGTAGTACAGCATATTACAAACATAAGTCCCATTATTGGGAAGTGGGTGTCCCATAGTATTTGCTTATGCTTTCCCAGCAAAAGCTGCCAAAAATTAGGACGGAGCAACTTGCCATGCCCCTTACAAGAGCCATGCAGTACAGCATATTACAAACATAAGTCCCATTATTGGGGAGTGGGTGTCCCATGGTATTTGCTTATGCTTTCCCAGCAAAAGCTGTCAAAAATTAGGACGGAGCAACTTGCAATGCCCCTAACAAGAGCCATGCAGTACAGCATATTACATACATAAGTCCCATTATTGGGGAGTGGGTGTCCCATAGTATTTGCTTATGCTTTCCCAGCAAAAGCTGCCAAAAATTAGGTCGGAGCAATTTGAAATGCCCCTTACAAGAGCCATGCAGTACAGCATATTACAAACATAAGTCCCATTATTGGGGAGTGGGTGTCCCATGGTATTTGCTTATGCTTTCATAGCAATAGCTGCCAAAAATTAGGACGGAGCAACTTGCAATGCCCCTTACAAGAGCCATGCAGTACAGCATATTACAAACATAAGTCCCATTATTGGGGAGTGGGTGTCCCATAGTATTTGCTTATGCTTTCCCAGCAAAAGCTGTCAAAAATTAGGATGGAGCAACTTGCAATGCCCCTTACAAGAGCCATGCAGTACAGCATATTACAAACATAAGTCCCATTATTGGGGAGTGGGTGTCCCATGGTATTTGCTTATGCTTTCCCAGCAAAAGCTGTCAAAAATTAGGATGGAGCAACTTGCAATGCCCCTTACAAGAGCCATGCAGTACAGCATATTACAAACATAAGTCCCATTATTGGGGAGTGGGTGTCCCATAATATTTGCTTATGCTTTCCCAGCAAAAGCTGCCAAAAATTAGGATGGAGCAACTTGCAATGCCTCTTACAAGAGCCATGCAGTACAGCATATTACAAACATAAGTCCCATTATTGGGGAGTGGGTGTCCCATGGTATTTGCTTATGCTTTCCCAGCAAAAGCTGCCTAAAATTAGGACGGAGAAACTTGCAATGCCCCTTACAAGAGCCATGCAGTACAGCATATTACAAACATAAGTCCCATTATTGGGGAGTGGGTGTCCCATGGTATTTGCTTATGCTTTCCCAGCAAAAGCTGCCAAAAATTAGGACGGAGCAACTTGCAATGCCCCTTACAAGAGCCATGCAGTACAGCATATTACAAACATAAGTCCCATTATTGGGGAGTGGGTGTCCCATGGTATTTGCTTATGCTTTCCCAGCAAAAGCTGCCAAAAATTAGGACGGAGCAACTTGCAATGCCCCTTACAAGAGCCATGCAGTACAGCATATTACAAACAATAATCGTCTTTTTGGGGATTGGGTGTCCCATAGTATTTGCTTATGCTTTCCCAGCAAAAGCTGACAAAAATTAGGACGGAGCAACTTGCAATGCCCCTTACAAGAGGCATGCAGTACAGCATATTAGAAACATAAGTCCCATTATTGGGGAGTGGGTGTCCCATAGTATTTGCTTATGCTTTCCCAGCAAAAGCTGCCAAAAATTACGACGGAGCAACTTGCAATGCCCCTTACAAGAGCCATGCAGTACAGCATATTACAAACATAATTCCCATTATTGGGGACTGGGTGTCCCATAGTATTTACTTATGCTTTCCCAGCAAAAGCTGCCAAAAATCAGGACGGAGCAACTTGCAATGCCCCTTACAAGAGCCATGCAGTACAGCATATTACAAACATAAGTCCCATTATTGGGGAGTGGGCGTCCCATAATATTTGCTTATGCTTTCCCAGCAAAAGCAGCCAAAAATTAGGACCGAGCAACTTGCAATTCCCCATACAAGAGCCATGCAGTACAGCATATTACAAACATAAGTCCCATTATTGGGGAGTTTGTGTCCCATATTATTTGCTTTTGCTTTCCCAGCAAAAGCTGCCAAAAATTAGGACGGAGCAACTTGCAATGCCCCTTACAAGAGCCATGCAGTACAGCATATTACAAACATAAGTCCCATTATTGGGGAGTGGGTGTCCCATGGTATTTACTTATGCTTTCCCAGCAAAAACTGCCAAAAATTAGGACGGAGCAACTTGCAATGCCCCTTACAAGAGCCATGTAGTACAGCATATTACAAACATAAGTCCCATTATTGGGAAGTGGGTGTCCCATAGTATTTGCTTATGCTTTCCCAGCAAAAGCTGCCAAAAATTAGGACGGAGCAACTTGCCATGCCCCTTACAAGAGCCATGCAGTACAGCATATTACAAACATAAGTCCCATTATTGGGGAGTGGGTGTCCCATGGTATTTGCTTATGCTTTCCCAGCAAAAGCTGTCAAAAATTAGGACGGAGCAACTTGCAATGCCCCTAACAAGAGCCATGCAGTACAGCATATTACATACATAAGTCCCATTATTGGGGAGTGGGTGTCCCATAGTATTTGCTTATGCTTTCCCAGCAAAAGCTGCCAAAAATTAGGTCGGAGCAATTTGAAATGCCCCTTACAAGAGCCATGCAGTACAGCATATTACAAACATAAGTCCCATTATTGGGGAGTGGGTGTCCCATGGTATTTGCTTATGCTTTCATAGCAATAGCTGCCAAAAATTAGGACGGAGCAACTTGCAATGCCCCTTACAAGAGCCATGCAGTACAGCATATTACAAACATAAGTCCCATTATTGGGGAGTGGGTGTCCCATAGTATTTGCTTATGCTTTCCCAGCAAAAGCTGTCAAAAATTAGGATGGAGCAACTTGCAATGCCCCTTACAAGAGCCATGCAGTACAGCATATTACAAACATAAGTCCCATTATTGGGGAGTGGGTGTCCCATGGTATTTGCTTATGCTTTCCCAGCAAAAGCTGTCAAAAATTAGGATGGAGCAACTTGCAATGCCCCTTACAAGAGCCATGCAGTACAGCATATTACAAACATAAGTCCCATTATTGGGGAGTGGGTGTCCCATAATATTTGCTTATGCTTTCCCAGCAAAAGCTGCCAAAAATTAGGATGGAGCAACTTGCAATGCCTCTTACAAGAGCCATGCAGTACAGCATATTACAAACATAAGTCCCATTATTGGGGAGTGGGTGTCCCATGGTATTTGCTTATGCTTTCCCAGCAAAAGCTGCCTAAAATTAGGACGGAGCAACTTGCAATGCCCCTTACAAGAGCCATGCAGTACAGCATATTACAAACATAAGTCCCATTATTGGGGAGTGGGTGTCCCATGGTATTTGCTTATGCTTTCCCAGCAAAAGCTGCCAAAAATTAGGACAGAGCAACTTGCAATGCCCCTTACAAGAGCCATGCAGTACAGCATATTACAAACATAAGTCCCATTATTGGGGAGTGGGTGTCCCATAGTATTTGCTTATGCTTTCCCAGCAAAAGCTGTCAAAAATTAGGATGGAGCAACTTGCAATGCCCCTTACAAGAGCCATGCAGTACAGCATATTACAAACATAAGTCCCATTATTGGGGAGTGGGTGTCCCATGGTATTTGCTTATGCTTTCCCAGCAAAAGCTGTCAAAAATTAGGATGGAGCAACTTGCAATGCCCCTTACAAGAGCCATGCAGTACAGCATATTACAAACATAAGTCCCATTATTGGGGAGTGGGTGTCCCATAATATTTGCTTATGCTTTCCCAGCAAAAGCTGCCAAAAATTAGGATGGAGCAACTTGCAATGCCTCTTACAAGAGCCATGCAGTACAGCATATTACAAACATAAGTCCCATTATTGGGGAGTGGGTGTCCCATGGTATTTGCTTATGCTTTCCCAGCAAAAGCTGCCTAAAATTAGGACGGAGCAACTTGCAATGCCCCTTACAAGAGCCATGCAGTACAGCATATTACAAACATAAGTCCCATTATTGGGGAGTGGGTGTCCCATGGTATTTGCTTATGCTTTCCCAGCAAAAGCTGCCAAAAATTAGGACGGAGCAACTTGCAATGCCCCTTACAAGAGCCATGCAATACAGCATATTACAAACATAAGTCCCATTATTGGGGAGTGGGTGTCCCATGGTATTTGCTTATGCTTTCCCAGCAAAAGCTGCCAAAAATTAGGACGGAGCAACTTGCAATGCCCCTTACAAGAGCCATGCAGTACAGCATATTACAAACAATAATCGTCTTATTGGGGAGTGGGAGTCCCATAGTATTTGCTTATGCTTTCCCAGCAAAAGCTGCCAAAAATTAGGACGGAGCAACTTGCAATGCCCCTTACAAGAGGCATGCAGTACAGCATATTAGAAACATAAGTCCCATTATTGGGGAGTGGGTGTCCCATAGTATTTGCTTATGCTTTCCCAGCAAAAGCTGCCAAAAATTAGGACGGAGCAACTTGCAATGCCCCTTACAAGAGCCATGCAGTACAGCATATTACAAACATAATTCCCATTATTGGGGACTGGGTGTCCCATAGTATTTGCTTATGCTTTCCCAGCAAAAGCTGCCAAAAATCAGGACTGAGCAACTTGCAATGACCCTTACAAGAGCCATGCAGTACAGCATATTACAAACATAAGTCCCATTATTGGGGAGTGGGCGTCCCATAATATTTGCTTATGCTTTCCCAGCAAAAGCAGCCAAAAATTAGGACCGAGCAACTTGCAATGCCCCATACAAGAGCCATGCAGTACAGCATATTACAAACATAAGTCCCATTATTGGGGAGTTTGTGTCCCATATTATTTGCTTTTGCTTTCCCAGCAAAAGCTGCCAAAAATTAGGACGGAGCAACTTGCAATGCCCCTTACAAGAGCCATGCAGTACAGCATATTACAAACATAAGTCCCATTATTGGGGAGTGGGTGTCCCATGGTGTTTGCTTATGCTTTCCCAGCAAAAGCTGCCAAAAATTAGGACGGAGCAACTTGCAATGCCCCTTACAAGAGCCATGCAGTACAGCATATTACAAACATAAGTCCCATTATTGGGGAGTGGGTGTCCCATAATATTTGCTTATGCTTTCCCAGCAAAAGCTGCCAAAAATTAGGATGGAGCAACTTGCAATGCCTCTTACAAGAGCCATGCAGTACAGCATATTACAAACATAAGTCCCATTATTGGGGAGTGGGTGTCCCATGGTATTTGCTTATGCTTTCCCAGCAAAAGCTGCCTAAAATTAGGACGGAGCAACTTGCAATGCCCCTTACAAGAGCCATGCAGTACAGCATATTACAAACATAAGTCCCATTATTGGGGAGTGGGTGTCCCATGGTATTTGCTTATGCTTTCCCAGCAAAAGCTGCCAAAAATTAGGACGGAGCAACTTGCAATGCCCCTTACAAGAGCCATGCAATACAGCATATTACAAACATAAGTCCCATTATTGGGGAGTGGGTGTCCCATGGTATTTGCTTATGCTTTCCCAGCAAAAGCTGCCAAAAATTAGGACGGAGCAACTTGCAATGCCCCTTACAAGAGCCATGCAGTACAGCATATTACAAACAATAATCGTCTTATTGGGGAGTGGGAGTCCCATAGTATTTGCTTATGCTTTCCCAGCAAAAGCTGCCAAAAATTAGGACGGAGCAACTTGCAATGCCCCTTACAAGAGGCATGCAGTACAGCATATTAGAAACATAAGTCCCATTATTGGGGAGTGGGTGTCCCATAGTATTTGCTTATGCTTTCCCAGCAAAAGCTGCCAAAAATTAGGACGGAGCAACTTGCAATGCCCCTTACAAGAGCCATGCAGTACAGCATATTACAAACATAATTCCCATTATTGGGGACTGGGTGTCCCACAGTATTTGCTTATGCTTTCCCAGCAAAAGCTGCCAAAAATCAGGACTGAGCAACTTGCAATGCCCCTTACAAGAGCCATGCAGTACAGCATATTACAAACATAAGTCCCATTATTGGGGAGTGGGCGTCCCATAATATTTGCTTATGCTTTCCCAGCAAAAGCAGCCAAAAATTAGGACCGAGCAACTTGCAATGCCCCATACAAGAGCCATGCAGTACAGCATATTACAAACATAAGTCCCATTATTGGGGAGTTTGTGTCCCATATTATTTGCTTTTGCTTTCCCAGCAAAAGCTGCCAAAAATTAGGACGGAGCAACTTGCAATGCCCCTTACAAGAGCCATGCAGTACAGCATATTACAAACATAGGTCCCATTATTGGGGAGTGGGTGTCCCATGGTATTTGCTTATGCTTTCCCAGCAAAAGCTGCCAAAAATTAGGACGGAGCAACTTGCAATGCCCCTTACAAGAGCCATGCAGTACAGCATATTACAAACATAAGTCCCATTATTGGGGAGTGGGTGTCCCATAATATTTGCTTATGCTTTCCCAGCAAAAGCTGCCAAAAATTAGGATGGAGCAACTTGCAATGCCTCTTACAAGAGCCATGCAGTACAGCATATTACAAACATAAGTCCCATTATTGGGGAGTGGGTGTCCCATGGTATTTGCTTATGCTTTCCCAGCAAAAGCTGCCTAAAATTAGGACGGAGCAACTTGCAATGCCCCTTACAAGAGCCATGCAGTACAGCATATTACAAACATAAGTCCCATTATTGGGGAGTGGGTGTCCCATGGTATTTGCTTATGCTTTCCCAGCAAAAGCTGCCAAAAATTAGGACGGAGCAACTTGCAATGCCCCTTACAAGAGCCATGCAATACAGCATATTACAAACATAAGTCCCATTATTGGGGAGTGGGTGTCCCATGGTATTTGCTTATGCTTTCCCAGCAAAAGCTGCCAAAAATTAGGACGGAGCAACTTGCAATGCCCCTTACAAGAGCCATGCAGTACAGCATATTACAAACAATAATCGTCTTATTGGGGAGTGGGTGTCCCATAGTATTTGCTTATGCTTTCCCAGCAAAAGCTGCCAAAAATTAGGACGGAGCAACTTGCAATGCCCCTTACAAGAGGCATGCAGTACAGCATATTAGAAACATAAGTCCCATTATTGGGGAGTGGGTGTCCCATAGTATTTGCTTATGCTTTCCCAGCAAAAGCTGCCAAAAATTAGGACGGAGCAAATTGCAATGCCCCTTACAAGAGCCATGCAGTACAGCATATTACAAACATAATTCCCATTATTGGGGACTGGGTGTCCCATAGTATTTGCTTATGCTTTCCCAGCAAAAGCTGCCAAAAATCAGGACTGAGCAACTTGCAATGCCCCTTACAAGAGCCATGCAGTACAGCATATTACAAACATAAGTCCCATTATTGGGGAGTGGGCGTCCCATAATATTTGCTTATGCTTTCCCAGCAAAAGCAGCCAAAAATTAGGACCGAGCAACTTGCAATGCCCCATACAAGAGCCATGCAGTACAGCATATTACAAACATAAGTCCCATTATTGGGGAGTTTGTGTCCCATATTATTTGCTTTTGCTTTCCCAGCAAAAGCTGCCAAAAATTAGGACGGAGCAACTTGCAATGCCCCTTACAAGAGCCATGCAGTACAGCATATTACAAACATAAGTCCCATTATTGGGGAGTGGGTGTCCCATGGTATTTGCTTATGCTTTCCCAGCAAAAGCTGCCAAAAATTAGGACGGAGCAACTTGCAATGCCCCTTACAAGAGCCATGCAGTACAGCATATTACAAACATAAGTCCCATTATTGGGGAGTGGGTGTCCCATAGTATTTGCTTATGCTTTCCCAGCAAAAGCTGCCAAAAATTAGGACGGAGCAACTTGCAATGCCCGTTACAAGAGCCATACAGTACAGCATATTACAAATATAAGTCCCATTATTGGGGAGTGGGTGTCCCATAGTATTTGCTTATGCTTTCCCAACAAAGCTGCCAAAATTAGGATGGAGAAACTTGCAATGCACCTTACAAGAGCCATGCAGTACAGCATATTACAAACATAAGTCCCATTATTGGGGAGTGGGTGTCCCATGGTATTTGCTTATGCTTTCCAAGCAAAAGCTGCCAAAAATTAGGACGGAGCAAATTGCAATGCCCCTTACAAGAGCCATGCAGTACAGCATATTACAAACATAAGTCCCATTAATGGGGAGTGGGTGTCCCATAATATTTGCTTATGCTTTCCCAGCAAAAGCTGCCAAAAATTAGGACGGAGCAACTTGCAATGCCCCTTACAAGAGCCATGCAGTACAGCATATTACAAACATAAGTCCCATTATTGGGGAGTTTGTGTCCCATAGTATTTGCTTATGCTTTCCCAGCAAAAGCTGCCCAAAATTAGGACGGAGCAACTTGCAATGCCCCTTACAAGAGCCATGCAGTACAGCATATTACAAATATAAGTCCCATTATTGGGGATTGGGTGTCCCATAGTATTTGCTTATGCTTTCCCAGCAAAAGCTGCCAAAAATTAGGACGGAGCAAGTTGCAATGCCCCTTACAAGAGCCATGCAGTACAGCATATTACAAACATAAGTCCCATTATTGGGGAGTGGGTGTCCCATGGTATTTAGTTATGCTTTCCCAGCAAAAGCTGCCAAAAATTAGGACGGAGCAACTTGCAATGCCCCTTACAAGAGCCATGTAGTACAGCATATTACAAACATAAGTCCCATTATTGGGGAGTGGGTGTCCCATAGTATTTGCATATGCTTTCCTAGCAAAAGCTGCCAAAAATTAGTATGGAGCAACTTGCAATGCCCCTTACAAGTGCCATGCAGTACAGCATATTACAAACATAAGTCCCATTATTGGGGAGTGGGTGTCCTATAGTATTTGCATATGCTTTCCCAGCAAAAGCTGCCAAAAATTAGGACGGAGCAACTTGCAATGCCCCTTACAAGAGCCATGCAGTACAGCATATTACAAACATAAATCCCATTATTGGGGAGTGGGTGTCCCATAGTATTTGCTTATGCTTTCCCAGCAAAAGCTGCCAAAAATTAGGACGGAGCAACTTGCAATGCCCCTTAAAAGAGCCATGCAGTACAGCATATTACCAACATAAGTCCCATTATTGGGGAGTGGGTGTCCCATAGTATTTGCTTATGCTTTCCTAGCAAAAGCTGCCAAAAATTAGGACGGAGCAACTTGCAATGCCCCTTACAAGAGCCATGCAGTACAGCATATTACAAACATAAGTCCCATTATTGGGGATTGGGTGTCCCATAGTATTTGCTTATGCCTTGCAAGCAAAAGCTGCCAAAAATAAGGACGTAGGAACTTGCATTGCTGGCACCCTGGTGGTATAGTGGTGGTGGAGGCTGAGGATAAGGAGAAGAAGATTAAACAGCCGAAACGAGGAAGCGTATACCCATGTGTGGGTGTGAAGCGGTGCATGTGAATATACCTCCCGAAATAACACAGTGGATTTGACTTTATGTTACTCTGCTGTCATTTGGTGGTGATGAGAAGTCTGGCCCAATCCAGCCCTTGTTCATTTTGATAAGGGTCAGCTTGTCAGCATTGTCAGTTGACAGGCGAGTGCGCTTATCAGTTATAATTCCCCCAGTGGCACTAAAAACACGCTCCGATAACACGCTAGCTTCAGGGCAGGCCAGGACCTCCAAGGCGTACAGTGCGAGTTCATTCCAAGTGTCCAGCTTGGATACCCAATAATTAAAAGGCACAGAGGAATCACGAAGGATGCTGGTACGATCGGCAAGGTACTCCCTCACCATCTTTTGAAACTTTCCACTCCTTGTGAGAGTACCCCGCGCCTCAGGGCCTGTAAGCTGGGCGGGTGTCAGAAAACTGTCCCAGAACGTTGACAGTGTTCCCCTTCATCTGCTGGATTGGAGTTGCATCTCTCTCGCCTGTATGCCTTGGTTGAGCACCGAACTGGGACCTCTGCCGCTAGCGTGTTCAAATGGGAATTTTTTTAAGAGTTCTGCCGCAAATGCCTTCTGGTATTGCCCCATTTTTGTAGACCTCTCCACCTCAGGAATAAGAGAGTGAAAGTTCTCCTTGTAGCGGGGGTCTACAAGTGTCACCAACCAGTAATGACTGTCACCCAACATTTTGACAACGCGAGGGTCATGGTTATGGCAGCGTAGCATAAAGTCAGCCATGCATGCCAGACTGGTAACGGGCAAGATTTCCGTGTCCTCACCAAGATGACGACTGACCATGCTCTCCTCCTCCTCCTCTTCCTCCTCCCCCCTGTCCTCAGGCCACCCACGCTGAACCGACGGTATGACACTTGTACAGGTACTACCGTCTACAACGCATGATAGCAGCTTCTGTTCTTCCTCCTCCTCCTCCTCCTCCTCTCCCTCATTGTCCCCCAATGCATGTTGGAATCAGATGAGGCTGGGCTGTGTGTAATCGCCAGCTACGGCTTCTTGATCTATCTCATCATACTCTTGCTGCAATGCCTCCTCTTTAATTCTCTGCAGAGAGCGTTGCAAAAGACAGACAAGTGGGATGCTGACACTAATGATGGCGTCATCGCCACTCACCATCTTGGTGGCCTCCTCAAAGTTTGTCAGGATGGTACATATGTCAGACATCCAGATCCACTCCTGAGGTCTTATGTGTGGAGTCTGACTTGAATATCGATGGCCTTGTTGCAGCTGGTACTCCACAACTGCTCTCTTCTGCTCACAAATCCTTTGCAACATGTGGAGGGTAGAGTTCCAACGTGTGGGGACATCACACACCAGTCGGTGTGCCGGAAGCTGCAAACGCTGCTGCAACACAGCAAGGGCGGCGGAAGCTGTAGCCGACTTGCGAAAATGAGCTGACAGGCGGCGTACTTTCAGGAGCAGATCTGGCAACTCGGGGTACGATTTAAGAAACCGCTGAACCACGAGGTTAAGCACATGAGCCAGTCATGGTACGTGTGTGATCTCACCTTGCCTCAGAGCCGCCACCAGGTTACGGCCATTGTCACACACGACCATGCCGGGATGTAGGTTCAGCGGTCTCAGCCACAGATCTGCCTGCTCTTTCACATCTGTCCACAACTCACAAGCAGTGTGAGGTTTATCACCTAAGCTTATGAGTTTCAGCACAGCCTGTTACTGCTTGGCGGAGGCAGTACTGCAATGCTTCCAGCTTGTAACTGATGTGGTGATATCTGAGATGGAGGCTGAACATGAGGAGGAGGAGGAGGAGGATGCGCAGGAGCTGTACACTGTGGGGGCAACTCTGACTGACATAGGGCCCGCAATCCTCGGTGTGGGGAGGATGTGTTCCGTCCCATGGTCCGACTGGGTCCCGGCTTCCACTATGTTTACCCAGTGTGCCGTCAGAGAGATGTACCATCCCTGGCCACAAGCACTTGTCCACGTGTCCGTTGTCAGGTGGACTCTCCCAGTAACTGCGTTGTTGAGGGCACGGCAGATGCTTTGGGACACGTGCTTGTGTAGTGCGGGGATGGCACACCGGGCAAAATAGTGTCGGCTGGGGACCGAGTACCGAGGGACGGCCACCGCCATAAGATTGCGGAAGGATTCCGTCTCCACCAGCCAAAAAGGCAGCATTTCCAATGCAAGCAGTCGTGAAATGTGCGAATTTAGGACTGTGGCCTGTGGGGCGTTAGCTGCAAATTTCCGCTTTCGTTCAAAGGTCTCGGATATGGACAATTGAACGCTGCGGTGGGACGTGGACGTGGACGTTGATGCTGTTTCTTGAGAAACTGCAATAACAAGTGAAGACTGAGAGGAGGGGGCATCTTTTCATGCAGTATGGACAGGGTATTGCCTTGCACACACAACAGGGGGTTCTATTGCACGCACAACAGTGGAAGAAACAGTGGTGACACCCGCTGACACTGGTCGTGGACCCTGGGTTTCGCCCCACAAAGTCGGGTGCTTTGCTGCCATGTGCCTGATCATGCAGGTGGTGGTCAGGCTGGTAGTTTTGTCACCCCTGCTGATGCTGGCATGGCAGGTGGAACATATGGCCTTTTTGGGGTTATCAGCAGAGTCTTTAAAAAAATTCCAGACTCTGGAAGACCTACCGCTTGTACTGGCAACGTCCCTCGTGTTGGTGTTACGGGGAACGGTTGCCTGCCTTCTGTCTGTGGCCACCACACTGCTTCTTCCTGCCTGTTGGGGTACTCTGCCTCCATCCCCCTGTGTGCTGCTGGCCTCGCTCTGCATGTCCTCCTTACACGTTGGGTCAGTTGCTAGATCATCCACCACCTCCTCCTCTTCCACTTGCGCACCACGATCCTCCTCCTCACTTCCTGGCAATTGTGTCTCATCATCGTCCACCTCTTGTGACAGATTGCCAACGTCGACTTCCTGTGGCCGTGGATGTTCAAATATTTGGGCATCGCAACATGGGATCTCCTCTTCCACCACTTCAAGCGTATCAGGCGAGGGGCCCAAATACGGAAATGGACCAGTGAACAGCTCTTCAGAGTGTCCAAGTGTGGGATCACTTGCTGTCTGACGACACTCTGCATGGTGGGAGGAAGGAGCATCAGGGTGAGGAGGAGTATGCGGTCGAGACTCACGGCTACTAAGAGTTGACCGTGTGGAAGACAGACCGGAGGTGGTGGTGCCCAGGTAACTGGAAGTATTATCTGCTATCCAATTAATAACCTGTTCACACTGATCAGTTCTTAATACTGGTGTTGTTCTGTGCTTCCCTAGTAATTCGGTCAAGAAGTGGGAGCGAGAAGATGTGGCTGTTGGTTGTGGCACATTTTCACCTTGGCCACGGCCCCGTCCTCTGCACGAACCATCACCAGAACGTCCACTTCCACGTCCCTTGCCACGCACCTTGCCCATTGTAAATGAAGTAAAATAGCTTGCACTTGCACTATCAATGGAAAAAGGGTAATAAAGAGTAGATTAGAACCGTGGAAGAGGAAAACCACAGTTATTGTTTACTGGGGTATACCACACTTTTTAAATAGAGATATTTGCGGCTGAACAGTGAGCGACACACTCAAACTGCTTTTTTTTTAGATATCAAAGGCCCAAAACTGGATAGTACAGCGTTTTGACCCGTGGAACTGCGAAACCACACTGGGATGTCGGGCCTACACAAGACTATTTTCAACAGATATATTTTTGTGTCACAACAGTCAGGAGACACTACGGTTTTTCTTTACGGAAAAAACTACCACAACCTGAATGATAGAGATTTTTTACCGTGGGATGGCAAAACCACAGTTATTGTTTACTGGGGTATACCACACTTTTTTAAATAGAGATATTTGTGGCTGAACAGTGAGCGACACACTCAAACTGTATTTTTTTTTAGATACAAATGGCCCAAAATGGATAATACAGAGGTTTGAACCGTGGAAGTGCAAAACAACACTTCTGTTTCTCTAGCCTACACCAGACTATTTTCAACAGTTATATTTGTGTCTGAAAAATCAGAGACACGCTTTTTTTGGGGGGGGACACACACCAAAAGGTTAATAAGACGGGTATTTGTACAGTGTGAAGGAGGAAAAAAAAAGGAGTATTTAGATGAAAAAAAAAGGATTTTTCCTTTCCCCCGACACCTGGTGCTAAGTCCAGCAATTTCAGCAACAGGAGCACACAGGACTGTAATGCAGCGTTTGCTGGTATAACCACTGTGTCTCCTATACAGCTTGCCTGCCTGGTATCTGGGATGGATATTAGTACTGAAAGGACTGTTTGTTTGTTCTGGCAGCCTTTACAGACCCTACACTAACTATTTAGCAGTTAATATCTCTCCCTAAATCAGCAGCGCTGTCCCTACACTGTCTAATCCGGAGCGATTGTGGCGGCGCCCCATTTTAAATACTCGAGGTGACGCTGTGCGGCCAGCCAATCACTGTAATGCCCACAACCAACATGGCTGCAGCATTACAGTGACTGGCTGGCAATCCCTGCATGTTCATTGGCTCTGTAAAGAGCCCCAAACATGCAGGGCGGAGACCCGAGCTCCCGCCCGAGTAACCTGGAAATACTCGGTGCTCGCGGAACATCCCGAGTAGCGTGATGCTCGGGCGAGTACCGAGCAGTGTCGAGCATGTTCGCTCAACACTAATCGGCACGTTCACCAGACTTGACCCCAATGGATTTTTTCTTTTGGGGAGTACTCAAGGACAAAGTTTTATAGTCAAAAAACAAAAAGTGTCAGTGATTTGAAAAATTAAATAAGAAATGCATTTCAAGAAATTAATACCTAAAGAGACTTGTGCAAAAAAGTTTGTCAAAGCGTAAGAGGCAGACTTCAAAACTGGGCAAATTGTAACGGAAAACAGATTGAGCACCTGCGTTGATAAAATTTAATTGATTTTATATTATTGATCAGAATAAAATGTAATTGTCAATGTTATGCTTGTGTTGGTAAATGTAATTGTATATATAAATCAAAATAAATGTTATTATTTTCTGGCCACCTACTTTTGGACCACCCTGTATGTATATATATATATATATATATATATATATATATATATATATATATATATATATATACAGTGCCTACAAGTAGTATTCAACCCCCTGCAGATTTAGCTGGTCTGATAAGATGCAAATAAGTTAGAGCCTTCAAACTGCAAACGAGAGTAGGTTTTATGAACAGAAGCATAAATCTTACAAACCAAAAAGTTATGTTGCTCAGTTGAATTTTATTAAATTTTAAACATAAAAGTGTGGGTCAATTATTATACAACCCCTATGTTTAATATTTTGTGGAATAACCCTTGTTTGCAATTACAGCTAATAATCGTCTTTTATAAGACCTGATCAGGCCGGCACAGGTCTGTGGAGTTATCTTGGCCCACTCCTCCATGCAGATCTTCTCCAAGTTATTTAGGTTCTTTGGGTGTCTCATGTGGACTTTATTCTTGAGCTCCTTCCACAAGTTTTCAATTGGGTTAAGGTCAGGAGACTGACTAGGCCACTCCAACACCTTGACATTTTCCCTCTTGAACCAGGCCTTGGTTTTCTTGGCTGTGTGCTTTGGGTCGTTGTCTTGTTGGAAGATGAAATTACGACCCATCTTAAGATCCTTGATGGAGGAGCGGAGGTTCTTGGCCAAAATCTCCAGGTAGGCCGTGCTATCCATCTTCCCATGGATGCGGACCAGATGGCCAGGCCCCTTGGCTGAGAAACAGCCCCACAGCATGATGCTGCCACCACCATGCTTGACTGTAGGGATGGTATTCTTGGGGTCGTATGCAGTGCCATTCAGTCTCCAAACGTCACGTGTGTGGTTGGCACCAAAGATCTCGATCTTGGTCTCATCAGACCATAGAACCTTGAACCAGTCTGTCTCAGAGTCCTCCAAGTGATCATGAGCAAACTGTAGACGACCCTTGACATGACGCTTTGAAAGTAAAGGTACCATACAGGCTCGTCTGGAACGGAGACCATTGCGGTGGAGTACGTTACTTACGGTATTGACTGAAACCAATGTCCCCACTGCCATGAGATCTTCCCGGAGCTCCTTCCTTGTTGTCCTTGGGTTAGCCTTGACTCTTCGGACAAGCCTGGCCTCGGCACGGGAGGACACTTTCAAAGGCTGTCCAGGCCGTGGAAGGCTAACAGTAGTTCCATAAGCCTTCCACTTACGGATGATGCTCCCAACAGTGGAGACAGGTAGGCCCAACTCCTTGGAAAGGGTTTTGTACCCCTTGCCAGCCTTGTGACCCTCCACGATCTTGTCTCTGATGGCCTTGGAATGCTCCTTTGTCTTTCCCATGTTGACTATGTCTGAGTGCTGTTCACAAGTTTGGGGAGGGTCTTAAATAGTCAGAAAAGGCTGGCAAAAGAGATCTTTAAAGCACACATGTGAAGCTCATTATTCTTGGTGCCTAAACTACTTCTTAATACTTTAGGGGGACCAAACAGAATTCTTGTGGTTTGAGGGGTTGAATAATAAATGACACTCTGAATTAACTTTTAACGTTTTAAAAAAAGCAAAAAAAAAAAAAAAAAAAAAAAATTTGCTGCAGTGCATTTCCCACTTCCAGGCTGATCTACAGTACAAATGTCACAATGCCAAGTTAATTCCGCATGTGTCAACCAGCTAAATCTGCAGGGGGTTGAATACTACTTGTAGGCACTGTATATATATATATATATATATATATATACCGTATTTTTCGGACCATATGACGCACTTTTTTCCCCCAAATTTGGAAGGAAAATGGGGGGTGTGTCTTATGGTCCGAACCCTACTTTACCGGTAGTGGTGGAGCGGGGATTGCAGGGTCCTCCGATGGCGGCAGAGGTGATATGCGGCTGGAGCCGGGGTCTGTACCGGGCTGTGAGCAGTGTCCAGCGGTGAAGCAGAGGAGTGGGGGCCTGTGCCAGGCTGTGAGCGGCATCCCTCGGTGCGGCAGAGGAGCATGTGAGACTGCCGGTGGCCGTTGCCATCTTTCTGAGGCCGTGATCTACAGGAAAATGGCCGCCAGCCGGACCGCATGCACCAACCGGGAGCTTCGGCAGCCATTTTCCTGTAGTTCATGGTCTCAGGAAGAGGGCCGAGGAAACCAGGAGCTGCATATGCTCCTCTGCCTCACTGCCGGACGCCGCTCACAGTCCGGCACAGGCCCCATCCGCCAGACGCTGCTCACAGCCTGGCACAGGCCCCGGCTCCTCTGCCTTACTGCCGGGCACCACTTACAGCCAGGAGACAGGGCCTCAGCAGGTGACAGAGCCACAACAGGTGACAGGGCCCCAGCATGTGACAGGGCCCCAGCAGGTGACAGGCCCCAGCAGCAGACAGGGCCCCAGCAGGTGACAGGGCCCCAGACTTCTGACAGGCCCCAGCAGGAGACAGGGTTCCAGCAGGAGACAGGGCCCAGACAGGCCCCAGTCAGACACCGGTCCCGCAGCATTTCACCTCTTCTGCTACCACCACTGGTTTCTTGAGGTAGGGAACAGAGGGACCTGCGATCCTGTCGCAACTCACTGCTGCTGGAGCACCGGCTTCATGTATCCAGGATCCGCAGCATTCCTCCACTTCCCCCGGGCCAGTTTCCTGAAGGACCCTGCCTCCTGTGACCCCCGCTCCACCACCCCCCAGGTAAGATACCGTACCTATTCTGATTATAACATGGACCCCATCTTATAAAAAAAAAATTTCTCCTATTTTCCACCCCAAAATTTGGGGTGCGTCTTATGGTCCGGTGCTTCTTATAGTCCGAAAAATACGGTATATATACTGTGTGTATGTATATATATATATATATATATATATATATATATATATATATATATATGCATATATATATATGTATATACATCTGAACTAGCAGTTCTTCTGAGGACTAATCTAGCTGCAGATATTCAGTGGTGTTAGCAGGAGTTAGGCAGGCAGGCAGTGTATGTGGCAGACTGCAGTGCATACAGTGCAAGAGGGTCCATTGAAAGTTCCTGCTGCTGCTGTTCATACAGATATTTGTATATAGCCCCAGATATCAGGGGACAGGGCTAATTTTTTTTTATCGTAATCCTGGTTATTTACTAAAAACCAAGGCAGGCAGGGTATGAGACAGACTGCAGTGCATGATACAGCACAAGAGGGTCCATTGCATGTTCAACTTCTGAGTGATCCTGCTGTGATGAATATTTGTAGACATAGCCCCAGGTTTCAAGGGCCAGGGCGCCTCAGGTATCAGGGGCCAGGGCATTTTTTATTATCCTAATCCTGGTTAACTGCTTAAAAAGCAATCCAGAGTACACCATTTTTCTGCTCCATTTGCTTGTTAGCACTGCAGAATACAGCCAGATCTTTTCCATATTTCAGCGATAAAAATCCAGAAATTAGAACTGAACGTGGGAAATATTGGCCTCCTTTTCCATTTCGTTGCAGTGGGCCAGTCAAGCTATTCACACTAGGTCTCTGAGAAGAATAGTATTAGTAAACTACAGGCCTGCTATTTAAAACCGTGGTTCTCTTTCAGATGTATCACACATACAGTTGTGCTCAAAAGTTTACATACCTAGGCAGAATTTTTTCCTTTCCTTGCTGCTGTCCTTAAAAATATTTGTATATAGCCCCAGATATCAGGGGACAGCGCTATTTTTTTTATCTTAATCATGTTATTTGCTAAAAACCAAGGCAGGCAGGGTATGTGACAGACTGCAGTGCATGATACAGCCAAAGACGGTCCATTGCATGTTCAACTTCTGAGTGATCCTGCTGTGACAAATATTTGTAGACATAGTCCCAGGTATCAGTGGCCAGTGCAAAAAAATTTTTTATCCTAATACTGGTTAATTGCTGAAAAAGCAATCCAGAGAACACCATTTTTCTCCTCCATTTGCTTGTTAGCACTGCAGAATACAGCCAGTTCTTTTCCATATTTCAGCGATAAAAATCCAGAAAGTAGAACTGAACGTGGGAAATATTTGCCTCCTTTTCCATTCTGTTGCAGTGTGTCGGTCAAGCTATTCACATTAGGTGTATATGAAGAATAGTATTAGTAAATTACAGGCCTGATATTTAAAACCGTGGTTCTCTGTCAGACGTATCACATATACAGTTGTGCTCAAAAGTTTACATACCCCGGCAATTTTTTTTCTTTTCTTAGCCTTCAGAGAATATGACTGATAACAAAAAACTTTTTCTCCACTCATGACTATTGGTTGGGTGAAGCCATTTATTGTCAAACTACTGTGTTTTCTCTTGTTAAATCTTAATGACAACAAAAAACATCCAAATGACCATGATCAAAAGTTCACATACCATGGTGATTTTGGCCTGATAACATGCACAGAATTTGTCACAAATGAGTTTGAATGGCTACTAAAGGTAACATCCTCACCTGTGACTTGTTTGCTTGTAATCAGTGTGTGTGCATAAAAGCTGAGTGAGTTACTGGGATTCAGACAGACTCTTGCATCTTTCATCCAGCCAATGACGTTTCTGGATTGTGAGTCATGGGGAAAGCAAAAGAATTGTCAACGAATCTACGGGAAAAGGTAGTTGAACTGTATAACACAGGAAAGGGATACAAAAAATATCCAAGGAACTGATAATGGCAGTCAGCAGCATTCAAACTGTTATTAACAAAGGGAAAATCAGGTCAGGGAGACCAACAAAAATTTCGGCCACAACTGCCAGGAAAATTGTTCGGGATGCAAAGAAAAGCCCACAAATAACATCAGAAGAAATTCAGGACTCTCTGAAAACAAGCGGTGTGGCTGTTTCAAGATGCACAAAAAGGAGGTACTTGAAGAAAAATGGGCTGCATGGTCGAGTCGCCAGAAGAAAACCATTACTGCCCAAATGCCACAGAGTATCTCACCTACAATACACCAAACAGCACAGAGACAAGCCTCAAAACTTCTGGAACAAGGTAATTTGAAGTGATGAGACCAAAATTTTAATTTTTGGCCACAACCATAAACGTTACATTTGGAGAGAGGTCAACAAGGCCTATGATGAAAATAACACCATTCCTACAGTAAAACACGGCGGTGGATCGCTGATGTTTTGGGGATGTGTGAGCTACAAAGGCACAGGAAACTTGGTAAAAGTTGAAGGAAAGATGAATGCAGCACATCATCAGCAAATACTGGAGGCAAATTTGCACTCATCAGCCCGGAAGCTGCGCATAGGACACACTTGGACATTCCAACATAACAATGATCCAAAACACAAGGCCAAGTCGACCTGTCATTGGCTACAGTAGAACAAAGTGAAGGTTCTGGAGTGGCCAACTCAGTCTCCTGACCTCAATATCATTGAGCCACTCTGGGGAGAACTCAATTGCGCAGTTCATGCTAGACAGCTCAGGAATTTACAGGAACTGGAGGCTTTTTGCCAAGAAGAATGGGCATCTTTACCATCTGAGAAAATAAAGAACCTCATCCACAACTACCACAAAAGACTTTAAAATGTCATTGAAGTTAGAGGGGGCAATACATGGTAATACGAACTGGGGTATGTGAACTTTTGATCAGAGCTATTTGGTTGTTTTTGGTTGTCATTAAGATTTAAGAAGAGAAAACACAGAAGTTTCACAATAAATGGCTTCACCCAACCAATAACCGCGAGTGGAGAAAAAATATTTTTGTTATCATTCATATTCTCTGAAACAAGGCCAAGAAAGGAAAAATTCTGCTGGGGTATATAAACTTTTGAGCACAACTGTAACTGCGGTTCAAATCCAGCCATTTGTAATGAACGTGGAAAATATTGTCCTCCATTTACAAATTGCAGCAGTGTGTCAGTGTACACCATTTTATAGCTCCATTTGCGTTTTCGCAGAATACAGCCAGATTTTTTTAGCTGTATTCATATTACTGCATTGTGGAAGCAGAGATACTTTTTTCAATGATCAGACACATGTGATCCATATGACTGCCGTAATAATACAGAAATTTTGTGGCGCGTGGCAAATATTCCACTCCATTTAAAGTCAGCCACCTGTGTTTTGTTGAACTAATTGACACTTGGTCGCTGACAAATACAATACTATTAGGCGACTGCCTGAAACCGTGGCCATCAGATGTTATCCCACATGACTGCACTAATAATCCAGCAACTATTGTGAGCGTGTCAAATATTACACTCCATTTAAAGTATTGCAGTTTTGGGTTCAAACCTATTCACAGTTGGCAGCTAACAAATAGCATATCTGTGAAAAATGTTGTCAGAGTATTATGCCACTTTTGCGGACTTACAAAAAAAAGCATACAAAAAACAAGCTAAAATGGAAAAAATGTTAAGAAACATTGTTTCCAGGGTAATGACTTGCATAAAAGGCTAAAGAAATAAAAAAAATAGTTATAGACTGTGGAAAAAATTTATGCGACCAGATTGTTCAGATCCTGCACCTCCTCCTCCTCCAGTTCGGCCTCCATCTCTGAAATGACCACATCAGTCACAAGCTGAAAGCACTGCAGCACTGCCTTGGCAAAAGGGCTACAGGTTGTGCTGAAGATAATATGCTTAATGCTTAGGTGACAAACCGCCCACCGCTGCAGAGTTGTTGAAAACTGTAACACAGCAGCCTGATCTGTTGCTCTCACGGCAGAACATACAGCCAGGCATGGTCATGTGTAACAATGGGTGGAACCTGGTGGTGGAGAAATGACAGCCAGAATAGATACGGTTTCCCTCTATGCCCATACTTTCACCAAGCTAAAGAATATGGCTGTGGAGAAATACAACTCTCACTAAGAAGCAATGTCAGACGGAAAAATATTGGCAATAGGATTTGATTTTGAGGGCCCACCTTTCTCTCCCACTCAAGAAGCCCATAGCAGCTGCAAAGTTTGCGCTATCATGATCTCTCCTGATGGAAAAGCCTGAGCCCACCCGAGGATTCTATGGTGGGCCCCTCCAACCTTGCCAAGAAGTAGCCCTGGCTAAGAAAGGTCTGTGGGAAGGTTCCTGGATGCTGTATGGCTGCTTTTTTACTGAGGTGGAGACCCATGCAAACACATGGAGAGCATACAAAATCCTTGCAGATGTTTTCCTTGGTGGGACTTGAACCCAGGACTCCAGCATGGTAAGGTTTCAGTGCTAACCACTGAGCCACTGTGCTGCCCTCTCTGCTCTCCCTCTGATATCTAACATGCTGGAGAAACTTGCACCTACTGTCACTCAGTATCTTCAGCTCCTTTTTGAGAAACTAATGTATTTGGGAAGAAGAAAAGAAAAATGTGGATGGCTTTGCTACTGGTACTGAGGGCACTGCTAATACCATGGCATCGCAACATAGTTCACTGAAAATATTCCAGGCTGGTTGGAGTCAAGCTGATTCCCTAAGAAAAGTACCAGCAGCAAACTAAGGAGATGGTGGCCTCTATCATCATCACAACCTCACCTCGGCACTATGAACTCCCTGAGGAGTCTCCAGTTCTCTGGTGAGCCCGTTGTACCCTGCCGAGAAACAGCCCTGGCTAAGAAAAGTCTGTGGGAAGGTTCCTAGACACTCTATGGCTTCTTTTTAGCTGTGGACTGGCTCCATACCATCCCTAGCCACATTCACCTGTTCACGTGTTTGTGGCTAGGTGGTCCTTCCTAGTAAGTGCATTGGGGAGGGCACAGGTAATGTTCTGGGACCCGTGCTTGTGGAAGGCGGGGACGATACCGGAGAAATAGTGACGGCTGGAGACCGAGTATGGACACTCGGCCGCCCCCGCCATGAGGTTGTGGAAAGCTTCCGCCTCCATAAGTCTAAAAGGCAACATTTTAAGTGCAAGTAGTCCTGAAATGTGGCAGTTTAGTATTGCGGCCAGTGGGTAGGTGGCTGGCTGCATACTTGTGCTTGCATTCCAAGGACTGTGGTAGGGACAACTAAACGCTGCAAAGGGACAAGTACATGGATGGTGATGGTTGCAAGTCTGCAATGACAGGAGCAGTGTTGGAGGCATTTTCACATGCGCCATGGAGAGGTGATTGGCGTGCACGCACAACGGCGGAAGAGGCAGTGGTGTCACCCACAGACACTGTTTATGGACCTTGGTGTTTGGCCCAGCTAGTCGGGTGTTTTGCTGTCATGTGCCTGAGGTGGTGGTCAGGCTGGTAGTTTTGGTGCTCTTGCTGATGATGGCCTGGCAGATGTTGCAAATGGCCCTTTTGGGGTTATCTAAACAGTCTTTAAAAAGAACCACACTCAGGAAGACCTCACAGTTGTACTGGCAACTTCCGTAGTGTTGGTGTTCTGGGGAGCAGTTGCCCGCCTTGTGTCTGTGGCCACCATACTGCTTGTCTCTGCCTGTTGTGGTGCTATACTTCCCTCCCCCTGTGTGCTGCTGTCCTCACTCTACATATCCTCTTGACAGGTTCGGTTATTGACGTCACCGTCCACAGCTTCATTTTCCACTTTCGCACCCTGGTCCTCCTCCTGACTTTCTCTCCATTATGTCTCATCATTATCCACCTCTTGCGACAGCAATTGCACTTTACCACTAACACCTTTGAGTGACCATGGCTGCTTAAATCGCTACTTGCGATCTACTGTTGCCCTGCTCGAAGCTGGCCGGTCGAGAGGCCTGAATTTGAATTTATCGATGGAAAAGTGAACAGCTCTTGGGGTAACCCTGGACTCTAATCTTTCGTTCAAACTCCCCTCTTATCTCCTCTTCACACAATCGCATACAAGATTTCTACTGTGCATTCACCCTCTGGGACTTTCTACCCCACCATTTCTGACTCTTGCCTACTGTTGAAACCTTCAAAAAGCACTTAAAGACCCACCTCTTCTGACTTGTGTACAACCTGCAGTAACCCTCGCTCAAGCATACCGCTGCATGACCAGCTGTATCCTCACCTACTGTATCCTCACCCATGCTTTGTAGACTGTGAGCCCTCACAGGCAGGGTCCTCTCCTCTCCTCCCCTGTACCAGACGCTGTCACGTTTTTGGTCAAGATTATTGTAATTGTTTTTGTGATGTATACCCTTTTCTCACATTTAAAGCGCCATGGAATAAGTAGCGATAAAGTAATAATAATAATGTAATCCAGACTCACATCTACTGAGACTGGACCATGTGGAAGACAGGGTGGTGGTCATGGAAAACTGACTGAAACTTTATCTGCTATCCAACCAACAACCTTTTCACACTGCTTTGGCTTCAATACTGGTGTTCCGTGGCCCCCTAGAAATTGGGACAGGAAGGTAGGTTGACATGACTTGGGTGTTTGTTGTACTCCCTCAGCAGGCACAGTTTCATCTTGCCCAAAGCCTCTGCATGCACTATCACAATCACCATAATGTCCACTTCCCAGTCCCTTGACACACACCTTGCCCATTTTAAATGGAGTTGAAAATTTGTTACGTTGCCAAAAATGTCTGTATTATTACCGCAGTAGTATAGGATCACGTCTATTGAGATGACCACAGTTTTAGGCAGTGCCCTGGGAGTCAGAGATGCTTCCAGGGATCTTCCCCATGCTATTCCCATGTCACACACCTCATGGTGATATAAGGCTAATCTGATAATCAGTAACATTTGATGAAAAAGTGCAGGAAAATTATTGCGGTGCAGCTAAAGTGTTTTAAACACTTTGCCTACCATACTGCTTTTGTATGATGCGCGGGGGGACATGTTTGATGTGGGGGAGACTGGGGGGAAGAGCAGACAGAAGCTGAGAGCAGCGCCCTGCTTCTTTATTTTTTTTTCTCTAACTTTATGTGTGAAAATCGCTGCTAGCCAATCAGAGCGCAGGAAGCATCCACACTGTCCAGACACAAGGGTTTGTGCCATTTGCTGCTGAAATCACATGTCCTCTCTATATAAAGAGCAGCCATTTTCTCTGAGTGCCATTTTATGCATGTTACTGGTCACAGACACTGCTGCTGGACCCTGCTCCTGTGTACTGAGAGATTTTAGCTAGATAGCTTTGCTTGGAAGTCAGATAGTTTAGATAACTAGTGTTCTGTGTGTCTGTGAAATTGACCTCTAAGCAGTTTATTTTTTCTTGGGCTATTACTGTGGTCCAGACAAAAATAGCAGATCCCATGTCATAGAACTCTGTTGAGCAGTGATTCTATTGTGCTCCATGCACAAGCATCCCTTCAATCTATTTTTTTACTTGCTAATATGATAAAGCAAGCCCTACTAGCCCACCATTTCATTTTGTGGAGTTGAAATTCAGCTGTATGCAGAGCTCCTGAGTGCAAAATACAAAAATATTTTTTTTTCATTTGCTAATGTTATAGAGCAAGCTATAGTAGCCCACCTTGTCATTTTTTGTGGGTGAAATTCAGCTGTATGCACAGTAAAAAAATATATTTTTTCTGTTACTAGCCACAGTCCAAAAAATATTTTTTTCTGTCACAAACATGATACAAAAAATGGAAGCTGGCACGTTTAGGCGGGCTGCGCTGCGGGAATGAAGAAGCTTGGGATTCCAAGACGTTTTTTATTAATAGCAACAAGTTTTTGCGCCGGACCAGCGCCTTTCTCAAGGTTTAAATACCAAATGAACAGGACACAACAACTGAGGGCTTTAAGTAGGTGAAAATGGCTCCAAAAAGCATAAGGAACTCCCCTAAAATGGGAGGGAGAGGAAGCGAGGAGAAAGAAAAAAAAAAGAGAGGAAAAAAAAAGGGAAAGAAAAAAAAGGGGTGTTGACACAAGGAAGGTAAAGTGGTTAATAAAGTAGAGATGAAATAAATAAATAGGGAAGGGGTACAAGGAACAAGGTTAAACCCCTTCCCTATTTATTTATTTATTCTCTACTTTATTAACCACTTTACCTTCCTTGTGTCAACACCCTTTTTTTTTTTCATTCTCCTCGCTTCCTCCCCCTCCCCTTTTAGGGGCGTTCCTTATGCTTTTTGGAGCTAATATCTCCTACTTAAAGCCCTCAGTTGTTGTGTCCTGTTCCTTTAGTTTAACCTTGTTCTCTGCATCCCTTCCCTATTTATTTATTTATTTCTTCTCTACTTTATTAACCACTTTACCTTCCTCGCTGTCAACACCCCTTTTTTTTTCTTTCCCTTTCTCTCTTCCTTTTTCTCTCTCTTTTTTTTTTTTTTATTTCTCCTCGCTTCCTCCCCCTCCTCCCCCTCCCCTTTTAGGGCCGTTCCTTATGCTTTTTGGAGCCATTTTCTCCTTCTTAAAGCCCTCAGTTGTTGTGTCTTGTTCATTTGGTTTTTACACCTTGAGAAATGCGCCGGTCCAGGGTAGAAACGCGTTGGTATTAATAAAAACCATCTTGGAATCTCAAGCCTCTTCATTCATGCAGCGCAGCCCGCCTAAACGTGCCAGCTTGCATTTTTTGCCATTACCTCTGGAAGAACCATTTCCTCCAACCACGGTGCAGCAGGAGTGGCTTTTGATGTATTTATAGGTGTTGTGCCTGCACACAACACCTTTAGGTGAGTGCTACCATTGATTATACATACCCTTGCCAGACGGTATTGCCCTATTTTTTGTGCGCTTTTGTCCCTCTCCAGAGCATCTCAATTTTACTCACCTGGACTTTTTGGACCAAGTCTGGATAGCTACTGCACTAGCAGTTCATGGGAACGCCAGCAGCCCGAGGGAGCACTACCGCAAGAACCCGAAAATGGACTACTTCCACAATCGAGCGCTCCAGCGTGAGAGACTCATCAAACAGTATGTAGGCACCTCTGATTTGCCAAAACAGGATAATCCATTTGACTTTGCACCTTAACCTGATGATGACACCAATCAAATGAAAAATCTATTCCTTAACTTTGAGAATGCACTTAAGGAAGAACTCCGTTTTAACATTGATGCCCGTTTCCTTTCCATTTACATCCAGGAGAACATCTGTCCTAGAGGACTGAGAATTGCTCTTTCTTCACCTTTTCCAGATGATCTAAATGGGAGCTTTTGCTGCATAGATGCATGAAAGGACTACTAGAGTGTCTTTTTGGTAAAAGAACAGACGTAGCCTCACAAACTACCATACGTATGACCAATCGTACCAAGGAACTATCTAGATTTTCCTTGCACCCAGACTACCAAACAATTAATTCCAACATTACTTCTAAGATACTATCATTATAACATGAAACAATCACCAAAAAAATCAAAAACATTTAACCGCAACAGGCAGGATTATAAGGGGGGTCACTCCATCAACAAAGCATATAAATCCACTTTGTCCACTTCTAAGACCTGACCACCATCCAACACCACACCCTTCCAACCAGAACTCTCTATTACTCAACCTGTCAATACTGACACCTCTTTAGATTCTAAGATTACACTCACACCAGGAAGTACCATATTACCATCTGTTCCCCATCCTGTTCCACCTTCTCCACTTGTCTCTTCACAGCTCTGTGACACGGAGAGATATTTACAGGAAATTAAGGAAAAAATATACAGGTTACGCACTGAGCATAATATTCCTATCCCAGCTAAAAATATTCCCTCTTATCAACTTCCGTCTGACCTCCTATCCACTAATATCCAGAAGGATATACCTCTTACCCCCCTTACACCAATCCCCCTCAACCAAGGAGTCACTTCACAAGCCTACACCCCATCAATGCACACAAAAAATGACCAAGAGCTATATTTTTCCATACATGACATATCCACAGATTTTTTACCAACTTTCCTTGAATAACAAGTTGAAAGTCCCCCCAATATTCCTAACAACATTAATAAAACTATAATAATGGATAACACTAAAGCTGGCAACAGAAACTCCGTTCCTTTTCTGCCCACAATCCTTCCCAACCCTACCCCCCTAATTACTCTGCCACCATCATCCATAAAAAACTACTTTGCCCCAAAAGTAAGCAAAAGAAAAAATCTAGAAGGGGAACAAGAGGGGGGAGTAACAAAAACAAAAGCAAAAAAAGGCAAAATCACATCAGAGCAACTGACAGCCTAAGTGAAGAATCTAACACTACTAATGTCTTTAACCTATCAGACTATCAACTTACAACAGCAGAATCTGCAATTTTATCCAAAGGACTTTCTTTTTGTCCACCCAATGAACCGGACAATTTCACGTTTTTTTTTAGACCTACACTCCTTTGTCCGAAAATTAATCCTCAAAAGACACTTCCAGTTAAACAAAAATAAACCATCCCAACCTAATGATTCAACATCAGGTTTCCATGTAGACGTACATCCAAAATCTAATTTCTATCCATTGGAGAACCAAGGACATTTCCTTACCACTTTTCTTGACCTAGTTCTCCATGATTTTAAAAACATTAATAAAGGTACATCCAGGAATCTTAAACACAACTTTACCTCAAAATAAAAATCAGCCATATTATCTCTCAAAAGAAATAGAAAAATTGTCATTAGACCAGCTGACAAGGGGGGCAGGATCGTTATACAGAATCGAAATGCCTACTTGAAAGAAGCATAAAATTTATTATCCAGTCCTAACCACTACTCCATGGCACCCTCAGATTCTTTTCCATCTATTCAAGTGAATTATACAAATCTTATCGGTACAGCCTTTGCCAAAGGCATATTAAATAAAAAGGAAAAAAAGTTCCTCACCATTACAGACCCCAGCAAGCTATTTCTTTATCATTTGCCAAAGGTTCACTACTTGTGAACCACAAGTCTTTAACAAATTCCCCCGGCTGCCCTATAATTTCAGGAATTGGATCCCTCACTAGCAATTTTTCATATTATTTAGACAATATCTTTCAGACATAAATTAAAAATTTGCCAAGCCATCTACAAGACTCTGCCCATCTTATAAGAATTTTACAGGAAGTTCATTGGGAAGAACTTCACAAACATCAAAGACAGTGTACCAACCAATTTCTAGAAACAGACCAAAAAATAAGAGAAGAACATAGAGACTTCATCCTTGAAAGCCTTGAGTTCATTTTATGCAACAACTATTTTCTATTTCAAGATAAAGTTTACCATCAAAAATGTGGCACTGCAATGAGAACAAGGATAGCCCCAAGCTATGCCAACATATTTATGGGAGCATTTGAAGACCTACACATCTACAAATCTAAATATTTTACTTTTTTGGGATTTAAACATCTCCCATCAGGAGAGCTCAATCATCACCAAAACTCATTTTAAGGAAATAGATATGAATGGTTACATCCATTTCTCTAGTAGTCACCACAAGAAATGGCTAACAAACATTCCTTGCAACCAACATCGGCAGATTAGGCGCAATTGCAGTAATTTATGTGACTGATTAACAAGCTGATACTCTTAGGGAGTGATTCACTAACCAATGCTACCCTAAAAGCTTACTGAAGCGTGCCTACTAAAAGGACCAGGGGGCTGACACAGCAACAATGTTTGGACACCAGATCCCAGGACAATAAAAAGGGAACAAATGAGTTTGCAAGTAATTTTATAACTACTTTTAATTCAGCTCATTTCCCTCTAAGGAAAGTGCTACAAGAGCATTGACACATTTTACAAAAAGATCCTATACTGGGCCCCCTTATCTCTGACCAACCACAGGTTACTTTCAGACGGGCGCTCACTTGGAGAAATCTAATAGCACCAAGTTGCCGGAAGACCATTGGAAGTAACTTGACATAGCAGACCTTGAACATACAGCCCCCTGGCAGCTTTAAATTCAAAGCAAAATAATGTCTGTGCTGCAGATGAATTTTGCACAAGACACAATTTTTCAGGTCAAGTAAAACAGGAGAAACCTTCCCTTTAAAAACTTATATGACCTGTCAGACTCAATTCATAATCTACCTTATTGAGTGTAAATGTGGCCTGCAAACTTTACATAAAAAGGCTCAATTCACACAGAACTAACATAGCCAAAGGCTTTATGTATCATAGTCTCTCCAGACATTGTACCAATGAACATGGCAAAGACACTGCATGTATTTCTATTGTCCCAATTGAGTTTATTCCCGCTGAAGGCCCTAACCGGATGGAGATCCTCAAAAAGAAGGAAATACAGTACAGACCAAAAGTTTGGACACACCTTCTCATTTAAAGATTTTTCTGTATGAAAAATGTACATTCACACTGAAGGCATCAAAACTATGAATTAACACATGTGGAATTATATACTTAACAAAAAAGTGTGAAACAACTGAAAATATATCTTATATTCTAGGTTCTTCAAAGTAGCCACCTTTTGATTTGATGACTGCTTTGCACACTCTTGGCATTCTCTTGATGAGCTTCAAGAGGTAGTCACCGGAAATGGTCTTCCAACAATCTTGAAGGAGTTCCCAGAGATGCTTAGCACTTGTTGGCCCTTTTGCCTTCACTCTGCGGTCCAGCTCACCCCAAACCATCTCTATTGGGTTCAGGTCTGGTGACTGTGGAGGCCAGGTAATCTGGCGTAGCACCCCATCACTCTCCTTCTTGGTCAAATAGCCCTTACACAGCCTGGAGGTGTGTTTGGGGTCATTGTCCTGCTGAAAAATAAATGATGGTCCAACTAAACGCAAAACGGATGGAATAGCGTGCCGCTGCAAGATGCTGTGGTAGCCATGCTGGTTCAGTATGCCTTCAATTTTGAATAAATCCCCAACAGTGTCACCAGCAAAGCACCTCCACACCATCACACCTCCTCCTCCATGCTTCACAGGGGGAACCTGGCATGTAGAGTCCATCCGTTCACCTTTTCTGCGTCGCACAAAGACACGGTGGTTGGAACCAAAGATCTCAAATTTGGACTCAACAGGCCAAAGCACAGATTTCCACTGGTCTAATGTCCATTCCTTGTGTTCTTTAGCCCAAACAAGTCTCTTCTGCTCTTTGCCTGTCCTTAGCAGTGGTTTCCTAGCAGCTATTTTACCATGAAGGCCTGCTGCACAAAGTCTCCTCTTAACAGGTGTTGAAGAGATGTGTCTGCTGCTAGATTTCTGTGTGGCATTGACCTGGTCTCTAATCTGAGCTGCAGTTCACCTGCGATTTCTGAGGCTGGTGACTCAGATAAACTTATCCTCAGAAGAAGAGGTGACTCTTGGTCTTCCTTTCCTGGGGCGGTCCTCATGTGAGCCAGTTTCTTTGTAGATATTGATGGTTTTTGCAACTGCACTTTGGGACACTTTCAAAGTTTTCCCAATTTTTCACACTGACTGACCTTCATTTCTTAAAGTAATGATTGCCACTCGTTTTTCTTTACTTAGCTGCTTTTTTCTTGCCATAATACAAATTTTAACAGCCTATTCAGTAGGACTATCAGCTGTGTATCCATCTGACTTCTGCCCAACACAACTGATGGTCCCAACCCCATTTATAAGGCAAGAAATCTCACTTATTAAACCTGACAGGGCACACTTGTGAAGTGAAAACCATTTCCGGTGACTACCTCTTGAAGCTTATCAAGAGAATGCCAAGAGTGTGCAAAGCAGTCCTCAAAGCAAAAGGTGGTTACTTTGAAGAACCTAGAATATAAGAAATATTTTCAGTTGTTTCACACTTTTTTGTTAAGTATATAATTCCACATGTGTTAATTCATAGTTTTGATGCCTTCAGTGTGAATGTACAATTTCCATAGTCATGAAAATACAGAAAATCTTTCAATGAGAAGATGTGTCCAAACTTTTGGTCTGTACTGTATATTGGATCTATAGGTTGAATAAATTAAAGCCTCCTGGACTTAATGAGATCACAGAAGTTTTTTTATGAGGTTGGCAAGTCTATGGAATATTATTTTTACTATAGCCTTTTTTATGTATTTTTATATTTTTACTAGTGTTGAGCGAGCACTAAAATGTTCGGGTGCTCGAAGCTCGGGCCGAGCTCACCGTGATACTCGGGTGCTCGACCCGAGCAACGAGCCCAATGTTAGTCTATGGGAGACTCGAGCATTTTTGCGGTGGCACCCCCGGCAGTCTTTTAAAAGCCTAACAAGTGCCCAAAACGATAGTGACAGTGCTCAAATGACATGGGGACAGCATGGGGATTGCCCCAGGAAGCATTTCTGACCCCCAGGTCACTACTGTCAACAACGTGGTCAGAGGTATTAAACCACTTTTACGGGCTCACAATAAAACGTTCAAAAACGAAAGTGAAACTTTTTTCCTGTGAAATATGTTAAGGAACATCCTTTCCAGGGATAAGTGTATAGGTTAAAATAAATGACCAAAAACAAAAATACTCCTCCACACCATCGGCTATGTTCACAAGTAGCATTTTTTATGCGTTTTTGTACTTTTGTATTGCTTTCAACTATGACAAATGCATTCACCGGGAAATGTCATTTTAACATTTTACAACCTTATCTGGCCATGTGCTGTGTGACACATGCATAAAGTGCTGAAAAGACATGGGAACAGCATGGGGAAGACACCTGGAAGCATCTCTGACTCCCAGGTCACTGTCTAAAAGTGTGCCCATCATAAGTGATCCTTGCCGCATCAGAAGATGCAGACTTGCAACTATCCCCATGCAAGTTCTAGTCCAAGGGCAGTGTTCAATTGTACCTCCCCCATTTCTTGAAATGCAAGTGCAAGTATGCAGCCTGCCACCCACACACCCCCAGGCTGCAATACCATACTGCTTGCTTGCTTGAACTTGAAATTGGGCCTTTTAGGCATGTGGAGGCGGAATCTGGCCACCACGTCATGGCTGTGTTGGCGGCTTGGAATCCATACTCAGTCCCCAGCTGCCTGGCGGCCGGGTGTCCATACTCGGTCCCCAGCCGCCCCGCGGCCGGGTGTCCACACACGGTCCCCTGCCGCCTGGGGGCAGCCGGGTGTCCATAAACGGTCCCCAGCCGCCCCTATTTCTCCTTGGAACATCCCCCCACACACTTTTCTTAGCCCGGCCTGCTTTAGGCAGCAGTGGACGAGCCCACCAGAGAACCAGACTCCTCCGGTGGGCCATGACTTCTCCATCGGTGGAGTTGAAAGTGCCAAGGTGAGGAGCATGATGATGATGACAGAAGTTAGCATCTGCTATGTTTTCTTTTAATGCAAGTGTAAGTGTGCAGACTGCCACCCACCCACCCCCAGACTGAAATTCCATACTGCTAGCTTGCACTTGAAATGGGGCCTTTTAGTTTGGAGGAGGCCAAAGCTGGCCACTACCTCATGGCTGCTTCGGCAGCGATGTATCCATACTCAGTCCCAAGCCGCCCCTATTTTTTCTGGTGTGCCTTATACAAAAGATTAAGCGTGTATACCAAAACATTACCTGTGCCCTCCCCAGTGCATTTAGTGGGAAGGAGAGCCGATTCCGCTGTAGTGTGTGCATGCCAAACCCCTGTTCATGGAACATGCGAAGATGCCTCCCACCTTGCACCTGTCGTTGCAGACTTGCAACTATCCCCATTCAAGTCCTTGTCCCAGGGCAGTGTTCAATTGTACCTCTCCCATTCCTTGCAATGCAAGCGCAAGTATGCAGCCTGCCATCCACCCACCCCAGGCTGCAATACCATACTGCTTGCTTGCTTGCACTTTAAATTGGGCCTTTTAGGCATGTGGAGGCGGAATCTGGCCACCACGCCATGGCTGTGTCGGCGGCCTGGTATCCATACTCAGTCCCCAGCCGCCTGGTGGCCGGGTGTCCCAGCTTTCTCCCCAGCCTCCAGGGGGTGGCCGGGTGTCCATACTCGGTCCCCAGCCACCCCTCTTTGTCCCGGTATCCTTTCCCACACTTTTCTTAGCCTGGCCTGCTTTAGGGCTGCATTGGCCGAGCCCACCGGACTATCAGACTCCTCCGGTGGGCCCTGGCTTCTCCATCAGGGGAGTTGAGAGTGCCAAGGTGAGGAGCGTGATTAGGATGATAGAAGTTAGCATCTGCTTTGTTTTGTTGTAATGCAAGCGCATGTATGTAGTAGCTGCTAGGCCTGAGGTGGTCAGCGTTTTGTCGCATATCCTACCTCCTCCGAGGATTGCTGGATGTTTTCCTGCTACTATCCAAGTTCTATGACTCCCGTTAAAACAAAGCTTCAGGTGATAAATGATGGATGAGGTAGTGGCAAAGGAGAAAGAGCAGGAAGAACAGGGACCATTCACATCAATTTCAGGCCAGTCAACCAGATATGTCTTGCAGGATATGTTTCTGTAACAAAATGAGCGGTTCGGCTACACAGTTATAAGGCATACAGTGAGTGCAATGCCTACCAAAAATTTAGATTCACTCCAATGCCCCTTGGAAATGACATGGAGGTCAGAGGGCGTTAACTAAACCTTTTTTTCCATTTATAGCAACTGGGTCTCCTGTGCACTGTTGGCCTAAGCAGTGAATGGAAGGCTTTCCAAAAATTATGAAGAACTGCAATGCCCCTTACAAGAGCCATGTGTGGCACCCCAGGGGTCTGGTCACCACAGTAATAGAGATATTAAGTCGGAGAGCAAGTGGGAGGTTTCCTGGTCAGGATCCCTTAAACAATCAACATCCTCCTGCCCCAGTCCTGGGAGGGGAGAATTCTGCCCTTATAAACTGGATCTGGGGCAGGGTTGTGTGAGTCAGAGAACAGAGAACAGTCAGAGTCAGAGTGAGAGCAAGGGAAAGTAACAGAAAGGAGCTCTGTAGGAGCTTGGAGCTAAAGACCAGGGGCTGGAAGCTGAGCAGAGCTCGCCCTGGCAGAAGACAATAGGAAGTGGACACAGGAGTCCGAGGCTGTGAGGGAGGCTAACAGAAGGCCCCAAGTCACCAGCCATACGGGTGAGCACTACACGGTACACTCAGGGACGTGGGCTACTTCTACCCGCTTACAGCAAGGTAGCCAGGAAGAGTGCAGACAGACGGGGAGGCCTACAACTCCACCTGGCCAGGGGAACTCCTGCTTGCTCACAGACTGACCAGGCCTCTTATGCTAGCCAGTACTCCCGGGAGGGTCTACCTTATAATCATCAGCAAAGACCCTGAACTGCACTGCAAAGACTCTGAGTCGTTCCTGCTGCGCTCGTGCACCATCACCCCCATCATCCACACTCACTGCCCTGAGGCTATACTCCTCCCGTGGGGAGTTATCCCATTCTCTGCTGCGCACACAAAACCAGCCTCAGCAGTCTGCCTCGCAGCAGTGGTACTCCCTGACCGCAATCCACGGGTGGCGCAGTCAGACAATTAGCCTCAAAACCTAAGAAAGACTGCCACTGGTTTGACCAGCCTGAGCCACGGGACCGGGTCACCGCCACGGAGACTACAGACCCCAGAGACCCGGCACCGGGTATCCCACACACGTGTACACACGGCCCAGGGGGCGCGTCACATGCAGTACAGCATATTACAAATATAAGTCCCATTATTGGGGAGTGGGTGTCCCATAGTATTTGCTTATGCCTTGCAAGCAAAAGTTGCCAAAAATTAGGACGGAGCAACTTGCAATGCCCCTTACAAGAGCCATGCAGTACAGCATATTACAAACATAAGTCCCATTATTGAGGAGTGGGTGTCCCATAGTATTTGCTTATGTCTTGCAAGCAAAAGCTGCCAAAAATTAGGACGGAGCAATTTGCAATGCCCCTTACAAGAGCCATGCAGTACAGCATATTACAAACATAAGTCCCATTATTGGGGAGTTGGTCTTCCATAGTATTTGCTTATGCTTTCCAAGCAAAAGCTGCCAAAAATAAGGACGGAGGAACTTGCAATGCTGGCACCCTGGTGGTATAGTGGTGGTGGAGGCTGAGGATAAGGAGAAGAAGATAAAACAGCCGAAACGAAGAAGCGTATACCCATGTGTGGGTGTGAAGCGGTGCATGTGAATACACCTCCCGAAATAACACAGTGGACTTGACTTTATGCTACTCTGCTGTCATTTGGTGGTAATGAGAAGTCTGGCCCATTCCAGCCCTTGTTCATTTTGATAAGGGTCAGCTTGTCAGCATTGTCAGTTGACAGGCGAGTGCGCTTATCAGTTATAATTCTCCCAGCGGCACTAAAAACACGCTCCGATAACACGCTAGCGGCAGGGCAGGACAGGACCTCCAAGGCGTACAGAGCGAGTTCATTCCAAGTGTCCAGCTAGGATACCCAATAATTAAAAGGCACAGAGGAATCACGGAGGATGCTGGTACAGTCGGCAAGGTACTCCCTCACCATCTTTTGAAACTTTTCACTCCTTGTGAGAGTACCCCGCGCCTCAGGGCCTGTAAGCTTGGCGGTTGTCAGAAAACTGTCCCAGAACGTTGACAAAGTTCCCCTGCCTCTGCTGGATTGGAGTTGCATCTCTGTCGCCTGTACGCCTTGGTTGGGCAACGAACTGTGACCTCTGCCGCTAGCGTGTTCAGATGGGAATTTTTTTAAGAGTTCTGCAGCAAGGGCCTTCTGGTACTGCCCCATTTTTGTAGACCTCTCCTCCTCAGGAATAAGAGAGTGAAAGTTCTCCTTGTAGCGGGGGACTACGAGTGTCACCAACCAGTAATGACTGTCACCCAACATTTTGACAACGCAAGGGTCACAGTTAAGGCAGCGTAACATAAAGTCAGCCATGCGTGCCAGACTGGTAACGGGCAAGATTTCCGTGTCCTCACCAAGATGACGACTGACCATGCTCTCCTCCTCCTCCTCTTCCTCCTCCCCCCTGTCCTCAGACCACCCACGCTGAACCGACGGTATGACACTTGTACAGGTACTACCGTCTAAAATGCATGATAGCAGCTCCTGTGCTTCCTCCTCCTCCTCCTCCTCCTCCTCCACTCCCTCATTGTCCCCCAATGCACGTTGGGATGAGATGAGGCTGGGCTGTGTGTAATCGCCCGCTACGGCTTCTTGATCCATCTCATCATACTCTGTCCCTACACTGTCTAATCCGGAGCGACTGTGTCCAAGATGGCGGCGCCCGGTTTTAAATACTCGAGGTGACGCTGTGGGGCCAGCCAATCACTGTAATTTCCACAACCAACATGGCTGCAGCATTACAGTGACTTGCTGGCAATCCCTGCATGTTCATTGGCTCTGTAAAGAGCACCAAATATGCAGGGCATAGACCCGAGCTCCCGCCCGAGTAACCCGGAAATGCTCGGTGCTCGCCGAACTTCCCGAGTAGCGTGATGCTCGGGCGAGTACCGAGCAGTGTCGAGCATGTTCGCTCAACAATAATTTTTACACATAATATTTTTAATTTATGATCATATTTTAAACTCTAATTGCCGTTTTTATTTTATTTATGCTTACCAGTGCAGATTTTCTTTGGTTTTATGAGTATACACAACTTATCACAAAAATATAGAGTGGCCTTATTTTTATATTTTTTTATTTATTTTATATTGTTACTTTATATGCTAATTCTGTATGCCTTTTTGATATTCAGCTGCTTTGTCACAATTTTCACCATATATATCTTCCTGTACTTTTATATTTTATTTACTTTCACAACATTTGCACTAACTTTATTTTTGCATCCAGTCTCCACTATAACCCCATGCTGAAACTTTGGAGCACTTCCTCTGAACACAAGCCGAGCTGTGTTTGCTTTTTTTTGTTTTTTTTCTCTTTTCCTTTTCTCTTCTCAGCTTCTCACTGGATTTTCATATAGCCACACACCTAAATCTCCTGACTTTGGTTAACTCTATCCTACTGTGAAACAAGATCTAATCTCGTTTGTCTCGCTTTCTTGTATTTTTTAAGTACTCTTTATGTTTATCTTCTCTCACAATTCATATCTATTTATCACCCCTTTTTTTATTTTACATATCAATCTGCTCGATCAAGGTTTAACCTTGTTCCCTGCCCCCTTCCCTATTTATTTATTTCTTCTCTACTTTATTAACCACTTTACTTTCCTTGTGTCAACACCCTTTTTTTTTCTTTCCCTTTCTCGCTCCCTTTTTTTTTCTCTCTCTTTTTTTGCCTGCACACAACACCTTTAGTTGAGTGCTACCATTGATTATACTGTACCTACCCCTTGCCAGACAGTATTGCCCTATTTTGTGTGTTCTTTTGTCCCTCTCCAGGGCTTCTCAACGAACATGATACAGTCACTGTGACCCATTGAAGCGCCTATACGTGCAAAACGGCCGTCGTCCATTAAGTGTTCCACCGACTCCCTGCCTTGCTGTTTTAAAGTGATGATATAAAGAAGAAGTTTTATGTACCGGTGAGTGCTCGCTGTATTCTTTGTTATTAAATAAAATGAAGCTGTCTGCAGAGCTTATGCAGAGTAAAATAATCTATTTTTTCTGTGACTAACGTGATACAGCAGGCTAGATCTGAGTTTAAAATATCTTAGAGCATATATTCTATGTTACACAGGCCTCATCCAGAGGAAAAAAAATACTTTCTTCTGTTACTAGCATGATACAGCAGGGGAAATCTCAGTTTCAAATAGTTTGGAGCATATCTCCTATGGTATACAGGCATCATACACAGTAAAAAAAAATCTTTCTTCTTTTACTAATGTTATAAATCAGGGGACATCTCAGTTTTAAATAGTTTTGAGCATATTTCCTATGTTATACAAACATCATTCACAGTAGAAAATACTTTCTTCTGTTACTAACGTGGTACAGCAGGGGACATCTCAGTTTGAAATAGTTTGGAGCATATCTCCTATGTAATACAGGCCTCATCCACACTAAGAAAATACTTTCTTCTGTTATTAACGTGATACAGCAAGGGACATCTCAGTTTGAAATAGTTTGGAGCATATCTCCTGTGTTTTACAAGTGTCGCCCATGCTAAAAAAATACTTACTTCTGTTACTAACGTGATACAGCAAGGGAGATCTCAGTTTGAAATAGTTTGGAGAATATCTCCTATGTTATACAAGCGTCATCCACACTAAAAAAATACTTTGTTGAGTTACTAACATGGTACAGCAAGCCATATCTCATCATGTCATTTAGTGCCGCCGAAATTCAGGTGTGTGCGGAGCTGTTGCAGAGCAAAAAAATATATATTTGTCAGTTTCTAACGTAATACAGGAGGGGATATCTCACCTTGTCCTTTAGTACCTCCGAAATTCAGCTGTGTGCAGAACTGGTGCAGAGTAACAATCACATTTTTTTTTCTAATAGCATGCTTTTACCACACTATCTGAACAGCATGAGTGGGAAAAAGAGAGGTCGTAGTGGAAGGGGGAATATGCTTGTTGTTCAAGGTATACATGGCGTAGGTGGTAATGTTAGTGAAAGCACTAGTGAATCAACACCATCATGTCCTATCCAAAGACAACTGACAACTTCTGATACTGGACAGGCTACTCCGCTCTTTTTCTTTGGCAGCCACACAGCGATACGTCTTGTTGATAAGGGCCAGAAAAAGCAGGTGCTCCAGTGGATGGCAAGCACTGCTTCAAGTGGCCTCTCCTCTTCTTCCTTCACCTCAACATCACACACAGTACAGTCCACAGAGGTGGCACCCAAATTACCCTTGCTTCCCCCTGTGTAACAACAGTCCAACTGCCCAACTGACTGAAGGAACCACAGATGGGTGAGTCTGTAGAACTGTTCACCCATTCTATACCATGGGCATCAGAAGTGTACTACAAACATTCACAGAGTCAAGAGAAGGAAAGCATCTGCACCGATGCCCAAATTTTTTTGGGGGTTGGATTCGGGGCAGGACGAAGTAGGGTCAGAGCAGGTTCCTGACCCTCGTCACCAGACATTAACCACCAGGGAGGGAGGTGATCATGATGAGACTCAGATACCTGAGGCTAATGCGGAATGTACTGTGCTGTCAAAACAACAAGAGGATAAGGGTCTCTTTCAGAGTGAGGAATGGGATAACACATTGGATGATGATGAGGTTGAAGATCCTACTTGGTGTGAACCCAGAGTCACGCAGATGAGTAGCTCATATGAGAAGTTGGAGGAGGACGATGAGGAAGTTATGTTTCGCCCTACGGCACAGACACTGAGTGATGCAAGAATGAGGAGCCGATGGTACATTACCCACCGCCTTTATGCCCCCTCTTCTTTAGGCCAACAAGAAATTTTTCAAGAAGACGAGGGGCATGAATGTTCACCCTATTATCCCAAGATCTCTCCGCAGGACCAAACCCCTTCCAATCCACAAGAAAGAAAGTCTTTCCTCTTACCCTCTTGATGGCCAAAATGTTCTCTACCTCAAAGACGTCCTCAGCAGAGACTGGAGCTGGAGCGGTACCTGGATCATCAGAGAAAGAATTAAGGACAACAGATTTGAGGAGAGACACGTGAAAGGAGTTGGGAATCCATAAGGAGGCCAGGAGTTTCAGCTTGTAAACCACTGGATATATTGGAATGAACTGCGGACCCAACTTATATGATGGTATCATGAGACGGACATATTTGGAGGAAAGCCAGACCTTGTCTCCCGGATGGAATTAAGGCTGATCCAGACGTCTCTTATCAGCATTCTTCTTCATCTGCTCAGAGGGCTGAAGAAGTGCAGATCTAGAGTCCTCCCAAATTGCAGAAAATTCACTGACGAAAGACTTCGTGGCAGGATTGTCTACTGAAGTGGAGATGAGAAACGGAATCCAGGGGTGTTGACCGTAGACCACAAAAAATGGAGACTTAGCAGAGGACTCACTCACATGCTTGTTATAGGAGAACTCGGCCTAGAGTAGGAGCTCAACCCAATCGCTATGGTGAGCATTGAGAAAGTGCCGAAGAAAGCTGGTAAGGATTGATACGTTCCACTTGACCATTGGACTGAGGATGATAGGCAGAAGAGAAATCCAAAGAGACATCCAGCAGCTTGCACGTGGCTCTCCAAAAGCGAGAAGTGAACTGAATTCCTCGGTCCAAGACAATGTGGAGGGGTAAGCCGTGGAGACCGAAGATGTGACGGATAAAGTCCTTAGCCAGTACAGGTGCAGACGGAAGACCAGGCAGATGAATGGAGTGAGCTATCTTGGAGAAGCGGTCGGTGACCAACCAAATGACAGTACAACCGGCCAATACAGGAAGATCTGTGATGAGATCCATTGTAATATGTTGCCACAGAGCGGAAGGCACGGGAAGAGGAAGGAGATGACCAGCTGGAAGGTGCCTAGGTATCTTGTTATGGGCACAAGAGTAACAAGTAGTGTTGAGCCACCTCCGTAGTGTTCGAGTTCGGTTCGGTTCGTCGAACACCCGTGTGTTCGCCGAACTGTTCGTCGAACTGTTCGTCGAACACCTTCGAACACCATTAAAACCAATGGCAGGCAAGCAAAAACACATAGAAACACATAGAAAACACCTTCAAAGGTGTCCAAAAGCTGACAAACTGCTCAGAAGACATAACTAACACATAGAAAAGTGACAAGTACATATAGTCATGCGAAAAGAAAAGAGGTGGAGGAGTAAAAGGAGGGGGACACACAGATATAAGCATGTCATGCCCTTCTAAAATCCAAAAAGTGAGAAGCCGACACGACCAGTCCGCTCCTGCCCGTGCCACCTCCGTGTCGCCGGGTTTGTGCCAGAGCCGCGGTGAACCCTGACGGCCAGCCCCCCTCTCCCAATACTGGTGACTGTCCGCTGGTGGGTCGAGCGAGCCCCCCTGTGGTGGAGGCAGCTTTAAGCTTTTTAATTTAAATTGTCTCTCTAATTTGAATGAATACATTTTAAATCCATTTACAAGAATCTATTGGAGGGCAAGTCTCATGCCAGCAGCCGCGTAATTGCTGCTCCAGTAGCGTCCACTAAAGCTGCTGCAGTTAAAAAGCTTTTATAAGGATCGAGCTCGGCTGTCCACCGCAAGGCATCCTACTGCCAGTCCCTGCCCCTATGCCTTGGGGTGCCTCCTGATGCCCTTCACTGAGTATCCCGTGGTCCCGAAGAATTTCCTTTGAAAAAATGAAGTGTCCAAACTACAGGTGGTGTAGCTTGCTTAACAGCAGGGATAATCCGCTGACTAGCAGACACTGCTACTAGGCACAAAGTATTTCCTGGGCTAGATGCAGTTAAAAATTTGTAATTAGATACTCTCGTTGGATGCTGAGAAAGCATTCCATAGAGTTTCCTGGCACGCCATATATTATTCTCTTAAAAAGTTTGGGATAGGGGTCTAGGGGACCCTTTTATAGCCAAAATCACGGCCCTGTATCGCAATACGTCACCTAGGCTGAAGATAAATGGAACTGTAGCACCCTGAGGGCTCGGTTGCTACAGAGGTATTGCACCTCACCCAGAGGTGTGATATCTCACTCTCAGGTAAGGATGGAGTGTGGATCAGGACCCGACACCTGCATGCATTACACCACATTGCCATGGGGCAGGGCGACCAATATGCCCCTGAGATGGGCACGACAGTCCCTGTCCCTGGCTGGAGTGGGGGGAGGGAACACTGAGGAAGTGGAACCCTGTAGTGCAGGAGCAGGGAGGAAGCAGTTCCTGGGTGCATTGAGAAGGGAGTATAAAAGGTGGGCACCATCTTAGTTCAGTGCAGAGAAGTCTGAGCAGAAGTGACAGGAAGCAGGGGCTCTGCATGAGCTCTGCTCCGGAGGCGGGCCTAGTAACAGAGGCCCAGGCCTGGAAGAGGGAGAAGGAAGGAAGAGGAGCGGAGAAGGCTTCTAGGAACGAGGAACGCCCGAATCCACCTGCGTGGAGGGGTCAGGCCAAAGGGTGAGACCGGTCCCCGAAACTAGTGGAGGCGGGAAACGACCCTCAGCTAGAAACCGGAGGCTGTGACATTTTATGTGGCGCAGCCCCTCGCTGCACCCGCTAGGAAGGCACCACATAGGGTCAGGGAAACTGGCGCCAAGTTTACCAAGAGGAGGCCCGAGGCAGCCGGACAGAAGGGTTGGTAAGAAAGGCCAGACAAAGGACACACAAAGGGGGTCCTGTGAAGCGCTCCAAAGTTATCTGGGAGTTGTCTGAGCCCCTCACCTTGTGAGCACAGTACAACGTGGGCAGCCGTTACCTGCAGGCGAGGTCTGGATAATAAGAACTGTGAGTAAAGGACCTGGACTGCATCACTGACTCCGTGTCGTTACGGCTGCTGCCCTGCACCATCACCCCCATCCTCCGCATACACTGCCCTGAGGCTTTACTCCTCCCGTGGGGAGTTATGCTACGCTCTGCTGCACCCACAACACCAGCCTCAGCGGTCTGACCTGCAGCGGCGGTTCACTCTTACCGCAATCCACGGGTGGCGTAGTCGGACATTTAAACATCAAAACCACATAAATAGTTCCGCCACTGGTTTGACCGCCCTGAGCCACGGAACCGGGTCGCCGCCACGGAGACTACAACCACCAGCATCCACCAAAAAGGGTCCGGCTCCGGGTGTCCCAAGGCCCATGGGGCGCGTCAGACCATTTTCATCACCTTTCATAATCACCAATGGGACAAGGCAGGGATGTCCTCTGTCCCCTCTCTTATACATCCTAGTGACGGAGCACCTGCTCTCATCAATTTGCCATAACCCCAATATTAGGTGGATTGAGGTGGGAGGCACCGAGTACAAGTGCTCTCTATTTGCTGATGATGTCCTAGTATATATCACTCAATCACATATATCCATCCCTGCTGTTATGGCTGAAATAGATCACTTTGTTACATGGTCAAATTTTAAAATCAATGCAGCGAAGTCTGAGGCCCTCGATGTCTCCCTCCCCAAATCCATACAGGATTCCATCCAGTCCAACTTTCCCTTTGCCTGGCCCTCACAGGGTATCAAATACTTAGGAATTCCTATTCATAGAGACCTCTCCCATCTATGTTATCTTAATTTTGGGCCCTTTATTGAACAACTCCATACAGACCACGGTTGGCAAGTTAGAACTGTAAGATTCACTACGTGAACCACTGGTGTTTTGTGGAAAAGCACATGTACACTGTGTTCCAAATTATTATACAAAAAGTGTTTAGGAGTGATAAGGGAGGAATTTGTTTGTCAGTTAAACTCATTGATGGTGATGTGTATCAGGGCTCTTTATATCACTGTAAGCAATTGCAGACACCTGTGCTAATTAGTTTGGCAGGTGTGTCCAATGAAAGGCAAGACTACTTAAGAAGGCTGTCCCACATTATTAAGCAGCCTACATTTTCTGCCAAAATGGGAAAGAAAAAGGATGTGTCGGCTGCTGAGAAGCAACAAATTGTGGAGTGTTTAGGTCAAGGCATGACTACAATCAACATTGTGCGATGATCAGGATGAAGTGTCCTGGCAATCAAGAAGTATGTAGCTGATTCACAGTACACACTATTTCCTACAGGCAATTACGTCAGGTTAAAAGAGCAGCGGCAAAAAAACCTTGTCATAGCAGCAGACAAGTTTTTGAAGCTGCTGTTGTCTCCAACGTCCCCCGAACAACAAGATGCAGGGACCTTCAGAGGTTTGCAGCTGTGCATACGCCATCCTGTCGACCTCCTCTATCCACTTCACACAAGCAGAAACGGCTCCAGTGGGCCAAACATTACATGAAGACTGATTTCAAAACTGTTTTGTTTGCGGATGAGTGCCGCGCAACGCTCGATGGTCCAGATGGATGGAGTGGAGGATGGCTGGTTGATGGACACCCCACGCAAACACGGCTACAGCGCCAACAAGGAGGAGGTGGAGTAATGTTTTGGGCTGGAATCATGGGGAGAGAGATTGTCGGCCCCTTTAGGATCCCTGAAGGGGTAAAGATGAACTCCATAATGTATGTGGAGTTTCTCAAACAGCACTTCCTGTCATGGTTCAAAAAGAAGAACCGTGTATTCCACAGCAAGATCATTTTTATGCATGATAATGCACCGTCTCATGCTGCACATAACAAATTTGCATCTCTGGCTGATATGGGCATAAAAGGGGACAAACTTATGGTGTGACCCCCATGCTCCCCTGACCTCTACCCCATTCAGAACCTCTGGAGCATCATCCAAAGGAGTGTCTATGATGGCGGGAGGCAGTTCACATCTAAGCAACAGCTCTGGGAGGGTATTCTGTCCTTATGCAAAACAATTGAAGCAGAAACCATCCAAAACCTGACAAATTCAATGGACGAGAGAGTTCAGAAGCTCCTTTCGAACAAGGGGTCCTATGTGCAAATGTAACATCACCTAGAATAAAGTTTTGAGTTGAAAACTGTTTGATTTCAGTTTCTAATAACCTGCTAATGCTTATAATTTCAAAAATGACCATTTTTTTTGGTCTTTATTAAAATGAAAAGGTAGATCGAAGCGTGTGGGGGAACTAAGAGGGTGGCAACCCAGTAGTCAGGATTACTTCGAATTCTGACAATCTGAGGTTCATGTTGCAGGTAGTGCAGCAAGAAGGCACTTATGTGTCTTGCGCATCTTGGAGCCCCAAAATTATTTTCTGGGCTAGATGCAGCTAAAAATTATTATTAATTTTAAATCTGGTGGAGCTTAGTATAGATGGCCTAATAGAATCAGTACTGCACACTGCTAGAAAGCCCAAATAATTTTCCAGCCAAGATACAGATAAACATGATTAGTAATTTGAAAGCTTAAAATAGTTGGTGAGGTGATTTTAACCAATCATCAAGCTTTGACTCTCCCCAGGATGACACAGGGGTAGAAAAGTCGTTTTGGATCCATGATTTGTTCATCTTTATAAACGTGAGTCTGTCTACATTATCAGTGGAGAGCCGCGTGCTCTTATCTGTCAGCACACCACCAGCAGTGCTGAACACACGTTCAGACAGAACGCTGGCTGCGGGGCATGACAAGATCTCCAAGGCATAAGTGGCTAACTCCGGCCATTTATCCAGATTGGAAGCCCAAAAAGAGCAAGGGTCCAGTGACACAGTCATGGCTTCAATGTTTACTTGGAGATACTCCTGTACCATCGCCTCTAGGCGTTGACTATGTGTCAGACTTCTTGTCTCCTGTGGCCTTTCAAAGGATGGGCTAAAAAAGTGGTGAAATGATTCCGCAAAATTGATGTTACCAGCAGATACTGTGTTTCTGTTACAGTTTGAGTGCTGAACACTCGACGGTCCCACGGTTGGCAAGTTGGAACTGTGAGATTCAGTACGTGCACCACTGGTGTTTTGTCGAAAAGCACATGTAAGATTCTGCAACAGTCTCTGCTGATACTCCTGCATGCGTGCATCCCTTTCTATGGCAGGAATAATTTCTGCAAATTTACTTTTGTACCGGGGATCTAATAGTGTGGCAACCCAGTAGTCAGGATTATTTCTAATTCTCACAATTCGAGGGTCATGTTGCAGGTAGTGCAGCAAGAAGGCACTCATGTGTGTTGCGCATCCAGGAGCACCAAGTCCCTGTTGTGTTGGTGGCGAGGTAACAATCATGCTTTCTTCCTCTGTCCTCTCCCCCCAACCTCGCACAACAGAAATGTGATCAAGGTCTCCCTCATCTGATAAGTCTTCCATCAGTTCATCCTCCACATCTTCCTGGGATCCTGCACCTTCCTCACTAGTTTGGCTGCTACCATGCGCCCTGCTAAAACCATCTCCCCCACCCTCACATGCCTGCCGCCTTGGTGCTGCCGACCGTCTGGACCGTGCAGATGTTAGCCCTTCCACATACAACTCCTCCTCCTCTACTTCCTCCACCTCCTCTTGTGCCACCACCTGATTCTCAATTCTGTTTAACATGTGCTCCAGCATGTAAATCACCGGAACAGTCATGCTGATAATGGCATTGTCAGCACTAAACATCTTCGTCACCATTTCAAAACTGTGCAGAATGGTGCATAGGTCCCTGATCTGAGACCACTCCTCCAGCATGATTTGCCCCACCTCTGGATCTCGTTGGCCCAGGCTATACATCAGAACGTATTGCACCAGGGCTTGTCGGTGCTGCCACAGTCGCTGCAACATGTGCAGAGTTGAATTCCACCGGGTAGGCACATCGCATTTTAGCCGGTGAAGTGGCCGGCCCAACGACTTCTGTAGAGATGTTATTCGCTGAGCTGCGGGATGCGAACGGTGGAAGTGAGCACACAGCGACCGTGCCCTCTGCAGAAGGCCATCTAGTCCGGTATAGTGGGCTAAAAATTGCTGGACAACCAGGTTCAACACGTGAGCCATACAAGGCACGTGTGTGACATTGCCCCGGCGAAGGGCCGCACCCAGGTTTGCAGCATTGTCGCACACGGCCTTCCCTGGTTTCAGGTCCAGTGGAGACAACCATTAATGAAATTGGTTCTCCAGAGCTGACCACAACTCCTCAGCTGTGTGACTCACATTTCCCAGACATTTCAAAGTAAAAACCGCCTGATGACGTTGAGCCCTACTGCTAGCATAGTAAGGAGGTGTGCAGGATCCCTTCTGCGCAGTTAGAAAGCTTGTGGCATGACCAGACAGGCTTTGGGTGCAGGTGGAGGACCGAGAGGAGGTTGAGGAGGTAGAAGCAGTGGAGGAACTTTGAGATAAAGAGGATTGACGCACAACTCGTGGGGACGGCAAGACTTGGACAGCAGCCCCTTGTCCTGCTGTCACCATAGTTACCCAGTGCCCAGTCAGCGACATGTAACGCCCCTGTCCATGCCTACTCGTCCAAGTGTCTGTGGTGAAATGCACCCTGTCACACACAGAGTTTCTCAAAGAAGCGGTGATGTTGTGTGCGACATGCTGGTGGAGCGCAGGCACACCTTTCTTTGAGAAGTAGTTCCGACTGGGCATCTGGTACTGGGGCACTGCGACGGACATAAGGTCTCGAAAATCCTCTGTGTCCACCAGGTGGAAAGGCAGCATTTCTGTAGCCAAGAGCTTGCAGATGGTGAAATTCAACCTCTTAGCTTTCTCATGGCTAGGAGGAAATGATCTTTTACTTGTCCACATCTGAGGGACCGAGGGCTGGCTATTGTGCTTAGACGGGGTTAATAAGGGAGTCCCCGGCAAAAAGCCGGTCTGTGAGGAAGATGCAGGCGGAGATGTTAGGTTGCCTTGATCCAAAGGTGGTGCTATCGATGTCGGACAGCGCTCAACACCAACCAGCTGGTGTTACCACCTCCAAAGAAAATGATGACTTGCCAATCACGCTGGCTGTTGCAGGTAAAGAGGAGGCAGGTCTGCGCCCCAAAACAGGTGTGACCGCTGTCCCCCCTGTCACAGAGGATGAAGAGGCCGCGCATGCACAAGATATGGCAGACGGTGGTTGGCCCGGCCGGCTGGCCACATTGTAGCACAGTGAGCTTCCCACTGCAACTTATGCTTCATGTCCATGTGCCGGTTCATGCATGAAGTACTCAAACTATGTATTTTTTGGCCTCTACTTAGCTTTTGCTGACAAATGTTACAGATAACACGAGTTGGGTCATCTTTATCGATCTGAAAAAATGCCCAGGCTATGCAAGGCTTAGCACCCATGCGACCTGAAGAGCCACCACGACTTGTAGTGAGAGGCAGAGTTGTGTTTGAGGATGCAGTTGCTGACGTGCTTCCAGTACTACGTCTCTGTCCAGGAAGGCGCAACCTGACCTCATCGTCACTAGCATTCTCCTCCACCTCCTCTGCTGACCTCATCTCTTGGCTGACTGTTGGTTGACAGTAAGTGGGATCTCCAACCTCATCATCAACACCCTGTGCGTTATCACACCCGTCGTCCTCAGAGCCAACCTGTTCCTGCCCTGACAAAAAACTAAAGTTGTCGCTCCAATCAGGTATTTGAGTCTCATCATCGTCTTCCTCATTGTCTCCATCAACAGGAGTTACAGTTTGGGAATGATGGTCTACATTATGGTCAGAACCTTCTGCGTCTGGTCCTGGATCCGACTCATAAAGATTCTGGGCATCAGTGCAGATCATTTCCTCGTCTGGATTCACAGAAGCGCTGGCGTCGACCTCTGATTCCCAGGCTATAGTATAGCTCTGCAGACTAAACCGTCTGTTCTACCTCATACTCAGACAGGCTGCTGGAGATTTGGGAGCTGTGAGGAAGCAAGTGCGATTGGGGTGACACCTTTGAGGACTGGAGTATTTGTGATGTTGAAGTTGATGTGGAGGAGAGCCCACTTAAAGGAACACTTGATATCCGTTGAAGCACCTGCTATTTTTGTGCCTCATCTGGAATTTGTAGCGATTGGCGTGGCCATAAGAAAGGGATCTTATCACATTGTCCGCTAAAAGAAGTAGACATTTTAGTTTGGCTGGAAGATGGTCTTTCCTCTGCAGATGTTACTGTTGCTTTAACACCTACCCCACGGACACAACCTTTTCTCCCCTTCCCAACACGCCTATTCCCCTTTCCACCAGCAGCAGGCCTTTTTCCACTCATTTTGGTGGTTAACTAATTCACAACTCTGGAGTTGTTTGCACAAAAAAACAATGGATGGGAACCGAGCAGAGCTGAGTGGCCAAACTGTGGTATTAGACCAAAACTATTGGCTGGGGTAGATGCAGAAAAAAATTATATTCAATTTACAACCTGATGGAGGTAAGTATAGATGGACTAATAGAACAAGTCCCACACACAGCTAGAAGCCCAAATATATTTTCAGATGTAGATGCAGAAAAAGATTGTATTCAGTTTGCAACCTGATGGAGGTCAGTATAGATGGACTAATAGAGAAATTCCCACACACTGCTGGAAGGCCAAATAATTTTTCAGAGCTTGATGCAGATAAAAATTATTTTTAATTTGCAACCTGATGGAGGTCAGTATAGATGGACTACGAGAGAAAGTCCCACACACTGCTAGAAGGCCAAATATTTTTTCAGAGCTAGATGCAGAAAAAAATTATATTCAGTTTGCAACCTGATGGAGGTCAGTATAGATGGACTAATAGAACAAGTCCCACACACAGCTAGAAGCCCAAATATTTTTTCAGAGGTAGATGCAGATAAAAATTATTTTTAATTTGCAACCTGATGGAGGTCAGTATAGATGGACTAACAGAGAAAGTCCCACACACTGCTAGAAGGCCAAATATTTTTTCAGAGCTAGATGCAGACAAAAAATTATTTTGAATTTGCAACGTGATGGAGGTCAGTATAGATGGACTAATAGAACAAGTCCCACACACTGCTAGAAGGCAAAATATTTTTTCAGAGCTAGATGCAGATAAAAATTATTTTTAATTTGCAACATGATGGAGGTCAGTATAGATGGACTAATAGAGAAAGTCCCACACACTGCTAGAAGGCCAAATATTTTTTCAGAGCTAAATGCAGAAAAAAATTATATTTAGTTTGCAACCTGATGGAGGTCAGTATAGATGGACTAATAGAACAAGTCCCACACACAGCTAGAAGCCCAAATATTTTTTCAGAGGTAGATGCGGATAAAAATTATTTTTAATTTGCAACCTGATGGAGGTCAGTATAGATGGACTAATAGAGAAAGTCCCACACACTGCTAGAAGGCCAAATATTTTTTCAGAGCTAGATGCAGACAAAAAATGATTTTGAATTTGCAACGTGATGGAGGTCAGTATAGATGGACTAATAGAACAAGTCCCACACACTGCTAGAAGCCCAAATATTTTTTCAGAGCTAGATGCAGAAAAAAATGATATTCAATTTGCAACCTGATGGAGGTCGGTATAGATGGACTAATAGAGAAAGTCCCACACACTGCTAGAAGGCCAAATATTTTTTCAGAGCTAGATGCAGACAAAAAATTATTTTGAATTTGCAACCTGATGGAGGTCAGTATAGGTGGACTAATAGAACAAGTCCCACACACTGCTAGAAGGCCAAATATTTTTTCAGAGCTAGATGCAGAAAAAAATTATATTCAGTTTGCAACCTGATGGAGGTCAGTATAGATGGACTAATAGAACAAGTCCCACACACAGCTAGAAGCCCAAATATTTTTTCAGAGGTAGATGCAGAAAAAAATTATATTCAGTTTGCAACCTGATGGAGGTCAGTATAGATGGACTAATAGAACAAGTCCCACACACAGCTAGAAGCCCAAATATTTTTTCAGAGGTAGATGCAGAAAAAAAATATATTCAGTTTGCAACCTGATGGAGGTCAGTATAGATGGACTAATAGAGAAAGTCCCACACACTGCTAGAAGGCCAAATATTTTTTCAGAGCTAGATGCAGAGAAAAAATTATTTTTAATTTGCAACCTGATGGAGGTCAGTATAGATGGACTAATAGAGAAAGTCCCACACACTGCTAGAAGGCCAAATATTTTTTCAGAGCTAGATGCAGACAAAAAATTATTTTGAATTTGCAACCTGATGGAGGTCAGTATAGATGGACTAATAGAACAAGTCCCACACACTGCTAGAAGGCCAAATATTTTTTCAGAGCTAGATGCAGAAAAAAATTATATTCAGTTTGCAACCTGATGGAGGTTAGTATAGATGGACTAATAGAACAAGTCCCACACACTGCTAGAAGCCCAAATATTTTTTCAGAGCTAGATGCAGAAAAAAATTATATTCAATTTGCAACCTGATGGAGGTCAGTATAGATGGACTAATAGAATGATGCTATGCCCAAAAGATTTTACTTCACTAGGTGCAGTAAAAAAATTGGTATTCTATACACAGGTGGTATATCTTGCAACACAGATAGGCTACTCCACTGACTAACACACTCTGCAATAGGCCAAAAAGGATTAGCTTTGCTAGATTCAGCCAAATGCTGTGAAAAAAACTTGCACAGCACTGGCACAGACCTGCCTGGCAAAAACTGATAGGAACTGATGTAACCTAGTCCTGAAAAGGACTGCAATTACAATTAGTCTTTACTCCCACAACCTATCTATTTAAGAGCACAGACCTGCCTGATAAAAGTCGTAGGAAATGCTGTAAACTAATCCTTAAAAGGACTGCAATCACAACTATTCCCTACTCCCAAGCTATCTGTAGATTTGTGCGAAAATTGGCTTGAAATTAACAAGGTATAGCGCACACAGCAACAGCGGTGCCGTCTAACACGCAGCTGCAGCAGTGAGAAAATGGTGGCGACGGGGAAAATGGCTTGGTCTTATAGGGCAAGGACATGTGACATACACTGCCAATGACACATGCCCTTGCTTGTGTGAAAAAAAGCACTTCACTCCGTGTGTGCGCTGCTGATAGGCTGACAGATTGCACCTCCCCACTGTAAATGCGGGAAAGAGAAAAAAAAATGGAGATCTTCATTATTCCTGCAGAGATCCATCCCCTGCCCCTCCCCCCACCCCGCTGTACACTCAAACTGCGTATTAACATAAATTTTCATCATTACTGAGAAAAAATCCAGTTATGATTTTGGTGCACGAACAGTTATCGAACATAACCTCGAACAGCCGAATTTTTCTCAAATCGTTCGTGTTCGCCGAACGGCTCGAACACCGCCCAAAACAGCTCGAATTTGAGATTGGCGAACAGTTCGAGTCGAACAATGCTCATCTCTAGTAACTAGCCATGACAAAATCTGCAACATCCTTGCACTGGGTGGGCCACCAATAGTGCAGGGCAATGAGCAGAAGTGTCTTCCTCTGGCCGGCATGACCAGCCAGTTTGGACAAATGGCCCAAGAGTAAGACCCTCTTCTAATCCTGAGCCACTACAAAGGTCTTACCAGGAGGTGGATGAGACAGGACAAACGGAGCAACTGTCATTATTCTTGAGGGATCAATGATGTGTAGAGGCTCCTCCTCCAGGTCGTAAGACAGAAAAGAGCTGAATAGAGCGTCGGCTTTAATGTTCTTGTCTGCCGGGCGGTAATGCAGATTGAAGCAGAATCGAGCAAAGAGCAAAGACCATCGGGCCTGACGCGGGTTTAGTCTCTGTGCGGTCCGCAAGGTTTTAATGGTCAGTGTAGATGACCACCGGGTGCAGAGCACCCTCAAGCAAGTAGCACCACTCCTCCAGTGCTAATTTGATGGCCAGCAGTTCTCGATCTCAAATGAAGATATTACACTCAGCCGGAGAGAAGAGTTTGGAGAAGAAGCCGCAGGTCACCATTCGTCTGGACAAGGATTTCTGGGTGAGCACTGCTCCGGCTCCAGAGGAAGAGGCAGGAAGAACTGTTTATTGCCATCAGGATAGTGTAGCACAGGAGCGTTGGAGAAGGCTTGTTTAAGAGAGATAAAGGCATTCTCTGCCTCAGGAGACCACTCCCTGGGATTTGCTCCCATATGGGTAAGAGCAGAGATGGGAGCTGTCCGGGAGGAGAAATGAGGAATGAAGAGAAGGTAATAGTTAGTGAATCTCAGAAACCGCTGAATAGCCTTCAACCCCTCAGGTTAGGGCCACTTTAAGACGGTAGACACCTTCTCGAGATCCATCTGCAGTCTCCGAGATGATATACCCCAGAAATGGCAGGGAGGTCTGCTCAAAGAGGCATTTCTCATACTTAGCATAGAGGCAATTCTTCCGGAGCCTCAGCAGTACCTGACGAACATCCCTCCGGTGAGAGGGCAGATCAGGGGAGAACACCATGATATCGTCCAGGTACAACACTATGCAGGAATACAGGAGATCTCGGAAGATGTCGTTCACCAACTCCGGGAAGATGGCTGGAGCATTACAGAGACCAAAGGGCATCACGCGGAACTCATAGTGACCATCCCAGGTGTTGAATGCCGTCTGCCACTCGTCTCCCAGGCGGATTCAGACCAGATTGTGCGCCCCACGCAGGTTGAGCTTAGTGAAAACCTTTGGCCCTTTAGGCAGTCAAACAGCTCTGAGATGAGAGGCAGGGGGTACTTATTCTTGATGGCAATCAGGTTTAGGCCCCTACAGTCGATACAATGACGAAGAGAGCCATCCTTCTTCTTGACAAAGAATCCTGCTCTAGCCAGAGAGGTGAATTTCTGGACAAATCCCCTAGCAAGATTTTCTTCAATATATTCAGACATGGCATGGGTCTAGGCAAGCGACAAGGGGTAGATTCGCCCACCAGGAGGTGAAGCACCAGGTATTAGGTCGATGGGGCAATCATACGACCTTTGAGGTGGTAGTGCCTCCTTTTTATCAAAAATGTCCGCATAGTACCAGTAGGGTGCTGGCAGGCCAGGTAGGTTAGTCAGAGTAGATGGGGGTCGAGCAGGACGAACTGGAACATGTCTCTGTAACCAAGGCAGGCCAAGCAAGATGGGATGAGAGAGACCGGACAGTACGTGAAAGGAGATCTTCGCCGAGTGCAGCATTCCCAACTGAAGAGTTACCGGCTCAGTGACCAACAAGATGGTTTCAGGGAGAAGCTTTCCATCCACAGAGGAAACTGCTAAATGGTCCGCCAGACTTATGGTAGGAATCTGAAAACACTCCACAACGGCCTGTTGGATGAGATTCCCAGCGCCTCCGGAATCCAGATGGGCAGTCTTGAAGAAGCGGGTCTCACCTCTGGTAAAGGAAATGGACAGAACCAAGGGCGGAGAGGAAGAACTCTTGCCTAGGACGACCTCTATGAGCGGTCCTAGACACTAGAGTTTCCTGGTCTTACCAGGCAAGAGCGGATCAGATGCTCAATATTGCCACAATAGAATCAACTCCCCTCGGCAAGACGGGTCTCCTAGCGAGACTTGACCATTTTGACTTGGTCAATTTGCATCGGCTCTGGAGAAGACACATGGGGAAGTGCAGGTTGCGAGACGGGACGGGAGCGCGGCACGTAGGTTTCCTCTCACGGGTCATCTCCATTGCGTGTTCCAGGAAACGGATGTCAATCCGGGTAGCTAATGACACCAGGTCGTCCAGGGAGGGAGGTATGTCACGACCGGCTAGCTCATCCTTGATCCGTCCGGAAAGGCCCTCCCAAAAGGTGGACACCAGGACCTCATTGTTCCAGGCAAGTTCAGATGCGAGGGTTCGGAAACGTATGGCATACTGACCCACAGTGAGATTCCCTAGGCGGAGTTGGAGAAGTGAGGAGGGAGTAGAAGATTTTTGTCCTGGATCATCGAACACCTTCCGGAAGGCAACAAGGAAAGCCTGAAGATTGGACACCAGAGGATCCCCTCTCTCCCACAGTGGGTTAAGCCACGCCAACGCCTCTCCGATGGGGTGAGAGATGATAAACGCCACCTTGACCCGGTCGGAGGTCAACTGGTGTGCCAGGAGTTCAAAGTGCAGCGTGCACTGATTTATGAAGCCCAGACATAGGACGGGGTCAACACCAGAACGTGGAGGTGAAGAGAACAGGGGTCTAAAGCTGGGTTCCACAGTGACACTGGGTTGAGGTGCCGCCGGAGCGGGTGCCGCTCGGTTAGAGGCGGACACCGTCGGGGTGGACAGCGCGTCCAGGCAGGAGTTGACTGTCCGCAGATAGGACAAGATAGTATCCTGTTGGGATCTCTGGCAAGAGACCTCTTGGTACAGGTTAGAGAATGAAGGAGCCTGGGAGCAACCGGGTTCCATGGCTTGTGCAAACTGTTACGCATCTTGGTGGTGGAACCTCTGTGCTTGGAATGCAAGGAGGGACCAGAGGGGCATAACTAAGTACCTACTCAGACCGACCCTGGTCGTACAGCGTGAACCAAGGAGGGACTGGGCAGGTGGACCAGGTGCCACTTTGGGACCGACCTTGTGTGAGAGCAGGCGACTCGCACGGGTCAGATGGCTGAAGCTGAAAGGTGCAGCGGGAGAGCACAGCAGGTAGCCTGATGGGTGATCCGGGAATGCAAGCAGGCGAACACGGCAGGTGGCCTGACAGGTGATTCGGGTAGACAGGTAGGCACGGCTAACAGACAGACTGGCGGGCATGGCTGATAGACAGGCTAGCGGGCACGGCTGATAGACAGGCTGGCGGGCATGACTGATAGGCAGGCTGGCGGGCACAGCTTATAGACAGGCTGGCTGGCACGGCTAACAGGCTGGTGGGCACTGGAACCTGAGGGCTGAGGAGAGTGTTAGCAGACAAACAATAACCTTGCACAGGTACCTCCATTTTGGAGGAGGTGCTTTATATAGGAGTGGTCCTCCGGCCATTGGCCGGGGACTCTTTAGGACGGCGCGCGCCACCCCTTTAAGAGGGAGCACATGCACCCTAAGCACAGTGCCTGGGAAACTGCGCGCGGTGAATGCAACAGCAGCAGCAGGAGCAGGGGAGCTGAAGGATGACGGACTGGGCCGCGGTGGTGAGGGGAACGGCGTCTCTGCCTGGCAGGAGGCAAAGACGCCAACGCTACAGCCTAGTTGGCGGTTTATTTCATTGATTTAAAATGCCTGGTGCATAATGACTACTTCTCCCCCCTTATCTGCTGGCTTGAAGACTATGTGCTTGTTGTTTTTTAATGCTTTAAGGGCTTGCTTCTCATCACTAGACAGATTTTGGTGAGTGGGGAAAAAACCTAAACGTTCTTGGTGTAGTAATCATTTTATGTCTCTATCAATCAAGGCTATTGTTGTTTCGGCAGCATGATTGGTGTGCGGGGGGTGAAGGAACTCACATTACGCAGACCTAGAGTTTCTATAGAGAGTTCTGGGACAGGGGCGCCCCATGTTGGAGGAGCCCTGTTAACGGAGGTCTTATTGGACAAACTAAAATGAGTCTTTAGCCATTTTAGGCGCTAAAAGAGCTGGAGGTCCTTCTCCAGCTGCAATGAGTCCCAGTTGGGCGTAGGACAGAAAGAGAGACCTTTCTGTAAGACATGCAGTTCTGTTGGGGTAAGGGTATAGCTGGAAATGTTTTTCCCAGGTTGGTCGTCTTACCTGGGAGCGAGTTGTCATTTTTAATCCTTCTCGATCTTCTGATTGGTCTGTGCGTTGTCTTCCTCCTCTCCTGTTTTTCCATAAAAACCATTGTCCACCTTGACCAGTTGAGGAGTCACTGCCCAAGCTGAAGGACCCTTGGTTGTGTTGTTCTGAGGATTGGCTTTGTAGATAGGGGCTGGAAGAGGTGTTCCATCGGTACACCCGGTTGTTTAAGTAGTCGTCGTTGTCGGGTTGAAATTTTTGTCTTTTACATTCCTGTAGCGTCTTTTGGTGATCCAAGAGGATTTTATCAGTTTTTGTCTTCAAATTGTTCAAATCAGTGGAGGATAGGTTTGCTGCTAATTGTGCTTCAGTGGTGGCTATGCTGTTTTCACTCTCTTGGATTGTCCTCTGTAAATACTCAATGGTAAGAATAATAATATCAAGCGAGCATTTGTTAAGGATTTTTTTAAACTTCTCACAATAATCAGGGTTATCTGCAAACAAGGTTGGGTGCAGGTGTTCCCTGAGGCCCCGAGGGATCTTCCCTTGTCTATGGTATTTGGCCAGAGTAGTTAGATGTAGATCATAGGAGATACATTTCCATTTCTCTCTTTCATAATCTCTGGTTCGTATTTCCTTAGAGGGGACTTTAAGCAAATCATTTGAGGTGGTTAATAGTGACTGGTGGCATTTCAATAGATAATAGGTTTGCACACTGTCGTTGGAGAGGTTCTGATGTAATGGGCAAGTGTTGCCCTATAGTAGTCCACGATTAATTCATCGCACTCTCTATTTAGAATATGCAGAATTCATTTATTTATACACACAAAAAAATTGGACAAACCAAATGTGAAGGCGACACTAATAGAAGATGTTTCGGCCTATTTTGGCCTTACTCATTTCTGTTGCTATTGTAAAGAAAGAACAAATCTATAAGTACATTGATAATCATAAGGAATAAAACAAGTAAAGCAAATATAGTAATTCCTAGTGGTTAACAGAGGAATATGACGGAGAAGGGGGCAGGGAAGTGTGGCAGGAGAGGAGAGGGGGTCAGGGTAGGGGAGATGTGGGAGAGGGAAAGGTAGAGTAGGAGATTCATACAAAATGCAGGGGTGCCGGTGTCCTGTTGCAGGGGTGGGTAGAGCAACGCTTCCACGCCTTGCTGCTCCTGCGTAAGGGGCTTTTTAAGAAGTCCGGCCGCTACGCTGGACGCGCGTCACTGTGGGGGGAGTGGCACCGGAAGTGACGCCACGTTTCTGTTCAGGGAAGGCTCCAGTGTGCTGGTTGCCTAGGTAATGCTTGTACGCAGAGCGCCAATTGAGGGGGGTTGGTGATACCAGACAAACTGTTAGTGAAGGTGCAAGAGCCGAGGATCAAATAGAGGAGGAAGAGGTGATCGGCGAGCAACAGTCAGAAGATGAAGAGGATGATCATCCCCTCTTTGTTGATCGAGGTTGATGGGACGGGATGGAGGAAACAAGCATCATTGTTTCCCAGCCATCAATATAGCCTAGCTTTGTAACTCATGGAAGAGCCCAACATATGAGTGCCTTCTTGCTGCATGATCTGCAACATGATCCCCGTATAGTCATGATTCGAAATAATGAGGATTACTTGGTTGCCACTCTGTTAGATCCACATTATAAGAGTAAATTTTGCCAGATTCTTCCCACCCTGGGAAGGTACCCGCTAATGCTGGAGTGTCGAAACAAGCTTTTAAGCAACTTTAAGAGAGGTTTTCCCAAAGATAGCAGTGTGGTACACAGTGTGCATCACAGCTGTAGACTTTCAACCTCCGGCACGTCAATTCATCAACGGGAAAACATTAGCAGCAGCAGCGCAAGTGGCAGAAACATTTTCTTTGAGTCCTTTCAAACATTTTTTACAACATCTTGTGCACCACCATAACAGAGTACAAGTCTGACACGTGGTGAAATACTGGAGAGGATGGAGCAGGAGTATCTAGAGCTCAATATGAATACCATCAGGGAGGATTTTGACCCGTTTTACATTTTGGTCTTCAAAAATAGATGAAGAGCCTGAGCTCGCCTGTCACGCCTTGGAGGTTTAATCATGTCCAGCAGCCAGCGTTCTCTCAGAACGTGTCTTCCGCAATGCACTGTGTTCCAAATTATTATGCAAATAATATATTCTCAGATTTTCCCAAATGACCTATATGAATTGCAGTCATTGTAATTTTCCAGTCAAATAACTATTAGAGTACAATTGAAAGGTTTTTGTACAAACTGCCTATGATAACAGTATATTTTTTAACAAATAAGAAACTCAAACTGCACTCAAAATGCATGTTCCAAATTATTATACACAGCAGAGTTTTCAACCTTTTCATTTTAATAAAGAACAAAAAAATGTTCATTTTTGAAATTATAAGCATTAGCAGGTTATTACAAACTGAAATAAAACAGTTTTTAACTCAAAACTTTATTCTTGTTGATGTTACATTTGCACATAGGACCGCTTGTTCGAAAGGAGCTTCTGAACTCTCTCGTCCATTGAATTTGTCAGGTTTTGGATGGTTTCTGCTTCAATTGTTTTGCATGAGGACAGAATACCCTACCAGAGCTGTTGCCTAGATGTGAACTGCCTCCCGCGATCATAGACACTCCTTTTGATGATGCTTCAGAGGTTCTCAATGGGGTTGAGGTGAGGGGAGCAAGGGTGCCACACCATAAGTTTGTCCCCTTTTATGCCCATAGCAGCCAGAGATGCAGATGTGTTATGTGCAGCATGAGACGGGGCTAATCAGCAACCGGACAGCATTACAATCTTTAGTAGTTCACCAGACAGAGCTGCCGACAGAAGAGCACAGGATCGCCGGATCGAATTCCGAGGCATGGCTCATGGCTTATAAGTCACCTTATGACAACTTGGCTCTCTCCTCAACCTATACCATTACACTCACTGTAAGAAGCCTCTCACCCAGCCAAATCAACTCCCCAGTTATAAAGGGCAAACTCACCAAAAATCATGTCTGCAAATAAAGTTTCTGATTTGTTTCCTTATCGTAAGTCATGTGTCAAGGCCCTATTAAGGCTAGGTTTAGACTTTTAGGATTGCTCCACCAATAGGTGGCACTAGAGTTCCTGTCCTCTTCCTCTCTAAAGATTCTCTTTGCATATTTACATTCCCAGAGGAGCATTGCATGGCTTAAGTCTCAATTGCCGACTTGGCTCTCACCGAAAACTTTACCCCTTACACTCACTGTCAGAAGCCTCTCACCCAACCAAATTAGCTCCCTTATTTTACATTGATAAGAAGCAATCTCCCAAAAGCACATGATTGCAAATAAAATTTCTTGGTTGGTTCCATTTCATAAGTCATGTGACAAGACCCTTTAAAGGGTGGATATTGAATTTTAGAAATACTATCTGTCAAGGATTACACCGGATAGATCATGCAGATCCCACCACTGCCACCAGTTGTCAAAGATCGCAGCCATTAGGGTCATGCTGAATCCACCACCTTTTTGTCACAAATAGCACTCTGTTTACAGGTAGTGCATGGCTTTCAGGGGTGCGATTTAAAGAACAAAAGGAACAGAACTATTACATTTAATATTTAATCCAGAAAGATAGGCAGTGCTTATAAAAAGATACAAAAGATTTTACAAAGGGGACAAAACAGCGTATACTATTACATAAATAGAAGGATCAATTACATAAATAGAAGGATAAACAAAAGAAAATAACTTAACCTGAAGTCATTGCAATGGCTTCAAAGCTAAGCGGATGGAAGCAATTGGAATGAAAAATGTGGATCAAACTCTCTGGTACCTGCTCTGGGTTACTAACTTGGCCTGTTACCCCACTGGCTGATGAGGATCCAGAAGACAGGACATTTCTTGCATTCTGAGCTCTCTGGCTGTGGGGAACAGCGGCTACGTAGGCTGTCTCTCGGGGAATAACAACCCATTCCCAATTGACAGGCTGCGGACATAACCTTCCCATCACCCTAACAGACTGTGAATACTATGTTCCTGCCCTGACAGGCTGTGGACTCTACTTCCTCACCCTCCTGACAGGCTATGGATACTGCTTTCCAATTATCCTGACAGACAATAGGAAACTCTCTTTCCTCACCATGACCGATTGTGGGACACACTTTTCCGCCATTCAGACAGGCTGGGGATAAGACCTTCCCAGCCTCCCTTGTTACCTCAGGGGCTGTGTTAATCATAGGACAGCTACCACCGGCCATGTCACAGTCCAACGTGACACTGGTCGGCTGCACGCGACCACCTTCCATAAGATCTCCATGTTTGCCCTAATCGTCCTAATACCTCAGGAACAGTGCTAATCATGGGGCATCTACCACCGGTCATCTCAGCATTACTGATGAGCGAGCACTAAAATGCTCAGGTACTCCTTGTTCAAGTCGAGAAAATTGGATTGATTGAGTGCGCAGTCCGAGTAACGAGCCCAATGAAAGTTTATGGGAAACTCAAGCATTTTTCTGGCGGCCCCACCCCGGCAGTCTGCAAAAAATAGCGTAAATCGATGAGAACAGTGCTGAAATGGCATGGGAACAGCATGGCGAAGACGCGTGGAAACATTTCTGACTCCCAGGAATCTGCTGTCAACAATATTGTCAGAGGTATTACGCCACTTTTACAGACTCACAATAAAATATGCAAGAACAAAACCAAAATGGATTTTCCTGGGAAATATGTTAAAGAACATCCTTTTCAGGGTAATGACCTGTATATAAGGCAAAATAAGTAACCAAAAACAAAAATGCTCCTCCACCCCTTGGGCTATGTTTACGCCTAGTGTTTTTGATGCGTTTTTGCACTTTTGCTTTCCACCAAGACAAATGCATTCACTGGGAAATGTCATTTTAACATTTTACAACCTTATCTAGCCATGCGGTGTGTGACACATCATCAGACAGATACATACAGTGCTGAAATGACATGGGAACAGCATGGGGAAGATCCCTGGAGGCATCTCTGACTCCCAGGTCAATGCCTAAAAGTGTGCCCATCATAAGTGATCCTTGGTGCATGTAAAGAAGCCTCCCGCCATGCGCCTGTCATTGCAGACTTGCAATAATCACCATCCATGTCCTTGTCCCAGCGCAGCGTTCAGTTGATCCTACTCCATTCCTTGGAATGCAAGCACAAGTGTGCAGCCAGCCACCCACCCACAGGTCGCAATAGTAAACTGCCAGATTTCTGTGCAGCTGCTTGCAATGGAAATGTGGCCTTTTAGGCTAATGGAGGCGGAAGCTGTCCACAACCTCGTGGTGGCGGCGGCCGAGTGTCCATGCTCGGTCTCTAGCTGCCACTATTTCTTCTGGTGTCATCTCCACCTTCCTTAAGCACGGGTCAACAACATTACCCGTACCCTCCCCAGTGCACTTACTGGGAAGGACTGCCTAACCACAAACACGTGGACAGGTAAATGTGGTCAGGGACGGTATGGAGCCAGTCCACATTAAAAAAACAGCCAGAGAGAGTCTGGGAACCTTTCCACACACTTTATTTAGCCAGTGCTGCTTCTCGGCAGGGTTAGACGGGCCCACCTGAGAATCCTCGGGTGGGCCCTTGCTTCTCCATTAGGAGAGTTCATAATAGGTGCAAACTTTACAGCAGCTATGAGGCTCTTGAGAAGGAGGGCCCTCAGAATCAAATCCTCTGGTGGGCCCAATGTTTTTCAGTCTGACACTGCTTCTCAGTGACAGTTGTATTTCACCACAAACATATTCTTTAGCTTGGTGAAAGGACTGGCATAGAGGGAAACCATTTCTTCTCCGGCTGTCATTTCTCCGTCACCAGGTTACGCCCATTTTCACACATGACCATGCCTGGCTGCATGTTCAGTGGTGAGAGCCACAGATCAAGCTGCTGTGTTACAGCTTTCAACAACTCTGCAGCGCTGGGCGGTTTGTCACCTAAGCATTAAGCATATTATCTTCAGCACAGCCTGTTGCCGCTTGGCCAAGGTAGTGCAGCAGTGCTTCCAGCTTGTGGCTGATGTTGTTATTTCAGAGATGGAGGCTGAACAATATGATTACATTGAGGTTACATTGGCGAGTCTGGTTTTTATACTAAAGAAAGATCTTACTGTGTTATTTTTTTTTTTGCGTTATTTTTTAAGACAAATGCATTCACCAGGAAATGTCATTTTAACATTTTACAACCTTATCTGGCCATGTGGTGTGTCACACATCATCAGACACATCCTGTTTCATTTATGATGTAGGGACTTTGAAAGTCACAAAGCCTATTTTTATAGGGCTATCAGGCGGCCCTTGCTATTGTAAGTGAGCAATCAGCTGGCTACGCTTTGTTGTTCCCATTATTAATGAGTGGGTCTCCTATACGGTTATTGCATATGCAGTGACTTCAAGGGCTGACAAAAATTTGGACGCACCCCAATACCCTTTGAAGAGGCATAGAAGAGAGTCTCAGTAAAAAAATGTTCCCATCATAAAGGAGCGGGTCTCCTATAGTGGTAGTACCCATGCTGTGACTACAAGGGCTGCCAAAAAAATTTGAAGAAAAGCCCATTAAATTTACAGACACATGGAGCTGGGCCACAGTAACGAGTACAAGATGTTCTCATTAGAAAACAGAGGGTTTACTATTCAGTTATAGGGTATGCAGTGAGTGCAACAGCTGCCAAAATTTAGGAAAAACCCTACTAACAATTTAAAGACACATAGAACTGGGCCACAGTGCCGACATGTTCCCATTAGAAAGGAGAGGGTCTGCTATACAGTTAAAGGGTATTCAGTAGTGTTGAGTGAGCACTAAAATGCTCGGGTGCTCGAAGCTCGGGCCGAACTCGACGTGATACTCGGGTGCTCGACCCGAGCAACGAGCCAAATGTTAGTCTATGGGAGACCCGAGCATTTTTGCGGCGGCACCCCCGGCAGTCTGTAGAAAGCCTAATAAGTGCCCAAAACAATAGTGACAGTGCTCAAAAGACATGGGAACAGCATTGGCATCACCCTAGGAAGCATTTCTGACCCCCATGTCACTGCTGTCCACAACGTGGTCAGAGGTATTAAGCCACTTTAACGGGCTCACAATAAAACCTTCAAAAACGAAAATGAAACGGTTTTCCTGTGAAATATGTTAATGAACTTCCTTTCAGGGTAAAGACTTGTGTTTAAGGTAAAATAAATAACCAAAAACAAAAATACTCCTCCCCACCTTGGGCTATGTTTACAAGTAGCATTTTTTATGCGTTTTTGCACTTTTGTATTGCTTTCAACCGTGACAAATGCATTCACCGGGAAAAGTCATTTTAACATTCTACAATCTTATTTGGCCATGTGCTGTGTGACACATGCATACAGTGCAGAAAAGACATGGGAACAGCATGGGGAATACCCCTGGAAGAATCTCTGACTCCCAGGTCACTGCCTAAAAGTGTGCCCATCAGAAGTGATCCTTTCCGCATCAGAAGATGCAGACTTGCAACAATGCCCGTGCAAGTCCTTGTCCCAGGGCAGTGTTCAATTGTACTTCCCCCATTACTTGCAATGCAAGCGCAAGTATGCAGCCTGCCACCCACCCACACCCAGGCTGCAATACCAGACTGCTAGCTTGCTTGCACTTGAAATGTGGCCTTTTAGTTTGGAGGAGGCCGAAGCTGGCCACTACCTCATGGCTGCTTCGGCAGCGAGGTATCCATACTTAGTCCCCAGCCGCCCGGCGGCCGGGTGTCAACGCTCGGTAACCAGCCGCCAGGGGGCGGCCGGGTGTCCATACTTGGTCCCCAGCCACCCCACGGCCGGGTGTCCACACACGGTCCCCACCCGCCTGGGGGCGGCCCGGTGTCCATAAATGGTCCCTAGCTGCCCCTATTTCTCCTTGCAATATCCCCCCACACACTTTTCTTAGCTCGGCCTGCTTTAGGGCAGCATTGGACGAGCCCACCAGAGAACCTGACTCCTCCGGTAGGCCCTGGCTTCTCCATCAAGGGAGTTGAGAGTGCCAAGGTGAGGAGCATGATGATGATGATAGAAGTTAGCATCTGCTTTGTTTTCTTGGAATGCAAGTGTAAGTGTGCAACTTGCCACCCACCCACCCCCAGGCTGCAATACCATACTGGTAGCTTGCTTGCACTTGAAATTGGGCCTTTTAGGCATGTGGAGGCAGACGCCGGCCACCATGTCATGGCTGCGTCGGCGGCCATGTATCCATACTCAGTCCCCAGCCGCCCGGCGGCCGGGTGTAAGCGCTTGGTCCCCAGCCGCCAGGGGGTGGCCGAGTGTCCATACTCGCTCCCCAGCAGCTCCACGGCCGGCTGTCCACACACACGCTCACCAGCCGCCTGGGGGCGGCCGGGTGTCCATAAACGGTCCCCAGCTGCCCGTATTTCTCCTTGGAACATCCCCCACACACTTTTCTTAGCCCGCCCTGCTTTAGGGCAGCATTGGACGAGCCCACCAGAGAACCAGACTCCTCTGGTCGGCCCTGGCTTCTCCATCAGGGGAGTTGAGAGTGCAAAGGTGAGGAGCATGATGATGAAGATAGAAGTTAGCATCTGCGTTGTTTTCTTGGAATGCAAGCGCATGTATGTAGTAGTGGCTAGGCCTGAGGTGGTCAGCGTTTTGGCGCATATCCTACCTCCTCCAAGGATTGCTGGATGGTTTCCTGCTACTATCCCAGTTCTATGACTCCCGATAAAACAAAGCTTCACGTGATGAATGATGGATGAGGTGGTGGCAAAGGAAAAAGAGCAGGAGGAACAGGGAACATTCACATCAATATCAGGCCAGTCAACCACACATGTCTAGTAGGATATGTTTCTGTACCAAAAGGAGAGGTTCAGCTACACAGTTATAGGGCATGCAGTGAGTGCAATGCCTACCAAAAATTTTGAAGTGACATGGAAGTGACATGGAGGTCAGAGGGCCTTAACTAAACCGTTTTTTCCATTTATAGCAACTGAGTCTCCTGTGTACTGTTGGCCTAAGCAGTGAATGGAAGGCTTTCCAAAAATTATGAGAAACTGCAATGCCCCTTGAAACAGACGTGGATTACAGCATACTAAAAACCTTCTACCCATTATTGGGGAGTGGGTCTCTCTTAGTGTTCGCCTATGCATTGAAAAGCAAAAGCTGACTAAAATTAGGAGGAAATGCAATGCCCGTTGGAAGAATGGTGGAGTTCGCAGTGGAATAAAAAGACAATATCAATGCCCCTTGAAATAGTGGTGGAGGTCGCAGTAGCTTAAGAAGACGGTTTTAATGCCCCTTGGAAGAGCGGTGGAGGTCGCAGTAGCTTAACAAGATGGTTTTAATGCCCCTTGGAAGAGACGTGGAGGTTGCAGTAGCTTAACAAGACAGTTTAAATGCCCCTTGGAAGAGACATGGAGGTCGCAGTAGCTTAACAAGACAGTTTTAATGCCCCTTGGAAGAGACGTGGAGGTTGCAGTAGCTTAACAAGATGGTTTAAATGTCCCTTGAAAGAGACATGGAGGTCACAGTAGCTTACCAAGATGGTTTTAATTCCCCTTGGAAAAGTGGAGGAGGTCGCATTAGCTTAACAAGACGATTTTAATGCCCCTAGGAAGAGACGTGGAGGTTGCAGTAGCTTAGCAAGACAGTTTTAATGCCCCTTGGAAAAGTGGTGGAGGTCGCATTAGCTTAACAAGATGGTTTAAATGCCCCTTGGAAAAGTGGTGGAGGTCGCATTAGCATAGCAAGACGGTTTTAATGCCACTTGGAAGAGTGGTGGAGGTCGCAGTAGCATAACAAAATGGTTTTAATGCCCCTTGGAAGAGACGTGGAGGTTGCAGTAGCTTAACAAGATGGTTTAAATGTCCCTTGAAAGAGACATGGAGGTCACAGTAGCTTACCAAGATGGTTTTAATTCCGCTTGGAAAAGTGGAGGAGGTCGCATTAGCTTAACAAGACGATTTTAATGCCCCTAGGAAGAGACGTGGAGGTTGCAGTAGCTTAGCAAGACAGTTTTAATGCCCCTTGGAAAAGTGGTGGAGGTCGCATTAGCTTAACAAGATGGTTTAAATGCCCCTTGGAAAAGTGGTGGAGGTCGCATTAGCATAGCAAGACGGTTTTAATGCCACTTGGAAGAGTGGTGGAGGTCGCAGTAGCATAACAAAACGGTTTTAAAGCCCCTTGGAAGAAACGTGGAGGTTGCAGTAGCTTAACAAGATGGTTTAAATGCCCCTTGGAATAGACGTGGAGGTCACAGTAGCTTAACAAGACAGTTTTAATGCCCCTTGGAAGAGACCTGGAGGTCTCAGAAGCTTAACAAGACAGTTTTAATGCCCCATGAAAGAGTGGTGGAGGTCGCAGTAGCTTAACAAGACGGTTTTAATGCCCCTTGGAAGAGTGGTGGAGGTCGCAGTAGCTTTTCAAGACGGATTTATTTCCCCTTGGAAGAGATGTGGAGGTTGCAGTAGCTTAACAAGACGGTTTTAATGCCCCTTGTCCCAGCACATTAAAAACATTATTGTCATTATTGGGGAGTGGATCTCCCATAGTCTTTGCCTATGCATTCCAAGCAAAAGCTGCCAAAAATCAGAACGGAGGAACTTGCAATGCTGGCAACACGGACCATGGTCACCCTGGTGGTATAGTTGTGGCAGAGGCTGAGGATAAGGAGAAGAGCAAAAAAAAGCCGAATTGAGGAACCGTATACCCATGTGTGGGTGTGTAGCGGTGCATGGGAATACACCTCCCGAAATAACACAGTGGATTTGACTTTATGTTACTCTGCAGTCATTTAGTGGTGATGAGAAGTCAGGCCCAATCCAGCCCTTGTTCATTTTGATAAGAATCTGCTTGTCAGCATTGTCAGTTGACAGGTGAGTGCGCTTATCAGTTATAATTCCCCCAGCGGCACTAAAAACACGCTCCTAAAACATGCTAGCGGCAGTGCAGGCCAGGACCTTCAAGGCGTACAGAGCAAGTTCATTCCATTTGTCCAGCTTGGATACCCAAAAATTAAAAGGCACAGAGGAATCACGGAGGACTCTGGTACAGTCGGCAAGGTGCTCCCTCACCATTTTTTTAAACTTTCCACTCCTTGTGAGAGTACCCCGCGCCTCAGGGCCTGTAAGCTGGGCGGGTCTCAGAAAACTGTCCCAGAACGTTGACAGTGTTCCCCTGCCTCTGCTGGATTGGAGTTGTGTCTCTCTCGCCTGTACGCCTTGGTTGGGCAACGAACTGTGATGTCTGCCGCTAGCGTGTTCAGATGGGAATTTTTTTAACAGTTCTGCAGCAAGGACCTTCTGGTAAAGCCCTATTTTTGTAGACCTCTCCACCTCTGGAATAAGAGAGTGAAAGTTCTCCTTGTAGCGGGGGTCTAAAAGTGTCAACAACCAGTAATGACTGTCACCCAACATTTTGACAACACAAGGGTCATGGTTAAGTCAGCCATGTGTGCCAGACTGGTAACTGGCAAGACTTCTGTGTCCTCACCAAGATGACAACTGACCATGCTCTCCTCCTCCTCCTCCTCCCCCCTGTCCTCAGGCTACCCACGCTGAACCGACGGTATGACTGTTGTACAGGTACTACCATCTACAGTGCATGATACCAGCTCCTGTACTTCCTCCTCCTCCTTCTCCTCTCCCTCATTGTCCCACAATGCACGTTGGGATGAGATGAGGCTGGGCTGTGTGTAATTGCCCGCTACGGCTTCTTGATCCATCTCATCATACTCTGGCTGCAATGCCTCCTCTTTAATTCTCTACATAGAGCATTGCATAAGACAGACAAGTGAGATGCTGACGCTAATGATGGCGTCATCACCACTCACCATTTTGGTGGACTCCTCAAAGTTTGTCAGGATGGTACATATGTCTGATATCCAGGTCCACTCCTGAGGTCTTATGTGCGGAGTCTGAACTGAATATCGACGGCCTTGTTGCAGCTGGTACTCCACAACTGCTCGCTTCTGCTCACAAATCCTTTGCAACATGTGGAGGGTAGAGTTCCAATGTGTGGGGACATCACACATCAGTCGGTGTGACGGAAGCTGCAAACGCTGCTGCAACACAGCAAGGGCGGCGGAAGCTGTAGCCGACTTGCGAAAATGAGCTGAGAGGCGGCGTACTTTGACGAGCAGATCTGGCAACTCGGGGTACAATTTAAGAAACCACGAGGTTAAGCACATGAGCCGGGCATGGTAAAGGGTGTGATCTCGCCTCGCCACAGAGCTGCCACAAGGTTACGGCCATTGTCACACACGATCATGCCTGGATGTAGGTTCAGTGGTCTCAGCCACAGATCTGCCTGCTCTTTCACAGCTGTCCACAATTCACAAGCAGTGTGAGGTTTCTCACCTAATCTTATGAGTTTCAGCACAACCTGTTGCCGCTTGGCTGAGGCAGTACTGCAGCGCTTCCAGCTTGTAAATGATGTGGTGATATCTGAGATGGAGGCTGAACATGAGGAGGAGGATGATGCGCAGGAGCTGTACACTGTGGGGGCAACTCTCAGTGACATAGGGCCCGCAATCCTCAGTTTGGGGAGGATGTGTTCCGTCCCAAGGTCCGACTGTGTCCCGGCTTCCACTATGTCTACCCAGTGTGCCGACAGGGAGATGTACCGTCCCTGGCCACAAGCACTTGTCCACATGTCCGTTGTCAGGTGGACTCTCCCAGTAACTGCATTGTTGAGGGCACGGCAGATGTTTTGGGACACTTGCTTGTGTAGTGTGGGGGTGGAACACCGGGCAAAATAGTGTCGGCTGGGGACCGAGTACCGAGGGACGGCCACCGCCATAAGGTTGTGGAAGGATTACATCTCCACCAGCCTAAAAGGCAGCATTTCCAACGCAAGCAGTTGTGAAATGTGCGAATTTATTACTGTGGCCTGTGGGGCGTTGGTTGCGAATTTGCGCTTTCGTTCAAAGCTCTGGGAAATGGACAATTGAACGCTGCGGTGGGACGTGGACGTTGATGCTGTTTCTTGAGAAACTGCCATAACAAGTGAAGACTGAGAGGAGGGGGCATATTTGTACACAGTATGGACAGGATTTCCTTGAACCCACAACAGGGGGTTCTATTACACGCACAACAGTAGAAGATGCAGTGGTGACACCTGCTGACACTGTTCGTGGACCCTGGGGTTCGCCCCACAAAGTCGGGTGCTTTGCTGCCATGTACCTGATCATGCTGGTGGTGGTCAGGCTGGTAGTTTTGTCACCCTTGCTGATGCTGGCATGGCAGGTGGTACAAAATGCCTTTTTGGGGTCATCAGCAGAGTCTTTAAAAAAATTCCAGACTCTGGAAGACCTACCGGTTGTACTGGCAACGTCCCTCGTGTAGGTCTTACGCGGAACTGTTGCCCGCCTTCTGTGTGCGGCCACCACACTGCTTCTTCCTGCCTGTTGGAGTACTCTGCCTCCCTACCCCTGTGTGCTGCTGGCCTCGCTCTGTGTGTCCTCCTGTCACATTGGGTCAGTTACTAGATCATCCACCACCTACTCCTCTTCCACTTGCACACCACGATCCTCCTCCTCACTTCCTGGCAAGGGTGTCTCGTCATCGTTCACCTCTTGTGACAAATTGCCAGCGTCGACTTCCTGTGGCCATGGCTGTTCAAATATTTGGGCATTGCTACATGAGATCTCCTCTTCCACCACTTCAAGCGGAGCAGGCGAAGGGCACAAATATGGAAATGGACCAGTGAACAGCTCTTCAGAGTGTCCAAGTGTGGGATCATTTGCTGTCTGACGAAACTCGGCATGGTGGGAGGAAGGAGCATCAGGGTGAGGAGGAGTATGCGGTCGAGACTCACGGCTACTAAAACTTGACCGTGTGGAAGACAGACCGGAGGTGGTGGTACCCAGGTAACTGGAAGTATTATCTGCTATCCAATTAATAACCTGTTCACACTGATCAGTTCGCAATGCTAGTGTTGTAGTGTGCTTCCCTAGTAATTCAGTCAAGAGCGAGAAGATGTGGCTGTTGGCTGTGGCACCTTGGCCACGGCCCAGTCCTCTGCACACACCATCACCAGAACACCAGTTCCACATCCCTTGCCACTCGCCTTGCCCATTGTAAATTAAGTAAAATAGCTTACACACACACAATCAATGGAAAAAGGGTAATAAAAAGGAGCTTAGAACCGTGAAAGAGGAAAACCACAGTTCTATTTCTCTGGCTTACACCAGAATCTTTTAAACAGATATATTTGTGACTGAACAGACAGGGAGACACTATTACTGTTTTTTTTTACGTAAAACAGGCCAAAAGCTGGATAATACAGAGATTTGAACCGTGGAAATGCAAAACCACAGTTATAGTTATGTGGCGAACACCAGCATTTTTCAAACAGATATATTTGTGTCTGAACAATCAGGGAGACACTATTACTGTTTTTCTTTGCGGAAAAAATACCAAAAGCTGGATAATACAGAGATTTGAACCATGGAACTGCAAAACTATAGTTCTAATTTACTGGTGTATACAAGACTTTTTTAAATAGATATATTTGGGGCTGAACAGTCAGCGACACTCTCAAACTGTTTTATTTATGTAAAAAGGCCCAAAAGTGGATAATACAGAGATTTGAACCGTGGAACTGCAAAACCACAGTTATAGTAATGTGGCGTACACCAGAATCTTTCAAACAGATAGATTTGTGTCTGAACAATCAGTGAGACACTATTACAGTCTTTTTTTTTACGGCAAAAAATGCCAAAAACAGGATAATACAGAGATTTAACCCATGGTACTGCAAATCCACAGTTATATTTTTCTGGCCTTCACCAGACTCTTTTAAACAGATATATCGGTGTCTGACCAGTCAGGGAGACACTATTACAGTTTTTTTTTATGGCAAAAAATGCCAAAAACAGGATAATACAGAGATTTAACCCATGGTACTGCAAATCCACAGTTATATTTTTCTGGCCTTCACCAGACTCTTTTAAACAGATATATCGGTGTCTGACCAGTCAGGTAGACACTATTACAGGTTTTTTTATGGCAAAAAATGCCAAAAACAGGATAATACAGAGATTTGACCCGTGGAAGTGCAAAACCACAGTTATATTTTTCTGGCCTACACCAGACTTTTTTAAACAGATATATTGGTGCCTGACCAGTCAGGGAGTCACTAATACTGTTTTTTTAAACGGCAAAAAATGCCAAAAACAGGATAATACAGAGATTTGACCCATGGAACTGAAAAACAACAGTTATATTTTTCTGGCCTACACCAGACTCTTTTAAACAGATATATTGGAGTCTAAACAGTCACAGACACACTCAATTTTTTTTTTCTGGGTGGGGGGGATACCAAAAGGTTAATAAGACATGTATTTGGACAGTCTGACTGAGGAAAAAAAAAATACATGATTTATATGAAAAAAAATAATTTTTCCTGGCCCCTGAGACCGAGGTGATAAGTGTAGCAGTTTGACCAACAGTAGCACACAGGACTGTAATGCAGCGTTTGCTGGTATAGCCACTGCATCTCCCATAGAGCCTGCCTGCCTGATATCTGGGATGGATATTAGTCCTGAGAAGGACTGTTTGTTTGATTTGGCAGGCTTAAGAGACCCTACACTACCTATTTTGCACTATATATCTCTCCCTAACTCAGCAGCACTCTCGCTACATTGTCTGATTCGGAGCGACTGTGTCCAAGATGGCGGCGCCCGGTTTTAAATACTCGAGGTGACGTTGTGCGGCCAGCCAATCACTGTAATGTTCACAAACAACATGGCTGCGGCATTAAAGTGACTGGCTGGCAATTCCTGCAAGTTCATTGGCTCTGTAAAGAGCACCAAATGTGCAGGGCGGAGACCCGAGCTCCCGCCCAAGTAACTCGGAAATGCTCGGTGCTCGCCGAACATCCCGAGTAGCGTGATGCTCGGGCGAGTAACGAGTAGTGTCGAGCATGCTCGCTCAACACTAGTATTCAGTGAATGCAACGGCTGCCAAACATTTGGAGGAACTCCAATGCCCCTCTCAAGAGATATAATGGTCAGATGGCCTCCTGAAAACAATGTTCCCATTATTAGGAAGTGGATCTCCTATATTGTTTGGATATGCAGTGAAGCAACGGCTGACAAAAATTGGGAGGAACTTCTATGTCCCTCACAAGAGAAGTAGATATGTTGATATGGTACATATGGTGGTGATATGGTGGTGGAGGATGAGGATGCGTAGAAGGAGGAGGACAAGAGCAAATAGACAAAATCAGGAAGCGTATAACCATGTCTTGGTGTGAAGAAAGAGGTGCATGGGAATAGAGTTAGACCTCCCCCAAAAAATACACTGTATTTGAGTTTTATGCTTTGATGCCATCATTTGGTGGTGTTGAGAAGTCTGCCCCAATCCTGCCCTTGTTAATTTTTATAAGAGTCAGCCTGTCAGCATTTACAGTTGACAGGCGGATGCGCCTAACGGTTATAATTCCATCGGCGGCGCTAAAAACCCGCTCTGACAAAACACAGGGTAGGCCAGGATCTCCAAGGCATAGAGAGACAGTTTATGCCACATGTCCAGCTTGGATGCCCAATAATTATAAGGCACAGAGGAATCACGGAGGACATTGGTACGGTTGGCAAGGTACTCTCTCAGCATGTTCCGCAACTTTTTCCTCCTTGGGAGAGTATCCCACGCATCAGGGCTTGTGCGATGGGAGGGTCTGAGAAAACTGTCCCAGAACTTTGACAGTGTTCCTCTGCCTTTGATGGATTGCATTTGTGTCTCTCTCGCCTGTACTCCTTGGTACAACGAACTGCAACATCTGTCACCAGCGTTTTCAGATGGGAATTTTTTTAATAATTCCTCAACAAGGGCCTTCTCATACTGTGCCATTTTTTAAAAGGCCTGTCTTGTGCATGAATAAGAGACAGAAAGTTCTACTTGTAGCGTGGGTCTAGAAGTGTAACCAACCAATAATGACTGTCACCCAAAATTTTGACAAAGTGAGGGTTACGGGAAAGGCAGCGTAACATAAACTCAGCCATGTGTGCAAGACTGCAAAGAGGCAAGGCTTCTGTGTCCTCACTAAGAGGATGACTGACCATGCTCTCCTCCTCATCCTCCTCCTCTTCCTCCTCCTCCCTGTCCTTGGGCCACCAACGCTGAAGAGACGATATGACAGTTGTGCAGGTAGTACCGTCTATAGCGCAGGAAACTAGCTCCTGTTCTTCCTCCTCCTCCTCATCCTCATTGTCATCCAATCCATGTTGGAATGAGATGAGGCTGGGCTGTGTGAAATCACCCTGTATGATCCTTGCTCTCTCATAATGCTCCGCTTGCAATGCATCCACTTTTGCATTGTAAGTGAAGATTGTTTCAGAAGACAGAGAAGCGGGATGGTGACGCTAATTATGGCGTCATCACTGCTCACCATCTTTGTGGACTCCTCAATGTTTTAGAGGATGGTACATATGTCAGACATCCATGTCCACTCCTGAGGTTTTATGTGTGGAGTCTGACCTGAATACCAATGGCCTTATTAATGCTGGTAGTCAACAACTGCCCTCTTCTGCTCAAAGATCCTTCCCAACATTTGAAATGTAGAGTTCCAACGCGTGGGGACATCGCAGATCAGTCGGTGAGCTGGAAGCTGCAAACGCTGCTGAAGCTAAACCGCTGAACTACGAGGTTAAGCACATGTGCCAGGCATGGTGCGTGTGTGAGCTTGCCTCACCTCAGAGTCACCATCAGGTTCTGGCCAGTGTCACACGCGACCATGCCTGGCCATAGGGTCAGCGGAGTCAGACACAGATCTGCCTGCTCTTTCAGAGCTGTCCATAACTCTTCAGCATTGTGTGGTTTGTCGCCAAAACATATTAGCTTCAGTACAGCCTATTGCCGCTTGGCCGAGGCAGTGCTGCAGTGCTTCCAGCTGGCAACTGATGTGGTCATTTCGGAGGTGGAGGCTGTAGAGGAGAAGGAGGAGGAGGTGCAAGAGCTGTAGAATATGGGGGCAACTCAGATTGACGTAGGGCCCGCAATCCTCGGTGTCGGGAGGATGTATTCCGTCTCAATGTCTGACTGGGTCCCGGCTTCCACTATATTAACCCAGAGTGTCATCAGCGAGATGTACCATCCCTGCCCACAACCACTTGTCCACGTGTCCGTGGTTAGGTGGACTTTCCCAGTAACTGCGTTGTTGAGGGCATGTCTAATGTTGTGGGACATGTGCTCGTGTAATAGCACACTCGGAGAAATAGTGGCGACTTGGGACTGAGTACCGAGAGATGGCCACCGCCATCAGGTTGCGGAAAACTTCTGTCTCCTCGATGCAAAAAGGCAACATTTTGAGTGCAAGCATTCGCAAAATGTGTGAATTTAGTAGTTTGGCCTGTGGGGCGTTTGCTGCATATTTGCACTTGTGTTCCAAGAACTAGGGTAGGGACAACTGAACGCTGTGCTGGGACAAGGACGTGGACATGCTTGCTGATGGTGCTAGTTGAGAGTGTTCATTGACAGGTGTAGGGCGGGAGGCATCTCGGCATGTGCCATGGAAAGGGGATTGGCATGCACGCACAATAGAGGCACAAACAGTGGTGTCACCTGCAGAAACTGTTGCTGGACTCTGGGGTTTGGCCCACTTAGTCGGGTGCTATGCTGCCATGTGCCTGATCATGCTTGTGGTAGTCAGGCTGCTAGTTTTGCTACCGCTGCTGATGCTGGCCTTGTTAGAACCCTCCTGTTTGTTTTTTCCATCTTGTGTTTTGCGGTCACGTGACCATCTGCCTTTATATTCCAGCTCCGCCCTTCTGCCTGTGCTGGAGTTCAGTGTTTGACTGTTTGTCTAGTCAGGTGCTTCTGTGCCTTTCTCTGCCAGTCCTTCTGGGACCTCTAGTACTTTTTTGTCAGTTAGTCTTTTTGTGTTCTGCAACTACTTTTCTGTTTAGGAGGTGTCCCATTTTTGTCCCAGTCCTTAGTTCTTTGAGGGACCCCTCCCGTTATGCTATGTGTCTTAGTTCAGACTAGCCGAGTACTAAGGCGGGTCTGTTCGCTAAGAACAGGCAGCCCGCTACATCGTAGGGATTCAGCTTAGCCTTACTGTAGGGACAGCTTTCCCCTATCTTTCCTTAGTTCATGTTACAGATCATAACAGGCCTGGCAGGTGGTGCAAATGGCCTTTTTGGGGTTAAAAAATAACCCGAATCGGGAAGACCTATCAGTTGTACTGGCAACTTCCGTCGTGTTGGTGTTATGAGGAACGCTTTCTCGCCTTATGTCTGCGGCCACCACACTGCTTTTTCCTGCCTGTTGTGGTGCTACGCCTCCCTCCCCCTGTGTGCTGCTGTCCTCACTCTGTAGGTCCCCCTGCCAGGTTGGGTCAGTTACTATATCATCCACCACCTCATCTTTCACTTCTGCTCCCTGTTCCTCCTCCTGAATTTCTGGCAATTGTGTCTCATCATCATCATCATCCAGCTCTTGTGACAGTAATGGCGCTTTCTCACTGTCGTCTTCACGTGACCGTGGCAACTGCAATATTTTGGCAACGCTACACTCGTTCTCCTCTTGACTAGCTTGAAGCTGGCCAGGACAGAGGCCCGAATTTACAAATGAAAAAGAGAACAGCTCTTCTGAGTGTTCAAGTGTGGGATCAGTTGTCTCTGGGCACTGGGCATTGTGGGAGGAATTAGGATCAGGGTGAGGAATATGCGGTCCACACTCACGGCTGCTGAGACTTGACCATGTGCAAGACAGGGTGGTGGTGGTGGTGGCAAATTGACTGGAAGCATTATCTTCTATCCAACCAACAACCTTTTGACACTGCTCTGTGTTCAATAGTGGTGTTCTGTGGCCCCCTTGTAATTGGGACAGGAATGTCGAATGACAAGATGTTGGTGTTTGTTGTGGCACAATTTCAGCTTCCCCATGGCCACGTCCTCGGCCTCTGCATGCACCATCACCATCACATCCACTTCCCCGTCCCTATTCACGCACCTTGCCCATTTTTAATGGAGGACAATATTTTCCACGTTCACGAGAAATGGCTGATTTTGGAACGCAGTTATATGTGATATGTCTGACAGAGAACCACAGTTTTAAATAGCAGGCTTGTAATATGCTAATACTATTCTTCACAAACACCTAGTGTGAATAGCTTGACCGACACACAGCAACAGAATGAAAATGGAAGAAATGTATGATTTTTGAACATTCTTAGGTGAAATGTCTGACAGAGAACCACAGTTTTAAATAGCAGGCCTTTAATTTACTAATATTATTCTACACAGAGACCAAGTATGAATAGCTTCACCGACACACTGCAACAGAATGGAAAAGGAGGCCAATATTTTCCACGTTCTGTTTAAATTTCTGGATTTTTAGCGCTGAGATATGGAAAAGATCTGGCTTTATTCTGCAGTGAGAACAAGCAAATGGGGCAGAAAAATGGTGTACTCAGGATTGCTTTTTAAGCAAATAACCAGGATTAAGATAAAAAAAAATTGCCCTATCCCCGATATCTGGGGCTATGTCTACAAATATCTGTAATTATTACAGCAGCAGCAGAAAGAATGTTCAATATACCCTCTTGTGCTGTATCATACACTTCATTCCGCCACATACACTGAAGGACTGTTAGTTCAGATGGCTATATATATATATATATATATATATATATATATATATATATATATATATATAAATTGTAAGGCAGCGCTTGTCATCATCCTGGGGGATACTCGCTGCAGCGCATCAACAAAAGCACACCAGCCACAACTTTGCGGTGTTTCACAGTCCAACAGTTTATTGTCTCATCATAAACTGCTGATCACACAGTCCATCTTAGTGCTCACTGGCATATTACACGCATAATGTCCACGAGCCCAAGTGGCAGACCGGCCCACTTGGCTCTAATTACAGCCTTCCGCAAGGTAATACTAACACAATGTCCAGGTAAGTGTCCATAACACAAGAGTGTTACCTTTGCTGCTTCAGTCCATTTGGTTCCGCCCGATAGGGGTTTCTAGCCTTCTGGCCCTCAAAGGCTTACTGGCATCTAGTTACACTCAGATCCAATCTTCACCCTCCTGGAGTCCTCTTAGCCTCTGGCCCTCCAAGGCTTACTGGCATCTCTCTCACTCAGATCCAGGCTTCACCCTCCAGGAGTCCACCAGGCTTCACCAGGCCTCACCAGGCCTCACACGAGCGGTGTTCCCTCACACACAGGGAACAGCCTCATGTCTCTCACACGGTGTCCGCACACGGGTAACAGGAAACAAGCCTGTCACACCCCTTGCACCTCTACACACTTGTCTCAAATCACCATGGTTTTTATATCCTGTAGAAAAAGCCACAGGACCTGTGCTTATCTCACAGTCACGTGTCCATACCTTCTGTGAGCAAAAAGGACCTGTGTGATGTCACAGTCATGTGACCAGTCAGCTGAGGGAGAGGAAATAGCCTAAACAGACATACTAGATCATTATAGCAATGCGGCAGCACCACATATTCCCCCCCTCTGTTCAAACCTGTGGGGTTGAACACATAATATACACAACAGTTTATAATGCACAGTTCACACAGAGACCATGCACTTGACCCTTACATTGTCCAGCCCCTGGAACATTATTCATTGACATTAGCCCATTCCTTAGGGACCTCCCATCTGTCAATGTCACTGACTTCGTCAGGTCACCTTTCTGGGTCGTAACCTTGTCAGGTCTCCCCCTCTCCCTGCGGTCAGTCGAAACCCTGTCAAGTCTCCCCCGCTCCCAGCGGTCAGTCGAAACCCTGTCAGACCTTCCCCGCTCCCAGCAGTCAATACGGCAGTGCGACTCACATGTCCTTGTACCTAAGGTCCGGTTCGACTCCATATTGTCCAGTCCTCTATTGGGTCGTTTGTATGGGCCACCCAAACTTGAGTTACTGGAGGTCTCACTACCTCTAAACCCACGCCCACTACTCTCAGGACATCTTGAAGGGTCCCTAACTTCAGGTGTTCTGTTATCTTGGGGCCCCCTTCTCTGTCGGGTCCCACCATTTCCAGACGGCTGCAATCCTCTACTGCTCAGATGATGCTGTCCATCTACTCGCAGTCTAGCGAGATTCAATTGTTCCACCTCTCGCAGGTAGGTCACTCAGTATTCCACCAGCATGCTCATATATGCAAGACTTTCTTCCGTTCCTATAGCGTAGAATGAGACTATGCCATCTTCATCCGGTATCCAGTCCTGACGATCACGTGGACTGCTTACTTTCACCACACCAGACTTCTTGACCATCATCTGCATGGCTCGACCATTTCTCCCAACGAGCTTGCTCACCAGAACATGAGGCACCTGGATGACCTCTTCCCGCAGACTGTGAGCTTTTCTCATCAGCTCCAGTTGTCTGTCGGCTTGTTCCGTCTTCAACCGGAGAAACCGCTTCTTGCGAACACATCGCCAATGTATGTCACTTAGGATCGCCACCCTCTTCACTGTGACTTCGGTCGTGGACAGGACCACCAGCTGTTTAGTTTCTGAGGTCGAGTACACCTTACAGGCTCACACTGCCTTCTTAAACTGGTCATGCACGGACTCACTGGTGCATTCTTCCGTCACATCCTCAGGTACATCTATGAGGCATTTGTACCGAGCTGTTTCGGTCTCACCAGTGGTCTCCAAACGATCATTTGTTGACACTCTCTTAACTCTCCTCAGGTCCACCTTCTCCTGGTCTAAGGGAGTGAGTGTCCCTTGTTTGCCTTTTCCCTTCTCCCAGGAGGCCTCGTTCACTGAGTGACACTCTATCAGGCGACCTTTGAGCCCGGAACCTTCTTCCAGCTCAGTTACTCGCCTCTCAGCAGTCCATCTCTGAAGATCTTCCTGCTTCAACTGCTCTTCCATCAGCAGAGCTCTCTCAGACCTCTCCGTCTCCAATGCCCCCACTCGGCTCTCAATAGCCAGTCTCTCACGCTTCTCCTGCGTCCACTGGACTTGTAGCAACTCCTTGAGCTGCTTGATCTCGGCTCTGACATCCACCAAATCCTCCGAGCCCACATCACTCGAGGAGGTATCTGCTTCATACCTCCCATCACCAGCGGTCAACTCTTGGCCCTCGTCTGTGGCTTTTCCGATGAACTCCTCCATCTTCTCTCGCTCAGCTTCCATCTTGCTGACTGTTTCTTTAAGGTACGTCTCCGCCTTCTGGAGAGTATCACAGGACATCTGTAGCTCCTTCACCTGAGCTTCCAGATCTAGGGTCTTTCCCTGGAGATCATCATTCTCCTCACGGATATCTTGCAGAGTGGTCTCAACCACTTGGCGCTCTTGCTCTGCATCCGCCTTATCCTCCTCTAGTTTTTCTTTAACTTTGAGGAGATCCTCATATTCTCTCTTAATCCATTGCAGTTCCTCCTTGAACTTTCCATACCTCTTTTCTGCCTCATGGTCATGAGTAGAGATGAGCGTTGTTCTACTCGAACTGTTCGCCAATCTCAAATTCGAGCTGTTTTGGGCGGTGTTCGAGCCGGTCGGCGAACACGAACAATTTGAGAAAAATTCGGCTGTTCGAGGTTATGTTCGATAACTGTTCGTGCACCAAAATCATAACTGGATTTTTTCTCAGTAATGATGAAAATTAATGTTAATACGCAGTTTGAGTGTACAGCGGGGCGGGGGGAGGGGCAGGGGATGGATCTCTGCAGGAACAATGAAGATCTCCATTTTTTTTTCTCTTTCCCGCATTTGCAGTGGGGAGGTGCAATCTGTCAGCCTATCAGCAGCGCACACACGGAGCGAAGTGCTTTTTTTCACACAAGCAAGGGCATGTGTGATTGGCAGTGTATGTCACATGTCCTTGCCCTATAAGACCAAGCCATTTTCCCCATCGCCACCATTTTCTCACTGCTGCAGCTGCGTGTTAGACGGCACCGCTGTTGCTGTGTGCGCTATACCTTGTTAATTTCAAGCCAATTTTCGCACAAATATACAGATAGCTTGGGAGTAGGGAATAGTTGTGATTGCAGTCCTTTTAAGGACTAGGTTACAGCATTTCCTACGACTTTTATCAGGCAGGTCTGTGCTCTTAAATAGATAGATTGTGGGAGTAAAGACTAATTGTAATTGGAGTCCTTTTCAGGACTAGGTTACATCAGTTCCTATCAGTTTTTGCCAGGCAGGTCTGTGCCAGTGCTGTGCAAGTTTTTTTCACAGCATTTGGCTGAATCTAGCAAAGCTAATCCTTTTTGGCCTATTGCAGAGTGTGTTAGTCAGTGGAGTAGCCTATCTGTGTTGCAAGATATACCACCTGTGTATAGAATACCAATTTTTTTACTGCACCTAGTGAAGTAAAATCTTTTGGGCATAGCATCATTCTATTAGTCCATCTATACTGACCTCCATCAGGTTGCAAACTGAATATAATTTTTTTTTCTGCATCTAGCTCTGAAAAAATATTTGGGCTTCTAGCAGTGTGTGGGACTTGGTCTATTAGTCCATCTATACTGACCTCCATCAGGTTGCAAATTAAAAATAATTTTTTTCTTCATTTAGCTCTGAAAAAATATTTGGGCTTCTAGCAGTGTGTGGGACTTGTTCTATTAGTCCTTCTATACTGACCTCCAGCAGGTTGCAAATTGAATATAATTTTTTTCTGCATCTAGCTCTGAAAAAATATTTGGGCTTCTAGCGGTGTGTGGGACTTGGTCTATTAGTCCATCTATACTGACCTCCATCAGGTTGCAAATTAAAAATAATTTTTTTCTGCATCTAGCTCTGAAAAAATATTTGGGCTTCTAGCAGTGTGTGGGACTTGGTCTATTAGTCCATCTATACTGACCTCCATCAGGTTGCAAATTAAAAATAATTTTTTTCTTCATTTATCTCTGAAAAAATATTTGGGCTTCTAGCAGCGTGTGGGACTTGTTCTATTAGTCCATCTATACTGACCTCCATCAGGTTGCAAATTAAAAATAATTTTTTTCTGCATCTAGCTCTGAAAAAATATTTGGGCTTCTAGCAGTGTGTGGGACTTGGTCTATTAGTCCATCTATACTGACCTCCATCAGGTTGCAAATTAAAAATAATTTTTTTCTGCATATAGCTCTGAAAAAATATTTGGGCTTCTAGCAGTGTGTGGGACTTGGTCTATTAGTCCATCTATACTGACCTCCATCAGGTTGTAAATTGAATAAAAAAAATTTCTGCATCTAGCTCTGAAAAAATATTTGGGCTTCTGGCGGTGTGTGGGACTTGGTCTATTAGTCCATCTATACTGACCTCCATCAGGTTGCAAATTAAAAATAATTTTTTTCTGCATCTAGCTCTGAAAAAATATTTGGGCTTCTAGCAGTGTGTGGGACTTGGTCTATTAGTCCATCTATACTGACCTCCATCAGGTTGCAAATTAAAAATAATTTTTTTCTTCATTTAGCTCTGAAAAAATTTTTGGGCTTCTAGCAGTGTGTGGGACTTGTTCTATTAGTCCTTCTATACTGACCTCCAGCAGGTTGCAAATTGAATATAATTTTTTTCTGCATCTAGCTCTGAAAAAATATTTGGGCTTCTAGCGGTGTGTGGGACTTGGTCTATTAGTCCATCTACAGTACAGACCAAAAGTTTGGACACACCTTCTCATTTAAAGATTTTTCTGTATTTTCATGACTATGAAAATTGTACATTCACACTGAAGGCATCAAAACTATGAATTAACACATGTGGAGTTATATACTTAACAAAAAAGTGTGAAACAACTGAAAATATGTCTTATATTCTTGGTTCTTCAAAGTAGTCAACTTTTGCTTTGATGACTGCTTTGCACACTCTTGGCATTCTTTTGATGAGCTTCAAGAGGTAGTCACCGGAAATGGTTTTCACTTCACAGGTGTGCCCTGTCAGGTTTAATAAGTGGGATTTCTTGCCTTATAAATGGGGTTGGGACCATCAGTTGTGTTGTGCAGAAGTCAGGTGGATACACAGCTGATAGTCCTACTGAATAAACTGTTAGAATTTGTATTATGGCAAGAAAAAAGCAGCTAAGTAAAGAAAAACGAGTGGCCATCATTACTTTAAGAAATGAAGGTCAGTCAGTCCGAAAAATTGGGCAAACTTTGAAAGTGTCCCCAAGTGCAGTTGCAAAAACCATCAAGCGCTACAAAGAAACTGGCTCACATGAGGACCGTCCCAGGAAAGGAAGACCAAGAGTCACCTCTGCTTCTGAGGATAAGTTTATCCGAGTCACCAGCCTCAGAAATCGCAGGTTAACAACAGCTCAGATTAGAGACCAGGTCAATGCCACACAGAGTTCTAGCAGCAGACACATCTCTACAACAACTGTTAAGAGGAGACTTTGTGCAGCAGGCCTTCATGGTAAAATAGCTGCTAGGAAACCACTGCTAAGGACAGCAACAAGCAGAAGAGACTTGTTTGGGCTAAAGAACACAAGGAATGGACATTAGACCAGTGGAAATCTGTGCTTTGGTCTGATGAGTCCAAATTTGAGATCTTTGGTTCCAACCACCGTGTCTTTGTGCGACGCAGAAAAGGTGAACGGATGGGCTCTACATGCCTGGTTCCCACCGTGAAGCATGGAGAAGGAGGTGTGATGGTGTGGGGGTGCTTTGCTGGTGACATTGTTGGGGATTTATTCAAAGTTGAAGGCATACTGAACCAGCATGGCTACCACAGCATCTTGCAGCGGCATGCTATTCCATCCGGTTTGCGTTTAGTTGGACCATCATTTATTTTTCAACAGGACAATGACCCCAAACACACCTATAGGCTGTGTAAGGACTATTTGACCAAGAAAGAGAGCGATGGGGTGCTACACCAGATGACCTAGCCTCCACAGTCACCAGACCTGAACCCAATCGAGATGGTTTGGGGTGAGCTGGACCGCAGAGTGAAGGCAATAGGGCCAACAAGTGCTAAGCATCTCTGAGAACTCCTTCAAGATTGTTGGAAGACCATTTCCAGTGACTACCTCTTGAAGCTCATCAAGAGAATGCCAAGAGTGTGCAAAGCAGTCATCAAAGCAAAAGGTGGCTACTTTGAAGAACCTAGAATATAAGACATATTTTCAGCTGTTTCACACTTTTTTGTTAAGTATATAATTCCACATGTGTTAATTCATAGTTTTGATGCCTTCAGTGTGAATGTACAATTTTCATAGTCATGAAAATACAGAAAACTCTTTAAATGAGAAGGTGTGTCCAAACTTTTGGTCTGTACTGTATACTGACCTCCATCAGGTTGCAAATTAAAAATAATTTTTTTCTGCATCTAGCTCTGAAAAAATATTTGGGCTTCTAGCGGTGTGTGGGACTTGGTCTATTAGTCCATCTATACTGACCTCCATCAGGTTGCAAATTAAAAATAATTTTTTTCTGCATCTAGCTCTGAAAAAATATTTGGGCTTCTAGCGGTGTGTGGGACTTGGTCTATTAGTCCATCTATACTGACCTCCATCAGGTTGCAAATTAAAAATAATTTTTTTCTGCATCTAGCTCTGAAAAAATATTTGGGCTTCTAGCAGTGTGTGGGACTTGGTCTATTAGTCCATCTATACTGACCTCCATCAGGTTGCAAATTGAATAAAAAAAATTTCTGCATCTAGCTCTGAAAAAATATTTGGGCTTCTAGCGGTGTGTGGGACTTGGTCTATTAGTCCATCTATACTGACCTCCATCAGGTTGCAAATTAAAAATAATTTTTTTCTGCATCTAACCCAGCCAATAGTTTTGGCCTAATACCACAGTTTGGCCACTCAGCTCTGCTCGGTTACCATCCATTGTTTTTTTGTGCAAACAACTCCAGAGTTGTGAATTAGTTAACCACCAAAATGAGTGGAAAAAGGCCTGCTGCTGGTGGAAAGGGGAATAGGCGTGTTGGGAAGGGGAAAAAAGGTTGTGTCCGTGGGGTAGGTGCAGAAGAAAGACCATCTTCCAGCCAAACTAAAATGTCTACTTCTTTTAGCGGACAATGTGATAAGATCCCTTTCTTATGGCCACGCCAATCGCTACAAATTCCAGATGAGGCACAAAAACAGCAGGTGCTTCAACGGATATCAAGTGCTCCTTTAAGTGGGCTCTCCTCCACATCAACTTCAACATCACAAATACTCCAGTCCTCAAAGGTGTCACCCAAATCGCACTTGCTTCCTCACAGCTCCCAATTCTCCAGCTGCCCGTCTGAGTATGAGGTAGAACAGATGGTTGAGTCTGCAGAGCTGTTTACTCATACTATAGCCTGGGAATCAGAGGTCAACTCCAGCGCTTCTGTGAATCCAGACGAGGAAATGATCTGCACTGATGCCCAGAATCTTTATGAGTCGGATCCAGGACCAGACGCAGAAGGTTCTGACCATAATGTAGACCCTCATTCCCAAACTGTAACTCCTGTTGGTGGAGACAATGAGGAAGACGATGATAAGACTCAAATACCTGATTGGAGCGACAACTTTAGTTTTTTGTCAGGGCAGGAACAGGTTGGCTCTGAGGACGACGGGTGTGATAACGCACAGGGTGATGATGATGAGGTCGGAGATCCCACTTACTGTCAACCCACAGTCAGCCAAGAGATGAGGTCAGCAGAGGAGGTGGAGGAAGATGCTAGTGACGACGAGGTCAGGTTGCGCCTTCCTGGACAGAGACGTAGTACTGGAAGCACGTCAACAACTGCATCCTCAAACACAACTCTGCCTCTCACCACAAGTCGTGGTGGCTCTTCAGGTCGCATGGGTGCTAAGCCTTGCATAGCCTGGGCATTTTTTCAGATCGATAAAGATGACCCAACTCGTGTTATCTGTAACATTTGTCAGCAAATGCTAAGTAGAGGCCAAAAAATACATAGTTTGAGTACTTCATGCATGAACCGGCACATGGACATGAAGCATAAGTTGCAGTGGGAAGCTCAGTGTGCTACAATGCGGTCTAGCCGGCCGGGCCAACCACCGTCTGCCATATCTTGTGCATCCGCGGCCTCTTCATCCTCTGTGACTGGGGGGACAGCAGTCACACCTGTTTTGGGGCGCAGACCTGCCACCTCTTTACCCGCAACAGCCAGCGTGATTGGCAGGTCATCATTTTCTTTGGAGGTGGTAACACCAGCTGGTCTTGAGCGCTGTCCGACATCGATAGCACCACCTTTGGATCAAGGCAACCTAACATGTCCGCCTGCATCTTCCTCACAGACCGGCAGTTTGCCGGGGACACCCTTATCAACCCCGTCTAAGCACAATAGCCAGCCCTCGGTCCCTCAGATGTGGACAAGTAAAAGACCATTTCCTCCTAGCCATGAGAAAGCTAAGAGGTTGAATTTCACCATCTGCAAGCTCTTGGCTACAGAAATGCTGCCTTTCCGCCTGGTGGACACAGAGGATTTTCGAGACCTTATGTCCGTCGCAGTGCCCCAGTACCAGATGCCCAGTCGGCACTACTTCTCAAAGAAAGGTGTGCCTGCGCTCCACCAGCATGTCGCACACAACATCACCGCTTCTTTGAGAAACTCTGTGTGTGACAGGGTGCATTTCACCACAGACACTTGGACGAGTAGGCATGGACAGGGGCGTTACATGTCGCTGACTGGGCACTGGGTAACTATGGTGACAGCAGGACAAGGGGCTGCTGTCCAAGTCTTGCCGTCCCCACGAGTTGTGCGTCAATCCTCTTTATGTCATTTTTCCTCCACTGCTTCTGCCTCCTCAACCTCCTCTCGGTCTTCCACCTGCACCCAAAGCCTGTCTGGTCATGCCACAAGCTTTCTAACTGCGCAGAAGGGATCCTGCACACCTCCTTACTATGCTGGCAGTAGGGCTCAACGTCATCAGGCGGTTTTTACATTGAAATGTCTGAGAAATGTGAGTCACACAGCTGAGGAGTTGTGGTCAGCTCTGGAGAACCAATTTCATGAATGGTTGTCTCCACTGGACCTGAAACCAGGGAAGGCCGTGTGCGACAATGCTGCAAACCTGGGTGCGGCCCTTCGCCGGGGCAATGTCACACACGTGCCTTGTATGGCTCACGTGTTGAACCTGGTTGTCCAGCAATTTTTAGCCCACTATCCCAGACTAGATGGCCTTCTGCAGAGGGCACAGTCGCTGTGTGCTCACTTCCGCCGTTCGCATCCCGCAGCTCAGCGACTTACAGCTCTACAGAAGTCGTTGGGCCTGCCACTTCACCGGCTAAAATGCGATGTGCCTACCCGGTGGAATTCAACTCTGCACATGTTGCAGCGACTGTGGCAGCACCGACAAGCCCTGGTGCAATACGCTCTGACGTATAGCCTGGGCCAACGAGATTCAGAGGTGGGGCAAATCACGCTGGAGGAGTGGTCTCAGATCAGGGACCTATGCACCCTTCTGCACAGTTTTGAAATGGCGACGAAGATGTTTAGTGCTGACGATGCCATTATCATCATGACTATTCCGGTGATTTACATGCTGGAGCACATGTTAAACAGAATTCGGAGTCAGGTGGTGGCACAAGAGGAGGTGGAGGAAGTAGAGGAGGAGGAGTTGTATGCGGAAGGTCTAACATCTGCAAGGTCCAGACGGTCGGCAGCACCAGGGCGGCAGGCATGTGAGGGTGGGGGAGATGATTTTACCAGGGCACATGGTAGCAGCCAAACTAGTGAGGAAGGTGCAGGAGCCCAGGAAGAAGTGGAGGACGAACTGATGGAAGACTCATCAGATGAGGGAGACCTTGATCACATTTCTGTTGTGCGAGGTTGGGGGGAGAGGACAGAGGAAGGAAGCATGATTGTTACCTCGCCACCAACACAACAGGGACTTGGTGTTCCTGGATGCGCAACACACATGAGTGCCTTCTTGCTGCACTACCTGCAACATGACCCTCGAATTGTGAGAATTAGAAATAATCCTGACTACTGGGTTGCCACACTGTTAGATCCCCGGTACAAAAGTAAATTTGCAGAAATTATTCCTGCCATAGAAAGGGATGCACGCATGCAGGAGTATCAGCAGAGACTGTTGCAGAATCTTACATGTGCTTTTCCACAAAATACCAGTGGTGCACGTAGTGAATCTCACAGTTCCAACTTGCCAACCGTGGGACCGTCAAGTGTTCAGCACTCAAACCGTAACAGAACCACAGTATCTGCTGGTAACATCAATTTTGCGGAATCATTTCACCACTTTTTTAGCCCATCCTTTGCAAGGCCACAGGAGACAAGAAGTCTGACACATAGTCAACGCCTAGAGACGATGGTACAGGAGTATCTCCAAGTAAACATTGAAGCCACGACTGTGTCACTGGACCCTTGCTCTTTTTGGGCTTCCAATCTGGATAAATGGCCGGAGCTAGCCACTTACGCCTTGGAGATCTTGTCATGCCCCGCAGCCAGCGTTCTGTCTGAATGTGTGTTCAGCGCTGCTGGTGGTGTGCTGACAGATAAGCGCACGCGGCTCTCCACTGATAATGTAGACAGACTCACGTTCATAAAGATGAACAAATCATGGATCCGAAACGACTTTTCTACCCCTGTGTCATCCTGGGGAGAGTAAAAGCTTGATGATTGGTTAAAATCACCCTACCAACCGTTTTAAGCTTTCAAATTACTAATCATGTTTATCTGTATCTTGACTGGAAAATAATTTGGGCTTTGTAGCAGTGTGCAGCACTGATCCTATTAGGCCATCTATAATAAGCTTCACCAGATTTAAAATTAAAAATAATTTTTAGCTGCATCTAGCCCGGAAAATAATTTTGGGGCTCCGAGATGCGCAAGACACATAAGTGCCTTCTTGCTGCACTACCTGCAGCATGACCCTCATATTGTCAGAATTCGAAGTAATCATGACTACTGGGTTGCCACACTCTTAGATCCCCCAAACTTTTCGATCAACCTTTTCATTTTAATAAAGACCAAAAAAATGGTCATTTTTGAAATTATAAGCATTAGCAGGTTGTTAGAAACTGAAATCAAACAGTTTTCAACTCAAAACTTTATTCTAGGTGATGTTACATTTTCACATAGGACCCCTTGTTCGAAAGGAGCTTCTGAACTCTCTCGTCCATTGAATTTGTCAGGTTTTGGATGGTTTCTGCTTCAATTGTTTTGCATGAGGACAGAATACCCTCCCAGAGCTGTTGCTTAGATGTGAACTGCCTCCCGCCATCATAGACACTCCTTTTAATGATGCTCCAAAGGTTCTGAATGGGGTAGAGGTCAGGGGAGCATGGGGGTCACACCATAAGTTTGTCCCCTTTTATGCCCATATCAGCCAGAGATGCAGATGTTTTATGTGCAGCATGAGATGGTGCATTATCATGCAGAAAAATGATCTTGCTGTGAAATACACGGTTCTTCTTCTTGAACCATGGCAGGAAGTGCTGTTTGAGAAAATCCACATACATTATGGCGTTCATCTTTAGCGCCTTCAGGGATCCTAAAGGGGCCGACAATCTCTCTCCCCATGATTCCAGCCCAAAACATTACTCCACCTCCTCCTTGTTGGCGCTGTAGCCATGTTTGCGTGGGGTGTCCATCAACCAGCCATCCTCCACTCCATTCATCTGGACCATCGAGCGCTGCACGGCACTCATCCGTGAACAAAACAGTTTTGAAATCAGTCTTCATGTAATGTTTGGCCCACTGGAGCCGTTTCTGCTTGTGTGAAGTGGATAGAGGAGGTCGACAGGATGGCGTATGCACAGCTGCAAACCTCTGAAGGACCCTGCATCTTGTTGTTCGGGGGATGTTGGAGGCACAAGCAGCTTCAAAAACTTGTCTGCTGCTATGACAAGGCTTTTTTGCCGCTGCTCTTTCAACCTGACGTAATTGCCTGTAGGAAAGAGTCCTCAATTTGCCCTTATCAGCACGCACACGTGTGTACTGTGAATCAGCTACATACTTCTTGATTGCCAAGACACTTCATCCTGATCATCGCACAATGTTGATTGTAGTCATGCCTTGACCTAAACACTCCACAATTTGTTGCTTCTCAGCAGCCGACACATCCTTTTTCTTTCCCATTTTGGCAGAAAATGTAGGCTGCTTAATAATGTGAGAGAGCCTTCTTAAGTAGTCTTGCCTTTCATTGGACACACCTGCCAAACTAATTAGCACAGGTGTCTGCAATTGCTTACAGTGATATAAAGAGCCCTGACACACATCACCATCAATGAGTTTAACTGACAAACAAACAAATTCTTCCCTTATCACTCCTAAACACTTTTTGCATAATAATTTGGAACGCGGTGTACATGTGCTTTTCCACAAAACACCAGTGGTTCACGTAGTGAATCTTACAGTTCTAACTTGCCAACCGTGGTCTGTATGGAATTGTTCAATAAAGGGCCCAAAATTAAGATAACATAGATGGGAGAGGTCTCTATGAATAGGAATTCCTAAGTATTTGATACCCTGTGAGGGCCAGGCAAAGGGAAAGTTGGACTGGATGGAATCCTATATGGATTTAGGGAGGGAGACATCGAGGGCCTCAGACTTCGCTGCATTGATTTTAAAATTTTACCATGTAACAAAGTGATCTATTTCAGCCATAACAGCAGGGATGGATATATGTGATTGAGTGATATATACTAGGACATCATCAGCAAATAGAGAGCACTTGTACTCGGTGCCTCCCACCTCAATCCACCTAATATTGGGGTTATGGCGAATTCATGAGAGCAGGTGCTCCATCACTAGGATGTATAAGAGAGGGGACAGAGGACATCCCTGCCTTGTCCCATTGGTGATTGTGAAAGGTGATGAAAATGTTCTGACGCACCCCCTGGGCCTTGGGACACCCGGAGCCGGACCCTTTTTGGTGGATGCTGGTGGTTGTAGTCTTCGTGGCGGCGATCCGGTTCCGTGGCTCAGGGCGGTCAAACCAGTGGCGGAACTATTTATGTGGTTTTGATGTTTAAATGTCCGACTACGCCACCCGTGGATTGCGGTCAGAGTGAACCGCCGCTACAGGGCAGACCGCTAAGGCTGGTGTTGTGGGTGCAGCAGAGCGTAGCATAACTCCCCACGGGAGGAGTATAGCCTCAGGGCAGTGTATGCGGAGGATGGGGGTGATGGTGCAGGGCAGCAGCAGTAACGACACGGAGTCAGTGATGCAGTCCAGGGCCTTTACTCACAGTTCTTATTATCCAGACCACGTCTGCAGGTAACGGCTGCCCACGTCGTACTGTGCTCACCAGGTGAGGGGCTCAGACAACTCCCAGATAACTTTGGAGCGCTTCACAGGACCCCCTTTGTGTGTCCTTTGTCTGGCCTTTCTTACCAACACTTCTGTCCGGCTGCCTCGGGCCTCCTCTTGGTAAACTTGGCGCCAGTTTCCCTGACCCTATGTGGTGCCTTCCTAGCGGGTGGAGCAAGGGGCTGCGCCACATAAAATGTCAGAGCCTCCGGTTTCTAGCTGAGGGTCGTTTCCTGCCTCCACTAGTTCGGGGACCGGTCTCCCCCTTTGGCCTGACCCCTCCACGCAGGTGGATTCGGGCGTGCGGTGGCGACTCGCCCGTCCGCACCCCTGGGATCCCTTCATTCCTCGTTCCTGGAGCCTTCTCCGCTCCTTTTCCTTCCTTCTCCCTCTTGCAGGCCTGGGCCTCTGTTACTAGGCCCGCCTCCGGAGCAGAGCTCATGCAGAGCCCCTGCTCCCTGCCACTTCTGCTCAGACTTCTCTGCACTGAACTAAGATGGTGCCCACCTTTTATACTCCCTTCTCAATGCACCCAGGAACTGCTTCCTCCCTGCTCCTGCACTGCAGGGTTCCCCTTCCTCAGTGTTCCCTCCCCCCACTCCAGCCAGGGACAGGGACTGTCGTGCCCATCTCAGGGGCATATTGGTCGCCCTGCCCCACGGCAATGTGGTGTAATGCATGCAGGTGTCGGGTCCTGATCCACACTCCATCCTTATCTGAGAGTGAGATATCACACCTCTGGGTGAGGTGCAATACGTCTGTAGCAACCGAGCCCTCGGTGCTACAGTTCCATTTATCTTCAGCCTAGGTGACGTATTGTGATACAGGGCCGTGATTTTGGCTATAAAAGGGTCCCCTAGACCCCTACCCCAAGCTTTTTAAGAGAATCATATATGGCGTGCCAGGAGACTCTATGGAATGCTTTCTCAGCATCCAACGAGAGTATCTACTTACAAATTTTTAACTGCATCTAGCCCAGGAAATACTTTGTGCCTAGTAGCAGTGTCTGCTAGTCAGCGGATTATCCCGGCTGTTAAGCAAGCTACACCACCTGTAGTTTGGACACTTAATTTTTTCAAAGGAAATGCTTCGGGACCACGGGATACTTAGTGAAGAGCATCAGGAGGCACCCCAAGGCATAGGGGCTGGGACTGGCACTAGGATGCCTTGCGGTGGACAGCCGAGCTCGATCCTTATAAAAGCTTTTTAACTGCAGCAGCTTTAGTGGACGCTACTGGAGCTGGAATTACGCGGCTGCTGGCATGAGACTTGCCCTCCAGTAGATCCTTGTAAATGGATTTAAAGTGTATTCATTCAAATTAGAGGGACAATTTAAATTAAAAAGCTTAGAGCTGCCTCCACCACAGGGGGGCTCTCTCGGCCCACCAGCGGACAGGCACCAGTATTGGGAGAGGGGGGCTGGCCGTCAGGGTTCACCGCGGCTCTGGCACAAACCCGGCGACACGGAGGTGGCACGGGCAGGAGCGGACTGGCCGTCTCGGCTTCTCACTTTTTGGATTTTAGAAGGGCATGACATGCCTATATCTGTGTCTCCCCCTCCTTTTACTCCTCCACCTCTTTTCTTTTCGCATGACTATATGTACTTGTCACTTTTCCATGTGTTAGTTGTGTCTTCTGAGCAGTTTGTCAGCTTTTGGACACCTTTGAAGGTGTTTTCTATGTGTTTCTATGTGTTTTTGTTTGCCTGCCATTGGTTTTAACGGTGTTCGAAGGTGTTCGACGAACAGTTTGACGAACAGTTCGGCGAACACACGGGTGTTCGACGAACCGAACCGAACTCGAACACTACGGGTGTGGCTCAACACTAGTCATGAGCAGACACTTCAACTTTTATTGCCTCTTTCAGGGTGGATAGCTCCTGGTCTCGCTGGTACAGAGAGTCCTCCAGCCGCTCCTTCTCCTGCATTAGAGGCTTTACTTGGTCCTGGAACTGCTGCAGCTCCCTCATGAGTTCATCATACTCCATTTTAGATTTACACAGTTCCTGGTTGAACTGTTCGCGCAGTTGTTCTAGTTCCTGATCACGTCCAGAAACACCATCCTGCCGCGCCTCCTTCTCAAGCTTCAACTGCAAAACCTCTTCCTTGATTTTGCGGCGGTCTTCCTTAATTGCATGGAACATCTCCTTCCACTGGACAACGTCCTCGTTGCTTCCCTTTAGATCTTGCTGTAAGCTCTTCACAACCTGGTATACCCTCTGCCGTCCAGACTCCAGGCTCCGCTGGTCTGAGGACACGTTCTCCAGGTCCGTCACCTCCTCTTCTGCCTCTGAAGGAGGATCCACCCTTGTAACAACAGTACACAGCATTACATCTCCTTTATTTTCATTTTCAGCCAAGACTACCGGAGCAACCGTTTTGTGGCCCTTGCGCCGTCTACGAGATGAGGACTTTCTCCCCTCGTCTAGCCCCTCCTGACTGACCTCTCCTTCTACTTGCGTAGTTTCACCATCAGCTATGGGGTCTGTGTCACTCCCCATAGTGTCGTGGTCCAATAAGTCACCTCCCACCTTGACATCAACCCCCTCCACTGGAGTTACCCCGTTATCAACGGTCACATGGTCATTTTTAGGAGGTGCCAACACACAATCATCAACAATTTCCAATTTTCTACACTCTACGCTCTTGTGAAATTCCGCCCCTTTTTTAGACTCCGCCCCCTTTTTAACAACCACACCGGCAGGGTAATTTTTACAAGAAAAATTAACAGTAGTCTTAGGACTTAGTTCACCACAGCTCTTACCACCTCCCCGGGCACTCTGGGACAACACTGGCGCCCCCGGAGAGTTCACAGAATGGTCCACTGCCGACATTCCACATGGTGCCCCCAGCTCCTGCGATTCCCGCACCATGTCCTGCAAAAGTCTCTCAAATACCTGAACCAGTCCCAACCGGTCCCTCAATCGCTCAACAGCTCCAAACACATCTGCTGCTTTGCTCACAGCCATCACGGTACACTGTTCACACTTGAACTTCACCGCTCTCCCCGAAAAATTTTCGTGGCCCCGTCGAGCCACCGCAAAAGAGGTTTGAGAGCGATGCCGATCTTCGCAACCCCTCCGAGTTGCAGCCGGATGCTTTAACTTCGTGAACCCCACCGAGCCACAGCAAACCAGGTTTGAGTGCGACGCCAATCTTCGCAATCCCGCCGAGTTGCAGCCAGATGTTTTATCCACACTCATCGTCCTGCCCCATTGCCGCTAGCAACCTGACTGCAGTTGCCTCTAGCCACCAGACTGCAGTTGCCCGCACTCTCAAACCACATGTAAGGCAGCGCTTGTCATCATCCTTGGGGATACTCGCTGCAGCGCATCAACAAAAGCACACCAGCCACAACTTTGCAGTGTTTCACAGTCCAACAGTTTATTGTCTCATCATAACTGCTGATCACACAGTCCATCTTAGTGCTCACTGGCATATTACACGCATAATGTCCTTGAGCCCAAGTGGCAGACCGGCCCACTTGGCTCTAATTACAGCCTTCCGCAAGGTAATACTATTACAATGTCCAGGTAAGTGTCCATAACACAAGACTATTACCTTTGCTGGCTTACGGCTGCTTCAGTCCATTTGGTTCCGCCCGATAGGGGTTTCTAGCCTTCTGGCCCTCCAAGGCTTACTGGCATCTAGTTACACTCAGATCCAGACTTCACCCTCCAGAAGTCCTCTTAGCCTCTGGCCCTCCAAGGCTTACTGGCATCTCTCTCTTTCAGATCCAGGCTTCAACCTCCAGGAATCCACCAGGCTTCACCAGGCCTCACCAGGCCTCACACGAGCGGTGTTCCTTCACACACAGGGAACAGCCTCATGTCTCTCACACGGTGTCCGCACACGGGTAACAGGAAACAAGCCAGTCACACCCCTTGCACCTCTACACACTTGTCTCAAATTACCAGGGTTTTTTTATCCTGTAGAAAAAGCCACAGGACCTGTGCTTATCTCACAGTCACATGTCCATACCTTCTGTGAGCAAAAAGGACCTGTGTGATGTCACAGTCATGTGACCAGTCAGCTTAGGGTGAGGAAATAGCCTAAACAGACATACTATATCATTATAGCAATGCCACTGAACCACAATATATATATATATATACATACAGTACAGACCAAATGTTAGGACACGCCTTCTCATTTAAAGATTTTTCTGTATTTTCATGACTATGAAAATTGTACATTCACACTGAAGGCATCAAAACTATGAATTAACACATGTGGAATTATATACTTAACAAAAAGTGTGAAACAACTGAAAATATATCATATATTCTAGGTTCTTCAAAGTAGCCACCTTTTGATTTGATGACTGCTTTGCACACTCTTGGCATTCTCTTGATGAGCATCAAGAGGTAGTCACCGGAAATGGTCTTCCAACAATCTTGAAGGAGTTCCCAGAGATGCTTAGCACTTGTTGGCCCTTTTGCCTTCACTCTGCAGTCCAGCTCACCCCAAACCATCTCGATTGGGTTTAGGTCTGGTGACTGTGGAGGCCAGGTCATCTGGCATACCACCGCATCACTCCCCCTCTTAGTCAAATAGCTCTTACACAGCCTGGAGGAGTGTTTGGGGTCATTGTCCGGTTGAGAAATAAATGATGGTCCAACTAAATGCAAACCAGATGGAATAGCATGCTGCTGCACGATGCTGTGGTAGCCATGCTGGTTCAGCATGCCTTCAATTTTGAATAAATCCCAAAGAGTGTCACCAGCAAAGCACCCCCACACCATCACACCTTCTCCTACATGCTTCACGGCGGGAACCAGGCATGCAGATTTCATCCGTTCACCTTTTCTGCGTCGCAGAAAGACACGGTGGTTGGAACCAAAGATCTCAAATTTGGACTCATCAGACCAAAGCACAGATTTACTCTGGTCTAATGTCCATTCCTTGTGTTCTTTAGCCCAAACAAGTCTCTTCTGCTTGTTGTCTGTCCTTAGCAGTGGTTTCCTAGCAGCTATTTTACCATGAAGGCCTGCTGCACAAAGTCTCCTCTTAACAGTTGTTGTAGAGATGTGTCTGCTGCTAGAACTCTGTGTGGCATTGACCTGGTCTCTAATCTGAGCTGCTGTTAATCTGCGATTTTTGAGGCTGGTGACTGGGATAAACTTATCCTCAGAAGCAGAGGTGAGTCTTGGTCTTCTTTTCCTGGGGCGGTCCTCATGTGAGCCAGTTTCTTTGTAGTGCTTGATGGTTTTTGCAACTGCACTTGGGGACACTTTCAAAGTTTTCCCAATTTTTTGGACTGACTGACCTTTATTTCTTAAAGTAATGATGGCCACTCGTTTTTCTTTACTTAGCTGCTTTTTTCTTGCCATAATACAAATTCTAACAGTCTATTCAGTAGGACTTTCAGCTGTGTATCCACCTGACTTCTGCACAAAACAACTGATGGTCCCAACCCCATTTATAAGGCAAGAAATCCCACTTATTAATCCTGACAGTGCACACCTGTGAAGTGAAAATGATTTCCGTTGACTACCTCTTGAAGCTCATCAAGAGAATGCCAAGAGTGTGCAAAGCAGTCATCAAAGCAAAAGGTGACTACTTTGAAGAACCTAGAATATAAGACATATTTTCAGTTGTTTCACACTTTTTTTTAAATGAGAAGGTGTGTCCAAACTATTGGTCTGTACTGTATATATGTTGTGGAATACTCAAACTAACAGGACACTCAATGGACCCTCTTGTGCTGTATCATGAACTGCAGTCTGCCACATACACTACCTGCTTAACTCCTGCTATCACCACTGAATATATGCAGCTGGATTAGTCCTCAGAAGTACTATTAGTTGAGATGGATAAAAATATAGGTTGTGGAATACCTATACTAACTATAAACAAGCAAATCTCTCCCTGACTAAGCAGCAGCTCTCCCTACTCTGCCTGATTCCGGGGTAGACAGTGACGATCATGGCGGTGCCAGGTCTTATATAGAGCTGATGATGCTGTGCGGTCAGCCAATCACTGTAATGTCCACAACCAACATGGCTATGGCATTGCAGTGTATGGTAGGCAATCCTTGCATGTTCATTGGCTCTCTAAAGAGTGCCAAACATGCAGGGAGGAGACCAGAGTTCCCGCCCGAGCAACCCGGAAATACTCGCCGATCGCTGAGCTTCTCGAGCACAGTGATGCTCGGGCGAGTACCGAGCAGTGGGGACCACATTCACTCTTCACTAGTCACCATCTGTCGTAACACTGGTCAGCTGCATGAGACCACCTGCTTCATTATCTCCTTGCCAGTTCCCATCGCCTTTAGCACTGGCGCTTGCTCCTTTTAGGGGATTCTAAGCAACATCACCCCGCAGCATGACATGGCTGAGTTCTCCTTAACCACAAAACACATTTACATTATGAATCACATTGACCTTCACATTATCAACCTTTAAAATGCATGAAATATCAGATCTAGGAGAGTTGTCCGGAACGTATTGGGCAACAACAGTCCCAGGTCAGTTCCCAATAACACATTTGTGGGGAGATTCTTGGACACCGCTAATTCCCTTAACCCCTTCCCCGCACTCAAATCCAGGAAAACCCGGGTCATCGGTAAGGGACGGCGAACATCCCCAAGCCCGGTGACAGTCAGGGTCTTCCTAGTAATGAGTTATTCCTTTGAGACAAACTCAGGGTGAACAAGTGTTCATTCTGTATCGGTGTTCTTTAGCTCAACAGTAACTGTGTTGCTCACAATAACTGGTTGAAAATTTTCATGGACCCTTCCATTCGATCCAAGCACAAAAAGAACAGCTGCTGTAGGCACCTGGGCCTTAGGAGTGGGGTTCATCTTCTTCCTCTTTGGGAAGATGAGGGTGATGTGACCAGTTCAGTCACAAATATTGCACTGGGGGAAGTCAGATGCAGGCCGGGTGCTGAAAGATTGTACATGACCTCCTGAAGATTGACTGACAGGAGCATTGGTGGTGGTTGTTGGCTTAGTCCTTTCCAGCTGGCGACGGCAGACTTGCTCACCTGAGGTGTATGATTGGCCTCATAAGCATCTACAATCTATGCTGCTTCAGCAGCCTCCTTTGGCTCCCAGTCCAGCACGAACTGTGGCACTTCTCAGAAGGCAAAGATGGAGAAACTGTTTCTTCAACATCAGGTACTTCATTTCCTCGAAGGTGGTGATGGATAGTCCTTTGACCCACTGCTTGAAGCTTGTTTTTAGCCCGTCAACCACATCACTATAGCTTTTGTGTGGTCCACCCTGGAGGGACCAGTACTTTTTGAGGCACACCTCAGGAGTCAGTTGGTACTTCTTTATCAAGGCCCATTTGATGGCCTCATAGTCTCCATCTTGCTTTCGAGGGAGAGAGGCAAACACCTCCAGAGCTTTGCCTCAGAGCAGTGGGGTTAAATATCGGGTCCACTGGTCCTTAGCAGCTAGTACTGTCTGCATGGCTTTTCAAATCCCCACAGAAATATGTCCAAGTCCCTATCTCTTTCCGTCACAGGAAATTGCTGAGGACCGGGTTTAATGCCATTGGCATTGCTGGACTCTCTGTTCAGTAGGGTGGATGTCTCCTTCTGGATTTGAAATAATTTCAGCTGGTACTCTCGCTCGGCTTTTTGCACTTGCTCAGCTCGGTCTTGGAATTTCAGAATCAGCTGCAGCCGTCACTCACAATCGTCTGAATCAAAATTTTTGTAAGGCCATCTGAAGGTATGGGTCCACGCTACCCTGGTTGCGGACATGGCTGGCATTTACAGGTAGAACCACTGCCGCCTCATCATGGTTCAAGTGATGAACTTGCTTTGTATCACATTTCAACAGTTTAACAATCATTTGGTGCCTGGTTTTTCCAGTGGAGTTGTAACGAGGTGGCACAGGGTGGTAGTCATGGGCGAGTCTACTTAGCAACCTTCAGCGAGCACCCCGGCACCTTGCACATGAATAAACGGAAAGAGTCAGTGCTTTTAAATAAAAACAACTTTACTGACAGATTGCCGTGTACAGGCAGGTGCAGCACATATTCTCAGGCCCAGGTATTATGCAGGGACAATAAGCCTTTCTCTACATTCCGACTCAGTTTATCACAGCAGGCAGACTTTCACCTTCAGCACACCCACTATTCTGGTTGCCTCTTGTCCTAGGATAGCTGTGCTCCTCGGATAAGGCTCCTATTCCTTTTCCACAGTCCCTGTTCTCTCTCGCAGTGCTACTCGGATATAGATATACATACAATACAGACCAAAAGTTTGGACACACCTTCTCATTTACAGATTTTTCTGTATTTTCATGACTTTGATAATTGTACATTCACACTGAAGGCATCAAAACTATGAATTAACACATGTGGAATTATATACTTCACAAAAAAGTGTGAAACAACTGAAAATATGTCTTATATTCTAGCTTCTTCAAAGAAGCCACCTTTTGCTTTGATGACTGCTTTGCAAACTCTTGGCATTCTCTTGATGAGCTTCAAGAGGTAGTCACCGGAAATGGTTTTCACTTAACAGGTGTGCCCTGTCAGGTTTAATAAGTGGGAATTCTTGCCTTATAAATGGGGTTGGGACCATCAGTTGTGTTGTGCAGAAGTCAGGTGGATACACAGCTGATATCTCAGAATAACCTAGGCACTCAGGTTTTGATCAAAGAAGTGAAAATTTAATGCAGTCCATTCATTTACAAAAAATGTTTCGGTCAAACAGACCTTCGTCAGTAAACTGCAGAACATAAATACAGGACAATGTGAGTAAAATAATAAAGTCCAAAATTAAACACATAGAAAAATTGCATAGAACAATACAATAAAGGTTATCATTGTCATAATTGGTAAGGAGAGAAGGGTGGTGGGAAAGGAGATTGGATATCAGAGGGCACAGACCTTCATAGTGATGCGGATAAAGCAAAACCTAGTGTTAGTAAGGTGGATGAACAGGGCACCTACCAGGCTGTCTGTGATACAAGTAAGATAGTAGTACTGGGACAGCATGGGCTGTGTATGAGCCTGGTATAAGGTCTCCTGAAAAGTATAAAAGATTCAAGGCTAGGTGTTGGAGGGTACCAGTAATTAAGAGTAATGCCATGCAGAGTCATTTCAGTGCACAGGGGTATAAAGCTACTTTACCTAATTCGTAGATGTGATCTGTGTGGTTCGGCCCTTACTCGTGCACCAAAATCCAGCAGTACAGTGATTTGATTCTTAGGATACACAGCTGATAGTCCTACTGAATAGACTGTTAGCTGGTTTTTCTTGCCATAATACAAATTCTAAGTAAAGAAAAACGAGTGGCCATAATTATTTTAAGAAATGAAGGTCAGTCAGTCCGAAAAATTGGGCAAAATTTGAATGTGTTCCCCAGTCCAGTTGCAAAAACCATCAAGCGCTACAAAGAAACTGGCTCACATGAGGACCGCCCCAGGAAAGGAAGACCAAGAGTCACCTCTGCTTCTGAGGATACGTTTATCCGAGTCACCAGCCTTAGAAATCGCAGATTAACAGCAGCTCAGATTAGAGACCAGGTTAATGCCACACAGAGTTCTAGCAGCAGACACATCTCTACAACAACTGTTAAGAGGAGACTTTGTGCAGCAGGCCTTCATGGTAAAATAGCTGCTAGGAAACCACTGCTAAGGACAGGCAACAAGCAGAAGAGACTTGTTTGGGCTAAAGAACACAAGGAATGGACATTAGACCAGTGGAAATCTGTGCTTTGGTCTGATGAGTCCAAATTTGAGATCTTTGGTTCCAACCACCGTGCCTTTGTGCGACGCAGAAAAGGTGAACAGATGGACTCTACATGCCTGGATCCCACAGTGAAGCATGGAGGAGGAGGTGAGATGGTGTGGGGGTGCTTTGCTGGTGACACTGTTGGGGATTTATTCAAATTCGAAGGCATACTGAACCAGCATGGCTACCACAGCATCTTGCAGCAGCATGCTATTCCATCTGGCTTGTGTTTAGTTGGACCATCATTTATTTTTCAACAGGACAATGACCCCAAACACACCTCCAGGCTGTGTAAGGGCTATTTGACCAAGAAGGAGAGTTATGGGGTGCTACGCCAGATGACCTGGCCTCCACAGTCACCAGACCTGAACCCAATCGAGATGGTTTGGGGTGAGCTGGACCGCAGAGTGAAGGCAAAAGGGCCAACAAGTACTAAGCATAATGGGATCTCCTTCAAGATTGTTGAAAGACCATTTCCGGTGACTACCTCTTGAAGTTTATCAAAAGAATGCCAAGAGTGTGGAAAGCAGTCATCAAAGCAAAAGGTGGCTACTTTGAAGAACCTAAAATATAAAACATATTTTCAGTTGTTTCACACTTTTTTGTTAAGTATATAATTCCACATGTGTTAATTCATAGTTTTGATGCCTTCAGTGTGAATGTACAATTTTCATAGCCAAGAAAATACAGAAAAATCTTTAAATGAGAAGGTGTGTCCAAACTTTTGGTCTGTACTGTATGTACATCCATTTTCCACAGCCTCTGTTCAGTCCTCAGCTCCTGCTGAGGGCCATCGTCACTCTCTCTCTCTCCCACGCAACTACTAACCCTGGCCTGGGTCTATGGCTGCCGGACTCTCCTTAGTGCCTTGTCTCTGACCTCCGATCCGTGCACCTTCTAACCCTGACACAGGTCTCTGGCTGCCGGACTCTCTGGTACTCACATGGACACTTGATGTCTCGTGTACTGGCCTCTTCTCTGAGTGCATTTACACCATCACTGGTCCTTACTCATGGGTTTACGGACCCTCTTCTTTGACCTGTCCTCGGTCCCGACCTGTCATGAGCAGGTCCTCACTCGTGGGCTTACGGCCCCCACTGCCTTGACTCCTTCTTTGCAGGGACATCCCCATCTTCACACAATCTCCCATTCTCTGGAGCTCTTCTCTGACACCTTGTCCTGGCCATGGCCGCCCAGACACTGCTCCTTGACTTCTTGTCTCCTGTCTCTAAGCTCACTGCCTCTGCTCCTCCCTGCTATGCTCCTTCCCCTGGCCAGCTCTGCCATGCTGCAGAACCTAGGCAACTACTGCACTGTACAATACAGGGAGAACACATAAAAGCATATGTGGCGCCCCTGCGGGTTCAGTCGCCACAGAGGTCCTGCATCTCACCAAGAGGTGTGGTATCCCACTCTCAGGTAAGGATGGAGTACTACCCAGGATCCACACACCCACATCCAACACACGCCACTTCATAAGGGAAGAGCGAGATTGCTCCTGAGTGAGAGCACAGTCCCTGGTTCCTAGCTGGAGGGTGGAACCAGGTAGTGGGTGTGGGAGGAGGAAGTAGTTTAGAGGAGCACTTCGGTAGGAGTATAAAAGGGAACCATCTTGGAAGAGAGAAGAGAGTCAGTTCAGAAAAGTCAGAGGAGAGAATTGGGAGCTCTGCTCAGAGGAGCGGGCCTAGTAAGAGAGGCCCAGGAGAGAGAGTGAGAGAGAACGGGAGTAGAAGGAAGGCTTCAAGAGGAGCAGAGGGGATCCTAGGGGCACGGGAAGTGCGAGTGCCACCCGTGCGCCAGAATCTACATGGACGTGGAGGGATCAGGCCGCAGACGGTACCGGCCCCTAACTAGTGGAGAAGTACAAGTCTCAGCTAAAAACCGGAGGCTACTGTACTTGCAAGGTGCAGCTACCAACCACCACAATTACATCGCCAAAAAGGTGGCCACAGAGGGTCCAGGAGACTGCACTTTCCCCAACAAGATCCGAGGCTACCGACTTGGGACACTGATTGTGAGGGTGAGAGCCAGCGCGGGAAGACAAGCGAGAAAGGAACATAGAGCGGGGTCCCGTTTAAGTACTCCTGAAATACTTGAGAGCTGCTGAACCCCTTCCTTGGTGAAAACTGGACGACGTGGGCGGTTATAATCAGGACAGTGTAACCTGAGGAAATTAACAACTGTGAGTAAAACCTGAAGACTGCACCCCACTGTGTCCTAGAATTATTGCTGCACCATCACCAGCCCAACACTACACAGCACCGAAAACATCTACCTCACAACATTGCTATTTCCTGCCCTGGAGCTAAGCTCTGCCTGTGGAGAGCTGAACCAACTCGGCTGCATCACCATCAGCTCCAGAGGATCTGCGCCACAGCGGTGGCCCCATATAGCTGCATACCACAGGTGGCGTCACAAACATTAAACTATAAAAACTATAATCCCCTTTTTAATTACGGTCCAGAGTCACTGACCGGGTCACCGCCATTGTGACATCCCCCTGCACCGACCGGCCCGGCTACCGAGTACTCCACGGCCAAGGGGGCACGTCACATCGACATTACATTAGACATTACACTCACACGGGGACAACTACAGCTCCACGTGGGAATAATAACATGGAAAAGTCCTTCTTAAAAGGGTGGTGGCGCCCATCCCCCTTATAGAGTCAATCTGTTTCATCGTACAGAGGGCAGTAAGAACATCCTTGGTTTGCTGGTTGTACCATGGCTCTCAAACTTCTGCCATAATTGCCAAACAAAAGATAGGACAGAAAAATAAGATAAGAGTGGGGTATTACTGCTACACATACAGCATTGTCCCAGATAAAAATAAAAATAAAACACTAATTCGGATTTCTCAAAACTCTGAACGGAATCTCACAATAACCATGCAAGTTTTCAGTGACAGGAATGATTTCTCAATCCAGATCACTGATGTTCTGTAATATTCCACCACTGCCACCAATTGTCAAGGATGACACCGGAGCGATCAAGCGGATCCTACCGCTGCCACCAATTGTCAAAGATTGCAGTCAGGGTGGTGATGCTGAACCCACCACGCTGTTACCTTTTTGACAGTAACAGCATTCTGCTGCACCCTATCATCAGAACAGTTATGGAATTGACTGACAATTAACGGAAGAGGCCCCAGGCTATTTCCTCTAACATGCTGGTTACTGAAGAACTAACAGTGTGTGTATTGTATATACACTTCCTATTCCATTCATGGAATATATGTATATACCCCGGTATGGTCACTGACTGCTCCGCAAAAACAAAAGTATCTACATGCTGCCACCACCGATCATTGATAGGCCGACTGGATGCCTGGTTTCAGGTAGCATATGGCTTTCAGGAGTGTAATTTACAGAACAAAAGTAACAGAACTATTCAATTATATATTTAGTCCACAAACATAGGCAGTATTTATAAAAATATACAAAAAATATTACAAAGGGGACAAAACAATACAGCATATACACTTACCTGAAATAAAAGGATAAACGAAAGAAAATAACAAAACCTGATGCCACTGCAATGGCTTCAGAACATAGAGGGTGAAAGCAATCTGATTGAAAAACATGGATCAAGTCTAAAAGGCGATGTATCTTCCGGGATTGAACACAGATCATAATTTGCCTTGTATTCGAAGTGCCATAATTTATCAAAGTGCCGCAGCAGTTAGAAGATGGCAGTTGGACAGGGCAGGAGACAGGTAAGACATGCAAGACAATTAAACAAACTTGCTTCCAGGTCATCTTTTTGGCAAACAGTATTCACCACTTGTATCTGTGCCATTTAAATTCTGGCTGCTACAATCATCCACATTCACCGCTCTCCTACAAATTCAGCACACTTCATCCATATTAACCTCTCTCTCCTCTCTTCTCCTATGTACAGTTGTCATGCTCTCTTCACAATGTTATACCACGCAGATCCATTCATTCCCACCATACAACACAGGAAACGCTCTCACAAATCACTCAACCATCTGCTCACTCTCTGTATCTTCCTTTAATTAGTCGCAGGTGATATTTCTCCCAACCCAGGAATAATAATAACAACACTAACTCTTTCCCTGTTATATTCAGAAACCCTGCTAATCTCATTATTATTCCCTGCAGCATATCTTCTGTCTCATTCAACTGTGCCTTTGGAATGCGCGCTCAGCTTGTAATAAACTCTCTTACATCCATGACTTTTTCCTTTCTAACTCCCTCAACCTTCTGGCTCTCACTGAAACCTGGATCCAGCAGTTGGACACCACCACCACAGCAGCTCTCTCCTATAGTGGCCTACATTTCTCTCATACCCCGTGACCTGACAACAGATCAGGGGGAGGTGTTGGTCTGCTTCTTTCAACAAAATGTACTTTTCAGGTTATTCCCACTGTACCCTCCCTTATGTTCCCGTCTTTTGAGGCCCACACAGTCAGACTCTACCGGCCCTTCTCCCTGCGAGTGGCGGTTGTCTATCGCCCCCCAGGTCCCCCCCGTCAATTCCTGGATCACTTTGCTGCCTGGCTTCCAAATTTTCTATCCTGCGACATCCCCACGATAATCATGGGAGATTTTAACATCCCAATTGGCGAGTCTCTTTCCCCATCTTTTATCACTAACCTCCTCCTTTGGCCTTTCACAGCTTGCTAATTCTCCTACACATGAAGACGGGAACACATTGGACCTGATCTTCTCCCGGCTTTGCTCAGTACATGACTTTACTAATTCTCCCATTCCACTCTCTGACCATAATCTTCTTTCATTCTCTGTCAAGAACTGTGACTCTACTCAAGACACTCCCACCTTCCACACTTATAGAAATTTACACGCCTTTAACACCCATAAATTTATAAAAAGGTTGCAATCATCATTGGCCCCAATCTCCTCCCTCTCATGTCCCAACTCTGCATTGAAGCATTATAACAAAATAATGCTATGCGCCCTGGATGAAGCCGCACCTCCTACACAAAGAAAAATTCTGCATAGACGGCGACAACCCTGGCACACGCCTCAAACACGTCTTCTCCAGATATACTCCAGGTGCGCTGAATGGCTGTGGAGAAAATCAAATCTGCCCGAAGATTTCCTCCATTATAAATTTTTGCTGAAAACATATAACTCTGCCCTTCACCTCTCCAAACAAATCTACTTTAACAACCTCGTCATCTCACTTTCCAATAATCCTAAATGACTCTTTGACATGTTTCATTCTCTCCTCAATCAAACAACACAGGCCCCGACCACCGACCTCAGCGCTGACGATCTGGCCAATTATTTCAAAGAAAAAATTTACCATATCGGACAGGAAATTTTCTCCCAATCCCCTAATGTTATGCATGCTCTCCCCCACCACATTGTATCCTGCTCAATTTCTGAATTCGAACCAGTCACGGAAGATAAAGTGATCAAGCTCCTTGCATCTTCTCGTCCTACCACCTGCACCAGTGACCCTATTCCCTCACATCTCCTTTAGTCCCTTGCTCCAGCTGTCACCACTCACCTAACTAAAATGTTCAACCTTTCCCTCTCATCTGGTATCTTTCCCTCTTCTTTTAAACACGCCAGCATGCAACCATTACTTAAAAAAATCCCTTGACCAGAACTGCACGGCCAACTACAGACCTGTTTCCAATCTTCCCTTTATCTCTAAACTCCTGGAATGTCTGGTCCACTCCTGTCTCATTCGCTATCTCTCAGACATCTCTCTTCTTGACCCTTTACAATCTGGTTTCCGCTCTTTACATTCTACTGAAACTGCCCTCACTAAAGTCTCTAATGATTTACTAACAGCTAAATCTAATGGTCACTACTCCCTGCTGATTCTCCTGGATCTCTCCGCAGCATTCGACACTGTGGATCACCAGCTCCTCCTCACTATGCTCCGCACTATTGGCCTCAAGGACACTGTTCTCTCCTGGTTCTCCTCCTATCTCTCTGACCGCTCCTTCTCTGTGTCTTTTGACGGCTCCTCCTCCTCCCTACTTCCCCTTACTGTCGGGGTTCCTCAAGGATCAGTCCTAGGCCCCCTTCTTTTCTCCTTATACACTGCTCCTATTGGACAAACAATCAGCAGATTCGGTTTTCAGTACCATATCTATGCTGATGACACCAAATTATACACCTCTGCTCCGGACATCATCCCTGCATTACTACAAAAGACCAGTGATTGTCTTTCTGCTGTGTCTAACATTATGTCCTCCCTCTACCTAAAACTGAATCTGTCAAAAACTGAACTACTCGTCTTTCCTCCCTCCACTAACCTACCTGTGCCCGATATTGCCATTTCTGTTTGTGGCTTAACCATTACTCCCCAGCAACAAGCCCGCTGTCTTGAGGTCATTTTTGATTCAGATCTTTCTTTCACTCCTCACATCAAATCACTCGCTCGTTCATGTCATCTACACCTCATAAACATCTCAAGAATCAGGACTTTTCTCACCTTTGACTCGGCAAAAACTCTTACTGTAGCTCTTATTCATTCTTGTCTTGACTATTGCAGCGCTCTACTAATCGGTCTCCCTCTTACTAAACTCTCCCCTCTTCAATCCGTCCATAACGCAGCAGCCAGGATCATATTCCTCACCAACCGCTACACCGATGCCTCTTCCCTGTGCCAGTCATTGCATTGGTTGCCCATCCAATATAGAGTTCAATTTAAACTTATCACGCTTACCCACAAAGTGCTCCATGCTTCAGTACCCCCCTACATCTCCTCTCTTGTCTCAGTCTACCACCCTATGCGTGCCCTCCATTCTGCAAACGAGTTAAAACTAAAACCCTCCATAATCCGAACTTCCTACTCCCGTCTCCAAGATTTCTCGCGTGCTGCACCAATTCTTTGGAATGCACTACCCAGGACAGTTCGATTAATTCCCAATACCCACAGTTTCAAGCGAACCCTAAAAACACATTTCTTTAGACTGGCGTATCGCCTAAACACACTCTGTCCGTCCCAGTTTTCCCCCATATTAAAATCTTCTTCAACTTCAGGTTCATATCAACCATGCACTTAATAGCCTCTGTCAGGACTGTACACATACTGGCTGGCGACCAGTCCATGTATTATTATTTATCCTATTTAGTATATCAAGGCTGCATTATACAATATATGTACTTTTTACCTTTTGTGTCTCCCCCATTTCCTCATAGACTGTAAGCTTGCGAGCAGGGCCCTCACTCCTTTCGATATGAGATATGCTTATTTTGTATTGTCTGTATATGTCCCCCATAAAATTTGTAAAGTGCTGCGGAATATGTTGGCGCTATAAAAGAAAAAAAAATAAATAAAACCTAACTATAAACTACACCCATACACCTCCCCTTGATGACTCATAACAGGGCTGGCCATGGGATGTGATTTCAGTTTCAGAAAATTATGAGATTCCCAACTTTCATGACATCTTCATTCCTGATGATTACAGGCATTCAATATTGACGTCATATTTTTTAGCGTGATTTTACCTTTTCATAGATAAGAAACATGGCATGGCTGTTGTCAGCTACAGTATAAGCTATAAATCTCAGTCTTCCTGACTTCTTCCCACAATAGATATCTTATTTAATTAGTTGGTCGCCAAAAGTTGTCCCAGCCTCAAAGGGAGTGTTAATTAGCTATGTCACTTCTTAGCTATACGTAATTTACTCTCTTCGCATATGTTAAACATGTAGTTCTATTACCCAAAAGAGGTTTAGACTGTAAGTTCTTTCTCTCTCTGGAGATTTACATTTATTTTCAATGACACTACCCCTATAACTGGACATGGCCATGCTAAGCTGAATGTGCCTGCCCTCAGGAGGGTGGACTTGTGCTGTGAGGGCGCTACACCAGTGCAGGCCACATGTAATCAATGTTGCTGGTTTGCCAGGACCAGGTGTTGGACAGTTCAATGAGGTAGACCATCAGTAAAATGTTAACTTTTTACTGAATGGAAACTTGGTAGGGATTATATATAAGAAATAGCGGGTACACAGTCTTATGAATGTTTCCTTTACAACTCAAAGCATTTTTCACACAATTTCCAACCTTTGTTACTCTATCCTTCTTCTTTCCTTCTTTACTCTCTTTGCATGTGCTCTGTCTCCACTGTATTTAATTACTTCACCACAACTCAGCTCAGTACTGCAATCTTGCTTAGCAAGAATCCTTAACTCGTCCTGCTGTTCCACGTCTTCTTTCACCTTATGGTGCCAAATATTTGTCTCTCGTACTCAGTCCTGTCTAGGCCCATTACCTTCAAGAGTTATAAATTCTGGGCCATGCAGCTTGACATCCTTTCCTATGACCCGTATCAAATCAATCACTTTGTCTCTCAGTCACTTCTGCTCCGGATCTTGCTATCCCTTTCTCTTGGTCTCCTCTCACTTTAGGGACACCCCAGAATGTGTCACTGCTCACAATGGAATATAGGTCATCTTTCTATTCACCCCAGGCCCTATCTGACTGGCCCTAAGAAATTGTCACTTTCCTTTCAACCTATCCCCTCCCACTTTGGGCTAGATCAACACATTAACTATAACTTTCCCAATTGTTAAGCTACATACGCTATTAGAGATGAGCGTTGTTTGACTCGAACTGTTCTCCAATCTCAAATTCGAGCTGTTTGGAACGGTGTTCGAGCCGTTCGGCGAACATGAACGATTTGAAAAAAATCCAGCTTTAAGAGATTATGTTCGATAACTGTTCGTGCACCAAAATCATAACTGGATTTTTTCACAGTAATGCTGATAATCAATGTTAATACGCAGTTTGAGTGTACAGCGGGGCGGGGGGAGGGACAGGGGATGGATCTCTGCAGAAAAAATGAAGATCTCCATTTTTTTTTCTCTTTACCGCATTTACAGTGGGGAGGTGCAATATGTCAGCCTATCAGCAGCGCACACACGGAGCGAACTGCTTTTTTTCACACAAGCAAGGGCATGTGTCATTGGCAGTGTATGTCACATGTCCTTGCCGTATAAGACCCAGCCATTTTCCAAATCGCCACCATTTTCTCACTGCTGCAGCTGCGTGTTAGATGGCAAAGCTGTTGCTGTGTGCGCTATACTTTCAGTGTTAATTTCAAGCCAATTTTCTCTGAAATATACAGATAGCTTGGGAGTAGGGAATAGCTGTGATCGCAGTCCTTTTGAGGACTAGGCTACAGCATTTCCTACGACTTTTATCAGGCAGGTCTGTGCTCTGAAATAGATAGGTTGGGAGGAGGGACTAATTGTAATTGCAGTCCTTTTGAGGACTATTTTACTGCATTTTCTAGGACTTTTTGCCAGGCAGGTCTGTGCCAGTGCTGTGCAAGTGTTTTTCACAGCATTTGGCTAAATCTAGCTAAGCAAATCCTTTTTGGCCTCTTGCAGTGTGTGTTAGTCAGTGGAGTAGCGTATCTGTGTTGCAAGCTGCAGCACCTGTGTATAGAATACAATTTTTTTTACTGCACCTAGCCAAGTAAAACCTTTTGGGCATAGCATCATTCTATTAAGCCATTTATACTAAGCTCCACCATCTTGCAAATTAGTAATAATTTTTATCTGCATCTAGCTCAGTAAATAATTTTGGGCTTGTAGCAGTGTGTGGGACTTATTCTTAGTCCATCTATACTAAGCTCCTCCAGCTTGCAAATTACAAATAATTTTTATCTGCATCTAGCTCGGAAAATAATTTTGGGCATAGTAGTAGTGAGTGGAACTCATTGTATTAGGATATCTATACCAAGCTCCACCAGATTTGAAATTAATAATAATTTTTAGCTGCATCTTGCCTGGAAAATAATTTTGGGCATATTAGTAGTGTGTGGTACTTATTGTATTAGGCCATCTATACTAAGCTCCACCAGCTTTCAAATTACTAATAATTTTTAGCTGCATCTTGCCTGGAAAATAATTTTGGGCATAGTAACAGTGTGTGGTACTCATTGTATTAGGCCATCTATACCAACCTCCACCAGCTTTGAAATTATTAATAATTTTTAGCTGCATCTTGCCTGGAAAATAATTTTGGGCATATTAGCAGTGTGTGCTACTCATTCTATTAGGCCATCTATACTAAGCTCCACCAGCTTTCAAATTACTCATAATTTTTAGCTGCTTCTTGCCTAGAAAATAATTTTGGGCATAGTAGCAGTGTGTGGTACTCATTGTATTAGGCCATCTATACCAAGCTCCACGATTTTTGAAATTAATAATAATGTTTAGCTGCATCTTGCCCGGAAAAAAATTTTGGGCATAGTAGCAGTATGTGGTAATCATTGTATTAGGCCATCTATACCAAGCTCCACCAGTTTTGAAATTAATAATAATTTTTAGCTGCATCTTGCCTGTAAAATAATTTTGGGCATATTAGCAGTGTGTGGTACTTATTCAATTAGGCCATCTATACTAAGCTCCACTAGCTTTCAAATTACTAATAATTTTTAGCTGCATCTTGCCTGGAAAATAATTTTGGGCATAGTAGCAGTGTGTGGTACTCATTGTATTAGGCCATCTATACCAAGCTCCACCAGTTTTGAAATTAATAAAAAATTTTAGCTGCATCTTGCCTGGAAAATAATTTTGGGCATAGTAGCAGTGTGTGGTGCTCATTGCATTAATCCATCTATAGCAAGCTCCACCAGTTTTGAAATGAATAATAATTTTTAGCTGCATCTTGCCTGGAAAATAATTTTGGGCATAGTAGCAGTGTGTGGTACTCATTGTATTAGGCCATATATACCAAGCTCCACCTGCATAGAAATTAATAATAATTTTTAACTGTATCTTGCCTGTAAAATAATTTTGGCCATATTAGCAGTGTGTGGTACTCCTTCTATTAGGCCATCTATACTAAGCTCCACAAGCTTTCAAATTACAAATAATTTTTAGCTGCATCTTGCCTGGAAAATTATTTGGGGCATAGTAGCAGTGTGTTGTACTCACTGTATAAGGCCATCTATACCAAGCTCCACCAGTTTTGAAATTAATAATAAGTTTTAGCTGCATCTTGCCTGGAAAATAGTTTTGGGCATAGTAGCAGTGTGTGGTACTCATTGTATTAGGCCATCTATACCAAGCTCTACCAGCTTTGAAATTAATAATAATTTTTAGCTGCATCTTGCCTGGAAAATTATTTTGGGCATATTAGCAGTGTTTGGTACTCATTCTATTAGGCCATCTATACTAAGCTCCACCAGCTTTCAAATACTAATAATTTTTAGCTGCATCTTGCCTGGAAAATAATTTTGGGCATAGTAGCAGTGTGTGGTACTCATTGTATTAGGCCATCTATACCAAGCTACACCAGTTTTGAAATTAATAATAATTTTTAGCTGCATAATGCCTGGAAAATAATTTTGGGCATAGTAGCAGTGTGTGGTACTCATTGTATTAGGCCATCTATACCAAGCTCCACCAGCTTTGAAATTAAGAGTAATTTTTAAATGCATCTTGCCTGTAAAATAATTTTGGGCATAGTAGCAGTGTGTGGTACTCATTGTATTAGGCCTTCTATACCAAGCTCCACCAGCTTTGAAATTAAGAGTAATTTTTAAATGCATCTTGCTTGTAAAATAATTTTGGGCATATTAGCAGTGTGTGGTATTCATTGTTTTAGGCCATCTACATCTATACTAAGCTCCACCAGATTTCAAATTACGAATAATTTTTAGCTGCATCTTGCCTGGAAAATAATTTTGGGCATAGTAGCAGTGTGTGGTACTCATTGTATTAGGCCATCTATACCAAGCTCCACCAGTTTTGAAATTAATAATAAGTTTTAGCTGCATCTTGCCTGGAAAATAGTTTTGGGCATAGTAGCAGTGTGTGGTACTCATTGTATTAGGCCATCTATACCAAGCTCTACCAGCTTTGAAATTAATAATAATTTTTAGCTGCATCTTGCCTGGAAAATTATTTTGGGCATATTAGCAGTGTTTGGTACTCATTCTATTAGGCCATCTATACTAAGCTCCACCAGCTTTCAAATACTAATAATTTTTAGCTGCATCTTGCCTGGAAAATAATTTTGGGCATGGTAGCAGTGTGTGGTACTCATTGTATTAGGCCATCTATACCAAGCTACACCAGTTTTGAAATTAATAATAATTTTTAGCTGCATAATGCCTGGAAAATAATTTTGGGCATAGTAGCAGTGTGTGGTACTCATTGTATTAGGCCATCTATACCAAGCTCCACCAGCTTTGAAATTAAGAGTAATTTTTAAATGCATCTTGCCTGTAAAATAATTTTGGGCATAGTAGCAGTGTGTGGTACTCATTGTATTAGGCCATCTATACCAAGCTCCACCAGCTTTGAAATTAAGAGTAATTTTTAAATGCATCTTGCTTGTAAAATAATTTTGGGCATATTAGCAGTGTGTGGTATTCATTGTTTTAGGCCATCTACATCTATACTAAGCTCCACCAGATTTCAAATTACGAATAATTTTTAGCTGCATCTTGCCTGGAAAATAATTTTGGGCATAGTAGCAGTGTGTGGTACTCATTGTATTAGGCCATCTATACCAAGCTCCACCAGTTTTGAAATTAATAATAAGTTTTAGCTGCATCTTGCCTGGAAAATAGTTTTGGGCATAATAGCAGTGTGTGGTACTCATTGTATTATGCCAGCTATACCAAGCTCTACCAGCTTTGAAATTAATAATAATTTTTAGCTGCATCTTGCCTGGAAAATTATTTTGGGCATATTAGCAGTGTTTGGTACTCATTCTATTAGGCCATCTATACTAAGCTCCACCAGCTTTCAAATACTAATAATTTTTAGCTGCATCTTTCCTGGAAAATAATTTTGGGCATAGTCGCAGTGTGTGGTACTCATTGTATTTGGCCATCTATACCAAGCTACACCAGTTTTGAAATTAATAATAATTTTTAGCTGCATATTGCCTGGAAAATAATTTTGGGCATAGTAGCAGTGTGCGGTACACATTGTATTAGGCGATCTATACCAAGCTCCACCAGCTTTGAAATTAATAATAATTTTTAAATGCATCTTGCTTGTAAAATAATTTTGGGCATATTAGCAGTGTGTGGTATTCATTGTTTTAGGCCATCTACATCTATACTAAGCTCCACCAGATTTCAAATTACGAATAATTTTTAGCTACATCTTGCCTGGAAAATAATTTTGGGCATAGTAGCAGTATGTGGTACTCATTGTATTAGGCCATCTATACCAAGCTCCACCAGCTTTGAAATTATTAATAAGTTTTAGCTGCATCTTGCCTGTAAAATAATTTTGGGCATATTATCAGTGTGTTGCACTCATTATATTAGGCCATGTATACTAAGCTCCACCAGCTTTCAAATTACAAATAATTTTTAGCTGCATCTTGCCTGGAAAATAATTTTGGGCATAGTAGCAGTGTGTGGTACTCATTGTATTAGGCCATCTATACCAAGCTCCACCACCTTTGAAATTAATAATAATTTTTAGCTGCATCTTACCTGGAAAATAATTTTTGGCATATTAGCAGTGTGTGGTACTCATTCTATTAGGCCATCTATACTAAGCTCCACCAGCTTTCAAATTACTAATCATTTTTAGCTGCTTCTTGCCTGGAAAATAATTTTGGGCATAGTAGCAGTGTGTGGTACTCATTGTATTAGGTCATCTATACCAAGCTGAACCAGTTTTGAAATTAATAAAAAATTTTAGCTGCATTTTGCCTGGAAAATAATTTTAGGCATATTAGCAGTGTGTGGTACTCATTGTATCAGGCCATCTATGACAAGCTCCACCAGTTTTGAAATTAATAATAATTTTTAGCTGCATCTTGCCTGTAAAATAATTTTGGGCATATTAGCAGTGTGTGGTACACATTCTATTAGGCCATCTATACTAAGCTCCACTAGCTTTGAAATTACTAATAATTTTTAGCTGCATCTTGCCTGGAAAATAATTTTCGGCATAGTAGCAGTGTGTGTGGCACTCATTGTATTAGGCCATCTATACCAAGCTCCACCATTTTTGAAATTAATAATAATTTTTAGCTGCATCTTGCCTGTAAAATAATTTTGGCCATATTAGCAGTGCGTGGTACTCATTCTATTAGGCCATCTATACTAAGCTCCACCAGCTTTCAAATTAGTAATAATTTTTAGCTGCATCTTGCCTGGAAAATAATTTTGGGCATAGTAGCAGTGTGTGGTACTCATTGTATTAAGCCATCAATACCAAGCTCAACCAGTTTTGAAATTAATAATAATTTTTAGCTGCACCTTGCCTGTAAAATAATTTTGGGCGTATTAACAGTGTGTGGTACTCATTCTATTAGGCCATCTATACTAAGCTCCACCAGCTTATAAATTACTAATAATTTTTAGCTGCATCTTGCCTGGAAAATAATTTTTGGCATAGTAGCAGTGTGTGTGGCACTCATTGTATTAGGCCATCGATACCAAGCTCCACCATTTTTGAAATTAATAATAATTTTTAGCTGCATCTTGCCTGTAAAATAATTTTGGGCATATTAGCAGTGTGTGGTACTCATTCTATTAGGCCATGTATACTAAGCTCCACCAGCTTTCAAATTACTATTAATTTTTAGCTGCATCTTGCCTGGAAAATAATTTTGGGCATAGTAGCAGCGTGTGGCACTCATTGTATTAAGCCATCTATACCAAGCTCAACCAGTTTTGAAATTAATAATAATTTTTAGCTGCATCTTGCCTGTAAAATAATTTTGGGCGTGTTAACAGTGTGTGGTACTCATTGTATTAGGCCATCTATACCAAGCTCCACCATTTTTGAAATTAATAATAATTTTTAGCTGCATCTTGCCTGTAAAATAATTTTGGGCATATTAGCAGTGTGTGGTACTCATTCTATTACACAAAAAGAAAAAGTGGGCACTGCTGTGGAATAATAATCACAAATAGAAAGGGGTGCTACAGTAACCTGATGTAAAGACACAAAATTATTCGGAAGAAATAGACTCAGGATATATAACCATGCACACCCAATGTTGGAAAAGTGAAAAAAATCTTTATTACATGATTACATTTAGACAACAAAAGAAAAATGTTTTAAAAGCATTTAAAACAGACAAAAACATGTGCAATCTTCATATGGGGGAATTCATGATAATATGCATAAAAATAGCAATAAACCCCACTATGTTATGTGCCACAGGTATATTTACATCACTTATATAACATTCGATTAATGTAGACCTACTAAGCAACCCTGGCTATAAATAGCACGACACAACCAGTCAAAATATGTGTTTATGACAAGCCAAACCCTCCTAAATAATATAAGTGAATCAAGGAATGAGTAGGAGAGATGGTCTATTGGCAATGGGGGCCCACATTTTAGAGGTATTGGCCAGATTGTGTCACCAAAGTCATATATGACGTAGCACAGTTGATCCAAATATAAATAACAAGCCAGGCATTCCTGAGTGGTCAAGTCAAGAAAATAAGTAAATAAAAAATATATGGAAGAATAATTACCTGCTGGCACCAGAGACCCTACGCGTTACGTTGCTTAGACGCAGCTTCGTCAGGGGTATGTTGTCTAAGAGCACATGTGTGTGTTATATAGTTGATCCCAAATGGTGTGACTAGTTTCAGGTGAGTGTTTGTCTCCCTATGGTGTGTAGACAGGCCTGTTCTCATCAGAATGTGTTCCACCCAGCCCACGTGGAATGCAAACGAAATGGGTTAAACGTCATATCCGGTCCAAAGCAGAGGGCGCCAAATATAGCCCTGAAGCTATTATTGTTAAAGGTGCGTTCCACCCGTATCATACGGTGGAACGGGGGTGGAAGTAAAGTAAACGTCATATCCAGTCAGAAGGGTAAACACGCAGAGCAATGAACTATTCACGTAGTCATAATAAAGAAGAGGCTTGCGTTCCACGATGGAACGCAAAAACCCCAGGAGCAGCGCGTCCGCTGCAGAGAATAATAGTGATCACACAAGAAAGTGCTAGCATTAATCAAAAAAAAAAAGAAAGAATTGCAGTCCAAACCAGGAATACTAAGAAGTCAGTATATGATCTGAGGACAATCACCAAACATGCATAGATACAAAGATAGATACAAAGATGCATCACATAACAGAATACAGACCTGGACATATAAGACTCACTGACCAGACAGACATAAAACAACAACAACAAAAAAAAAAAAATCCCGTTTAAAATAAAACTCTCTCCTTTCCCTCTTTTTCCTTTTTTCTCTTCCTTTCTTTCTCCCTTCCCTTCCTTCTCCTTTCCCTTCCCCTTCTTTTCCTTCCCCTTTCCATCCTCCCCTCTCCTTCCCTCCCCTTCCTTTACTAAGATAAAAGACAAGACATATAAATGCATATGAGACTGTGTGCAAGTATGTGAAAAGATGCACACAGCTAAAAAATCACAAATACAAGAAATAAGCAATAAACTAATGGAACTGCACAAGTTGGCCCCATTGGAGGGAAAAAAAAAAAAAAAATGGTGAATCAAAACCCCAATAGTGGGCAAGATTCCACATATAAGAACACCATGGGAGTCTGGAAAAGTCAGAAGTGGAAAATACTCATTCGTGCCCCTCATAGCCACTACATCAAACATTAGGGTCCAATAAGAAACTAACCCCGGGGAACTGGGTAGAATCTAAAAAATATTGATATTAAAGCTGCTGGAATGGAATTTAAAGGAGGTGCCCATGCACCCCCAAAATAAACAGAGTACTGCTTATAAGGACACCATGGAAATTTAAGCCAAGTAACCAGTAAATGAGAGATCCTCATTTATGCCCTTTGGGGCCGCTGTGTCAATTGTAAAGATCCACCTGGATTCTGTCCTCAAAAGGTCCCTAGTATGATCTGAATTGCGTGGGTTAGGCTTCATTTTTTGGAGGCCTGTAAATCGCAATTTATTAGTGCTGCTGGAATGGAATTGAAGGAAGTGCAGGGCCACTGTGGAGATGGTCCTGCCCTTTCTCAAATCCTGTTCAGCAAGATGGATATTCGAAGCGTGTTGCTGTACCCGCCTCCGAAGTTCCTGCGATGTTTGACCAACATAGACCTTGGGACAGGGACAGGTCAAAGCATAAATAACATTAGTGGACCTGCAGTTAATGTAGTCCCTCAAAGGAAATTGACGATTGTCAGTCGGGTTAGTAAAGATTTTTTCAGATGAAAAAAATGGACATGCAGAACAATTGCCGCAGGGAAAAGAGCCTTTGAGCCTATTACCACCAGAGGTATTGTTCAATGGACGTAAGTAATGGCTATGAACGAGTTTGTCCCTTAAATTTGGGGCTCGTCTAGCCGTCAGCAAAGGTTTGTTTGATAATATACTGGATAGACGGTGATCCGTCTTCAGTATATTCCAATGTTTGCGGAATAGACCACCTACTTCAATCCATTGATTGTTAAACCTAGTAATAAATCTGATCTGTGTGTCTTCCATGTCAGCTCGTGGTTGCAACAGAACCTACCGTGGTTTGGCGATGATCCTCTGATGTGCTTTAGAGATTATGGATTTCGGATAGCCCCGTTCACGAAAGCGTGTAGTTAGGTTACTGGCCTCAGTTTTGAAGTCATCCTGTGTTGTACAATTCCTCTTGGCCCTTGAAAACTGTCCCACTGGTATACTGTCTCTTAAATTTCTGGGATGAAAGATTTGGTAATGTAGAAGACTGTTTGTAGCAGTCGATTTTCTGTATAATTTAGTAACAAGTGATCCGCCCACTATCCTGATTTCCAAATCCAGAAAATAGACTGCGGAAGAAGATATACAATGGGTAAGATGGATGTTAAAGTCATTAACATTAAGTCTATCAACAAAATCAATTGCCTCCGCCTCCGTGCCCGTCCAAATAATTAAAATATCATCAATGAAGCGGAACCACTTGAAAACCCAATAATTGTATTCCCGTAAGGGATAGACGTGTGTATCCTCCCACCAACCCAGGAATAGATTGGCGAAGGCGGGTGCACACCGTGCGCCCATGGCGGTCCCAGAGGCCTGCCTATAAAACACATGATCGAATGCAAAATAGTTGTGCGTGAGGATAAATTTCAAAAGATCCACAATAAAGGAGTCATGCAGACGATTACCTCCACTCGTGTTATTTAGAAAGTGCAGGACCGCTGCTATGCCATACTGGTGAGCTATATTGGAATACAGCGATTCAACATCAACAGTAATGAGCAGGAACTGGTCAGGTAAACTTAGGGAGTTGAGAGACTGTATTAGATGGGAAGAGTCTCTGAGATAAGAAGGAAGGCTGGTGGCAAGTGGCTGCAAGAAAAAATCTACATAAATGCATGCTTTTTCACAGATACTTCCTATGCCTGACACAATGGGTCGTCCGGGCGGACAAACCAGGTCTTTATGCACTTTAGGCAATATGTAGAAAGTAGGAATAGTTGGTTTCCTCACCATCATGAAGTCCTTCTCCTGTTTATTGATAATCCCCATGGAAAAGGCCTTAAGGATCAATCGTTCAAATTTAGCCGAGAAAATCTGAGAAGGACTTCATGATGGTGAGGAAACCAAATTTACTAAATTAAACAAAAAATCGACTGCTACAAACAGTCTTCTACATTACCAAAGCTTTCATCCCAGAAATTTGAGAGACAGTATACCAGTGGGACAGTTTTCAAGGGCCAAGAGGAATTGTACAACACAGGATGACTTCAAAACTGAGGCCAGTAACCTAACTACACGCATTCGTGAACGGGGCTATCCGAAATCCATAATCTCTAAAGCACATCAGAGGATAATCGCCAAACCATGGGAGGTTCTGTTGCAACCACGAGCTGACATGGAAGACACACAGATCAGATTTATTACTAGGTTTAACAATCAATGAAATGAAGTAGGTGGTCTATTCCGCAAACATTGGAATATACTGAAGACAGATCACCGTCTATCCAGTATATTATCAAACAAACCTTTGCTGACGGCTAGACGAGCCCCAAATTTAAGGGACAAACTCGTTCATAGCCATTACTTACGTCCGTTGTACAATACCTCTGGTGGTAATAGGCTCAAAGGCTCTTTTCCCTGCGGCAATTGTTCTGCATGTCCATTTTTTTCATCTGAAAAAATCTTTACTAACCCGACTGACAATCGTCAATTTCCTTTGAGGGACTACATTAACTGCAGGTCCACTAATGTAATTTATGCTTTGACCTGTCCCTGTCCCAAGGTCTATGTTGGTCAAACATCGCAGGAACTTCGGAGGCGGGTACAGCAACACGCTTCGAATATCCATCTTGCTGAACAGGATTTGAGAAAGGGCAGGACCATCTTCACGGTGGCCCTGCACTTTCTTCAATTCCTTTCCAGCAGCACTAATAAATTGCGAGTTACAGGCCTCCAAAAAATGAAGCCTAACCCATGCAATTCAGATCATACTAGGGACCTTTTGAGGACAGAATCCAGGTGGATCTTTACACTTGACACAGTGGCCCCACAGGGCATAAATGAGGTTGTCTCAATTACTGGTTACTTGGTTTAAATTTCCATGGTGTCCTTATAAGCAGTACTCTGTTTATTTTGGGGGTGCATGTGCACCTCCTTTAAATTCCATTCCAGCAGCTTTAATATCAATATTTTTTAGATTCTACCCAGTTCCCCGGGGTTAGTTTCTTATTGGACCCTAATGTTTGATGTAGTGGCTATGAGGGGCACGAATGAGTATTTTCCACTTCTGACTTTTCCAGACTCCCATGGTGTTCTTATATGTGGAATCTTGCCCACTATTGGGGTTTTGATTCACCTTTTTTTTTTTTTTTTTTTTTTTCCCTCCCATGGGGCCAACTTGTGCAGTTCCATTAGTTTATTGCTTATTTCTTGTATTTGTGATTGTTTAGCTGTGTGCATCTTTTCACATACTTGCACACAGTCTCATATGCATTTATATGTCTTGTCTTTTATCTTAGTAAAGGAAGGGGAGGGAAGGAGAGGGGAGGATGGAAAGGGGAAGGAAAAGAAGGGGAAGGGAAAGGAGAAGGAAGGGAAGGGAGAAAGAAAGGAAGAGAAAAAAGGAAAAAGAGGGAAATGAGAGAGTTTTATTTTAAATGGGATTTTTTTTTTTTTTTTTTGTTGTTTTATGTCTGTCTGGTCAGTGAGTCTTATATGTCCAGGTCTGTATTCTGTTATGTGATGCATATTTGTATCTATCTTTGTATCTATGCATGTTTGGTGATTGTCCTCAGATCATATACTGACTTCTTAGTATTCCTGGTGTGGACTGCAATTCTTTCTTTCTTTTTTTTTTTTTTTTTGATTAATGCTAGCACTTTCTTGTGTGATCACTATTATTCTCTGCAGCGGATGCGCTGCTCCTGGGGTTTTTGCATTCCATCGTGGAACGCAAGCCTCTTCTTTATTATGACTACGTGCATAGTTCATTGCTCTGCGTGTTTACCCTTCTGACTGGATATGACGTTTACTTTACTTCCACCCCCGTTCCACCGTATGATACGGGTGGAATGCACCTTTGACAATAATAGCTTCAGAGCTATATTTGGCGCCCTCAGCTTTGGACCGGATATGACGTTTAACCCATTTTGTTTGCGTTCCACGTGGACTGGGTGGAACACATTCTGATGAGAACAGGCCTGTCTACACACCATAGGGAGACAAACACTCACCTGAAACTAGTCACACCATTTGGGATCAACTATATAACACACACATGTGCTCTTAGACAACATACCCCTGACGAAGCTGCGTCTGAGCAGCGTAACGCGTAGGGTCTCTGGTGCCAGCAGGTAATTATTCTTCCATATATTTTTTATTTACTTATTTTCTTGACTTGACCACTCAGGAATGCCTGGCTTGTTATTTATATTTGGATCAATTGTGCCACGTCATATATGACTCTGGTGACACAATTTGGCCAATACCTCTAAAATATGGGCCCCCATTGCCAATAGACCATCTCTCCTACTCATTCCTTGATTCACTTATATTATTTAGGGGGGTTTGGTTTGTCATAAACACATATTTTGACTGGTTGTGCCGTGCTATTTATATCCAGGGTTGCTTAGTAGCTCTACATTAATCGAATGTTATATAAGTGATGTAAAATAAACCTGTGGCACATAACATAGTGGGGTTTATTGCTATTTTTATGCATATTATCATGAATTCCCCATATGAAGATTGCACAGGTTTTTGTCTGTTTTAAATGCTTTTAAAACATTTTTCTTTTGTTGTCTAAATGTAATCATGTAATAAAGATTTTTTTCACTTTTCCAACATTGGGTGTGCATGGTTATATATCCTGAGTCTTTTTCTTCCGAATAATTTTGGTACTCATTCTATTATGCCATCTATACTAAGCTCCTCCAGCTTTCAAATTAATAATAATTTTTAGCTGCATCTTGCCTGAAAAATAATTTTGGGCATATTAGCAGTGTGTGGTACTCATTCTATTAGGCCATCTATACTAAGCTCCACCAGCTTTCAAATGACTAATAATTTTTAGCTGCATCTTGCCTGGAAAATAATTTTGGGCATAGTAGCAGTGTGTGGTACTCATTGTATTAGGCCATCTATACCAAGCTCCACCAGTTTTGAAATTAATAATAATTTTTAGCTGCATCTTGCCTGGAAAATAATTTTGGGCACAGTAGCAGTGTGTGGTACTCATTGTATTAGGTCATTTATACCAAGCTCCACCAGCTTTGAAATTAATAATAATTTTTAGCTGCATCTTGCCTGTAAAATAATTTTGGGCATATTAGCAGTGTGTGGTACTCATTGTATTAGGCCATCTATACTAAGCTCAACCAGCTTTCAAATTATGAATAATTTTTAGCTGCATCTTGCCTGGAAAATAATTTTGGGCATAGTAGCAGTGTGTGGTACTCATTGTATTAGGCCATCTATTCCAAGCTCCACCAGCTTTGAAATTAATAATAATTTTTAGCTGCATCTTGCCTGGAAAATAATTTTGGGTATATTAGCAGTGTGTGGTACACATTCTATTAGGCCATCTATACTAAGCTCCACCAGCTTTCAAATTACTAATAATTTTTAGCTGCATCTTGCCTGGAAAATAATTTTGGGCATAGTAGCAGTGTGTGGTACTCATTGTATTAGGCCATCTATACTAAGCTCCACCAGCTTTCAAATTACGAATAATTTTTAGCTGCATCTTGCCTGGAAAATAATTTTGGGCATAGTAGCAGTGTGTGGTATTCATTGTATTAGGCCATCTATACCAAGCTCCACCAGGTTTGAAATTAATAATAAGTTTTAGCTGCATCTTGCCTGTAAAATAATTTTGGGCATATTATCAGTGTGTGGTGCTCATTCTATTAGGCCATCTATACTAAGATCCACCAGCTTTCAAATTACTAATAATTTTTAGCTGCATCTTGCCTGGAAAATAATTTTGGGCATAGTAGCAGTGTGTGGTGCTCATTGTATTAGGCCATCTATACCAAGCTCCACCAGCTTTGAAATTAAAAATAATTTTTAGCTGCATCTTGCCTGGAAAATAATTTTTGGCATGCTAGCAGTGTGTGGCACTCATTCTATTAGGCGATCTATACTAAGCTCCACCAGCTTTCAAATTACTAATAATTTTTAGCTGCATCTTGCCTGAAAAATAATTTTGGGCATATTAGCAGTGTGTGGTACTCATTCTATTAGGCAATCTATACTAAGCTCCACCAGCTTTCAAATGACTAATAATTTTTAGCTGCATCTTGCCTGGAAAATAATTTTGGGCATAGTAGCAGTGTGTGGTACTCATTGTATTTGGCCATCTATGCCAAACTCTACCAGCTTTGAAATTAATAATAATTTTTAGCTGCATCTTGCCTGTAAAATAATTTTGGGCATATTAGCAGTGTGTGGTACTCATTCTTTTAGGCCATCTATAATAAGCTCCACCAGCTTTCAAATTACTAATAATTTTTAGCTGCATCTTGCCTGGAAAATTATTTTGGGCATAGTAGCAGTGTGTGGTACTCATTGTATTAGGCCATCTAAACCAAGCTCAACCAGTTTTGAAATTAATAATAATTTTTAGCTGCATCTTGCCTGGAAAATAATTTTGGGCATAGTAGCAGTGTGTGGTACTCATTGTACTAGGCCATCTATACCAAGCTCCACCAGCTATGAAATTAATAATAATTTTTAGCTGCATCTTGCCTGTAAAATAATTTTGGGCATATTAGCAGTGTGTGGTACTCATTGTATTAGGCCATCTATACTAAGCTCCACCAGCTTTCAAATTACTAATAATTTTTAGCTGCATCTTGCCTGGAAAATAATTTTGGGCATATTAGCAGTGTGTGGTACTCATTCTATTACGCCATCTATACTAAGCTCCGCCAGCTTTCAAATTAATAATAATTTTTAGCTGCATATTGCCTGAAAAATAATTTTGGGCATATTAGCAGTGTGTGGTACTCATTCTATTAGGCAATCTATACTAAGCTCCACCAGCTTTCAAATGACTAATAATTTTTAGCTGCATCTTGCCTGGAAAATAATTTTGGGCATAGTAGCAGTGTGTGGTACTCATTGTATTAGGCCATCTCTACCAAGCTCCACCTGTTTGGAAATTAATAATAATTTTTAGCTGCATCTTGCCTGGAAAATAATTTTGGGCATAGTAGCAGTGCGTGGTACTCATTATATTTGGCCATCTATACCAAGCTCCACCAGCTTTGAAATTAATAATAATTTTTAGCTGCATCTTGCCTGGAAAATAATTTTGGGCACATTAGCAGTGTGTGGTACTCATTCTATTATGCCATCTATACTAAGCTCCACCAGCTTTCAAATTACTAATAATTTTTAGCTGCACCTTGCCTGGAAAATAATTTTGGGCATAGTAGCAGTGTGTGGTACTCATTCTATTAGGCCATCTATACTAAGCTTCACCAGCTTTCAAATTACTAATAATTTTTAGCTGCATCTTGCCTGGAAAATATTTTTGGGCATAGTAGCAGTGTGTGGTACTCATTGTATTAGGCCATCTATACCAAGCTCCACCAGCTTTGAAATTAATAATAATTTTTAGCTGCTTCATGCCTGTAAAGTAATTTTGGGCATATTAGCAGTGTGTGGTACTCATTCTATTAGGCTATCTATACTAAGCTCCACCAGCTTTCAAATTACTAATAATATTTAGCTGTATCTTGCCTGAAAAATAATTTTGGGCATAGTAGCAGTGTGTGGTACTCATTGTATTAGGCCATCTATAACAAGCTCCACCAGTTTTGAAATTAATAATAATTTTTAGCTGCATCTTGCCTGGAAAATAATTTTGGGCATAGTAGCAGTGTGTGGTACTCATTGTATTAGGCCATCTATACCAAGCTTCGGACATATACAGCAAAAAATGGCAGAATTAAAATATAACTTTTAATTTGATAATTAAAATCTAAAATAGTATCTAGATACACACAAACAAACATAAATAGGGATGTTATTCACCCAGTGGGGTGGACTAGTTCAGAAAATACAACAGGAGATATATGTTCCTTAATTTACTACAATAATGTTTACTCCTTAATAGTAGAGAGAGACTATCATATGCAAACAGTGGAAATTCATAAGTAGAAAGAAAAGGAACAATCTCACCGGTCCTGCAGCACGAATTTTTCCACAGAATAGCACAGGGTTTATCCAGCGGTCATCCACCTCTGACCCTATAATGCCCTGTTCTCATATGCTGTCCCTAGGACCCCAAAGCTCCCGCCCTGACAAGGGCAGTCCACAGCTGACCCTAAAGATCTGATCAGCCCTACATAGACCCTACAGAAGTTTCCCAACGCGTTTCCTCACCATCAAGTGATTCATCAGGGGAGTAACAGAAAAATTATTATCAATGGTCTAGGGTATGGTAACCCTCCATGCAGGTATATAGAAAAGGCAGTGGCAAAATGGCCACAGGTTGATTGCCTTAAGTATGTTCAGGTACAATTAATCCAAATAATTCCCATGTGTCTACCTTGAGACACATCTGGTCTCATTGGATAACACCATAAATAGCAGCGAACTTTAGCCAATTAAAGCTCGTATATGCAAATGCCCCCTGCAGGAGCTAAACCCACCCACACATACATGCCCCAGCGATCCACAAACGCCCCATAAAGGGCAGACAGCGATCCCCTACCCCCCAAGGCAGGATCCCCCCGAGGAGACACATCTAAGACCCCCACAAAGAAAAATCCATTATAAGACCCCCTGAAAACGAGACAATCTAACACTTCCCATGCAGTATGCTCCATTCCCACGCCGTGGAACGCTGTTTGCGCTCCACCGATGTCACTTCCGGTCATGTGATCCACACCGCGGCGTCACTTCCAGTTTCTTGGAACGCAAGCCTGCGCTCCACCGCCGTCATTTCCGGTTTCGTGGAACGCAAGTCTGCGCTCCACCGGCCCATAGCCATCTCACAGACCCAAAATCAATGGTCTCAGCAAGCATAGCACAATGACCGACCACAAAGAGCATCCCCACTATGTCATAAAGCCTGCACAATTCCCCTAAAGAGGGAATGTGCAAATGACAAAAAAAGGGGGGGGGGGAAACGCCTCGTATACATAAGATCTATAAGACACATCCCCTATATATATATATATACCTCATAAGCTTAAAGCCACACAACCTCCAGTGGGAGGATAAAAATGCAAAGAGTGAGGATATGTACAGGGGTTTATAAACGATCTTAGATAGCATGGGATAAGAGGGCATAATCAGTACATTAGAAACGAATAAGTGGTGAAAAGGGGGGGTGAAGATGGAGAGGAGGGGGGGGGAAGGAAGAAGGGAACGGGAGGGGGACAAAAAAGCTCAACTCACAGGGAGAATATATAAGTAGATTTGCATATAGGGATTCAGAGCCATATCCCTGTTCACTCTATCTCATACACATATGAAAGAGAAAAGGTGTATTTATACATTGATGTCCAAGCAGGTTCAAAAGAAGGTTATGTAATATCTAGTTCCAAAGAGTAAATAAAGTCCAAGGCTAAGGAAGCCAGAAGTATCGGGAGAAAAATACAAGAGTTTACTCATCTATAAAGCAGTTGAATGTAAGTTGTTCATTCAGCCCCATAGGGGCCATAGTTTTAAGTCGGAAAATCCACCTTGTTTCCTTCTGTAGGATTACACGATCCCAGTTACCTCCCCTATGGGGTTTAGGGACCTTTTCTATCCCCATGAACAAAATGGCCTTCTTGTCCCCTCCATGAAACTCATTAACGTGTCTCGCAATGGGTGTTTCACTATGATGTTCAATGTCCCCCAGATGCTCGCCTATCCTCCATCTCAATTCACGTTTTGTTTTACCAACGTACTCAAGGCCGCATTTACAGGTACCTTTATAAACCACCCCTTGTGTACGGCAGTTAACAAAGTCCAGCACCCGAAATTCCCTGTCAATGTTATTGCCTCGGAATGTTTTACCACACTGTATCGATGAGCAGACCACACATTTTCCACATTTATAGCATCCCTTAGTCAAAGAGCCAAGCCAATTATCCTGTCTAGGTGCAGAGTAGTGACTATGTACCAAACGGTCCCGGAGAGAGCGGCCTTTTTTATATGTAACATGGGGGAACCCCCCAAGGTATGGAGATATATCTCCATCCATTTCCAAGATAGGCCAATACTTGTTAAGGATCTCCTTCGCCTCCCTAGCTCCGTTTCTAAAGGTTGTAATAAACCTAACCACTTCTCCATCATCACCCTTAGGTTTAGAAGTCAACAGGCTGGACCTTCTTCTGGACCTACTCTTGAGGTATGCTTGATGTACCACATCTCTAGGGTAACCCCTTTCATGGAATCTATTGTGGAGGTCGGCAGCCTGCTCCTCAAAAGCAAGATTGGTGGTACAATTTCTGCGAACTCGCAGATATTGGCTTGTAGGGATACCTCTCTTCAGGGGAACAGGATGATGACTTTCCCATCGAAGCAACGAGTTGGTCGCTGTAGGTTTTCGAAACGTACTCGTTTCCACAAGACCACCTCTACCCTTGCGAATCAAAACGTCAAGAAAAGGAAGACAAGTAGAGTCTGCTTCACACGTAAATCTCAGGCCAATCGGATTTTTATTAAGCCCCTCAACGAAGAGCTGAAATTTCTGAACGGAGCCCCTATATATGACAAATACGTCATCTAAATACCGTGCCCACATTTCAATCCTCTCTACGCCTGAGCAAACTCCCTCCCCAAAGACCATTGTTTCCTCCCACCAGCCCAGGAGCAGATTAGCGTAGGTAGGCGCACAAGGGCTACCCATCGCAGTGCCCCTGAGCTGGTGGAAGTACTTATGGTCAAAAGTAAAGAAATTTTTAGTCAAACAAAATTCAAGCGCTTTCAGCAGAAACCCATTATGGGCCCGACACTGCATACTCCTTGTGGATAGGTAGTACTGTACTGCCTTCAGACCCATATCATGTGGTATGGAGGAATACAGTGCCTCTACATCCACACTTGCCAAAATGACCTCGGGTCCCAGTGTCACCCCATCCAACTTACGAAGCAAGTCTGCTGTATCTCTGGTGTAAGATGGTAATGCAAGAACAAAAGGGCGTAGCACCTGATCGAGGTATATGCCTAGGTTCTGACAAAGACCACCCACCCCCGATACTATCGGCCTACCTCTAAGGGGATTAATTCCTTTGTGTATTTTAGGTAGGCAATAGAATGTCGCCATCACCGGATGTTGAGGCAGCATAAAATCAAATTCATTTTTGTCAATCAGTTTATCTCTCAGGCCTTTTTTCAATAACTCTGTTAATTCACCCAGAAAGGCCGACATTGGGTTTTCAGAAAGGATCGCATACCCCTGCCTGTCCTTTAACAAATCCAAACACATCCTACAGTATTTTTCGACGTCCATGACCACCACATTACCCCCTTTATCTGAAGGTTTGATAACAATGTGGTGGTCCTGTTCAAGATGTCTAATAGCCATTATTTCATCTCTACTACAGTTATACTTATAGAATGTGTTTGTTCTATCAAGTGCCAACAGTTCTCTAGTAACCATATTCACAAACGTGTCAATTGAAGACACGTCTCTCTGTACAGGTGGCATCCTAGTACTCTTCTTCTTAAGGGTAGAAAAAGGTCCCAGTCCCCTAGAATTAGGTTCGGGGATTTCTAGGTTACTGAGGAGGCGCACATCAGGCAAGATATCAAGAGGAATATCAAACTCCTCACACGAGTTTTGATCCTGTCTTGCGAAGAATTTTCGCCACCTCAATTTCCTCGCAAAGAGATGCAGGTCCTTTATATATTCAAAGTTATCAAAATCAGAGGTGGGCACAAATGAGAGACCCTTATTAAGTACTGCTAATTCCACGGATCTCAATGTTCTCGATGAGAGATTTATAACTCTTGTATTAGATTCAGAGGTTAGGGTCTTCCCTGATTGATCCGATTCCTCAGGGGGTATGTTTCAAAAGCTCCACCAGTTTTGAAATTAATAATAATTTTTAGCTGCATCTTGCCTGTAAAATAATTTTGGGCAAATTAGCAGTGTGTGGTACTCATTCTATTAGGTCATCTACACTAAGCTCCACTAGCTTTCAAATTACTAATAATTTTTAGCTGCATATTGCCTGGAAAATAAGTTTGGGCATAGTAGCAGTGTGTGGTACTCATTGTATTAGGCCATCTATACCAAGCTCCACCTGTTTTGAGATTAATAATAATTTTTAGCTGCATCTTGCCTGGAAAAGAATTTTGGGCATATCAGCAGTGTGTGGTACTCATTCTATTAGGCCATCTATGCTAAGCTCTACCAGCTTTCAAATTACTAATAATTTTTAGCTGCATCTTGCCTGGAAAATAATTTTGGGCATAGTAGCAGTGTGTGGTACTCATTGTATTAAGCCATCTATGCCAAGCTCCACCAGTTTTGAAATTAATAATAATTTTAACTGCATCTTGCCTGGAAAATAATTTTGGGCATAGTAGCAGTGTGTGGTACTCATTGTATTAGGCTATCTATTCCATGCTCCACCAGCTTTGAAATTAATAATAATTTTTTGCTGTATCTTGCCTGTAAAATAATTTTGGGCGTATTAGCAGTGTGTGGTACTCATTCTATTAGGCCATCTAAACTAAGCTCCACCAGCTTTCAAATTACTAATAATTTTTAGCTGCATCTTGCCTGGAAAATAATTTTGGGCATAGTAGCAGTGTGTGGTACTCATTGTATTAAGCCATCTATACCAAGCTCCACCAGTTTTGAAATTAATAATAATTTTTAGCTGCATCTTGCCTGGAAAATAATTTTGGGCATAGTAGCAGTGTGTGGTACTCATTGTATTAGGCTATCTATACCAAGCTCCACCAGCTTTGAAATTAATAATAATTTTTTGCTGTATCTTGCCTGTAAAATAATTTTGGGCGTATTAGCAGTGTGTGGTAGTCATTCTATTAGGCCATCTATACTAAGCTCCACCAGATTTCAAATTACTAATAATTTTTAGCTGCACCTTGCCTGGAAAATAATTTTGGGCATAGTAGCAGTGTGTGGTACTCATTGTATTTGGCCATCTATAACAAGCTCCACCAGTTTTGAAATTAGTAATAATTTTTAGCTGCATCTTGCCTGGAATATAATTTTGGGCATAGTAGCAGTGTGTGGTACTCATTGTATTAGGCCATCTATACCAAGCTCCACCAGTTTTGAAATTAATAATAATTTTTAGCCGCATCTTGCCTGAAAAATAATTTTGGGCATATTAGCAGTGTGTGGTACTCATTCTATTAGGCCATCTATACTAAGCTTCACCAGCTTTCAAATTACTAATAATTAGAGATGAGCGTTGTTCTACTCGAACTGTTCGCCAATCTCAAATTCGAGCTGTTTTGGGCGGTGTTCGAGCCGTTCGGCTAACACGAACGATTTGAGAAAAATTCGGCTGTTCGAGGTTATGTTCGATAACTGTTCGTGCACCAAAATCATAACTGGATTTTTTCTCAGTAATGATGAAAATTAATGTTAATACGCAGTTTGAGTGTACAGCGGGGTGGGGGGAGGGGCAGGGGATTGATCTCTGCAGGAACAATGAAGATCTCCATTTTTTTTTTCTCTTTCCCGCATTTACAGTGGGGAGGTGCAATCTGTCAGCCTATCAGCAGCGCACACACGGAGCGAAGTGCTTTTTTTCACACAAGCAAGGGCATGTGTCATTGGCAGTGTATGTCACATGTCCTTGCCCTATAAGACCAAGCCATTTTCCCCGTCGCCACCATTTTCTCACTGCTGCAGGTGCGTGTTAGACGGCACCGCTGTTGCTGTGTGCGCTATACCTTGTTAATTTCAAGCCAATTTTCGCACAAATCTACAGATAACTTGGGAGTAGGGAATAGTTATGATTGCAGTCCTTTTAAGGACTAGGTTACAGCATTCCCTACGACTTTTATCAGGCAGGTCTGTGCTCTTAAATAGATAGATTGTGGGAGTAAAGACTAATTGTAATTGGAGTCCTTTTCAGGACTAGGTTACATCAGTTCCTATCAGTTTTTGCCAGGCAGGTCTGTGCCAGTGCTGTGCAAGTTTTTTTCACAGCATTTGGCTGAATCTAGCAAAGCTAATCTTTTTTGGCCTATTGCAGAGTGTGTTAGTCAGTGGAGTAGCCTATCTGTGTTGCAAGATATACCACCTGTGTATAGAATACCAATTTTTTTACTGCACCTAGTGAAGTAAAATCTTTTGGGCATAGCATCATTCTATTAGTCCATCTATACTGACCTCCATCAGGTTGCAAATTGAATATAATTTTTTTCTGCATTTAGCTCTGAAAAAATATTGGGCTTCTAGCTGTGTGTGGGACTTGTTGTATTAGTCCATCTATACTGACCTCCATCAGGTTGCAAACTGAATATATTTTTTTCTGCATCTACCTCTGAAAAAATATTGGGCTTCTAGCTGTGTGTGGGACATGTTCTATTAATCCATCTATACAGACCTCCATCAGGTTGCAAACTGAATATATTTTTTTCTGCATCTACCTCTGAAAAAATATTGGGCTTCTAGCTGTGTGTGGGACTTGTTGTATTAGTCCATCTATACTGACCTCCATCAGGTTGCAAACTGAATATATTTTTTTCTGCATCTACATCTGAAAAAATATTGGGCTTCTAGCTGTGTGTGGGACTTGTTCTATTAATCCATCTATACAGACCTCCATCAGGTTGCAAACTGAATATATTTTTTTCTGCATCTACCTCTGAAAAAATATTGGGCTTCTAGCTGTGTGTGGAACTTGTTGTATTAGTCCATCTATACTGACCTCCATCAGGTTGCAAACTGAATATATTTTTTTCTGCATCTACCTCTGAAAAAATATTGGGCTTCTAGCTGTGTGTGGGACTTGTTCTATTAATCCATCTATACAGACCTCCATCAGGTTGCAAACTGAATATATTTTTTTCTGCATCTACCTCTGAAAAAATATGTGGCCTTCTAGCAGTGTGTGGGACTTTCTCTATTAGTCCATCTATACTGACCTCCATCAGGTTGCAAACTGAATATAATTTTTTTCTGCATCCAGCTCTTAAAAAATATTTGGCCTTCTAGCAGTGTGTGGGACTTTCTCTATTAGTCCATCTATACTGACCTCCATCAGGTTGCAAATTAAAAATAATTTTTATCTGCATTTACAGTACCTCTGAAAAAATATTTGGGCTTCTAGCTGTGTGTGGGACTTGTTCTATTAGTCCATCTATACTGACCTCCATCAGGTTGCAAATTGAATATAATTTTTATCTCCATCTAGCTCTGAAAAAATATTTGGCCTTCTAGCAGTGTGTGGGACTTTCTCTATTAGTCCATCTATACTGACCTCCGTCAGGTTGCAAATTGAATATAATTTTTATCTGCATCTAGCTCTGAAAAAATATTTGGCCTTCTAGCAGTGTGTGGGACTTTCTCTATTAGTCCATCTATACTGACCTCCATCAGGTTGCAAATTAAAAATAATTTTTATCTGCATCTACCTCTGAAAAAATATTTGGGCTGCTAGCTGTGTGTGGGACTTGTTCTATTACTCCATCTATACTGACCTCCATCAGGTTGCAAACTGAATATATTTTTTTCTGCATCTACCTCTGAAAAAATATTGGGCTTCTAGCTGTGTGTGGGACTTGTTGTATTAGTCCATCTATACTGACCTCCATCAGGTTGCAAATTAAAAATAATTTTTATCTGCATCTACAGTACCTCTGAAAAAATATTTGGGCTTCTAGCTGTGTGTGGGACTTGTTCTATTAGTCCATCTATACTGATCTCCATCAGGTTGCAAATTGAATATAGTTTTTATCTGCATCTAGCTCTGAAAAAATATTTGGCCTTCTAGCAGTGTGTGGGACTTTATCTATTAGTCCATCTATACTGACCTCCATCAGGTTGCAAATTAAAAATAATTTTTATCTGCATCTACCTCTGAAAAAATATTTGGGCTTCTAGCTGTGTGTGGGACTTGTTCTATTAATCCATCTATACAGACCTCCATCAGGTTGCAAACTGAATATAATTTTTTTCTGCATCTAGCTCTGAAAAAATATTTGGCCTTCTAGCAGTGTGTGGGACTTGTTATATTAGTCCACCTATACTGACCTCCATCAAGTTGCAAATTCAAAATAATTTTTTATCTGCATCTAGCTCTGAAAAAATATTTGGCCTTCTAGCAGTGTGTGGGACTTTCTCTATTAGTCCATCTATACTGACCTCCATCAGGTTGCAAACTGAATATATTTTTTTTCTGCATCTACCTCTGAAAAAATATTGGGCTTGTAGCTGTGTGTGGGACTTGTTCTATTAATCCATCTATACAGACCTCCATCAGGTTGCAAACTGAATAAAAAATTTTTCTGCATCTACCTCTGAAAAAATATTTGGGCTTCTAGCTGTGTGTGGGACTTGTTCTATTAGTCCATCTATACTGACCTCCATCAGGTTGCAAATTGAATATAATTTTTTTCTGCATCTAACCCAGCCAATAGTTTTGGCCTAAAACCACAGTTTGGCCACTCAGCTCTGCTCGGTTCCCACCCATTGTTTTTTTGTGCAAACAACTCCAGAGTTGTGAATTAGTTAACCACCAAAATGAGTGGAAAAAGGCCTGCTGCTGGTGGAAAGGGGAATAGGCGTGTTGGGAAGGGGAAAAAAGGTTGTGTCCGTGGGGTAGGTGTTAAAGCAACAGTAACATCTGCAGAAGAAAGACCATCTTCCAGCCAAACTAAAATGTCTACTTCTTTTAGCGGACAATGTGATAAGATCCCTTTCTTACGGCCACGCCAATCGCTACAAATTCCAGATGAGGCACAAAAACAGCAGGTGCTTCAACGGATATCAAGTGCTCCTTTAAGTAGGCTCTCCTCCACATCAACTTCAACATCACAAATACTCCAGTCCTCAAAGGTGTCACCCCAATCGCACTTGCTTCCTCACAGCTCCCAAATCTCCAGCTGCCCGTCTGAGTATGAAGTAGAACAGATGGTTGAGTCTGCAGAGCTGTTTACTTATACTATAGCCTGGGAATCAGAGGTCGACTCCAGCGCTTCTGTGAATCTAGACGAGGAAATGATCTGCACTGATGCCCAGAATCTTTATGAGTCGGATCCAGAACCAGACGCAGAAGGTTCTGACCATAATGTAGACCCTCATTCCCAAACTGTAACTCCTGTTGGTGGAGACAATGAGGAAGACGATGATAAGACTCAAATACCTGATTGGAGCGACAACTTTAGTTTTTTGTCAGGGCAGGAACAGGTTGGCTCTGAGGACGACGGGTGTGATAACGCACAGGGTGATGATGATGAGGTTGGAGATCCCACTTACTGTCAACCCACAGTCAGCCAAGAGATGAGGTCAGCAGAGGAGGTGGAGGAAGATGCTAGTGACGACGAGGTCAGGTTGCGCCTTCCTGGACAGAGACGTAGTACTGGAAGCACCTCAACAACTGCATCCTCAAACACAACTCTGCCTCTCACCACAAGTAGTGGTGGCTCTTCAGGTCGCATGGGTGCTAAGCCTTGCAAAGCCTGGGCATTTTTTCAGATCGATAAAGATGACCCAACTCGTGTTATCTGTAACATTTGTCAGCAAAAGCTAAGTAGAGGCCAAAAAATACATAGTTTGAGTACTTCATGCATGAACCGGCACATAGACATGAAGCATAAGTTGCAGTGGGAAACTCAGTGTGCTACAATACGGCCTAGCCGGCCGGGCCTACCACCGTCTGCCATATCTTGTGCATCCGCGGCCTCTTCATCCTCTGTGACTGGGGGGACAGCAGTCACACCTGTTTTGGGGCGCAGACCTGCCACCTCTTTACCCGCAACAGCCAGCGTGATTGGCAGGTCATCATTTTCTTTGGAGGTGGTAACACCAGCTGGTGTTGAGCGCTGTCCGACATTGATAGCACCACCTTTGGATCAAGGCAACCTAACATGTCCGCCTGCATCTTCCTCACAGACCGGCAGTTTGCCGGGGACACCCTTATCAACCCCGTCTAAGCACAATAGCCAGCCCTCGGTCCCTCAGATGTGGACAAGTAAAAGACCATTTCCTCCTAGCCATGAGAAAGCTAAGAGGTTGAATTTCACCATCTGCTAGCTCTTGGCTACAGAAATGCTGCCTTTCCGCCTGGTGGACACAGAGGATTTTCGAGACCTTATGTCCGTCGCAGTGCCCCAGTACCAGATGCCCAGTCGGCACTACTTCTCAAAGAAAGGTGTGCCTGCGCTCCACCAGCATGTCGCACACAACATCACCGCTTCTTTGAGAAACTCTGTGTGTGACAGGGTGCATTTCACCACAGACACTTGGATGAGTAGGCATGGACAGGGGCGTTACATGTCGCTGACTGGGCACTGGGTAACTATGGTGACAGCAGGACAAGGGGCTGCTGTCCAAGTCTTGCCATCCCCACGAGTTGTGCGTCAATCCTCTTTATGTCAAAGTTCCTCCACTGCTTCTGCCTTCTCAACCTCCTCTCGGTCTTCCACCTGCACCCAAAGCCTGTCTGGTCATGTCACAAGCTTTCTAACTGCGCAGAAGGGATCCTGCACACCGGCTAAAATGCGATGTGCCTACCCGGTGGAATTCAACTCTGCACATGTTGCAGCGACTGTGTCAGCACCGACAAGCCCTGGTGCAATACGTTCTGACGTATAGCCTGGGCCAACGAGATCCAGAGGTGGGGCAAATCACGCTGGAGGAGTGGTCTCAGATCAGGGACCTATGCACCCTTCTGCACAGTTTTGAAATGGCGATGAAGATGTTTAGTGCTGACGATGCCATTATCAGCATGACTATTCCGGTGATTTACATGCTGGAGCACATGTTAAACAGAATTCGGAGTCAGGTGGTGGCACAAGAGGAGGTGGAGGAAGTAGAGGAGGAGGAGTTGTATGCGGAAGGGCTAACATCTGCAAGGTCCAGACGGTCGGCAGAACCAAGGCGGCAGGCATGTGAGGGTGGGGGAGATGGTTTTACCAGGGCGCATGGTAGCAGCCAAGCTAGTGAGGAAGGTGCAGGAGCCCAGGAAGAAGTGGAGGACGAACTGATGGAAGACTCATCAGATGAGGGAGACCTTGATCACATTTCTGTTGTGCGAGGTTGGGGGGAGAGGACAGAGGAAGGAAGCATGATTGTTACCTCACCACCAACACAACAGGGACTTGGTGCTCCTGGATGTGCAACACACATGAGTGCCTTCTTGCTGCACTACCTGCAACATGACCCTCGAATTGTGAGAATTAGAAATAATCCTGACTACTGGGTTGCCACACTGTTAGATCCCCGGTACAAAAGTAAAATTGCAGCAATTATTCCTGCCATAGAAAGGGATGCACGCATGCAGGAGTATCAGCAGAGACTGTTGCAGAATCTTACATGTGCTTTTCCACAAAATACCAGTGGTGCACGTAGTGAATCTCACAGTTCCAACTTGCCAACCGTGGGACCGTCAAGTGTTCAGCACTCAAACCGTAACAGAACCACAGTATCTGCTGGTAACATCAATTTTGCGGAATCATTTCACCACTTTTTTAGCCCATCCTTTGCAAGGCCACAGGAGACAAGAAGTCTGACACATAGTCAACACCTAGAGACGATGGTACAGGAGTATCTCCAAGTAAATATTGAAGCCATGACTGTGTCACTGGACCCTTGCTCTCTTTGGGCTTCCAATCTGGATAAATGGCCGGAGCTAGCCACTTACGCCTTGGAGATATTGTCATGCCCCGCAGCCAGCGTTCTGTCTGAACGTGTGTTCAGCGCTGCTGGTGGTGTGCTGACAGATAAGCGCACGCGGCTCTCCACTGATAATGTAGACAGACTCACGTTCATAAAGATGAACAAATCATGGATCCGAAACGACTTTTCTACCACTGTGTCATCCTGGGGAGAGTAAAAGCTTGATGATTGGTTAAAATCACCCTACCAACCGTTTTAAGCTTTCAAATTACTAATCATGTTTATCTGTATCTTGGCTGGAAAATAATTTGGGCTTTGTAGCAGTGTGCAGCACTGATTCTATTAGGCCATCTATAATAAGCTCCACCAGATTTAAAATTACTAATCATGTTTATCTGTATCTTGAATGGAAAATAATTTGGGCTTTGTAGCAGTGTGCAGCACTGATCCTATTAGGCCATCTATACTAAAGCTTCACCAGATTTAAAATTAATAAAAATTTTTAGCTGCATCTAGCCCGGAAAATAATTTTGGGGCTCCGAGATGCGCAAGACACATAAGTGCCTTCTTGCTGTACTACCTGCAGCATGACCCTCATATTGTCAGAATTCGAAGTAATCATGACTACTGGGTTGCCACACTCTTAGATCCCCCAAACTTTTCGATCAACCTTTTCATTTTAATAAAGACCAAAAAAATGGTCATTTTTGAAATTATAAGCATTAGCAGGTTGTTAGAAACTGAAATCAAACAGTTTTCAACTCAAAACTTTATTCTAGGTGATGTTACATTTTCACATAGGACCCCTTGTTCGAAAGGAGCTTCTGAACTCTCTCGTCCATTGAATTTGTCAGGTTTTGGATGGTTTCTGCTTCAATTGTTTTGCATGAGGACAGAATACCCTCCCAGAGCTGTTGCTTAGATGTGAACTGCCTCCCGCCATCATAGACACTCCTTTTAATGATGCTCCAAAGGTTTTGAATGGGGTAGAGGTCAGGGGAGCATGGGGGTCACACCATAAGTTTGTCCCCTTTTATGCCCATATCAGCCAGAGATGCAGATGTTTTATGTGCAGCATGAGATGGTGCATTATCATGCAAAAAAATGATCTTGCTGTGAAATACACGGTTCTTCTTCTTGAACCATGGCAGGAAGTGCTGTTTGAGAAAATCCACATACATTATGGAGTTCATCTTTAGCGCCTTCAGGGATCCTAAAGGGGCCGACAATCTCTCTCCCCATGATTCCAGCCCAAAACATTACTCCACTTCCTCCTTGTTGGCGCTGTAGCCGTGTTTGCGTGGGGTGTCCATCAACCAGCCATTCTCCACTCCATCCATCTGGACCATCGAGCGCTGCACGGCACTCATCCGTGAACAAAACAGTTTGAAATCAGTCTTCATGTAATGTTTGGCCCACTGGAGCCGTTTCTGCTTGTGTGAAGTGGATAGAGGAGGTCGACAGGATGGCGTATGCACAGCTGCAAACCTCTGAAGGACCCTGCATCTTGTTGTTCGGGGGACGTTGGAGGCACCAGCAGCTTCAAAAACTTGTCTGCTGCTATGACAAGGCTTTTTTGCCGCTGCTCTTTCAACCTGACGTAATTGCCTGTAGGAAAGAGTCCTCAATTTGCCCTTATCAGCACGCACACATGTGTACTGTGAATCAGCTACATACTTCTTGATTGCCAAGACACTTCATCCTGATCATCGCACAATGTTGATTGTAGTCATGCCTTGACCTAAACACTCCACAATTTGTTGCTTCTCAGCAGCCGACACATCCTTTTTCTTTCCCATTTTGGCAGAAAATGTAGGCTGCTTAATAATGTGAGACAGCCTTCTTAAGTAGTCTTGCCTTTCATTGGACACACCTGCCAAACTAATTAGCACAGGTGTCTGCAATTGCTTACAGTGATATAAAGAGCCCTGACACACATCACCATCAATGAGTTTAACTGACAAACAAACAAATTCTTCCCTTATCACTCCTATACACTTTTTGCATAATAATTTGGAACACAGTGTACATGTGCTTTTCCACAAAACACCAGTGGTTCACGTAGTGAATCTTACAGTTCTAACTTGCCAACCGTGGTCTGTATGGAGTTGTTCAATAAAGGGCCCAAAATTAAGATAACATAGATGGGAGAGGTCTCTAGGAATAGGAATTCCTAAGTATTTGATACCCTGTGAGGGCCAGGCAAAGGGAAAGTTGGACTGGATGGAATCCTATATGGATTTTGGGAGGGAGACATCGAGGGCCTCAGACTTCGCTGCATTGATTTTAAAATTTGACCATGTAACAAAGTGATCTATTTCAGCCATAACAGCATGGATGGATATATGTGATTGAGTGATATATACTAGGACATCATCAGCAAATAGAGAGCACTTGTACTCGGTGCTGCCCACCTCAATCCACCTAATATTGGGGTTATGGCGAATTGATGAGAGCAGGTGCTCCGTCACTAGGATGTATAAGAGAGGGGACAGAGGACATCCCTGCCTTGTCCCATTGGTGATTGTGAAAGATGATGAAAATGTTCTGACGCGCCCCCTGGGCCTTGGGACACCCGGAGCCGGACCCTTTTTGGTGGATGCTGGTGGTTGTAGTCTCCGTGGCGGCGACCCGGTTCCGTGGCTCAGGGCGGTCAAACCAGTGGCGGAACTATTTATGTGGTTTTGATGTTTAAATGTCCGACTACGCCACCCGTGGATTGCGGTCAGAGTGAACCGCCGCTCCAGGGCAGACCGCTGAGGCTGGTGTTGTGGGTGCAGCAGAGCGTAGCATAACTCCCCACGGGAGGAGTATAGCCTCAGGGCAGTGTATGCGGAGGATGGGGGTGATGGTGCAGGGCAGCAGCAGTAACGACACGGAGTCAGTGATGCAGTCCAGGGCCTTTACTCACAGTTCTTATTATCCAGACCACGTCTGCAGGTAACGGCTGCCCACGTCGTACTGTGCTCACCAGGTGAGGGGCTCAGACAACTCCCAGATAACTTTGGAGCGCTTCACAGTACCCCCTTTGTTTGTCCTTTGTCTGGCCTTTCTTACCAACCCTTCTGTCCGGCTGCCTTGGGCCTCCTCTTGGTAAACTTGGCGCCAGTTTCCCTGACCCTATGTGGTGCCTTCCTAGCGGGTGTAGCGAGGGGCTGCGCCACATAAAATGTCACAGCCTCCTGTTTCTAGCTGAGGGTCATTTCCTGCCTCCACTAGTTTCGGTGACCGGTCTCCCCCTTTGGCCTGACCCCTCCACGCAGGTGGATTCGGGCGTGCGGTGGCGACTTGCCCGTCTGCACCCCTGGGATCCCTTCGTTCCTCGTTCCTGGAGCCTTCTCCGCTCCTCTTCCTTCCTTCTCCCTCTTCCAGGCCTGGGCCTCTGTTACTAGGCCCGCCTCCAGAGCAGAGCTCATGCAGAGCCCCTGCTCCCTGCCACTTCTGCTCAGACTTCTCGGCACTGAACTAAGATGGTGCCCACCTTTTATACTCCCTTCTCAATGCACCCAGGAACTGCTTCCTCCCTGCTCCTGCACTACAGGGTTCCCCTTCCTCATTGTTCCCTCCCCCCACTCCAGCCAGGGACAGGGACTGTCGTGCCCATCTCAGGGGCATATTTTTCGCCCTGCCCCACGGCAATGTGGTGTAATGCATGCAGGTGTCGGGTCCTGATCCACACTACATCCTTACCTGAGAGTGAGATATCACACCTCTGGGTGAGGTGCAATACCTCTGTAGCAACCGAGCCCTCAGGGTGCTACAGTTCCATTTATCTTCAGCCTAGGTGACGTATTGCGATACAGGGCCGTGATTTTGGCTATAAAAGGGTCCCCTAGACCCCTACCCCAAGCTTTTTAAGAGAATCATATATGGCGTGCCAGGAGACTCTATGGAATGCTTTCTCAGCATCCAACGAGAGTATCTAATTACAAATTTTTAACTGCATCTAGCCCAGGAAATACTTTGTGCCTAGTAGCAGTGTCTGCTAGTCAGCGGATTATCCCGGCTGTTAAGCAAGCTACACCACCTGTAGTTTGGACACTTAATTTTTTCAAAGGAAATGCTTCGGGACCACGGGATACTCAGTGAAGAGCATCAGGAGGCACCCCAAGGCATAGGGGCTGGGACTGGCAGTAGGATGCCTTGCGGTGGACAGCCGAGCTCGATCCTTATAAAAGCTTTTTAACTGCAGCAGCTTTAGTGGACGCTACTGGAGCTGGAATTACGCGGCTGCTGGCATGAGACTTGCCCTCCAATAGATCCTTGTAAATGGATTTAAAGTGTATTCATTCAAATTAGAGAGACAATTCAAATTAAAAAGCTTAGAGCTGCCTCCACCACAGGGGGGCTCTCTCGACCCACCAGCGGACAGTCACCAGTATTGGGAGAGGGGGGCTGGCCGTCAGGGTTCACCGCGGCTCTGGCACAAACCCGGCGACGCGGAGGTGGCACGGGCAGGAGTGGACTGAACGTGTCGGCTTCTCACTTTTTGGATTTTAGAAGGGCATGACATGCCTATATCTGTGTCTCCTCCTCCTTTTACTCCGCCACCTCTTTTCTTTTCGCATGACTATATGTACTTGTCACTTTTCCATGTGTTAGTTGTGTCTTCTGAGCAGTTTGTCAGCTTTTGGACACCTTTGAAGGTGTTTTCTATGTGTTTCTATGTGTTTTTGTTTGCCTGCCATTGGTTTTAACGGTGTTCGAAGGTGTTCGACGAACAGTTCGACGAACAGTTCGGCGAACACACGGGTGTTCGACGAACCGAACCGAACTCGAACACTACGGGGGTGGCTCAACACTACTAATAATGTTTAGCTGCATCTTGCCTGGAAAATAATTTTGGGCATAGTAGCAGTGTGTGGTACGCATTGTATTAAGCCATCTATACCAAGCTCCACCAGTTTAGAAATTAATAATAATTTTTAGCTGCATCTTGCCTGGAAAATTATTTTGGGCATAGTAGCAGTGTGTGGTACTCATTGTATTATGCTATCTATACCAAGTTCCACCAGCTTTGAAATTAATAATAATTTTTAGCGGTATCTTGCTTGTGAATTAATTTTGGGCGTATTAGGAGTGTGTGGTACTCATTCTATTAGGCCATCTATACTAAACTCCTCCAGCTTTCAAATTACTAATAATTTTTAGCTGCATCTTGCCTGGAAAATAATTTTGGGCATAGTATCAGTGTGTGGTACTCACTGTATTAGGCCATCTATACCAAGCTCCACCGGTTTTGAAATTAATAATAATTTTTAGCTGCATCTTGCCTGGAAAATAATTTTGGGCATAGTAGTAGTGTATGGTACTCATTGTATTAGGTCATCTATACCAAGCTCCACCAGCTTTGAAATTAATAATAATTTTTAGCTGCATCCAGTCCGGAAAATATTTTCTCTTCCCAATAGTGGTAGCAATAGAAATATGGGGCGCGCGCCTGGCTAACAAAAATATACGCTTCATAACAAAAAACACCAGCCTTGCGCATTGCATTAATAAGATGGCATCATCGTCTCTCCCAGTGCTAGGCCTACTACGCCGGCTAGCATTCCTGTGCCTAAAACACAATGTATGGGTCCACGCTAGCCACGATGCTGAGGGGTCTAAAGCTGCTGCTAATGCTTTATCACAATTCAATTGGCAGATTTTCACAGAGCTCCTCCCCAACGCCCACCCATCTGGCAACAGTTGCCCACCCTCCCTATGGGATCTAGTGGCAGGTAGTTCATGCCATTAATCAGAGCGTCAGTTGCCCCGTCGACGTGGCAAGCATACGGTAAGGCATGGGAAGAGTGGACACGACTAGTAGCAGGCAGACAGGTTGACCAATGTGAACAAGCCAGATTAGAAGTCACCCTAGAATTTCTCCACCTGCTAATGATGAGGGGCATATCAGGGGCATCAGCTCTGCAGTGGCTGACCGGAGCAGCATTTCACTTCCAACTACTGAATTGTGGAGATGTGACAAAGAGATTCATCATCAGACAATCCATAAAAGGGTGGAAAAGGTCGTCCCGTCCAGTGCCACTAAAACTGATTTCTCACATCATATCCCTAACACCATTAACATGACACTCACAATTTGAAGCAACACTACTGGCTACTGCATTTGCGATCACCTTCTTCAGAGCGCTATGCATAAGCGAATTAGGTCCTCAATCCAAAATTACCACCAGTGGAGGCTTATTACACCAGGGCGCAGTCATAGCCAATAATGCAATACGTCTACGCATACACCATTCGAAAACGGTTCCAGGGGGCAAGGGCACTTGGGTACTTCTACAACCCACAAACGGTACACTGAGTCGGGTAACAATAGTAAAAATATTTATAACCATCAGATCACAAAGTAATTTCTTCCTATCACACATTGATGGAATGCCATTATCAAGATACCAGTTCCAAGCTATATTTAATAAATGCATAACATCGGCAGGGAACCACCCCAAAGCTTACGGGACTCACTCATTCCGCATAGGCGCGGCCATGGAAGCAGCCAGAGCAGGACTGTCAGAAACGGAAGTTCAGAGGATAGGGAGATGGCGATCCACGTGTTTGGCAAGATAAATAAGACCGGACTTGTTACCCTAACGTCATTTGTTTCTTTTACAGTTGACGCTAAGCCAACAGTGTGGGTCATAGGCCACTTGTATATATATTGGGCAGAAAAAAGGGCGAAATTCCGCCCGGGCGGGAGGAAATTAGAGTTTCATAACACATATTTCAACTGGAGAGGTATTAGAGGCCTGCTATGGCCACAGGTACTAATGGAGGATATCAAGGTAGGGAGAGAGGCAAGAGGTCCGGTCATCTTAGTTATACAGGCCCGGGAAACGACCTAGGTCATCACAAGAGCGCATAACTAATGGCAATAATGAAACTAGACACTGAGCACTTCAGAGAATTTTTCACAAAACTAGCTATAGTATGGTCAGAGATTGTGCCGATAGCGGTATGGCAAGGTGCGCGAGACATCATGGCCATCGAACGGACAAGGCGGGTAATAAATATTCGGATGGCAAAATTTAGAAGAGACAGAGGCGCTGTAGTGATACAACACCGACAACTGGAAGGAGATAAAGCAGGCCTCATACGGCCCGACGGTGTTCACTTAATGGATATTGGACTGAACATTTTCCTGTCAGGACTCCAGGACGGAGTGGAACAAGCGTTAAGAGTGATGTATGGGGGTCAGAGTCCTGCATACGAGTACGCAGGATCCTCCTTGGCCTGGAAATAGAAAGGACATGTTGGAGAGTTACACTTGTTGGCCAACTTGCCGGTGTGGAGACCCAGGGCATGCTGCAACAAGCTGAATTATTTTAGAAATAAAATGCCTATCTAATGGAATGAGTATAAAGAGTTAATAAAGCTGTGATTGATCTTCACCTATCCAGTTGTAAGTGTTACATTATTTTATTGTCAAGGAAAGGGGGGCTTTAGGGGGGCTGAGTGTCAGGGTTTGGTGGGAGGTCCCCACACTCTGCCTAGGCTAGATGCATTTAAAAATTCTTATTAGATACACAGGCGGTGCAGCTTGCTTCGCAGCTGGGCTACTATGCCCAAAGTATTGCCTAAGCTAGATGCAGTTAAAAATTCTACGCTGACTAGCAGACACTGAAGCTTTGGAGCAGACCTCTGAGTAAACAGCTCTTCAGACTCAACCATCTGTGTTACCCCAAGCCATAGTGTATGTAGTTTCTTACAGTTAAAAGGGGGGGGGGCGACATGTTTCTATCTATCTAATCTATGTGTGATTCTCTATTCCATCTATTCTAAATTGTCGGGTACCGCTGCTGAAATGCCGGCCTGCTTTTTTAAAGAGACGGTGCATGAAAACACTAATATTTTTTTTAATATATCATTTACACTAAATGACAAGTACAGTAACCAGCACTGTCACTGTACTTCTTATATATGTGACTGACATGTTTCTATCTATCTAATCTATGTGTGATGCTCTATTCCTTCTTGTCTAAATTGTCGGGTACCGGTGTATGCCGCTGCGGAATTGCCGGCCGGCTTTTTTAAAGAGAGCGTTTTCTGAGCAGTTTGTCAGCTTTTGGACACCTTTGAAGGTGTTTTCTATGTGTTTCTATGTGTTTTTGTTTGCCTGCCATTAGTTTTAAAGGTGTTCAACGGTGTTCTAAGGTGTTCGAACATCCCGGTGTTCGACAACCGAACCGAACCCGAACACTACGAGGGTGGCTCAACACTAGTCAGCAGTAAACATCTTCGTCGCCATTTCAAAACTGAGCAGAAGGGTGTGTGGCACCCCTGAGGGTTCAGTCACCACAGAGGTACTGAACCTCACCCAGAGGTGTGGTATCTCACCCTCAGGTAAGGAAGGAGTATGGCTCAGGACCCTAACACCTGCATCCAACACCTACCCGCAGTGGCGGTAGGGTGAGATTGCTCCTAAGGGAGAGCACAGTCCCAGGTCCCTAGCTGGCGGGAGGGTCCTATGTAGTGGGTGTGGGTGGAGAATGCAGCTTAGGGGAGCACATGACAGGGACAGTATAAATAGGAAGCCATCTTAGAAAGAGCAAGCCAGTCAGAGGAGGAGAAGTGACAGGAGCAGAGGCTCTGCATGAGCTTTGCTCCGGAGGCAGGCCTAGCCTGGGAGGCCCAGAACTGAAGGAGAGAAGAGAGTAGTGGGAGCAGGAAGGCTCCAGGAACCGAAGTGACCCTAGGAGTACGGGCCGTGCAGAAGGCCACCCGAACACCCGCTGCAACCAGGAGGTAGAGGGGTCAGGCCAGATAAGGATAACCGGTCCCTCAACTAGCAGAGAAACAGCAAGGCTCAACTAGAAACCGGAGGCTGCAGCATTTCATGTACTGCAGGCCAAAGTCCACACCAGTCTCACTAAGAAGGTAGCCCCATAGGACCCAGGGGATGGAACACACGTCGCCCGCCAAGGCCCGAGGATACCGGATATAAATGTCTCTGGGTGTGAGGTGCAGGGAGAAGGCCAGAGAAAGGACACACAGAAGGGGGTCCTGCTAAGTACTCCGGAGCTATCTGGGGGTGGACTGAGCCCCTCACTGAGTACGCACAGCACGACGGGGGAGATTGCTCTGTTACCTGTAATCTGTACTGCAACAACTGTGAGTAAAGATCTTGGGACTGCATCACACGGACTCTGTGTTCATTACTGACTCCCTGCACTACAACCACCATCATCCACCCACACTTCCCTGAAGCTACACTCGTCCCGTGGGGAGTAATAATACCATTGCTGCAAAACCACCAGCTTCAGAGGACTGTTCGGCAGCGGCGGCCCCTTTGGCCGCACTCCATAGGTGGCGTAGTCGGACATTAAAAAACCCATATATACAAATTACCCTTGGATTGACCGCCCTGGGTCACGGACCGGGTCACCGCCACAGTGACTACAACACCCAGCATCTACCGGCCTGTGTCCGGGTACCCCACGGCCCAGGGGGCGTGTCAACTTCATAGGTGACTGATCTGAGACCACTCTTGTAGCTTGATTTGCCCCACCTCTGGATCTCGTTCGCCCAGGCTGTATGTCAGAACGTATTGCACCAGGGCTTGTCGGTGCTGCCACAGTCGCTGCAACATGTGCAGAGTTGAATTCCACCGTGTCGGCACATCGCATTTCAGCTGGTGAACTGGCAGGCCCAACGACTTCTGTAGAGATGTAAGTCGTTGAGCTGTGGGATGCGAACGGCGGAAGTGAGCACACAGCGACAATGCCCTCTGCAGATGGCCATCTAGTGGGCTAAAAATTGCTGGACAACCAGGTTCAACAAGTGAGCCATACAAGACACGTGTGTGACATTGCCCCGGCGAAGGGCCGCACCCAGGTTTGCAGCATTGTTGCACATGGCCTTTCCTGGTTGCAGATCCAGTCGAGACAACCATTCATGAAACTGGGTCTCCAGAGCTGACCACAACTCCTCAGCTGTGTGACTCACATTTCCCAGATATTTCAAAGTAAACACTGCCTGATGCCGTTGAGCCCTGCTGCCATCATAGTAAGGAGGTGAGCAAGATTCCTTCTGCGCAGTTAGAAAGCGGGTGGCTTTACCAGACAGGCTTTGGGTGCAGGTGGAGGACCGAGAGGAGGTTGAGGAGGCAGAAGCAGTGGAGGAACTTCTAGATAAAGAGTAGAGATGAGCGTTGTTCGACTCGAACTGTTCGCCAATCTCAAATTCGAGCTGTTTTGGGCTGTGTTCGAGCCGTTCGGCTAACACGAACGATTTGAGAAAAATTCGGCTGTTCGAGGTTATGTTCGATAACTGTTCGTGCACCAAAATCATAACTGGATTTTTTCTCAGTAATGATGAAAATTAATGTTAATACGCAGTTTGAGTGTACAGCGGGGTGGGGGGAGGGGCAGGGGATGGATCTCTGCAGGAATAATGAAGATCTCCATTTTTTTTTCTCTTTCCCGCATTTACAGTGGGGAGGTGCAATCTGTCAGCCTATCAGCAGCGCACACACGGAGCGAAGTGCTTTTTTTCACACAAGCAAGGGCATGTGTCAATGGCAGTGTATGTCACATGTCCTTTCCCTATTAGACCAAGCCATTTTCCCCGTCGCCACCATTTTCTCACTGCTGCAGCTGCGTGTTAGACGGCACCGCTGTTGCTGTGTGCGCTATACCTTGTTAATTTCAAGCCAATTTTCGCACAAATCTACAGATAGCTTGGGAGTAGGGAATAGTTGTGATTGCAGTCCTTTTAAGGACTAGGTTACAGCATTTCCTACGACTTTTATCAGGCAGGTCTGTGCTCTTAAAAAGATAGATTGTGGGAGTAAAGACTAATTGTAATTGCAGTCCTTTTCAGGACTAGGTTACATCAGTTCCTATCAGTTTTTGCCAGGCAGGTCTGTGCCAGTGCTGTGCAAGTTTTTTTCAAAGCATTTGGCTGAATCTAGCAAAGCTAATCCATTTTGGCCTATTGCAGAGTGTGTTAGTCAGTGGAGTAGCCTATCTGAGTTGCAAGATATACCACCTGTGTATAGAAAACCAATTTTTTACTGCAACTATGGAAGTAAAATCTTTTGGGCATAGCATCATTCTATTAGTCCATCTATACTGACCTCCATCAGGTTGCAAATTGAATATAATTTTTTTCTGCATCTAGCTCTGAAAAAATATTTGGGCTTCTAGCAGTGTGTGGGACTTGTTCTATTATTCCATCTATACTGACCTCCATCAGGTTGCAAACTGAATATAATTTTTTTCTGCATCTAGCTCTGAAAAAATATTTGGCCTTCTAGCAGTGTGTGGGACTTGTTCTATTAGTCCATCTATACTGACCCCCATCACGCTGCAAATTCAAAATAATTTTTTGTCTGCATCTAGCTCTGAAAAAATATTTGGCCTTCTAGCAGTGTGTGGGACTTTCTCTATTAGTCCATCTATACTGACCTCCATCAGGTTGCAAATTAAAAATAATTTTTATCTGCATCTACCTCTGAAAAAATATTTGGGCTTCTAGCTGTGTGTGGGATTAGTTCTATTAGTCCATCTATACTGACCTCCATCAGGTTGCAAACTGAATATAATTTTTTTCTGCATCTAGCTCTGAAAAAATATTTGGCCTTCTAGCAATGTGTGGGACTTTCTCTATTAGTCCATCTATACTGACCTCCATCAGGTTGCAAATTAAAAATAATTTTTATCTGCATCTAGCTCTGAAAAAATATTTGGCCTTCTAGCAGTGTGTGGGACTTTCTCTATTAGTCCATCTATACTGACCTCCATCAGGTTGCAAATTAAAAATAATTTTTTGTCTGCATCTACCTCTGAAAAAATATTTGGGCTTCTAGCTGTGTGTGGGACTTGTTCTATTAATCCATCTATACAGACCTCCATCAGGTTGCAAACTGAATATAATTTTTTTCTGCATCTACCTCTGAAAAAATATTTGGGCTTCTAGCTGTGTGTGGGACTTTCTCTTTTAGTCCATCTATACTGACCTCCATCAGGTTGCAAACTGAATATAATTTTTTTCTGCATCTAGCTCTGAAAAAATATTTGGCCTTCTAGCAGTGTTTGGGACTTTCTCTTTTAGTCCATCTATACTGACCTCCATCAGGTTGCAAATTAAAAATAATTTTTATCTGCATCTAGCTCTCAAAAAATATTTGGCCTTCTAGCAGTGTGTGGGACTTTCTCTATTAGTCCATCTATAGTGACCTCCATCAGGTTGCAAACTGAATATATGTTTTTTCTGCATCTACCTCTGAAAAAATATTGGGCTTCTAGCAGTGTGTGGGACTTTCTCTATTAGTCCATCTATAGTGACCTCCATCAGGTTGCAAATTAAAAATAATTTTTATCTGCATCTACCTCTGAAAAAATATTTGGGCTTCTAGCTCTGTGTGGAACTTGTTCTATTAGTCCATCTGTACTGACCTCCATCAGGTTGCAAACTGAATATAATTGTTTTCTGTATCTAGCTCTGAAAAAATATTTGGCCTTCTAGCAGTGTGTGGGACTTTCTCTATTAGTCCATCTATACTGACCTCCATAAGGTTGCAAATTAAAAATAATTTTTTGTCTGCATCTAGCTCTGAAAAAATATTTGGCCTTCTAGCAGTGTGTGGGACTTTCTCTATTAGTCCATCTATACTGACCTCCATCAGGTTGCAAACTGAATATATTTTTTTTCTGCATCTACCTCTGAAAAAATATTGGGATTCTAGCTGTGTGTGGGACTTGTTCTATTAATCCATCTATACAGACCTCCATCAGGTTGCAAACTGAATATAATTTTTTTCTGCATCTACCTCTGAAAAAATATTTGGGCTTCTAGCTGTGTGTGGGACTTGTTCTTATTAATCCATCTATACAGACCTCCATCAGGTTGCAAACTGAATATAATTTTTTTCTGCATCTACCTCTGAAAAAATATTTGGGCTTCTAGCTGTGTGTGGGACTTTCTCTTTTAGTCCATCTATACTGACCTCCATCAGGTTGCAAACTGAATATAATTTTTTTCTGCATCTAGCTCTGAAAAAATATTTGGCCTTCTAGCAGTGTTTGGGACTTTCTCTTTTAGTCCATCTATACTGACCTCCATCAGGTTGCAAATTAAAAATAATTTTTATCTGCATCTAGCTCTGAAAAAATATTTGGCCTTCTAGCAGTGTGTGGGACTTTCTCTATTAGTCCATCTATACTGACCTCCATCAGGTTGCAAACTGAATATATTTTTTTTCTGCATCTACCTCTGAAAAAATATTGGGCTTCTAGCTGTGTGTGGGACTTTCTCTATTAGTCCATCTATAGTGATCTCCATCAGGTTGCAAATTAAAAATAATTTTTATCTGCATCTACCTCTGAAAAAATATTTGAGCTTCTAGCTGTGTGTGGGACTTGTTCTATTAGTCCATCTATAGTGACCTCCATCAGGTTGAAAACTGAATATAATTTTTTTCTGCATCTAGCTCTGAAAAAATATTTGGCCTTCTAGCAGTGTGTGGGTCTTTCTCTATTAGTCCATCTATACTGACCTCCATCAGGTTGCAAATTAAAAATAATTTTTTGTCTGCATCTAGCTCTGAATAAATATTTGGCCTTCTAGCAGTGTGTGGGACTTTCTCTATTAGTCCATCTATATTGACCTCCATCAGGTTACAAACTGAATATATTTTTTTTCTGCATCTACCTCTGAAAAAATATTGGGCATCTAGATGTGTGTGGGACTTGTTCTATTAATCCATCTATACAGACCTCCATCAGGTTGCAAACTGAATATAATTTTTTTCTGCATCTACCTCTGAAAAAATATTTGGGCTTCTAGCAGTGTGTGGGACTTTCTCTATTAGTCCATCTATACTGACCTCCATCAGGTTGCAAATGAAAAATAATTTATATCTGCATCTAGCTCTGAAAAAATATTTGGCCTTCTAGCAGTGTGTGGGACTTTCTCTATTAGTCCATCTATACTGACCTCCATCAGGTTGCAAATTAAAAATAATTTTTTGTCTGCATCTAGCTCTGAAAAAATATTTGGCCTTCTAGCAGTGTGTGGGACTTTCTCTATTAGTCCATCTATACTGACCTCCATCAGGTTGCAAACTGAATATATTTTTTTTCTGCATCTACCTCTGAAAAAATATTGGGATTCTAGCTGTGTGTGGGACTTGTTCTATTAATCCATCTATACAGACCTCCATCAGGTTGCAAACTGAATATAATTTTTTTCTGCATCTACCTCTGAAAAAATATTTGGGCTTCTAGCTGTGTGTGGGACTTGTTCTTATTAATCCATCTATACAGACCTCCATCAGGTTGCAAACTGAATATAATTTTTTTCTGCATCTACCTCTGAAAAAATATTTGGGCTTCTAGCTGTGTGTGGGACTTTCTCTTTTAGTCCATCTATACTGACCTCCATCAGGTTGCAAACTGAATATAATTTTTTTCTGCATCTAGCTCTGAAAAAATATTTGGCCTTCTAGCAGTGTTTGGGACTTTCTCTTTTAGTCCATCTATACTGACCTCCATCAGGTTGCAAATTAAAAATAATTTTTATCTGCATCTAGCTCTGAAAAAATATTTGGCCTTCTAGCAGTGTGTGGGACTTTCTCTATTAGTCCATCTATAGTGACCTCCATCAGATTGCAAACTGAATATATTTTTTTTCTGCATCTACCTCTGAAAAAATATTGGGCTTCTAGCAGTGTGTGGGACTTTCTCTATTAGTCCATCTATAGTGACCTCCATCAGGTTGCAAATTAAAAATAATTTTTATCTGCATCTACCTCTGAAAAAATATTTGAGCTTCTAGCTGTGTGTGGGACTTGTTCTATTAGTCCATCTATACTGACCTCCATCAGGTTGCAAACTGAATATAATTTTTTTCTGCATCTAGCTCTGAAAAAATATTTGGCCTTCTAGCAGTGTGTGGGACTTTCTCTATTAGTCCATCTATACTGACCTCCATCAGGTTGCAAATTAAAAATAATTTTTTGTCTGCATCTAGCTCTGAATAAATATTTGGCCTTCTAGCAGTGTGTGGGACTTTCTCTATTAGTCCATCTATATTGACATCCATCAGGTTGCAAACTGAATATATTTTTTTTCTGCATCTACCTCTGAAAAAATATTGGGCTTCTAGATGTGTGTGGGACTTGTTCTATTAATCCATCTATACAGACCTCCATCAGGTTGCAAACTGAATATAATTTTTTTCTGCATCTACCTCTGAAAAAATATTTGGGCTTCTAGCAGTGTGTGGGACTTTCTCTATTAGTCCATCTATACTGACCTCCATCAGGTTGCAAATGAAAAATAATTTATATCTGCATCTAGCTCTGAAAACATATTTGGCCTTCTAGCAGTGTGTGGGACTTTCTCTATTAGTCCATCTATACTGACCTCCATCAGGTTGCAAATTAAAAATAATTTTTTGTCTGCATCTAGCTCTGAAAAAATATTTGGCCTTCTAGCAGTGTGTGGGACTTTCTCTATTAGTCCATCTATACTGACCTCCATCAGGTTGCAAACTGAATATATTTTTTTTCTGCATCTACCTCTGAAAAAATATTGGGCTTCTAGCTGTGTGTGGGACTTGTTCTATTAATCCATCTATACAGACCTCCATCAGGTTGCAAACTGAATATAATTTTTTTCTGCATCTACCTCTGAAAAAATATTTGGGCTTCTAGTTGTGTGTGGGACTTGTTCTATTAATCCATCTATACAGACCTCCATCAGGTTGCAAACTGAATATATTTTTTTTCTGCATCTAGCTCTGAAAAAATATTTGGCCTTCTAGCAGTGTGTGGGACTTTCTCTATTTGTCCATCTATACTGACCTCCATCATTTTGCAAATTAAAAATAATTTTTATCTGCATCTAGCTCTGAAAAAATATTTGGCCTTCTAGCAGTGTGTGGGACTTTCTCTATTAGTCCATCTATGCTGACCTCCATCAGCTTGCAAATTAAAAATAATTTTTTGTCTGCATCTAGCTCTGAAAAAATATTTGGCCTTCTAGCAGTGTGTGGGACTTTCTCTATTAGTCCATCTATACTGACCTCCATCAGGCTGCAAATTAAAAATAATTTTTATCTGCATCTTCCTCTGAAAAAATATTTGGCCTTCTAGCTGTGTGTGGGACTTGTTCTATTAGTCCATCTATACTGACCTCCATCAGGTTGCATACTGAATATAATTTTTTTCTGCATCTAGCTCTGAAAAAATATTTGGCCTTCTAGCAGTGTGTGGGACTTTCTCTATTAGTCCATCTATACTGACATCCATCAGCTTGCAAATTAAAAATAATTTTTTGTCTGCATCTAGCTTTGAAAAAATATTTGGCCTTCTAGCAGTGTGTGGGACTTTCTCTATTAGTCCATCTATACTGACCTCCATCAGGTTGCAAATTCAAATTAATTTTTTGGCTGCATCTAGCTCTGAAAAAATATTTGGCCTTTTAGCAGTGTGTGGGACTTTCTCTATTAGTCCATCTATACTGACCTCCATCAGGCTGCAAATTAAAAATTATTTTTATCTGCATCTACCTCTGAAAAAATATTTGGCATTCTAGCTGTGTGTGGGACTTGTTCTATTAGTCCATCTATACTGACCTCCATCAGGTTGCATACTGAATATAATTTTTTTCTGCATCTAGCTCTGAAAAAATATTTGGGCTTCTAGCAGTGTGTGGGACTTTCTCTATTAGTCCATCTATACTGACCTCCATCAGGTTGCAAATTAAAAATAATTTATATCTGCATCTAGCTCTGAAAAAATATTTGGCCTTCTTGCAGTGTGTGGTACTTACTCTCTTAGTCCATCTATACTGACCTCCATCAGGTTGCAAATTAAAAATAATTTTTTGTCTGCATCTAGCTCTGAAAAAATATTTGGGCTTCTAGCTGTGTGTAGGACTTGTTCTATTAGTCCATCTATACTGACCTCCATCAGGTTGCAAACTGAATACAATTTTTTTCTGCATCTACCTCTGAAAAAATATTTGGGCTTCTAGCTGTGTGTGGGACTTGTTCTATTAGTCCATCTATACTGACCTCCATCAGGTTGCAAATTGAATATAATTTTTTTCTGCATCTAACCCAGCCAATAGTTTTGGCCTAATTCCACAGTTTGGCCACTCAGCTCTGCTCGGTTCCCATCCATTGTTTTTTTGTGCAAACAACTCCAGAATTGTGAATTAGTTAACCACCAAAATGAGTCCAAAAAGGCCTGCTGCTGGTGGAAAGGGGAATAGGCGTGTTGGGAAGGGGAAAAAAGGTTGTGTCCGTGGGGTAGGTGTTAAAGCAACAGTAACATCTGCAGAAGAAAGACCATCTTCCAGCCAAACTAAAATGTCTACTTCTTTTAGCGGACAATGTGATAAGATCCCTTTCTTACGGCCACGCCAATCGCTACAAATTCCAGATGAGGCACAAAAACAGCAGGTGCTTCAACGGATATCAAGTGCTCCTTTAAGTGGGCTCTCCTCCACATCAACTTCAACATCACAAATACTCCAGTCCTCAAAGGTGTCACCCCAATCGCACTTGCTTCCTCACAGCTCCCAAATCTCCAGCTGCCCGTCTGAGTATGAGGTAGAACAGATGGTTGAGTCTGCAGAGCTGTTTACTCATACTAAGCCTGGGAATCAGAGGTCGACTCCAGCGCTTCTGTGAATCCAGACGAGGAAATGATCTACACTGATGCCCAGAATCTTTATGAGTCGGATCCAGGACCAGACGCAGAAGGTTCTGACCATAATGTAGACCCTCATTCCCAAACTGTAACTCCTGTTGGTGGAGACAATGAGGAAGACGATGATGAGACTCAAATACCTGATTGGAGCGACAACTTTAGTTTTTTGTCAGGTCAGGAACAGGTTGGCTCTGAGGACGACGGGTGTGATAACGCACAGGGTGATGATGAGGTTGGAGATCCCACTTACTGTCAACCCACAGTCAGCCAAGAGATGAGGTCAGCAGAGGAGGTGGAGGAAGATGCTAGTGACGACGAGGTCAGGTTGCTCCTTCCTAGACAGAGACATAGTACTGGAAGCACGTCAACAACTGCATCCTGAAACACAACTCTGCCTCTCACCACAAGTCGTGGTGGCTCTTCAGGTCGCATGGGTGCTAAGCCTTGCATAGCCTGTGCATTTTTTCAGATCGATAAAGATGACCCAACTCGTGTCATCTGTAAAATTTGTCAGCAAAAGCTAAGTAGAGGCCAAAAAATACATAGTTTGAGTACTTCATGCATGAACCGGCACATGGACATGAAGCATAAGTTGCAGTGGGAAGCTCAGTGTGCTACAATGCGGCCTAGCCGGCCGGGCCTACCACCGTCTGCCATATCTTGTGCATCCGCGGCCTCTTCATCCTCTGTGACTGGGGGGACAGCAGTCACACCTGTTTTGGGGCGCAGACCTGCCACCTCTTTACCCGCAACAGCCAGCGTGATTGTCAGGTCATCATTTTCTTTGGAGGTGGTAACACCAGCTGGTGTTGAGCGCTGTCCGACATCGATAGCACCACCTTTGGATCAAGGCAACCTAACATGTCCGCCTGCATCTTCCTCACAGACCGGCAGTTTGCCGGGGACACCCTTATCAACCCCGTCTAAGCACAATAGCCAGCCCTCAGTCCCTCAGATGTGGACAAGTAAAAGACCATTTCCTCCTAGCCATGAGAAAGCTAAGAGGTTGAATTTCACCATCTGCAAGCTCTTGGCTACAGAAATGCTGCCTTTCCGCCTGGTGGACACAGAGGATTTTCGAGACCTTATGTCCGTCGCAGTGCCCCAGTACCAGATGCCCAGTCGGCACTACTTCTCAAAGAAAGGTGTGCCTGCGCTCCACCAGCATGTCGCACACAACATCACCGCTTCTTTGAGAAACTCTGTGTGTGACAGGGTGCATTTCACCACAGACACTTGGACGAGTAGGCATGGACAGGGGCATTACATGTCGCTGACTGGGCACTGGGTAACTATGGTGACAGCAGGACAAGGGGCTGCTGTCCAAGTCTTGCCATCCCCACGAGTTGTGCGTCAATCCTCTTTATGTCAAAGTTCCTCCACTGCTTCTGCCTCCTCAACCTCCTCTCGGTCTTCCACCTGCACCCAAAGCCTGTCTGGTCATGCCACAAGCTTTCTAACTGCGCAGAAGGGATCCTGCACACCTCCTTACTATGCTGGCAGTAGGGCTCAACGTCACAGTCCAAATGTATTGGTTTCCGTTTTTGGCACAACTTACAACGAGGATACCACTACATCTTGTAAGGAAAGTGTTCTGAATGGAACCGCCATTCTACCTAAAGATATTTCTTATTTTAATTTTCTTGTCGCGACGTCTGGGTGTTGGTAGGCTGATTTTAGATTTTTACTCCAGCCTTTCTTGATTTTAGAAGGGCATGACATGCCTCTATTTGTGTCTCTCCCTCCTTTTACTCCTCCACCTCTTTTCTTTTCGCATGACTATATGTACTTGTCACTTTTCCACGTGTTAGTTGTGTCTTCTGAGCAGTTTGTCAGCTTTTGGACACCTTTGAAGTGTTTTCTATGTGTTTTCCATGTGTTGCTATGTGTTTTTGTTTGCCTGCCATTGGTTTTAACGGTGTTCGAAGGTGTTCGACGAACAGTTCGACAAACATACGGGTGTTCGACGAACCGAACCGAACTCGTACACTACACTATACACTATCAACATTACTAAGATATTTAATGCACATCACAATTCACATTGTACATCACATTTCACATTACACCACAGAACATTGAGCTAGTTTCTTCAAAAGGGAAACGTGGGCAAAATGTCCATCTTCTTACAATATCATCATGAATCATAATTTAAAGAACATAAAGAAAATTACTATGAACAGTAAATGTGTGACTATATTGATGGGTAAATTCAGTGATGTGCTGGACATCTTTGTGCCTTCTGATTCTCTTTGATTTCAGGGTATTTTATTATTTTGTAAAGATTATCCTAAATTCATTTTTTATTCAGCCAAAATACAGTATATCTATTTATTTTCATGCTGTTATTAAATTCAAATTTATCTTAACCTATTTCTAACCTTTTTTTTATCTCTATTGTGTTGAAATTATTTTAGGGTAGAAAGATAAAATACAATATATAAACATCTTTTCTAAATAAAACTGGAATTCTATTTAGTTTCTCTTTTATGAAACAGATTGTTATGTATAGCAGACTTTGATTAAGATACACATTTATCAAAAATAATGATCTGCAGTCACAGATCAAATAAAATGACAAATAGTGTATCTTAAAACAAAGGGTCAATTTATAGTCAGCGTGACGTTCAATTTACCCTGACCTTCAATAAAATGCATTTAGAGAGTGAAACAATAACAGATGGTACTATACTATACTACAGAAGTTTTTACTGCTCTTCAAAAAAATATATGTTAGATAAAAAAACTTGTAAAAAAGAAAAATATAATTGTATGCAACTCGTCAATACAAATATAAACTAATGAAACATGGATAAAGAGAAACAACAAAGGAAACACTTTTTAACAGACAACACATGTATCAATAGTTTAGTGCGTATGCTGATTTAGTTTTAATGCTGATGCTACTGAATCTATAGCAATTTCAGTAGCAGGTTATATAGTACAATTGTATAACATTTTTAGCTTCCATTGCATTATTTCACTCTTCCTATGTACTGTATGTCAACAAATAGTGATTGCTTAAAGTGCTAAAAAAGCAAGCACACGTCATATAGAAAAGGAGAGCAGTGAAGAGCTAAGTAATATCCATGATATAATAATTTCTATTAGTTGAAATTAAAAAGACCAAGTATCCATTCCATATGAATTAAAGATATCTAGAAACATCAAAAAACAGTTGACTAAAGCTTTAATAAAATCTCTACAAAGAAATCCAGTAATGACAGCACTGAAGCTGCCCAACAGTGCAAGAAAAACATACAAAGCATGCATAAAACATTTAAGTGAAAAAATAACATTCACTGCTTACATATAACAGTTTAATCAAAGCACATAAGAAAGACAGGTGTAGAAAATAGTGTAACATTTGTGGGACAAGTCATAGGACTAGAATACTCAGAAACTCAGAAATCTTAAGTGAATCGTCCCCTTTATAAGCAGTTATGATGGGGCCAATACGTTTCATAAGATTCTTGATTAAGTAATGTAAACCACGATACGTGTGGGATTTCTGAGCCTTCTGATCCTATGACCTACCCACTTACCCCCCATCAGCTACCATTATCCCTTGCTTCTAAGTATTTGTACATTTAAATGTTTTATACATTAGCATGTTATTCTTGTACTACCAGGCATTTCAGGGTTGTCATTAGCGATGGGCGAGCAATAAAATGCTCGGGTGCCGCCACTATTTCTCCCTGTATCATCTCTTCCTTCAACAAGCACGGGTCCCACAACATTACCCATGCCCTCCCCAGTGGACTTACTGGAAAGTACTGCCTAACCACAAACACGTGGTCAAGAGAATGTGGCTAGGGATGGTACAGAGCCAGTCCACAGCTTGACGGTGAGTTGTATTTCACCGCAGCCATATTCTTTAGCTTGGTGAAAGGACTTGGGAAATCGTATCTACTCCAGCTGTCATTTCTCTGAGGAAGTCCTCTAATTCTGCTTGCACTTTAAATGTGGCCTTTTAGGTTCATGGAGGTAGAAACTGTCCATAACCTCATGGACGGCGGCTGGGTGTCCATACTTTGTTCCCAGCCGCCACTATTTCTGCCGGTATCATCTCCGCCTTCCACAAACTAGCTTCCCTGAACATTACCGGTGGTACTTTTCTGTGGGAATTTGCTTGCCTCCTACCAGCCTCTAATATTTCCAGTGAACTATGGTACGACGCCATAGTATTAGTACTGCCCCGAGTACCACTAGTGAAGCCATCCCCAATTTCTTTCACAGGAATTCTATTTGGTAGACTGAATGGCTGCCCATGTACATTCGTTTCTATCAAAGGAGGTGAAGATAGAGTGGCAGTAGGCGCAAGTTTCTCCAGCCTGTTAGATGTCACAGGGTGAACGGCAGCACATTGACTCAGTGGTTAGCACTGAAGCCTTGCAGCTCTGAGATCCTGGGTTCAAATCCCAGCCAGGACAATATCTGCAATGATTTGTATGTTCTCCCCGTGTTTGCGTGGGTTTCCACCTCAATAAAAAAGGAGCCATAGAGTGTCTGGGAACCTTCCAACACACTTTTCTTAGCCAGGAATGCTTCTCGGCAAGGTTGGACAGTCCCTCCATCAGGAGAGTTCATGATGGCGCAAACTTTGCAGCTGCTATGGAGCTCTTGAGCGGTGGAGAAAGGTGAGCCCTCAGAATCAAATCCTCTAGTGGGCACAATGTTTTTCAGTTTGAAACTGATTCTCAGTGGGAGTTGTATTTCACCACAGCTATATTCTTTAGCTTGGTGAAATGACTGGCATAGAGGGAAGCCGTATCTACTCCGGCTGTCATTTCTCCGTCACCAGGTTCTGCCCATTGTCACACACGACCATGCCTGACTGTATGTTCAGCAGTTAGAGCCACAGATCAGGCTGCTGTGTTACAGCTTTCAACAACTCTGCAGTGCGGGGCAGTAGTTCACCTTAGCATTAAGCATGTTATCTTCAGCACAGCCTGTTGCCGCTAGGCCAAGGCAGTGCTGTAATGCTGTCAGCTTGTGACTGATGTGAACATTTCTTATATGGAGGAGGAGGTACATGAGCTGAACTATGTGAGTACATTGAGGTTACATTGACGACTCTGTTTTTTATACTAAAGAAAGATCCTAATTTTTTTTTTTACGTTATTTTTTAAGACAAATGCATTCACTGGTAAATGTAATTTTAACATTTTACAACCTTATTTGGCCATGTGGTGAGTGACACATCATCAGACACATCATGTTCATTTATGATGGAGGGACTCTGAAGGTCACAAAGCCTATTTTTATAAGGCCATCAGGCGGCCCTTACTATTCTTAAAGGCCAAGCAGTCGGCCCTTGCAATTGTTAGGGCGCCACCAGCCGGCTATGCTTTGTTGTTCCCATTATTAACGAGTGGGTCTCCTATACTGTTATTGCATATGCAGTGACTGCAAGGGCTGCCAAAAATTCGGATGCAACCCAATACCCCTTTGAAGAGACATAGAAGAGGGTCTCAATAAAAAAAAATGTTCCCATTATAAAGGAGCGGGTCTCCTATAGAGGTTATGCCCATGCTGTGACTGCAAGGGCTACCAAAATTTGGGAAAAACCCCACTAAAAATGTAAAGACACAAAAGAGCAGGGCTACAGTAATGAAAAATTGCTATTAGAAAGAAGAGGGTTTCTCAAACTGTTTGCCTATGCAGTGAAGCATCGGCTGAAAAAATTTGGAGGAACTCCAATGCCCCTTGGTAGAGAAGTAGAGGTCGGAGAGCTTCCTAAAAACAATGTTCCCATTATTAGGAAGTCGGTCTCCCATAGTGTTGGCCTATGCAGTGAATGCAAGGGCTGTCAAAAATTGGAAGGCACTCCAATGCTCTTTGAAAGAGACGTAGAAGAGGACCTCATAAAAATTGTTCCCATTTGAAAGGAGCGGGTTTCCTCTACTTGAAACGCCCATGGACTAAGTGTATGGACTGATAAACATTTACTCCTGGGGCGTATACATGAACATACTGTATAAAAAAAAAATTTGATGGGCATCTTAAACATCCTTTAAAAAAATTATGTGGGTGTTACATCATGGACCACGGTCACCCTGGTGATATGGTGGTGGGAATATACCTCCCAAAAAAAAATTGGATTTGAATTTATTTTAAGCCGAAATCATTCGGTGGCGTTGAGAAGTCTGGCCAAATCCAGCCCTTGTTCATTTTTATAAGAGTCAGCCTGTCAGCATCTTCAGTTGACAGGTGGATGCGCTTATCAGTTATAATTCCACCAGTGGCACTAAAATCCCGTTCTGATAAAACGCTTGCGGCAGGGCAGGCCAGGACCTCCAAGGTGTAGAGAGCCAGTTCATGCCACGTATTCAGCTTGGATAGCCAATAATTATAAGGCACAGGGGAATCACGGAGGACATTGGTATGGTTGGCAAGGTGCTCATTCAGCATCTTCCCGAACTTTGCACTCCTTGTGAGAGCACGTCATGCCTCCGGGCCTGTGCAATGGGAAGGGCTGAGAAAATTCTCCCAGAGCCTTGACAGTATTCCCCTTCCTCTACTGGATTGAAGTTGTGTCTCTCTCGCCTGTAGTCCTTGGTTGTCCAACAAACTGTGACCTCTGCCGCCAGCGTTTTCAAATGGGAATTTTTTTAATAGTTCCGCAACCAGGGCCTTCTGGTATTGCCCTTTTTTGTAAACCTGTCCACCTCAGAAATAACAGATATAAAGTTCTCCTTGTAGTGTGGGTCTAGAAGTGTCACCAACCAGTAATTACTGTCACCCAAAATTTTGAGAACTCGAGGGTCATGGGAAAGGCAGCGTAACATAAACTTAGCCATGCGTGCCAGACTGCTAAGAGGCAAGACTTCCATATCCTCACCAAGAGGACAACTGACCATGCTCTCCTCCTCCTCCTCCTCTCTGTCCTCAGGCCATCCATGCTAAACAGACTGTATGACAGTTGTGCAGATAGTACCGTCTCTACTAGTGTTGAGCCACCCCCGTAGTGTTCGAGTTCGGTTCGGTTCGTCGAACACCCGTGTGTTCGCCGAACTGTTCGTCGAACACCTTCGAACACCGTTAAATCCAATGGCAGGCAAACAAAAACACATAGAAACACATAGAAAACACCTTCAAAGGTGTCCAAAAGCTGACAAACTGCTCAGAAGACATAACTAACACATGAACCACTGGTGTTTTGTGGAAAAGCACATGTACACTGTGTTCAAAATTATTATGCAAAAAGTGTTTAGGAGTGACAAGGGAAGAATTTGTTTTTTTGTCAGTTAAACTCATTGATGGTGATGTGTGTCAGGGCTCTTTATATCACTGTAAGCAATTGCAGACACCTGTGCTAATTAGTTTGGCAGGTGTGTCCAATGAAAGGCAAGACTACTTAAGAAGGCTGTCCCACATTATTAAGCAGCCTACATTTTCTGCCAAATGGGAAAGAAAAAGGATGTGTCGGCTGCTGAGAAGCAACAAATTGTGGAGTGTTTAGGTCAAGGCATGACTACAATCAACATTGTGCGATGATCAGGATGAAGTGTCTTGGCAATCATGAAGTATGTAGCTGATTCACAGTACACACGTGTGCGTGCTGATAAGGGAAAATTGAGGACTCTTTCCTACAGGCAATTACGTCAGGTTAAAAGAGCAGTGGCAAAAAAGCCTTGTCATAGCAGCAGACAAGATTTTGAAGCTGCTGTTGCCTCCAACGTCCCCGGAGCAACAAGATGCAGGGTCCTTCAGAGTTTTGCAGCTGTGCATACGCCATCCTGTCGACCTCCTCTATCCACTTCACACAAGCAGAAACGGCTCCAGTGGGCCAAACATTACATGAAGACTGATTTGAAAACGGTTTTGTTCACGGATGAGTGCCGTGCAACGCTCGATGGTCCAGATGGATTGAGTGGAGGATGGCTGGTTGAATGACACCTCACGCAAACACGGCTACAGCGCCAACAAGGAGGAGGTGGAGTATTGTTTTGGGCTGGAATCATGGGGAGAGAGATTGTCGGCCCCTTTAGGATCCCTGAAGGGGTAAAGATGAACTCCATAATGTATGTGGAGTTTCTCAAACAGCACTTCCTGCCATGGTTCAAGAAGAAGAACCGTGTATTCCACAGCAAGATCATTTTTATGCATGATAATGCACCGTCTCATGCTGCACATAACACATCTGCATCTCGGACTGATATGGGCATAAAAGGGGACAAACTTATGGTGTGACCCCCATGCTCCCCTGACCCCTACCCCATTCAGAACCTCTGGAGCATCATCAAAAGGAGTGTCTATGATGGCGGGAGGCAGTTCACATCTAAGCAACAGCTCTGGGAGGGTATTCTGTCCTCATGCAAAACAATTGAAGCAGAAACCATCCAAAACCTGACAAATTCAATGGACGAGAGAGTTCAGAAGCTCGTTTCGAGCAAGGGGTCCTATGTGCAAATGTAACTTCACCTAGAATAAAGTTTTGAGTTGAAAACTGTTTGATTTCAGTTTCTAATAACCTGCTAATGCTTATAATTTCAAAAATGACCATTTTTTTTGCCTTTATTAAAATGAAAAGGTGGATCGAAGAGTGTGGGGGATCTAAGAGTGTGGCAACCCAGTAGTCAGGATTACTTCGAATTCTGACAATCTGAGGGTCATGTTGCAGGTAGTGCAGCAAGAAGTCACTTATGTGTCTTGCGCATCTCGGAGCCCCAAAATTATTTTCCGGGCTAGATGCAGCTAAAAATTATTATTAATTTTAAATCTGGTGGAGCTTAGTATAGATGGCCTAATAGAATCAGTACTGCACACTGCTACAAAGCCCAAATTATTTTCCAGCCAAGATACAGATAAACATGATTAGTAATTTTAAATCTGGTGGAGCTTAGTATAGATGGCCTAATAGAATAACTACTGCACACTGCTACAAAGCCCAAATAATTTTCCAGCCAAGATACAGATAAACATGATTAGTAATTTGAAAGCTTAAAATGGTTGGTGAGGTGATTTTAACCAATCATCAAGCTTTTACTCTCCCCAGGATGACACAGGGGTAGAAAAGTCGTTTCGGATCCATGATTTGTTCATCTTTATAAACGTGAGTCTGTCTACATTATCAGTGGATAGCCGCGTGCGCTTATCTGTCAGCACACCACCAGCAGCGCTGAACACACGTTCAGACAGAACGCTGGCTGCGGGGCATGACAAGATCTACAAGGCGTAAGGGGCTAGCTCCGGCCATTTATCCAGATTGGAAGCCCAAAAAGAGCAAGGGTCCAGTGACACAGTCTTGGCTTCAATGTTTACTTGGAGATACTCCTGTACCATCGTCTCTAGGCGTTGACTATGTGTCAGACTTCTTGTCTCCTGTGGCCTTGCAAAGGATGGGCTAAAAAAGTGGTGAAATGATTCCGCAAAATTGATGTTACCAGCAGATACTGTGTTTCTGTTACGGTTTGAGTGCTTAACACTCGACGGTCCCACGGTTGGCAAGTTGGAACTGTGAGATTCAGTACGTGCACCACTGGTGTTTTGTGGAAAAGCACATGTAAGATTCTGCAACAGTCTCTGCTGATACTACTGCATGCGTGCATCCCTTTCTATGGCAGGAATAATTTCTGCAAATTTACTTTTGTACCGGGGATCTAACAGTGTGGCAACCCAGTAGTCAGGATTATTTCTAATTCTCACAATTCGAGGGTCATGTTGCAGGTAGTGCAGCAAGAAGGCACTCATGTGTGTTGCACATCCAGGAGCACCAAGTCTCTGTTGTGTTGGTGGCGAGGTAACAATCATGCTTCCTTCCTCTGTCCTCTCCCCCCAACCTCGCACAACAGAAATGTGATCAAGGTCTCCCTCATCTGATGAGTCTTCCATCAGTTCGTCCTCCACTTCTTCCTGGGCTCCTGCACCTTCCTCACTAGCTTGGCTGCTACCATGCGCCCTGGTAAAACCATCTCCCCCACCCTCACATGCCTGCCGCCTTGGTGCTGCCGACCGTCTGGACCTTGCAGATGTTAGCCCTTCCGCATACAACTCCTCGTCCTCTACTTCTTCCACCTCCTCTTGTGCCACCACCTGATTCCGAACCCTGTTTAACATGTGCTCCAGCATGTAAATCACCGGAATAGTCATGCTGATAATGGCATCGTCAGCACTAAACATCTTCGTCGCCATTTCAAAACTGTGCAGAAGGGTGCATAGGTCCCTGATCTGAGATCACTCCTCCAGCGTGATTTGCCCCACCTCTGGATCTCGTTGGCCCAGGCTATACGTCAGAACGTATTGCACCAGGGCTTGTCAGCGCTGCCACAGTCGCTGCAACATGTGCAGAGTTGAATTCCAGAGGGTAGGCACATCGCATTTTAGCCGGTGAAGTGGCAGGCCCAACGACTTCTGTAGAGATGTAAGTCGCTGAGCTGCGGGATGCGAACGGCGGAAGTGAGCACACAGCGACCGTGCCCTCCGCAGATGGCCATCTAGTCCAGGATAGTGGGCTAAAAATTGCTGGACAACCAGGTTCAACACGTGAGCCATACAAGGCACGTGTGTGACATTGCCCCAGCGAAGGGCCGCACCCAGGTTTGCAGCATTGTCGCACACGGCCTTCCCTGGTTTCAGGTCCAGTGGAGACAACCATTCATGAAATTGGTTCTCCAGAGGTGACCACAACTCCTCAGCTGTGTGAATCACTTTTCCCAGACATTTCAAAGTAAAAACCGCCTGATGACGTTGAGCCCTACTGCCAGCATAGTAAGGAGGTGTGCAGGATCCGTTCTGCACAGTTAGAAAGCTTGTGGCATGACCAGACAGGCTTTGGGTGCAGGTGGAGGACCGAGAGGAGGTTGAGGAGGCAGAAGCAGTGGAGGAACTTTGAGATAAAGAGGATTGACGCACAACTCGTGGGGACGGCAAGACTTGGACAGCAGCCCCTTGTCCTGCTGTCACCATAGTTACCCAGTGCCCAGTCAGCGACATGTAACGCCCCTGTCCATGCCTACTCGTCCAAGTGTCTGTGGTGAAATGCACCCTGTCACACACAGAGTTTCTCAAAGAAGCGGTGATGTTGTGTGCGACATGCTGGTGGAGCGCAGGCACACCTTTCTTTGAGAAGTAGTGCCGACTGGGCATCTGGTACTGGGGCACTGCGACGGACATAAGGTCTCGAAAATCCTCTGTGTCCACCAGGCGGAAAGGCAGCATTTCTGTAGCCAAGAGCTTGCAGATGGTGAAATTCAACCTCTTAGCTTTCTCATGGCAGGCAAACAAAAACACATAGAAACACATAGAAAACACCTTCAAAGGTGTCCAAAAGCTGACAAACTGCTCAGAAGACATAACTAACACATGAACCACTGGTGTTTTGTGGAAAAGCACATGTACACTGTGTTCAAAATTATTATGCAAAAAGTGTTTAGGAGTGACAAGGGAAGAATTTGTTTTTTTGTCAGTTAAACTCATTGATGGTGATGTGTGTCAGGGCTCTTTATATCACTGTAAGCAATTGCAGACACCTGTGCTAATTAGTTTGGCAGGTGTGTCCAATGAAAGGCAAGACTACTTAAGAAGGCTGTCCCACATTATTAAGCAGCCTACATTTTCTGCCAAATGGGAAAGAAAAAGGATGTGTCGGCTGCTGAGAAGCAACAAATTGTGGAGTGTTTAGGTCAAGGCATGACTACAATCAACATTGTGCGATGATCAGGATGAAGTGTCTTGGCAATCAAGAAGTATGTAGCTGATTCACAGTACACACGTGTGCGTGCTGATAAGGGAAAATTGAGGACTCTTTCCTACAGGCAATTACGTCAGGTTAAAAGAGCAGTGGCAAAAAAGCCTTGTCATAGCAGCAGACAAGATTTTGAAGCTGCTGTTGCCTCCAACGTCCCCCGAGCAACAAGATGCAGGGTCCTTCAGAGTTTTGCAGCTGTGCATACGCCATCCTGTCGACCTCCTCTATCCACTTCACACAAGCAGAAACGGCTCCAGTGGGCCAAACATTACATGAAGACTGATTTGAAAACGGTTTTGTTCACGGATGAGTGCCGTGCAACGCTCGATGGTCCAGATGGATTGAGTGGAGGATGGCTGGTTGAATGACACCTCACGCAAACACGGCTACAGCGCCAACAAGGAGGAGGTGGAGTATTGTTTTGGGCTGGAATCATGGGGAGAGAGATTGTCGGCCCCTTTAGGATCCCTGAAGGGGTAAAGATGAACTCCATAATGTATGTGGAGTTTCTCAAACAGCACTTCCTGCCATGGTTCAAGAAGAAGAACCGTGTATTCCACAGCAAGATCATTTTTATGCATGATAATGCACCGTCTCATGCTGCACATAACACATCTGCATCTCGGACTGATATGGGCATAAAAGGGGACAAACTTATGGTGTGACCCCCATGCTCTCCTGACCCCTACCCCATTCAGAACCTCTGGAGCATCATCAAAAGGAGTGTCTATGATGGCGGGAGGCAGTTCACATCTAAGCAACAGCTCTGGGAGGGTATTCTGTCCTCATGCAAAACAATTGAAGCAGAAACCATCCAAAACCTGACAAATTCAATGGACGAGAGAGTTCAGAAGCTCGTTTCGAGCAAGGGGTCCTATGTGCAAATGTAACTTCACCTAGAATAAAGTTTTGAGTTGAAAACTGTTTGATTTCAGTTTCTAATAACCTGCTAATGCTTATAATTTCAAAAATGACCATTTTTTTTGCCTTTATTAAAATGAAAAGGTGGATCGAAGAGTGTGGGGGATCTAAGAGTGTGGCAACCCAGTAGTCAGGATTACTTCGAATTCTGACAATCTGAGGGTCATGTTGCAGGTAGTGCAGCAAGAAGTCACTTATGTGTCTTGCGCATCTCGGAGCCCCAAAATTATTTTCCGGGCTAGATGCAGCTAAAAATTATTATTAATTTTAAATCTGGTGGAGCTTAGTATAGATGGCCTAATAGAATCAGTACTGCACACTGCTACAAAGCCCAAATTATTTTCCAGCCAAGATACAGATAAACATGATTAGTAATTTTAAATCTGGTGGAGCTTAGTATAGATGGCCTAATAGAATAACTACTGCACACTGCTACAAAGCCCAAATAATTTTCCAGCCAAGATACAGATAAACATGATTAGTAATTTGAAAGCTTAAAATGGTTGGTGAGGTGATTTTAACCAATCATCAAGCTTTTACTCTCCCCAGGATGACACAGGGGTAGAAAAGTCGTTTCGGATCCATGATTTGTTCATCTTTATAAACGTGAGTCTGTCTACATTATCAGTGGATAGCCGCGTGCGCTTATCTGTCAGCACACCACCAGCAGCGCTGAACACACGTTCAGACAGAACGCTGGCTGCGGGGCATGACAAGATCTACAAGGCGTAAGGGGCTAGCTCCGGCCATTTATCCAGATTGGAAGCCCAAAAAGAGCAAGGGTCCAGTGACACAGTCTTGGCTTCAATGTTTACTTGGAGATACTCCTGTACCATCGTCTCTAGGCGTTGACTATGTGTCAGACTTCTTGTCTCCTGTGGCCTTGCAAAGGATGGGCTAAAAAAGTGGTGAAATGATTCCGCAAAATTGATGTTACCAGCAGATACTGTGTTTCTGTTACGGTTAGAGTGCTTAACACTCGACGGTCCCACGGTTGGCAAGTTGGAACTGTGAGATTCAGTACGTGCACCACTGGTGTTTTGTGGAAAAGCACATGTAAGATTCTGCAACAGTCTCTGCTGATACTCCTGCATGCGTGCATCCCTTTCTATGGCAGGAATAATTTCTGCAAATTTACTTTTGTACCGGGGATCTAACAGTGTGGCAACCCAGTAGTCAGGATTATTTCTAATTCTCACAATTCGAGGGTCATGTTGCAGGTAGTGCAGCAAGAAGGCACTCATGTGTGTTGCACATCCAGGAGCACCAAGTCTCTGTTGTGTTGGTGGCGAGGTAACAATCATGCTTCCTTCCTCTGTCCTCTCCCCCCAACCTCGCACAACAGAAATGTGATCAAGGTCTCCCTCATCTGATGAGTCTTCCATCAGTTCGTCCTCCACTTCTTCCTGGGCTCCTGCACCTTCCTCACTAGCTTGGCTGCTACCATGCGCCCTGGTAAAACCATCTCCCCCACCCTCACATGCCTGCCGCCTTGGTGCTGCCGACCGTCTGGACCTTGCAGATGTTAGCCCTTCCGCATACAACTCCTCGTCCTCTACTTCTTCCACCTCCTCTTGTGCCACCACCTGATTCCGAACCCTGTTTAACATGTGCTCCAGCATGTAAATCACCGGAATAGTCATGCTGATAATGGCATCGTCAGCACTAAACATCTTCGTCGCCATTTCAAAACTGTGCAGAAGGGTGCATAGGTCCCTGATCTGAGATCACTCCTCCAGCGTGATTTGCCCCACCTCTGGATCTCGTTGGCCCAGGCTATACGTCAGAACGTATTGCACCAGGGCTTGTCAGCGCTGCCACAGTCGCTGCAACATGTGCAGAGTTGAATTCCAGAGGGTAGGCACATCGCATTTTAGCCGGTGAAGTGGCAGGCCCAACGACTTCTGTAGAGATATAAGTCGCTGAGCTGCGGGATGCGAACGGCGGAAGTGAGCACACAGCGACCGTGCCCTCCGCAGATGGCCATCTAGTCCAGGATAGTGGGCTAAAAATTGCTGGACAACCAGGTTCAACACGTGAGCCATACAAGGCACGTGTGTGACATTGCCCCAGCGAAGGGCCACACCCAGGTTTGCAGCATTGTCGCACACGGCCTTCCCTGGTTTCAGGTCCAGTGGAGACAACCATTCATGAAATTGGTTCTCCAGAGGTGACCACAACTCCTCAGCTGTGTGAATCACTTTTCCCAGACATTTCAAAGTAAAAACCGCCTGATGACGTTGAGCCCTACTGCCAGCATAGTAAGGAGGTGTGCAGGATCCGTTCTGCACAGTTAGAAAGCTTGTGGCATGACCAGACAGGCTTTGGGTGCAGGTGGAGGACCGAGAGGAGGTTGAGGAGGCAGAAGCAGTGGAGGAACTTTGAGATAAAGAGGATTGACGCACAACTCGTGGGGACGGCAAGACTTGGACAGCAGCCCCTTGTCCTGCTGTCACCATAGTTACCCAGTGCCCAGTCAGCGACATGTAACGCCCCTGTCCATGCCTACTCGTCCAAGTGTCTGTGGTGAAATGCACCCTGTCACACACAGAGTTTCTCAAAGAAGCGGTGATGTTGTGTGCGACATGCTGGTGGAGCGCAGGCACACCTTTCTTTGAGAAGTAGTGCCGACTGGGCATCTGGTACTGGGGCACTGCGACGGACATAAGGTCTCGAAAATCCTCTGTGTCCACCAGGCAGAAAGGCAGCATTTCTGTAGCCAAGAGCTTGCAGATGGTGAAATTCAACCTCTTAGCTTTCTCATGGCTAGGAGGAAATGGTCTTTTACTTGTCCACATCTGAGGGACGGAGGGCTGGCTATTGTGCTTAGACGGCATTGATAAGGGTGTCCCCGGCAAGCTGCCGGTCTGTGAGGAAGACGCAGGCGGACATGTTAGGTTGCCTTGATCCAAAGGTAGTGCTATCGATGTCGGACAGCGTTCAACACCAGCTGGTGTTACCACCTCCAAAGAAAATGATGACCTGCCAATCACGCTGGCTGTTGCGGGCAAAGAGGTGGCAGGTCTGCGCCCCAAAACAGGTGTGACTGCTGTCCCCCCAGTCACAGAGGATGAAGAAGCCGCGGATGCACAAGATATGGCAGATGGTGGTTGGCCCGGCCGGCTAGGCCGCATTGTAGCACAGTGAGCTTCCCACTGCAACTTATGCTTCATGTCCATGTGCCGGTTCATGCATAAAGTACTCAAACTATGTATTTTTTGGCCTCTACTTAGCTTTTGCTGACAAATGTTACAGATAACACGAGTTGGGTCATCTTTATCGATCTGAAAAAATGCCCATGCTATGCAAGGCTTAGCACCCATGCGACCTAAAGAGCCACCATGACTTGTGTTGAGAGGCAGAGTTGTGTTTGAGGATGCAGTTGTTGACGTGCTTCCAGTACTATGTTTCTGTCGAGGAAGGCGCAACCTGACCTCGTCATCACTAGCATTCTCCTCCACCTCCTCTGCTGACCTCATCTCTTGGCTGACTGTGGGTTGACAGTAAGTGGGATCTCCAACCTCATCATCATCACCCTGTGCGTTATCACACCCGTCGTCCTCAGAGCCAACCTGTTCCTGCCCTGACAAAATACTAAAGTTGTCGCTCCAATCAGGTATTTTAGTCTCATCATCGTCTTCCTCATTGTCTCCACCAACTGGAGTTACAGTTTGGGAATGAGGGTCTACATTATGGTCCGAACATTCAGCGTCTGGTCCTGGATCCGACTCATAAAGATTCTGGGCATCAATGCAGATCATTTCCTCGTCTGGATTCACAGAAGCGCTGGAGCCGACCTCTGATTCCCAGGCTATAGTATGAGTAAACAGCTCTGCAAACTCAACCATCTGTTCTACCTCATACTTAGACGGGCAGCTGGAGATTTGGGAGCTGTGAGGAAGCAAGTGCGATTGGGGTGACACCTTTGAGGACTGGAGTATTTGTGATGTTGAAGTTGATGTGAAGGAGAGCCCACTTAAAGGAAAACTTGATATCGATTGAAGCAACTGCTGTTTTTGTGCCTAATCTGGAATTTGTAGCGATTGGCGTGGCCGTAAGAAAGGGATCTTATCACATTGTCCGCTAAAAGAAGTAGACATTTTAGTTTGGCTGGAAGATGGTCTTTCTTCTGCAGATGTTACTGTTGCTTTAACACCTACTACACGGACACAACTTTTTTTCCCCTTCCCAACACGCCTATTCCCCTTTCCACCTGCAGCAGGCCTTTTTCCACTCATTTTGATGGTTAACTAATTCACAACTCTGGAGTTGTTTGCACAAAAAAACAATGGATGGGAACGGAGCAGAGCTGAGTGGCCAAACTGTGGTATTAGGCCAAAACTATTGGCTGGGTTAGATGCAGAAAAAAATTATATTCAATTTGCATCCTGATGGAGGTCAGTATAGATGGACTAATAGAACAAGTCGCACACACAGCTAGAAGCCCAAATATTTTTTCAGAGGTAGATGCAGAAAAAAATTGTATTCAGTTTGCAACCTGATGGAGGTCAGTATAGATGGACTAATAGAAAAAGTCCCACACACTGCTAGAAGGCCAAATATTTTTTCAGAGCTAGATGCAGAAAAATATTATATTCAATTTGCAACCTGATGGAGGTCAGTATAGATGGACTAATAGACCAAGTCCCACACACTGCTAGAAGCCCAAATATTTTTTCAGAGCTAGATGCAGAAAAAAATTATATTCAAATTGCAACCTGATGGAGGTCAGTATAGATGGAATAATAGAACAAGTCCCACACACAGCTAGAAGCCCAAATAATTTTTCAGAGGTAGATGCAGAAAAAAATTATATTCAGTTTGCAACCTGATGGAGGTCAGTATAGATGGACTAATAGAACAAGTCCCACACACTGCTAGAAGGCCAAATATTTTTTCAGAGCTAGATGCAGACAAAAAATTATTTTGAATTTGCAACCTGATGGAGGTCAGTATAGATGGACTAGTAGAACAAGTCCCATACACTGCTAGAAGGACAAATATTTTTTCAGAGCTAGATGCAGATAAAAATTATATTCAATTTGCAACCTGATGGAGGTCAGTATAGATGGACTACTAGACCAAGTCCCACACACTGCTAGAAGGCCAAATATTTTTTCAGAGCTAGATGCAGACAAAAAAATATTTTTAATTTGCAACCTGATGGAGGTCAGTATAGATGGACTAGTAGAACAAGTCCCACACACTGCTAGAAGGACAAATAATTTTTCAGAGCTAGATGTAGACAAAAAATTATTTTGAATTTGCAACCTGATGGAGGTCAGTATAGATGGACTAGTAGAACAAGTCCCACACACTGCTAGAAGGACAAATAATTTTTCAGAGCTAGATGCAGAAAAAAATTATATTCAATTTGCAACCTGATGGAGGTCAGTATAGATGGACTAAAAGAACAAGTCCCACACACTGCTAGAAGGCCAAATATTTTTTCAGAGCTAGATGCAGACAAAAAATTATTTTTAATTTGCAACCTGATGGAGGTCAGTATAGATGGACTAATAGAGAAAGTCCCACACACTGCTAGAAGGCCAAATATTTTTTCAGAGCTAGATGCAGATAAAAATTATTTTTAATTTGCAACCTGATGGAGGTCAGTATAGATGGACTAATAGAACAAGTCCCACACACTGCTAGAAGCCCAAATATTTTTTCAGAGCTAGATGCAGATAAAAATTATTTTTAATTTGCAACCTGATGGAGGTCAGTATAGATGGACTAATAGAACAAGTCCCGCACACTGCTAGAAGGCCAAATATTTTCTCAGAGCTAGATGCAGACAAAAAAATATTTTTAATTTGCAACCTGATGGAGGTCAGCATAGATGGACTAATAGACCAAGTCCCACACACTGCTAGAAGGCCAAATATTTTTTCAGAGCTAGATGCAGACAAAAAAATATTTTTAATTTGCAACCTGATGGAGGTCAGTATAGATGGACTAGTAGAACAAGTCCTACACACTGCTAGAAGTACAAATATTTTTTCAGAGCTAGATGCAGAAAAAAATTATATTCAATTTGCAACCTTATGGAGGTCAGTATAGATGGACTAATAGAATGATGCTATGCCCAAAAGGTTTTACTTCACTAGGTGCAGTAAAAAAATTGGTATTCTATACACAGGTGGTGTATCTTGCAACACAGATAGGCTACTCCACTGACTAACACACTCTGCAATAGGCCAAAAAGGATTAGCTTTGCTAGATTCAGCCAAATGCTGTGAAAAAAACTTACACAGCACTGGCACAGACCTGCCTGGCAAAAACTGATAGGAACTGATGTAACTTAGTCCTGAAAAGGACTGCAATTACAATTAGTCTTTACTCCCACAACCTATCTATTTAAGAGCACAGACCAGCCTGATGAAAGTCGTAGGAAATGCTGTAACCTAGTCCTTAAAAGGACTGCAATCACAACTATTCCCTACTCCCAAGCTATCTGTAGATTTGTGCGAAAATTGGCTTGAAATTAACAAGGTATAGCGCACACAGCAACAGCGGTGCCGTCTAACACGCAGCTGCAGCAGTGAGAAAATGGTGGCGATGGGGAAAATGGCTGGGTCTTATAGGGCAAGGACATGTGACATACGCTGCCAATGACACATGCCCTTGCTTGTGTGAAAAAAAGCACTTCGCTCCGTGTGTGCGCTGCTGATAGGCTGACAGATTGCACCTCCCCACTGTAAATGCGGGAAAGAGAAAAAAAAATGGAGATCTTCATTATTCCTGCAGAGATCCATCCCCTGCCCCTCCCCCCGCCCCGCTGTACACTCAAACTGCGTATTAACATTAATTTTCATCATTACTGAGAAAAAATCCAGTTATGATTTTGGTGCACGAACAGTTATCGAACATAACCTCGAACAGCCGAATTTTTCTCAAATCGTTCGTGTTCGCCGAACGGCTCGAACCCCGCCCAAAACAGCTCGAATTTGAGATTGGTGAACAGTTCGAGTCGAACAACGCTCATCTCTAGTCTCTAGTGCATTAAACTAGTTTCTGTTCTTCCTCCTCCTCCTTTTCCTTATTGTCACCCAATCCACTTTGGGATGTGATGAGGCTGGGCTGTGTGTAATCACCCTGTATGGTTCCTTGCTCCATCTCATCGTGCTCCACCTACAATGAATCCATTTTGATTGTGAGCAGAGAGTGTTTCAGAAGACAGAGAAGCGGGATGGTGACGCTAATTATGGTGTCATCACCACTCACCATCTTGGTGGAATCCTCAAAGTTTTAGAGGTTGGTACATATGTCTGACATCCAAATCCACTCCTGAGGTTTTAGGTGTGGAGTCTGAACTGAATAACGACGGCCTTGTTGATTCTTGAACTCAACAACTGTGCTCTTCTGCTCACAAATCCTTCCCAACATCTGCTGTGAAGAGGTCCAACGCATGGGAACATCACACACCAGTCTTTGAGCAGGAAGCTGCAATCACTGCTGAAACATGGCAAGGGCGGCGGAAGCTGTTGGTGACTTTCTAAAATGGGCACACAGGTGGCATACTTTAAAAAGTAGATCCGTCAGCCCCTGGTAGGATTTGTGAAATCGCTGAACCACGAGGTTAAGCACATGGGCCAGGCATGGTACCTGTGTGAGCTCACCTCGCCTCAGAGCCGCCACCAGGTTCTGGACATTGTCACACACGACCATGGCTTGCTCTAGGTTTAGCGCTGTGAGTCACAGATCTGCCTGCTCATTCAAAGATGTCCACAACTTTTCAGCATTGTGCGGCTTGCAACCTGAGCATATTAGCTTCAGCACAGCCTGTTACCGCTTAGTTGAGGCAGTGCTTCCAGATTGTGGCTGATGTGGTCATTTCAGAGATGGAGGCTGAAGAGGAGGAGGAGGCTGAGGAGGATGAGGTGCAGGAGCTGTAGACTGTTGGGGCAACCCTGATTGAGTTAGGGGCCGCAATCCTTGGCGTCGGGGGGATGTGTTCTCTCCCGACTGGGTCCCGGCTTCCCCTATGTTAACCCAGTGTGCCGTCAGTGAGATGTACCGTCCCTGCCCACAAGCACTTGTCCACGTGTCCGTGGTTAGGTGGACTTTCCGGGTAACTGCATTTTTGAGGGCACGGCTAATGTTTTGGGACACGTGCTTGTTTAATGCGGGAATGGCACATCGGGAGTAATAGTGGCGGCTGGGGACCGAGTACTTCTGTCTCAACAAGCCTAAAAGGCAACATTTCGAGCGCAACCAGTCATGAAATGTGGGAATTTAGTAGTATGGCCAGTAGGGCATTGGCTGCTTATTTGCGCTTGCGTTCCAAGGACTGGAGTATGGACAACTGAACACTCTGCTGGGACAAGGACGTGGACGTGCTTCCTGATGCTGCTATTTGAGAGTGTGCAATGACAGGTGCAGGGAAGGAGGGATCTTCACATGCACCATGGACAGGGGATTGGCTTGCAAGCACATCAGAGATAGAAGCAGTGGTGCCACCTGCAGACACTGTTCCTGGACCCTGGGGTTCGGCTCACAAAGTGATCATGCTGGTGGTGGTCCGGCAGGTAGATTTGCTTCCCCTGCTGATGCTGGCCTGGCAGCTGGTGCAAATGGCTTTTTTGAGGTTATCGGTAGAGTATTTAAAAACAACCAGACTCGGAAGACCTAACAGTTGTACTGGCAACTTCCTTCGTATTGGTGTTGTGTGGAATGGTTGCCTGCCTTCTGTCTGCGGCCACCACAGTGCTTCTTCCTGCCTGTAGGAGTGCTATGCCTCCCTCCCCTGGTGTGCTGCTGCCCTTGCTCTGCACGTCCTCCTGCCAGGTTGGGTCAGTTACTATATCATCAACCACCTCGTCATCCACTTCCGCACCCTGGTCCTCCTCCTAACCTTCTGGCAATTGTGTCTCATCAACATCCACCTCTTGTGACACTTTTCCACCGTCGCCTTCGTGTGACCGTGGCTGCTCAAATATTTGGGCATCGTTGCATGCGATCTCCTCTTGCCCCGCTACAAGTGGATCAGGCAATAGGCCCCAATCTATAAATTGAAAAGTGAACAGCTCTTCAGAGTGTCCAAGTGTGGGATCAGTTGTCTCTGGCCACTCGGCATGGTTCCTCGGCATGAAGGAAGTTCAGGCTGAGGAACATGCGGTCCAGACTCACGGCTACTGAGACTTGACCGTGTGGAAGACAGGGTGGTGGTGGTGGTGGCTAAGTGACTGGAAGCATTTTCTGCTATCCAACCAATAACCTTTTCACACTGCTCTGTGTTCAATAGTGGTGTTCTGCGATCACCTATTTATTGGGGCAGGAAGGTCGAGCGAGAAGACGTGGGTTTTTATCGTGGCACAATTTCAGCTTTCCCACCGCCTCAGCCTCTGCATGCTCCATCACCGTTCAGCTCCCCGTCCCTTGCCCATTTTAAATGGAGGAAAATATCTTCCACGCTCACTACAAATGGATGAATTTGTTGCGAACTTATAAGTGATCTGTGTGACGGACAAAACACAGTTTTAAATAGCTGGCCTGTAGGTAACTATCTTGAACAGCAAACTGGTGTCAATAGCTTCACTGAAACACTGAAACTAATTTTTAATGGAGGCCAGAAATGGCAGTATTTTCTGAAAACGTATATGTGATCCGTGTGATGGAGAAAACAGCGTTTTAAATACCTGGCCTACTAGGTAACTATTTTGAACAGCAAACTGGTCTCAATTGCTTCACTGCTACACTGAAACAAATTTTTTTGGGGGGCCAGAAATGGCAGTATTTTCTGAAAATGTCTATGTGATTTGTGAGATGGAGAAAACCTGGTTTTAAATAGCTGGCCTTTAGGCAACTATTTTGAACAGCATCTGGAGTCAATAGTTTCACTGACACACTGAAACCAATTTTCAATGGAGGCCAGAAATGGCAGTATTTTCTAAAAACATATATGTGATCCGTGTGATGAAGAAATCACAGTTTTAAATAGCTGGCCTGTAGGTAACTATTTTGAACAGCAAACTGGTGTCAATAGTTTCACTGACACAATGAAACAGATTGTTAATGGAGGCCAGAAATGGCAGTATTTTCAGCGCAATTATATGTGATCCACAGTTTTAAATAGCTGGATTTTTAGCGCTGTAATATAGAAAGGACCCTGCTGTATTCTGCAGTGCCATCAAGAAAATGGCACAGAGAAACGGTGTTCTCTGGATTGCTTTTTAAGAAAATAATGAGGATTAAGATCTAACAAAAAATTATTCCTGGCCCCTGAGACCTGGGCCTATGTCTAGAAATATCTAATAGCAGCAGCAGCAGACAAAACTGGAATTGAGCTTCTCGTGCTATATGCACTGCAGTCTGCTATATACACTGCCTCCCTGCCTATATACACTGCCTGTCTTATTTCTCTGCAGATGTATTAGTCTTTAGGAGGACTGTTTGTTGAGATGGATATGTGTTTCTAATATAGTTTGGTATACCTACACTAACTAGAAACAAGCAAAACTCTCCCCAGCTCAGCAGCGCCTCTCCCTACACTGTCTGATTCCGGAGTGACTGGGACGAGCACGGCGGCGCCAGGTCTGATATAGACCTGATGTCGCTGTGCGGCCTGCCAATCACTGTAATGCCACAACCAACATGGCTGCGGCATTACAGTGAGTGGCAGACAATCCTTGCATGTTCATTGGTTCTGTAAAGAGCGCCAAACATGCAGGGAGGGAACCCGAGCTCCCGCCGAGCAACCCCGGAAATACTCGGCGAGCGACAAGCATCTCGAGCATTATTGAGTATGCTCACTCATCACTAGATGTCATTACTAGGCTCCTTTGCAGGTATCCTAATACAGATTTTGCTGTGACTTTTATTCACCAGTATTGGGACATATTGCTGGGGGTATTGCTTTATAATGTATAGGATGGTTTGTTTGTCAGATATTATTTGTCTGTTGTTCTATGGATCCATGTCTGATTTTAGATGTTTTGACATATATGGATGTTTGCCTTGTTTTGACTGTTAAATTGTATTTAATAAATTGTTTAATTGTTATATTTTGCATATTATTTTGATATGCCATGTTCTCATTGTCTATAGGATGTGTGCTTGCTTTTTTTGTACTTTGTTCAGATTTGTTCATACATCAGTGGTACTCCATAGACATTATTGTTTTGCTGTGTCCACTTTTTCTGGATCACATAAATAGTAAATAGTGATTTCTTAGCCACAATTTATGTTTTATTACTGTTGTTATATTAAATAATACATGAAATTAAGCTAATAAATACGGAGTAGAACTTATTAACCTTATTTGATATTACAGGTAAAATCTAGGTACAGTAGAAGACTACTGCCACTTAGTATAAAAATTTAAATCACAGCACATTGGTGATGTATGTTACTATTAACAAACTTGCATTAAAATATCCATCCACAGCTACAGAAGAAATAACTAACTACGCACCTAACTAAAATATTTAACCTCTCTAGTCTGGTCATTTTGTCTCCTCTTTCAAACATGCCATTATAACCTTATTACTAAAGAAAATACCTGTTGACTAGAACTGCGCTGTTAACTACAAACCTTTCTCTATTCTCTCCTTCATCTCTAAACTTCATGAATGCCTGGAATAATCTGGTCTAATTTGCTGTCTTTCAAATAGCTCTCCACTTGGCCTTTTACAATTTAGTTTCCTCTCCTTACACTCAACCGAAACTGCCTTTAGTAAAGTCTCTAATGATCTACTAACAGGTAAATCTAATGGTCACTACCCTCTGCTGATTCTCCTGGATCTGTTTGCAGCATTTGACACCATGGATCACCAGCTCCTCCTGACTGTGCTCTGCTCTATTAGTCTCAAGGATTAATGATCTTTTTTTTTTGTTCTCCTATCACTTTTATGCTTCTTCACTGTATCTTTTTTCTGCTTTTATTCCTCTAATATTCCTCTTACTGTTGAGGTTCCATAGTGTTCAGTCCTAGTCCCTCCTCTTTTCTCAATACACCACCCTATTAGATAAACCACCAGCTGATTTGGTTTTCGCTACCACATCTATGCTGATGACACCCAATTATGCACATCTTCTCATAACATCAGCCTCACACTATTACAAAATGCCAGTGACTGTCTGTCCGCTGTCTAACAAAATGTCCTACCTCTATCTAAAACTGAATCTTTCCCAAACTACAGCTTCTTGTGTTTCCTCCATGTATTATTCAACCTAAACCTTATATTTTCATTTCTGTGCGTGATTGGATTATAACTCCCAAGCAGCATGCCAGCTGTTGTTAAATCTTTCTTGGTGTCAAATATTTGACTCATATCTTTCTATTACTCTCTACATCCACTCACTCGATCACTCATGTCACCTGCACCTCAAAAACATATTCAGAATCATTTTATACCTTTACAATAGCAAAAATTCTTACTGTCAATCTTATTCTCATCTGGACTACTGTAGTTTTCTACTATTCAGTCTCCCTCTTGTAAACTCTCCTCTCCCTAATATCACAAGTGCAGCAAAACGTATTATATTTTTGTATAGCCAATTCTTTCACCCTGTGCCAGTCATTGTACTGGTTGAACATCTTTTATAAAATACAACATAAACTTATCACAGTCACCCACAAAGTTCTGCATAGTTCTGCACTGCCCTACATCTTCTCTCTCAATTATGTCTACCTTCCTAATTGTGCTCTCCATTGCGCTAATGATCTAAGATCAACATTCTCCATAATCTGAACTTTACAATTCCATCTCAAAGACTTTTTTGTGCTGTCTCAACTCTCTGGAATGTACTACCCCAGACTATCTTGTTGATTCCCAGTATCCACATATTTTAGCAAGCTCTAAAACACAGACAGGAATATCAAGTCTCTTCACTTCACTAATCTAACTTTTCCCTGTTCTCATTTCCAAAATTTTCCTCAGAATCTAATACTTTCTTTCATCTGTTCCCTCCATGCACTTAGTAGCACTTTGTTTCTGTACATATACAGATAATAGATAATGATTTGTTCATGCAGCACTAATTTAATATTATTATTTATTGCAAAGATAGTGGAACCATCCCGAACAAGTTCTTTTTTGTTACCCCTATTGCCCTATAGGTTGTACACTATACTCATATTTACAATTATTAGGCAAGTGAGCATTTTGACCAATTAGGTTTTATGCATATTTTAAAACTTCAAACTGTATTAATTTGAATGCGTATTGGCTTAAAGCATATTAATTGATATGTATTTGTGTGATAAGGGAGGGTTTGGCCTAAGGATATCAACACCCTTTCACAACGTTTGCAGAATTTTTAGGCACCATGTTTTCTTGAGCAAAATTGGGCAACAAAAAAATTTACCTCACTCTGAAAAGTCAAAATTGTTTAAAAGTCTTACAGAGAGATGCAGCAAATTGTTAGCATATGCTGTATAATCGGAGAACCAGCAATATTTTTGTTTGCAAATAGTCAACAAGGTTACAAAACATGTGTTAAGAAAACACAACGCACATTAACTGCGAAAGATTTGAGAAGAATCAAATGTGAAGTGACCAAGAACCCATTATCCACCAGTGCTGTCATATTCCATAGCTGCAATTTTCCAGGTTTTTCAAAGGTTTATGGACTCATGAGAAGTGATCAGCGAGCACTAAAATGCTCGGGTACTCGTTGCTCAGGTTGAGCAAATTAGAATGCTCGAGTGTTCCATCCAAGAAACGAGCCCAATATAAGTCGAGCCTTTTTCCGGCGGCCCTCTCGGCGGTCTGAAGAGGGCCTACAAATTGCCCAAATTGATGGGAACTGTGCTCAAATGACATGGAAACAGCATGGGGAAGACCCCTGGAAGCATCTCTGACTCCCAGGTCACTGCTGTCAACACCGTTTTCAGAGGTACGACGCCACTTTTACAGACTCACAATAAAACATACAAAAACAAAACAAAAATAGATTTTCATGGGAAAAATGTTAAGGAACAACCTTTCAATGGTAATGACTTGTATATAAAGCAAAATAAATAACCAAAAACAAAATTTCTTCTCCACATCTTGGGCTATGTTCACGCGTAGTATTTTTGATGCATTTTTGCTTTGCTTTCAACGGTGAAAAATGCATTCACCGGGAAATGTCATTTTAACATTTTACTACTTTATCTGGCCATGTGGTGTGTGAGACATCATCAGACACATCATGTTTCATTTATGAAGGAGGTTCTCTGAAAGTCACAAACACTATTTTTATAGGGCCATCAGGCGGCCATTACTATTCTTAAAGGGTCAGCAGTTGGATATGCTTTGTTGTTCCCATTATTAAAGAGTGGGTCTCCTATATTGTTATTGCATATGCAGTGACTGCAAGGGCTGCCAAAAATTTGGACGCACCCCAATACCCTTTGAAGAGGCATAGAGGAGGGTCTCAGTAAAAAAAGTTCTCATTATAAAGGAGTGGGTCTCCTATAGTGGTAATGCCCATGCAGTGACTGCAACGGCTGCCAAAATTTGGGAAGAACACCAATACCAATTTAAAGACACATAGAGCTGGGCCACATTAATGACATGTTCCCATTAGAAAGGAGCGGGTCTGCTGTACAGTTATAGGATATGAAGTGAGTCCAACGGCTGCAAAAATTTAGGAAATACCCCACTAACAATTTTAAGACAAATAGAGCTGGGCCACAGTAATAACATGTTCCCATTAAAAAGGAGTGGGTCTCCCATACTGTTTGCCTATGCAGTGAATGCAACGGCTGTCAAAAATTTGGATGAACTACAATGCCCCTTGCAAGAGATGTAGAGGTCGGAGGGCCTCCTGATAACAATGTTCCCATTAAAAGGAAGTGAGTCTCCCATACTGTTTGCATATGCAGTGAATGCAATGGCTGTCAAAAATTTGGAGGAACTCCAATGCCCCTTGCAAGAGATGTAGATATGGTGATATGGTAGATATTGTGGTGTTATGATGGTGGAGGATGAGGATGAGAAGAAGGAGGAGGACAAGAGCAAATAGACAAAATCAGGAAGCTTATACCCATGTCTGGGTGTGAAGACAGATGTGCATGCGAATAGAGTTAGACCTCCCAAAAAGCTGGATACGTGGAATGAACTGGCTCTCTATGCCTTGGATGTCCTGGCCTGCCCTGCCTCCAGTGTTTTATCAGAGCGGGTTTTTAGTGCCGCTGGTGGATTTATAACTGATAAGCACATCCACCTGTCAACTGAAAATGCTGACAGGCTGACTCTTATAAAAATGAACAAGGGCAGGATTGGGCCAGACTTCTCAACACCACCAAATGATAGCAGTGTAAAATAAACTCAAATCCAGTGTTTTTTCTTGGGAGGTGTGTTCCCATGCACATTTTCACACCCACACATGGGTATACGCTTTCTGATTTTGGCTATTTGCTCTTGTCCTCCTCCTTCTCCTCATCCTCCACCACCATATCACCAGGGTGACCGTGGTCCATGATGCAACACCCACATAATTTTTTTAAAGGGTGTTTATGATGCCCGTAAAAAAATTTTTTTATACAGAATGTTCATGTATACCCCCCAGAGGTAAATGTTTGTCAGCCAATACACTTAGTGCATGGGCATTACAAGTATAGGAGGCCCGCTTCTTTCTAATGGGAACATTTTTTTTATGAGGCCCTCCTCCAAGTCTCTTCCAAGGGGCGTTGAAGTGCCTCCAAATTTTTGGCAGACCTTGCATTCACTGCATAGGCCAACACTATGGGAGACTCTCTCCTTTCTAATGGGAATTTGCCGTTACTGTGGCCCTGCTTTGTGTGTCTTTATATTCTTAGTGGGGTTTTTCCTAAAATTCGTCAGCTGTTGGACTTACTGTATACCCTATAACTGTATAGCAGACCCTCTCCTTTCTAATGGGAACATGTCGTACTTGTTACTGTGGTCCTGCTCTGTGTGTCTTTAAATTCTTAGTGAGATTTTTCCTAAAATTGGTCAGCCGTTGGACACACTGCATACCCTATAACTGTATAGCAGACCCTCTCCTTTCTAATGGGAACATGTCGTACCTTGTTACTGTGTCCCTGCTCTATGTGTCTTTAAATTCTTAGTGGTGCTTTTCCTAAAATTGATCAGCCGTTGGACTCACTGCATACCCTATAACTGTATAGCAGATCCTCTCATTTCTAATGGGAACATGTCGTACCTTATTACTGTGGCCCTGCTCTATGTGTCTTTAAATTCTTAGTGGGGTTTTTCCCAAATTTTGGCAGCCCTTGCAGTCACAGCATGGGCATTACCACTACAGGAGACCCGCTCCTTTATATTGGGAACGTTTTTTTTACTAAGACCGTCCTCTATGTCTCTTCAAAGGGGTATTGGGTTGCGTCCAAATTTTTGGCAGCCCTTGAAGTCACTGGATACGCAATAACAGTATAGGAGACCTACTTGTTAATAATGGGAACAACAAAGCATAGCCGGCTGATGGCTTTCTAACAATAGCTAGGGCCGACTGCAGGCCTCTTAAGAATAGTAATGGCCGTCTGATGTCCCTATAAAAATAGGCTTTATGACTTTCAGAGTCCCTCCATCATCAATAAAAAAGGATGTGTCTGATGATGTGTCACACGCCACATTGCCAGCTAAGATTGTAAAATGTTAAAATGACATTTCCCGGTGAATGCATTTGTCTTAAAAAATAACGTAAAAAAAGCCAAAACAATAGGATCTTTCTTTAGTATAAAAAACAGCGTCACCAATTTAACCACAGTGTAATCAAATTGTTCAGCTCGTGCACCTCCTCCTCCATCTCCGAAATGACCACATCAGTCACCAGCTGACAGCACTGCAGCACTGCCTTGGCCAAGCGGCAACAGGATGTGCTGAAGATAATATGCTTAATGCTTAATTGACAAACCGCACAGCGCTGCAGAATTGTTGAAAGCTGTAACACAGCAGCCTGATCTGTGGCTCTCACCGCTGAATATACAGCCAGGCATGGTTGTGTGTGACAATGGGCGGAACCTGGTGACAGAGAAATGACTGCCGGGGTAGATACGGTTTCCCTCTATGCAGTCCTTTTACCGAGCTAAAGAATATGGCTGTGGTGAAATTCAACTCCCACTGAGAAGCTGTTTCAGATTGAAAAACATTGTGCCCACCAGAGGATTTGATTCTGTGGGCTAACCTTTCTCACCGGCTCAAGAGCCCCATAGCAGCTGCAAAGTTAGTGCTATCATGAGCTCTCCTGAGGTAGAAGCCAAGGCACACCAGAGGATTCTCTGGTGGGACCGTCCAACCATGCCGAGAAGCATTCCTGGCTAAGAATATTGTGTGGGAACGTTCCCGGACACTCTATTGCTGCTTTTTACTTGAGGAAGAAACACACGCAAACACGGGGAGAACATACAAAGTCCTTGCAGATGTTGTCCTTGCTGGGATTTGAACCCAGGATCCCAGCGCTGCAAGGCTTCAGTGCTAACCACTGATCTAATGTGCTGCCGTTTACCCTCTAATATCTAACAGGCTGGAGAAACTTGCACCCACTGCTACTCTATCTTCAGGTCCTTTGTGAGAAAATGTATTTGGGCAGCCACTCAGTCACCAAATAAAATTCCTGAGAAGGAAATTGGGGATGGCTTCGCTACTGGTACTGGGGGCAGTGCTAATACCATGGCGTGGTACCATAGTTTGCTGGAAATGTTCCAGGCTGGTAGGAGGCAAGCAAATTCCCACAGAAAAGTACCAGAAGTAATATTCAGGCCTCATTTCAAGTGCAAGCTGCTTTAGAGGACTTCCTGAGAGAAATGACACGCATGGTAGATACAGTTTCCCTCTATGCCAGTCCTTTCACCAAGCTAAATACAACTCTCAGCAAAAAAAGTTGTGTACTGGTTCCGTACCGTCCCTAGCCACATTCACCTGTCCACGTGTTTGTGGTTAGGCAGTCCTTCTCAGTAAGTGCATTGAGGAGGGCACGGATAATGCTGTGGGAACCGTGCTTGTGGAAGGCAGAGGTGATACCGGTAAATATAGTGGCGGCTGGGGACCGAGTATGGACACCCGGCCGCCGCCGGCATGAGTTTGTGAAAAGCTTCCGCCTCCACGAGCTTAAAAGGCCATATTTCAAGTGCAAAAAGCTGCCCAGAAATCTGGCAGTTTAGTGTTGCGGCCTGTGGGTGGGTGGCTGGCTGCATACTTGCACTTGCATTCCAAGTAACAGAAAACTAAGCAGATGATGTCCTCTATCATCATCATGGCCTCACCTCAACACTATGAACTCTCCTGAAGGAGAAGCCAGGGCCCACCGGAGGAGTCTCCGGTTCTCTGGTGGGCCCATCCAACGCTGCTGAAAAGCAGCCCTGGCTAAGAAAAGTGTGGGGGAAGGTTTCCGGACATTCTATGGCTGCTTTTTTAATGTGGATCGGCCATGCTTATGCATGTTATTTCTCAAAACGCATTACAAACCAGGCCATTGTCCAACTCTGTATTCAATAAATTAAATGCGCAAAGAAAGATGTGTGTGTGTCAAAGCACCACAGACAAGTGTGAGTTGATGTTGGACGGGCTGCCATTGCTTCTGCAACAAGCTCAATTACAGGACTTCCTGGGAGAAATGACACGCAGGGTACATACGGTTTCCCTCTATGCCAGTCCTTTCACCGAGCTAAATACAACTCTAAGCAAAAAAAGTTGTGGACTGGCTCCGTACCGTCCCTGGCCACATTCACCTGTTCACGTGTTTGTGGTTAGGCGGTCCCTCCCAGTAAGTGCACTCCCAGTAAGTGTTGTTGGACCCGTGCTTGTGGAAGGCGGAGGCGATACCGGGAAATATAGTGGCGACTGGGGACCAAGTATGGACACCTGGCCACCGTCTGCATGAGGTTGTGGACAGCTTCCACCTCCACGAACCTAAAATGTCACATTTCAAGTGCAAGCAGCTGTCAAAAATTTGGCAGTATAGTATTGAGGCCTGTGGGTGGGTGGCTGCCTGCATATTTGTGCTTTCATTCCAAGGAATGGGGTAGGGACAACTGAACGCTGCAGTGGGCCAAGGACGTGGACGGTGATTGTTGCAAGTCTGCAAAGACAGGTGCATGGCGGGAGGCATCTTCTCATGTGCCAAGGATCACTTATGATGGGCACACATTTAGGCAGTGACCTGGGAGTCAGAGATGCTTCCAGAGGACTTCCCCATGCTTTTCCCATGTCTTTTCAGCATTGTATGCATGTGTCTGATGATGTGTCACACACCACATGGCCAGATATGGTTGTAAAATGTTAAAATGACATTTCCTGGTGAATGCATTTGTCTTAGTTGAAAGCAATTCAAAAGTGCAAAAACGCATCAAAAACGCTACGTGTGAAAATAGCCCAAATTGTGGTGGAGTATTTTTGTTTTTGGTTATTTATTTTGCCTTATATACAAGTCATTACCCTGGAAAGGATGTTCCTTAACATATTTCCCAGGAAAATCCATTTTGGTTTCGCTTTGGTATGTTTTATTGTGAGTCCGTAAAAGTGGCGTAATACCTCTGACCACGTTGCTGACAGCAGTGATCTGGGAGTCAGAGATGCTTCCAGGGGTCTTCCCCATGCTGTTCCCATGTCATTTGAGCTCTATTCCCATCGATTTGGGCAATTTTTAGGCCCTCTGCAGACTGCCGGATGGAGTCGCCTGAAAAATGCTCGAGTTTCCCATAGATTTACATTGGTCTCGATGCTCAGGTCGAGCACCCGAGTATTCCAATTTGCTCGACCCGAGCAACGAGTACCAGAGCATTTTAGTGCTCGCTCATCACTAATGACCATGCCTGTCTGTAGGTTAAGCCGTGTCATTCACTGATCTGCATGCTCTTTCAGAGGTGTCAACAACTCTTCAGCGGTGTGCGGTTTGCCTGTTGCCGCTTGGCCGAGTCAGTGCTGTAGTGCTTCCAGCTTGCAACTGATGTGATCATTTCAGAGATGGAGGCTGAAGAGAAGGAGGTGCAGGAGCTTTAGAATGTGGGGGCAACTGTGATTGACCTAGGGCCCGCAATCTTCGCTATCGAGAGAATGTGTTCCGTCCCAAGGTCCAACTGCGTCACGGCTTCCACTATATTAACCCAGTGTGCCATCAGCGAGATGTACCATCCCTGCCCACGAGCACTTGTCCATTGATCCGTTTTTAGGTCGACTTTCCCAGTAATTGCGTTGTTGAGGGCATAGCTAATGTTGTGGGACTTGTGTTTGTGTAATGCAGGGACTTCACACAAGGAGAAATAGTGGCGGCTGGGGACTGAGTACCGAGGGACTGGTGCCGCCATCAGGTTGGGGAAAACTTCTGTCTCCACGAGCCTAAAAGGCAACATTTCGAGCGCAAGCATTCTCAAAATTTGTGAATTTAGTAGTGTGGCCTGTGGGGCATTGGCTGCGTATTTGCGCTTGCGTTCCAAAGACTGGGATAGGGACAACTGAACGCTGCGCTGGGACAAGGATGTGGATGTGCATGCTGATGGTGCTAGTTAAGAGTGTGCAGAGACACGTGCAGGGCGGGAGGGATCTTTGCATGCGCCATGGACAGGGGATTGGCGTGCATGCAAAACAGTGGAAGAAGCAGTGGTGTAACCCACAGACACTGTTTCTGGACCCTGGGGTTCGGCTCACTTAGTAGGGTGCATTGCTGCCATGTGCCTGATCATGCTGGTGGTGGTCAGGCTGCTAGTTTTGCTACCCCTGCTGATGCTGGCCTGGCAGGTGGTGCAAAATGGCCTTTTTGGGGTTATCTGCAGAGTCTTGAAAAAACAACCACACTAAAGAAGACCTAAGAGTTGTATGGACAACGTCCGTCATGTTGGTGTTATAGGGAACGATTTCCCGCCTTGTGTCTGCGGCCACCACACTGCTTCTTCCTGCCTGTTGTGGTGCTACGTCTCCCTCCCCCTATGTGCTGCTGTCCTTACTCTGCATGTCCCCTAGCCAGGTTGGGTCAGTTACTATATCATCCACCTCCTCGTCTTCTACTTACGCTCCCGGGTCCTCCTTTTGACTTTCTGCCTCTTCATCATCATCATCATCCACCTCTTGCAACAGTAATTTCACTTTTCCACCATTGCCTTCGTGTGAACGTGGCTGCTCAAATATTTGGGCATCGCTACACACGTTCTCCTCTTGACTCGCTTGAAGCTGGCTGGGCGAGAGGCCCGAATCTACAAATGGAATAGTGAACAGCTCTACTGAGTGTCCAATTGTGGGATCAGTTGTCTCCGGGCACTCGGCATGGTGGAAGGAAGGAGGATCAGGGAAGTAATATGCAGTCCAGACCCACGGCTATTGAGACTTGACCGATTGGAAGACAGGGTGGTAGTGGTGGTGGAAAAGTGACTGAAAGCATTATCTGCTATCCAACCAACAACCTTTTGACATTGCTCTGTGTTCAATAGTGGGGTGCTGCGGTCCCCTACGAATTGGGACCGGAAGGTCGGGCGACAAGATGTGGGTGTTTGTTGTGGCACAATTTCAGCTTGCTCGCGGCCTCAGCCTCTGCATGCACTATCACCATCATGTCCACTTCCCCGTCCTTTGCCACGCACCTTGCCCATTTTAAATGGAGGACATTATTTTCCATGTTCACGAGAAATGGCTGATTTTGGAATGCAGTTATATGTGATATGTCTGATCGAGAACCACGGTTTTAAATAGCAGGCCTGTAATTTACTAATATTATTCTACACAGAGACCTAGTGTGAATTACTTGACTGACACACAACAACAGAATGGAAAAGGAGGCCAATATTTTCCAGGATCAATTCAAATTTCTGGATTTTTATCTCTGAAATATGGAATAAATATTGCTGTATTCTGCAGTGCTAATAAGCAAATGGAGCAGAAAAATGGAGTACGCTGAATTGCTTTTTAAGCAAATAACCCGGATTAAAATAAAAAAAAATTGGCCCTGGCCAATTATCTTATTTTGTTTATGTTTAGCAAAGGCCCTGATAAAGACCACATTAGGTCGAAACGTTGGCCTGCTCATCACTTATGGGTTTTTTCTAAATAAAACATTCCTTGCATCTTTGAAGTGCCAAAGTTTCTCCTTTTCATTGCTTTTGGAATATATTACTTCAGAGCACCCTTCATTAGTAAAAACAGTGAGCGACCCCTCATTTTTTCAATACAGCATGCCTAACTCCTGCTATCACCTTCACCACTGAAAATATGCACCTGGATTAGTCCTCAGAAGGACTGTTACTTCAGATATTCAGTATATATATATAGATATATGTTGTGGAATACCTATACTAACTCTAAACAAGCTAATCTCTTCCTGACTCCGGGGTAGACTGTGACAAGCATAGCGGCACTAGGTCTTATATAGACCTGATGACTCTGTGCAGCCAGCCAATCACTGTAATGCCCACAACCAACATGGCTACGGCATTACAATGCATGGCAAGCAATCCCTGCATGTTCATTGGCTGTCTACAGAGCGCCAAATATGCAAGGCGGTGAGCTGAGTTCCCACCCGAGCAACCTGGAAATACTCGCCGAGCTTGTTGAGCACAGTGATGCTCAGGCGAGTACCGAACAGTGGCGAGCACGTTCGCTCATCACTACTCAGACAGTGACTATTCGCCAATAGACAGTGACTATTGGCGAATCAGATAGATGAGCTTATGGCTGATTTAGTTGAAGGCATAGACCCCAACTTCAACTCAGACACCAGCAAGGTGGAGGTGGAGTACTGTTATGGGCATTTATTATTAAAGAAGAGCTAGTTGGATTTTTTTTAATTGAAAATGGACTCGAAATCATCTCCCAAACGTACTGCTAGTTTTTAGAATACACTTCCATTAATAAAGCCAATAAATAAACTTTTACACTGTGTGCGTTTCCGGAGCCATCATAGCCATAACAAGTATTGGCATGGCTGTGATTGGCGGCACACCATGTGACTCATCCTGAATAAAGGCCGGATCACAGGTGCCGCCGCCATTCTACTCCCATTAGTGTAGGGATAGGATGGGACACATTCTGGCTGCGCACTCTGCAAAAAAGCCAATGAGTGTACTCTGCAACCCATATCTGTGGGAGTACTGTGTCAAAAAGCCGCTGCTATTTCAAGCCCAAAGAAATAATTTGGCTGGACCGGTGTGTTTTTTTGGTAGTCTGGGAAATAAATAATTGGCATCAGTCATCTCGTTGCCATTTCTAGGCTAAATAAAAAATTTTACTGGACCTGTGTGTGTTTTCTAGTAGTGTTGCAAATAAATAATTTGCATCAGCCATTTCATTTGCATTTCTATGCCAAAGAAATAATTTTTGTGGACCTGTGTTTGTTTTCTAGTACTGTTGCAAATAAATCTACTCTTCTGCCATTTTTTTGCGAGTAGTGTTTAGGAAAACCATTTCCAATAATGAGGAGAGCATCAAATAGGGAACGTGGTGGTGCTGGTGTAGCTGCTGATGGTGGTAGTGGTGTAGCTGATGCAGTGAGAGGACGTGTTCATTCTGGACCTGCTACGTGCACAAACAGGACACCTTCCTCTGGTGCTTACAGGTGACAAGACATTATGCGTCCTTTCAAAAGCCCGAATATCGCTGCACGAATGGTAAGGCCATACGGTGTTGAAAAGGTGTTAGATTGGATTGCTGAGTAGAGATGAGCGGTGTTCGACTAGAACTGTTCGCCAATCTCAAATTCAAGCTGTTTTGGGCGGTGTTCGAGTTGTTCGATGAACCCGAACGATTTGCAAAAAATTCGGCTGTTCGAGGTTATGTTCGATAACTGTTCGTGCACCAAAAGCGTGTCCTGCATGTCTGGCGCTATTTAGAGCACCAATCATGCAGGGATTGTCTGCCACTCACTGTAATGCCACAGCCATGGTGGTTGTGGCATTACAGTGATTGCCCAAATCGATGGGAACAGTGCTCACAGTGAAACATGAAAAGCCGGCAATTCAGCAGCGGCATACACCGGTACCCGACAATTTAGAACCGAAAGAATAGAGCTTCACACATAGATTAGATAGATAGAAACATGTCAGCCACATATATATGAAGTACAGTGACAGTGTTGCTTACTGTACTTGTCATTTAGTGTAAAGGATTTATCAAAAAAAATAATAGTGTTTTCATGCACCGTCTCTTTAAAAAAGCCGGCCGGCAATTCAGCAGCGGTACCCGACAATTTATAACAGACAGAATAGAGCTTCACACATAGATTAGATAGATAGAAACATGGCAGTCACATATATATGAAGTACAGTGACAGTGTTGATTACTGTACTTGTCATTTAGTGTAAAGGATTTATTAAAAAAAATAATAGTGTTTTCATGCACCGTCTCTTTAAAAAAGCCGGCCGGCAATTCAGCAGCGGTACCCGACAATTTAGAATAGAAGGAATAGAGAATCACACATAGATTAGGTAGATAGAAACATGTCAGTCACATATATATGAAGTACAGTGACAGTGTTGCTTACTGTACTTGTCATTTAGTATAAAGGATTTATTAAAAAAAATAATAGTGTTTTCATGCACTGTCTCTTTAAAAAAGCCGGCCGGCAATTCAGCATCTGTACCCGACAATTTAGAATAGAAGGAATAGAGAATCACACATAGATTAGATAGATAGAAACAGGTCAGTCACATATATATGAAGTACAGTGACAGTGTTGATTACTGTACTTGTCATTTAGTGTTAAAATAAAGGATTTATTTAAAAAAAAATTGGCGTGGGGATCCCCATAATTTTAGGCTCTAGCGGAGGTTAACCAGACGGCTGGGGCAGATGTTTGAAGCCTGGGAAGGGGGTAATACCCACGGAGCTTCCCAGGCTACTAATATCAGCCCCCAGCGGAATACCTAGCCTTTACTAGCTATTAAAATGGGGGACCCCCCAAAAAAATGACGTGGGGCCCCCCCTATTTTAATAGCTAGCAAAGGCTAGGCAGACAGCTGGGGGCTGATATTAATAGCCCAGGAAGGGTTCCATGAATATTGGCCCCCTCCCAGGCTAGAAACACCAGCCGTCAGCCGCCCCAGAAATGGCGCATCCTTAGGATGCGCCAATTCTGGCACTTAGCCTCGCTCTTCCCACTGCCCTGTAGCGGTGGCAGAGGGGTAATAGGGTTGGGGTTGATGTCAGCTTATAATGCCAGCTGACATCAAGCCCAGGTTAGTAATGGAGAGGCGTCTATAAGACACCCCCATTACTAACCCCATAGTCAAAGTTAAAAGAAAACACAAACACCCAGAATAAAGTCCTTTAATTGAAATAAAGACACATTCCTTTATTGTTCTAAATTAAACCATACTTACAATCACGCCCATTCCAGCTGAAGCCAATGATCTCCTGCAATAAAAGAAAAATAATAAAGCAACCTCATCCTTACCTTTCGATGGTTCCAAGGACAGCTCCAGCTCTGCTACATCGAGATGACAGGCTGGACCGCAGCAGAAAGCTGCCATCCAGCCTGTCATCCCGCAGACACTGAGAAGCGCAGGCATGCTTGCGCTCCTCAGTGTCTCGCTGTGACGGCATCCAGATGAGCCGAGGTCATGTCCAATGAACTCGGCGCACCTCATGCACGTCACTGACAGCGTGGGAGAATTCTCCTGCACTCAGCACTTCAGCGTGAGAATTCTCCCACGCTGTCAGTGACGTACATGAGGTCAGCTGAGTTCATTGGACATGAATGAGCTCACCTCATGCACGTCACTGACAGCGTGGGAGAATTCTCACGCTGTAGCGCTGAGTGCAGGAGAATTTTCCCACGCTGTCAGTGACGTGCATGAGGTGCGCCGAGTTCATTGGACATGAACTTGTCTCATCTTTATGCCGTCACAGCGAGACACTGAGGAGCGCAAGCATGCCTGCGCTTCTCAGTGTCCGCGTGATGACAGGCTGGATGGCAGCTTTCTGCTGCGGTCCAGTCTGTCATCTCGATGTAGCAGAGCTGAAGCTGTCGTGGGAACCATGGAAAGGTAAGGATGAGGTTGCTTAATTATTTTACTTTTATTGCAGAAGACATTGGCTTCAGCTGGAATGGGCGTGACGGTAAGTATGATTTAATTTAGAACAATAAAGAATTGTGTGTTTATTTCAATTAAAGGACTTTATTCTGGGTGTTGTGTTTTTTTAAATACTTTACTAGAAATTCATGGTGGTCATGTCTAATATTGGCGTGACCCCATGAATTTCGGGCTTAGGGCCAGCTGATAATGCCAAGCTGGCCTTAACCCCTTTATTACCCAGTGAGCCACCGCACCAGGGCCCTGGATGAGTTGGGTACAGCGCCAGAAGATGGCGCTTCTATGAACGCGCCATTTTCTGGGGCGGCTGCGGACTGCAATTTGCAGCGGGTGGGGCCCAGAAAGCTTGGGCCTCCCTGCGCTGCGGATTCCAGCTCCCAGCTGCCTAGTTGTACCTGGCTGGGCACAAAAATAGGGCGAAGCCCCTCGCATTTTTTTTTTTAATTATTTCATGAAATTCATGGAATAATTAAGAAAAAAAGGGCTTCCCTATATTGTTGTGTCCAACCAGGTACAAATAGGCAGCTGGTGGTTGGGGGCAGCCCGTCCCTGCCTGCTGTACCTGGCTGGACACAAATATAGTGCGAAGCCCCACGTCAATTTTTTTTTAATAATTTCATGAAATAATTTTTTTAAAAAAGGGCTTCCCTATATTGTTGTGTCTGGCCAGGTACAAATAGGCAGCTGGTGGTTGGGGGCAGCCCGTTCCTGCCTGCTGTACCTGACTGGACACAAATATAGGGCGAAGCCCCACGTCAATTTTTTTTTAATTATTTCAGGAAATTCATGAAATAATGAAAAAAAAATTGATGTGGGGCTTCGCCCTATATTTGTGTCCAGTCAGGTACAGCAGGCAGGAACGGGCTGCTCCCAACCACCAGCTGCCTATTTGTACCTAGCCGGACACAACAATATAGGGAAGCCCTTTTTTTCTTAATTATTCCATGAATTTCATGAATTTAAAAAAAAAATACGTGGAGCTTCGCCCTATTTTTGTGTCCAGCCAGGTACAACTAGGCAGCTGGGGGCTGGAATCTGCAGCGCAGGGAGGCCCAAGCTTTCTGGGCCCCACCCGCTGCAAATTGCAGTCCGCAGCCGCCCCGGAAAATGGCGCGTTCATAGAAGCGCCATCTTCTGGCGCTGTACCCAACTCATCCAGGGACCTGGTGCGGTGGCTCACTGGGTAATAAAGGGGTTAAGGCCAGCTTGGCATTATCAGCTGGCCCTAAGCCCGAAATTCATGGGGTCACGCCAATATTAGACATGACCACCATGAATTTCTAGTAAAGTATTTAAAAAAAACACAACACCCAGAAAAAAGTCCTTTAATTGAAATAAACACACAATTCTTTATTGTTCTAAATTAAACCATACTTACCATCACGCCCATTCCAGCTGAAGCCAATGATCTCCTGCAATAAAAGTAAAATAATAAAGCAACATCATCCTTACCTTTCCATGGCTCCCACGACAGCTTCAGCTCTGCTACATCGAGATGACAGGCTGGACCGCAGCAGAACGCTGCCATCCAGCCTGTCATCCCGCAGACACTGAGAAGCGCAAGCTTGCTTGCGCTACTCAGTGTCTGGCTGTGACGGCATCCAGAAGAGCCGAGGTCATGTCCAATGAACTCGGCGCACCTCATGCACGTCACTGACAGCGTGGGAAAATTCTCACGCTGAAGCGCTGAGTGCAGGAGAATTTTCCCACGCTGTCAGTGACGTACATGAGGTGAGCTGAGTTCATTGTCGGCTCATCTGGATGCCGTCACAGTCGGACACTGAGGAGCGCAAGCATGCCTGCGCTTCTCAGTGTCCGCGGGATGACAGGCTGGATGACAGCGTTCTGCTGCGGTCCAGCCTGTCATCTCGATGTAGCAGAGCTGAAGCTGTCCTGGGAACCATGGAAAGGTAAGGATGAGGTTGCTTTATTATTTTTCTTTTATTGCAGGAGATCGTTGGCTTCAGCTGCAATGGGCGTGATGGTAAGTATGGTTTAATTTAAAACAATAAAGAATTGTGTCTTTATTTCAATTAAAGGACTTTATTCTGGGTGTTTGTGTTTTTTTTTTAACTTTGACTATGGGGTTAGTAATGGGGGTGTCTTATAGACGCCTCTCCATTACTAACCTGGGCTTGATGTCAGCTGGCATTATAAGCTGACATCAACCCCAACCATATTACCCCCTGCCACCGCACCAGGGCAGCGTGGAAGAGCGAGGCTAAGTGCCAGAATTGGCGCATCCTATGGATGCGCCATTTCTGGGGCGGCTGACGGCTGGTGTTTCTAGCCTGGGAGGGGGCCAATATTCATGGCTCCCTTCCTGGGCTATTAATATCAGCCCCCAGCTGTCTGCCTAGCGTTTGCTAGCTATTAAATTAGGGGGGACCCCACGTCATTTTTTTGGGGGGGTCCTCCATTTTAATAGCTAGTAAAGGCTAGGTATTCAGCTGGGGGCTGATATTAGTAGCCTGGGAAGCTCCGTGGGTATTACCCCCTTCCCAGGCTTCAAACATCTGCCCCAGCTGTCTGCTTAACCTCCGCTAGAGACTAAAGTTACGGGGAACCCCACGCCAATTTTTTTTAATAATAAATCCTTTATTTTAATACTAAATGACAAGTACAGTAACCAACACTGTCGCTGTACTTATTATATATGTGACTGACATGTTTCTATCTATCTAATCTATGTGTGAAGCTCTATTCTGTCTGTTATAAATTGTCGGGTACAGATGCTGAATTGCAGGTCGGCTTTTTTAAAGAGACGGTGCATGAAAACACTATTATTTTTTTTGATAAATCCTTTACACTAAATGACAATTACAGTAAGCAACACTGTCACTGTACTTCATATATATGTGACTGACATGTTTCTATCTATCTAATCTATGTGTGATTCTCTATTCCTTCTGTTCTAAATTGTCGGGTACCGATGCTGAATTGGCGGCCGGCTTTTTTAAAGAGACGGTGCATGAAAACACTATTATTTTTGTTAATAAATCCTTTACACTAAATGACAAGTACAGTAATCAAAACTGTCACTGTACTTCATATATATGTGACTGACAGGTTTCTATCTATCTAATCTATGTGTGAAGCTCTATTCTGTCTGTTATAAATTGTCGGGTACCGCTGCTGAATTGCCGGCCGGCTTTTTCAAAGAGACGGTGCACGAAAACACTATTATATTTTTTAATAAATCCTTTACACTAAATGACAAGTACAGTAAGCAACACTGTCACTGTACTTCATATATATGTGACTGACATGTTTCTATCTATCTAATCTATGTGTGATGCTCTATTCCTTCATGTCTAAATTGTCGGGTACCGGTGTATGCCGCTGCTGAATTGCCGGCCGGCTTTTTTAAAGAAAGCGTCTTCTGAGCAGTTTGTGAGCTTTTGGACACCTTTGAAGGTGTTTTCTATGTGTTCCTATGTGTTTTTGTTTGCCTGCCATTGGTTTTAACGGTGTTCGACGGTGTTCTAAGGTGTTCGACGAACAGTTCGACGAACAGTTCCTCGAACATCCCGGTGTTCGACGAACCGAACCGAACCCGAACACTACGGGGGTGGCTCAACACTATTGCTGAGAGTACCTAAAGTTCCTTTGCATTATCTTCCACCCGGTCCATTGCAGAAAGTGCACAGTTGGTACCTGAGGACGATGGTAAACCGACTCCCACCTTACTCTCTTGCAAATTAGTTAAGCAGTCTGAGCCCCAAGTAATGCTGCAGTCTTTTCTGCTTTTGATGACTCTGCTGGTTGTAGTTCAATGGTCCATTCAACTGGCCCTGCCCCACAAGTGGAAAAGACTGAATGCAGTGATGCCCAAGCACTTGTTATGTTGGAGGATGAGCATGTGGGAGTGCTAGTGCACATGGTCAGTGGAACACTACAGCACAAATCATATGATGATGAAACTCAGCTGTCAACTGCAGTGTCTTTCTGCAATGTGCAGACTGGCAATGAGGGCGTGGTTGGGAAGTAGGGAGAAGATGATGCAAGGGATGATGAGGTCCTAAACTCCATATGGAGAAGAGGTCATCCTAGTGACGTTCGGATGAAAAGGAGGTGGCTACACTGCCACAGCAGCACTGCAGAAGAGGGAGCAGAGTGCAAAGGCACAACAGGCAGCTCCTAGCTAGTATGTTGGCTGCTACTGCCCACTGCACCATTGATATCAGCACACCAAAGACAGCTCAAAAGAGCTCCCTGGTGAGACATTTCTTCAGAGAATGTGATGTTGACATGCGAAAGGTGGTTTTAACACTGTACTGTCAGACCCTGAAACGAGACATACGTAAATGTTCTGAACCTGAGCACCACCTCTATGATGAGGCATCTGAATTCAAAGCATGATGTGCAGTGGAGTACACACCTTAAAAAGCATGACAGATCTGAGCCTACTCCTGCTCCCTCTTCTGCTGTGGGTTTTGCCTCTTCCTCCCGGTCACGATCAACCAGGCTACCTGCCTCCCCACAAAGAGAGGATGTTACAGCATTACCACCACCAGTGTTACCTAGCATCTCCACACTGTTCTATGGAAGTGTTCAGCTCTCCATCCCCCAAGCCCTCGAGAGAAAGAGGATATACCCCCTAGCCACCCACGAACCATGGTCCTGAATGACAGCATTTCCAAATTTATGGCCTTTGAAATGCTGCCATTCTGGCTGGTGGAGACATACAGTTTTAAAAAACAGATAGCAGTGGCAGTCCCGCAGTACATTGTTCCCAGCTTGCCATTACTTTTCCAGGCATGCTGTTTCTGCCCTTCACAAAGATGTTGTGGACCAAATCAGTTGTGCACTGCGCAACACAATCAGTGGCAAGTACCACATAACCACCAATATGTGGACCAGAAAGCATGGCCAGGGATATTATATCTCCCTAACTTCCCACTGGGTAAATGTAGTGGGGGTTGGGACAGAGGTGGAAGGCGTTGTAATCCTTGTCCTACTACCACCGAGGATTTCTGAACGTTTATCTGTTCAGGTTGCATCCTTCTTCACTTCTTCCACCGCCTCCTCATCCGGTCACAGTAAGACCTGCACCACCAACTGCAGCACACCCAGTGGTAAATAACAGCAGGCTGTTCCTAAACTCCTCTGTTTGGGTGACAAATCTCACAATGTGCAGGAGCTATTGACTGGGATCAAAGAGCAAACAGATGAGTGGTTGGTGCCAGTGAACCTTAAGCCCAGCCTGGTGGTGTGCGATAACAGGTGAAACCTTGTAGCAGCTCTGGGCCTAGCTGGTTTCACACACATCCCTTGCCTGGCGCATGTGCTGAACTTGGTGGTGCAGAGCGGTGCATGAGCGGTGTTCAACTAGAACTGTTCGCCAATCTCAAATTCGAGCTGTTTTGGGTGGTGTTCGAGTTGTTCGACGAACCCGAACGATTTGCAAAAAATTCGGCTGTTCGAGGATATGTTCGATAACTGTTCGTGCACCAAAAGTGTGTCCTGCATGTCTGGCGCTATTTAGAGCACCAATCATGCAGGGATTGTCTGCCACTCACTGTAATGCCATAGCCATGGTGGTTGTGGCATTACAGTGATTGCCCAAATCGATGTGAACAGTGCTCACAGTGAAACATGAAAAGCCGGCAATTCAGCAGCGGCATACACCGGTACCCGACAATTTAGAACCGAATGAATAGAGCTTCACACATAGATTAGATAGATAGAAACATGTCAGTCACATATATAAGTAGTACAGTGACAGTGTTGGTTACTGTACGTGTCATTTAGTGTAAAGGATTTATTAATAAAAATATTAGTGTTTTCATGCACCATCTCTGTAAAAAAGCTGGCCGGCAATTCAGCAGCGGTACCCGACAATTTATAACAGTAAGAATAGAGCATCACACATAGATTAGATAGAAACATGTCAGTCACATATATAAGAAGTACAGTGACAGTGTTGATTACTGTACTTGTCATTTAGTGTTAAAATAAAGGATTTATTAAAAAAAAAATTGGCGTGGGGTTTCCCGTAATTTTAGTCTCTAGCGGAGGTTAAGCAGACGGCTGGGGCAGATGTTTGAAGCCTGGGAAGTGGGTAGTACCCACGGAGCTTCCCATGCTACTAATATCAGCCCCCAGCTGAATACCTAGCCTTTACTAGCTATTAAAATGGGGGACCCCCAAAAAAATGACGTGGGGTCCCCCCTATTTTAATAGCTAGCAAAGGCTAGCCAGACAGCTGGGGGCTGATATCAATAGCCCAGGAAGGGTGCCATGAATATTGGTCCCCTCCCAGGCTAGAAACACCAGCCAATATGCCATCATCAGCGTTACTATACCCGCTTATATGCCTGCTGGAAAAACAATGAAGGCCATGCTGGATTAGGTGGTGGCACTGGAGCAAAAGTAGCAGGGGGTGCAAGGCCAAATCACACCGTTATCAACCATTTTGTACACAGATGGCTTGGAGGGTGGGTTATTGTCCCAACAGCAGCCAGGTACCCATCTGTACAGCCAGGGAACAGTTTGGGAGGAGGAGGATGATGATTGATGATTAATGATGAGGAGAAACAACCTTGTTCAGAGCAGGATCGCATTCAGATCAGCTCATGGACATCACTGGAGCATGGCTGGGGAGATATAGAGCACCCAGATGATACACCTCCCACCAACGACAGCTTGTCATTGCCTCTGGGCAGCCTGGCATACATGAGCCAATACATGCTGCAGTGCCTGTGCAATAACCACCGAGTTGCCCGTATTGTTACTAGTGCAGATTACGGGGTGGCCACCTTGCTGTATCCCCGCTAAAAGGACAATGTACCATCATTACTTCCTTCACTGTTGTGGGAGTGCCAAATGCATGAATGCAAGCAGACACATGTAGAAAGAACTACTCATGGCTTTACCACCTGACAGCTGGGGCTCAGTGGAACAACAAGGCAGAGGCAAAGGAAAAAGTTGCCAATGCAGCACCTCAGAAGGCAGGATTAGCATGGTTGAAATATGGCAAATCTTTATGAGCACGTCACAACATACAGCACCACCATGTAATAGGGTCCGTATTAGTAAGAGCCAGTGTTACAACAACATGGTGGAAGAATATGTGTCCACATGTCTCCACGTACTAACAGATGGGTCTGCCCCACTTCTGGGTCTCCAAATTGGACACATGTCGTGAGCTTGCCCTTTCAGCCTTGGAGGTGCTGGCTTGCCCTGTGGCAAGTGTCATGTTGGAATGTGTGTTTAGCATTGCAAGGGGTGTGATCACAGACAGGTGCAACCATCTGTCCATATCCAATGTGGGGAATCTAACATTTCTTAAAATGAGCCAGGCGTGGATACCACAGGACATATCCATCCATTGGATGAATACACATCTATACCCGCTGCACCCAGCCAGCATTAAACTCTATTTGCCATTTGTTTCATCTGGGTGCCTCCTCCCCAAATAAAAAACCCAAACAACTATGTTAGCTACCTCCTCCTCTGCCTCTTCAACCTATACCGCTAAATCCACCTTTTCCTCCACTTGGACCTGAGGCACCCCTGCGGGTTCACTCGCCACAGAGGTACTGCATCTCACCCAGAGGTGTGGTACCCCACTCTCAGGTAAGGAGGGAGTACAACCCAGGACCCACCCACCTACATCCAACACTACACCATTCCAGACAAGCAGGAGGGGCAAGATGCATGTGCACAGTGCTGAGCCCTGTCCCTAGTTGGAAGGGGGGGAACCAAGAGAGGGGGAACCATGTAGTGGGTGTGGGTGGAGGAAGTAAATCAGGGGAGCACCGTCAGGAAGGAGTATAAAAGGAAGGTAGAAGGTTCTAGAACAGGCCAGTCTCCTGCTCCAGTGCTGGGAGCAGGAGTGCCGTGTGAGGAGAGAAAGCTGGAGTGGGAGCTCAGAAGGAGAGGAGGAAGGAGCAGGCCTAGACTGAGAGGCCCAGGAGGACAGACTGAGAAAGAACAGGAGCAGAGGGAAGGCTCCAGAGAAACAGAGGGGATCCCAGGGGCACGGGCTGTGCAGGAAACCACCCATGCGCCCAAATCTACACGGACGTGGAGGGATCAGGCCGCAGAGGGGACTGGCCCCTAAACTAGTGGAGAAGAATCAGGCTCAGCTAGATAACAGGAGGCTACTGTACTTTCAAGGTGCAGCTGCCCACTACCACAATTATATCGCCGAAAAGGTGGCCGCATAGGGTCCAGGGGACTGCACGTCACCCGACAAGATCCGAGGCTACCGGCTTGGGACACTGATTGTGAGGTGCAGCGCAGGAGGGTGAGAGCCAGTGCAGGAAGACGACTGAGGAAGGAACATAGAACGGGGTCCCATTTAAGTACTCCTGAAATACCTGAGAGCTGCTGAACCCCTTCCTTGGTGAACGCAGGACGACGTGGGTGGTTATAAGCTGGCAGTTGTAACCTAGAGCAGCGTGATAACTGTGAGTAAACCTTGAAGACTGCATCCCACTGTGTCCTAGAATTATTGCTGCGCCATCACCCTCCCTGCACTACACAGCATAGCAACATGTTCCTCATACATCACTATCCTGCCCTGGAGCTAACCTCTGCCTGTGGAGAGCTGAACTAACTCGGCTGTGTCACCATCAGCTCCAGAGGATCTGCACCGCAGCGGCGGCCCCATATAGACACATACCACAGGTGGCGTCACGAACATTATTTCTATAAAAACTTCATTCCCCATTTATTTTTCCCCTTTTATTGACCGCCCTGGGTCACGGACCGGGTCACTGCCACCGTGACAGCCCCCAGCATCGATCGGCCCAGCTACTGAGTACCCCACGGCCCAGGGGGCGCGCCAGACCTACATCTCGTGCTTCTAGAAAGTTAGTTTTAGTTTTGTTAAATCTAGGTAGTTTTAAAGGAAATCTGTCACCCCCCTGGGAGATTTGAGACCTCTAATATGGGCATACAGGTTATAGCAAAGTAAATGTATACATACCTGTATGGCCTGGAGTTTTATAAAATCTGTATTCACATATACAGACGCCAAGAATTCCCGCCTATCTCTTTAGTTAGCCCAGAAATCCCCATCTATCTGCTTATGTAGCATGTTCCCCCCCTCCCCTGCACGTCACAGGGCCCTGTGACGTGCACTGATGAAACTCATTTCCAGGGCGTGCGCAATGCAACGCTCCCATCAGGAGGGCTTTGTTTCCTCCTGACCCCGTCTGTCTCTGCACTGTTCCACGGTGTTCTGGTGTGCAAGCTTCCAGGCTCTGTGGGTAAAATTTGTTATCAGCTTCTGTGGTGGTACTGTGTCAAAAGCAGCTCTGTGTATTCTTTAACATATATCTGTGGGAGTAATGTTATCTTAAGCTACTGTGTGTACTCTGCAACACTGCCTGTAGGGGTACAGTGCCCCATTGTCAGTGTGTGAAATTTTTAATCTGTTTCTCTGGGGGAAATGTGGGAACATACTATGTGGGTGAAATTTTTAACTGGACTGCAGGAAACCAGCCTCGCAGCAGACAGACAGCTCGATCCAAGATTATACTACCATCTTTTCATCGGCTGCATTTGTATTGTATGATACTGGAGCTGACATTTTGAAGCTGTGGGGGTACCTTGCCCCACTCTCCAAGGGTGAAATTTGTAAGCTGCTTTTGTAGGGGTACTCTGCCCCATGCTTTGTGGGTGAAATTTTTAACTAGACTGGTGGTAGCAAGCCTCAGTCTCTGTGAGAACACTATTAAAATATTTATGTTTATGCTCATTTACTTCCTATTTTACCATGATTGCTATGGTGACAGAACCCTTTTAAGCAATTTCCCTATTCACATTTGTTTGCAGGGCAATTGTCTTGATCTTACCCTCATTTTTCCTCCATTTGCAGTCTTCTAGACCTTACTCCGACCATTTTACAGCACTAAAGTTTGGGTCCCCATTGACTTATATAGGTTTCATTGTCCGGGATCAAGTTCGGGTTAAGTTCAAATCCTGAACCGGACTTTTAAAAGTCCGGCCTAACCCGGCAAACTCAAACATCCACAGGTTTGCTCATCACTAATTGTGGGCCCTTCATAAATGGGATATTTATGGTGAAGCAAAACAGTATACAAGTGTCTTGGTGGCTGTGGTTAGTGCTGCCCAAAAAGTTGATCTTCAACAGATTAAGAAACTGACAGACTCCATGGATGGAAAGCTTATCAATGTTGCAAAAGCAAACCTGTTCGAATACATTGAACTATTTATCAGTCTTATAAATTTCTGCAACAGTCTGAAACGTGTAAATTTACTCTAAATTGTACTTCTAGTCTGATGTCAACAGAAGCATGAGAGGAGTGAAGTGAATGTTGCTTCTGGTTTGAATACCAGGTCCTGCTCCTGCAAAATTTGCAAACCATGAACATGTTTGATGTATGAGTATTGATAAAGATAATAACAGCTCGTTGATGAGTTCAGCAGTTCTTTTAAAAAAATTATTGAATTTGCTATACCCAGTACTGTGCTCAAGTTTTAGGCAGCTTTGGAAAAAAATGTTGCAAAGTAAGAATGTTTTCAAAAATTGAAGTGTAATAGCTAGTGATGAAGGAGCACAAAAATGCTCGGATGCTTGTTACTCGAACCAAGCAATTCCTAATTCGAGTAACATGTATAATGAGAGTCTATACGAAATCAGAGCATTTTTCTGGCAGACTCTACAAGGAGGTCTGGGGGGCAGTGAAAATGTTGAAATGGATGGAAAAAGTGCTTAATGGAAGGAGAACAGCATGGAGAATACCCCTGGAAGCATCTCTAACTCCCAGTTCGCTGCTGAAAACAATGATGTCACACTTTGACTCCACTTTAAGGACGAAGAATAAAACATTCAAAATCGACAAAAAATGGAGTTTGCAAAAAAAAAAATGTAAAGAAACATACTTTCCTGTATAATGACTTGTATATAAGGCAAAATTTAAAAAGGATTTAAAGCGAACCTGACAACAGAATTTTGCTAAGTAAACTATAGGGCTTGTCATGTTGAGGTGGATGCACTGATTCAAGTGATACCCGAGGTGTAGAAATCCATCATGTGGTTTTTGTGTAATAAGTGTTTGCAGTTTTGAGTTAATGATATGTCCGTGCTCTGGGACAGAACTGTAGGCAGGGTCTTTCCTTGGCTCAGATCAGCAAGAGAAGACCTGCCCACAGGCTTGTAGATGACATATTTTAAGATAGTACATTGGAGATGGAGGATGAGAAAGAGCAGAGGGGGTGCAGGAACTTGTGTAAGAGGTGGAGGAAACCATGATAGAAGTAGGGTCGACAATCTTGGGAGCCAAGAGCACATGTGCCATGCCAGGGTGGGACTTGGCCCCAGTCTCCACAATGTTCAACCAGTGTGCCATCAGGGAGATGTAGCATCCCTGGCGACAAGCACTTGTCCACGTGTCGGTCGATAAGTGGACAATCCCAGTAAATTCATTGGTAAGGGCAGGGGTGATGTTCTTGGACATGTGCTAGTACAAGGCGGGGATGCCACACCGGGAGAAATAGTGGCGCCTGGGGATCGAGTACCGAGGGACGGCTACCTCCATGAGTCAGCGGAAATCCTCGGTCTCAACAAGCCTAAATAGCAACATTTCCACAGCAAGCAGCCTGGAAATGTGCCTGTTTAGCGTTTAGGCCTGTGGGTGGGTGGCCTGGGGAAGAGACAGCAGAATTCTGTGCTAGGATAATGATTTGTCATCCACCACCTCGTCTTCCACTGCCGCACCTTGATCCTTCTGACAACAATCTGATTTACCGGCAACTGTGTCTCATCTTCATCTTCCTCCTTATACAAAATTTGCTGTTCCCCACCATCATCTTCTTGTGACCATGGCTGCTCTAAGTTTTGTGCATCACTAAACAGCATGTCATCCTGTCCCTATTGTATGATGCAGGATGAGAGATCACAATCAAGAAATTATTTGTAAGAGCTTCTCTGAGTGTCCTAGTGAGGGATCACTAGTCTTCTGGAACTCAACATGGTTGGAGGAAGGAGAATCAAGGTGAGGAATAAGTGATCCAGACTGTTGGCTGGTGAGAGTGGACCTTGTGGAAAACTGGGTGGTGCTGGCAAGCATGATGAAAGCATTATCTGTTATCCAACCGACCACCTGTTTGCCCTGCTCTGGCTGCAGAAGTTTAGTCTCGTGCCTCCCTGCAAAGTGGACAGGAAACTATGTGTCATGGATGGGCTCTTGTGCTCCAGCAACAGGCATAGCCGCACCTGCCCCAAGTTCTTGGCATCTGCATGAAGCATCTTCAACACTTCCACGTCCCTTACAGCACGTCTTATGCATTTTCTAATTGCTAGGTCTCTGGAAACCTAGTTTTTTTTTATTAAAAAAAATTGGTCACCTGCAGCCGGCAAAGCATTTTTTTTAGTTTAATAAACAACCGTAAGGTAACACAAGGCATGTTACACTGTATGGATGACTAATTCAATCTAGAAAGATTTTTTGAAAGTTTTTTTGGAGGTTAAAGCCACCATAATGTAACACTATGCATGTCACACTGTATGGATTAATAATTCATACAGTTTTTTTGCCGAGTAATACCATTGTAATGTAACACTAAGCATAGTACACTATATGGTTGACAATATAGTAAATTTTTTCACCCCCCAAACGTGCAGCAGCTATATATTTAGCAATAGACTGCAAAGCTCTAAGCCCTGCCTAGAGGCTGCATTCTGCCACGCTTCCTGCTCCTGCTACTGTAACTCTATAGGCAAAATTCAGAATGTATTTCATACAAACAGCAAAACCCAGGATTAGCCCTTAGAAGGACTGTTAGTATAGTGATTCAGCACCAGCACCAGAATCGCCGCTAGAGGACTCTGTTTAGTTAAACTGTGCACATACAGGCCTGCATAACTGCTCTCTGCCTCCAATCACAACTGTCCCTGAGCTGTGCAATTGCGTCAGTGTGCAGAGTGTGGCGGCGCCTGTCCTTTTATCAACTCTGATGAGATATGCAGCCAGCCAATCACAGTAATGCCACCACCAAGAAGTTGACTATGAAATTACAGTGACTGACAGGCAATCCCCATATGTTTATTGACTGTGTAAGAACCGCCAAACATGTCGGTGCAGGGATTCGAGATTCAAATTCGAGCACCAGCCAATGATTGTCTAGTGCCAAGCACATCCGAGCACCCAGATACTCGAGTGGCAACTGTGTGTTAATGAGCACATTCACTCATCACTAATAATAGTTTATTTTTATCAATTATCAAAATGCAAAGTGAATGAAGAAAAGGGACATCTAATCAATATGTGTTGTGACCTCATTGACTTTAAAAACAGCATCAATTATTTTAGGTAAACTTGTACCAAGTTTTGTAGGATTATTGTCAGGTTTGTAAGTAACCAATTTTACCAACACTAAAGCAGCTATAATGTTCCAGGAAATGTCATTCATGATAATTTGCAGTTGCATTTCTCTGGAAGCCAGCCAGTGTGAGCTTTGCCTTTTGATGCTCAACATCAACTTGTCGGCTGTATGTTTTTTTTCCCAGTGCATTCAATCTATTGAACTGCTTGATAGTGCTTTATCTTGCATGAATAAAAAAAATGGTGTGGGTTTAGGGTCACGTTTGTTGAGTAAATTCTGAAGTATATATAGGAGTTAAAAGGTAACTTGCCAGTGGTGGAAACAGACATAGCGTCAAGTGTTCACCAGCAGTCCCAGTTACAGTGGTGTAATGCTCCCACTCAAAACGTTCACCCAATGTGGCATGAAGCTCATCTATTGTTCCTGCCAATATTTTTTCCGCCATATGTCTACGTTGTGGAGCAGTTTGGAGCTCAAATACTAGTCAGGAGAGAGACTTATGGTCTAGTGATGAGCCAGCATGCTCGCTACTGCTTCGTGCTTGCCAGAGCATCTCACTGCTCAGAGTTGCTCAGCGGGAGCTTGGGTTTACTCCCTGTATGTTTGGCGCTCTTTACAGAGCCAATGAACATGCAGGGATTGCCTACCATTCACTGTAATGCCGTAGCCATGTTGGTTGTGGCATTACAGTGATTGGCTGGCCGCACAGCGTCATCAGGTCTATATAAGACCTGGCGCCGCCACGCTCGTCCCAGTCACTCCGGAATCAGACAGTGTAGGGAGAGGTGCTGCTGAGCTAGAGAGAGATTTGCTTGTTTCTTGCTAGTGGAGGTGTACCAAACTATATTAGAGACACATATCCATCTAAACAAACAGTCCTTCTGAGGACTAATCCATCTGCAGAGATATCAGGCAGACGGTGTATATAGGCAGGCGGGCAGGGAATATAGCTGACTGCAATGCACATAGCACAAGAGGCTCCATTCCAGTTTTGTCTGCTGCTGCTGTTAGATATTTCTAGAAATAGGGACAGGTCTCAGGAGTAAGGAATATTTTTTTGGGGATCTTAATCCTCATTATTTGCTTAAAAAACAATCCAGAGAACACCATTGTTCTGTGCCATTTGCTTAGCACTGCAGAATACAGCCAGGTCTTTTCAATATTACAGCGCTAAAAATCCAGCTATTTAAAACTGTGGCTTGTCTGTCACACGGATCACATATAATTGCGCTGAAAATATTGCCATTTCTGGCCTCCATTAAAATTTTGTTTCAGTGTGTCAGTGAAGCAATTGACACCAGTTTACTGTTCAAAATAGTTACCTACAGGCCAGGTACTTAAAACTGTGCTTTCTCCGTCACACGGATCACATATAAGTTTTCAGAAAATACTGCTATTTCTGGCCTCCATTAAATTTTTTTTTCAGTGTGTCAGCAAAGTTTTTGACACCGGTTTGCTGTTCAAAATAGTTACCTACAGGCCAGGTATTTAAAACTGTGGTTCCTCCATCACACGGATTACATATAACTTCACTCCAAATTCAGCCACTTGTAGTGAGCGCAGAAGATAATGTCCTCCTTTTAAAATGGGCAAGGCGCGTGGCAAGGGACGGTGAACTGGACGTGAAGGTGATGGTAATTGTAATGGTGCATGCAGTGGCCAAGGCCGAGGCCGTAGGTAAGCTGAAATTTTGCCACAACAAACACCCACACCTTCTCGCCCGACCATCCTGTCCCAATTCCTAGGGGACCGCAGCACACCACTACTGAGCCTCGAGCAGTGTCAAAAGATTGTTTATTGGATAGCAGATAATGCTTCCAGTCACTTTGCCACCACCACCACCACCACCCTGTCTTCCACACGGTCAAGTCTCAAAAGCCGTGAGTCTGGACTGCATATTCCTCACCCTGATCCTTCTTCCTCCCACCATGCCGAGTGCCTGGAGACAACTGATCCCAAACTTGGACACTCCAAAGAGCTGTTCACTTTTCCATTTATAGGTTCGGGCCTCTCGCCCGGTCTACTTGAAGCGGAGCAAGAGGAGATCACATGTAGTGATGCCCAAATATTTGAGCAGCCACGGTCACGCAAATTTAATGGTGGGAAAGTGTTACAAGAGGTGGACGATGATAAGACACAATTGCCAGAAAGTCAGGAGGAGGACCATCGTGCGGAAGGGCAGACGAGGTGGTGGATGATATAATAACTGACCCAACCTGGCAGCCTGGCAGGAGGACATGCAGAGCGAGGACAGCAGCACAATGAGGGAGGGAGGCAGAGCACCCCAACAGGCAGGAAAAAGCACTGTGGTGGCCGCAGACAGAAGGCAGGCAACCGTTACCCGTAACATCAACACAAAGGAAGTTGCCAGAACAACTGTTAGGTCTTCCCGAGTCTGGTTGTTTTTTAAAGACACTGCTGATAACCCCAAAAAGACCACCTGCCAGGCCAGCATCAGCAGGGGTGGCAAAACGACCAGCCTGACCACCACCAACATGATCAGGAAAATGGCAGCAAAGCACCAGACTTTGTGGGCCGAACCCCAGGGTCCAGGAACAGTGTGCCAATGTAGTGCCAATATTCAAAAAGGGAGCGAAAAGTGACGCCGGAAACTATCGGCCAGTGAGTCTGCCGTCCGTTGTGGGCAAAATTTTTGAAGGCTTTATTAATGAGGCAATCATGGAGCATCTTGATGCTAATAATCTATTAACCCCGAACCAACATGGATTCATGAGGAATCGCTCCTGCCAAACAAACCTGATTGACTTCTACGAGGAGGTTAGCTCTCGAGTAGATCAGGGGAACCAGTGGAAGTCGTGTATCTCGACTTCTCAAAAGCGTTCGATAGCGTGCCACATAATAGGTTGGTATACAAAATGAGAATGATGGGGCTGGGGGAAAATGTCTGCAAGTGGGTAGCTAACTGGCTAAAGGATAGAAGGCAGAGGGTGGTTATAAATGGAATATACTCAGATTGGGTAAGCGTCACTAGTGGGGTACCACAGGGGTCTGTACTAGGCCCAATGTTATTTAATATCTTTATTAACGACATAAGCAACGGGATAAATAGTAAAATATCAATATTTGCAGATGACACAAAGTTATGTAAAACAAAAGAGGATAGTGAAGACCTACAGAGGGATTTGGATAAGCTGGGTAGGTGGAGCATCAAATGGCAAATGAGGTTTAACGAGGAGAAATGTAAGGTCATACATATGGGAAGGAAAAATGGAAGTCACCAGTACTCACTGAATGGGAAACCATTGGGGAATTCAGAGATGGAGAAGGACTTGGGCATCTTGATTGATAGCAAACTAAATTGGAGTGCCCAAAGTCAGGCCGCTGCTGTAAGGGCAAACAGGGTAATGGGATGCATCAGAAGAGGTATAGCTGCAAAGGATGAGAACATTGTTCTTCCACTGTACAAAGCACTGGTCAGACCACACTTGGAATACTGTGCTCAGTTATGGGCCCCAATATATAGAAAGGATATAAATGAGCTTGAAAAGGTACAAAGGAGGGCAACAAAATTAATAAGGGGAATGGAGGGACTGCAATACCCAGAGAGGTTGGCAAAACTAGGACTATTCAGCCTGGAAAAGAGAAGGTTGAGGGGGGATATAATAAATGTGTACAAATATGTTAGGGGACAGTATAGAGACCTTGCCCGGGATTTGTTCAAAAGGAGGGATATTACGGTAACAAGAGGGCATTCACTAAGACTGGAAGAGAAAAGGGTTCAGCACCAGCATAGGAAGGGGTTCTTTACGGTAAGAGCAGTGAGAATATGGAATTCACTGAGTGAGGAGACGGTAATGTCGGATTCACTACACCAGTTCAAGCGGGGACTGGATGCTTTTCTAGATACCAGGCAGATTTCAGCATATACTTAAAAATAAAATAAAATAGTAGGTTGATACAGGGATTTATTCTGACTGCTGGTTTCAGAGTCGGGAGGGAATTTTTCCTCAGGTGAAGATTGTCTAAATCATTTGGGGTTTTTGCCCTCCTCTGGATCAACTTTAGCAATTACAGAACTAACAGGTCGAACTTGATGGACGCAAGTCTTTATTCGGCTTTACTAACTATGTCAACTATGTCAACAGTGTGTGTGGGTGGCACCACTGCTTCTTCTGCTGCTGTGCATGAAAGCCAATCCCCTGTCCATGGTGCATGCGAAGATGCCTCCTGCCCTGCACCTGTGGTTGCACACTTTCAAGTAGCAGCATCATGAAGCACATCCACGTCCTTGTCCCAGCAAAGCGTTCAATTGTCCATACTCCAGTCCTTGCAACGCAAGCACAAATACGCCCCACAGGCCACACTACTAAATTCCCAAATTTCACAACTGCTTGCCCTCGAAATGTTGCCATAAAGGCTCGTGGAGACGGAAGCATTCCGCAACCTGATGGCGTCGTCCGTCCCTCGGTACTCGGTCCCCAGCCACCACTAGTTCTCCCATTGTGCTGTCCCCGCATTATAAAGCGCGTGTCCCAAAACATTAGCCGTGCCCTCAACAATGCAGTTAATGGGAAAGTCCACCTAACCACAGACTCGTGGACAAGTACTTGTGGACAGAGACAGTACATCTCACTGAAGGCGCACTGGGTTAACATAGTGGAAGCCTGGACCCAGTCGGACCTTGGGACGAAATTAGTCCTCCCCACACCAAGGAATGTGGGCCCTAGGTCAATCAGGGTTGACCCCACAGACTACAGCTCCTGCACTTCATTCTCCTCAGCCTCCTCCTCCTCTTCAGCCTCCGTCTCCGAAATGACCACATCAGACACAAGCTGGAAGCACTGCAGCACCGCCTCGGCCAATCGGCAACAGGCTGTGCTGAAGCTAATATGCTTAGGTGACAAATCGCACAATGATGAAGAGTTGTGGAAAGCTCTGAAAGAGCAGGCAGATCTGAGGCTCACAGCGCTGAACCTACAGCCAGGCATGGTCGTGTGTGACAATGTCCGGAACCTGGTGGCGGCTCTGAGGCGAGGCGAGCTCACACACATACCATGCCTGGCCCATGTGCTTAACCTCGTGGTTCAGCGGTTTCTCAAATCCTAGCCAGAGCTGCCGGATCTGCTTGTTAAAGTATGCCGCCTGTGTGCCCATTTCAGAAAGTCAACAGCTTCCGTCGCCCTTGCCGTTTTTCAGCAGCATTTGCAGCTTCCGGCTCACAGACTGGTGTGTGATGTTCCCATGCTTTAGAACTCTATGCTGCAGATGTTGGGAAGGATTTTTGAGCAGAAGAGGGCAGTTGTTGAGTACCAGCATCAACAAGGCCGTCAGTATTCAGTTCAGACTCCACACATAAGACCTCAGGAGTGGACATGGATATCAGACATATGTACCATCCTCCAAAACTTTGAGGACTCCACCAAGATGGTGAGTGGCGATGACGCCATAATTAGCATCAGCATCCCCCTTCTCTGTCTTCTGAAATGCTCTCTGCTCACAATCAAAGAGGATGATTGCAGGCGGAGCACGATGAGATCGAGCAAGGAACCATACAGGGTGATTGCACACAGCTCAGCCTCATCTCAATCCAATGCGGATTGGGTAACAATGAGGAAGAGGAGGAGAAGGAGGAAGAACAGGAGCCAGTTTCATGCACTTTAGACGGTACTACCTGCACAACTGTCATACCGTCTGTTCAGCGTGGTTGGCCAGAGGACAGAGAGGAGGATGAGTACAGCATGGTCAGTCATCCTCTTCGTGAGGATGGGGAAGTTTTGCCTGTTAGCAGTCTGGCACACATGGCTGAGTTTATGTTACGCTGCCTTTCCTATGACTCTCGCGTTCTCAAAATTTTGGGTAACAGTCATTACTGGTTGGTGACATTTCTAGACCCACGCTACAAGGAGAACTTTACATCTCTTATTCCTGAGGCGGTTAGGTCTACAAAAAAAGTCTCTTGTTGAAGAACTATTAAAAAAATTCCCAACTGAAAACGCTGGCGGCAGAGGGCACAGTTCATTGGATAACCAAGGAGTACAGGCGAAAGAGACACAACTTTAATCCAGCAGATACAGGGGAACACTGTCAAAGTTCTGGGAGAATTTTCTCAGCCGCTCCCATCGCATAGACCCTGAGGCACGGGGAAATCTCACAAGGAGTGCATAGTTTGGTAAGATGCTGAGGGAGTACCTTGCCGACGGTACCAACGTCCTCCGTGATTCCTCTGTGTCTAATAGTTATTGGGTATCAAAGCTGTATACGTGGAATGAACTGGCTCTCTCTGCCTTGGACGTCCTGGCCTGCCCTGCCACCAGCGTATTATCAGTGCGGGGTTTTAGTGCCGCTGGTGGAATTATAACTGATAAGCGCATCCGCCTGTCAACTGAAAATGCTGACAGGCTGACTCTTATAAAAATGAACAAGGGTTGGATTGGGCCAGACTTCTCAACACCACCGAATGATAGCAGCATAACATAAACTCAAATCCAGTGTCTTTTTTCGAGAGTTGTATTCCCATGCACCTCTTCACACCCACACATGGGTATATGCTTCCTGATTTTGGCTATTTGCTCTTGTCCTACTCTTTCTCCTCATCCTCATCCTCCACCACCATATCACCAGGGTGATCGTGGTCCATGATGCAACATTCACATCATCTTAATTTTAAAGCGTGTTTATGATGCCCGTAAAAAATATATTTGTACAGTATGTACATGTATACCCCCCAGGGGTAAGTGTTTGTCAGCCCATTTACTTATTGCATGGTCATTGCAAGTATAGAAGACCCACTGCTTTATAATTGGAACATTTTTTATGAGGCCCTCCTCCCTGTCTCTTCCAAGAGGCATTGGTTTGCCTCCCAATTTTTGGCAGCCCTTGCATTCACTGCATAGGCCAACATTTTGGAAAACCCACTTCCTAATAATGGGAACATTTTTTTTCAGGAGGCCCTCCTCTACGTCTCTTCCAAGGGTCATTGGTGTGCCTCCAAATTTTTGGCAACCCTTGCATTCACTGCATAGGCAAAGGCAATTGGAGACCCACTTCCTAATAATAGGAACATTGTTTTCAGGAGGCCTTCTGATCTCCATATCTCTTCTAAGGGGCATTGGAGAGCATCCAAATTTTTGGCAACCCTTGCATTCACTGCATATTCAAACACAATGGGAGACCTATTTCCTAATAATGGGAATATTATTTTTAGGAGGCCCTCCTCCACATCTCTTCCAAGGGGCATTGGTTTGCCTCCCAATTTTTGGCAGCCCTTGCTTTCACTGCATAGGCCAACACTATGGGAAACCCACTTCCTAATAATGGGAACATTTTTTTTCAGGAGGCTCTCCTCTACGTCTCTTCCAAGGGGCATTGGAGTGCCTCCAAATTTTTGGCAATCCCTGCATTCACTGCATAGGCAAACACAATTCGTGACCCACTTCCTAATATTGGGAACATTGTTTTCAGGAGGCCCTCTGACCTCCACGTCTCTTCCAAGGGGCATTGGAGTGCCTCCAAATTTTTGGCAACCCTTGCATTCACTGCATAGGCAAACACAATGGGAAACCTACTTTCTAATAATGGGAATATTATTTTCAGGAGGCCCTCCTCTAAGTCTCTTCAAATGAGTATTGGGGTGCGTCCAAATTTTCAAAGTGGTATTGGGGTGCGTCCAAATTTTTTGAGAAGAGGACCATGACAATTTGAGGCTTTTTATGTTACTGGACAGCTAGTTTTCCCAAATGAGAAAATGATGTAATGGAGTCCCATAGTTCCTAATATTTATGACTTGGAATGTCTACAGCTTATTTTTCTTTGGTACAGGTTGTAGACTGTTAAAGAATCGTCTGGCGGCAACATGCAAAGAAACTCTCACACTTGAGATGCCAACATGTACAATTCTCCAACATCACGACCAGATCTGACAGGCATTGTCTTGCCTCCTCTTCCAACAGAGAAGTGACGAGCCAGCAAGAGAGCAAATTGTCAATGTGTATTGTAAGGGGAGAATGTTGAAAGTAGAAACCAGCCCCTGGTATCTGCTTTTCCTGCTGACCACGTTGTTTCCTGTGTGTCAGGTTGGTGCAGCGGCAGATAAAACAACTTGGTTCACTTTCTAAAGTCCAGCAATTATTGGTCATCTTAAAGGGGTTGTGTGGTTCTTTATATTACCCCCCATGCATCCCCCCCCCAGGTCCATAAGACTTTTTGTAAATACCTTCTGCTGTTGATAATACCTGTAAGCGGCGCTATCGGTGGCCGCTCACAGGCATCCCATGACCACCGGCTGCAGCCGGCTCTGACATCTGCTGATGTCACAACAAGTGCTGGCAGCAGCTGGGGTCACAATCTTCCTGGTTGCACGGTGGATGCCAGGCTGTGGTCAGGGTTACCCCCACGCGTCACACCCAGCATCCACCGCGCGCTCTGCCTCTCCCCATTCATTGGGAAAGCGTGTGGTGGATGCTGGGTGTAACAAGGGGGGTAAGCCCGCCCGCAACCCAGCAACCACCGCAGGGACCCCAGCGCTGAGTCACGTCTCACTTCTCAGCAGAAAGTATTTACAAAAAGTCTTAGGGACCTGGGCGGGTATACATGGGGGGGCAATCTAAAGTGCTGCACAACCCCTTTAATGACTGTCCTCCTCCTCCTCATCATCATCAATTTAGCCAAGTCATCAGCAGCACTGATTAGAGTATATCTGACAAATGATGAACCAGTTGTTTTATCTGCCACTGCACCAACCTGACAGTCTTCAGCAAAAAGAGATGCATTGTTTGATCAGCTATGTTCAGTCATACCTAGATTATGTTCTTTTTCTGGTAGATACCCACAGCCCTGGCCATATGGACTTCTGGGTCAGCACAGTAAACTAGTGGCAAGAACTGGCCCAGTTTGCTTTGAGTTTACTATCTTACCCCAGCTCCAGAATACTGACAGAGAGGGTATTGAGTGTTGCAAATCGCTTTGCCATGCCCAAGCAGACTAGCTAGCCATGCACTGTGTAAAACCTTACATTTCTAAAAATGTACAAGGCATGGATCTGTGCCGATTTCCATTCATTTGCCACTGATGCCAATGATTTGCCACTGTCTGAGATGATCTAGTGAATCCTGCTTTGAGCAGGGGGTTGGACCAGATGACCCAGGAGGTCCCTTCCAACTCTACCATTCTATGATTCTATGATTCTATGATTCTATGATAAATAAGCTGTAGCATCTGCGTGTTTGTGCATTGTGTTCTACACTGTACTGTTGCCACCAATGCCAATGACTCCTGCCAAGCCAAGCATCTCCTGCCTGTCCATCATGTTATATCAATACTGCGCAATTGCTTCTGCCAGGGCTGCCAGTACTGGCCTTTCACAGCCATAGATATTTTCTTCTATCCCATTATATTCTATACTGTGTGACTGCTGCTTCTGGCACTGGTGATAGTAAGCCACATATCTTCTGCCTATCCATTGTGATCTGTAAGTACTGTATACTGTACAGTTGCTTCCAAAGCTGCAAGTGCTAGCCATGTACCGTAAAGTTAGACATCTCCTTGCCTGCCCTATCATATTTTCTACTGTGCAACAGATGCCACTGACAAAAAATAGCTAGTAGTGATGAGCGAGCATGTTCTGTTAACCCTTTCGGCGAGCATGCTCGGGTGCTCGTCGAGTATCTTCGGCGTGCTTGGGTGTTATGTTTGAGTCACTCCATGTGCATGATTTACGACTGTTTGACAGCTTTAATATATGTGAGGAATGCCTAAGAAATGAGCATTCCTCACATATATTAAAGCTGTCAATCAGTCGCAAATCATGAGCACGGAGTGACTCAAATATAACACCCGAGCACGTCGAAGATACTCAGAAAACACCCGAGCATGCTCGTAAATCTCAAGAAACAAGCATACTCGCTCATCACTAATAGTTACAGATCCTATGCCTTTTCAATGTGTTTTAAGTGTAACACCCCTTTAGGGCTACCATGGTAAACTGGGTGTTATGGGGGGTCTCACCTCTCTAAGGTGCAGTGCCTCCATCCAAATCTTGATTGGAGCTCTCTCTCGGGGACTGCAGAAGGACGGTTATCTTCTGCCATGGGCTGATTCGGGAAGCCCCTGCCACAGCTCAGTACACACACAGGGAACAGGAGTAAAACCGTTTAACAGGTTTATAGCTATGCAGCAGAATTGAGGTGGGTTTAAAGGAATAACATACAATACAAGTACCGGTGCTCTATAAAAGTCATATACACATCACAATCTACTTCTACTCTGACCCTGCAAATATAATGTAGCAGGTTTTCCCTTTTTGTATTAACTCAGTCCAAACGTTGGGGCCCAGTTGCCGCAGATGTTGGAGCGCAAATTAGAACCGTTGGTGCACTTAGATGAATATTAATGTCAATAGTCTGGGTTGTAGTGTACTCACTGTAAATAGCGCTGGTAGAACCACAAGTCTCAGAAGAGCACTCACTGTGTGTCTCAAACTGTCGGATGGTTCTCTGGACACCAGCTGGGGGTGGCAGGATTCAGGCCTTTATACGGTGGGAGTGCCGGCAGAACTCTCCGAGTCCTTGATGTAACTTGCTTCAGAGGATGACAGGACCGCACTCTCTCCAGCAGCGCGGGTATCTCAGAGGGGGCCGCCACACTCTGCAGCATAGAGGAATGCAGATCCACACCACTCCGTCTCTCAGAGCAAGCTGCCACGCTCCTTCTCCTCTGAACTTTTACTTTTACTTCCTGCCCAGCTCCCTCCCCCAAGTCCCTCCTCATCCAATCCACTCTCTCTCCTTCTATCCTTCCAGGCTGTGTCATCTGACTGAAAAAAGGGTCCCTGGGAATTGTAGTCCACTGCAGCTCAGGGGAAAAATGGTTAATGTCTGTAGGTCCCTGTTTAACAGCAGTTGCAAAACTCTTCTTAGTGTCTGTAAGTTCCAGTATACCTGTAGCTGCTCTGACAGTTCCATGTGCAGGTGTTACATTAGCTATATCGAACTGATGCTGTTAGGGCTGCCATTGCTTGCCCTACACAACTAAACATCTCTTTGTCAAATCATAATCTCTACTCTTCAGTAGCTTCCACTGTCATAGCCAACAGATGGCCACACACATCTCCTGCTTGCCCATCATGTCCAATAGCTATACTAAAATGCTGCTTGGAATACTATACATTGTAAATGAACCTGAAACTGCTGAAAAAAAATAATATTTTTTGCTTAGATTTTTAAGAAGCAATTGCTTATTTAGTTTTAAACATCACGCCTATTGCTGCCCCACAAAATAGGCATGCTTGTGGCTGGCTTGTTAAAATTACATTGCTTTATTTTTTCTAAACAGAAAATCTATTACTGCTTATTAAAAAAGATAATATTTGGAAATTTTGTTAAAGAAAAACCTATAGATTCTTTATTTAATAAAGAAACAAATCTGTTGCTATTCCTGAAACAGGGATACATTTTATACCATCGCTTGCCATAAAGCTATGACTTCTTTTATGTACACCACCTGTGTATAAACTTCAGCAAGTCATGCATTTGCCCTCTAAAAGGAATAAATTCTAAAGCAATTTTACATTTTAAAAGCATAGAAAGTCTGTCAATACAGTGTTATTAAATAGTCTGATGGTTGTTTTATCCATATATTATGCTCACTTGAACATTAATAAGGCTGAGTTTGCATTAAAGAGCAAAATTGGGGTTCACTAAAGTGCTAGGAGGCTTTAGAATGTTACACTGTCACAATGTCTTGTCCGGGCAATTGGATCCTTCGCTGTATAGTGATTCACAACTAATCAGTAAGCTGCAAATTAAATTTTTTAGAAAAATTTGCTCAAGCTGGCAAATTTGACTTTGAAAAGATTTGCTCATCTTTACTGTGTCGATCAAGTCCATCTTAACAAGAACAATTTGTACGGCGCTGATCTCAATTCTGAATGTGGGACACCACCTTCTATGCTGTTTTCATGATGCAATCTCTTTAATAAATAAAGGTTTAAGGAAGATTTCTCCATTTCTTTTTTTGTTGTAAGAAATTACTAAATAATTCATTATATTCAGTTCATGAATGCTTAAATTGTATTTTTTTTTATAAATGACATTTAGAATAGCAGTATATATTCCATTTACATATAATATGTACACTAGCAAAGTTATTCTGCTGTCTAATATCCCTAGCATTTTCTGCTTTGCATATACTGATGTTAAAAGCTCAATCCAAGAGAAGGTAACATTATAGAAGAAGAACAGTAAACACTGTTCATGACTCAAATCCCTTGTGAAGGATTTACAACGCTTAGATATACAGTCAAATGCTAACCTAAAACAATCACTTGCAACCTTCTATCAAGAGCACAGTGATATTTCTTTAATCCCAAAAATGGCTGTCAATTGAAAGAGCAGCTTCAAGGTAAAATACAAAAGTAAACAAGTTGTTTTCATTTATAAAGGTGAAATTAGCAAAGGAAATTGTGAAACTGAATCTTCTGGTTACGTGACAAGCATCTATTTAGTAGATCAATAATTTACTAAGAATAAATGAGCATTTGCAGTTCACCTTGTCTAGATAAGATCACCAGAGATATGTTACAAATATTGTAACAAAGCAATAGCCAAATAACTTCGATATTTGAGGCTGACATTTTATAGAAAGCTTTAGTGAAAATTCAATCAGTTTTTAAAACATATTGTGGACATTATATTATGACTAGTGTTGAGCATTCCGATACTGAAATATCGGGTATCGGCCGATATTCGCGGTATCGGAATTCCGATACTTAATTCCGATACTATTGCAATATCGTATACCGGAATCGGAAGTTCCCATAATGCAATGAGACATTTTCATTTTATTCAGCCAATGAGGATCCTAAGAAGTGTGGGCACATCCTGTTAGGCATGTAGGCATCTTAACTAATGGCATGGCTGTGATTGGCTGCTGAAATGATGTCATGATGCACTATAAAAGCCACCGCCGCCATTTTGAGCTCACTCTGCTGTGAATTCAGTTAGGGATAGGACGCTGTTGTTCTGAGGGACAGTTTTAGCTACCTATTTGCTCTATACTGCTTTACCCAAGCTACTTTCTAAATCACTGTGCCTTGCAGTGCTAGTGCACAGTTCCCTGTGCTGTTCACCGCTATCTGCAAGGTCTGTGTGTGTGAGTGCAGCTCACCCTGTAGTGTGTGCTTCAGCCAAGTCTGGTTGTAGTGCACTCAGTGTGTGTCACTGCCTCATACATTGTCCTTTTTTGCCAATTCATAATTTTTCCTGATATCTCCTATTAGTGTGGTGGTTCCATCTGTATTCAGCTAAATTGGTTCCAAACACACTATATAGGAGTAGATAGAGAAATTTTTTTCCGTCTTGCAGCACTAGTGCACAGTGCTCTGCATCTGTACTGTTCACCGCTGTCTGCAAGGTCTGGTGTGTGAGTGCAGCTCACCCTGTAGTGTGTGCTTCAACCCCGTCTGGTTGTAGTGCACTCAGTGTGTGTCACTGCCTCATACATTGTCCTTTATTGCCAATTCATAATTTTTCCTGATATCTCCTATTAGTGTGGTGGTTCCATCTGTATTCAGCTAAATTGGTTCCAAACACACTATATAGGAGTAGATAGAGAATTTTTTTCCGTCTTGCAGCACTAGTGCACAGTGCTCTGCATCTGTACTGTTCACCGCTGTCTGCAAGGTCTGGTGTGTGAGTGCAGCTCACCCTGTAGTGTGTGCTTCAACCCCGTCTGGTTGTAGTGCACTCAGTGTGTGTCACTGCCTCATACATTGTCCTTTATTGCCAATTCATAATTTTTCCTGATATCTCCTATTAGTGTGGTGGTTCCATCCATATTCAGCTAAATTGATTCCAAACACACTATATAGGAGTAGATAGAGGAGCCTTTCTGCAGCATTGGGCCCTGCAGCCCCAGCCAGATTAGTATTAGCCTATTTTTTGCAGCCTCATCTATTGCATTGTAGGTTACCTTCCTACATTGTAATAGCTACAAAAAGTTTGTGATACTATCGTTATTACATCTTTAGGCACATCCAGTGTCTTTTTGTGACAAAAAAAACCTAAATAAAGTTCACCAAACACTCCACTTTACAGTTGTGTAGGCCACATTAGCTCATATTAAAGTCTAGTGTTTCTTATACCTGTTAGCAGCTGTTCAGGAATAAGCACACTAAGCCCTTAGTACTTTTCTGCCTATCTTTATCAGTCTACCAAGATGAAGAAGGCAGGGAGTAAGGCATGTGGTCGTGGTCGTGGGCGTGGGCGTGGAGTTTCTGCAGGGAGAGGACGTGAGGATTCTGTGCCTGCAGGGAGAGGACGTGGGGATTCTGTGCCTGCTGCGGGCACCAGTGACTCAGCATCCCCCAGTTTTACCAGGGAACAGTCCTTTATGCGCAGCTTTGTAGGAGCTAGCCGTACCCCACTGCTGCGCGAGGACCAAATTGAAGCCGTTGTCGGATGGATGGCAGCTAACGCATCGACTTCAATTAGTTCCAGATCCTCTCAGGTCCTGAGCACTGAAGAGCACCCATCTGTCTCTTCACCACCTGCCAAATTGCCCAGGCAGTCAGAGAGCCCTGGACAGGAGCCATCTCTACTTCTGTTCTCTGAATCTCTTGGCTTGGAAAGAGGGGGCCAGCCAAGCAGAATTTGAGAATTTGAAGAAGAGGTAGTATGCAGTGATGCGCAACCGTTTTGTCTCTCTGAATCTGAAGAGGCGGGTGGGCCAGTGCCTATGGTCAGCAGCACACCTCAGTACGCATCTGATGATGAGACTCAGGTGCCACTTTCTGGTGCGTACTGTGCTGTCGAGACTACCCAGGAGAAGCAGTTGTTTGAAGAGGGTGGTGTAGATGATGAGGTCCTTGACCCATCATGGCGTGAGGGACAGGAAGGTGGTGGGAGCAGCTCTGAGGAAGAGATTCCCCGAACGGCCCAAAAAGGAGGGAGAGGGAGGGGGCAGACTTGGTTGCCTGTAGCCTCCACTTCGGCACCCATTAGGAGCATGGCTCTTCCAAAATCCAAAGCGGGCGCTCCCAAGACTTGCAGTGCCTGGTCCTTTTTTGACACAGTTGCAGATGACATTTGCTTTGTCAAATGCAAGCTGTGTAATCAGAAGGTGAAAAGAGGGAAAAGTGTCAGCAACCTCAATACCACAAATATGTGGAAACATGTGCGGACCAAGCACGTGGTGGAGTTACACAAACACACTGAAGACCTAGGCCAACCTACAGCGCCACCTACCACCTCTTCAGCTCGTGTTGTAGCCTCTTCCTCCAGCTCACACACAGCTGGTTCCGCTTCCTCACAGGATCGCCATGGAAGAATCTCTGGCACTGTTGTACAGAGACACAGTGTAATTCCACCCACAGCACCACTTTCCCAGTCATCCTCACACTCCCAGGCCAGTCTACAGCCATCGTTAGCACAGGCATGGGAGAAAAGGCGCCCATACTCGGCAAACCACCCCCGAGCACAGGCTCTGAATGCTGGCATTGCTAAACTACTGGCCCTTGAAATGCTATCATTCAGGCTGGTGGAGACTGACACATTCCGTAACTTTATGGCATTGGCAGTCCCACAATACAACGTGCCCAGCCGCTTTTATTTCAGCAGGCAAGCCGTCCCTGCCCTGCAACATCATGTGGAGGGAAAAATTAAACATGCGCTACAAAACGCCGTCAGTAGCAAGGTCCACCTGACCACTGATGCGTGGACCAGTAAGCATGGACAGGGACGATACCTTTCCCTCACTGCCCATTGGGTAAATGTTGTGGAGCCGGGTACAGATCTTGAGAGTGGCGCTGTACGTGTTCTGCCAACTCCAAGGATTGCAGGAATCCAGTCTGTACACATTGACTCCTCCTCATACTCCAGTTCCTCTGAATCAGCGCTGCAGGAGCCGTCACGGTCTACCTCCACATCGACCCGTGAACGGTTACCTGTTATGATGACCGATATGAGCACAGCCGTGGCCAAACGTCAACAGGCCGTATTAAAATTAATTTCTTTGGGGAATCGAAGCCACACAGCGCAGGAGCTCTGGAATGCCATCAAGCAGCAGAGTGACGTGTGGTTTGTGCCAGCGAATCTCCAGCCAGGCATGGTAGTGTGTGACAATGGCCGAAATCTGGTGGCAGCTCTGGGCCTAGGCAACCTCATCACATCCCATGTCTGGCACATGTGCTCAACTTGGTCGTGCAGAGTTTTTTGAGGGACTATCCGGATCTTGATGCACTGCTTCACAAGGTCCGCATAGAGTGCGCTCACTTGCGGCGTTCCAGCAATGCAAGATCACGCATTGCAGCTCTGCAGCGCCGATTATGTCTTCCGGAACATCGCATCATATGTGACCTACCCACCAGGTGGAATTCAACGTTACATATGTTGGAGAGGTTGTGTGAGCAGCAGGCAGCAGTAATGGAGTACCAGCTGCAGCAGGCGCAAACAAGTCGCAGTGCGCGCCGTTCACACTTCACCACCACTGAGTGGGCCTCTATGAAGGACATTTGCCACGTTTTGCGTGCCTTCGATTATTCCACGCGGATGGCGAGTGCAGATGATGCACTAGTCAGCATGACTATCCCCCTTATCTGCCTGCTTGAAAAAACACTGCAAGCACTAAGGGACGAGGTTTTGGAAGAGGTGGAGGATGAGGAGTCACAAATGCCATCTGCTTCTCTACAGTCTGCGCAACGTGGTTCCTCACAAAGGCCTAGGCAGGGGACACTTTGTGAGGAGGATGAGGAGGAGTCAATGGATGAGGAAGACATCTGTCCAGAGGAGGGAGGTACACAATGCTCTAGTAGTCAGTATCTAGAGCGAGGGTGGGGTGATGCAGAGCAGGCAGAGATCACGCCTCAAGCAGGGGACAGCATTTCTTGGCCAGTTGGCAGTCTGCAGCACATGGTTGATTTCATGCTGCAGTGCCTCAGAAACGACCGCCGCATCGCCCACATTCTCAACACGGCTGATTATTGGGTGTCCACCCTCCTAGATCCTCGCTACCGGGACAACTTACAAAGCCTCATAACACCATTGAACCGGGAGCGTAAAATGCGGGAGTACCAAGACGCACTGGTGCATTCCATCATGTTCTCCATTCCAACCGAGAGCAGTGCTGCTAGTGCTTTACAAAGCAGCTCAGTGCGTCGAGGCAGTGGAGGAAGCTCTGCACAAAGAGGGAGCAGAAGCAGCGCCTCAGCACAAGGCAAGACCAGTATGGCCGAAATGTGGCAAAGTTTTGTGTCCCCGCCGCCACAAATGTCTACACCATCACAGACAGCTCCAGTCAGCAGGAGGCAACGTTTCCGTCAGATGGTGACAGACTACATGTCTTGCCCTCTTAGTGTACTCCCAGACGGCTCTTCTCCCTTCAAGTTTTGGGTCTGTAAGCTGGATACATGGCCAGAGCTTAGTCAGTATGCACTGGAGGTGCTAGCTTGCCCTGCTGCTAGTGTATTATCGGAACGCGTCTTTAGTGCCGCAGGTGGTGTACTAACAGACCGTCGCATGCGACTATCCTCCGATAACGTTGACCGGCTTACTTTTCTCAAAATGAACAAGGCCTGGATCTCTCATGAATTTGCCAGTCCTCTTCCAGAATAAATAATTGGTTGGCAACAGTATCCAGGTCTCCTGTTCTGTTCATGTTTCTACCACCTGAACTGTAATCCCTGAGCTCCAACACCGCCAGTTGGCGCTCGGAAGTGCCGTCTGCACAGTCAACACTTGCTGCCGTGTTATTGGGGTTCAGTAACGTCAGCTGTTCTCCTGCTGTGCGGACGGCAATTTCTCCTGATTTGTCCACATCCACTGTACTACACATTTTAAAGTTGCTCCAATTACTCCTCTGGCTCCTCTGTTTTCATTCTTATCCCTGGGCTCCAGCACCGCCAGTTGGCGCTCGGAAGTGCTGTCTGCACAGTCAACACTTGCTACCATGTTATTGGGGTTCAGTAACGTCAGCTGTTCCCCTGCTGTGCGGACGGCAATTTCTCCTGCTCTGTCCACATTCTCACTACTACAGATTTTAAAGTTGCTCCAATTACACCTCTGGCTCCTCTGTTTTCATTCTTATCCCTGGGCTCCAGCACCGCCAGTTGGCGCTCGGAAGTGCCGTCTGCACAGTCAACACTTGCTGCGGTGTTATTGGGGTTCGGTAACGTCAGCTGTTCCCCTGCTGTGTTCACGGCAATTTCTCCTGCTCTGTCCATATTCACTGTGCTACTTATTTAAAACTTGCTCCAATTACACCTCTGGCTCCTCCGTTTTTAGTATTTACCCTGGGCTCCAACACCGCCAGTTGGCGCTCGGAAGTGCTGTCTGCACAGTCAACACTTGCTGCCGTGTTATTGGGGTTCAGTAACGTCAGCTGTTCTCCTGCTGTGCGGACGGCAATTTCTCCTGCTTTGTCCACATCCACTGTACTACACATTTTAAAGTTGCTCGAATTACACCTCTGGCTCCTCTGTTTTCATTCTTATCCCTGGGCTCCAGCACCGCCAGTTGGCGCTCGGAAGTGCCGTCTGCACAGTCAACACTTGCTGCCGTGTTATTGGGGTTCAGTAACGTCAGCTGTTCTCCTGCTGTGCGGACGGCAATTTCTCCTGCTTTGTCCACATCCACTGTACTACACATTTTAAAGTTGCTCGAATTACACCTCTGGCTCCTCTGTTTTCATTCTTATCCCTGGGCTCCAGCACCGCCAGTTGGCGCTCGGAAGTGCCGTCTGCACAGTCAACACTTGCTACCATGTTATTGGGGTTCAGTAACGTCAGCTGTTCCCCTGCTGTGTTCACGGCAATTTCTCCTGCTCTGTCCATATTCACTGTGCTACTTATTTAAAACTTGCTCCAATTACACCTCTGGCTCCTCCGTTTTTAGTATTTACCCTGGGCTCCAACACCGCCAGTTGGCGCTCGGAAGTGCTGTCTGCACAGTCAACACTTGCTGCCGTGTTATTGGGGTTCAGTAACGTCAGCTGTTCCCCTGCTGTGCGGACGGCAATTTCTCCTGCTCTGTCCACATTCTCACTACTACAGATTTTAAAGTTGCTCCAATTACACCTCTGGCTCCTCTGTTTTCATTCTTATCCCTGGGCTCCAGCACCGCCAGTTGGCGCTCGGAAGTGCTGTCTGCACAGTCAACACTTGCTACCATGTTATTGGGGTTCAGTAACGTCAGCTGTTCCCCTGCTGTGCGGACGGCAATTTCTCCTGCTCTGTCCACATTCTCACTACTACAGATTTTAAAGTTGCTCCAATTACACCTCTGGCTCCTCTGTTTTCATTCTTATCCCTGGGCTCCAGCACCGCCAGTTGGCGCTCGGAAGTGCCGTCTGCACAGTCAACACTTGCTGCGGTGTTATTGGGGTTCGGTAACGTCAGCTGTTCCCCTGCTGTGTTCACGGCAATTTCTCCTGCTCTGTCCATATTCACTGTGCTACTTATTTAAAACTTGCTCCAATTACACCTCTGGCTCCTCCGTTTTTAGTATTTACCCTGGGCTCCAACACCGCCAGTTGGCGCTCGGAAGTGCTGTCTGCACAGTCAACACTTGCTGCCGTGTTATTGGGGTTCAGTAACGTCAGCTGTTCTCCTGCTGTGCGGACGGCAATTTCTCCTGCTTTGTCCACATCCACTGTACTACACATTTTAAAGTTGCTCGAATTACACCTCTGGCTCCTCTGTTTTCATTCTTATCCCTGGGCTCCAGCACCGCCAGTTGGCGCTCGGAAGTGCCGTCTGCACAGTCAACACTTGCTGCGGTGTTATTGGGGTTCGGTAACGTCAGCTGTTCCCCTGCTGTGTTCACGGCAATTTCTCCTGCTCTGTCCATATTCACTGTGCTACTTATTTAAAACTTGCTCCAATTACACCTCTGGCTCCTCCATTTTTAGTATTTACCCTGGGCTCCAATACCGCTAGTTGCTGCTCAGAAGTGCCGTCTGCACAGTCAACGCTTGCTCCAGTGTTATTGGGATTCAGTAACGTCAGCTGATCCCCAGCTGTGTGTCCGGCAAATTCTCCTGCTTTGTCCACATCCACTGTAGTACGGATTTAAAACCTCCTCCAAATACACCTCTGGCTCTTCTGTTTTTAGTATTTACCCTGGGCTCCAGCACCGCCAGCTGGTTCTCGGCAGTTCCATTGGCTCTTGTACCTTCTGCTACCCATCCGGGTTCCAGTACCGTCAGCTGGTTCTCGGCAGTGTCTTTGGCACGGGTACTCCCTCCTGCCCAGCCTGGTTCCAGCACGCCAGCTGTTTCCGGGTAGTGTCAACGTCACTTTGCCTCCAATGCGTTGTCCTGTCGTGTTGCGGTCGGGTTAGCCGACTCTATGGTGCCTGCAGTTTAGGTGACTCCTATGTGGGCTGCGGGATCTGGCAATGAAGGCTGGTTCCATAGTGCCAATAGGACAAGCACCCTCTGTAGGACTGTGGGTTTTGGTAACTGCGGCCGGCTCGCGGCCTTGAACTTTTTTTTTACATGGGTACCTTCTGCTACCCATCCGGGTTCCAGTACCGTCAGCTGGTTCTCGGCAGTGCCTTTTGATTAGGTGCCTCCTTCTCGGTATCCAAGTTCCACCAACGTCTGCTGGTCCTTGGTAGTGCTTTCTGGCACAGGTACCTCCTGCTTAGTAACCGAGTTCCAGTAACATCAGCTGGTCCTCGGTAGTTCCATTGGCTCTTGTACCTTCTGCTACCCATCCGGGTTCCAGTACCGTCAGCTGGTCCTCGGTAGTTCCATTTGCTCTTGTATCTTCTGCTACCCATCCGGGTTCCAGTACCGTCAGCTGGTCCTCGGTAGTTCCATTTGCTCTTGTATCTTCTGCTACCCATCCGGGTTCCAGTACCGTCAGCTGGTTCTCGGCAGTGCCTTTGGATTAGGTGCCCCCTTCTCGGTATCCAAGTTCCACCAACGTCTGCTGGTCCTTGGTAGTGCTTTCTGGCACAGGTACCTCCTGCTTAGTAACCGAGTTCCAGTAACATCAGCTGGTCCTCGGTAGTTCCATTGGCTCTTGTACCTTCTGCTACCCATCCGGGTTCCAGTACCGTCAGCTGGTCCTCGGTAGTTCCATTTGCTCTTGTATCTTCTGCTACCCATCCGGGTTCCAGTACCGTCAGCTGGTTCTCGGCAGTGCCTTTGGATTAGGTGCCTCCTTCTCGGTATCCAAGTTCCACCAACGTCTGCTGGTCCTTGGTAGTGCTTTCTGGCACAGGTACCTCCTGCTTAGTAACCGAGTTCCAGTAACATCAGCTGGTCCTCGGTAGTTCCATTGGCTCTTGTACCTTCTGCTACCCATCCGGGTTCCAGTACCGTCAGCTGGTCCTCGGTAGTTCCATTTGCTCTTGTATCTTCTGCTACCCATCCGGGTTCCAGTACCGTCAGCTGGTCCTCGGTAGTTCCATTTGCTCTTGTATCTTCTGCTACCCATCCGGGTTCCAGTACCGTCAGCTGGTTCTCGGCAGTGCCTTTGGATTAGGTGCCTCCTTCTCGGTATCCAAGTTCCACCAACGTCTGCTGGTCCTTGGTAGTGCTTTCTGGCACAGGTACCTCCTGCTTAGTAACCGAGTTCCAGTAACATCAGCTGGTCCTCGGTAGTTCCATTGGCTCTTGTACCTTCTGCTACCCATCCGGGTTCCAGTACCGTCAGCTGGTCCTCGGTAGTTCCATTTGCTCTTGTATCTTCTGCTACCCATCCGGGTTCCAGTACCGTCAGCTGGTTCTCGGCAGTGTCTTTGGCACGGGTACTCCCTCCTGCCCAGCCTGGTTCCAGCACGCCAGCTGTTTCCGGGTAGTGTCAACGTCACTTTGCCTCCAATGCGTTGTCCTGTCGTGTTGCGGTCGGGTTAGCCGACTCTATGGTGCCTGCAGTTTAGGTGACTCCTATGTGGGCTGCGGGATCTGGCAATGAAGGCTGGTTCCATAGTGCCAATAGGACAAGCACCCTCTGTAGGACTGTGGGTTTTGGTAACTGCGGCCGGCTCGCGGCCTTGAACTTTTTTTTTACATGGGTACCTTCTGCTACCCATCCGGGTTCCAGTACCGTCAGCTGGTTCTCGGCAGTGCCTTTGGATTAGGTGCCTCCTTCTCGGTATCCAAGTTCCACCAACGTCTGCTGGTCCTTGGTAGTGCTTTCTGGCACAGGTACCTCCTGCTTAGTAACCGAGTTCCAGTAACATCAGCTGGTCCTCGGTAGTTCCATTGGCTCTTGTACCTTCTGCTACCCATCCGGGTTCCAGTAACATCAGCTGGTCCTCGGTAGTTCCATTTGCTCTTGTATCTTCTGCTACCCATCCGGGTTCCAGTACCGTCAGCTGGTTCTCGGCAGTGTCTTTGGCACGGGTACTCCCTCCTGCCCAGCCTGGTTCCAGCACGCCAGCTGTTTCCGGGTAGTGTCAACGTCACTTTGCCTCCAATGCGTTGTCCTGTCGTGTTGCGGTCGGGTTAGCCGACTCTATGGTGCCTGCAGTTTAGGTGACTCCTATGTGGGCTGCGGGATCTGGCAATGAAGGCTGGTTCCATAGTGCCAATAGGACAAGCACCCTCTGTAGGACTGTGGGTTTTGGTAACTGCGGCCGGCTCGCGGCCTTGAACTTTTTTTTTTACATGGGTACCTTCTGCTACCCATCCGGGTTCCAGTACCGTCAGCTGGTTCTCGGCAGTGCCTTTGGATTAGGTGCCTCCTTCTCGGTATCCAAGTTCCACCAACGTCTGCTGGTCCTTGGTAGTGCTTTCTGGCACAGGTACCTCCTGCTTAGTAACCGAGTTCCAGTAACATCAGCTGGTCCTCGGTAGTTCCATTGGCTCTTGTACCTTCTGCTACCCATCCGGGTTCCAGTAACATCAGCTGGTCCTCGGTAGTTCCATTGGCTCTTGTACCTTCTGCTACCCATCCGGGTTCCAGTACCGTCAGCTGGTTCTCGGCAGTGCCTTTGGATTAGGTGCCTCCTTCTCGGTATCCAAGTTCCACCAACGTCTGCTGGTCCTTGGTAGTGCTTTCTGGCACAGGTACCTCCTGCTTAGTAACCGAGTTCCAGTAACATCAGCTGGTCCTCGGTAGTTCCATTGGCTCTTGTACCTTCTGCTATCCATCCGGGTTCCAGTACCGTCAGCTGGTCCTCGGTAGTTCCTCAGCTTTCTTGTACCTTCTGCTACATTTCCAAGTTCAAGCTTTTTGAAATGGTTCTTGGTAATCACTCTGGATCTCCCTGACGAGGACCCTGAAGACGAGGACCCTGAAGACCAACCCTAAGAAGACGAGGACCCCGAAGACAATGACCCTGAAGACGAGGACCCTGAAGACCACCCCGAAGAAGACGAGGACCCTGAAGACCACCCCGAAGAAGACGAGGACCCTGAAGACCACCCCGAAGAAGACGAGGACCCCGAAGACGAGGACCCAGAAGACCAACCCGAAGAAGACGAGGACCCCGAAGACGAGGACCCCCGAAGACGACGACCCTGAAGACCACCCCGAAGAAGACCAAGAAGATGACCCTGAAGAAGTTGACCAAGAAGACAAAGAAGAGAAGACAAGCACCAAGATACAGAAAAACAAGAGACAGAAAACCAAGAAGCAGAAATACAAGAAGCTGCAGAACAAAAAGCGGAAGAACATTAAGCATAAGACTAAAAATCAGAGCAAAAGATAATATCTAAATTATAAGCAGAAGATGACTAAGCAGTGTATGGGGGTGAGTCCGTTCCTCCTCGTGGTGCCCCTGGAAAAGACCTGCTGCTGCAGGCCAAACTGAACGCGGACAAATCCTGTTGTAAATCTTTTGTGACGGGCAGAACGAAAGGTGTAATGTCCAACCTTTTATAGATAACAACTACAGGAATGCCTGTCACAAATAAGAATATGATGAAGAAGAAGAATATGAAGAAGATGAAGAAGTAGAATATGAAGAATGTAAAAAAAAGAATAATACGAAGAAGGTGAAGAAGAAGAAGGTGAAGAAGAAGTGGATGAAAAAGATGCTGAGGATGATGAAGGAGAAAGTGTGGGAGAAGTAAAAAAGAAGGTGAAGAGCATGGAAGTAGTGAAACATAAATATCTGACAAAATATAAAAATACTTAACATAGTTAATATTTCCGTAACTCAGAACATAATAAAAAAATATTAATTCCTGCTATTCCATTTGACTGGGCTAAACCTCTATGCCTTTATTGTCTCCCCCACCTCCCCCAATACATTCTACATTATTCTTAGTTGTTTTCCTTCATGTAGAAATAACCTACAAGGAAAGAAAGGGTTTATTTTAATTCCGATATTTATGTCCCATTGACTTGCATTGGTTTCCGGTATCGGAATCGGCGATATCCGATACTTTTTCGGTATCGGTCCGATCCAATCCGATCCGATATTTCCCGATATCGGAAGGTATCGCTCAACACTAATTATGACCATGTTTGCACAGACAGACAAAAATAAATGATAGTAATAACTCAGATTTTGGATTGGAGAACTCTTTTGAGTGGACTAAATTTTACTTGAATTTTATGAAAATATGTATTTTCCAGAATATGGATTGTTTTGTAATTCACAAAGAGCAAATTCATTAATATGGTGACCAACTGCAGCCACCATTTTACTGAAATGTAGAGGGCTGGCAAAAGGTCTAAAAAACAACACTCACCTCTCTGCTCACTTGTCCCAGTACCTGCTGCCCTCTCCTCAAGATATTCTTTCTGCAGTCACATGTCATTGTCTTCCAGCCATGACCAGGTTTCGGAGGTCACAGCACATCATAATGACGTGAACTTCACAACTTGTACTGGAACTTTATGACGTGTTGTGACCTCTGAGGCCTGGTTGCACAAGGAAATCCTATTCTAGTGTGAAGACACTGGAGTGCGACTGCAGAAAGAAGAGGCCCTGAGGATCGGATGGGCAGACAGTCGACTTTGGAGGCAGCAGGAGTGCTTCTTTCAAACAGTTTTTATTGTATAAAAGTGTCAAAAGCTAAAAAAAATATCAATTTAGTATCCCTGTAAACGTACTGACCCAAAGAATAAAGCTGCCTTACCAATTTTACCACATGCAAGACGGCATAAAAAAGCAAAAAAACAATTCCTGTTTTTTGTTTATTCTGCCTCCCAAAAATCGGAATAAAAATCGATTTAAAAAAGTCACGTGCCCGAAAATGGTACCAAGAAAAACGTCAACTTGTCCCGCAAAAAACAAGCCCATACATGACTCTGTTCTCCAAAATATGGAAAAATTATAGCTCTCAAAATATGTCAATGCAAAAACTAGTCTTTGCAAAAAAAAAGCGTCTTTTAGTGTGTAACAGCAGTCATACATAAAACCCGAAATAAATCTGGTATCTGTGTAATCGCACCGACCCGAAGAATAAAGTTGTCTAATCACTTTCACCGCACAAGGAACAGCGTAAAAAATAAATAAAACCAATTCTTCACCTGCTGCATGTTTCGCACCTGTTATACAGTAAAAAAAATACACAGGGATTGCCAGCCATACATGAGCAATCCCCACATGTTTATTATTGAGTGTCTAACAACCATGAAACATGCAGGGCAGGGACTTGAGCATGTCACTCGAGCACCTGCGATGCTTGGTGCATACCTGAGTAGCCGATGCAAACTCAAGTAGCAAGCACTTGAGCTCAAGACTAATGACAATTCAATATGATGACATAATGTTATCTAATTCTGTGTCTTACCTCTGGGTTCAACATGTTCACTATACCCCTTGATAAAATTCTTGAGGGGTGTAGTTTCCAAAATGGGGTCATTGGTAGGGGGTTTCCAATTTTTAGGCACAAAAGGGGCTGCCCAAACACAACATGGCGCCCGCTAATTTTTCAAGCAAATTTTACATTCAAAAAGTCAAATGGCGCTTCTTCCCTTCCGAGCCCTGCTGTGCTCGCAAACAGTGCTTTTACCCAACATATGGGGTATCGGCTTACTCAGGAGAAATTGCACAATAAAAGGTATGGTGAAACATCTCTTGTTATTCTTATGAAAATGCAAAATTGGGGGCTAAAAAAACATTTTTGTGTGAAAAATGTGAAAATTTTATTTTTACAGCTCAATGTTACAAACTTCTATGAAACACCTGGGGGTTCATGGTGCTCACCACACCTCTAGATAAGTTTCCAGAGGGGTCTAATTTCCAAAATTGTGTACTTGTGGGGGTTTCTACTGTTTAGGCACATCAGGGGCTCCCCAAACGCAACATGGTGTCTGCTAATTGTTCAAGCAAATTTTACATTCAAAAAGTCAAGTGGCGCTCCTTCCCTTCCAAGCCCTGCCGTGGGTCCAAACAGTCGGCGTGCTCAGGAGAAATTGCACACCAAATTTTGGGGACCATTTTTTCCTGTTACCCTTGCGAAAATAAAAAAATTTTGGTCTAAAATAACATTTTTGTGAAAAAAAAGTTAAATGTTCATTGTTTCTTCCACATTTCAAAAAATCCTGTGAAGCACCTGAAGGGTTAATAAATGTATTGGATGTGGTTTTGAGCACCTTGTGGGGTGCAGGTTTTAGTATCCTTTTTGAATAACCTCAATATATAAAAATATTTTAGCAGTACAGAAATAAGGCAGAGCTCCAAGGATTATGGCTACTTCTTCAGTTAAAGAGGATATATAATTTCTAGTGATGAACGAAGGTGCTCGCCACTGCTGGATACTCGCCCGAGCATCTCACTGCTCGAGATGCTCGGTGCTCTGCGAGTTTTTCCGGGTTGCTCGGGCTTGAGCTCGGATCCCGCCCCTGCATGTTTGGCGCTCTTTAAAGAGCAAGTGAACATGCAGGAATTGCCTCCCACACACTGTAATGCCGTAGCCATGTTGATTGTGGCATTACAGTGATTGGCTGGCTGCACAGCATCATCAGGTGTATATAAGACTGGGCGCCACTATGCTCATCACAGTCTACCCCGGAATCAGGCAGAGTAGGGAGAGGTGCTGCTGTGTCAGGGAGAGATTTGCTTGTTTAGAGTTAGTATAGGTATTCCACAATATATATCTATAATATCCAACTGAACTAACAGTGCTTATGAGGACTAATCAAGCTGCATATAAGCAGTGGTGATAGCAGGAATTAGGCAGGCAGGCAGTGTATGTGGCAGGCTGCAGGGCATATAGCAAGAGGGTCCATTGAACGTCCTGTTAGTCTAGGTATTCCACAACATATATATACAGGGTGGTCCAAAAGTAGGTGGACAGAAAGTGTAATACGGTTATAAAGGGGGAGATTTATCAAACATGGTGTAAAGTGAAACTGGCTCAGTTGCCCTTAGCAACCAATCAGATTCCACTTTTCATTCCTCACAAAGTTTTTAGTCGAAAACCAAAAAGTGTCAGTCATTGAAAAATTACATAAGAGATGTGTGGCGCTCTGCTAAACATTGGTGCCACAGAACCCAGAAGGGCGCATGGATGGACTTCTCAACAAGAGGCCCTCACACATTCACACACTTCCACCCTACCACCTCAGACCAGCAGAGGGAGCCCATTATGGACATATAAAGGGAGGGTGGAGGCAGGCAGTTCAGTTTCAGATTAAGTCCTGCTGAGACACAGAGAGGGACAGAGCTCAGAGTGAGCTGAGAGTGTGCTGACGCTATGAGAGCAGTGAAGAAAGCAGCAAGCTGGCTACTGTGCTTAGGCGAGCCAAGGCCTACAGCAAGTGTGGAAACCTAGTGAGGGCCTTGAGTGGGCCGAAGGTGAGAGGAGAAAGAAGAAGTAGTGAGGGGGCAGAGGAGCATATCAGGCTCACCCCGATATATATACCGGACACTGGGTCCGCGCCTGCAGGGACCCTTTACACCCAGTAGGAATCACCGGAACTCCTGGAGGACTACAGGTCCCAGGTTCACCAAAACTGACTAAAGTACCAAGGCTAGGAGTCATGGAGGTCCCAGCGTCCAGGGAGAGTGATCTCCAAATAGAAGGCCCTACCACCAGGTCAGCAGGTGCAGAGAGAGACAGTAACCAAGCTAGGCCCAGCTCCAGGCAGGCCAGAAGCCTAGAGAATAAAGCAACAGATCAGGAGGCCCTCTACCTGCTCACTGGGAAGAGTACAGAAGTGCGCCCTTCACCTGGATTACCCTGGACCGTGCCTGCAGCATCACCAGTAAAGGTACGGAAGCTTAGCCCTGTGTGAGTGTCCATCCTTCCTTCGGGACCGTCATGCTGTCTCTCCCCTGCACCACCATCCAGTACATCCCCCACACTGCCCTGAGGCCCGCTCCACCTGTGGGGAGCCATTCCATCACAAGCTTCCCTTTTCACTGACCGCCCTGGGTCACGGACCGGGCCAGCCACCGTGATATCCCCCTGCAACCAGAGGCCCGGCTGCCGAGTACCCCACGGCCCTGGGGGAGCGTCATGTTCTGGCGTCACAAACAGGATTGCATGCCCATTGTCACCGGGTACTGTGCGCCTTTTTGAACTGAACTTTGTGTTGAACTGCGGTGAGGACCGCCGCAATTATCGCACTGCAGCGCGGGAAGAAGAGGGGCGTAACCGCGGGAACCTGAGAGGCATAATTGCTAAAGCACGCGAAGCCCAAGACGCGCCCCGCCCCTGACGTCGAACCTGGAAGTGTCAGGTCCTGGAAGGAGCCCGAGGACGCTCTGATGTCAGACGCGAGTGACGCAAGGTCCTGGAAGAAGACCGTCGCCTGCAGAGATGCGGCCTACCTGTTGAAGAAGGTAGGTTAAGGTTCACAAGGGGGGCGCAACAATGGCCGATGACCAGCAAGCCGCCGGAGCACCGGTTAACGCTCCTGATGCCCAACTTGCGCCTGGCGCTGCACAGGCCTGAGCAGCCGCTCCACCAGCAGGTGTCATGACCCCGTTACTACCTATGGCCCTGCCGTATATCCCTGGAGCGAAGTGGCTCCCCCAGTATAACGGCAAACCCTGTCCGGATTCAAGAGAAGAATATGCGGTGTGCTAGATATGTATTCTTTGACAGGCAAACAGAGAGCTGCTGTAGTTTTGAGACAATTGACTGGTGCCGCAGAGCGGGAGGTTGAAACCTGGCCAGCCGCAGACCAGGAATCAGTGTCCACCATCTTTAAGAGACTGCAGACTGTGTTTCAAAACCGCACCGAGACGGATCTCAGGATGAGGTTCTACCATTGTTTCCAGAAAACTGAGGACAGTATCCGGGACTATGCCTGGCGCTTACAGGAAGCCCTGCGGGCCCTGAAACAGGTTAGTCCAGCCAGCATATAAGATGAAAATAAAATGCTGATGGAACAGTTTATACGGGGGTTGAGGTCCCAGGAGGAGAGCAGAACTGTACGGTGGTGGGCCATAGATCATCCAGATGCCACCTTCGACACCCTTAAGGATATGGCTATAATGGGTCTGAAGACCCTGGAAACAACAGATACTGCTGTCCAACGTTACCAGGGTAGGGCCACCCCAGTGCCCGCAGCACCCACTGATCCTCCACTAATGGCCGAAACAAAGATGCAAACAGTGCCTCCTAGCGAGCTGGACAGCCTACACTCTGAAATGCGCCAGTTAAGTAAAAACCTGGCCACTGTCGTGAGCACCCTGCAGCTACGTGAGGAGCCCGAGCCAGATGGAAGTATACTACTCACCGACAGTTCTGAGAATGTCCCCTGGATGAGAAGAAGAAGAAGGACAACTGTAGAATCTGCTGAGTTTTGGGGTGCCAGTTAATATTAATTAACAAGATCTACTGGATCTTTAAAAGGGGATTTATTACAAATAGGATATTTACAATAACATCCATAAGGGAAACCTAACTAAAAGACAAGGGAACAATGTAAGGGAAAGGGTAAAAGGAGAGGATGGTAGAAGATGGGAAGAGGGAAGAAGCAGAAGAAGAATAATAAGAAGAATACTAAATGCCTAACTAGTTTGATGTGCTACCTTTATATCAGTTACACAGTCAGACATGGCCCACACATTGCCCATCCCTGTAACACCTCCAAATAATGGTACCATCCAATCAGGTCACAGTCTTTGAAGTTCTGCAGAAACATGCACATGGCTGCTGATGCAGACACTCTTCTGAAGGTAGCGCTCTTAGGTTTAGAATGGGTAAGAGTATCAGAGGTCATACATAATTGCAGTGGTCTTCATCTTCCTGCTGATGGCGTCTGGTATATAGCCAAAAGGTCTTTGTATCAAGTGGCCCGAGGACAGGTTCAACTGGATTTTGCTTGGAGATAAGAGGTCAACTTGAAGAACAATGGTTTGTAATCCAAACACCACAGGGGTTATGTACATTTGAAGAGGCCAGACAAGATGTCCATCTCCCATGTAGGTGCTCTCTTTACTCTATCACTAGAACAAAAGGCACCACACCACAGGACACACAATGTCTTCCTGCCTCACAGGTTTTATGACTCCACAGCACATGGTCAATCTCTTTGATGTCGTCCTTTGATGAACTTTAGTGCTATACAGGGTTTGTGGATCAAATTGTGAGTTCAGTCATTCATATTACACGTACGATAGATATTGTCCATGTTGGGTTCCAACATACGCCCCTTTGTGTCTGAATGACACACAAACTTATGATCATGGCATAATAAAATAGCGCTCTGCTCCAGGATCATCATCCATTTACTCCATCAGGGCACCATAAATGCGAGGTAACTAACAGGGACAAGGCATAAAAATCGCTGGACTCACAACATTCACTCTCATTCACACCTATCTGGATGCATTTTATACTTCAACAATTATACAATTTGTGACAGATGTACAGGAGCACAAATATAAATAAGGTATAGAACAATAATAAAAAATATATATAGCAATAAATCAAAATGTCTACATTTAAAATGTGCATCCAAAGAACACATCATAGCTTCAACATCTATACATTTTAAAATAAAATTGGTGCTTTGAGGTAGTTTCAAGCACTCCAAATTGATAATATATTCAAGAAATAATGGTCATGATATTTACTAGTCATACGTTTAGCTAATCCCCTACTCCTTTGAGTATATCCAATAAATTCAGATTATGAATAGTTCACAAATATCACATGCAAATTACATCGCTGCATACGGTACAAGTAGATAACCTGTCCAATGCCCTATTAGAAGCATCTTCTTATTGTTTATCAGAATATATGGAGATCACACTGGCTGATAGAAATATTTGATACCCTATTGCAAAATATTAGCAAGTGCCTATACTCTCCTATAATGGGCACACTCTGTTATAGGTCCTATCATCTTGTATATTTTTCATTTAGCTTGTAAGATACAGTCTTTTCACTAATTTTCAGATACAGGTCAATTCATGTCAAGAAATCCCAAGAAAATGTTCCATAAAGGTATTTTATCAATCCAATTGCCATCAAATCATGGCTCATCCAGGATTCAAATTTGATAAATTAGAGTATGCTCCATCACAGATCCTGGAAATAAAGAACAAGAGCAGTATCAGATTCTTAGCAGTTTTAATCTACATATGGTTTCTTTAGAAGACAACATTTTAACTTGAGCATCTGACTTTATTTACAAGTAAAGCACTTGTAGTCAGCAAAAATAACTTGAAGAGGAGAAAGAAAAAAAAATAAAAAATAAAATAACAATTACAAAAAAAAAAAAAATAATAATAATTACAAAAAAATAAAAACTTTAATCTCCCTAGCTATATATATTGCATGGTAATTCTTACTCTTACGCCCCTTTGGTATTAGGACATTGTACCAAACAAAAACAAGGGGGAAAACAAAATACTGAACGTGAGGTAAAAAAAAAAAAATAAATATATATATATATAAAAATTAATATTCCTAAATAGTGGGAATATGAAAAGCAAAATATTGTGACTCAATGCATTGCATAGGATGACAAAAAAATACAAAAACAAACAAACCAGACAAACATAAAACAATTAGGGGTAACTCAACTTTATCTGTCTTATGACGAATAAAGATTGGTAAAGTGGTCAAGCGGGTGCTGCAGATCTCCCACAGAAACTACAGCTTTGCATTGGTTGACATTATCATATAAATGATCTATCCAATTCAGGTCCTGATTGAAGACTCTTACCTGTGAAACAAGATTAAGAACATACATACAAAACAAACGAACAACCATTAGGCAAACACAATACCGATTCATCACAATGGGATGATTACTTGTTTAATTGTTTGCAAACAATTATTTAAACCCTTAACTTTGAGCTCATTGTCTAAACCACGTGGATTTTAATTACATATTGGCCGTATCAATGTATACACAGAATTAATAGCTGTAGAGAGAAATAACCAGTTTCATCTATGGACACAGTACTGTATATGACCTGTTGATCAAACACATTGGTTAGTCTCCTTGCTCTGATAAATGGTCTCCTTGCTCTGATATCACGGGCTAAATGGTCTCCAGTTTAAAAAGAAACACAGACATAATTAGAACACAAATTCAAACCAAACATCATTTTATCTGGTCCATTATCCGTATGCTATTGATTCACATCTACTATGACAGCCAAAGACTCTCCATGTTTACCCAACCATATTGGCGCATTGTGTTGTGCTATTTAGCAACAGGGGTAGGGCAATTTGTGACCAACTCCAAAATAGCCAGAATGGTAGAGTTACCCTTGGATCAATCACAGGGATATTAGCACCTTCCTTTGGTTGTCTATAATACGGCGTATCCTGCTCTCTTCTTCTGTTGTCCTTATTAGCATTTGGGCTCTGCATTGTATGTGCGTCTGGTGCAGGTGTAGCAGGGTCAGCTTCTATATTACCTATCTGCTCACATGTCTCTGTGAACTCTGTGTTATTAGAGGTAGATTCTTCCTCATCAGACTCAATACTATCAATCCCCTGGTGAAACGAATGGATATTTGGTTCTGGGTACATGTAAGGTGTATTACAATACCGTTTAATATGTCCAGGCCTCCCACATCCATAACAATACCCAACATAGTGGGAATATGAAAAGCAAAATATTGTGACTCAATGCATTGCATAGGATGACAAAAAAATACAAAAACAAACAAACCAGACAAACATAAAACAATTAGGGGTGACTCAACTTTATCTGTCTTATGACGAATAAAGATTGGTAAAGTGGTCAAGCGGGTGCTGCAGATCTCCCACAGAAACTACAGCTTTGCATTGATTGACATTATCATATAAATGATCTATCCAATTCAGGTCCTGATTGAAACTCTTACCTGTGAAACAAGATTAAGAACATACATACAAAACAAACGAACAACCATTAGGCAAACACAATACCGATTCATCACAATGGGATGATTACTTGTTTAATTGTTTGCAAACAATTATTTAAACCCTTAACTTTGAGCTCATTGTCTAAACCACGTGGATTTTAATTACATATTGGCCGTATCAATGTATACACAGAATTAATAGCTGTAGAGAGAAATAACCAGTTTCATCTATGGACACAGCACTGTATATGACCTGTTGATCAAACACATTGGTTAGTCTCCTTGCTCTGATAAATGGTCTCCTTGCTCTGATATCACGGGCTAAATGGTCTCCAGTCTAAAAAGAAACACAGACATAATTAGAACACAAATTCAAACCAAACATCATTTTATCCGGTCCATTATCCGTATGCTATTGATTCACATCTGCTATGACAGCCAAAGACTCTCCATGTTTACCCAACCATATTGGCGCATTGGGTTGTGCTATTTAGCAACAGGGGTAGGGCAATTTGTGACCAACTCCAAAATAGCCAGAATGGTAGAGTTACCCTTGGATCAATCACAGGGATATTAGCACCTTCCTTTGGTTGTCTATAATACGGCGTATCCTGCTCTCTTCTTGTGTTGTCCTTATTAGCATTTGGGCTCTGCATTGTATGTGCATCTGGTGCAGGTGTAGCAGGGTCAGCTTCTATATTACCTTCTATAAACCAGGGGAGGAGTCCTGAGGAGATAATTTGCATATTCCCACTGCATTTTGGGGTAAGTGAAGAGTCTCCACGAGCTCAAAGAACACTGGATTTTGGCTGTTGGAGCTGAAAAGAGGACATCGGTAAACCAGGGGAGGAGTCCTGAGGAGATAATTTGCATATTCCCACTGCATTTTGGGGTAAGTGAAGAGTCTCCGCGAGCTCAAAGAACACTGGATTTTGGCTGTTGGAGCTGAAAAGAGGACATCGGTAAACCAGGGGAGGAGTCCTGAGGAGATAATTTGCATATTCCCACTGCATTTTGGGGTAAGTGAAGAGTCTCCGCGAGCTCAAAGAACACTGGATTTTGGCTGTTGGAGCTGAAAAGAGGACATCGGTAAAGCATTTTGAAGCTTTTTTTTTTTTTTAAAGCTTTTTTCACTGTTTTCAGAACATTAACAGTAAGAACATGGAAGAGTCCAGGAGCCATTTGGTGAGCTGCATATCCTGCTACATGTTCACAGACTTGCCAGTGGAAAAGCCAAACTTCACATGCCAGAAATGCAAGCTTGTGTCCCTGTTGGAGGAAAAGTTGCGAAATCTAGAAGAGAGGTTAACTACCTTGAAAATCATTAAGGAAGGTGAAGAATTCTTAGACAGAGCAGAATTATCTCTTCATGATTCAGAAAGAGAAGAAATTCGAACTGCACCTGACGAAACAGAGGAATGGAAGCATGTGACCCACAGAAGCAGGAGGACCGAGAGGCAGTCAGCACCCATACTGCTCAGGAACCAGTACCAGGCTCTCACGCAGGAGAACCATGAAGAAATACAGCAAAATAAGACTTTGCTAGCAATGAATAACCTTGTAAGCCCTCAGAATCCTCCTGGATGGAGAAAGAAGAATGTTGTGAAGAAAAAACGGAGAGTGGTGGTCATGGGGGATTCCCTGTTAAGAGGAACAGAGGCCGCTATCTGCAGACCAGATATAACCTCAAGAGAAATGTGCTGTCTTCCAGGAGCAAAAATTAAAGATGTGTCTGACAGGATATCAAGACTCTTCAGACCTACAGATCACTACCCATTCCTGCTAATACATGTGGGGACTAATGACACCGCAAGAAAGGACCTGGAAACCATCTGCAGTGACTTTGAAGACTTAGGCAAGAAAGTGAAAGAATTGGGAGCGCAGGTGGTCTTCTCATCCATCATCCCAGTGGATGGCCATGGAACAATGAGGTGGAATAAGATTCTACAGGTGAACAACTGGCTACATCGATGGTGCCGTCAACAAGGATTTGGATTTCTGGATCACGGAATGAATTACCTATACGATGGACTACTTGCTAGAGATGGGGTGCACCTTACGAAGACTGGAAAACATGTATTTCGAAGTCGCCTTGCTACACTCATCAGGAGAGCTTTAAACTAGAACAATGTGGGAAGGGAAGCAAAAGGCCAGAAAAAGCCATACAGCTGACAAATACTATTGAGATCTCTGCTACTGGAAGTGGAAAGGAAGAACAAAGACAAAACAATTTAAATAATAAAAATATGGGAGGAAGAGAAACCAATCACAAACTAAAATGTTTTTATACAAATGCACAAAGCATGGGCAACAAACAAGGAGAATTGGAACTACTAACGCAGGAAAAGGAATATGATGTTATTGGAATCACTGAAACTTGGTGGGACGATACACATGATTGGAATAAAAGGCTAAAAGGATACAACTTATTTGCAAGAAACAGACTTGATAAACGAGGAGGAGGTGTCACATTGTATGTTAGAAAAGCGTATATCTGCACAGAGATTGAAGCTTCAGAGACTGGGAGTTCTGTGGAAACTGTTTGGGTAAGAATACAAGGAGAGAACAACGGAAAGGACACCATTGTAGGCATTTACTACAGGCCACCTGGGCAAGCTGAAGATATGGATGAACTCTTTATGTATCAAATGACTAAGTTCTCCAAAAAATATGACGTAGTGGTCATGGGAGATTTCAACTATCCAGACATTTGTTGGGAATCTCTCTCAAGTAAAACTAACAGGTCAAGCAAATTCTTATCCTCTCTTGCTGACAACTTTATCTTCCAAAAGGTAGGGGAGAAAACAAGGGGATCTGCTACTTTGGATCTAATCCTTATAAACAGGGAGGAAATGGTTGAGGAGGTAAAGGTGGCTGGGACGCTAGGAGGCAGCGATCATGCTATTATAGAATTTTGGATAACTAGAGGAGGAAGACATGTGAAGACTCAAACTTCAAAGTTAGATTTTAGAAAGGCAGATTTTAAGAGACTCAGAAAGAGAATAGGAGGGATCCAATGGCTGGATGTCCTTAAGGACAAAAATGTCCAGGAAGGATGGGAAATTTTTAAAAATGAGATTCTCAAAGCACAATCGTTGACAATCCCGAAAAGTAGGAAGAATGGGAAGCATTTAAGGAAACCGGGATGGATGAACACAGAACTTAAACACATGCTAAAAAGAAAGAAAGAAATGTTTATTAAATGGAAAGAGGGAGGCATATCTAAAGAAGATTATAATGCAGTCTGCAGATCCTGTAGGGCACGTATCAGGTTAGCTAAAGCTGACAATGAATTAAGGCTTGCAAGAGATGTCAAAAGCAATAAAAAAGGATTTTGGGGGTATGTCAAAAGTAAAAGAAAAGTCAAAGATGCTATAGGATTTTTACAGGATGAAAATGGAGAAATGGTAAGAGAGGATGTTGAGAAGGCCGAACTTTTTAATTCCTATTTTGCATCTGTTTTCTCTCAGAAAGAAAATGTAACATCAACTGATCTTCACTGTCCTTTTAGAGGAATAGAGGAATCCAAGTTATCTGTAAACAGAAAGATTGTGAGGGAATATTTAGCTAACATAAATGAGTTCAAGTCTCCAGGTCCAGATGAATTACACCCCAGAGTACTGAAGGAGATCATAGAAGAAATTTTAGAACCACTCTCCATAATCTTTGAAAATTCTTGGAGAACAGGAGAAGTCCCAGAAGACTGGAGAAGAGCAAATGTTGTTCCTATCTTCAAAAAGGGGAAGAAGGTGGACCCAGGGAACTATAGGCGGGTGAGTCTGACTTCTATACCAGGAAAGATCTTTGAACAAATTATTAAACAACATGTATGTAAGTACATGGATAAGAATGAAGTGATTAACCAGAGTCAGCATGGGTTTGTAACTAACAAGTCATGTCAGACTAACTTAATTTCCTTCTATGACAGAATCACTGACTGGGTGGATCAGGGAAATGCTGTAGATATAGTATATCTTGACTTCAGCAAAGCATTTGACAAAGTATCTCACACCATCCTTATTGAAAAAATGACCAAGTATGCAATGGACCAGGCAACTGTTAGGTGGATTCATAACTGGCTTAGTGATCGGACTCAAAGGGTGGTTGTAAATGGCTTCACATCCAGCTGGATGAATGTCTCAAGTGGGGTACCACAGGGCTCCGTCCTGGGACCTGTATTGTTCAACATCTTTATCAATGATTTAGATGAAGGAATTGAGGGTAAACTGATTAAATTTGCTGATGACACAAAGCTAGGAGGGATAGCTAATACTAGAGAAGAGAGAGAGAGGATTCAAAAAGACCTAAATAAACTGGAGCAGTGGGCAGCAACCAACAGAATGGTTTTTAACAGGGAAAAATGCAAAGTACTACATCTGGGCAATAAAAATGAAAAAAGCATATACAGAATGGGAGGAATAGAGCTAAGCAACAGTACATGTGAAAAAGACTTAGGTATACTAATAGATCATAGACTGAACATGAGTCAACAGTGTGATGCAGCAGCAAAAAAGGCAAATACAATTCTGGGATGTATTAACAGAAGCATACAGTCTAGATCACGTGAAGTCATTATCGGTCTTTACTCCTCTTTGGTCAGACCTCATCTGGAATACTGTGTACAGTTTTGGGCACCACATTTTAAAAAAGACATAGACAAACTGGAGCAAGTTCAGAGAAGAGCGACCAGAATGGTGACTGGTCTGCAAACCATGTCCTATGAGGAACGGTTGCAGGATTTGGGAATGTTTAGCTTGCAAAAAAGAAGACTGAGAGGAGACTTAATAGCTGTCTACAAATATGTCAAGGGCTGTCACATTGTAGAAGGATCATCTTTATTCTCATTTGCACAAGGAAAGACTAGAAGCAATGGGATGAAACTAAATGGGAGGAGACACAGATTAGATATTAGAAAAAACTTTTTGACAGTTAGGGTGATTAATGAGTGGAACAGGCTGCCACTAGAGGTGGTGAGTTCCCCTTCAATGGACGTCTTCAAACAGAGGCTGGACAGACATCTGTCTGAGATGATTTAGTGAATCCTGCTTTGAGCAGGGGGTTGGACCAGATGACCCAGGAGGTCCCTTCCAACTCTACCATTCTATGATTCTATGATTCTATGATTCTATCTGCTCACATGTCTCTGTGAACTCTGTGTTATTAGAGGTAGATTCTTCCTCATCAGACTCAATACTATCAATCCCCTGGTGAAACGAATGGATATTTGGTTCTGGGTACATGTAAGGTGTATTACAATACCGTTTAATATGTCCAGGCCTCCCACATCCATAACAATACCCAACATATCCTCTTCTCCTAGTTCTATGTACAGCAGATATATTTGTGGATGTCTCATACTGCTCCTTAGACTCATTACACCAGTCCCTAAGTATATTCACAATGTTTCCATAGGAGCTGCTATTCCTTAGAGAGACCCTTGTGGTGTAATCTACATTACAATGATTTGCCATTGAATACAGGAAATTAGCATCATCCTGAGACATATCCAGATAGTTATAAAGAGTCCTATACAAGGCCAGATAATTATTACAGAAGAGCAGTGGATCATCATGTCTCCTGAATCTGGTCATTGCTAGAGCATTTTCACCCCTAGTGTCCCGTCCACCTATGATTCATTGCAATTCCTTCCTTCTTAACTCTGCACCTTTACAATTATCACTCATATATGCAGATGATAGCTGTGCTGCAAGTGGCCCTGGAAGCCAAGCTTGGAACAGAGACCAAGCATTCTTATTGTTCAGACTATACTGCTGGACCACAGCCTCAAATCTATTAGACAGAAGGACTGGAGAAATATGTGAGTCAAACTTACCAAGAAGTTGACACAGATGAAGTTTTTCAGAAATGGTGAGCAATGGGGCACTATCAATCAATGGAGCACTACACCTGATATCCCTTGTATCCTCATTAGAAAGAGTACAGACATTCACTGTCTCAAGACTGCACTTCTTTGATGTAAGAGACTGTATATGTTGCTCTTTGTTATGCAGTTGACACTTAGCTTCACCCAGTTGTCTCTCCAGTGTTGCAATTAACTTCTCCATTTGACTATTTTTCAGTTCTAAAGAGAAAACCTGATTTGCATGTGAAGTGACACTCAGTCTACACTCCTTCAATTCTTCTTCCAACTTCTCATTTCTCACATCTAGTTCATCCACATGTGAACGTAAACCATCCATTTCAATAGTTGTATTATCAGAAATTTCAATAACAGAATCACTAATTTTGTCTATATCCTCCTTGATTTGTAACCTTTGCTTCCACCAACTTGCTTCTTTCATTTCACACAATTCCTTCATCTTAAGCAACACTGAAATCGCATTGCTTAACTTTTCCTTTTTTAATTTCTTACTGAGAACTTTATTATTTAGCTTATTATTATAGATCTTACATTGTGATACCAAGTCCTTGTATTGGACTTCTAAAGATTTATCTGCACTGACATGGTAAATGGCAGATGCATACTTCTTCACATACTTTTCCACCAATTCCATTTCCAGCAAACTGTAAACACTTACAAACAAAATTAAAACTGGAGCACTAGGCCTTACACTAGGAACTTCCCAAAAGTCTAAATTTTTCACTACTTCCACACTTTCCACACACACAATTCCAATCTGATTCTGATATAAACTATTCTATCAAATACAAATGATATTTCACTTTTACTAAATACATCCAACGACACACTGTTAACAAAACACAATACTTGATACACAGCAACACCAAAATCATTAGGATCAGCATACAAAAAAGTTTACAAGGAAATCCTTAACTCACCAGTGTTTCCTTTTCATCCAAGATCTAGACTCCTTAGTTCTTTGATCTCCAGGCTTTTTCCAAATGTAGACTAAAGCAGATTCATTTATTGCAGATTCTCTGTGGAATTTAATCAGTCCCATCTGGGGTGCCATTATGTAGAATCTGCTGAGTTTTGGGGTGCCAGTTAATATTAATTAACAAGATCTACTGGATCTTTAAAAGGGGATTTATTACAAATAGGATATTTACAATAACATCCATAAGGGAAACCTAACTAAAAGACAAGGGAACAATGTAAGGGAAAGGGTAAAAGGAGAGGATGGTAGAAGATGGGAAGAGGGAAGAAGCAGAAGAAGAATAATAAGAAGAATACTAAATGCCTAACTAGTTTGATGTGCTACCTTTATATCAGTTACACAGTCAGACATGGCCCACACATTGCCCATCCCTGTAACACCTCCAAATAATGGTACCATCCAATCAGGTCACAGTCTTTGAAGTTCTCCAGAAACATGCACATGGCTGCTGATGCAGACACTCTTCTGAAGGTAGCGCTCTTAGGTTTAGAATGGGTAAGAGTATCAGAGGTCATACATAATTGCAGTGGTCTTCATCTTCCTGCTGATGGCGTCTCGTATATAGCCAAAAGGTCTTTGTATCAAGTGGCCCGAGGACAGGTTCAACTGGATTTTGCTTGGAGATAAGAGGTCAACTTGAAGAACAATGGTTTGTAATCCAAACACCACAGGGGTTATGTACCTTTGAAGAGGCCAGACAAGATGTCCATCTCCCATGTAGGTGCTCTCTTTACTCTATCACTAGAACAAAAGGCACCACACCACAGGACACACAATGTCTTCCTGCCTCACAGGTTTTATGACTCCACAGCACATGGTCAATCTCTTTGATGTCGTCCTTTGATGAACTTTAGTGCTATACAGGGTTTGTGGATCAAATTGTGAGTTCAGTCATTCATATTACACGTACGATAGATATTGTCCATGTTGGGTTCCAACAACAACGCCACCCCATAGGAGGACAACGCCGCCCTGGAGGAGGTCAACGCCACCCTGTGGGAGGACCAGCGACCAACATCACCCTCCAGGAAAATTCATCTACTACCGCTGCCAGAAAGCAGGCCACACAGTGCGGAGCTGTCCTTTAAACGAGCCTGGGGCCAAGGGCTGACATCCAGGAGTAAATCAAGCAGGCCCATCAAACTGGTACCATCGGTTTGTGGGAGGAAGACCTTTGCTGTCCATTGTGCTGGATGGCATCACGACACCTGCCCTGCTGAACACTGGATCTCAGGTAACCATCATGCCAGATGTCCTCTACAAAAGGTTCTGGTCCATAGAAGAACTTCGCCCGCCAGCTCCAAACCTTTCCATGTATACCTCCAATGGCCTTCCTCTTAACCTAGTCGGGGTTAAGGATGTGGCAGTAAAGGTGGGAAGAGTGGACCTGAAGGACCAGGGACTAATTGTAGTAGAGACTAATCCCAATGATACAGACTTGTATATGGTACTTGGCACAAATATTGTCGGTAACTGTTTGGGAGAAGTGTTGTTTTTGCTCCAACAGATGGCCGACACTGCCAAACCAGGGCAGAGGAGGGTGCTCCAGAAAGAGATCCGAGCCCTTATGTTCCAGCAACAGGTAAAGCTATCAGGTGGTGAAATTGGTAATGTACGGGTGACAGACCCGATACCCATTGTGATTCCCCTCATGAGTGAGATGCTGATTTGGTGTAGAGCAGCAATAGGTCTCAAAGGACGGAGCTATCAGGCGGTAGTAGAGCCCCTTAGCTCGGAGCATAGACCTACACTCTTGACTGCCAGAGGGATAGTGGATGTACGCAATGGGAGGGTGCCCGTATGCCTCCTAAACTATGGGGAGGACAAGGTTCGATTACCACGCTACGCCACTGTTGCCAAACTGTGCGCAGTAGATAACAACTGCATACACACTGCGGAGTCCTTAACCTCACCAGATGAAGTGGAGGATAATGACCCGGGAACCCAGGTGGAGGATTGGTCTCAACAGCTCCATGTTGGGACAGACACCACTCCTGCCCATCAGAAACAGGGTGTACACCGGGTGGTTCAGGAATACGAGCAGGTATTCAGTAAACACCCACTTGACTTTGGGAGGATTAAAGGGGTACAACACCATATACTCACAGGTGACCATCCACCCATCAAAGAACGTTACAGGCCCATACCACCAGCACACTACCAGAAGGCGAAGGAGACGTTGCACGACCTGAAGAAGGCCGGGGTAGTAAGGGATAGCTGTAGTCCCTGGGCAGCTCCCCTGGTCCTAGTCAGGAAAAAGGATGGAAGCATGAGAATGTGTGTAGATTACAGACAGGTAAATCGCATAACACACAAAGATGCATACCCTTTGCCCCGTATAGAGGAATCCCTGGCGGCATTAAAGTCTGCAAATTATTTCTCCACCCTTGACCTCACTAGTGGGTACTATCAAATAGCTGTTGCTGTGGAGGATCGGGAGAAGACGGCCTTCACTACCCCAATGGGACTCTGCGAGTTCAACAGTATGCCGTTCGGACTCTGCAACGCCCCTGGAACGTTCCAGAGATTGATGGAGTGCAGCCTGGGACACCGCAACTTCGAGACTGTACTGCTATACCTGGATGACATGATAGTGTACTCCAAAACATACGAGGACCATTTGAAGCACCTGGCAGAGGTATTTGAGTCGCTATCCCGGTATGGGATGAAGCTGAAGCCCTCCAAGTGCTCAAGCGAAAGGTACAGTACCTGGGGCACATCATCAGTCCAGAAGGAGTAGCATAAGACCCGGAGAAGGTCACTGCCATCCAGAAATGGCCGGAGCCGAAGAGCCTCAAGGAGGTAAGTCAGTTCCTGGGACTAGTCAGGTATTACCGGAGGTTTGTGAAGGACAATACCAAGAAAGCGGTGCCTTTGCAAGATCTCCTGGTAGGACAGTCCAGGAGAGGCAGAAACCCCCGTTCCAGTGGGGTAAGGAGCAAGTTGAATCCTTTGAGGTGATGAAGGAGATGCTGACCGGCAAAGAGATCCTAGCCTACGATGACTACAGCCAACCGTTCGTGCTGTACACTGATGCCAGCAACGAGGGATTAGGAGCTGTGTTAAGTCAGAAGCAGAATAGCCGAGAGAAGGTGATCGCCTATGCAAGCAGGAAGCTCCACCTGACTGAGAGGAAGCCAGAGAACTATAGCAGCTTCAAGTTGGAGTTCCTGGCCCTGGTCTGGGCCATCACTGAGCGGTTCAAGCACTACCTAGCCTCCAGTAAGTTCACTGCCTACACTGATAATAACCCCTTGACTCATCTGGAAACAGCCAAGTTAAGAGCCATGGAGCAACGATGGATGGCTCAGCTGTCAAACTATCAGTTCACCATTAAGTACCGGGCAGGCCGTAAGAATGCCAACGCCGATGCCCTGTCCAGGATGCCTCACCAGTCGGACACTGAAGAAGAAGTGACCTGGAGGAGATTGAGCTACCTGCCTTCCACAGAAATGGGATGGTCCACGAGCAACGAGCCTCCATTAGGCATCGCGGTAAGATGTTAAACCCTTTGCTTCACCACAGCTGGATGGAGACCCAGGACAGCAACCCGATTGTCAGCCGTATCAAAGAACTGATAACCCAGGAAGGTTCTTCCCTGGAGAAGGATGCGTCTCCACAAGCCAAGCAACTGTGGAATGAGAGAAGCCAGCTGTTCATCTATAGGGAGAAGTTGTGCCGAAGGTACGTCAACCCGAGGACCCATGAGATGGTATGGCAGATTGTAGTGCCTGGGGCGGACATCCAGATGGTGTTGGAGGCCTACCATGATCAAGCGGGGCACTTTGGCTGGAAAAAGCTAGAAACCCTGCTGAAAGGTCTGTTTTACGAGGTTGGAATGCGCAGTTCCATAGAGAGATGGTGCCCGGATTGTGGACCCTGTAGCCTCAGAAGAAAAGACTACAGCAGCCAGAAGGCACCCCTGCAACCCATCAAGACAACTCGACCCTTGGAGATCGTGGCCCTAGATCATGTCAAGCTGTCACCCAGCAGGTCAGGATATTCCTATGCCCTGACCATGGAGGGTCACTACTCCCGGTTCCTGGTGGTCGCCCCCATCAAGGATCTGATGGCAGAAACTGCAGCGAAGACATTTCAGGCATACTTCTGCAGGCCCCATGGATACCCGGAGCAGGTGCTGACAGATCAAGGCCCTGCCTTTAAAGCCGAATTGTTCAAGGAGTTCTGTCATCTGTATGGGTGTAAGAAGATCCGGACTACACCATACCACCCCCAAACCAATGGGTTATGTGAAAAGATGAATAACATCGTCATCGACCTGTTGAAGACCTTACCGCTAGAGGAAAGAAACCAGTGGCCCGACAAGCTACCTGACCTGGTAGATTTGTACAACCACATACCTGTGTGTTCCACCAATTGTACTCCAGCATATCTCATGCGAGCAAGACCCGGAAAGTTGCCCATGGACCTGGAGCTTGGTGTAGTAGAACCCGAAGCAGATATGTCCACTAAGGACTGGGACACGACGCGACAGGAACAGTACAGGAGAGTACAAACCTGTGTCGAAGACAGTCTGAATAGGGTAAGAGACAAGCAGGAAGCACAGTACAATAAGAGTGCGCCAGCAGAACCCTTAGCACCTGGAGAAGTTGTGCTAAAGAGAAAGAGAAGAAACCACAAACTTGATGACCAGTGGGAGAGGGAACCCTACACTGTGTTAAATTCAAGATTTGATAACAGGAAGACCTGTTTAATTACCAAGGATGGAGGAAGAAGGACTGCAACGGTATCTAGAGACCATCTGAAGTTGTGTCCAGGTCTGCTAAAGCCCCAGGAAGAAGTGCCTCTCATCATACCTGAGGAGCCTAAAGAAGCAGTAATACATACTGAATTAGGAGATTTCCCAGCAGATTGGCCCCAACTAAGAGGAGCAGTGATAATACCTGTGATCCACTTCTACCATCAGCCAGAAGACCCTCCACAGCAAGTAGGACCTGTAAGTGCCCCAGAAGAGCCTGCTCAGGAAGAATCCCCGGAAGAAAGATTACCGGTAGAAGCAGAGCCAGAAGGCCCAGTAACCAGTTTACTTGCAAGCCCCATTGAGAGGTAAAGACAGTTCTACAATTTACGCACACGTAGATCTGATAGGGTAGCGGACAATGCAAACACGGACATCAACAACACCCCGGTACTACGTAGGTCAACACGCAGTACAAAAGGCCAGGTCCCTGTCAGGTATAAGAAGTAAGTTAAAAATACATGCAGTGTAAATAGTTACCCAGTAGGGTATTGCATAATGTTTATTGTATGAACTGAAATTAAATATATGTGCATTTAGTTACCCGTAAGGGTAAAAAGAGACTTGTAGGCTGAGGACTGAGAGCATTCCAAAAACTGTCCTGTAAATAGTTGCACTCCCTGGAGTGCCCTTCTAAGTGACCACTGAACAAAAACCCGTTTGGCGTGGCAGAAGACGTGGTCCAGCACCTGGATCACCTATGCCCTGTAGCCACACCCAGGGCCTACGTTGAGGGTTTTCAGGCAGGTCCCTCATGTTCCTTCATTGGTGAAATGGACACCATTTACTTGAAAAACTCTGAACTTGTTTTATAGATATTTATTGTGTTCATAATGTTATCTGTAATGTTAAAGAAAGTGCCTCCCATAAAGGGAAGAAATGTTATTGTTAACCTACTTTGCAAAAATGCTTCAGTCCAGGAGTACTGAGTTTTACTAGGGGGAATGTGGCACCCTGCTATGCATTGGTGTCACAGAATCCAGAAGGGTGCATGGATGGACTTCTCCACAAGAGGCCCTTACACATTCACACACCTCCACCATACCACCTCAGACCAGCAGAGGGAGCCCGTTAGGGACATATAAAGGGAGGGTGGAGGCAGGCAGTTCAGTTTCAGATTAGTTCCTGCTGAGACACAGGGAGGGACAGAGCTCAGAGTGAGCTGAGAGTGTGCTGATGCTTTTAGAGCAGTGAAAAAAGCAGCAAGCTGGCTGCTGTGCTTAGGCGAGCCAAGGCCTACAGCACTTGTGGATACCTAGTGAGGGCCTTGATTGGGCCGAAGGCGAGAGGAGAAAGAAGAAGTAGTGAGGGGGCAGAGGAGCATATCATGCTGACCCCGATATATATACCGGACACCGAGTCCGCGCCTGCAGGGACCCTTTACACCCAGTAGGAATTACCGGAACCCCTGGAGGACTACAGGTCCCAGGTTCACCAAACACTGACAAAAGTACCAGGGCTAGGAGTCACGGAGGTCCCAGCGTCCAGGGAGTGTGATCTCCAAAGAGAAGGCCCTACCACCAGGTCAGCAGGTGCAGAGAGAGACAGTAACCAAGCTAGGCCCAGCTCAGGCAGGCCAGAAGCTAAGAGAATAAAGGAACGGATCAGGAGGCCCTATATCCACTCACTGGGGAGAGTCCAAGAAGTGCGCCCTTCACCTAGCCTTCCTCTTGTGTTAGCTTTCTGTTACTCTTTCTTATGTTAACGGGTCGGTTTTGACCCGTGTCTTAAATCACCCCTAGGATACCCTAAAAACAGTTATTTATGATCCAATTTGTTTCTTACCTCTTAGTTACCTTGTTAGGGTTTCTCATCCATGGAAGGATTGATTTTAATATTTTTGTTGTGGCCCCCTGGGCCTTTCATTTGAGAGCACACCCTTCATTTTCAATATAAAAATATTGTCAAATGAACCTCAAGAGAATAATATAAACTTAAAAATGTTCGTTATATTACCTGACTATTACTGAAGGGTTTTAGAACACATTTCTTAAATGTAAAAAAAAGTATACATATATATATTTTATATTGTTAACTCTAGTAACATCTATGGTGTTACGGGTCAATTTTCATATCTAACTACTTTATGAAAAATGCAAAAAACAGATTTTTTTACAAATAAAAGATGAAAATTACATTAACATTAATAGCAATAATAACAAAAAGTAGCTTTTCTTGGTCAAACAAACAAACAACAATCAATCAAGCAAATCAACAGAAATCAAGTAATAGTTTTTAGATGCATTAGTATTTAGATGCATGTGTGGCAAAAAGTGACACTTTTTGTGTGTTCTTTGCAGAGGTATTTTTTGCAGCCGAAGCACGATGTGTTTGTCTTTCTGTCCTTATTGCTAGGACAGACCTGACACCTCTTTCTTTTAGAATCAGGTGGTCTCACTGGGGTTGTGGCTGTTGTGGTTGATGTTGAGGCAGGCCTGGTTGAGGAGGATGCTGGTGATGATGCTCTTTGTGTTGCTGTGGGTCTGGACGAAGCACTTGTTGAGCTCTGTAGTTGTTGGACCAAGGCTGCAGCGGCTGGGTCTCGGGGCACTCGTTCCCTTTGGTCAATGTGCGCCTTGACAAGGGATCTTCCTAGTTCCTCAAGAAACATCCTCCGCTTGTGTTTTTTCTTTGAATTCCATCCTTGGTGAATGTGGGTCCACAACACAAATGAATAGCATGCTGACACATCAAGGATGTTGTAAAATACAACCATTGGCCATCTCCTAGTCATTCGCTGGCAAGTGTAGTGGCAGTCAGCTTGTCCAGGTTGTCCACTCCTCCTTTGTTTTTGTTATAGTCCAGGATGATTCTGGGGTTTTTGTCACTTCCTGATGACACAGCTGCATCTTTGTGAATTGTGGACATCAGTACCACATTCCGTCATTTTTTGGGGCAGTATGAAAGAGCAGTGGTGGTGTCTGTAAAAACAAACTTTGAGGAAAGTGGAGCCCTGTCCTTCATCTGCAACAATTCAGTGGGCAGCTCAGGTTTGATTTTTTTCACTGTGCCCACCATGGTGATTTTCCTCCTGAGAAGTTCTTGTCCAAGGTCATAGCTGGTAAAAAAAAATTCACAAGTAATGTTGTGACCCTGCAGTCCAGTAGTCATAACGAGGACTACACGTTTTCCTTGTTTTTTTTCAGGGATGCCGCTTGCAGACTTGCCTGTGTAAATCTGTAGATTCCATGCATAGCTAGTTTTTGCATCACAGGCTGCCCAAATTTTTATGCCGTATTTGCCTTGCTTACTTGGAATGTATTGCCGGAAGGGGCATTTTCCGCGGAAAGGGAGAAAACTTTTGTCTACTGTCACCTCTGGCCCTGGGTTGAACATCAGTGGAAGGAGCTGCACCCATTTCTCCCAAACATCCCTGATGGGAGCAAATTTGGCAGATTTTGTTCTGGTGTCTCTGTTGTCAAATCTGAGGACTCTTGATATCATTTAAAAATTTTGAAGTGACATTGTTGCCCGGAAAATATTCCTGCCTGTCAATGCATCCCAGAGACTATCAGTGGCCTCATTGCAGGATTTGTACACTAAAGAAAGGAGAAGAACACCAATGTAGGCATCCAGGACATCATCATGAAGGTCATTCCACATGTTGCCGTGGACTTTTTTTCCTTCAAGGTTTGTCATAGCAATAATGACTTTTTTTTATTGACAATGGCATAAACAGATCAAAACATGACTTGATGTCACTTACTCTTGTCACAGCAAACCTTGTGATCCCAGGGGTCATTTTTATGACATTTGCAGCATCTGCCCTGCCATGTACATCTGGAGGTACTGAGCTCCAACTGATCTTGCCACTTTTGGATTTGAATCTTTCAGTGGGAGCAGCTTCAGCCCCAGTGACCTCCTCATCAGACTGATCAGAACTGTCTGTGTCTTCCGGTTGATACTCCACATCATCTTCCTCCTCAGAAACCTGTTCATCTGTATCGGTTTGCTGCTGTGTGTCCTTTGATTCATTATCATCTAAGATATAATACAGAATTTGGCTTGCATCAAATCTTCTCCTCATTGTCGCATGTGTAAACTGGAGATGTACACTCTGCAAAGTACCAACTCTAAGCTGATTTGGCCATACATGCCTGGACATGTCCCTAACTCAAGTTGTTGGAGGTAGAGCTGGCTGTGGGCTGTTGGTTTATATTGTGCTTATGAGTTCAGTTTTTGGACTTATTATTGTTTTTTTTACTCTTATATTAGACCTGGGTCGAAATTGACCCCAACAACACAAATGTTATAATTTTAATCAGAGCGTTTTTACAATTTAGTAAAATAGTTTTATTTATTGTATTTTGTTTAAAAATAAATTCCTGAAAAAGTCAAAAGTCTTGATGCAATAAACAAATGTATGTAGAATTTGTATGCATTTAAATGTAAAAAGGGTCGGTCATGACCCTAACACAAGAGGAAGGCTAAAGTACCCTGGACCGTGCCTGCAGCATCACCAGTAAAGGTACTGAAGCTTAACCCTGTGTGAGTGTCCATCCTTCCTTCGGGACCATCCTGCCGTCTCTCCCCTGCACCACCATCCAGTACATCCCCCACGCTGCCCTGAGGCCCACTCCACCTGTGGGGAGCCATTCCATCACAAGCTGACCTACCATCTGCCTCAGAGGACTGCTCTGCAGCGGCGGCACCCCGTAGGCGCATTCCACAGGTGGCATCACGAATAATCCCAAAAACCCCATATAATAGAAGTTCCCCTTTCCACTGACCGCCCTGGGTCATGGACCAGGCCAGGCACCGTGATTTCCTCCGGCAACCAGAGGCTCGGCTGCCGAGTACCCCATGGCCCTGGGGGCGCGTCAGATGCATTTCAAGAAATTAATACCCAAAGAGACTTGTGCAAAAAAGTTTGTCGAAGTGTAAGAGGCAGACTTCAAAGCTGTGCAAATTGTAATGGAAAACAGTTTGAGCACCTGCGTTGATAAAATGTAAGGGCTTTTGTATTATTGTTCAGAATAAAATTTAATTGTCAATGTTATGCTTGTGTTAGTTAATATAATTTTATATATAAATCAAAATAAATGTTGTTATTTTCTGGCCACCTACTTTTGGACCACCCTGTATATATATGACAGGCAGTGTATGTGGCAGACTGCAGTGTATAATACAGCACAAGAGGCTCCATTCCAGTTCTGTCTGCTGCTTCTGTAACAGATAATTCTACAACTAACCCCAGGTATCAGGGGCCAGGGATAATTATTTTTTTGATCTTAATCCTGATTATTTGGTTAAAAACTAATCCAGAGAACACCGTTTTTCTGCTCCATTTGCTTGTTGCCACAGCAGAATACAGCCAGATTCTATCCATATTACAGCGAAAAAATCCAGAAATTTGTAGTAAACGTGGAAAATATTGGCCTCCATTTAAATTTTGTTGCAGTGTGTCAGTGAAGTTATTGACACCAGGTCGCTGTGAAAAATAGTAACCTACATGCCAGTTTTCCGTCACACGTATCACATGTCACTGGGGTTCAAATCCAGCCATTTGTAGTGAACGTTGAAAATATTGTCCTCCATTTAAAATGGGCAAGGCACGTGACAAGGGACGGGGAAGTGGACATGATGGTGATGATGGTGCAGGCAGAGGATGAGGCCGAGACCGTGGACAAGCTGAAATTGTGCCACAACAAACACCCACATCTTCTCGCTCGATCTTCCTGTCACAATTAATAGATGACCGCATAACACCACTACTGAACACAGAGCAGTGTGAAAAGGTTATTGGTTGGATAGCAGATAATGCTTCCAGTCACTTAGCCACCACCACCACCACCCTGTCTTCCACACGGTCAAGTCTCAGTAGCCGTGAGTCTGGACTGCATATTCCTCACCCTGATCCTCCTTCCTCCCACCATTCCGAGTGCCCGGAGACAACTGATCCCACATTATGACACTTCGAAGAGCTGTTCCCTTTTCCATTTATAGATTCGGGCCTCTCGCCCGGTCCACTTGAAGCGGGGCAAGAGGAGATCGCATGTTGCGATGCCCAAATATTTGAGCAGCCATGGTCACATGAAGGCGACGGTGGGAAACTGTCACAAGAGGTGGATGATGATGAGACACAATTGCCAGAAAATCAGGAGGAGGACAAGGGTGCAGAAGTGGAAGATGAGATGGTGGACGATGAAGTCACTGACCCAACCTGGCAAGGTGACATGCAGAGGGAGGACAGCAGCACACAGGGAGAGGGAAGCGTAGCATCACAACAGGCAAGAACAAGCCGCAGTCAGAAGGCGGGAAACCGTAACATCAACCCGACGGAAATTGCCAGTACAACTGTTAGGCCTTCCCGAGTGTGGTTGTTTTTAAAGACTCTGCCAATAACCCTAAAAAGGCCATTTACACGACCTGACAGGCCAACATCAGCAGGGGTGGCAAAACTAGCCACCTGACCACACCATCATGATCAAGCACATGGCAGCAAAGCACCCGACTAAGTGGGTCGAACCCCAGGGTCCTGCCACAGTGTCTGCAGGTGACACCACTGCTTGTTTCGCTGTTGTGCAGGCATGCCAATCCCTTGTCCATGGCACATGCCAAGATGCCTCCTGCCTGTACCTGTCATTGAACACTCAACTAAAACCATCAGAAAGCACGTCCACGTCCTTGTCCCAGTGCAGCGTTCAGTTGTCCCTACCCCAGTCCTTGGAATGCAAGCAAAAATATGCAGCTAACGCTCCACAGGCCACACTACTAAATTCGCTTATTTTGCAAATGCTTGCACTCAAAATGTTGCCTTTTAGGCTCATTGAGATGGAAGCTTACCGCAATCTTATGGCGGCGGCCATCCCTTGGTACTCGGTCCCCATCCGCCACTATTTCTCCCGGTGTGCCGTCCCCGAATTAGACAAGCACGTGTCCCACAACATTAACTGTGCCCTCAACAACGCAGTTACTGGGAAAGTCCAACTAACCACGGACACGTGAATAGAGATGAGCGTTGTTCGACTCGAACTGTTCGCCAATCTCAAATTCGAGCTGTTTTGGGCGGTGTTCGAGCCGTTCGGCGAACACGAACGATTTGAGAAAAATTCGGCTGTTCGAGGTTATGTTCGATAACTGTTCGTGCACCAAAATCATAACTGGATTTTTTCTCAGTAATGATGAAAATTAATGTTAACACGCAGTTTGAGTGTACAGCGGGGCGGGGGGAGGGGCAGGGGATGGATCTCTGCAGGAATAATGAAGATCTCCATTTTTTTTTCTCTTTCCCGCATTTACAGTGGGGAGGTGCAATCTGTCAGCCTATCAGCAGCGCACACACGGAGCGAAGTGCTTTTTTTCAGACAAGCAAGGGCATGTGTCATTGGCAGTGTATGTCACATGTCCTTGCCCAATAAGACCAAGCCATTTTCCCCGTCGCCACCATTTTCTCACTGCTGCTGCGTGTTAGACGGCACCGCTGTTGCTGTGTGCGCTATACCTTGTTAATTTCAAGCCAATTTTCGCACAAATCTACAGATAGCTTGGGAGTAGGGAATAGTTGTGATTGGTTACAGCATTTCCTACGACTTTTATCAGGCAGGTCTGTGCTCTTAAATAGATAGGTTGTGGGAGTAAAGACTAATTGTAATTGCAGTCCTTTTCAGGACTAGGTTACATCAGTTCCTATCAGTTTTTGCCAGTGCTGTGCAAGTTTCTTTCACAGCATTTGGCTGAATCTAGCAAAGCTAATCCTTTTTGGCCTATTGCAGAGTGTGTTAGTCAGTGGAGTAGCCTATCTGTGTTGCAAGATATACCACCTGTGTATAGAATACCAATTTTTTTACTGCACCTAGTGAAGTAAAATCTTTTGGGCATAGCATCATTCTATTAGTCCATCTATACTGACCTACATCAGATTGCAAATTGAATATAATTTTTTTCTGCATCTAGCTCTGAAAAAATATTTGGGCTTCTAGCAGTGTGTGGGACTTGCTCTATTAGTCCATCTATACTGACCTCCATCAGGTTGCAAACTGAATATAATTTTTTCTGCATCTAGCTCTGAAAAAATATTTGGCCTTCTAGCAGTGTGTGGGACTTTCTCTATTAGTCCATCTAGTACTGACCTCCATCAGGTTGCAAATTAAAAATAATTTTTTTCTGCACTTAACCCAGCCAATAGTTTTGGTCTAATACCACAGTTTGGCCACTCAGCTCTGCTCGGTTCCCATCCATTGTTTTTTTGTGCAAACAACTCCAGAGTTGTGAATTAGTTAACCACCAAAATGAGTGGAAAAAGGCCTGTTGCTGGTGGAAAGGGGAATAGGCGTGTTGGGAAGGGAAAAAAAGGTTGTGTCCGTGGGGTAGGTGTTAAAGCAACAGTAACATCTGCAGAAGAAAGACCATCTTCCAGGTAAACTAAAATGTCTACTTCTTTTAGCGGACAATGTGATAAGATCCCTTTCTTACGGCCATGCCAATCGCTACAAATTCCAGATGAGGCACAAAAACAGCAGGTGCTTCAACGTATATGAAGTGTTCCTTTAAGTGGGCTCTCCTCCACATCAACTTCAACATCACAAATACTCCAGTCCTCAAAGGTGTCACCCCAATCGCACTTGCTTCCTCACAGCTCCCAAATCTCCAGTTGCCCATCTGAGTATGAGGTAGAACAGATGGTTGAGTCTGCAGAGCTGTTTACTCATACTATAGCCTGGGAATCAGAGGTCGACTCCAGCGCTTCTGTGAATCCAGACGAGGAAATGATCTGCACTGATGCCCAGAATCTTTATGAGTCGGATCCAGGACCAGACGCAGAAGGTTCTGACCATAATGTAGACCCTCATTCCCAAACTGTAACTCCTTTTGGTGGAGACAATGAGGAAGACGATGATGAGACTCAAATACCTGATTGGAGCGACAACTTTAGTTTTTTGTCAGGGAAGGAACAGGTTGGCTCTGAGGACGACGGGTGTGATAACGCACAGGGTGATGATGATGAGGTTGGAGATCCCACTTACTGTCAACCCACAGTCAGTCAAGAGGTGCGGTCAGCAGAGGAGGTGGAGGAGGATGCTAGTGACGATGAGGTCAGGTTGCGCCTTCCTGGACAGAGACGTAGTACTGGAAGAACGTCAATTACTGCATCCTCAAACTCAACTCTGCCTCTCACCACAAGTCGTGGTGGCTCTTCAGGTCGCATGGGTGCTAAGCCTTGCATAGCCTGGGCATTTTTTCAGATCGATAAAGATGACTCAACTCGTATTATCTGTAACATTTGTCAGCAAAAACTAAGTAGAGGCCAAAAAATACATAGTTTGAGTATTTCATGCATGAACCGGCACATGGACATGAAGCATAAGTTGCAGTGGGAAGCTCAGTGTGCTACAATGCGGCCTAGCCGGCCGGGCCCACCACCGTCTGCCATATCTTGTGCATCCGCGGCCTCTTCATCCTCTGTGACTGGGGGGACAGCAGTCACACCTGTTTTGGGGTGCAGACCCGCCACCTCTTTACCCGCAACAGCCAGCGTGATTGGCAGGTCATCATTTTCTTTGGAGGTGGTAACACCAGCTGGTGTTGAGCGCTGTCCGACATCGATAGCACCACCTTTGGATCAAGGCAACCTAACATGTCTGCCTGCATCTTCCTCACAGACTGGCAGTTTGCCGGGGACACCCTTATCAACCCCGTCTAAGCACAATAGACAACCCTCGGTTCCTCAGATGTGGACAAGTAAAAGACCATTTCCTCCTAGCCATGAGAAAGCTAAGAGGTTGAATTTCACCATCTGCAAGCTCTTGGCTACAGAAATGCTGCCTTTCCGCAGAGGACACAGAGGATTTTCGAGACCTTATGTCCGTCGCAGTGCCCCAGTACCAGATGCCCAGTCGGCACTACTTCTCAAAGAAAGGTGTGCCTGCGCTCCACCAGCATGTCGCACACAACTTCACCGCTTCTTTGAAAAACTCTGTGTGTGACCGGGTGCATTTCACCACAGACACTTGGACGAGTAGGCATGGACAGGGGCGTTATATGTCGCTGACTGGGCACTGGGTAACTATGGTGACAGCAGGACAAGGGGCTGCTGTCCAAATCTTGCCATCCCCACGAGTTGTGCGTCAATCCTCTTTATCTCAAAGTTCCTCCACTGCTTATACCTCCTCAACCTCCTCTCGGTCCTCCACCTACACCCAAAGCCTGTCTGGTCATGCCACAAGCTTTCTAACTGTGCAGAAGGGATCCTGCACACCTCCTTACTATGCTGGCAGTAGGGCTCAACATCATCAGGCGGTTTTTACTTTGAAATGTCTGGGAAATGTGAGTCACACAGCTGAGGAGTTGTGGTCAGCTCTGGAGAACCAATTACATGAATGGTTGTCTCCACTGGACCTGAAACCAGGGAAGGCCGTGTGCGACAATGCTGCAAACCTGGATGCGGCCCTTCGCAGGGGCAATGTCACACACGTGCCTTGTATGGCTCACGTGTTGAAACTGGTTGTCCAGCAATTTTTAGCCCACTATCCAGGACCAGATGGCCTTCTGCAGAGGGCACGGTCGCTGTGTGCTCACTTCCGCCGTTCGCATCCCGCAGCTCAGCGACTTACATCTCTACAGAAGTCGTTGGGCCTGCCACTTCACCGGCTAAAATGCGATGTGCCTACCCGGTGGAATTAAACTCTGCACATGTTGCAGCGACTGTGGCAGCACCGACAAGCCCTGGTGCAATACGTTCTGACGTATAGCCTGGGCCAACGAGATCCAGAGGTGGGGCAAATCACGCTGGAGGAGTGGTCTCAGATCAGGGACCTATGTACCCTTCTGCACAGTTTTGAAATGGAAACAAAGATGTTTAGTGCTGACGATGCCATTATCAGCATGACTATTCCGGTGATTTACATGCTGGAGCACATGTTAAACAGAATTCGGAGTCAGGTGGTGGCACAAGAGGAGGTGGAGGAAGTAGAGGAGGAGGAGTTGTATGCAGAAGGGCTAACATCTGCAAGGTCCAGACGGTCGGCAGCACCAAGACGGCAGGCATGTGAGGGTGGGGGAGATGGTTTTACCAGGGCGCATGGTAGCAGCCAAACTAGTGAGGAAGGTGCAGGAGCCCAGGAAGAAGTGGAGGACGAACTGATGGAAGACTCATCAGATGAGGGAGACTTTGATCACATTTCTGTTGTGCGAGGTTGGGGGGAGAGGACAGAGGAAGAAAGCATGATTGTTACCTCGCCACCAACACAACAGGGACTTGGTGCTCCTGGATGCGCAACACACATGAGTGCCTTCTTGCTGCACTACCTGCAACATGACCATCGAATTGTGAGAATTAGAAATAATCCTGACTACTGGGTTGCCACACTGTTAGATCCCCGGTACAAAAGTAAATTTTCAGAAATTATTCCTGCCATAGAAAGGGATGCACGCATGCAGGAGTATCAGCAGAGACTGTTGCAGAATCTTACATGTGCTTTTCCACAAAACACCAGTGGTGCACGTAGTGAATCTCACAGTTCCAACTTGCCAACCGTGGGACCGTCGAGTTTTCAGCACTCAAACAGTAACAGAACCACAGTATCTGCTGGTAACATCAATTTTGCGGAATCATTTCACCACTTTTTTAGCCCATTCTTTGCAAGGCCACAGGAGACAAGAAGTCTGACACATAGTCAACGCCTAGAGACGATGGCACAGGAGTATCTCCAAGTAAACATTGAAGCCATGACTGTGTCACTGGACCCTTGCTCTTTTTGGGCTTCCAATCTGGATAAATGGCCGGAGCTAGCCACTTACGCCTTGGAGATCTTGTCATGCCCCGCAGCCAGCGTTCTGTCTGAACGTGTGTTCAGCGCTGCTGGTGGTGTGCTGACAGATAAGCGCACGTGGCTCTCCACTGATAATGTAGACAGACTCACGTTCATAAAGATGAACAAATCATGGATCCGAAATGACTTTTCTACCCCTGTGTCATCCTGGCGAGAGTAAAAGCTTGATGATTGGTTAAAATCACCTCACCAACCGTTTTAAGCTTTCAAATTACTAATCATGTTTATCTGTATCTTGGCTGGAAAATAATTTGGGCTTTGTAGCAGTGTGCAGCACTGATTCTATTAGGCCATCTATAATAAGCTCCACCAGATTTAAAATTACTAATCATGTTTATCTGTACCTTGGCTGGAAAATAATTTGGGCTTTGTAGCAGTGTGCAGCACTGATTCTATTAGGCCATCTATACTAAGCTCCACCAGATTTAAAATTAATAATAATTTTTAGCTGCATCTAGCCCGGAGAATAATTTTGGGGCTCCGAAATGCGCAAGACACATAAGTGCCTTCTTGCTGCACTACCTGCAACATGACCCTCATATTGTCAGAATTCGAAGTAATCCTGACTACTGGGTTGCCACACTCTTAGATCCCCCAAACTTTTCGATCAACCTTTTCATTTTAATAAAGACCAAAAAATGGTCATTTTTGAAATTATAAGCATTAGCAGGTTATTAGAAACTGAAATCAAACAGTTTTCAACTCAAAACTATATTCTAGGTGATGTTACATTTTCACATAGGACCCCTTGTTCGAAAGGAGCTTCTGAACTCTCTCGTCCATTGAATTTGTCAGGTTTTGGATGGTTGCTGCCTCAATTGTTTTGCATGAGGACAGAATACCCTCCCAGAGCTGTTGCTTAGATGTGAACTGCCTCCGGCCATCATAGACACTCCTTTTGATGATGCTCCAGAGGTTCTGAATGGGGTAGAGGTCAGGGGAGCATGGGTGTCACACCATAAGTTTGTCCCCTTTTAAGCCCATATCAGCCAGAGATGCAGATGTTTTATGTGCAGCATGAGATGGTGCATTATCATGCATAAAAATGATCTTGCTGTGGAATACATGGTTCTTCTTCTTGAACCATGGCAGGAAGTGCTGTTTGAGAAACTCCACATACATTATGGAGTTCATCTTTACCCCTTCAGGGATCCTAAAGGGGCCGACAATCTCTCTCCCCATGATTCCAGCCCAAAACATTACTCCACCTCCTCCTTGTTGGCGCTGTAGCCGTGTTTGCGTGGGGTGTCCATCAACCAGCCATCCTCCACTCCATCCATCTGGACCATCGAGCGTTGCACGGCACTCATCCGTGAACAAAACAGTTTTGAAATCAGTCTTCATGTAATTTTTGGCCCACTGGAGCCGTTTCTGCTTGTATGAAGTGGATAGAGGAGGTCGACAGGATGGCGTATGCACAGCTGCAAACCTCTGAAGGACCCTGCATCTTGTTGTTCGGTGGATGTTGGAGGCACCAGCAGCTTCAAAAACTTGTCTGCTGCTATGACAAGGCTTTTTTGCCGCTGCTCTTTTAACCTGACGTAATTGCCTGTAGGAAAGAGTCCTCAATTTGCCCTTATCAGTACGCACACGTGTGTACTGTGAATCTGCTACATACTTCTTGATTGCCAAGACACTTCATCCTGATCATCGCACAATGTTGATTGTAGTCATGCCTTGACCTAAACACTCCACAATTTGTGGCTTCTCAGCAGCCGTCACATCCTTTTTCTTTCCAATTTTGGCAGAAAATGTAGGCTGCTTAATAATGTGGACAGCCTTCTTAAGTAGTCTTGCCTTTCATTGGACACACCTGCCAAACTAATTAGCACAGGAGTCTGCAATTGCTTACAGTGATATAAAGAGCCCTGACACACATCACCATCAATGAGTATAACTGACAAACAAACAAATTCTTCCCTTATCTCTCCTAAACACTTTTTGCATAATAATTTGGAACACAGTGTACATGTGCTTTTCCACAAAACACCATTGGTTCACGTAGTGAATCTTACAGTTCTAACTTGCCAACCGTGGTCTGTATGGAGTTGTTCAATAAAGGGCCCAAAATTAAGATAACATAGATGGGAGAGGTCTCTATGAATAGGAATTCCTAAGTATTTGATACCTTGTGAGGGCCAGGCAAAGGGAAAGTTGGACTGGATGGAATCCTGTATGGATTTGGGGAGGGAGACAGCGAGGGCCTCAGACTTCGCTGCATTGATTTTAAAATTTGACCATGTAACAAAGTGATCTATTTCAGCCATAGCAGCATGGATGGATATATGTGATTGAGTGATATATACTAGGACATCATCAGCAAATAGAGAGCTCTTGTACTCGGTGCCTCCCACCTCAATCCACCTAATATTGGGGTTATGGCGAATTGATGAGAGCAGGTGCTCCATCACTAGGATGTATAAGAGAGGGGACAGAGGACATCCCTGCCTTGTCCCATTGGTGATTGTGAAAGGTGATGAAAATGTTCTGATGCACCCCCTGGGCCTTGGGACACCCGGAGCCGGACCCTTTTTGGTGGATGCTGGTGGTTGTAGTCTCCGTGGCGGCGACCCCGTTCCGTGGCTCAGGGCGGTCAAACCAGTGGCGGAACTATTTATGTGGTTTTGATGTTTAAATGTCCGACTACGCCACCGTGGATTGCGGTCAGGGTGAACCGCCGCTGCAGGGCAGACCGCTGAGGCTGGTGTTGTGGGTGCAGCAGAGCGTAGCATAACTCCCCACGGGAGGAGTATAGCCTCAGGGCAGTGTATGCGGAGGATGGGGGTGATGGTGCAGGGCAGCAGCAGTAACGACACGGAGTCAGTGATGCAGTACAGGGCCTTTTCTCACAGTTCTTATTATCCAGACCACGTCTGCAGGTAACGGCTGCCCACGTCGTACTGTGCTCACCAGGTGAGGGGCTCAGACAACTCCCAGATAACTTTGAAGTGCTTCACAGGACCCCCTTTGTGTGTCCTTTGTCTGGCGTTTCTTACCAACCCTTCTGTCCGGCTGCCTCGGGCCTCCTCTTGGTAAACTTGGCGCCAGTTTCCCTGACCCTATGTAGTGCCTTCCTAGCGGGTGTAGTGAGGGGCTGTGCCACATAAAATGTCACAGCCTCCGGTTTCTAGCTGAGGGTCGTTTCCCGCCTCCACTAGTTTCGGGGACCGGTCTCCCTCTTTGGCCTGACCCCTCCACGCAGGTGGATTCGGGTGTGCGGTGGCGACTCGCCCGTAGGCACCCCGGGGATCCCTTTGTTCCTCGTTCCTGGAGCCTTCTCCGCTCCTCTTCCTTCCTTCTCCCTCTTCCAGACCTGGGCCTCTGTTACTAGGCCCGCCTCCGGAGCAGAGCTCATGCAGAGCCCCTGCTCCCTGTCACTTCTGCTCAGACTTCTCTGCACTGAACTAAGATGGTGCCCACCTTTTATACTCCCTTCTCAATGCACCCAGGAACTGCTTCCTCCCTGCTCCTGCACTACAGGGTTCCCCTTCCTCAGTGTTCCCTCCCCCCACTCCAGCCAGGGACAGGGACTGTCGTGCCCATCTCAGGGGCATATTGGTCGCCCTGCCCCACGGCAATGTGGTGTAATGCATGCAGGTGTCGGGTCCTGATCCACACTCCATCCTTACCTGAGAGTGAGATATCACACCTCTGGGTGAGGTGCAATACCTCTGTAGCAACCGAGCCCTCAGGGTGCTACAGTTCCATTTATCTTCAGCCTAGGTGACGTATTGCGATACAGGGCCGTGATTTTGGCTATAAAAGGGTCCCCTAGACCCCTACCCAAAGCTTTTTAAGAGAATCATATATGGCGTGCCAGGAGACTCTATGGAATGCTTTCTCAGCATCCAACGAGAGTATCTAATTACAAATTTTTAACTGCATCTAGCCCAGGAAATACTTTGTGCCTAGTAGCAGTGTCTGCTAGTCAGCGGATTATCCCGGCTGTTAAGCAAGCTACACCACCTGTAGTTTGGACACTTAATTTTTTCAAAGGAAATGCTTCGGGACCACGGGATACTCAGTGAAGAGGATCAGGAGGCACCCAAAGGCATAGGGGCTGGGACTGGCAGTAGGATGCCTTGCGGTGGACAGCCAAGCTCGATCCTTATAAAAGCATTTTAACTGCAGCAGCTTTAGTGGACGCTACTGGAGCTGGAATTACGCGGCTGCTGGCATGAGACTTGCCCTCCAATAGATCCTTGTAAATGGATTTAAAGTGTATTCATTCAAATTTGAGAGACAATTTAGATTAAAAAGCTTAGACCTGCCTCCACCACAGGGGGGCTCGCTCGACCCACCAGCGGACAGGCAACAGTATTGGGAGAGGGGGGCTGGCCCTCAGGGTTCACCGCGGCTCTGGCACAAACCCGGCGACACGGAGGTGGCACGGGCAGGAGCGGACTGGCCGTGTCGGCATCTCACTTATTGGATTTTAGAAGGGCATGACATGCCTATATCTGTGTCTCCCCCTCCTTTTACTCCTCCACCTCTTTTCTTTTCGCATGACTATATGTACTTGTCACTTTTCCATGTGTTAGTTGTGTATTCTGAGCAGTTTGTCAGCTTTTGGACACCTTTGAAGGTGTTTTCTATGTGTTTCTATGTGTTTTTGTTTGCCTGCCATTGGTTTTAACGGTGTTCGAAGGTGTTCGACGAACAGTTCGACGAACAGTTCGGCGAACACACGGGTGTTCGACGAACCGAACCGAACTCGAACACTACGGGGGTGGCTCAACACTACACGTGAACAAGAGCTTGTGGGCATGTACGATACATCACGCTGACGGCACACTGGGTTAACATAGTGGAAGCCGGGACCAAGTTGGACCTTGGGACGGAATACGTCCTCCCGACACCGAGGATTGCGGGACCTGGGTCAAATCAGGGTTGCCCCCACATTCTACAGCTTCTGCACCTCCTCCTCATCAGCATCCATCTCCGAAATGACCACATCAGTCGCAAGTTGGAAGTGACGCGCCCCCTGGGCCGTGGGGCACCCGGTGTCAGGCCGGTTGATGCTGGTGGAAATGTCACAGTGGCGGTGACCCGGTCCGTGACCAAGAGCGGTCAATAAAAAGGGGTTTATTGATAGGGGATTAATAGTTTTTATAGATATAGTTCGTGACGCCACCTGTGGTATGCGGCCAAGGGAGCCGCAGCTGCGGAGCAGGTCCTCTGGAGCTGATGTTACTGCAGCAGGGAAGGGGTGGCTCTCCACAGGCAGAGCTTAGCTCCAGGGCAGTGTAGATGTAGTAGGTTGTGCTGGGCATGGTAGTGCAGGGGTTTGATGGCGCAGCAAGGATCGCAGAGACAATGAAGTGCAGTCTTCAGGGTCTTTACTCACGGTTATTGCAGTCCAAGTTACAGGTACCAAATTAACTTCCCTCGTCGTTCTGCGCTTACTCAGGTAGGGGTTCAGTCCATCCTCAGATATCTCTGGAGTGCTTATCAGAACCCGCTTCTGTGTCTTCTCTCTGGCCGTCTCCCTGCACCTCATACCTAATGTCCCAATCCGGTATCTGCGGGCCTTGTCGGGCGACGTCTGTTCCGTCCCCTGGGTCCTCTATAGCTACCTTCCTGGTGAGACTGATATGGACTGTTGGCTGCAGGACTTGAAATACTACAGCCTCCGATTTCTAGTTAAGACATAAAGTGCTCTGCTAGTTGAAGGACCGGTCCCCTTTGTGTGGCCTGACCCCTCCACCTCCTGGTAGATTCGGGCGTATGGGTGGCCTCCAGCACTGCCCGTACCCCTGGGGCCCCTTCTTCTTTTCTTGGAGCCCTTTCTGCTCCCTCTCCTCTTTCTTCTGTCCTGGGCCTCTCCTCAGGCCCTCTGCCTGAGCAGAGCTCCTGCAGAGCTCTGCTCCACTCCTCTCACTGTAGACTGTTCTCTATCACTGCTCACTGTTCTGATCTGAACTGGCTAAACAAGATGGCTTCTCTTTTTATACCTTCCTCTCATGTGCTCCCCTAAGCTACCTCCTCCACCCACACCCACTACATAGTCACTCCCCACAGCTAGGGACCTGGGACTGTGCTCTCCCTTAGGAGCAATCTCGCCCTACCCCCACTGCGGGTATGTGTTGAATACAGGTGTTAGGGCCCTGAGCTGCACTCCTTGCTTACCTGAGAGTGAGATACCACACCCCTGGTTGAGATGCAGTACATCTGTGGCGACCGAACCCTCAGGGGCGCCACATACCCCCCTGGTAAAACACAGCACGTCCGCTGGCTGGAGCAGAGTAAAAACAGGGTATGTTACAGACATGCAAAATTTTAGATGCATCACTTAGAAGATCATAAACATAACATTTTCTTCCCTTTATGGGAGGCACATTACTTGAACGTCACTGTTCCTTAACAGGCTACAGCACTATCTGCAACCGGGTGTCCATTTTCTTTATAAAGGTGCAAACTAGCAAACTTGAGTATGAGGGACCTGTCCGAAAATCCTCAACGTAGTCCCTGGGTGTGGCAGCAGGGCATAGGTGATCCAGGTGTTGGACCACGTCTTCGGCCACGCCTAACGGGTTTTTGTTCTGAGGTCTTTTTTGTATAAATAAAACCAGTAAGGGGCACTTTAAGAAGTGCAATTATGTACAATGGAAAGTTCTTTGGTTATTCACCGTCCATAACCTACAGTGTTTTTAATAGGGTTACAACGAAACCTAAAATGCACACACTTTAACTTGGTAAACTGGCAGGGTTGTACCCTTCCAGGTAACTATAAAAAGTTTCTGCAAAACAATCAATCTAACAGGGGTGCTCCCTCTGGGGGAACACTTGGTTCCTGCAGGCTTAGCCAGCCGGGCCTTCAGCCTGGGGCTGCGGGGGCAGGTCTCTTTGCTTTGCCACGCGGTATACTTGAAGAGCATACCAGCAGCGCTCGCCCTTGTGCCGGTTAAATGTGACGTAGTCACCTGGATACAGATTTCGGCCGGGATGCCCCTGTTGGAGGTGGGGTTCCACATCCCGCCGGTTTTAAAACACATCCCTGTCGGTGTGTGGTTCCCTCACAAAGCCCCATCCCATGTTTAGGTCAAACTTAACGACGATCGCCTCCAGACGGGGACAAGGGGTTGTGTCTCTGGCTTGACGGGCCCGGTTTTTGGCCGCCATGTTCCGGGCCTCCATCTTTTCCCACCAACCTGGTTGGTCATGACGTTCCCGCTCCAGCTGCAGGAGCTCCCTCCTGCAGCACTTTTCCCTCTAGAGGGCCTGGGCCTGCATTTCCCACGGGAACCCCATGAGGTCCCCTCCCCGGTTATCCCACCGGTACTCTTCTCCTCCTGGGCAGGTAACCGGGGGTGCAGACACAGGTGCGAGCGGGGGTTCTTGTTGGTCCTCAAATCGGGCGGACCAGTCATAGCCAGTGTCTCCGTAGATCCAGTCATGCGTGGGGGCAGGTGGCTCTGGTAGGGGGCCCAGGAGCAGGTCGGCGGAGTAAGCGCCCGGGTACGGGGTTTCCGCCAGGGGGCCTGGGAGCCAGTCTGTGTAGCAGGTGTCTGGGATGGGAGATTCCGCCTGGAGATGGGGCAGCGGATCGGCAGAGCAGGCGCCCGGGGCTGGTGGTTCCGCTGGGGAGCCCAGGGGCAGGTTGGTGGAGCAGGCGCCCAGGATCGGAGGTTCCACCGGGGGGCCCAGGAGCAGGTCGGTGGAGCTGGCAACCGGGATCGGAGGTTCCGCCGGGGAGCCCAGGAGCAGGCTAGCACTCTCAGTGCCCGGGACATGGAGTCTCTCCTTACCTGCTCCTGTGACCACGCTTGTGCTGTCCTCTGCCTCCTGGCTCCTTTCAGGCTTCTCCGGGGCTGGAGAGCTGCTGGTGGAGTGCAGTGCTAGCTGCTGCCGGATCATCAGCTTCTCCAGGAGCTCTTTTTTCCAGCCGGCGATGGCGTCCTGCTGGGCCCTCTCCATTCTCTTTCCCAGCTCCTGGATCTCTGTCTGGAGGAATTCAGTATCCTCCAGGGATAGCTCTGCCATGGCCTCCTCCAAGGTAAGAGGCCTTGCCGCCTGTTGTAGACCACGGATGGGAGCTGGCTCCTGACTCCCCATCTTGCCCTCCGGGTGCGGTCTGTCTGGACTCTTGGAAACCACACCCTGTCTCCCAGATTTCTTCTCTCCTCTCCCCTTTTGGGGGCGGTTCCATGGCAACTTGCTGTCGAACACATTTTGGGGCGGCCCCCCCATCTTGACAGACACATCCACATACATGGTCACTGTTGCTCAGAGCGAGCCTCTCTTTTGGCGCCATTCTGGAACCCGGCCCACGATCGGAGGTGGTTTCTGGTTGTCTTTTGACTCGCACATAATGGCGCCCGTTCTTCTGGGGCGGGCGCGACATTCAGCATATAACACTGTCTCTTGGCGCACAATACCCGATGATAACAGGTGGGCTCACATCCTGTTCGTGACACCAAGGTACACTGGGTTAACATAGTGGAAGCCGGGACCAAGTTGGACCTTGGGATGGAACACGTCACCCGGACGCCGAGGATTGTGGGCCCTGGGTCAAATCAGGGTTGCCCCCACATTCTACAGCTCCTGCACCTCCTCCTCTTCAGCATCCATCTCCGAAATGACCACATCAGTTGCGAGTTGGAAGTGACGCGCCCCCTGGGCCATGGGGCACCCGGTGCCGGGCTGGTAGATGCTGGGGGAAATGTCACAGTGGGGGTGACAGATTTCCTTTAAAACTACCTAGATTTAACAAAACTAAAACTGACTTTCAAGAAGCACGAAGTGTAGGTCTGACACGCCCCCTGGGCCGTGGGGTACTCGGTAGCTGGGCCGGTTGATGCTGGGGGATGTCACGGTGGCAGTGACCCGGTCCGTGATCCTGGGCGGTCAATAAAAAGGGATTTATTGATGGGGGATTAATAGTTTTTATAGAATATAGCTTGTGATGCCATCTATGGTATGCGGCCAAGGGAGCCGCCGCTGCGGAGCTGGTCCTCTGGAGCTGATGTTACTGCAGCAGGGATGGGGTGGCTCTCCACAGGCAGAGCTTAGATCCAGGGCAGTGTAGATGTAGTAGGTTGTGCAGGGCGTTGTAGTGCAGGGGTTTGATGGCGTAGCAAGGATCACAGAGACAATGAAGTGCAGTCTTCAGGGTCTTTACTCACGGTTATTGCAGTCCAAGTTACAGGTACCAAAGTAACTTCCCTCGTCATGCTGTGCTTACTCAGGGAGGGGTTCGGTCCACCCTCAGGTATCTCTGGAGTGCTTAGCAGGACCCCCTTCTGTGTCCTCTCTCTGGCCGTCTCCCTGCACCTCATACCTAGTGTCCCAATCCGGTACCTGCGGGCCTTGCGGGGCAACGTCTGTTCCGTCCCCTGGGTCCTCTATAGCTACCTTCTTGGTGAGACTGATATGGACTGTTGGCTGCAGGACTTGAAATACTACTGCCTCCGGTTTCTAGTTAAGACATAAAGTGCTCTGCTAGTTGAAGGACCGGTCCCCTTTGTGTGGCCTGACCCCTCCACCTCCTGGTAGATTCGGGCGTATGGGTGGCCTCCAGCACTGCCCGTACCCCTGGGGCCCCTACTTCCATTCCTGTAGCCCTTCCTGCTCCCTCTCCTCTTTCTTCAGTTCTGGGCCTCTCCTCAGGCCCTCTGCCTGAGCAGAGCTCCTGCAGAGCTCTGCTCCACTCCTCTCACTGTATACTGTTCTCTCTCACTGCTCACTGTTCTGATCTGAACTGGCTAAACAAAATGGCTTCTCTTTTTATACCTTCCTCTCATGTGCTCCCCTAAGCTACCTACTCCACCCACTCCCACCAAATAGTCCCTCCCCACAGCTAGGGACCTGGGACTGTGCACTCCCTTAGGAGCAATCTCGCCCTACCCCCACTGCGGGTATGTGTTGGATGCAGGTGTTAGGGTCCTGAGCTGCACTCCTTCCTTACCTGAGAGTGAGATACCACACCCCTGGTTGAGATGCGGTACCACTGTGGCGACCGAACCCTCAGGGGCGCCACAGAAGCACTGCAGCACTGCCTCGACCAAGCGGCAACAGGTTGTGCTGAAGCTATTATTCTTAGGTGACAAACCACACGACGCTGAAGAGTTGTGGACAGCTCTGAAAGAGCAGGCAGATATGTGGCTGACACGGCTGAACCTACAGCCAGGCATGGTCACGTGTGACAATGTCCGGAACCTGGTTGCGGCTCTGAGGCGAGGCGAGCTCACATACGTACCATGCCTGGCCCATGAGCTTAACTTTGTGGTTCAGCGGTTTCTCAAACCTATCCGGATCTGTCGGATTTGCTTGTCAAAGTACGCCACCTGTGTGCCCATTTCAGAAAGTCAGCTACAGCTTCTGCCGCTCTTGCCGTGCTTCAGCAGCGTTTGAAGCTTCTGGCTCACTGACTGGTGCGTGATGTCCCCATGCATTGGAACTCTACATTGCAGATGTTGGGAAGGATTTGTGAGCAGAAGAGGGCAGTTGTTGACTACCTGCACCAACAAGGCCGTCGGTATTCAGGTCAAACTCCACACAGGGAAAACTGTCAAAGTTCTGGGACAGTTTTATCAGACCTTCCCATCGCACAGGCCATGAGGCGTGGGGTACTCACAAGGAGTGCAAAGTTTCAGAAGATGGTGAAGGAGTACCTTGCCGACCGTAACAACGTGCTGCGTGGTTTCTCTGTGGCTTAGAATTATTGGGTATCCAAGATGGACACGTGGCATGAACTGGCGCTCTACGCCTTGGAGGTCCTGGCCTGCCCTGCCGCTAGAGTTTGGCAGAGCGGGTTTTTAGTGTCGCAGGTAGAATTATAACCGATAGGCGCATTTGCCTGTCAACTAAAAATGCTGACAGGCTGACTCTTATAAAAATGAACAAGGGCTGAATAGGGCCAGACTTCTCAACAACACCAAATGATAGCAGCATAAAATAAACTCAAATCCAGTGTCTTTTTTTGGAGAGGTCTAATTCTGTTCCCATGCACCTCTGTCTTCACACCCAGACATGGGTATATGTTTCCTTATTTTGTCTATTTGATCTTGCCCTCCTCCTCCTCCACATCCTCATCCTCCACCACCATATCACTACGATATGTACCATATCAACATATCTACATCTCTTGCAAGGGGCATTGGAGTTCCTCCAATATTTTGGCAGCTGTTGCTTCACTGCATAGGCAAACACTATGGGAGAGACACTTCCTAATAATGGGAACATTGTTTTAGGTGGATCTCTGACCTCTATGTCTCTTTCAAGGGACATTGAAATTCCTCCAAATTTTTGGCAACCGTTGCTTCACTGCATAGGCAAACAGTATGGGAGTCCAACTTCCTAATAACAGGAACATTGTTTTATAGGAGGGTCTCTGACCTCTACATCTCTTGCAAGGGGCATTGGAGAGCCTCCAAATTTTGGGCAATCGTTGTTTCACTGCATAGGCAAACACTATGGGAGAGCCACTTCCTAATATTTGGAACATGGTTTTAGGAGGCTCTCTGACCTCTACATCTCTTGCAAGGGGCATTGGAGTGCCTCCAAATTTTTGGCAATCGTTGCTTCACTGCATAGGAAAACATTATGGGAAACCCACTTCCTAATATTTGGAACATTGTTTTTAGGAGGCTCTCTGACCTCTATGTCTCTTGCAAGGAGCATTGGAGTTCCACCAAATTTTTGGCATCCCTTGCAGTCACTGCATACGCAATAACAGTATAGGAGACCCACTTGTTAATAATGGGAACAACAAAGCATAGCCAGCTGATGGCTCTCTAACAATAGCGAGGGCCGACTACTGGTCCTTCAAGAATAGTAAGGGCCGCCTGATAGCCCTATAAAAATAGGCTTTGTGACTTTCAGAGTCCCTCCATCATAAATGAAACAGGATGTGTCTGATGATGTGTCACACACCACATGGCCAGATAAGATTGTAAATTGTTAAAATGACATTTCCCAGTGAATGCATTTGTCTTAAAAAAATAACATAAAAAAAAACACAGTAGCATCTTTCTTTAGTATAAAAACCAGAGTTGCCAATGTAACCTCAATGTAATCACATTGTTCAGCTTCTGTACCTACTCCTCCAGTTCGGTCTCCATCTCTGAAGTGACCACATCAGTCACAAGCTTGAAGCACCGCAGTACTGCCTTGGCCAAGCGGCAACAGGCTGTGCTGAAGATAACATGCTTTATGCTTAGGTGACAAACTGCCCACCTCTGCAAAGTTGTTGAAAGCTGTAACACAGCAGCATGATCTGTGGCTCTTACTGCTGAACATACAGCCAAGCATGGTCGCGTGTGACAAATGGGCGGAACCCGATGACGGAGAAATGACAGCCGAAGTACATACGGTTTCTCAAATGTCAGTCCTTTCACCAAGCTAAAGAATATGGCTGTGGTGTAATACAACTCACCGACAAGCTGTGGACTGGCTACGTACTGTCCCTGGCCACATTCACTTGTCCACATGTTTGTGGTTAGGCGATCCTTCCCAGTAAGTGCACTGGGGAGGTCACGGGTGATGTTGTGGGACCCGTTCTTGTGGAAGGCGGAGACGACACCAGGACACATACTGGCGGCAGAGGACGGAGTATGGACACCCGGTCACCGCCGCCATGAGATGGTCGACAGCTTCCGCCTCCAAAAGCCTAAAAGGGCAGATTTCAAGTGCAAGCAGTTGTCAAAAATGTGGCAGTATAGTATTGCAGCTTGTGGGTGGGTGGGTGGCTGGCTGCGTACTTGCGCTTCAATTACAAGGAATGGGATAGGGACAGCTAAACGCTGTGCTGGGACAAGGATGTGGACGGTGATTGTTGCAAGTCTGCGAAGACAGATGCATCGCGGGAGGCATCTTCGCATGTGCCAAGGATCACTTATGATGGGCACACTTTTAGGCAGTGACCTGGGAGTCAGAGATGCTTCGAGGGGTCTTCTGCATGCTGTTCTCATGTCTTTTCAGCACTGTATGCATGTGTCTGATGATATGTCACACACCACATGGCCAGATAAGATTGAAAAATGTTAAAATGACATTAACCAGTGAATTCATTTGTCTTGGTTGAAAGCAATGCAAAAGTGCAAAAACGCATCAAAAACACTACGTGACAACATAGCTCAAGGTGTGCAGGAGCATTTTTGTTTTTGGTTATTTATTTTGCCTTATATACAAGTCATTACCCTGGAAAGAATGTTCTTTAACATATTTCCCAGGAAAATCCATTTTGGTTTTGTTTTTGCATATTTTATTGTGAGTCCGTAAAAGTGGCGCAATACCTCTGACAACGTTGTTAACAGCAGTGACCTGGGAGTCAGAAATGCTTCCAGGTGTCTTCGCCATGCTGTTGCCATGTAATTTGAGCACTGTTCCCATCGATTTGGGCAATTTTTAGTTCGTCTGGAAACCGTCAAAGGGAGCTAGCAGAAAAATCCTTGAGTTTCCCATAGACTTACATTGGGCTCGTTAATTGGACCAAGCACTCGAGCATTCCAATTTGCTCAACCCGAGCAACAAGTACCCAAGAATTTTAGTGCTTTCTCATCACTAATAATGTCTCCTTTCTTATCTAATTTTGCTATGAGAAAATTAAGAGATGAAGAGTTAAAGCAACACTCCATTTTTTTATTGCAGCACTGAGTGGTGCCACTAATCTAAGTTCCTTGCCCTAATCTTACAGTTACCAGATACGGTCTTCATCTTTTATCAGCGCTGCTCTGGTCATCTTGTGCAGTTTGTGACCTTCTGGATCGCTCCAATGCTTGCTGAACGAGTCAGAGGTCACAACTCCATGTAATAAGGCGCTCTCTCAATGAATGGGCGAGCGGTGGATGCCGGGTGTGATGCAATGGGGGATAACTCGCCCACAACCTGTCATTCACCATGGTACGCGGAACAGGAGACCCCTGGCTTTAGCCACAAATAGTCGTGATGTAAGCAGAAGCAAGAGCCGGCAGCAGCCAGGGGTCACATGCTGCCTGTGCGCGGTCAGCGATAGCGCTGCGCACAGGCAGTACTGGCAACATGAGGTATTTACGAAATTCATTAGGGGCCCCAGGGGAATACAATGGAGATATTGGCGGGGAATTTAAACCCCAGTCACAGCGCGATGTAGTTCACTCACAATTACTGAACAAGTTCTGTCAGTCACCTTGCGACATAGTTCACTCACATTTACTGAACAAGTTCTGTCAGTCACAGCGCGCTGAACATATACTTCTTTACTGTACGCTATCACGATTTACGCTTCCTGTCCTCCAATGGGTCATAAGCAAAAATACACCAATGAGAATGACAGAAAAGCAGCAGCAGCAAGGCAATGACAACGTCGAGAGCAAGAGACACTTCAACAAACTACTGCCAGACAAGCCAAGGATGCGGAATCCCACAGACAACGTCGCCAACAGGAAACACCACAACAAACTGCCACACCACAGGTACAAGTATCTGATTCACAGAGACAACGTCGGGAACAGCAGACACCACAACACACTGCCGCTAGGCAGGAACACAATGCGGAATTCCACAGACAACGTCGGGTGAATGAATCTCCACAATCCAGGGCAAACAGACAACAACACGATCGCAAAATTCATAAAACACGAATGATCTACCAACTAAGGCAAGCCCAGCAGAATATTCAACAACTTGCACGTTACGTAACAGACAATGAAACGACAATTATTGAATACTACAGTGGGAATATGAATGCAGTTTGCTCTAAATGCGACTCTCTGAATTTTATTGATGAAAAACCCTCTGACAATCAATTTACTTAATGCTGCCAAAACAGAATAGTTATGCTACCGAGACCTCACAACCAAGATCTGTTAGAGTAGTTGATGAAAGGAATGCATCAACACCGTAGAAATTTTATGGAAAATATCAGAAGCATCAACAGTTCTCATGCGTTTGCTTCATTTGGTGCCAACATTGCACCGCCCCCTGGATACGGACCGTATTGTTTTAAAATTCATGGCCAGATCTACCACTGCACTGGAACACTTCACCCAGAAATAGGACAACCACCAAAATTTGCACAATTATACATCCTTGATACAAATGAGACTACAGAACAAAGGATGAACCTGAACGAAAACGAAAAGTGTGATGCTGAACTGATGAACCAAATTGCCGTACATTTACAAAAAATCAGCCCATTTGCTGCCGCATATCGCATGCTAAAAGACGTCAATGCTGAGGAGGAACAGAGGGCTATATAAAATGGAACTGAAATGCCTTCTATTGTCATAGCCATTAAACAAGAATGTAAACAGGATCCCCGACTTTACAACAAACCACGTGTAAGTGAGGTCGCAGTTGTTTTTCAAAACAATGATGGAAAGCCTCCTTTTCAACGGGATATATTAGTCCATCTTAAGCCAGACCAAAACAACCATTTGGTTCCTAAGACACAACGAATTAGCATTTTGCACAGCAACCTTGATGCTCTTCTGTATCCACTATTCTGTCCAAGAGGTGATCAAGGGTGGCATGAAAACAAACACCAGCAAGGAACTTCAAGAAGAATTACACAACTGCAGTACTACAGTTTCTTCTGTCTGTCCGAAATTACTTCAATCCTATTTTAAATGGTGGGAAACTGACACAACAGTAATTAGTCGACGCATACGTTAAAATTGAAGCTAATCGTCTAAATTTCATATGAATGAACCAAAAACAACTTAAAGTTGAAGACTACTGCGTTCTTCAAGAACATTTGTAAAAAATGTTCTTCAATTCAATTCAAAATGGAATTCCAATTGGAAAAACAGTAATTCTCCTGTCGTCGTTTAAAGGTAGCCCCCGCAACATGGAGCAGCGTTATCAAGATGCAATGGCAATTGTAGCAAAGTATGGAAGACCTGACATTTTTGTGACAATGACCTGTAATCCTAAATGGCCGGAAATTACCGAAAATCTAGAACCCTGGCAACAAGTTGAAAACAGGCCGGACTTAGGCGCACGAGTATTTTAACTGAAACTCAGCAGCCTTTTGAAAGACATCAAAACTGGGCTTTTTGGAACAGTCGTAGCAATGGTACACGTCAGAGAATTTCAGAAATGAGGTCTCCCACATGTGCATATACTAATTATATTAGACGCAGATTCCAAGTTTCGCACCGAGGAAGAAATCGACAACATAGTGTGGGCTGAAATTCCTAACCAAGAAAAGTATCCTGAACTGTATAATATTGTAGGCTCTCATATGGTTCATAGCCCATGTGGTGTGGAAAATCCAAAAAATCCATGCATGGAAAACGGAAAGTGTACAAAAGGGTTTCCACTGGAGTTCAAACAGCACACTGTTAAAGACTTGGATGGCTACCCATTCTACCGGCGACAGCACATTGATAACATTATTCGCAAAAAAAAGATTATAAATAACTCATGGATAGTTCCATACAATCCGTACTTATCAAAACGCTACAACTGTCACATCAACGTAGAAATCTGTGCTTCAATAAAAAGTGAAAGTGTCAAATATCTTTTCAACTACATTTACAAGGGACATGACAAAGCTAACATTGAAATACAACAGAAAACAGTCAATCACTTTTGTTGACTCAAGATATATGAGTGCTCCAGAAGATGCTTGGAGGATATTTGCGTTTCCAATGCATTCACAGTCCCATGCCATTATACGTTTAGCTATTCATTTACCAAATCAACAGCAGCTTTATTTCTTTGAAGATGCTCAAGTCAAATATGTCTCAAAAACTTTAAGCATGACGTCAACATTAATGGAATGGTTTTTGCTGAACCAACATGACGAAAATGCAAGGCAGTATTTGTATCGAGAGATTCCAGAGCATTACATTTGGAATAAAACTTGGAATCCAAACAACGAGGACTTAGCAGAATAATTGGATGCATGTATACTGTTAGTGTCAAGGATCAAGAAAGATATTGCCTTCAGCTGTTACTACTGCATGTGAAAGCAGCTACAAGTTATGACGATTTGAAAACAGTTAACGGAGTATTGCACGATACATATAAAGCTGCAGCTTTGGCTTTAGGACTTCTATTGGATGATACTGTGTGGAGACTTACTTTAGAAGACGCAGTTACCCTACATATGCCTGAGCCACTTCGTGAATTGCTTGCCTACATCTGCGTATTTGTACCGCCTACAAATCCGGCTCAACTTTGGACAAATTTCAAAGAACATTTAATCGAGGATTACTGTTTACGTCTTCACAACAGAAGTGGAAATTGTCAAAATTGCGAATCTTATGCCATGCAAGATGTCCAAAATGTCTTACCATTGCATGGAAAAATGTTTTTAGACTTTAATTTGCCACAGCCTGCAATTCAAGTTCCACAAGTTCCAGAGTATGATGAAACTTACGAGTTATTGTTGGCAACAGAGAAGAGAAACTCATTAAAAGAACATCAATGGATTACATATGACACTATTGTGAGCACTATAGAAAACCAAGCAGATGCAAGGCCAAAATGTTTCTCTATTGACGGTCCAGGAGGGAGCAATAAAACATACCTCTATGAAGTTTTAACGCATCACGATAGAGGGTTGGGAAAAGTCGTATTGCCATCGGCTACAAAAGGTATTGCAGCAAACATTTTACGAGGAGGTTGCACTATCCATTCACTCTTTGGGATACCAGTTCCAGTCAATGAAATATCCATTTCCAGAATAAAACAAGACACATTTGCAGGAAGAAAGTTAAACAACGCAAATCTTTTGATACTTGACGCGTGCACCATGGCACCCAAATACGCTTTGAGCTTAATTGACAGACTTCTGCGTGAAGTAATAACTACAAATGTTGCTGAAAAAAATGAAATTCCATTTGGAGATGAAGTTTTTGTCATTGGCGGAGATTTTAGTCAATGACTTCCAGTCATACCAAATGGAACAAGAACAGATGTTAACGAGTCCAGTTTAAAAATGGCTGACCTTTGGAAACAGTTTAATAAACTCCAACTAATTAACAACATGCTATCTTCTGACCTAGAGTACAGCAAGTGGCTTCTTAAACTTGGTAACGGTGAACTTAGCAACAAATACCACCTTGGAGAAGACATTATTGAAATACCAGAAGACATGTTGTGCACTGACTGCATCGTAAGTGAGGTTTTTGGACATTGCGTTGAAATTGATGTGAATGACCAAAGCAGTGTTGAGAGTAGTGTTGAGCCACCCCCATAGTGTTCGAGTTCGGTTCGGTTCGTCGAACACCCGTATGTTTGACGAACTGTTCGTCGAACTGTTCGTCGAACACCTTTGAACACCGTTAAAACCAATGGCAGGCAAACAAAAACACATAGCAACACATAGAAAACACATAGAAAACACTTAAAGGTGTCCAAAAGCTGACAAACTGCTCAGAAGACACAAATAACACATGGAAAAGTGACAAGTACATATAGTCATGCGAAAAGAAAAGAGGTGGAGGAGTAAAAGGAGGGGGAGGCACAGATATAGGCATGTCATGCCCTTCTAAAACCAAAAGAGTGAGAAACCTACAAGGCCAGTCTGTTCCTGCCCGTGCATTCCTGCTGCGGTGGACCCTGACGGCCAGCACCCCTCTCCCAATACTGGTGCCTGTCCGCTGGTGGGTCGAGCGAGCCCCCCTGTGGTGGAGGCAGGTCTAAGCTTTTTCATTTAAATTGTCTCTCTAATTTGAATGAGCACACTATAAATCCTTTTACAAGGATCTATTGGAGGGCAAATCTGATGCCAGCAGCTGCCGGAATTCCACCTCCAGTAGCGTCCACTAAAGCTGCTGCAGTTAAAAAGCTTTTATAAGGATCGAGCTTGGCGGTCCACCGCAAGGTGTCCTACTGCCAGTCCCAGCCCCTGTGCCTTGGGGTGCCTCCCGATGCTCTTCACTGAGTATCCCGGCGGCCTGAAGCATTTCCTTTGAAAAAATTAAGTGTCCAAACTTCAGGTGATGTAGCTTGCTTAACAGCTGGGATAATCCACTGACTAGCAGACACTGCTACTAGGCACAAAGTATTTCCTGGGCTAGATGCAGTTAAAAATTTGTAATTAGATACTCTCGTTGGATGCTGAGAAAGCATTCCATAGAGTCTACTGGCACGCCATATATTATTCTCTTAAAAAGCTTGGGGTAGGGGTCTAGGGGACCCTTTTATCGCCAAAATCACGGCCCTGTATCGCAATGCGTCACCTAGGATGAAGATAAATGGAACTGTAGCACCCCGAGAGCTCGGTTGCTACAGAGGTATTGCACCTCACCCAGAGGTGTGATATCTCACTCTCAGGTAAGGATGGAGTGTGGATCAGGACCAAGACACCTGCATACATTACACCACATTGGCGTGGGGCAGGGTGACCAATATGCCCCTGAGATGGGCACGACAGTCCCTGTCCCTGGCTGGAATGGGGGTAGGGAACACCGAGGAAGGGGAACCCTGTAGTGCAGGAGCAGGGAGGAAGCAGTTCCTAGGTGCATTGAGAAGGGAGTATAAAAGGTGGGCACCATCTTAGTTCAGTGCAGAGAAGTCTGAGCAGAAGTGACAGGGAGCAGGGGCTCTGCATGAGCTTTGCTCCGGAGGCGGGCCTAGTAACAGAGGCCCAGGCCTGGAAGAGGGAGAAGGAAGGAAGAGGAGCGGAGAAGGCTCCAGGAGCGAGGAACAAAGGGATCCCAGGGGTGCGGACTGGCGAGTCACCACCGCACATCTAAATCCACCTGCGTGGAAGGGTCAGGCCAAGGGGGAGACCGGTTCACGAAACTAGTGGAGGCGGGAAATGACCCTCAACTAGAAACTGGAGGCTGTGACATTTTATGTGGCGCAGCCCCTCGCTACACCCGCTAGGAAGGCACCACATAGGGTTAGGGAAACTGGGGCCAGGTTTACTAAGAGGAGGCCCGAGGCAGCCAGACAGAAGCGTGGTCACTGGTGGGGTAAGAAAGGCAAGAGAAAGGTCACACAAAGGGGGTCCTGTGAAGCGCTCCAAAGTTATCTGGGAGTTGGCCGAGCCCCTCACCTGGTGAGCACAGTACGACGTGGGCAGCCGTTACCTGCAGAAGTGGTCTGGATAATAAGAACTGTGATAAAAGGCCCTGGAATGCATCACTGACTCCATGTCGATACTGCTGCTGCCCTGCAGCTCCTCTTGTGCCACCACCCGACTCCGAATTCTGTTTAACATGTGCTCCAGCATGTAAATCACCAGAATAGTCATGCTGATAATGGCATCGTCAGCACTAAACATCTTCGTCGCCATTTCAAAACTGTGCAGAAGGGTGCATAGGTCCCTGATCTGAGACCACTCCTCCAGCGTAATTTGCCTCACCTCTGGATCTCGTTGGCCCAGGCTATACATCAGAACGTATTTCACCAGGGCTTGTCGATGCTGCCACAGTCGCTGCAACACGTGCAGAGTTGAATTCCACAGGTTAGGCACATCGCATTTTAGCCAGTGAAGTGGCAGGCCCAATGACTTCTGTAGAGATGTAAGTCGCTGAGCTGCGGGATGCGAACGGCGGAAGTGAGCACACAGTGACCGTGCCCTCTGCAGAAGGCCATCTAGTCCAGGATAGAGGGCTAAAAATTGCTGGACAACCAGGTTCAACACGTGAGCCATACAAGGCACTTGTGTGACATTGCCCCGGCGAAGGGCCGCACCCAGGTTTGCAGAATTGTCGCACACGGCCTTCCCTGGTTTCAGGTCCAGTGGAGACAACCATTCATGAAACTGGTTCTCCAGAGCTGACCACAACTCCTCAGCTGTGTGATTCACATTTCCCAGACATTTCAAAGTAAAAACTGCCTGATGACGTTGAGCCCTGCTGCCAGCATAGTAAGGAGGTGTGCAGGATCCCTTCTGCGCAGTTAGAAAGCTTGTGGCATGACCAGACAGGCTTTGGGTGCAGGTGGAGGACCGAGAGGAGGTTGAGGAGGCAGAAGCAGTGGAGAAACTTTGAGATAAAGAGGATTGACGCACAACTTGTGGGGACGGCAAGACTTGGACAGCAGCCCCTTATCCTGCTGTCACCATAGTTACCCAGTGCCCAGTCAGCGACATGTAACGCCCCTGTCCATGCCTACTTGTCCAAGTGTCTGTGGTGAAATGCACCCTGTCACACACAGAGTTTCTCAAAGAAGCGGTAATGTTGTGTGCGACATGCTGGTGGAGCGCAGGCACACCTTTCTTTGAGAAGTAGTGCCGACTGGGCATCTGGTACTGGGGCACTGCGACGGACATAAGGTCTCGAAAATCCTCTGTGTCCACCAGGCGGAAAGGCAGCATTTCTGTAGCCAAGAGCTTGCAGATGGTGAAATTCAACCTCTTAGCTTTCTCATGGCTAGGAGGAAATGGTCTTTTACTGGTCCACATCTGAGGGACCGAGGGCTGGCTGTTGTGCTTAGACGGGGTTGAGAAGGGTGTCCCCTGCAACTACCGGTCTGTGAGGAAGATGCAGGCGGACATGTTAGGTTGCCTTGATCCAAAGGCGGTGCTATCGATGTCGGACAGCGCTGAACACCAGCTGGTGTTTCCACTTCCAAAGAAAATGATGACCTGCCAATCATGCTGGCTGTTGCGGGTAAAGAGGTGGCAGGTCTGCGTCCCAAAACAGGTGTGACTGCTGTCCCCCCAGTCACAGAGGATGAAGAAGCCGCGGATGCACTAGATGTGGCAGACGGTGGATGGCCCGGCCGACTAGGCCGCATTGTAGCACAGTGAGCTTCCCACTGCAACTTATGCTTCATATCCATGTGCCGGTTCATGCATGAAGTACTCAAACTATGTATTTTTTGGCCTCTACTTAGCTTTTGCTGACAAATGTTACAGATAACACGAGTTGGGTCATTTTTATCGATCTGAAAAAATGCCCAGGCTATGCAAGTCTTAGCACCCATGCGACCTGAAGAGCCACCACGACTTGTGGTCAGAGGCAAAGTTATGTTTGAGGATGCAGTTGTTGACGTGCTTCCTGTACTACGTCTCTATCCAGGAAGGCGCAACCTGACCTCGTCATCACTAGCATCCTCCTCCACCTCCTCTGCTGACCTCATCTCTTGGCTGACTGTGGGTTGACAGTAAGTGGGATCTCCAACCTCGTCATCATCACCCTGTGCGTTATCACACCCGTCGTCCTCAGAGCCAACCTCTTCCTGCAAAGGCAAAAAACTAAAGTTGTCGCTCCAATCAGGTATTTGAGTCTCATCATCGTCTTCCTCATTGTCTCCACCAACAGGAGTTACAGTTTGGGAACGAGGGTCGATATTATGGTCAAAAGCTTCTGCGTCTGGTCCTGGATCCGACTCATAAAGATTCTGGGCATCAGTGCAGATCATTTCCTCGTCTGGATTCACAGAATCTCTGGAGCCGACCTCTGATTCCCAGGCTATAGTATGAGTAAACAGCTCTGCAGACTCAACCATCTGTTCTTCCCCATACTCAGACGGGCAACTGGAGACTTGGGAGCTGTGAGGAAGCAAGTGCGATTGGGTTGACACCTCTGAGGACTGGAGTATTTGTGATGTTGAAGTTGATGTGGAGTAGAGCCCACTTAAAGAAGCACTTGATATCCGCTGAAGCACCTGCTGTTTTTGTGCCTCATCTGGAATTTGTAGCGATTGGCGTGGCCGTAAGAAAGGGATCTTATCACATTGTCCGCTAAAAGAAGTAGACATCTTAGTTTGGCTGGAAGATGGTCTTTTTTCTGCAGATGTTACTGTTGCTTTAACACCTACCCACAACCTTTTTTTCCCTTCCCAACACGCCTATTCCCCTTTCCACCAGCAGCAGGCCTTTTTCTACTCATTTTGGTGGTTAACTAATTGACAACTCTGGAGTTATTTGCACAAAATACAATGGATGGGAGCCGAGCAGAGCTGAGTGGCCAAACTGTGGTATTAGCCCAAAAGTATTTGCTGGGTTAGATGCAGATAAAAAATATTTTGAATTTGCAACCTGGTGGAGGTTAGTATAGATGGACGAATAGAACAAGTCCCACACACTGCTACAAGCTGAAATATTTTTTCAGAGGTAGATGCAGAAAAAAATTATATTGAATTTGCAACCTGGTGGAGGTTAGTATAGATGAACTAATAGAACAAGTCCCACACACTGCTAGAAGCTGAAATATTTTTTCAGAGCTAGATGCAGAAAAAAATTATATTGAATTTGCAACCTGGTGGAGGTTAGTATAGATGGACTAATAGAATGATGCTATGCCCAAAAGGTTTTACTTCACTAGGTGCAGTAAAAAAATTGGTATTCTATACACAGGTGGTGTAGCTTGCAACACAGATAGGCTACTCCACTGACTAACACACACTGCAAGGGGCCAAAAAGGATTTGCTTTGCTAGATTTAGCCAAATGCTGTGAAAAAAACTTGCACAGCACTAAGACAGACCTGCCTTGCAAAAAGTGATAGGAACTGATGTAGCATAGCCCTCAAAAGGATTGCAATTACAATTAGTCTTTACTCCCAACCTATCTATTTAAGAGCACAGACCTGCCTGATAAAAGTGATAGAAACTCATGTAACCTAGCCCTGAAAAGGACTGCAATTACAATTTGTCTTTACTCCCAACCTATCTATTTAAGAGCACAGACCTGCCTGATAAAAATCGTAGGAAATTATGTAACCTAGTCCTTAAAAGTACTGCAATCACAACTATTCCCTACTCCCAAGCTATCTGTAGATTTGTGCGAAAATTGGCTTGAAATTAACAAAGTATAGCGCACACAGCAACAGCGGTGCCGTCTAACACGCAGCTACAGCAGTGAGAAAATGGTGGCGACGGGGAAAATGGCTGGGTCTTATAGGGCAAGGACATGTGACATACACTGCCAATGACACATGCACTTGTTTGTGTGAAAAAAAGCAGTTCGCTCCGTGTGTGCGCTGCTGATAGGCTGACAGATTGCACCTCCCCACTGTAAATGCGAGAAAGAGAAAAAAAAATGGAGATCTTCATTATTTATGCAGAGATCCATCCCCTGCCCTCCCCCCGCCCCGCTGTACACTCAAACTGCGTATTAACATTAATTTTCAGCATTACTGAGAAAAAATCCAGTTATGATTTTGGTGCACGAACAGTTATCGAACATAATCTCGAACAGCCGAATTTTTTTCAAATTGTTCGTGTTCGCCGAACGGCTCGAACACTGCCCAAAACAGCTTGAATTTAAGATTGGCGAACAGTTCGAGTCGAACACCGCTCATCTCTAGTTGAGAGGGCCTCTTCCCATGAAATTCTCAGTCCCAAGAATGATGACGCGGCTCTGCTAAATTCCCGTGTGATAGATAGAATGCCTGGAGAGTATAAGTTGTACAAAAGTGATGTTTCAGTGGATGTAGACAATGAAGATGAACGAGGGCATTATCCAGTTGAATTTTTAAATAGTCTTATGCCATCAGGAATGCCATCCCACAGACTACAACTAAAATTTCTAACAATCGTAATGTTGCTGCGGAATCTGAATGCAAAAAATGGTCTATGTAATGGAACTCACCTTATTGTTACTGGGCTCCATTCCCACATAATTCAAGCAAGAGTGATCACTGGATCAGCAAAAGGAGACAAAGTGTTCATTCCACGCACTGATTTATGTCCTTCGGACACCCGTCTTCCATTTAGGCTTCGGCGTCGACAGTTTTCAGTAAAAACAGCTTTTGCCATGACAATAAACAAGTCACAAGGTCAAACTCTATAGCGTGTTGGCATATATCTACCAGAGCCTGTTTTTGGTCATGGACAACTCTACGTTGTATTTTCAAGAGTTAAAATGAGATCCAACATCAAGGTGCAAGTTCTTCATACCCCTTTACAAGGAAAGTTGCTTATACATAGTCAAAATGTCTTCCCAAGAAATGTGGTGTACAAAAATATTTTGGGTTGATATTGTTAACAAATATATTATAGTGTCGATGTACTTCTTTCGTCTGATGATTTATTTAAATACAGTTAGAAATTCATGTAATGGTTTATATATTTTGATGATCTGTTTAATAATTTTGCTCAGTTGTATTAAGTTCTATGAGCAATAAAATTTAATGATAATGTATATATTTTACCATGAAAATCCTGTGTATTCATTGCATTATTCTTAAATCTTCATAAATAAATTACATACATATTCTAGAATACCCGATGCGTTAGAATCGGGCAACCATCTAGTAAACAATAAAGTTCTCTTTGATATTTTTCTTGCTGTATTTGATCACAGGGTTCAATATATTGGTCCATAGACTGGAGGGTCATGGTTAGTGTTGAGCGAACATGCTCGACACAGCTCAGTACTCGCTCGAGCATCACGCTACTCAGGATGCTTGGCGAGCAATGAGCATTTCCGGGTTACTCGGGCGGGAGCTCGGGTCTCCGCCCTGCATGTTTGGCGCTCTTTACAGAGCCAATGAACATGGAGGGATTGCCAGCCAGTCACTGTAATGCCGCAGCCATGTTGGTTGTGGGCATTACATTGATAGGCTGGCCACAAAACGTCACCTTGAGTATTTAAAACCGGGCGCCGCCATCTTGGACACAGACGGCTGGGATCAGACAGTGTAGGGACAGCGCTGCTGATTTAGGGAGAGATATATACTGTGAAATAGTTAGTGTAGGGTCTGTAAAGGCTGCCAGATCAAACAAACAGACCTTCTCAGGACTATTATCCATCCCAGATATCAGGCAGGCAGGCTGTATAGGAGATGCAGTGGTTATACCAGCAAAAGCTGCATTACAGTCCTCTGTGCTCCTGTTGCTGAAATTGCTGGACTTTGCTCCAGGTCTCAGGGGCAAGGAAAAATCCTTTTTTTTTCATCGAAATCCTTTTCTTTTTGTTTTCCTCCTACACACTGTACAAATACCTATCTTACTAACCTTTTGGTGTCCCCCCCCCCCCAAAAAAAAAAAAAAGCTGGTTTGTGACAGTTCAGTCACAAATATATATTTTTTAAAGAGTCTGGTGTAGGCCAGAGAAATAGAAGTGTGGTTTTGCAGTTCCACGGTTCAAACCTCTGTATAATCCACTTTTGGGCCATTTTTCCCTAAAAACAAAACTGGTTGAGTGTGTCGCTCACTGTTCAGTGGCAAATATATCTATTTAAAAAAGTCTGGTATACACCAGTAAATTATAACTGAGGTTTTGCCGTTCCACGGTGAAAAATCTCTATTATCCTGCTTTTGGCATTTTTTCCGTTAAAAAAAACTGTAACAGTGTCTCCCTGATTGTTCAGACACAAATATATTTGTTTAAAATAGTCTGGTGAAGGCCAGAGAAATAGAAGTGTGGTTTTGCAGTTCCACGGTTCAAACCTCTGTATTATCCACTTTTGGGCCATTTTTACCTAAAAAAAAAACAGTTTGAGTGTGTCGCTCAATGTTCAGCCGCAAATATATCTATTTAAAAAAGTCTGGTATACACCAGTAAGTTATAACTGTGGTTTTGCCGTTCCACTGTGAAAAATCTCTATTATCCAGCTTTTGGTATTTTTTCCGTAAAGAAAAACATTAATAGTGTCTCCTGATTACTCAGACACCAATATATTAGTTTAAAAGAATCTGGTATACACCAGTAAGTTATAACTGTGGTTTTGCCTTTCCACGGTGAAAAATATCTATTATCCTGCTTTTGGCATTTATTTGCCGTAAACAAAAACAGTAATAGTGTCTCCTGATTGTTCAGACACAAATATATCTGTTGAAAATAGTCTGGTGTGGGCCCAAGAAATAGAACTGTGGTTTTGCAGTTCCACGGGTCATATCTCTGTATTATCCTGCTTTTGTCATTTTTAGCCGTAAAGAAAAACAGTAATAGTGTCTCCTGATTGTTCAGACACAAATATATCTGTTTAAAAGAGTCTGGCATACAACAGTAAATTATAACTGTGGTTTTACCATCCGACGGTAAAAAATCTCTATTATCCAGCTTTTGGTATATTTTGCCATAAAGAAAAACAGTAATAGTGTCTCCTGATTGTTCAGATACAAATATATCTGTTGAAAATAGTCTGGTTTAGGCCCGAGAAATAGAACTGTGGTTTTGCAGTTCCACGGGTCAAATCTATGTATTATCCTGCTTTTGGTATATTTTCCATAAAGAAAAACAGTAATAGTTTCTCCTGATTGTTCAGACACAAATATATCTGTTTAAAAGAGTCTGGTATACACCAGTAAATTATAACTATGGTTTTGCATTTCCACGGTGAAAATTCTCTATTATCCTGCTTTTGGCATTTTTTACCGTAAAAAAAAAAAAATTATAGTGTCTCCCTGATTGTTCAGACAGAAATATATTTGATGAAAATAGTCTGGTGTAGGCCAGAGAAATAGAATTGTGGTTTTGCAGTTCCACGGTTCAAACCTCTGTATTATCCACTTTTGGGCCATTTTTACCTAAAAAAAACAGCCGCAAATATATCTATTTAAAATTATATGGTATACTCCAGTAAACAATAACTGTGGTTTTGGCATTCCACGGTAAAAAAATCTCTATTATTCAGATTTTGGTATTTTTTCCGTAAAGAAAAACAGTAATAGTTTCTCCCTGATTGTTCAGATTGTTTAAAAGATTCGGGTGTAGGCCAGAGAAATAGAACTGTGGTTTTCCTCTTCCATGGTTCTAATCTACTTATTATTACCCTTTTTCCATTAATAGTGCGAGTGTAAGCTATTTTACTTCCTTAAAATGGGCAAGGCGCGTCGCAAGGGATGTGGAACTGGACGTTCTGGTGATGGTGCGTTCAGAGGACGGGGCCATGGCCAAGGTGAAAATGTGCCACAACCAACAGCCACATCTTCTCACTCCCACTTCTTGACCGATTAGTAGGGAAGCAAAGAACAACACCAGTATTGCGAACTGATCAGTGTGAAGAGGTTATTAATTGTATAGCAGATAAAACTTCCAGTTACCTGGGCACCACCACCTCCGGTCTGTCTTCCACATGGTCAAATCTTAGTAGCCGTGAGTCTCGATCACCTACTCCTCCTCACCCTGATGCTCCTTCCTCCCACCATGCCGAGTGTCGTCAGACAGCAATTGTTCTCACACTTGGACACTTTGAAGAGCTGTTTACTGGTCCATTTCCAGATTTGTGCCCCTCGCCTGCTCCGCTTGAAGTGGTGGAAGAGGAGAACCCATGTAGCGATGCCCAAATATTTGAACAGCCACGGCCACAGGAAGTCGACGCTGGCAATTTGTCACAAGAGGTGAACGATGATGAGACACAATTGCCCCGAAGTGAGGAGGAGGATCGTGGTGCGCAAGTGGAAGAGGAGGAGGTGGTGGATGATCTAGTAACTGACCCAACATGGCAGGAGGACATGCAGAGCGAGGCCAGCAGCACACAGGGTGAGGGAGGCAGAGCACCCCAACAGGCAGGAAGAAGCAATGTGGTGGCCGCACACAGAAGGCAGGCAACAGTTCCCCGTAACAACAACACGAGGGACATTGCCAGTAGAACCTGTAGGTCTTCCAAAGTCTGGAATTGTTTTAAAGACGCTGCTGATAACCCCAAAAAGGCTATTTGTACCACCTGCCATGCCAGCATCAGCAGGGGTGACAAAACTACCAGCCTGACCACCACCAGCATGATCAGGCACATGGCAGCAAAGCACCCGACTTTGTGGGGTGAACCCCAGGGTCCACGACCAGTGTCAGCGGGTGTCACCACTGCTTCTTCCGCTGTTGTGCGTGCAATAGAACCCCCTGTTGTGTGTGCAAGGCAATCCCCTGTCCATACTGCATGCAAAGATGCCCCCTCCTCTCAGTCTTCACTTGTAATGGCAGTTTCTCAAGAAACAGCATCAACGTCCACGTCCACGTTCCACCGCAGCGTTGAATGAAAGTAGAAATTTGCAGCCAACGCCCCACAGGCCACAGTCCTAAATTCACACATTTCATGACTGCTTGCATTGGAAAAGCTGTCTTTTAGGCTGGTGGAGACGGAATCCTTCCGCAACCTTATGGCGGTGGCTGTCCCTCAGTACTCGGTCCTCAGCCGACACTATTTTGCCCGGTGTGCCATCCCCGCACTACACAAGCACATGTCCCAAAACATCTGCCGTGCACTCAACAAAGCAGTTAATGGGAGAGTCCACCTGACAACGGACACATGGACAAGTTCTTGTGGCCAGGGACGGTAGTACATCTCCCTGACGGCACACAGGGTAAACATAGTGGAAACCGGGACCCATTCGGACCTTGGGACGGAACACATCCACCCCACACCGAGGATAGAGGGCCCTATATCAGTCAGAGTTGCCCCCACAGTGTACAGCTCCTGTGCATCATCCTCCTCCTCCTAATTTTCAGCCTCCATCTCAGATATCACCACATCCGTTACAAACTGGAAGCACTGCAGTACTGCCTCCGCCAAGCGGCAACAGGCTATGCTGAAACTCATAAGCTTAGGTGAGAAACCTCACACTGCTTGTGAGTTGTGGACAGCTGTGAATGAGCAGGCAGATCTGTGGCTGAGACCGCTGAACCTACATTCAGGCATGGTCGTGTGTGACAATGGCCGTAACCTGGTGGCGGCTCTGAGGCGAGGCGAGATCACACACGTACCATGCCTGGCTCATGTGCTTAACCTCGTGGTTCAACAGCATCTTAAAACGTACCCCGAGTTGCCAGATCTGCTCGTCAAAGTACGCCGCCTGTCAGCTCATTTTCGCAAGTCGGCTACAGCTTCCGCCGCCCTTGCTGTGTTGCAGTAGCATTTGCAGCTTTTACCATCTTGACAAACTTTGAGGAGTCCACCAAGATGGTGAGTGGCGATGACGCCATCATTAGCATCAGCATTCCACTTGCCTGTCATTTGCACCGTTCTCTGCAGAAAATTAAAGAGTAGGAATTGCAGCCAGAGTATGATGAGATGGATCAAGAAGCCGTAGCGGTCGATTACACACAGCCCAGTCTCATCTCATTCCAACGTGCATTGGGGGACAATGAGGGAGAGGAGGAGGAGGAGGAGGAAGAACAGGAGCTTGTATCATGTGCTGTAGACGGTAGTACCTGTACAACTGTCATACCGTCGGTTCAGCGTGGGTGGCCTGAGGACAGGGCGGAGGAGGAGGAGCAGGAGACATGGTCAGTCGTCATCTTGGTGAGGACACGGAAGTCTTGCCCGTTACCAGTCTGGCACGCATGGCTGACTTTATGTTACGCTGCCTTAACCTCGCATTGTCAAAATGTTGGGTGACAGTCATTACTGGTTGGTGAAACTTTTAGACCTCCGCTACAAGGAGAACTTTCACTCTCTTATTCCTGAGGTAGAGAGGTCTACAAAAATGGGGCAGTACCAGAAGGCCCTTGCTGCAGAACTGTTAAAAAAATTCCCATCTGAACACGCTAGCGGCAGAGGTCACAGTTCCTTGCCCAACCAAGGCGTACATGCGAGAGAGACGCAACTCCAATCAAGCAGAGGCAGGGGAACACTGTCAACGTTCTTGGACAGTTTTCTCAGACCCTCCCTTTGGACAGACCCTGAGGCGCGGATACTCTCACAAGGAGCGGAAAGTTTCAAAAGATGGTGAGGGAGTACCTTGCCGACCGTACCAGCGTCCTCCGTGATTCCTCTGTGCCTTTTAATTATTGGGTATCCAAGTTGGACTCTAGGAATGAACTCGCTCTGTATGCCTTGGAGGTCCTGGCCGGCCCTGCGGCTAGTGTGTTATCGGAGCGTGTCTTTAGAGCCGCTGGGGGAATTATAACTGATAAGCGCACTCGCCTGTCAACTGACAATGCTGACAAGCTGACCCTTATCAAAATGAACAAGGGCTGGATTGTGCCAGACTTCTCATCACCACCAAATGACAGCAGAGTAACATAAAGTTAAATCCACTGTGTTATTTCGGGAGGTGTATTCACATGCACCGCTTCACACCCACACATGGGTATACGCTTCCTCATTTCAACTTTTTTATGTTCTTCTCCTTATCCTCAGCCTCCACCACCACTATACCACTAGGGTGACTTTGGTTCGTGTTGCCATTATTGAAAGTTCCTCCGTCCTTATTTTTGTCAGCTTTGGCTTGGAAGGCATAAGCAAAGACTGTGGGAGACCCACTCCCATATAATGGGAATAATATTTTAAAGATGCTGTACTGTATGGCTCTTGTAAGGGGCATTAAAACCATCTTGTTAAGCTACTGCGACCTCCACGTCTCTTCCGAGGGGCATTAAAACTGTCTTGTTAAGCTACTGGGACCTCCACCACTGTTCCAAGGGGCATGAAAACCATCTCGTTAAGCTACTGCGACATCCACGTCTCTTCTGAGAGGCATTAAAACCATCTTGCTAAGCTACTGGGACCTCCACGTTTCTTCCGAGGCGCATTAAAAGCATCTTGTTAAACCACTCTGAACTCCACAGCTCTTCCAAGGGGCATTGAAATGTTGTTTTTAATTAACTCTAACCTCCACGACTCTTTGCACGGGCATTGCATTTCCTCCTAATTTTTGGCAGCTTTTGCTTGGAAGGCATAAACAAAGACTATGTGAGACCCACTCCCCAATAATGGGAATAATGTTTGTAATATGCTGTACTGCATGGCTCTTGTAAGGGGCATTGCAAGATCCTCCGTCTTAATTTTTGGCAGCTTTTGCTTGGAAGGCATAAGCAAAGACTATGGGAGACCCACTCCCCAATAATGGGAATAATGTTTGCAATATGCTGTACTGCATGGCTCTTGTAAGGGCCATTGCAAATTCCTCCGTCCTAATTTTTAGCAGCTTTTGCTTGGAAGGCATAAGCAAAGACTATGGGAGACCCACTCCCCAATAATGGGAATAATGTTTTTAAGATGCTGTACTGTATGGCTCTTGTAAGGGGCATTAAAACTGTCTTGTTAAGCTACTGTGACCTCCACCACTTCTCCAAGGGGCATTAAAACCGTCTTGTTAGGCTACTGCGACCTCCACGACTCTTCCAACGGGCATTGCATTTCTTCCTAATTTTAGTCAGCTTTTGCTTTTCAATGCATAGGCGAACACTAAGGGAGACCCACTCCCCAATAATGGGTAGAAGGTTTTTAGTATGCTGTAATCCATGTCTGTTTCAAGGGGCATTGCAGTTCCTCATAATTTTTGGAAAGCCTTCCATTCACTGCTTAGGCCAACAGTGCACAGGAGACCCAGTTTCTATAAATGGAAAAAATGGTTTAGTTAAGGCCCTCTGACCTCCATGTCACTTCCAAGGGGCATTGGAGTGCCTCTAAATTTTTGGTAGGCATTGCACTCACTGTATGCCCTATAACTGTGTGGCCGAAATGCTCCTTTTTGGTACAGAAACATATTCTACAAGACATGTGTGGTTGAATGGCTTGATATTGATGTGAATGTTCCCTGTTCCTCTTGCTCTTTCTCCTTTGCCACCACCTCATCCATCATTTATCACCTGAAGCTTTGTTTTAACGGGAGTCATAGAACTGGGATAGTAGCAGGAAAACATCCAGCAATCCTCGGAGGAGCTGTATATGCGCCAAAACGCTGACGACCTCAGGCCTAGCCGCTACTACATACATGCGCTTGCATTCCAAGAAAACAAAGCAGATGCTAACTTCTATCATCATCATCATGCTCCTCACCTTGGCACTCTCAATTCCCCTGATGGAGATGCCAGGGCCCACCGGAGGAGTCTGGTTCTCTGGTGGGCTCGTCCAATGATGCCCTAAAGCAGGTCTGGTTAAGGAAAGTGTGTGGGAAGGTGACAGGAGAAATAGGGGCGGCTGGGGACAGTTTATGGACAACCGGCCGCCCCCAGATGGCTGGGGACCGTGTGTGTACACCTGGCCGTGGGGCAGCTGGGGACCGAGTGTGGACACCCGGCCGCCGTGCGGCTGGGGACTGAGTATGGATACCAGGCCGCCGAAGCAGCCATGAGGTAGTGGCCAGCTTTGGCCTACTCCAAACTAAAAGGCCCCATTTCAAGTGCAAGCTAGCAGTATGGCATTGCATCCTGGGGGTGGGTGTGTGGCAGGCTGCACAATTACGCTTTCATTAAAAGAAAACAAAGCAGATGCTAACTTCTATCATCATCATCATGCTCCTCACCTTGGCACTCTCAACTCCCCTGATGCAGAAGCCAGGGCCCACCGTAGGAGTCTGGTTCTCTGGTGGGCACGTCCAATGCTGCCCTAAAGCAGGCCAGGCTAAGAAAAGTGTGTGGGAAGGTGACAGGAGAAATAGGAGCGGCTGGGGACCGTTTATGGACACCCGGCCACCGGGCGGCTGGGGACTTAGTATGGATACCAGACCGCCGAAGCAGCCATGAGGTAGTGGCCAGCATCTGCCTACTCCAAACTAAAAGGCCCCATTTCAAGTGCAAGCTAGCAGTATGGCATTGCAGCCTGGGGATTGGTGGGTGGCAGGCTGCACACTTACGCTTGCATTAAAAGAAAACAAAGCAGATGCTAACTTCTATCATCATCATCATGCTCCACACCTTGGCACTCTCAACTCCCCTGATGGAGAAGCCATGGCCCACCGGAGGAGTCTGGTTCTCTGGTGGGCTCATCCAATGCTGCACTAATGCAGGCCAGGCTAAGAAAAGTGTATGGGAAGGTGACAGGAGAAATAGGGGCGGCTGGGGACCAAGTATGGACACCCGGCCATCCCCTGGCGGCTGGTGACCGAGTGTGGACACCCGGCCGCTGGGCGGCTGGGGACTGAGTATGGATACCAGGCCGCCAAAACAGCCGTGAGGTACTGACTAGCGTTGGCCTACTCCAAACTAAAAGGCCTCATTTCAAGTTTAAGCTAGCAGTATGGCATTGCAGCCTGGGGGTGGGTGGGTGGCAGGCTGCACACTTACACTTGCATTAAAAGAAAACAAAGCAGATGCTAACTTCTATCATCATCATCATGCTCCTCACCTTTGCACTCTCAACTCCCCTGATGGAGAAGTCAGGGCCCACCGTAGGAGTCTAGTTCTCTGGTGGGCTCATCCAATGCTGCACTAATGCAGGCCAGGCTAAGAAAAGTGTGTGGGAAGGTGACAGGAGAAATAGGGGCGGCTGGGGACCGTTTACAGACACCCGGCCGCCCCCAGGTGGCTGGGGACTGTGTGTGGACACCCGGCCGCGGGGCCGCTGGGGACCAAGTATGGACACCTGGCCGTCCCCTGGCGGCTGGGGACCGAGTGTGGACACCCGGCCGCTGGACGGCTGGGGACTGAGTATGGATACCAGGCCGCCGAAGCAGTCATGAGCTAGTGGCCAGCTTCGGCATCCTCCAAACTGAAGTGCCCCATTTCAAGTGCAAGCTAGCAGCATGGCATTGCAGCCTGGGGGTTGGTGGGAGGCAGGCTGCACACTTACACTTGCATTAAAAGAAAACAAAGCAGATGCTAACTTCTATCATCATCATCATGCTCCTCACCTTTGCACTCTCAACTCCCCTGATGGAGAAGTCAGGGCCCAACGTAGGAGTCTGGTTCTCTGGTGAGCTCATCCAATGCTGCCTTAAAGCAGGCGAGGCTAAGAAAAGTGTGGGGGAAGGTGACAGGAGAAATAGGGGCGGCTGGGGACCGTTTATAGACACCCGGCCGCCCCCAGGCGGCGGGGGACTGTGTGTGGACACCCGGCCACGGGGCGGCTGGGGACCGAAAATGGACACCCGGCCGCCCCCTAGCGGCTGGGGACCGAGCATAGACACTTGGCCGCAGGGCGGCTGGGGACTGAGTATGGATACCTCGCTGCCGAAGCAGCCATAAGGTAGTGGCCAGCTTCGACCTCCTCCAAACTAAAAGGCCCCATTTCAAGTGAAAGCTAGCAGTATGGTATTGCAGCCTTCGGGTGGGTGGGTGGTTGGCTGCATATTTGCACTTGCATTGCAAGGATTGGGGGAGGTACAATTGAACACTGCCCTGGGGCAAGGACTTGCACGGGGATAGTTTCAAGTCTGCATCTTCTGATGCGGCAAGGATCACTTCTGATGGGCACACTTTTATGCAGTGACCTGGAAGTTAGAGATGCTTCCAGTGGTCTTCCCCATGCTGTTCCCATGTCTTTTCAGCACTGTATGCATGTGTCACACAGCACATGGCCAGATAAGGTTGTAAAATGTTAAAATGACATTTCCCAGTGAATGCATTTGTCACGGCTGAAAGCAATACAAAAGTGCAAAAACGCATGAAAAATGCTACTTGTGAACATAGCCCAAGGTGTGGAGGAGTATTTTTGTTTTTGGTTATTTATTTTACCTTATACACAAGTTTTTACCCTGGAAAGGAAATTCCTTAACCCATTTCACATGAAAACCGTTTCAGTTTCGTTTTTGAACGTTTTATTGTGAGCCCATAAAAGTGGCTTAATACCTCTGACCATGTTGTTGACAGCAGTGACTTGGGGGTCAGAAATGCTTCCAGGGGCGATCCCCATGCTACCCCCATGTCTTTTGAGCACTGTCACTATCGTTTTGGGCTCTTTTTAGGCTTTCTACAGACTGCCGGGGGTACCGCTGCAAAAATGCTCGGGTCTCCCATAGACTAATATTGGGCTCGTTGCTCGGGTCGAGCACCCGAGTATCACGGTGAGCTCGGCCCGAGCTTCGAGCACCCGAGCATTTTAGTGCTTGCTCAACACTAGTAATGGTACATTAAATTTTTAGGCACCCTAGTAAGGATTGTCTATCCTGTATTGATGACATTCCATACTAATTTTGTTTTGGCCGTCCCCTATATGATATTCTGCTTTTTCATTCTGTTTTTAATATTATATTTCAAAAAAGATAATTTTTTAATACTATGGATCACTTCTTTATCCAGTCCTCGGCACAATAAGTCTGGGATAGTTTGTTGTTGTTGTTCTGCATGGAGTGCCATTTGCATTCTCTATGGATATTTTGTGTTTAGTAAACTTATAGAACAGTCGCAGCAAATACCCAAGATGGTGCAAAATTATAGTTTCACCCTTCCGCTGACTCACCGGGATTAAAACCACTGCAACTTTGAGGCTTCCAGGGCCAACTACCACAAACACTGTCACCCCCTTTTAGGCAGGCACCCACAGAGAGGAGATAGCAGCAAGCATAGGAAGCTGACAGTACGTGGAGGATTGTCGCCATATGACCGCATTGTTCCAGCCTAGGTTCTTTAAAAGTCTCTGAGGGTTCAATGATGGTCAGTGGAGCAGATCTGAGTTCTTCCAGCTGGGGCCATGGACTCCTGTAGAGTCAAATTGGTGTCCCTCTTGATGGAGCCATGTGTCCTGGTTGCTGTTCTGAAGAGTATCTTTAGGCTGTGATTATGTAAAAGTTTCTCTTAGAAGGATAGGGTTCCTACTTATATCCACATCTATGCTTCATGCCATCATCCAAAGATCAGGGGCAAGAGGTGGTAGGAGCTCATCTCTCATTGTTTGAGCATTTAATCAATCTGCATAGTTTGTTCTTCTCTCTTTTTCAGGTCAACAAGCCACAGGGCCCACACAATGGTCAAATAACATATTTAGCAAACAGTCATTGTTCAATGACCCAGCATCGTTGTCTTGCAGTTAACAGACAATTTGTTGCAGTAAATATTAACTCAAGTGTCAACACCAAGACTTATTCAAACAATAGTGGGTTTTTCTTGACTAACCAAAGAAAAACACAAAAATTCAAAAGTCAACATAAAGATAATAGCGTATTTATCCTGGCCTACTGAATTTATGTCTGGATAATTAAGACTAAATGCTGTATCATCACAACATATATATATACTGTATGTATAGGTGCAATTAATACAGGTAATGAGTGCAGAGTAGGAGGGCTTCTTGAAGAAAAACTAACAGGTCTGAAAGAGCCTGAAATCTTGCTGGTTGGTAGGTGATCAAATACTTATTTCATGCAATAAAATGCTAATTAATTATGTGACAATCATGCAATCTGATTTTCTGGATTATTTTCAGATTCTCACTCTCACAGTTTAAGAGTACCTACCATAAAAATTACAATCTTTGTAGGTGGGAAAAGTTGTAAAATCAGCAGTTTATGAAATTATGAAACACATATTTTCCCCATTGTGTGTGTATATACAGTACAGACCAAAAGTTTGGACACAACTTCTCATTTAAAGAATTTCTGTATTTTCATGACTATGAAAATTGTACATTAACACTGAAGGCATCAAAACTATGAATTAACACATATGGAGTTATATACTTAACAAAAAAGTGTGAAACAACTGAAAATATGTCATATTCTAGGTTCTTCAAAGTAGCCAACTTTTGCTTTGATGACTGCTTTGCACACTCTTGGCATTCTCTGGATGAGCTTCAAGAGGTAGTTACTGGAAATGGTCTTCCAACAATCTTGAAGGAGTTCCCAGAGATGATTAGCACTTGTTGGCCCTTTTGCCTTCTCTCTGCGGTCCAGCTCACCCCAAACCATCTTGATTGGGTTCAGGTCTGGTTACTGTGGAGGCCAGGTCATCTGGCGTAGCACCCCATCACTCTCCTTCTTGGTCAAATAGCCCTTACACAGCCTGGAGGTGTGTTTGGGGTCATTGTCCTGTTGAAAAATAAATGATGGTCCAACTAAACGCAAACCGGATGGAATAGCATGCCGCTACAAGATGCTGTGGTAGCCATGCTTGTTCAGTATGCCTTCAATTTTGAATAAATCCCCAACAATGTCACCAGAAAAGCACCCCCACACCTTCACACCTCATCCTCCATGCTTCACGGTGGGAACCAGGCATGTAGAGTCCATCCATTCACCTTTTCTGCGTCGCACAAAGACACGGTGGTTGGAACCAAAGATCTCAAATTTGGACTCATCAGACCAAAGCACAGATTTCCACTGGTCTAATGTCCATTCCTTGTGTTATTTATCCCAAACAAGTCTCTTCTGCTTGTTGCTTGTCCTTAGCAGTGGTTTCCTAGCAGCTATTTTACCATGAAGGCCTGCTGCACAAAGTCTCCTCTTAACAGTTGTTGAAGAGATGTGTCTGCTGCTAGAACTCTGTATGGCATTGACCTGGTCTCTAATCTGAGCTGCTGTTAACCTGCGATTTCTGAGGCTGGTGACTCAGATAAACTTATCCTCAGAAGCAGAGCTGACTCTTGGTCTTCCTTTCCTGGGGCGGTCCTCATGTGAGCCAGTTTCTTTGTAGCACTTGATGGTTTTTGCTACTGCACTTGGGGACACTTTCTAAGTTTGCCCAATTTTTCGGACTGACTGATCTTCATTTCTTAAAGTAATAATGGCCATTTGTTTTTCTTTACTTAGCTGCTTTTTTCTTGCCATAATACAAATACTAACAGTCTATTCAGTAGGACTATCACCTGTGTATCCACCTGACTTCTGCACAACACAACTGATGGCCCCAACCCCATTTATAAGGCAAGAAATCCCACTTATTAAACCTGAAAGGGCACACCTGTGAAGTGAAAACCATTTCCGGTGACTACCTCTTGAAGCTCATCAAGAGAATGCCAAGAGTGTGCAAAGCAGTTATCAAAGCAAAAGGTGGCTACTTTGAATAACCTAGAATATAAGACATATTTTCAGTTGTTTCACACTTTTTTGTTAAGTATATAATTCCATATGTATTAACTCATAGTCTTGATGCCTTCAGTGTGAATGTACAATTTTCATAGTCATGAAAATACAGAAAAATCTTTAAATGAGAAGGTGTGTCCAAACTTTTTGTCTTTACTGTATAATCAGATGAAACATGGCAATTTTAAAGACAATTGTCATTAACAGACATATGTGTGTATCTTTTAATTACATTTCTAACCATGTTAATCTTGAAGAACACCCTTCGCCTATCCTATTTCATTGCCAAAATGTTTGATATTAAAGTACCCAACATTATCATTACTAACCAGAAATTCTTGAATGTCAGGTATTTTACCATGCATTCGATGAAATTGTTCTTATCTTTGTATATAAAGATGGGAATAAATATTTTTTGAGTATAAGCACTACTTAGGAGATTGTATTATTACTTCTTTTATTATTAGTTTCCGATTGTGAATGATATGATCAGGCATAAATAGATATTGTGTTTATTTTCACCACCAAAATACAAAGCCGTTAATCTGAGTTTGCTCGGTACCATGGTGATGTCTTGCTTTGTCTAGTTATAATGATAAATAGACTCTTAGGCTGGGCATGCACATTTTAATTACTAGCAATGAAAACTGATGAAATTGAAATATTGCACTTGGCCAAAGCTATTAATGCTGAAGTGACCCATTTAACAATGACCCACAGCCTCAAAGTATGGATTTAAATTAGTAATTAATAAATTCCATTTTAAAAAATGCTAACAGAAGCATTTAATAAATATGCAAAGTAGCTTTCAAATATCACATGCAGATTATTGACACTGTATTATGTATTGTTATAAGTGACCACATTTTTAGGTATAGAGGATTAAATGACAGGTCATGACAATGATTGATCTTTCTGAAACCTGCTAATAGATCAGAGCTAAAGTTAGAAGACCCATCTAACTCACTTTCATAGTTTTAATCCTGTTTTATAATAGAAAAACACAGCATGATTTTATATTGAAGCAGCATTATACAAAATTGAGTCCTTTATCTCACACTGCAGAGAACAAGGTTTCTGATTAAATAATAAGTGGGGCTCATCATGCTTCATTTGTTATGTCCAAGATAGAGAAGAAATGTGCAACTTACCATGCAATCTTTTAGAAAAATGAATACTCTTACACTCAAATGATGCATGGTTTTTTGGTTCAATTACTCTACTGTGGGCTAATAAAAATGTCTGATACTGAACTCATTTGCTTTTGTAGAAATTCTGAAATGTTAAGCTAATATTGAGATGAAGTCAGGGCAGCAATTATTGTGCAAGGACACATGCAACATTTTGCCTACCTAGAAATTGTTGATAACAGCATAATGATATTCATTTAAAAAATAAATGTAATAGAAAGATATACATTTATCTTATTAAGCCTCAATTTGTGAACAGGGGAAGTAAAATCTAAATATGTTATGCTTGAAATCAGTGATTAAGGAACATAAAGGGCATGAAAATGTAAAATATTTTTTTATTAAGTTTAAAAAAAAAAACTATTTTTAAAGTTATTAAAGTTGTAAAACACCCACATCTTATGAAAATTTTCTCCCTGAGATGAAACAGTTCTGAAGGAGAGAATGCAAAAATAAATGTATTATGCTTTGTTATAGAATTGGTGGCATACTACAGTAATGAAGAGCCCTACAGGAATCTATGGGTGCTGTATGAAGTTGTAATACACTTTTTGGGCATCATGCTTAAAACATTCAAGATAAGAAGTATGGTTATTTGTTTAAAACAAAATAGAGATGACCGAAATATTTGAAATTCGAATTTTCCCAAACTGTCTAAATATGTCTAATACATTTAAGATTCAAATTGCTCTGAAAGTAAGTGAATATCACTTTGATCTGTTCATGGACTGTATTAAACCCCTATTCAGCTCCAATTGACTTGGTTGCACTAGACCAGGTGATGTGATAGCTGAAAGTACGGTGTATTTTGGTGAATCCAGGCATTTGTTTTTGTTACCGATTCGTGTTTATTGAAATTCAAGCTGTTTGAATTTCAGGAAATCAGACTAGGATCTAAGGGGTAAGGTTTCGCCTTGTGGAGAGTGACATGCCATGTCTGGCACGCCAGTATGAGGAGACTTAAACACCTTGCATGCTCCTCTGGGAAATTAAATATGCAAGTTGTCTTTTCAGATTGGAAGTCATTTCAATACAGATCAAATTGATCATTTCTAAAAAAAAAACACCTTTATTTAAAAGTAATAGCAACAGAAATCAGGTATTGTATGGAAAAAAAGCAAGATTTAAATGTTTTAAAGTTAAATCATTGGTCAATTAGCTTGTGTTCAGTATAGTTGGTACTAGGAAGGTAAAAAAAATATCTAAACACATGGATTTAAAAGTAGTGTTGAGCCACCCCCGTAGTGTTCGGGTTCGGTTCGGTTCGTCGAACACCGGGATGTTCGAGGAACTGTTCGTCGAACTGTTCGTCGAACACCTTAGAACACCGTCGAACACCGTTAAAACCAATGGCAGGCAAACAAAAACACATAGGAACACATAGAAAACACCTTCAAAGGTGTTCAAAAGCTGACAAACTGCTCAGAAGACGCTTTCTTTAAAAAAGCCGGCCGGCAATTCAGCAGCGGCATACACCGGTACCCGACAATTTAGACATGAAGGAATAGAGCATCACACATAGATTAGATAGATAGAAACATGTCAGTCACATATATATGAAGTACAATGACAGTGTTGCTTACTGTACTTGTCATTTAGTGTAAAGGATTTATTAAAAAATATAATAGTGTTTTCGTGCACCGTCTCTTTAAAAAAGCCGGCCGGCAATTCAGCAGCGGTACCCGACAATTTATAACAGACAGAATAGAGCTTCACACATAGATTAGATAGATAGAAACATGTCAGTCACATATATATGAAGTACTGTGACAGTGTTGCTTACTGTACTTGTCATTTACTGCAAAGGATTTATTAAAAAAAATAATAGTGTTTTCATGCACCGTCTCTTTAAAAAAGCCGGCCGGCAATTCAGCATCTGTACCCGACAATTTAGAATAGAAGGAATAGAGAATCACACATAGATTAGATACATAGAAACATGTCAGCCACATATATACGAAGTACAGTGACAGTGTTGCTTACTGTTTTTGTCATTTAGTGTAAAGGATTTATTAAAAAATATAATAGTGTTTTCGTGCACCGTCTCTTTAAAAAAGCCGGCCGGCAATTCAGCAGCGGTACCCGACAATTTATAACAGACAGAATAGAGCTTCACACATAGATTAGATAGATAGAAACATGTCAGTCACATATATATGAAGTACTGTGACAGTGTTGCTTACTGTACTTGTCATTTACTGCAAAGGATTTATTAAAAAAAATAATAGTGTTTTCATGCACCGTCTCTTTAAAAAAGCCGGCCGGCAATTCAGCATCTGTACCCGACAATTTATAACAGACAGAATAGAGCTTCACACATAGATTAGATAGATAGAAACATGTCAGTCACATATATAATAAGTACAGTGACAGTGTTGGTTACTGTACTTGTCATTTAGTATTAAAATAAAGGATTTATTATTAAAAAAAATTGGCGTGGGGTTCCCCGTAATTTTAGTCTCTAGCGGAGGTTAAGCAGACAGCTGGGGCAGATGATTGAATCCTGGGAAGGTGGTAATACCCACGGAGCTTCCCAGGCTACTAATATCAGCCCCCAGCTGAATACCTAGCCTTTACTAGCTATTAAAATGGAGGACCCCCCCAAAAAAAATGACGTGGGGTCCCCCCTAATTTAATAGCTAGCAAAGGCTAGGCAGACAGCTGGGGGCTGATATTAATAGCCCAGGAAGGGAGCCATGAATATTGGCCCCCTCCCAGGCTAGAAACACCAGCCGTCAGCCGCCCCAGAAATGGCGCATCCATAGGATGCGCCAATTCTGGCACTTAGCCTCGCTCTTCCACGCTGCCCTGGTGCGGTGGCAGGGGGTAATAGGGTTGGGGTTGATGTCAGCTTATAATGCCAGCTGACATCAAGCCCAGGTTAGTAATGGAGAGGCGTCTATAAGACACCCCCATTACTAACCCCATAGTCAAAGTTAAAAAAAAAACACAAACACCCAGAATAAAGTCCTTTAATTGAAATAAAGACACAATTCTTTATTTTTCTAAATTAAACCATACTTACCATCACGCCCATTCCAGCTGAAGCCAACGATCTCATGCAATAAAAGAAAAATAATAAAGCAACCTCATCCTTACCTTTCCATGGTTCCCAGACAGCTTCAGCTCTGCTACATCGAGATGACAGGCTGGACCTGCAGAACGCTGCCATCCAGCCTGTCATCCCGCAGACACTGAGAAGCGCAGGCATGGTTGCGCTCCTCAGTGTCTGACTGTGACGGCATCCAGATGAGCCGACAATGATCTGGGCTCACCTCATGTACGTCACTGACAGCGTGGGAAAATTCTCCTGCACTCAGCGCTTCAGCGTGAGAATTTTCCCACGCTGTCAGTGACGTGCATGAGGTGAGCTGAGTTCATTGGACATGAACTCGGCTCATCTGGATGCCGTCACAGCCAGACACTGAGTAGCGCAAGCATGCCTGCGCTTCTCAGTGTCTGCGGGATGACAGGCTGGATGGCAGCGTTCTGCTGCGATCCAGCCTGTCATCTCGATGTAGCACAGCTGAAGCTGTCGTGGGAGCCATGGAAAGGTAAGGATGATGTTGCTTTATTATTTTACTTTTATTGCAGGAGATCATTGGCTTCAGCTGGAATGGGCGTGGCGGTAAGTATGGTTTAATTTAGAACAATAAAGAATTGTGTGTTTATTTCATTTAAAGGACTTTTTTCTGGGTGTTTGTGTTTTTTTTAAATACTTTACTAGAAATTCATGGTGGTCATGTCTAATATTGGCGTGACCCCATGAATTTCGGGCTTAGGGCCAGCTGATAATGCCAAGCTGGCCTTAACCCCTTTATTACCCAGTGAGCCACCGCACCAGGGCCCTGGATGAGTTGGGTACAGCGCCAGAAGATGGCGCTTCTATGAACGCGCCATTTTCCGGGGCGGCTGCGGACTGCAATTTGCAGCGGGTGGGGCCCAGAAAGCTTGGGCCTCCCTGCGCTGCAGATTCCAGCCCCCAGCTGCCTAGTTGTACCTGGCTGGACACAAAAATAGGGCGAAGCTCCACGTATTTTTTTTTTAAATTCATGAAATTCAGGGAATAATTAAGAAAAAAAGGGCTTCCCTATATTGTTGTGTCCGGCTAGGTACAAATAGGCAGCTCGTGGTTGGGAGCAGCCCGTTCCTGCCTGCTGTACCTGACTGGACACAAATATAGGGCGAAGCCCCACATCAATTTTTTTTTCATTATTTCATGAATTTCCTGAAATAATTTAAAAAAAATTGACGTGGGGCTTCGCCCTATATTTGTGTCCAGTCAGGTACAGCAGGCAGGAACGGGCTGCCCCCAACCACCAGCTGCCTATTTGTACCTGGCCAGACACAACAATATAGGGAAGCCCTTTTTTAAAAAAATTATTTCATGAAATAATTAAAAAAAAATTGACGTGGGGCTTCGCACTATATTTGTGTCCAGCCAGGTACAGCAGGCAGGGACGGGCTGCCCCCAACCACCAGCTGCCTATTTGTACCTGGTTGGACACAACAATATAGGGAAGCCCTTTTTTTCTTAATTATTCCATGAATTTCATGAAATAATTTAAAAAAAAAATGCGTGGGGCTTCGCCCTATTTTTGTGCCCAGCCAGGTACAACTAGGCAGCTGGGAGCTGGAATCCGCAGCGCAGGGAGGCCCAAGCTTTCTGGGCCCCACCCGCTGCAAATTGCAGTCCGCAGCCGCCCCAGAAAATGGCGCGTTCATAGAAGCGCCATCTTCTGGCGCTGTACCCAACTCATCCAGGGCCCTGGTGCGGTGGCTCACTGGGTAATAAAGGGGTTAAGGCCAGCTTGGCATTATCAGCTGGCCCTAAGCCCGAAATTCATGGGGTCACGCCAATATTAGACATGACCACCATGAATTTCTAGTAAAGTATTTAAAAAAACACAACACCCAGAATAAAGTCCTTTAATTGAAATAAACACACAATTCTTTATTGTTCTAAATTAAACCATACTTACCGTCACGCCCATTCCAGCTGAAGCCAATGTCTTCTGCAATAAAAGTAAAATAATTAAGCAACCTCATCCTTACCTTTCCATGGTTCCCACGACAGCTTAAGCTCTGCTACATCGAGATGACAGGCTGGATCGCAGCAGAACGCTGCCATCCAGCCTGTCATCCCGCGGACACTGAGAAGCGCAGGCATGCTTGCGCTCCTCAGTGTCTCGCTGTGACGGCATAAAGATGAGACAAGCTCATGTCCAATGAACTCGGCGCACCTCATGCACGTCACTGACAGCGTGGGAGAATTCTCCTGCACTCAGCACTTCAGCGTGAAAATTCTCCCACGCTGTCAGTGACGTACATGAGGTCAGCTGAGTTCATTGGACATGAGTGAGCTCACCTCATGCACGTCACTGACAGCGTGGGAAAATTCTCACGCTGAAGCGCTGAGTGCAGGAGAATTTTCCCACGCTGTCAGTGACGTGCATGAGGTGAGCTCATTCATGTCCAATGAACTCAGCTGACCTCATGCACGTCACTGACAGCGTGGGAGAATTCTCACGCTGAAGTGCTGAGTGCAGGAGAATTCTCCCACGCTGTCAGTGACGTGCATGAGGTGCGCCGAGTTCATTGGACATGAACTCGTCTCATCTTTATGCCGTCACAGCCAGACACTGCAGAGCGCAAGCATGCCTGCGCTTCTCAGTGTCTGCGGGATGACAGGCTGGATGGCAGCGTTCTGCTGCGGTCCAGCCTGTTATCTCGATGTAGCAGAGCTGAAGCAGTCGTGGGAACCATGGAAAGGTAAGGATGAGGTTGCTTTATTATTTTTCTTTTATTGCAGGAGATCATTGGCTTCAGCTGGAATGGGCATGACGGTAAGTATGGTTTAATTTAGAACAATAAAGGAATGTGTCTTTATTTCAATTAAAGGACTTTATTCTGGGTGTTTGTGTTTTCTTTTAACTTTGACTATGGGGTTAGTAATGGGGGTGTCTTATAGACGCCTCTCCATTACTAACCTGGGCTTGATGTCAGCTGGCATTATAAGCTGACATCAACCCCAACCCTATTACCCCCTGCCACCGCACCAGGGCAGCGTGGAAGAGCGAGGCTAAGTGCCAGAATTGGCGCATCCTATGGATGCGCCATTTCTGGGGCGGCTGACGGCTGGTGTTTCTAGCCTGGGAGGGGGCCAATATTCATGGCTCCCTTCCTGGGCTATTAATATCAGCCCCCAGCTGTCTGCCTAGCCTTTGCTAGCTATTAAATTAGGGGGGACCCCACGTCATTTTTTTTGGGGGGGTCCTCCATTTTAATAGCTAGTAAAGGCTAGGTATTCAGCTGGGGGCTGATATTAGTAGCCTGGGAAGCTCCGTGGGTATTACCCCCTTCCCAGGCTTCAAACATCTGCCCCAGCTGTCTGCTTAACCTCCGCTAGAGACTAAAATTACGGGGAACCCCACGCCAATTTTTTTTAATAATAAATCCTTTATTTTAATACTAAATGACAAGTACAGTAACCAACACTGTCACTGTACTTATTATATATGTGACTGACATGTTTCTATCTATCTAATCTATGTGTGATTCTCTATTCTTTCTGTTATAAATTGTCGGGTACAGATGCTGAATTGCCGGCCGGCTTTTTTAAAGAGACGGTGCATGAAAACACTATTATTTTTTTTAATAAATCCTTTGCAGTAAATGACAAGTACAGTAAGCAACACTGTCACAGTACTTCATATATATGTGACTGACATGTTTCTATCTACCTAATCTATGTGTGATTCTCTATTCTTTCTGTTATAAATTGTCGGGTACAGATGCTGAATTGCCGGCCGGCTTTTTTAAAGAGACGGTGCATGAAAACACTATTATTTTTTTTAATAAATCCTTTGCAGTAAATGACAAGTACAGTAAGCAACACTGTCACAGTACTTCATATATATGTGACTGACATGTTTCTATCTATCTAACCTATGTGTGAAGCTCTATTCTGTCTGTTATAAATTGTCGGGTACCGCTGCTGAATTGCCGGCCGGCTTTTTTAAAGAGACGGTGCACGAAAACACTATTATATTTTTGAATAAATCCTTTACACTAAATGACAAGTACAGTAAGCAACACTGTCACTATACTTCGTATATATGTGGCTGACATGTTTCTATCTATCTAATCTATGTGTGATTCTCTATTCCTTCTATTCTAAATTGTCGGGTACAGATGCTGAATTGCCAGCCGGCTTTTTTAAAGAGACGGTGCATGAAAACATTATTATTTTTTTGATAAATCCTTTACACTAAATGACAAGTACAGTAAGCAACACTGTCACTGTGCTTCTTATATGTGTGACTGACATGTTTCTATCTATCTAATCTATGTGTGAAGCTCTATTCTTTCGGTTCTAAATTGTCGGGTACCGGTGTATGCCGCTGCTGAATTGCCGGCTTTTCATGTTTCACTGTGAGCACTGTTCCCATCGATTTGGGCAATCACTGTAATGCCACAACCACCATGGCTGTGACGTTACAGTGAGTGGCAGACAATCCCTGCACGATTGGTGCTCTAAATAGCGCCAGACATGCAGGACACGCTTTTGGTGCACGAACAGTCATCGAACATAACCTCGAACAGCCGAATTTTTTGCAAATCGTTCGGGTTCGTCGAACAACTCGAACACCACCCAAAACAGCTCGAATTTGAGATTGGCGAACAGTTCTAGTCGAACACCGCTCATCTCTATTTAAAAGACAAATATTTGAGAATAAAAGATGATGTAATAGAATGAAATAAATTTTCTGTGTAAAAAGTGCATAGAATTTAAAAAGTGATTCTTGTTTTAAATTTTATTTTATAAATCAATTGTATGATTGGAAATAAGCAACTATTTAATATGTGTTATCAATAAAATTAGCTTTTTTCCTATCCCAGATTCATCCTTCATGTTCAATTGATGGGTAAAATCTGTAAAGTCTGTGTTCAGTGAAGACAGATTTTTCCCTTTACAGTGATAGAAGATGACAGTTGTTGCTTATAAAAATCTATGGAAATGTAAGGGGGAGGATTTAGAGGTAGACACTAGTGATGAGCGGAGCATGCTCGCCACTGCTCAGTACTTGCCCAAGCATCTCATTGCTCGAGATGCTTGGCGCTCGACGAGTATTTCTGGGATGCTCGAGCGGGAGCTTGGGTACCCTCCTGAATGTTTGGCACTCTTCAGAGAGCAAATTAACATGCAAGGATTGCCTGCCACTCACTGTAATGCCATAGACATGTTGGTTGTGGCATTACAGTGATTGGCTGGCCGCATATCGTCATCCGCTCTATATCAGACCTGGTGATCCTATGTACCCTGGAAACAGGCAGAGTAGGGAGATCTGCTGCTGAGTGAGGGAGAGATTTGCTTGTTTATTAGTATAGGTATTCCACAACACATATATATATACACTGCTCAAAAAAATAAAGGGAACACTTAAGCAACAGAATATAACTCCAAGTAAATCAAACTTCTGTGAAATCAAACTGTCCACTTAGGAAGCAACACTGATTGACAATCAATTTCACATGCTGTTGTGCAAATGGAATAGACAATAGATGGAAATTATTGGCAACGATCAAGACACCCTCAATAAAGGAGTGGTTCTGCAGGTGGGGACAACAGACCACATCTCAATACCAATGCTTTCTGGCTGATGTTTTGGTCACTATTGAATTTTGGTTATGCTTTCACACTCGTGGTCAGCATGAGACGGACTCTACAACCCACAGAAGTTGCTCAGGTAGTGCAGCTCATCCAGGATGGCACATCACTGCGAGCTGTGGCAAGAAGGTTTGCTGTGTCTGTCAGCGTAGTGTCCAGAGGCTGGAGGCCCTACCAGGAGACAGGCCAGTACACCAGGAGATGTGAAGGGGGCCGTAGGAGGGCAGCTACCCAGCAGCAGGACCGCTACCTCCACCTTTGTGCAAGGAGAAGCAGGAGGAGCACTGCTAGAGCCCTGCAAAATAACCTCCAGCAGGTCACAAATGTGCATGTGTCTGCACAAACGGTTAGAAACCGACTGCATGAGGATGGCATGAAGGCCCGATGTCCACAGATGGGGGTTGTGCTCACAACCCAACACCGTGCAGGACGCTTTGCATTTGCCACAGAACACCAGGATTGGCAAAGTCGCCACTGGCGCCCTGTGCTCTTCTCAGATGAAAGCAGGTTAACACTGAGCACATGTGACAGACGTGACAGAGTCTGGACACGCCGTAGAGAGCGATCTGCTGCCTGCAACATCCTTCAGCATGACCGGTTTGGCAGTGGGTCAGTAATGGTGTGGGGTGGCATTTCTTTGGAGGGCCGCAGAGCCCTCCATATGCTCACCAGAGCTAGCCTGACTGCCATTAGGTACCGAGATGATATCCAGAGACCCCTTGTGAGACCATATGCTGGTGCGGTTGGCCCTGGGTTCCTCCTAATGCAGTACAATGCCAGACCTCATGTGGCTGAAGTGTGTCAGCAGTTCCTGCAAGATGAAGGCATTGAAGCTATGGACAGGCCCACCCATTCCCCAGACCTGAATCCGATTGAGCACATCTGGGACATCATGTCTCGCTCCATCCACCGTCACGTTGCACCACAGACTGTCCAGGAGTTGGCGGATGCTATAGTCCAGGTCTGGGAGGAGATCCCACAGGAGACCATCCGCAACCTCATCAGGAGCATGCCCAGGCATTGTAGTGAGGTCATACAGGCACATGGAGGCCACACACAATACTGAGCCTCATTTTGACTTGTTTTAAGGACATTACACCAACGTTGGATCAGTCTGTAGTCTGTTTTTCCACTTTAATTTTGGGGGTGACTCCAAAGCCAGGCCTCAATTGGTTAATAAATTTGATTTCCATTGATGATTTTTGTGTGATTTTGTTGTCAGCACATTCAACTTTGTACAGAACAAAGTAATCAATGAGAATATTTCATTCATTCAGATCTAGGGTGTGATATTTGAGTGTTTCCTTTATTTTTTTGAGCAGTGTATATCCATCTGAACTTACAGTCCCTTTGAGGACTAATCCTGCTGAATATATTACTGGTGAGGGTGATAGCAAGAGTTAGGCAAGGTTTGTGGACAGTGTTTAAAAAACAGTAGGGTCTATTTCACGTTCTGTCTACTGTTGCCTGTTACAGATATCCATTGGACTAGCTATCAGGGCTAATTTATTTTTTTGCTCTTAATCCTGATTATTTCTTTAAAAAGCAATACAGTCCAACATTTCACTGCTCCATTTGCTCTCTAGCATAGCAGAATACAGCCAGATCTTTTCCATCATCAGATGTGATCCCATATTACTGTGATACAAATACAGCAATTTGTAGGGTACGTGCAAGATATTATACTCTATTTACAGTTTAGCAAAAGTGTATTGGTGAACTTATTCACACATGGTGGCTAAGCAATACTAAACTAGAAGGGCAGTGCTTAAAACCGTGGGCGTCCATCAGACATATGTGATATTACTGCGATACAAATCCAGCAATTTCGAGGGGACGTGCAAGATAGTATACTCCATTTATAGTTTGGGAGCAGTGTGGTAGTGAACCTATTCACATTTGGTGGCTGAGCAATACTAAACTAGAAGGGCAGTGCTTAAAACCGTGGACGTCCTGTCAGACGTATCAGATATAACTGCGATTCAAATCCAGTAATTTTTAGGGGACGTGCAAGATATTATACTCTATTTATAGTTTAGAAAAAGTGTGTTGGTGGACCTATTCACACATCACACATAGTGGCTGAGCAATACTAAACTAGAAGGGCAGTGCTTAAAACCATGGTCGTCCGTCCGTCAGATGTATCTGATGTTACTGTGATACAAATCCAGCAATTTGTAGGGGACATGCAATATATTATACTCCATTTACAGTTTAGCAAATGTGTGTTGGTGAACCTATTCACATGTGGTGGCTGAGCAATACTAAACTAGTCGGGCCAGTGCTTAAAACAGTGGGCGTCCGTCAGACGTATCAGATATTACTGTGATACAAATCCAGCAATTTGTAGGGGATGTGCAAGATATTAGACTCCATTTACAGTTTAGCAAAAGTGTGTTGGTGAACCGATTCACACATGGTGGCTGAGCAATACTTAACTAGAAGGACAATGTTTAAAACCGTGAGCGTCCATCAGACGTATCAGATATTACTGCGATACAAATCCAGCAATTTGCAGGGGACGTGCATGATATTATACTCCATTTACAGTTTGGAAGCAGGGTGGTAGCGAACCTATTCCCATGTGGTGGCTGAGCAATACTTAACTAGAAGGGCAGTGCTAAAAGCCATCGGCGTCCCATCAGACGTATCTGATATTACTCCGATACAAATCCAGCAATTTGTAGGGGACGTATAAAATATTTTACTCCTTTTAAAATGGGCAAAGTGTGTGGCAAGGGACAGGGAAGTGGCCATGATACTGATGGTGCATGCAGAGGCCCAGGCCGAGGCCGTGGGCAAGCTGAAATTGTGCCACAACAAGCACCCATATAATGATGCAATACCTTCCTGTCTCAAATATTAGGGGACCACAGCACACCACTATTGAACCCAGAGCAGTGTCTAAAGGTTGTTGGTTAGCAGATATTGCTTCCAATAACTTTTCCACCACCACCACCACTCTGTCTTCCACATGGTAAAGTCTCAGCAGCCGTGAGTCTGGATCACAAATTCCTCACCTTGATTCTCCTTCCTCCTGCCATGCCAAGTGCCCAGAGACAACTGATCCCAAACATGTACACTCCAAAGAGCTGTTGACTTTTCCATTTATAGATTCGGGCCTCTCATCCGGCCAGCTTTAAAGGGAATCGGTCACCCCCGGGACTTATCAGACCTTTAATATGGGCATACAGGTGATAGAAATGTGAATCTATGCATACCTGTATTTCCCATATTAGAGATCTGATTGCTTTGAAAATGCTTTTTATAAAATCATTTTACTTATGCTTGGCATCCGGGGAACGCCAATAAATCCCCGCCTACGTAATTGATTTCAATATTCCTCCCTCCCCTGCACATAACAGGCTCTGTGACATGTAGTTCCCGTGCTGGATCCAGCGCCTGAACAATTTTCCTAGTACACAATTCCGGAAGCCTGTGTATACTTGTGGAGCAGGGATCTTCTGCACAGGTGCCGGGAAGGCAGAGTGCCTCCCCGGTGTCTGCGCAGAAGATCCCTGCTCCACAAGGACAATTCCCATATGAAAACGCTGGCGGCAGAGGTCACAGTTCTTTGGACAACAAGGAAGTACAGGAAAGGGAGATACAAATACAATGCAGCAGAGGCAGGGGAACACTGTCAGAAGTGTGGGACAGTTTTCTCAGACCTTCCCAGCGCACAAGCCCTGATGCGCGGGGTACTCTCAGAAGGAGGGAAAAGTTTTCTAATATGCTGAAGTAGTAGCTTGCTGACCGTACCAAAGTCCTCTGTGATTCATCTGTGCCTTACAATTGCTAGGTATACAAGCTGGACACGTGGCATGAACTAGCTCTCTACACCTTGGAGGTTCTACCTTGCCCTACTGCTAGTGCTTTGTCGGAGTGAGTTTTTAGTGTGGCCTGGGACATTATAACCGATTGGCACATCCACCTGTCAACTGAAAATGCTGACAGGCTGACGCTTATAAAAATGAACAAGGGCTGGATTGGGCCAGACTTCTCAACACCACCGGATGATAGCAGTGTAACATAAACTCAAATCCAGTGTCTTTTTGGGGGGAGGTCTATTTCCATGCACCTCTTCACACCCAACATGGGTATACGCTTCCTGATTTTGTCTATTTTCTGTTGTCCTCCTGCTTCTCCTCATCCTTCACCACCATATCACCAGGGTGACCGTGATGCAACACCCACATCATTTTTTTAAAGGTGTTTATGATGCCCGTAGGAATTTCTGATATACAGCATGTTCATATATACCCCCCAGGGGTAAATGTTATTCAGCCCATGCACTGCATGGGCATTACCAGTATAGGAGAGCTACTCCTTAAAAATTGTCCGTGTCTGACATTGTACGGAACATGGTCTGATCAAGCCACATCTCCAGGGCAGGGGAGGAAGCAAAAGAGGATACAGACATTACAGCAGGGGATCGCAGAGGATTCATTTTGTGAGGTAAAACATTTCACTGCCTGTTTTTAAACAATATTTTATCTCATAAAATGAATACTCTATGATCCCCTGCTGTAATCATCTATAATATAACCGTGGATGCGTATCTCTGTCTGAAGCCTCGATAGACTGCGCAAGCGTGACGCGCAGTCTGGCTCCAGACAGAAGCAGGCATCCAGCCGTTACAGGTAAGAGGAGGTAATGGCGCCGGAGATCGCAGTATGCATAGGCACTGAACGCATACCGTGATCTCCGGCGCCATACTTGCATACTTACCTAACCGGGAGGAGCATTGCCGCGGCACCTCTCTTCGCAGGAGACCGGGACAGGAGTGAGGCGTCGCATCGGCGCGTGCGCATAGCGCTATCCGGCTCCATTTTACTGAAGAAACATTTACAGTGTGTCTTTAGCAAAATGGCACCGGACAGCGCGGTGCTCTGGCGCCGCATTCCTCCCCCGGCCTCCGGCAGAACAGGACGCAGCAGCGCTGGAGTGCTGAGAAGAAAGGTGAGTATAAGTGTTTATTTTTTTTGAAAAGGATAAGGGGGCCACATATACCAGGATTGTGGGGTGAGGGGTACCACACATACCAGGATTGTGGGGTGAGGGGTACCACACATACCAGGATTGGGGTTGAGGGGTACCACACAAACCAAGATTGGGGGGTGAGGGGTACCACACGTACCAGGATTGGGAGGTGAGGAGTACCACGCAAGCCAGGATTGGGGGGTGAGGGGTACCACGCATACCAGAATTGGGTGTGAGGAGTGCCACGCATACCAGGATTGGGGATGAGGGGTGCCACGCATACCGGGATTGTGGATGAGTGGTGCCACGCATACCGGGATTGGGGATGAGGGGTGTCACGCATACCGGGATTGGGGATGAGGGGTGTCACGCATACCGGGATTGGGGACGAGGGGTGCCACGCATACCGGGATTGGGGATGAGGGGTGCCACGCATACCGGGATTGGGGATGAGTGGTGCCGCGCATACCGGAATTGGGGATGAGGGGTGCCACGTATACCAGGATTGGGGATGAGGGGTGCCAGGCATACCGGGATTGGGGATGAGGGGTGCCACACATACCGGAATTGGGGATGAGGGGTGCCATGCATACCGGGATTGGGGACGATGGGTGCCAGGCATACCGGGATTGGGGACAAGGGATGCCACGCATACCGAGATTATCGACGAGGTGTGCCACGCTTATCGAGATTTGTGATGAGGGGTGCCACGCATACTGGGATTGGGGATGAGGGGTACAATGCATACTGGGATTGGGGATGAGGGGTGCCACGCATACCGGGATAGGGGATGAGGGGTGCCACGCATACCGGGATTGGGGATGAGTGGTGTCACGCATACCGGGATTGGGGATGAGGGATGGGGTGCCATGCATACCAGGATGAGGGATACCATACATGCCAGGACAGGGATTAGGGATGGGGTACCATGTATACCAGGACTGGGGATGAGGGGTGCCATGCATCCCAGGATTGGGACTGAGGGGTGCCACGCATATCAGGATTGGGGATGAGGGGTGCCACGCATACCGGGATTGGGGCTGAGTGGTGCCATGCATGCAGGGAATGGGGATGAGGGATGGGGTGCCATGCATACCAGGATAGGGATGATGGGTGCCACACATACCAGGATTGGGGGTGAGGGGTGCCACGCATTCCAGGATTAGGGGGTGAGGGGTGCCATGCATGCCAGGATAGGGGGTGAGGGGTGCCATGCATACCAGGATAGGGTGGTGGAGACATGATGGGAGCAGCATAAATACAGGGAGGGGGGCAGCACAAACCAGCATGGGAGACCATATATCAATAAAAATGCTCGCCACCCGGGCATAGAACGGGTTCAATAGCTAGTATCTATATAGTCTTTTTCTACCTCCCCTGCCCAGGAGATGTGGTATGATCAGACCATGAACTTTTGTTAGTGGTAAAACCTCTTAAACAATGGTAACAATTTTTTGAACGAGGACCTCCTCTACATCTCTTCAAAAGGGTATTTGAGTGCGCCCAATTTTTTGGCAGTCCTTGCATTCACTGCATGGGCATTACCACTATAGGAGAGCCGCTCCTTTATAATGGGAACATTTCCTTTACTGAGACCCTTCTCTATGTCTCTTCAAAGGGGTATTTGAATGCGTCCAAATCTTTGGCAGTCATTGCATTCACTGCATAAGCAATAACAGTATAGGAAACCCCCTTCCTAATTAAGGGAAAAAAAATTTTACGGATGCCTTCCTCTATGTCTCTTCAAAGGGGTATTGGGATGCTTCCAAATTTTTGGCAGCCTTTGCAGTCACTGCTTACTAGAGATGAGCGGTGTTCAACTCGAACTGCTCGCCAATCTCAAATTCGAGCTGTTTTGGGCGGTGTTAGAGACGTTCGGCGAACCCGAACGATTTGAAAAAAATTTGGCTGTTCGAGGTTATGTTTGATAACTGTCCGTGCACCAAAATCATAACTGGATTTTTTCTCAGTAATGCTGAAAATTAATGTTAATGCACAGTTTGAGTGTGCAGCGGGGCGCGGGGAGGGGCAGGTGATTGATCTCTGCAGAAATAATGAAGATCTCCATTTTTTTTCTCTTTCCCGCATTTACAGTGAGGAAGTGCAATCTGTCAGCCTATCAGCAGTGCACACACGGATCGAGGGCATGTGTCACTGGCAGTGTATGTCACATGTCCTTGCCCTATAAGACCCCGCCATTTTCCCCGTCGCCACCATTTTCTCACTGCTGCAGCTGCGTGTTAGACGGCACTGCTGTTGCTGTGTGCGCTATACTTTGTTAATTTCAAGCCAATTTTCACACAAATTTACAGATAGCTTGGGAGTAGGGAATAGTTGTGATTGCAGTCCTTTTAAGGACTAGGTTACATAATTTCCTACGACTTTTATCAGGCAGGTCTGTGCTCTTAAATAGATAGGTTGGGAGTAAAGACAAATTGTAATTGCAGTCCTTTTCAGGACTAAGTTACATCAGTTCCTATCACTTTTTGCCAGGCAGGTCTGTGCCAGGGCTGTGCAAGTTTTTTTTCCCAGCATTTGGCTAAATCAAGCAAAACAATTGGCCTATTGCAGTGTGTGTTAGTCAGTGGAGCAGCCTATCTGTGTTGTAAGCTACACCACCTGTGTATAGAATACAAATTTTTTTACTGCACCTGGTGAAGTAAAACTTTTTGGGCATAGCATCATTCTATTAGTCCATCTATACCTACCTCCACCAGGTTGCAAATTCAATATAATTTTATCTGCACCTAGCTCTGAAAAAATATTTGGGCTTCGACTTGTAGCAGTGTGTGGGAGTTGTTCTATTAGTCCATCTATACTAACCTCCATCAGGTTGCAAATTCAATATAATTTTTATCTGCATCTAGCTCTGAAAAAATATTTTGGCTTCGGCTTGTAGCAGTGTGTGGGACTTGTTCTATTAGTCCATCTATACTAACCTCCACCAGGTTGCAAATTCAATATAATTTTTATCTGCATCTAACTCTGAAAAAATATTTGGGCTTCGGCTTGTAGCAGTGTGTGGGACTTGTTCTATTAGCCCATCTTTACTAACCTCCACCAGGTTGCAAATTCAATATAATTTTATCTGCATCTAGCTTTGAAAAAATATTTTGGCTTCGGCTTGTAGCAGTGTGTGGGACTTGTTCTATTAGTCCATCTATACTAACCTCCACCAGGTTGCAAATTCAAAATAATTTTAAGCTGCATCTAGCCCGGAAAATAATTTTGGACTTAGTAGCTGTGTGTGGTACTCATTATATTAGGCCATCTATACCAAGCTCCACCAGCTATGAAATTAATAATAATTTTCAGCTGCATCTAGCCCAGAAAAGCATTTTTCTTCCCAATAGTGTTAGCAATGGAAATATGGGGCGCGCGTCTGGCTAACAAAAATATACGCTTCATAACATAAAACACCAGCCTAGCGCACTGCATTAATAAGATGGCATCATCGTCTCTCCCGTCTACGCCGGCTAGCATTCCTGTGCCTAAAACACAATGCATGGGTCCGCGCTAGCCACGATGCAGAGGGGTCTAAAGCTGCTGCTGCTAAAGCTTTATCACAATTCAATTGGCAGATTTTCACAGAGCTCCTCCCCAATGCCCACCATCGGGCAACAGTTGCTCACCCTCCCTATGGGATCTAGTGGCGAATAGCTGATGCCATTAATCAGAGCATCAGTTGACCCGTTGACGTGGCAAGCATATGGTAAGGCATGGGAAGAGTGGACACGACTAGTAGCAGGTAGATGTTTTGACGAATGTGAACAAGCCAGATTACAAGTCACCATAGAATTTCTCCACAAGCTAATGATGAGGGGCATATCAGGGGCGTCAGCGCAGCGGTGTCTGACTGGAGTAGCATTTCATTTCCAACTCCTGAATTGGGGAGATGTGACAAAGAGATTCATCATCAGACAATCCATAAAAGGGTGGAAAATGGGTCAGTCAAGTCAGGAGTGTAGACGTCCTGTCCCGTGTCACTAAAACTGATTTCTCACATCATATCCCTAACACCATTAACATGACACTCACAATTTGAAGCAACACTACTGTCTACTGCATTTGCGATCGCCTTCTTCAGGGCGCTATGCATAAGCGAATTAGTCCCTCAATCCAAAATTACCACCAGTGTAGGCTTATTAGACCAGGACGTAGTCATAGCCAATAATGCAATACGTCTACGCATACGCCAATTGAAAACGGTTCCAGCGGGCAGGGGCACTTGGGTACTTCTACAACCCACAAACGGTACACTGAGTCGGGTAACAATAATAAAAGCATATATAACCATCAGATCACAAAGTAATTTCTTCCTATCACACATTGATGGAATGCCATTATCAAGATACCAGTTCCAAGCTATATTTAATAAATGCATAACATTGGCAGGGAACCACCCCAAAGATTACGGGACACACTCATTCCTCATAGGCGCGGCCACGGAAGCAGCAAGAGCAGGACTGTCAGAAACGGAAGTTCAGAGGATAGGGAGATGACGATCCACGTGTTTGGCGAGTTACATAAGACTGGACTTGTTATCCTAACGTGGTTTGTTTCTTTTACAGGTGACGATAAGCCAACAGTGTGGGTGATAGGCCACTCATATATATATTGGGCAGAAAAAAGGGCGAAAGTCCGCCCAGGCAGGAGGAAATTAGAGTTTCATAACACATATTTCAACTGGAGAGGTATTAGAGGCCTGCTATGGCCACAGGTACTAATGGAGGTAATCAAGGTAGGGAGAGAGGCAAGAGGTTCGGTCATCTTAGTTATACAGGCCCGGGGAAACGACCTAGGTCATCACAAGAGTGCATAACTAATGGCAATAATGAAACTAGACACTGAGCGCTTCAGAGAATTTTTCACAAAACTAACTATAGTATGGTCAGAGATTGTGCCGATAGCGGTATGGCAAGGTGCGCGAGACATCACGGCCATCGAACGGACAAGGCGGGTAATAAATATTCGGATGGCAAAATTTAGAAGAGACAGAGGCAGTGTAGTGATACAACACCGACAACTGGAAGGAGATAAAGCAGGCCTCATACGGCCCGACGGTGTTCATTTAATGGATATTGGACTGGACATATTCCTATCAGTACTCCAGGACGGAGAGGAACAAGAGTTAAGAGTGATGGATGGGGGTCAGAGTCCTGCATACGAGTACGTAGGATCCTCCGTGGCCTGGAAATAGAAAGGACATGTTGGAGAGTTACACTTGTTGGCCAACTTGCCGGAGTGGAGACCCAGGGCATGCTGCAACAAGCTGAATTATTTTAGAAATAAAATGCCTCTCTAATAGAATGAGTATAAAGATTTAATAAAGCTGTGACTGATCCTCACCCATCCAATTGTAAGAGTTATATTATTGTATTGTCAAGAAAGGGGGGCGGTAGGGGGGCTGAGCGTCTGGGTTTGGTTGGGGGTCCGCACAGTCTGCCTAGGCTAGATGCATTTAAAAATTCTTATTAGATACACAGGCGGTGCGTCTTGCTTTGCAGCTGGGCTACTACGCCCAAAGTATTGCCTAGGCTAGATGCAGTTAAAAATTCTATGCTGATTAGCAGGCACTGAAGCTTTCGAGCAGACCTCTGAGTACACAGCTCTTCAGACTCAACCATCTGTGTTACCCCAAGCCATAGTGTATGTAGTTTCTTACAGTCAAAAGGGGGGGGGCGACCCAACCCACCTGGAATTGACGATGCCAATGTCACGTAAAACACAGCAAGGGGACTCCAAAAAGAGTCTCCATTTTTTCCAAAAATTGTGGCACAGACACCAATTAAGTGGCATCAATTGCCCCAGAGTTTCTTAAAACGGTTGGTGAGGTGATTTTACCAAATCCTCAAGCTTTTCGTCTCCCCAGGATGACACAGGGGTAGAAAAGTCCTTGCGGATCCATGATTTGTTCATCATTATGAACGTGAGTCTGTCTACATTCTCAGTGGACAGCCGCGTGCACTTATCTGTCAGCACACCACCAGCAGCGCTGAACACACGTTCAGAGAGAACGCTGGCTGCGGGGCATGACAAGATCTCCAAGGCGTGAGTGGCGAGCTCCGGCCATTTTTTCAGATTTGAAGCCCAAAATGAGCAAGGGTCCAGTGACACAGTCATAGCTTAGATGTTCACTTGGAGATACTCCTGTACCATCCTCTCTAGGCGTTGACTATGTGTCAGACTTCTTGTCTCCTGTGGCCTTGCAAAGGATGGTCTAAAAAAGTGGCGAAATGATTCCACAAAATTGCTGTTACAAGCAGATACTGTGTTCCTGTTATGGTTTGAGTGATGAAGACTCGAAAGTCCCACGGTTTGCAAGTTAGAACTGTAAGATTCACTACGTGCACCACTGGTGTTTTGTGGAAAAGCACATGTAAGATTCTGCAACAGCCTCTGCTGATACTCCTGCATGCGTGAATCCCTTTCTATGGCAGGAATTATTTCGGCAAATTTACTTTTGTACCGGGATCTAAGAGTGTGGCAACCCAGTAGTCGGGATTACTTCGATTTCTGACAATCCGAGGGTCATGTTGCAGGTAGTGCAGCAAGAAGGCACTCATGTGTCTTGCGCATCCAGGAGGACCAAGCCCTTGTTGTGTTGGTAGCGAGGTAAGAATCATACTTCCTTCCTCTGCCCTCTCCCCCCAACCTCACACAACAGAAATGTGATCAAGGTCTCCCTCATCTGATGAGTCTTACATGCCCATCGCCAGTTCGCCCTCCACTTCTTCCTCGGCTCCTGCACCTTCCTCAACAGTTTGGCTGCTACCAATGCGCCCTGGTTAATCCCTCTCCCCCACCCTCCCATGCCTGCCGCCTTGGTGCTGCCGACCGTCTGGACCTTGGAGATGTTATCCCTTCCGCATTCGTCTCCTCCTCTACTTCCTCCACCTCCTCTTGTCCCACCACCTGACTCTGAATTCTGTTTAACGTGTGCTCCAGCATGTAAATCACCAGAATAGTCATGCTGATAATGGCATCGTCGTCAGCACTAAACATCTTCGTCGCCATTTCAAAACTGTGCAGAAGAGTGTGTGGCGCCCCTGAGGGTTTAGTCGCCACAGAGGTACTGCATCTCACCCACAGGTGTGGTATCTCACCCTCAGGTAAGGAAGGAGTATGGCTCGGGACCCTAACACCTGCATCCAACACATACCAGCAGTGGGGGTAGGCGAGATTGCTCCTAAGGGAGAGCACAGTCCCAGGTCCCTAGCTGGTGGGAGGGTCCTATGTAGTGGGTGTGGTTGGAGAAAGCAGCATAGGGGAGCACATGACAGGGAGAGTATAAATAGGAAGCCATCTTAGAAAGAGCAATCCAGTCAGAGGAGGAGAAGTGACAGGAGCAGAGGCTCTGCATGAGCTCTGGTCCGGAGGCGGGCCTAGCCTGGGAGGCCCAGGACTGAAGGAGAGAAGAGAGGAGTAGGAGCAGGAAGGCTCCTGGAACCGAAGGGACCCTAGGGGTACGGGCCGTGCAGAAGGCCACCCGTACGCCCGCTGCTACCAGGAGGTAGAGGGGTCAAGCAAGATAAGGGGAACCAGTCCCTCAACTAGCGGAGAAACAGCAAGGCTCAACTAGAAACCGGAGGCTGCAGCATTTCATGTACCACAGGCCAAAGTCCACACCAGTCTCACTAAGAAGGTAGCCACATAGGACCCAGGGGACGGAACACACGTCGCCCGCCAAGGCCCGAGGATACCGGATAGAAGTGTCACTGGGTGTGAGGTGCAGGGAGAAGGCCAGAGAAAGGACACACTGAAGGGGGTCCTGCTAAATACTCCGGAGCTATTTGGGGGTGGACTGAGCCCCTCACTGAGTACGCACAGCACGACGGGGGAGATTGCTCTGGTACCTGTAATCTAGACTGTAGCAACTGTGAGTAAAGATCTTGGGACTGCATCACACGGACTCTGTGTTCATTACTGACTCCCTGCACTACAACAACCATCATCCACCTACACTGCCCTGAAGCTACACTCTTCCTGTGGGGAGTAATAATACAATTGCTGCAAAACCACCAGCTTCAGAGGACTGTTCTGCAGCGGCGGCCCCTTTGGCCGCACTCCACAGGTCACGTAGTCGGACACTATAAACCCATATATACAAATTACCCTTGGATTGACCGCCCTGGGTCACGGACCGGGTCGCCGCCACAGTGACTACAACCCCCAGCGTCTACCGGCCCGGCTTCGGGTACCCCACAGCCCAGGTGGAGCGTCAACTTCATAGGTCCCTGATCTGAGACCACTCCTGCAGTGTGATTTGCCCCACCGCTGGATCTAGTTGGCCCAGGCTATACGTCAGAAAGTTTTGCACCAGGGCTTGTCAGTGCTGCCACAGTCACTGCAACATGTGCAGAGTTGAATTCCACTGTGTCTGCACATCGCATTTCAGCCGGTGAACTGGCAGGCCAAGCGACTTCTGTAGAAATGTAAGTCGTTGAGCTGC